>NC_057851.1:196583826-199083826 GCF_015237465.2 Chelonia mydas
GAACTGCATAGTGATCTCCCACATCTGTGCAGCCAGTGGCCTGTGTTCCCCAATGCCATGCTGGAGCCTCCACATTTATTTGACAAAGAAAATTTGCAGAATTTTAAAATATTGCGTGCAGAATTTTTATATTTTTGGTGCAGAATTTTTAATTTTTTTGGCGCAGAATGCCTTCAGGAGTAAGAAAGTGATTTTATTGCTTCATTTGCCATCAAGTTGCAGGAACTAAAAATTTCAAAAAGAGAGAGGTCTCAGCCTCCCTTTTCTCAGGTGCAGTTTCCAGCTGCAGTTTGACACCCACAGAATTAATTGCATAACAAGTCAAAGTACATCTATATGATCCACCTCTGACTACCTGATTGCACCTACAAATCTGGTAGAGGTGCAGTATTCAGAGTTGAACCCACCATCCAATTTCAGACATAAAAGTGAGGGTACAGATTTTGCATATGCAAATTGAACCTGCAAAAGGAAAGCTGTCTCTTTGAAAATGTGCCCTTAAATTTTCAGTGGGCCTCCTACGCTGCATGTTCCTCTTTCTGTGCATGGAAGAAAACATTTGTTGAGCAAATGGGGTAGTTTTATGGATGATGACCTGATTTTTGCATACAAATACAGAGTTTTGTTTGTGCATCAGGGTGCACAGTCAAAAAATTATAATTTTGTAGGTCCATTGAAATTTGGCCATATGTGTTCTTAACACCATGATTTTGCACACTTAAGGATAGCAGTTCTCCACAAATCACAAGCACATGTATCTAAGAGCATGATTTGGTCACTGGAATTCATGTGCCTTTTCTTCCACTTGCATAGTTGCCATATCTATTAAAGTTCTTCAGGTAGTGGAAAGCAGTACGTGCTCATCTTTTTACTGTAGGCATGTCCATAAATTCATGCTTATTAAATGAGACTGGAAATATTAATCTTTTTTGTTGTATTTCTTTCCTAGCTGCAGGAAATGCATTTTGTCAGGCAGCCAAGCTCCATATGCAACTACAGAGTAAACATGATGCAGCCATCGGTTTTGTGGATGCTGGGAATGCTTACAAAAAGGCAGATCCACAAGGTAAGGCAAATGAAATACTGTACAAGAATATACATATCCCGTTATTTGTGTAGTAACTGGCAGACTGGCTTCCTTTTGTGAGCCAGGTATTTGATTTAAGATCTTCAGTTAGTGTTCTATAAAGCACTTTAATTATGGTCTTGGAGTGTGAGCATTTCATAGAGAGGCAAGAAATAGTTTGCTTAAGGCCTGTTTCCTCATTCATGTTCTGCAACTAATGCTAAATTTATCATGTCTGTTCTGGGTTGAAGTAATCTGATTAAATTTTTTCATGAGCCTTTTGAAATAAGATTGGTCATAATAGGTCTGGTTTTACCCATTTGTGTGTTTTGAGATTTACAGGTCTAAAGAAGTAGTTCTTTGTTTCTGTCGATGTCAGTTGTGAACCAGATTGTGTTCTGTTTGTACCTGTATACATCTGGAGTGAATCCAGTAGCTTCAACAGAATTACTTTGGATTTACCCTGGTGTAACTGAGAGCAGAATTTGGACCCTTGTCTGTTTCTCAGCCAGTAGGATTTAGAATTATGGTAGACAACATGAAGGATGCTTTATATTAAGTAACAGTGACCCCTCTGACTTCCTATGGAAACATCATTGACAGATTCAAGTAAGGAGACTTGTTCAGCTTTCCCACTGAGATGTCTGGACTTTTCAGGGAGGGAGGGTGAATGAAAGGGGAAAGATCGCAAAACTCTCTTAGGGATAGAAAAGACACCTGCTCATTGGTGAAACAACCAACATTGTGTTCAAACAACCTGTATGTTGTGTCCTTTGTCTCTCACAGCCTTAAGAATATGGGGAAACCACATGGACACAATTGGATTCCAAATAACTGTATTTATTAACTATGTACAAATATATAAGACCTAGCTACCTACATACACTGCTGCTCTACTGAAATAGAAGACATGGAGCTCCCCTAAGGGGCTCCTGACTTCTTTTTAAAGGGATATTACTCAGGTACTACACACAACACTGGATATTTTAAGAGCAACTACTGATATAAGGACATCTATATATAAGGCTGAGTCCTGTAATTTGGTGCAACAGTGTGTTATAAATGATTTCTTTAGAATAAGGTAGGTCTCTGTAATGCCATAATATTGGAAATCAGCTTTAGTAGAGAGTTTCTTTGACTTTTATAAACTTCATGTGTAAGTTGAGTTATTCTGGCTAAGGGGGGTGGGAAGGATTGTGAATTGGGATGTTTAAAGGAATAAAAATACTGTAAAGTCCCCCACACATATTAGCAAATGTTGACTATTGGCATTAACATGACAAAAAATGTGGTGTATACTATTTGTTTTTGGCTAGAGAGGAAGATGAGGGTTACTGGAAAGTTGACTTTCTCTTAATTGGGAATTCTGCATCTTTAAATCTGTTGATGAAAATCTGTTTCATGCCTCAGACCAGGAAGCATATATTTCCATTACTGTGTTTCTGATTTAAAATTGTAGTGATCAAAATGCATTTTCATAGCTCTTCTGAGCAGTCATTCATTATTGTCCCCCTAGCAACCAGTACCATTTTAAAAGTCCAAAAAGAAGCGAAACCAGTGCTGATGCAAGCTACTGTTCTGTAACTTGCAAAATAGATGTCTGTGCCCCCAGTCTGACAGCTTCTATGCTGTTGAGGAGGAAGAAAGTCTTGGGGAAGGAGAACATGAAGCTGGAGCAGAGGGAAACTATCCCATAGTTGTAGCCTTCTTCCAGATGATGTTATGGTGTCCTCTTGCAGTGAGAATACCATTCTGGAGTATGAGATCCCTGTTATTAGGAAGAGACCGGTAATAGTAATGGTGGATTCAGTTATTAGAAATATGAACAGTTGGGTTTGTGATGATTGGAAGAACCGCATGGTGAATTGCCTGCCAGGTGTGAAGGTTGCAGACCTCTGGAGACATACAGACAGACCTGTGTGCAGAGCTGAAAAGGAGTTCGTGGTTGTGGTACATGTAGGTACCAACGACATAAAGAAAGGTAGGCGAGAGTTCCTGGAGACCAAATTTAGGCTGCTAGGTAAGAAATTAAAGTCCTGGACCTCCATGGTGGCATTCTCTGAAATGCTTCCAGTTCTACACACAGGGCCAGTGAGACAGCCATCACATGAAGGCAGACAACTAAATATTGACAGATTTTGTAAGTGCTTGAGTACAAATGCTAGAAGTCTCAATACTAAGATGGATGAACTTGAGTGCTTGGTTGAGGCTATTAATGTAATGAGGCTATTAATGTAATAGGCATCACAGAAACATGGTGGAATGATGATAATCAGTGGGACATGGCAATACCAGGGCACAAAATATATAGGAATGACAAAGTAGTACATGCTGGTGGGGGAATGGGACTATATGTGTAAGAGCATAGAGTGAAATACAGTAAAAAAATATCTTAAATGAATCAAACAGTACCGTAGAATCTCTATGGATAGAAATTCCTTGCTTGAATAAGAGTATAGCAGAAAGAATATACTGCCAACCAGCTGACCAAGATGGTCACGTTGATTGTGAAATGCTCAAGGAGATCAGAAAGGCTACAAAAAAAAAGAAAACTGGGATTAATGTTGTTCAGAATATTCATAAATGATCTGGAAAAGAGGGCAAACAGTGAGGTGGCGAAGTTTGCAGACAATATAAAATTACTCAAGATTCCAAAGGAGACTGTGAAGAGTTACAAAGGGATCTTGCAAAACTGAGTGTCTGAGCGACAAAATGGCAGATGAAATTCAAAGTAATATACATTGGAAAAAATAATCCCAACTATACATACAAAATGATGGGATCTAAAATAGGTGTTACCGCTCAAGAAAGATCTTGGAGCCATTGTGGATAGTTCTCTGAAAACATCCGTTCAATGTGCAGCCGCAGTCAAAAAAGCTAACAGAATGTTGGGAACCATCAGGAGAGGTATAAATAATAAGACAATAAATGTCATAATGCCACTATATAAATCCATAGCACGCCCACACCTTGAATACTGCATGCAGTTCTGGTCACTCCATCTCTAAAAAGATATACTAGAATTGGAAAAAGTCCAGAAAAGGGCAACAAAAATGAATAGGGGGATGGAACAGCTTCCATCTGATTAGAGATTAACAAGACTGGGACTATTCATCTTTAAAAAAAAAAAAAAAAAAGAGAGTCAAGAAAGGGGGGATATGACAGAGGTCTATAAAATTATGAAGGGTGTGACGATCGTGAATATAAAACTGTTATTTACCCCCTCACATAACACAAGTACCAGGGTCCCCCAATATAATTAATGGGCAGCAGGTTTAAAACAAACATAAGGAAGAACTTCTTCACACAATGTGCAGTAAACCTGCGGAACTCATTGCTAGGGGATGTTGTGAAGGCCAAAACTATAATGGGGTTCATAAAAGAATTAGAAAAATTCATGGAGGATAGGTCCATCAATGGCTCTGACTGCCAGAAGCTGGGAGTGGACAACGGGATGGATCACTTGCTAATTGCCCTTTTCTTTTCATTCCCTCAGAAGCATCTGGCCACTGTCGGAAGACTGGATACAGGTCTAGATTGACTGTTGGTCTGATCCAGTATGGCCATGCTTATGTTCTTATGAATATTGATAGATTTCCTGTGTATTCACTAGGTATTTGAGTACACTAAAAGCTTGCTTCTTCTGGACAAAATTTTCAAAAGCAAACTAAGAGACTGGGGATACAGTTTTTTGCATTCGCTACTGTTTGAATGTGTAACTTTTGAAAGCCAAAAATTTGGTCTGGGAAAAATCAGTTTGTTCATAGGATGTGTATGTCTCCATGGAATTCGGCATTATATGGTTACTAGATTTGCCAATACAAATGCACTTAAATGCACTTTTAGTTCACACATCTCAGAGGTTTTTGTATGTGCTACATTTGGGGCATTAAAATGAACATCTGCAGTTTCAGAGCCTGGGTAGCTGGTTGTTTGAGGAGCTGGCCATTTAGGTTTCTGGTCAGAACAGACACACAGCAGAAATACTGCCTTGCCTTGGTGAAAGCTGAACTGTTGAACAATGTCTGGATGTCTCAGCTGATTTTATTTTTAATTGTTTTTCCTGAATGCTTACGCTACAGAGGCTATGAACTGCTTAAATGCAGCCATCGATATTTACACAGACCTGGTAAGAAATTGTATTGCCTTGAGGAGTTGGGGTTGGTATCCCAATGTCTGGCAACTTAGATTGATGCCTCTTTATTTAAACTAGTTAGATTAAATCATTGTTCTATTAAAAGTAATAAATGCTGCATGTACTTGAAGGAGAGAGGGGAAAAAAATCCTGTTTTCCTTTTTTTTTTAAAAAAAATTGTCCATCCTAGGGCCGATTTACTATTGCTGCCAAGCATCACATCACCATTGCAGAGATTTATGAGACGGAGCTGGTAGATATTGAAAAGGTAAGCTGATTGAACTGTTAGAACTTTTCATTGAAACTACATTTGAATGTGCTATCAGAACTGCGTATGATTATGAAACTTCACTCTGCTGGCCTAGGGAACTTCATGAATCAGGCTCTACCAGGAACCTAAAGTCTCTAGGCTTGTTTCCGATATTGCTGGGTGGGTATATGTCAGGAGTAACTTGTGTGAAGTTAGTGTAGTTAAACTTGTAGTTAGTGTAGTTAAACTTGGTGTGAGTGATACCAGGATCAAGCCTCAGAGATGAGTTGTTTGGTCTTTGCCTTTTATGTGCCTCTTTTCCCCCTCTCTTCCATGTTTTTAAGTTACCTCTTCCTTTCCTTATGATCATCAGTGCAAGCTTGACTCTCATATGGAGGCCTGAAGCAGATGGACTGAGCAAGTCACTTTAGATTTACGCGAGTGCTCTTGAAATACCCCAGATCCCATTTCAGACCTGATGAGGATGATGCTCTGTTGGTCACTTTAAAAGTGTTTGTGAAAGACTGACAGGAAAGTGTGAATTGCACAGAAGTTGTTTATATGGTACAGCTCTTTGGGGGGCGGGGGAAGGAGACAATCAAGCTACACCTATTTAGTACGATTTGACAAATCATTGCAGAAGTGTGACGGGATGTCTGCAGTGCCTGCAGCCTTGGATGCTGAGCATGTCAGAGCTAACAGACTTGAATGAGACTCTTTCCCTTTGCCCTACGAGGAAAGTCCGGTTTGCCATGGGAAGTGGTATTTTTAGTGAATCCAGTCGATATCTCTCTTTCCTCTAAGGCCATGTGTACACTACAAGCTTTGGTCGACCCAAGTTATGTTGGCATTAAGCTGCCGTTGTTAGTATATTGTGCGTGCATACTTGGCTCCTTGTGTCTGCGGTGCATGTACTCACCAGGAGTGCTTTTGTCAATGCACAATGTTGTGCAGCATGGGTAGGAGTCCCAGTGTGCAACCCGCCACTGTCAAACGCATTGTCTTTTGGCAATGCATGATGGGGCCTAAACGAGTCACGCAGGGGTGACTGGGAGCAAGGGGTCAACATCCCAGCATGCAGCTGTCTCCATCCCGTAATGTCATTTATATCCCATAATTTTTACTCCTTTTATCAAAATCCCACAAACCTACATGGCTCTCCTCGCTATCCACCTTCTCTGACTGAAGCATGGAAGCCTGCACAGCTCTGCACTTTGTGGTAAGCATTGCAAGCACAGGACACACAATCCAGAGCTGCAAGAATAACCAAATCAATGGGGAACATGACGATTCCTTGGAGGACAGACTGCTGTGGGACATCGCGAGCACCAGTTCAAGGTTGTTGGCTTTCATGGAGCAGCTGGAGATGGTGGTGTGCTGCTTCTGGACACGAGTACTTACTGGTGGGATTGCATTGTAATGCAGGCATGGAATGACAAACAGGGGCTGGAGAACTTTTGAATGCGCAAGGCCACATTCCCAGATCTGTGTGCTGAGCTCGCCCCAGACCTCCAGTGCAGGGAGACCAAAACGAGAGCTGCACTGACTGTGGGGAAGCGAGTGGAAACTTGCAATGCTGGATTGACACCGGTCAGTGGGAAATCTGTGTGGAGTGGGAAAATCCAATGCAGAGGCCATTGTCATGCAAGTGACTGTAATGCAAGCCTCAGTGCAGGTCCATTAATCTCCTCCTGCTGCGCAGGACTGTGACTCTTGGTAATGTGCAGGACACAGTGGATGGATTTGCAACAGTGGGGTTCCTGAACTGTGGTGGAGCAATAAACAGCACTCATATCCCTATTTTGGCACCTTGCCATAGAGTGCATCAGCAGAAGGGCTACTTTTGTGTGGTTATGCAAACATTGGTGGATCAGTGGGAACACTTCACTGACATCAGTGTGAGCTGGTCAGGGAAGGTGCATGACACTCACATCTTTAAGAACACAGGACTTTTTAGAAAGCTGTAAGGAGGGACTTTTTTTCATGACCGGCGGATAACCACTGGCAATGTTGAAATGCCAATAGTGATCCTGGGGGACCTAGCCTACCCCTTGCTCATGAATAAGGCTACGATTATGTCACAGAGGTCATGGAAGTCACGGAATCCATGACTTCCAGAGACCTCTGTGACATTTTGTGCCCCAGGGCTGGAGCTGTCAGCAGGCAGCCCCGCAGCTCTCAGCCGTTGCTGGCGGCAGGCCCTCAGCAGCTCCTAGCACTGGGCATCAAGGGGACCCCTGAGCTCCCAGCCCCCATGGACTGTGGGGGTTCCGTGGAACTCCTGCAGGCCGCAGGAGCCCCCCTGCCTCTGCCCAGCCACGGCGGGCCGAGCAGGGACCCCATAGCTCCCAGGCATGGCTGAGGGCGAGGGGACCCCAGAGCCTCCAGCCGCTGGGGGTGCTGGACCCTCCTCTCTCCACATTTTGTCAGGGATATTTTTAGTAAAAATCATGGACAGGTCACGGGATTTATTGCCCATGACCCATCCGTGATTTTTACTAAAAATATCCCTGACAAAATCTGAGCCTTACTCGTGAAGCCATACCCCAGCCACCTCGAGAGCAGCAAGGAAAGATTCAGCTACCAGCTCAGCAGGTGCAAAATGAAGTTGAATGTGCTTTTGGCAGATCTGGCACTGTTTACTCATGAGACGGGAGCTCAGTAAGAAAAATATCTCAATGGTTATAGCTGCCTGCTGTGTCCTGCATAATATCTTTGAAGCAAAGGGGGGAAGCTTGCTGCTGGGATGGAGGGCAGAGGTGGAGAGGCTGTCTGCTGAGTTCAAACAGCCAGACACAAGGGCTATTAGAAGAGCTTATCGCAGCTGTATGACTCAGGGAGGCTTTGAAGAAGCACTTTTACAGTGAGTGTCAGTAACGCATTGTGGTGTACTGTGCTCTATGTGGCCCTGCTGTTTTGTGGCCTGTCAGGAATTGTGTGGTGCTGGGGGTACATGTCTGAGTATAACATTGTTAGTGCACCTATTAATTTCGCAGCGCTCGCTGTACATTTATCATTATTAGACCCTGTAGGTCACTGATCCTGTGAGTTGTCATGCTGTGCAGTAACAGGTAAGTAGGTGATTTCAGAACTGCTGGGTGCACTGCAGCATATGCTGTGAACTAATAAAGATGGATTATTTTCCAAATAATAGAATTTTATTCAGTAACAAAATCAGTGAAAAGAAAGATCTGAGCAATTTAAAAGCAAAGACATTCAAAATCTCATGAATTAATAGAACGGAACTTTTCAAGAGGAAAGAACATTCATGTCCATTTTAGCTACACACACAGCTACTGTGGCTGTCCCAGGTCAGCGTATGTGAAGCTATGGTTTTCCGTAATGTCTCCTGGGATGGAGCGGTAGAGGGGTAGGGCGGCGGCCCTTGATGCCATGTGGAATGTTGAGGGTGGATGCTGCAATGGAGTTCTGCATAGACTGCAAAGGGAGGTGAGCCCGGGATTGTTGAACATGTAGGTCCACAAGAGTCTGCAGCATCTGTGTTTACTGTTGGAGAAGCCTCATTATGTCCTCCCCATCCTTTTCCTGCTGGGACTCCTGGGTCTTTCTCCTCTCCGTTCTTTCCTTCTCCAGGCTGTCTGCAAAGCTTGCCATTTGATTTCAGTGAGATTACATGCAGTTGTAAGAGTTATAGTCAGTAGTCCAGTTTTGCAGGATTGAGCTCTTAATCGGAGTTCATTCGGGATGGGTCGCAGTGTGTCAATATTGGTATAATCTTGTGGGACAATAACAGTGGGATGTCATGTTATCCCTCTAAAACCACCTGAGGAATTTTTCAAAATTCCTCATCTTTGTAAATACAGTCTTCCCCCCAAAATCTCATCTCAAAAGTAACATGCTGAGAGAAAAAATGTTTTGTCTGTCTTTTAGGCAATTGCACATTATGAACAAGCTGCAGATTACTACAAAGGAGAAGAATCCAACAGGCAAGTCTTCTTCAAAGAATAGTTATTTGAAACAATGAAGATTTACAGTCTGGATTTATCCTTCTTTTTTCTTTCCTATAATAAGATGTGCAAGTATTATATGCCTCTCCTAATTTGTGAATTCTTTAATAAGATGTCCAAATCCTGCATTAAGATGCTGAGATTGTCACTTAGGTACATGAAATTGGCATTCACTTACCTACCTGTCAGTCTGAGTATTCAAATGGAGATCTTTGGAGACCTATTAAGGTGCTTGCATGTGAAAACTGATTTCTGCCTTTGTTTAGATTTTAATATTTGACTTCCATCCACTGTGGGATGTTTAATGCACACACTTTCTAGTCTCTTTGGGGCTGAATAGTATACCATAGGTCACTGGGAAGAGAATTTTCTGTAGATTTGCAGAAAGCTTTCAGATTCAACATATGACCTTAGTGGTTTAATAATTTTGGTATTTTTAATATACTCATTTTTCTAACAGGTAACTACTGGGCAATGTTTTCACATACATTAACTAGTGGATGTATCTATTAGAGAAGCAGGGAAATGGACATATTTACCACGAGGTACCGTACCATTACTTATTTTAACTGAAGTTCTTGATTCTAGTTCTGCTAACAGGTGTCTGCTGAAGGTGGCTGCATATGCTGCCCAGTTAGAGCAGTACCAGAAGGCGATTGAAATCTACGAGCAGGTTAGTATATATACTCTTTTTACAAAATGGACAGTATAGTTGAAGTCACATAACTGCATATTATATACTGCTCCTGATGTCTGGGTCAGGGCCTGTGGTCACTAAAACTGGAACTCTATGGGCTTGTCTACACTGCCCCGCAGTTTGGACTGTGGGGTTGTGAATAACAGTGAGCACTAAAATGCTGCACTGTAACGCTCCCTCATGGACACTGCAGGCATGAACTAAAGGGTTCCTAGTTCATGTTAACATAGTCCTCTTCAAACAGGACTGCATGAATGCATTAGTGCACTGTTATTGCCAATCCTGTAGTCCAAACTGCGGGACAACGTAGACAAGCCCTAAATCTTGCATTGGTCTTAGGAAGGTGGACTAAAGAGAGAATTTCCTGCCCTAATTGTGGAAAGAATCAGCATTCTCTCGGTAGTCGAGGCTGCAACTAGCTTCCCGTTGTAAGATAGATTTTCCCATTCCGTACAACTGAACTGGATGTGAAATTTCACATGTGGACTTTGTCAAGAGTAGAATTCCTTTTGTCAAACTATGCCATGAATCAGATGAGCCATTACTGGGAGATATATGCAGTGGTGTTGTAGCCGTGTTGGTCCCAGGGTATTTGAGAGACAAGGTCGGGGAGGCAATAACTTTTATTGGACCAACTTCTGTAGGTGAGAGAGAGAGAGACAAGCTTTTGAGTTTACACAGAGCATTTCTTCCTGGTGATAGTTACTGCATCTGTTCTTCTTCCCTGAAGAAGAGCTCTGTGTTAGCTCGACAACTTGTCTCTCTCACCAACCAGAAGTTGGTCCAATAAAAGACATTATTTCACCCACCTTGTCTCTCAAATTTCTGAGATGTAATTTATCAAAAATATATTTTACTTTTTGAAAAAGTGAGTGATTTTTTTTTTTTTGGTCACAGTATCTAGAAATTGGCTTGGCCGATTTAATCTGTTCCAGACTCTTTTGAGATCTAGTGCAGAGCTGTTTTTCTTAAAAAGGTAGATACTGCTTCTGTGAGTTGTTCCAGGGTTAAATTCTAACTTACTTTCTAAGCTTAGTTTTGAAGGCCTATAACTTGGTTTGGGGGTGGGGATTCCCTATCTGGTATAATTTTGGGGAAAACTTTGAGGGTGATTGGACATGTGATTGCAGAGTTAGAAAACTTTTCCAAAAGCTATTTGTGCCTTGTGTTTCCAAGTCTCTTCTTTCTTCCTCCCACCTCTCCCACCCGCAAAATAGTCATATGGCTGGAATCTCAAATGTTGTTAATGCTTGAGTCCTAATTGAGATCTAGTGCATAGCACTAATAATCAAGAGAAATTGTGAAATAATTAGGAATCCATGGCTAGAGCTAATCCCTAGCAGACTGGCTGGCAGCCGATGCATTTAAGTGGATCATTTTAATAGAGATTCTGCTGCCACTATATTACCCTTTGTGCTCAGAATTTCCAGATATGAGGGTTGGTAGGTAACTAGAGAATGACCATTGGTGTGAGGTCAGCTAGGGTTGTTTGTGGAACCTAATCTGTGAACTTCCTGGCTTTCAAATTTTTATTTTTATATATTTTTTTACCTTTTGTAAGACTGTCCTGTTTTGTCTTCATTGACACCTACAGTGTTTGCAAACTTAGCTATTGTGTCATAATGAAGATTTTTTTTGGCTGGGAGTATTTTAAATCCGCTCTTTGCTTGTGAACCGTTTAGGGACCCAATCCTTGTACAGGATATTACAGAATCAAATCACTGTTCCCTAGTCTGCATCAAATGGCAAATAGAAGGCACTTCGAGAGAGGCTGTACTTGTGAAGCGGTGCACAATAAATAGAGCTCTGTGGGCATCTGATCTGGAATTACTGAGCATCCTCCCCTCCTGCTGACTTCCATAGGAGTTGAGGGCTCCCTGCACCTTGCCAAATCAGGCCTAAAACATTAAGATGTGGGGAAACAAACTATTGTAGTGTAGGGGTAGCTGGAGTCTTATGCTTGCACCATGGAGGAGTGGACATAATGCCTCCAGGGATGGTGACGGCTACTGCATCTGCTCTGCAGTTTTGCTCTCGCCAGTACTCAGCAGCCGAGAGCTAGTGCGCAGGGGACATGATGCCACAGCCATGCTCTTCCCATTCCATACATGGCCCTTTTGGGGTCTGGAATATTGCTGGCAGCACAGAACCTCCTGCATTCTAGGACGGCAGCCATCCAAATGGTGTCTGCCTCCTGTATGGGTGTGCAGTGCTGGGAAACCAATTCCTTTCACTCTCCTTCCTCTTCTACTGATCTTGTGCAGGGCAGCCATGACTTGGCCTCTATGTGTCTGTATAGTGCTATGTAACATGCTCCAGAACGTCAGTTTGTAATGCCAGACAAACCTGGTGGAGGTGCTAGAGTGGATTCCCTTTGCTGCAACATTCTGCTTTATAAGAGGTGCTAGTTTCCGATTGCTTGCCAGAAAAGCTTAGACGGAGTGCATCCCTGATGACTGGAGTGTACAAAACAGAGTACAAAACACCACTTAGAGGGAGAGTGTGTGGTTTTCCCCAGAATCAGTGCTCTTTTAAAATCCTACACATGCGCACACACGTGCAGTCTCACTCCTCTTCCGTGAGGGCTCAGTCCTGCAAGGTGCTGAGCACTTTGTCCCCAGTCCACCAGCTCCCTTCAGTACATGAGGAGTCCCACTGGCTTTAGGGGGACTGTTTGTGCTTACAGCTAAGCACATGCTTAAGTGCTTCGCTGGATCAGGGAGAGAGCGCTCAGCAACATGCAGGAGTGATCTCTGGAGGAACAGAGAGAATCACCTTTCTGTTCTGGGTGGTGGTTCTCCTAAAAAATATTGTACAGCATTTACATGTGTACATTTACATGCTGCATTGACATGTGCTGTATAAACCCTTAAAGAGGGTAGATGGGTGTGTGCGCCCACATACATCTTTACAACCACAGTAGGTGGGAACTTTAATGCCTACGTCACTTTATTATTTTATATATAAGAATATTTGTGACTGATTTGTTTCACTTTGGAATTTTGTTGTACTAGATGAAACCTCTTGAGCTGTTGTTTTTTCTTAGGCTCTGGTATTTGTTGCATGTTTTGAATCCAGTCTCTTAAACAAGTGTGAGCTCTTACATGTAATTTTGATCACCTTGGGGGTTTTTAGTTCTTGTCTTACAAAGAAAAGATACTATACAACCTGACTGTCACTATAACTTTTTATATCTAGGTTGGAACAAATACTATGGATAATCCGTTGCTCAAGTACAGTGCAAAAGAGTATTTCTTTAAAGCTGCTCTCTGCCACTTCATTGTGGATGAGTTGAATGCTAAGGTTAGTGACCTCTAGTGTGTTCTCCTAGGATGTACAGTATCACATAAATGAAATTTTGCAACATTAAGTAATGCAAATGTGACTGAACTATCTCGCATTTCCACAGTATGGGTGTGAAATATACATTCTCTCTTGATATGCGGTGATTACTATTAAACATTCACCGTAGGATCTGAGCTATGGCAGTGCGTTCCTTTTCGAAAAGAACAATTGACTTTTATTTTTGCATGGGAATCATTGCTGAGGCGGGGCCTGTTTTTCAAAGCCAGAGTTCCTTTTTATGCTTGCCAACAATAGGAGGCGCCCTTAGTTTTGGGTGCAGACAAAGGCACGTGGAGAGGTAACTACCACGAGTCAAGCAGAGGCACAGATGACCACATTCATATCCACAAAATAGTGCCGGCAGTTATTTGCAAAAGAAAGGGAAGCACTCTCTGTCTAGCACCATATTGTTCAAAACAAAACAATCTTTATGTGGGCGCAGTCCCATAAAAAGGCCACGATTTAAGCGTCTCCAAAAGGAAACCTGTTTCTGTTACTCCTCTTGATCAGGATTTAGAATATATCGGAGTCCTTTCAGGGGCTGACTTTCATCCTGCCTGTAATCGAGTTGCTTTTTTTGTTTTGTAGGCACCTAAGTACTGCCCCTGACTTGCAGGCTCAGTCAGGTAATTAACGTTCTGGTGCAGCACCTGCTGAAGTCAGTCGGGATAGTTCTGTTGATTCCAGTGTGTGTTGGATCAGGCCAGGGATGTATGACCTGACTTGCACCTTCATGGCCTGATCCAACACACATTGAAATCAACAGGGCCCTTTAAAGTCACAGCTCAAGCTGAAAAAAATAACAGACCACAGCGTGACTGGCTTCTGCTTAAGAGGCAGCATGTACTTTCTCCTGTGGACTGCAGAAGTCATTCCCTTAGCTCTGCAGTCTCCGTTGTGTCTAATTTCTCCTAAAATCTGCAGAGAAGAAAGGGAAATGACCTCTTTTTTGGAGTTCTCTCAAGGTAGATCCAAACTCTCCTTTCCTGCATCGTCCTTCAAACAGCGGACAGTTTTTTTCCCCCCAGTAGAAATGTATGTTAGTTTAGGTGGAAGGGGAACAGCCCATTTAGAGGCTGTGCGACTAGCTGGGGGCAGGAGCATCACCTGTCACAATGACAGGGTTTGAAACTTAAATAAGCCTTCTAGCACATTATTTTCCCTCCACCCTTACAACACCTTAGACACATTCCCAGTTAGGCAAAGACCAAGTCTGGATCTTAAATCTGAATTTCCTTGTGTTCTTGGGATTTTATTGGAATCTGTTTTGTTACGCTGTTTGTTGCAGTGTATTAGGGTTAGGTTACATAAAGACAATAACTATGAGAATAACTCTTGTATTTAGATGAAACCTAATGGTTGCTTTTTCTAGTAATTTCAACTGAAGGGCTCGCTTCTCTGTTTCAGCTCGCTCTTGAGAAGTATGAAGAAATGTTCCCAGCATTCACAGATTCGAGAGAGTGTAAGCTAGTGAAAGTAAGTAGAACTGATGTTAAATACAGTTGCCCTGAAAGTTGTTGGTCGGAAAGTAAAAAAATTGCACTTGTACTATCTTTCCCTTACCATATACTATGTTGAGCTGTTCATATGATTTGTATATATTAGAGGACACCCCATGAATTGTACAGAACTTGTGTAACTGGGGAGACAAATTGAAATGAAAGTAGATATTTATGTGTAAGCAAATATTATAACAGTAGATCCAAAGGCCTGTTGGAGAGTATCAGACACTGTCTGTATATTGTTGGGTTGAACAGGTTCAGGAGTTCATCGTTCTGAGCGATGCGCAAGCATTAGATATTTATCTCTTTTGGTTTCTTAATGGAGAAAAGCGTTAGATGTAATCTGTAGACCACAGGGTAACAGAATACCCAGGCAGTGTGTGCTCAGTCTGCTGTAAACTGAAGTGATAAATTTTCAATACTAATGTATTACCCTTGACTGTAATTCTGTTAGAAACTGCTGGAAGCTCATGAGGACCAAAACTGTGAAGCGTACACTGAGGCAGTAAGTAGTCAAGCTGTACACAGATACATTTGCGGCAGACTATTCTGGGACCAAAGTTCAAAGGAGCCCCCCTCTAAGTCTTCATTTCTGCATGCTAATTTTGCATGCTCAATTACTTGCACAAGTGTTCCTGGGCACTGTTATTCTTTGAGCACTGGCAGCATCCTCTGTGCTGTACAAAACACACAGGCAAAGGGGTCTGATTGCCATGTACACTGAAGCCGCTTCACACCGCTTTGGAAGGGTAAACAGAGCAGTGTAGAGGCCTTAGTGTAAATGAAAATTCAGTCTAAAGTCTCCGTCCTGAGGAACTGATGGAAAGAGTTTACAATCTAAGGGCCTGATTCATGACTGTGTAACTCCAGTTTTACAGTGTAACGTCGCTGAAATCAGTGCAGTAGCAGATCAGGTTCCAAAAGTTTTTAAACATCTCTAGGCCATATTCACCAGTGGGCATGGGGTGCCTCGGGCTGTTGCAGCAGTACTGAGCAGCTGAAAATGTCTAAAGGTCCCTATTCAGCAAACCATCCCTCCTCAGCAAAGCACAGAAGCATAGGCTTAAGTCCCCCTGAAGTATAATGTGTAAAAAAAGCCCCAAAACTTGGGTGAGGTTCTTCTGAATTACCAGTGCTCACCTACTGGTCATCACTCCATTTCGAGGACTCTTTACTCTCCACTCTAGTTCCTTCCTCTTCCCTTCTTTTCCCAACAATCCTGGCCTCTTTGTGCTTGATCTTTGAAATTCCCACTGACTTTAATGAGCTTTGGATCAGCCCTTTACTACATGTATCGGTGGTTTAAGGAATATTTAACTAACAGAAATTTAAATAAATGACTAGCAAATGAAATGGAGCACACCATTTACTGCTAGGAGTAGTGATAGCAATATTCCCATTTGCCCTCTGTTAAACTGTTTTAAACTTCCTTCCAATTAGGTTAAGGAATTTGATTCCATATCTCGCTTGGATCAGTGGCTTACGACTATGTTGCTTCGCATCAAAAAGTCACTTCAAGGAGATGGTGATGGAGACCTAAAGTGAATTATTTGTGGTATATGTAGCATGTTGCCTAACTCCTAAATAATCTGTTTTTGTGTAATGGCCATGGACCATTATGGGATACTTGACACTACACCTAGCTTAATTTTGTTGTTTATGAACCAAATTACCTGTATTGTTAGTATCCTGGTGTCTTTTTGATGACATGGATGGATAAGAAATGATACTCCTAGGTGTTGCTGACAGATCTTCCATATGTGAGAGCAATAGAGGGATTCACAAGACTTTTGAGATCAGTGAAAGAAATGCTTGTGGCAAAAATCTTTATTTTTAGTAGCTGATGAGCCAAAAGTCTTTCATTTTTAACTTATTTTTGCCGCCATTTCTCTACTAGCTTATCGTCTTCAACACTTTTGATCCATGCTTGTAAATATCCATGACATACAGTACACACAATATTTTCTGATCTAATGCTAATATATTGCTAAAGTTCTGTGTTTTTAATGGACCTTAGTCAGATATTAGATTTTTGTTTTTAAAATGATAGAGCTATTTTAATGATGCTAGTGAAATGCTTGTGATTTTTATATACAGTATGCATGTGTGTATGTGTATATACTATACAGATACATGTGTGCATGAATAAATACATAATGACCTGGGTCTAAAAACATTCATCTTCATAGGTGAGGGGTCTGCGTATAATATATTAAATCAATTACCTTCTCCCCAAAACATTCATTAAGTAGGACCTAGCTTATCATGTATTTTCTATTTAAGGACTATATATGAAATGTAAGTTTCTTCTATTTTTTTTGTTAGATATATTTTTCCACTTATGTTATTTTTTGGTGCATACCATCTCTCCTGCCCTAAGATGACTTTAACAGGTAATAATATATTTTTCTAACTTTTCATTTACCTAAGTTCCTGCTATTGTCTTTGCTGCAGGTTTTTTGTATGTGCCAGAACGCTATTTCCTTCCCTTTGTGCTGTTGGCAAAGCTGTGTCAAAGGTATGCTGCCTAGTTATTGTATTAGGCTTGATCTTAGCTAAGATACCCTCCTTCAGCACTGTTGGACAACAGCTTGCCCAGGCTTGTTTTAAAACTGTGTAGAAATTGAAAATGATCTTGAAGAATCCCAGTCTGTGTTTGTGTGTGCAGATCCTAGTTTCAGTGGAGATAAGTAGACAAGCTACCTATATTAAATATATGTATGACAGTGAGAGAGACTCATGACCATATGCAGTTTCAGTGTTATGGCTTAATATTTCAATACAGTTCCAATAAGCTGTAGAAATTATTCCATTCTTAGATCACCAGTGCTGCTTACACAATGAAAGACTACTAGCTTTATTTTGCATAAATGCTGCTTGTCATTTGACCTTTTTAAATATTGGATACTGTAAAGTAGGAAAACACTAGTATTCCATAGTTGGCAATCTCTTTTGGAGGAAGGACCTGCCACAAATATGCACAGTCCTACCCACATTCCAGACAGGGTACTAGCTGGCTTTTAAGAATATCTTTTTTTTGTTTGTTTGTGCTTCTAGCTTTCCTTAATAAAATGGGATTGCCGGCTGTATAGTAACCCTAGCAAGCCAGCACCCTTATGACATTTGTTTACAGAAAATATCAGATAGGAGACCAAATGATATAAAAAATTCCAGGAGAGAAAATGGTTTTTATTGACTCCTATCAACAATCAATTTAAACTTTCTTCTACTTGATTGTTTTCTAAACCAGGAAGGGCTTAGTGTTATGTAGTGAGTGTGGCTTTTCTTGTAACTGGAATGAACACTAGTGAGTTATCATTGAAATTGTACAAAATCGTTTTCTAGAATTTGAAAAGCTTCTTAGAGAAGATGTGCTCGGTTTGTCCTATGGAGATGTGTGGCCGACAGGGGGCCATAGAGGAAATTTTTAAAAATGGGAGGAGCTGGTGCTGATGAGCAACAGACTCAGATATGCTGGGAAACATTAAAAAGTTGCAACTTGTGCAATTAACGCTTGCTTACAGGGGCTGGTCACATTAGAAATGGCTGACTTGGGTCTCCCTCCAGGGAACTATTCCTGAACAAGTCCAACTTTCCTTTAAATAGATATATGCCAACATAATCCTACAGTGTGGATGCAGCCTACAGCTACGGAAGGGGTTTTTCTGTGTCTGTAGGAAAAGCATGGCCCTGAGCACTAGCACCTAAGCTGGTAAAAGCATTCTCCTGTTGATCTAACTGCATCTACACTGGAGTTAGGTCAGCATAGCTGTTGCGCCAGGGGTTGACTTTTCACACCTGAGTCCTGTATCTGTGTTGACTCAGCTGTCTCTCTACACAGGCACCCCAGAGCAGAAAATACGTGCATGCTTATGTTTAGAAAAAGAAAAGAGATGTCAAGCTTTGTTTGTAGAGGGGCATTAGTTTTTTTCAGTTTCATAACTTTCCTGATTCAAAAAGGAATATATCTTGCCATCGTACATATAATAAAACACACTTTAGTGAAAATCCTACACAGGCATGTTTTGTTAATACAGAAATTGTGGGAAAGCTTTTTTTTTTTTTTTTTTTTACACAACTTGACACTGGTTACACATTTATTTTTTCAGGACCTAAGCAGTATTTTTGCACAATTATGATAGTATACATAAATTGCTGCTGATGTACCAGTCTGTGATCTGTTATTAATGCACTCTATAACGTAGTAGTTTTGTCTAAATGCAAACCTTGGTGATTTTGTATAGCAGCATGTCATCTGTAATGTAATTATTTGTTGTATGCCGTGATATACCAGTTTTCAAATCATGTAAAACACAGAGCAAATCTGTCAGGGTGTTATTTTTCTTCCCCCCGGGTCAAGAATCTATATTATGAAAACTAATAATGAAATGGCCTGAG
Organism: Chelonia mydas; assembly: GCF_015237465.2. Lineage (NCBI taxonomy): Eukaryota > Metazoa > Chordata > Testudines > Cheloniidae > Chelonia > Chelonia mydas. The sequence continues at coordinate 196,603,188 of NC_057851.1, forward strand.
CAGGAACAGATTGTTTTGTGTGAAACAGTACAGTAATAAAATAAAAATTAAGTAATTGTGATGAGCATTCTTTTCTGGTGAATGGCTTGTGCTATGCACTTAAACTCCCTGGTTTGATCGGAGGTACTTTTTACAGCTTTGGGATAGCAGTGACCACTAGCGGTTTTAGCTGTATTTAACAGTAAAGCCCCTTTTCTTCAAAGAGTGCTCTGCAGCAAGTGGTTCCAGATTCTGCATATTTAGTGTGTAACTCTTCGGAATGCTGTGCATTGAATTTCACCTTGCGCATAACAAGTATACTAAATACAAATAGTCTGTACAACTGAAGTTCTTGTAGGGCTTACTATATGACTTTGTTCACTTGTGAAAATAAGTGATGTCTTGTAGAATTTTCTGATGCATGTTATAATATTAAAATTATTGCAGAAATAATCAGCACTATGGAAGCAAAACGGAGTACTGAACAATTGGAATTATTAGGGCCTAAGTCACCAGGTGATCAGTAGCAACTTATGTAGAGTTACTGTAATTATCTAAAATCATAAGATCTCTGCAATATACAATGCATTGTTCTCAGGGAAGAGGAATGTCTGGTACTCCAAGCAAGTCACTTACAAAAAGGGCAGTAACTAGTTCAATATTTTAATAGGATTTAATAGTTCGTACAGGTTACTCACTTCCATACATTCATGGAATACAAAATTTTCCCCTGTCTACAGGTACTAATACTCAGGATTTAAATATATCTACAAACACTGTACATTGGTCATTAGGAATCATTTGAACTTCAACACTCAAAAGGAACACAATGTTTGAATAAATATGTCAAATATAACCTTCTGGAAAGCTATTTTTTTAAACCCTTTTTCTGGATTAAGCTAGGGTTCAAAGGTAACATCAGAAGCTCCTTTAAGGTTCAAAAAAACCCCAAAACTCTGGTCCACAGTTTGGTTATTTTTATTGCTTTGCCTACCAGTAAGTCTTTCAGGAGTGGGCCATAATGATGGATTGTGCTTAACTTTCAGCAAGCTTTTCTCAAACTGGTTCTTAAAAAAATATTCTACTTTAAGAAACCTTCACCAAAAAATTTAATATCTGCAAAAATCAGAAGGGCAGGTCCTCAGCTGCTATAAACTGACATAGCTGAAGATCTGGCCCGATTTGGAACAGTTAATTGCTCGGTCAAGTTGATGAAAAAGTATCTTGCTCCTAACAAATGCTCACAAAAGCACAAAATTGTACTGATCTAAAATGGTTTGTGCCTTTTCTAGCCCACTGGTTTGCCTCTTTGAGTTGTAAAAAAGGCAAGTGGGATTAAGATGTTTAATTGTTGAAAGCATCATCTTAAAATGCTGTTAACCATAGGGCTAATTCTGCTCCACTTAAAATCCGTGGGAACAGGCTCAGGCCTTCTTCACGGACCTAATCAGCCTCTGCTCAGTTAAACCCACCAAACACATGTCATTTCCTCACAAAATAAAGAAAAAACTGAACATTAATGTATACATTTTCTCTCACTAAGAATAAACTAACTTGGAAAGTGAAACCCCTTGCAATGGAAAGAAACTGGTTGTACTGAGCCATCCCACTTGTGTTCCCTTTACTACCTGTAAGATAGTCTCATTGTAAAAACAAAGGATTAGGACGAAAACTAACACCCTGAATTTGACCAGATTTTTGTAGATGGTGGGTTCCACAGAAAGGTCTGATCCTGCAATCTCTTACCAGGTTAACACTCAACACCCTTGAGGAGTGCCACTGACAATCAGATGATTGGGAGCATAGCTTGCAGAATTCAACCCACAAAGCCTGATTTCAGTGGGCTTTTGGAGCAAAGGGAAGACTCCTACTGCCTTAATGGATTTTGGAGCAAGCACTACCTTCCTTGACACTTAAAAAAGGCACATTGTCAATATCTTCCTGTTAAATCTCTCACCTCAGATACTAAATACCATTCTAACCAGGAAAACAAAAGCTTTAAAAATATAAATGTCAGCACTGATGTCATTTATTTTTGGCATTTGCCTCAGCTTGGGCACTTCCAGGCACTAGCCCAAAGCTGCAGTGGTTGCATTTCCAACAATGACTCTTTGAAAAGTTTTTACAGAACTTGTAAAGAAAAACATCTATGTGGTTATTTCAATAAGCCTTTTCTAAAGTAAAATTTGGGGCCTGAAACTACTTGAATGGCCTTAATGTATCCCACTTATCACCTGTACCCCAAAGCCCCTATTCCACAAATGAATCCATCAGGAGAGACCCCTGGGCTCACATGGAACCACATTAGTCAACAGGGATATGCACCAGTAGAGCCAGTTGCAAGATCAGAGCTTAAGAGTGCAAATTTAGTGAGTTATTTTAATCACTAGATTAGTGATCCTGCTAATTCACAACTGACACTTCTTATTGGAGCGAGTTCCGTAACAGTGTATGAGCTATTTTAGAACAGCGCAATTTGCTTCCAGCACCCAAACCCGCAGGCTACAAGTTCCATATTTTTGCTATGGAAAAACAGGAACTATTGGAATGTAACTCCATACATTTCCCAAGCTTGCTCCCATTAGTTTTTCCATATACTAAAATGATTCTGCTTGAAGCTTTGGCAAAACCAAGATTAAAACACTTCCTGAAATGAAATTTAACAGAATTTTATTTTCTACATATGAACTTTTACTAGGAAAGTATATTTAATTCCATTGACTGTTAGGCCAGAAACACCACAATATTTATGTTTTGTTCACACACGTTGTGGAATCGAATTGGAAACAAAACAAAAAAACCCGCACCCTCCTTTCTAAGGGAGCTGCACTCAAGCCATCCAAACAAAAGGAAGAAGGGCTTACCACACCTTTGCAGGAAGGGTAGCGAAGAGAAGACTGCGTGGACCAATTTCCAGAGATTAAAACAATGGCAGGTCTTCATATGCTCTGCTTGAGGTTAACTGCTCTCTGAAGTGATTGTACTATTTCACACTTTCATAACAAAGGGTACAGAAAAATCAAGAAACGAATGAACTAGAATAATAGCTATCAGCTGGGAAAAGGAGCTACAGCTAGACTATGCAAATTGAAGATTACTGATTGGTGTTTTAAGGGTGAGGAGGAGATAAATGCCATGAACGTCATCCACGACTAGTCCCTCTTCCTTTTGGGTCTATGCTTTCTCCTAATTACATCACTAGGTTACTGGCAAAGTCAGAAGTTAGGCTGGGTTGGTGAACAATACCAAATTATTCCATATTCACCAGAGCATGGAGCTGCGGCTGAAGAGCATCTGTCTGTGTATGTAGTACTGTAAGCTCACTTAAGGTGGTAGCTATGAGGGCTTCTTGGGGTCCCACAGTCCCATCCGATTTGCAGTCTGTCACTATGGTAGAGCTGTTGTCATGCAGTGCAGTCACACTCCCTGGGACAGCAGTCAAGTTTTGATAGTGGCCATTTTCAGAAAAAGACAGCAACTTCTCTGTTATTTTAGGTGACATGTGATACTCTTCATCAGGAAGCTCTGTCTTGTGACCTTCATCGTTCTTAGACACTCCTTCAACAATAACCAGGAAAGACTTCCAGGGTGTATTCTTATCATGTATCTAAAACCAAACACAACACCGTTTCAGCACTTGCTGTTTAGAATGACAACACTTTGCCTTTCTACAGAATCTGCCAGCCAAGGATCTAAAAATCTGTTTACAAATAATGGGGCAGATTCTGTGCCCTGCTCCTCAGCTTTTATACTGCTCAGGCAGTGTCAAAAGGGGGGGGACTTGCTACATCTTCCTACATGGGGATTCTCAAGCAGGCACACAGTCACCAAAATGGACTCCTATTGCAGCCCTCTGGAGACAGGGAGAAGAGGCCTGAGCTATTATAAGTTGACGCAGAAAACAGCAGCCCCAGTGCTGCTCCAGTCAGGTCCCTGATGGGCCCCCTTGCTCCATTTCATCAAGTGTTAACTTGGCAAAGCAGTGTCTCTCTCCAAATAAGTGAAGTCTCACACAGCCCCCCTGTATTATCACTCCCATTTCGCAGGGAAATGGCAGACCCAAGGTCATATGCTGGGTCAGTGAAAGAGTGAGAAAAAGAACTCTCCTTCCTGCTTTGTGTGTTTGCTATGCTGCCAGTAGTGAGATTAATTTGACTGTAACCCAGGAAAGCTGTCGGCCTCAATGGGACAATGCATTTACTCAGGTATTCTAAAGCCAACAGGCCCATTTTACACGGGCGTGTCTGAAATGCGAGATCAGGCCGACGGGAACTAGCAGTGGAGTCTGTAGCAAGACTCCGTCCTTACTGAAGTGTGCCGCCGCAAGGTCGATTTATCCGTGAACGTTCGCCCACACGCATTGCACATGAACGGTTTCTCCCCCGTGTGTATTCGATGATGGCGCTGCAATGCGTTGAGCTGTGTGAACTGCTTACCACACTGATCACAACAATAGGGCCGTTCACCTGAAATCAGAGCACAGGGTTAGACTGACCTCTTAGCCGTACCCAGAGTGCTGCTCCTTTGGTAATCTCATACGTGCCCTCATATCACATATATTTGACTAGGCACGTACAGGCATGTTCAGAAAGCCTGCAAATACATTTGCGGGAATTTCAGATTTGCAGAAAATTATACTGACACATCCAAGATAAACAGACCATTGCTATAGTTTAAAGGCAGATCCTCTGCTAGTGTAAATCGGTTTAGCGCTATTGAAGCCAACAGAGCACTTACATCAACTGAGCTTCTGGCCTGAAATACATGAGTTTTCATATTTACCTATATCGGTATTTTACTAGGGCAGGAATTCTGGGGTTTATCACACCATCTACCAAAGCAGATCACAATACCATTCAGCAGGTAAAATGCCCTTTAGTCTAAAGCATCTTTCACCCATGATTTATTATTTACCCCAGTAAAGCATTTTGTGATACAGCCACAGGGTTAAATAATAGCACAGGGAAAGAAAGTAGGGGTTTCAGATGATTTGAAAATAGATGCAAATGTGATGAGGCAGAGCGATACAAGGTTGCTATTGCAGGTGGCAGGCAATATAGGGGAGAAGGCTTTAGCATCAGTGGCAGGATTGTGTGCAGGGACAGAGAAGAGACCAGTGCTAGACAAGCTGAGGGGAGGAAAGTAGAGAGAGTGTCTAGGGAGAATTTCATACTGTGGACAATATTAAGCTGGCTCTTGCAGTGGAGAGCAACTAGATGGTTATAGTGCAGACTGCGCTTTGTACATGAGCAAAGCTAGACAGAAACATTCGCACCGTGCTGCAGTGTTGGAAACTAAGGAGCACTCCAACAGACAAAAGAGGAGATAAAGACATGGATGAAGATTTCAGCAGGGGTAGAACTGAGGCTGATAAGATACAGATGAAGTTATGGAGGAAGCCATATAGATAGCTATAAAAGCTAAGGGTGAAGGAGAGCGTAGAGTCAAAGACAATGTCAAGGACCCAATCAGCAAAGGCAGTAGGTAGTGTTTGCTCAGAGATGCTGGCAGCAGCAACCTGACAATGACTAGAGTTGCATGATTCAGATGGAACCACTAGGGAAGCAAGGCTGCGTCTGAGCAGAGATGCAGTTGTGGCCATTTTGCTTCTCATGACAGAGAACGGGGTACAGGCAGAGACAAACACAAATTGGGAAGAGGAAGCAAGCAAGAAAGGTGTGTGGGAGGACAGGTCTGCAAAGACAAAATTGATCTTTGCAGTATTTTGAATGGAGCTAAAATGGATCATAGAATCATAGAATATCAGGATTGGAAGGGACCTCAGGAGGTCATCTAGTCCAACCCCCTGCTCAAAGCAGGACCAATCCCCAACTAAATCATCCCCGCCAGGGCTTTGTCAAGCCGGATACAGCTCTTTATTTACTAATAAACTTCTCTGCGTGTCTCATGGGGCATCAGCACAGCTCTGTGAAGTGCTTGATCGTTAATTGCTCTTATATAACCAGCAGGGAGAACACATTTTTGGAGGATGGGGTAAGAGGAAAGGAATGGAGGAAACACCACCATTGGTTGAAAATAGTTTTAAGAGTTCCACAAAGGATTAGTACGTTTAAAAGTAATAAAAGTTCTTGGTTAAAGGAGTCCCTCAACATTAAATAGTCCTAAGATTTAGACCTATAGATCTTGACACTTTACTTTCCAAACAAATGTTTCCTACCTGTGTGAACTTTAATATGCTGGTAAAGCGAATTCCTCTGTGCAAATGTTCTGAAGCAAACTTCACATTTAAACGGCTTGGATCCGGTATGTATTCTATTATGGTGTTTCAAGTACTCCTTCGAGGCAAAGCTCTTCCCACATGTTTCACACATAAAAGGCCTTTCCCCTACAGCCAGGGTGAATCAGAGAAGGAAAAAACAAAGGAGTGTTTTAGAACGTCATTAGGCATCCCATGCAAACACAGAGCTATTATATACAAACTAAACAGGTCAATGTCAAAAGGGATTTCAATGGGCCTAGCTCAGGGGAGTCAGAGCTGCGTTATCAGGTACGGAATATGCCTGTTTGAGAAGCTGTACAAGGCACCACTCTCCCAGAAGGCACCAAAATATCCCCAAATGTAGGACCTGAACAAAAGCGCACTGAAGTCGTCAGTTAGTTGGAGTCGTTCCACTAACTTAGCAGCCTTTGGCTCAGGCCCATACTGAACACAGTCCTGCTCACCTTTATTAGAAGGCCACTCCATTAAGTACCTGACGTTCGGTTGTTGCTTAAGGCAAGTTTCCCTGTGTTAACATGTCACTGGTTTTACATTTTCTGCCAGCTCACATTTGTTCAAGGCAGAAGAGTCCACGAGCAGGGGGGATGGAGAGATTTCTGACACGTGTGGGTAAGAAATGCAAAAGGAAAAGAAGAAATTCCCCACACATGACTTAAGTCTGGTGGTACAATGTCAATCCAGCATATGAGATTTAAATCACAAGTGTATGAAGGAGGTAATTACAGGTTAAAATAAGACACTTTTAAAATTATGTTTCTTAGGTTAATTGCTGCATGTTTGCCCAGGACATGAGTTCATAATTAGCTTTAATAATTAGGATAAAGCCTTACTAACAATGGAACTGAATTTCCAAAGCAGTCTCCAGCTACCCGTATTCCAAAGTCCATTGAAGCCAATGGGAAACTTCCATTCCCTTTAATAGGCTTCGCCCACTTCTACCCACTTCCCGCCCACAAGCAAAGACCACTGATGTGGGTAGCCCATGCAGGGAAGTAAGGGAGCAAAACGCAGACTGAGTAAAGGTGTCTCATAAATGAGCCCTTTATAAACAAAAACAAAAAAGACCTTTTTACTGACATTCACAGTCAAATAGCTGGGTTTATCAGAATTCCTTTTTAAACAATTTTGCAGACCAGTATTAGTTTATTAAACTAAATGACACTAAACCTGTATGAAGGAAAAGTGTGGGATGCCGCAATATTTTTGATAAGGGCACATTTAAAAACTTGTTTTTACAGTAGTAAATTCCGAAAATGTTAAGGGTGAAGCTTTGAAGATCCCCCACCGTCTCTCTCAAAAATGCTCTAACTCCAATACAGAAAAGCAGAGTATGCAACAAAAATGTACTTGTGCTTCATACTGGAGCTCCTGATCGACTCAGGATCCAGATGGCTGCAATTATTTATACAGCTGGTGTTTTATTGAAGTCTTGTGCTGTGTTTTTTTCTTTAGGAAATGCTAATTAAACTTAACCCTTTTTTGTACATTTCCTTAAACCTAGCAACCTGGGTAAAGACACCTATTCACAAAATCATGATTCCCCCCCCCTCCCCCCACTATAAATGTCACAAACATATGTCACATAATGTCACAAACACAAGTTGCAACAGCAGTTAGGTTCTAAATAACATAATTTTGCACCTAACATCCCTTTACATGGGGAGGGTGACAAAAGAAGAAACTTGCCTGTGTGACACCTTTTATGATATATAAGCATGTGATTCTGTGTGAATCTTGCACCACATTCATCACAGACAAATGGTTTTTCACCAGTGTGGATTCTGAAATGAAAAAATATCATTAAGCTAAAAGGTTCTCTCTCCTCTACAGTACATTACTAGTCACTGTTACTGTATGGTTATCCTCTGAAATGTGACTAAAAAAATTTGCCATTGTGGAGTTCAGTGCTAATTGTCTTTCTAAGATTTCCTAATCAAGCCGAGATTCCGAGCTGTGATCCACACAAGCAGAGTGCTGTGCCTGACTATCACATTCCACGATTTGGGATCAGGATCCAGAAATATTTGAGCCAAAGAAGTTTTGGGTAAGCTTAAAAATCTATACTGAATTTTTACACACTTCAAATACAAAAATGGAGAGGGAAAGATATAGAGGGTTAAATTATATTTAATTGTAATAAAAATATAAACTGTTCTTTTAAATTCCACCTGGAATCTGAAAGTCAAGCAAGAATCTTTATGGCTCGGATATCATCAATAAAATTTTCTGCAATCAGAATTTGGCTAACAATTCTTTTTAAATGCTTACTGAGCCAGAACATAGTTTGGTTCGCTGTTCCCTAGCTAAAAAGAAAAGGAGTACTTGTGGCACCTTAGAGACTAACCAGTTTATTTGAGCATGAGCTTTCGTGAGCTACAGCTCACTTCATCGGATGCATAGCATATCGTGGTCTTCTGCAGTTTCCACGATATGCTATGCATCCGATGAAGTGAGCTGTAGCTCACGAAAGCTCATGCTCAAATAAACTGGTTAGTCTCTAAGGTGCCACAAGTACTCCTTTTCTTTTTACGAATACAGACTAACACGGCTGTTACTCTGAAACCTGTTCCCTAGCTGTGCTGGCTCTGCAGGATTGTCAGGCCTACAAAGTAAAGTAAGTGGCTATGGCTCAGACTGAAGACACAGAGAGAGCAGAACAGGAAAATGCCATTTTTATATAAGCTTAACTCTCTCACCAACAGAAGTTGGTCCAATAAAGGATATTACCTCACCCACCTTGTCTCTCTATATCCTGGGACCAACACGGCTACAACTACACTGCATTTTTATACAGTCATTTTCCTTATTATAGCTTCAGTCCTGCAATGAGATCTGCATGGGTGAAGTCCAGGGTCCATGCAGAGCAGCTTGCAGGATCAGGGTCTATAACTGCACTTCAGTTGCATCTACCTTTAACTTCCTGCCTACACATGAACTTCACACTTGATTTACTTGACTCCTTTGAATAGTTCTGCAGGAACAAAAATACCAGATGATCAGTTCTCAGTTAAATATTAGCAGGGGAGATTATATGTAAAAATTAAAATGAAAAAATTAGGTAATTATCTGAAGTGGGTCCTTCCTCTGGGTCTCCCAAGCATCTTGTCTTTCTACGTCTGTCTTCTAGAGTATAAGCTCTCGGGACAGGGACTGTCTTAATATGCATGACACATACAATGCTGAGCACCTTCTCAATACTTAAACAATAAAACCAACATAAATAGCATTGTCCATTCATATTGGTACCAGTTAGAGGGGGAATCTCATTCATTTTCCTGACCAGTGAATGATTTTCAGTGTCAAATGGTCCCAACACTTTAGGACCTAATCCTGCAAATGCTTACTACGGGGCATAGTGTTTACTATCATGTGAAATCTCATTGATTTCAAAGGAACTATAATGACAGAAAGCATCCTGTCTGTATGTAGTACATTTAGATTAAGAGACTAAAATCGAATGAACTTCATACCTCAGAGGAGAGAGTGGCCTAGTGATGTCAGAACATTCCAGAGTTCTAGTTCCAGCTCTGAAAGTGACATTTTGGGGAATGCACTATCTACCTCACTTTTCCCACACTTACCCTGTCTCAGAGTGTGCTCTGTGGGTTAGCGAGGGCTTGATTCTGCAAGGCATTGGCCCCAATCCTACAAAACACTTATGCATGTATTTAACTTTAAGAACAAGTAATTCCCTTTACTTTAAACACATGCTTAAGTGCTTTTGCAGTGTCAGGGCCAGAGTAGCTCATCACCTTGCAGTCTCAAGCCCCATGTGAGCCAAATTTGCCCTCACAGACATGCAACTCACATGGACTTCATGGGTCCCATGTGCAAAGGCACAATATTCTCATTTTCTAAGTGCTATATAAATATTAAGCTTTATTACCCTGCTACAGTCCTCATCATTCCTGCTGTCTGTCTACTTTCTGCACTTAATTCGCTGACAGTGACACCAGATTGGTCTGTTTCTAGTCAATTTCACTTCTTGGGGTTTTTTTTGCAGCATCCTGGTGCTGTTTTATTTGGGTTACACACACCACTGAGGATTTTTACATTTTTAAAAAAGATTTTCATTCCCACTGCATAACATTTTACTATTAATTTTAGTGTTTCTTAAATCAGTTAAAAAAAACCTAAGGCCCCAAACCTGCAAACATTCTAGCATATGTGTAGTTTTACTTATGAGAGCAGTCCCACTGATTTCAATGGAACTACTCACATGAACAAATTTATGTGCTTAAGTGCTTGCTGGATCGGGGCCTAAACCTATACTTTGGGCTTAGATTAAATGACAGTGCTCCTCTAATTAGAAAGAAAACACTCTGAAAAGGGATATATTGAAACCCTCCAGTCAGTCTCCTTTTAAATCCTCACTCTACTTGAGGTTCAGGATGTCTTTCAGTGGATTTTACCTTTCCCACCAGAATCTAACAAGGCCAGTTAAGTCTGTTCATACCTCATGTGTGTTTTAAGTGCAGAAGGCTGAGAAAATTTAGCCTCACACTCTGTGCACCCATAAGGCTTGTCGCCTGTATGCGTCCTTTCATGAAGCCTCAAGGCAGTTTTGGAGCTCAAACCCTTTCCACACTGTTGGCACTGATGACGCTCCCCACCACCCTCATGAACCTGAAGAATGTGCCTCTTGACGTCCTTCTTCCTCTTGAACTTCTTACCACAGAGTTCACAAGGGAAGTGGCGCTCACTGGTGTGGACATGGCGTTGGTGGCTTTTTAAATTGCACCGGTTGGCAAAGGTCTGACTGCAGGTTTCGCACCGGTAAATGATTTCAGCTGCAATGCCGTGACTGTGCTTTATGTGCTTGAGGAAGCTCTTCTCATACAGGAATTCCTTCTTGCAGGTGCTGCATTTGAAGTTGCTGCCTCGTTTCTTCTTATCCTCCTCTGATTTTTTAAAGTTGTCTTCTAATTCAAAGTTGCCATTGCACTCTTCATTCTCAGGCTTCATGCTGTTCTCCACTTGCCCCTCTTCCTTCTCCACATCATGCATGATTTGGTCTTTCGGGAACTTGTTCTCTTCAGTAGCATCCTCTGCATTCTTCTGTTGCTCTCTCAACCGCCTTGTGTACTTCTTCTTGGGGATTTCTACAAATACTTTCCTCCCAGCCAGCCTCCCACTGGCTCTTCTTATTTTGGCATAGGGAGGCTTCATGGTTTCTTTTTTCTTGTCGACCTTCTCCTTTGATTTGGCAGTTGGCCTCTCGGGAGAAACTCCATTGCTGGGTCTTTCCATGCGGGAACTGGGAGAATCAGGAGGACAGTCTGCATGGTCACCTTCTGACACAACAGTTGTCTTCAATTCAAGTAAAGCATTTGATTGGATACCACTGTTCTCCTCAGCATCCTGTGATTCAGAGAAATTTTGCAACTCCAGCAACACTGATTCAAGCATTTGCTTCTTCAGCTGAAAACAGGTTTCAGACAGGTCCAAACACTTAAGCTTTTCAGCTATTTCCAGCATACGTTGCACACGGTCTTCCTCCACTTCTACCTTGGCAGTATACACAAACTCAAGAAATGAAGCAAAATCAGCTACCTGGACCTCATTCAAGAACACGTTTGACCTTGGGCTATCCATGCTCTTCTCATTAAGAAACACCTCCTTGAAGAACTTGCTTGTTGCTGCCAATACAGCTTTGTGAGCAACAAACTCTCCCCTGACACCTTGATACTCCACGCTAACGGTCACGTCACAAAGATGGCCCAGAAGACGCAGCTGATGCATTTCGTTAAGAAGGTTTATCGGCGAGGACTTTGATTCTAGCAACACTGCATTACTTTCCATCTTTCTTCTTTCTGCAAACTGCTGTTAACAACATCACATGTTAGTTGCCTATCATGAAGAAACCAACAAAACTTAAAAGCCCAACTCCCATTCCAGCACCTTAATAAAGTGGCCAGATTTTCAGAAAAGCACTTTTGAAAAATCTGGCCCGAAGCACAGACTAGATTAGCTGTGTCTCATTTCTATTAGAAATAAGCTAGCAGCCATTCATAGAAAGTAATTAGATTTTTCAAAAGTTAACTTCTATTTCAAGTCTCAGTCATCATTTTGGCAGATTCACTCCTTAAGAAATCAGAAGTAAGATGCTAAAAAAGTGCAGAGTTCAATCTAATAGGATTCTGAAATGTAATAAAGACTAAATGAACAAAAGAAGGATCAAAAGAAATGCTTTCATTAAGGTGCATAATAAAAGCATACTTACAATCCCAAATAGAATAATTCCTGAGAATAGGCTTTTGGGGTAAACAAAAAGATATTTTAAACAAAAGTTGGATGAAGTGAAAATATGAGTTCTCAAAACACAAAAGTCAAGGAGACTATAAAACAGTGGGGCTAATTATTTATCTCCACAAGTTGGGAAAACTGTTCTAAAATAACAGGGTTATGGACCATGGTCTGACCCAGTAAGACAGCTCTTATGTTCTTATGATTGGTCTGCCTCTTGCAAGGCCTACTGTAGATTGACATCTTTTACCAAGCATGGACGATGGAGCTTGGATGGCTAAACACAACTTCCATTTCTTTTCATTTATCCCAGACACATTTTCTCTTCCCTCTCATCTCAGACTATATATTTTGGGGTTAATTAAGCAAAGATCCGTTAATTGATAAAGCATTTGATATCAGCACAGTTTGGAAGTGAGTTTTTCAGTAGAGGTACAAGCCTTTAACTGCTTTACATGTTACAATACTTCCTGTATCACTTTGTAATTAGCTACTTGTTTACTGATTGAACAAACGACCAAAAGTTGAAAAAGCTATTATTACGAACTGTCCCGAGTACAGACACCAATGGTCATCACCAGAGAGTGAGCCCAGAATCTTCAGCTTCAAAGTCACCAGCCTCTTCCACTTGAGCTAGAGAATTCCTTAAACTGTATACCCAATCTATTAGTTTCTAAGAGTCAGGCCCGAGAGAGACTATCCGAATCGTTAAACCGTGTATTATATGAACATTAATAACCCACACTCTCCATAAAGCTGTGATAATAGAACTAACTACCACCATCAAGGTGCAGAATGCATTCGTCCTTAACACTGGTCTTCCATTCTATCGGAATTTGTTCAAACAGGAAACACTAATTTAACATATGCAATAAGGTATATAGTGCAATGAAAGGCTTTCACTTCCAGTGGGTGACAAACTCTCGTTCAAACTGCTAACAGCATTCTCTGCTTCAAGCACGTATCTGTGCCAAGAGAAACATCCATATCCATTTCTCCTAAAAAAGATGCTCTGTCACTGAAGCCTGCAAACTGCTGTGTGGGCACAGGGAGTCTGCCCACAGGGAACAGCTTGTAGGACTGGGGACCATGTGTTCATGTATGGCCAGCTAGCTGTTAGCCAAGTCACATGCCATACTAAAGTGCCACTGTCTAGAGTAGTGGTTTTCAAACTTATTTGCTCGTGCTCTCCTTCTTTGTGTCTGTAGTAGTTTATGCCCTGCCCCGTCACACAAGTACATATACCAATATATGCAGCCGCGGTGCTTCACTTGAATCAGGTTCGGCTTCTGTTTTTCACTTGCGTTGGTTATTTTTTGAGCCAACGATCCATTGTAATAAAAGCAAAATTGTGACTGTGGTCCATGTGTACAATTAAATGTGCACACAGCGTCGTAGCAAACAGATTAACATACAGATGGCAACGACTATGTAGAATGCTATGCAAGCTTAAACAGAAATCCGACAAAAAGCACAGCGCCATCTGAGGACCTGATATGTCTGGAGGAATCCGTTTTGCTAGTTATGCATTGCTGTGGGTAAGATGTGCGCAACAAGTTCCTCCCCCCCACAAAAAAAAAGCTTCTCATGCCCCGCCCCTGAATACATTCCACACTCCCCAGTTTGAGAACCTCTGGTCTAGAGGCAGAACTGCCTGACAAAACAAAAGACAGAAAGCCAGTTTTGTCAGGCATAATCCAGTATGGCTAAAGTGACAATTATAATCTGTGAGGCACAGTAGAATGGCCACTGGAACAGAAGAATGGCACCAAGTTTAGATGACAGATAAAGTGAGCATGTGAAGCCCAGCTAAGCGTGCTGTAGGGATGGGGTCAGGAAAATACGGAAGTTATCAGGCTGACACTCATGGAAGCTTGGCCAACAGGGCAGACTCCTGCATGACATTGTGATGGTGTGTTGCCACAGGACCTCATCAAACTGGATCAAAACATCACAATGGACTTCACACCCTTTCCTAGCTGGGTATTTACATTAATCTCATCCCATGCACCACACAACACCTAGCAATGCCCCTTACACTCCCCCTGCAGCATCTGTGGTACAATAACCATGTTAAACACGGTGACACCAACAACCCCAAGAAATACTGGGCATGAGGGGATGTGCAGGGCAACGTCCCTGTCACAACAGTTGGAGAGATTCCACTCACCCCCATCATCACACCTCTTATAGAATCACAGAACTAGAAGGGACCTTGAGAGGTCATCTAGTCCAGTCCCCTGCACTCAAGGCAGGACTAAGTATTATCTAGACCATCCCTGACAGGTGTTTGTCTAACCTGCTCTTAAAAATCCCCAATGATGGAGATTCCACAACCTCCCTAGGCAATTTATTCAAGTATTTAACCACTCTGACAGGAAGTTTTTCCTAATGTCCAACCTAAACTGCCCTTGCTGCAATTTAAGCCCATTGCTTCTTGTCCTATTCTCAGAGGTTAAGAACAACAATTTTTCTCCCTCCTCCTTGTAACAACCTTTTATGTACTTGAAAACTGTTATGTCCCCTCTTAGTCTTCTCCAGACTAAACAAACCCAATTTTTTCAATCTTCCCTCATAGCTCATGTTTTCTAGACCTTTAATCATTTTTGTTGCTCTTCTCTGGACTTTCTCCAATTTGTCCACATCTTTCCTGAAATGTGGCGCCCAGAACTGGACACAATACTCCAAATGAGGCCTAATCAGCGCGGAGTAGAGCAGAAGAATTACTTCTCGTGTCTTGCTTACAGCACTCCTGCTCATACATCCCAGAATGAGGTTTGCTTTTTTCCCCCAACAGCGTTACACCGTTGATGCATATTTAGCTTGTGATCTACTATGACTCCCAGATCCCTTTCCGCAGTACTCCTTCCTGGGCAGTCATTTCCCATTTCGTAGGTGTGCAACTGATTGTTCCTTCCTGAATGGAGTACTTTGCCCCTCTGTAAAGGGGTGTGTCTGGGATCCAACGCCTCTACCCTCACATTGTGTTCAGAGTGTCTGTGGGGTTAACCCTCAGCCCCACTCCCTTGGGAGGAAATGTCTGTGGGCCTCACAATCTCAGGGGGAGTTGCCCATAGGTAAACACCTCATCCCCACCACCCCTGGGGAAGGAAAAGCTTGGGAGGCCCGCGGAGGGGGGGGGGGGGGGGGGGGGGGAGGGAGGGAGATTCTATGGGGGAAGGGGGTCTGTGGGGCTCCCCCCGTGCCCAGAGGGTGGGGAGCTATGGGGGGAAAGGGGTCTGTGGGGCTCCCCCCGTGCCCAGAGGGTGGGGAGCTATGGGGGGAAAGGGGTGTGTGGGGCTCCCCCCGTGCCCAGAGGGTGGGGATCTATGGGGGAAGGGGGTGTGTGGGGCTCCCCCCGTGCCCAGGGGGTGGGGATCTATGGGGGAAGGGGGGCTGTGGGGCTCCCCCCGTGCCCAGGGGGTGGGGATCTATGGGGGAAGGGGGGCTGTGGGGCTCCCCCCGTGCCCAGGGGGTGGGGATCTATGGGGGAAGGGGGGCTGTGGGGCTCCCCCCGTGCCCAAGGGGTGGGGATCTATGGGGGAAGGGGGGCTGTGGGGCTCCCCCTGTGCCCAGAGGGTGGGGATCTATGGGGGAAGGGGGGCTGTGGGGCTCCCCCTGTGCCCAGGGGGCGGAAGGGTCTGTGGGGGGAGGAGCTCTGTGGGCGCCCAGGGGGCAGAGGGGTCTGTGGGGGGGTCCCTCATCCCCACACCCGGGGCACATGTCCGGGGGCTTCCCCCGCCCCCGGAGGGGGGGGGTCTGCAGGGCTCACACCCCAGCCGGGCCGCGCTCACTCACCGGGCAGCCCCGGGCTCCGCGCGGCGGCCGGAAGCGCTGGGCGCTCACGAGCGCTCCCCCCGCCCAGCCAGTTCCGGCAACTGCCACGGGCGGAGCCGCGGCGCAGCCACCGCCATGGGCGTCACGAGACCAAGCGGCGCCGCCCTCCCGGCTCGAGCCACAGGGCGGCGGCGCAGAGATATGACGCAAACGGACAGCGAGCCGGGCGGAAGTAGCGTCAGACTCCTCCTCCTCGCGTCGCGGGGTTGCCTGGAAACGTTTCCCCCTTTCGGGGATGGGGCCGCTGGCTGGGAGTAAGACCCACCTCCCCCAGGGCCGCGTCCCATCCCTACCGATCCTGTGCCCCTCGCGCGCCTCAGTCTGGGCTCAGCCTGCGCCTCCTCCCACCAGGCCTTCAAACGGGCTTCGTCCCCTTTCCAGATGGCCCTGTCTTGTCATTCCATTTAACATGGAGGGTGGAGGGAGGAAACCCCACAGGACCCCCCCCCCCCCCCGTAACAAGGGATCTGAGGAAGCTAATTCAAGGGAAATTAAAAGACACAGTCACAAGAGTGAAACGCCTGCAAGCTGCAGGGAAACTTTTTAAAAACAGCATCATAGAGGCTCAAACTATATGTATTACACCCCCCCCCCCCCCAAAGGATAACAAATCTACTGTGGCTAACTAAATAACAGAGTAAAAGAAGGGGTTAGAGACAAAAAGGCAATTTTTAAAACCCAGAAGTCTAACCGTACTGAGGAAAATAGAAAGGAGCATAAACTCTGGCAAGTCGCATGTAAAAGTAGAATTAGGCAGGACAAAAACAAATGTGAAGAGCAACTAGCAACAGACACAAAACCCGACAGCGATTAAAAAAAATAGTACATCAGAAACAGGCAGCCTGCCAAACAATCAGTAGGGCCACTGGACAATGGAGGTGCGAACGGAGCACTCAAGGAAGACAAGGCTGTTGCAGAGAAACTAAATGAATTCTTTGCATCAGTCTTCACCGCAGAGGATGTGACGGAGATTCCCACACCTGAGCCGTTCTTTTTGGGTGACAAATCTGAGGAACTTTCCCAGATTGAGATGTCAATAGAAGGGGTTTTGGAACAAACTGAAAATTCAGTGTTGGTAAATGTACAGTAATGCACACTGGAAAACAAACTCAACTATACATACAAAATGACGAGGTCTAAATTAGCTGTTACCACTCAAGAAAGATCTTGTCAAGTCACTGCTCCAAAGCATAAAGATGCTAGAGCTTCTCAACACAATAGTTACAAGATCTTTTTTAACATGGGCAAAAGTAACATTTTCCCCTAATCTTGTTCTGAGAAATGGCTGAACCGTTTTTGCTGAAGTTTACCAAAAAATCATGCGAGAGGCAGACACTCATCAAGGAAAATTTCAGCTCAAATTATTATACACAACTGAAAACAGTATCTTAAGTGTAGGAATTGCTACCTGTATCACCTATAATTTAGGGATCTAAATAAAATTGGCCTCATTTTTTCCAGAGCTAATAAGTGCTTAAAGCCCCCATTAACTCCAGTGGAAGTTATGGGTACTCAGTACCCCTGATTCTCAGGCTACTTTTATTTAGGAGCCTTACTTCACAAAACATTAGCCGTTTTGTAGGCAACCATCAGTCATGACCAGGACTTTGCATAGCATTTCTCTCAAATTTAAGAACACAGCTGCCAACTCACTCACAAATTAAGTTATTCACCCAGCTAGCAGAAAACGTTTAATCATCAGAGTACACTGAGACCAGCACTTATTGCTATGCTGCCATTCAGACAATGGAGCACTCTCTGCAAGAGCATGGGGAAGAGACTCCCATCTGCAGAAGAGGTGGGTGCTCCATGCATTCACACAATGGGTACTTGCTCATGTCAGAGCTGCAGATACAGAACAAAAAGATCACAGGAGCTAGGGTGACCAGATAGCAAATGTGAAAAATCGGGACGGGGGTGGGGGGTAATAGGCACCTATATAAGAAAAAGCCCTGAATATCAGGACTGTCCCTATAAAATCGGGACATCTGGTCACCCTAACAGGAGCAGGCTGATACCTCCCCCAGGAAGTCCCCTCACTTACCAGGTAGATGACTCCACTGAACAGCAGGAGTTGAGAGGGTCATATCAGTCCATCCTATTTATTCAGTGGGCTCTTGGGGAAGATCATGGTAGATCCAGGAGCTATCCTAGGGCACAGAGAGAGCTGTACCATTACACTTTCTGCAGCTCATCTTAGACCAAGAGAAAGGGGGTACATCTCTCCTCAGAAGACAATGTATGTGTGAGTCGGGGGACAGAAGGCAGAGAAGCAGGGATAGGGCTGTTCTGCAGCACAAGAGCTGGAAGGCTCACATTTTAAGTTCTTTACTGGGTATTTTCTCACACCATTGCTCACCTCTTATGCAGTATTTTCAGGGGCAGGAACAATCAAAGGAGCATTGCTATTTTCATCTTCCCTGGAGCCTCAAAGTATTTCTATTTTTTTGTCTTTTTTTATGTAGGCAACACAGATCTGTATTCTCAAAAGCTTTCAAAACCTCTGAGTACTAACACAATTGCTTTGTCTCCTAGTTTAAATTGCACAAAACACGCCACACAAACAACCCTGGTTTCACAAGTATGAGAGCTCCCCTCACTGACACTAGCTCTCTGCATTAAAAGCACGGAATTTTCCATGGAGCAGAGCACTCATTCGAAACAGATTCGGATGCTGTGATTTTTTTCCACATATGATGTTCTGAATAGTGTTCTCTACATTAAAGAGGCAAGATGCTCTTGCAAAGTTTCCTAACCTATTGTCGTCATTGGTGATCCCTCGAGGTCAAGGATGATCTCTTTCACAGGTTTTATTTTTTATGGGTTCTTTGGTGACTGAGGAGTCCAATCCTGGAGCTGCAGGCTCATTGGCAGATGTTGCATGTGGTGTTGGAAGTCAGGGTTGGGCCACAACTGCTGCATGACCATCATCTTTCCTTTCTTTTCTGGCATTTTTCTGTGACCAAGGCAAAGCGATTTTCCTCAAAAGTGGTCGTTCCTTCTCTGACAAGTCTTCGCCAGTTATTCCTAGCCTGGCCTGCTATCTCCCAGTGCGTGGTGTCGATGCCACATCTCTTGATGTTTATCTTGAGGGTGTCTTTAAAGTGTTTCGTTTGGCCTCCCCGTCCTTTGGTGAGTTGGGCGTACAGCAATTGTTTTGGTACGCGTACATCAGGCATGCACACACAGTGCCCGCTCCACCTCAGCTGGTGCTGGACAATCACTGAAGATGTTGACCTCTGTGAGGACACTGACTCTGATGTTCCCAACCAAGGCCCCAGAGGGAATGACGACCAAGCCCTGTAAGGCATTAGCTACTGACATTAATGAGACCTAAGTTTGTGTATAAGTGCTTTGCTGAATCAGGGCTGTCAGTCATTATTTACCCAGTTTGACCAATCAAGTTGCTCCTATCCCAAAATCAAGAAAATTCAATAATCCCTTGACCCCAACTACACAAACATTTTCTAAAAAATCATATTAATGCAACATGAGATTTTAGAACATATGACCAATTTAATCCCTGGTGCAATTCCATTGGTTTTGGAATTACATCAACAATAAATCTGGCCCATAATCAGGCAATTCAAAAGTATTGTTTCCAGCACAATTGTTTCAATCCCCCACACTGAACACACCGTGTAGTAAGACACGCATTTAACACCATTCTCAATAATATAAAATACTAAAGATGTGCAGTGGTGCTCTGTGTTACAATTGGTCTCGGAAACAAAGCTCTGAATGTCCCGACTTTGGCGCATTTAAGATCTCAATAATATTATATGCAATTTTTTGAATAATAAAAGGATTGCAATCTTCAGAGGTGTTTAGAATCTACAACTCTTATGAAAGCCATTGGGGATTTGAATGCTCAACCTCTCAGAAGGCCAATAAAACTACATCCCATGCAAAAGACCATTTCTTTTAATCTAAGGTTGTTCAGTCAACCTTTGAATTATAAAACTGAGCCCATAATTCACAGCTTCTTATTATTTATTATACATATGGACCTAAGAGATGTCCCATCACCTTTTAAGAAATAATTTTGAAGTTTATTTTACAGTATACAAAGAAATTATATTTAAGAGTTAAAAGCAAATATCACAGTGTCAAGACAAAATGAACCATCGAAAGCTGGGAAACAGCATATACCATCGACTTGTATCATTAAACAGCTACATTCTAGTTGGTTTATAACATTACACAGCAAATATTTGAACATTTTTGTATTGATCAAGAAAGTTAAAAATATTTTACAATAAAATATGTACAAATAAATTAGATACAGCATAGGTTATCATTTTATGTGGATTGTTCTAAACATAATATCTTTATTATAAAGACAATTTACAAGAACACTATTATGCATGTGTATGTATATATAGATACACACACAAAAACAAACACATATATTTTAATTAAATGGGTATTTTACTGTGTGATATATTCAAGATACTTTTTAAAAATAAAATTCTGTACATAGGTCTAACACCTAATTGGCATAAATAGTTTACCATAACAAGATAAAAAACTGCAATGTAACATCTCGTATCAATTGCAAAAAGATAAGAGTATCTCACATAGCTTAAAAATGAAGCAGCTATAATGAAAAAAGATTTGAAATGTTTTCGTTCATAGTGTATCGAGAGATTTTATAGTTTTCTGGTTAGAGCAATACGAGTTACAAGTATAAAAGGGAGTGATCAGCGTCTCGCATGTTAACACTAGATTGCCTCTGTTCTGCTTTTTTTATGCTAATGCTTTCTGGTTTATAAAGTTTACCTTGGTCAACGGACCAAATTTCAGGTGCCGAGTCCTCACCCATACAGACATCTGATAAGGTTTCTATTTTGGACCAATTATGGTCTTTTTTGGTAGTAAGATCTATTAAGAAACTTCTCCAGTGAGCATTCCGGTCATGGATCTAGGGGGGGAAAAAACGAAGATTATAGAGGAAAGAAATGTTTCTGAATAGTAATTTAAAACAATTGAAGATTTTACTTTCATTAACCATGTTCAAAATGGAATAGGGTTGATTTTAACATTCCAATGCTGCCCTGGGATGGGCGAAGGGGTTAGCTGGGCTCTGAAATGTGAGAATGATTCTACAGTACTAATTCTGACCTATTTACTGTTCCAGGTCCACTGCCATGACACAGTGTTGGCAGAAATGTGACTCTGAGCACACAGGTGAATGCTAGACTTGACCAATGGAAATTGGGACAGTCCTGATTTTCCTCCCCAAAGAGGTCACTTCAAGGACCCAAATGGCGTCCTAGCGATCTTGCTCGCAGTCCAATTTATCAGCTGGAGCTGTGTGTCCTATCAGAACTCTGAGAATTCATCTGAAGTTTCAAGAAATGGTAAGACACTGTATCTCATATCTACAGTATGAGGGTGAAACCACTTTCCACAGCATTTGTGATCAGAGCACTGCAACCTGACCCAATCCCAGCAGAGCCTGATTACAAGGGCTGCGTCTGGATCAGGTGGGAAAACAACCGGACTGTCTCTGGCTGGGGTGGGTTCTCCTACTCCTGCCTGTGGCAGGAGCGTGCCCTGCTCCTGCCGGCCACTGCCACCTCGCTGCTCTGCATGTGTTGCAATCACGGAGTGAGTGTGCCAAAAAGTGGCTGTGACTCTCATTCCATAGTGCACACAGCACAGTGGGGAGCAGCAGCCAGCAGGCTATGCAGCAGTCAGCACATTCATCTGCCACCGTGCCAGCCCCACAGACAGGAGGTGACAGTGATGCAGACTCAGGTTTGCAGGAAGGATTGGGGTCAGTTTGGGTCTCAGGCTCAGGTTGAGTGGGCTTAGGTCTGGTTCAGGTCCAGGTTGGGCCTAAAAATTAGGCCCGAGGAGACCTCTAACTGTGATTTTAAAAAAAACCAGCTATAGCAGCATCCGCTTTACATTAGCTAGGGTCTTGTCTTTCCTCATGTTTCATTTCCTGTATGATCAGATTTTGCTGTTTAAAAATAACTGGATTTTAAGACCAGTTTGGCTGTCAGGCCTGAGAATTGGTACGTCATCTGGTCCATGACTGGGGCACCTAGGTGCTACAACAGTATAAATAATAGGTCTGTCAATTAATAGCAGTTAACTCAAGCAATTAACGCAAATCATGTCCTCTGGAATGGTGGTTGAAGCATTGAGGGGCATACGAATGTTTAGCATATCTGGCATGTAAATACCTTGCAATGCCAGCTGCAGCAGTGCCATGCAAACATCTGTTCTCACTTTCAGGTGCCATTGTAAATAAGAAGCAGGCAGCAGTATCTCCCGTAAATGTAAACAAACTTGTTTGTCTTAGCAACTGGCTGAACAAGAAGTAGGACTGAGTGGACTTGTAGGCGCTAAAGCTTTACATTGTTTTGTTTCTGAGTGCAGCTATGTAACAAAAAAATTTTCTACATTTGTAAGTTACAAGAAATACGATTTCTTTTATCTTTTTTACAGTGCAAATATTTGTAATAAAAAATAATAATATAAACTGAGCACTGTGCACATTATATTCCGTGTTGTAGTTGAAATCAATATATTTGAAAATGTAGAACATCCAAAAATATTTATAACACATTTAAATTGGCATTCAATTATTGTTTAACAATGCGATTAAACCTGTGATTAATCGCCACTATTTTTTAAAATCTCGCCATTAATTGCGATTATTTCTTGTAATCATTTGACAACCCTAATAAATAATATTAAAAGCCTGATGTAATTGTAAATTAGCACCCTAATCCTCCCCCTCATCCGAACAGGATTTATTTTTCATAAGGAATCAAAACTGAAGCATCAACTCTAATCCCTAGTAAATTAAAAAAAAAAACCAGCTGCAGAAATGTAGCTCCCTGCCCCTTTCATCCCTAATTAAACTTCTGTACTGCAGTTTAATTGCTACAAAGGCAGCAGAGAGGCAACGTACCGATACGTGTCTCCGTAAGGTGGACATGTCTGTGAAGGTTCTCTCACAAGCCCTGCACTTGTATGGTTTTTCACCGGTGTGAATACGCTGGTGACGCCTGAGAGCTCCTTGCTGAGTAAATGTTTTTCCGCACTGTTCACAGAAATATGGACGTGTCTCTGCAAATGAACAAAACCCACAACCGCTGAAGATCAGTCCCTTTGGGCCTGATCCTGCAGATGCTTCGGTACATGCTTAACTTTACTTATGTGAGTAACAGGACTATTTATGTGAGCAATGCTGGATTAAAGCACTTGCACAACAGCCCTGCCTCCCACAATCATGTGATGAATATTTCTAGCCCCCCTGGTTGTGAAGAAAAGCTTGAAAATGTGACCCAAGTGAAACTGATCCAGCAGGGCCTGCCTGCGTTTCCAAAAGGAGGTGCAACAGCCAATAGAACCAGGGAGGTAGCTACCTGGCCCCATCCTCTCTACTAAAGCAGATCAGGCCCCTCTTCTGGGGAATGCTACCCTGGTACTGGCTCCTGCCACCAGTCCACCCTCTGCTAGTGTGATGGCCATGGAGGATGGGCATTTGGGGGAGTGTACAGGGCTCTGGATTGCTTTAATCAAGCTCTGCAAATAATTAAAGTTAGGAATGTGTGTAAGTGTTTGCAGGATAAAGGTCTTCGAGAAAGAATTTCCGAACAAAGAGTCAAACTGCACTTGGCCCAATGTAACCAACTACCGTACATTGTATCTCGGAGGCAATGCAGGGTATGTTAGTTATTTTTTAAATACTGTATGAATTTTTTTTCCTTTACAAAAAATATGAGTAAGTATGAACTCTGGCTCCAAATCACTCCCCCCCTCACTATACTTATGTAGCCCATCAAAAAGATTGTTGAGTTAAAGGCTAACGCTCCTTTTGCAAACAATTTCAGATCCAAACTTCCACCAGTATCTATTCATTTATTGCCAAAAACATCTGTTTGCTTTGTTACCTGCATGAACGTTACTGTGTTGGGCTAGCGAGGCTCTCAGTCCAAACGTTTTCCCACAAACACCACATTTATAGGGCTTAGCTCCCATGTGGCATCGCTTATGGCATTTTAAGTACTCATTGGTGGCAAAATGTTTTCCACACACGTCACATTTAAAGAGACGCTCTCCTGTAAAAAAAGCAAAAGACAATCTGAATTCTCTTACCAGTTACCTCCGTAACCTCTTCCTGGCCAAGTCTGATGTTCTGTTGTATTTTGCCCGTGCTAATCCTCCTGCTCTCTTTGACACATTTGATCAGTCCTTTCTCCTGGATGATCAGTAACCTTTCGATTTCCATGAGTCTCTGCTCTCTTGGTCTTCAACTGGCTTCCCCTCCACCACGCTTTGTTGGCAACTCTCAGGAGTCTGACCCCTTTTTCCCCTCTTCACCGTATCCCTGTGTGACCTCATTAAGAACAGAAGAACGGCCATACTGGGTCAGACCAAAGGTCCATCTAGCTCAGCATCCTGTCTTCCAACAGTGGCCAATGCCAGGTTCTTCAGAGGGAATGAACAGAACAGGTCATCATCGGGTGGTCCATCTCCTGTCATCCATGCCCAGCTTCTGGCAAACAGAGGCTAGGGACACCATCCCTGACCATTCTGTCTAATAGCCCTTGATGGACCTATCTTCCGTGAATTTATCTAGTTCTTTTTTGAACCCTGTTATCATTTTGGCCTTCATAACATCCCCTGGCAACAAGTTCCACAGGTTGTCTGAGCATTGTGTGAAGAAATGCTTCCTTTTGTTTTAAACCTGCTGCCTATTAATTTCATTGGGTGACCCCTAGTTCTTGTGTTATGCAAAGGAAAAAGTAACACTTCCTTATTCACTTTCTCCACACCAGTCAAGATTTCATAGGCCTCTACCACATCATCTCTTTTAGTCATCTCTTTTCCAAGCTGAAAAATCTCAGTCTTTTTAATCTCTCCTCATATGGAAGCTGTTCCATACCCCAATCATTTTTGCTGTCCTTCTCTGTACGCTTTCCAATTCTAATATATATTTTTTGAGAAGGGGTGACCAGATCTGCACACAGTATTCAAGAAGTGGGCGTACCACGGATTTATATAGAGGCATTATGATATTTTCTGTCTTGTTATCTATCGCTTTCCTAATGGTTCCTAACATTCTGTTAGCTTTTTTGGTTGCCATTGCACACTGTACGAATATTTTCAGAGAACTATCCACAATGACTCCAAGGTTTCTTTCTTGAATGGTACCAGCTAATTTAGATCCCATCATTTTGTATGTACAGTAGAACCTCAGAGTTACGAACACCTCAGGAATGGAGTTTGTAACGCTGAACAAAACATTATGGTTCTTTCAAAAGTTTACAGCTGAACATTGACTTAATGCAGCTTTGAGACTTTGTTATGCAGAAGAAAAATGCTTTTAACCATCTTAATTTAAATGAAAAAAGCACAGAAAGTTTCCTTATTTTGCCAAATTTTTTTTTTAAACTTCCCCTTTTTATTAGTAGTTTACATTTATCACAGTACTATATTGTATTTGTTTTTTTAATCTGCGTTTGCTGCTGCTGACTGTATACTTCTGGTTCCAAATGAGGGCTGTGGTTGACTGGTCAGTTTGTAACTCTGGTGTTCGTAACTCTGAGGCTCTACTGTATAGTTGGCATTATGTTTTCTAGTGTGCATTATTTGGAAGAAGAAATTCAATGTTGATAAATGCAATTTTGTTGCCCAGTCACCCAGTTTTGTGAGGTCCCTTTGCAACTCTTCGCAATGTGGACTTAACTATTTACTCACTCGGCCTCAGCGGCCGTTTCTATGCAGATGACTCCAAAAATCCCTCTCTCTATCCCAATCTCTTTCTTCAGTCTTGCATCTCAGACAGGCTTTCTGATGTCTACCAATCCAGGTACCCACATGGCCCTCATCATCTAAGTACCTCCTGTGAGTTAAAAATAGAAAGTGCACTTCCCTGCCCCTACCTATTCCCTGCTGCCAAAAGGCTTAGGAATTTGGATGATTTCTGTTCTACCGGGATGTCCTGCAGACAACTTGTATTCAACCTGACCAAATAAAGGGCTCAGAATGGTACAGGGAGGGGCCCAGAGTGTTTAATTCCTACCTGTATGTGTCCTCTTGTGACCATTTAGTTTGCCTTTGTCAGCAAAGCAAGCTCCGCAGTCCTCACAAATATATGGCTTTTCTCCTGTATGAGACCTACAGGCAGTGACACACAGAGAGATAGTGAGAAAACACAGCTAGACAGGCAGTGCTTAATTTGTAATGAAAGAAGTGCCAGGGCTCAAGCCACTTTTTTCCTTTCATAACTGAGGCGGCAAGCCCGAAGGTGCCGGGGCTATGAACTGCCAAGCTTAGACGTTCCAGGGCTCAGCCCTGGCAAGCCCGAGCACAAATTAAGCACAGTAGACAGGGGGGATTTTAAATAGCATTTCCTCTTGAAATTAATTTCCTGTTCTGTGGACGTTATGGTCCCGGAGAGTTTGCCTAGATTTTCTATGCGGGAGTTGGCATAAATGTGTTCAGCTCAGCAAGGAAATTGAAGGTTTGCATGCATATTACATCAAAGATGCATGCAGCCCCTAAGGTGTACTGTTGCAATGAATGACCCTATCTGATGCTTGGGATTTTGCATGAATATTGTGCAGGGAGGGAAGGGGGAGCCTAGAAAATCCTTGCTAAAGACATTTATACTCCTCAAATCGAGTAAGTCGGTGTAGCTTCATTAATCTGAAGGAGCTCGGCTGACTCACACAAGCTCAGGATCATTCCCTTACAATGCCTTACAGGGGAGCATGCAAGATTTTCCTCTGGCTGTTCCTTTCTTTTTCTTCCTTCGTGCCTCAAAAGCAGCATCAGCCCTAAGACTCTGTGGCCTAAAGCACAGACAGCCCAACTATACTATTGTCCTATACTGGCTGCTAGACGATACAGTAGAGCATAGGCACCGACTTCCCCTCTGCCGGATGGGTGCTCGACCCTCCCACCCCTGGTCCCACCCCTGCACCACCCTCGTCCCACCCCCATTCCACCCCTTCCCAAAAGTCCCCGCCCCACCCTGCGAGGAGGGAGGAGCTTGGCTGCTGGTGGATGCAGAGCACCCACTTATTTTTCCCCGTGGGTTGACACCTATGTACCAGAGTGATGGAGCGAATATCCTACTCCTCTGAGAAGCTCCCGATACTGATAAACTCCTTGTGAGAGTATATGTATGCTCTTGCTGTGATCAGCCAGGAACTGATAAAGCCAGGGGTTATTTCAAATAAAAGGGCTGCTTGCCTATCTTAGCAGGTGAATAAGGCAGAGGAGAGAAAACAACAGTGAGTGCAGACAGACAAGACCAGGTGACCTGAAGAAGAGCTCTGTGTGGCTTGAAAGCTTGTCTCTCACCCCCACAGAAGTTGGTCCAATAAAATATGGTCTCATTCACCTGACTCTCTAATATCCTGGGGCCAACCTGGCTACAACTGCAGTACATACAACATGTGGTTCCTAGACATTTACACAAGTATATTACTTTAGTTTA
The DNA here is from genome assembly GCF_015237465.2 of Chelonia mydas. Classification (NCBI taxonomy): domain Eukaryota; kingdom Metazoa; phylum Chordata; order Testudines; family Cheloniidae; genus Chelonia; species Chelonia mydas. The sequence goes on from NC_057851.1 coordinate 196,630,964, forward strand.
TCATCAAGACTGTATTTGTCTTTGGAAGAAAAAAAACCTCACATGTAGCAGATATCAATGACCTCACTATTTATAAGTGTGACGAACGTACTGGGGCAGATACTCCGCTGCTGTAAATTGGCACGGCAGAAAGATTTAGTCCCATTGATCTCAATTTAAATACTGGCTTTTCAAAAATTCTACTTTAGTTTTAGTTATCTTGGGCCTCATTGATGGGTCTGCTTTTTCCCCTCTGGCTCCAGAAAGACTAGCCTCTGAAGGTTATTTCTTATGACACAAACAGCAGAGAAGAGCCAGAACTTACACAAGACTGGCGGCTGCTGCTTTGGTAGTGGTGACAGCAACGTGGATGTGTTTTCTTTCCTTGTGCTAGCAGCACATCTCTCCAGGCACCTACAGTGCGTTCTAAGCTCTCATTCTCAACAGGTGTAAATCACACAAACTGATTTGCACCAGCTGAGAGTCAGGCCCTTGGTCTTTAACTCAGGAGGACGTTCCCACTTTTAAAGAGCGAGGTTGCTAAGGAAAATCTTGCACGATATGTTTGAGACTATCCACGTGGAATCTGATTTTAAACGAGCTAAAACAAGGACATTCTGAGTCAAACGTCCCGCATCTGTAACTTTCTGTGCTGTTTTCACATTCCAGCTCATACTATACGATAGGCAAGATCATGCATGGTTTTGAGACGTCAGTCAAAATGCTGCACATTGTACAAGAGGTGGCATGCAAACAAACCCTGAACTTCCTTGATTTGTTGGTGTAATTCTGACTTTCTGGGCTAGATCTTATACCAGTGTAAATCAGCAGAGCTCAACGGGACTTTGATGGCATTTTCTATGTATATATCTTAGGCACTTAACACTGAAGTATCTAAACAAATCCACAATCTTTTTAATGTATTTCTCCTCAACACTCCTGTGAGGTAGGGCAGTGCTATTGTCCCCATTTTACAGGTGGGGAACTGAGGCACGGAGAGACTACATGACATGCCCAAGGTCACATACAAAGTCTGTGACAGACAACAGGATTGAACCTGGGCCTCCTAAATCTGAGACTAGTGCCCTAACCACTGGGCAATCCTTCCCCTCTTGCCATTTTTTACACTAGTTGAGGATCTGGCTCAATCTTATTTGGAAGTAATCCCTATATGTTTGCCTATGTATGAATGGTACTGCTATGTTTTAAGTCTTTCCCAAGGGTGAGGTAATGACCCTGGAGTAGACAAACAACTTTACATAAATAAAAGAACTACACTTTGTTAATCATTGATATTACAGGCCAACATAAATCCCAGCATTCCTCTATTACATGGATACTGCAGAAAAATGACTGGGGGACAGTGGGTCGCCCAAGGGAAGGCGTGCTGAAGCAGGGTGCATGCAGGGTTCAGTAACGGGAGAAGCGGTACTGTAGGCTGACCTGGTGTGGATCTTAAGCTGTGATGGCTGTGCAAATTTGGAATGACAAATGCTACATTCGTAGGGTTTTTCCCCTGTATGTGTCCGCATGTGAAACACCAATGCAGTTCGAGAGCTCAGAATCTTCCCACAGACTGAACACAGTGGGCGCTTCACTCTCCCTTCATGCTTCCGCATATAATGTGTCCTCACGTCTCTCTTTCTTTTAAATGTAGCATTGCAGAGAGTGCAGGCAAATTGCCTTTCTTCAGTATGGACACACGCTCTGTGCTCTTTCCAGCTGTTGTAGCTAGCAAATGACTTGCTACAGATATCACACTGATAGACTTTACCGGGCAAGGACTGATGGACATCTTTGCAGTGATCCACATATTTTTTCCGAGAGACAAACTGCTCATCACATTTATCACATGTTATAACATAGGCAGACTTCTTAGTTACCCGGGCCTTAGTTACCTTCTTTATTTTAAAGTTTTCACCTGATTCATTTTCTTCAGCATCTTTATCATTAGAGGAGTCATCGTCATCATCTGTACTAACATCCTCGTTATCTTTACCACCATCTGCTTCAGAATAAACTGCATCGTAATCTCCCTCCTCTTCCCCCTTCACATTAGTTCCTTCTTCATCCTCATCCCCATCTTCATTTTCATCTTCTCTGTTAGCTTCAGCTTCATCATATTGCCCCTTCCTTTCTTCCCCTTCATTGCTGCAATCCACTTGTGCATTAGATGAGCTCCCTGGTTCTTCCTCGTAGTCCACGGCTTCTTTGCTCCTGGTAGCTTTTCGCAACCCAGTATCTGATGCCCCAACCCATCTTTCTTTGCTAATATCGGTTTCACAGTACGTTGCATCTGGTCTATCTGCAGGTGGAACTACCATCCAGTAGACTGGCATAAGCTTCCTGTCTTGCCCAGATTCATGTATTTTTCTGTTAAAAACAGAACACAACCATAGTAGGTTAAACACCTGGTTTTATATGCATGCACACTGAAGGAATCGGGTTTCTCATATTCGTTTTAATGTTGCCTTTCACAGACTAGTAGAACATCTAGAACAAGAGAGCAAGGAAATATTGTAGAAAGGTGAGACCAGATAATTAACGATAACTGAAGTGTCTTATGCAAGTTATTCTGTAGAAGCATTACTTAAACCGTTGGGTAGCCTTGCTTTCACAGTTAGCAATGGATACTACACTGAGGGACTGGCAGAAGTTTAAAACCAGAAGGTCATCAGGAAAAGACTCTCTCTAAAGCAAACTTGTGTGTTACCTGATTAATATCATGATTTTCATGATTAATATCATGACTATAAATTCAGTCTAACAAATGGGTTCTTACAAATACAACTTGACATCCTCTTGCTTTACTTTTAATTAAATTAAGAGCAATTAAATACTAAATGGCATACTTTTAAATATCTACTGCATTTGACCCCTAGTACCTCCTTAAAGAAGCACATATTTGCCACACTTGACCCTGAAACACTTTGTGTGTGATTCTCAAACAACAAAACCGATGTTTCACTTTAATTGAAAGGTTAAGAATTTCATTGTAGGCCATTTGTGATTTCTCCACAATGCAAAGGCACTATTCAGCTCTAAGATACATGGAAAAAATTCCCATTGTTTTCACACAGGACGCGTGCATGGGAAGGTGGATAAGAAAGCAGAACTGGGATTCATCACTTCAGCGTAATCTTGAGTTCACTGTTACAATACAGTGACTATGGAAAGATATGCAGTGTTTGGTTTTTAAACAAATTAGAAATGTCATTGAAGGTGTAAACTTCATGCAATGACATGCCTACTCTGTGCATGCAATTATACAAAGCAAATCTGTGTACTGTTTGTGCAGATAGTCGATTATGGTAATCTGTCTTTTTAACAGTGTTACTATAGTACTGAGCGCAACAGAACCCCAATACTTAACTAGAACCCTTAGGCACCATCATAATACCAATAAACAAGAACATAACACAAACATTTTCTTATAAAAATACTAGCAGGTGGCAACATCTCTATTTGTGTAAATTGCAGCACCAACAGGTTTCTTATTAATTTAGGACCAGAAACAGAAACCCTTATGAACACTGAGATAAGGGTATCAAAACCTGTCTCAAAGAAATTGGTAATCCTGCATAGTCTAGATTTGAACTCTTAACAACCACAAATTTAAAACAAATTATTTGGGAGATTTCTGCATGAGATCGATCTGCTTTCCCTCTGCAGGTGATAAGATAACACAGCACATGAGACAGAGTGCCACACTGCATTCTTTTGAAAGATTACAGTTTGTGTGCTGGGCACACCAAAGACTGATACTGTGTAACTGCAACTGCTTTAAAAGTCTGGAATTATCTGCTCATCCTGCTATTGTGAATTTCACTCCTACTGTACTACTTCATTTATTTTTCTACTCCTACGTGTTCAGTCTGAATTTTCCTAAAATTTAGCCTCACTGAACCCTCTTCTTTGAGCTCACTGTTTATACTATATAGAACCTAATTCTTTCTGTCAATCACACTTCTCTCCCTTAGTACCTTTGTTTATTTCTCACTACACACATCAGTGTCACACAAAAGTCTCTGCATGCAGATTTTCTTCAGAAACAGACGGATGGTATCTTTTTACATATGCAATCTCATGAGGGGATTCTTTAAAGTATCAACGTTATTGATTTATTAAATACATTAATAAAATTTAAGAAAGAATTATATATATAGGGATAAAATTATTCTCTGTAGTTGCATTAGCTAGGATAAAGTTACAGGGGCCAATAATCCTCATGCTTGAGTGGAAGCATGGTCTCGTGGTGAAGGTGCGGGACTGGACTCAGAAGATCTGGGTTCAATTCCTAGATCTGCTACAGGCTTCCTGTGTCATCATGAGCAATTTCTCTGTGTCATAGTTCCCTGCTGGGAAAATAATACAGCAGGGTGGATTTGATTTAAATCACTAGTCAGGAAGACTTGATTTAATCATGGTTTTTTACATAAAAGTGCATTCTTGTTGGTTGTTATAACCTTAATACATATTCTTCACAACTCAGAGATAGATGTAGGTTTCATTTTTAGAAGGTATGCACTATGCATTTTTAAAGTGATTTATTTCGAAAAAATGTCAGATTAGTTTTTACAGCTATATCAGAAAATGAATGACTGTTTGGTTATTTCATTTACCAAAGGTAACTGAAGCAGATATTTATGAAGTCATTGGGAGGTGAACTATCTCCAATTCAACAGGCTAATCATCAGACCAGTTTCCTACCTGGTGGATGCTCTAATTTATGCCAGCTGCCTATGGCTCCAACATGGGTTATGGCAGTCAGATAATGGGAGTATAGGGATATACCCCCATACATCCACAGGAAAGTCAGGAATTCTGACCTGGGCCAATGGGAATTCTATATTTATGCTCTCATAAAAATCAAATTCTGTCTGTTTGCAGATCTGGAGACTGCTGTGAAATGTTACTGATTCGTTTCTAGTCAGTCAGTGCAGAAAAGGCCTGTGTGAAAGCCCACACTACCTCGACACAGCCTGCAGGGCATAGGATCAAATAAAAATAGATTTGTGATCATCGTTAGCCAGGTCTTGCTCATTTTTAGCACTTCTCAGTTCTCCCGGGCTCATGTTTAAAACCCAAAGACTGAGACATTCAAAGCCACTACAGGGGATTTAGCTGCACAACTCCCAATAATTTCAATGCATTTAAATCCCCTGCATGGCTTTGAAAACATCAGCCCAGAGCTGTTGCAAACTGATAATATCCTGACCCAAAGCCCACTGTAGTCAATGGAAAGACTCCTATTGCCTTCCAAGTGCCCGAAGAACCTAGCTCTGAAGCAATCAGGATCTTGAAAATACTCCTCTCTCAATGTCCACACACACACACAAAGTGCTGTACCTTACATGGGTATTGTAAGCAGACCTCTGAGCAAAACTGGCTGGGCAGCGTTCACATTTATAAGGTTTCTCTCCGGTGTGGGTTCGAATGTGAACTGTCAGGCCACATTTGGAGCTGATAACCTTGTTGCAGTATGGACATGCCTGGGGATTCCTTTTCTTTTCATGCACCCTCCGGATATGGTCATTTATATCCTTCCGGCGCTTGAACCTCTTGTCACAAAACACGCAGGGGAAGCGTCGCTCGTCATTGTGAACCGTGAGGCGGTGCTGCCTGAGGTTCTGGCGATTTGAGAAGAGCTGGTCGCACATATTGCAGCTGTGTTTGAGGACTATGTTGATGTCGTGTTCCAGCTCCATGTGTGACTGATAGTGTTTGATGAAATGGAACGACTGGTTACACTTCTCACACGTGTACATTTGTGGCAAGATTTTTGATACGTTGCGAGGTGATTTCCTGCGTTCAGTTTTACTGGGGCGCTCAGAAATTAAACTATTTTCATCCTCCTCCTGGCCAGGGAGCACATTTTTGATCACTATGCAGGTTTCCTTTGAGTCTGACCGGTTTAGGGCACAATGGCTTGTCTTATTTTCCTCTGGGTTGACTGTATCCATGCTAATCATCTCACCTGTCTCTGTTTTGTTCTGTTTGTCTGACTTTGCCATCCCAGCTTTCGACTCCAGAAGATCTGTCCTGCCTTTATTGGGATTTGCAGGTTGTCCATCAACAATCTCATAGTCTGGTCGCAATTTTCTGCATTTCTGGCTGTCCCAAAATTTTCTCTTCATGGATGTCGCCCCAATTTGGGAAGAATCATTCACTTCATTGTCTTCTGCTTGCTCGACACGAACCCACTGGGACCCACCATTTTCACATATCTGACCTTTCAAATGGACACTCAAATCTAAGGCTTTTCTACCCTCCGCCTTCATTTCTTCACAAATGTCAAGCAAATCCTTGCACTCGAGTCTCTCGGCTACCTCCTTCATCCGATGCAACTTTTCTGCGTCAATCTCTACTTCTGCAGTGTAGACGAATTCTAGAAAGGAGGTGAATTCTTCTGTGTAAATGTCCTGTAGAGTCACGGTGCAATTCTTAGCATCCAACATCTCACCGTGAAGAAAAAGCCCCTTAAAGTAATTGCTGGAAGCAGCCAAGACAGCCTTGTGAACCAGAAACTCCTCCTGGATCCCTAGGTGTTCAGTATGGACCGTCACATCACAGAGGTGGCCAAACTGATAGAGCGAATGCAGCGCACTCAGAAGGTTTGAAGCAGCAACTTTGGATTTCATTAGAATTTTCTTCTTCTCCATCCTGCCAGAAAAAAAAAGCAAGAGTCCATTAGAGCACATCTCATCCACCTGCACCAATCATCTTCATATTCATCTTAACTGCAAAGCAGACCATCACACTCACTCACACTAGTGATTGAGAGACTCATTGACGCTTGCTCTCTTACCTTCTAATTCACAAAGCTTGACAAAGACTATAAGTCTATTGAGGCGACTGCTGTCACCAAATGTACTTTGTTAATTTATCGTGACAGGCTTAATTTTAATTATTTAGGATAATCCTTCACTGTAAATGTTCTGTAGCATAATAATTAAGTATTAGTAAAATGAGACCAAGGAACTAAATTGTAAAACTCTTATACAGTGCTTTTCATCTGTAGATCCCAAAACACTTTACAAAGGAGGTTACATATCATTCCCCCCATTTTACAGATGGACAAACTGAGGCACAGAGAGGGGAAGTAATTTGCCAAAGGTCACCTTGCAGGCCAGTGGCAGGTTGCAAACTGAGTCCCAATCCAGTATTCTACCCAGTAGGCCACACTACCTGCATGACAGCAACAGGTGGTTAAATCTTTGTTGAGCAGAGAGTCTAGCGGGTTTTTAATGAGCATACCCAGGCTAGGAGATTAATGGTGCGAGTTTGTGAGGTTCTACTGTTTGCAATACTTAAACTGTATGAATATTACGTACAGAAATATACAGAACATGCAAGGAAATAAAGACACAGATCTGGTTTAAAATTTTGGAAATGTTGACAATATTTTGGCAAAAAAAAAAAAAAGAGAAATTCTTGCAGGTTTTCATTCAGCCTAGAGGGATTGAAATTTTGCGATTAAAAATTTCAATAGTTTTTCACACAAAAATTCTGCATTTTTCCAACTATCTCTAGACACATCCTCTAAATATTATGGCAGTAAGAAAGAAGCTTGACAGTTCTGTGCTTTTCTGCCTCTAGACGCACAAGACACTAACACTGTGTCTTAAACTATAAACCCTGAGGAACAAAGACAGTCTTTTTGTGTGTGTTTGTACAGGTCCCAGCACAATGGTGCCATAATACTGACTCGGGCCTTTGGAAGACACCATAAATGTTTCCTAATACCATATAAATGCATCAATTATAGTACTGGATATCATTATTAATGAGGAATAAGTTATTGATCAAGGAATCAATTCTGAAGCACTTAGAGGAGAAGAAAGTGATCAGGAACAGTCAGCATGGATTCACAAAGGGCAAGTCATGCCTGACTAATCTAATTGCCTTCTATGATGAGCTAACTGGCTCTGTGGATGAGGGGAAAGCGGTGGACGTGTTGTTCCTTAACTTTAGCAAAGCTTTTGACACGGTCTCCCACAGTATTCTTGCCAGCAAGTTAAAGAAGTATGAGCTGGATGAATGGACTACAAGGTGGATAGAAAGTTGGCTAGATTGTCGGGCTCAAAGGGTAGTGATCAATGGCTCCATGTCTAGTTGGCAGCCGGTATCAAGTGGAGCATCCCAAGGGTTGGTCCTCGGGCCGGTTTTGTTCAATATCTTCATAAATGATCTGGAGGATGGTGTGGATTGCACCCTCACAAGTTTGCAGATGACACTAAACTGGGAGGAGAGGTAGATACACTGGAGGGTAGGGATAGGACACAGAGGGACCTAGACAAATTAGAGGATTGGGCCAAAAGAAATCTGATGAGGTTCAACAAGGACAAGTGCAGAGTCCTGCACTTAGGACGGAAGAATCCCATGCACCCTACAGACTAGGGACTGAATGGTTCGGCAGCAGTTCTGCAGAAAAGAACCTAGGGGTTACAGTGGACGAGAAGCTGGATATGAGTCAACAATGTGCCCTTGTTGCCAAGAAGGCCAATGGCATTTTGGGATGTATACGTAGGGGCACTGCCAGCAGATCGAGGGACGTGATCATTCCCCTCTATTCGACATTGGTGAGGCCTCATCTGGAGTACTGTGTCCAGTTTTGGGCCCCACACTACAAGAAGGATGTGAAAAAATTGGAAAGAGTCCAGCAGAGGGCAACAAAAATGATTAGGAACCCATGACTTATGAGGAGAGACTGAGGGAACTGGGATTGTTTAGTCTGCGGAAGAGAAGAATGAGGGGGGATTTGATAGCTGCTTTCAACTACCTGAAAGGGGGTTCCAAAGAGGACAGATCTAGACTCTTCTCAGTGGTAGCTGATGACAGAACAAGGAGTAATGGTCTCAAGTTGCAGTGCGGGAGGTTTAGGTTGGATATTAGGAAAAACTTTTTCACTAGGAGGGTGGTGAAACACTGAAATGCATGACCTAGGGAGGTGGTGGAATCTCCTTCCTTAGATATTTTTAAGGTCAGGCTTGACAAAGCCCTGGCTGGGATGATTTAGTTGGGGATTGGTCCTGCTTTGAGCAGGGGGTTGGACTAGATGACCTCCTGAGGTCCCTTCCAACCCTGATATTCTATGATTCTATGATTAATAGGTTATGTCAATTCCACTAGCCCCATATGACCCAGGTTAGTACTCCTCACCCTGAAGAGTTTTCTTCATAGGAAGTTATAGATACCCACGGTGCCCGGTCTGAAAGGTATAAGATGGGGTTCTCCCCTCTTTGAGGTGGATTTAGATATAGGTCCAGATGGTTCATGCCAACTCATTTCAAAACTAAGTGATGAAAATGCTAAAACAGTCACTACATTACCTAGGACATTAGTAAGGGATATGTAGCTAGGAACTGATTTTGATCACTATGTTATCCATTTAGTATCTCCAAGATATATCCCATAGCTTTGAACAACTCTGGTAGCACACAGTAATGCCCCAATTCTGATATTCTCACTCACCTTAGCAGTACTGTACTCCACTACTAGTGCCAATGCAGTCATTAGGACTATTCTTGGAGTAAGGAACGGATCCGTGTAAGTCAGGGTTTCAGAATCTACCCCTAAACTGGCAAACCTTTGTGTATGAGCCAAAATGTCTATATAGTGGGTAGTTACCCACTATTCCTCATAACCTTTAGCCTACTGTGCTATGCTGAGATTCAATATAATTCATGGAGTAAATTACACTGCCCCAGTTTGTTTGGCATGTGTCACCTGTTCTACCACTATATGTTCCCTTATAATGCTAGGAAAACAATAGCTTTAGGTTGGTGTCTCTTGTGACAGGTATAGGTCTTCCCTTGCTACAAGTCCTATCCATACAGAGTAGGTACACTCCAAATTCTTTACCCAGGTACCTTTTAGTTAGTACAGGGGGTCTTAGTAGCATAATATAGTACGGTGATGTTAAACACCCAGCCGGAGGGCCTGATCTGACCTATTAGATGTAGTTATGTGGCTTTAGAGTAAATTTCTAGCCCTCCCGGATGCAAAATTAACCTCCCAAATGCAAAACAATTACAAACCAATGATGCACTGCTGTCTTCCTTAGTCTGCAGACAGCCTGAAACAACAACTTGGAGGTGTGAACTCCTTTGCTCCAATTCATCTCATAGTGATGTTAACTTAAGAGCATAAGTGACACATGAAATAGTTAATGGTACGTAATCACTGACAATTTTATTGTATGACATGGGGAAAATGGTGGAAGTGAAGCCAATGGGAAGGAACTGGGCTTTGCTGTAGGGAAGGATATGCAGAGAAAAGATAGGAGGAGACAAAACAAGAGAGAACAGTTGAGAGAAACAGAAAGAAAGGGAAGGAAAAGAAACAAGTCAGATATAGTGGGTGTCCAAAGAGTAAGTTAGTTTTCACACTGAGCGATTGATGAATTTGGCTTTAATAAGAACAATAAACTAAATATGCAGTTACTAAATCAAGGCCAGATTCCACCCTTGATCTTTGTGGGGATCTTCCACTGACAGCACTGGGAGATCCACTGTAGATTGAGGGGAGTATGGAATCCTAAATGAAAGCCCCAACAACAATTAAAAAAGGCATTTGGCCCACTCCAAAAATGAGTTTGACACTCCTGATCTAGTAGAAGCTTAAAAATTATTATTATTTAATGTGTGTTTACCTAAACCGTATAACTTAGTTACAACTAAATTTTAGAACCTAAAGAGGAGCACTAGGCCAAAGCAAACAGCTGGAGTGGCTTTCTCTTGCTTGTTGGCTCCGTTTTACAGGATGCAAAAGCTAGGCGGTGCAGTTACTTTCACCTTGATGTTGGAGTGTTTGCTTCTCAGCCCAGTAGTAATAATTGGCATTAAATTACATCAAGTTTTACTTTTGTTCCTTATGTGAATTACGTTTGACACGACATGAAGTACATTACTAGTGTACGTAAAATGTGCAAATAAGAGGTCAAACATGCCTTCAACATACCATCCCGTGATGCATAAACATCGATAGACACCATAATGAATGCTTTTGAACAACAAATCCTGTTGTTGCAGTTGCAATATTCTCAAAGCTAATGCAATAAAAACAGCAATAGTTAAGCAAATTTTAATCTGCAAGGCATAAATAATTCATGATTTGTGACTTATAAAATAACGTTAATGTACTGTACACATTTCCTGGCTGCTCTGTATTCCAGGGTTTCTTAGCAACTTGTGACCAACTATATTGTTCCAGGGAACACATTTTTAGGGATGGAATAGGGTTTTATTTGGGATTTCTGTTAGAAAGACAATGATAATAAGCAACCTGGAATACTTCCGAACACTCCATGCCATTAATTTTTATTTAATTTAGGGCTCAATCTGGCTAACACTTATGCATGAGTAACTTTACTCATGTGAACGGTCCCACAGAAATCAGTGGAATTACAGATGTTGGGAAAGCTACAAGCTGTGCGTGTTTGTAGGACTGGATCCTTATTCATCCACCTGATTTGGAACAGAAAAAAAATATGCTCCTCCATACCAGTGAATTTAAAAAAGGGGTTTATTTAGAGAAGAGGGAAGCAAAATACCTTTGTTAAAGGAAAGTAGTTTTCAGAAGTGTAAAAAGATGTGCGTGTATATTGGACTATGTCACTACAGGCAGAAATTGACCCATCAGACAGCTTAATCTTATTCTTACCAGCACAAGATTGTTCATACACAGATTTCAACAAACATACAGTAAACAATACAGCAAAAGGCACATTTTAAATTCTTCTGAGCAAAGACAGTCTCTTCCTATGCATTTGTACAGCAACCCAATCCTTCCTGGGGCTTTTGGGCACTACTGTAATCCCAATAAATACTGATGATTACTCAACATGTATATTGCAGTAGCTCCTAGAGCTATATATGTGCACCCATATAGCTCTTTGAGGCAGGGACATTCATTAGCAAAGAATAAGTAGTTTCAAGATGCCTACAACTCTGCCACTGAATTGAGCTTTGGGTTGAAATTCGGCAACTATTTTCAGCCAATGAAAGCGAACTTTGAGTAAAACTAAAAAATGCCAGTGGCTTCTACAGAAGTCTCAGTTTTGACAATATATGAACACAACCTTATTTCCTGTTATTAAATTCACAAAAGGAAGGAAATTGTCAAGTAACTGATCTGATTTAAATGTACCGGCATTGGTGGGGGCAAAGAAGGGTTACAATTAAATTCATGGCATTGCTTCTTTTTACGTCATATGATCTGTGGTCCCTTTGGCCTTAAACTCTGTGACACTGACTACTGGACTGTAAATTCACTATACTTTCGTTTGATGAAAAAGGCATCTTGGTCTTACCACGTCTGACAGCATACACTCAGTTTTCCTTTATTATTGTTGTATATGGCTGCATCCCCCATTATGGCTCCAATTCAACAGAGCATTTAAGCACGTGCTTATGTCCCACTGACTTCAATGGGACTTAAGCACATGCTTAGATGTTGTGTTGAATTGGGATCAAAATAAACAGCTCAAGAGGAAATTAAGCCCACATGATGTCGAATACAGCACTTCTACATCTTGTAAACATTTTTCTATGATACTCGTATAACCTGTCTACCAGTTTTATAGATCAATGACAATAACTCACTTCAGTTGTTTCACTGACTGGTGGCAGAGGAAATGAAAAACATCCTGATTTTAACCAAGACAATTAAATTTGCTTCCTCAACTGTTTACTGTATTCCATTTTTTTCCTTACATTTACCATACAAAATACTTTTAATTACAGAGATTAAGATCTGCAGTTATAGCTAGTTGTCCAAGGCATCTGGAAAGTATTTAAGCGCCGCTGCAGTCCATTGAAAGAAAAACGGTCAGTATTACTCAGGAGTATGAGAATCTGTATGTTTATGATTAAGGGATGAACGACCAAGACAAAAGTATTCCCTTTCAGATCACAAGTCACTGTCTTCGATTAAAACAATAAAACAAAATGGCTTCACAACATTTAAGAGCTAGAATTTGCTGAAGGCAAACAAGTATGCTGCAGGTATCAACGTGGATAGCCAAGTCTGACTGCTAGGAACTAGTATACTTACAAAGCGTTGATCTTGCAAACTGCTGAAAGAAGTGCAGACAGCCAAGTCATGCTCACTATTTGATCAACACATGGACACGCAGACTGAGTCTAGATTTCCCTTGTTTAATATTTTCCACCATCACAACCCCTTCTATTCCCTTGCAGAACACAGCCCAAAATGACATACCCTATTACTAATATAAGATTTCTAAAAAACAATGGTAAGGCGCTTATAAAACAAGTAGGGCTTGCTGAAATCTCTTATCAGATGATAAATTAACTCTTTACTCCTCTCTTTTAAGGCCCTGATCCTGCAATGAGCTCTGCAAGTGGGACCCCTGTGCACATGTGAAACCCATTGACTTCAAAGGGGCTTCCAATGAGTAGAGGGGTCTACTAAAGAGAGCTCACTGCAGGACCCAGGCCTAAATTAGGGTTTTTTAAAATGTCTGAATGCTCACAGAGTCTGGTCCAAAGCCTAATAAAGTGAATGGTGGTGGAGGTGAAGTGGCTTTCCACTCACCTCAATGGGCTCTGGATTAGAGATGGTTGGAAATTTTTCGTCAAAATACCTGTGTTGACACTTTCAGAATGCAACATTTCAATTTCTCATTTCGATAACTCGTTTTGAAACAAAATTCATTGTTTTTATTTAAAACATTTTTAGAAGTTCAGAGCAAAAATGCGATCTAAATGAAATGTTTCAATTTTATCAAAATGAAACATTTTGATCAACCTGGAACAAAATTTGTTGAGAATTTTGTTTCACAGAAAATTTTGAATTTTTTGTTGCTGTTGTTTTCATTTGGTTTTGGAATAGAAGAATTTCAAAATCATAAAATTTCCCCTGAAATGGAAAATCTGGCTCCTACCAAGCTCTACTCTGGATTAGATCCTAATGACAAGCAAAGAGTAATGAAAAATTCCACTGAGAGCCATCAAAATGAGGACAGCAAAGCTGCAATGTTACAGTAAATCCACCACTGATTACAAAAATGATTTTATTACCTATTATTTGTATTACTATAGTGCTTAGGAGCCCTAGTCATGCACCAAGACCCCACTGTGCTAACCCAGTGGTTCTCAACCCACAGCCCAATCAGCACACAGCTGCGGCCCATGTGACTTCCTCAGGGCCATACAGGTAGTATATATATTGTGTGGATGCAGCCCACATAACACAGAGACCTGCATATACGGCCCACAATAGTAAATAAGTTGAGAACCACTGCTCTAGGTGCAGTACAAACAGAACAAAAACAATGTGTTAATGTTACACAGTAACATTAGTACATCATTTATGTAATAAAGGGCCAGATTCTTGTCTCCATGACACATGGCAACTCCACTGACTTACTGACATAAGTGTATGAGAGCAAAATTTACACCAAAACGTTGCATTTAAACATTTGCTTGTGTATATTTTGCCTGTAATTCCCAGTGGGGGAGGAATAACCACTCTACAGAATCATCTCACGTGCAAGATCGAAAAACTAGGCTACAGAAAACGGAAGTGGCATAACTGAATCACTGCAAATGTCAATATATATCTCACTTCTGTTATTACGGAATCCTATAAAGCTCCAGGAACAGCTCCAGTGATTTTCAAAAATAAAACACAGGCAACTTGAAGCCATGATTAGAAGTGATTTGTGTTTGCTCCATGCTATATTATGGTGTTTTTAGTACACAACAAAGCAGTCAGCAACAGCTGTGTGCTTGTCTTCCAGGTAATTTTACATTATAAATGAAAGGGGTAAAAAAAAAAAAAAAGAAAAGAAACGAAAAGAAAAATGTGGTCTGCAAGAATTGGACAAAAAATTTTTTCTAGGGTCATTTTTCCCCCCTGGACTTTTACCATTCCGTCTATTTCTGGATCACACTGCCTGTCATTCTCTATGGACCAGAGACTCAACTAATATATATTTTGCATAGCTCCCTCCACTGAAGTGAAATCAGTGCAGCTATGCAGATTTACACTAGCTGAGGAGCTAAGCCTGAACTGTTTTCAAAACAGAATTCTTTGGTGGAATTACTTCACGTAAAATTTGCCATAAATCTATATGCTCTGCCTACTGTGAGATATATGTAATTTTCTAACTGCAAGTTTCCCCCATTCTCTGTTACATCTTCACTTCTCCAAGACCTTTGCATGACATATTTCCCTATGTGAAGATCCTTTTAACCTAATATTAGTCGCATACATGCATGAGTATGTAGGGGCCCTGATCCTGCAGATGGATCGATACAGGTGGACCATAACATCTGTGTAGAACCCAGCTGACTTCACTGGGGCTCTGCACGGACACACGGGACCACTGAGGTGGATCCAATTGCAGGATGAAGGCTGTAGTGAACTATACAGGATATACATTTTTAAGAATACACACAACTCTCCTGAATGGATAAGAACTGGCTAGGGCACTGAACTGAGACTCAGGAGACCTGGGCTCAATTCTTAGCTCAGCTCTGCCCACAGGGACTTTGGGCAAGTCACAGTCAATCCTCCAATTCTTCATGGGTAAAACGAGGATATTTCCCTATCTCACGTGGGTACTGTGACGATAAAATCCATTCATGACCAGATACAGTACACTCTTGTTTACCCAGAGGGCCTGGCAGCCATCCAACACTTTCGGATAACCTAGTGTTTGGATAAACAGAAGGGCTATTTTGAGCTGGATTCTGGCTGGGAAGCAGGAAGGGTATGTCTACAATGCAGCTGGGAGCGAGCCTGTGGGGCTCAAGCTAACACACTAAAAATAGCCATGTGGACACTGTGGCTCGGGCTCTCAAACCCACCCGACTCCCTAGGCTGGACAGCCCAACCTCCAGCCTGAGCCACAACATCCACATTAGCTCAAGCCCTGCTAGTGGCTACCTGGCCTGGGAGGCTTGCTCCCAGCTGCTGTGCAGACATACCCCATAGGTCCGGGAATAGCTGGGTGTGGCAGACTGAAGAGTCACTCAGGGATGTTGCTTTACTTGACTGGCTGCTGCTCTTGCCGTTCCAGAGGATGAGCCAACGAATGGTGAGGCTGTATGTACCAACCTCTCCCCTGAACACCTTGCCTACCTTGTGTCTGTCCCAGTGCTCAGGCTGCCTTCCCGGGGCTATGCCTGACCACAGTCCCTCAGTGATGACTGCCCCATTGATCACTGGGAGGGGCCAAGTTTCATCTGCGGGGCTCCGAGATGGGAGGGGAGCGCTGACCAGAGATGCTGCTGTAGAAACAACCACAATAGTTACACATGCTGCACTTTGAACTGGACACAATGTTGCAGCCATAGAACCACATTGTGCGTGGATACATTAATTTACCCTACAGCAGTAAAACAGATGCATTGCTGTAAATTATCTTAGCACTAAGAGGCTAATGGAGAAGTTATAAGCGGATGATTAACTAACATAGGGGGACACACTCTGGACTTGGATAACTAGGACTTTTGGATCAAGGGAATTTGCATAAGTGGGAGTGTATAGCACTATGCTGAAAAGGACCATTAAAGTACAGCTAGAAAGCCTTGATCCTACAGACATTTAAGCAATTGATTAAGTTTATGTGCCTGAAGGGTTCCACTGAGTTCACATGTGTAAAATTGGGCACATGTGTAAGTGCATGCAGAACTGGGGCTCTGATTAGCAGGATACAAACAAATGCATGATCTGTCACACAAACTTTAAAAAGAAAATAAATAGATAAATAAATGCACCTCCCGTCCATAATTTTTGGGCCATCACAGTTTTGGACTGTAAAACTTGGACCATTTAAGGAAACTGTATTTTTGAAAAAAGGTTGATTTGTCTGGGTCTTGCTGAAAGACAACTTCAAGAGCAAAAGTAGAGGCAATAAAATTAAACTGCTTTAAAATTTATCCCATATGGGGGTGACTCCCTCCAAAAGTCTGAAACGTGGCAGGTCTGCACATCTAATTGCTGACAGCAGCATTATAAAGGGACACTGTCCTCTGGCAAAACAAATAAATCACAGTTCTGTCTGAAAGTTTTGTGCCCATTCTAGTTACGAGTCACATCCTAAAATGACTAATCAAAAGAGATTAGAGAAAAAAGTTATTTGCCTCCCTTTTCTCAGTCCGCTTACTTTGCACACTACAGCAGTTTAGATGGTCCGTTTCACTGTTTTCCCTGAAGTTCGTCAATTTCAGGCTTTAAAAAAGAAGGTATTGAAATACTCTGACTCTCCCTTGTTTAAAGGTGCTGGTGTAACACGGAGAGGAATTTTAAAAATTAGTTCCCGATCCTGCAAATTCTTAAGCATGTGCTTAATTTTAGGTATGTGGCCAGTGCCACTGAAGTCAAAGGGACTATTCACATGCATCACATTAAGCATTTGCTTGCAGGATCGGGGCACAAGCCAGTACAGTGTGGGGAGTAACATGCATGGCAGGGGCTGGCACAGCAACACTAACACTATTAAACACCATAGAGCGCTCTACCTCAAGTTGCCACCTGTACCAGTTTTAACTGAGCAAAGACATGGAGCTGAGGGCAGGTGCCGGGGATGACATGTGGCTAGCAGAGCAGCAATTTGAGCTGCAATGGCAGGGGTAGTCATGCAGCCATCAGAGCAGGGCTTAGTTAGAAGGGGTCAGGGAGCCAACGGGAGTCGGGCAACTATCATGCAAACCCTTCAGCACAGGATTCAGTTGTGGGAGGCAGGAAGGTAGCAGTCAGTGTTACCCAAGACTTACCCTTCCACACAGGGATTAGCTATAGGGGACAGGGTCCCTGAAAAAGCCCCCAGCCTTAGCCATCAGCCCAGTGTCTGTCTATAGGAGGGGCAGGCAGAATATAAAGCTATAGGGGCAGCCCCCGACCTTACCCATTGGCACAGATAAGGGACAGCCTAGGTATAGCTACAAGGGCAGCCCTAGCCAAATTACTCATCAGCACAGTGTCTGTCTATAAGGGCCAGGCAGAATATATAGATATAGGAGAAGCTCCAGCCATATTATCCAATGGCACAGTGGCTGCCTATCAGGGCTGGTCAGGATATAGCGATGGGGTTGGGCAGGGTATAGTTATAGGGGCAGCCCCAGCCTTCTCCATCAGCACAGTTTCTGCCTAGATGGGGGTGGGCAGGGGATAGTAATAGGGGGCAGCCAGGTTATAACTATAGGGCAGCCCCCACTCATCAGCACAGTTTCTGCTTTCAGGAGTTGGGCAGTGTATAGCTACAGAGAGCTGTCGAGCTATGGGATAGGCAAGATTTAACTATATGGGCTATAGGGGCAAGCAAGGGATAACTATAGGGGCTGCAGAGCTATGGGGTGGGGAGGGCATAGCTACAGGGGGCTGTAGTGCTATAGGCGAGGACAGGGCATAGCTACAGGGGCTGTACTGCTATAGGGGAGGACAGGGCATAGCTACAGGGGGCTGCACTGCTATAGGGGAGGACAGGGCATAGCTACAGGGGGCTGCACTGCTATAGGGGAGGACAGGGCATAGCTACAGGGGGCTGCACTGCTATAGGGGTGGGCAGGGCATAGCTACAGGGGGCTGTACAGCTATAGGGGTGGGCAGGGCATAGCTACAGGGGGCTGTACAGCTATAGGGGTGGGCAGGGTGTAGCTGTAGGGGCTGTACTGCTATAGGGGCGGGCAGGGCATAGCTATAGGTGCTGCACTGCTATAGGGGAGGGCAGGGTGGAGCTGTAGGGGCAGGCAGGGTATAGCTACAGGGGCTGTAGTGCTATAGGGGCGGGGAGGGTGTAGCTACAGGGGAGGCAGTGCTATAGGGGCGAGGAGGGTGTAGCTATAGGGGAGGCCAGGACGGAGCTATAGGGGCTGAGGCTACAGGGGCGTAGCTATGGGGCAGCCCAGCCTTACCCTGCCAGGCGGAGCGCGCTGCTCTCGCGCAGTCTCATGGGGCTCGGCTCCTGCCCGCGCTGCGCTCCGCACCGCCCCGCCAGGCTCAGCAGCGCAGGTCTCTCCCCCTCTGTCCGCGCGATGGTACAGCCCGGGGGCCGCGCTCCGCCTCCCGCCACGGCCACCATAGCTGCGCCGCGGGGGCCGCTCCACCGACGCTGCCGCGGGCCTGCTACCCAAACGCAAGATGGCCGCCCAGTGCGCATCAGAAGCGTCACCCCGCCCTCCCCGGCCATCTTGGGTGTGGGCAGCAAAGCTCCCCCCCCCCGCTCTCCCCACAGGGAGCTGCCCGGTCGCTACTCGTCGGCCATCTTGAGTATGGGCAGCGAGACCGCTTTCCCTCAGAAGGACTCCAACGAGTCGGCCATCTTGGATGAGGGCACAGAACTGAAGGCTGCAATTGCCAGGCGCCCTTCCCGCCGCGAGCCTGGGCCCCTCCACCTCTCCCTGCCCTGGGGACCCCGCCCCCCAGCCCTGCCCTCCCTGCATTGGGTCAGGCCCCCCAGCCTGAGTTTGGCTTAACCAACCCTGAATCCCCCCCCCCCCCCAGCACCCACACAAGGCTCAGGGCTGGAGGTGCCATCTATGGGGCTGCAGCCCGTGGGGCAGCATAGTCGTGGGGCTGGCTGTAAACTAGCCACCACAGTTTGGTGGTGTTCGCCGCCCGCCCCCGGTGACACCGAAACAAACAGAATTAAACCCTCCCTTTCCCCCTCCCCCATGCGTTAGGTGATGTACAGAGAGCCCCATTCAGCATCAGCCCCCAGAAACCTGCTCCCCCTCACAGCCCCTGGGCAGGGAGGTGCCCAGCCAGCCGCCTTCTACACCCTCTCCCATGCACCCTCTCCCATGCAATGCGGTACGGTGACCAGTGCTCCCACAGGCCCTTTATTGGCATTAGTGGGATCAACAGGAATATATGACCTTACATTTTTACAAAGAACCTCAGGGTCCAACCCAATGGCCTCGTAGCATCATCACTTTCTGCCCGCTGAAGGATAACTCACTTGTGTCCTTAGGAAGGATTATTCTTTCGTGCCTATCATCCCTGACACTGCGCCTTTACAAAATGAAAATGTGTCACCCCTGGCTGTGCAATAGCTCACCCACCTTGTCTCTGTGCCTCTAGGGCGATATCTGACTAGGGTTGCCAACCCTCCAGGATTGCCCGGGAGTCTCCAGGAATTAAAGATTAATCTGTAATTAAAGATTACGTCATGTGATGAAACCTCCAGAAATACGTCCAACCAAAATTGGCAACCCTATATCTGACTGTGAATTCTAGGGAAGCTTAGATGAAGTTACATATAGTGCAAGTGAGTCCAGAAAGCACTTGCTTACAAAAAAGAAGCATCTTTATTCTGCTAACTCACCTGATTGAAACCCACATGCTTTCAGCTCCTAACGGAGGCTGTTTTGTTTTTCTGGGCTAGAGGCATATAGCAGCAGCAGATAGTGACTTCTTGCATGTATCTAAAATGCTATTGAGTTAGAATCATAGAAAATTAGGATTGGAAGAGACCTCAGGAGGTCATCCAACCCCCTGTTCAAAGCAGGACCAACCCCAACGAAATCATCCCAGCCAGGGCTTTGTCAAGCCAGGCCTTAAAAACCACTAAGGGTGGAGAGTCCACCACCTCCCTAGGTAACCCAGCTGGAGTAAAACCACAAGCAGCAGGAGGAAGTTCTTGCTTTTCATCAACCTCTCACAGCAGAGCCCTCGCTCCAGCAGTGCGGAGGCTAAAGGTGTCTAAGAGCACCACAGCAGAAGAAACTCTGATGTGCACAAGTGGTGCATCTGCAGGGGTTTTGACAGTGACTGTACACTAAAAAAACAACAAGGAGTCCGGTGGCACATAAAAGACCAACATTTATTTGGGCATAAGCTTTCGTGGATAAAAACCCCACTTCTTCAGATGCATGGAGTGAAAATTACAGATACAAGCATAAATATACTGGCACATGAAGAGAAGGGAGTTACCTTACATGTGGAGAACCAGTGTTGACAAGGCCAAGTCAGGGTGGATGTGGTCCACTCCTAATAACTGATGAGGAGGTGTCAATACCAAGAGAGGGAAAGTTGCTTTTGTAGTGAGCCAGCCACTCCCAGTCCCTAGTCAAACCCAAATTAATGGTGTTAAATTTGCAAAGGAATTGTAGCTCTGCAGTTTCTCTTTGAAGTCTGTTTTTGAAGTTTTTGTTGTTGCAGGATGGCTACTTTTAAATCTGTTATAAAATGTCCAGGGAGATTGAAGTGTTCTCCTACTGGCTTTTGTATGTTACCATTCCTGATGTCTCATTTGTGTCCATTTATTCTTTTACGTAGAGACTGTCCGGTTTCGCCAATGTACATGGCAGAGTGGCGCACATGCAAAAGTGATGTACCCTGCTGGTATTAATAACGATGAATGAGTATCACTAGCCCCTGGCTTTATACAGAGGTTGATTGCAAAATGAGATTTTCACTATGCACGGAAAATAGGGATTTACTGGTGATTGTTTCTGTAAGTCTGGATAAACTTGTGTATGTGTATATTTGACAGCAATGTAATACATTATAGCCTCAATACGCTTTTTAAAATCACTTCCCATAATAAATGACAGCTTACAATGTGAATGTCTAAATGACAGCTTTGCTCACTGGGACAGAAATGGTTACTTACCTTCATTCTCTCCCCATCCCCATCGTCCATCCCCCACCGCTGGTAATGTTCACCTCTGTCTTGCTCAAGGATGGAGGCTGAGACAAGAACTTGTAGATCAGCAGCTCTTCTCCTCACTTGGCTGAAATGGTCTGTGTTGAGCAACATAAAGCACTTCATTTCCCTTTAGGGACTCAGCGTGCTGTCAGCTCCAGCTTAAAGCAAGAGCTAAAAACTAAACCCATGTGTCCTGAATAGGAATGCAAAGTATTAGGCCTCCAAGCTAGTCCCAGAAAAGTCTGAGCAATGCTATATATCCCAGAGACAATTATCACGCAATTCCCCCCTCCCCTCCCCTCAGCTGAACTCAACTGATTTGAGATGTACAGGTTCAAGACAGCAGGTCAGGTTCTCAGCTAAAGCGCCCTTGATTTCAATGAAGAGATTAGTTCTGATTCCAGTTGAACAATACAGATTTACACCAAATGCAAATCTGGCCCTTCATTAATTAAATAGCAGCTAGCCCAAAATGGGCCAGTGCCTCAGCTGCTGTAAATCAACATGGTTCCACTGAAGTCTGACGTCAGTGAAGTGACACTGGCCCAAATGTATGTATTTAGGGTTATAGAGCTGCTATCTGATGCTGTAGGTGCTTATCAAATTGCATTTAGAAATACCACACACCCAATACTGTTTCAATGCAGAGACCATGCAGAGCCTATAAAAAGTATAAGTAACGTTGATCACTTTTATAAATCAGTTTATATAAAATGTTATTTACAGTCAATACTCAAAATATATTTCCGTTATCTGTTTAAGTACAAAGTCTGTAAACATTTAAAAGATGACAAAAAAACCACTCCAAAACCCTAATGTTTATATAAGAGAGGAAATTAGCAGGGGTTTGACAACTGATTTGGATAATATTAGAACTGGTCTGAACCTCAAAATGAATCTGGCCATTTCTGAAGTTGGAAGAGTTTTGTTTGTTACTTTCACTTTCTGATTCAGGCAAAGACTTAAGCACATGCTTCACTTCACTCACTGTGGGCAGTCCTGTTTTATCTCTCTAAGGGTACATCACTTTTGCGTGTGAGAGCCTGATAACACCCTGGTGGGGTAGGGCAATGGTATTCTCTCCTTTTTACAAATGGGGAATGGAGGCACACAGAGACCAAGTGAGTTGCTCAAGGTCACACAGGAAGTCTGTGGCAGAGCAGGGAAATGAACGCTCCCAAATCTCAGACTAGCACCGTAACTGTCAGACCATGCTCCCTCTCTGAAGCCTATGCGCTGTGAGTAATCCTGTTAAGTTAAGCACATTCTTTAATCTTTCCAGAATCCAGGCCTTCACCTCTGAGAGGCCTATAAGGCACTGAAATACTATGGGACGAGCTATTCTGATGTACTTCCTGCTGGGCAATAACCAGGATATTCTGAAACTCTCATAAGTAAGTTTTGCCCGCAAAAGTCTTCCAGCTCAGGGTCCAGCTCAGTGCAGTCTGGACAAGTTTTGGACAAACACACTCTCCTTTCTAAATCTTTCCAAACCTTGCACTAATAATCACTGTAAATATTTGTGCAGCTCTTCTCTTTAATCAGTAATCACTTCCTTGATCCTCCACAAGGGGGAGCTGTAGACTTTGGAAACAGCCAATGATCTTTACTCTAGTAGAGCAGTGTAATATAGTTATGCTGTCCTATATATAATCATTTTGGGGTTATAAGCAGGTTTCTCAACTGCACAGTATAATCATACATTCCTCACACGTGAGACTGAAATATATAAGAGATGAAAGGATACTTGCTCTAGACTCAGGGGGTAGGGACTGGGAGTGGCTGGCTCATTACAGAAGCAGCTTTGCCTCTCCTGGAATTGACACCTCCTCATCTCTTATGGGGAGTGGACTACATCCACCCTGATCGAATTGGCCCTGTCAACACTGGTTCTCCACCTGTGAGGTAACTCCCTTCTCTTCATGTGTCAGTGTATTTATGTCTGCATCTGTAACTTTCACTCCATGCATCTGAAGAAGTGGGGTTTTTACCCACGAAAGCTTATGCTCAAATAAATCCGTTAGTCTTTAAGGTGCCACCGAACTCCTTGTTTTTGCTCTAGACTGCGCTGTATGGCAGGGGATGTCTCTCTTCGGTTTCACAGAGAATTTTCAGGCATCATATATTTCCCAGTGAGTTGGGAGTTTTATCTTCGCTGGCAGCTCGTTGACACGCAGGTGCTCTCATAGCTTGCTAGACCCCCAGACAGGCAGGAAAGAGATAGTGCCAAATTCACAATCTAGAGAGGAGAATGGAGGAGATCAATAAGAATTTATCCTCCACTGACCAGTTCTCAGAAGGAATGCAGTGTGTGAGGCTAGTCAAGTAGGAAAGGGTGGCTAAGGAAGTAGATTAATTAAATGGTAAAGCAGCCAAGGGTGAAAATATCCCAGAAAGGAAATAGAGAGTCAGTTGTAATAGTACCCTTACGGACCAAATTTATTCCTGGTATAACTCCACTGAAGCTTCTGACATTACACCACGGTGGAATGTGACCCTATGCATTTGTAGTGCCTTTGAGTAGTAAAGGGCTTTAAAATGCATTTTTCAAAGAATTGGAATTGATGGGATTTAAGCATGTGCTTAAACGCTCTCCTGAACAGGGATGCTTCCCAGAACCGGGGCCGGAATGACAACAGAGCAACCTTAACTCTGACCCCAAAATAAATACTACTCTTTCAGCAGCAGTCTTAAAATATATATTCAACACAAAACCCCAATGAAATAAACCCCATAAAATTATTTAACTGCATATTGATCTGCCTGAAATGCAAGTCTACATAATACATACAAGTATGTATCATTTTACCATACATCAACAATGCTCTACCCTTTTCCTATCATGCTACATATACATTATTCTCAGGAAAAAGCAGTTACATGTATTTTGGCAAAAAAATAAAATAAATAAAACAAGTCAGCTGCCATTTGGTAAATATATTAACTGATAAAAGAGAAATGTTAACAGCATTCCTTAAAAGAAGATACTAAGATACTAACATCAAGACAACAAATATACGTTAACAGACTTCATCAGTCTAGGTGTCAAAGTTAGGGTTACAGTTATGTTGGGATGAAACGGTTGTTTCTTTATACTTGATAATAAGCCACATCATCAGCTGGTGTAAATTGGCTTTGCCCCCTTGAATTCACTGGACCTTTGCTGATTTACGCCAGCTGAAGATCTGGCTCAATCTGTTAATGTTTTTTTAAGGGTATAAATACCTTAATGGGGAGAAAACACTAGGTATTAAAGGGCTCTTTAATCTTGCAGAGGAAGGCAGAACAACCGCCAAGGGCTGGAAGTTAAATCCAGACAAATTCAAATTAGAAATAAAGCACAGGGTTTTTTTAACAGTGAGGGTGGTTATCCATTGGAAGAAACTACCACGGGAAGTGGTGGGTTCTCCATCTCTTGGAGCCTTCAGATCAAGACTGGAGGCCTTTCGGCAGATATATTTTAGCCACACATGAGTGACTGGACTCAACAGAGGAGTAACTGGATGAAACTTTATGGCCACTGTAATACATGAGGCCCCCAAATCTATAAACTATGTGGGCAGTGTAAGATTTGTAATATCCTTAGCTATTCAGTTCTTGGGTCCAAGAGTTTGGGTTTTGTACATGATGTGCTTGTTAACTGCCATGTTAACACTTAGCAAACTGAACTGGGTCTGGAACGAAGCTTTTTGGAGTATAGATTGTACAGCAGCCAGCCAGGGCCACTGTGGCATTGCAGGGAGGAAGATTTGGGTGCATGAAAGCAGCTACCACAGCTTTCTGACAGTGATTCTGCAAAGGAAGGGCTGGTTGTGCAAAAGTGGTGGGGAAAGCTCAATACTTTCCCCTTGTTCTATTGAAATAATAATTTTGATATTTATATGTGGATATTGAATTAGGGTCTGATCCAAAGCCCACTGAAGTCAGTAGAAAGACTCCCACTGACTCTAAGGGGCTTTGGATCAGGCATTTTGGACAAGCTCTTTTAGAATGAACTTGGATCAATTACAGACATTGCCTGATAGGCTTGGTCGGGGTAGAGGGCATGGAGCATCGTCTCTAAGCCGCGTGAGTTACTGAAGCAATTCAGCATTTTCCCATACCATTTTCCTTTTGAGATCATTCCTTTCTGACACTAAATATCCCCAAGGCTGCAGAACGCATTCCGCTAACTTAATTCACTACAATCTTGATACCAGTTTGATAAGTGGGGTGGAACGTGGATGGAAAATGAAATGTAACAAATGTATCGGGGGTGATTTCCTTTTGTGATCAAATAAATCCCCAGAACAGCCCAGCTTCTGCAAGCCCTTGTTTACTGTACATATTACACTGTTGTCCTGTTGTAAACTTCTGTTTCCCTCTGTATTTTACAGTAGCAAAATCTTTTAACCTTTACCAGGCCAGGCACGAAAATCATTAGTCAGCTTTGAAAATGGAGGCCTAAATCCCTTCTATCGTATGCTGTGAGGTGCTTTAGGTCACGGCATTCTTTCAGATATGTGAAGCACATTTTCCCTTTCTACGCAAATGTCTCTTTTCTCACCAGGCTGCCGAGAACAATGGCATGAAGAGAACTGAAAGTATTAACCAAAAAAAGTAAACAGGTTTAGATATGCCAAGAACATAACATTTGTTGAGACACCTGGGTCCTAAAGCAGCCTTTGAATATATTTGAACAGGCATCGTTTCCTGAACGGTTGCCAAAAAGGACAGCAATCTTTTTCCCCCCCAAAGAGCTTCACCCACTGCAATAATAAATGATATCTCAGGGGGCAGGCTGGGTTGTTCACTTTGGACGTTGCTTTGTTTTAAATTGAGTGATGCTACAGGGTGAAGAAAAGTGAGGCTGACTCAGATCACAGCCGGATGTATCTTTGACTAATCACTTAGGCTTTTAATTTGAATGGGTTATTAGAAAGTCATGAATTCCTCTGATTTCAAAACTTCCAGAGCTGCGTGGGCAGGTATATGTGTTAATACCTAGATCTTACACAGTAGATCTCACAGCACTTTACGAAGAAGAACAGTACCATTATCCCCATTTTACAGAAGGGGAAATAGAGGCACAGAGGGGGCGAAGTGACTTGCCGAAGGTCACTCTACAGGGTGCTGGCAGAGTAAGGAATAGAAGCCAATAGCAGAAAGAACACTCTGTATTCTATAACTCAGGAAAATTGCCAAACTATGATAATTATTGAAATTCAGGTCATAGGGCACCTTGGCACATAGTGATACCCTCTTGGTGTGCATGTTAGACTGTCACTAATGGAAGTTTTGCATACATAGCAATTTCAGAATTCATTCCTTACAAACTGCTAGGAGAAGCCATTCCAAGTCTGATTTCTACCATTCAGGCAGCTTGGGCCCCATTCTTACTGGGCACCCAGGCCCTAATTAAAGATGCGGGGCAGGGCGGCGAAAATCCAGTCACTTATTCAGGGATCTAAATAAGATTCTAGGAGTCTCACTTTAGGCTCCCCTTTCTGAAAGCCTCGCCTGGCATTTTCAAAGGAGCCTATGCCAGTTTGGCACTGAAAACCCGTTGAGTTTCATTAGGCATGTGGGTGCCTAACTCCCCTGTGTTCCTTTGAAAATCTCAGCCTCAGCTTTAAATTCTACATTCCCTCAAGGGTTGGTGTCCCCACTTTATGTAGTATAATGGAGCAAGCTATTTGTCATTTATATGTTCAGTTAGGCCTTGATCCAGCCTTGAACATGTACTTAACTTTAAGCATATGAGCAAACCCACAGAATGCCCTGGGGCACCTGGTGATTACATTTAAGCCCATGCTTACATGCTTTGCTGGATCAGGGCATTGGTGAGGGATGGAGAGGTCTTTGTTTCTGTTTTACACATTTTGCGGGGAGGGAAGGGTAATTTAGTGTTTGACAGCCGGATAGCACTGAAACCGAAGGTCTCCATTTATCGTCATGGCTGGCACGTGTTCCTTGTAGGAAGTGATGCCTTTCCTGCTCATTTACACTTGCTAAAATAAATGTAATGCAATCAGGAGTGAAAAAGTTGGTGGGTTTTTTTCTCCTTTCTTGTATATATAAAGCCAAATCAGATGCAAAGCGCAAATTAACGTTAGCACATCATCTCAGCCAAAAGAAATAAGACAAAAATCATAGCTATTCTTAACGAAAGTGGAAATCTAATATCCTGCCAATTGTACAGCTCTGACCTATTTTACTACTAAGAATCACAGCTACGTAGGGCAGGAAGGGATCTTGAGAGGTCGTCTAATCCATCTCCCCTGTGCTGAGGCAAGACCAAGCCTACCTAATCCATCCCTGACAGGTAGATGTCTAACCTGTTCTTAACCGCCAGTGATAGGGATTCTTCAGTTTTGGGTAAGATATTTGTTAAAGCAACAAATCATCTGGGGACAGTGGTGCCAGACCTGCTCTTACCTGAGCCCAACTGTTGACTAAAGGAAACAGATTTAAAGAGACTAGCTAAATCATTAGGGCATTTTCTGATTTAGGCCCAGACCCTGGAAACCATTACTCACTTGGGTACCCCTTTAATGGACGAGTACCATTGGCTTCACTGGGACTGCCCATATGAGGAAGGATTGCTCGCACGAGTCTCTCGCTATGTCTACGCTGCAACTAAAAACCACCACTGGCTGGCCCGTGCCAGCTGACTTGGGCTTGCAGGGCTTGGGCTAACAGACTGCTTAACTGCAGTGTAGACATGAGAACTCAGGCTGGTGTCCGGGCTCCAGGACCCTGCAAGGTAAAAGGGTACCAGAGCCCAGGCTGCAGCCCAAGTCCGAGTGCAATTCAACAGGCCCTTAGCTGAACCCTGTGAGCCTGAGTCAGCTGGCACAGGCCAGCTGCGGGTTTCCAATTGCAGTGCAGACATGCCCTCTAGCTCTAAATGTATTAGATTGCAGACTGTGTTTACAGGGATGGCTGAACTTTCTGTGGATACCCAGAAGGGGGCATTGTACTACATAATTCAAAACCCATTGAAATTCAAGGAAAATCTCCTGTGGAGTTCAGTGGGTTTTGGATGGATCCTGAATGAGAAGTCAGCACTTACAGTGGGCCTGTACCGTCTCCTCATGAAGATCCTTCTGCCACAGTCCCATTGCAGGGACTGGGCTGGCTCTCCTGTGGAGACAGATGCACATCTCCAGGGATTTGTGTGGATTTTTGTGGGAGGACAAGACCAACCACACGGAGACCCTGTGCCTCCATACGAGACCTGGCTGCCAAAATCCCCAGGGCTGTGGCAGCGTGCTTTCAGACGACCCCTGCTACCATTGGCTTCTCACGGCTGCAGCAGCTCCCAGAACCTCTAGTGGGAGGCACTGTGGAAAAGCTAATACAGTCTGGGGCTATACAATCGACTCTAGGGAATCTTCACAGGGCCAGATGTATGGGGGACAGTGTGCTTTCCCCAGGCCCACCGTGCCTTCACCATTCTCTCCGTTCATGGACCCTTGGCCTGGGGAGCACCTTCCACACACAAGGAGGAGTAATAAACAACCACAGGGACCTCTCCATGCATAGATCTAAGAGCCATGATCCAGGCCAAGATTTGGCTTTAGAGCCGATCCGAGTATACAACTCATTACTGCGATCCCAATAACTTGGCAAAGGTTAGTAGCTTCTCTCTAGAGCAAAAGGAGGATGTCTATTTCCAGGGTGAATATATAATATACTTATATTCCTTTGCTGTTTGGTGGCAATATATAATATACATTAAAGGACAGCTGCATCTCCATTTGGATCAGTCCAACAAACTGAAAGTTCCCAGGTGAGACAGCACAGGGTGAAATATATACTTTAATTAAGATTTTAATTACCATTGGTATTTCTGATCCTCCTATGGGGGTGCAAGGATACTCTGAACCTGAATTTTTTAGCTGGAAACTGTAAGCCCTGGATATTCCCCACCGTTCATTAAACCTAATTCCAGCTACAGACACCACTCCCTTAAATAAATTATAATGCTGAGGACTGGGCTAGGGAGACTTTGGTCATTGCAGCAGCTCTGAATAAGTGCTGGGGCAATGTGGTAGAAGATCTCTTCTTTAAATTATCTGGGTTGAAAAGAGCCACTTTGTTTCTCCCAACTGTTGTCTCTCTAGCACTTTGTATTGGTAAACATGTTAACTAGAGCTGAAAACACGTTTTTTTCAAGTTTTTGGCACAAAAGCCAAAATATTGCGGACCGAAATAGTTCAACTCAGAAACGCCACCACAGTGTCTCAGGGAAATTCTAGTTCATTTCTATTTCATGGGCAGTAACATGAGATTGCTCCAGGTTTCTAAACCTAATCTGATGCTGCAATTGCAGTTAGCATTCCAGCCATGTGCAAACAGACTGACTTCATAGTGCTCCTCCAAACTCTTCCTTCCTGCAACCAGTGGTCCTCCCTCTAAGGGTTTGTCTCCACTTAAAATGCTACAGTGACTGTAGTGTAAACATTACCTATGCTGACAGAAGGGATTCTCCCTTGGGTGTAGGGAATCCACCTCCCCAAGAGGCAGGTAACTAGGTCAATGGAAGAATTCTTCTGTTGACCTAGAGCTGTCTACATGGGGACTGAGGTCAGCTTTACTATGCCGCACAGGAGTGTGGATTTTTCATATCTCTGAACGACATAGTTAAGCCGACCTAATTTTCTAGTGTAGACCAGGCCTAAATTCCATGCAGGCTGCTACAATCTCCCATGATGCACAGCCTCCCCTCACTGTTGATGAGGGGAGGTGGTGCTTCATGGGAGCTGAAGTCCAACAGGCGAGCCTGCCCCATTGAAGAGAATGAGAGAATGAGGCACCCAAACTACAACTCTCATAAGGCACCACAGTGGCCTTTCAGAATTGAAATCTTTCAGTTTTGGGCTGGAAAATTTTCCAAACCACTAGATCTGAATATATGGAGTTTGGGGAAATATGGATCAGAATCCAGATCTGGATCCAGAATCTGTAGCTAGTCTCTCTATATATAATGGGTGGACCCTAAATCCTGGATTCAAATACCCTTGAGCTGTAGGTAAATTGGGATCTGGATCCAAACTTTGTGTCTTGGGCTCATTTTTGACTCCAGCAGCACTTGCACAGATTTAATGTATTACGAGAAAATGCCCTCACATCACCAAAAGTCTTGTATGTGACATGAATAAATATACAAAAGCAGCTGCCTTTAGACGTAAGCACCTGGCAAAATATTTTCGGAACTTGGACATTAATCAATCAAGGTCTGTGTGTTTTGTGAGAGTCACATCCCAGCTGCTTAATTATTATTATGGAGAATATTTCTGGAGCTATATCTTTATTCAACAATTCTTATTTACTAATGTGCCTTTATTTTTCCCATGTATGGAGTTTGGCTTAATCAAACCCCTTGGTTGTGTTGTGTGGCCAAAGCCTCGGAGGACAACTCAGGATAGGATGTACCCTGGTTAGATCTGATAGAATGACTACACCAGTTTGAACACACACGTATGAAAATGTTTTCTATGGCTTGCAGCACACTCAGCTGTTGAACGCTTTAGGGCTCAATCCTGTAAGGTGCTGAGCACACTGGCTTGATCCAGCAAAGCACTCAAGCACGTGCTTAATATTAAATAGGTAACTAGTCCCTTTGGCTTCAATGTGCCTACTCATGTGCTTAAAGTTAAGCATATGCTTAAACACTTTGCTGAATCAAGCCAGGGCACCCAGCACCGGGCAGGACTGAGCCCTCAAGGCTGACAAATATTTGAATCATGCTGTGAAGAGATCAGGGAACTGCTATAGGCCAGGACCTGCTCCCACTGAAACTGATGGCAAAACTCCCATTGACTTCAGTCATGCGGAATTCTGGATCCCCCACTCAGTGTGTATCTCTGAAGTCAATGGAATTTCACCAGCACACGTGAGATAAATATCAAAGCCTCGGCCCCTGTTGATTGATTGTGCTGTGTGATCCTCAGCCACAATTTATGCAGCTCTTGAACTGATCTTTAAATTACCTTTCTAAAGGTGTCATTGTTTTTAGATTTCAGAGTGGTAGCCGTGTTAGTTAGCAAAAAGAACGAGGAGTCCTTATGGCACCTTAGAGACTAACACATTTATTTGAGCATAAGCTTTCATGGGCTAAAGCCCACTTCATCGGATGCATGCAGTGGAAAATACAGTAGGAAGATATATATACGGAGAACATGAAAAAATGGGGGTTGCCATACCAACTCTAATGAGACTAATCGATTAAGGTAGGCTATTATCAGCAGGAGAAAAAAAACTTTTGTGGTGATAATCAGGATGGCCCATTTCAAACAGTTGACAGCAGCAGGACTTTCAGAAGTGCTTAGTGTTATCTTAACTCTGCTCCCACTGAAGTCAATGGTACAACTCCCTTTTGAGGGATGTTACCCCAAGTCAAACAGGGAGTCCATGAGAGAGCCAAAAACTGACCCAAGGTCTTCTGAGGTACCTTAACTGCAAGACAATTCTTCCTCTCTGTGATTATTTTCTCCAGCAATTTTTAAAAATGGGTCTTTGCTTTATTTATTTTTCCTGTTTCAAACTAATTTTTCCTTTCACCACCATAAATACAGTGACATTTAGGTTCTTCGCCAGTTGCTTCCACTCTATGAATTTGATCGAGCTCTGCTAACTTTCCTCAGGAGTGAGCGGAAATTCAATTGCTCTTGGCAATCGCTCCAATCCAGCTGTGCTGTTCAACTATCACAAATCATTACAGGGGAATGTATATTTGTAATAGCTAATGGGAAATGTGCAAGATCAGTCTAATCTCTGTTTAGTGCAAAGCTTGCATTTGATCTTGTGCACTTGGAATGTGCGAGCTCATTAAAGACAGGATTCGTTCTTTTTAACAATCAAGATTTGTTTCTAGTGTGCCCATGCATTAAATCTAGAAATTAAGGAAATGAGTTTTCTGCTAAAAATCAGCAAATTGGGTATTCTTGGAATGATGTTTCTATTGTTTTCTTTTAGAAAACGTATTCTCAAGACTCTACATTTGGATAGCAAATAATGAATTCTTACTAAGTGAATGAACTTGCTTAGTAAAGTCAAAGAGAAATAAAGAAAATAAATAAGAACATTAGAATACTCACACATGGGGTGAGGCATATCTAGCTATTCTGTGTAAGAGTAAATGTTCAGTTTCGCTGTTTGCACCATGAATGGTATAACTTTGAAGTGGATTGAGTCTTGCCCTCCTGTGGGAGCTAAGAGTGAAAATCAGACCGTTTACAGATGTGGCTAAGTATTAGATACGGTTGCAAATTGGAATTTTCTTCTCCTGGGAAATTCCAATCATTTGAATTTTGATTTTGTTCTGAATCAGAACAAAAAGTCAAAGTATTAGAATTCTTTCACATAATGGAAAGTTTTTTAAAATTTTTCATTCGGAAATTGTTTCAGCTTGGATAGACATTAATCTGTATCCCCCTGTTATGTCACAGTGCCTCATGGGATTTGTCGTTTGAGTGCCTCCTGCCTCCATGCGCCCAGCCAGGCTCATCAGACAGACCAGACTGGCCATGATGCACTATGGTTACATGACACCCGCACCTCATGACACACTGCTTTGCTTCACCCACAGAGGAGACCACAGTGCCTCATGGGAAATGCAGTTCAGGCAGGGAGCCCATCAACATGGTGATGATATAATGGTCTCTTTCTAGCCAGTTTAATTTTCCAGCTTTTCTGCCTAAGTAGAATGCTGCAGTGTCTGGGCTCAGTTCTGTAATGGTTTGGCACTCTACAACATTTTTGTTTGCTTTTGTGGATATAATATGTGGGCAGCAGTGTTATGTGTAACCAGTAAATGAATCAAACATACGTTGAAGCAGAATGGACTTTACCAACGATATGATCACCAACTGAAAAGAATCATACTGCAGCTGACAATATGCATTTCCCCAAGATCTAACTCGTGTACATTCGGATACACAGAACAAGTAACATTTTATAACAACCCTATCTGACTACTCCGAATAACATGACAGTTCCTTCAAGGTGTGACCATTCTCAGGGCAGGAACTGAGAATGCTCAGCACCTCCTAGGAGTGGGAAAATGTTTAGATCCAGTAAAGAACTGCTTTCACATAAAATAATACCAATAATCAAGAGAACGTTTCTGTTTATATTGGTTGAGATATTCCGAGCCAGCTAGGAGATTTGAGCACTGAACCTCTGAAATTAATGGGAATGGTGTAAGTCCCTGTGTCAGCTTTGAAAATTGCAACCAACAGATCTTACACACTTTAAAAAAACCAAACCAAGCTGCATTTTTGGCCAAAAACCAGCTGCCTGGTGACCTTCTTACAAATTTGATAGCACATCACTTATACGCACTTTTCAGTAACCAGTCAAGCAGCTACTTGTTGCCAGAGCCTGAACTCTGATCCAGTTAAACTACCAAAACACCTGCTAACAAGGCAAGATTAACAATTTTGACCAGCATTTTCCATCTGTAACTTGCAAATGACACATCTCTTTGTAACCCAGAAAAAATGATGTCTACTCCAGGGTTAAAAGAGTATGTTACCAAAGTTCTGCTTTTATTTCGCCACTTTTCCCATTGTTGTTGCAGCTCGTATCCTTGGCTGGAAAATAGCTTATCTTACAACTCGGCAAATGGCACTAGTTTTGCCAAGAACTTGCTTTATATTAACTTTGCCCTTGTGTAGCTGCCCATCATCCATTAACAAGGATATGCTTATGTCATAACAACAACTTCAGAAATGTTGAAATCATGGATTGAAAAAGGAAAATACAAAACATTCAACAGATGTGTAGACTCCCCAATGATAAAGGTAGAAGCCAGATTCTTAGCTTAGTAAGTCCATATCGCTTCATGCTGAGGATCTGGCCTACTATGTACTAGTTTGGTTTGATGCACTGGGTTCTCTGAGTTCTGAGGGCTACAAAGATCTTCAAAAGTGACTTGTGATTTTGGGTGTCTCAGCAGCATGAGACATCTTAAAGGTACCTGATTTTCAAAGGGCAGATGCTCAGCACTCTCTGAAAATCTGGCCACTTTAAGGTGTCTCAATGTAAGCACCCAAAATTGCTAGTGACTTTCAGAAATCTTGGCCTATAGTGTATAGTGGATTGCATGAAGGTCAATATGAGTCTGTAGCTAGAAGCTATGGTTTCTGATCCACCATGGGAGGGTGAGTAGGGGTAGGGAAGCTGTAGTGGGGTTTTCAGTCTACATAAAGTAGGCTGGTGAGGTGGATTGGGTTTTCTGCCTTGTGATTGAATAATAGTTGGGAGAAAAGATGTCTCTGGATTGCATATGAAGAATAATATGGCCTCTTGACAATAGTGGGTAGTTGGTGTATAAGGAGAGTAAGTAGGAAGACGTTGATGTTTCTGGTTGATAATGGATTAGCGAATGGTCTGCAGATGAGTCTGAAGGCCTAATATGTTAGATAGGTGCTTCAGAGCTACACTCTGAACCTAAGAGTATTTTCTTGAACCCATTTTCATCAGACTTGGCTTGTTATTTAAATCTCATTGAAACTTAAAAATCAAGCCAAGTCTGAAGGCTGTGGGTTTGATTTCCACTGCTGAAGAAGAGGTGAAGATTGCATACCCCACCCAAGACAGCATTGCTGTTGGGAGGATTTAGCCTTGGAGAGGATGGCATTCTCACCACTTGACTTCCCTGCGTGTTTCACCAGGAGACAGCAACCATAGCGCTAGATTGGGTCTTGGGCTAGACACCCATGCAAGACCTTCTGAACCCCAGAATGACATTGGACATTGGGTCTGCATGTGCAGGAGTAAGAGGGGGCTGAGAGCTTGGGATCCTGGAGCAGGGGGTAGGGAAGTGGGTAGGGAATGGGTAGAACTTTGGCTCCATTCTTCTACATGGTGGGCAGATTAGCTGAGCTGGCACGGGAAGCGTTGTAGTTTGCTGCTTTTATAGGGTAGCAGCAAATGACTACTTCCTTGGAGCAAAGAGGGAGCAGGGAGGAATTGTGACTCATCAGGGTGGCCTGGAAGTACATTACCTCCCAGAGCTACTGCTGGGACAGGCCAGCTTGTACACCACCTTTTGTTCAAGGCATTGTGTAAAGTCACAATCTGGCCCTTGAATTGTGACTGGACTTGTGCACTGCTGGCAAATCTCAGGAGATGGACTCCTGGCCAGAATCTGGTACCACATCTGCCAAAGAGTAGCATCTTTCTCTACAAATGGTGCCATTGACTTTGTACCCCTGACTGAGTAAGAGACAGTTCAAGGTGAGTAAGTATATTGGTCTCTGTCCCCAAATTGGCACATCTCCTTGGTGCCCTGGCCACCTCCTTCACCAACCAGCCCTGCCCACGTTCTATATTGTTTGGGTCCATTCAGGGTCTCCCTACAAGATCCCCAAGTACATAAATGCCTACAAAATTACTTTTGCCACCACTTTAAAAGAAAAGAACTGAAGAACAAAAACAGTTGTTGGCTCTTAAAAACCCTATAGCTAGGGTGACCAGATAGCAAGTGTGAAAAATTACAACACTTTTTTGTGTGTGTCTGTGTGTGGGGTGGGGGTTAATAGTTGTGTATATAAGACAAAGCCCCTAATATCAGGACATCTGGTCACCCTAGTGCCAGTTGAATTTTTATTAAGTGAATGAAGCTAATAACTTTTTCCTGTGTGTGCGTGTGTGTGTGTGTGTGTATACGTGTGCTGTTGACTGATCAAAGAAGGGCAGCAGCCACAGTGATAAGTGGAAACCAGTTATTCCTGTAAGAAACATTTACCTTTTCAATACAAAAAACCTTTCAAATTGCTCTACAGATAGTTCCAGGACAATATTTATGGCGTAATTATGCCACTAATAATGCGTACCTTATAATAAAAACAAAAGGAGTACTTGTGGCACCTTAGAGACTAACCAATTTATTTGAGCATAAGCTTTCGTGAGCTACAGCTGAATGCATCCGAAGAAGTGAGCTGTAGCTCACGAAAGCTTATGCTCAAATAAATTGGTTAGTCTCTAAGGTGCCACAAGTCCTCCTTTTCTTTTTGCAAATACAGACTAACATGGCTGCTACTCTGATACCTTATAATACATTCTTCATCTTGCTATTCCTTTGGCAGTGCATGTTGTATTACCTGCCTTGACTCAGCCAACTAGTGAACTCTGTTGGCCAAAGATGGGACTGAACTGAAACCTCACAGCTTTAGTGATGAGAGAGATGGAATCTGAACCTAGATCTGCACTTCAGTTTTACTGTTGGCCTATATTACTATAAGGGTCAGAGCCAAAAGCCCCGGATCACAGAATCCCTCAATTTGCACAGGCTTTGCCCTTTAGATCACAATCTGTCTCCGTCTCTACCGCTAGCATTCTGCATGGTGCACACACCCACTTACAGTGCACGCTGCATCTGCTAGAACTACATGTATTTGAAAATACGAGGTCACATCGCAGAGAGTATGAACACCTCCCAGCCACCCATTCAGGCCTAAAAATGCTCTGTGCCTATCCCCATCCCTGAACTGGGATCCAACGGCTTTTCAAGAGTTAAAAGCAAAACACTGGTGGGTCACCTCTTCAGTTGGTGTAAATCAACTCAGTGGAGCTAAGCTGATGCACACCAGTTGAGGAGCTGGCTCTGATCACTGTAAGGTACCAGAGCTCATTCCTTTATATTTTTTTTAAAAGCCAGCCAGTAGCGTATTTATTGTCCATAAAGCCGGAAAATGGAACAGAACCCAAGATGACTAATGCAAAATGAAATAATTTGTGATCACAGCGTTTGTTCATCAGTGACCTCATCTGAATAATGATCTAGATGCTAGAAGGAAACTGTAAGTTTATGCGACTGTTTTCGGGTGGGTTGTTTCCATCTTGCGGTTTGTGGCTGGCAAACAAGTTGCTCTAATAAATATCAAACAATTCCTTGGAAGACTATTTTGTTTTGCTTGCACTGAGCTGCTGACCTTTGAGGAAATGTTTGTAAACAGGGCAAGAATGAGAAGTCCGTGTTCCTGTAACCCTGCGAATGATGACAGCCAGGGATGTTTCTCCTCCAGTGGAAGCTTCTCCTTGGAATGACATGAAAAGATCAGGTTCAGAATAAACTGACAGCAGCAGCCTGAGGTTACCTGTTGGGTACCAGAATGTGATGGCTGTGTATGAGCCAGGGATACTTGTTAGCACTGCAGCCTATTATAAACGTTGGGAAATGGTGCTGGGGAAACGTGCTGTAACTTCAACCCAAAATACAGATCACGCTTTCTGGGTGTGTTGACGCATCAGGACAACTTGTTTCAAAACATTAGTGTAAAGGCAGAGAGAGAGTGTGTGGTTCATGTTAGATACACAGAAAACTTCGGGTGGAACTATTCCCACAAAGATGATGGATTTTACCGGGGGAGATTCCTTATATAATAACAGGCATGGTGGAAGAATTCCCTTTTTTGAAAGGCAAAGTCATTTTATGCACATTCGTGGCTATGTATTACTCCATTTCTCTATATTGCTTCTACAAATTAAGAAGAAGAAAAAAACTTGCCAGAAACTAAGCTATATAATGAATCTAACACCCGCATTTACTATCTAAAACCATGGGGATTTGTCCTCTCATTTTGGTGTCTGCCTTCTTTAACTAACATGCTACATATGCTCATAGGGAATCTTAAGAAAGTGCTTGAAAATTCAAAGACCTGGGGCCAGATCCTCACCTTGTATATACTGGCATAGCTCCATTCAAACCTATGGAGCCTCAGTGATTGACACCAGCTGAAAATCTGGCCCCTGATTCTGATCTCATACCAATTTGACAGCACTGAAAATTGATTGACTATAAGGGGATTATTCTGGATTTACACAGGCATAAATAAGCAAGGAATTTGGCTCATCTAGGCTAATTCTGAGCTCCAATGGAGCGACACCAGTTCACACCAGCTGAGGATCTGGCTCAGTAAATGAAAATGAAAAGCTGTATCCGATCTGCAATCAACCAATAATTAAAATATGCTTCAACAAGCTATTTCTTTTATTTCCCCTGTGTTCTGCACTCAGTTCATGATCACATGGCACTGCTTATTTTCTTAATATACAAGAGAAAAAATCTTGGATGTTACAATTGCCTTCCCTTCTATTTTATTTATTTTATGTGTCAGGTGGTTTCACTTCCATTAGAAAAAATATAAATAAGTTTAATTCAGTTTTTTTCTTAACAAATCATTCCATATAAA
This sequence comes from Chelonia mydas, assembly GCF_015237465.2. Lineage (NCBI taxonomy): Eukaryota > Metazoa > Chordata > Testudines > Cheloniidae > Chelonia > Chelonia mydas. The sequence goes on from NC_057851.1 coordinate 196,669,754, forward strand.
CCAGAGAAGAGTGGAGGGGATTACGCAAGTCAGCAGACCTTGCTTTCAAGATTGCACTGAGCTGGACAGTAGCAGATCTAGAGATGCTGAACTTGAGTCTTCTGCATGGACGGAAAGTGCTGACCAAAGGGGTGCCGGGTGGCAGTGAAATTACACTGAATGTGTGTATACATAGAGCTGCATGAAATACTACAAGAAAATCAATGAACCAGTTTCTCTCCCTGCACCATGGCCCCTTTCTGCTGCTCTGCTGAGGCAAATGGGCTGTCGACTGGATGGATCTCCCCAGCTGAGTATTCCCCCTCAGCCAGGTGTGGAGTAGTCCCCAACTGGTCTGGAGCCATTGCTGCTGGCTTCTACGTCACCCCTCAACCAGCCAGGGTTCAAGGGGAGTGGCAGGAAGGAGAGGGAATGGAGCCAAATTGTACTGAGAATTTGCAATTCCCAGCTGGCAAATGGTCCTCTACTACCTACCATAGTCTGCCTCCCCAATGCTGCTCTAAAATATGCTGAGGACTGGGGCTGAATAGAGTGGGCCCCAAATTCAAGAGCTGCAACTGGCTCCTTTGTGCCACGCCACCTCTTAATTTGTATTTCACTCTGTCGTGCAGCAGAGAACCTGGCCTGAAATGTTCAGGGTCCCTGTATGATTAGGTGTCAAGTTGTAGAGAAGCCGGTTTTTAAAGCAGATCGATCCTGTGCACATAAAGGAGCCAGTCCTGCTCCCACTGAAAACGATGGCAAAACAATTGACTTCAGCATGATGAGGAGCAAGCCCATAAAGTATGTTTGGATTTATAACATGCATATCTGACCCAATCCATACAGCAATCACGCTTTATGTTATACCCAGTGCTTAATTTGCGCCAGGGCTTGACAGGGCTGACCCCCAGTCTGTAGAGTCAGACCCTGCCCTGACTCTACACTTAGCAGTTCATAGCCCGGGCACCTCTGGGCTTGCTGCATCAGTTATGAATGCAAAAAAAGTGCTTGAACGCCAGCACCTTTTTCATTACAAATTAAGCACTGGTTCTACCACTGACCAGGTATGTCATTCTTGAGATATACTGTTTATACCTGAACAGAACCAGCTGTGCATAGTCACATGGAGTCTTTAGGCTTCCTGCTCTTAGTTCATTTAGTGCTGGGGAAAGTACAGATGATTCTGAAGAAGGTGTTGGTTTTTAAAACAACTAACCTTGGGCTTAATGGTATGGCCATATAAGCAATCAACCATTAAGATGACATTAATGGTTGGCTTTGTAAACAATCTGGTCATCTTTTAAAATGCTGCTTCTTTCATTGTCACACAGCCTCAGGGCGGGTAAATATCTCACTGTTTCATAGCGGTAAGAAATGCAAGAATTTGAACCGTTAAAGAAGTTGGATGATATAGTAAAATGGCTGCGGATAGAAAAGGAAGATGCTTTACACTGGCTTTCTGCAGAACACATGCCTGATAGAAGACACTTGTAAATGGGGGGCAAAAAGTTAGTTCTTCATCTGGAAAGTAATCCTTGGACAACAGCGATAAAAGGTGAGATAAAGGTTGGTTGAAATGTAGATTTTTTCCTGTCCAGAAATTGTTGACCATATCCTCAGCTGGTAGAAAATGGTATAGCTCCATTGAGCAGCAGAGGATCTGGCTCTGTATGCCTGAAACGTTAAGCTGCTGTCATGAGGAAAATGGAGGGGTAGAAAACAATGCCACCATCATCTCTATATAACAGAAGATCAGCCTCCATTCGTGGCTGAGTGGTTGTTATTTTAGGATAGCCTATATTTAATCAGATCAAGAAACTTTTAAGTTGAGGACCCAAGAGTAGGAAAATTCTGCCCAGCCACACTGGGGCATAGTAAGGACTAATTAGATAATGTTTGTAAGTGCTTATGTAACGATGCTGCCTTTGGTGGGACACTACTGAGAGTATCAATTCAGGACAAATTGCTTAGAGCAAGGCAAAGCTGGAGTTCCTTTACTGTTAAGGCACCAAACCAGCCAAACAGAGAGGATTTCAGTTTTACCCCACTGGCTAACCAGAATTCATACAAGGAATTCCCTTAGACACTCCAGTTTCCCAGTGTCACCACCAGCAGCCACTTCTTATGCGGACGACTGGTTATGAAAACCAATACCCCAGTAAAAGAAAAAAGGTTCTCCTGATCCCAAAGGACCAAGCCCCAGACCCAGGTCAATATACAAGTCAGATCTTACCCACAAATCACGCTGTTGCCAATCCTTTAGAATCTAAAATCTGAAGGTTTATTCATAAAAAGGAAGAAATATAGATGAGAGCTAAAACTGGTTAAATGGAATCAATGACATACAGTAATGGCAAAGTTCTTGGTTCAGGCTTGTAGCAGTGAAGGAATAAACTGCAGGCTCAAATCAAGTCTCTGGGGTACATCCACAGCTTGAAGGGTCATTCGGTCCTTTGTTCAGAGCTTCAGCGTAGCAAAGTTCCTCCAGAGGTTAGAAGCAGGATTGAAGACAAAATGGAGGGGTTTCCGGGGCCTTTTATATTCTCTGCCATGTGGAGGGACGCCCCTTTGTTCTTATTGTGGAAAATCACAGCAGCAAGATGGAGTTTGGAGTCACGTGGGCAAGTCACATGTGCATGCATGATTCCATTCTTTACAGGGAGAGCAGCCATTGCTCACATGCTACCTTGAACGTTCCCAGGAAGACTTCTCATGTGGGTTGGAGTCTCCCAAAGTCCATTGTCAGTTAAGTGTTTCTTGATTGGGCACTTAATCTGCAAATTCCTTTCTCGAGAAGCTGACCAAATGCTTCACTAATGCTTCTTAGAATCAAACACATTGAGACACAAGTACATAGCCAATATTCATAACTTCAACTACAGAAATGATACACACATACAGATAGCATAATCATAACGAGCAAATCATAACCTTTTCATAGACACCTCACACGACGCCCTTTGTACAACATTTGAGGCAAATATATAACAGTGGTTGCAGTTTATGTCACTAACATCACCGCTTATTGTAACTATGATTATATTTATTACAAATGAGAGAAACCTTCCAAATTCACTTGTGCTTAGGACTTTAGGGGGAGATTGTCAAAGGCCCCCAGCTCACATGGAAAATCAAAAGAAGTTGGGCATGTACTGCCCAATTGTACCTTTGAAAACCCTCCCCTTTGTGTACTGTTATTATTTGTTATTTAAAGGGGTGAAACTCGTGGGCGCTGGGATGAGGCCCATCTTTGTTGCCTGGGCCCAGTCACATGCCATGAGTTAGGGTAACAGGTTATGCCTCAGTTTCAGGGCACAGATCAGCAGTTTCTGATACACAGGGCTATTGTTCCAGAACCGCTGTTCTGCCAAACTGACATATCACGCGGCCTTTGGCTACTGGTGCTCTTGCTTGCATGCCTGTTTGTTTTACAGTAGTTCTTCTCCCTCATTCCATTTTGGCACAGGATTTTCTATTATTTTCCACTCTGTGTTGGGGTCAACTTCTTCTCTTCCGACTGACTTATGCCAACACCAGGAACGAATTACAGCAGGCAGTTACACTCTTCTCGTCCCTTCAGTCATATAGGATGCCCATCGCTGTGGCATCTGGTCTGGTGTGAAAGATCTGATATTTGTAGGGTTCCCCTATGGGTTTCTCCAGCAGCACAAGAGTGCTGGCTGCACTAAGAGTGTTGGAAGACTGCATGGGACGACCCCTAACATGTGGATTCCATACGTTGGCTAATCATCTTGAGTCTCTTCCATGTCCATACTCTGACAAAGCTCTGGCATGATGGGTTGAGATCTCTTGTCTGCCATGCCAACTACGGGCCTGTGCCAGGAGATTTTTAGCTGTACACACAAGGCTGAGGGGGGGTGAAGATAACACTTATATTGTGGTCAGACCCCATGGCATCCTTTAGGTTATGGCTCGCTTTAGCTCCCACTGGGGGAAGGCTTCATTTCATTGGTCTGTAGTGATGGATGGGCCTAACTGGGTTTCAGATCTCTGTATATGCATAGACTAAACTCTTCCAGTGTCGGTGCCTCAATGAGGCACCTAAATCTCCCACCCAAAGAAAAGGGGCTGATTTTTAGAGGTGCTCAGTGGGACCTCCCAGAGCTCAGCACCTCTGAAAATCAGCCCCCTTTATTTAGGTGCCTAAATGTGGATTTAGGTGCCCAAACTTGAGTCTGGAAATGTTGGTCTTAGCTAAAACAGCAATAGGGGCTACTGAAAATCCAAAATCAGGATAAAATGGAAGGTGAAAGTACCATTGCCCCGCATGCTTCCTGCAGTGTCCCTGCAGGAATTCTTGGGACTAGTACAGTGGCTCTCCGGTTCTCACCCAGGCAGACAGAGGCACCGTGGCTGTACATTGTAATGGTACAAGGGAGCCCTTTGTCCCACTGTGCTGACTGCCCAAAGAGCTGTCAGGCAGTACAAGTCTTTCCATAGGAGAAGAGACCAAAGATGAGTCAAATAATCTAATCTGAAAATGAGAAGAGTAAGCAAAAATCTGCCTGAAAGATATAAGGGTGCTTATTTATATGACAGTAGTACTGTGAAGCCCCAACTACATACTTAGCTAGTATGTGTTGCTCACATGCTCAAGGTCTGATTGCCAGATTTGGGGTCAGTCGTACGTCCAGCCACATCGGGCATCAGATGGCGATGGCTTGCAGCCCCTACTGACCTGAGCATCAAACCAAACTGAAACTGTTGAAAGGCTCCATGTTACCCAACAATCCCTTGCATTCCTTCTTGGTACTCATTGTCGTAGGCTCCGTCCTGATGAAAAAGGGGAAGCTCAACGTGCGACACCTGCTACCTTTGTTAATGTAGAACAGTGGTTCTCAACCTATTTAACATTGTGGGCCGCATATGCATCTCTCTATGTGTTATGTGGGACGCACCCGCATGATAGATATACTATCTGTATGGCCCTGAGGATGTCATGTGGGCCACAGCTGTGTGCTGATTGGGCTGCAAGTAGCCCACGGGTTGCAAATCATTGAGCTAGAGCTACTTTTGGAGGAAGGGTGCTCCAATGGTTGGGTGCTAGTCTAGGATTAATTCCCTGCTCTGCCACACACCTCTTGTGAGACCTCAGGTGAGTCACTTACGGTCTGTGTCTCAGTTCTCCACCTGTAAAATGGGGGTGATGATAATACTTCATAGAGGTGCTGGCTGGACAAATACATTACAGACTGTGTGGTGCTTTGATACTATTATAATGGGAGATGTGATGGTTTGGGGAACGTGCTTATGTAAAGCTTATGAATTCTGGTTAATTTTATGCAACTACTGTATCTTTGAATGCCTCAGTGTACAGCGAGTCAGCCATTTGCTATCAGGGCTTGTGTCATGTACCTTGCAAATGTGGTCTAGGGAGGTGCGACAGGAACAATGAAGAGTCCCTAACCTGAACAATAAGAAAGCTGCAGCCTAGGGGAAACAAGATGTCCGCAGGTTGTCTGCAGTGGGTGGGACTGGAGCAATGGAAAATCACCATCAGAAAAGAAGGAACAAAGACAAAAGGTAGAAGCTGCTGTTAAGAAGGGACATGCTCGCTAAGGGGGGGAAACGTTGTACTGTTGGACTTGAACAAACAGAGGGAAGATTGTTGCAGGAGAGAAGAGTCCATAACCAGGAAGAGAAGACTGAAATGGAGGAATGGGGTGCAGAATGGGGGACCTGAGACCCTGAGGCCACTGTCCCAAACCCAAAGAGCACTCAAGAGTGGTGAGAACTCCAAGGGAGGAAATGGCACACAAGTGTTTGTTATTTTGCCTAGATTTGTGCCTTTCTTGTGCTTTGTCTATGAGTAAAGTGTGATTGGTTTAGAAAGTCCTCTACAAAGTCTGTGGGTTACTTTTTTCAACTATCACACATGCCCTGAAGGGTTAAACTATAAACTGGAGTACTCACAAAGGTGAAGCTCTGGGGAAGGTGTGCTTGAGCAACTGGGGAGTCGGGGGGAGGGGGAGTCAGCACATGTCTTGGGGGCCCAGGGCTGCTGGCTCCTATTTCCTAGAATTGGCACCAGACGAACACGCCGTTCTTGGGAAGTGTATCTGCGAGACCAGAGACTGCGTCTGGAGCCTGCACAGATCCAGGGAGCTTAGAAGCACATGGATCCAGCTTGAGGGTCAAACACAGCCGCCTGGTGAGCATACACAAAGCAGAGCTCACTCAGCCAGGACTGTGACAGCGGCCAGGTAAGTTTCTAAGTATATATAGTATAACAGACCATGTTTTAGCAATGTTCACATCCATGACTAATTTATTTATAAATACAATTTTGCAACAATTACTCTTTCAGGCAGTAGAGAGGAAAAATCGCTCCTTTACAGACAGAAAGATACCTGTATCTGCTTTGAACCGCAATTTTTCAGCCTGATGCAGTGCTTCTCCTTTGGAAGGGGTGGGGAGAACCCACTCCTTGGCAAACTGGGATATTCCTTTCAAAATCCTGACTGCTCGGAACGGAAAGGAAGTTTAGTCACCTTCCTGTGTGACTGAATTGCAAAAATGCTGTCGTATCACTAGTTTTCCAAGTAACTAAAGCAATTATGGGCTGTTACCAGTTGAAATAACATGTACCGCCCTTTAGCAGTGAGTTATACTATCTCAAAGACAGATGTCGTATGGTTTGTAAGCTACCGAGAGATGAGTAAGCCGATTACACTTTCACTGTGTGTTTAGCTGCCATGTTTTCTCTCTTTCTCCGTCTGCTTAAATGAGATAACTAATAATGACAAGCCCGATCACATTTTGCTTGTTGAGGATAAGGCACTGCTTTTAACTGGCAATCTTCCATTTAAATACATCACAGTGCTTCTACTCAAACCCTGGTGTCTCTAACTGGATCACTCTTATTTACTACCATGAGGGGCAAAACAACCAATAGGCTGCTGACTTTTTCCAGTTACTGAATAGCCAGGAAGCCATGTGGTTTAATAATAAAACAAGGGAGGTGGAGTCAAAACCTGGTTCGGTTCTCAGTTCTGGCTCTCACATGCTGTGTTCTTGGGCAAATTACATCCCTCTGGGCCTCCATTTACCCATCCATGAAATGGGTGGGATTATACTGCATTCATACAGCAGTGGGAGGTTTAATTAGTATTTGCAAAGTGCTTATGGTCTAGCGGATTAAGCACTGAACTGAGACATGGAGACATGGCTTCTCTGCCTAGCTCTGCTCCTGGATAACCTTGGGGAAGCCACTTCACTTCCTTGTGCCTCTGTTCCTGCATTTGTACAATGGAGATAATGATATTTCCCTCCTTTGTAAAGTGCTTTTGAGCTCTCCAGATGAAAAGCACTACATAAGAGGTAGGTACTGTTATTATTAATTACTGGGTTCTCATAAGAAAGATACTACCTCAGTGGAAAGTATAATTGTTTCAGAGTAGCAGCCCTGTTAGTCTGTATCCGTAAAAAGAAAAGGAGTACTTGTGGCACCTTAGAGACTAACAAATTTATTAGAGCATAAGCTTTCGTGAGCTACAGCTCACTTCATCCGATGCTGTAGCCCACGAAAGCTTATGCTCTAATAAATGTGTTAGTCTCTAAGGTGCCACAAGTACTCCTTTTCTTTTTAAGTGTTATTGTGTTACACATGAGAAAATAATAGAATGTCAAAACTAACTGGGAGTAAATGGTCTATGATGAAGCGTCTTGGGAGCTAATGTAACTCTGTGCAATGTCTGCACTTTTCAAATTCTTATACATGGTTTAAGCAAAGAAACACTGAAGAAGTTGGAGAGCCTAGGCAGATGGTCGCACCTGGTATTCCAGCAGGTAGTCTCCTATCCAGGTACTAATCAGGCCTGACCCTGCTTCGCTTCCAAAATTAGGGCTAGTTAGGGTGATATGACCATAGACAAACACATTAAAGCTAGCCCGAATCTTTTCCCTATCACTCTCTTCCTGCTGATTCAGCAGAGGTTCTCCGCAAATCATAAGTTGTGGGGACTTCTTTATTGAAATGGGAGCGGAGATGATTCTCCTGCCCAGACAGGCGAGGCAGGGTGTATAATGAAGGAAATAGGAATGTTGCTGGATGACTCTCCTTTTGAACTTCCTCCATTGTTTCACTGGCCATGGTGATTTTTGTTCATACATCAGATGGTCTTGCTTGATCAGGGACACTAGTGTTATTTCAGGGTGGCCAGAACAATGCAGAGGAAAAATGATGGCATTACTTCGGACAAAACTGGAGAGAGGAAGGGTGACGCTGTGGTTAAAGTTCCAGTCTGATATCCCGCTTCAAGTTCCTCCTTCTTAGCATATGTGCAACGTGCCTCAGGTGGCCCGTGACCAGGATTCATCACCAAATTTGGTCCACTGGTTGGATCATTAGCTTCCGTGGGCCAGACTGGGTACTGATGGGGAGTGGGATGTGGACACTGATCCATGCCCCACCCTTCAAGTCCCTTACCTTGCGCAATTCACTTAGTATCTCTGTGTCTCAGTTCCCTATCTGTAAAATGGGAATAATATCACTTTGCCACCTCACAGGGCTGTGCAAGTGTAAATGCATTAAAGATAGATAGGTGCTTAGATACTATGGCAATGGGGACCAGATAAGTACATCTGCTAGACAGAGTTTCATTTAGCGCTACCCGAATTTCCTCTTTTTCATTTGGATACATGTGACTCTAAAAAGGAAGTTCGCTTCCACCCTGTAGCTTAGATCATGAGTAAGGTCACAACCTCCTCTAGATAACTGCTGTTGCTTCACTGAACATTTAGGGAAACAGGGTCCTGATTTTCAAACCAGTTAGGTGTGCAAATGCACGTGTAGCATGCACACATTCCCCGCTGTCATAACATGGTACAGCGCCCCAGCTCAAGTACTGCATTTGCAAGCGCATACTGGCTAACTTCACATGCAATTCTGGTTATTTGTGCATTCATTTGCCCATTTTGCATGCACAACGGCAGTCACTGAATGTCCTAGGCGTGCAGTCGCACACATCCTTGTGTACCTCTCTCGTTTGAAAATGTAACCATAAATACAAAATTAGTTCTGCTCATGCATCATTTGCTGCATATTTTTCCCCTCCTTCATATTTGATTGTTTAAAAAAAGGGGTCTCTTCCTTAGAAATTCATTAGCTTCCTGATTCTGCCCCTCAAGCCCTTGGAAAAGTTCAGCTCCTGCTCCTGAGCTCCTAATGCTGTAGCTCAAGCTCACATCTAATTGCAGCTCTGGGTGAAGAAAAGGTTTTAATGTAAATATGTTAAATAATAAAGAAACCTCGACAATATAAGTGGGAAGCTGGTGTCCTGGTTACAGCAGTGGATGGGGACTCAGTAGATCTGGCTTCAATCCTGGATCTATTAGCTACTGCCTTCCTTTGTGATTTCAGAGAGGGCTGAACTGAGAGAGGAGGTTTGCTTACTTAAGGCACCTAAGATCAGGTGCTTATTTCGCTTATAGCATCTCCTTGGTGGTCAGAGTTTTGTGTAGCTTGCCCAGTATTCTGTCCTTAAGATGGCAGCATTGTCAACTCTCACAATTATATGAGTCTTCTGATATTTGGTGGTGGGTTTTTTTTCTGCAAGTCCCAGCTCCTGGAGTCACAGGCTGACATGGAAATCTCAGCTTTCACGTAAAAAAAGTAAGTTTCTAGCCCTTGCGGTGGTGGAGAAAACCTTGAAAATGTGACCTGAGCTTCTCTTAAAGGCTGAGAAACCACAAGGCAAAGAACAGAGAATGCACGTTTTAAAAATCTCTTGATTTTTAAGCCAGTGTCATGATTTTTGGGGGGCTGACAATACTGAGACTCATAGGCATGTAAAGGCAGGTTGGGGGGGAATTGTGAAGGGTCAGGAAAAATGCAGAGCAGCAGATGCCCAGTCGAATTAATACCGTGTCTCTGATTTGGGTAAGCCACAAAATCTCAGACAGCTGACTCATAAGTGTGACATTCCCCTTTGCTCTGGAACATTCATGTGCTTATTACAGAAAGGACACTGAGTCCTTCGCCTAAGATGCCAATGTGATGAATTGGCCCTGCCCTTTTCCCTGTTGGGGGGAAATTCACTCTCATGGACTCACAGACTTTAAGGTCAGAAGGGACCTTTATGATCATCTAGTCTGACCTCCTGCACAGCGCAGGCCACAGAATCTCACCCCCCCACACACTCCTGCAATAAACCTCTCACCTATGTCTGAGCTATTGAAGTCCTCAAATCATGGTTTAAAGACTTCAAGGTGCAGAGAATCCTCCAGCAAGTGACCCGGGCCCCATGCTGCAGGGGAAGGCAAAAAACCCCCAGGGCCTCTGCCAATCTGCCGTGGAGGAAAATGGGCTTGCAATTTCATGTGCCAGTTCGTTTAATATTCTTGAATGAAGATTATCCAGGCCCCCCGATTTAGTTCCATTAAGCTGTTCGAGTTTGGCTTCTACCTCGGATGTGGTAATATCTAACTCCATATCCTCATTCCCATTTGTCATGCTACCATTATCCCTAAGCTCCTCTTTAAAGACTGAGGCAAAGCATTTGTTTAGATATTGGGCCATGCCTAGATTATCCTTAACCTCCACTCCATCCTCAGTGTTTAGCGGTCCCACCTCTTCTTTCCTAGTCTGGGCCCAATCCTTTCCCCTGGTACAGTCCTTGTTAGTTCCAGCAGACATCTTAGGTGGAAACTAATGGTTTTCTCATGACTGGAAGCCTCCTTTTGTTCAGTTCCACCCCCTTTTATGTCTTTGGCACAAGGCGGGAATCTTTTGTTTCTCTGGGTCCCCACACCTCCTTCTAAATGGAGAAGCACCAGGTTTAAGATGCATTCCAGTTCAGGTGACATGATCACATGTCACTGTAAGACCTTATTCTTCATTCTTCCAGGGCTGGCGGGCACATATATAGGAAGGCTTGCAGGTAAATAAATCATTTACAACCAACTAGTCAATGGGAGCCATCAAGATTCTAAACCATTTAATGGCCCACACTTTATATAATTACAATAGGACCTCAGAGTTATACTTCATATTCCTAGTTTCAGATACAAGAATGATACATTCATACAAATAGGATGAACAGACTCAGTAGATCATAAGCTTTGTAATGAAACCTTACAAGAGACCTTTTGCATAAAGCATATTCCAGTTACATCATATTTACACTTATAAACATATTTTTATAAAGCATATGGAGTGCAACATCACAGTGACCATGACAGAAAATGCAATATGTTCTTTCCCTCTTGCAAAGGCAGCAGAGTGAAATTAATGGTAACAGATTCTCTGTATAGCGCAGCATGGAAAACTACAGATCAAAATGCCATGTCCAGGAATTTCAACGGCTGGTGAGAAAACCCCAGAAGTTTGAAATTCAAGATCAGGTGGGATGCTTAGCTAGCCTCACCCAAACTTCCTAAACTGTGCTGAAAAGTCTTGTGAGGACATATTCTGCTGGAAAACATAGAGAGGAAAGATACTATTGTGACTAGGACCAGGTAGTGCTGGGTTCAATTCCCCCCTCGCTTGTACGCTTCAGATGTGACCTTGTGCCTCCAAATCTCTTGACGATGGTTTGGCAGTTGGTGTGCTGGGACCCATGATCATCATCATCTCATTGTTACCTTGTGTTACCACCTGTTGTCTCTTGACCTAGGTCATAGCCACTTTTGGGCAGGGACCATCTTTTGTTGCACATTTGTACAGTGCCTACCACAATGGGACCCTAGTCCTAGGCACTACTGCAGTATAAACAACAACATTAAAATGGCCAACTCACTTAATCTTTCTAAGCCACATACCCACATCTGTGACATGGGGATAATAATCCTTCCTTTCTTGCACCCTTTATCTGTCTGGTCTATTTAATCTATAAACTCCTTGGGGCAAGGAGGATGTGTCATTAAATCTTTGTACAGCGCCTAGCACAGTGGAGCTCCCATCTTGGCTAGGTCTGTAGGCACTCCTATAATATTAATAATAATTTCTGCTACTTTGTGTTTCCAGCCATTTCAAATCACCGTTACCACCATGTGATGGGGCATCTGCCCCACACTAGCCTATAAAGGGTTAATAGAACCCTAGGGAGGCTGTGCAACAGGCAGCCAATTGAAGAGGATCCTAAGGAGGCTGTGTAGGACACAGCTGATTGGCGAGGGCTACGAGGAGCAGCCAATCAGGGCCGGGCAGGCCCATATAAGAAGAGCCAAGGGCAGAGCAGGTCAATCACGCCCTGAAGCTTGGGGAGGGAGGAGGACTGGCTGCCTTGCAGGCAGAGGGCAGCTAGCACCTTGGATAGAGCCGTGCTGGGTAGGATCAGGAGAGGGTGAGCTGCTGGCTGATATGCTGGGGCCCTGAGACAAGGGAAGAGAAGGTGCTGGGGCTGTGGGGAAATGGCACAGGGAAGTAGAGTGTGGGGTTGGAGGGGATGCAGCACGTGGCTGCCATCTACAGGGTCCCTGGTCCGGAATCCAGAGTAGTGGGCAGGCCCAGGTCCCCCCTGTTACCCTTATTTGCCACTGAAGAAGTGGCTGGACAATGGACTACAGTTTCCCTGGAACGGGGAGAACAGACTGACACAGACGGAGGGCTGTGTCCTGAAGAGGACACTGTGTTTGTTGTGACAACGTGCTTCTTGGAGCAGACATGACGGCGGTGAGATGTCACCAGATGAGGGCACACTGGCTCACTAAGCTAATTCCCAGGACAGCCAGCAGGAGGTGCCACAGCAGTGAGTTGAACCCTGTCACACACCACAGCAGTGGTGTCAGTTTCTCTTCCAATCCTGGCCAGAGTCAACAAATGCAGAGATGTAGGAAAATGAAAATAAGGTTGTCCACCATATTTTAAACAGTAGATAAACTCCAACTTGAGTTTTTGGTGGAATGTCTAGGTTTTCTTACTTACTGAAACCAGTTTAAATAATTTATTTAAACCCACTCCTAATGGCCATACTATAGACTGTTCAGACCACATACTTTCTCTTCATCTCATATCTCATCAATAAAGGCAGATGTGCTTCCACGTAGCAGGATGTGGGACTACAACTTTTGTAGTCTGGTTTGTTTGGACCATGTGATGTTTATGTTGAGACTAAACTGATCAATATAAAATGCAAATAAGCAGCCTATAACACTCTGACTAGTTTAACTAACTTAGGGTCAGATTCTGATACGCTTACTTGTGTGAATAGAACATAGAATGGCCATACTGGGTCAGACCAATGGTCTATCTAGTCAAGTAACCTGCTTCCGACAGAGGCCTCTACTAGAGCTTCATGGGGAGTGTACTGAACAGAACAATTTTCCACCTGTCTTCCCTTCCTGGCTTTTGGCAGAGATTTAGGGTCACCTTGAGCATGGGGTTGCATCCCTGATCATCTTGACTAATAGCCATTGATGGACCTGTCCTCCATGAATTTATCTAGTTCTTTTTTTAATGCAATTATACTATTGGCCATCACAACATCCCTGGCAATGAGTTCCACAGGTTAACTATGGTTAATAGCAGATGAATTGCACTTTATTCCATGACCAATTCCTTCTTCTGCCCCACCGTGAGTCCAGGAAGGAACAATAACAAAAGGGAAATATGCTGGGATGAAATCCTGGTCCCATTGAAGCCAACAGCAAAACGCCCCTTGACTTTGAGGCCCGTGATCTGATTCTGGACTGCTGTATAAGTATCCCTTTGCAACGGTTTCACAGGGAATAGGGCCTCAGTGTGTACAGCAGAACTTTACAGCATCCCCTCGGAGGAGGTAAATTCTTAATGATCAGCCTTTCAGATGTCAAACAGGCTGAGCCAGCATGGGGGATGGAGTGCTGGCAGAAGCATAAAAATTACATTTCCAAATATGATCATGGGAATTCCCTTTTCCTGATCATCTAAAGGTAGCTGTGTAAAATTCTGCTTATCTATTTTGGCAGGACTGCGTGCAGAGCTAGCCCTGGGTGGTTTTTCCAGATCTGTACCGCTGATAAATATGGTTAGTAGTTAACCCAAGCCTCTACAGTACATAATGTAGACAAGTATACCGCCAGTCCAACGTAGTCATTTTCCACGAAGAATCATACCACCCATATGTATCTATAGTGCTGGAACTGGGTGGCTCCAGTGAAAAGCTACAATATGGGGTGTGTTGCACAGTTTTGTAAAATTGAAACCTCCGAACTAGAGCTGGGCGAAATTTTTCACGCAAAACCTTTTTTTGCTAAAAAATGCAAATTCCGGTTGACCAAAACAATTTGCGAATTTGTGCCAATTTCGGCAAATTGTTTTGGTTGGAAAATAATTTCAGAAGCGTTGACATGATTAGTTTCAGCATTTCCAAAATGAAATATTTTGACTTTTCATTTTGGAAAGATGTTTAATTTTGGAATGTCCCTCCATTTTATTTAAAAATATCAATTTAAAGCCCTTTTAAAAGCCCCCATAAATCTAAATTAAACATTTGTTTTCAGTCAGCCCGAAACGTTTCAGCCGACATGAAAGAAAACATTTTTCAAAATTTCATTTCTCCTAAAATTTCAAAACATTTTCAGTTTGGGGTGATCCAAAGTGATTTTTTTTCAACTGAACCAAGCCAAAAACTCAGTTATTCACCCAGCTATACTCCAGACAATGCTTCTCAGATCAAAAGTGTGTCTAGTGGTAGGTAACATCAAGCGTTGTAACAGAGAGGATTTAGCTCGGTGTAAGTAGTTTTAGACATATCCTTTATTTCTAATTATAGCCACAGCAGCGGCATAGGTAGGATGGTGCAGCTGTGCCGCTGTAGCACCATACTGTGTAGACACTTCCTCCATCGGTGGAAGGGGTTTTTACGTCAAGGTAGCTAATCCACCTGACTGAGAGCTGGTAGAATCCTTCCACTGACCTAGTCACATCTGCATGTCTACACTGAAATTTTTCACAGCCCTGAGCGACGTAGCAAGGTCAATTGAATTTTTAAAAGTAGGCCAGGCCTAAATTAAAATGAACATTAGTAAAATTTCATAATATGTTAAAACACTGCAGATTAGGTGCATTTAAGAAATTATTCTCTGACTCAAGATGTGGTTTAAAATAAATCTGAATGATTTATCAACCCATCAGACCAGACCAAATGTCACAGTCATTCTATTTCTCAACTGTACAATATTCACATGGAACTAAATTATGTAAAAAGAATAACTCTCTATTCCAGACAAAATATTAACCCACCACCCAAACAAAAGCTACCCTAGGAGAACACTGCTAATTACTTCTAAGTCAGGGCATGGCAAAGTGTTGTATCAACCAGGCAAGGTACTAACAAGCTTCAACAGGACTTTATTTTCAACGTGTAAACCTCTTTACCAAGCTGCTGCTGCACCCTCTGTAGCTTTCTCCCAGCCTCTCAACTCCTCCCCCCTCCTTCCTGTTTCCTGTCCTTTCAGACTCCCAACAGCCAGTGCTCCCAATTCTAATAATTACAAGCAACATCTAAACACCACACAAAGTTGACTTCAGTGGAGCTACACCGATTCACACCAATTGAGGATTTGGCCCTGAATCTCAATTCTGTCTTCTTGTGAATATGCATTACCATAATAGTTCAGATTCTGGCTGAGAAGTTCCTTACTCTGAAAGCAGTCCAATTAGTTTAAAGGAGGTTACTGTGAGGATCCAAACAAGGGTTGTCAGGGGCAAGGGTCAGAGCAGGGGCAAACCTGAAGCTGGGAGTGGCATGGAGTTCGTAGTCAGGTCCAGGTCAGGGCTGATACCAAAGGTCAGAGTCTGAGTCAAGTTTCAGGGTCCGTGTCAGGAGGCAAAGTCCAAATCAAGCTGAAGTCAAGCCAGGAATTCAAGAGCAAGAAGCAGGAATGGTCCTGGCAGCTACAGAAGATCCACACTGTTGCCTGGACACTCCCTGGAACAACACTTGGGGTTATATAGGGCCAGGTGGGATGCTAACCAGAAGCCGGGGGGTGCTGTCTGTCAAACCCTTGAGTCGGAGCTTCCCATGGTCTGTGTCCACAGTGGGTGGGTCATGGAAAGTGGAGCGCAAATTGTTTTCAGCTGCATGGTAGCTTTAGAGGCCTGGTTTGTAGACCTGTGGGGTTTTACAGACATTTGAGAAGAAGCTACCCATGAATGTGAGCAAGGGTAGCATTATCTACTCTTTCCCAATTAGTGTCAAGTATCACACAATTTTTCTGCAACTTAGTTTTTTATTGAAAGACTAAAGATAAAAAAGGAAACTTCCATAATGTGCAATTAAGGCTGATTCTACACGGAGCTTCTGGAAACCTCCCACCCCTCCTGTGGCACCACTGGATCTCCATCAGCGCTAGCAAAGGCTCCCAGGGGAGTTTATACCACCCTGCTCGGATCAGGGCTAGGCAGCTCACTGGTAAAAATGCTGGCATGTGGTCTGTGCAAGCACTCCTAATGGTTCCTAGCCCTGTTTCAGCTCCATGGGTGCTACAACAGTGGGAGATTTTCAGGAAAAGCTCAATGTGGACACCTCTGGAACCCCCTGCCTCATGCACCAGGGAACCCCTTTCTTGTGTTC
This sequence comes from Chelonia mydas, assembly GCF_015237465.2. Lineage (NCBI taxonomy): Eukaryota > Metazoa > Chordata > Testudines > Cheloniidae > Chelonia > Chelonia mydas. The sequence goes on from NC_057851.1 coordinate 196,686,253, forward strand.
AGCAAGATAATTATCTGAAAGTTCTCAATGGAACTCCCACAGGAATCAAGTTAAATGCATTGCTGAATCGGGACCTTGCTGCTTCCACTCTCATGAACAGTCATCACAACCATAATAACTTGCACCTAATTTATCAGCAGACAACACACGTTTCTTCTTGCAGCCAGGACCTCCTGGGCATCTACTTGTGGCTGGCTCTTTGCACAGCAATGCAGGGGACAAAATCTGTTCAATAGACTCTTTTGTCAGCTTTCTGGTGCTGTCATTCTCCCTGTTTAGCTTCTCGGTACCTCATCTCTGTACAGGAATATCAGGCTCATGAGGAGTCTCAGGAGTCGTCTGATTGCAACACAGCTCCATCCTGTGGGTGCAGCCAAATTACACTAAGATTTATTAAGACGCAGTGAGAGGGTCCGTGTTAAACATCTGAATTTGGAATGTTTAGACCTACAAGAAGATCCGGAGACACCGCACGGAGGGGTGATAGCTGTTTCCAGGCTGCTGCTCTTACTGTAACGTAACGATAGCCAATGGCCATCTTGTCCTCTGCTAATTTAGCCTATCTACACTTTAAACTGGGAAGAGATGCCAGAGGTGCATACAGCTGATGCTCATTTTGGGGGCTGACTTGTGCAGTGACTTCAGGGACCTTATGGGAGCCCAGAATTGTGATGCCCCGGAGCTCTGCTCTACCGCTCTACTAACTGTTAATTCTATACAGCAATTCAGACCATGCCAAGCACTGATTCTGGGAAGTCATCTTGAAAATGGTCGGCCTCATTCCCTTGAGGCCACCGTTGTCAAATACATGTCGATATGTTCTTTATCGAACGAGAGAGAGGGGCCAGAAACTGAACTTTTGAGCCAAATACCCTTGAACCTTGGGCTCTGGAACAGAACAATGTGGATTGGGCCCATTTCCAATTTGATCCCAGATCTCTTTTGCCATTCTGAAGCGCCAGTCTTGACAGATCTTTGCAGTTTGCTGTAGTCGTGTCGGCCCCAGGGTATTAGAGAGAGAGAGAAGATGGGGGGAGTGATGTCTTTTATTGGACCAGCTACTGTTGGTGAGAGAGACAAGCTTCCGAGCTACAAACAGAGCTCTTCTTCAGGTCTTGAAAGTAGAAGCTGATGTGCCATGGAGCTCAAGTAAGCAACTTAGAAACAGCTTTATGACAGATTCATGCAGGGTGGCTCATCTCAATGACAAATGTGGACTCATACAACGTGTGTGTGTGTATGCCATGTTTAATCCATTAGTAACTTGCAAATCAATCCAATGGGGAGGACCAACATACCGTATGGATTCTGACAGAGCAAGGAAATCCTGCTGTTCCAAGTGCTCTCACGGAGGACTCATATTCAACGTCATGCTGATTTTCTATAATCCTTTCAAGCTGTCTCGAATTTGAAGTGTTTGCAGGAGTTCTGAGTTCATGTGCTCATATGCTTTCCCTGAAGGATGTTGGCTGCATTTTTAATCCCTTCCATTTTGGCTAACACTGAGGGATGGGCCCCTGTGAGATACAGATTGACACCTGGTCAGTGAATGGATCCATAGCACTGCCACTAGGACATATTTCAGCTCAGCAATGCCTAACTGATATAGAAGCCTAAATCTGGGCCTAAGTGACTTGGCCAAGATCACACAGGAAAGTCTGTGGGAGAGCAAGGATTTGAACCCAGGTCTCTGGCTAGTACCCTAACCACTGGACCAGCCTTCTGCTTTTTGTTAACAAGAAGCCAAGAGTTATTATTGTTTTTGAAATTGTACTAATCAATAGTCATGCTGCGGACTGGTGACCTGGAATATTTAAATCCATGGCAAAAGATGATGGTGGACATATTTGATTTTTCTTACCAGTAGTAAAGACACTGAAGTGTCTTCCCTAGACCAGTGCTGTGATTATGACCCTCTGAAGCAATACTGGAGCGTGCCCTCATGTCATCATTTTTCTAGCTGGTTTGTCAGTTTATACAGCTCCCCAAAATCTGCAAAATAACATTATTTCTATGGCGTGATCGTTGAAGTGTTGGCTCCTGTCTAAGGAGGGGCAGAAAACAACCCACTTCAATAGCAAGGCTTTTAAATCAGAGATCCTGTTAAAGTGGATCAGATCAGAATGCCAGTTTGGTGTCGAAGTCTGCCTCTCCATGCAAATGCCGCTGGGATGGCAGCGGCCGTGTCATTCACAGTGAAGTGCAGGGTAGTGGGAATAAAAAACCGAAAAGGACGAATAACAATACTTTGTATTTTTATTGCACGTTTTACCCAGGGATCTCAAAACGCTTATGAAGTAAGCCTCACAACCCCCCTGGGAGGTGTTTAGTATTTTACAGCTGAGGCAAATACGGCATAGAGCAGAAAACATGCTCAGGATCATGGGGAAACCATGATGATTCCTCATCCTCTGCTTTAACCACTGGACCACGCTTCTCCTCTAAGCACTAGTTTGCATCTCTGGGCACAGCCCTGAATAAGGGCAGCAGTGTTGCAAAAGTAGCCTCAGGAGGCCTTATGCCCCAGAGACCCCCCCTCTGAAGCACAGTGCCCTTCAGTTTCCCCCTGCTCCGTGGGTGTAGTACTTCGCTGCCGGCCTCCACCAACTGTGCAGGCCAGCACAGACCGTTTCCTGTTCCTCCCTGCTCTGTCCAGAGAGCCGCTGGATATCCAGACCAGGGGTAGGTCATGCTTGTGTGGGAGGGGGATAGTTCTTATGTCCTCTTTCTCTCTTGTAAGGCCTGCAGTCCCATTCATAGGCTAGCCCCACAAAGGCAAAGGGGGGGGGAACTAGGGCTGGAAGTGAGGAGAGAAATGGGAAGGGGAAACACAAGCCTGGGGAGGTGGTGAAAGGCGCAGAGAGAGTCCAAGAGAGGGGAGAATGCAGGGTACAAGAACAGACCAAGAGAATGGGAGACACAAGCACAAAAAAGAAACAGGAGAATACAGTCAATACAGAAATTGGGGAAAGGGACTGAAACATGATTACCATCCCCAGATGACACTCTGGAGGCTCAGGCAGCGTTAAAAATCACTTGTAAGGCCAGATCCCCAGCTGGTGTAAATCAGCGTGGACCAGTAGAGACAACAGGGTCCAATAAATACAGCACTAAACTAGGACTCAGAAGAGCTGGATTCTAGTTGCAGCTCTGCTACATGGCCTTGGACGAGTCACTTCCCTCTTGGTGCCTTCGTTTCCCCTTCCACCTGTTTTGTCTATTTAGATTGTAATCCCTTCAGGGCAGGGACTGGCTTTTACTGTGTCTGTGCAGCACCTTGCACAATAGGGCCCAGAGCTCAACTGAGGTGTCGAAATATTACCGTGCTACTACTAATAGACTGATTTAAGCCACACGTTTTTCCAGACATTCAGTCTAAGTTTTTGGTTGCTCAGTTTCCTCTGACTGTTCTTAGTTCCGTCCCTTTCTCCTTGGTGTTTAAACCCTCAAGATCTTGTTTGTGGTCACCCTCTTCGTCACATCCCCATTTTCAGCTATTTGATGTCGACATTGCCTTTGAAACGACAGGAAAAGCCCCTGCCCCTGTGTACCAAACAGTTCAACGCTAACCTTGACAACAGCTTTTCCAAAATTTCACCCCACTGCCACAAATTCTGAGACTGAACTGGAGCCTGCTCATACATCTTGTGATTGTGCTTCCTGCAGATGAAGCGTTAGATCATTTGCTGTGTCAGTCCGGGTTCTGTCATCCAACAGGGAATGTTCTTGGAAAACTTGCATTTCCACAACGACTAAAACATGAAGGTCTAGGCATGCAATACACATTAGCTCCTTCCCACAGACCGTGCAGAGGACATGTATTTGTGCAAGAGGAAGCCATAACATTTAATTGCCATCATTGCATACAACAAGCACGTAGAAATCCATTTTTTTTAACTGCCGTAAAAGCTATGCAAATGTGGAGCTTTTGGCTTTTGCTCAGAAAATACACCAAAAACAAGGCCATGCCACAAAAATTACCTAGATCATTGACACTGATTTTTGTTGTTGTTAATTACGTCCTCCTGGCTCCTCCAAAATGTGACCATTAAAAAACTATTCTTTCATGCTTTTCTGGTGAAAAGTTACTGCCTGGAAGAATTGCACTGTAAAGTGATTTACTCCTGGGGGAATTCTGTGTCACTGTGCTTGTGCAGAATTCATGGCCCCCGCAGATTTATTTGCTTCCCTGCACAAAAATGACTTCTGGTGGGGAAGCAAAGGGAAGCCACAAGAGTGGTCATGTACCCCCTCCCCATCAGTGCAGGCAGTTTGATTTGGGCACCCAGAGCAGCCGGTAGATAAATCACCGCAGGGTGTGTGTGTGTTTGGACAGCCATGAGTGTGTGTGTGAGAGAGAGAGAGACACTCGGTCCTTGCAGCATGCTCAGCGTGAAGGGGCAGGGCTTTGGGGTGTTTCTCAAGAGGCAGGTGTGGGGCAAGCTTTGTTCCCTCAGGCAGAGCAGAATGTAGCAGCTTGCCTGCGTAGTGAATTGTTCCCAGTGTTCTTAGTGAATTCCCCAGGAGCATAAAACAGGTGTAAAATTTTTAGGGCTCCTTTACATTGCCAGAGTGGTGTAAAGGACCCTTATTGTAAAGGATATTATAGTCTTATAAATGCTCATGGTGCTTTAGTGATTAGAACTAGTATACATTTTTGGACTGAAAAAATTTCCTATCAAAATGTGCTCCATGAACTGTTTGCTACTGACCAAATGAACTGACAAAAGCCATTCTTGCTAGATGAGTGGTGTGATCACTCTGGAAAATAGCATGTTTCTCTTCTCCCAGGCTAAGCCTCTTCCTAAGTTGTTATATATCATTTCCATCTTTGCTCACAGAGGGACAGAGAGAGTATGCTACCATGCAATTAAAGACTGTACCATGCATCTGCACAAGGGGGCAGAGTTAAGGTTGCATGGGATTCTTTAAATCCTCCATGTCCTAACTTTTGACTTCCTCTGGTCCTAAATGGGTTTGTGGTGGGGGAAGGCCAAGGAGCCCTTCCAAATCCAGTCCTGTGCTGCAGTGCCTGCACACAGTGGTAAACGTGGACTAATCCCTTCTGTCACCAAAGAAGGGGCAAGCCACCTCCAAAGAGGCTGGGAGGGACAGAATAATAGATGCAGAAACCAGGCCCCTGCCCCAGCCAATGGAACTGGCCTGCCCCAGCCAGGAGGGTCAGTCTGCATCATCCAAAGCAATAGTTCAGCTTGCATGTTCCTTCCGAGGTGGGTTTGATATGCTCCTCCCCGTGAAAGGGGCAACCTTGTCTCTTAGGTTTGTAAAGATCCTTAGATGGATGTGCTTCAAAGCGCACTGAAGTCAGTGGAAGACTCCCAATGAGTTCAGTGGTTTGGATCGGGCCCTGTTTAAAGGTAAAGCTGTTTGTGTAGTTTATTGCTATATCCAGCAAGGCACTTAAGCACATGAATACATTTAAGCATGCAAGTGGTTCCGCAGACATTAGTGGTTAATCACGTGTTTAAAATTATGCACATGCTTAAGCACTTTCCTGGATCAGGGCTATCAACTGAACATTGCAACAAGCGTCTTGTCTGTGTTGCAATTGTGAAATATCACAAAGCAGCAAAACGTCCGGTGTTGTATAACTTTCTTCCTATCCTCCTTCCTTGGCTCCCCTTCTGAGTTTAGTGGGAGCCGGATCAGACCCTGAGTCAAAATGATTCGATTGTACTTTTGTCTTCTTAGGGGAAGCTAAGACTGCATCAAAATAGTTGGACTCCAATGCAGCAAAATCGATTCACACCAGTTGGGAATCTGGCTCTTTAAAATTAAATCGTTTGAACAGATGACATCTGGAGTAAGGCTGGATGGACATACAGGGTGTGGATTGACAGCTGCTAATGATGTGTGCAGATTTGAAGGAGGAAACCACCCAGTGTTTCTAAGTTTACTTTTCCTAGCAGAAAAATTGAGAAACCCACAACATAAAATAACATTGGGCTGAGAGTCCCACCTCACCCCCATGGTGTTTTTGAGCAGATGGCTGCTTTCTTCATGGCTCCAAAGCAGAGCTGCCAAGTTCCAGTCAGGGGCTGAAGATTGAGGCTTAGCATGGTTTGGAGAACTTTTAACCCTTCACTTGCCCATTCCACTTTAAAAAAAAAAAAAGTGAAGGGTTCTTCCGCTCCTCCTCCTCGCTGTTAGATGGGGGGGAGGGGCAAGGAAAAAATGATTTAATATTAAAACAAGAAGAAGTCAGCAGCATGTGTGGGGTGCAGTGCCAGTGCGCTGGTGTCGGAGGATGTTACGTCACAACGAGGGAATGTTATGGAAGCCTCCATAAAACTAGGGTTTACCATATTTCAAGTTCCCCAAAAGAGGACACTGCAGGGGGGGAGGGAGAGGAAGGGGAAGCTGGGGGGTACAGTACGTTAACCCTACGTAAAACTGGCCTCGACATAGCAAAGGTATGTCCCCGAATCAGCAAAGGTGGCAACTGAAAAGGTCTGGAGTTCAGCACTGGGTTGACCTGGCATCCAGAGGCATGGCTGTGTCTCTGAATCTTCTCCTGCCCTAGAGAGGCCTCCACCAAACCCCTCCACCTCCCTCCAACAGCCACTGAATCCCCCCTATCATTGCTTTGGTGGTGGCCAGTTATCTGTCAGCAGGGAACGAGGGGACAGGCTTGCTTTCCCCTCAAGCATCTTTGGGGGAGTGGATTGGCATGGCAGGCCTGCTCCCGCTCTGGTATCTTGCGGGTGTCGCTGCCCCTTTGCAATGTCCCCTTTTCTTACTCCTCCCCCACTCCTGTGACATTCTGACTCCCCTCCTCTCACGTCTTCTCCCCAGGGCTCCCTTCTCAGTAGAGACCCAAGGATCCTTTGAGTACAGACCCAAGGATCTGGCCCTGTTTCTAAAGCTCGCCCAGGATCACCATGCTGATGCACTCATGGCACCGATGCCAAAACTGGGGGGGCCAGGGGCCATGCCTCCCCCTGCTTTTTAGCAAAAGAAACATCAGCACAGAATTCATGTCCCCCGCAGATTCCACACACCCTCCTCCCCCCTCAGAATAATAGATTCTGCCAGGGATGCATTGCAATTACACCTTTTGCCCACCAGGGGCTGCTGTGGCACCAGAAGAGAGGGCAGTTGGCTCACTGCCAGAGCAGCCAGCCACATAGCGGGCGGGGGCACTTTGGCCCCCTCGTTCTAGCACCCTTAAACTGAATGATGACTGCTAACAAGGGCAACGAACAGCACTGAGCAGTGCACTAAAAATACAGGAGTGACTTAAAATAGTTTTATTCTGGGTTAGTTACTCTGGACATTTATCTCGAGAAAGTTATTCTGGAATAGCAACAGTGGAATACTTATTCCAGAATAGCTGGTTAATTTCCCTATGTGGACAAGCCCTTAGCAAGTGATTGCTCTCTCTAAATTCCATGGAAATTGTTCATGGATCTAGGACCCACTCTGGGGTGGGCAGTAGAAGCACACAGAAAATGTAACTTTCCCACATCACTCCTAATAATGATACATTTGCTTTTCTGTTGAACATTAAAAAGTTCATATGCAGATTACTTAATGCCACGTATGCCCTTTGTGATTCAGACAAATGATCTGCAACTTGAAATATGAAGCAATGAAACTTTAAATATTAATTCTATTTGATTTTACAAAGATACAGAATGATTTATGTGGGGAAAGAGAACATACCGCCTCTCAGCATTTGACAAATGCAATTGATCATCGTGGGGACTGTAGATAAAAGACGTATAGATTTAAATTACTGCATGTGTTACAGATCGCTACAAAATTCTTTTACGACCCTAAATTTATTTTAAAAAATGCTACTTTTTATCCTGACATGAATTTATAAGCTACTATCATAGTTTTCCTAGAAACTTATTCACAAGATTAGTTTTGTGAACTATTTCAGTCTGGTTCGGCAGAATTTTGAGCAATGAAAAACAAATTTACAAAAGTAAAGTTCTGTCAGGGAAAAGCTATGCTTCCTCCACCTCCCTTGTGTTGTATAAGAGGATACATGCCAGTCATGCCAAAGTTATAGTAAAAAGGGAAGGAGAGATTCTTGGGGAAAGACCTATGCCCCCACTTGCTGTTAAGGTTTTAAGCGCAGACTTTAGACTCCAAAGAACATTTAAAGCAATTATGCAGCCCCCAAATGGTACAGCTGATCCTTGCACTGTACCCCAGCAAAGGCTGTGATGTGCTTAACCTGTGTGACTACTAGACCTTTTAACCATAAATAGTGTCCCAAATCATTACAGAGCTAGCTTTCTCTTCTCTCTCCCTGGGATTCCTTCTCATTCTCTAGCTCTAGTTTTCTAATATTCCTCTCCAGAAAGAAAACAAATTGGAGGAAAACCCATGGCCATTACAATTACACAAATAGCCTGGTCCTTGACTACTAAGGGATAGATTGTTACAGTCCTTTAACAGCCCAAGGCACTACAGGGAAGTACCCCGTCCCCACTCCCCTGCTCAGATTGTGACTCCTGCCAGGGGAGAGGAATAGGGGCAGGGAGGGGTTGAGGAGCAGGAGAAGCCCAGGCTATTCAGGTACATGGTGTATACAAATAGAAAGGGGTGAAATACCTTATTCCTCCCCCAGATGAAGGGGGAGCAGGAGAGGGATGGGGACTTCACATTCTCAGGGCCGCGCCGGGGGAGGTGCAGCTACGTACAATCTAACCCAAAGGGATCTACCCGTAGTCTTTTCATATGACTGATCCTGCAAGGGACAGCACCTGTCCCTTGGAACTGAATAGGGCAGTTTGAAGGCTACCTTTTCCCTCCACATCTAGAGCTTAGGGCTTGTCTTCACTGCTGTGTTAGCTCAAGCTACAACTTGATTCCTGTCCATACACAAAAATCTCTAGCTCGAGTTCCGTGGTGCTTTGAATGGGGGGTGGGTTGAAGCCTGAGTGCTGTTGCCCCTTGAGTCAGGAATTCAGTGGGGATGCAGCCACGCTCTGCTACTCATCCAATCACTCTGGGCATCTCCAGTGTTATTTCGCCCTGTGACCACTCCCCCTCATGTTAGGCTAACCTGAGGGGAGTTCGCTCAAGTGTGGGTAACTCGCACTAACTCTGTAGTGGAGACAGAATGTTCGTGGGACCTTTGGAGAGGGAATCTGCTTTCTCCCAAAGTGTCTTGGTCTGGTCATTCCTCTTGGGAGGCCACAGGGGGAAAGCCTAGACTGCTGACGAATCCAGGTGGAAGTCTCCGACAGATGCCGTGTTTCTGTTTGATGGAGCGAGTGACGGTGGGGGAGGACGTGCCTCTGCTGAACAATGCAAAGCAGAAAAAGAAAAAAATGAGAAACTCCCAAAAGTTGCGTTCCCATTAATGGAAAGGCTCAGGGGTCACTGGAGCTCCCCGAATAACAGCTCTCACCTCCAGGGTGCTGTGTGCTACAGCACACTCCCAGGAATCAGCACACGAGGCTGGCAATTAGGAGTGGTTATTCAGCACACTCCCAGGAATCAGCACACGAGGCTGGCAATTAGGAGTGGTTATTTAGCACTGACAATGCACGCCTAATCCTGCCATCTGTAGCCATGTAGATCTAAACTAGACATCACAGAAGCGTGTTACATCCAAACCAGCCTGCGGTAGTGTAATACCAGGAACAGAGAACTGGATCCCAGGAATCAGGATGCCTCAGTTTCCTCATGACCATGTCTCTATAGGGTACTTTCCTCCAGTCTTTCTCCTGGAAACTGATTGTCTCAAAGTCACTGAAATGTTTTGATATAAGAGGCCCCATAAATTCTCCAGGAATAACACAAGGGATTGTCCGTGTTCCTTTCTGTTTGGCCAGAAATGTAATGTGTGCAGAATAACAAAATTATTTCCACTTCGCTTCCTCCCTTTCCGCTGGACACACGCCGTGAAATGAGAGTGCGTGTTGTGCCAGTAATGAGAGACTTGGGTGGGATTCAGATTGTTGCATAGCACTGAAAATCCCCACATGATGTGTGAGCTGGCGTTCTGAATACAGCGCTGTACCTGGAACACCTGGGAACAGCGGCCGAGGGAGGATCCGCTGTGCACTGGATCCGCCGTCCATGAACAAAATAAGCATTCTTCTTCTCCTGTTTATTGGAACCATTGTTGTTTAGTCGTTGGAGCAGCTGACCAAGGATTGCTTAAAACCTTCAAGTCAAGACTGAATGTCTTTCTAGAAGGTACCCTCTAGTTCAAACATTTTATTGGGCTGGCTGCAGGAATCAGTGGGTGAAATCCCTGGCCTGTGTGCTCTGATGTGACTTCCTGAATAACACAGGCCAGGGATTTCACCCATTAACTCCTGCAGGCAGCCCAATAAAATGTTTGAACTAGAGTGTTTACTGACCCAAGTTTTAACGTGTTTAAAACAAAACAACCTGCGCAGTGACTGCATCTGTTCTGCTCATGAGGAGAGTCTACAACCTGAACATCAACAAAGAGGGGAAATTGCCAGAATTCCTTTTTCCGGGAATATATTATATGGTCCCCCAATGCAGCTTGTGACTGAACTCTTCAGAACAAAAACAGCTTCAGCACTGCAGCTGGACGAACAAACCAGTTATCAAGGACCCTCAAAGCCACCCTCCTTTCATAGTGAAACTCACCCTAATTAGTAAAAGAACTCCCATATGAAGAGTGTAGGGGCCTTCTTTGGTCATGGGCACAAATACTGAGCCACAGGAGTGCAGGTGATGAGGGAGACAGTGGGGCTTAGTGGTTAGGACACTGGACCTACGGTGGCCCGCTGGGACACCTTGGGCAAGTCATTCACCTTGCTTTACTGCAGTTTTCCCACCCGTGAAATGAGAACGCCACCACCTGTGCCCCCTTTGCAAAGAGCTTTGTGACCAGTGGACGAAAGCTGCTATGTAAGAGCTAGGGGTTCTTCTTGAAAACTCTCCGTTCCCATCGCACTTGAATAGCTCCGAAACGGCAATTTTTGCAGAACTTTTGTTGGCTGCTTCCTCAGCTACAGAGCTGACATTACAGGTGAGGGGAAGCTCTCTTGTACTGAAGTCTGCAATAAGCTGACCCAGTGTGGACCTGAATGGCTCAGAGGGTTGTTGACGTACTATCCTTTGGCATTAGCAGTGATCAAAAGCTGTTACCGTTGGATGGCTCTTGAGTGTTCTGTGCAAAGGAGCCAATGGTCCCAGTCAATCGCTTGTGGACAGATGTGCAGCTCACAAAAGCTACCCCACGCTGCTGATGCTCATGGGTAATGTAAGGAGAAATGTAGAGCCTGACCTGCGCTCCCAGTCCTGGAGGAGCTCCCACTAGGAAAGGGTTCAGGCACGCTGGGGGGAAGCAGTTTGGGGAAGTCTGGTATCCTGCCACCTGTGCTGAACCTGTTCTGTGGATTAGCAGAGGGCTTCTGGCTTCGTGGCTGCCAATCTAGCATCTTCCAGGAGCACTACTGCACTGTAAAGCCAGTGAAGTAAAACCCAGTCATGTTTTGCTGGCTATAGCTATTGCTGATTGGATAGTAGACAACAGCTGAAAGTGCGACAGTTGCTTTCTATGAAACATACAAGTGGTGACCAACCTTTCTACCTTGTCTGGTGGGGCCGAAGGTTACCTTTGGGTAGAGACCACCTAGTCTGGACTGTTTCTAAGAATAAGGATTTCAGATTTTAGCAGCTGGTTGGTGTTTAGACTGTAAATTATTTGGGATAAGAAGTGTCTTGTCATTGTGTGTGTTTACCACCTACCACCGTGGAGCCCTGATCCTTGAGTGGCACCAGTAGGAGCTACCATAATACCAGTAAAGAATAAAAATGCTTAATTCCCAAATGAAATTTGGCTGTATCCTAGACTGGGTTCTTATCTGATCCAGGTCCAGGGAGCCTCCTCACCATCAATATACCAGTTTGCTAGAACTTGCCAACCCATGCATCCCCACGTAACACAGATCTATTGTTAGAGGTACAGCAGAAAAGGAGCATCTTTAACGAGGTTTACAGAAGAGCTCAGCTCCCACTCAGGCACCTAAACAAGGGGCTAGATTTTGAAAAGCACTCAGCCCCTAGCAGCCCCCCTTGGGATGTTCATAGCCAGCAAAGCTGGCTGCTGAGCTTGCTTGAAAATCTGGCCCTTGGGGGTGCTGATCACTTGAGCGTCTGGCCCAGAGCTCTGAATCCTCATGGTTCTCGGCCCTGGCCAGGGTACCGTGCACTAACACTGCTCTAATAGGAGTCTGTTTCCCCATGGCTGTACAGAGGATAGAGGGTATCTGAGCAATGTATGTTGTAGGGCTGGATGGCAGCTGCACAGTACGGGGAAGAAGTAAACCAACCCTCTTTTGCTTTCACAATCTATACCTGGGCCACAAGCAACGAGGCTGCTCGTGTGCTTAAACGTTCCCATGTGCTTAAGGGTTTCCCCGGCTTTGGGTCCACATGAACATGTGCGAAAGCGCAGTTGCATTACTGAGCGCCCCAAAAGCACGTCAAAAGGCAGCTCTAGTCCAGCTGCAACATCCAAGTGGCCTTCAAACGGAGCGATTTCATCCCATTTGCTCGTGTCAAGGAACGCCACAGAGTCCAGCAATGGAAGCGTGAATCAGAACAGACACACAGACCAGGAAGATGAGCGAACACCAGACGTTAGGGTTCGTCTCTCTCTCTATCTATACACTACACACAGGGGCAGGATGTAATTGAGGAATGCCAGCTATCCAATGATATAGCTCACTGCTCCATGGGGAGATAAATACTTGGAGAGTATAACATTGCCAAACCACATGATTTATGGCCTTTTGTATGTAAAACAGCTGGGCTATCCATTTTTAATAGGATGGGAATCCATTTCTCCGAGCCAAGGCAGGAATTTGCAGAGAATAAATAAAGCAATACTGATATACAATCAATCTTCTTATTTTTAAACACATGGCTCACACCCGAAAGGAGTTATAGTTTCATCTGACTAAATTTATTATCATGAAAAAAATAGCATTTTCTTGCTGTTTGGCTCATGGATTAGTATTCGGCTATTATACTGGGGTCAGCATTGCTGTTATCAAGTAGCATTTCTTCTTAGTGCTAACAGCACCTCTCCCATTGGATGCTCTAAATTACTCCAACAATATCTTCCAGCTAAAGTGCAGCTCATCTGGCTACCTAATAACCACAAGGACCCTAAGGCTCAGGTCTGGGGTGCGATAATGAACAGGACAAACACAGGGCAAAATAACCACTGCTGGCATAGGACTAGATCCACTGCCTACTGAAATCAGTGGAAAGAGACCCATTGATTTAAATGGGCTTTGAATCACACCCATAACGAGGACTAACACCACCAAAATCATTGTAGGCGTGTTCATTCACAGGACTGTTTAGTTCATCCCAAAAATCTCCAGCTACCTGCTGAAGGGGACTCTGCTAACTGCTTAAGATTGATCTAGTGTCTGTCCTGTAGCTGGCAAACACAGCAGCATTCTTCTTTGTAAATGGAGAAGAAAAAGGCTGTCTTGTAATGAAGGCACTGGACTGAGGCTCCGGGGATGCGGTTTATATTCCCAGCTCTGCCACAGTCTTGCAGTATGACCTTGGGTAAGTCACTTAACTGCTCAGTGGCTCAGGTCCCCATCTATAAAATCAGGATAATGCTTCCTTTGAGTTGTCTAATTAAACCGGAAGCTCGTTGGGGCTGGGATGGTCTTAGTATGTAACCTGCTGGGGAGTGTATGTCATAGGTCCTCCTCTCTGCCAATCAAGATGGAGCTCTGTAATACAACTAACAACTCAGGAGTAAACAAAGACTGTGAATGGCTAGCCAACTACAAAAGCAGTTTCTCCTCCCTTGGTGTTCACACCTCAGCTGCTAGAAGAGGGCCTCATCCTCCCTGATTGAACTAACCTTGTTATCCCTAGCCTGATTCTTGCTTGCATATTTATACCTGCCTCTGGAAACTTCCACTACATGCATCCGACGAAGTGGGTATTCACCCACAAAAGCTTATGCTCCAATATGTCTGTTAGTCTATAAGGTGCCACGGGACTCTTTGCCGGTTTTACAGATCCAGACTAACACGGCTACCCCTCTGATAACTAACAACAGTTTGTTATGCAGACCCATGCAAAACTTAAGCCCACTAAAATGAATGCTACCCATTCACCCCTAGATTCTGATTGAATTTACAGTACTTAATAATCCTTGGTGTCTATTTCTGGTTCTAACACCTGCTTTGTGACAATTTTTGGCAAGTTACTTAATCTCTCCATTCCTCAATCTATAAAATGGGGGGAAATAACACTCAGCAGCTGAAGTCCACAGAGACTCCAATTGCCTTCAAAGGGCTTTGGCTAGTGAAGGGGGCCAGGAGGAAGAAAGTGGGCAGTTGGGAAGAGCTACCGGGGTTGAGCTATCGCTAACATTTGTCCTCAAGAAGGCTGTGAATCACTTGGGCTTTTAAAGAAATATCCCGGGGCAGACTTGCTATCACAAGTTGCACAATCATGAATGTGCAGGATACGGTCATTCTGGAATCCAAAAAGGAAACACGTTGCCACCGCTACTCCCTACAAAAGAGCAAAACGCATTAGCAGGTACAACATTTTCCTCACTGCAGAACAATGCGAGATGTCAAAACACAGCGTTAAACCCTAACTCAATGTGCTGCCAGCTTTGTCTATTCTTAGCAGTTTCATTTCACCCTGGAGCGCTGTTTTGCACACAAAATGACAGACCAGGCCTAAGAGAAGAAGCATGAGTCTTCAGTGGCACATTTGGAAAAAAAAAAAAAAAAGTCAGCTATGTACTTCTCAAATCCACGTTCTGTTACATCTCCGGTTAAATTAGCTAGAGAAGGTGTGACCCAGCAGGGTAAGCATGTTAACCTAGGACTTGGGAGACCAATGTTAAAAGGTCTCTGCCACAGACTGGCTACACTGCAATATTTAGCCTCACAGCCTGAGCTCTGCAAGCCCGAGTCAATTGAGCTGGGCCATGAGAAGCCATGCCAGAGGCAATGGGTGGGGCATGTGTGGTCATGTGCCCCTCCAGATTTGCTGCTTGACTTGTACTGAACATGCTCAGTAACACTTCTGAAGCTGGCTTCCCTCACTCTGCTGCTTGTCCCCCCACTATTGGCAGGCCCAGGTCATCTCTGCAGCATAGTCATACCCTCAGAGAGCTAAACTTTAATTAACAAAGGGCAAAATTCTGATACCCAACTTCACTGAACACGTCCCTGCTACCCAAGCCATCCCTGTGAAGTCAGTGGGACCATTCTTGGATCCTTGGATCCTGGATCCTGGAGTAAGGTGCTCCTGGACATGAGTAGGCATATGAGAATCTGGCCCTATGAATGAAATTCATTCCTGTGCAGAAAGCCAGAACAAGGCCTATACATGGCTGACATCACACTTAAGCCTTATTTCTGAGATCATAAGCAAGACTTCAACAATTCTTAGGCAGTACTCTGGTTCTCTCAACAGGGATGAATTCCACGCTCAATATAAAGGACCCATGCAAGGCCACTCTAGCGGAGTAGCTTAGGTGGGATGTCCTAGGCCCAGCTGCCACACCAGTGACCTCTGCAACCCTGTGCACTTAAGAACATAAGAACGGCCACACTGGGTCAGACCAAAGGTCCATCTAGCCCAGTATCCTGTCTTCCGACAGTGGCCAATGCCAGGTGCCCCAGAGGGAGTGAACAGAACAGGTAATCATCAAGTGATCCATCTTGTCACCCATTCCCAACTTCAGAGAGGATCTCATTACACTCCCCCACTCAACACTTTTGATTGATCTTTAATCATTATAATGATGGAAGGCTGTTAGTGACAGCATGGCCAACCCAACACATTCGAACAATCTTGGGACGGGCTCCAAAAATCATGAGGGTTTTTTTTTTAAGTAATAAACTTGGGGTTCTTGTTATTTGCCTTCAGGGTTTTGTGCCTTTAGGGTACACTCACTTCACATTTTCAAGTGTCTCTGGAAGGACAAGCAGAGAACCTTACTTTTAAAAAGCAAACAAACAAAAACAAAAAACAAGTGGAGATTCTCCTGCAGTCTCTTGGCTTTCAGCTTCTGCAGCTTTAAGGAAAAAAAGCCACCAATTATAACAAGATGCATGATCAAATCACAAGAGTTGGCAGTACTGTTAAGTGGTCAGGAGATTGCTAAAAGATCAATAACAACAAATGCATTAGCAGTAGTAAGTATTTTCCCCCTCTGTCAGATGGTTTGTTAAAATGAATTTAAAACCTTTCTAGTGTCATTATTCTGGGAGAGTCGGTCATGGGAGTGGCTTTTATTCTTCCCCATGTTACTCCTCCTGTTTCTCCTCTTTGGATAACAATTGCAGGATCCAGATGCTTATCTGGGGAGTTCTTCCAGCAACCAGGGTTGGCAGCTGCCCTGATATCTTTGAAATCATCTTGTGAAGCATGCTAGCAGGGGTCGCTGCCTTGTCCCTGCTGTGCCCCATTGTCATTCAAATCCATTTGGATTCTCAGAAGCATCCTGTGCACTTATTGAGGGTGGATTTTTTGTTTTTGTTTTTGAAAAACCATGAGTTACTGGAGACATCCTGAAATATGATTTCTATCCAGGTCCTTTGTAAGGCATCAGCACTCACCACCACTGAGGTCTCAAGGATCTGTCAGCATCTCTGCTTTGAACCTGTTTTCAAAGGGCTTAAGACTCCATTATAAACATCAGAGGCCTAATTCTCATTTACACTAATGGCTTGTTTACACACAACACTTGTACCACTTTACGTATGAGATAGCTAAATCAGCCCAATCCACTTAGCTTGGACTCAGTTATAACAGTATGTTTGTTGCTTGTACCGGGCAAGCTTAACCTGGTAAGTGAAGGGAAATACATTCTGTCAGTATAAGACCCCTTTATACCAATATAACTGCATTCACATTACAGGTTGTACTGATCTAACTTTTGGTAGATGGTCACATCTCTAATTGAAATAGTTAAATTAGTACCGAAACTGCGTCTAGACCAGGCCCAAGGTGCCTCTGGCAGTGTAATGGAGCTTGAAGATATGAATATGACACTCACTGCAAGGCCCCAAGTGTAAGGGAGTCTTAGTGTAAATGAGAACCTGGCCCTAGGGCTTTACTGTAACTAGCCTATTTATTTACTGCTCTCCAATAAGAGAGCTCCCTCCAAACTCATGAAGTGTTTTAAAAGTACATTAAATAAACAGATGTGATATTGACCCCAAGATCAAATAACTCAACAATCAACCCCCCTCAAAACATGTACCATGTTTGCAAACCACCTCCCTCCCGCCGCCTACTCATCCACCTTCCCTCCAGCAAGGAGGAAAAGGTAGGCTTTGCAGTGCACCCTGAAGTTTAACAATTCAGTCTATTAGAGACCAGGGGGAGAGAGAATTCCAGAAGCCAAAGACAACAGATAACCAGATAAACCACACTCAAAGCTCTGCTCCCCAGGAGCTGTTCCACCAATGAGAGACAAATAGAGGAAGTGGCCTGCAGATGGGGTGGTCAGGTTGCTGTGGTCACATGGAAAATGCTTGAAGACCAGAAGGAGGCCAAGCTCCAGAGACTTCCATGTCCTGTTCTTCTGGGAAGAGCAGCGTGTTGTGACTGGGATGTGGATGGTCAGGCCTACTGGTTAGAGCAGGAGGCAGGCTTAGTAGTTAGAGCAGGAGCTGGTAGCCAGAAAGTCAGAGCCACGGGTCAGAACTGGGTGACCTGGAATGAGGCAAGGGAGGAGCAGGGCTGGAAACAAGGCACGAGCTATCAGTGCATTTGCCCATGGTTGTGAGCAGGGCGTCACTGATTCAGGGCAATCGGAGGCTCAGGTCCAGCAGTAGAATGGCAGGCTGAGTGAGTAATGCACACCAGTTAGTCAACAAATTTAGGGCTAGAGTGTGTCTTTTAGGAACAGCTTTGAGCACAGGGTAATGTGTAAACTACACCAATCCAGGAGTAGCTGCAGGAGGTCATGTGACTCAGACATTCCTGCCCTGGTTCTGTCCTGAGTACAGCTGTGGGGTAGGGAAACCCACACAGCTGGAGGGAAGAGGTGAAGGGAATCAGCATGTCTCCGAAGACAGCTAAGTAGTTAGATGGGTGGTGCACAATGATGGGGCTTTGCTTCCAGTCACTGACAACAGCATGCCCATCCTGTTGTGAGAAGCTTCCCCCACAACTCCTCCTGCTCCACCCCAGTCACTGTGGCCAATTTGTTCCTTGTGCAATTCCAGTTCTCAAGGCCAGCTGGTGTAAATCACTGGGTGAACACCATTCGATGTGGTTTAAATAATCCACTTCAAATTTACCCCTTCAATTAATTCAGATTAATTTTCCTGGATGTAGACAAGCCCAAGGTGATTTTCCCAATGCCATGTGTGAAATCTGTGACAGAGCAAGGAATTGAATCTGGCTCTCCCAAGTCTGAGGCTACCTGCCCAAGCACTGGGGCCATCCTTCCTTGGAAGATTTCAGAGTCGCAGCCGTGTTAGTTTGTATCCGCAAAAAGAAAAGGAGTACTTGTGGCACCTTAGAGACTAACCAATTTATTTGAACATAAGCTTTCATGAGCTACAGCTCTCTTCATCGGATGCATTCAGTGGAAAATACAGTGGGGAGATTTCTATACACAGAGAACATGAAACAATGGGTGTTACCATACACACTGTAACGAGAGTATCACTTAAGGTGAGCTATTACCAGTAGGAGAGAAAAAAAAACCTTTTGTAGTGGTGACCCTCAATCTGTAACTTTTCCTGGAGGAAGAGGGCAGTTTGCAGGAGCTGGATAAGACCAGAACTTTGTGTGGATGCAGCCAGTGGAATTGAGGAGCAATGGTTCTGGCTAAATACAGCTTACTGTACTCTGCAGTAAACACATGGCTGGACAATGATATCATACTCAGCCATCTAGGGCTAGAACCTCATTTGGTATAAATATGCATCATTCCATTAACGTCAACCTGCTGAGCATTTGCCCCATGTATTTAAAAAATAAAAACAGACTGACTATAAACAGATCCATTGACAAAATAGTAGTCAAGTAATTCTGGCCCTTATAAACAACATCTGAATCCTTTAAAAGAAGAAGTTCAACAAACAGGTGACTTAGTAGAAACAATGAAAACAATCTAGCTACAACATTACTCAAGTACAGCATACTTGTTCCTCTTCAGACAGTGTTTATATTAGTCACTTGGTGCCAGAATTCTGAGGATATAGTCTCAACAGAGCGAAAATACCACTGACCTCAGCTCAGAAATCCCGTAGTCAGCTAGTCCTGCGCGGTAAGTGGATCAAACAATGGATGCCTACAAGACATGTCTATCATAGCATAGAAGAGGAGTCTGCCCTGGGAGAAGCAAACAAGTAGTGCACTCAAACAGATATGATCCCTTTGTTCTAAATCCCCGAGTCCTCATTTTCCATTTCTCACTTTTGGAAGGTCAGCACAGAGGCCAACCAAAAACAACTCAGGCCTGATCCAAAACCCATTAAAAAGTCAGTGGGAATCTTTTCCTTGACTTCAGTGGGCTTTTGGGTCAGATCCTCCCTGAGCGCTTTTCACTGTTCAGTGGAGAGCAGACAGACAGACAGCCAAATGGCAATTTAAGCCTTTTCCCCACCAGGGGCTGTAAACTTCTACCAGTGAATATGAAAGGCTAGATTGTACTCTGGACTGCACCATGCAGGAGCATGCGGAATAAGCCCCCCACCCCTCCATATGCCCTTGCATGGACTACTTGTGTGCAGGAATAACCAGGCACTGCCTGCCCATTAGTCTTATCCAATCAGATGGAGTGGGTGGGGATGATGCAAAGCCCTGAATCTTCCTCCCAGTTGGCCAGCCGGCACACCTGAGTCTGGATGGGAAGTGTCATAATTTGCTGCTGAGCTAGCCAAGAAAGGTCAGTGAGGAAGCAGGAAGGGAACTGTCACAGTTCTTTCCCTGTGTTGCTCCCAGGGTAATGTATCTATGTGCAAACCCATACTCAGGGCTTTCGGTAATGCCACATGCCAGCCCAAGGAGGGCACTCACCTATGGCTTGTTCTGTGGGCGAATTTCATCGTTCACCCATACATTGCTTTCTGTTTCACTAAGGTACATTGAGCACTATACAGTGCATGGAAAGAATACAGTTCTCCAACGTACAAGTGAGACACAAATTCCTTGAGGCAAGCCTCGGTGGAGAGGAATCTCTGACCCCATGAAGCAAAGCAATATGCAGGTTTCGTAAGGCAGGGCAGTCCTGCAAAGCCCTTTCACTCGCAGAACACTCAATGGAGTTGTGTGTGTGACGGTCTTGCAGGATTGGATGGCAAGTTAAAGGGTTACACACCAAATCCTCAGCTGGGGTAGATTGGCCTAACTCCACTGACCTCCAGGAAGCGATGCCAGTTTACATCAGATGAGAATCTGGCCTGACATTGTTTTAAACAATGTATCCATCATCTATTTGGATTGTTCTTAGGGCCAAGGTCTGCCAACCTTACTCATGCAAAGTAGTATTTTACTCTGGCTGTCCCACTGAAATCAACGGGACAACTCACACAGTGAGATACTACTCCTCATAAGCAAGGCTGGCAGATTCTGGGCCTTTGGGGAAACTTGTTGAAATTTAAAATGGCTTCCTTAAGCAGATATTCACCTTCTTATGCACCAGGGAGATATGGAGCAGAGACCAGGGGCTTAACTGGGAGAACAACAGTGCTTTTAGGTTGTTTTCACTGATGGCCAAAAGTGAACATCCCTTACTCACATGGAGAAGCCCTTTACTCCACAAGTGGTGCAATTCATTTCTATGGCTCTCCTTACTGAGGAAGGTACTTCTCAGTGCATGTAAGGGGTGGCACAATCTGACCCCACATATGCAGCAAAGGACACTTTTGGCAGAGCATCAGGTATGTGTTCTTCTAGCAGTGAGAGCAACTACTGAATGGGTCTCCCAAGAGCAGAGGTGACAGCGTCATTAGGCAAGTGGCAGACCCCACTGATTTGGTTGGCCTAAGGTACCCTCTCTGCCCACGCGCTCATCAAACATCATTTGAACGCTTATGCCTGCGTTAAGCTGAGGTATTATGTGGAGCTGTCAAATGGAGCCATTACCATAGGAAAAGGGATAAACAATGGCATCAGCATTAAAACGACTACTTTGAATATTCACATTTGTCTGTTAGTTTAAGGTCTCATTATATTATGTCAAGACATAACTGGATTTCTTGGTGACATCAAAACATGACAGCAATGGAAAGAGTAAAAAAAAATCTAATACATGTGTACAAGTATCACTGACATGTAAGAACGCTGGTGGCATTTCTAGTCATCATCATTATGATCTGTCAAGAGTGTGGGGATTACCACAGTCTTCATTGTGTTGGCATGTACACAGTTCTGCGCAGGAAAGCTTGTTCTGACTACAGACCAGGGGTGCTGGAATAGAGGAGGTCAGGGGGCCATGGATCCCACCCCTACTTTTTACCAGTTATTTAGAGCGAGTGACATGGGAAGGGAGAGGAGAAGAGCGAGCAGGCGGTGGGGGCTCAGTGGAAAGGGCAGCACAGGAAGGTGGGACCACGGTTTGAGTCCCAGTGGCCTCCCCACTATTAGGAAGCTTCCGCTGCCCCTGCTACAGATGCAGTTGTTTGTGCATGACCCCTTCCGGTACAGGCACAAATAAGGTCTCGTAGAAGGTCAGACGCCACTGAGCCCTTGAAGCGTATAGGAAGTAGGTCATCATCCAGTTTTCCATGCATGTTACAATGCTGATCCAATATCTGGGTTAATGAAGACATCCAAATCTGTTTGCCGAGATACTCTTTTGATATGCTCTTCAAAACTGTCCTCACATGGTGGGAGTTTGGCCAGTGACTTGTCTTTTTATGATAGCTAGATGAGGTGCAAGCAATTCAGGTCTCTATAGGTCTCCTTCTCTCTCCCTTTGGTCATACAGCACTGCTACCAACTTCCTTGCTGCAGAAATTGCAGCTTGTCTGTCACTCTCCCCAGATTTGGTAAGATCTCTGAAGAAATAAGCTCTTTGATTTGACAACATTCAACAGTTCTCTTCCCCGCAACCTCTGCAATACCAAGTAGGGATGACAGAGTCACATCCCATTACAGTACAGCAGGAAGTATGTTGCAGAAGTGAGGAGTGAGTGCATCACAAATGATATGCATATGTCTGAAGCGACACTGGTCAGCTGTGGATTGAAACAGGCACCACTACACATTGTGTGTTTCATTTTTGGAAAGCAAAATATTGGCACAGGTGAGTCGCATCATACGCGCATTTAACTTACGCGAATTCAACTATACGCGCTCAGCAAAAAAAAGGAAAAACGACAAGATACATGTAAATAGCGTGGGCGATTCCGCCCACCATTCCACACAATGAGCGTATGCCCCGGAGTGAGCGTGAGATGGAAGACGTGAATCTGCTGTTCCCTCAGTCGGTCTCAGTTCCCGCGTGCCTCTCATAGTGTGAGCATCTCACCGCTCTGAGTGTGATTCTAGTCTTTAAAGATACATATTTTTCATACAGCATGGCCCCTAAACGCAAGCCAACTACTTCATCTGGTGCTCAACCAAAGAAACAGTGATCTGTTCCAACGCTGGAGGAAAAACTGGCTGTGTTGGACTTATTGAGAGATGGTATGTCGGTCTCCAATGTGGCGCGTAAATATGGCCGCAACGAATCTAGCATCCGTGCCATCAAGATTTGAGAGAGAGAAATTCGTCAAGCTGTGGCATCAAGTGCTCCAATAACTGCTAAGGTGACGAGCCAGGTGCGTGATAAGACTTTAGTGAAGACTGAAAAGGCATTAAACTTATGGCTGGAAGACATGAACCGTAAATGTGTGCCTATCAATGGCAACATGTTGCAGGAAAAGAAACTTAGCCTCTACGCGCTGTTCAAATCTCCCGCCAAAGAGGGACAGCCTTCTGATGAGAAGGAATTCAAAGCCAGCCAAGGTTGGCTTAACAGTTTTAGGAACCGCTTCAACCTCAAAAACGTGCAGACTACTGGTGAAGCTGCATCTGCCAATGAAGAATGATTTAATTTCTGAATACAATCCCTCTGTGGAACAAAGCCTCAAAATCACACATAGTATTATGGACGATCTGAGACCATATCAAGAAATGTTTGAGCAGCTCAAGAGACGACAGCGACAGTTGCCGATCACCATGTTTTTCAAGGAAAAACAACCAGCAGCAGATGAGCCTATGCAATCAACTTCTCGAGCTGAACCAGAGCCAACCACTTCGTCTACAACTCGCTCTCCATCACCCAAGCTCTCCGTCACCTCCGTCTCCTGGATCGACATCAAGCCCTGACGACCCCCCTGTAATTACCACCTGTAATTAAAAATACAGTACTGTAAAATTATATTTTCCATATGCACTCTTTATGATATACTGTACATTACTGTATACATTATGCATATTACTGTACAGGGTTGTACACACAAAACCAGGTACAGTATACTGTACTTTATGGGCGATTTAAGGGATTTTCAAGGGTAATTTTGACTATACGTTTCATTGAATTAAAAAGCTAGTTTCTAGAAAATTTCAAAGGCTGGTACTACATGCATAGACAATTACAACTTTAAAATTTCCACCAGGCAAAAGGAGAAGTGTTACATGAGGAATTCATGTACATTTATATCTACCCACTATGCAGTCATAACTATGGCCACCCAGTCTACTGCTACAGGTGCACACCCTTCTGTGTGAAACTGATCTGGTCATCAAATTTCAACGGAAAATATTATAATCACTTGTGCGATACTTTTGGCAATTGAGACTGTGATGTGAAAACATTTCACGTCAGTATATTGCAAAATGTTGATATTTTCCATTTTTGCCACACGCTAAACAACTTCATCATTTCTGAAAAAATACTTGTCCAATAAAAATGATTTCATACATAATCATTTGGTAGCTTTGACCAGTAACCACCACATTAAGATGTTGAAGTTGACTATAACTCAAACAGGATAAACTGTAGTCATGTGACAGGGATTCTGGAACTGTGCAAAAAAAAAAAAAAAAGTGACACTTTCATTTTGGGTGCCATTGTTTCACCTGCCCCACAGGCATATGGCACCACTTGACAGCTCCACATCATACCTCATCTAAACACACATAAAATAAGCTTTCAACTGATGTGAAGTGTGCGTGTGTGTAAGGTGGGGACATTAAACTCCAAAAATATGGTCCTTTTGGAGAATTGCTGCACGCCTACATTGGCTGAATCATCTGTAATTAGATTTGGACAAGCCCCCCCCGCCCCAAACACACCGATAGGAACAATCCTGCATTAGCAGGGAGATGAACCAGGTGGCCTAAATGAGTCTTTTCCACCTCTAATATCTGAGGGCCATTTGTGGCTTTGCCAAATAAGGGAATGTGTTTCCCCAGGAGCAGCACAGGGAGGAATTGTCCAGGCAGCAGGATCTGGGGGCAGAAGAGAGGCTATGTCTTCCCACTGTGAGCATGCTCAGTGTGATGCGAGGGGCCACAAGGCTTAGAATCCTCCAGGTAAGCAGCGGATAGGCTGGGGGCAAAATGAGGATTTTATCCCCAGCTACCACACCGAGGAGAGAGGAGTAAAAGAGTCCATATCTCCAAAGGTTCTGGCTCCTATGGCACGTACCACTTACAGCAGCCCGTTGGGACCCATGAAATCCATCACCCATGAGTCTATATTGACCCCAGATAAATCAAATTCAATCCCCCCCCCCAACTACAGACATTTGTTCTGCAAATTAATAGGTATTTGGGTGTCACACCCGTTGCAGGGGAGGGGTAAAAACAGGATGAGCTTGGAAAGGGGCAGTTTCAACCAAGACATCTTTGTTATAAATATTTCACTCAGCCTAGAAAATAATTTAAGGCCTGATCTAAAGGCCCTGGAATGGGAATTAAATCCACTGACTCTAAAGTGCTTTTGATCAGGCTCCTATTGAGAATGAACAGCATGCGATATTCATCTCTCTCCTATTTCTATAGGGCATTTTCTTCAAACATGGCGAAAGCCATCTCTATCCACGTTTGAGTTGTCCGAGCAAAAAAAGTATTAAAATAATTAAGTGGCAACCCCACCAAAAATAAAACAAACAGACAAAAATCACTCTAGAAAAAGTAAAAAAAAAAAAAAATTGATGTGTTTTAAAAAACAGATAAAAAGCCCACCGCATACTGGGAACAAGCATGAAACTTCAGTCCCCGGGGTAACTGGTTTTAAAAGGTGCATGTTCTCTGAACCATTAGCATTGCCGTAATATAATCTTGCTCATGTAACTCAAAACAACCTAAATGGGTTTTGCTCAAGCACGCCTAAAAAGTTCAAAACTGACCCAAGATTTTGGTTGCAACTTTTACAGCCCAACAGGAATATTTGAGAGTCAGGAGTAAATCAGAAGAGGGTCTTTGCATGAAAATGCCTTTCCTTCTATAATCTTAAACATAGCAGTGTCGATCCCCTCTTCAACAATCAAATAGGAGATTTTTCCAAAGCAACTAGTGACTTAGATGCCTCCATTTCTGAGTGTCCCATCTGTGACACCCTAAAGAGGCCTGATTTTCAGAGGGTGGGCGATCAGCCCTTTCTCATAATCAAGCCCCTGTAAAGTGTCTCAAATTAGGCCACTAAAAATTGAAGCAACCAAATATTAGTCACTTAAAAATAAAATCTTGTCCGCTGTATTTGAGAGAGTTCAAAGGCTCACTGTAATCAGCCAACACATGAGCTCGTGGAGAAACCAGGACAAGAAATGGAGTGACTGCTTCTTGGTGATAAGGGGCAAAGAATGTAAATTTGGGACAAAGAATGTGTGTGATTTATTAGCCCTGAGAATGAGCCAAATGTGTTTTGTGTATCCTTTCAAACTCTTATCTTTAGAGACCATATTATGAACAATCACCACATCCAGACCTTTTATTTATAAAGTGCTTAGCCTTGAGGTTATGCACACTGCTTGTGCTCACTCACTTATAACAAGTATTAACTGCTTCACATGGGAAAAGAAGAAAGCACGCCCTCTACTACTGTACTGAAGTGTAGGTTCCAGTGTGGAGGAGGAAGGGGGTGGATTAAAGCACTGGCCTGTGAGTCTGGAGATCTGGATTCAGCTCCAGACTTATTGCAGGCAAATCACAGTCTCTCTATACCTTAGTCCCCAATCTGTAACCTGGGGGAAAGAAGACTCATTATCCTTTACTTCTTTGTCTATTTAGAATGCAAGTGGCAGGCATGTACAGCCCCTGGCCCAAATGAGACCCTAATCTCAACCAGGAATTGCAAGTCTATTATTCCTACAAAAGCCTAAATCAAGCAAAAAGTCCATCCTTTCTCAACTGGTACTCGTAATACATGTTACAGCTTGTAGTGACCTCTGAATTTGAGAGTTTATGGCCAGAGGCCTTGACCCAAATCAGGAGCCCCATTGTGCTAGGAGTTGTAAATGTACAATAAGAGACAGTCTGTCCCAAAGAGTTTGCAATCTACATAAAGAAAGGAGTAGCATTCCATTTTGCAGAGGGGAGACTGAGGCGCAAAGATGGCGTCATTTGCCAATGGTCATTGGCAGAGGCAGTAACTGAAAACAGACCCCCTACAGCCCAAATCAATGTCTTAACCACTAGGTTTCAGAGTAACAGCCGTGTTAGTCTGTATTCGCAAAAAGAAAAGGAGTACTTGTGGCACCTTAGAGACTAACCAATTTATTTGAGCATAAGCTTTCGTGAGCTACAGCACACTTCATCGGATTCATACTGTGGAAAGTATAGAAGATCTTTTTATACACACAAAGCATGAAAAAATGGGTGTTTACCACTACAAAAGGTTTTCTCTCCCGCCACCCTACTCTCCTGCTGGTAATAGCTTATCTAAAGTGATCACTCTCCTTACAATGTGTATGATAATCAAGGTGGGCCATTTCCAGCACAAATCCAAGGTTTAACAAGAACATCTGAGGGGGCGGGGGGATAGCAAAAAACAAGGGGAAATAGGTTACCTTGCATAATGACTTAGCCACTCCCAGTCTCTATTCAAGCCTAAGTTAATTGTATCCAATTTGCAAATGAATTCCAATTCAACAGTCTCTTGCTGGAGTCTGGTTTTGAAGTTTTTTTGTTTAGGCCCTGTGATGGTGATAAATGCTTTATCTATGCAGGGGACACCATCACAGGGCCTAATAACATCAGCCACACTATCAGAGGCTCGTTCACCTGCACATCCACCAATGTGATATATGCCATCATGTGCCAGCAATGCCCCTCTGCCATGTACATTGGTCAAACTGGACAGTCTCTACGTAAAAGAATAAATGGACACAAATCAGATGTCAAGAATTATAACATTCATAAACCAGTCCGAGAACACTTCAAACTCTCTGGTCACGCGATTACAGACATGAAAGTTGCGATATTACAACAAAAACACTTCAAAACCAGACTCCAGCGAGAGACTGTTGAATTGGAATTCATTTGCAAATTGGATACAATTAACTTAAGCTTGAATAGAGACTGGGAGTGGCTAAGTCATTATGCAAGGTAACGTATTTCCCCTTGTTTTTTGCTATCCCCCCGCCCCCTCAGACGTTCTTGTTAAACCCTGGATTTGTGCTGGAAATGGCCCACCTTGATTATCATACACATTGTAAGGAGAGTGATCACTTTAGATAAGCTATTACCAGCAGGAGAGTGGGGTGGCGGGAGAGAAAACCTTTTGTAGTGGTAAACACCCATTTTTTCATGCTTTGTGTGTATAAAAAGATCTTCTATACTTTCCACAGTATGCATCCGATGAAGTGAGCTGTAGCTCACGAAAGCTTATGCTCAGATAAATTGGTTAGTCTCTAAGGTGCCACAAGTACTCCTTTTCTTTTAACCACCAGACCATCCTCGGCATGTCTACACTGCAATTGAAAACCTGCAGCTGATTTGGGCTCACAGGGCTCAGACTGCAGGGCTGTTTAACTGCCATGTAGACATGCTGCAGTCCGCGCTTTGGGACCCTCCCAGTTCACAGGATCCCAGAGCCTGGGCTCCAGCCCCAGCGTCTACACCACAATTAAATGACTCGGCAGCCCGAGCCAGATGCAGATTTTTAATTGCAGTATAGACATACCCTCTGTCTCTCTGAAATAGCTCACCAAACCCTGAGTAGGCAGGGTCCTTTCCTTCCCATGCCACTATAATTCTTCTGGGAGGGGCAATGAAGTACTGGACATGGATGTCTGTGAGTGGTCTCCTCCTGGTCATCAGGTTTTCTCCAGGCTCCATCTGACCACAGGACTTTAATTGTCTCAGCACATCTCTATATAGAGCCCATGTGACAAAGGTCAGAGACCATCACACGGATGCCCTGACATTCTCTAGATAGCAGCTTACTACCCACTATAGAGTAAGCAGCAGGAACCCAGGAAAGAGGTTCCTGCTGCCCAT
The DNA here is from genome assembly GCF_015237465.2 of Chelonia mydas. Taxonomy (NCBI): domain Eukaryota; kingdom Metazoa; phylum Chordata; order Testudines; family Cheloniidae; genus Chelonia; species Chelonia mydas. The sequence continues at coordinate 196,714,681 of NC_057851.1, forward strand.
TTTCTGCCCGCCCCCTCCAAACATCACAAATACAGTAGAAGTGCGAGTAGTGCCAGCTAACTGTTGCAGCTGAGCTCTTATAGAGCAGCCTGTAGACCACAGGAGCCCCAGTAACGTTGGAGGCAAAGTGATGAGTCATTACTACCCAGGCCTTCCATTGCACAGCGGAGAAGGGTATGAAATATAGCAGCCAGCACTAGTGGGGCCATCCAAATACAAGTGATGAGCGCTGAAAAATGCTGATGTTTTCCTGCATTGTGGGGTCCCTCCCTGCAGGAAATAATGTATTGTAACAGAGTTCTTTGGCTTCCTGCAAAATCCCACTGCGCAAGGCAGCACTTGCCTCAGCCCTCCACACAACGGCACAATAGCTGGTGACAGTCACAATACATTTTACTTCATCTATATGGGGAGTGGTGCCAGTGTGTTGACAGTGGGAACCAGCATGACCACCACCCCTTTCCAAAACAGTGATGTTTCAATGGACTTGGCAGTTGGATTCATTTTTTTAAACTTTTCTTTAAGGTTAGAGACAAAGGCCTGGGGCCTCAATGCACAAAAGCAGTTGTGTGCCTTGAAAAATCACAGTAATTCATAAAGCACGAGTTTGGTGCCTAAGTTCCTATCCAATGCATGGGAAGAGACAGGTGCCTTAGACTGCAATTCACAAAAGCCAGCATGCTGGGCCAGGAACTGCCCAAGCTAGCCCATGAGAGATGCGAAGGACAGGGGTATGTGCTAGGCTCTGCCCCTGAGTCCAGGCTGCAAGGAAATGTCCTCTCTCTGCCTGAGATTCTCAGCTGTGAACCTTCTAGATAGAGTCATGTATGTTCCCTCTTTTAAAGAGCCATTTTGGCCAGAGAAAGAACACATGCAAGCTTGAGAATGACTGTGTATCCTCACGAGAACAGCATGCACCCAGGATGGGGGAGACCCAGGCTCCAGTGCTCCTGCTCCAGTGACTCCATAATTATTTATCCAGAGTGCAATCAGCTTCAACAGGAGAGACTGAGAAAGCCCACATCAGACCACCCCATAGCCCACTGCTTAGAGTGCTCTTCAGTCCCAATCTCTTTAATCTCTCCTCAGATGGAAGCTGTTCCATACCCTTAGACAACAAAAGGGATTTTCTCTGTACTTTCCCCACTTTTAATAGATCTTTTTTGAGGTGGGGTGACCAGAACTGCATGCGGTATTAAAGGTGTGGGCATACCATGGATTTATATAGGGGCATTATGATATTTTCTGTCTTATTTTCTGGCCCTTTCCTAATGGTTCCTAATACTGTCAGCTTTTTTGACGACTCCTGTGCATTGAGCAGATGTTTTCAGAAACTATCCATAATGATTCCAAGATCAGCTAATTTACATTCCATCATTGTGTATGTATAGTTGAGGTTATGTTTTCCAATATGCATTACTTTGCATTTAACACTGAATTTTATCTGCCATTTTGTTGCCTCCTCTCCCAGTTTTGGGAGATCCCTTTGGATTTTTGGAGAACTCAGCTTTGGATTTCACTATATTTTGTATCATCTGCAAATTTTTCCACCTCACTTGTTCCCAGATCATTTGTGAATAGGTTGAACAGCCCTAGTCCCAGTACAAATCCTTGGGGGACCCTGCTATTTACCTCTCTTTTCTGTGAAAACTAACCATACATACCTTCCCTTTGTTTCCTGTCTTTTAACCAGTTACCAATCCGTGAGAAAACCTTCCCTCTTATCTCATGACTGCTTACTTTGCTAAGAACCTTTGGAGGGGGACCTTGTCAAAGGCTTTCTGAGAGCCCAAGTACACTATCTCCAGAAAGCCCCACACTAGCGTGACCAGGGACAGCTGCTGGTGAGCCTGGTGCCTGCTCTGGTGGGCGGGGCTGCGGGTGGTACAGCTACACTGGAGGAGCTCCTGGCACGCGGCGCTGGCTACTGGGAGTAGTGACCCAACATGCTGCTGTTTTCACTGCTGCAGTTCCCAGTAGAGCCCTGCAGTTCCGTGGATACCAATTTATATTTGCAGATATGAATTCTGTATCCACGCAGGGCTCTAGCGAAGAGGTGCAAGTGGCAGGGGGCTTTGGGGGAGAGAGTAGAGTGGGCGCGAGCCTTGGGGGTGGAGCTGGGGTGGAGTGTGGGCAGGGCCTCAGGGTGAGGAGGCCAAGTGGAGGCAGGCCACAGGGCAGAGCAAGGGGCGTGGCCCCTCACTTCTAGGGGGCTTCTGGCACTTCCACACAGCCTCCCCAAATGCAGGAGTCACATGCTGCCCATGCAGCTGATGTAAAGTGGTATAGCTCCACTGATGTCAATTGGAGTTTTGCTGATTTTACACCAGTGGAAGATCTGAGCCACAGTCTAGACTAGAGGTTCGCAAACTGAAGAGGGCATGAGAAGCTTTAGAAAAAATAAAAAACCTTACGGTGCACATTTTACTCACAGCCATGAACTACTAGCAAAGCTGATTCCTCCAGACGCATCAGGTTCTCACCTGGCGCTGTGCATTTTGACAGACTTCTGTTTAAGCTTGCATAGCATTGTACAAAGTCATTGCCTCCAGACATTAATCTGTTCGCTATGACGCGTTGTGTGCACATTTAATTGTAAGCATGGACCACAATCACAATGTTGCTTTTGCTTTTTTACAGGGGATTGTTGTTGGCTTGTTCATGCAACAGAAAGAAGAAAAAAAAAAAAGAACCACCTCTTCAGTGAAAAACAGAGCCAAAACTGATTCGAGCGAAGCACCGCCACTGCATATGTTGGTGTATGTATTTGTGTGGCAGCGTAAACTACTACAGACACAAAGAAGGGGGCGTGATCAGATACATTTGAGAACCACTGGTCTTCAATATGGCCTAGCATGTTTCCCCACAAGCCTACCTAAAGCAATAGCCTGCTTAGCCTTCAACACTCCTTCCATCTACGGGCATTTCTGGAGCAGAGATTTCCTGTGGGCTTGTCTACACTATGGGATCTGATTTTCAAAGATACTCAGCAGTCACAACTGGGGCAGTTATTTTCAATGAGTTTAGCTCTTATTCAGGCACCCAGGTGAAGAAGCCAATGGATCCTGGGCAATTCTGAAAGTCCGGTCACTTCATTTAGGTACCGATTTGGGTCCTGAGCTCCTTTGAAAATCTGGTTCCACAACCACAACTGTCAGGATGCCAACAAGGGCAGTCAGGGTCAAGGACCAGAGCTGGGGCAAACCCAAGGCTAGGAGTAGCCAAGCAGTTTGTAGTCAGGTTCCAGGCCAGAGTCGATTCAGGGTCCAAGTCATGAGGCAAACTCCAGATCAAGTTGAGGTCAAAGCCAGAAATTCAGGAGCAGACCCACTCATGGCACCTAAAGAAGGTCCACACTGTTACCTGGACATCTCCTGGAGTACCCCTTGGGCTTATATAGGGCAGGGAGCCAATCCGAAGCCATGAAGCTTCTGTTGGTCAGGCACTCGAGGCGGAACTTCTGATGTGTGTCCGCAGGGGGTCATGGGAAGTGGAGCCCAAACTCATTACAGCTGGGAAATGACAGTTACCGTGTCATTCTACACGGTTGGGTTCTAGACCCACAGGGCCTTCCAATAACTGTACCAAGGAACCCAACTAGTAAACTGCTTTACAACAAGATTGTAGAGGGGACTGTCCGACTAACCATGTTAAGGAATCTACATTGCAATCCTCGCCTGCAGGACTGAACCTGTCCTCTAGCACGTTCATTACAAACGGCCCCTCTCTCCGCAGTTCAGGAAAAGCCATGTCCTTCACATAATCCCAAGACAGCTGCATATTTTATCTTGCAACCATTGTTGCCGGTCTCTAGCAGGGCTGAATTTGTTAGAAGCTGGGGGAGTGGGGAAGGATGTGTCTTTGGACTCTGGCCACTCATCTGCACATGCAATGGATGCTATGCACACAGATGGACCATCTCACATCTTGCTCCCTGGCAGTGGATTCTAGCACTCTCTGAGTAGACTTACCAGTGCAGTGCCTGCCAGAGTACATAACACAGGACTTTAACAATACTAATTTAATTAACAACTTGGTACGGACAGGGACAAATTGCAGAGGAGGTTATCTATTAATGACAGTATATTAAATTCATTATGGGCCCAATCCAAAGCCAGTGGGAATCTGTGTATTAACTTCGGTGGCCTTTGGATTGGATCCTAGCGACCTTACTGGCAATTAATGGAATAGCCTATAGCCCTTTGCTGACCTTCTGTGCTGCCCCATATACTTGGAAGTCTCCCTCTGTCTGTGTGCCAAGCACCCTCATTCTTCTCCTCCAAAGCCTTCCTAAAAAGACAATGCTTATGTGAAGCCTTTTAAGCAGGATCATGTCATAAATTCGGACACCAACTCCAACTCCTGTCGAAACACCATCTGTCTGCTATTTGTGTCTGATTTGTTTCCTCTGTCTGCCTCTGAACTCCGTTAAAAGCCTCTTGGACCAGGGATAGCGCTTTATTCATCTGTAAAGCATCTATTCAGCAGACCCCTTACGCCACTGGCTTCAAAGGGACTAATCACAAAGCTAGGTGCTATTCAGCATGAATAAGGGTATCTGAATCTGGCCCCAAGTGATTAATCAAAATAAGGCCAGGCCTACACAAAACCTTTTAAAATAATTTTCCGTTTGGGTAATTTAGACTGTATTAATGATTGTGGAGGCCTTCGAAAGATTCAGGCCTTCATTAAGTTCACAGAAGTCTGGATGCTTATTCAAATGTGTGTGATTGAAAAATGTCAATTTGCCATTTTGATGAAATTTCAAAATTCAAAACAGAAAAAAAAATTGAGATTTTCATTATTTCAAAAACCCTCTTCTCAGTTGCTCCTGACTCAAAAAATATTCCTTTTCCATCCCATTCCATTTTCCTATCAGTTTCAAAATCTGAAATTTCAAAGTTTCAAATTTTTAAAAAATGGGAAAACATTCACTTTTTTTTCTTCAAGTTTTCCTCCTTTTTGATCAGCTCTAACCCTAACATCATCTCTCCTCTCTGAAGTGCTGGGTCTATAAAGGTGGGTCTATAAGATGTGTTATAAGAAAAGCCTATCGTTTGGTGTTGAGCCCCATCCAGGGCCATGGAATCCAGAAGAACATGCAAATGAAAAACTATTAAAAAATTGAATAGAACCTTCCAGGACCTGAAAGATTTGCTTGGACTTTTATATGATGATTCACACTGGCTCTTGCTTTGTCTGAACTGGAGACAAGATGAATGACTAATTATTGGCGAGAATGTGGAAAAGGTCTGGGCCAGGGGAGTCATCACAGAGATTGTCATGTCTCTTGGCATTAATGACATGGGCTGGTTTCTACAGCTCATAGACTCATAGCTCAGTACATTGAGCCTTATTTTAGTGGAAAAGTTGTGCATGAGGATAGAAGACGACTGTCCTTCGCACCCCTGGGGGTTCCACTGCAGACCGAGGGCAGAGTTTGACTGGCAATATGTAACAAGCGCTACAGTACCTTGACTGAGTCTCTTTGGTGCTTACTTTCCAGCGCTTGTTAAAAGTGCTGGGGTCAAGTCCTTTCTTAGCGGTACCTCTTCTGTGGCACAGCATGGGCAGCGGTAGTGCAAACTTCCCCCTGCCAACACACCTCTGCTAGCTGAGAGGACGACTCACTTTCCATGCTCATTCTCCTCTCTGCTGAGACTACCACCCAGGGTGCTGACTGGGGAAGTGGTTTTGTTACATGGACACTAGGCCACGGAGAATTGGAGAGAGGTCACCAACGCATTGGACATAGGTCACCAAACAGCTATCACATGGTAAAGATTTAGTGTCATTTCTGACCTGGGTTGAATTCAAAAATCACAAAGAAAGCCTTGCTTGACATTTTCTTATTGCTTTTTTGGCAATTTCTCACCACACGTTCCTTTCAGTGCAGAAACGTGGCCTTGAGTTTGGTCCTAGAAGTTCCAACTGCATATTTTTCTTATCTTTGCTAGGTCTGGTATGCTAAGCTTGAATTTGCAGCTTGTGGCTGGTGGAGGGGAATCAGGACAGATTTATTCCTTCATATTATTTAAATATAAAGAGCATCTCAGGGTCCCATAGCGAGCACTACAAATAGCATAATAATAAAAGAGACATGAGGCTCTAACCTTTCTACAAACAACATTGCCGAAGGAGACTTTGGTGACTGAAAGAATCTATAGCTCCTGCCTTCCTGTGATTGAAATGTTGAGAAGCCCTGCTTCCTTGAGTAAACAGAAGATAGGCTTTACAAAATGAAGCTCATCTGACTTCTATGAATTCCGGCAGAGCAGCTTGAAGAATAGAACTATGCATCTTAAGCAAAGAAAACACTGTCTAAACCAAAATATTTTTTCTGTGCCATACAGAGTACAGCATGCACTTAAGAGTCAAGAGCTCCTCTAAAAAAAAAAAAAAAAAAGAAAAACCTAATAACTCATTTCTCAAGGTGACATGCAGTAATGTATGGTTTTCTTTTCTGGATTTATTTGAAATCAGACATTTTCCATAAACCATAAGATGACTGATCTGTGGCTAAGGCTGATTCAGAAGATCTGATTTCAATTTCTGTCTCTGCCCCAGACTTCCTGAGCGAGGCACATAAATGGCTCAGTGCCTCAGTTTCTCTATCTGTAAAACAGAGATAGTAATCTTCCTTTTCTCCCTCCCTTTGTCTGTCTTGTCTATTTGGATTGCAAACTCTTTGGAACAGGGACTGTCTCTTACTGTGTGAATGGACAGCACCTAGCAGAATGGGGCCCCAATCGTGGCTGGAACTTTTAAATACTATAAAAAGAACAAGGAGTACTTGTGGCACCTTAGAGAAAAACAAATTTATTTGAGCATAAGCTTTCGTGAGCTACAGCTCACTTCATCGGATGCATGCAGTGGAAAAAACAGTAGGAAGATAGATATACACACACACACACACACACACACACACACACACACAGAACATGAAAAAATGGGTGTTGCCATACCCACTATATGAGAGTGATCAGTTAAGGTGAGCTATTATCAGCAGGAGAAAAAAAAAACAAAAAACTTTTGTAGTGATAAACAGGATGGCCCATTTCCAACAGTTGACAAGAAGGTGTGTGTAACAGTAGGGGGAAAAATACTCACTCTAAAGCATTGCCATTTCTCGGCGGCATTTCGGCGGCGATGCTTCTTTTGGCGGTGGGGTGTCGGGCGCCCGCCACAGTCTTCTGGGAATAGCAATATGCTATTCCCACAAGAAAGGTTGGGGACCACTGATTCTATTCTGCAATGCAAATGTGAATTAAAGACCCCCTACTGATTCACAATCGACCATACCAGCTTCAAAGGATTTCCTCTGCATCTCATTGATACGCTATTGTTTCAATCCAGCCCCATAGCAATGTCATTCTCCAATATGGCATGTGTCTCTGTCATAATTTTGAAATTAAAACGGCACTATGAAACGCAGTCATTATTTAAAGATAAATGGTTATCTGCCCTTGCAACAGGTTTTCTTACAGTCTATCTGATTGCACTGTTATCTTCTCTCTTTCCCACACCTTCCATTAAGCCGCTTTGAGTCAGCACTGTTTATAAGGAAAAGGAGAGGTCACAGCACATTTGCTGTTGCCATGAACTAAGCCCCACCAAATGGCATAGGAGAGACAAAAATTCCTATGACAGAAAAGTTTGGATGATCCTTATCTCTTCACTCATACTGTGCAATCTCTCTCCTTTCTGAGGAGTCTGCTATTTTTGGAGCCTTCCCACATCACTTTCACCAGCTGGAAAACTCAGGGGTAGTCAGAAATTCCCCCAGACCTCACGTAACAGTGTAAAGAGCCCCATGGAAGACAGCTGAAGAGGGGGTTCCTCACTGTAGATGACATCCATTTGACCCTCTGCTCCCTAACTAGGAAAAGCTAATCAAAATTAATCTTCTGTGTCAGCTACTGGGAAGCTCAGACAGTTATGCAGGTACCGCGAGGAGCCTTTTTAAAGGGAAAAGATGGTGCAGTGGTTAGACTTTTAGCTTAGGAGTCCGGAGACCTGAATTTGATTCTCTTATCTGTCAAAAACATCCCCAGTGACCTCTGTGCTTCAGTTCCCCATCTGTAAAATGGAGATATAATAGCACTCTCCTGCCTCTTGGGGGCTTTATGAGGACAAATCCCTTAAAGACTGGCTGGTGCTCAAATGCTATGGTAATGAGGGCCAAAAAGTACCTAAGGTAGACAGAAACTCCAGCCCAAATTTGTAAGCTTGTGCAACCCCAATGTGAGACTTTGTTCCCCTATTGTGGCTAGAGCTTGCAAAGAGATTTTAGGAGTCTGCTAGCTTTGCCCACCTAAAAGCCCTGATCCATAGGTTCAAGCAACAGCATGGCATGCGCCTCCAGATACAGAGGTCTTGGGTTCACTCCCTGTAGATAATCTGATGTAGGGCACTATTACCCATGTATGCTTCTGGGGTGGGGGAGATGGCATGGTCACATAATCTCCCAAATAACTACAGCAAATTGGGTTTGTGTACACATCCCTAAAGGCGCACTGAGCATGGTGGGATTTATGTCTAAATCAAGACTGTATGAGGGGCGGCACTTTGGCCTGAATTCTTAAATGTATTATTTGGTGTATTCAAAGGAACCTTTGTGTGCATTCACAGGAACCACCGTGTGTCAGAGTCACCATGGATTATGCTTCTGTCAGCAATAAAAGTCAAAATCAAAATGTTGCTTTGAAAATAATGGTGCCCCAAAGCCATCCGCTTTTTGCTTGCTACTCGCTGGAATGCCTTTTGATCCACCTCCTCTATTACTAAGCTAAGAATGACACAGTCAAAATATATGTCCCTGCAGATCAACAAGAGGAAACACACGAGATATCAAGAGGTTAGGCTTCCAAACGTGACCCCTTTCTCCACAACCATGAGGACCAGAATTTTTTTTAAATGAAAACTGAGATTCTCACATAATCCCATGACTCCAAGAACTAGGCCATTAAAAAAATTGGCCACCACCAAATATTGACTTGCAATAAAAATCAGAAAAGTTGGCAACACTTCTCCCTATAGTCTAATTACTTAACAGAACAAGTGCTTCCCCAGAAGCTAACGTTCCCTCATGGGCACACTGGTCCAGACTACATACTGTAGAAGTTGTTGCATATTTGTGCTGGTGTTGAAATGAGCATCAAACTCACACTGACTTAAATCTGAGAGCGAGCAACATTGCCCAGTGAATCATGAGTAGGGATTTGTGCTGTTTGTATGCTTTTACACGCATTTTGTCAGCATGTAACTATGGAAAAAGTCATTTCACTATTGAAGGAAACGCAAAACAATAAGCACAGAGATAAGAAATCCACCCAGTTAAACCTCTCCAGGGCTTAGCTCCACCCTTCTCCACCCCTCTATCCAAGCAGCCCTCCACCCCATCATCTTTGAGGCTTTGTCCTCTCAAGGTCACACTGCTGTGTCTGTGTTAGGAAATTTTCTTAGTACAGAACAAAAATATTTGTCTTACTTGAATGCAAACCCAGTAATTTAGATGCCAGAGCCTCAGGTGGTGTTAATCAGTGCAGCTCCACTGAAGTCAAGAGAATTATAGAAATGTAGGGCTGGAAGGGACCTCAGGCAGTCATCAAGTCCCGTCCCTGAGCTGTGCCAGGACCAAGTAAACCTAGACCATCCTTGAAGAACCTGTTTTTTAAAACCTCCAATGATGGGGATTCCACAACCTTCCTTGGAAGCCTGTTCCGGAGCTTAACTACCCTTAGAATTAGGGAGTTTCCCCTAATATCTAGCCTAAATCTCCCTTGCTGCCAATTAAGCCCACCACTTCTTGTCCTATCTTCAGTGGGCATGGGGAGCAACTGATCACTGTCCTCTTTATAACAGCCCTTAACATATTTGAAGACTTCTCAGCTCCCCCTTCAGTTCTTTTCTCAAGACTAAACACACCCAGGTTTGGGGTTTTTTTTTAAACCTTTCCTCATAGGTCAGATTTTCTAAACCTTTTAGCATTTTTGTTGCTTTCCTCTGGATGCTTGCCAATTTGTCCACATCTTCTCCTAAAGTGTGCCACACAAAATTGGACACAGTACCCCAGCTGAGGCTGCACCAGTGTTGAGTAGAGCGGGACAATTAACTCCCATGCCTTATGTACGACACTCCTGTTAATACAACCCAGAATGATATTTGCCTTTTTAGCAACTGCATGACAGTGTTGGCTCATATTCAATTTGTGGCTCACTGTAACCCCCAGATCCTTTTCAGCAGTACTATCCCCTAGCCAGCTGTTTCCAATTTTATGTTTGTGCATTTGATTTTTCCTTCCTAAATGAAGTCCTTTGCATTTTTCTTTATTGAATTTCATTTTGTTGAATTCGGATCAATTCATCAACGTCAATTTGAATTCTAATCCTGTCTTCCAGAGTGCTTGCAACCCCTCCCAGCTTGGTCTCATGTGCAAGTTTTATAAGCATACTCTCCACTCCATTATCCAAATCCATTTATAAAAATATTGAATAGTACCAGACCCAGGACTGACCCTTCCAGGACCCTACTAAATACCCTTACCCAGTTTCACAGCAAACCATTGGTATCTACTCTTTGAGTAGGGTCTTTTAACCAGTTGTGCACTCACCTTATAGCAATTTCATCTAGACCACTGTTCCCTAGTTTGCTTATGAGAATGTCATGTGGGACTATGTCAAAAGCCTTACTGCCATCCAGATATATCACCTCTACTGCTCTCCCACATCCACTAGGTCATGTAACCCTGTCAAAGGACATTAGGTCAGGTTGACATGATTTGTTCTTGACAAATACATGCTGGCTGTTCCTTATAACCCTATTGTCCTCCAGGCGCTTATAAATTAATTGTTTAATAATTTGTTTCAATATCTTTCCAGGTACTGAAGTTAGGCTGACTGGTCTATAATACTCTGGGTCCTCTTTGTTCCCCTTTTTAAAGACAGGTGCTATGTTTGCCCTTCTGCAGTCATTTGGAACCTCTCCCCCTTATTGTTAACGGTTCTGAGATTGCTTCAGCTAGTTTCTTAAGTACCCTAGGATGAATTTCATCAGGCCCTGCTGACTTGAATACATCTAAATTACCTGAATATTCTTTAACCTGACATTTCCCTATTTCGGCTGGCATTCCTTCCCTGGCCACAATAATTCTGTGCCGAACTACAGCAGCTGAGGATCTAGCTCTTAGGTCTTTCATGAACCAGGAGTCAATGGAAACAGGAGGTAATTTTGTACTCGACCACTCCTTAGCCATGTTGAAAAACTAAATAACCTTATTGTGCTCGGGGATAGGAACCAGCAAGTGACCCTGACTAATCTATTTTCACTGTCCAAACTGAATGTCAATGCCAAGGAGTCAAAGAGAGAGTCACTTTCTTCTAACACTGAAGTAGTAACTTTGTTGAAACAATATGATTCCTAAAATTATTCTCTCTCTCTGCTTCACTTCAGAGCTTTGGTCTAAAATCTTTCCCAAACTCCCTCCTGTCCAGTTTCCTGCTACAGATTTAAATAAACAGTGCATATATCCTCACACGGAGTGAAGTAAAAAAAGGAAAGATCTAGCACAAGTGATTATGATCTTACATTTATTTAATGAAGCCCTTAACAAACCAGATTTGACAAATATGCATAGGTAGACACAGCTGGGATGAAACATGGCAGGCAAGCAATTCAGGACCAGAGTGAAGACTATCATAACTGGCTGAAACTGCAGGAGAAATTTAGGTGGAAAGAACATGACGAACAACTGGGAAGTTTGTCAAGATACCAGAGTTGAAATCCCTAATCTTGCAAAAAGTTCCAAAGCGGCTTTCATGATCAGAAGTGTCTGGGTTTTCCATCTAATGTGAAAGACAGAACCTTCTAACACCCCTGTGTTGCTCTTCAATGCCACAATGAGTCATGGAGACAAAATATTCAGAACGGGTTGTTTGTGTTGAAAAAGACACCACAGAACAGGTTGTTTATGTTGTTTGTGTTGAGTTTGTGAAATGTCCTTTAAGTAGAAGCAAGTTGAGGAAATGTGTTACAATTTTCCAAAGAAATTTCAAATGAAAAATGTGATTCACTGTTGAAAGGACTAGGAACATTCTGTGACTCTGATTTTCCAATTTCCTGCTAAGTTGGTTGTGTAGTTAACATGGCTGCTCAGGGCTATCCTACACCAAAGTTTGTAAGGTGCTCAATAGTGCACCAGACATACCATGGCGCAGAGGTAAATGTTGCCAGCTGCAATGTCCTATAGGCTCCTGCCCCCACGGGTCCCAGTCAGCATTCATATGGCTAAAGTGATGTTATACTAGGGCTGGCACGAAAGAGAAAGGTTTCAAATAGGTACAGTAGCATATGCAGGTAAAATATAATAATTCCTAGCTTGGCCCCTACGGGCAGTCCAATATAGGGGATAGGGCCTCTCATGCTTAATGCCTATGGTGCCCTCTTCAGTCCAGTCCTCTGTTGGAGACCATTGGTTAACTGACGGAATACACCCCTGTATTCATACCCTATGCACTACTGTAATAATCTTTGTACGAAGTATGCCTTGTAAGTATGCCATTTGAAAACTCATACTTTGCTCGTCAGTATTGCCCTGATAAACTATGTGTGGCAACCTTGTATGTGAAGTTATAAGATTTCTCTGCATGGCATTATTAACACCTGTTCCAAACCCCAGAAGTTGGCAGACAAGTCTGTTCTAAACAAAGGAATGTGTGCTCTGCTTCATTTGCATTGTATCAGGAAACAGAGTCATCAAGCAGGAAGGGAAGACAAAGGATGTTCAAACAGGTGAAAAAGACAGCAGGGAACATCCTTCCACACAGACTCTTTGGCTCTTAGTTCTCAGCTGGAAATGTTTTTCAAGAGTGGGAGTAAAAGTATAAAAAAAGAGGGACAAACACCCCAAGGGACCCCTCTTTGTCCGTGCCCATGACATTCACTGCACTTGAAGAGACACAGAAAGCAGGGGTTGAACTCAGGAGGAGGGGACCTGACCTGAGAGTTTGGTCAGTAATCTGTGGTGAGAAACTTTGCTTGAGTCTGACCCAGTTTAAGTTTGGCATTAGTGAACGTCCTATCTTTATTTTTCTTGTAACCATTTCTGACTTTTTTGCCTCACTTAAAATCTCTTTGTAGTTAATAAACTTGTTTTACTGTTTTATACAATCCAGTTTGTTTAAACTGAAGTGTCTGAATAACTATTTGAGATAATAAGCTGGCATATTATTCCCTTAAAGGAATAACTGATTAAAAATATTTGTACTGTCCAGGAGAGGGCTGGGCAGTACAGGACATACTTTTCTGGGGGAATATCTGGGACTAGGAGTGTTTTGGGGTCACCCTGTAGAATAACCGAGGCTGGTGAGAGCCAGAGCATAACCCACGTGTATCTGGCAGGCTGCAGTTACATACAGACACTCGGGGTGCAGCTTGCATGCTGGAAAGCTGCTTGTGAGCGGCCTAGATAGGAGCTATTTCAGCAAGGCATTGTAAGTTGCCCAAGGTTGCAGGGCAGGGGTGACACAGCCCCCCGCTGGTCTGGAGTGTACCTTGGTATGTCACAGTGACCTGCAGGCTTCCTGGAAAGGAGCAGTCCTTGGTGTGTCCCACTGGGTGCGTTGTCCCCCAGCTGCTGTGGCAGCATTTCCAACCTGGCATCCGCTTGCAGGCTGCCCCAGCTGCAGTGGCTACTAGGCTCAAAGGCCCCCCGCAGTTCCTGATTGTCCATTTACAAGGACAGTGCCTCTTCTCTTGGATCCAACAGCCGGCCAGAGCTCACTGACCACTTCCCAGGCTAACCCTCGGTGCCCAGCCTTTCACCAGTTCCCATCCCTAGAATGCATAAGAGCCTAAGCTAGCCACTGGCTCTATGACTCAAGACTTTCCCTCAGGTCCCTCTCTGCTCAGCCCTCTGGTCCTATTGGGATCCCGGAAGTGGGCGGGCAGAAGCCCACCCACTGCTAAAGGGTCATCCCCTCCCCACCCCCCAAGCCTAACGGGGGGATCCACAGGACCTGGAAGCCCAGTGATTTTGGGGGACAACTAATAAAACAAACAGGAATAGGAGTGTGGTCAAAGGGTCAAACAAAGGGAACTGGACGGGGACACCGAGCAGAGAAACCCGGACAGCGCCCACTGCTCCTCGAAGGCATCAAGGGAGTCAGTGGACGCCACCCAGAGGAACTCTGCCCGGAGGCGTGAACAGACGGAGGATCGGAAATAGGCCCCACGGTCACAGGAGTCTCCATCGGCCAACCTCCTCTCCCTGGTCTTATAGATGGCAGGGCCACTGCTCATGCTCTGCTGCTTCCCACAAGTTCTGCACACATCTGTGTCCTGCTGCAGTGCCTGCCACTTCCCTGCAGCCCGATTCCCTGCTCTGCTCCCAGCCTGTCATGCAGTCCCTCCAGCCAACTCCTGCTTCCCATGTGGCTCTGCAGCCCTCCTCTCCACCCAGGCTTTCCCCAAGCAAGAAGGATCACATCTGGGATCAGGCCCTTTCCTCCCCTATTGGCTTGGAGAGAGGCATGGGTCTGCTCCCCCACATCGGAGGGACAGAGGTCAAAGGGGAAGGGGTTGACGATGGGAATAGTAGTTAATTTTCTGCTTAGTAGCTTCCGGACGGCTGCTTGTTTGCCGGCCAGACCCCCTGCACCGCAGTCCCTGGTACAGCAAAGCACTTAGCACATGCGTAATGGTAAGCCCGAGTCATCCCAGTGATGTCAATAGGACAATTCACATTCTTAAAGTTATTCACGTACTTAAGTACTTTGCTGGATTGGGGCCCAAGAGCCCCACCAGCCCCTTCCGAGGCGAACCATAACAGCGCAAGGGCCTCTAGTGGGAAAAGAAAATCATCAGCAGATTTTACAGCCTCAGGGCGGGGGGGAGGCCTGATTCATAATGAGAAAGAGCTAGAAACTGAGGACTGGGTGCAAACAGCCCAATGCAGCAATGGGAGTCTTTGCACAGATAAGGTTCTTATTTTCTCTTTGTATATGAGAGCTGATATTTTGGGGGTACTGTTCTCCCCACCTCCAGCTGAATCCTGCAGCTGTCCTGGCATCCACGCTTAGGGGATGAAAGCACCACAGGACACTCTTTGTTCCCTTAAGTCTGACTTCCAGTTGAACTCTGTGCCTTGTAAAACAAAGTTGTCATAAGACGGGGCCATCTAACATGGACCGTACTTACCTTCGGCTTTGTCTTGACTTTCTGTTTATGTATGATTGTATTACGAAGCCTACATTGAATAATGTTTGCTCAAGATAACTCCCTTGTTTATGTTGGATTCAGCATGCTTGGATGACACAGGAAATAAAGTTTAAGCAATGCTTACCAGCTGGACTGTGACAGGTCTCTCATTTCTTCAGGGGCAATCCCAGTATACCTCAGACTACGTCCAGCCTAGGAAACAAAGAACCGTGTGCTAAGAGTACAAATAAAAGCCAGGGAGCTTCAGAAGGAAGGCTGCCACTCCACATCTAGCTTGGCCCCTGGTTGAAAGCTCTTGGAAAACATTCTGACCTTAGGAAAACCTGACAGAGACAGCCTTATTGCAGGGTTGCAAAGAAGGAAAAAACTTTTCTGTTTTTGCCTCCACATATTTTTCAATAAAATATTAAACCTGAGATTCCCAGTGGAAGTGACCAAAGAGGAGTTGTGTCTTTGTGCAGACAGCTGAGGGCTTGTCTACACTTACCAGGGGATTGTAGGGCGATTATCGATGCATTGGCAGTCGGAAGACCTGCTAAATCAACCGCCGATCGCTCTCCCGTTGAGTCCTGTACTCCACTGGAACAAGAAAAGTAAGGGGAGTCGACAGGAGAGCGTCTCCCGTCGACATTGTGTAGTGTCGACCCCGCGGTAAGTAGATCTAAGCTAATTCGACTTGAGTTACGCTATTAACATAACTCAAATTGCATAGCTTAGACCGGCTTTCCGCTGTAGTGTAGACAAGGCCTGAGCAAGGGGTGGTGTATAAGATCTACCACCCCAGGAGTAGCCCTAGGAGGCAGATGCCCCTCTGAGTCACTGGACAAACCCCTCCCTCCCCCCAGATAGAGTGCCTGAGGCCCAGACTTACACATTGGTGAGGGAATCCCTGCATTTGGGTTTCTATTACTCTAATTTTGCTGCCATAAATTGCAGAGCCACAGGCTTGTTGGCCAAATTGATTAGATAGGGAGTAAGTAAGCACCAGACTCAGCATACTTGACAGCTCTTTAACTTGTGATCTTTGCTAATCACTTTCACATTTATGCAGGATCAAGCCCTTAACAAATAGATGTTTAAATTATGGCCCAGACTTGCAGATACCAGGACTGTGCAGTAGAAGTTTTACCATTAACTTCAATGGAAGCAGAGACAGGCCAACACTGAGTGCTTTTGAAAATCCAACTGGAGTTGCTTATTGCATCACAAAGGGACAAGGCATGCTGCAATTGAGTGCCAAATTTTACCTGTGGCTCCAAATGCCCATTTAGCATTGAGCTCAACAAGACTGTTTGAGTTCAGACATTTGCTGGGGTACAGTCCTCTGTCTAAACAAATATCAGTCTTTACAAAGGTTTGGTTTCACATCCCACAAATTTAGAAGCTTTAGTTCAGGATGGTTCTGATATTTTTCAGGCCAGTTGATCCTTCCCTAATATAATTGTTCTGGGATCTGCTGAGCGATGACCACAGCATTTGCTGTCTTATAACAGACTGTTTTCTGCCTTATGTTAGCAGTAAAATTTTCTCTCCACTTGCACTGAATGACAGGTTCACAGATACCACTGACAGCCTTACCACTTTCACCACTCCGCACACCAGAGAAACAGCTGAAATAAATCCGACTGTATTGGAGTGTTTAAAGATGGAATTTCTCTGCTGGCAGATCAAGCTTCAGACTGATCTCTTCCTTATAGCACTATATGCTCTTCTCCCAAATATGTAATCCCTGGGATCTGACCTTGAGAGTTGCTGATCATTCTCAGCCCACAAAGTCAATGGGAGTAAAGGGTGATCAGCACGTCACAGGAATTGCTCAGTGTCAGGGCCCATATGTATACATTTTCAGAGAAACGTATACCACATTAATAATTTCGGGGGTGTTTTGCCAATAAGTTTGGATAGCGAATTGCAGTCTCTTTGGTGACTAGCAATTCTGGTTGATCACATCACAGTTTACAGCTCTAAACCAAAGGAAACTATAAAATAGAACATCTAAATACACCAGTGGATGTAAAGGAAGATGTCTTGACCCTGTGCCACACTACCTCGGAGCCTGGTAGAGTAGAGACTGCTGTGACTGGTCTTTTCACACCTGGTCAGATCTATACTACGGCTTAGAACACACCCCTGTGGCTAACGGTCACATTCCAATAGAACTAGTAAAAAAACAGGAGGAACTCTTAGTTGGAAATGTTGCCCTATTTTTTGTTACATCAAAATTACACATTTCAAAGAAAAAAATGTGTCAGAATTTCAAATTTCAATGTTTTTTGACCAGCGATAGAGCTCATTAAAAATGGGGAGGAAATTTTATGAAGATTCTTTGCCGCTGATTACTATGTATGTGGTGCAATAGGAGAGGAAGGGGAGCAACACACAGATTTGTAAGCTATGGTATATGTAGAGTACAAACCAGCTCCTGAGGTACAGTCTCATAGTGAGAGTGCTAATCTGCCACTTGGGACACCTGGGCTCAATTTCCTGCTCTGCCAAAGACTTCCTGTGTGACCTTGGTCAAATCACTTAGGCCCATATCCTCAAAGGTATTTAGGTTTCTAATTCCCATAGAAATCAATGGGAGTTGAGCATTTAAATACCTTTGAAGATCTTGGCCTCAGTTCTCCATCCATTAAATGGGGATAACACCACTTCCCAACCTCATGTGGGTGTTGTGAGGATAAAGATATTAAAGATTGTGAGGTGCTCAGGTACTACAGTAAGTAGAGCTATAGGGTACGTCTACACTAGAAACTCGACAGTGGTACCACTGCAGGGTAGATTCTTACTAATGGGATGAAAGGGGGTTGCTGTATTAAATCCATCTCTCCAAGAGACAATAGCCAGGTTGACGGAAAAAATCTTGACCTAGTGGTGTCTAGTCCATGGCTTAGGTTGGATTAATGACGTCAGAAAGGGTGTGACATTTTTCACAGCCCTGAGCAATGTAGTTAAGCCAGCTGAACTTGGTAGCATAGACATGCCCATATAAGCACTAGACAGACAGACCAACAGACAGAAGCAAACAATGGTAGAAATGGGTAAAACCGCGGCCCTTCCTAGAAGGAAGGTGGTGAGAGGAATTGGCTGCATGTCCTTATACCTCCCATGGCCACGATGGCCATTTTCAGAAGTGTCTCGAACTAAAATGGGGGTTAACAAGGAAAAAACTTGGGGATCTGGCTCCTGCTGATAATTTGACAGGTTGATGTGAGGCTGAGACTAGGATGTTCACTGCCGTGGGCTGCATACACGTACACATTCTGCCATATAGGCACAGCCCTGCATAGGGGACGCTGTTGGAGCCACACATTGCAGCAGGACCTCTGGAAGGCACCACAATGCCCACCAGAGCCTTTTAGCTCTTAGGGGAGTTACCTGCTGTGTCATCCACCACCAGGTGCAAGACGTGCTCCTCATCTCCATGGACAGCTAGGTGCAGAGTCAGGGACCCTGCCATAATTCTGCCTCCTCCCCATCCCTTCTGGGGTGCTTGTGCCCACCCAGCAGGAGACCAGAAGGCTGTCTGCACTGATTCTTTAAATCCACAGCAGGAAGGCAGGCGGGAGGAAAATTGGAGAAGATTCTTGATTGAAGCTTGAGTGAAGCAGAGAGAATCACAGTTGATTTAGGGGTAATCCTCTTTTCCTCGTTCTAATCAAATTCCTTGTTCAGTGCTGGAAGAAAGTCTTTTTAGCCTGTACCCTGACCCAAAAACCCTCTTTGCACATTTCTTCCAGGGTCAATACACAGTTTCAGCTGCTCCATCAGCATGGCTCCCTTTCCCTTGGTCTGTTCACAGTTCCTGAGGGTATGTCTACACAGCACAGAAAAACCACGACAGGCCCATGCCAGCTGACTTTGGCTCGGGCTGGGGCTGCAAGGCTGTTTCATTGCAGTGTAGATTTATGGGCTCGGGCTGGAGCCCAAGCTCTGGGATCCTTCCACCTAGCAGGGTACTACAGCTTGGGCATCAACCTAAGCTCATATATCTACTTAGCAGTGAAAAAGCCCCGTGAGCCCGAGTCGGCTGGCACAGGCCATCCGCAGGTGTCTAGTTGCTTTGTAGACGTACCCTCTGTGTTCTCTTCCTCCCCAACACAGCTGGTCACAATACTCAGTCAAACCCTCCACCCACTTGGCACTCGTTTCTGGGCACTCTATGTTAGGTTCTGTTTTAGGTGTGGCCCCTTCACTCGCTCTTACAGACTTCAATGCAGGACTCATTCACACATCAGTTTAAAGAGGTTTTAACTCAGCCCATAACATAACTCAGTCCACCCAGCTCACAATTATACTAATCATAATAATGATGCCCACAACTGATGCCCATTTTATAGCCCCCGCTGGCTCTTGTCTGTTTGTTAGACTGTAAGACCTTTGGTGCAGTGAATGCATCTTCATATATGCTTCAACATTGCCAGCTCTCGGGATTTCCTTCTGGGTAACTCTGGCTGGGGCTAGGCCCAGCATCTCCACCAGGCGAGGCACTCCAGCCCTCTGAATTTCAGCCCAAAGGAAACGAGCAAAGCATGCCCCTCTCAGCTCCACAGTGCAGGGGGAACCGACACCATTCTCGAAATGGGACGGTGTGTGGGGAGCAGAAAAAGCCCCATTCTGTGAACTATGGGTCAATCTGCTCTCTTGTCTCCATTACCAGGTCTGGGAAGGGGGAGAGGAGAACCAGGCTGCAGCCAAGCCAGGGAGATGGGTGGTGAAGAACTGAGGTGAGACTAGGGGACAAAGCTGATGTTGTGGTTGGAGGCATAATTAGTTACAGGACAGGGGGATGGGCAGATCTGGGCCTGGGGGGTGGCACAGAATTAGGGGAGAAGCTGGAAGCGCCTCTCCATCCATCACCTCACTGTATAAAACTTGAGGAACTGGCAACACACACACACAAAGTTGGGCAGGGGGAGTTCAAAAACCAAAAGACCACAAACCATAATATAATCTTGTACAGAGCTCTCATGCTTTGGGGGACAATCTCATGATATTTTGAGGGTCTGACTCATGATTTTTGAACTTTTAGGATTGACAATACGGTGTTTGTACAGCACCCAGCTCAACGGGACACGGATGCTCAGTGAATGGATAGGTATGGAGTACATAGGAATCAGTGGTTGGTATGCAGACCCCTGGGGGTCTACAGACTATGCCTAAGAGTTCTAAAGGAGTCTGCACCTCCTTTTGAAATTTTTTAAGGGCCCTGCAAATGAAAAAGCATTGAAAATTACTGATTTAAATAGTTCCTGAACTCTCTAGTGGCTCTGTCTTCTTCATGTCTCGGAAGCCACCAGAACCCAGCCCGTGCAACACTGTATGTGTAGCTTAACCTTGTGGGTTGTATATCATTCATAAACATGGTTATTTGGGTTCCTTCATGTTACATTTGTTGGGTAAAGAGAAAGAGTTACAACAGTGTAAAAGATAATTACTTTTCCTCTTATACTGCAGAAACCCTAAATAAAATATGGAACTAAAAGGCCATGGGAGAAAATTCTCTTGGTGATAGACTTTTGTTGGTGTTGGGCCTCATAGTTTATTATTAATAATAAACATTTATACTGCTGTAGTACCTAGAGGCCAGCTAGGTCAGGGCCCCCATTGTGTTAGGAGCTCTCAGAGCATGATTAATATACATGAACACATGGGACTCATTTATTCCCACTGACTTCAGTGGGCCTGCATGGGCTATCAGTCAGGACAGAATTCCATCGTATGCTTTTAAGAATAGTCTACTTTGCTTGCAGTGCCATGGACACCTGATCTAGCCTCTTTACTGTGTTCACTATTGGTTTTTCACGAGAACGAGAGAGTTACATGACATTGAAATTTTCCTTGTAAAATGTTATTCATTAAAAAAAAATTCTGAAGCCAGATCCTTAGCAAGCGTAAATTGGCATCAGTCCACTGAAAGAGTTGAGTAAATTAATAGCTATTAAAATAGCTCAAAAGCAGTTGAAGTTTGTTCCATTTTCATTTAGTTTGTTACTTTTAAGTAGCAGCTGCAATCATTTTGATAAATCTATCAAACGTACTTATATAGTCCCCATTATCAGAGTCTGAGCCCCTCACAATCTTTAATGCCTTTATAGTCACTACACCCCTGTGAAATAGGGAAGTGCAACTGTTTCCATTTAAAACTGGGGCACAGAAAGTCTTAGGGCTTGTCTACACAATGACAACTAGAGGGGTGTGATTTCTTAATCACTCAAACGGGGTTAAGTTCACGTTGCTGTAGTCCCATTTCAAACAGGACTCCATTACTGTGCACTAGGCACCTTTTAGAGCATGCCAGGACATCTACACAGGAGAGTTACCTGCTTCAGAAATCATACACCCCTAGTTCACACCTCTAGCACCATGTAGGCAAGCCCTAAGTGACTTGCCTAAAGTCACACAGGAAGTCTGTGGAGGTGCAGAGACGTCAAGCCAGGTTTTCCTGCCCCTGGGTTACTGCCCTAACCACTGGATCATGTATCCTCTCAAATAGATAAGAAGCTGTAATAGTACCTTATTATTTTAGGTACATACAGCAGAGGGTGCTACTGTGATAAAAAAAGAAAAGGAGTACTTGTGGCACCTTAGAGACTAACCAATTTATTTGAGCATAAGCTTTCGTGAGCTACAGCTCACTTCAAGCTTATGCTCAAATAAATTGGTTAGTCTCTAAGGTGCCACAAGTACTCCTTTTCTTTTTGCGAATACCGACTAACACGGCTGTTACTCTGAAACCTGTGATAAAAAAAAAGCTCCTCATAGAGTTGGTATCTCCTGGGATAAAATAGAAAGCATGTAGGAATGTTAAAACTAGTGATGTAGTAATAAAGCAGCTAGTTAATAGTGCTGGTAAAAATATTGACATTTCAAAATGTTGAAATTTTTCATGAAAATGTTTGAAAATTCTTTCCCGAAAATTTCCCACCCACCCAAGCAGCTTATTGAGCTAATCAAAAGCTTTCTGAAAATTAAAATTATCTCCCCCCCACACACAAAATTTGAAAAAAACTTTCACAACCCTGACTTTTTTTAACTAAAATGGTCCACATTTTCCAACCACCTCTGCTAATTAACTGTTCATGAACATTGTCTCTATGTGGAATTATTCCAGCTTCAAACTTCTTTTGTTAACATTTTTATTTTCTTTACATTCATTGTATTGTACGTAGATTAGAAGGGCAGAAGTGACCTTTGTAATCATCTAGTCCAGTGGTTCCCAAACTTGTTCCGCCGCTTGTGCGGGGAAAGCCCCTGGCGGGCCGGGCCGGTTTGTTTACCTGCCGCGCCCGCAGGTTCGCCCGATCGCAGCTCCCAGTGGCCGCGGTTCGCTGCTCCAGGCCAATGGGAGCTGCGGGAAGCGGCGGCCAGCATGTCCCTCGGCCTGCGCCGCTTCCAGCAGCTCCCATTGGCCTGGAGCAGCGAACCGCGGCCACTGGGAGCTGCAATCGGCCGAACCTGCGGGCGCGGCAGGTAAACAAACCGGCCCGGCCCACCAGGGGCTTTCCCCGCACAAGCGGCGGAACAAGTTTGGGAACCACTGATCTAGTCTGATCTCCGGACTAACACAGGCCATAGGCTTTCCCTGAACGGATATGTTTGAACTAGAGGATATGTTTAGAAAAACAACCAATCTTGATTTAAAAATTGCTAGTGATGTAGAATCCACCATGACCCGTGGTAAATGTTTCCAGTCGTTAATTACCCTCACTGTAAAAAAAAAATTGCACCTTATTTCTCATCTGAATTTTCTATCAAGTGGTACCTCAGATAATGCCCCAAAGAAACTATTGGGGAACTTCTCTTTACTCACACAAATAGCACTACTATTAACTGCAGTAGATCCACAAGGTCTGGATTCAGAAATGTTGAAAACTAATTTGCCCATTGTCATTTGTATAGGTTATTAGAAATAACGAAACAGTAACTGTGATACTTGGGCTTGCTGTGACAGGTATGGCAATTTACTGTAATATCCTTGGAAGACCTTAATGTACTTCCAATATCCCTAGAAGTCTGGGCTGGTATGTCACCTCTCTCGGTGGGAGATGTGAGACCTGGGCATTCAAAAGACTACACTGAAAATGTGCTAGACAAGTATGGACTTTGGGAACATTAAGTGTTAAATGGATTTCCCGGGGAGAGGTTAATGCAAATTCCCCAACTCCAGGTAAACAAAAGCCCAGCCTTTTGAAGCTACACCCTGAGGAGACGGTCAGTGTCTGCTGAGTGCAGAAGGACAAGATCAATGGCCCAAGCTGCATAAAGAACTGGCTGACCTGTCCAGTCTGGCTTCTGGTTCCATATCTAAGATGGAGAGGAACTTGTAACCATGGGGAAAACCCAGTTGTGGGTTTTACAGGACTAAAACCTACCAAAGCACCAGGCTGGAGTTGGGGGGTGACCTTTTTAGTGTGCATGTAGGTTCTTTTTCTTTTTAATATGCTCTCTCTAATGCTTTTACTTTAAGAATAAAAAGTGCTTGCTTAGAAGGAGCTGTGGGGTAACTTATCACTGCGAGCAATACACAAGTCATAGCCTTAGGAGAAAAAGCAACACATAGGCACTAGCCTTTTTAGGCAATCTGGCTTGCTGGGCATATCACAGTATAAGGCAGGGAACTGTGCAGCCTTTGAAACCCCAGTCCAAAGGGAATGAGTCATGGGTGTCCACCCAGGAGAGGTGATGGCTGAGAGCCAGAAACCTTTAAGTGGGTGCCCTCATGGGACCACAGAGGGGGAATACAAGTGCCATTACCCTGAAACTGTGACACTTAGCACAGTATCATCTTTTGAAACATGAAGGCCTGATTGTTCTATCAACTATGTATTTTCTCCTAGTGAAGCCTTTTCAGCTGACATCCTTGGTACATTGTAGTGCCAATGTGTAAATATTTGAGAGACTCTTCAGGTATGTTTAGACACTGCCACTGGAAATTAAATAGAAAACAATTTTGTGCTTACATTACGATGCACTCAGAACACACAGCCACATGACAAAGTTCACTTCTTTGAGTTGGAGCCATCCAAACAAATTTTTTTCCCAGTTAATCAAGATTTCAAGCTAAAAACTCCTAATGTTGCTGATTCACAAAGCTGTGACTAGGGTTGCCAGCCCTCCAGGATTGTCCTGGACTCTCCAGGAATTAAAGATTAATCTTTAATTAAAAATGGTCATGTGATGAAGCCTCCAGGACTATGTCCAACCAAAATTGGCAACCCTAGCCATGACTTGTTTTAATTGGGCCAGGTTTGAGGGGTTTGTGTATCCTTTTACATCTATGGCCTCAATCCAAAGCTCATTGAAGTCACTGGGAGTCCTTCCATCAACTTCGATGGACTTTGCATGAGGTCCTGTATGCATGTGTATCAGGAGCACAAGGATAGGAAGTAGCAGGAGAGGTGGAACAGAGAGCTGCATAAGATTACGTGGTCTTGATTTGATTAAGGGTCAGACTGAAATCTTTACTCACATAAGCATTCCCCAAACTAGATTGCTTTGTCAGTGTTAATAATAGTATTAAGAGTGTGACACTCAGTGTAGTCTGACATTCAAAGTTAAGGCTGACACTGCTTAGGTGTTGCTGATAGGAGACTATGCTACTTTTTGCATGCCTTTCAGGCTCTCTGGATAGACTCGTCCCACTTCCAGAGATGTGTGTGCATTGAAATGTCAGAGTAAACTGAGCACAAGAACTAGGGGTCACCAAATGAAATTAATAGACAGCAGGTTTAAAACAAAGGGGAGTATTTCTGCACACAACGCACAGTCAACCTGCGGAACTCCTTGCCAGAGGATGCTGTGAAGGCCAAGACTATAACAGGGTTAAAAAAAGAACTAGATAAATTCATGGAGGATAGGTCCATCAAAGTCTATTAGCTAGGATGGACAGGGATGGTGTCCCTAGCCTCTGTTTGCCAGAAGCTGGGAATGGGCAACAGGGGATGTGTAGCAAAGCAAGTCTTATGGGTACAGTGCCTCCTGCTGGTCATCTTGGGAATTAGCTCTTGTCCAGCCCAGAGCACCCTCCAGTTTCATCTGCCTTAGAGCCCCTGTATCCCTCCCAGACCCCAGTGCCCCTTACTCTGGGGTTCTGCCCACAGCAGTACCCCCACACACTGGGTCTCCCCTCCCAGGGAAACCCCAATCCTCTACATCCACCTTGCCTCAGTGGCTACTGCCAGTCATCATCTACCCCCCTCTCACTGGGGCAAACTGCAGTCCATAATGGCCACTTATCAGCAAAGGGGCTGGACCAGCTGCCTCCACCTATCTCTGGGCTGCACCTTTGTAGCCCCAGTACCTCTGGCCTTAACCAAGGCCTCAGCCTGGGAAGTAGCCAGACTAGAGCTCCCCAGCTCCTTTGCCTTTCCCCAGCACTGCTCAGCCTCAGTTACCCTGTGCTCCTTCAGGCAGCTAGGTCCTCCCCAGAAAGGGAGACTCTAACCCAGCTCCTCCCTGGGCCCTTATAACAGGGCCAGGTGTGGCCTGATTGGGGCGTGGCCCTAGCTATGGCTGCTTCCCCAGTCAGCCTACCTTTTTCAGGACTGGGGCAACGGCCCCGCGACAGGAAGGATCACTTTGATGACCTGTTCTGTTCATTCCCGTTGAAGCACCTGGCATTGGCCACTGTCGGAAGACACGATACTGGGCTAGATGGACCTTTGGTCTGACCCAGTAAGGCCGTTCTTATGTTCACATATTCACAGTTTGGGGTGGCTTATGCTAGGATACCAAAGGGATTTTTCAGATGTAACCAGAATGAGTCTGCTGCCAGAGAGTCCCATTGCAGTGAATCCTAGTCAGCTGATGTGGTAGAGAAAGCGGATAACTGCCGTGCATGGTGAGCCCCCGTAGGCACTTGCAACAGCACAGCCTTTTGGATTAATTGTTTCCCTGACTTCTTGGCTTGCAGCTATAATTGTGACTTGGCATTTTTGTTCTGGAGGCCAGATTTCATCAACTCCTGATGAACTGCGACCTGTGTCGTGGCCTCTAATGAATCACTACGATACCAGTTGCTCTCATTAGGACTGTAATAGCATCATAGCCCTCCCTGGCACGTCAAAGCAGTGTGGCGGGCTCAGTTTCCATCACTGGTAGACAGAGCGCTTGGGGTTTAGATCTCCAGCCAAACCTCTTAGAGAGTCTTCCCCTTTCTGGGGGATCAACAAAACAATACTGTTCTTCACCCCTGTTAGTTCAGGTCTTTTGTGCAGTCTTTTGTGCAGTCATTGTAGTCTGAAAGTCAGACTACAATCAATATTACTTTTGCTGCTGCAGACTTGTGATAGTTTCTTAAAGCCCCAGGACCTGGAGTCAAGTGAATATATGAGACTCTCAGCTTTTGTTTACAGGCAGATGTAAGGTTCTAGCTCTCTTCATGTGGAGAAAAGCTTAAAAATGTGACCTGAATGGACACTATAACTTCAAAAACCAGACAGCAAATAAAGATATCCCAAATTCTTTACTTTAAAAATCATGGCTTTTTTTTTTTAAACTAGGCCGATGATTTTTGGGGGGTCTGACCCCTGGATTTTTTGAATGTTTGGGGTTGGCAGTACTATAGTCAGCATGGCAGAAGTGAGTCATCGACAGGGACTTTCAGAGAAGGAGCTTTATGGATGATCCTTACATTACTCTAAAGCAACACCGATGATTCACCCTGCAAAGAGTAGCCAAGGGGTAATGCAAAAAGACCTCATTTCACATCCAAATTAAATAAAGCTTGTTAAGAAACTCTACAGAGAGAATTTTGGATTTCTCAGCAAGTGGTTTGGGTTTTGTTCTTCCATTAATTCATACTGTGCTTCTAAGCAAGTAATCTTAGTTCTAACTTCTTAGCTATGAAATAATTCCCCTGAATCCTGCCAGGTGCTGAGCACCTCCTGGAAGGTGCTTTGTGCCCTCAGTTGAACTGAAATCAGTCGGAGTTAAAAATGCTCAGCACTTCTCAGGATAGGGCCTTTCCTACAAGCCACAATCTGACATCAGTCACTTTGAATAGTTTCTTACTCCTTGAACTCCTAGAGGAAGGTGCTCGTCAGAATGAGTAAAGGGATCGGAATCTGTTCGAATCCTATGAATCTTACAACATGTTCCTTTGGGGGCAGCAGAGGGTGGAGGATGGAATATTAATTTACCTCAAAATATTTTATTTAATTTCCTTTTTATTCTACTGCTGGCTGAATCTGAAGTTAAACCTGGAGATGTTGTCAAGTGGCATCCATCGTTCTATCCCTTTTTCTCAAGGAATCAAAATGATTCCTTGTTATTTAGGACTTGTATCCCAGTAGCACCTGTAATATGTTCGCTTGTGCCCAGACAAGCGGGATGGTTTGGGCCTGGCTGTGAAGAGCTCCCAGTCCAAGGTCTGATCCAAAGCCTGTTGAAATCTGGAGCTGCAGGGCTTTTTCTGTTCCTCACACACCCTTCCTCTTCGAGAATGGTGTCGGTTGCTCCTCTCAACACTAACTTCAGTGGGCTTTGGATCAGGCTTCGTCCTGTGTCGTTTGGAAGTGTTTGCAGAAATCAGTATTTCTTTCCTGGTCCCCAGGCATTAATTCTTTTGTATTATTATAGCAACTGGGCTGCTGAGGAAACAGAGAAGCAAATGCTCCCAAAGGTATCTGGTTAAAACGCAGATCAGCAGCACACTAGCTGCAAGCTGATATTCTTGTGCAGTGGGAAAGGTTACACCGAGCTGTTCTTCTCCTTGTAGGATTTCCACCTTTCATTTCCTTCCATTTACTGCCACACGCTGAGCCAGGCTGAGAGGGTGACTCCCATCTCCCTGCCAGGGTTCACGTCTCCAGCTCTTGTTTCCTTTCCTTCCCCTTCCTCAGTTTATTCCCAAAAGCCAGGTTGGCTATCTTCAACTCATCAGTCCCACCCTCAGTCAGTTCCTGGAACCCTGAAGGTAACAATGGAGAAAATTCAATCATTGCGCTGAACTGGGGCTTTAGGGAGAGTGCTGAACAAAGGCGGGTCCACTGGTCCACACCCCCCCCAGGGGGACCCAGATAGGCACACGCCCCTCTGAGTCACAATCCCATCCCTCCCTGTTCCCACATTGTGGTAATTTATTGTTGGCCTGTACGTTATTTAACAGAAAAATCTCAGCCCCTCCCCACCTAAGTTATGAATGTTGCAAAGACAAGCACCTGGCAGCTAGGTTGCCTGTGGAACCCTAATTCTTCCCCCTATGCTATGTACATTATAATATAGGTCTTGGAGTTCTCCGAGTAAACATTAGATGCTAGGCAATTTAGTGTTGAGGTAACAGGAAATTTAAAAGAACACAAATTTTGTAGAAGAACCCCAAACATGGGACAGGAAACTATAAGTTAAGGCTAACATTCCAAAAAAGATTCACATTTAAGGTCACCCAAACAGTCTTAACTCCGCCTCAGAAAAAGCAGGCACTTGGAGGCAACCTTTATCCACGTGTGTGCGTGCAAGTGTTTGGGTTTAGTCTCCATTTCAGTATTGCTCCTTAATGCAGGTTCACCTGGTCAGTGACCACAACAGCTAGAAGTATTCCGTTCTTGTGACATTCCTGTCGTTTTCTGCCAGCCCTACTGCTAAGCCTTCTTTTACCCCATCTCTGGGTGCCAAAATGGAGCAGCACCACGGTACAGGGCAAGGGACAAATGGGGCAGGGAGAGGGAGGAAAGGAAGTGGTACTCTTCCAAGTTTTGCACACAGAATACATGCCAACCAGGTGTCCCTATAAATGAGACATGGCTCAGAATAGATCGTTCAGAACATGACTGAATGTGATCGCTGAGAGGCACTGGACTTTTCAAGCTTAAATCCCCCTTGGTGGGACTTGACTTGGTGGGGCTCAGTGACTTGGTTGGGGGAAGGGGGAAAATGGTGGCATCTCCCAATGCCACCCAAGATGTGGCACCAAAGGGTAACCTATTCAGAGTCAATTTGTGGCCCTCCTTCTGCATTTGTACAGGAGGAATGAAATAGTTCCAAGTTGTTTACATTGGCCAGGTTTACACTCAAACAAGCTAGCTACATCACTCCGGCATGTGAAAAACCCACTCCCCTTAGTGATGTAGTTAAGAATACAGCAGGTCCCCGGTATATGTTGCGGTTGTGTTCTGGAAAAGGGCCACGGACACCTAAACGATGTATACCGTGGACCCTCCAGTACAGCAGTGGCATAGGCAGGAGGGGACACTGGGTGGGCCCCAGGGTGGGCAGGCAATCATGGGGGTGGAAGCGATCTGGCGGCCTCTGCCCACCTCCAGGCGTCCTTGCGGGGGAAGGACACAATAGATGCTTCGGCCAGGGGCTCCTGTAAAAATAGGGAGCCCCCTAAAAATGTACACCCCCACACTACCACCTGCTCCACTCCCGGTGCTCAGGGCTTGCCCCTTCTGCCCGCCTGGGGCTCCTGCCAGGGAGCTGGAGCTGGGTGCAGGGGCTTGTCCCGCTCCTCCTGCCAGGGGAGCAGGAGCGGGGCATGGGGGCTTGCCTAACTTCTCCCACCCGGCGCTCCTGCCGGGGAGCGAGGTCAGGGGCTTGACCCACTCTGACCGCCTGGTGCTCCAGCCGTTCAGGGACTTGCCCTGCTCCGCTCGGCAATCCTGCCGGGGAGTGGGGTTGGGACGCTAGGCCTTGCCCTGCTCCAGTGCTCCAACCAGGGAGTGTGGGTTGGGGGCTTGGAAGCCCCCACACTCTGACCCCGCTCCCCAGCTGGAGCACCAGGCGGGTAATGTGGGGCAAACGCTGGGGTGGGAGCAGAGCCAGGACTGGGGGCAGTGAGGTGTGCCTGGATGTTAAGTGGGTGGGCCACAGCCCACCTGTCGCTATGCATATCTGTGGCATATCCATCGCTCATCAGTAGGGGAACATGTTCTGATTCACATCCGTCCGCATAGCCATTGTTTGCAACTTACAGTACAGTACTGCAAATGACGGATATGAGGATCGGGACCGAGGTGAATCGGAACGCTGGAGGAGTGAGGGATACGCGAAACAACGGTTAAGAGGGAGATGTATATCGGGGACCCCCTGTACCTAACCTCCAATGTCCACAGCACTAGGTTGATGGAAGAATTCTTCCATCGACCTAGCTACCACCTCCTGGGGAGGTGGATTAAGGAGAACCCCTCCCATTGCTGTTGCAAGTGTCTATAAAGAAGATATGCAGTGGCACCACTGTAGTATTTCAACTGTAGACAAGCACATTATCCCTAGGCATCTGAACCACCACCTCACGGAGATGACTGGGGCATTTTACGCCTCTCAGAGCTATTGTTCCAGGCTCTCTGCAGACTCAGGTAGAACAAAGCAAAAGAGGGGAAGCTGAAATTCTGGGGAACAAGACAGCAACTTGAAAGAGGTGCTCAGAGACTGCCCCCCTGTGTGCCAGCCCAATTCCAGCCTGTCTTCAAGGCGTTCGTTCTTGATACTTCTATGATTAAAAAGCAACAACGACAAGGAAGCAGGGATAGCCTCTTTCTGTGTGTGGAAAACTTTTCAGCCTTCGTTATGCATCATGAAAAAGCCAAAAAAGCCGTTTGCAGGTCACCTTTAAGAGGAATGATGCAGCATTTCTTTGTTAATTCGATATATAGACTAACACCAACACAGGCATCCACCCATATCTGGCCTCCTACCTTTCAAGGCTTAAAGAAGTTGGTAGCCCGCAGCTGTCACCATCATCCTAGTAGAAAATTATATGAGAAGGGGAGTGGCATGGTATTCCATTCTGTCAAGCACCTTGCCCTCAGGCACTAGGATTTCATTTCCTGCTTTGCCACAAACTTACCGTATGTCCCTGGGCAAGCTGACACACAGAGGCTATCTGTACAATGGGACTAGCAGCACTGTCCTACCTCACAGGGGTGTTATGAGGATAACTACTTTAAAGATTGTGAAGCGCTTTGAGCTGTCCCAATGAAAAGTGCGACATAAAAGATAAGCATTGTAATTATTATTACTATTTGCAGACACCAATGCTGATTTTTTAAAAGCGTTTATTGCCATTTGGCCTTTCCAAATTCTACTGAGTTTGGAAACGCCACAGATGTTAAATCACCTTGCACAATGCTTCCTTCTATTACCACTGCATAAGTCACTTTCTTAAGTGACCTCAGAAGTAATACAGCAGCAATGAAGGGGAGTTACAGGGTGTTACAACAATCTTCCTCTTGCTTCCTGATGACCCTTTGAGGTTATGGCTTCTTGATATGCAAGTCTTCACCCCTGAGTCTTATTTCTGATTATTTTTGAACATTGGATTTGGCAATACAGAGACAAAGAGCCATATTCTGAAAAGCATGAAATTTTTAAAACAAATTAGTTTTGGTTTCTTTTCATTTGCCTTCTAGCGTTTGATCCATTGGGGTCACATTTTCAAGCTTTTCTCCACAATCATGAGGGCTAGAAACTCCCCACTCCCAGTTTTTCCATGATTTTTTAAATTTTCATTCAAAAGGCTTGTTTTAAAAGTGAGCAAATGCATTAGATACAGTTAAAAAAGTTGATAGCTATTTTGATTCTTTCCATTTGAAAGGGTTTCTTTTTACAAGTATTTGGGGGGGTGGGAGGGGGAGAACCAAATTGAAAAAAATTAAATGAGTTCATTTGGAGCCCCAGTGCTGATATCTCGAAACTTTTTGCTCAACTACTTTTTCATGTTTGGACCAGTATGTGACTAGGAACAATACTAAAAATAATTACTACTACGAATTTCATACATACCTTCCATCTTAACTCCAGTTTAAGAACATTTTTCCTTTGCTTGGTTTCCCTTCCTCTACTGCTTTGCGATCTCAGTGGTGTCAAGCATCATGTGGCGCACAGGTCTACAGCAATCCACGTTAAGTCCCTGCTTTCCACCCCTCCACTGCTGAGCGTTCCATAGTAAGTATATGGCCGGGCATTCAAGGTGCAGGAGGGGCATTACCCACATCAATTATTGCAATATAATGCAGTAATGCACAGAAAAGCGTTTCCTAACTTTTTCACAAGTTTGGGTACAACATCACTTTTCATACAAGCTCTGACTGAGTTTATCAGGCTGAACTGGAAAAGGCACACTTTTTTCCCCTAATAAAAAAAAAACTATCCAGCAATGCTGTTATGAAAAAGCCTAGGTTCTATCCCTAATAAAGCTTTCAGTGCACTATGCTTTTGATTACTTTTTCTGAATGATACACAATTGACTGGAGAATGACAAATTGTGGGCACCTTGAAGACCCATCTGCGTTGCATTTTGGGTCTGATCCCACTCCTGTTGATGTCCATGGCAAAACCCTCATTGACTTCAACAGGGCAGAATCAAGCTCTCCCTGTCAATGACCCACTGCATGGAGAAGAGGGCTTGCTGGCTGTTGTATTGAATAGCTGATCAGAATTTATGATTTTAGGGAGATATTTGCAAAGGCACAGATGACAGTTAGCTCTGATCTGCACTGGAAAGTTTTACTGGCCTAATAGCTGTGTCAGCTAGAAGTGTGGGAAGAAAAGTCACATTCCTAACCTAGTAGCTATGCCAGAAAGACTGTCCTTTTGCCAATATATAGTAGAAACTCAAAGTTATGAACACCTCGGGAATGGAGTTTGTTCATAACTCTGAACAAAACATTATGGTTGTTCTTTCAAAAGTTTACAGCTGAACAGTAACTTTGAAACTTTATAATGCAGCAGAAAAATGCAGCTTTTAACCCTCTTAATTTAAATGAAAACAAGCACAGAAAGTTTCTTTACCTTGTCAAATTTTTTTAAGCTTTCCCTTTTTAGTAGTTTATGTTTAACAGGGTACTATACCGTATTTGCTTTTTTTTAATTATTTTTTTGTCTTTGCTGCTGCCTGATTACATACTTCCTGTTCCAAATGAGGTGTGCGGTTGACTGGTCAGTTTGTAACTCTGGTGTTCGTAACTGAGGTTCTACTGTAGCTTATTCCTTTTGGGGAACCTTTTGCTGATATAAGCTGCATTTCCACTAGGGGGAGCGACGAGCATATCTGTACTAGCAAACCCTTTCTTGTGTAGGCAAGGCCTCCCATAGTACCCAATTGCCATTTGGGCCCTTTAAAATTGTCCCCCTCTATTATTAAAGGGATAGAACTATTATTTTACCTCTTAGCTACCTAACTATATAGATTCTTAAATGAATAGAAGTGAACAAATGTTAAATGTCACCATTTATGCTATTTGTTTACTGGGTGCATTTAAATCAGCTGTTGAATGGTGGGTTCTCATGCAGCAAGGGGGGGTGTTTAAATTGACAACCAGCTATTTGCACAGAATTTTTTAAAATAGCCTAAAAGCATTTTTATGTATATTAAGTTTTGTAAAAAAACTCTTTAAAAGATAAAGTATACATTTTGGCCTACATTACTTGGTGAAGCCTTTCAAATGATAGTTTAGCTGGGAGTATGGCAATGTATTCCCAAATGGGTTAAAGATGTTTAAAATAGCTTTTAACCAGGAATCAGATTTTTGCCTCCCAGTGCCACCTACTGGCTGGAAAAAACCTCCAGCCAAAAGGCTCAGTTTTCTATCATTTGATTTTAAACAAAGGCCAACTCCTATATAAAAACAGACGACATCATCTCTTGCAGTAACACCCAGAGGCCCTAATAGGAATGGTGCCCCATTGTGCTAGACACTACACTGACATATGAAGAGACACATTCCCTGCCCCACTGAGCTGAGGTGCCAGGATCCCCCACACAGGCAGTCATGACAAAGGGTCAGCAAACCTGAGGGGAATAACAGAGGAGTGCTTAGTGGTGTTCCAGGCCAGGGTTGATACCAAGGGTCAGAGTCCAAGTCAGGTTTCAGGATCCAAGGCAAAGTGCAAAGCAAGCCAAGGTCAGAGCAATGAATGGTCATGACAGCTATAAGAGAATGAGGCCTGGGTTCTAGACCCCTGGGGTCTTACATGAGTCTGGGATTTTCAAAGGCTCTCCAGGGAGTTAGGCACTCAAGTGACTTAATTGTTGCTACTTGGATGTGTACATTTAAGCATACCTCCCTGAACCAGACCAGGGTGAGACTCTTACTTAGGCAGGGTTGAAAAAGGGGGCTGTTTAGATTGGACATTAGGAAAAAAGGAGGTTTTAGGTTGGACACTAGGAAAAAACTTCCTAAAAACTTCAGGGTGGGTAAGCACTGGAATAAGTTGCCTAGGGAGATGGTGGAATCTCCATTATTGGGAATTTTTAAGAGCAGGTTAGACAAGCACCTGTCAGGAATGGTCTAGATAATACTTAGCCTGCCATGAGTCCAGGAGACTGGACTAGATGACCTCTTGAGGTCCCTTTCAATCCTTGGGTTCTAAGAAGGAACTACCATACTGGGCACTTTACCCACACAACCATGGAAACCTAGTAAACATCCCTCTTGCCCGATGTCATGTCACTGTTGAATCTAATTGTGGGCCAGTTTGCTCCCAATGCTGTCAAAAAGACCAGGGTTGGCCTAGCAGATGGTAAGCTTCCTAGGGAAGATTCCATGAGCTGGATTCTCTGGTCTGCCAAGAGTTTAAGCTGGCTAGAGAGTCCCACAGGAGAATTCCCTCTGGCACAGAGCGGTGGAGATGGTTTCCTTTGATGCTAGCTCCTGCCAGGGACTGTTAGGGCTGGAAAGGGTACGCTAGATCCAGACAGCACCAGGCCTAACCCGTAAGATCTCTAATGCTGGAAAAGCTGATGCCCCAATCCCCTCTAGGCCCAGCAGCCAGGGATAAGAGAGCCACAGCTCAGATGTAGGCAAGAATCAGGGCCAGACTCTGTTCTCACCTTGCACACCTGTGGTACTATATATAGAGGCATTACAGTGAGTTCCCATTATTGCCTCCAGCCTATTGCACAATGCACAACCTGGCAAAGTTCAGCCTTTGACACTCAGTTACACAGAATCAGGACTCCCTAATAACCTTCAGTCCAGTGGTTAGAGAACTAACCCAGGGAATGGGACAGGATTGTGTGGGGCTAGGTGTGCACTGCTGTTCATTCCAGAAATGGCTGAGGCCTGAAGAGGGGTCCCAGCTGCAGATTCAAAATGTAGAGAGGCTCCTTGCTCCAGCCCAGACTTAGGTACCGAACTCCTTGTGGGGCAGGGCTGAGGATACACCCCTCTCCCCTACATTTGCTATGGGCTAGCTTAGGCATCTTCCTGCCTAGCTGTGTTGACTTTATGAGGATCCCATTCTGAGATGCCAGTCTCTCCCCATTCTGTGTACAGGGGGCCTAGGTGGCTCATTCGGGGTTTGTGGATTGCACTGGGTGGCCAGGCATCTAGGAGTTAGGAGTTGTGACACTCGGAGTTGCAATGCCTACATCCCTTTGTGGGTTTGGGCCAGAGAGACTAAGTGACTTGCCAAAGGGCACACACAAAGTTTGTGGCAGAGCAGACAATTGTAAGGAGACTGGGTAGTAGGTGGTCAGGCCCAGTGCTCAGAGCAGGAATCATAACTAGTGGTTGGAGCGGGAGGTCAGAACTGAAGTCAGACTCCAAGTGTCAGAGCCAAGGTTCATGACAGAGTCAGCAGCAGGAACCAGGGCCAAGGGTCAGAACCATCGCCAGAGTCCAGATGCCAGAACCAAGGGCCAAGCCAGAGTTGGAGCCAGGAATTATAGCTGACAGTCATACCTGGAGTCAGGAAGGCAGGAGCCAGGCTGGTGCCAAGGCAGGAGCCAGGCTTAGGCAGGACTGGAACAAGGCTGGGAATGGAGCGGGGCGGGGCGGGGCGGGGCGGGGCAGGGCGGGGCAGGGTCTAGGCAAGGGCAGTGCAAAGCAAGGAGGAGCAGGGCTTGCAGTGAGTCAGGCACAGGAAGACAGAGAATCCAGAGGCCCATGCATTGAGTAGTAGCCACTGATCCTCTGCAGCTGCTGGGTTTAAGAGCAAGCTACCTGACCGCCTTAGCCAATCAGGTGGTTCTGCTGTGGCCTAGTTGTGCTTGTTGGCCCCCTGTAGGCTCTGGGGGTGAGTGGGATCAGGTGCAGGCCCTCATGCTGGACTGAACTTCAGTCTCCCAAGCACTAGGTTAGCACCCCAACCACTGGTCTGGCTTACTTCTCTTCTACTCCCGTATTTGAGACCAGGCAATATTTACTAATAATTCAGAGGTATAAATGCCTTAGAAGTGGAATGAGTTTGTTGGGATTTTTGAATTTAAAGATTGCAGTGAGAAATTTTAAATTTCAATGGCAAAATGGGGGGGTGGAATTTGTTGGGTCAAGGAATAAAGTATGGAAAGGCTGCAGGGAACCCCCCAACAAAGATATAGGTCCACAGTCCTTTACTGCGAGCTCCAGTATCTGTCACCTGGTTGGTGCCAAGCTAGTCCTCCTTATGTAACCTCCCTTCCCCTCTCTCTGCTGGAATGAGGCAAGTGGAATCCGGTGTATAGAAACCAAACCAATTGTTTTTATTTTGGGGAAACTGAGGTACATAAATGGGAATGGGAAAAACGCATAAAACAATATCAGAAATTTATTCTTTCTCTAGGTACAGTAACTCAGAACATCTGTGGACTGAAGCCAAGACCCAAACTAGACCCCCATAGAGTACAAAAGGTAAGTAAACATACAATGTCACCCTTCTGGTGGTCGCCCAGGACCTCGATCCTTTGGCTCGTACAGAGCCTCAGGAGAGGAACTCTGAGGAAACCCCTCGATGACTCGTCCTTCTCACTGGCTCCAGATGACACGGCGGCAGACTCATGAGATGACAGCTGGGTGTTCACAATGACCATGATGGATGTTAACTGCTGCAGAAGGTAAGTAATAGCTGGAGATGACACTTGTCCGGAGTGTCGATCACTTTTGGAAGCAAACCCCCGGGCACGTGCCACTCGGATGGGCAGCCCCCAACTGAGGTCACTGCCGCTCTTATATAGACTCTATAGCGCGAAACCCCTTAGGGAAACCCCATAGAATCCCTGGGAAAATCCAGTTAAAACTGGAACTTGTTTACTACTTGGGCCACTGCTGACCATTGGAAAGGGAGGGAAAACACTCCAACTGCCCTCCTGATCACGTGACCAAGTCCTCCATTTTAGATAACAAAATGGGTTCCATACAAACATAATAAATCATAATACTAATAGCCTTACAAACACAGCTTCAGGAATTTGCCCCTAACAAATTCAACCAAATTTTAGCAAAATCTTCTCTCCTTGCATTTTCCATCTATCTTTAAAAATCCCAAAGGGGATTGTGAAGACTCTTGACATTGTCTAACAGAAGTGTTCATTAGACTCTTATAGTTTTCAGATGTAAAATTATCAGCTGTTGCTCCATCGAATATAAACATCTCGCTGTGTTGTAAGTTGCACAATGAATAAAGCAGAATTAGCACCTGATTATGATTATGCATATGCATGCAGCAAAATGGGATCATTTGGGCTGATTTGGTGCAAAGGATTCTGGGATGGCATTAGAAAGATTATGCCAGAGGGACTCAAAGAATTCTGCTGTGTAAAGTGAGGGAAGTACAAAATGGTGGCCTTGTGAGTCACAGATGGGAATAGATTAATTACCTGGAATAAATCAGGATGAGATGATATTTAAGGTGGTATATACAAAGTCTAGCTGGACCCAACCCAATGACTTGGCAGGAAAGCATGTGGGAAATTTGGGTTTGGGAGCTTCTCACGCAGGTGATACACATATTCATTAATTATAATAGAGGTGATTTGCGATGATCTGTCCTTTCTCCCTGTATCTTATTTTGATCAGTTCAAGGTGTGTCATTCTTGTTGGCCTTGGAGAGAAATTCAGGATCCAACCTTGCAGCAGGAAAATCAACGGTGAGATGTTGTTTCGCAAACCATCTGATAGTATCTAAGATCACAGCTTATTGTGTTCCTACGAAATATCAGGGCCCAGATTCTGATCTCATCCAGACTAGGGTGAAATTTGCCCCGTCCATACTGACAACATGAGGCCCAGGTACCACTTAGGCCCCTGAGAAAAGGGTTTAAATGGGATTTTAAGTGGAGCCTTAGCCTGGAGCAGAATTTCACCCTGTATGAATCAAAATTTGTAAGTGTGCCATTGGCAAAGCAATACTTTTAGAGCCCCCTCCGAGCTTCTTGTGATATTGTTCTTCCTTTTCCCATGGAAAATGGGGTCTAACGGAGATATCTGATTTATTTATAGTTCTTCTTTAGGTTTATAAAATAGGAAGAGGCGCCCCTCTGAACACTCTAGGCAGCTCTAACAAATGCTTAAAAACACAACGAGTCGAAGCAACAGCACCATAACATAAAAATAGGTACCCAGACAGCACACACACAAAGCAAATCCCCCATTTATCTCCAAACATCCCCCCCCAACAATCATGCTTAATTTTAAATATACAAGTAATCCCATCGACTCCAGTGTGCTTAAAGTTAAGCGTGTGCTTAAGTGCTTTGCTGAATACAGGGCGATGTTTGCTCCTTCAGCAGGTGTTGCTTGTGACCATGGATGAGAGGGGAGGTTGTCACTGAGATAATTTCTCTATTAACATGTGGTCCATGCCAGGAACACACTTGAGAACCCCCTATTATACGCTGTTCAAAACTACCATTATTGGGGTAACAGAACTAACTAAAAGCAAATCCCTTCAGATATGCTTAATCAACGGCTGGGAAGTGCCCTAGGCATTGCAAAATCAACCATATATTCCCGTTACATTCAAACGTTCCAGAAGGAGCTGCCGTCTTCTTGTCCTGTTTTGCCATTGCAACCAGGTCCAGCCTGAAGAACAAAGCATTGCTCAAGGCCTTGGCAATGCATAGTTATCTTTCCACATGTTATCATTCAAAGATCTATTACTTAGGCAAATACAAGTACCCCATTCCCTTTTATTCTAACAGTCATGGGTAGGCCAGGACCGTTGTAATTCTCCCTAATCTATTGTTCCAACTAGTACTTCAAGTGGACCTTTTCACATACTAGCTAGAGAAAAGCCAGTGACAGCATTGCCAAACAATCTAATCACTCACTGTGATTTCATGCTTAATTAGCACAGTAACCTTGCAGTCACCACAGATGAAAGAGAGGCATGTCTTGACTGGAGTTTATTAGCTTGGCTCACTTGGCTGCTACTAAGCCTGTGAAAATGTACCAAGCCAAGTCTTCAAACCTTATTTGCATTTGTGCTGGTGCATCTTTGCATGCAGCAGTCACCGGAGTGAACAGTTTCTGTCCGCTGCATAAACGTTGTCATTCAGGATTGAAAGCTTTGTGCAAGTCCTGGGCACGGGGTGAATTTCACCCACAAGTGAGCACAAGAGCGAAAGGATGATCCAGTGGGCAGAGTGCTCACCTGAGACTTGGGATGGCCTGGGTTTATTTCCTTAGTCCACCACAGACTTCCGGTGTGATCTTGGGCACGTCGCTGTGGGTGTGTCTACACTGCAATAAAAGACCTGTGGTTGGCCCAGGTCAGCTGACTTGGCCTCATGGGGCTCAGGCTGTAGAGCTATAAAATTGCAGTGTAGATGTTTGGACTGGAGCTGGAGCCCAAGCTCTGAGGCCCTTCCCCCTTGCGGGGTCTCTGAGCCTTGGCTCCAGCCTGAGCCGAATGTCCTACACTGCAATTTCAGAGCCCCGCAATCCAAGTCCCACAAGCCTGAGTCAATTGACCTTGGCCCTGAGACTCGGTACCATGGGTTTTTTATTGCAGTGTAGATGCACCCTTGAGTTCTACTAACCCTGGGCTTACAGTGCTTCTTTGTCTCTCAGTTCCCCATCTGCAAAATGGGGCGCTAACAGCACTGCCCTGCTTCACAGGGGTGTTGTGAGGCTAAATACAGTAAAGATTGTGAGGTGCTCAGATTACTTAGTAATGGGGCTATATTCATTCATTAGGTAATACACCCACACTGAGGTGATTTAACCAGGTGTCCTGGATAAATTCCAGTGAGTGACGGAATTCCACTTTCCTGAATCTCCCTCTTCAGAACCAAGTAGAGAATTATTGTTTTATTTTTGTTTCTCCTCCTAAACTTTACTATGTTGCATTGCTAGCTGCATCAGCATATCAGTGGGCAGGGGTTCCCAAACACACAAATGCCATGGGACAATAGGTAATCTCATTCCCTTGCTTTTCTTTCTAAAATGCTCTC
The DNA here is from genome assembly GCF_015237465.2 of Chelonia mydas. Lineage (NCBI taxonomy): Eukaryota > Metazoa > Chordata > Testudines > Cheloniidae > Chelonia > Chelonia mydas. The sequence goes on from NC_057851.1 coordinate 196,754,993, forward strand.
AGCTAAAATTTGCTTGGTCTGTAAGAAATCTGTGTTGAGATCCTGTTATCAAACCATTAATACACTATTCAGCACATTCAGTATAGCATGGTCAGCAAATGTAATCCATCAGTTTTAAACCATATAATTGAACTTTCAAATATAAGAAACAGATTGGGGAAAGTAATCACGAGTGTAATAAACATTTGGGACAAATGGCTGTGTAACAAAAGTTAATATTAGCTGGATTAAACATTTATATGAAATGGCATTGACCTTTCTCCATATGCTTCTGATTCTTTCATCGTTCAAGTCAGCTGCTCATTTCAAAGATGGTGTCGGCTTTTAATTCTCGATCCAATGGTTGTAAATATATTTTACCAAAGATTCAGCAAAATATGCACATGATAGGTGGGGTCCTAAATGACTTAGGTTCTTCTGGAAAGCCCACCTGATTAGTTTATGATGCGTTGTTAATCACTATGGGCCTCAGTTTGTGCCAATATGGTAAATAATAGATAGTACGAACTCAGTTGAAATTCTGTATCCACTCCCTTTACTGGTTGGCTTCTCTGTAGCATTTGTCCCAATTGTTATTATTTGTATTATGGTACCACACAGGTGCTCCAGCCGAGACTGGGGTTGCATTGTGCTAGGCATTGTCCACACGCATAGCAAGAGACAGTCCTTGCCTCCAAATAAACAAATCTAAACAGACAAGACAGACAAAAGATGGGAGAAATGAAATACTATTGGCCTAATTTCACTGATGGGGGACCTGAGAGACAAAGGGTTGAAGTGCCTTGCTGAAGATCAGACAGGATGCCTGCAGTCCAGTGCAGTCTCCTGACTCCCAGTCCAGTGCCTTAACCAAAAGACCATCCGTCCTCTCTGACAGAGGAAGCGTCAGAGCCCTGTGGAGCATTTTGCAGTTCAATGCATTTAGCTCATTCCAGTTGCAATTTATCTGTGGAACAGACTTAAGGTGAATTCCTGGCCCTGTTGAAGTGAATGGCAAAACTCCTACTGATGCCAACAGGCCAGGATTTCACCCTTAATCTTTTAGGTTTTTATTCCTAACTCAGGATTATTCAGTGAGTGGCCCACGCTCACACGTTTCACCCTATGTATTGCTCCAATTGTTTGCTGCACCTATTGCCCCCAGGATTTTTCTACATAATTAGCAACATGTGGGGTGTGTTTGTTCACCTAAGTGGCACATGGTGCTGTTACTGCTCTAACTGGATGACTCGCATATGCCCACAGGGCTTTCCAGATGACTGTGTGAACACCTCTACAGTGACCGTTTCTGCCAACACCCTATTCCGATGAGGTTTCACAATGCTCTTCCTTTCCGCTAGCATCTCTGCAAACAGAAAGGTGCCCCGGTGCAGCGTTGCTAACTCTGGCAATTTTCTCACGAGCCCTATAATATTTAGTGTTTTTCTTACAGCCCCAGCTCCTGTAGTCGGGTCATTTTGTGAAAATATATCAGCTTTCAATGAAGCTTCATGGTCGTGGAGGAAATCTTGCAAATGTGACCCAGGTGGCCTATAGGCTCAAAAACCAAACCACCCTCCCTCCACCACCACCAAATGGAACATAAATAAAAAGAACCCAACATTTTACACACACACACAAAAATCTCATGATTTTAAAGCCAGTCTCATTATTTTTGCGGGGGAGGGGCCATGACTCCTGATTTTTGAATGCTTGAGTTTGGCAGGGCTGAGTACTAACAGCTGCAGAAAGTGAATGAAAGGGATCAGCCAAGTTTTGCAAAAACAGAAACTTAATATCAGGCTTGTAAATTCGTATGTGGGCACCCAAATAAGTGGGCTAGTTTTCTGAAGCGTTGAGCCCAGCATTCCCATTGATTTCAGCACTGTTGCATGCCTGCCTTGCACCATCCAGAATTCAGGGTACTCTTAATGGGATGCCTCCAGCTTCCCCTGTTAGTCCTACGAAGTCTGGATTTTGGATCATCAGCGTGAACAGAAAGAGCTGTCTGTTTATTCAGGCCTTTCCTGAGTGAGCAGCATAAGTTTCTTGTGGAGGCTGGAGACCCGATTCCAAGTTGATTTTTTGTCAGCTATTGTTGCTGCTGTTACATGGGGGTGATTTATTGCAAATTCAGCTAGAGATGGGCACGTGCTTTTTACAAAGATAATAAGGATTAAATAAAAAGTCTTCTCCGGAAAGCAAAGAATGGGCCCAGGCTAGAGATACAAAAAGAGATAGGGCCAGATCTGTAGCTGGCATCAGTCGCTGTAGTGCCGTCGACTTTAATGGAGTGCTGCTGAGTTTCACCAACTGATGATCTGCATTTTGAATGTATTTCATGATTTTCAAGCATAACAAGCGGCTGGCAGGGTGAGTGTAGATGCAAGGAAACAGATAAAGGATTGTTGTGAAATGCAGCTGTCTCGTGGGAAGCAGTGGGCAGAAGAGCTGAATGCCCACTGAAGCCTCTTTCCAAAATCCTTGCGCTGTGCATGCATTTAAAACCTGCACGCTGGCCCCTAGCCACACCCTGGTGTGAGCTCATTTCCAGCTGGCTTGAGTGCCCACACAAATAAACAGTGTCCAGTGCATGCAGAAGGAGTGTGCATTGGTCCGTTATTAATCCGGATAAAACTAAGTTCCTGGACATGACCAGCAAACAGTCTCCAGCTCCAGACTACAATCAGCTCAGTATTAACCTGTCCTAAAGGGACACGGAGCAGGTGGCAGCTGTCACATATTTGGGCAGCATCATACACAGAGCTGGAGGGTACTCAAGAGATGTGGACACTAGTACAGCAGTAGCTGTTGTCATGTTGTTCACACCCTTTAGCGGCCTCTGTGGGGACACTGGGACATCAAGCTTGCTACAAAGCTGCAGCTCACAGTTATACCAGCTCTGTTATATGGAAATGAAACATGGCTCCTGAGGAAGGCTGAAGAATGCCTGATTGAGGTTTTTGATGCTCTTTTGGTTCCGTCAACTTCTCCACATCAAGCGGCATGATAAGATCAGGAACAAGGATATTCAAAGCCGAACCCAGCAACCACCTCTCAGCACTGGTTCGGTTCAGTGGCTTTCTTGGTATAGGCATTTTATTACAGTGGAAGAGTAACAAATACGGAAGCATCTGTACCGCGGAATGCTTCTATGCAGCTGGTGATCATATGGGTGCTAAACGCTACGAGACTGCCAGCGATGGAAGTGAGCTGGATATACAATCAGGCCACCTTAAGCACCGGGCCAGAGATCGAGCCGAGCGGCGCTTGATTTGCAAGGAGTCTATGTCCGCTTGAAATTTGCCACGGTGCTGATGAGTGCATGCCGAGAAACGCATACACAAAAGATTCATTGTGCCCAGGTACGTGTTTCTCTGGAAAGGAAGCCCGGATCAGACCAGAAGCTGCCATGACGTATGGAATCACAGCAAAGAGGAGGCGGTTATTAAGAAAAAACGGCTATTCACCCTAGACAAACAAACAAATTTCCATACAGTGTGAGTTCCTTCTTGATCTTTCTTGTTTACCATACTGTGGTGGACCTCCATATAGCATGTCTACTGACTGAATAATGGGCTGCAAGTAAGCATTATGCAGGAGGAAATATAGCTTGGAAAGTATTGCTCTTATGAGATGCAGTTGGTTTGCTCCACTCTTTCAAGTGTGACCTGTAGGGCAGCTCAGGGTAGAACATAAGAGAGTGTGCTCTAGCTTCAAGATCTTTTCCAACTCTAATTTCTGTTGGCTGGAGGCTGATCCCCTTGTTCACACTGGGTAGCATCTTATTCTTCAAGTACCCCTGTTGAAATCAATGGGATTCCTCATCGGATTAAGGTGCTGCTCGCGGTAAGAACAGGTAACAGGATTTTGCCCTCTAATTCATTGTTGTTAGCAATGGTCCAGAAGCAGTCCCTCCCTGCCAGAAGTTGGGCGACTAACCGTCTGCCGAGCAGTATGCTTTACTTCGAAGGAGCCTGATTACTGACCACTCTGACGCAAACTTGGAAACTGGTGTCCTTGTCTGACCGACAAAAACATGTGTTATCGATTATGATAGCTGCTCATAAAGCACTATGCATTTTCCTGAGTGTACTGGCTGTGAGCTCACTAATGTCCGGTCATATGCAGAAGCTGGGTGTGCCTGTCACTGATTTCTTCAAAATCGGACTCAGAAAGTCAACTGACAGCATCCCAGAAGTCCAGCAAGCTGGGACATGATGACAGCATATGATTCAAACTCCCTGCCCCTATCTAACACAGGGGTTAAGGTGGGGGTGACTCATGTGGGTAATGACAATATCCTAGCTGGCGTAATGGGCAGGGTGTCTCAGTGCCTGCCCAGGCAGATGACACTAGTCTGTTGGGAATGATCCTGCAAACGGAAGCCCTGCTGAGTGATCTTGTTCTAAGTCTGTTTCCCAAGCCACCATATTCCCCCGATCCCTCTGTTAGGCCACCAGCTCTGTGTCTGTGTGTGGAGAGGGACCTGTCCCCACAGAAGAGGGGTGTTCTATCCCTGCAGTGTGAAGTCCCCCGGCTTTCCCCTGCCCAAGATGCTCTGTGGATTTGCAGCTCTGTGCAGCTGGAAGGGGAGGTAGGCCAGGGACCAGATGGGCATGAAGCTGTATGAACCTGTTCTACTTTCTGCTCACTACTGTGGAACACCCTTTAAGGGAGCAAAGAAGGTAGGGGAAGCCCAGGAGATGGCCCCTCACTCGATGAATAGTCCTGCTGAGCCAGATAGCGGAGCCCTTACTCAGCCTGGTGGCCACGAATCCTACTCATGTGGCAACCTTTACTCATGCTGAGTAGTAGCCTACTCCCTTGAGTAGTCTCACTGATATCAGTAAGTCTGCTCCCGGAGTAAGGTGCGAAGCTGGCACCGATGGGAGCAGGTTACCATCTCCCAGCACAGTTCTGCTGACTCACCAACCTGGCTTCCATTTTGTCTGATTGAACTTCAGTCACTTTGCTCTGATCCAAGCCGCTATCTTGCTCTGGCACTGAGAAAACAAACACAGCACCCCTGAGTCACAGGGTTGCCATCCCTCCAGGATTGTCCTGGGGTCCCCAGGAATGAAAGATTCATCTTAAATTAAAAACCACGGCATGTGAGGAAACCTCCAGGCAAAAGCTGGCAACCCTGCCCGGAGAGAGTGCATCAGAGCATGCCCAAGGAGGCCAATGGAGAGAGGAAGGAATCCCCCGTGGTTAGGGCACTAGCCTGGGGCTTGGGAGGCTCAGGTTCAACTCGCTGCTGTCTCACACGCTTCCAGAATACTTAGGTGGGAAATGATTTCTCCTTCTGTTACTCATCTATCATCTACTACTTTTCAGCCAGGCAGATTTTGGCTAACACGAGCAAATGAAATGCCATCACCATCCAATTACACTGGTATTGCATGTCTAAATTTAGCACGTATTTACTTCAGTGGGGATGGGGTGGAATGGCCAGGTATGTGTGCTGTCTGTTATTTTAATTACATTTAAAGGGTCACTGCAGATTGAAATCTAGGTAATTTTTTTTTTAAAAGAGCTGAAATAACATCTGGTTCTACACCTGGCCCTAAATTGTCCTGCTGCTGTGTGTAGTTTTACAAATCACATTTTCCTTTTTTTAAAAGTATTTCTCTCTCTCCCAGAGCTATGGGACAGACACACACAAGCCACAGGGAAACTGAACAATGCTACAGGGGCAACAGAGCGCTGTCATATGTAAAAAAAAAAGTGTACAAACTCAAAAATAATAGAGAGTTCCCCCCCCCCCCCCAACCTCTTTCAGTAGTAGTCCCCTAAGGTGTTACTTGTAATAATAGGAAGTACAAAAATTTCAGATGTAAATGTGATTTTTAAGTTGATGGTCACTTAGGACAGATCTTTTGGGTGACATGCAAATGCAAACAATTCTCAAGACTTTTCATGTAAGGGACCTAATGCAGAGCTATCAGACTCAGCAGGCACATCTTCATTGAAGTCAACAGCAGTACACTTGCTTGGGAGGCAGTGTTGGCTAGTAGCTAAGGGCAATGACCAAGACTCCAGAAAGCTGGGTTCTGCTCCTGGCTGTCAGGTGACCTGCTGGGTAACCTTGGACAACGCACTTCTGTGCCTCAGTTTCCCCATCTGGAGATAGTGATATGCATTTCTTTGTAAAGCACTTCAAGATCTACTGATGACGTTATTTTATATCAGATCTAAATTTGACCCAATTACTTTATATTACTTTCTAGCTTGCAAGGACCAAATAAAGCTGAGAAATGTACACACACATTCTTGCTGATTTATCCCTGATGAGCTCAGCTCTTTTGCAACTCCCAAGCTAGGAGGAGTGCTGGACTCTACCTTACCTCCTTTGGAAATTCCCACCATAAATCTCTTCCCAGAAGTTTATGTCAGGTTATTTCTGGTCTATGAACTCAAGTTCTCATAATCCTAGTTTTGTTTACTGTATTACACTTCTCTTTCTGAATGTATGGATCAAATTCTGGAACTGATCCTGTAGTCATCATTCAGGCAAAATGTCTGCTGCCTTGATCAGTGTCAGTGAGGAGTTACTACGCAGATTCACACCAGCTGAAGATCTGGCCCCTTACGTTTATGTAGCCATTTGCTTAGATGATTGCCCAGTGTGTACATGCGACCATGGCAGCTGCGTGTGCAAATCAGACAAACAAGTGCAGGTATATTATTGCACGTACGATTGCATGTGCATGTTAGTTTCATTGTCCAGATGAAGTCTGGATTGCAAAAAGTGCTGTTTATTTAGGGCGCCCTCACTCACCAACCTAGTGACCCATTGGAGACAAGAGGTGGATTCATGGGAGTAAGAGTTTACAGAGTTTTGCCTGAGCAATGAGCACAGAATTAGGCCCTGAGTTTTTAAGGGACTGATCCTGAAAACCTCTATTGTCTTGCATCATGCATTAGTCATTTACCAACCTGTGCAATGAAGGGGTTAAATGTTACCAATAGGAAGAATAGTGTTTTATACCCATTTTGCACTCGTGTAAATGACTACTCATGGTACAAGGCAATGGCAGACCATGCCCTATGTGCATAAAAACTATGGGCCAAATTCCTCTCATTAGCCAATGAAGTGAATGAAGAGAGTTACGCTGAGGACGATTTATCAGAGGACTAAATCCACTCCGGGAGTGGAAAGCCAACGTTGATGGGGATACATTGACTTCAGTCACATAGAGGGGGATGCGGCTGGTATTCCAGCTAGGGGAACTGGCAGTCCCAAGGGATGCACTGTAGGCCTGTGTTGGGAGTGGTAGAATCCATTTAAGGCAGTGGTCTCCAAACTGTGGGGCGCACCCCCCTAAGGGGGCACGGTGGGCCTGGGTCAGCCCCCACAGGGGCCAGGGAGAGAGCGCCACCCAGCCCTGCTCTGCCCTAGCTTCACTCTGGCCCTGCTCCTAGCACTGGGCTGCAGCTGTGGCTCCGGCTCTGCTCCCTGGCCCCTGCTGTGGCTCCGGCCCCACTCCTGGCCGCTGGCCCGTGGCCCCGTTCCCGGCCCCATCTCATCTGTGGATCAGCTCCCGGCCAGCTCTGCTCCCAGCCCCAGCCCCAGCCCCGCTCCGGGCCCCAGCCCTGGCTCAGCTCCAGGCACCTGGCTGCAGCCCCACTCCTGGCACCTGGCCGTGGCTCGGCCTCCAATCTCCATTCCCAGATATGGCCCCGCTCCCCGGCCCCTACTGCAACTCCAGCCATTGCTCTGTCCCCCAGCTCCATTCCTGGCCCCCGGCCGCAGCTCGGCTGCCAGCCTGCAGCCTTGCTCCCAGGGCCTGGACCCAGGCTTGGACCCAGCCCCACTCTCCGCCATGGCCCCCACCCCGACCCCACTCCCAGCCCCCGGCCCAGCGGGGCACGGACACATTCCATTACTGGTAAGTGGGAGCGCGAGAGGAAAAGTTTGGGCACCACTGATCGAAGGTGACTATTTAGCAGTGATGTTGTTTTTCCGTCTCTCTAGCATCATTTGAAAGAAGCTGGCCTGCTTGTGAAATCTAACAGTGCCGACCCCCATTTCTAGGAGAATCAGTGGTTAGCAAACAAGAAAATTAACTCGGAAGCTGTCATTTCTCTGGGATTTGATGCTGAGTTATTTGTGGTCCCAGTGGCAGAGCTAGAACAGGAAATTGTGTTTTTCTGCCTTTCCCAAGTTTTCAGTGATTAAGTAATTCAATTCTTTGACCCTTTACCATCTGGCAGAGGTGCCAATGAAGCTTGGTTCATTTAACACAGGTTTTGTACAATGTTTCAGTAACACGCCCACATTTTCTGATGTTTGGACAAGAACTTTTCCTTATGCTTATTTCACAGTAATCAACTGAAGCCAGCGTAATCAGAAGGAAATGCATATCTGATCAACAAACAATATAATATTACCTAGCTACTGTAAATGTCTGTCTTAGTGTGCGCAAAATCCTAAATATTTGTTTCAGTTTTTGCTATCCCCTGGCCTTCCTAACAAGAATAATTTCAGATGAGAAATTATTCCAACGTCTCTTTTATGTTTTTCCAAAGAGTGTAATCAAAATTTATGGTTATTGTTTTATCCAGCAAGAAGTGACAAAAGTTTCCTGAAGCACCCAGAGATCAAGTTATGAGATTCTACTACCGCAGTCAAGTTTTTGGGCAATCTTATTATTTATGAAGTTGTTTTTTTCAGCAAAGAAAAGCCATGTGTCCTTTTGAAGTTAAAAAAAAAAAAAGGCAATAAACGATCTGGACCACATTTTACAAACATTTGGGGCTAGAGCAGTTTGTATCAATTGTCTGTTCGCTGGCCGTGCGGATTTTTTAATTTATTTATTTAGTTTTGGGTCGATCCAAAATGAAAGTTTTTCAGTGAACTCTGTGACTTTATCCTCACGCACAATTATTTCAAATTTGGGGACAATGTATACCTCCAGACCCGTGGCACCACAATGGGCACCCGCATGCCCCCACAATATGCCAACATTTTTATGGCTGACCTGGAACAACGCTTCCTCAGCTCTCGTCTACTCACGCCCCTTCTCTACCTACACTACACTGATGACATCTTCATCATCTAGACCCATGGGAAGGAAACCCTGGAAGAATTCCACCATGATTTCAACAGCTTCCACCCCACCATCAACCTCAGCCTGGACCAATCTACACGGGAGGTCCACTTCCTAGACACCACAGTGCAAATAAGTGATGGTCACGTTAACACCACCCTATACCAAAAACCCACCAACCGCTATGCTTACCTACATGCCTCCAGCTTCCATCCTGGACACACCACACGATCCATTGTCTACAGCCAAGCGCTGAGGTACAACCGCATTTGCTCCAACCCCTCAGACAGAGACTAACACCTACAAGATCTTCACCAAGCATTCTCAAAACTACGATACCTGCACGAGGAAATAAGGAAACAGATCAGCAGAGCCAGACATGTACCCAGAAGCCTCCTGCTGCGAGACAAGCCCAAGAAAGAAACCAATAGAACTCCACTGGCCATCACAAACAGTCCTCAGCTAAAACCTCTCCAATGCATCATCAGTGATCTACAACCTATCCTGGACAACGATCCCTCACTTTCACAGGCCTTGGGAGGCAGGCCAGTCCTCGCCCACAGACTACCCGCCAACCTGAAGCATATTCTCACCAACAACAACACACTGCACCATAGTAACTCTAACTCAGGAACCAATCCATACAACAAACCTCAATGCCAACTCTGCCCACATATCTACACCAGTGACACCATCACAGGACCTAACCAGATCAGCCACACCATCACCGGTTCATTCACCTGCACATTCACCAATGTAATCTACGCCATTATGTGCCAGCAATGCCTCTCTGCTATGGACATCGGCCAAACTGGACAGTCCCTACATAAAAGGATAAATGGACACAAATCAGATATTAGGAATGGCAACATACAAAAACCTGTAGGAGAACACTTCAGCCTCCCTGGACACACACTAGCAGATATAAGAGTAGCCATCCTGCAGCAAAAAAGCTTCAGGACCAGACTTCAAAGAGAAACTGCTGAGCTTCAGTTCATTTGCAAATTTGACACCGTCAGCTCAGGATTAAACAAAGACTGTGAGTGGCTAGTCAACTACAAAAGCAGTTTCTCCTCCCTTGGTGTTCACACCTCAACTGCTAGAAGAGGGCCTCATCCTCCCTGATTGAACTAACTTCATTATCCCTAGCCTGATTCTTGCTTGCATATTTATACCTGCCTCTGGAAATTTCCACTACATGCATCTGAAGAAGTGGGTATTCACCCACAAAAGCTCATGCTCCAATACGTCTGTTACTCTATAAGGTGCCAGAGGACTCTTTGCCGCTTTCACAGAATAAAAGGATTTTGATCAACTTGAAACACAACTTTTTGTTTCTGAGGCATTTGTTTCCTTCTTTAAAAATGTTCTAAAATAAGTGAAGTAAAAATTGCAAAACAAAAAGTTATTTCAAATTTGAAACGTTTCATTTTGAAAATGTTGTAACATTTTGATTTTGATTTTTTTTTTTAATTTCGACCAAAACATTTCAACAAATTTGACGCAAATATGCAAAATGTTTCAATTGACCCAAATCTGCAATTTTTTTCAGGGGGGAAAAAAAAAAGTTTCCGCTGAAAAATTTCACCCAGCTCTCTTTTGGACCACATCTTGCATGCCACCAAAACAACATGAACAAATTCCTTTGAGGTTGAATTGTGATGCAAAAGTGGCATTGATTCTTACTTGCATATCCTTTCTCCATGAGAGAAAGATGTTTCTCCACTAAGCTATTAGCATACCAAGAGCACTGCATTTTTCGGGACTGGGTATTCCTCTGTTCCCAAGATCAGCCTGTTCTTCAGGAGAATTGCAAGTAACAATGAAATGTACTTAGCCAGCAATGAGCAATTCTTCCGGTGGAAGCCCACAGTAAAGAGGGACTTGCATCATCACAGTTATGTGAGGCAGAAAGTGATGAAAACGTCCTTTGAAAAGTGAATTGAGGGCTAGATGGCCCCAGCCTGACTCTGCTTGGTTAGCTCTTGGTGCCATTCATTTCAAAGGGACTACTTGTGTGAGGAAGTACTCCCCAGCATAAACAAGGCTTGCCCACTCCAGCTCCTAGTGCTGCTGACAAATGCCAGACGAAGAGCTGTGGAATGTACAACCCATCCTTTGTCTACAGAACAGAGGAATGGCACAAACAGGGCCAGGGCAATGGCTTCCATTTTGGATGCCACCCCCGCGACTCAACCACATACGTCCAGATCTAAAAGCTTGAGCTGCTACAGCTTGAGAGCCACTGTTCTATAACTAGGGGCTGTGACAACTCATATCCTCTAGAGTTCAGCACAGAGCAGGACCTTTAACACACACTCCCTCTCTTAGGGGCGTCGTGAGGATAAATACGTTAAAAAGATTATGAGACGCTCAGATACCACAGTAATGAGGGCCATGTAAGTACCGTAGTTAGCATACAATGTGTACAGTATGTAGGAGTTTCTGTGGCTGTCTTTTTTTTAATTTGTTGTACTTGGAAATGTGATATTATATGTGTGTTGCTGACTCCAGGCTTTTGCAAACGCTGCATCAGAAATCGGAAATTCTTTTGGGGATTATATCAGTCCATATCTGAATCTGGGTAATATTTGTATTAAGACGAGGTTAAAGAACTGGAAACATAGGATGAAGTAGTTTTACATCTGCAATGTGAGCTTACTGCGTGAAGCCAGTGACCTTAGCTACTACTTGGAAACCCCCTTCACTTTTCAATTCCTGGAATTGTCAGTAACCATAAAAGAGCTGTGAGGATTCACTGGGTGTCAAAGATGTGCACAAGCTTTGGAAAGAGCAGAGGCTCTCAGAAGAGGCCTGTATGAGAGCTACATTTTACGGTCATAATTCATGGCTTAAGGTCATATTATATTTATATAAGGCCTGACTTACTCCCCACAGGAATGTTATGAGTCTGAATTAATCTTTATACAACACTTTGAAGATGAAAAGCCCAGCACTGACGCTAAGAATTATTATTATTCATCCAGATGTGATATAAAGGGCTTTAGGTACTGTATAGCTAAGAAATACTTCAACTACCTCTGAAATGTGGCCAGGAGGCAGTCAGGCAGAAGGCAGCAATGAAGAAACAACCAGCTGCGCAAATACAAAATGGAAAATGACTTCCTCGGAAGGAGAACCGCAGAAAAGATCTGGGGGTTAGAGTAGATCACAAACTAAATATGAGTCAACAATGTGATAGTGTTGCAAAAAAAAAAAAAAAAAGCAAATATCATTCTGGAAGGTTAAATTAGCAGGAGTGTTGTAAGCAAAAAAGGAGAAGGAATTCTTCCACTCTATTCATCACTGATAAGGCCTCCACTGGCGCATAGGATCCAGTTCTGGGCACCACACTTCGGGAAAAGGTGTGGACAAATTGGAGAAAATCCAGCGAACAGCAACAAAAATAATTAAAGGTCTAGAACAGTGTCTCTCAACCTTTCCTGACTGCTGTACCCCTTTTCAGGAGTCTGATTTGTCTTGTGTCCCCCAAGTTACACCTCACTTAAAAGCTACTTGCTTACAAAATCAGACATAAAAATACAAAAAAGTGTCACAGCCACTATTACTGAAAAATTGCTGACTGTCTCATTTATACCATATAGTTATAAAATAAATCAATTGGGATATAACTATTGTACTGTACTTACATGTCAGCATATAGTTTATAGAGCAGTATAAACAAGTCATTGTCTGTATGAAATTTTAGTTTGTACTGACTTAGCTTGTAAAACGAGGCAAATATCTAGATGAGTTGATGTACCCCTGGAAGACCTCTCTGTACCCCCAGGGGTATGCATATGCCTGGTTGTGAATCACTGGTCTTGAATACATGACCTATGAGGAAAGACTGAAAAAATTGGGTATGTTTAGTCCAGAGAAGAGACGACTTGGGGGGGACATGATAACAGTCTGCAAGTATGTAAAAGATGGTTATAAAGAGGAGGGTGATAAATAAGGACAGGATAAGAAGTAATGGGTATAAATTGCAGGAAGGGAGATTTAGGCATTAAGAAAAACTTCCTAACTGTTAGGGTAGTTAAATGCTGAAACAAATTGCCCAGGGAGGTTGTGGAATCTCCATCATTGGAGATTTTAAGAGTAGATTAGACAAACACCTGTCAGGGATGATCTAAATAATACTTAATCCTGCCTCAGTGCAGGGGACTGGCCTAGATGACCTTCCAGTCCTACTTTTCTATGATTCAGTGATACCATATCCGCAGGACAAGGGGAAGTAAAGAAAGAAATTGAATTTTTGATCATGAATAGATTTATTTATCTAATTGAAATTATAGGTTGGCAAAATGATCACTCAATTTGGAGTTTGACCAGGACACACAAAGTAGATGACTTTGCTATCGGCAATGCTAAATGTGTACAATCATCTGTATCTTTGTTTAGCACAAAATCTTCCCTTACATGCAGAGCACAAAAAGGTAGACTCCATGGGCCAGATCTTGGCCCCATTGGGTACGTCTACACAGCAAAGAAAAACCCGTGGCTGGTTTGTGCAGGTGACTCAGTCTTGTGGGGCTTGGGCTGCGGGGCTGTTTCATTGCTGTGTAGATTTATGGGCTTCAGCTGCAACCCGAGCTCTAGGACCATCCCACCTTGCAGGGTCCTAGAGCCAAGGCTCCAGCCTGAGCCCAGATGTCTACATAGCAGTGAAACAGCCCCCCACCTCGAGCCCTGCGAGCCGGAGTTGGCTGGCATGGGCCAGAAGTTGGTGTCTCTTTGCTGTGTAGACATACCTTGTAAGTCCTCTTTGTGCCATTCCAGTGGCACGCTGGTGTCTTGAGGCATCAGCAAACCTTTTAACTGAGTCTGCACCAGCACCTTCTACCTCTTAGGCATAGGAGGACGTGGGATGGGCTGGAAGCAAGAACGGGCAGGGCATGGAGCATGAAACCCACTATCTCCCAATGCAAGTAAGAGCAGCCCTGGGGCTGCTCTAGGCTATGTTGAGGGACAGGTTGGCCCCCACCAGTCCCCAGGATCAGGGAAGTGAAAAGCTGGGATAAAGTTGCCTACGACCCACCCACCCGCTCGCTCAAGATGTGCCAGTGCCACCTTTGTGCCACTGGAGACTTGGTCCCAAATGCCCAGATTTTGACTAAATCAGTATGAAACCCATTCACCTCCCAGCACATTTTCCATACAGTTTGCTGGTGTCTGGCTCTCACAGCAGTTGCTGGCTCATTTGGCACGTGATCCTGTGTAAGGCAGCCAGTCAGCAGTTTTACAGCCGCAGCTCACTGGTCTGAATTGTCTGATTTGGAGTAAGTCCAGAGCACATGCCACCATGCACCGCTTTCAGTTCTTCCCCTCATGCAGACAGAAGACAGGTCTGACAGCCGCCTTGACAAGCTCATTGCAGTGTAGGAGCCTGATCCTCAGCTGGTGTAAATCAGCAGAGCCCCATTGACTTCAGTGGAGCTATGCTGATTTGCCCCAGGTAAGGGCTTGGCCTAGTATGTTCTGCGGACACATAACAAATGAAAGGCTATAAAAGAAGTTGCTGGCCTCTGACCAATAGGTCATTTGCCCTTTGCTCCTTAATTCTGGCGATACCATGGGTTGTTTGGAGCACTGTGTTGTATGTCACAGAGATAAATGTATTCCCAGCATAGTTCACTCGCTAGAGATTTGTCATGAACTATGACCTCTTGATGAAGACTGGGGAGAGGAGGAGCTGGAGCGAGACCAACACAGAGTGACTCCCTCCCTACAAACCAATCAGGCCGCACAAACGTGCCGCCCCAACCCTTCCCTTCCTTGGTTCCTGCTGCAGGTTGGCGCTGATCCTCTGGCAGCCTCCCTGAGCTGGCTGAAGCTCAATCCAAAGCTTTAGTGCTTGAGTTCATGAAAGCATGCCGTGAGGAAAGTCAATTGAAACAGAAAGGCGTGCGGATTGTGTAAGGATGTGCACAGACCAAAGATCAGCCTCCATTTTGGAAGGTGAGGCTCTGATGTGGCAGGGGGCAGATCTGTGCCAAGTAATGCTTGAATAAAAACAACATCGTTGTTCAGGACAAGCTCACCGTGCCGTAACAAGAACCCACCGCAAGGGGGAGGTCTCACCAAACTAGTCCAGGAGGAGGAGAGCTGAGGGGGAAACTTCTTGCCCCAGGCAGGGAGAGGAGGAGGAGCTCCACTCTGTCTTAGCTGAGTGGGGGAGCTGTGTTCCTCTCCTCCCCCTCCCTTTCCTGCTCCTCCTTAATTTAACCCCTGAACATTTGAATAGTAGAAATACATTTAAGATTAACAGCCAAACTTTGGATGTTAATCTGAACCAAGATCGAAAAGAACCTCTTTGATGCTCTCCTGTTGCTCTATTATAAACAAAACAAAAAGTAACTGCTCAGTCATATGATTAAATATTATAATCATTGCAAATGAATAGTAATTAACTCCTATGGGGCCAGATCATCAGCTGGTGAAAGTCAGCAGGGCTCCCTTGAACTCAAGGGTGTTATATCAGTTGGGGATCTGTGCCCTTACTGCATTCTGTTTAGCGCCAATTATTTAGCTCAGTGTCTTCTCAGCGTTCACTCTCAGTGAGTTAGACCCCACCCGATGGCCTACCTTGTAATTCTATGCTTACACTGTGATGGACAGGCTCAAGAACCAAATGTGGAAGTGTAATGGCTGCTATCTTCACCCACCCACTGAGGAGTGAACCATGGACTTCCAGACTTAAAAAGCATGAGTTCCTACAGCTTCAGCTAAAGTGCCAAGGCACTAAAGATGTGGCCCGTACAACTCATAGCTTCTGTGGATTGGCCCAGCGGGACCTGTAACATGCACTCACCAACAGCTTACAAAAGCAGCTAGCTGAAAAGATCCATATCACCCAACTGACTGTTAAATGAACTGGGAAGTGACTAGATGGCCAATTCAGTGTAAAAAAAAAAAAAAGTTAAACCAAACTAAACATATTGGAATAGCAGAACCACAACACACACAAAATGTGATTTGCGGGAAACGTTATGTGTTTAATCATAGTCATGCTCTAAAGAAAAAAACTTGAAATAACTGGTGGCGTCGTTACAAATGGCAGAGTGTGTATATGTGTCTGCTTAAAGTGGACTGATTTGTGGGTCAGGTATTTGTAACTAATTCTGTGTTCTCTGGGACCACTGGCTGTCTGTTTCAGCTACACAGTGCTTCAGTAGCTCTCAGTTACATCACTGTTCTCATTAGCCTGTTAACCTCAAGGTCATTCTGAGCTTGCCTTTGTGCCATCTGATATGGACAACGGTGATAAACTCAGGTGACCAGCAGAAAGTGTGACAGTGTTTTATTAGGTGTATCTGTTGAGAGCATAGGAAAGGAAGAAAGAAAGGGAAATGTTAATTTATAATAGCAGTCAAACTCTTCGTTCCTTGGGAAATCCTTTGTATGGATTATGCAGTGAAAAGCAAATAGGAACATGTGTAGAAGGGCAGTAGAAGATGACAGGAGAGAGATTATGAGAGTCAGTAGTTCAGTTCACTAAAACGAAACTGAACATTGCGATTTGTATTTAGAACATACATCCTGGTGTAAATCAGCATTGCTCCATTGAAGTAAGTCGCACCACACTGATTTACAGCCGCTAAGGATCTGGATTTTTATGGCATTACTGTTACTTTTTTCATTTCCTAATGTGATCAGAGAACAAATATTTTGAGGGAGGATCTGAAATATAGCATTTCAGCCTGTGGGGGATAATTCCTCCAATCTATCCCCCCCCCCCTTCCCAAATACAACAAATGGGAGTCCTCAGCAAGGTAGAAGGGAGACACTTAACGTAGATAGTTACTTAGATTGTAAGCTCTTTTACTCCTGTGTTTGTAAAGTGCCTAGCACAGAGAGGTCCTGATCAATGCCAGGGGCTCCTAGGCTCTGCTTCATAAATACCAATAAGAAATAATTAACAAAGGAGTAGGTTTCCACTACATCTTTGTGAAACGCGGAGTACAATGAGACCCTAATCCCTCTTTGCAGCCTTTAAGTGCTACTTAAGGCAAATAATAAATAACAATAATTACTCAGTCAGACTTTATAGTAAGGTTCCATTTATAAATGGTTTATGAAGCTGTGACGCATGGCCAGAAAGGGTTAAATATCCTGCAAAATAAATAACCCTCAAAAGACATGCGGAGAGATAATGTTTGTGTTTTTGTGTATTTACAGATGTATGAGTAGGGTCGACAATGTAATCAATAGTCCCTGTCTATGCTGTATTCTGATATCATTTAAATGAATTGTAAACACGGGATATCTCAGTTTTCACCTCTCTTTGAAATGTTCTGTGAATGGTGGGAGGAACAAGCAAATGGCCTTATGTTAATTCCTATAACTAAATACGGGTGATGGTCCTTCTTCAAAGTCATCCTAATTACCTTTTGTTACCAACTTGTCAAAGAGGACATGAAATTGTATAAAAGATCCTTGGGCCCTGATTCTGTCATCTCAGATCTGCTTAGGCTTCATCCGGGGAAGTTTGAGTCACAAGACTGAGGTCCCAGTTATGCCGGTACCCCTGAATATGAGATTGGGACATTGGACTATGACCTATGAACTGAATTCTAAAGGAACTCTTTGCAACTACGAAGCTCACTATCTCTGCTATGAATCTGCATCTCAATGAATTGAACTCATGTCTGTATGTATATTGCCCACTGTAATATATTGCCTACTGTATACAAAGCTTTAGGCAGTTTACTATAGGATTGGCTGTAAGCATTGTCTTAGGTGTGAGATCTAAAATGCAGTTGACCTAGGATAAATGACTGGTCCTTTGGGACTGGGAGTAACCTGAATATTGTAAAAAGAAAAGGAGTACTTGTGGCACCTTAGAGACTAACCAATTTATTTGAGCATAAGCTTTCGTGAGCTACAGCTCACTCAGCTGTAGCTCACGAAAGCGTATGCTCAAATAAATTGGTTAGTCTCTAAGGTGTCACAAGTACTGCTTTTCTTTTTGCGAATACAGACTAACACGGCTGTTACTCTGAAACCTGAATATTGTAGTGATCTTTGGTGTATGGCAGTGTTTCCCAAACTTGGGACACCACTTGTTCAGGGAAAGCCCCTGGTGGGCTGGGCCGGTTTGTTTACCTGCTGCGTCCGCAGGTTCGGCCGATTGCGGCTCCCACCGGCCGCGGTTCGCCACTGCAGGCCAATGGGGGCTGCGGTCAGCGGTGCGAGCCGAGGGACATACTGGCTGCCGCTTCCCGCAGCTCCCATTGGCCTGCAGCGGCGAACCTGTGGACGCGGCAGGTAAACAAACCAGCCTGGCCCGCCAGGGGCTCTCCCTGAACAAGCGGCATCCCTAGTTTGGGAAACACTGGTGTAAGGGACCATCTTGCACAAAGCTAGGCTCACCTGGGTGGCAAGACAGATTACCCAAGGGAACTGTCTGTAATTCCATGTTAAGGCTGATATAGTGCCTGAGGAGTTCACACTTGATAATTGGCTGGTGAAATCTGAGAATAGAACTCACCACCAATTTGGGGTTTGTGCCCTGGTTCCTAACAGTCTGCCCTGAGGTTCATCCTCATGCGCAACTCACTGTCAGACAGCTTGATCGTCTCCCTACAACTGCTGTGTTATGCTGTATTTAGAAAGACTTGTTCTTTCCTCTTACCTGTCCTATATTGTACATACGGTAAGCACTGTCCAGATCCTCGCTAGAGACAGGATGGGATAGGAAGAATTATATTACTGCAGAGCAGTGGCTGCGCCTTTATCTGTCAATATCCTAATTTTTGCTTATGAATGTTGCTCTGTGTTTAAACAATCCTCTGAGGGCAGGATCTGCCTGCTTGCTATTGCCTCTTTACTGGCCCTGTTGGTAGCCCTTATTAAAAGGGACTGATCTGTTAAAAGCATCAGGTTTTTGTACTGTTTGGAAACCTCATAGACTCATAGACTTTAAGGCCAGAAGGGACCATCATGATCATCTAGAAGGTGTGAGTATCAGCGGGGGGAATTAGTTGGGTCACTACAAAAACTAATTTCCCCCTGCTGTTACTCACACCTTCTATCAACTGTTTGAAATGGGCCACCTTGATTACATTGGCCTCATTAGCACTACAAAAGTGATTTCCACCCCTTCTTGTCAACTGTTGAGAATAGCCCACTTCCACCTTAATTGAATTGGCTCACGTAGCACTGACCCACAACTTGGTAAGGCAACTCCCATCTTTTCATATGCTGTGTATTGATACCTCCCTACTGTATTTTCCACTCCATGCATCTGATGAAGTGGGTTTTAGCCCACGAAAGCTCATGCCCAAATAAATTTGTTAGTTTCTAAGGTGCCACAAGGACTCCTCGTTGTTGTTATTGTAAAGACTGTATAGTTGGGGGGTTTGATCCCTAAGGGGATATGATATATTGTGATTGTTTCCATATGAAAATCTTATCCGGCTGAAACAAAGCGATAAAGGTAAATTATTCTCAACCTGTTACATTACGGTGGATGATTTTACTAGATTCCAGGGTTTTATTGTTAACATGCCTCACTCATTTAGCTGTTTTGTTGATTGCCCTTAAAATTACTCCCTGTTTTTGGCAAAGGATTCCAACCCAGTGTGGCTGTACTAGCCCACCACAATGCATTGCCCATGGCGTTCCAAGCTGCTTATGTCTTCTGTTGTGATGGTGCTGTTTACCGTTACCCTGCTCTTACAATAATGCTCTTGTCATCATGCCAAATTTCCTTTCTTTGTGGCTTTCAGTTTGGGTAGTAAAATGTTTTATTTTTCCTTTTTTAATTCCAAACACACGGAGCCAGAGCATATAGCCATTATATAAGCACTAAGAACAGGCACAGAGCACTATCCCCCTCTGACTGAGCCTGCTTTATGAGTCATACCAAAACACCACAGTGCTGGTTTGCTTCTTTCCTTAACTATTGAGTAATAAACACCCCGATGGTCAGTGAGTATCAAAACAGAGACGCTGTCATTGAAATGAAGGTCTGTATGTATTAGGAAACAATTAAAAGCCCCTTCCTCACCATCAAAATGGAAAAGGTTGAGTTCAGCAGTTTCCCTGCATGCTAAAAAACAAACAAACCCCAAGCTGTGCTAGGTAATAGTACACATTTCAGTCCTGGGAATTCAAATAGCAGTTATCAAGAGCACTGATCTGCTTATGCACAGGAAATGGAGCTTTAGTGGCAAAAGTCTCCTAAGTTAGGTGCTGCCATTTTTTGTCTGATGGGTCAACCTCCCTTTTCTGACTCGGGGACACTGAATTACATCTTATGTTTTCTAGACAGCTTTTGATGACTCTGGAACTATGACAGAGCTGTCAGCATGCATAAAATGTTCCATGTAAGAAGACTGCTGTGGCCGCATACAGCCCCAGCATGCATTTCCATGCATAAATGCTGTCTTCATTGTTCCTGCTATAAGCTAAGAGATTCCTTTCCTTCCTCGAATCTAAGGCTACAGTTATGTCACGGAGGTCATGGAAACCGTGACTTCCAGAGACGCCCGTGACATTTTCTGCCCCGGGGCTGGAGCTGTCAGCAGGCAGCCCCACAGCTCTCAGCTGCTGCTGGGCCCTGGGGTTCCCCCTCGCGGGCAGCGGGGGAACCCCAGAGCTCCCAACTGCCAGGGGCGGCAGCCCCCTCTCCCCTGCAGCTGCCCAGCCGCAGCCGGCGGTGAGGAGCCCGCAGAGCCCCCAGCCACTGTGGGCGCTGGACCCGCTTTCCTCCCCATTTTGTCAGGGATATTTTTAGTAAAAATCATGGACAGGTCACAGGCTTCCGTGAATTTCTGTTTATTGCCCATGACATGTCCGTGATTTTTACTAAAAATATCCCCGACAAAATGTGAGCCTGACTCATATCCAATACAATGGAAGTTTCCGCTGGTTCCCAAACAGAAGAGAAAGCTTAGATTCCAGCTGGCCTAAAAGAGGAGGCCCAATCGCTTTGCTGAGGAATCTTTCAGATATGCACCCGTAGGCCCATATCTTGCAGACACTTATGTGTTTGCTTTAACTGTACACACCGTGTGTGTCTCATCGGACTGATGACGTGCATAAAGTTAAGCCTACGTGTAACTGTTTGCAAGATTGGGGCCTTAGGGAAAGACAATGGCTCTTTCCATTGGCCTCCATGGGCTTTGGATCAGAGCCTTAGGGAAAATATAGGTAAAAAAAGGCAGGCCCTTACTGAAAGAGACCAAATGGGCAACAGAATGGTGCTGGCCAGGTGCTAGTGACAAGAACCATTGTGAGACACAGCACAAGGCAAGACGCTTCAGGATGGGCAGTCCTACCACGCGGCAGGGTTCCCGCTTGTGATCTTTTGAAAATGAGCAGTGGGTGCCCCCAGGTAGCACAGTCTGCACTAGTTAGCTTGAGGGTCAGGCCACGCTGCCTCATCGGACCAGACCCACTTGGGACTGTGCTTTTGGGGCTGGCGTGGGAACGGTTTCCCCTCCTTGGTGTTTTCTACAGCACACACCTGAATTTTGCATGATGCACAGGGTAGGAAGAAGGGAAGGAAGAGAACAAGAAGCTTACTAATCCCTCTTCCAGCACTAGAGCAGCTGCTCAGCATAGAGATTATTAGCCTGCTGGCTCAATACAGATAAAAAGACAGGGGCCCTGCCCAAATGATCTTGCAATGTCAAGCCCTGGTCCTGCAAAGAGCTCCGGGCAGGCGTCAGAGTCCCACCCCAGCTGCAAAGGGCATAACTGAACAACAGAGAGGGGATGAAGGCTGAAGAACTGAGGCTACAGCAGTAAAATCACATGGTGACTCAGGCTATGTCTACACTACAGATCTTATAGCAGCACAGCTGTCCCGGGGCAGCCACGGCTGTAACGTCTCCCGTGTAGCGGCTCTACACCGACGAGAGAGAGCTCTCCCACCGGCATAATTACACCACCCCCAAGAAGCAGCGGTAGCTATGCTGGTGCCCCCATAGTGCTGTCCACACCGGCACTTTTGTCAGAGAAACGTATGTAGGTCAGGAAGTGTTTTTTCACACCCCTGGCTGACCAAAGTGCTAGTGTAATCATAGCCGCAGGGTAGCCACAGGGGCAGTGTGGTTTTATTTTTGTGGTACATAACTAACACATTAATGCATTTGATTATTTTCCTTTGCATCTGATTCGTTTGCTGCTGTCCAGCAGTAACGCCATTGCAAAGGCATTGTACATAGTTTGGGAGTCAAATTCTTCTTGTGCAACTCAGTTGAGGGAAGGTATTTTCCACCCCAGTTTTGAAGGACGGGGTTGTGGCTAAGGCACTGGATGGGGACTCAGGAGATCTGCATTCAACTCCCAGCTCTGCCGCAGACCTCCTGGGTGAGTTTGGGCAATTCACTTAACATAAGAATGACCGTACGAGATCTGACCAATGGTCGATCTAGCCCAATATCCTGTTTTCCGACAGTGGCCAATGCCAGGTGCTTCAGAGGGAATGAACTTAATCTCTTTGGGCCTCATTTCCCACCTATCAATGGGACAATAATCCTTCCTTGTCTATTTAGATTGGAAACCCTTCCAGATAGGGTCTGGTGTATGTACAGCACCTAGCACAATGGAGCCTAAACCCAGGTTGGGGGGCCTTTTGGTGCAACTGTACTATTAATAAATAAATAAATAGCTGCTATAAGTGGGTAACCGAATACAGTCACAAGTATCCAATCATTTCAAAATCTTATGACTAATGTACCATGAGTAGCCAAGCGAAATATAATTGTCTTCCGTGTCAGCGGGTAATGGGATGCTAATAATTATGGGAACAATGTTAAGTTGCAACCGACTAACTGGCACTTGACTCCAGCAAGGACGAGGACCAGATGTTTTCATGGCACATCTCCACAGCTCAGGATAATTCCTTTGTGGATTTCAACGTTTATGCAAACTGCCTGCCCTCAACCGTCACGCCCGTGGTTTCAGTTACAGAGACAGGACCATTAGACAGTAACCGCTCCCTGGAAACATGCAAGGAAAGTAATTGAAAATGTAACCATCCCCATGCCAACTGCTACGTGCAGCAGAGTTGGAAAGTAACAGGATTTGGAGCAGACTAAAGAAAAACAAATTCAGACAGAAAGTGACATTTTCCTCATTTGGATCAAAGGGCTGAATAGAACCTGGAATGATTTTATATTTGATCAGTCCTAAAGCTGCTGTCATACAGTGCAGGGGAGAACCTCCTTCGTGCACCATGGCTGAGTTGTTCTCTGTGTGCTGGGGATCTGGCTTTATCTATGGATTTCCACTCACCCTTCCAACAGACAAGAGGACTAACATGCATCCAGGGTCTGATCGAAACCGCACTGACGTCAATGGGAAACAACAGCCCCATCCTTCTTCAACTGAACTCCATGGCAGCTTTACTGTGGGCCAGCAGGGCCGGGCCTCGAATTGCAGACACTGTAAAGCAAGGACAGGGCGGTAAGAGGCAGACTCCTCTCAGCGTCGGGTTTGAAACGAAGAGAGATTTATCTGGCGACCAAACATCTGGAAAAGAACTTCTCAGTGTACTTACCCAATAGCCAGAAAAGTCATACATCCATTTTACATTGAAAACCAAGTTATTAAAAGCCATTGAAATGAATGGTTGCAATAAAAAGAAAAGTCAAAAGGGGTAGGGTTTAAGGGACTGGATCGCACTGCTTTTTTCTTGATCTCTTGCCCTGTCCATATGTGTCTTAATTCCTCCTCCTCCCCCATATTGTATGTTTTTTTTAGTCTCAAGGAGACAAAACAATCAGATCTTTTAATACACCCCAGAATGATATTTGCCTTTTTTTTTTGAAGAAATAAGCATCACAGTGTTGGCTTATATTCCATCTGTGACCCACTATAATCCCCAGATCCTTTCAGCAGTACTATCCCTTAGCCAGCTATTTCCAAATTGTGCATTTGATTTTTCCTTCCTAAGTGTAGTACTCTGCACTTTTCTTTTATTGAATTTCATCTTGTTGATTTCAGACCAATTCTCCAGTTTGTCAAGATTGTTTTGAATTCGAATCCTGTTCTCCAGAGTGCTTGCAACCTCTCCCAGCTTGGTGTCATCTGCAAATTTTATAAGCATACTCTCCACTCCATTATCCAAGTCATTAATGAAAATATGACTAGGATCGGAAACAGAACAGACCCCTGCAGGACCCCACTCAATACACCTTCCCCCTCCCCGCCCATCCCACTTTGACAATGAACCACTGACAACTACTCTTTGAGTACAGTCTTTCAACCAATTATGCACCCACCTTATCATAATTTCATCTAGGCCACATTTCCCTAGTTTGTTTATGACACTGTCATGTGGGACTGCAGCAAAAGCCTTACTAAAATCAAGATATATACATTAAACTTAACAGCTTTCAGGGGCAAATTCCAAACTGATACACCCTGTGCAATCCCTTTGGCTATCACAACACTGCATGGGGTTTAAGTCAGCACAGAATACAGCACCTAAGAGAACTAAGGGACACGTACTGTAGGTCACAAATGAATGATGACAGAATGAAAGCTTGAGACCTCCACCCTCTGGGGATTCGCTCTGCACTGGAAGAATTCCTGGGTAGCTGCTGAAGCCAGCATAATTTGCAGAGCAGCACAAAAGGGCCATAGAAGATAGACCCAATATGAAGAGTAAGCAAGTAAGTGTAAGCAAATCAGTGCCTTGTCAACAGCATTCTGTAGTGTCAGAAGCAAGGAATCCCACGTACAGGGTTGGCAATATTGGAAATGATGGGAGACAACACCTTGCAATAGCCTGTTGAGTTCAGTAGTAGGATGGGTACCAAAATTCTACTGAAAAGTGACCCTCTAGGCCAAGATTTTCAGAAGTAGGAGCCTCTAGACAGGCTGCTAAATCCTGCTTTATGCATCTAACTGGTTGGCCTGGTTTTCAAAAGTGCAGAGCGTCTTTTCTCCATTTGGCACTCTGGCAGAAACAATCACTGGCCATGGGTCTCAGTTAGCAGCTCTGAGCTCCAAGCTTTTCAGACACAGTATGGTCTCCACTGACAAAGTGGGCAATCATATGCCATGTCATTTGCATCAAGCAGTGGTTTCTTAAGCACTGGTTGGATGATTGCCTGCTATAGAGAGGACTGTAGATTTCCTTCTTCAAAGAAAGAAGTGGTGATCTCCATCAGCAGGAGTCCCAGGATCAAATACAGTAGCCAGAAAGGGTATGGATCAGAGTCACAAGTGGTGACATGGGTTTCTTGCCGAGTGATTGGGTTAAACTGCGGACCAGAGGCAAAGCCCACTGAAGTCAATGGGAGCCTTTCCATTGATTTCAGGGCCTGATCTAAAGCCTGCTATGATATTAATGGGCCAGCGTTTGTCAGGCAATTCCTCAGAGGCCATGTCAGTGTGAGGCACCTCCATGCAGTAGACCAATGGCTCCTTGCAGTGAGTGGTACCAGAATCCGCAGTACAACAGAGACACGCTGATGCAAGCCCCATTCCTCGATATAGCAGAGTGCAGTGTTTTACAACGCTAGTAAAATAACCCCAGCTCATTAGAAAGAAAAGGGAAAAAAGATCAATAATATTGGTCATACAGGGGGAGCCTTCTCTAAACAAACAACTGTTTGTTTGCTCCTGAAAACTACAACCAATTTAACCAAGGGAGATAGGAAAGGACAACACACAGAAACACACAGTCATACTACTTGGATCCTGGTAATAATGGCAAAAAAAGACATAAGGGAAAAATCTAGCTCTGCATTGGGAAAGGAAATAAATGCATCTTTTAGAGTAAGCTCCTCAAGGCAAAGCTCTGTCTTTATTTGTGTCTGATACATTGCTAAGCACAGCATCAGCACTTCACAACTACAGAATAATGGAATCACAATATTTAATAACTGAAAAATCCTCCTTCGACAATGCCCATTTCAACTGCACAAAATAAGAATGGTGGGATACATCCTTAGTAGATTACATTGACTTCAATGGAGCTAACACCAATTTACACAAACTAGCACATAGCTTCACAGTATTTCTAGTTGGGATTTCAGGTAGATAAATAGTCAGAGTCCAGATATCCTCTTCCTCATCTAACAAGTCAATCAGGGGAGATTTTGATTTTTCTTAAGCTGAACTTCTAAAGGCCTTCCTAGCACCCCCCACAACAAAATAAATAGAAGTCTCTCTCTGAAAGTTAATACGGTACATAAATCACCCGGATGCCGGACTGATATTGTTGTACAGTTTTCCAGAAGGCAGAACTTAAATGTATAAAGTGTATCCTTTAAAAGAGTTCTGGAAAATGAGAATGATCTTTAAAACAAATGAAACAATGACCGAACCCGACCCAAAAGGAAGGTTAGAACAGTCTTCATTCAAGTGATTCTTCTTCGCAGCGGTAGAGATCCTCCTCTCCATCCAAAATGCTACTAGAAATATAAAAAATCTGTGGCCTTCACGTGCCCCAATCTTGCAAGATAATCTCTGTGGGCAGACTGCTGCATATGAGTAGACTGCTGTAGGCTCTTTGGGACAGGGAACATCATTTTGTTCTGCATTTGTACAACGCCTAGCATAATAGGATCCTCTGCCATGACCGGGGCTCCAAGGTGCTTCCACAATACAAACAGATCAATATTATTATTACACGGGCCTGTGGGGATCATGTTGCAGAATTGGACCCTTTGATATGAGTCTCTCTCTAAATATCATTTTCTGTCCTTACACGGGGAAATTAAGGAAAGAATCTGATCGCATAGGCGCAGACTTCCCCTCTGCCCCGTGGGTGCTTGACCCCCCTCCCTGCCCCTGCCCTCACCCCTGCCCAGCCTCTTTACCGCCTCCTCCCCCAAGCGCGCCATGTCCCCACTCCTCTCCCTCCCTCCCGGAGAGTCCTAATCACTGCCAAACAGCTGTTAGGTGGTGGGCGGGAAGCGCTGGGATGGGGAGGAGCGGGGATGTGACGTGCTCGGGGGAGGAGGAGGCGAGGAGGGGGCAGGGGGAGCTTGGCTTCTGGTTGGTCCAGAGCACCCGCTAATTTTTCCCCGTGCGTGCTCCAGCCCCGCAGCACCCACAGAGTCCGGGCCTATGTCTGATCATATGATCACAGGACCATAATAACCAGTATGAGGAGGGGAAAAAGCAGTTCCCACTATATCCTTAAGAAAATTCCCAGCAGGATGTCCAATACAGTATACAAGTCTCTACATGAGGCTCACAATTCCATTATGGATTTTGTTAGCATTTTCTGAATTCACCATTCCTAATAGACCTCTACCCAATTGTCACCCTTTGCCCTGGTAGCTTGATTGCCAAAATTTTCCTCCTCTTTGAGTAAAACATCGGTTCCTTCACTTTGCTCCCAAAATGTCCCATTTCTTAGACATCTCAAATGTGTCTTTAATTTCTTTCACATCTGAGAGGGTGGGAATTTGCCATGCCTTGGTGCAGTAGTTCTATTATCCTGCTCTAACTTCTCAGCCACATCCTCAGTGGGTGTAAATCAGCAAAGCACCATTGACTTCAATGGAAACCAACACACAATCCAGTAATCCAGGGCAGGCAGGGAACGATGCTGGCTAAATGTATAGGGCAGCATGGCAGTGGTCAGACACCAGCACCCCTTGTCTCCATTGCTGGTACCTTTGCTTAAACCTCATCATCCTCATTCAGAACCCATTGTAGCCGGTGCAAAAATGCTCACTGACATCATTGAGCCTTGGAAAGGCCCCCATGTTAAGGAATCATCCAGTTCAATTCTCTTTGACCCTTCTCATGGTTAGACACATGTAAGATTCCACCTACCCACCCAATCCTCTTTATCTAGAATAGTTCTCTCAGGTTGAAATGCTCAGCCTCCATTTGAGATTATATGAAGCACGAAGGAAAGGGAGGAACCAACCCCTGAAACTAAAAGAATAATGTCAATTCAATCCTTTGGTGATAATATCTATGATTTGTTGCTCCTCCATTGTGTGGCTGCACTAATCTATGAAAAGATCAGCAGTAAACGGAGGGTTTTTTCACTTCTGGTTTCTTTTCATGGGGCTACTGATGCAGAAGAGACTTTTTAAATCTCTGCCTGGCAAGAGCATCATAATCACCATGCTCTCTGCTGGTTTACAGAGCCAGGTGAAGGAACACCATTCCTCAGATATTGGATCCTCTGATGTTTAGGCCCAGTTGACCAGGGACCTTAGACTACCTCTGGTGCACCAGCTCAGGTAGGTGGATTGCTTTCTACCTGACCTGGCAATCAGCTCTCACAGTCGCTGTCTGATTTACTGGTGTTGTCAGGAAAAGGCAATTGCTGATAGAAAGGTCAACCTCACTTGGCCCCCTGCTGCTATGCTGGCAGGAGTCACGCTTTGGAAAAATCTGGCTCTCTGAATCCTGTCCATTGCCTTTTGGCATACTTCTGCTAGTCTAGACTCTCTCCAAAGTCACCCACAGTAGGGTCCAATTTGGTGTTTGTAGGAAGTTGGTCTTCTTGTGGCTTTGTTGGTTCACTGCCCTTCCTCACCCCTACTGTCCTTTTTGTTAGCAACTTGTGTGTTTGCTTGCAGTAGTATGCCTAACATCCCAGTGGAGAATATAACCTGGGTTACCAGGTCATGAACATTCCTCGTTTTCCTACCAAAGAAAACAAGGTAAAAATATACCTTTCCCACTACTACAATGCCAAATAACCCAAGTCTTGTCTTGGTTCTTATGTTTACTTTAAAAATCTAATAAGGAACTTTAAAATTTTAAAACGAAAGAGTATGAAATAGTTCCGTGCACTTCCTTATGGGCCAGGTTCTGCTACCTTTCCTTACAGTGAGTACTACCTTATTCTGCATGAAGTCCCACTGAAGTCAGGGGGCCTGCTTGTGGAGCATGGTACTTCTCAATATGAATAAGAGCGGTAGGATCTAATCCCTAAGTAAATAATATGTAAAATTTAAAAGCAACATAATAACTCGGTAGGATGACAATTTTGTACAAAGTAGAAGATGTGTTTGCAAATAAAATGAGGCACCAGTCAACACTTACAGAATTATGCTGTGTTATACTAAATGCAAATTGCACAAGCTCTATAAAACAGCATTTGCTGATCCAAAATCCATTCTCGGGGTGTGATACCCAATGCAGTGGATCACCCTCTCACTTCATCTGCCAGTATGAGATGATGAAAGTGGGGGCAGGGAGAAAAAAAAAAGAAAAATCTTACAAACGGATCCCCTTCGGGGGTACAATCTCACTCATTATTACCCCAGGCGTGTGGATCTGCTTTCCATTAGCAAGCACTGGCAGGTGTGTGTGTGTGAGTTTGCACTGAGTTTCCTGATGCAGTCAGCAATCTGTGTTATGCTAGTGTAATACTTTTTTTTGTCTTCAGTGTTGTTTTTTACTTCCTTCCAGGCATTCTGAATAATTCCCAGGGCCTCCAGCCGCTTGGCTAAAGATGTTGTTTGTGACTTCTGATATTTGTCTCTCAGGAGGTTTTACAGATGAGCATCAGTTTGTGCTCTTAAAAAACTAATGCTGAGGCCCAGCTTGTGGGGCTAAGCAAGGGAGCATAACTGCAACTCCTGACTCCCCACCCAGATGTTTGTGCTAGAAATATTAGCTTTGCTGAAGGAGTGGAGCGCATACATGCAACTGTATTTATTAGAGTACAAGTGGGAAGAAGAGTTTATTTTGGGGGCCTGATCTGGAGAAACTCCTGGGTTTCCTGAGCCTCTTCAGGTCCCATTGATTTAACTGGAGTTAGGGATACTTGCTACCTCCAGAGATGCTCAGCACCTTGCAGGATCATGCCCTGAATGAGTTCTGTGCTGCTTGAAGGTGCTGAATGGACCATCCCAGAGAATGAAGTCCTTAGTTTATCCAAAGCACGGGCATAACACAAGCCGTAGGATCGCAGGCATCCAAACAACACATGTCCACCGTGCCTCATTTGTGGTTTACAGGGACTGCTTTTTGGAGTGAGGCTAATTCAGCCCCTATGCTCATTCCATTCAGCTATTGATCTGTCTGGTGAGATGATCAGCAGTGGTGTCACTTAATGCCAGTTGCTATGGTGGTCATCCTTTTCCCATCAATGAGTGGGAAGTAGTTCTTTTCTGACCCCCTAATCATGAGGTTTGAATGATCATTCTTTCCCTGACCTTGCAGAGTGACAAGAGTTATGAATTATCCTCAAGTCATCCAGACCTCCATTTTACAAAAAATGAAACCATGCTATGTCTCAATGATTTCCTGGGGCAATGAATAATATTGACAAGGTGCTGTGTAAAGAAAGATGTCCTTTTGTGCTAAATCCATAGCTCTTTCATTTCATCAAGCTTCCCTCTGTTCTTATAGAGCTTTATCCTGCAAGCTGCTGAACACACCGGAGAAGTGCTGAGACCTGCTACTGCTGATGTCAAGCTATTGAGCTACCTGATGGACCTCATTCCACAACTAGGACCTTCTACAACAGCTGAGCTATTCGGGAGCAATGTGCCACAACGTTCACTGAATGAACATGTACCTTCACAAGAATTCAGCTTTTGAGAGTTGGAGAGGGATTTTTCAGTGTGTGGTCCACAGATAGGTGACCATCTTCAAGACAAAGTGCAAGACCTAACTCTGCCCAAAAGAACCACTTCATTTCTTTTCTTTCAAGATGCTAAGATTCCACAGTGATGAGCGCAGTATAAATGTATAGCTAGACAGACAAAGAGTTAGATGGATAGACAGATAATTATTAGAGAACACTACCTTTGGAGCCCATCTGTTATATGAGAACTTTAAAGGTATTTTTCACCCATGTGCCAATTATCCAAACAAAGTTTAATCTGCTGTAATCTTCTGTTTAATCTGTCACTGTAACAGTGGCATATTCTGCCATGTACAAACAAAATAAAGAAACACCATATCAGGGGAGGGGGGGGAATATTTTTGCTGAACACTTTTTCTTTGATTTTGTCATAGAAGCTTGCTGATTCTCATTTCGCTACGCTGTAGATCCAGTAATACTCCCCAGAAACTGACGGTTAAACTCCACTGCTCAGAAGGTGCAGTGGAAGAGTATTGTAGTGAGATTGCATATTACTAAGACTTTACTACTTTTAAAAAGGTCTATTGCAGTCCATTAATTAGCATGCAATGAGGTGGATTGTAAATCATTAAAACTAAACTACACTTGTCAAAATAAATGAAAAAGTTCAGTTGATGAGGGAGAACCCTTGATTATTTTTATTTAAATTCAGGGTTGTTCACTTACTTGGTTCTTCACAAAACTCAGTAATCTGCCACGGATTAGTCCCAGTCATTAGTGCAAATTAGCGAGGCTCTATTGTAGTCTGATTTACAAACGAGCGCAGGGATGTACAATTTTAAAAGCCCTACAAATGCAAGTTGCCTTTGGCTTTGGGTCAGATTCTGATCCCCCTGAGGTCAATAGCAAAACTCCCACTGATTCCAGTTGCAGATTATCAGACACCACAGTGATGGGCCTGGTAAAAGATCACAGAAATTATAAGCTTTTTGGTGCAGAGGTATTGTTTTCATTATGTGTGTATACAGTGTCTAGTGCAGTGGGCCCTTGATCTTTACTGGGGCCACTTGCTGCGACTGCGATAAACATATCAAAAAGTAATAACGATAAAGAAATAGAATGGTATGTCATGGCGTGACATGGGAGAAGCAGCAAGAGCTTGTTTGATGGCACTATCATAAAGCAGCACAGATTCATGCACCACCTGGAACTGGGCCATCAGTGCATTGGCTAGTAATGCATGCAAAATATAAAACACAGGGGGAAACTTCTCAAAAGTCATATGAAGTATAAACACAGAAATAAGAGATAGGACCATAGGAATTTCCATTCTGGATCAGGCCTGAAGTCCATCTAGTCCAGTATCATGCCTCAGACAGTGCCAGCACCACATAAGCAAGCAATCAGGGGCAAAGAAATAATTGGAGTGCATACAATTACAATAGTATGCACATACTGCATATGGACACTATCACATACCGAGGACTGTATGGTAGAGACAACTGACTCTTCACTGACATCATCGATTAACAAAAATAGCTTAGTCTCTCATCTCCCTTGATTTATATAGACAACACATAAACTACTGCAAATAACAGCATTGTGCAGACCTTACATTTTTACAACGTGATAATTGAAGTTTGCAGTGAGCATCTCAACACTGCAGGGCCAGGAGTCTCAACTGGCATAAATCAGTTTAGCTCCACTGAACAGAGCAATGTCCATTTATACTCACTGTCTGGCCCACTTTACTGTGTATGGAAATTGTGTAGTTTCAAACATCCCCAGAGAAGGCATGAGTTCCTTCTGTTCTTCTAGAGCATGATCTTTCTGCTATTATTTATGCAGGTGCTACTTTATGACTTTTGCATGCTATTGTCCATTGTTCCAACCCTGATTCTTTCTTTGGGAATTGCTGTTGACTTCTAACAGATCTTCTAAATTTCCTTCTTCTGGCTTTGGTAACAGCTTTATAATGAATCCTTTTGATAATCTGATACGTTTTTATATATATTGTGCCCTATTTGGCAGGAGATCCAGTCTTCCTAGGGCAATTTGTGGTTGATTGTGATCTGAAACATCAGTTCATATGTACAAGTGTTAAATGGCTTATTAAAAATAAAAAAAACATGTAATTTATTGGGGGCACTTTTATTGCTATTTATTGGCAGGATAATTATTTGGATCTTTTTTATTTTCAAGTGAGATCATGTCTATAGAGGGGAAGTTAAATTAAATGGGTTATTTCATACAGGCAACAGAAGTATGCTTGTATCTTTAGGGGTTGCTATAAATTATTCTCTTAATTTGGGAAAAGATTAAGAAACTTGATAGATGGAGTTCTTTTTAAAAATTACAATCTACTGTTACTTATTTATTTTCAGATGTTCATCAATAGCTGTAATGGTAATGTTCAATTTTCAATATTTATTTAAAAAAGAAAAAATGCTGAAAGTTAGGAAAATGCCAGTGGCACTACTTGCTAAACTTTTAAAGTATGTAGAGAATCAACAGGGTCAGATACTGCGATCCTTAAACGGAATTCTATTCAACAGGGATTTTGGCTGGAAATAAACCCCACTGGATTAATATACTTAATATACCAAAAGGAAAAATACCAACATGAGCTCAACACCAAGTGTGACTGTCTTAATGTGCCTTTTGAAAATCTTTCTGAGTTGCAAATTTAAGAGTATGTTATTTAAGAGTATGTTCATTGCCATATAAAATGACCCAGAAGTAAAGATAAATTAATAATGCATTGTGGGACTGATGAAAATACTTTTATTTTGTTGGGAGCCACAGTTGTTTACAGGTTCAACATTGGAGGTAAAGTTAGTTGGGAGAGTAGTTTGTCTTCTATATTTTGGGGGCAGCTCCAATCAGGCCCAGAGGGACGTGTGTGGGGGGAGAAATTCTACGCCTGCTTGAGGCTTTCAGTTTGACAGGGCAACCCCCTGTCCCTTCTCCCCAAAACGAGGCAAACGGGAGTGAGCCAAATCTATCATTGTCATGTCTACACCAAGAGGCATCTGCAAAACTTGGTAAGCTTTCCACCCAAATCCTTCACTTCCACATGGTGACAGAGGTGGTCTGGAGAGATTGTAGTTCTTCAGAGGGCTACAAGGGGCTTATATTAAACTTCCTCCTCTCTTGATCCATTTCTCTCGCCTGTCAGTTTGTCCTGTCGTCCAACCCTTGCTCCCTCCCTCATCACTACTGTCAATAACTTCTGATGGGCAGAGGCCTGTACTCTAAGGTATCCAAGAAAACAAAAATCCAATTCAGTCTGTTACATAAAATTGTTTGTAAAAGTCAGCAAAAGCTGGAGACCAATAGACTGGGACAAACTGGATTGTTTAGGTTAATTGAAGAGGAAAGATCTTCAAATGCTCCTGGTAGTCATCGGTTGGCATGACAACAAGCTGAAAGATTCTAAATATGGGTGGCAATGTGTTTTCATGGGTTAATATGAATGGAATGAGGCTTACACCCCTTCTTGAACATTATTTACTTGGGGGACACTAGATGGGAGCAGCAGGATGGGTAGACTGGAAGGAGTGAGCTTTACCGTCATGGCTCCTACCCCCACTGTCTCATGAGACCCTAACCACCAACCTGACACTCTTGGGCCTTCATCGTCCTGACCCGACCAGGCCATGACATCACCACCTTCAGCTAACTCCTGATCACCAGGAATGTGAGAGTTGAGTTCCTGCAGTCACTCACTACACATCTGTCATTTTCCTTCCTACTGCATTTCTCCTCTTTCCCCCCTCGGTCTGTCTCTGGCTTAGCCAACAAGACGTCTACACCTCTTGCAACACTGCTCTGAGAAAGCAATGCCTTAAGCAGCCATATGCAGATAAAAGTTTGCCAGGGCTTGGAGTGGATAAGACCCTGTGCTGGGCTTGTGTTTCCTCAGCAGCAAGATCTCACATGAGAGTCAGCACCAGAGACAGAAGCTGCATTTTCCATGTTTACTGGTCTCTTTTTTCTCCCCTTTTGTGTGTGTTTGTCTTGTTTTGTCTTAAAGAAAGAGGACTGGACTCCAATAAGAGACAAGAGATCCAGACTGACTGAACTAACCTTTTATCCTCCCCCAAAAAACAGTTAATACCATCTTTAACACCATCTAAAAACAGTCATGGAGAGGTTTCTCTCTACAAAAGGCTCTCTACAGCTAAAGGGAAAGGGAATACGGGATATTGTGAAAATGAAAGCCTGACTTACTACTTCACATTTTAAAGGCCGTTAACTGCTTTTTCTGTGTCTTTAATTAAAAGTTTAAAACATTTTATGGTAGTTTTCCCAGTAGGAGTCACCAGCGATAACATGAAACAAATCCTCAGTCCATACTGCACTGTTTAATGTTGTAACAGTGACCACGGGTTTCAGAAACATCTTATTTCTTGTTGGGCCCCAAACACCCCTTTATCAATACAACACTCTTTTTCCTCTGGTTCTTCCCCCAACTCTCCACAACGTACCACTGTTCCTGAGTCAAACTCAAACACAGTGTGAGCAGGTACAATTCCACTGACTTCTGATTTAAATCAATAGAGTTGGGCCTGCTTCTTCACACCCCAGCTCAGAATTTAGTCCCCCCTTTTTAAAAAAGCTCTCCCATGACCCTGAAGCTAACTATTGGCCCATCTCTATTTCCCCTTTCCCAAAGTTTTTGCAAAAGTAACTCCCTCCTCCATCACTCCAACCACCTTTCCCACAACAATACGCTGGGCTAATTTCTCTTTGAGTATTGGTCTAGCCATAGCAAAGAAATCATTCTTCTGCAGAGAGTTAATAAACTTTTTCCCTACTGATGATGGCTCCCTCTGCTTTCTCATTCTCCTTGACCACACAGGCTTCTACACTGTAGTCACAGTTCTGTCCTCCTGGACCAACGCCTTAGATGTGAAGATATCTCTGGCTTGCTGTTATTCGTTCCATTTTTGCCTATCAACAGAGCCGTCCCTTGGGTAGGGCGAATTGGGGTGACCATCCTGGGCCCCGCGCTTCGGGGGGGCCCCACACTTCAATAAAATCAGCACTGTCCTGATATTTGGCCCTTTGTCCCGCGTCCCAACCAATGTACAATCAGGATGCCATTTGTCCCGATATTCAGGTGAGGCGGGAGGGGGGTGGGTGAGTGGGGTGAGGAGGCGAACAGGGAGGCGAGCATCAGGCGGGCAGGCAGGCAGGAGGAGATGAGGAAGCAGGTAGGCGGGTGGACAGCAAGGAGGAGAGAGGCAGTCGCGTGGACGAGGGGACGCGCTGGACGGACAGCGAGGAGACTAGCGGGGAGGCTGATCTGTGCCAGGCCCCGCACTCCCCTAGGGACAGCCCTGCCTATCAAACTGCTCTTTCTATATCTCTGGCAATGGTTGACCCTTGTGCCAAGATGTCCCACCTGGGCTCATTCTCTAGCATCTGTTCTCTATTCTCTCCCTTGGTTACTGTATTTCATCCTTTAACATTGCCACAGTTACTCTGATGACTGTACAAATGAACTGTATGTACAGTACATTGTCTTGTGACAACTGAAATGACTGCCTACCTTGACCAAGTTAACTTTTTTCAGCTGAATGTCTCAAAGGCAAGAACTGGGAGGAAAAGAAGCATCCTGTCTTTTATATCTCTCCCTTCCTTGAGTCCGTTCCATTTGCCTTCACGGCCCATAATCTTGGCACTATCCTGGACTCTGTGTGGGCCTAAAGAGTGGGAGATATACCCCAAAGTGAAGTCCAAGATCCATGGGCATACTTGCATATTCATTAGTGCACCTATGTTTGCACGCACAGGCCTATCTGGACATCCGCATCAGACATTTGGACACATAAATATATATTTAGATGCCTTCATTTCATCTATTCAAGTTATGCACACAATTGCAGTAAGTGTGCACTCAAAAGCAAGCACATGAATGCACAGGCAGAAACTGTGCATGGATCTAGGACCCCACTGTACAAAGAAAATCTGACCTTTAACCTCTCTGCATCTCATGCAAATCCCCATCTGCAAAATAATAGTTGTAAATAATTACACCTCAGTAACTGTGAGTTTTAATTGACGTCAGTAAAACACTTTCTGATTCTCAAATGAAGTATTTCTACTTTATTACAAAGAGGTCAATCAACTCAGTATCAATTGTGCTTTTCGTAAAAGTTGCCAGTCCCAGAAAAGGGGACTTTTGGGGCCTGAAGGCTTGTGCATTTTTAATGCATTTGTTCATCCAGTAAAACTTATCACACTAACTACTTGGCCCTTTCTTTAAGGTTCCTATTGACTTCACTGGGTTTGGCTCAAGCTGCAACTGAACTGATGATATAACTGATCACTGATCTGTAAATTCCCCAAAACCATTAACTTGGAATATCATTGCTCTGATGCTCGAAAGTCCCAGGTATAAGCAGCTGCTGTTCAGTGCTTTTCTTCTGTTTGAAGTGACTGGTTCTGGACAACAGATCAGTGACTAAGTGGGCTGCATTTAGAAAACTCCCCACTGTACACTGAGTTTGAGTTGGTTTGGTGTCCTTAAACAACTTGGCTTAGTGCATGGAGCTCAGACATTCTCACGACCCAATCCCTATTTTAGGACTTTTCCATCTATTTAAAGTGCAAGAATGGGGGGGAAAAGTGCTTGAAATTAATTGTGTGGATGACTTATATGCACCAAGTATTCCATTTCTTCTAGAAGATGAAATGTTAACTATGCTTAGGATCATAAGCAGGGATTCCATGCCTTTTTTGTTGTTGTTTCTCCAATAGATACTGGAAAACTCCCTATTGGGGGTTAGAAAAAGTCACCGACGAGTAAGTAGTTTACGTCCTTTAAAAATAAAACAAGAAAGCAGCAGCTTTCAAAAGAGCAAGTTTCCAGCTAGTTTCTCCTACAGGGGGAGGGGAGCAGTGGGCCAAAATAAAGAAAGCCCTTTAATGGTAAATCTTTTTTTAAACTGGTGTTAAACCACTTCACTTAAAGGAAGGCAAAGAAAAGCAGCTGAATATCTTGATTGTTATCAACAAACCACGGGGATGAAGCCACCAGTAACTAAAATACAGGAAATTCTAGTCTCCGGTGATAAATAAGAGTCGCAACAGCACAGGATGCGTGCAGGGCAGCTCCTTGGGCCAAAAGGATCTGAAAGGCAAACAGCTTCTGCTCTTTTGTTCTAACATCTGATGTGTGTCCCCTGCAGGTCCCATCTGTGCATCTGGTGCCTGGGACAGCAACAGCACCGATCCTGCCGCTCTCTGCCAGACCAGACCAAAGCAACCATGGGAATTGCCCTTTTCTTCCTAGGCCAGGCATTGCTTTGGGGGGTGCCCTCGTGGGCGAGTGAGGAGGCAGAGGCCCTGTGCGCCCAGACTGCCTGCTACACCGTCCACTGGGGCAAGCACAATTGGGCGGATGCCCAGGAGAACTGCAAGAGCAACGGAGGCAACCTGGTGACCATGAAGAGCCAGGAAGAGACCTTGCATGTCCAGGATCTGCTAGCCAAGCTGCCCAGGAGGGAAGCTGGGCCAGACGGGCAGGCGAGGCTTTGGATCGGGCTCCATCGGGAGAAGGGCAAGTGTTACCAGCAGCACCAGCTCCTCAAGGGCTTCAGCTGGGCCTCCGGCGGGGAGGAGACCGACTACACCGGCTGGCTGCGGGAGCCCCGGGAGACTTGCACGAGCAGGCGCTGCGTGAGCCTGCACTGGAACAGCACCGCCCCCAGCTCCCCCGGGCTGGGCTGGGCCGACGGGCCCTGCAGCGGCTCCTCCGCCCGGGTCCAGGGCTACCTCTGCAAGTTCAGCTTCCAGGGCATGTGCCGCCAGCTGGCGCTGGCCGGGCCCGGCAGCGTCACCTACACCACCCCCTTCGGCCTGAACAGCGCCTCCCTGGCGGCCGTGCCCTTCGGCTCCCTGGCCGCCGTGTCGTGCCAGGGCCAGGCGCCGGGGCCCTTCCTGCTGTGCACGGCGCAGGAGGGCGGCGGGTTCGCGTGGAACAGCCCGGGCCCGCTGTGCGCCTCGCCCCGCCACGGCTGCGCCTACAGCAACGGGGGCTGCCAGCACCAGTGCCTGGAGCTGGCCGGCGGCTCGTTCCGCTGCGCCTGCCGCCCGGGCTACCGGCTGGGCGGGGACCTGCTCTCCTGCTCGCCCGTGGACTACTGCAGCGCCCAGCCGTGCCAGGGGCAGTGCCTGGGCCGGCCGGGGGGCTTCGAGTGCCGCTGCCCCGCGGGCTACGCGCTGGCCGGGGACGGGGTGAGCTGCGGGGACGTGGACGAGTGCCTGGGGGAGCCCTGCCAGGGCGGCTGCCTCAACACGGCGGGGGGCTTCGCCTGCACCTGCCCGCCGGGCTACGAGCCCGCGGGGCCCGGCGGCCGCCAGTGCCGGGACTTGGACGAGTGCGCCCAGGGCGCGCCCTGCGCCCAGCTCTGCACCAACACGCCGGGCTCCTTCCTCTGCGTCTGCCGGCCGGGCTACCAGCGGGGCCCCGACGGGGCCTCCTGCCGGGACGTGGACGAGTGCCTGGGGGAGCCCTGCCAGGAGCGCTGCGTCAACCAGCCCGGCAGCTACCAGTGCCTCTGCCCGCCGGGCTGGGCGCTGGCCTCCAACGGCGTCTCCTGCCTCTCCGGCTCCAGCCCCACCACCCCCGGCAGCGCGGCCCCGTCCCTGTCCCTGCGCCCCCCAGGAGAAGAGGAGCCGGCGGCTGGGGGTGGACATCCGCCGGACACCCACCCTACTACCGAGAGCCCAGCCCCGGGCTCTGATCCAACCACCCGAGCCCAGCCAGGGGGAGCAGAACCGAGCACCCTCCAGCCAGCTGCCGTCAGCAGGGCGGCAGGGGTTGGGGAACCCATGATGAAACCCGAGGCTGACCAGGCCACCGATGGCCCCAAACTGCTCCTGTACTATATCCTGGGCAGCGTGGTGGTTATCCTGCTGCTGATGGCTTTTGCCCTGGGCTTGCTCATCTATAGGAAGAGGAAAGCCAAGAAGGAAAAGAAGAAAGCCAGGAGCGCCACAGACAACTACTGCTGGGTACTTGAGCAGGCAGAGAAAAAAGCAGTAGACAATGACTACAGGTAAAGGCAGGAGTCTGCAGAAAGGGTAGCATGCTTGCAGGGACTAGGGTAGCATCAGGGTTCTCTGGAGAGAGGGAACACTTAAACTAAGGATAATTGTGTGCAGCAGAGAATATTTCCCATATTATATAAAACTATGCTTTCATTATGTGACTTAACTTTTGTTTTCACTTTAGAACCCTGGGTTTGGCATTGTCTTAGTGTCAGAGGAACAGTCAGTCTGCCACTTGGATCAAGATCCCACTAATGTTCCCACTGAAATCAGTATCAAAACTCCCACTGATTTTAATAGGACAAGGATTAGGCCCAGGGTGATAGGTTGCTTTTGAAAAATAAAAGCAATCACACTGAAGAGCTCATTGGAACTTTCAAAAAGATAAACATCTTTACAATCAGAATAATCATGGCCCTGATCTTGCAAACACTTGTGTACCTGACAGGTTTCAGAGTGGTAGCTGTGTTAGTCTGTATCAGCAAAACCAACAAGGAGTCCTTGTGACACCTTAGAAACTAACAAATTTATTTAGGCATAAGCTTTCGTGAGCTGAAACCCACTTCATCAGATGCATGGAGTGGAAAATACAGTAGGCAGGTATAAATACACAGCACATGAAAAGACAGGAGCTGCCTTACCAAGTGGGGGGTCAGTGCTAATGAGCCAATTCAATTAAGGTGGAAGTGGGCTATTCTCAACAGTTGACAAGAAGGGGTGAATACCAAGGGAGGAAAAATCACTTTTGTAGTGCTAATGAGGCCAGTGTAATCAAGGTGGCCCATTTCAAACAGCTGACAAGAAGGTGTGAGTATCAGCAGGGGAAAATTAGTTTTTGTAGTGATCCATCCACTCCCAGTCTTTATTCAGGCCTAATTTGATGGTGTCCAGTTGAGAAAGCATAAGAGGATGCAAGATCAAGAAGTTAGGAAAAGGTATTTGAGGAGGAATTGCCCATCTATTGTCACTTAGGATAGAAAATAATCTCCTCTTTCAAAATATAGTAATATCAAAACCCAAACCATGCCTGTTTTATTCAAATATGTGTGTATTACGGTGTCATAGAAGCTTGTAAGTAGTCCAGGCTGGGTATATTTGTTTTTCACCATTGATGAGAAACTGCCCAGGGTTGTAGTGTATTTGCTAATTAGGGTAGTTAGGATATCCCCTTCCAAAGTCATATCACTTTTCTCAAGGTGAAGTCATCCCTGGCCCTTGTATGGGTCTGCAATGCTGGGGAGAAAGTGGGTGTCTGTTAGCCCCTTGCATGCTGACTGTAAAGTTCAGTCACAATCTCAGTCTCTGCACTCATTGCTCCAGAAGTGGTCAGGAGGAGATGGAGCCATGGCCCCCACGCCATTCTGAACTAGCTCATCGATTTTTCCCCTTAAATACATCTTATGGATTTCATTGTGCTATTCACCATTGCTTCCTTGGATATGTTTATAAAGTGTATTTATGACAAAGCAGAATTATTGGTTTTTTTAGAAGTGATTGATGATTTTAGGTGCCTCCATTTCTGGGTGCTCCACTTAAGAGACCTAATGGGGCCTGATTTTCAGAGGGCTGGTTGTTGTTTTTTTAAATGAGGCCCCTTTAAGATGTTTCAGACTGGGCACACCCAAAACTGAGAGACCCAATCACTAGTCACTTTTGAAAATCTAAGCTTAGAGTCCAAGTCTTGCTCCTAATCAAGTCAACACCAGTTTTGCCGTTTACTTCAATGGAGCAGCACCATGCCTATACAGAGTACAAAAGGTGCTAAAGAGGAATATGGATCTGGTTATAAGGGTACATATTTTCCCTGAAATACCCACCACCTTTATATTCTTGCAGCTTTTATTGTATACTTGAGGCCACATTTGACAGAAATGTGAACTTAACACAAAAGAGTTAGCTGTGAGCCTCACAGCTACATCCTGTTCTTTTTAGTGTTTGGAGGAAAACCCTTTCCTGCTGTTTTTCGTCTCTGGTTATCCATTGTACAAGTCAAGAAAACAGGAAAATGTAACTTCTAGCAGCTGTAAATGTTTTGAATAGTTTGTATATGCTTCCATTTCTCTGGACAATAGTTGAAAGAAGCAGTGTACTCATCCCTGGTTTATTGGGAAGACCTGCAGAAAATTCATACTAACCAATTCTTTGTTATGACACCAGTCTAGTCAAGCATTTAAGCACGTGAGTAGCTTTAAGCATTTTTGTAATCCCAACAATAGGACTAAGATTAATGTTATGCATGTGCTTAAATGCTGTGCTGGGTCAGGGCCTATATGAACAGTCATACCAACAAACTTTAAAATTCTGGGATTATTCGTTTTGCTTTGTGTCGTTTTCAAGATGTTTATAATCCTCCGTCTTTCCCCATTCATTTTATGGTGGAAGATATCCAGGTGTTTCCATGTTAACTCTTTTCACCCAAAATGAATGGGAAACTAGAAAGTATAGGTGTGGAACCATAAAGCCAGTGTAAAATCTCACATATTTATTCAGAAAGGTTAATAGTTCAATCCATAATCCTGAGTTTTTAGTATTATATAAATTTTGTGTATTCTGGTGTGTCTCACAGGATTATGAGTAAAAAATTCTAATCAGTTAAGGCCACCAAAAACATTGATTTGCTATGTATGTAGGTTTAGCTTTAACTGCCCTTTACCTCACCAGGTGAAACCTCTTGAGGCCAGTTTCATCTCAGTGGAGTCACATCAGTGATGAATTCAGCCCTTGCTTGCTTTTTGCCATGAATCAGTTTTCTTGATTCAGGGCTCAATGCAGAGCCGCCTGAAGTCAGTGGAAAGACTCCCATGGACTTCACTGGGCTATGGATCAAGCCCTTGAAGTGAGTAGGAATGGCAAAGGAACAGATTATGGTATCTAAATGAAGAGTCAGGAGATCCCAAACGTTAATGTGGGTTCTGTATGTATTTGCTCTGTGGCGCTGGACAAGTAACTTCAATTTCCTCCCTGTAAATGGGGAATAATAGTGTTTACCTGCTAACCTCATGTGGGCATTGTGAGGACTGATTTGTTAACACATGTGAAATGCTTTAAACACAGCAAGTGCTTTGTATGTGTTGTTATATTCCTGTTATGCCAGGGTTGTATGCACAGACCTCCTCAGTGCTAATGGGAATTACCAGTGCTTAAAGTGCACCAGGTTTAAACACGTTACAGGCCTGGGAAACACAATTGCTAAGAAGCCAGCCAGCTTGCTGAGATGCTCACATTTTTAGTACCATCTGAGGAACGTCCTTCTCATTGGCGGCTTTCCCGACTTGCCCACCTTTGGTGAAGAGCAGCTAATCTGAGCAGCTGGAGGAAGCAGACCAGAGTCATCTTCTTTTTCCCTTAGCAACCCAGTACCAATCTCACAGGATGCACAAGGGGAGCGGAAAGACTCCAGCATCTCAGAACAGCTCTGATCCTTCCTTCCTCCGCCCCTCCTGTGAGCAGTGGGACAGCTCCTCCCCATCCCAACGCTATCAGGCCTGGGAAGGGATACAAGAGGCTCTCATTGCAGAACCTCCTCCCCTTTCCTCCAGGCCTGGGAAACCAGGGTGAAGAATTCCAGGAGATGCAGGAGGAACAGAGGTGAGGCTGGGTGGGCAGAACTACTGGGGGCAGGTAGATGTGGCGTGATAAGACCCCCCCCCCACTTTTTTAGATCCTTTTAATGACTGGTAATTCCATGCGGCTGCCCACAGGTTGAAATAATACATGCCCAGAAATGTTCTCTTCTTCACAGGTAGCAGCATCATTGGTGCATCAATGTTACATTTGTGTATGATGATATTACAGGTGTTCTCAAACAGTGTTTTCCTTTTTTTAACTTTAATACCGTAACTAGCATTACCTCAGTGGATACATTGCTCTTCTGATGGAAGCATGTACAAACAAAATCCAAATGAAATGTGTCATTGATGCTTTGAAATAAACATGATGTTAATACTTATTGATGCAATACACGATACATTGTTTTATTTGTGATGTTTCAAATAATTTGCTTAAAACTGCCCCCAAACCAAGAACTTTTTTGTACTAAAAACTGACAAATAATTGATTTTTGTTTTTTTTAGGAAAGCAGATACCCTCTGTGAAAAATGTCATTTAGATTAAAAAAAAAAATGACAGAAACTTGGGTTTTGAGGGAAAATTT
Source organism: Chelonia mydas (assembly GCF_015237465.2). Lineage (NCBI taxonomy): Eukaryota > Metazoa > Chordata > Testudines > Cheloniidae > Chelonia > Chelonia mydas. The sequence goes on from NC_057851.1 coordinate 196,798,722, forward strand.
TTGACTAGCCCACTGATAAATTGTCCTTGCTAGTCAAGATTAAGCAGGGCAGTGCTGGAAAACTATCTGCATTGTCACTGCTCATGCTGTACCTGCTCTGTACAGAGGACTTTGGTTTCTGGAGCTGTCAGTCAGGTACCTTTCATCTAATAATGATTTAATATGTATACTAATGAAGTGTTTCGAGGCCTCAGGCAAAATCAGGGCCCTTTTGTTCTAGGTGATGTACAAATGTATACGAAGTATAGGTTCCTGCTCCCCAGAATTTAAGTCTAAGGCCAATGGAATGCACTCAGACAGACCCACATGGAGCCTTTTTGACTTCAGTGTCGTTCTGGAGGGGGCAGGGGTCTATTCATGTGGCTCTCACGGCAGGACCAAGGCACAGAACGCTAATTTCTTTAAAACAGCAAAATACTAATCATTTGGGGTTACCAAGATAGATCTGCTCGGCTGATGAAAGATTCATCTAGGAAAAATTGAAACATAAGCAAAAATTTGAACTAGCCTTACTGACCAGACCCCCTCTAAAGATTCTCATCTCTATAGCCCCCGTGTCCTCCTACCAATCACAGAAGTTTTTGTTAAATGGTATATTAAAAAAAAAAAAGATGTTCTCTAACAGCAGCTGGACATGAATAAATGAGCATTTTCAAAACAGGAAAAGCTTTTCTGGATTCATTTTGGCTAGTATCAGTGTCTGCCATAGGAAGAGATGACTAAAATTAGGTACCACTGTGATGCGCATAGGCTCAATATTTATACAGGGAAGTGAGATAGGTAGGTCATGCACTACCACTACCTAATTTAGGCTGGTGATCTGGAGAAGAAAACAGAAATGTGGTTATATCTGACAGAAGTGCAATATGGTGGAAGTGAACTGCTGATTTTGTAGCACAGTCGTTGCTATAACATGGTCAGAAACCACTATTATTGCTCTTGATGTTCATTATGGTAGTGCCTTGGGCCTAACCAAGATTGTGCTAGGCATTATACAAGCCCAGGGTAGAGAGTGCTATTACACTGAAGAGCTTAGAACCTAAACAGGATGGATAGGGGAAAGAGATACAAAAATCATAGTTTGTCCATTCTTTCAGTCAGCCTACATTCAGACCTACCATTTACTGCCCTGGGATTTCTCAACCAAGAGCTTGAAGTCAATGGAAAGACTTCCACTGATTTCAGTGGCCTTTGGATCAGGCCCATATTAGTTATTTTGGCCCTTACTTGTCACAGGTGCAGTAGATTGCAAATGAACTGGGACACTGTCAGGGTAAGCCAGGACTCCCTGGGACCAGTGCTGGGAGATAAAATCTCCACAAGGATAGTTCTGGGCCTCTGAAGTTTCCCCCAGGATCTGCAGACCCCCTTTTTCCTGTGGGGCAGGGAGTATGGAAAGATTTGGAGGAAAAGGTGTCAAATAACAAAATATGATGCACTCTGCAAGGATTAACATGGCTCCCTCAAATCTACTATGTTCCCCAAAGTGTCTCACGCTGCAAAAACAAGTGCTTTAAAAATGCCTTTTCATTTCCCTTGTAGAAGAGTGACTCACCAGCCAATGCGCCCCCTCATGGCTGGGCATAGCTTATTAGACTGTCCTCCTCTGACACCCCTTGCCGACAGCCACTGTGCCTCTTCTTAATACTATGGTCCAATGGCCTTACACCAGGTCTTCAGCTCATCTCTGGGCTCAATGGTCCTTACACCTCATATATTGGGGGGACTTTCACAAACTTAGGCCCTTCCTGTACTCTGGGTTCCAGTCTACTGGCCCTGTAACAAGCAACTAAGGTCTGCACCCTCAGCCCCCTTTCTGCTTCCCTAGACTACTTCTTACCTCAGCCTGTTTCTAGGACCTGTTCCCAAGCCCCTTTCTGGGGTCACTCTTCCACAGGCTTTTCTCCCCTTCTCAGTCTCCGCAGAGGTCTTTCCCGCTATTGCACAGAGTGACACCTCCTAGATGATTCCTCCCTACCAGTTTAATTCTCTCTGTCTCTGAAGTCCCAGCCCTGGGCTGGCTCAGGGGTGTCTCTTATCAAGGCCTATCACAAGAGCTTACTTCACTCTGGTCCTTACCAGAGGCTCCTATCCCAGAAGAGAATCCCTAAGACTTCTACTGCCCTGGAATCCTTCCTCTATTAGTTACCCTACTTCTACTGGGACTGATCCTTAATTAGGCCTGGCCCACCTTTCTGGTGCAACTAGATGGGCTAATTGCTCTCTGGCTTCAATTAGATATCTCTATACTAGTGTACAGTATATATCCCATCACATACCCTCCCCCTCTAATCTGTGCCCATTTTCATTATTTTTATCTTTTAGTCCTTTCTTGGCATTTGACTCTCTCAGGTCCCTTCAAAGTCAGTAGGTGACCTTCATGTCTTACCAAGTACATTGCAGTGCTGTTGCCTGATCTTTAGATTGTGTATTAATTATATTGATTACTTAAGAATCCCCAGTTATCACTTCAAGGGTTGCCAGGTTCTTGCCCCAAGATCAGGCCCAGTATTATTCAAATTATTATACTGGTGGGAACCCTGACGTGCACAGTTGCACTATAGGAACTCATATTTACAAATAGAGTTTATTCATACATTTAGCATAGTCACAAACACCCCAACTCAGTAAAGGTAGATAGAGGTACTACAGAATGTCCTTCTGCACATCCATATAATCACACCATCTCCTATAGAACAACGTGAAATGTTAGTGGTCATCGTCCTCATCACCATCACCTTCCCCATCATCACTAGTGGCCATCATCCTGGCACCTCCCAAGGACTACACCTCTCTCTCATACCATGCCTAGGCTGGGATGCCATTTTTGTAATATGTTACGCTGACACTGTTGTGTTTGATGCATATTCAGTAGGGGATTTTTTCCCCTTCCTTATTTGTATTTCCTCACCTTGCTAACGTTGGAATGTTTTTTTCGTATAGATTAGTATATCAATGATCTCAACTTATTATCGTATATGTCCATTCATTACCATGGCCCTTTTGTGGTTAGGTATCACATTTGTTATTTCTGTCCTAACCGATTATTTCAGTTCTTTCCAAGTTCCAAGTTGTGGTGTACCTGATAAGTTTAAAAGGATATGAACTTAGGAAAGCCCCTGTGCCAACCTACTTTAACGCATCCTCTATGTTAAAGGTCACAGCCATACATGGACCTTATGCTTTAGCTCTTCACCATCTATCTAGGTGAAAGGTCCCAAACATATGTATTCTAACCTGGCCTTAGCTCGCCATACAGGATGTGGCCTGCAGGTCCCTTGTGTTACAGACAAAATATACTCTAATATAGACCTATAAACCTATTATAATAAAATAATCAAACCCATAAGAAAATAAGAAACTTACAAGAAAAGATATATAAGCAAGCAGGCTAGCCTTAAATATATCCCATGTACCTGTAACGAGTTCGTTGCCAGGACACTTCTGTGGTTGAATTATTTACTTCAGAACTTCCCCTTAAACTCTATTTTCAGCTCCCCAAATACTTGCGGTTTTCCATTGGACCATTTATCTGTGCAAAGTTTATCTGTTCAAAGTTTATAGGTTTCAAGCCCTATGCTAACTTGCTGAAGCTAATGTCTTACAGAATACAGGCCTGTAGGTTTCTTGCATTACTGCTGAATATAATGCAAAGCAATAAATATAATAAAGGCAAACTAGCCCACTGGGCTACAATGCTACTTGTGACAATGTGACCGAAGGAAGGATCCAGATTGCTAGGAAGACAAGAATTAATGTTTTTTAAAGATGAACCCAGAGAACTTCCCAGGTTAGGAATCTGCTGTTCTCACTTATGTCTCAGAAGATGTTAGAGTCAGCAGAGAGATCGCGAGAAGGAATAATAGTCTGACCTCCCTGAATGTGCAAGACTTGAAGCTTTCCTTCTCCATATCCCCAAAAATACTGGGGTGCAGACAAGTTCAACACCTGTATCCATTGTAGGTACGGTTATACATCAGCCACCACTGTTACATCTGAAGCATATACCTGTAATGGGGCACTGGTCTTTTATGGCCAGAGGAGGTAGTTTGAGAGGCCAGTCATCCCGCTGCCTGTCCTGGGATGTAAATGAAGCAGTCACTAGAACAAAGGAAGTTGGTCCCCGAGGAACAGTTAATGTCTGGTAGGGGGAAGGTATGGGAAAAACTCAGATTACTGTTCCTTTAAGGGCCCAGGAGCCTGGGTGGAGCAAGCCTCCTCTCTCTGCCAGCCAATCCAGACAGAGGTTTGAGGTTATTACACCCAGCTGGGAAGATTAAGGGAATGGTGGGATGATTCTGTGAGCCTCTCAAAATGAGGCTTCAAGCCCAGGCCAGCAAGAGCTGCTAAGAGCATAGGAAGAGGGCTGTGAGAATCTCATCTACAGGAGTGAGTTTGAGGGCTGGGAGATCAGAACTTGAACCATTCAATTCCCAAAGGCAGGCTATAGGAACCCTGATAGAAAGGGAGCTTGCTTTGGGAGCTAAACTATGCTGAATCAATTAGATCCTAGGAGAGGGGGAATACTGTTCTAAACACTCTTGCTGTGAGTGGGTTATTTCTGGGAGCTCAAAGGGAAACTAAGGCAAGGAGGTGCCCTGGGATGGCACCTGTCCACAATGCTCATTATTTTTCTAAAATGGATTAGTATGGTAGTATGAGAAACAAAAGATGCACAGTACAGGTCCCAGATCCTCACTGGTATAGCTCTCTTGTCTTCAATCGTGTTGTGTTAATTTACATAGCCTCTTCTATTGTAGAAGATGTTTTTCTTCTGCTGTGTGTTTTTCTCTTCTTTTGCTGTCTCACTTGGTTTCCCCCTCATGATGATTAGTGTTTGTAGTTGTATGCAGTCACCAGATAACTAATCCAGCAATCCCTTTTGGGAGGCACATGGGTGAACTGGATTTCAAATGTTACTTCTCTAAGGTCTGATTCAAACTCCATTGAAGTCAGTGGGAGTGTTCCCATTGACGTAAGTATGTTCTGGATTGAGCACCTAGTGATTTGTATATTTGGTCCTTTTCCCTCAAATGAAATTCCAGAGCTGCCTGTTAGCTGAGCAAGATGTCAGTCTGTCATTTCTCTAGGCAACTTCTATATGTGCTCAAAACCACAATGAAATGGCAGAGCTGTCAGCTGATACACATTGTAACTCCCTTAATAGAAGAACTAATATAAATGTAACAATTTTATAAATAAAAATATAAAAGTAATCTGCCTGGTGGTGTATGAGTCAGAGCCTCTGTCATCATGGTTAAGGATCCACCCTCGCTCACGTACATCTGCTTTCATATCAAGAGGATTAAAAATGTTTTCATTTGCCGTTACCACCCAGTTCTTCTGCATTTAACCTCTGCTTAGAGCTGGGACAGCTCATTGCCATGCCATGGCCCCTTGACCAAGTTGACCGTCTTCTGTGATGCTAAACCTCAAGTGTGACTCACTACCTCAGGAGTGAGTAGAGTGGGAGGAAACTGGGTGACAGTGAAAATCTACCCCCAAGGGTATGTCTTTCACTGCAGAATTAACTGGAGTGTGGATCATTGGAGTTATTTTTCTCCTGTTATTTTGCAATGCAGCTGCTTCCCCTCAAACTGACACTCAAGTTGCTGTGTCCACACTGATGCTGTACTCACTCATGTGTAGAGCTGGGTGAAATTTTTTGATTGAAACTGTTGTTGGCAAAAAATGCCAATGTAGCAACATAGAAATACTTCCCCAGGGTACGTTGATGTTGCTGAATTGTTTCAGTCAGGAAAACCTGAAACAATTCCCGAAAACCTAACTTTGTTTTGACGCTTTCTGAAAGAAGCATTTGGATTTTTCAATTTGAAATGACTTTGCTTTGAAATTTCCTTTTAATTTTATTTTTAAAATGTTTAAAGTTTTTAAAAAATCCCTCAAAATCAAAACAAAACATTTCAGTTGACCCAAAAAGTGTTTTTTTGTTTGTTTGTTTGTTTGTTTTGTTCACCCAAAATTTCAAAAAACTCACTTCAAATCAAAAAGACCCCACCCCAGAATTGCCGGTCAACTCAAATCAGCTATTTACCTAGCTCTACTAGTGTGTGGCTCTAAGATTTCTGGGGGCCCGTCGCACGGTTCTCAGCACTGTAGTCAGCTGAGCTGCTCTGTGAATTCTTTTGCTGTGTATCATGGGAGAACTTGTTTGTTCTTCCTGGCCACGTAGTTGAGAACTCTTTCAAGTAAACCACTTGTGGCTTGGTGTGCTTCCATTTTGTCTGTGGCCTCTGTTCTAACCGGTGACAAGGCACCCATTCAGGTCGGAGGAAAGACCTGTACTAAATGTGGGCACGATTGCAGTTCTCACTTGACAGATGCCCCGAGATATAGTGGTAGCACCCTCTCTATAGTCTGAGTTTTCACAGAGAATGAGAATATACTTTGGCGTCTTATTTTCTGGGATAAGCATCCATGCTAACGAGTGTGATCATCACGTGGTGCACATCCATGCATCCATTTGTAGGGAAAATGGGCAGGATTTTCTGTTACTCATTTTAATCAAAATGAATGCACACAAATACTGTTGATGTTCCTGTGTCCTGAGAAGTAAAATTTACTCTCAATATTACATCACCTCAATATTCTTGTTATGCACAAGGGAGATTTTTTAAAGAATATTTCCATCACCCATGTCAGAAATGTTGGGAGCCCCTTATGTAGGCAAAACTCCCATAGTTGTAGGTTATTTTAACAGGGTGCTCATTAAACCTGCTCACAGCAAATCTAACCAACAAGTCAATTACATTTACACCCACCTTTAAAGGGCCTTTACACTGCCAGAGACATGTAAAAAGGCACCTATGTAAATGAGAATCAGACCCATAATAACTAAACTGTATTCAGCCAACTGGACTCTGACTTCAAAGGGCCTAGTTCAAAGAGGTCTAGCATGTGTTAACTTCCAAAACAGGCTAACTGAGAATCCAAGTTTAATTTCCCAATAGGAAATTCTTGGAATGATGAATCTTTATTGTTAACATGTTAACAGCACATGGATTATAAAACTCTTGCAGCTGGGCCTATTGCAGTGATGGAGACCACTTGGGATAGGGAGTCCACTCCACTCCAAGGCCTGGAGAGGTAAATTAGGCCAGTTAACCTATCAGCCAGGGGTTCTCAATCTTTTCCTTTAGTCCCAACCCCATGCTCTAAAAACTCCATGGCCCACCTTTGCCCCAACAACTGGTTTCCTACGTACCCAGTAGATTAAAAGCTGCATTCGATTGATAGTTATACAGTTAAACACAAGCGCACACATCTAGAATATAAAAAAGAAAAGGATAACATAAGTGCAAAAATAAACAGAACCATTATTTTTGTTTTACTTACTCAGGGGGGAGCTTGTTGCTGGTGCTGACGCACAGGCTGGGTGGCCCGCTGAGGTGATCCGGGGGTGGAGGTGGTCCGTCCTCCCTCCCTCAGCCCTGCCACGTGGGGCCAAAGCCCGGTTTATTTTGGCAGACCCCGTTAAAGCTGCTCGCCCACTTCCCCCCTCAAGCGGGCTGCAGACCCCTGGGTGAGAACCGCTGTTCTAGGCGGAGGAAAGCCAGGAAGCACGAAGGGCTAATTGGCTGAGGGAGTCCGGCTGAGGGAGTCCTGCTGGGGGAGGGGCTGGGCTGGGTTTCTAAAGCCAGGAAGCTGGCAGCGGGGGCTGCAGGGAAGTAGTCTGCCGTCACCTCCCTTCCATAGGCGCCAGGTTTGTATAATTTTTGGTGGTGTCCCAAACAGGTCCAAACAGAGCCATCCCATCCGTAGGAGGGACCGGGGCAATCGCCCCAGACCCTGCGCTTTGGCCCCCCCATGCTTCAGGGGGACATGGGGTCCAGGGCAGCCTGGGGGGTTAGCAGCGGGGCTGGTGCGGGCAGCAGCAAGCAACCCGGCCCCAGCCCCATGGCATGACCCCATGCTTCAGGGGGACATGGGGTCCAGGGCAGCCTGGGGGGTTAGCAGCGGGGCTGGTGCGGGCAGCAGCAAGCAACCCGGCCCCAGCCCCTTCCACCCTGTCCCACATGGACAGCTCCCGGCATTGCTCAGGGGAGGAGGCAGAAGACGGAAAGAGGTGGGGCAGGGGCTGGAGCTTGGGGGAAAAGGAGGGTGGGGGCAGAGCAGGGGCAGGAAGAGTCGGGGTGGGTCACTTGCTCCTGCCAGTGCCAGCCCCCCGCTAACCCCTCTGCTAACCCCCCAGGCTGCCCTGGACCCCGGGTCCCTGTGAAGCGTGGGGCCACACAGAGTGTGGGGCCCTGGGCGGTTGCCCCAGTCCATCCTATGGACAGGATGGCTCTGAAAATTTAAGCCCAAACATTGGTGGAGCCGGGCCCACATTCCTGAATATTGCTGGAGCATGGTCACCATGGACCCATATAACTCGCCACCTATGCTCCCCTCTCCCCGGGAATGTGGTTGGGGCTGTAGAGGCAGGTAGCCTACGGTTAATCCCTGTGAGGAGGAAGTTTGGGCTGGCAAACTCAGAGGAGTGGGGAGAGCCACAAGGTACAGAAGAGGCTCAGGAAAAGGCAGCAAGATTCAGGAGGGACTCAATAGACCTTGGCTGCTGACGAGAGGGTCCCTGAGGTGCAACCCAGAGTAGAGGGTGGGCCGGGGTTCCTCTAGTAGCCACTGCGGAAGTGACACCATCAGGGCAGTGCTGGAGAAGACTCCCGGAGTGAGACTGTTTGTGCAGAAGGACTCTGGGATTCCCAGAAGGGGAAACCACGCAGTGACCTGGCCAGAGGGCCGAGTCACGATGAGGAGGCTGAGAGAGGAGGAGACGGTGATGGAGTGCGACTGCTGGAAGGGGCATTGGCCTGGCAGAGCTAATCCTCAGACCCGCTGGGAGGCGGCGGCAGCCAGCGGTGAGCCGAGCACCCGGTCACATCACTCTTTCCTCTGATCGCGTGGCACAGTATGGAATCTTCACTAGACGCTCTGGGCCAGATTGTCCATTGTACTAAGTCCCCTTTACGCTGCTCTGGCAGCCTAAAGGGGCTATAAAGCAGGCATGAATTACATTGGTATCTGTGTAAATGAGAATCTCTCTCTCTCTGTGCCATGTTGGCTTTACATTTCCTCAGTTGTCTGAGATCTCCCCCTGCCCCAGTGTTTCTTCCTCTGTCTTGCAACAAAGTCAGAAGACATCTGAGTTCAGGGGAGAGTGTCATTCTTTGTCCTGAATATCCTGGCTTTTAATAACTTTGTTTTCTCGTAACGACAGCTGTCTTTCAATAGCAGCTATTCCCAGCAGGAACCCTGGCAGCACTGAAGTCCCATGTTACAGAGGGACTGCTAGAGAATTGAAGAGAGACTCCCTTGTAGTAATAGGCATTGGGACTAGAAGTAGTCTTGGGACTTCTAGGGCCTCTTGTGAATGAGCCTTATCCTCCACGATGCTGACCTCCTCCTAGGAAGCAAAGAGTGGGAGCTGCATGCGCTGCATATCTCCCAGAAGACGCTTAGCACTTGATTCTGCACTGCTAAAGGGAATGGGCCTGATTCTCCATTCCCGTGCCCCTTATATAATCCTTTATAAAGCAGGGGTAAAACACAAGCACTGGCATACGTGAACAGAGAATGATGATTTGGCAGCATATTGTACCGACTTGGCAGAGGTATAAATAACTACACGAGAGGTATGGCACTGGAGAATCAGGCCCAGTGGGAGTTCTACCACTGAGTTAATTGGGCAGGATTGAGCCCAATATTTAGAGTATGAAGCATTGGGCAAACTGGTTCTAAACGCTTCAAATGTCTTCAGAAACATGGGCCAGGTTTCTTCAGTGTTGCATGTTCTCTTCTGGAATAGAAACCTGGCAGGTCAGGCACAGGGCTCGGTCTTTTATGTATGAATTTTTATCAAACTACGCTCACTACACACAACACCTGTCTATGGGAATCTTTTTTTTCCCCCCCCCCACTGACTTCAGTGGGCTTTGGATCAGACCTGAAAATCCTAAAACCCTCTTTTCAGCATTTGGTTCAGAAGGCAGCACCCTCGATTCTCAAACGTGCTTCTATACGAGGCTGATTTCATCATCCTCAGTATGGCCAAGCTGCTGAACCCTGTGTTTGGTCCATTCTACAAGCTCCTCAGGAAGAAAGCCAAAAATGAGCAGAGATTCTTGTGCTATTTCCTTCTTGTGGTCAGTCATGCTGAAATGACTTAATATTTTTTCATTGTAGTTCTAAAATGTTCCAAGACAGGTGAAAATTTGACTTGGACGGGCTTCTTTAGTGTTCCTAAACTGGCCCACATTTCTGTATAAAAAAGGGTTGGGATTTCCTTTTCAGCTGTCTAGGTACAGCATCGTAACTGGGGATTTCTGTGGCTTTTCAAAAAAAACAAAAAAAATCTGTCATGCTTGTCTGTGTATAACCCATCTGCATTCAAAAGTTAAGAATCTTATTTTAAAATCAAACCAAAAAAACCCTTGACATAGTCTCATCAAGCAACCAGAGGTCAGGGAAAATTATTGGAAATATTCCCTATCGGCACTCCTTTGATATAAAATTTATGACAGTTTTAGATGACTCAGTTTGAGATGACTCAGATGAAAAAAATTAAAGGTCCCTCTTTTGTTATCACAGTTGACAGCCGGCAGTGTGTTACTATAACTTTGTAAACTGCACTGCAGTATGATTGAGAGACTGCTTTTAATCAAGCCTCACAAAGGGGAAAGAAGTACATCTGGGGGAAATGTTTCTGTGCATGTCATAGAGTTGAAGGCCGGAAGGGTTCACCAGATGATCTAGTCTGACCTCCTGTGTATCACAGGCATGGGTGGCGGGTAGGGGAGGTTGAGCATCCACAAACAGCCAGGAGTGGCCCTGCCCACGCTCTGCCCCCAGGGCTCTGCTTCGGCTGGGCTCCGGGGGTTAGGGCCATGCCTCTCGCCTTTCCGGGCCTGGGGGCACTATGGGCAATAGCCAGCCTGGGGTGGGGGCTGGTGGCTGGCGGCCATGGGTGGGAGGGCTGGCTTCCAGGGCAAGCAGAAGGGGCAGACCCTTGGGTGGAAGGGGTGGGACTGGGGGCTAGCCTCCCCCAGCTAGCGGTTCACGCGCTGCCCATGATCACTGGCCTCCAGTACCACCCAGCACCCACACACTAAATCCAATAACCGAAATTAAACCAAGTATTACAGCCCACAGGAGTCTAGGCTATCTTGCCACAGGCAGAGAATAGGAGGAACGGAGGTGCACCAGTGCCCGAGGCCTCACAATGACAGGGAAATTATTAAGTGAGATACACCCAGATAATCCTGGTAAGTCCCCTGGACCCATGGGCGGCACGTGAACCACTGGCTGGGGGAGGTTAGCCCCTAGCCTAACCCCTTCTGCCCAAGGGCCTGCCCCTTCCACGCCCCCCTCTCCCCCACGGCTGCCGGCCCCCGGCCCAGGCTAGGGCCCCCAGTGCCAGGAGGGCGGCGGGGCCCCAGACCCAGAGCACCAGGAGGGCAGGCCACCCACAGGAGGACTGGAGCCACTCCAAGCAGGAAGTGGGGGTGCAGGGCCTGAGTGCGGAGTGTGGATGGGGCCACGCCTTGCTGTTTGGGGAGGCTCAGCCTTCGCCAGACTTTGCTACCTGCTGCCCATGCCTGCACCCCCATGCTGCAGAAGGCGAAAACCCCCAAATCAGACTGGGAAATCCACATGATCAGATGCCTATGGTGGTTTGAGTTAGTTGAAACTGAAGATGAGCAGAACAAAAAATTATGATTAAAGGGAAAGCCAACGCCCCATAGAAACTTTGGTCCTCTGCAGCTATTCAACTGAGGAGCAAGGAGTAGGTGTAGAATCTCACACTTCGTTTCGTCTTTTGGAGTTGAGCTAGTTGGAAAATGCCATCATTTTCCTTAGAAAATTTTGAAATCACTCTCATCAGGTAGGTTTCAAAAGAATAATTTTTCAGCTTAAAAAAATTGTGATTTTTTTTTACTGATTGCCCCCCCCCAAAAATGAATTTTTGTTTTAATGTTCAGATTTTAGTTTTTGTTCCCCCCCTCTGCCCCCCCACCTCATTTTGCCATTAAAAATGGGGAGGAATTGGGGGGGGGGACAAAATACAGAAAAATCGGAATCTGAAAATGAAAAATGTTTATTTAATCAATAACTTTTTTGTTGTTTAAAAAAAAAAGGGGGAATTTTGGGGAAAAGTTGAACTAAAGATGTTGACCTGCTCTGTCTTAGAGCCACATTCTGCCCCTTTGCTGCTGAAAACTCTTCAGGTATGAAAGCAGCACAGATGATTGATTGTATCTTTCCTTTCTGGAAGATCTGTTGCCAAATGCTGATGGTGTTTTTCTCCCAATGAGTTTTTTTTTTCTGAATACGAGCATGTTTTAAGCACATTATGGCAATGTTCCCTTTAAAAGCAAACAGAGAGAATCTGGAAGGATGACAAAGATTGTGAGTAAACTGTGCCCCTTTTGGGTGAATTATTGAGCTGGGCAAAAAAAATTTCAGGGCACCAAAAGTACTGGGAATCTGGGTTAAATTCGGTGAATAGTTTTGGTGGGAAGAAAAGGATTTTTTTTTAATGTCAAAACCATTTCCAAATTAAATATTTCAACTTTTTGCTTGTAAATGACATATTGTTGTGAAGTTTAGCGGTATTTTTAAGGGATGAACCCCCCCAAAATGAAACAGTCTTCCAAAAAATCTTGATCTTGGATCAAAATACCAGCTGAAACAAAAACCTGAATTTTTTAGTTTTTTTTTTCTTTTCTGTGTGTCTTTGATGCATCATTAATTTTTATTTTTGTTTTCATGAGAAACCCCCTCAAAATTAGTTTCTCTTTGAAACCAAAATTTTGGGAGGATTTTTTGTTTGAGCCCCCCATGGCAAAAAAGTCAATTATTCACTCAACTCTAATTATACCTAGGGAGTAATTGGCAGCTGTCTTGTAAGTCTTTCTTTCCTGGGGCTTTTTCCTCCTCTCTCTGACACCATGGGTAATCATTTGCACCTATGCAAAGTGAATGTAAAGTATGGTAGCTTTGTACATCCACTTGGCACATATATAACCACAACCTTTTCCCCAGGATTGACCTTGACCAGTAAAATTGGGGTAAATGGTGTTAACCTGTGTCTACACTAAAGGTGCTTGTTACAACAGGGTTCCATCACTATCCCTGACCTAGCCTCAACCCTCTTTCCTAACCCAGGCAAATCCATAGTGCTGAAATGAAATCATGCAAACATTTTTTCTTTTATGCATTAGGGCTGGAATTTTCAAAAGGGCCTAAGAAACAAACGTGCCCGAGTCCCAGTGAAAGTCCCTAATGGAGCTGGTAGGGAAATGGATTGTTTCCACTGCAGAAAATTTAGATGAAAATGGACTGAAATGAAAAACTGAAAATCAAACCTTCTCACTTTGGGGCCAAATTCTTCTTCTTCTTCATTTTTTTTTTCTTCAGTGAAAAATAAAGTTTTCAAGGAAAGCAGTCACTTCCCATGGCAGAGTTTTCAATTAAATGAAAATTAACTTTCCAGAGGAAAAGTTTCACTGGAAACTTTCTGACCAGCACTAGTCAACAGGAGTTGGGTGTCTAACTCCTTTATATGCTCTGGCAAATCCCACCCTTGATAGCCATTACTGGTTACCACCCCATCTAGCCTCCAGTAGAAACCAGTTGTGAGGGTCAACAGATTCTAATAGTCGCTGGGAGTTTCTGGTAGGAAAGTGTTCCTTCCTAGCCCTCTGAGGGAATTTATTTACATCCTGAAGCATGAGGCTGGGCACAGTGTAGTTCTTGGTGAATTGATGACTTTGCAAAGATGTGGTAGTCCCAGGAGTGCCCTAGATAGTTAGTGAAATCACTGGTTAGCTTATAGGTCTGTATTGCACACAACCTGCGTATTCATGTTCTTGAGAAAACGTTATGGATCTGCCTCTCTACTGTGTTACTTCGGTTGTGTGACGGTCTATAGCCATTGAAACCAGTGGGATCACCCAGAGTCGTAATGCAGTGGTGAATCAGGGCCTATCGTTCTGTACATTTCATCACTGTCAGCTGAATTGCAACTCCTGGAACACGACTGTCATAAAAATAAAGGGAAGGGTAACCACCTTTCTGTATACAGTGCTATAAAATCCCTCCTGACCAGAGGCAAAACCCTTTCACTTGTAAAGGGTTAAGAAACTAAGATAACCTCGCTGGCACCTGACCAAAATGACCAATGAGGACACAAGATACTTTCAAAGCTGGAGGGGGGGAAACAAAGGGTCTGTCTGTCTGTGTGATGCTTTTGCCAGGAACAGGTCAGGAATGCAGTCTCAGAACTTCTGCTAGTAAATAATCTAGCTAGAAATGCGTTAATTTCCTTTTGTTTAATGGCTGGTAAAATAGCTGTGCTGAATGGAATGTATATTCCTGTTTTTGTGTCTTTTTGTAACTTAAGGTTTTGCCTAGAGGGATTCTCTATGTTTTGAATCTGATTACCCTGTAAGGTATTTACCATCCTGATTTTACAGAGGTGATTCTTTTACCTTTTCTTTAATTAAAATTCTTCTTTTAAGAACCTGATTGATTTTTCATTGTTCTTAAGATCCAAGGGTTTGGGTCTGTGTTCACCTGTACCAATTGGTGAGGATTTTTATCAAGCCTTCCCCAGGAAAGGGGGTGTAGGGCTTGGGGGGATATTTTGGGGGAAGACGTCTCCAAGTGGGCTCTTTCCCTGTTCTTTGTTTAACACGCTTGGTGGTGGCAGCATAGGATTCAAGGTCAAGGGGAAGTTTGTATCTTGGGGAAGTTTTTAACCTAAGCTGGTAAGAAAAAGCTTAGGGGGTCTTTCACGCAGGTCCCCACATCTGTACCCTAAAATTCAGAGTGGAGAAGGAACCTTGACAACGACGCTGCCCAGTGCGTCGCACCCTACACCGTACAAAAGCAACAGTGTCCTTAGACTTTCTTCGCTGTCTGTTGCTGTTGTGGAAACGCAGGGAGATGATGATTGTGCTCATGTTTTGCAGAATGGCAGCCAGAGACGTAATAGGTCAGCGGACCTCAGGAGGCTGACTCAGGAGGCTGACTGATATGCTCCTTTCCCCTTTAGAAAGATCATGGCAGGTGAAAGGGTAAGGGGGTGCCTTCTGCGAAACAGGAAGTGGAGAAGATATTTTGCAGCTCTAATTACTGTTCTGTTCTAAATTAAAATGCAACTTTGGATTGCAAGTTCTAAAGCAAAAACAACACTGCAGGGAAGCCACAGGGAAAGCCACAGGAAACCCTGGGCAACATGTGGTAGAATCTGAGGTTCTGATCCAGCAAAGCATTTAAGCATGTGCATAACTTTAAACATGTGAATAGTCTCTCTGCAGTCAATTGACTATGGGCATGCTTAAATCTAAACTCATACTTAAATGCTTTTCTGGATTGTGGTCTCATTTCTTAGAGCGAGAGACTGCCAAGTATGCTGTACCACTGTGAAGTGGGAGGGAGGAGAGATAATTTGTAGGAGATTTTCAACTCCTTTGCGGCATTGCAATTTGCACTGCTGAGCTGGAGCTTTTCTGGAGTAGGCTGATCTATTCTCTGAATAGGTCAATGTACCACGGAGCAGGAAGCTGCAGCCTTCCTGAGCCCAAAAGGCCAGGCGTATTTTGCTGGATCTGCCCTTATTTGTACATGATTACATAATGTTATTGCAGGAGTCACCAGGTGGCACTGCTACACATAACCTTGCAAAAAAAACTTTTAGGGTATGAGCAGTGTTCAGTTTTGAAGAAATGCTGAATTGTTGTTAGCATTATGATGGATATTCTTTTGGGTGAGCAGCAGCAAACAACAAGAGAATTTGCTCTTTGCTTTAATCTCTCCAGAGTCAATTTTGGGGGTGGAGTGGCTTCCTAGGAACCAGGTGTTGGTGTTCAGGCTGCGATTTCTGGAAGAAGGGATTGCCTGCATGCTGTTTGTGACCACCTCTGTTCAAGGACTGGAATGTATCATTTAAATAAACAAGTTACGCTAGGAAAACTTTGATTCCATGTCATGGATTTCTCCTCCAAAGGGGAAGCTGATCAGGAACTGATAAGACAGGAAACAAAGGGTAGGAATAAACGGTCAATTTTCAGAATGGAGAGAGGTCAGTAGTGGTGTCCCCCAGGGATCTATACTGGGACCAGTACTGTTCAACATATTATAAATGAACTGGGAAAAGGGTAAACAGTGAGGTGGCAAAGTTTGTAGATGATACAAAATTACTCAAGATAGTTAAGTCTAAAGCAGGCTATGAAGAGTTACAAAGGGATTTCACTAGACTGGGTGACTGGGCAACACAATAGCAGATGAAATTCAGTGTTTATAAATTCAAAGCAATGTACATTGGAAAACACAATCCCAATTATATATCCAAAATGATGGGGTCTAAATTAGCTGTTACCACTCAAGAAAGAGATCCTGGAGTCATTGTGGATAGCTCTCCGAAAACATCTGCTCCAGGTGCAGCAGCAGTCAAAAAAGCTAACAAAATGTTAGGAACCATTAGGAATGGGACAGATAATAAGTCAGTATGGCTGTCTATGAAAGGCCCCAAAATTCTGCTACCGCTCCTCAGCCAGGTAACAATCAGAAAACAAGGCAGCTGGCTCTTCACTGTCATGTTTAGCAAGAAATTAGCCAAAACTTTGCAACCGTAATGCTATTGTTTACAAAATGGCCAGGCTCTTTTGATATTGATATTGGCAATTAATGCACCCAGTGGGTTTGAAATGCCCCATTACCCCTATCCCCAAAAGGCAATTGAGTTGGGGGAGGTGAACACCCACAAACTTCTCCAGCAGAGGTATAGTAACCTCCTAGATAACTTGTTCAAACAGCCCATAGGCAAAATGGGGAGTCACCGGTCCATCTCCGCTCTGGAGGGTCAAATAGCTCATGGCAGTCCTGAGTAGTCTTCTGCATGGCCACAGGGTAGCTGGTAAGAGTGGTAAAAGAGGGCAAGGATAGGGAGCATGTGAGCCAAGGAAGTTGCTTGCATGAGCTCTTCCCCCTCTGATTCAGCTTGGCCAACCGTGCAACTCACCAGAGGACAGAATTTTAGAGGTTTATTATTATTTCCCCCCGTCTCTATTTGCACAGCAGGAGCCAATCTCCACAACCTCCTGTAACCTCTGTGGCTTGGACTGGACTGGAAAAGGATCAGACGTACCGTGTGAGTGAAAGAGAATAACATCGTTGGAATGAACCAAGTAAAGAGTGATATTGATTTTTTTTTTTTTCCCTGCAGGGAATTCCAGAAGCTAACTGCTGTGATTCTGCTTTGTGGTAAAATACTGCTTTCTAAATTGAAGAAAAGGATCAAATACACTTTCCTCTGAATGACTGAGATTTAGATGTTTGTTTTTAACTTTCCCTTTGTGCTGGCTGCCCTCTGACAGTACGGCTGAGCCTACATACAAAAATATCACTGGAAGGATTAAAGTTGGTAAAAGGTTATGCTTTCCCCAGCAAGTCAAATTGCACTGCAAAGGGAATGTAATGAAGCCTTCTTTTCACTGAATACATGATCTACGGTGTTGTGTGTTGGTCAAGCCAGTTACATGTATTATCGGTTTTATTTATATTTTGTAAAGTGTTTAAGAATTAGACGGAATTAAGAGGGAAAATGGTGATAGGTGCAGAAAATATCTATAAATCTGCCTTGTTAGAAGCCTAGAGCCAAATCCTGGCTCAGATACTCAGATCTGCAGATGAGGACAGAATCTCCCCTGTAATTAATGGGGTACATTTTTATGCTTCAAGACTTGGAAATGTTGGTCCTGGAGCTGGAGTTACATTTCTGTGCTTCTGAGATGGATCGGAAGTGATCTCCATGATAACACGTCCGATTTCTACACTGGGATCAGGCCAGAGTACTCTTTTATGTCACTTCCTCCCCTCCCACCCCCCAGCTCTTTCATTTTTATCTTTTACTGAATAGTCACTGCCAAATCCTTTGCACATGAGCTCTCCCCTCCCTTCCCCCCCCCCCCAGACCAGCATAGGACAGCCCAGAGAGAGACTGTACATAAAGCAGTGCTGCCTCTCCCCTGTGGGGCAGCAGGTGCTCTGCTCTGGTGAGGCTCCGCTGGGCAAGCATGTCTTCTGAAAGCATTCATTTACTTCTGCCTTCGCAGCCACGCCTTGGCCTCTGCTGCGCATTACTGCAGCATAAAATGGGAACTTTAGGGCCTGATCCAGAGTCCAGTGATGGTCACGAGAGCCTTTCCATGGCCTCCAGTGGGCTTGGATCAGGCCTTTATGCAGCAGCTTTACAAAAGAAAGAATTAGGCAGTCATTTGTACTGCCATGTAACTGCATAGTATGGGGGTGGGAGTGGGGGGTAGGGTGACCACCGGTCCCTAATTGGGCGGGGCAGTCCCGAAATGTAGATTTCAAGTCCCAGTCCTGGGCTGAATGACTCCAGGACAGCATTTGTCCCTGATTCCCCTTGACACAGTTCAAATTTACCGCTTAGCAAGGGTCAAACCACAGCAACTACAGCGCAGTGCAAATCCCCGCCACTGCCACACTATCCACAATGCTGACACAGTCCCGGAACGACTGACACACGGTGTAGCCAATGTAAGACCTCCGTTATCAGCCCAGTAGCATGTGACTTGTTACACGTCTCCCGTGTTTCCAAACAGCTGAAACTAATCTGCTTTGGCGATGCAGTCCAATGAAGAACAAGACACATTGGCAAATTGATATTTAATTTTTAATTACCATTA
Source organism: Chelonia mydas (assembly GCF_015237465.2). Lineage (NCBI taxonomy): Eukaryota > Metazoa > Chordata > Testudines > Cheloniidae > Chelonia > Chelonia mydas. Next base: position 196,817,456 of record NC_057851.1, read on the forward strand.
TTAAATATAGAATATAAAATCTGTACATACACTATAACTCCCTCTCCCCCTACTTTTTTAAATGCCATGCATTCTGTTTTTGCATTTTGAAAGGTGGTCGCCCTAGGGGGAAGGGAGGGAGAGGAGTTGTGTATAGTCCTGAAAAATATCCTCTTTGGAGCCCAAATCATTCAGGTTGCCAGCAACTGCACCTGTGTGCTGGGCTCTGTTTACCATCCCAGGGGACATGTACATGCAGCTGGCACAGCGTGCAAGTGGACAGCTTATGAAATTCTCTGAGTAATCTAGAGGCTGAGTCTGGGTCAGCGCAGTTTATTCGGGTTGGGTAACCAGCAGCTAACACGAAAAAGCAGAGAGGAAATCCCCAAAGGCTGTCTCATCAGCTAATCCATTTTACCTCCACTCCCCTGCCTCTGCTTTATTTTGCAGTTAACCACTGTAGAATGCAAGGGGCCTGTGATGATCATTCATCATTATTAATATAATGCTTCAAGCAAGAGGTAGTGTTTTCCAAGTCCCCAGCTGCTATGGGAAATTTCAGTAAATTCCCACCGAAGCTTTCAGGCTTCTTTCTCCTCTTCCAAAGAGCAGAGAATCTTCCCCAGACTAACCCTTTATTAAGGAGCCTGACACGCCAACGCGTGCCTGGCCTCTTTGTTACCCGCTTCATATGTCGAAGTCAAGATCTGCTGTTGCTGTATGTCTCTAGCCTACAAAAATGAAACAGCCTCCATTAGAAAGTGAAAGCATCTTGTTTTCCCTTAAGTGAGTTAGCAGAATAAAAACACTACTGTATTGTAATGTGTTTAACCACCACTGCACTTACTTAACCGCAGCTCAGCATCCTTGGAGTGCGCAATCAAATGCCATCTGCTGGCGGAGACAGGAGTTAAAACATATTAGAGAGAAGGCAGGGTGGGGTAATATCTTTCATTGGACCAACTTCTGTTGGTGAGAGAGACTAGCCTTCAAGCTACACAGAGCTTCTTCTTCAAAAATGTCGCCTTGCCACTGAAAAAACTTTCACGCCTTCCTACCAATGGCTGCAATGCTGTTAAAATCCAGGCGTGAGATCCTGGCCCCACTGAAATCAAAAGCAAAACTCCCATTGATGTTAAGGGGGCCAGAATTTTGCCCCTGGTTTTTCCACTGGGGACCCCTCAAGAGCACACCTAGGGAGCACAGCATATTGTGATGGCTGGCATGCACTTAACTGTCATGTCATCCACTTCGTGCTGGCTCTGCTCATGTGAAAAAGCAGCGCCGTGGAATTGAATTCCCTGCCCGTTCACAAGAATGGAGCAGACAGGCACGGGTGAGATGGTCCCTGGAGCATTCAGAGGATTATAAGAGGAGGTTGGGTTCAGAGCCTGAGTGGGATGGGGGAAGAGTTGAGCCAGGGGAGATTCTGAGCAGTGGGGAGTTTCTCTGTGTTGGGGGGAGGGGGGAGTCCTAGCCTGAGGAGTTGTGGATTTTACCTCATGGGAGAAGGGGCTGAGCCTGGTGGGGTCAGGTGGGATGGGGCAGCAGGGCTTGAGCTTGAGCTGGGACTAGGGACTTTCTGAACAAGAGGAGGCTGAGCTGGAGGAAAGGGGCTCCAGGGGACTGGGTGGGGAGTTCTGAGCTGGGAGGGAAGAGCATGGGGCAGGCGGCATGTGGGGGTGAAATGGGGGATTATGATGAGTATGGCTGAAGGGATGTGGGTGGGCATGAGGGCAACGGGCAGGAAAAGGTTAGAGTGGAGGGACAGTGAGACGAGAAGGCTGAGAGAAGGCACTGAAGGAACTACAGAGGGGAACCCAGTGTTCTTCCACCATGTCCTTCACTGTGAAGTATCTCCATTTATCATCCTCCACTATAACCCTCCCTCAACACCCCACAGTCTCCTGGTTTTCCAGTGTGAAAATCTGGTCAAGCTCTAGGAAGGGTGGGAATCAGATGGGGGAGAAAGGTATGGACCCTCACCCCCACTTACATTGGGCACCAGCCACCGCTGCATATGGCACTGCTCCAAAACTAAAAGGAATGTCTTGGAGTGCTTCTATTATTTACATGTTCAGTAAAATCCTCCTCAACCACGGTGTACCAGAGTGACCTTTTATCCCTGCTGAGAGGAATTACTGGCTAACAGAAGACACTATTTCTGTAACAGAGGCAGCTGCAATCCTATGTGTTAAGAGTCTGCAGACTGGGGTCTATTCCCAATTCAAGGACTGACTTACTGGCTAACCTTGGACAAGACACTTAGTTTCTCTGTGCCTCAGTTACCCTCTCTGGAGTAATGGGGATAGCAGAGCTCACCCACCTTTGTAGAGCACTTTGAGATGTGCAGGTCTGAATTGCTATATTGAGGCTCTCAAACTGGGGGTCATGACCCCTCAGGGGGTCACAAGGTTATAATGTGGGGGGGTCACGAGCTGTCAGCCTCCACCCCAACTCCCGCTTTGTCTCCAGCATTTATAATGGTGTTAAGCATATAAAAAGTGTTTTTAATTTATAAGGGAGGGGGGTCACACTCAGAAGCTTGCTGTGTGAAAGGGGTCACCAGTACAAACTGTGCGATATAGAATTGACTTTAGTATTATCACGGTAGTACTGTGCTGCTCCCTGAAACATTGCATAGGCAGTGAGTTACGGGAAAGGCTGTGGAGTTGGTAAGTACTCTGTGCAACAGAGTGGAAACTGAACTCACTGCGTGCCCACTCCGGCCAGTAAGGACAGCTGCAAGACACATGGCATGTAGCCCTGTATGAGTAGTTGGCTGGGAAGCAGCAAAATGACAGCTGGGAACAGGTTATATTAAATAAATCCATACTCTTTTTGCATGCGTCCCAGCTATGGAGGGACTGAAATCTCCTACCAGAGGAGCAAATAAAAGGAGGCAGCCTGAGACACTCAGATGGCCTAAGCCCCCAACCATGTAATAGATTAATAGATTTTTAAGGCTAGAAGGCACCATTAGATCACATAGTCTGAGCTTAGTTCCTCAGACCCCAACTGCCCATTAACTGGAATTATCATTCGTATTAAACAGTCCTCACTGCTGGCTCTGTTCAGTGAGTTTAAATCAGTTTCTCAAGCCTTTGGATAGCAGAAATGCATGTGCACACAGTGAAGGCTGCATGTAGCCCATAACACCACCCTGAAATATGGTGTGGAGCAAGGATGAGCTTGTGGTTAAGGCACTGGACTGGAACTCAGGTGATCTGAGCTAAATCCCTGTCTTTGACACAGACTCCCTGTGTGATTTTCTGCAAGTCACTTAATCTCTCTGTGCCTCAGTTCCCTCTCATAAAATGAGGGTAATAGCATTTCCTTTCTCCTATTCTTTGTCTGTCTTTGTCTATTTAGCCTGTAAGCGCTTTGGGGCTTTCTCTTGCTCTATGCACATACTGTGCCTTGCACAATAATGAGAATACCTCTCTTGTAGCACTTTTCATCCATAAATCTCAAGGCACTTTCCAACGGAGGTAGATATCATTATTCCTATTTTAAGATAGGGAAACTGAGGCACAGGGAGGCAAAGTGACTTGACCGAGGTCACCCAGGAAAGCAGTGGCAGAGCAGGGAAGAGCATGCAGATCTCCTGAATGCCCTGATCTTGGGCGGGACCTCTAGACACTACTGTCATATAATAACGAAGGTAGAACTTTATAATTTATCTGAGGAACTCATGTACTATGAATGATACATATAGAGACACAGATGGAGATATACTCTGATAGATACAGATGGCTCCTGAGCTTTGAGAGTCTTGGATGGAAGAAGCTAGAGATGGCCAGTGGATCATTTAATCATAGTGATAATCCCTAGCTCTTACCTAGCACTTTTCATCAGTACAGCTCAAAGCACTTTTCAACTTTTAATGTATTTCTCCTCACAACACCTGCTATGATCTTCAAGCCTGGTGTGGTCCAATCCAGTGTAGGGCAGAGCTCCCCAGAAAACTCAAGGGGAAGTTCTGCTTCAAAACGTATTGGCAAAAAGAAAAGGAGTACTTGTGGCACCTTAGAGACTAACAAATTTATTTGAGCATAAGCTTTCGTGAGCTACAGCTCACTTCATCAGGTGCATGTATTGGGACGATCTTACCCTTTGTCCGTAGTGAAACTTCCTACTGCTCCGGACCGCACTGGCCTGGCAAGGGCCCAGCTCCCTTGCATGCTGCTGGCTGGTGTTCTTGTACTTTGGGAAGAGAGGGGAACCTTTCCCTTTCCAGCCCATGCCTCTGACGCACATCTGAGTCACTCCAGACTGCCCTGCCCACAAGGAGGGGTATTCCTGACCTCCCGGAACCCCTGCTTGGTGGGGCTGTGCAGGCTGACGCATGTGGCTCCAGCCAGGCAGCCAGGTGACCTTTTCCTCTTGACAGGATGTTTTAGTTGGGGATTGGTCCTGCTTTGAGCAGGGGGTCGGACTAGATGACCTCCTGAGGTCCCTTCCAACCCTGATCTTCTGTGATTCTATGACAGGCACAAGGTGTCCAGTCCAGAATCATATTTCAGCTCAGGGAAAACAGAAGTGCCCCTCACCTCTCCAATCTCGCAGAACAGGGAAGAACAGGGTGAATGGGAATCAGAACCACGGGGCTCCCAGTTCCTGCTGCAGTGCATGGAGCTTGCCAGCTTCCAAATGTTTTAATAATTGCAGGTCGCAGACTTACATGGACACTGCATACAAAGGCTTTAGGGCTGGGAGAAACCTCACTGGTGATCCCTTTATGAGGAAGAAATGTCCAGATTTGGGGGCTGGGAGTACATTCATTATTTTTATTTAAGTTACTACCCTGGGGGGGGGGGGGGTAATTTTAGACAACACAAAATCACCCCAGAAGAAACTGACAGAATCATAGAAGATTAGGGTTGGAAGAGACCTCAGGAGGTCATCTAGTCCAACCCCCTGCTCAAAGCAGGACCAACCCCAACTAAATCATCCCAGCCAGGGCTTTGTCAAGCCCGGCCTTAAAAACCTCTAAGGATGGAGATTCCACCACCTCCCTAGGGAACCGGTTCCGGCGCTTCACCACCCTCCAGATCCGCTGTTAAGTATCTCTCCCTGTGTTCACGTCGGCGACACTTGCAGCTGCTGTTGTCCATCAGGGTCAGGGATGGGTTTGGTGTGGCTGCTGGCTGGCTATCCCACGGGCGGGCTGGGAAGAGCTCTCAACACGCGGGCGGAATTCGTTTGCAAAAGCCAGGGAGAAAGAAGACTCCAGCTCCCCCCAAGAGAGACCCGCGTTCCTTCCCTCACTTCCCAACGGGGAATGCGGAGCAGGCAATCCGCTCTGCAGAGTCCTTTGCTTCCCCAACCTTGGGCAGGGAAATCCATGTCAGTGACGCTGGGGAGCTCAGCAGCGCCCCCAGCTGGAGCTGTAGGCGGTGTGCGCCTACAGCTCCCAGGAGACAGTCTCCAGTCTGCAAATCTCATTGCCATTTTTCCCCCTCTGGTTTGCGTTACACCCGCTCAGTAAATCCTCCACCCTGTGCTGTGCGGCTCCCCTGTAATGTTCGGGATCTTGCCCCAGTGATACGATACATACGAGCAATAATATCAAATCTGATGAAATAAGAAGGGGCTATTAGGGGAAGCCACGCGGCTTCCCTACGGAACGGGCAGTCCCGCACAGAGTCAATCCACATTCAAGACCAGTCCTCTGTTATAACCTGGGAGCAGGCACGGGTTGCTTCTCGTGCACTTGGGGAAACGGGAGCTGGGATCGGGTTTAAAAGCGTTCAGTCAGGCGTGTGACAGGGACACATGCTCACGCCTGGAAGATCTGTGCTGGGAAATCTGCTCCCTGAATGGTCTCTTTGCAAGGAGCAGGGGAAGCGTCCACACGCAGCAGTTCGTACCTAGACCAAAAAGCAGAGTTGGGACATAACGATCCACTTAATGTTCCCAGAACTAACCTCCTCCGTTTGCCCTGGATCCAAACGGGTCTCTTGTGGGGCCGGAATGAGCCACCCCCTCTCCTTGCTGCGCTAAAGCGCGTTTCAGGGCGTGGGCTCAGAGACCCCCGAAATCCCTGCTTGGGGTGGGGCGCGCTGAGTGTCCCCCCGCCTATCCGGCCGACTCCCTGGTGCGGCAAAGGGCCAAGCTGTTATTCCAGGGACAGGCGAGTTCACAGGGCGGAGGGGGTCTGATTGTTTCATCAGCCCGCCCCGCCACCCCCCCGGCCTCCTTCTGCAGACAATGAGTCTCCCACCCACCCTCCTTCCGCCCCTCCGGTGACCGTGATTTGCTCCGGCGGCTGGGGGCGATCCCAGCCCCGGCCGGCGCTTCCTGCGCTGCAGCGCCCCTATAAAAACGTGGGCACCGAGCGAGCGGAGGCATGACCGAAACTTCCCAGCGCCGGGCGTGCCGGGGAGCAGCCGATTGCTCGCGGGGAGCCCCCCGACAGCCAGCCCCTGCTCAGCTCCGCCGCCCCGCACCATGCTGGGGCTCTGCCTGGCGCTGGTGGCCACGGCCCAGCTCGGGCGCTCGGCTCCCGCCCCGCCGCAGCCCGTGGGCGCCCAGTGCATCGAGCACGTCTGCTTCGGCCTGTTCTGGGGGCGGCAGCGGTTCCCCGGCGCCAGCCGGCTCTGCCAGGCCCGCGGGGGGCAGCTCATGACCGTGCGCTCCACGGTGGCGGAGACCGCCATCGCCCTGCTGGTGCGGAACCAGAGCGACTCCAGCCTGTGGATCGGGCTGCAGCTGCCCCCGGGCCAGGCGTGCTCGGAGCCCGCCCGCCAGCTGCGGGGGTTCCGCTGGGTCACGGGCGACGAGCGCACGGACTACACCCACTGGAGGCCGGGCGGCCCCGTCTGCGGGCGCCAGTGTGTCGCCGTGGCGGCGCTGAATCTCACCTGGGAGGAGAAGCGGTGTGACTCCGAAGCAGACGGCTTCCTGTGTGAGTACAATTACCCTGACACGTGCGCCAAGCTCTCCCCCGGGGCAGGCCTGGCTGTGACCTACACCACCCCCTTCGGGGCGCAGGACAGTGACCTCCTGGTCCTTCCTCCCCAGACCACTGCCTCAATCCCGGCCCTGGGCGTGGAGCTGGTGTGCCAGGAGCACAGCAGCGGGGGCATGCGGTGGAGCTCAGGCAGCCCGGGGGCCTGGCACTGCCAGCTGGAGAACGGCGGGTGCGAGGATTCGTGCCAGTGGGACGGCGGGACCCCGCGCTGCACCTGCCCCCAGGGGAAGCAGCTGAACCAGGACCAACGCAGCTGCTCTTCCCTGTGTGCCGACGCCCCCTGCGAGCACCACTGCATCCCCCTCGCCCTCAACTTCACTTGCATGTGCCACGAGGGCTATGAGCTGGCCGGGGATGGCATCAGCTGCAGAGACATTGATGACTGTAAAACCAACCCGGGCCTTTGTGACCAAGTGTGCATCAACACCAAGGGGGGCTTCACCTGCCAGTGCCACGCGGGCTACGAGCTGGTGGAGGGCAAATGTGAGGACGTGAGAGATTGCGACGGAGAGAAATGTCAACACCAGTGTGACGATGTGCCAGGGGGTTACCGCTGCAGCTGCTCCAGTGGATACGCCCCATCCCCCCTGGACCCCCATAAATGTGTCCTATTTTGCAACCAGACTGAATGCCCAGCAGACTGTGACCCCCATACACAGGATACGTGCTACTGCCCCGATGGCTTTGTTTTGGATCACTACAACGGTAGTGCAAAGATGTGTGTTGATATTGACGAGTGTGAGCAAGGCTATTGTCAACAGCTGTGCACAAATAAGCCAGGCAGCTACACCTGTTCTTGCCAGGAGGGGTACAGCCTTGACGAGCAGCAGTTATGTATTTCTGAAGATGAGTTTTCAGGTGAAATGGAACCCTACCCCAAAACAGCAGCCCCCCCGCATGTCCCACCGCCGGCAGAAAGCCTCCACCCCGGAGTGCTGATCGGAATCATTATTGGCATCTTGTCCACAATTCTGGTCCTGATGGCCATTCTCTACCACCTGATGAAGAAGCACTTCCCAGTTCATGGAGCCATGGATTATAAATGTAGCAACAGGACAGAAAAGGGAGTGGTGCTGCAGCAAGTTCCCCCCGGATGCCCCTCTGCTAACCAGAAACTGTAAAGAATCCCATTGGATTGAAAGGGGAAAAGACGGAATTGGGTGGAATTTTTCAAATTTCCGATGAAACTTTTCAAGGAAAGTCATTAAAACTTTGCAGGGAAAATATTCACTATTTTTCAACGAGCTGCAGAAAAATATGCTTTGCAAGAGATGAGAACTGAATGGTAGAGCATACAATGCTGAGCTAGTCCCATTTGTGCATCTTTAAAGAAACCCCTAGATGCCTTTTTGATTTCCCCCCTTTTCCAGACTTGGCGAGCTTTGTGGGGTTTAAAGAGAGAACTTCATTATTTTTTGTGCATTGAGAAAACTGCCCTTGTTTGGAACTGACTATTGAAATCTGACTATAAAACAAGAGAATATATGCAACTGACTATTCAACAGTAATAGACTTTGAAGTGGTATGGTGAAAGCGGCTTTCATCCAGAGACAGTGTCATGAGTTCTTTCCCACATCAGGATGGAGCTACTGAGCAATCGAGAAGAGGTGGAATGCTCCTGCGACAGATATAGGTTTGGTTTATTTTTTAAAAACTGCTAATTACTAACAAGTAGCAAAGACCTTTCCATCAGTTCTTCCCCTACCTTCCATCGTCCTGTCCTCTGTTATCTGTAAGAAATTGCAGCTCCCTGCATTTATCTATCTTAGGGGTTTGTGCTGCCACCCATTACCACAGTATCTGAGCACCTTTCATGTAAAATCAATAGCAAAAGCAAAGCCCCTTATGGACTTCATGGAATCTCTGCCCCTTCTCCCTTTCAGGGTCAGAACTCTGCTGATTTGGTTGCTGTTTGTTTGTTACAGGTTTTTTGTTTTTGAGGGGGGCGGGTGTTTGGGTACATGGAGCTGTCAATGATGTGTCATTCTTGCTATGGTGGAAAAGCCTTCCCATCTGATGGTTGTGTCTTTCATTCGCATTTTCTCTAGAGGTTTTTTCCCCCTTCTCTCACTGTCAGGTTAAAACATCATTAACAAAACCACTTCATAGTCTCCTGTTGATGAGAACATACGAACCGCCATACCGGGTCAGACCAAAGGTCCATCTAGCCCAGTATCCTGTCTTCTGACAGTGGCCAATGCCAGGTGCCCCAGAGGGAATGAACAGAACAGGGAATCCTCAAGTGATCCATCCCCTGTTGCTCATTCCCAGCTTCTGGCAAACATAGGCTAGGGACACAATCCCTGTTCATCCTCCATGAATCTATCTAGTTCGTGGTTTTTTTTTTTTTTTTTTTAACCCTGTTATAGTCTTGGCCTTCACAACATCCTCTGGTAAGGAGTTCCACAGGTTGACTGTGCATTGTGTGAAAAAATACTTCCTTTTGTTTGTTTTAACTCTGCTGCCTATTAACATGATGGCAGGGCATTTTTGCCCAGCGCTGCTAAATCCCTCAGCCCCTGTCCAGATGGTTGCTATGGGCCCAGTCCTACCCACACAGTGGCAAAACTTCCATTGACTTCAATGGGAGCGGGCTCAGGTCCTCTGTCTGCCATCCAGTACTATAGTGGGCAAAATCCGAAAAATTTATTTCACATTTTCCTTTCCAGATCCTTTTATCAAGTGTTGAGATGAAGGGTTAGGAGGCTATAAAAGCCAAGGGTCAGACCAGTGTTCAAAGGAGACGGGCAGTATAACCTTAATGAGATTGTGGGAGAAAATAAGCCCAAATGCTGAGAGAACTCTAAGGGCCTTTTTCTGCTTCTATGGAAGCTTTGACACTGGCTTCAAGAGGAGCATGATTGAGCTCTACCAGATAGGGTCCCGTGCCTATGAAATATTGATATGCAGCAGTGCTCAGTTTTCTAGCAGTACATTTTACAATTCTGGGATAGCAAACCCAGACATATAGGTGACTGCTTGGAGGTCATCTAGTCCAACCCCCTGCTCAAAGCAGGACATAATCCCCAACTAAATAATCCCAACCAAGGCTTTGTTAAATCTGACCTTAAAAACCTCTAAGGAAGGAGATTCCACCACCTCCCTAGGTAACCCATTCCAGTGCTTCACCACCCTCCTAGTGAAAAAGTTTTTCCTTACATCCAACCTAAACCTCCTGCACTGCAACTTGAGACCACTACTCCTTGTTCTGTCATCAGCTATCACTGAGAAGAGTCTAGATCTGTCCTCTTTGGAACCCCCTTTCAGGTAGTTGAAAGCAGCTATCAAATCCCCCCTCATTCTTCTCTTCCGCAGACTAAACAATCCCAGTTCCTTCAGTCTCTCCTCATAAGTCATGGGTTCCAGTCCCCTAATCATTTTTGTTGCCCTCTGCTGGACTCTTTCCAATTTTTTCACATCCTTCTTGTAGTGTGGGGCCCAAAACTGGACACAGTACTCCAGATGAGGCCTCACCAATGCCGAATAGAGGGGAATGATCACGTCCCTCGATCAGCTGGCAATGCTCCTACTTATACAGTCCAAAATGCCGTTAGCCTTCTTGGCAACAAGGGCACACTGTTGACTCATATCCAGCTTCTTGTCCACTGTAACCCCTGGGTCCTTTTCTGCAGAACTACTGCCTAGCCACTCGGTCCCTAGTCTGTAGCAGTGCACGGGATTCTTCCTTCCTAAATGCAGGACTCTGCACTTGTCCTTGTTGAACCTCATCAGATATCTTTTGGCCTAATCCTCTAATTTGTCTAGATCCCTCTGTATCCTATCCCTACCCTGATTGATGAACTGATTGATAAAGAAGCATGCAGGCTACCAGCTGGTTGTTCTTAAGAAAGTTTACTGTTAAGAGATTGAGAAACTTGATTTTTCTAATCTTCCCCTTTTGGGGTGAAAATAACTGTAGGTACATACAAAGTGAGACTGCTAACACATGGTATTATTTTTTTCCTGATATGCCAGAATGATCAAAATACATTTCAAATTTTGAAAAAAAAGAAACAGAAGAAGAAATGTGTTACATGAAATCTAGCTTTCTTACTGTAAATGGTTCAATCCATGGTTTTGTAAATGCAGCACATTTGTAAATAGTTATTTATTGGAAATGTACCCTATGCAATGCAAAATCACTGCGTGATTTCACAGGCATACAAATAAAGCTTGACAAACCTGGTTTATAGAAAATGTGGTAATGAAATGTTCTTTCTCTCCTCTCCCCACAACCTCCCTGAATAACAGCAGATGCTGATCTTTCCTTACCAAGAACGATTTTGTTACTGGCCAGATTATGAAAAGTGCCCAACTCCCACAGATCCCACTGGAGTCCACGTGTGCTGCAAGTTCCAGCACTTTTGAAAATCAGGCCAAACATTCTTTTATAACTATTTTGCAAGTGTGATTATTATCCGTGATAATGGACTGTAAATAATGGAGAACAAGATTAACATTAAAAGATCAATGTTAATGAAATAGAAATAAAATGATAGCTACGTCAGGCCAGATGTATCCTTCGTGTCACTCCACTGAAATATCTATCTATACACACATACAAAACTCCTTTGAAGTCAGTGGATTTTTGTGAGTGTGAACAGGATTTGGCCCTGTGGGAGTTTCCTGTGGCTGAGACAATTTTGCCACGTGTCTTTATCCAAATCCTGTTGACTTGAATGGGAGTTTAATATGAGCAAGGATTGGGCCTAAAGTTTGTACATTACTGCAGATTAAATTAGCGGTAGCGGCACCTGTTAAAGTTGAAATGCAGCTCCTGCTATAATCTTCCTTTTCCAGTTGCTCATAAATTTGACAAATAAATTCCTTTTGGGCTGAATTTACTCCCATTCCCAGCCCAGGGGTGAGTTTGTTTATAGAAAGCTTCAGCAAAAAGTTCTGAGCTACTTTTGAGCGCTGCACAGGGGAGAAGAGAATCTCCTCTGTGTCTTCTGATCAGAAATTGTGGCACTAGTGAATTAAACACAAGACTGAGAGTGGGGAGGCCTGGCTGGCTCCACTGGGACTCGCTGTGTGACTTTGCCACATCTCTTTAAACTCTCTGTGCTCCACTTTCCCCATCTGTACAAAGGGGCTAAGATTACCTTCCTCTCAGGAGAGTTGTGAGGATTGATTAATCCTTGTACAGTGCTTTGAGAAAGAAAAGTGCTGCATGAATAAAAATAATCACAGAAGAAATGTCCTGCCCAGTATCCTAGTTTTACTGACTTCTGCAGGGAACAGAGGGGGCTGGGGAATCTGATGGGCATATATGTTCCAAAGAAATGAGGAGGGATCAAGGTTGGGGGAGGAAAGGTTGCCAGAAGCATTTTCTTTGGCAAGAAAATGCAATTAAAAGGTGATGGGTGAAACCCTGGCCCCCTTGAAGTCCATGGGGGTTTGGCCATTCACGTCCAGGATTTCACCGCTAAGAGAGAAGACTGACAATAAAAGATGAAGGGGTGGCCCACTATCCATGGGTGGTCAGGAGGTTTTGGGCAAGAGTAACTGGTTTTGCAAAGCTTCCATCCAGGGTGGCTGGATTCCAGTGATCTCATTCAAGGATGATTAGGAACCGGTCACTTTATTCAAGGGCAGCAGCTAGGTTGTGGAACCAGTCCACATAGGTGCAACTCAAGGAACTTGCAAACTACTGGCAATTCTTATTGTGGTTTCCCCGGCCCCTTTTATTTCTCTAAACCAAAGCAACAAAAGTCCCAGAACCAGAAAATTAAAGGGAATCGAACCTTACTGTAAATCCAGGCTGATGAATGAAAACCCCAACATCATCCGGAAGTGCCCTTGTTTCTGTGCTCCAGCCCCATGCATCCAGGGGCTTGTGTTTGGTGCAGGAGTTACCTTTTATTTATTTGTTCTCAGCTGTGCTCTCTTTCCCAGGATTTGAGCCCAAATGCTCCTGTCCGCCCCCAGCTGCACGGGTCCAACTCCTTGGAGGGTAACGATGTAACGGAGAGTAGGACTTGCCCCTTTGGTTTTCTAAAAGTCGATTACCAACACTTGCTGCAGCACCTCCAGTACCCATCATTCGCCATTTTAATAACTCCTTTCACAGAGACTTTTTGGCCATGTCCCCTTATTACTCACAGGCTTTTAAAGTCTCCAGGCCTGATTCTCAGTGACATTTAAACCACTCTAAAATAAAGGAACCTCAAAGGGGTGAAAATGGCCCTCTAAGAATACCTGGCCAGTGAAAAGCTGGTGAAATGCTCTACAGCAGCGTGGCTTCCAGGTCCCAGCACAGGAGATAGATCAGGGGCGTGGCTGGACTGGATGGCACTATGGCTGTTCATTGCTTCTCAGAGCTAATTGAGCCATGGGAAGCAGCGTGTAAATTAGAGCCACCCTGAGGCTTCTCTGATTTATACCAAAGGGCAGGCAGCGCCATGCATAGCCCCAGACCATACTAAAAGCCACTTCATCCCCTCTCTTCATCTCTGCATTCTCCCTGCCCCGGTGCAGGAAAGGAGCAACTGGGAATCAAGCTTTCATTATGCTAAAAGGTTTACATTATGTACGTCCACTTCAATTTTTATTCAAAGCAGCTACAAGTAAATGAAATACAGATGTTTCCCCTAGAGTTCCTTCATTGTATGCCCATAAATAATATTGTTTTGTTTTAAAACAACCCCAAAAGTTTACATCTAACAATGCATCCAAGTGTTTCCCTTTGGATGGCATATGAGAGACTAAATCCTACACCAGGAGGCTCGCTGGAGTCCAGGAGACCCATGGGACAATTCCTATGAGGAAGGGAAGTGGGATTTAGTGTGATACGATGAATTCCAGCCTACAAATACCCCACCTGCCACTGATGTAATCCGTTGAATATGGGTTCCAGATGATCCACCCCACCCTGATTTACGTGTGGGAGATCTTGGACGGCAAAGTCAGGTCAGGGTTTAAACTCCCAGCTGAGCCTTCATTTGAATGAACTCTTGGAAAATCCAGCTGTGGGTGAACAATTCCCCCCTGATTTCAGTCCTTTTCTCCCTCTGCCTTTTGAGCTTTGCCCTGGGCTGCTGTGTCAGCCAGCTCACCTGTCTGCCGACAGCGGGAGAGCTACCAAATATTGTTTTAACTGTTCAGGGTGAAGCAAAATGTAATTGAAGGGCCGGATATTGCCAGGCTCTTTCTACGGCGCGAGGAGGAGATGCACCCAAGGAACTTGCCATCTGTTTTAACTGCCCTGCCCACATGCCTGTGACAATGAGACAGAGGCTGCTCCCTCTATGCACCCTCTGATGCCCTAAAAGGGTTGGAGAGGAGGAGGACCCATCACCCTTGTTCCCCTGCCCTCCATGCACCGGTCAGCTCTGCTCCCAGGCACTCCGTGGGCAGCATGTAGCAGCAGACAAATTCTTCCTGTGCATTAGGGAGCTGCAGCACAAATTCCTGATAGTACAAACTGGGGGGGGAGGAACGTAAGGAGTCTTGGTACAGGGGCCGGGTAATTGCAGTTAAACACAGTGACTGCTCCCTGTTGGAGCTTGCGAGGGTGCGGCCTACCTCATGGGGGGCGGGAAGTCTGTGGAAGGAGTGCCCCTCCCCCTGCCATCCACTAATACCAGTTAGCAGAGCTCACCAGTTATAGAGAGGAGATCTGCTAACCAGTTATGTGGAGGAGAACATGCTGCCATGACACTCATCCCCCCCCCCCCCCCCCCCCCCCCGCCCCACATACTTATAAAATAAACAACACTGAGAACCAAACTCCCCACACCCCCACCCCCAAGAAATAGATTCCTCTAAAGGGACTTCCAGTTAGGGTTACCAGATAGCAACTGTGAAAAAACGGGACAGGGGGTGGGAGATAATAGGCGCCTGTATAAGAAAAAGTCCCCAAAAACGGGACTGTCCCTTTAAAAATGGGACATCTGGTCACCCTACTTCCAGTGGAATTCACGTCCTGTTCACACTGCCAGCTGTACGGTCTTGGTCTTGCACCTTGTGACTTGCTCCCTGTGCAATCATTGACACGAGTGCAAGATGCACGCAAAGCAGGTGCAAAGCAGGTGCATAATGCTACCACTCTGGTTTGGTGGTGTTTAGCATTCACTTTGTCTTGGAGTAACTGACCCGAGATGATGAATAACAAGTAAAATCAGGAGGCATTAAATACCCAACACTTGAGTTTTTGAATTTTGATTTGTAAGTGACAAAAATAACCAAGCTGGAGAAATGAAGCTTCATTGAAACTTGGTGATTCGTGGGGAAACTGATCCAGACTTTTACAAAGAGAAGTTACCTGTCTGATCCAGACTTCCAAGTCCTTCATTTGGGACAGGCCACTCTTAATTGCTTAATAAAAGCAAATGGAAGGTACCATATGCACGGCTTCTCTGCCCCCATGTACTCCATGTTAAATGTTCTAACTGAACTTTGTCCTCTTCTCCAGTGAATCCTGGCTTTGTAACTAGGTTAACGTCCTGAACAGAAAGGGAAGGCCAGAGAAACTTCTGAACACCAACAGTAACAATCTTCCCCAGGATATATGTTGGTTCAGAGTCCTAAGCCTCCGTGGGACGTTCAAAAGCAGTCAGTGTTGGTCTAAGGCAGGGGTGGGCAAATTTTTGCGCCCATGGACCACATCAGGGTTGTGAAACTGTATGGAGGGCCGGGTAGGGAAGGCTGTGCCCCCAAACAGCCTGGGCCCTGCCCCCTATCCACCCCTCCCACTTCCCGCTCCCAACTGCCCCCCTCAGAATCCCCGACCCATCCAACCCCCCACTCCTTGTCCCCTAACCGCCCCCCCGGGACCCCACACCCTATCCAACCTCCTGCTCCCTGTCCCCTGCCCCCTATCCACACCCCTGCCCCCTCACAGGCCCCCCCAGGACTCCCAGACCTATCCAACTGCCCCTGTTTACCATCCCCTGACCGCCCCCCCCAGAACCTCCGCCCCATCCAACAGCCCCCCGTCCCCTCACTGCCCCCTGGGACCTCCTGCCCCTTATCCAATCCTGCCCCCCCCCCCCGCCTCGCCTTACCATGCTGCTCAGAACAGCAGAAGCTTGCCCAGCCGGAGCCAGCCACACCACCGCGGTGGTGCGGTGAACTGAGGCTGCAGGGAAGGGGAGACAGCGGGGGAGGAGCCAGGGGCTAGCCTCCTCGGCCGGGAGCTCAGGGGCTGGGCAGGACAGTCCTGCGGGCCGAATGTGGCCTGCAGGCCGTTGTTTGCCCACTTCTGGTCTAAGGCCTGATCAGCACTTAAAAGTTAGGTTGACATAGCTATGGTGCTCAGGGGGTGTGAAAAATTCCCACCATTGAGTACATGGCTAGGCTGACCTCACCCCGGTGTAGACGTGGATAGGTCAATGGAAGAATTCTTCCTTCAACCTAGCTACCAATGCTCAGGGAGGTAGATTATGTAAAGTGATGGGAAAACCCCTTTTGGTGCTGTAGGAATCACCTACACTATGGCTCTACAGCGGCACATCGCTGCAGTGCCGGACCTGGGCCACTGTAGCAACTGTAGTGTAGACGCGGCCTCCCATTGAAATGAAGAGGAGTTTTACCACATGGGAACAGAATTAGGCCTGGTCTACATAGGAACGTTGGACTGGTATAAATATGATGGTTAGGGGTGTGATATTTTTTACTGATACACTTCTACTGGCACAAGCTCTGAGGAGGATACAGTTATGCTGGAATAAAGATGCTTTGTACCAGTACAGTTTATTCCTCATCCCCGCCCCGTTCCAGTGTGTGTGTGGCTGCCCCACTTTAACCAGACCAGTATAACACTAGCCCTATACCAGCATAGTGAAGAGGCAGAACTTTCTCCTGTAGATAAAGCCATAGGCCAACACTGACGGCTTCTGAAAATCCCATCCAGTGTATCTGAACTAGCTGAAAAATCAAGAAAAAGGACCCCCCTTAAATTAATCATAGTAAAAGTCCCCCAAACACGCCTTTTCTACTATTTCCTCTGACCTTCTACTTTGAATAATTTTTATAGCAAAAAAACAATGGAAAAAATCAATTAAATATCCAGAGGTGTTTTAAGTGAAAAAAGTCACAACATAAACAAAAACCTACTCTATAGCCACCCCTAAAAGAAGCTATCCAGTGGGATTTTTTTTAGGGTTATCATCTTAACTCAGTCAGATGGGAAATAAGATGCATGTTTTTACCAGTGAGGGTAATTAACCGTTGGGACAGCTTGTGAAGGGATGTGGCAAATTTGCCACCACTTGGAGTCTTTAAATCAATACCGGACGTCTTTCTACAAGATACACTCTAGTCTAGTTCATCCTGCAATGCTGGGTTTGATGTAGGACTCGCTGGGGGACGTTCTGTGGCTACAGGGGGTCAGATTAGGTGACAATTCTGGCCTTAGATCTCTGAATCGAAGACACTTAACTAAAGCACTCTCGAGATTTGACAATATCCTGAGTTACATGCCGTGTCAAGGCTCCTGTGAGCAGCAAGGGAGAGAAGGGCGTGTTTCAATGTTGGGAACATTTGTAGTCATGGGGCTGTGTGCTATTGTACACACCCCAGGCATGGCACTATCCCAGCACAGGACACACCCAGAAATTAGATTTGTACGTTTTGTTGCTTGAGCATAATTGAAATGTTATTAAAGAACCTCTCCCATGCCAAGATCCCTTTGCCTCCCTTGTGTGCAATTGAAAGTTAAGAACATGGTAACAGTTGTCAAAGTCAAAAGAGCAGCACGGGGTGGTCCTTTGGGAACATAACCTTTGCCTGTACGTCAGTTGGCAGTGATGCAGTTGAAGAGCGATCAGCAGCTCTGGGAAATCGTGCAGGGCCCAGCACTGGTGGTCGCTGTGCAAGCGTTTGTGGGGCCTGAGTCTCCGTTGCCCTGCATCTTGTGCCATCCTTTACATGAAGGCAAAATGGGCGCGACGTGTTACCGGATCAGAACACTAGGGACACTTTACACCGGTGGAAAGGACGGCACAAAGTGAAGAGCCAGGAGAACCAGCCCCGTGATGAGCTGCCAGGAGAGTGCAGTGGTTAGCCAGAGGACAGGAGTCACTTAATGCCATTTTACAGGGCATATCCAGCAGATGGAATCCCTTACATAACTCTTCCCAGGACTGCTATGGCTCCCAATGCCCTGATCTCGAAAAGACAGAAGCACATGTTTATCCACGCTGCGAGCTGTCTCATTGACTGACAACGGGACTACTCGCAGTGTGGAATGGTAAGCATGTTAAGTAAATGGTTCAATCCCTGGTGGGGGCCCAAATTTGAAGCATCACAGATAAACCTGTCCACCTCAAATTATTGTACTCCTTTGTCAACTGAGAGTGATGAGGATTAAAGTGGTCTCCAGCGTTTGTCTTTGGACATGGGACTACTTAGATTGTGAGCTCTCCAGCTGTCTTTTTGTTCTGGGTTTCTAGTGCAATGGAGTCCTGGTCTCTGACTAGGAGCTTTGGTAATGGTAATAATTAACAATAATGAGTGTTGTAGAAGAGAAGACCAATGAGACCATGTTGATGGATGTTGCCACGCCAGCAGACAGAAACATAAAAAGGAAACAAGACGAGACGATAGTGAAGTACTATGCAGAGCTCTGCCACAAAGTGGAACGATTATGGAAAACTCGGACAACAACGATTCCAGTGATTGCTGGAGCATTTGGAGCAATCTCTTTAAGGCTATGAATGGGCAGCTCAAGAACATGTTAGGTCCATCACAATCAGTGACTTCCAGGAGACAGTGTTTTTAGGTACTGCAAGAATTTTAAGGAAAGCCAAACAAGAACAAGTGCATTTGAGCACCTAAAATGCAGGAATTCTGCGGAGGGTGGAACAAAACTCCTGACTACCCAAACCTTCAGAGTCAGTTCATGGTTAGGATTTATTGCTGATTCACCGGGATACAGTTTAGACTGTAGCTTCTCACTTTTTATGCCTAAAGATCTTGTATGTTGTGAAGGCTGTTTGTTTAAAACACAAAACCACTCCCGTAATGTAATCCTGAGGGATAATAATAACAGCGTTACAGGCCAACATTATGGCTTTTTATTTTTCCATGGCACAATTACAGATCGGATCATTCATGACACAACTGCAGCTCAGTCCTACCCACCGTTGCTCTTTCTAAGGATCTAAAAGAACCTCAAGCATTTAAAAAGTCTGGATTCTGTTTATGTTCATGTCAATGGCAAAATTCTCATTCACTAAATCGGAGCTAGATTGAGCCTTAAATCAATACTTTGGGGTTAGGTTACTGTCACTCATTGTACTTTCTGCAAACTAGGGTACTATTTTCCCTTTAGACACACTTTACTAGGTTGATGGGTGGATTTTCAAAAGGACCCTGCAGCCCCCATTGTTCTTAATGGGAGTTGTGCCCTTCTGAAAATCTAGTAATAAATTGCTAAGGATGGCACATCCCTTTCCAAACACTGGTCACAAAAGATTAAAGAAGATATACTCTCTCTCTCTCTCTCCCTCTCTCTTTCTCTTGCATTTTAATTACCAGCCTGGCCTTAGAAGGGCTGAGCCTGTTCCCAGTGAGAGCTGCAGAAAAACTCCTCCTGAAGTCATCGGGCTCAGGATGTGGACCCAATGCTGACCATTAACCTGTATCATATCGCTAGCCTCTTGTGCTGAGCAGGCTCATAGGAAACAACCCATGTCAGAGAATCCAACAGAGAACTCCTGCCCTGTGAGCAAATGCCTGGGATGGGAGTGGCTAAGAGAATCCTCATTCTAGACCCTTTGCCACCTTGAGTGGCACCTTACTCCAAGCATGGTCCCCACGGTCTCAGTGGCAAGGGATTGCTCAGGCTTCAGAAGGAATCGATCAAGAAACAAGCCCAGCTACCCAAAGAGAAAAAAAGCAGGGGCAGCTCCCTCAGCCAGCTTACCCAGCAGCCATACAAGCCCCATCCCAGCCACAGCCCAAAGGCAGGAGCCAACCTAGAAGCAAATGGCCCTCAGGCTGAGGACTTACGCAGGCTTCTTTACCCCGCTCGTCTGTTTCTGAAGGGTGAGATGCAGCAGCAGGGCGATGGTGCTCGTTACAAGATGCTGGTCCTGCAAGGCGCGGGCTGGGCCAGGAGGAGGCACCCTTTCGGAAGGCAGGGGTCCCGAGGAGGAGGACACATGCCATCTAGAAGGTGGTGGTCTTTGCAAGGAGGGTGCCGGGTGTACAGCAGGGCTCAGGGTGCACCGGCTCCCGCTGGCAATGCAAAGATGGGCACATGCAGCCCTTGCTCGTCTCCTCCCCCTTGGGGACGGCACAGTAATCTAGCGGCTCCTCCTCCTCTTCCTCCTCAGCGCCATCCAGGTCCGGGTGGTGGCAGCAGCAGAAGCTGGCGTTGCAGCACCGCCGTAGCGCCCCATGGAAGGAGTGCCTGAAGTTCTCCGAGAGGAAGCCGTAGAGGATGGGGTTGGCGCAGCTGTTGGAGTAGCTGAGGATGAGAGAGGCACTGTTCACTGTGGCATCCAGGTGGCCGGGCAGCAGCAGATTCACCAGCTGAACCACGTGAAAGGGCATCCAGCACACCATGAACATGGCCACCACGATCAACACCAGCCGGGTCAGCTTCCCCTCCGAATGCCGCCACTGCTGCCAGCCCACCTGCTGAGCCACCGCCCGCATCTTGCCCACAATCGGCAGGTAGCAGAGGCCCATGGCCAGCACCGGCAGCAGGAAGCCCAGCAAGGTCGTGTAGACCACAAAGGCAGCCGACCAGGCCGGACTAGGCCACAGCAGGTTGCAGGCCACTGCTCGGCCATCGTGCGTGGTGGCTGTGCCGGCGAAGATGGGGATGGGCGAGGCCACCAGAAGCGAGAGCAGCCAGACCCCTCCGTTGACCATCTTGGCCACCCGGGGCCGGCGGTAGGTGGCTGCCCGCAGCGGGTGCACCACAGCAATGTAGCGGTCCAGGCTGAGCACGGTCAGGCAGAAGACGCTGGTGAACATGTTGAGCCCGTCCACGCCCAGCACGGTGCGGCACAGGGCCCGGCCGAAGGGCCAGTGGTGCAGTGCAGCCGAGGCCGCCACGAAGGGGATGCTGAGCATGAGGAGCTCGTCGGCGATGGCCAGGTTGAGCAGGTAAATGTTGGTGGCCGTCTTCATCTTGGCGTAGCGCAGGATGACGAAGATCACCAGTGAGTTGCCGAGCAGCCCCAGCAGGCACACCAGGGCGTAGATACACTGGATCACTACCGTGCCCGCAATCTCTCCGGCATTGCCACCCCACTCCTCCGCCCTCTGCTGCTGATCCAGCTGTGCCAAGGAGGCGCTGGCATTGGGAGGGACGTCAGAAGCCATCCAGCTGGATGGAGTCCACATAGCCCCGCTCCCCTCCTGGGATCCTGCAGGCAGGTGGTTGGCATCGGTGCTCATGTTGGCAGCTGTCCCATTGGGAGGAGAGGGAGCAAAGGGCTGCAGGGCCTGGATGTGGTTGGGGATGGATGATGCTAGAGCATGGGTGATGCTGGGGAGGGGGATGGCTGGTTTTGCCTGCTAAGGAATGGAGGCTGCTGAAGGATGGAGGCTGCTGCCAGGAGCTGGATTCTGTTGGGGGACGAGTGGCTGCTGCCTGCCAACGGATGGTGCTGCCGGGAGATGAAGAATACTGCCGGGCCTGGCAGGTACGCTTCTCAGCATGCAGATGTTTCAAAGAGAGACAGAGAGAGAGAAAGCGGCAGAAATGTGAGTTTTCAGTGCCTGTAGCAGCAGCAGCTGCAAAATTGTGCTCTCTGCTGCTGCTTCCTTAATTGTCAAATCGCTGTCACACGCCTCCGGTAGCTCCAATCACAGGCCGCCCTCCCACCGGCGAGGGTGCCTTTGATTTGCTTCACGGCGAGACAATAGTGTACTGCAATATGCAGCCCTCGGAAGCTTCGGCATTGACCGATTCAGACAATGGACGCAGAGCCAGGGGGTGCGCTGTCATTTGCTGCAACGCCTCTGCAGCAGTGGCCGCTGGCCGTTAAATACAAAGGAATAATAATAATTAAACTTTTCCTCTTCACTGAGGTGTTCCCCAGACCTTAATTATTTCATTAGCCCCTGCAAGGAAGGTACATAGAATGAACAAACTTTACCGCTGCTGAGCGGTACTCCTACTCTGCAGACAGCCGCAATGACATCAACAGGCTCCGGGCACAGGAAGGTCCTAATCAAGGTGAATAAAGTTAGCGGGATCTGGCCTTTTTAAAGTAAAAGACAGGCCATTCTCCTTCCATTTTAATCTGAGTTATTCTCATTTGCTGGAATCATTTCTGGCATGTTTCCACAAGAAGGTACAACTTTCTGATCAGGAGTTTCACCTTTAAAATCAATGCCAACCCTTCCCCCTTCTGTTTGGTATTCGCCTTGCCAGTGCTCTGAAAATGGCTGAGGGAAATGCTTCCTTTTGCAGGATCTCCACTGTCAGTCCGAGAAGCCGGTTAGAAGGTGGGGGGGAGGTTCATAATACACAGATCAAACAGTTGCCGGTAACCCTGCGTAATAGCTGCTGGTTGCATTGCAGGGGCTCACAACCAGCAATACGGGCATCTTGGCGAGGGGGAGAGAGGTTCACGGCAAAATTGTCCCCACTCAGTAGCAACATTTACATTTATCATCCCAAAGGACTGCGCAAATTATGTACGTACAGGGCTCAAGGAGGTACCTCTGGGAGACAGTCATGCAGGCGAGCGGCACGCCGCACAATGCAAGGTGTCGCCACATGGGCTAGGCATCTGAGGAAGGAAGGTTTCCTTGGCAACTAGAGATGGCCCTCCCTGATTGGCTAGCGCTCAAGTGTTTGGTTTGAAATCACTTCCCACTGCAGAGAAGAGCAAAGGGTTGGGGTTTGCCTCCCCCCCCCTCACCCCCCAGATGGAATTTCTCTTGCCAGTCTACTGAAGTGGACACAGAAGCAGAGCAGGGAAAAGGAAGGAAGGGAATCAAATAAACCAGTGGTTCTCAATCTGGGGGTCTGCTCAGACTATGTCTGAGGGGTCCGCAAAAGGCTTAGACTGAAAACTGACTGAACAGAATTCAACTATATATACACAGACAATAGATTTCCAAAGGGGCCCACGCCGCCCTTCGTCATTTCCAAAGGAGTCCGCAAATGAAAAATAAAAAGGTTGAAAACCACTGAAATAGACCAAGCAAAAACCCAGTGCAGAAGTCATTCTGATCCCCTGACTCTCCTTACTCCACAAGCAGTCCCATTGGCTTGGATTATTCGTGGAGTAAAGTCCCATTTGGCGTGTGTAAGGGTATCGGAATCCATCCCTCCGGGAGCAAGGGAAGGATTCTCTGAACAAGCCCAGTGGGGAAAGGGCAGAAAGAACAAGGAGCAGAGTGAGCTGGAGCTCTAGAATGAAGCAGACAGCTGGCCTAGAGAAAGGGACCTGGGGAGGAAATGTGGACACTGATTATGCCTAGTGAGGTGCAGCTAAAGCAATGACCCCAGCCTGACCCAGAGGGGAAGCCTGGCGGCCCCGGACCAACCAGGTGTGATGTGGAGGAAAATCAAGGTGCAGCCATCAGCCCGTAGGAATGGAGTAGTCAGCTGTGATGGTAGCAAGGGATTTGACCACCAGTGTGTCTGTTCTTTTCTAGAGAGACAAGGTGGGTGAGGGAATATCTTTTATTGGACCAACTTCTGTGGGGGACAGAGACAAGCTTTCGAGCCACATAGAGCTCTTCTTTGGGTCCCCTTTTCTATTCGTTTTCATTTTGCTTTTTCTGTTCATTTATCATGAGTGTCTTTCTTTGGCATCTCCACCTGGGGGTCGCTATCAGAACAAGCCAGTCTTATCTTAGTAGTGGAGCTAGCAGGGGATTTGTCCATGGCTTCACATTTCCATCAGAAAATGTAGATTCAGGGAAACTGCAACTTTTTGTGCAAAGGTATCAGTTCGGCCAAACTTTCATTGGGAAGATTTCTCAGATCTCATGCGGAATTTGCGGAGGGAGAATGAGAGATGTGGGAGATGGGCAATGGGAAACCCAGGTTCAAGTCCTTGTACTGCCTCATTCAGACCAGAAACTTGAACTTGGACCTTCCATCTCTCAGATGAGTCTCCTATTCTGGGGTGGGTATCTCGCTCTCCCCCCCCCCCCCAAAAAAAAATTGGAAAGGTCTTGGGTTTGTTCTGATGTAGAATGGAAACGAATGTTGAAATTCTGAGGTTTTTTTGCCAAACAGAATTCTTGTTTTCCAGCCAGCCCTACTCTGTAGCAGCTGTGTGGTGTCTATCAGGGGTCCTTTGACGATATTTTGAATATGTCTGTGTGTTTGAGTTTTCATTCCAGGGCTGGAGGACTTGGCGATGGGAGTCCCAACCCGCCCCAGGAAATAGAAAAGGAACTGGATAGTTTACATCAGGGAAATAATTGCTCTGGGTTTTCTGCTCTGAAGTGAGCACCACTCACAGCATCCTCCACATGGGTTCTCCACAGCGTATTTTATTTGGAAAATACGTATGTATATCTTGTAACACGGTGGCTTGCTCATTGGCTGGAGAGCCTGGGGCTAAGGCAGCCTGGATTAAAAGAGGAGATTTACCTGAGGGGAATCAGGTGATTTAACATAAAAGGCAGCAGGAAGCTTCAGGGGGTGTGGCTGGTTGGGAGGCTGGGGAGGTGGGGGTCAGATGGACGGCCAGAGCTCTGTCCAGAGAGGGCTGGGAACTGGTGGCTTCAGGTAGAGCGTATGGTTTTGGACTTTATGTTGGATTATTTTGTGATCACGGCTCCTATTGTATTTAGTGTTGAACCAGACCCAGAAAGAGGTGTTAAGCCACAACAAAGACTCTGTGGAGTGTGAGGGGGCTACTAAAGGGAGGGCACTGCAGAGAGACCTGTGGCCACAAGTGGGTGCTCATATAGCTCCTGAAAGCTTTGTGCTGGAAGGTATCCCAGCAGCAGACACACCGCTTCTGGAGTGAGTGACTGGAAATGGGATTGGTCAATCTGTCTATTTGAGACATGCAATGTCAGCAAGAAAATGACACACTTCTTTTTATAAATAAAGACATGATGGAAGGAGGAATCGAACAGGCTGGCAGAGGTTCTGGAGCAGGTTGGCTGTCCCATCACAGGGTTAATTAAAATGTTCCCAAAGCATTATATAAATGTTATAACACAAAGGTTTCAGAGTAGCAGCCGTGTTAGTCTGTATCCGCAAAAATGAGGACTTGTGGCACCTTAGAAACTAACAAATTTATTTGAGCATAAGCTTTCGTGAGCTACAGCATCCGTACATAAGCTTTCGTGAGCTATAGCATCCAATGAAGTGAGCTGTAGCTCACGAAAGCTTATGCTCAAATAAATTGGTTAGTCTCTAAGGTGCCACAAGTCCTCCTTGATAACACAAAGGGTGTGTCTCCAGTAGTCTGGGACACCTGATTCTCAGCATTTCATCACAGGCCTGTTTCTTGTTCCTGAAGAAGGAAATGGTGGTACCTCGCAAAGGAGTGTACTACCCCTTTAAGGGACAGCCAGGTGTAATCAGCCTCGGATAATCAAAACAGCCTCGGGTAATCAAGAGGGCTACCTGCTCCACTTGAAGGCTGTCCTATTTAAACAGGAACAGGAAGCAGAGCAGAGAGGGGACTAGAAGCTATCCAGTTTGCAAGTGGTGGTGAGATCTCTCCCTTGCTGCTCCAGAAGAGAAGCCTGACCAGGTAGAGGCTTTGTTTGAGGACTCTGAGTTGAGGAGCTCTGAAGCAGGGTCCTAAGGGCCTTTGCTCTGATTACAACTGCTCCTTCCATGAGACTCTTTCAAGGAGACAGACTTGTTTGGATTGTGTTTGTTTTTTGGCTTCCCTTGACACAGATCCTTTGCAGGGAACATTCTGGTGTCCCATCTGTGGAAACTAAAGTGGGGCTCACCAGCAGTACCTCACCTGACCACAAGGGGTTGCGCAGGGAGGGCCCCCACCTTTACATGCCTGCGTCACCAGCTCCATTAACACGTGCCCACCGTCCCATCTCGCCATCCCGAGAACATAAGTGCTGTCTGTGACCACTGCCATGGGCCCCACCTGCTGAGTCGGGGCATCTGGCTGCGCTTCAGAGGCCGTGGCCAGTTTATTCCGGTGCAGCCCACAGTCTCCTCCAACTTCCTGCCGTGCCAACGCTCACCACTTGGACCGCGGCTGAGCCAGTTTCACAATGACATGAGAAACTCCAGCCCTCGTCCAAAATCTAGCCCTGCCCAGGGGGAAGGCCCCTCTGATTGGTTGCCTCTTCCACTTCCTTGCCTCTTGGGGAAGAACAGCCAATCAGGGCTGCTTTGGCGGCAGGGAGAGCTCTCCCCTCCCCAGCCCTTTGGGACCCAAAAGGAGATTTGGGGTAAGGGAGAGCAGAGTAGGGAGCAGAAAAACCCCATCAGCTTGGAGCGACTCTGCTCCCTCCCCCCCCATGAGCAATGGACCAATCTGCTCTCAGCTCCTCCTCCCACCCCTCTCCATCCCTGCGACACTGACCGGGGTCGGGGTGGAAGACCCCTGGAGCTGCAGGAGGAGCAGAGGTGCAGTGAGGGGCACAGGGCGGTTGTAGGGCAGGGGGGCTGGGCAGTATTAATTGCTGGGCTGGGGAGCAGGCAGATTTGGGGCTGGGGGCGCAGAATGAGTTAGAATTTGGGGGGTTAGGGAGAAGCTGGAAGCTTCGCCCCACCCGGTAGCCAGTGAGCGCGCCGAGAGCAGAGGCCAAATCACCTCACAGTATAAAATCGGGAGAGATGGCGGCACTTGTAACCATCTCACACACACACACACACACACACACACACGCACTGGGGTGAGCAGAGGGGGGGTCAACAATCAAAAGGCAGCCCCAAACCCCCACGCGTCGCCTTTAAAAACAAAAACCAATTCCTGATTTTGGGGGCAGTCCTCATGATTTTTTGGAGTCTGACACATAATTTTTGACCCTTTGGAAGTTCGCAATACGGTTTCTGGCACTTGTTTTGATGACCTCTTCCTTGCCCTCAAGCAGTCTGCTTACACACGTCCAGCCGCCATCCATCATCTCTTCTACAAGATGCCTCCCTCCACAACTTGTTTGCAGCGGTGTTGTAGCCATGTTGGTCCCAGGATATTAGCGAGACAAGTTGGGGGAGGCGATCTCTTTTATTGGACCGACTTCTGCGGGGGAAAGAGAAGCTTGCCAGTGACCCAAAGAAGAGCTCTATGGGACTCCAAAGCTTGTCTCTTTCACCTACAGAAGTTGCTCCAGTAACAGAGATTCCCTCCTGCACCTTGTCTTTCCCTTCACAACTGACTGCTGTATGGAAAACACTAAAATACCCGGGGCCAAATCCTCAGCTGGTGTAACTGGGCACAGCTTCAGCTTTCTGCTGATTTATACGAGCGGAGGCTCTGGGGAGGTAGAGATGCCCTGAATACCGCCCAATGCATTTCATTATAGCAACTTCCCCATTGCTTTCTGTGTCTTGCTGGAGGATCCTGAACTTTTAAATGTGGTGAAAGTGAAGCCTCAGTCTGGCAAGCTCATACGAACATTCCTAAAAGAAGCTATGGCCAAGTAATACATTCTGTTCTGGAGGTGGGGGTGCCGTGTTAAACATGGTTCCTGTTACAGCAATAAACCGGAAGGTGTGCAATAAAACAGTGTAATGGAACGCAGATTACATTGAATTGCTCCAAGTGCTAGAATTGAACCGGAAATGATTAAATACTCTTTTACTGTAAAGGAGGAAAGTGGTGTGCTCCAAAACTTCTTAGCAATTACCGAGGTTTTAGCAATTACTTATTCCTATCATGGAATTTGGCTTGAAACAATAAGAATTAATCCCGTGTCCTGAAATCTAGTGTTTAATTAGTATAGTGAGTGATTAGAAACATCATCAGCTGGCAAGTGAGATCAAGAGTTCCATGTACTGTGTTAATAATGTATCATGGGCTTTCATATATGTCTGAATGCGTGGCATTTCGCAAAGGCATACCATGTCCATGCTCACATTGCTCTGAATATTGTCAGCTGGACGTGACACACCAGTAGTTGAAACCAACTTGTAACTTACAGATGAGGCAATGCTGATGTCTTAGGTTGGTCTTGTGGGGCTGGGACTCAGGAGATCTAGATTCCATTCTTGGCTATGTCACAGACTTCCTGGGCCTCAGTTTTCCATCTGTAAAATGGGAATGATAAATCCTTCTTTTCTTTCACCATTTTTCTGTCATGTCCGTTTAGACTGAAAGCTCTTTGGGCCAGGGACTGCCCCTTACTGTGTGTTTATGCAGTGCCTAGCACAATGAGGCCTGATCTTAGTCAGGGCCTCTAGGTGTTATTGTAACATAAATAAATAACAAAAGTTATGCAACTATCAACTCATGCACTATTTTAAAAAAAAAAATCAACCTACCATAAAAATCTCTCTTTCCACTTCCTCCGTGTGAAATTCCCCCACACCTAAATTTCTTTGGTCTGAGGTCAAGTGCTGGACTGTTGACAGGTTTAAGGAGTAATGTCTTATAGCCCATTTGGACTGGGAATGGAAATTTTGTACCATGGGATAGGAGATATTCACGGCTTTCCAGTGAGTGCTTGTTTCTAACCCTGACAGGTCCTTGAGATCTAGAACTTTAAGGCCATGGCATTTGCATGTCCAGAAAAACTATTTGAGGTCATTGTAGAGGATCTCAAATTGATTGTTTTTCACTTGTTTCTGCGCAGTCAGACTCATGGTAACTGTAAAAATTGGGATTTCCATCCCAAATTGGGATGAAAAGTCAAAACATTTTGTGGAAAGAAAAGCTTGAAAATATTTCAGTTCGGAAATGGTGAAACAGTTCTGATTGAAACAAAACATTTTGACATTCCTGAATTCAGAACTGTGCTTTTTTTTAATTTGGTGAATGGAACTGAAAACATTTCATTTCAGCATGGTTCAACTTTATTCTGTGTCCCCCTCATCTGCTGTAGTACCTCATGGGAGACATAGTTTAAGTTGCTCATGCCTTCATTATCCTCCCTGGGCGAGTTTCCCTGGTCAGATTATATCTCACATGAAAAGTGAAAATTTTCAGAAAAAAAAATATTTTGGCAAAATCAAAACATTGATTTTGCAGAAACTGCATTTTCTGCAAACAAATTAAGAAACCAAACCCACTATATCAATGGAAAATTCCCAACCAACTCAAGTGTAACTAAGGGAATTGGAAAGGTAGAAAATAGTAGTCCCAACAAAAATTTGAAAACAGTTTTAAAACCTTCTGAATTTGTGAGACAAACTGGGTGAGATAATATCTTTTAATTGGACCAACTTCTGTGTGTGAGAGAGGCAAGCTTTCGAGCCATACAGAGCTCTTCTTCAGGTCAAAACACATGGTCTCTACTTGCCAGGTGATGATGTTTCTGGTGACTCAGTATACTAACAACTAAATGCTGTACTGTAGCACACAGGATTAATTCTTAGTTTTTCAAGCCAAACTCCATGGTAGGAATAGGCTGGTGGTAACTGCTAAAACCTCAGTAATTGCTAAGAAGTGTTGGTGCACACCACTAGCTTGGGACCAACATGGCTACAACAATACTGCATAGATCCTGACTGTGTGTAAAATAGGCGCCATACAGAAAATATACAATGGTGTGGTGTAAAGGTTTTACAGGCCTTCATTGAGATGATTAGCGAAACTCAATTGTGGTTTTCACCTCTCAAGTGGTAAGAAAATATATATGGAAATTTGTTTAAATTTTGAAAAATGACAACATCTCCCCCAGCGCTAGTGTTGAAAATTACTGGGAAAAATATTATTGAAAAAAATGTCTTTGTTTTGGGGCAGAAACTGAATTTCCAATGAAAATGTTCTGTGAAAACTCAAAATTTGGAAAATGCCCACCAGCTGGACTCATGAGTGATATGGCCATTCCCAACCCATGCTTATGAAATCTTTATATGACACTTCATGTATCCTCCTGTATATTCTCTCTCTTGCTCTCATTTGTTGTGAATTTTCGTGCCTGTGACTTAGGTTGGATCAACAGCTTTGGAAGGTCCCTCCTTATCAATATAATAATAATTAATAATATTAAGTCTTGCCTTGCTGCCTAAGAGCCCCTATCACAGACAAGGACTTCATGGTACTAGGCACTGTACAAACACATAACAAAGAGACAGTCCCTGCCCCCAAAAGCTTACAATCTAAGTAGAGGTCAAAAGACAACAGGTGAATATAGACAGACAAAGGGGACACAAGGAAACAGTGAGACAACACTAGTCAACTTGATAGCAGTCTTAGCATATCAGCTGTCTAACTATTGTCAAGTGTTCTGTAGGCATCACAGCAAAGGAGAATTTTAAGGAGGGATCTCCAGAAGATCCATTGCCCAGGACAAAGTGAAGCAGTTTATCCCAGGCTCACCTACAGAATTCTCTCATACCCTTAACTGGTGGGACAATGCTAAGTGCTATATGGAGCATATTCTGATCCCATTAATACCATTGGACTCCACAAATGCTATCAGTGCTACTCAACCTGAGCAAAGGGAATCAAGGTCTGCCCGAATGGCAATGCCTATGAATAAATGAGAACACTGTGTCCCCTCTTCTAAAGTTGTCTTGTGGGTGCCTGCTGCGTGCCAAAGTCTGTACTGTGCTAGACTTTGGTGAAGCACAGCCAAAAACACCAGAAGAAACAGAATTCACAAAATTATCCCTCCCGCTTTATTGGAAGAACTTCTCTTAGGAGGAAATTCACCTCCCAGAACCCAACTGAATCCTGAGGAGATCCACAGGAGGTCAGGAGAAGGAGGAATCCTTCCCCTAAGACATGGAACAACAGTAGAGCTATTCCACAGAAGCTATTCCCTCCTCATGCCCCCAGTTACAGAGGAGAGGGAGGCAAGAGTTTGTGGTGCAGGTCATTAGTCCCTTCTCTGGTTCACACTGCGCCACCACCAAACTCCCCTATCCCCTGCTGCACAGAGACCCACCCCTGGAAGGATGTGCAAGTCTCATGCGTAGCACACAGTCCTAGAAATCTTATATTGCTGTAGCACACTGGTTCCGCTGCCAGGGGCTTTCAGCCCTGTAACGGGACTCAGGATTTACCCTCTATAGAAAGAAGAAAATATGCTTATCTTGTAACGCCGCCTGCTCTGCACGTGTCTGGGTGAAAAACTGTGTTTGCTCAATCTGGATTTAGGGAAACTGTTCCCTGCACTGTATTTGTTTATCTGCTAAGCAATCAATGGGTGAGGCTTTGCATCTGTTGACAGCTGGCTAATGAAAATACGTCCTATCCTCCCTACAATATGGTCAGCCTCGAGTTTCATCTTCAAGCATGAAGCTTTTCTCTTTGGTGCATCTTTTTGGATTCAGCAACTATGGAGCTACAAACCCACTCCTTCTTGATTTCATGAACTGTCTGAGGTAATTTCATATGAGATACAGTGCTAGTGCTGAAGGCTTATCGCTTAGACTTCCTTACCACAACTGGTATGCGTTAAGGTAATGCATTCAAAGCACCTGTAATCTAATACATGGAGGGTGAAATCCTGGCCCCACTGAAGTCAAAGGGAATTTGACTGGATACTCATAATTTTTGAATGTATTATTGTGAAACACTCACTGAGTCCGTAGGGCTCATTTTCAGTGTAACATTAAAAAATGTTCCTTTCTGTTGGTATAATTAGATTTATTATTTGTATGACGGTGGCACCTAGAGGTCACATCTGAAATCAGTTCCTTCCAGACCAGTGCTAGGTGCAGACCAGTTCATACACGTGGACAAAGATAGCCCCTCTCCCAGGAGCTTACCTTCTCGACAGGAAAAGGGGAGGAGGCAGCAAGGATTTGGGGGAACTTGGACGCAAAGAAACCCAGATCTCACAGGAAGTCTGTGGGAGAGCCACGTAGAGTAGAACCTCGGCGTGACGAACATCTCAGGAATGGAGGCTGCTTGTGAACTCTGAAATGTTCAGAACTCAGAACAAAACGTTCTGGGTGTTCTCTCAAAAGTTTACAACTGAACGTTGACTTAATACAGCTTTGAAACTTTACTATGCAGAAGAAAAATGCTGCTTTTAACCATCTTAATTTAAGTGAAACAAACAGAAACAGCTTCCTTACCTTGTCAGATCTTTTTCTTTCTTTTTTACTTTCCGTTTATTATTTTAGTAGTTTACATTCAACACAGTACTGTACTGTACTGCTTTTTTAGTTTGGTCTCTGCGGCTGCCTGATTGCGTACTTCGGGTTCCAAATGAGGTGTGTGGTTGTTGACTGGCCAGTTTGTAACTCTGGTGTTCATAACTCCAAGGTTCGACTGTATGGAACTTGCCTCTCTTGAGTTCTGGTTTATTGCCTTAACTCCAAGACCACCCTTTTCCCTAAAAATTGCTGCTGATGCCCCATATCCTACTTTCTGTCTTCTCACTCCAGCTATTCTGGTAGTAGCATTATGACAAACAGCGTTAGTATCTTCTGAAAGTTCATGAGGCCTCTCTCCCTTATGCTCCTCTAATGTGGCCTTTATCTGTAGTCTTTACATTCTTCCCATGCTTCCTGCAGGACTCTCCTATGTGGGGAACCCATATTTAATAATGGGCTCTTCCATCCAGCTGGGAAAGGTATAACAGGATCTAATGGCCGGAAGTTGAAGCTAGACAAATTCAGACTGGAAATAAGGCTTACATTTTTAACACTGAGAGTAGTTAACCATTGGAACAATTTACCAAGGGGTCATGTTGGATTCTCCATCTCTGATCATTTTTAAATCAAGACTGGATGTTTTTCTAAATGGTCTGCTCTGGGAATTAGTGTGGGGAAGTTCCCTGGCCTGTGTTATCCATGAGGTCAAACTAGGTGATCACGTTGGTCCCTGCTGGCCTCTTCTGCTTAGCCTAGACGCAATGTGCTTCAAATGGCACCTGACCAGGATTCATCATGGAATTTGGTCCTTGGAACCTATGACTCTCTGAACTGCAGCCTGTGATCATCGTTAGGTAAATGGTTGTAAACTTTAGTATTCTGTCTCTTGTACCAAAACACATTTGATGGTTTATTTTTTCATGTCAGAAGCAAAAATCCACCTTGAGATAAAGCCGAAGGACAAAGAGGGTGTCCCCATCACCTGAGTTCATAATGCATGTGCGTACTGCTCATCAAGTACTATCCATCATTATTGTGTATTACTGTAGCATGTAGGACCCCCAGTCATGGACCAGGACCCCACGGTGCTAGGCACTGTACAAACTCAGAACAAAAAGCCCTTACACTATAAGTGGTGGCAGAATCATCTCATTTATTTTATTTAGATGGTATCTTTCCACTCTGCCCTACGTAAGGGGTTTGCATGTAACCGCCGCACCCAGGGGCAACCCAGAGCATGAGTCCTTCCCTGGGCCCCACCCTGCTCTAGGTGTGAGGAATAAATTTCTTTTGTCCTCTTTGTGGAGCAGTTTTCTCACCCCTGTGACCTCAACCAGTTACTCTGGTTGGCAAGCTGAGGGGGTGGAGACAGGCTCTCCTCCCACTTCCCGCCCCTCTCCCCCTCCTCCTCTGTCACTCCCTTGCAATGGAGGGTGCCTGGCAAGTGCCCCCTGCTCTCTCCTACTGCCCACTGTGTTGACAGTCACGCTCTGTGCAAGGCACTGAGGAGGCCCTTTACCCCAGCACTTTCAAGTAAGGGCTAGGACAACCTGGGGCTTAGATTTATATAGGGCAAAAAAGATCATGTATCCCCTCACTCCAGGTGCCCTTAACCTCATTTGAAATACCTGTACGTCAAAGTGTCTTCATTCTGAATATGCTGGAGAAGGGCTGAATTGCCATTTTACGATTGTTACACATTTTGCTACCACCGCAGATGCCACTTCCCTTCTCGTTTGCTGGGAGATTTAATCCATCTATCATCTGCAGATTCCTGGAGAGATTTTGTCTTCAGCATTGCACAGAGACCTATGCAAGAAAATCCAGGGGGAGCCAGACTAGCTGTGAGCTGGCGGCATTTCCAGCCCTTGTCGTGGTTCGCCAAAGCAGCTTTCTCTAGAAAAGCCAATAATGTACAGGTGATGAGGGGGCTGATTAACCAGAGATTTTGAATTCCGTAGGGACCGGCTGGGAACCGTTGCCTGCGGTTCGTCAGACGAAGGCTTTGTCAATGGCGTGCTAACTCGCTTTTAAATCATAGACCCAAATCCTCAGCTGGTGCAAATCAGTGCAGCTCCATTTATTTCATTGGGGCTAGGCTCAGGATCTGGCCCGGTGCCTGTCGAGCGATATCTGCGTGGTGTCTCCTCCTAGAACTGACAAAAAGGACGGCGCCTTGGTTACTCAGCTGTCGCTGTATTCAGGGTCAGAGTCGCAGACGTGAGTGACCAGAACAAGTTTTACTGCTCTGTGCTAACGGCAGCCTGGCAGAGGTGTAGCCCACCCTTAGTCGATGTAGCGCTCTCATGGCTGGGCTTCTCCATCTTATGAGCCTCTCCTGCCTGAGCTAAAAGAGCGAGGTCACCGACCAGCCTGCTACAGCCTTGGTGCGGTGACCAAGGTCTTTCCACTCAGGAAGTAGAGGCAATATTTAGCCTCCAGAGCCTCGCAAGGCCTGGCAGCCAGGAAAGAAGCGTCATTTGATTTATAAGCTGAGCACAACTGATGAGGAATCACTGAGGCACATTAAACACGGGATCTCAAGGTGCCGCTTTAGAGTCTCTTTTCAGAGGTGAACTGCATTTGCCTGCCTGCCTATAGGTTAATGCCAACGAGCTAGATCCTCAGCGGGTGTAAATCAGCATAGCTCCATTGACTTCAGTGTGGTTATGCCTATTTACGCCAGTTGGGAATATGGCCCTGCTTTTTACTGCTGGCAGCTAGAATGTTCCCACCGTTGGACAAATGGGAGTGCTTATGGGGAAAAGGATTACTCCATGCAGCTAGTTCTATGCTCTGATAAATAGGGCTGGACAGGAAATGATTTTTTCCTGCAAAAAATTTCAGTGAAAGGAAACTTTTACTTACAGAAAATCTGAAAATCCAAACCCCAAATTTCATTGTTTCCAAAACCAAAAAAACAAGAACAAAAAAACAATTTTGGGGTTTGTCCTCACTGGACAGGAGGGGGTTAAGGAGCAGCTCTGGGCTATGGAGGCTCTGCCCCTGCAGAATATACTCAGGTTAGAGGCAGGCTTTAAAAGGCAGCGAGACAGCTCAGTGATGGGCTGGCAGGGGAGGGAGAAGGACGTGCTCTGGGAGCTCCAGGGAAGGACATGAGCTGAGCCCACACCAAGCCAGGGAATTGAGGAGCAACAGGAGACGGAGACCAGGGCTGGAAGCCAGCATTCCCCAGGGGCGGCTGACGGGGATGCAGAATGAAGGAGGAAGTGACCCAGGGAAGCTGACTTGAGGCTGACGAAAAACACCATCAGGCGAGCGAAACGGAACCAGCCTCCCAGGACCCTGGGTCGGAATCCGGTGACGTGGGAGGGCCCGGGCTCCCCCAGAACTGTGCCCATGAGGCGGGGTTGCCACCGGGGAAGAACTGTTGGGTGTGACTTCCGCCTTGGGCCCTAACCACCGGGCAGGAGAACCTGCTCCTCCTCACAGGATTTCAGACAACCCCCCTCCTCCCCCACAACATTTTAAATGAAAATTGGTGGGAGTTTTTTTGGTGAAAATTTCTATTTTTATCTAGAAGCCCTTTTCCACCTAAACAAATATTTT
Source organism: Chelonia mydas (assembly GCF_015237465.2). Classification (NCBI taxonomy): domain Eukaryota; kingdom Metazoa; phylum Chordata; order Testudines; family Cheloniidae; genus Chelonia; species Chelonia mydas. The sequence continues at coordinate 196,853,059 of NC_057851.1, forward strand.
GCAGGGGGATGTTCATCCCACTGCACTGATGGAGCGGAGGTGTTCCACCAACACATCACTCCTCTGCCTTCGCTTCTCCCCACCCAGCACCCAGCTCAAACTCTGCTTTTCACCGATGCTCCCTCTGTGTCTCCCACATTCCCACTCACAGGCCATGCTCCCACCTGCAGCCCTATGGGCCTCTGGGTTTCCCCCACACCCCCATGCACAAACCTGTTCTCTGCCTGAGCCCCACAGCCCTGCCCCCACTTTCCTCTGAAAACTCCCATGCCCCTGCAGCCCCACTCCTCAGGGTGGCCCTAATCCTGCACACACACAAGCATATGAGTAAACTTACTCAGGCAAGTCTATGGGGCTACTCTGCTGAAGTAAAGTTGCACATATTCTTGAATGTTTGCTCCTTACCAGTAGGGCTGTCTGTGGGGAGGGAATCCTTTCATCCTCCAAATCAAAGGTTCTGTGTTTTTTTAAAGCCAGAAGAGGGCACTGTGATCAACTACCACAGTGTTTCTCAGCCTTTTGTATACCCGGGACTGGCTTGCGTCAGGGAGATCTCAGGGACCTGTCATTGAGAAACACTGCTCTAGCCTGACCTCCTGCATGACATAGGCCAGAGAACTGCCCCCAATCATTCCTGCAGGGGCGGGAGTGATACTGCCTTTTTACCTGGGTGACCATGTTTGAGTCCAACAACTTGTGGTTGAATCAGACTGCATTTTGTAAAAAGACATCAATTTCCATTTAAAACCTTCAAGTGGCCCTGAATTTATCCCTGCCTTTATTAAGCTGTTAATTACTTTCACTATTAAAAAGTTGCACCCCAGCTAATACGTGTTGTTATACCTTTCTCTGCTAGCTTAGAGAGAGCCCTAAAATCAGATATCTTCTCCTGGGTAGGTACTTAAGAAGTGGTTTGATCAATCTATTACCTTCTCTTTGATTAAAATGAATAGAGTGAACTCCTTAAATCTCTCATTGTAAGGCATGCTTTCCAGTCAAGGTATTTTAATAGAGATGAGAGAACACTGAGGACTAATAGCAAGGTCCGATTTTAAAAATAAACTATAGCAGCGCAAACATGTTCGTGATTGTGATGATGTATGATTGAAACATGACCATTTATATCACAAATATTGCCACTCTCAAACAATTGCCACAAATCTTGTACAAAGTATATCATGTAAGGTGTCAACGGAAAAGTTATGATTTGCTGAGTAAGAGTATCCTATTTATATGCATTTATCATTTTTGTATCTGAAGTTATGAAAATAGGCTATATAGAGCTATATCTCAACTGTATTTGCTCCTGGGATAACACCCACAAAGTAGTTTACATCCAGGCTAGCCAGCACATTGTGAATGGACCATTCAAGCTGGTGGCCCATTAAAGAACACAATAGGCCACAGAAGAAGCTTGTCCCCGCCCCGTGAGCCTTCCTGTGGACCCTTTAGCCAGAATATGGGTAATGGCTGTTCCTATGAGTCATCAAAGCATGCAAAGGCATGTGACTAGCTCATGTGGCCCTCGACTCCATCTTGTGCCTGTAATTTTCCACAAACTAAGTCTGGGAGCAGTCCCTCCATTTACGTATAAAGGACCCTGGAAGCTTCTCCGTTTTGCCAATTTCCTGCTCTGATTTCTGGACTTGTGCTAAAGGAAGCATTTCAATCAATGGACTGAGGACCTTCCAATCTTTTGGAAATTACTAGAGACTTTACGAGCACTGCTACAAACCTGCTCCAAGAACTTTGCAATGATTGTATGTATTTGACTTCCTTCACCATTTTAACTCTCTCCTCTCTCTTTTGTCTTATAAATAAACCTTTACATGTTAGGTACTAAAGGATTAGCAGCAACGTGATTATTGGGTAAGATCTGAGTTATACAGTAAAAGCTGTTTTATCCGGAATGTTGGAGGAATGGGGGGGGGGTGGTAAGTTAAACATGTCGGTTAACTAAGAGGGTGTGGGATAGGGTGCAGGGCGCGGGCTCTGGGAGGGAGTTTGGGTGTGTGAGGGTCGATTGGGGTGCGGGAGGGGGTGCAGGGTGCCAGGGGCTGCTCCTAGATGGAGGCAGTTCCCAGCCAATGGGAGCTGCGTTGCTAGTGCTCGGGGAGGGGCGGGGGCAGCGCGCAGAGCCACCTGCCATGCCTCTACCTAGGAGCAGTCAGGACAGGTCGCTGCTTGCGGGGAGCTGCCCTAGGAGAGCAGCCCCAGGATCCAGCACCCCGCGCCTCCTCCCAAGACCCCTCCCGCACCCAGACTCTCTCCCAGAGCCTGCGCTCCACACCCCTTCCCATGCCCAAATCTGCTGCCGGCCCCGCACCAACCGGACTATAAACTGGAATTTCAATGAAGCTCAGAAATGCTGGTTTATAGAGCTTTCCAGTTGGCGAAGTGCCGGATAAATCAGCTTTTGCTGTCTATTGACCTATGTGGCTGAGCTCTTGGGATTAGAAGGATCCTTTGTTTGATGAAATTGGTTTTAAATAGGTTTCAGAGTAACAGCCGTGTTAGTCTGTATTCGCAAAAAGAAAAGGAGTACTTGTGGCACCTTAGAGACTAACCAATTTATTTGAGCATGAGCTTTCGTGAGCTACAGCTCACTTCATAACCACTCATCACAAAGTCCAGTGTCTGGGTGGTGAAGTGAGTGCTGGAATGCTAAAGGAGACTGCATTTCTGACTTCTTGTTAACCAGTGTGGTGAGACAGAAATTTACTTTTGTTACTGACTTGATATATCTGATGGTAGAAAAACCACCAGTGTGGGATGAGTCTTCCCTATTTCTCAGTAGTTTGTCCTGAACCTGTCATCCACCACTGTGACCCACTGGGGCACGGTGACAGTGATGCATTGCTCTTTGGATAACTTTTACATAGATCAAAATTTTTTCCCCATTTTCAATGTCCCTTTGATGAAGAAATTGGACTGACTTCCCTTCTCTGCAAAGGATTTTGGATAAGGAAGCTCTCTGTCAAACACTGAGCTCTCCCCCCTTCCTTCTCACCTCCCCTTCCCTCCCACAGCTAGGGAGTCAGAGTTGCAAGGCTGGTGCAGAAGGGTCACCTGGAAGAACCTCAGCTTGTTCTAAGATGGATGGAGAACTTTGGATGGGCAAAGAGGCTGATGTTATGGAAAGATATCCTTTGTTGTTGTTTTAGTTCTTTAGAAGGGGGGCATGGATCAGCATTCATGTCACGCTCCCCGTCAGTACCTGGCCCGGGCTGGGAAAGCTAATGATCCAAGCAGCGGACCAAATTCGGTGATGAATGCTGGTCACGTGCCACCTGAGGCACATTGCACATACTCGAAGAAGAAGTTATTTAGAATAAATTTTGGATATATGGTTTATTACAACATTCTATAACCCACTAACCCCCTCTTTTTAATGTATGACTGCAGAGGTGTTAATGGGCCAATCTACCTCGAATGGTCCCTTTGGTTGGGTGTATCAGGCCCTTTGAGGCTCCCTATTGGAAGCCTAGCAGTCCTACCACACCCCGCCCCTAAAAGGCAGCAGTAGAGGTGGGTCCTCCAGCCTGCCTAGAGAGACTGCCGGGAACAGCCAATCAGAGCCCAGTATAAAAAGGAGCTGCTGGACAGAGCAGACCAGTTGCTGGCTGGAGCCAGAGGAATAAGGATGGTCTAGACAGAGAAGTTGCTGGCTGGAGCAAGGAGGGTGTTCCTGGCCAACTGTGGGAACGCAAGTGGGATCTTCAGCCCTGACTTGAAAGTGAAGGTGCAGGGGCTGTGGGGAAGTGGCCCAGGGAACAGTAGCCAAGTTAAAAGGGATGCAGCACCTGGTTGCTATTTATAGGGTCCCTGGGTTGAGACTTGGAGTAGTGGGTGGGCCCAGGTCTCTTCCCTGCCCCCCCCCCTCCTCTCCAGCCACAGGTCAAGTGGCCAAAAGCCCTAAAGAAGGGAAGTTTAAACAGGTCTGGGAAATGGACTGAGGACCCTAAAGAGGGTCAGCATTTGTTGACTTTGATACCCCTGGAAGGGAACTGAACTGAGAGGACTACTCAGTTGGGGTCAATTGAGGCTTGCCAGGAGAAGAAGAGTCTCCAAGGAGGGAAATCCTGGGGGTGCTGTTCCATCCCAGAGCCGGGACCCTTTGAAAGCCAGCCCAGCTGGAGGGCTGAGCTCTAAGCCTGGCGAGATGGCTAAAGATAAGCCCTGTTGGACTGATTGGGGATTGAGCCCAGGGACAGGGCTACCAATAGAGACCCAGCTAAGAGCACTGTGAGAAGACTGTGGGACTGTGTGCCCCGAAAGGGGCCTGTTTTCTTGTACATTTACAGGACATTTCTCAAGATCAGGGGGACAAAGGACAAATGATGTCCCAGGAGGTGAGGGTGGTAGCTGTGATGGCAAAGCTTGCTCCTTCCCATTTTCTCATCTTCCAGTCGTCCAGCTCTGCAGTAGGCAGCTTTCCGCCCAAAGTCTTTTTTAAGGCGAGTGATGGGCAGAAAATCCTATCCCCTTGTTTATCAAAAATGATCTTAACACAGCCCTTGAATTATATCAGTAAGCCTTTTTATTTCAACCTGTGGTTTTCGACCTGTGGCCTGCAGACCCCTGGGGGGTCTGCAGACTATGCCTAAGATTTCCAGAGGAGTCCATACCTCCATTTGAAAATTTTTTAGGGGTCTGCAAATGAAAAAAGGTTGAAAACCACTGATTTACTAGACTAAGCCAGTCCCTCTGTCTCCCTTTTGCACCTTCCCCCCCACAAAATTTATTGTCATAGGTTATTGTAACACTTTATGAACTTTTATCCACTTTCCCACAGTTGGGCTGACCAGTGGGGTAGATGTACCAGGCCCCAGTTATCACTACAGAGCTGTCATGGAGGCAGGTACCACTCATCATGAGTAAGGGTATCAGAAGCATGTACTAGGAGTCAAGGGTCTAAAATACATTAGGCTTTTTCTTTTTCATTCTTTTCTCCCTTACACATCCTTCCTTTTCTGTTTCTCCAGCACATTTCTTAATGCCCTTTTGTGTCTCTTTGTAAGTTCTGTTCATCTTCGCCTTCTGATCTCTTTTCTGTGTCTGATATCTCTCGAATGGCGAATGTCTTTCAGATCTTAGTTAGAAGCTGAAAGAAGCAAATAACATAATGGAATCTCAGATCTGAGGACTGCAATGGCCTTTCTTCTAGGAGGGGCACCAGTATCTGTTCCATGAATTCTCTCAGATACCAAATGCTGGAAGAGTGTGTTATTGTGGTAACTTACCTCTTTGCAGTAGCCAGGGTCTGAAAACGTTAATTTACATAGGGATGCAGTTGGAATGCATAGCTGGCTATTCTTTCCCTTCTCTAGACCACTGAGCTCAGGTCAGAGTGGGTCAGATTAGGAAGGGAATCAAATATATGACCTGGGGATGCAAAACTTTCTGTGAAATTGAGACTCCATGACAAACTCTGAAGATGCATTTTAATCTGCTCTGATTCTCTCAATAAACCTGTGGAAAAGGTACCAAGAAACCATGAGGAGCAAGAAAAGAGATTAGGAGGACAAGAGTTCATGCTAATAACATAACCTACCTAGAGCTTTAATTAAAGCTGCTGCTTCGTTTTTGACAAGCAGTTACTGAGACAATGACCTTTCATTTGAGTGTACAGTTATGCCATTAGGGCCTGATTTGAAGCCCATTGAAGTCAGCAGCAAGACTCGCAAGCTGGTCAAGTTCAAATATCACATGCTAAATTCTCTTTTCTCTTGATTTAATATAGATAAAATTGCAGCATCTGCTCAGGGTAGGGTCTAGCATCTGCTCCCATCTTGATGCTCAGGCTTAGGGCAAGTTATTTGGGAATGTAGCAATGAGCTAAAATATATTAACGGACTATGCTTGCAAATATGCTGTTTGCTTAAGCAGCTCTAATGAGAATATTCTAGTTGGCACATTGTGTCCTGTCAAGAAAGAGCTGTCATGTTTTGTTTTTTCTATTCTCCTGGAATGCCTTACAATGATTTCTATCGATTGTCTTTGTGAAAATAATGACAGCAGGGTTCATGGAGCTGTAACCTTCTTCTGCAAGGTTTAGGATATCCTGAGAGAGCGCATGTATCCTCCGTTAATAAAAACAAATGTCTGCAAGGAATGCTGTCCTTAATTTAGTTTAATGAACTTTCAAATTGGAGGGGGTAGAAAGCAAACATGAGCCGGAGGTTCAGCGTGGGCAAATCTGCACTGCTCCATTGACGTTAAAGCTGGGTGGGAACTGAGATGTCATCCCCTGGCCCCATGAGCAATTTAGATAAAATCAAACAGTTTTTTCACTTTTGTTGAAAATCTTTAAAGTTGTTCACCAAAAACATGTTTGTTTGTTTGTTTTTGGCAAGTCAAAAATCCCCCAAACTGAAAAACTTTCCATCTGGGTTTTTGACAAAATCCAGAACAATTCCAAAGGAAACAGAATTTTTGTAATGGAAATTTCCACTCCCTTGAAATGCCATTTAAAAAAAAAATTTTATTGAAAACATTTTGAACAGCTCCAATTGACATTAATGCCAGTTTATACTTGACTAGGATCTGTCCTAGTTAGTTGAAGTGACATAGTTCCAGATCAAGGTGTTCTATCATATACCCTAAAGCACTCGTGAATAAAACCAGGACTGCTCACAAGCCCTTGCTAGATCATATAGGAGCTCATTGTAGCATAAGAAAACAATAAGCTCTGGCATCAGCAGCAGACTTAGGCAGAACTCCTTGCATGGTCATGGAAAGAACCTTTCTCCTGTTAATAAGAACAGCCTTGATCCTGTAAGATGGCTCAAAGTAAGGGATGAAGAGAGGTGGAGACTATATACAGAGAGCTGGAGGGAAATATGCTCAGCATGGAGAAGAGAGGTGGACTCCACAGGCGAGTGTAGCGTTCCTGTTTGTAAATCGACTCCTGCAACTAACCTAAGCCATCCAGCTGAGTGTTTGTAGAGTGGTGCCCAGGCAATGGGAATCGGTGGTTAAAGCAGCTAGATGTGTAGGTACAGGGAAAGCATTAGGGCAGTAGCAAACCTTACAACCAGACATGCAAAGTGCAAGTTGTTACTCGCGAGTCGGCATCGCTGTGCAAAGTGAGTTGGTTATTAGGAGTATCCAATAACTATTGTCACAAGGGCAGATGTTGCAGAACAATAGTAATGAAGATGAAACCTGACTGAAAATAAAAGTAAAAGGCCTAGGTATTTCACTCCCCCGCTCTGCCCTCTGGGTTACGGACACTTACCTTGCGGTATTGTGGCAGAGGGATTCATCAAGTGGTGAATGGCTCAGCTGAGTAATTACAATAAGGCTCACTTGTGTATCCAAGGCCAAGCTGTCTCTCAAACCTCGTAAGGTACGTCTACACAGCTTGGGTTGATGTACACACCCTAGCTCTGCTCAGACTAGAAACCTAGGGATAGCAGTGTGGTGGCAGCGGCAGCTTTGGCTGGTTGCCCGAGTCTGTACCTAGGATCTCAGATGAGGTTGTGTCTCCCAGCTGCTGTGTAGACATACCATTAATGGCAAGCCTTTAACCCTTTGACACCTTTTTAGAAGGAGCAAAATATGACAGGATTACGCAGTAACATAGGTTACAGTTTCCATAGTAGCGCAGGTGATTTATATTGAAAGGAAGGGAATTGCAGGTAGATACCAACTCTGTTTTGGAAACAGAATCTTTAGAGGAGGAAATTGTCACGTGTACTAATGACAATACCTCCGTTGTGAGGGATAATGGGGAGAGTCTGTTAGGCCAGCTGCAGGGGATAGTTGATAAATAGTTGGTCCAGGGCTTGTTGAGCAATCTGGCCTATATCTTTGGGGACTGCAGATCACGGTAGTACCAATATAGTGTCTTAACTACAGGCAAGGGACAGTTCAAGTAGGTGCCACAAGAAGGGGGAAAGGAGTGTAAGGATTTTCTCATAAGAAGGTCAGGGAAAATGCTGACTAGAGCTAGTCAAAACATGGGCTGAGCTTTCACAGGAATGTGTTCCCAGCTGTATTGCTAACATCTAGTAGTTGTTATGGTGGAAGTCACCAGGTTGTGCTGTTACGCATAGTCTTACAAGTCCTTTTCCTTAGCGTGTGAGCAAGCTTTTAGCCTTTGAAGAAATGCTGAATTGTTAGTTTTGTTGTTGCAGATTTTTACAATCCGCTGTGTCCAGCAGCAGGAGAATTTGCTTTCTGCCTTGATCCCTATCACTCGAGTCAACCTTGGAGACAGAAGCTTCCTGGATACTAGGCATTGGGATGGGGCTGAGATTTCTGGAAGAGTTGTTTCTGACCAAGAATACTGTATATAGTGTAAATAAAATCTGTTACGCTAAGAATATACCCAGACTCCATGTCACTGATTTGGGAATCCATGTCCTCCAATGGGAAGCTGACCTGTGAGCCCCTAGACATGTGCAGAGGAGCAACGTTATTTTGTTTTACCTTTCAGGATGATGTTATTGACCTGACCAAAGTGTAGCTATGTTCATGTTATACTGTAGAAATGGTATACTGCTCAGTGAGTAACACAGAGCGCTGCGTACGTAGGAGACCCCAAGTTATGAGCTTGTTATTGAACGTGAGGCAGTGTTACAGAGGTGAGACGTGTGTGCTCATCCAAATAATTTTGGTTTGGAAAATAAAGTTGATGAGTCTGGTCCTCTCTTGAAAGTGGATTCCAATGGTTGCAGTAGATTGATATACAAACGAATAACTTATTATGGCGACACTGTTTGTGGGGCTATAGTTTCAGGCTGAGTCAGGATTTTGCCTTTGACAGGATCATCAAACCTCTCTGGATGTACATACACAAACAAATGACTTATGCTTATTGTGTGGAGTCTTTTAGCTCTTTGCATTGTATTAATGAGTAAAACCCTGATTATTATTGTACACTAGTCACATGAGCTGACACATGGCCTTTTGGAAAAGGTATAAACATATTTGATTTGCTCAGATCCATGGGAAGCTGGTGTCACAGGTGTTGCCCCCTTTGGACTGCTGAGTTTGAGATATCACAGATCAAAATGTAATTTACATAGTTTTAAAAATTACTATTTGTTAGAGTAGCATCTAGAGAACCCAACAGAGATGAGGGCCCAACTATTTGTTTTAATTTAATTTAGCTTTTGGATATTTTTTTTAATCTTTGGGGGGAGGGGTTGTTTGTTAAAATAAATCTAGCTAAATCTCAGAACTAAAGATAATTTCCAAACGTTTTGTTTAAAAAAGTTGAACTAAAATTTGACTTAGGTTTGGCTAATAAGGGAAAAAAATCTTTTTGCCAAATTTGACCCAAATTTCTGACTAGTTTCTGTTGACCCCAAATGACATTGGTGAATAAACGATTTGTCCAAAAATATTTGCTCAGCTCTATACTGGAGTTCATAAAGCCGCAAATTCTCTTAGGTGTAAATAAGTGCAGACTGTAGTCCTCAGTTTTTTTTGCTGTGATCTCATTACTAGTGACAAACATGTGGCTATGATTCAAATTTCTCCCATTTCTTAAACTGCAGCGTCTGGGGAAGACGAGAAGGGGGCTGAAAAATTGATGCCAAGATGTCAGTCACAGCTCAAAATAGAAACAATGAGCACTGGAGGGAAAAAATGCTAATCAGTATTTCAAATGCAGTGGTCTAGGATATCAAGTGCACTTACAACTTAGATAATAACCCATGTCTTCAGTGCATCCTGAGGTATTAAACGTGCACAGGCCCTTAATAACTGTTACTGGTGATGAGGGCCGTATCAGTACTTGGACAGATAGTATGGAACCTATGCCTGACTTCCCAGGGCCCCAAGAATCCATTCCACTAGGGTGGAATAGCCTAGCCATGCAATGTACACCAGAGGGTAGGAGGATGGTGGCATAGGACCACAGTGGCGGCTCTGCTGTCCAGGGATTTTTCTTTCACAAGGGGGATCCTTAGGAAGCCATTTAAGATGACTTTCCATCTTCTTGCACCACTGGAGCAGCACAGGACAGCTGCAATGGGAACCAAAACCTGGCCCTGTTTCTTTTTATGGAGGCCCAAAGTGGAAACATCTTTTAGCCCTTGTCTTTGTTTCAACATTATATATCATTGGCTTGATTAGCTAGTCTATTAGGCAGCCCACAAGGGACCGGGGAAGGGGAAATTGGTGCAGAAAACGCACTGGCCCTGAACACCATGATTTCAGGGCACTGCTATGCATCTCTGCTCAGTGGATGTCAGGCACAGCAAAATGGGGAGGGTCTGTGGGAAAGAAGGCATGGTCAGGGGAAAACAGTATCCCCTATATAGCTATGTGAAATTTGCCTTTGCAGCAGGTATAAGGGAGAGTGTGAAAAGCTTAAAGTAAACCTTGTAGGCAGCTTTAATGCTATCATATGGGTCAGAACGTTTGCCTTTGGAGGCATTAGTACTGCCAAGAAACCTTGCAATATAAGTTAAAGACCTTTACCCAGCTTCCTCTCTGTAATGTTGATCGTGGCATGAGAGGATCTCACTGATAGGGTACAGTGCAAGTATGCCTCTGACCACCCTGTAGAGGATGTATCCACATCCTTTTCCTCCTAGCAGTGGGAATGTGCTGTCTCAGAAAATGATGCTCCTTCCTAACAGAGCTCTGGGATGCTCTCCTTGAACAGCTTCACCTTCGAGGCCAGGGTAGCGCTTGCTGTTGGCAGTGGCTGGCTGGTTAAACTTGTATCCAGATTTACTTTACATGTGTAAAAGTAAAAAGAAAAGGAGTACTTGTGGCACCTTAGAGACTAACCAGTTTATTTGAGCATGAGCTTTCGTGAGCTACAGCTCACTTCATCGGATACATAGCATATCGTGGAAACTGCAGAAGACATTATATACACACAGAGACCATGAAACAAAACTTCCTCCCACCTCACTCCCCCGCTGGCAACAGCTTATCTAAAGTGATCCTCAAGTAGAGCCATTTCCAGCACAAATCCAGGTTTTCTCACCCTTTCCCCCCCCCCCACACACATACAAATTCACTCTCCTACTGGCAACAGCCCATCCCCCTTTGAAACCCCTCTTTATAATGCGCATGATAATCAAGGTGGGTCACCTCCAGCACTAATCCAGGTTTTCTCACCCCCCCCACACACACACCCCCCTTTTTTCCAAAAACCACACACACAAACTCATTCTCCTGCTGGCAACAGCTCATCTTACAATGTGCACAGCAATAATCCAAGTTTAACCAGAACGTCTTGGGGGGGGGGGGTTGCAGGAAAAAAAACAAGGGGAGACAGGCTACCTTGCATAATGACTTAGCCACTCCCAGTCTCTATTCAAGCCCAAATTAATAGTATCCAATTTGCAAATGAATTCCAATTCAGCAGTTTCTCGCTGGAGTCTGGATTTGAAGTTTTTTTGCTTTAAGATAGCGACCCTCATGTCTGTGATTGCGTGACCAGAGAGATTGAAGTGTTCTCCGACTGGTTTATGAATGTTATAATTCTTGACATCTGATTTGTGTCCATTTATTCTTTTACGTAGAGACTGTCCAGTTTGACCAATGTACATGGCAGAGGGGCATTGCTGGCACATGATGGCATATATCACATTGGTGGATGTGCAGGTGAACGAGCCTGTGATAGTGTGGCTGATGTTGTTAGGCCCTGTGATGGTGTCCCCTGAATAGATATGTGGGCACAGTTGGCAACGGGCTTTGTTGCAAGGATAGGTTCCTGGGCTAGTGGTTCTGTTGTGTGGTATGTGGTTGTTGGTGAGTATTCGCTTCAGGTTGGGGGGCTGTCTGTAGGCAAGGACTGGCCTTTCTCCCAAGATTTGTGAGAGTGTTGGGTCATCCTTCAGGATAGGTTGTAGATCCTTAATAATGCGTTGGAGGGGTTTTAGTTGGGGGCTGAAGGTGACGGCTAGTGGCGTTCTGTTATTTTCTTTGTTAGGCCTGTCCTGTAGTAGGTGACTTCTGGGAACTCTTCTGGCTCTATCAATCTGTTTCTTCACTTCCGCAGGTGGGTATTGTAGGTGTAAGAATGCTTGATAGAGATCTTGTAGGTGTTTGTCTCTGTCTGAGGGGTTGGAGCAAATGCGGTTGTATCGCAGAGCTTGGCTGTAGACGATGGATCGTGTGGTGTGGTCAGGGTGAAAGCTGGAGGCATGTAGGTAGGAATAGCGGTCAGTAGGTTTCCGGTATAGGGTGGTGTTGATGTGACCATCGTTTATTAGCACTGTAGTGTCCAGGAAGTGGATCTCTTGTGTGGACTGGACCAGGCTGAGGTTGATGGTGGGATGGAAATTGTTGAAATCATGGTGGAATTCCTCAAGGGCTTCTTTTCCATGGGTCCAGATGATGAAGATGTCATCAATATAGCGCAAGTAAAGTAGGGGCGTTAGGGGACGAGAGCTGAGGAAGCGTTGTTCTAAATCAGCCATAAAAATGTTGGCATACTGTGGGGCCATGCGGGTACCCATAGCAGTGCCGCTGATCTGAAGGTATACATTGTCCCCAAATGTAAAATAGTTATGGGTAAGGACAAAGTCACAAAGTTCAGCCACCAGGTTAGCCGTGACATTATCGGGGATAGTGTTCTTGATGGCTTGTAGTCCATCTTTGTGTGGAATGTTGGTGTAGAGGGCTTCTACATCCATAGTGGCCAGGATGGTGTTATCAGGAAGATCACCAATGGATTGTAGTTTCCTCAGGAAGTCAGTGGTGTCTCGAAGGTAGCTGGGAGTGCTGGTAGCATAGGGCCTGAGGAGTGAGTCTACATAGCCGGACAATCCTGCTGTCAGGGTGCCAATGCCTGAGATGATGGGGCGCCCAGGATTTCCAGGTTTATGGATCTTGGGTAGTAGATAGAATATCCCAGGTCGGGGTTCCAGGGGTGTGTCTGTGCGGATTTGATCTTGTGCTTTTTCAGGAAGTTTCTTGAGCAAATGCTGTAGATGCTTTTGGTAACTCTCAGTGGGATCAGAGGGTAATGGCTTGTAGAAAGTGGTGTTGGAGAGCTGCCGAGCAGCCTCTTGTTCATATTCCGACCTATTCATGATGACAACAGCACCTCCTTTGTCAGCCTTTTTGATTATGATGTCAGAGTTGTTTCTGAGGCTGTGGATGGCATTGTGTTCTGCACGGCTGAGGTTATGGGGCAAGTGATGCTGCTTTTCCACAATTTCAGCCCGTGCACGTCGGCGGAAGCACTCTATGTAGAAGTCCAGTCTGCTGTTTCGACCTTCAGGAGGAGTCCACCTAGAATCCTTCTTTTTGTAATGTTGGTAGGCAGGCCTCTGTGGATCATTATGTTGTTCAGAGGTATTTTGGAAATATTCCTTGAGTCGGAGACGTCGAAAATAGGATTCTAGGTCACTAGTCATTATGCAAGGTAGCCTGTCTCCCCTTGTTTTTTTTCCTGCAAACCCCCCCCCAAGACGTTCTGGTTAAACTTGGATTATTGCTGTGCACATTGTAAGATGAGCTGTTGCCAGCAGGAGAATGAGTTTGTGTGTGTGGTTTTTGGAAAAAAGGGGGGGGTGTGGGGGGGGGTGAGAAAACCTGGATTAGTGCTGGAGGTGACCCACCTTGATTATCATGCGCATTATAAAGAGGGGTTTCAAAGGGGGATGGGCTGTTGCCAGTAGGAGAGTGAATTTGTATGTGTGTGTGGGGGGGGGAAAGGGTGAGAAAACCTGGATTTGTGCTGGAAATGGCTCTACTTGAGGATCACTTTAGATAAGCTGTTGCCAGCGGGGGAGTGAGGTGGGAGGAAGTTTTGTTTCATGGTCTCTGTGTGTATATAATGTCTTCTGCAGTTTCCACGATATGCTATGCATCCGATGAAGTGAGCTGTAGCTCACGAAAGCTCATGCTCAAATAAACTGGTTAGTCTCTAAGGTGCCACAAGTACTCCTTTTCTTTTTACGAATACAGACTAACACGGCTGTTACTCTGAAACATGTGTAAAAGTGACCCCTGCCCTTTTCATCCTGATGAGGCAACTGAATCGGGACCAAAATGATACTCAAGTGCAAACTCGGATGGTTACATGTTTATATTGTCTCCTGTGACACGTGGAGGGTTTTCTTTGACTTGCCTCAGCTGATCCTGCAGGACTTCCGTAGCTGTTATGTCTATGTGATGGAGCCTCGTGTTAGAAAACGCCGGTCACCCTCTTTGCAAAGACATGGTGAGACGTACCAGGGTGCAATCCAGACTAATGAGTAGATGTGTCCCCCTCTGCCCTGTAACTTGGGATGTCCTTTACAAACAGCCTCCAGCATGTAAGGCACTCCCAGTTATGTCTGGGGGTGCTGCAGCCAGCCAGCCACACCTTGGCTCTTACCAGCCTTAAAAATTACCTCAGGGTGACCCCAACCCATTCCCAGTGCCAGATTTTCCCCTCAGAAAGGTATGTCCTGTACTGCCCAGCCCCCTCCTGGACAGCGTGGATATACTGAGTCCATTATTCCTTTAAGGGAATAACATACACACAACTTGGCTGGGCACAGAATAGCAGGCTCTCCTTCTCTACTGCCCCCTGCTGACATCAGCTCCAACACTGCTGCGGTCTGCCTCTGCTTGTGACTCACCCTCTGGCCAGGTCACATGTAGTCCAAAGAGTCCGATAAACATAAACGTAACTCTTTGTCCCTACCTGGGCTCACACCTCGGCAGGCTCCTTACCCTTTCCCAGGCTTTGCAGGACTCTCTGGTGTGGAGCAATGTCTCCCAAGGCTTTGTCCCTAGAGGCCCAGTTCCAAACTCCGTCCTTCCCCACCCTTGAGCAGGTAGGGCAATTCTCCCTTCCCAAATTCCAGCACATGTGATAAATTATTGCTCTGGTGGTTATTCTGTTTCTCCCTGCATCTCACAGGAGTCGTAAATATTTCATAAGCAGGACTAACTCCAGTGCAATATCTAGTTTGCAAGTTAATGTGCAGGGAATCTTGCGTCGTGAGAGAAGGTTCCAACCAAAGCCACTTGAGATTTCATTTCTCCTTTCCATGTATTTAAAGGCCAGAAGGGACCATTATGATAATCCAGTCTCTGGCCTGTGTTACGCAGGAGGTCAGAAGCTCACCTAGTGATTCCTGGGAAGCCCGGCTTTCCCTCCAGAGTCCCGATTGGCACGGGTGGGCCGACAGGAGAAGCTGGCCTCTCCACCACCAGAGTTCTGGTTGACTAGAGAGCTGGCAGGACCTCACCCCAATTTCCTGCTGCCAGCTCTCCTCTGACTGGAGGACGGGATGCCTCTCCGAATGGACCACAGGAGAGGACACATGCGGTGCTGCAGGGACACAGCAGTTGAGAGCCTGAGCTCAGGGGGTGAGGCCCAGGCCCAGTTAGCAGCCTGCGTGGGGGTGGAAGGGTCCCTATGAGTCTGCACCACACATATAAATCAGCCACTGCCCAAAGGGAAGAAGGGTAGGAGTTTGGCACAACCCAGCAGAGAGGGGAGTGCCCAGCACAAGGCAGTGCCTTCCATCTGAGCCCAGAAAGCTGCTGGCCAATCCATAACCCAGGAATAGCGTTTAGCTGGGACATGCGATTCCACACCTGAATGTTTGGCAGTGTTACCCAGGATCTTCAGAACCCACAGCCGTGGTAACTTAACTGTTTCACTGCAGGCAGTGTCAGGAATAAATCAATGGGAACACAGCGCTTCCGGATGATGAAAGATTAATACAAGTAATCATGCCCTTATCTAAAATGACAGTTTATTAGACTTAAGCACATGCAGACACAAGGAATAGATTTAGAACATCCCAAATATTTACCAAAGTTCTGCGGTGGTATTGAGTAATTGACAGCAGGTCCACAGCAACCACTTGCTTACCCACCAGGGAACAAACGGTGTCAGAAAAAACCTCTCTCTTAGGATAGCTTCAGAGAACTTCTCCAAAATTCACTGTATTAGCTTGTCTTTTATAACTAACTTTTACAAAACACAAAGATCATAGTGACCCCTACTGTCATCACTTCTCCTAATATCAATATCAACAAACATTCCTAACAATTTTAGTCATAATAAGCTCCTATATCAAAGGCGCCCAAATTCAAGGTTCTCATCCACTTAGTTTCTTTCAGTCTCAAATTGTTGACTTTTTCTCTCCCATCCTCCCATTCTGATTAGCAGAGTCTGCAACCTTGCCTCTAGTTTTGACCTTGCCTTCATCAGAAGCCCTACTTTATTCAGATTAACCCTTAACTATGTGGTGTTCTATTTTATTAATTCATGGTGGCTGAATGTCCATAATATGGTTGCAATTAGCTTGATCACATTCTGGGGTCACTATACACAAACCATGCAAATCCAGGATAACAGCAGGGGCAAACCTTTCTTTGAAGATGCTGTGATCCGTTGAATCCTACAACACATCCCCATCCTGCTCCCCTCAGATGGACCTGGAAAACCACTGAAGTAGGAGTTCAGACGCATCACAGATGGCTTTGGAGAACTTTGTTGTGACGGCATCATTCCTGCCACTAAAGATAAAAGCAGGATGTGCCATCTGTCTCCCATTGGCTTTCATAATGAGGCATAATATTTTGTTCACGTTCAGGGCAAGCTGCCATCACTACTCCTAACTGGTTACATTTCTTTCAAGACTGAAGACCATCCTTTCCTCTGGCAGTCTGGCTGGGAGTGTCCATCACCTGGCATTGTGTCTGTATGAGCATGGGTACCCAGCTGTGGGCTACTACTTAGTCCTTTACAATGATCTGTCAGTTGCATCTGGAGGTAAGGTTATTTATGAAGTGGAAGCTTCAGTAGAAACAAGTATGGATGAAACCACGACTCACTCAAAGCCTAGATGAGACTTGCTGGCAGCTCTGACTTGCCCCAGCTAGGGCTTCCCTCACTGCTGGGGATTGAGGTTTATGGTTAAGTGTGTGTAATTCTCTTTACACAAAGCTTTTTGTATTAAAATAAGAATTGAGCCAGTAAAGGATAGTAGTAGATCAGCTAGACAAAGGCGAGGTTGGGCCTTTTAGGCACAGCCCGGAGCATCATCTGCCCCACCCCAGAAGTAATTGCGTTGCTTAGGGGCTATGGGTAACATTTTCAATAGTACCTAAGGGACTTAAGCTTTGCGATGCTGAGCGGAGCAAAGGCTAAACGCTGTTAAAAATCTGGCCCTAAATTCCTTTTGAAAATGGGGCTTAGGAGCCTAAGTGACTTAGAGGGCTAAGTCTCATTTTTAAAAATAACTTAGCCAGGAGTCTCCTTGAAAGTCAGTGGCACTGAGGAGCTTAAAGTACCCAAGTCACTTTCGTAAACAGAACTGCGGAAGAGTAGACCCAGCCAAGCTTAAAAAAAAAAGCCATGTGGTACAATGGATGTCACTGCCCACTGGTGCCCACCCTCACCACCACACACTCCTCCTGGTGCGCTCTCCTTCAGTGGAAGGGGCAGGGCTGGGGAGCCCATTGGTTCACCCACCACCCATGCGGCGCTGGCCAATTGCACCGGTCCGCGGGGCCCCCAAAGCACGGGGCCCAGAGAAGTTGCCCCCAATTCACCGTTCCCTAGGGACGGTTCTGACTAGCAGAGTCATATAATGAAGGGGGTTGAGACTTCCTTATATCCAATATCTCAGTTCCCAAGAATTTAAGATGATCCAAGATCAGGGCCAGCCCCATGGTGTGAGGCACAGTACAAACACCTAGCAAAAGACAGCTGCTGTTCTGATGAGATTACGGTCTAAAGAGAACAAAAGAAATTTTGCCCATGCAGATCTAAGGTACAGAGAGATTAAAAAGCTGGGGCTAGAACCCAGGCTTCCTCCACCCTTGCCTAACTTCAGTCACAGAACTACCCTTGAAGCTGAGCTGCTGTCCTCATCAGTCCTCACTCTGCTTAATAATAGCATTGGTATTCTGACACCGTGAAATCCCTGCCCAATGGTATATGGCTAATCTCTCTGAGTATTTTACTCTGGGATTTGTATAAATACTGGAAGTGTCTGTGTAATGATATAATGACCTCTTTGAAGGGATTTTACTGGTGATCTCAGTTTATACAGAGGTTTACACAGACGTAGATTCAGGAGCTGTGGGAAACTCATTTTACGGATTCTTTGCCATTAACAGCTCCTGAGACTGGAGCTTGGCTTCCCTTTCATTTCTTCCCTTGGCCAATATGGCATTGATTAAGTATGAACAAATGTGTTTAGAAACAATAAACCATCCCCTGCGTTAGATTTATAACTCCTTGGATTTATCCAGACTAGGAATGAAATGGAACTGTCTTTAAGCTTTTGGGAAACCGATTCCTGACTAGAAGCCAATGGAATGATCCTGAGTTTGCGTGAGAGTTAGTGGAAAAATGACAAACTTGTTTTCCAGAAAAATATTGGATGTTGTGTTCATTTTGAAGGGATCAAAATGGACCCATATTTCATTTTTTGTGGAGATGATTTTGTGATTTCCTCCCTCGGCAAAATGTTTGAAAACACCATCCGAATATTTTTTGTACCAAACCTCACGTTTCTGGTCAACAAAAAATGTCAGTGACCATCACTGAAATGATTTTGATTGAAACAAGTGTGGAAAAAAATTGGAAAAAATGACAAGTTTTAGTGAAATGTTTTTATTTAAAACATTATTTTTGAAGAAAAAGGCCAGTTTTCAATGGGAAAACTTTTTTTGTTCACAAAAGGTCAACCAATGATCTGTCCCTGAAAATGTATTTCTAAGCATTCCCCACCCCCACCCCCACCTCCCAACGACTTGTATAACTCCCAATCCTCTGCTCCTTCTTCCCATTCTTATCTGGGACTCCGCTCTTCCTGGTGGGGGTGTCCAGCAGCCTTCTCCCTGTATCACCAATCCCATCCTTGGCACTTTCTGGAGAAGACAATGGTTCCCTTTCTGGATTTTCTAGGAGACAGCTGGGTTCTAGCTACCTCGCCCTCCACATGGATGGAAAAAGTCACCTCCAGGCCAACCACCCTGGCCTTTCATCCACTGAGCAGCACCAGCATCTGGAAATCACCCACTGATCTCCACTCTATCCACTGCCTTTGAACCGAAAAATCCCTGCTCTGTAGACAATGCCAAAGGCTGTTTGGGCAGAAGTGAGGTTTGAGACACCTCTTGTGACTTCCCCCTCCGCCCAAATGGAAGGAGAAATGAAGGATCCTTATCCTCCAGTCCTCCCCACAAGAAGACCCCATAAGGTAGTGAAGACCCAGGCTTGTTGTGGGGCGAGTATTTATGTGGGCCCAGGAGGAAGGTTGCTAGAGCAGGATTCTGGGGGTGAATTCAAAGCATGCAAGCATTTGGCTGGTTATATGAACTAAAGCTGAACTCTGAGTTTTTGCAGGTTTGCTCTTCACTGGTAGTGACCGCTTTCATTCTCTGTGGGGCCAGAACTCACCAGAAAGCTATAAACTGGTTAGAGGTTCATGGATTATTTTGAGGAAATTTTCACTTTCTTCCGACATTAGCTGACAATTCACTGGCGTCCATGAACACCCCTACCAACAAGCCGGTTTTCTGGATTACCGGCGTACTGCAAACCTAGAGGGGGCACACAAAAAAAGAGAGGCAAAAGCATTTTAAAAAGTCAATTGACCATTCATGAAGCACTTGGTTTTTTTTCTTTGTGACACAGGGCCAGTGTGATATTGGGGACTGTGCCTTTAAGGGCTGAGCTTCCTAGGCAGACTGGACAGGGTGCTGTGAAGCTCTTGCTATGCACAGCCCGTTGGAACAAACACAGAATAAAGTTGAACTCCAACACCACACCCAGCACTTGCAACCGGAACCAATGTGCATCAGCACAGGCCAAACTTTTAAGTAGCCTCAGCCTTGCCTCTAAGGACCTGGTTGTGACTGGTCTATGCATGGTGGGATGGAGATGCATGTAAGTCACCTCTTCCCCACGAACCTTAGAAACCCTCTGCAAGTGTCCTGTGATGTTTCACACCTCTGCTCACAACACAGAGGATGTGAGCTGGTTACAGACACAGCTACGGAGGCTGGCTCTTCAGCTGTAGCTGTGGAGAGTTGGGCTTTCAGCTCTGACGTCCCTGGGTCATTGTGACTCAGGAAACAATAAGTGCCAGCAGACATGGGGCACAGAGTGGGGTGCACAGGGGTTACAGGGATCTCAGGCATGTACATTCTAGTTCACCAAAGAATGTCCTGGGAGGTCTCAGATGAAAGCTGGTGTCAACCTGCTCATCAATATCATTGTGAAACACAAGTACGGCTGTTGTGTAAGGAGTTATGAGTATACACAGAAAATTATGTTCTTAAAGGTGTGTGTCTAGGGACTGGTCACCAGCAAAAGTGAAAAACAAGTTTTCTGTTAGACAAGAAATGTTTATCTAGCTGGCTGTTTACATGTAAAATGAGGATTGTGTAGTTCACAGTGGGTCTCCTCTCCCCAGTCTGAACTGAATACTCTAATGAAGGGTTGTGAAAACTTAAAAGAGAGAAAAGTAACAGAAAAAAAGCAAGCAGCGGGAGTGAGGGGAAATCCTGTCTTGAGGTGCATATCAGAGGTTTGCTCGGGTATATTTGGGGGACAAAGAAGACACCCTAGCATCCTTCATTGCCACAGGAAGTAAACAAACAGCGAGTTTGCTTCATGAAAGATGGGCCTCAGGCAGGTTTGGTTGAAAACGCTGGTGGGCACTTTGGGTGAGATGGGCTCCTTTAGTCAGGAAGTTCACCTGTTAAGTTTAGTCCAGGGATTGGCAACCTTTGGCACGTGGCCTGCCAGGGAAAGCCCCTGGCGGGCCGGGCTGGCTTGTTTACCTGCCGTGTCCACAGGTTCGGCAGATCGCAGCTCCCACTGGTTCGCCGCTCCAGGCCAGTGGGAGCTGCGGGACGTGGCACGGGCCGAGGGATGTGCTGGCCGCCCTTCCCGCAACCCCCATTGGCCTGGAGCGGCAAACCGTGGCGAGTGGGAGCTGCAATCAGCCAAACCTGCGGACGCGGCAGGTAAACAAACCGGCCCGGCCCGCCAGGGGCTTTCCCTGGCGGGCCACGTGTCAGAGGTTGCCGATCCCTGGTTTAGTCTCTAGAAGCGTGTTATGATTTAGTTTTCTCTGGAGCCATTTTTTTCCAGTACTCCTCCTCACTATCACTTACATCTCTGTTCTTTGACAATAAACTTACCCTTGTTTTCAGTATCAATCTAGCTAAGCGCTGTGGTGCTAAGCACACTGCTTCAGGGAAAGAGTCAGATCTCCCAGCATGCAATGCTACTCCTATTTGCTTTATCCTCGTAACACCAATCCCATTTAAGACAGTGAAGCACTTCTGCCTCTTATCCCTCTCCCCCCACCCATGATTTCTGTGCACTTTTAATTGGCTGCACTTTGAAGCAGATCTTGAATTTAGTTTGAATGTCAGGGTTATATATATATATATTGCTCCAAGTGTTTTTCATTTATAAATTACAATTTTAATATTGGAAGTGCTGGCAATGTAATTGCTTTGAAATTTTGTTGGCTGAACTGCAACTGTATATTAAAAAGTACACTATATCCAGAGGGAATTTATCTTTTTTTCCTTTTATAATGGAACTGAGGTATGCTTTCCTGAAGCGTGGGACTTGTGTTGATGTTGCAAAACCATGATTGGAGGGCTGCAATGTAATCATGAGTGGTCAAAATGAAAATTATTCAGGAGGAAATCAGAAAGATGAAGGCCAGTCAAAGTAAACCAAGAAAGCCTGGGTCCCTAATGACCCTTTCCCTTCTTAACCTTTCTTGCATCTGTTTTAGTTGGCTGTACGGAGTGCATGTTGTCATATCCATCATTGATAATACCTGGATGGAAAACCATATGTAAACTGAATTAATGAAATCAGCGTGTGATGTGCGAGAGGTATGTGGAAGTGCACTGAGACTATTTTCAACCTTCTTATGTCAGTTTGAATTTGACACAGAGCAAATGGTATAAAGACACTTGGAGGCCGTAGTTGCTTGAAGTGGCCTCTAAGGCCCAGATCTTGCAATGAGCTTTATACAGGCAGGGCCTTTTGTCCGCACAAAGCCCCACTGAAGTCAGTGAGGGTCCTTGTGAGCACAGGGGCCTGTCCATGCAGAGCTCATAGCAGGACTGGAGCCTATGAAGGCACATTTTGTGTTTTTGTAACTCACTGGTGAGAGTGCGCTATGGGGCCCTCTCTGTGCCTGAATCCACAGGGGACAGGAGCCTGTTACAGCCCCATTAGGGGTGTTTAGCTCAACCCATAGTAACTCATGTGTTTAGCTGTCGATGTTCCCGGTTCAATCCCTGGTGTGTCGGCCAAAATGGCAGCTGTCGCGTTTGTTCTGATTTCTGCAGACAGAGCAAATGCACTTTTGTCGACACAATCAGTGGGTGCATATCTGGGGAGCATGCACGACTTTAGAGGCCATTGGAAAGTTTGCCCTTTAAATGTGGTATTGTTACCCAAGCAGCTAGTCGAAGTTTGGAGCCCTGGCAATGTTCCAGTTAGGAGGAAAAATTGTGATGGGTATTTCTTTGATGCAATCTTGCGTATTTACAGGGAATGTACAAAGTCCAGAGGGAATCAAATAGCTTCTTTTGCTCACAGCACCAAGAACACGCTTTTCAGCCTGCACCTCTGACCCAAAAACCTCTGCCCAGGTTCTTCCAGGGTCAGACATTGTGCTTTCAGCGGCTTCTTCAGGCTGCTGTGTTTCTCTCTAGTCCTCTGTGTTCTGCCTGCACGCACAGGCGCACACACACACACACACACACACAATATCCGGCAAAAGCTCCTTTTGTCATAGTGGGGGGGGCTATCCTAACAGTTATGTAAACTGAAGGATGCATTCACACCTATCAGTCTCAATGAACTCTTAGCTCAACCCGTAACAAAGTTTCATACAGCTCCTAACAATATCTATATTATCCAGCTGTCTGAGTTTTATAACCACCAGACCTTGTTAAGTAACTCTGAAATTGGAATTTTAAGGTGGGATTTTTGGCTGTGCTCACTTTTGCTGCCATTGATGGAGAAATTCTTAGGGACTTCAGGCCCAGCCCCGTGCTGAGTGCCAAGCAAGATGCACGGTCCCAGGATAACCACAGGGGGCACTATGCTTCCAGAGACACCCTTCCTCAGAATTCCAATTCCTCCCCGCTCCCATTTGCTCTAGACACCAAAATGTCACACAGCCTGCACCAGATCAGCTGCACTATCCAGTGTGGAGGAAAAGCAGAGCCAAGGCTCCTCCCATCCCACACTCACTCCTTGCCCATTTTGGTGTCTGGGCCAAAGGTTTGATTAGCAGCTCTAATGGCTGTTCGTTTTGTCTTCCTAGGTGACAAGAGAGAGATGGATAGGGAGAGAGAACCTGGGGTCTTTTTGCCCCTCACTTTTATAGCCCAGTCCCCTTTTGAGATGCATTTTCCTGAAGGTTACCCCTCAAAGCAAAAGCTACTCAAAAAGTAAGGAAGGCAACATGGTGTCTGGCAGTGAAAGAAGATGCATGCTGTTTCTCCCCACCTCTGTTTTCTGAAATGCAGATTTTTCTTGTCTCCTGTCTTCCCCCTCTAGCTGTCTGATTTAGGTCTCCCTCTGTGCCCAGTCTGCAGAGGATATGAGTCTGAGACAGCCCCACCTTTGGAGACATGGCTGTTTAGTTCAACCTGAAACAGCTCATTCTTTTAACTCTAGGTTCAGTCCCTGATGTGTTGGCCAAGATAGCAGCCCTTCCAGAAAAGGGAAAGAAAATTCCCCTTGTACCCATAGGCTAGATGTTCAGATCAGATTCATTCCCTCTGTCCTAAGAAACACTCAAATGTTTTAGGAAGGATGGACTCATTGAGACGTTGTTTTAAAGAGCAATAATAACTCATGTGATAAGCTGTAGGAGAGGATTTGGGGGTATATGGTAACCGACCAATAAAATATCAGTCATAGTGAAAACCTGCTTTTTTACCCCCATCGCAGGTTAAATCTGCTGCTGTATATTTTCCCCCCCTCCATATAACCACTTCTAAAATCTTCCCTAAAACACACCTCTGCTCTGATACCTACAAAACCATGTGATAATGATTGGGAAGGGGGTCAGCCGGGACTGCTGCTTTCGCATCAGCTGTGATGATTTTACTGGGATCTTGTTTTCATCCCTCACAGTCCCTCTGTTCACATGCTGTCTCCTGTCATATATTTATATTGTGATCTCTTTTGTGCAGAGACCCGCCTTTTTATTATAGCATCTAGAACAATGGGGCCCCATAATTTCCCCCTGTATGTGGCCTGCCATTTGCTGAGAGTTCACTTGCTTTGGCAAGTTTGTTTTTAAGCTTTCTCAGGGTTCTTTACTTTTTCAGCTTTGATAATTGCCTACACTGAAGATACAGTAGTTTGGGGAGGATTTCATTTAAGTTCAACTTCCTGTGGTATAAATGAATAATGCAGTAACTCAGTTATGTATACACCGCAGCCTATTCTGTATTAGAATGAACCCCCCCTGGAAAGGGTATACCATGCTGCAAACTCCCAGCTGTAAAGAAACCCTCGCTGCATTAGGAGTGTGAGCTAGATTCCAAGCTGTCCTAGCTGGTGGGCACAGGATGGAAACACTGAATCCATTGCTAGTGAACAGGGTCCATTTTCCCCCTTGAGTTTAGGCTCTTGTAAGCTGGTCTACATACCTTGGGCCCATTTGGAAACAACCCCATGCAAAATGCATCTGCCCCTGTAACTGGTCCATGCAAAGAACCTATGGCAATCATCATGTGACACTAGTACAGAAGCTTCATGACATTGTCTGAGCTATGCCTTCTTGTTAGGAGTCTTATCTGATCCGAATGCAGAGTGGCTGATTTATTTTGCTTAAACCAGAGATTTTCAAACTGTGGTCTCCACTGTACTCCTGGGTGGTCCACAAAGCTTCTCTGTCACAGTGACTACACGCCTCTCATTTTCCAGGTATTGACAATATAGCCCCATCTACGATTCTTTTAAGCTTTTCAGAGTTAAGCCAAGTTGAATTGCAAAAAAACAATCACCTCTCTGCACGGTGGGCAACTGGCTTATTTCTTTGCCTTATTTCTCTGGTGTCGATTTGCAGCTTCCAAGGATGGAGCCCTTCATTTTAATCATGTGTGAATGTAAAACAATGATTGGTTTAAGTTTCAGGCGAGAGGAAAAAAAGATACCAAGGGCCAGATTTTGATCCCCCTCTTTCATGCTGTGTGCCCCCATACTCCACAAGTAGTCCCGCTGATTTACATGGGACGACTCACAGAGTTAAAGTACTACTCACATGGAGTAAAAGGATCAAAATCACTTTCCATTGGGGGTTGGTTTTTCAGCGACATAAACATGCTTCAGGCACACTGCAGTAAAACTGGTTGCGTTCTTGGCTCCGACCATTCAGAGGAAGCCAGTGTCACTTTTTGAATGGGGCATTTGACATTCTAATGGGAACAAACCGAGTGACATGCAGTCCATCTCCCAGAGGATGTTATTCTAAATCTTAGAGGGGGCCACTATCATTTTGGGAAACAGAAAAATTGATTTTCCTGATATTGTTCTGCCCCTTCAAAGGAAATTCCAGCAGTGGGAACCTTCCATGAAACAATAAAATGAGCTCATCCTGGTCAGGGTGTAAGGCTCAGACAAGGTGACCCCTGTGGGTTTTTTCTAAAATTCAATGGTATTTTCCTTCTCCACTGAAAGCTGATTTTGAAATAACACGAGGCTAGATTTTTGCTTTCTCTGTCATCCAAATGTAAGAGCGTTTATTAGAGCTCGATGGTTATTAGTTTTCTAACCATCAGAGGAGTGATGTTCTGGAACAGCCTTCCAAAGGGAGGAGTGGGGCCAAAACACCTCACTGGCTTCAAGACTTGATAAGTTTATGGAGGGGCTGAGATGATGAGACTGGCTAGATGCCTTTGTAAGCAATCTACAACTGCTGGCAGCAAATATCTCCAGCAGCCGGCGATGGGACACTAGATGGGGAGGGCTCTGAGTTACTACAGCAAATTCATTCCCAGGGGTCTGGTGGGTGAGTCTTGTCAACATGCTCAGGGTCTAACCGATCACCAGATTTGGTGCCGGGCAGTAATTTCCCCTGGGTCAGATTGGCCGAGAGCCTGGGGGTTTTGCCTTCCTATGCAGCATGGGGCACGAGTCACTTGCAGGTTTAAGCTAATATAAGTGGTGGAGTCTCATGATTTGAGGACTCCAGTAACACAGCCTGTTACAGGAGTGGTTGGGCGAGGTTCTGTGGCCTGCGATGTGCAGGTCAGACTAGATCATGATGGTCCCTTCTGGCCTTTAAAGTCCAAGTCTACAGTAAGGCCCTGATCTTGCAAGCGTTCCCATGCTGGCAGACTTCTTCTCCCACATGGCCTCCATTAAAGTCACTGCGGTTGGGGCAAGCATAGGGGTGTGCCCAAATGGAACAGTTTACAAGATCAGGGCCTAAGGCTCCAATTCTTCATATGCAGACACGTGCTGATCTCTCCAAGTCCCACAGCAGTCAATGGGAATGCAAAGTTAAAGCACATGCTGACAGATAGGAGATTAGGCAGCTACAAGTCTGCAGCCTTCTAGTGTCTTGGCATGGGAGATAGAGCAGCACCCATCTGGCACCTCCTGAAGACCTGGAGGATCTTCTCTGGGTGTGGTACCAGGCAAAGGAAGGCGTCAGTGTCCCAACGGGTGCTAGGCTTGGCCGATGGGCTCAGTTAGAAGCAACTGTGTCACATTTCCTGATCTAGGCAGAATAACAAACCCAGAAAAGCTAAAATATGAGGTTTGCCTGTGCAGAGCCATGTGCCTTACAAGAAGTAGGTTCTATAGGGATACGTGGGGGTATGTTCTCAAACGTTTGGCCTTGTTCCATTGCTTTTTGCAAATCTAGGTGCTGTCATAACTACTCGGGCAAACAAGCAGAGACTGTGACCCATCTACCCCCCCCATCCATTCCCCTCCAAATGTTCATTCTCTAGGCTCCTCTGACCATCTCTTTCCTTAGCTGTTCCAGGTGTTTCTGATCTCCATCCGGTTACTCCGAGCCTCTTCAATCTCGCTCCAATCCATAAAGTGAGCAGCGTGAGCTTTTTGAAGAGTTCGGCTATGCCTACCAAGGAGCAAGTTCCAGCCTGCACATGAGAGGAATTAAAGTTCAGGGGAATTCACATCCACCCTTGTGAGCAGAATTGAGATCCACTGCATGCTTTTTGCTGTCCCCTTCCGCTCACATGTATATTCCCGGGATCTTGAAATCAGTTAGAATTGAGATTCCTGTGATCCTTTGTCAATGAAGTGCCCAAGTCCCTTTATAAAATGGGATATAAGGTTCTAAGTCACATGGGTGGTTTTGAAATTTTCCCCTTTAATTTATGTGCATATTTCATGATGAACTTTGAGAATAATACCTGAGACCTTTTTTGGGGAAGTTGTCTGTCTTTCGTTAGATTGCTTTAGCCCTCTTGCAGAAAAGCATCGGGGGGGCTGGTGTTTCGGTATCTGTCCAGAATGGGAGAACTATTAAGGACCATCAACAATTGAATATCTCTATAGATGAAAGAGGGAGAGAACTTTGCAAAAAATATCATGATTCCCCCCTCCCAATTTTTCACTTATACAGTTGGTCAAAAATGTTCTGAAATACTTTCATCCACATTTTGAATCTGTGATGGGGTATGTTTCCCCGCACCAGCCCAGCAAGAGTTGAATTAGGCCAGGTGGGCCCAAACAGC
The DNA here is from genome assembly GCF_015237465.2 of Chelonia mydas. NCBI lineage: Eukaryota > Metazoa > Chordata > Testudines > Cheloniidae > Chelonia > Chelonia mydas. Next base: position 196,880,716 of record NC_057851.1, read on the forward strand.
TAATTAGGCTGCAAGCAGGGGAGGCTGGAGGCAACTAATTAGGAACAGGCAGACCTGTACAGGGACAGGTGGGGCCTGTATAAAGCCAGGTAGCTGGCCGTAGAGAGGTTGCAGTGGCTGCTGCTGGAAAGGCTGCAGGGAAGTGGTCTCCAGTCCCTCCCTGAACGGAGGGAGCAGGTAAACCCACAAAGGGGAAACCAGATATGTAGAAAGAAGCCCAAGGAAACAGCCTAGAGGTAGGACTATACAGGGACCAAGGCTGCTTGTTATGGGTTCCTTGGGTTAGAACCCAGTGTACAGGGCAGGCCTGGGTTCCCCTACCAGCCACCAGGAAGTGGCATTGGAGATGCAAGCCAGACAGCAGGTCAGGAAAAACTGAGCTCCCTTGAGGAGGATCTTAGTGGCCTGGCCACTGCTTAATTCACTAGGTTTCTAGGAAATTTCTTCCCCCTCCTGTGGAAGTGCATGTGTGTGAACAGGTGACTTTCTGAGTGTCTGTAGGCTGCACTGCAAATAATTCAGTCTCTGGAAATTTTGCAAAAATGCAGAACTTCAGGGTATGGAATCATGTGAAACAAAATGTCAAAGTACATAAAGGCTTACAAAATTTTGCCTAGGTCTAGAGACTGTCGTAAATACCATTCACACTGTTAGCTCCAGCAGTGGGCCATGAGTTGTCTGACACTGCATGAGCACAGTGGTCCTTTGTCGGTCGTAAGATCAGGGCCTGCACTGAGACATTATGGTATCATAGCTATGCCTGTCTTTGAAATAAACAAAAAAGCTTACAATATTTTTAAAAGGCAACTAAGGGCCCAATCCTGTAAATGCCAGGGGCCTGACCCTGCAAAGATTTGTGCATGTGCTTAGCCTGCTCCTGTGAGCAGTCTCGTTTGCTTCAGTGGGGTTACACAGGAGTAAAGTTAAGCCCATGCAAAAATTGTTGCAGAATTGAGGCCTCCCGAGGCTAACGAGGACCTTTACTCATGGTAAGTGTCTGTAGGATCACAACACAACAAAGCCAGTGTAATATAAGAACTAGCTATCCAGGCGGATGATTACAAAAGGGATAATACAGCAAATCATAGACTGTGCCAATAATGAGTTGACTTTTATGTTCGTTACTCCTATCCTTTGCAGATAGCTGCTATGATGAATCTCCTGTGGCCGAACTGTGAATTTCATTTTCATTGGTTCCTCCCATAAATGTCACTGTTCTTATTCATGTCTTCCTTATTGTCTCTTTGCAAACAGCGACTCCTTCCTTTGAAATCTTCACTCAGTGCCATGTTTTACTTTGAATCATGTTTTCCATTGTCCAGAGAAATGGATGACGGTGCTTTTGTTCAGAAAGCTCAACAAGGCAAATTAAGCATTGTGAAGCAGTCTTAGTCGTAGTTTTAAGTGAAAGTATCAGGATAGGCTGGTTTATTTAACCAGTGTCTATTTGCTGCATTTTTACTCATCCTATCCCATATTCAAATGGAAACCTAGATTTAAATCATGCTATCTGGCCCAGATCCAGGACAGCATCTGAATTTGAGTTTCAGTTTAAGCACGTGTTTAAATCTGATAGACTTCAATGGGATTTAAGCATGTGCTTAAGTGCCCTTCTGGAATAAGGATCCTTTCCTAAATCAGGGCCTAAAATAAAGCATGAGTCTATAGATGCCAGAGGAAAGTTGAAGCAAATAATCCCAAACTTTTCTGTACTGTAGTTGTAAAGTACCATAGTAAGGTAAATTGCAATCTGGGCTACCATATTGCTCTACTTCCATATTATGGCCAACATATAGATCTGAGAGACATTCCATAGGGCTTAGATCACTGTAGTATCTGAGCACCTCAGATTCTTGCATTTATCCTCCAACACCCGTGTAAATCCAATGGGAGTTAAGTGGCTAAATACCTTTTGAGGATCTGGTCCAGAGAGACTAAATGATTTGGCCAAGGTCATAAAAGACGTCTGCGGAAGTTGAACCCAGGCTACCAGTCTAACTACCAGACCATCTTTCCTTTTGTATGTCACTTCCCATGAGGTGTGCTTAGAATCCCCTGTGCCTAGTGACACCGGAGGAAACACGTTTTTACCATTGCGTCTGACCACAGCAAGATGTTTGACCACACCATAAGTTGTCTCCATGACCACAGCAGCCTTGTTGATCATCCCACGATGGGTCATTCTTTGTCCTCCATGCTTTTCGTCCGTTCGTGTGGAACGCAAGCTAAGATGTACTGTGTGCTTCTGCCACAGGGTGATCTGATGAGGCCAAACCCCCATAGGTGTCTGTCAGCCGTTTGCTGACCCATGCAGCACATCACCTCCACACTGGTTACATGATCTCTCCAATGAATTCCCAAGATGCTGCTTGAATGCATTCCACCAGCATTGTTTAACTTCTGGCATCTGCAAGGTTTCTGAGGTATACAGTAGTACTGGGAGGACAATAGTGTCATAACGTCTACACACTAAAATGAGATTGATCTTCTTTACTCTTCCAGATGTTTTATAGACATGATACCCAATGATCTGTCCTCTGGGGCATGAGACAAGTAAATAAAACCACTCCAAAAAATATTCCTTTCCTTTCATCCCTGCCATAGAAACATCTTTCACTTTTAAAAAGACTTGTAGGATTGATCGTGGTATTTTCTCAACTGCAAGGGTTTTTTTCTACCACAGGAATAAAAATTAACTACATACAATCCTAGTCTTTGAGCTCTTGTCATCTCTACTTTCCAGGAATATTTGTCTATCTTCTCCTGAAATAACGAGAGCTTATTCGTTAAATACTCTAGATTTCCTAGGGTGCTCTGTAGTATCTGTATAAATTCTGTGACTCTACTAAAATCCAGTCACAAAGGGAAGAAATTTGATCTTGGCAATGGCAGCATCTCCTTATAATTTAAGCTTTCCTTCAAGAGCAGATCCGATTGTTTGCTTACATGTCACAGCAGGATCTCCTGGTAATAGTTAACTGACCGCTATCTATCCCCATCAGATGAACCATTTTTTGTGGTCCCTTCTGACAAGGCAATGTTTGCGGAAATGGTCATGTACCACAGACACTTTGATGCTGCAAAGGAAAGGTTATGGCACGCTGGGCTGCAGAGACCCAAATGAGATTAAATTCCCATTTGTATCGGAAAGTTTTCCTCTCCTGGGGAGATCCGAATGCTGGAAAGGGATTCCAATGGATAAACACTGAGTATAGCATTTCACAACTCATTTGAACTCTCTAATGATCACAGCAGTAATAATTTAGATGAGTGTAAACATCTCCTCAAATTCAGAATTCTCTTATTGCATGCGGCTTGTTGCTTTTGAAATCTCCAGTGGGTATATTTACAGTTCATGGTAAGCAGGGATTCAAGCCCTCATGGTAGGGCTGGTGGGGGTTTATTCACCTTTCTCCGAAGCCTTGAGCAATTACATATGGACATTAGACAAACAGAGCTCCAGGAAGTGTACTGCAGTCTAGATGAAACCTGTTTGATACTGAACCACTCAGGGCAAGATTGAGATGTACATCTCCCCCTGGGCAAGGCGTGGCATGTAGCTGAACCACCCCGGGGGGATTCGTGAATCTGAGGGTCACCTGGTTCTCCTCTTGCTTCAGGGGGACGTAATCTGCTGTTGACCAGTAGCAGAATATTTCCTGCTCCACAACCGCCAGCAGAGGATGGAGCCTTAGCTCTGCCTGCCCCCCACTTTTCTGCCCACTCTTCATGCATCTGTGCAGCCCCATGCTGCCTTTTCTCCCCCATGCATCTACACTGGCAATGCACAGACCGCTCACAGGGGGATAAGAGGGGCATCTAACACTGCCTTGCATGACCATGCAAGGCAAGTTCCAGTCTTGTCCAGCTGTTTTGGGCTGATCACATTCAGCGGCACCTTGAGGTTTTTTTGTTTTGTTTTGTTTTCCTTCCCCCCACTCCCTAAGGCACAACTTATTAGTGCCCTGCAAAGTGCTTCGGGATACAGACCGCAGGAAAGATGTTGAACAAGGCCCTGATCCTGCAACCAACTCCACTTATGCAGACCCCTGTGTCCATATACAGCCCTTCTTACCCACTTCAAGTGCTTGCTTGCATGAAACAAGCTGCTGGATCAGGGATTAAAACTGTATTGTAGCAGTGCCCTTTCTCAACCATTTTTAAATGTAAAAGGTCCCATAAAAGCATTCGGGAATTTGCCTGGTATTTTTACAGGTTTGAGCAAATGCTCGAAACAGGATATGAAGGGATAATACTTTGAAACTGTCCCATTTGTTACTTAGAATGACAAAGCTAGTTTTAGTCACAGACAGTGGCAGATGTACCACAGACTTCTTGATCATTTCAAGCTATTTTTTTTGGAACTAATTGTTTTGCTTTGATTCGTGACCATTTTAAAATATTTTTGTTTTTAAAGTAAAATTAAAAGAAATTTTGAAAGTCATTTTGAACGAAAGACACTTTTTTTCAAAAAGCCCAGTGTAACTGTTTTTAAAAATAGCTTTGATTTTAACCCAAACAAATCAGCAGAATTGACACTCACACCTTTTTGTTGCCAAATCTGCATTTTCCCCTGTGGGGCGGCGGGAAATGGAAAAATTTTATCCATCACTAGTTTTAACACTTATTAGCTGGTTGAGGTCAACCCTATGCTTTCTCCCAAGGTTGATGTCAACCAGCTTTCTACACTTTGTGTTAACACATGTTAAAAAGACACCCTTTTCCCCTCATGTAGATATGGTCTACTTTACAAGTCATGACTGTTTCAACACCCCTCTTCAATTGAAAAAGAAAAGTTAAATTCCTAGCTTAGAAAAACATGGTTCACTGTCTAATGGATCATTTGGGGTTTTAGCTGAGAGACCGTTCCTTTACAAATTAGCAGCTGGAAGTTAGCCCTTTAAACAAAATAAATGACTATAAAACTGCCATTGCAGTTGGTCTGGAATTAATTTGTGCTAAATTCTGTAGCCAGCTAAAAAGCTAACATGTTGTCTCTTTGGGCTTTTTTGGTTAATTTCCGGTCTGCAAAAGGAAGATTGTGTTGCCAAGTGATTATGAAAACTCAGTTTAAGAAAAGAGTAAAAATCAGGTATGAGGATCCTGAAATTTTTGATTCATCCAGCATAGTTTTCCTGATCTGCATCTATGCTTGTTCCCATTATACAGTAGCATGTTTGTTTTCTGCACTGAGAAAAATTGTTGTTCTAACAATCGCTGTAGCTTCCTGTATGAAAGAAGGTCCTCTCATCGGAGGAGGATCCATCATTTGTTATCCAGAGCAAACTTTTCACTTGCTTATACCTCTGCGACCTCCTTCAAACAAACTGTGTAGATATATTTCCCAGCTGCTTTGTACCTTGTATAGTCAACTTACATCTGTGAAAAGTGAGAAGGGGTGTGTAAAATGCTAATGTAGCCTCCTAGGCATCTTAGGCCTACCTGGGACTCACTTTATTCTGGAGCAGAGCTGGGCAAAAGTTTTCAAACTAAAATTTTTTGCAGGGGGAAAAAATGCATATTTGACAACACCCAAACATTTCATAAATCCATGCAGTTTTTGCTGAGGTGGTTTTTGTTTTTTTTTGGTTCAGAAAAAAACTTAACTTTTGTGCTAAATCAAAATGTTTCATTTTGGCATGTTCAAAAAAAATATTTTCGGTTTTAGGCTCATTTAACATTTTCATGAATTTGTTTGTTTTTTAACAACAAATGTATTAAAGTCAAAATCAAAACAATATTTAGATTTTTGTCAACTTGTTTGTTCAACCCAAAAGGAAAAAATGGTTCAACTTTTTGATTTGCCAAAAATCATTTTCGGTTCAATATTTTTTTTTTTTCCAGACTTGATGAGAAACCAAAAATCTGTTTGCCCAACTCTTATGTGGTGTTTCCACTGCTGGCAGTTTGCAACCATGTAGCCCAGGCTGTATGATCCTCCACTTAATCTTTTTGTGAATGAATGAATAGTCCTTTAGATCTACCCAAGATACATCATCCATTCAAGATCTTTTTCCGCCTCACGTTCGTCTGCCATCAGCTTTCCCTTCCAGTGCCCATAAATATGCGTCACCCACTGTAAAAATGCTCCCTGCAAATTGAATCTTCTCTTCATAAGATCGCTTAGTGCAATGGTTGCAAAACTATGGGTCATGACCCCACTTGGGGTCACGCTCTTTGATGCTTTGTTGGGGACACCATTTAATTCTATATGCCTCCTTGCCACATGACTTCACGAGCACTGTACATACTGTCATGCTGTGTGGAGGATTACAATTTGTAGAGCAAAGTGGTGTCCTCAGTGTGTCATGACCTTGCATGTATGGTGCGTGTGAGGTCGTGTAGAGGATGCCATTTTTTATCTACAGAATGGAGTCCGCCATGCTGCCTGGGGTCGTGGGAATGAATCAATCTCAAAATGGAGTTATGAAGACAAAGTTTGGGACCTGCACTAGCATTTGCTGAGTTCCAATCATCTCCAGTACAACTCTCCTTAAGTGTTTGACTAAGCAAGGTGAAAGGCTGTGGAGAATCAGCCCTTTTGAGCCACATCCATGAAGCTGCCTCTGGTTACATCAGCTCAGGCTCTGACTCTTTGTGTTTAGAATGAGCTAGGCATAGACTGGGAAGGAAGTTGTCATGTATCTGATTCTAAGGTGGGATTCAAGAGGCCTGTGCTCATATCTCAGATCAGATGTAGATTTTTTTTTCTGTGCATGGTCAAAGGTAAATTGCTCAATCAATCAGTGCCTCAATTCTGATCTCTAACTTGAGGATCATCCTCCTTTGCTGCACAGGGGTATTGTGAAGATAAAGTCAACTGATGACACAGATGCTCAGGTGTTATGGTATAGAACTACAGAGTTCTTCTATATTTGTGTGAGCTTTGTGCAGTTAACTGAGTATCCCATCTCCTCACAGATGTGTGATCTTCTGGAAAATAACATGACATTGTTTGTTGAAATCACGTGGAAAGGGTTACATACATAACCCAGCCCTGAGGTGTGGTTACAGCCTTCTCCCTTTTCTCCTCAGGGTTATGGGTCCTTGGTTCAATAAGGGCACCTGGTGCCTCCACCCAAGGAAACCCCTCTTAGTGTAGAGAATACAGAGGGCTTCTCCCTTGGAAAAATTTTGAACACACAATCTATTTCAGAGGAACGTCAGTCAGAGAACAAAAATAAAATAGCTATCTCAATTCCCAGACTAATAAAATAGTAACCAGAGCTTTATTAGGTATAGGGAACTCAGGATAAGGGACAGTGGAAATAGGGACCAGGTTAATAAAAGACAAAACCAATACATAAACTCTGCCCCACTCAATACTGACAGCCAGTACATACCACCCTATGCTACCTTCCAGAACCTGCCAAGGCAAATAGTGAGTTTAGGCTCAGTTTTGATGGGTAGGTGTGAACAAAAGCACTTGTATTTACACCCTACACATTATTGTAGTACTCATTGTGTAAAACATGCCTTGATGTATCCTTTTAAAAATTAACAACTCACTGATCATTAATATTCTATAATGTGTATACAAAATGTTATGAAATTATGACTAAAATGTGTTTACCAGACAAGTCTGGGTATGGGGGGGTAAACCTGTTTCTCAAAGACAAAGGACCAGACACTTCTAGCCAGGTGTCAAGGTTGATTGGCAGTAATCTGTCAAGTGGCTGCTCCTTGGCAACGAAGTGGGGGCAGTAACAGATCAATCTGTATCTTTGCAAACAACAACATGGAACCTCTTTCACCACGAGACTCCATGTCTCCTTCCTCACAGCTCGAATGAACTTTATCTGGGGGTAACCCTCAGGAAAATGCATTTCAAAGGGTGACTGCACAATAAAAGGGATGGACAAACACCCCAGGAGATTGTCTTCTACCTAAGAAGACAAAGGAAACAGTCCTTTGACTTTGGGGGAGATCTTGACCTGGGCATTTGGTCAGCCATGTTGCTGGTAACGTAAGAAGTTTACCTTGAACTAAATCTAGCTTGCAAGTTTGAGCTACTAGAAAGCATTTTATCTTTCTGTTGTAACCACTTCTGACTTTAATACGTGACATCACTTAAAATCCTATCTGTTTGTTAATAAACTTTAAGTATTTAATCTAAATGAATCCAGTGCTGTGTTCAAACTGACCTCTTTAGTAACTCCAGTTAAAGTAGCAAACTGTTGAATATTGACCTTTACCAGGGCAAAGGACCTCTACTACCTGACTGTCAGGAGAGGGCTGGACAGTGCAGAACACACGTTTTGGGGGGAAATTTGGGAGTGTGAGGTCACCCTGCGAGTAGCAGCCGAGGCTGGTAGAAGCCAGAGTGTTGCTGATGGGGTCAGAGATGCTGGACCAGTGCTGTCCATACACAGACACTCAGGGGGTGACCTGCATGCTGTTTGTGAGAGGCCCCAATTGGGAGCAATAGCAGCAAGGCCTTGTGAGGCACCCCAGGTTGAGGGGCAGGCAGTGACACAACCCCTCCCTGGTCTGGACTGCCTCCTAGAATGGGGCAGGGCTGACATTGGTGGCTGGCTTAAAACACAAAATCAAAATAAACAAGGAGCTGACACTCTGCTAATGCCATCTTCTGTAGATTGGACAGGGGGGACGTAACTCCCGTAGAATAGTTGTGTTTTAGCTATGACCAATTCCATCCATAGGGCCTGGCTCTAGCTCCCACTGAAGTCAATTAAAAGGCTGCAATTTGCAAGAGCTGATCAAAAAACCTGGGTCCAAACAGTTTTCCATTGGAAAATGCCATTCTGACCGGTTTTGTGAAATTGTAATTTCAACAACTTTTTTTCTTTGGGGGAGGAGGGAACTGAAAGTTTAGAAAATCTCATCCCATGCCACTTTAACATTTTTCAGGCTGAAAAGTTTTTATTTTTTGTTTTGAAATGTACCTTATTTAATTATTTAAATGTCACAGTGAAACATTCCATTGATTTGGACCAATCCAATGGAATGTTTTGTGTTTCATGAAAAATTTCAAAATGTGCAAAACAGAAGAATCCAGCATTTTGATCTATACCTGGATTTGGCCCTTGACATTTTGGGGGAGATGAAGTCTGAGCACTTAAAAACAAGCAAAAACTAACCAAGAACAACCCAACACCTGATGAAAAATTAAGTGCAAAAAATACAGAAAATCCCACCCAACTTTCCATCACTTCCAAGCTGAAGTTTTACAATTCTTCTGAACGTTAATCCCTAAACTGGCAGCTCATGAGGTATCAACAGATAAAAGCATGTCCTTTCTGATTTGGGGGAGGGAGTAAAGCAAGGTGATAATCAGAATGACATAATATTCACGTCCTGACTCTAGATTTCTCAGCACTAAAACACTTAGCAGATCAGCATAAATGCATCCAACATTAAAGCATTTGCCCAAAGATTCATCCTGGAGCTGAGACTATAAAACTGTGCATGTTTCATAACGTGAACAATATGGAAATCCCAAGTTGTCCAACTTCTTTTTCTAAATCATTACCCATATCCTGAATAGATCATCCAAAATTCATTGTCAGGTGTGAACATTCTCTAGAACATTAGATAGCCCTGATTTGGTTCCAAGAATCTGTCTCTGCAGTTACATTGTACTGACAGACCCACTGTCTCTCACAATTTATCCTAAATTGCTTTTATATATAGTTTTGACAAAGACATGAACTTGGATTGTTTGGGTACGTTGCTGCATTTTATATACAGTAAAACTGATGTCCAACAGTATCCAATTTAATAAAGCATTAACGTTAAGAATTTCATAAAATTACGTGATATAGACTGGGATGGCTTAGGGAGTTAGCAATGAGATGTACCATATATTGCCATCCATCTCGAGGTCACTGGTTCAATTCCATCCGAGTTTGGCAGTAAATAGAAACTGTTGCTATCCAGCAGTTCTTACCCTCATAAGAACGGCCACACTGGGTCAGCCCAAGGTCCATCTAGCCCAGTATCCTGTCTTCCAGCAGTGGCCAATGCCATCTGCTTCAGAGGGAATGAACAGAACAGCTAATATCAAGTGATTCTGATCCCATTCCCAGCTTCTGGCAAACAGAGGCTAGGGACACCATCTCTGCCCATCCTGGCTAATAGCCATTGACGATAGCCTCTCTGAGGGCCAGCCAGACCCTAGTTTTCTAACGTGTATTTGTGGTGTTGAAGTCCCATATTGCAGAAAATTACTGGGAGCAGAAAGCACTGCTGAGAGTCAGCAACAGAGCTGAGATTTTAACTGAAAAATGCAGTTTTGCAGACATTAAAGTGTTCCATGAACACAACCTGATCACAATGTCATTTTTGATTCTTTTTTCCAATATAAAGAAATTGTTTTTGTTCTAGTTCTGAAAACTAAGCCCAAATGAAAAATGCATTTGAAACTAAACAAATTTCATTTTCTCTCAAATGTTTCTAGTGAAAAGTCAATTTTCTGGTGGTTTTTAATAACATTGCATTAAAATTTTTCATGGACATCAAATTGGGCTTTTCAACCAGGCTAAACCTGTGGGGAGCTGGAATTTTCATGCCGCAGGATATTCCGCGATTTGGTCCCATTTGGAATGAAAAATATTTAAAACCAAAGTATTATGAAATTTCCCAAATATTCTTTAAAATTTCATTTTGTTTTGATTAAATAATTTCAGTGACAACTTATTTTTTATTTTCTTTACAATTCATAATATTGTATCAAATGAAATAATCATTTCAAAATAGAACATTGAAATATTCTGTTCACTTTTCAATGTGTGTTTTTGTTTTTTGTTTTTTTGGGTTTTTCAAAATGAAATTGTCCAAATTGACATGTTTCCCTAGAAAGTTTAGATTTTGATGAAACATTTCTTATGGAAAAACACTCTGATGGAAATTTTTTGACCAGCTCTACAGTTTCAAGTACCAGCGGAGTAGCCATGTTAGTCTGTATCGACAAAAACAACAAGGAGTCTGGTGGCACCTTAAAGACTAACAGATTTATTTATTTAGATGCATCTGAAGAACTGGGTTTTTTAACCCACAAAAGCCTGTGCCCAAATAAACCTGTTAGCCTTTAAGGTGCCACCAGACTCCTTGTTGTATTTGGTAATTTTCAAAAGTGACTTAGGGCTTGTCTTCACTGGGGAGCTAAATTGGCCCTGCTGCGATTGATGCAGTGGCATTGATTTAGCGGGTCTAGTGAAGACACACTCAATCGACAGGAGAGCGCTCTCCCATCGATTTCTGTACTCCACCTCAACAAGAGGCGGAAGCACTGTCGGCAGGAGAGCCTCTCCCATCGACACAGCGTAGGGTGGATCTCACTGTAAATAGATCTAAGCCACGCCGTAACACAAAATACTGCTGCTGGTTGATCTAACCTATGCAGTGCAGACCTGCCCTTAGGCTCTTAAGCCTCACTGAAAGTCAGCTTAGTGCCAGATTTCTGAACACACTAAGGGCTGGTCTACAATCCTGTGCAGGGTCGAGCTAAGATACGCAACTTCAGCTACGTGAATAGCGGAGCTGAAGTCGACATACTTAGATCTACTCACCGCGGTGGTAAGTTGACATCTGACGCTCTCCCGTCTACTCCGCTTGCACTCCTCATTCTGGTGGAGCACCAGAGTCGACAGAGTGCTCGATTTATCACATCTAGTGTAGACACGATAAATCAACCCCCCGCTGGATCAATTGCTGCCTGCCAATCTGGCAGGTAGTGTAGACAAGTCCTAAAAGTGCCTAAAAATGCGGGTAGGTTCCTAGTGGGCTTTTCAAAAGCAACTGCGTGCCTAATTCTTATTGATTCAAAAGGAGTTAGATGCGTAGGCACTCCTGAAAATCCCACTAGGCACTTATCGGCACCATTAGGTGCCTAAATGTTTTTTAAAATCTGGCCCTCAGTGCCTAAATCACTTTGAAAATGGGACTTAGGCTTCTAAGTCACTTCTGAAAATGTTGTTCTAATCAGCAAACTTTGCTGATTTCCTTTCCCTTCTGATTTTGTTGATTTCATGTCAATCATATGTATGTTCCTGACCTTTTAGAGCCAGGCCAGAAAGGACCACCAGATCATTTGGGCTGACCTCATGTAAATCTTGCATCTCTTTGTTCACTGCACACTGAGCTTTGGGGAACTTACATTTTTCTAGATCAACACTCAAATGCATTCTGTTCTCCTTTCCACTTAAGGCTGCCTCTTTTTGGTGTCATTTAAGAAAATTTACTTTTGTATTATCTGCACTTAATTTAATTTCCCATCTATTATGACAATTAGATTCTCAGCTCTTCCATACTGAATCTTACCCTATTCTGCTTTAAATACTCCCTCCCACACAATTTAGCATCACTTCTTAACATAGACCTGGTATTTCTTACACAATTATCTAAATCTTTTACTCACATTATTATGACTTATTACAGAAGCACTTGGAGAGGCTTCATCTGATGTTTGAGCCGCATTGAGTTAGGCACTATACAAACCTAGTAAGAGACATTCCCTGCTCCAGATCTTAGTCTAAATATCTGCCGTGTTGTTGTAGGTGTGTCAGTGCCAGGATATAAGAGACACAAGGTGGGTAAGGGAGTATCTTTTATTGGCCCAACTTCTGTTAGTGAGAGACAAGCTTTTGAGTTTACACAGAGCTCTTCTTCAGGGCTGGGAAATGTACTCAGTGTCACAGCTAAATACAAGGGGGAACAAATAGTTTAGCATAAGTAGTTAATGGGCCACTTCACCGTGAAATGTGTGTTAACATCCCTCCAGTCATTGGGGTAGGGAAGGTAGCTGGAAGGAGTGGCGGTTGTTAGTGGATTATAGGTTGTTGTAATAAGCTATAAAACTCTGTAACCTCAAAAGCTCACTCTCTCTCACCAACAGAAGTCAGTCTAAATATGACAGCCAAAGGATGGGAGAAAAGTATTATGATTCCCATTTTACAGATGAGGAAACAGAGGCACAGAGAAACTAAGCAACTTGCCCAAGATAGCACAAGGAGTTGGGATTTAACCTATGTCCTAGTTCAATGTCTTACACACAAAACCAAAAATTACCAGAATTCTAGGGACTAGCTATGATCCACATGGGCTGGGGTGGGGAGAGAATCAGTCTTGGAAAGGTGCATCTATGTCTCCTTGTTTCCTTCCTAGGTGTTCACTTTTGACTTTAAAGAGCCAGATTTCCTCTCCTGTCTGACTTTACAGCCTATACAACGGTCTCCAGCCATGGCACTCTGTGAAAATGTCATTACATCTGGATATCTCCTGTGTTCCTTTGTTTTCAGAAACGAGGTTTTTAAAACCTCAGTGGCTGAGTAAGATAACAACCTCCCTTTGCTGAAACAATTTAGGATTTCCTCAATCAAGCTGTGCTTCCCTTAATGCCCCTCCCGGCATCTCCTGAAATAGTCTAATACTTTCCTTAGAAGCACCTTCCTTAGAGAGGGCTGATTCAGAACTTCCTGATACAACCCTGGGACCTTTCTTTAAATAAAAGTGCTATATGAATCCCTCCCAGTCTTTGCTTAGTGAGTCTCTCATTTGATGCTACTCCCATTTTTATCTGCACTTCCTTTAGAGCCTTCGTCATGTGTTCTGGCTTCTTATGGAACAGTAGCTGAGCAAACTTTTTGAGACAAGATTAAGTGTTACTGGACACTTCCTGCTGTCACTTTTTTATTTCTGATAATCCAGTTTCTTCAGTTTGAGCCAGATTTTGACATTCTACCCATGAAATGTCCAGTAACTGGGAACTGAAGAAGCCACCTCTTAAAATAATAACCACCTTATTAAAAAAAACATGGGATTGAACTTGCAACTTTGAAGAACTCTGTCCAGTGTTTTCAAACTGAGAAACTGATATTTGCAGAGCCATTTTGCATCACTGAACTGGGTCTCCTGCTGGCGAATATCATTCAGTACAATGATAATGTTGTAAATATCATTAAACAATTACATGTTGACTTCAGTGCAGCCACCAGTTGGTAACCTGGTCCCTTTGTCACTAGATCTCACAGAGCTGCCATGAACTGTTATAATTTTTTAACAAAAATTAATAGATACATGCTGATTATTATTAGCAGTAGTATCTCAGCACCTAGAGGCCACAATGGAGATCTGGTGCTAGGCCCTGTACAGCCACATGGTAAGACAGTATCTGCCCCAAAGAGTTTATAGCCAAAGTGGACAAGACCGACAAAGGACAGGTGGGGAAAAAAGCCACTTCCCTTGTCTGTGCTTGTCCATTATTTTGTTTCCACAGGGAGAAGATGAATTGTTCAATCAGTGCTTTCTACCCAAGCCCAAAATGTCATCCTCTTTCAGCAGAGATCCCACCCTAACTTTCCAATCCACTGGGACCAATAAATAAGACCAGGATTCTGAATTAGTGTGTAGGCGGTAGAGAGCTAAGAGTGACCTTAGGAAGAAAGCCAAATGGGACCTCTTTCCAATGTGTGTATATTTCCATCAGAAATGTTCAAATACCATGACCCTAACATTAGAACTGATTTGGAAAGACTAAACCTGTATCATTCTCTCCTTTGCTGCTGGTCTAATACTAGATTTCTTTTTTCCTTACAATTTTGAAAGGTCCCATTCTCACTTTAGGCCAGTTTGTATAGATGCTCACCCAATGTAAGGGCTGTGCAAACAGTCTTGCTGAAGCCAAAAGGTGAGAGCCCCAGATCCTCAAAGATATTTAGGTGCCTAACACCCATGAGAGTTGATGCTTGCCAGAGTGAATACCAGGTTCCACTATCTAGCCCTACGAACTTGATAGTTAAATTAAACCAAAAACTCTCTCAAGCTATTGACTTTCCTCTTACGCTGTCAGTCAGCAAGGTCACTGTGGGTTCTTCTTATTCTACTTTATTAATGTTTTTCCATTTATAAATGATGCCTCTGAAATGAATCAAACTTCTGCTTATTCATAATCTTCTCATAAGATAACATGAGCACTGTGGCTATCAGCTAATAGCACCAACATGAATTTATTTATAGCTAGGACATGAAACGTTAAGGAGCATATTGGGGGTGGGGGGGAAATGTTCACTATCCTTCCTTGCTCTAGAAGATCACTGGCATATTTAACAAAACACTGACCCATGAAATATGTTCCCATCTGTATGGCTGTCCATTGTGGAGAGCTGGGGTGGCGACTTCAGGTTAATTTATGACTGAGACTGTGGAACTATTATTCTCTAACTGATTGGGAAGCAATTTATTTGGATAACCTAAAGGCTGGTATAAAAGCTCATCCACGCTTGCAAATTTCCCAAAATAATTATTCCAGAGTAGTCATTTCAGTATAAACCCCCCAAGTAGACACTCTTATTCTGGAATAAGAGTCCATGTGGGGCACTATTCTGGAATAATTATTTCAGAATAGCTGTCTCATTATTTCCAAGCATAGGTGAGCCCTGAGTCCCATTCAGGGATGTTTATAGAAGAGCATTCTCAACATGTGGAGCACGTGCCTCTAGGGGGCAGAAAGAACTAGCTGTGTGCGCGCATGCGCAAACAGTCCTTGTTCTCCAGGGTCTGGGCTTTCATTTAAAACTTAGTCTTTAGCAGTTATGGTCCCCCCAAAATGTGATTTCTGGTGTAACTGAGGCCACAACATCTGCCTGAGTTTGAAGAGAACCTGAAACAGTAGCTTGGATGTGAGCTGTCCCATTCATGTCAATGGATGTTGATGTCAAATATCAATGATACTTTAAATTTCCGTAGTGTTAAGTAGTTCACTGCTGATGACCGCACACAAGAAAGGAGAGAAGTTTCATATCTTGATCTCCACAATTTGCTCTGAGTGAGTACCCATTTTGGGTAGGCCTTTCCAACCACATGGTAGTGTTGAAAGGTAGAGTGGTTTCACTTTCCTGAAGGAGGGATCATCTTTCCAAGACTTGAACTATTTACACAAAGGATGGGATTAGCAGACAGTGCTTTTGTTACTTTCTGCCAGGGGAACCTGGAGAGTACTGCCCACCATCAAGACTTGCCTCAGGACTGTTGGTGTTTTTCTTAAAGTCCCAGCTGCTCAATGCAAGAGATCAACAGTTCAGGAACGACAGCACCCCTTATGAGCCATGCAAAGGAATGAACAGAGGAGAATAGGGTGTGGCCTGCACCTTTGGCTCTTCCCTTTACCCAAAGGAGATCTCTGTATGCTCTGGCGATTCAAAGCTGTTCCAAGCCTAGCCTTTCTCATCACTTGAGCCTGGTTTATTGCTGTTTCAGGAGTGGGGAACAAAGGGCCTGGAGCATTCTGGGGAATCTCTCCCTATTGGCACTTGTATACTTCTCTTGTGAAAAGCAAACCAGACAAACAGGCTGTGGTGTATTTTAGTTGCACTAGAATTCCCAGTGTCATTCCAGGAGCAAGGAGCAGCATTGTTATGCACCGGGAAGTCAGAATTAAGCCTTGCAGGGATATTTCTAGAGGCCCAGGGCTGGATCCTCAGCTGGTGTAGGCTGCACTCCATTAATCTCAGTGGAGTTATTACTCCAACTGAGGATCTTGACTGAAGGATAAAGAGGCATGAAGTAGCAGATTTCATCGTTTCCTATTTTAGGAAGCCCTGTGCTTAGAGGCAAACCACTACATGATTTGATTTTTTTTTTTTTACTGTACTAAAATCAAGCAAATCTGGATAGACTGATGCGCTTGTCATATGGATGCACCATGCATTAGAGTAGGAATCCTGTTACGAACATGCTGCTCCATGCTTGTTTACAACTTGTGGTAAGTTGCCCTTTGAACCTGTCTCAGTGAACTGAGGGTGATGATCAGCAAAGGCATGATCTAAATCCCAATGAGGGTAGTGGGTGTCTTTTTATTGACTTCAATGAACGTTGGATCAGTCCCTAAGCATTTATGAAATCAAGATGTAATGTAGATTTGCTGCTTAGCAGCAGTGTTACCATCCATTTAACAGTAACTTCCCTTAAAAATAGCACCAACCTAGGGAATCAAACCTATTTGCAAAGGCATATAATTAATTACCTAGATCAATGTAATTTACTCTGGCCTTCTCCCTCTGTCCAGACCAGGATAGGAGAATCTCCAACTGGAGAGATGTGGTCAGATTTCAGCGCAAAAGGCAGCAGAATGATATCCAGAATTGGGCCCGGCATCTTTAACACTGGAATCCTCTATTGTACATAATGACAATAATTAGCCTAGGTGCTTGAAGAGAGGGAATATGACATTTGATCCATGGGCTATTTTGCTTAGAAGTAGATCTTATTAGAGCCGAGTGACTAATTGATTTTTCAGTTTGGTGACTGAACTGAAAAATCTGGGAAAATTTGTTTGGGGTTGAACAAATATTTTGACCCAAAACAATCGTTTTCAGTTCTTCACTTAGTTTTTTGTTACAGGGTAAAAATACTTTACATTTTGGGTTATATTTTTTTAACATATGTAACAAAATTCCTAAAGATCCATTGTTTAAAATGGAAAGCTGAAACATTTAATTTCCAAAATGTCAAGTCAATCTGTTTTGACACTTTTTATAAATTTGGCTGAAACGATTCACTGAATACAACTTGCATTTGTGAATCGTTCTGTACAACCAAAAAATGCTTCTCAGTGAATCAATTATTTGCCAAAAAAAAAAATTCACCCCACTATAGATTTTTCTTTCCATCAGTGACCGGTTTGCTCAGGATTAAAAAAAATAAACACTAACTATTTTTATGATCTAATTCCATAAAGCTAATTCAGACAGACATTTTGAATTCATCTTAGTCCTTCCAATACAAAATATATTAAGTGAATTGTCTGTAACAGAAGATTAAATTTAAAAAAAGAGAGAAGGACTTGAGCTAATGTAATTGGAGCCAAGAGTAAATTGATAGAATGACAGGTTTCAGAGTAGCAGCCGTGTTAGTCTGTATTCACAAAAAGAACAGGAGGACTTGTGGCACCTTAGAGACTAACCAATTTATTTGAGCATAAGCTTTCGGGAGCTACAGCTACAGTTGCATCCGATGAAGTGAGCTGTAGCTCACGAAAGCTTATGCTCAAATAAATTTGTTAGTCTCTAAGGTGCCACAAGTCCTCCTGTTCTTTTTGATAGATTGAGTGTCCCTCTGATGGGACTGATTTCATGACTCCCTTTAAGAAGAGTTCCGATTACTTTTAAGCCAGAAGAAAGCGATAACGAAGGGTCAGGTTCTCAGTTCTTCATGAAAGAAAATAGCAAAAGATTACACAGGTCCTTGGGGCTATCCATGCAAGGACTGCTCTCCTAGGAAAGGAATGCAGGACTGGACCCATGGAAAGGAACACAGCGTGATGTGCAAGTCATTGACAAGCCAGACTTGAGGAGCCAGGACCTGAACTGCTGTAAATGGTTATCGCTTCTTTGCAGTCTTCACATTTTTAAGCCAGTTTAGTGATAGCCAAAGACAATTAAGCCTTTCATTGAGCATGGGAGTTGCAGAGCATGGACAGCAGCAATGCTAGCCAGGGCTTTTGCCAGTGAACCCACTTTAGTGTGCAGAACTGAGACCTGTGTGTTGCAGCAGAGAGAAGGGGAGAGAGGTCTAGGAGTAAATGCCAGCTTCTGGGACTTGTTTTTCTCAAGCTGAATCAATCCCCATTTAACCAGCAACCTTGGTTCACACACCCTCCTTTAGGGGATAGATGTGAGAGGCAAAGAGAGAATCTGGGTGGGGGAATCTCTTGGGGAAGCTTGTAAAAGCCATGGGGGGTAGCTTATAAAGCCACTGCAGTCCTGCAGGTTCAGTGATGGCCCCAGTGACATCTGTGCAACCGCAGGCAGAGGCGGAAGGGACTGGAACCAGTTCTGTTCCACACACACGAAGGAATGGAACCCAGCTAGCCCTCTCCTAGCCGAACCTGAAGAAACCACAGAACCCATTACCCTTCCTCTGGCTACCTACTTCAGATGCAGACGGAGAGGAAGGATGGCTCAGGGGCTAGGCAGCTAGCCAGGGCAAGTTGGCTTCTTTGCCTTCTGTGACTTCCTCTGAACTCAGGCAAGTCATTTAGGGCCATATTTCTCCTAGTACTTAGAGGCCTCTCTCCCATCAAAACCAGTGGGAGTTGGGCACCTTAATACCTTTAAAAATATGGCCCTAAGTCTCCCTGGGCCTAACTGCCCCATGAGAAAAGTGGGGATGATAACACTGTCCTCCTTCACAGGGTCAATGCAGAAAAGCTTGAGGTGCTCAGATATCCCAGTAATGGTAGCCTGTGATGAGGGGCTCACCCCAGCCCTGAAAGGACTAAGGGAGGGCCTATTAGTGAGACAGGCCACACAGGAGGGGTTTAGGCTGGAGAAGCAACCCCTGATTAGAAGACGGAGCTCAGCTGAGCCAGTGATGGGGTTAGACAAGTATAAAGCCAGGAAGCTGGCCACAGAGATGACCGCTGTGAGGAAGTCTGCAGCAGCTCTCTGTGTTAGAGAGGGAAGGAGGGACCCCTGGGAAAGAGTAAGCCTGGCTCTGACAAAGGTTGTACCCAGGAGAGAGAAGGGTGGAGAAGAATAGGAAGCCGGGGGGGGGGACCACATCAAGGCTGAAAACTGAGCAGACTTTTGGCTGTGTTGTAGGGTCCCTGGCCTGGAACCTGGAGTAGCAGGCAGGAAGATCTGGGTTCCCCTACCGGCCACTGACCAAGTGGCTGTACCTGGGACCGCCTGTCCATTGAGATTCTGTACCCCAGAAAGGGAAAGCCCATAATGATCTGGACCGAGGGCTGAGTCACAAAGAGTAAGCTGGAGTGAGAAGGGGGCCGTGGAGTCATAGAGGACAACGAGGGGAGAGACTGCAAGGGGAGGTGTTGGACCTGGAAGAGAGCCAATCCCCAAAGAGCCAGAAGGAGGCACCACTTGCAGTGAGTAGAGCGCCCCATGACAGCCATAGGAAGACTTAAGAGGGGCCCTTAGAAGATTACGAGGGTATTCTACAGTGTGGCTCTGGAGAGAGACTTGCTCAGAACTAGGTTGTAATATGCTGTACTGCAGCCCTTAACAACTGCTGGTGAGTCCTGTGAAGTCAATACACCTTTTAAACAAGTGGCCTAAAACACATGGGGTCTTATCATGCCATCAGTTTTAAAGAGCATTCTCCTGATTTCCCTGCTGCAAATCAGCAGTACTGTATGCCCATGTAATTTAACCTAACTAAGGTTAGAAAATACTGCTACCTTGTGCTGCTGTGGAGAGATGACACGGTGCTTGTTAATAATACTAGCTCTTTTCATCAGCACATCTCAAAGCACTTTACAAAGGGATCAGTATCATTATCCCCATTTTATAGATAGGGAAACTGAGGCACAGATTAGTGAAGTGACTTGCGCAGGCCACAGCCAGGAACAGAACCCAGCTCTCTTGCATCCCACTGCAGCATGCTGTCCACTAGCCATGCTAAAATATATTTTCCTTCCCTGAACTCCTAAGCTGAGAAGCCTGATTCCCATGGGCATCCAACCCCCTTCTTTTGAAAACCCCGCACTCTATGACTTCCATAAATTTTTTACTTTGTCCTTATTAGGTCTTTGCTGGTCTATTATTAACCCGAATGGGGCGAGCAGTGCATTCTGAATGACCCACCGCACCCGGGCAAATCAGGTTTATGGACTTTAACTAGATTGTATTGGGGCTGGAGGAGCTTGAAATAAAATGACTATAATTGTTGTGGTGTGTGTGTTTTTTAACCCTCTGCCCCAAAGGGCTGTTCTGGCATCTGGGGCATAGAGACACCCTGGCCTCCTCCCCTGTCCCAGGAGAATCCGCTTCCATCAGAAGGCAGTGGCAGGTGATTAGAGATCCTGATTCTCAGCAGTGAGAGGACATCCTCATTTCCTACTGTTGGCACTGAGGGCCTCTTGTAGCTCAGAGGTGCTTCGCACCTCACAGAATCACACCTTAGGTGTGTAAAAGATAAGACACAAATACCTTCTGTGTCAGGACAGGCAAGTACCTTCCATTCCACAGTCAGCATCTCATTTGCTGCCTCATTAAATGAATAAAAAAATGAATGATTTCATATAAATGGCTTACTCCTCTATTTTTGTGTAACCATACAGGCAAAATGTATTACCTGCGCCCACCCACACCCAGTGTTTGATCCACAGGCAATAGCCACTTCCTTCTGCTCTCAGTTTACAGGGTTAGTCTTTTAGCCCAGGGAATAGAAACCTGTGCTTTAGAACTGGAGATTCCAGTCCTCTCCTTACTTACGACCCAAATTTTGAACTGCTGTGGACTTCAGCATGTGTAACAAAACACTGGCAAAGCGTGTTGCATACCTACATAATCCATAATCTCCCTTCCCTCAAATCTTCCCATTCAGCTCTGACCATCCAAACCTTCGTAGGTCGTTTCCAGTTAGAATTGGCTGGAAAAATAGCAAGTTTCTTTTTCCCAAACCACTTTTGAACAAAATGAATTTTTTTATGGAATTTGTTTTTTCAGTTAACCAAA
Organism: Chelonia mydas; assembly: GCF_015237465.2. NCBI lineage: Eukaryota > Metazoa > Chordata > Testudines > Cheloniidae > Chelonia > Chelonia mydas. The sequence continues at coordinate 196,902,150 of NC_057851.1, forward strand.
CTGAACTTTCCTTTTTCAACAACTGGGTTGGGGAAAAAGCTTGATATACAGTTTTGGATTCCTTTTCTACCTCCCCTCCCCACACACACACTTTAAGATTAAAACCCCCAAACTAAACAGCCAACAATTTTCAACTGTTGAAAAATTTCAACCAAATCAAAAATTTTGAAGTGAAAATGTTCATGTTTGGTCTATAAGCCTTTTCCCATTTGAAAAAGCACAATTTTCATCAAAACTTTTTGTCAGCCTTCTTTCCATGAAATTATGATGACATGGTGAACATGGCCCTTGCATAGTCGATAGTTTAGTTTTCCTCTGAATGCCTTCCATTAGTCAATTCTCTCCTCTCCCTACTCTCTTCCAATATGATTTCACTCTGCTTTTAGCCTGCTGGAGTTTGTTTTTGTTTTATTTGAGTAATATATTCTCTGAGGAGAGCAGTTAGCAGAATCCTTTGTAATGAATGTTTTCCATCATGTTGATAAATTACATGGCACTAAGGAGGCCTGCAATGAAAGAAGGCTTTATTTTAAAAGTGGTCCTTGTGTCACATCATGTTGTGAAGACTGATTACTTGACATGACTGAATGATCCCTCCATCCCCCACAGACCATATCACAAGCTATGGCAAAAACAAGAAACAGGGATGGTTTTTCTCCATGGGATAAAGAGGCGCCAAAGAACTATCTGAAACAGCAGGAAGTTCTGCTCTCCAAAGATCTGGCTTACGTTCCAAGCTATTTGGTAAATCTCTATTATAATGGCAGTGTGTTGTTTTTGTAACTCATCAAAGAATACTTCATTGTTTCTCCTTCCCTTGACGTGTGTGGTGTGCTGTTATTCTTTGCCCTTAAGTCCTCTTCGCCCACCTCTCTTTCTACTAGAGCAGCATAGGTTGATTCATTATATTTCTCTTGAGACGCACTTCAGTTGTGCCTGCCCTAAAACCAGATTCTGCTCAATTTACAAGCCTGATCCAAAGCCTATTGGAATCAATGGGAAAACTCCCATTGTTTTTGATGGGCTTTGGATTAGGCCCCAAACGCCTATTTGTTTAGGTAGCGAGTAAACCCCCTTGTTCAGTGTGTGCTTTGTGTCGACATCTGTTCCCAGTGCACAGAGGATGTGAGTGCATTCCAGCACTCACTTTGAGAGGTTGTTTCTTTTAGCTCATGCTGGGGTGAGCCTTGTCTTCAGCTCTGAAGTGGGCACCTCCAGTCCTCGGAGTATTAGCCAACATGGCAGCCATCTTGGAGCAGAGATTGTTACTCGGTATTGTTGTATTCTGTTTTTCCATCTTTGTGTATTTTGCCACTCCATTTTAACACCATCAATTCTGCACTGAGAAATAATTCACTGGGCCTGAGCCTCCAGCGCCTGACATTGGTGTCCAACTGATGTAATTCTACTGAGCTCCATTGACGCTCCACTGCTCCTCAGAGGCCCCCCTTGAGCAAGGCTGTGACTAGACAAAAGGAGGGCAAGGTGCCTCACGCCCGGGGGCATAGAACCCACCCATTCTGATTGTGTACAGATGATTAAATACTCCACCAATGAGCATTCTTGACACGTGTACAGTCCCCTTCATGTCAGCCAATAGCATTGCAGCATGCAAATTAACTGGAGAGGGGGGCCAGCTGCAGGCATCAGCTTTCCAAGCAGGTGCCTGGGGCGGCAATGAGAATGGGGCGGCAGTCTGTGTCCCGCGGCGGTTTTCTCCTGGGGGGGGGAAACCTGGATTTGTGCTGGAAATGGCCCAACTTGATTATCATACACATTGTAAGGAGAGTGATCACTTTAGATAAGCTATTACCAGCAGGAGAGTAGGGTGGGGGGAGGTATTTTTTCATGCTTTGTGTGTACAAAAAGATCTTCTACACTTTCCACAGTATGCATCCGATGAAGTGAGCTGTAGCTCACGAAAGCTTATGCTCAGATAAATTGGTTAGTCTCAAAGGTGCCACAAGTACTCCTTTTCTTTTTGCGAATACAGACTAACACGGCTGTTACTCTGAAATTTTCCATAACTGTTTTACTATATGGAAAGCCGGCAGGGTTAATGAGAAGTTGTTCATTATCTAAAGAAAGGCAAAAAAGAGACCCAAAGACAAACTTTCTCAAAGGGCCCCAGTTTTACTTAATTAGTTCATGATTTGAAATTAACAGATTTACTCGTAAATTCTCTGAAAATTCGATCTGTAATATAAGATTAAGTACTGTAAATCTGGGGAGGATGTACTGTGTGTTGTTCATATATAAAAGAGGTTTAATCCCTGCTTTAAATCCAAACCTGAACTTTAACTATGGAGCTGCTACCTACACTCCCATAAATATGTAAATTTCTTTAGGATCCCTTTAATAGTCTTTCAGATTACTAATAAATATACTTTATCTACATGCAGGGCTCCCATGAATGTTCTAGCTGATCAGATACCAGGACTGATTGCTTTGGCACGTTACTAGACCCCTCTTCCCAAATGAATACACTGCTGTTTACCCTTATCTTTTCTATATGGTCAGTTAGCCAATTTTCAGTTGCGCTCATATCCAACTTCGTTTAAATTACAGTTTCAAGAACGGCTACATGAGAAACTGGAGTAAATGCTTTAGAACAATCGAGATACCTCTAATGCCTTCCTTTTCATTACCAAGACCCCGATGCTGCAAAGAGTCCCATTAAATTAAATTGATTTCATACTGACTGTCACCCCAGTCTGGCAGCACTGCTAAGGTTGCCTGACACTTCCCATATAAGACCCTGTTTTCAGTTGCTTATAACTTTGCCAGACTTTAACCATTTGAGCGACGTTTCCAATGTTGGGTTTCTGCCTCCCCATCCCTATCGAGCTTTTCAACTCAGCTTCACGCAATCTGCCCCGCTCCTCTATCTGCCCTGTCCTCTGATCCTTCTTCCCTTTGCTTTTGCTTTTCCATTTAGATGATCCCCCTCAGTAAATCTGCCCTAAATAAAATAAAATGGTACTTACTTGATGTTTGCTGCCATCCTATTGTTCATTCCGTTTGTGTTCTACCCCTTCCCCCATGCTGTCTGCCTAGTCTATTTAGCCACAATTGTTTCCTTTGACTCCCCCATCCACCTGTATCCGTCTGTTGTCTCTTGTCTTGTACCTGGATTACACTTGCATGGGTAACCTTAATTCTGGCATTTCCTAGCTTTTGAGTGCTTGACCTTGAAACTTGAATAATCTTTTATATAGTTTTTGTGATCTGTAATTCAACTTAGCCTTAGCTGTGAAGTCTTTACTGCTGCTTCCATAGGGCGTATATAACCAGCTCTAGAATTTTCACCCATTTCTTACTGACTCATTGTATCCCATCTGGTTTGCTTCTTGCAGGGCAATATCCCAAATTGATTCTGACCCAACAAACTTCAAGGAAATAGTCCTTCAACAGCTGCAGTAATGCACGCTTCCTTAGCAATTCTGCAACGTTTATTTCACCCATTGCTGGCTAACTGTGTTCTTATACAAACAGCATTCTATCCTCTGTGCAGTCCTCCCTTATCTGCTCTTGTTTCCTGTGTCAGTCTATCCAGGCTCAAAGGTCTAACCAGCCTTTCAGTGAGGAAGAGGATCAGTCTGAAAACCTAAAAGGAAGGACTTGGGTTAAAACGGAAGCAATGGGAAAGAGGTTGCATTAAGAGCCAAGTGCTCTAGGAAAATTCAGAGCAGTGAGAAAAAGCAAGTCTTAGGAAAACTCAATGGAAAACTCAAAGGATTCAATCCTTCTGGGTAATATTCAGGATACTAATTCTCTAGAAATGTTCTGTGTATGCTGGGCCAGATCCACAACTGGTGTAAATAGCCTTGAAATCACTAGAGATTTAGAGCTCTGCTGATTTACATCCATGCAGGATCTGAATTGTTAGCTGAAACACAGATTCATTTGAAAAATTAATAGCTCTAGTTTCTAGGGCCCCTATAACTGATACCAAGAGTATTTCTTAGGGCCTTTGCTAGTTGGGGTTAGTAGCCCTTGGCTCTGGACCTTGGGACATTGACTCCTCACTGGTCACTAATCCCTTAGAAATGCTTTGGGCCTTCGTCATTATTGCCTGAAGTGCTGTTCTGCTCTGAAAAATGGCACTGTGGGGCCTGTGTTTAACGTGACTCAGTGACTCGTGCTCAGTTCACAAGTCCTAGATGGTGGGCCTGATCCTGCCCTCATGACACTAGCTTAAATAAGGAATAACTTCCCTGAAGTTAATGGAGCAGAGGCAGCCTCTATATTTGAGGGGCCTTTGAACTTAATTGGGGTTGTTCCTGGCAGGAAGATCCTTCGTGCTCCAACCCAGCCTTGGAGACTGTCTTCCCCAAGGCATCATGGGAGCTGGAGAGACCTTCACTTCTAGAGGTGAGGAGAGCCTTGTCTTGGGCACAGACGCAGAGTGGTGTGGGCTCCATTTTGTGGGGAGCTGCGACTGTCACCAGTCCCCTGGCGAGGGGACAGGATGTTCCTTGGTGGAGCTCTGTCCAAGCCAGGAGCTGCTGCTGAGAAACCACTGGGGTTTGGCCAAGCAGGGAGCCAAGAAGGCTTTTGCTGGGCATCATCAGGGCCAGGGCGGAGACAGTTGCTGTCCCCAGAACCGACTGAGGCTGGCCTGCAGTGAAGTCAGTGCGAGTAACCACCAGCATGTATGTTAGGGAAAGTGCTCTCAAGGGAAAGGAGCTAGTGAAGAGACCTGAAGGGCGTTTCCTTGAGTCTGAGAAGGGAAGGGGTCTAATGGGCTAACCAGGATCCGGGTTACTGAGCTCCCATTCTGACAACTCCCATCTCCAGAGGGTTGTGCAGCTCCAAGGGATCCCAAGGTAGAATGGCTCTGCCCCTTGTTGCCATGGCTGCACTGCTTTCCCCGTCCAATGTAGCGCCGACTCCGGCTTCAAGATCTACAAGTGCGCCCTTGCGAGCAGGCGTCTGAACTGAAGGGAAGCGCGCACACGGGGATGGGGTCGCTGGTGGCAGTGTAAATGTAATAAGCTGGTTCAATCAACAAATGCAGTGTGCAGTAGTAAACAGAATTGAAGTGCCCCCTACTGATCTAAAGTGGTTGTGATGTAATCTTTCTCAATCTTTTGTTTTTCTAAATGGTTAGGTGAAGGCATGTTAACACTAGTCGAAGGGTATGTCTACACTACGAAATTAGGTCGCTATAACAGAAGTCGATTTTTAGAAATCGATTTTATACAGTCGATTGCGTATGACCACACTAAGCATTAAGTCAGCGGAGTGAGTGTGTCCTCACTACTGTGGCTAGCATTGACTTTCGGAGCAGTGCACTGTGGGTAGCTATCCCACAGTTCCTGCAGTCTCCGCCGGAAAGGGAAGCGGACAATGAGTTGAGCTGGAAATCTGAAAATCCCTGCTTGCTAACTGTGCTCTGTTCCAAGAAAAACCCAAAGCAGCGTCTGATTTCCTCAAATCAGTGCTAGCAAATCCTTTTCCTGGCAACTTGCTACACCCTTTTCTGAGGAAGTCTTCTGGAGGTGAGTAAGAAACCTGGCTTTGTGAACGTCTGGGTGTCACCTTGTTTGTGTCAGCAAATTTCCCCCATGCCTGGAGTCGCCCAGCGCTTCAAAGACATTCCCATGCTAGAACTATAGCAAAGGCTCCAGTTCAGAGAATGATGAAAGGGTCGCAAAAGCACTCGGGGCTGGAGCCATGAAGGGATTTTGGCACCTCACTGCCACTGTAAGTGCGTAAATCAAAATGTAAACTGTCTACACGTGGAGCTAGTTATGACTCCCAGCTCGACAATCCCGCCTGGGCCCCATGGGCACATACTCAGCACAGCTGGCCTGGGCTGCTGCTCACTGCTGCCTGTTACTATGGCTACAGTACTGTTTTTAGTGGGTTGGCTCGATGAGTTAGCATGTGTGTCTGCATGAGCTGGGGTGGGGGGGTCACACCCTTGGCTCCCAGTGTAGACAGAACCTTAGACTCAATTCCTGCTCAGTGGCTGCCTAAGTCCGTAGGAATGGGATTTGTAAAGGGATTTGCACAACATTCTGCGCCTGCCACCTGACTTTCAATAGACAGGCAAGTATCTGTGCATGCCAGGCCTGGAGCTGCCTTCCCAAATAATTACTCCTAACTTTGAATGCACAGGTAGCTGATTTGCATGCACAAGTGTGGTAGTGATAGAGCACATTAACTGCCAGACCCTCCGGTGGTGGATATTGGAGTAGCTCCATTTAAGTAAATGGAGTCACACCAATTTACACTGTCAGTTTACATCAGCCGATGATCTGGCTCTTGCTGCGCACCTATCTTTAAAACTAGGCCCTAATCGTCATGTGCAGGGGTAACATCGTTAAAACTCCTACACCAGTAGACGCTGAGTGCTATATCAAAGACGCTGTCCTCCGCTGGAGTAAATGGGATGTAAAATCAACAGTATGAAACTGAAAAGAAAAGAGTACTGTGAGAAATTGTCCCTTAGTTCAGGTTGGAGATTTTAGCCACTGCCAGAGGTAGAAGGAGGCAAAACACTGACTGGACACGAAGGAAAATAGGCAGTGCTCAGAGACAATGGGATTCAGGCTGCAGCAGTCGGAGTCGGATATCAACTTAGAGCAAGAACTGGAGATACCAAGAGACGCGGTATCTCATTTCAGAAAGAAAAGTACTGAAAGGAAATGACCTGAATGCTAAGACCAAGAAAAGGTTGTGGAAAAAGCAAAGGAGAAGTACAAGGAAGTAGACAAAGCAGTGAAAAGTGACACCAGGAAAGAGAAATGAAGATATGCTGAAGACCTAGCAGCTGTAGCTGCTGCTATGATAGGAAACTACAGAGCCATTTACCAACTGAATTAAGCCCTGCATGGAAATTTCAAAACAGGAAATGCAAAGCAAAGATGGAAAAATGCTTGCAATTGAAGTGGAACAGAAAAAGAGATGAGCCGAGCATTTCAAAGGAATCCCCAATTGACCCAACCCTACTTCAGCACCAGATGTTGATGAAACATGTGGACCTGATCAACTTGACACGTCAGAAGTACTAGCTGCAGTCAAGAAGCTGAAAAATAACATGGTGGGAGATGATCAAATTACAAGAGAAATGCTAAAAGCAATCATCACCTGAATGAAACTGGTAGAATGGATCAATAAAGTTTGGGGGGAAAGAGATCCCTTTTCACCAGCAGAAGCACTGTCAGAATACTCAAAAGGAAAGGATGAACTTGCTGACAGTAACAGCTGGAGAAGAGATGCATTACTCTGTTGTGGGGAAAGCCTTCCACAGTGTGATGCAAAGCTTAGAGAAGAACAGGCAAAGACTTAGAGAAGAGTTCCTGTGTAGACCAGAAATTCACACTAAGGTCCATCACAGAATAATGTACAGAATGGCAGACTCCCCTCAATTTCACTGATTTTTGGTGTGGGAGGGGGGAAGGCATTTGACAGCATGCGCAGGCATTGTGGAACATTCTTAAGTCCTATAGAATCCTAGCTAAAGTCCTCAATATAATCAAGGTCCTATTCAGAGAGGAAAAGTGTTCTGTATGTTTGAGCAACCAGACAACGGAGTGTGGGTCAATGTGGACACTGTCATGAAATAGAGCTTCATTCTATCTCAGCTATTGTTTGGTATTGCCATGGTCTGGATAACAAAGTGTGTTAGGAACACAAACACTGGTATAGCATGGGTAGATGGCAAATATCTAAAAGATCTAGCCTCTGCTGATATTGTGCTACTGAGTGACCCCTCTGAAAAATTACAAATGAAGACAGACAACCTGGCGCAAATAGCAGGCCAGCAGGGCTCAATTAGTTATGCTAAAACAAACCACCTTGAAACCCAGACGTCAAGAAGTAACAACATCACATTAGAAGGCAGCAACATCAAAAACGTAGAACAGTTCACTCACCTGGGCAGCCCAATGTTTGCTAGCAGAGACCTCAAGAAGGAAGTGACGTCGCAGACAGGAAAAGGCATCTACAGTATTTACTAAACTCCACACAGTATGGACATCAAAGCCCCAGAACAAAACGGACCTTTTTTATCAAAGTGCTAACATAGGGTTGCAAGAGCTGGAGATCTTCCAAAATGTTAGCTAGAAATAGTGGTGCAGGAACACTTTTAATAGCCAGCCCCCTTACCCCTGTCTGTGCCCCTCCCCCCCAGCTGGGGCCAGGAGCAGTGCCATGTCTCTGGGAGCAGGGGACCCAGACAGGGGTAAGGGGGAAAAGGCTGGAGGTAGGCATGGGGCCAGTAGTAGAGCCCTGGCCACAGGGCCAGCGGCAGGGACCCCGGGAATAGAGCCCCAGGCGTGGGGGGGGGCAGGTGCAGGGCTCCAGGCACAGGGCCCGCAACCCAAAAGCAGAGCCCCAGGCATGGGAGTCAGGGAGTGGAGCCCCAGGCGTGGGGGTCAGGGCTGGTGGCCGGGACCCAAGCCCCAGGCTGGGAAGCAGAGGCCTGGGCGCGGGGCCAGCAGCCCCGCATAAAACCTGGGGGTGCTGCAGCACCCCACACACCCTTAGTTGCTGCACCTATGACTAGAAAACCAGAGGCCTTCAAAAATAATGTCCTACAGAAGATTCTGGGCATTGGTCAGAAAGACTTCATCACCAACTAAGAGATCCAAGAAGTTACCAACCACAGCTTGTCTCCACTCGAATTAGAAGGAAGTGCTGGACATATTTGGAGCGTGTACTCAGAGGAAACCAAATGGTGTAAGGAAATGAGGGCACCCAAGAGAAACCTCAAGAAGAACCACTGAGCAGGGAGGACAGAACAGTCCATCTCAAGACCATAGAGCAGATGGAGGTGGCAGCCGCAAATGACAGAGGAATGGAAAAGACGAGCTTCTGTCCCATGCACCAGTATTGGCTCAGGAAGGATGTAATGTAACTGCTGGAATTCACGGCCTTTATTTTCTACTGCAAAGTCTAGAATGCGCTGAATTATGAGAAAATAGAACTTTTATATATCTTTAAGGGTGAAATCCTGGGCCTACTAAAGCTTTGCCACTATCTTCAATGGTGCCACTATCTTCAATGGAGCCAGGATTTCACCGTAAAGTTCATTGGTCTTCTGCCGTTCATTGCGTAGCCGTTCTGTGCAATGGAAGCTGTACAGCTTCTCCTCCTCGTAGTGTAAGTCAGCATGCTACAGTAGTAAAATCAAATGGCTCCGCAAAAGGTAGGCGTGTATGTAGTCAAGCACCTCTTGCTTGTCTTCATGTGTTTTTGAGAGTTTTGGTTCAGGGACTTTTGGAGTAAACTGTGTTCATGGCTTTCCTGAATTATGCTTACACTAAAGAGAGGGGGCATATAGTTCTGGCTTAGTTCAGAATGATCCACTCAGTTTGCGTGACACATGTTGAGTTACCAGAGACACCCCACTTGATAAAATTGCCCTGGTTTTGCTACACTTGGGAATGGCTTTATTTAAGTGGTGCATCCCTGTTGTGCAGACACTCTTTGCTTTGAGAGCCTTATTTGGAATTGGACTCTCTGCAAGGAGTCAACATACGCTATGTAGGTTCCTGTATAACCCTCATGACTATAGTGTCTGAGCGTGTCATAGTCATCCATGGACCATCACAAAACCCCCATGCGGTTGGGAAACATTATTCCCAGATGAGGAACTAAGGCAAAGGGTAGACTACAGCCCAGATCCTTAAAGGTATTGAGATGCCGAACTCTCATTGACTTCAATGAGAGTTAGGGACACCTCGAGGATCTAGCCCTCAGTAATCTGCCTGTAGTCACACAGGCAGTTTGTGGAACTTCACTCCTGTCCCAGTCTAGTTTCTGCCACCCTTTAGAAACCTCATGGAAGTAACTTTTAAACTGAGATAAGGGGGTCTGTACAAGGGGCTTGCTCTAATTTTAACTAGCTCAGCTGCTAGGCTGTTTAATTAATCAGTACCACATAAACAAGCCTAATTACTTTTTCCTCCTCTGTGACTTGAAGGATTTGCAAGCCCTGTGTGAACAATCTGTGCTAGAACGTTATCTGCTGCCCTCTGCTGTTCTGTTACAAGCCGTTAAAACGTGTAGCTAGAAGTCACTGAGCCTCACACCACAAGGCCTTGTACCGTATCGTCGATTATGCCTGGCTGAAGTACATGCCAAAAGCTACTAATAGCCCGAATCACAATCCAGCCCTTGCGATGAAGTGCAGCATGCTCCGTGGTGGCTCAAATTGCCAAAGATATTTATTTGTTGTAGCCGTTTTGGTCCCAGGATATAGAGAGACAAGGTGGGTGAGGTAATATCTTACATTGTCTCTCTCACCAACAGAAGTTGATCCAAACTTTTGAGCTACACAGAGCTCTTGTTTGGGTCTAGGGAAGGAAATCGGAGCATCTGAGCTAAATACCAGTAGGGGCAGATTCACTACCCCATGTGCTGAACAATTCTGTCCCAGCTTGTATTTAGCTTAGATGCTCGGATGTCCTTTCCCAGATATGAAGAAGGAATCTGAGTCACTTGAAAGCTTGAACCTTCCACCAATCAGTCAGTCCAATAAGAGATTACATCACCTATCTTGTGTCTCTCCGCTAGTTACTCAGCCAGACATTAGTGGGAACACAGTAAGCGCTTCAGATAAATAAATGTAACTGTTTTGGGTATAATGCTAACATGCTGGTCAAAAATTCCCCGACACAATTCTTTTAGTGGAAAATTGGGTGTTTCAACAATATGGAAACTTTCACTAAATTCTGTTTTCATAGAAAAACTTTCATTTTTCGACAAAATCCCTTTAATTAATTAAACTCAGGGTAAATGAGAGGAGAACGAAGCACATAATTTTCTGAAAAGTCGGATTATTTTAGCCTGTCAAAGCTGTAGCCAGAAAACAAGTACAACAAAGGTCAGGTTTTCTGCTGGCAATGCAATAAACATCAGATATAACCCTCAATTTTGCTGTAAAATATTTTCTACCTTGGAGCTGCAGGCTTCTTGGGTTTATGAAATGTTTTCTCGGGGGCAGTTTATTTTGTAGGGTTTTTATTCTGTGTTTTTTCCACTTTTGTTGGCACATAGATGATTGTTATCCTTCCGAGGCTGCTCCTCAAGTGAGCCCTGCAAAGCAGGTGTAGGGTAATCCCGACGAGAGGCACCACTTGAGTTTATACTTTAATTTCAATGTTAGAAATGATCTAGAGCTCTGAATATCTTTTAAAAACAGATTTAAATCTTAGTTTGCATTAAAATAAGTTAACAAGAAGCAAAAACCATTTAAAAACATAATTCCAGCAACTTTCTACCCCAATACCAACTCCTGCCCTACACAAAGAGTCCTCAGTAAAAATGGGGAAAGGAAAATAGACCAATAAATATCCTCAAGCAATGTGACTTCACTCAGACCATTAGTCTGATATATTATTATTGCCAGGAATAAAATTGAAGCATGCACTCAAAGATCCTGATCCTATGATATGCTCCACATATGCCAAAATCACTGACTACGGACTGTCCAACACAGATTGATGTCTCTACATTTCATTAATAAACCAGTTAGAGTTTTAATGCTATGGGGTGAAATGCAGGCTCCACAGAAGTCAATTGCAGAACTGCTATTCATTTCAAAGGGACCAGGATTTCACCTTATATTTTAAGAGTGGCCTTTAAAAAACAAAAAATCCCCCTTGTTTGGCTGATCTCTAATGTGATATCTTTTCTTCCATCAGGGTTTTTATTTTTCAACAGCAGTTTAAGGGCATGGTTAAGAACATCTGTCATAGCTATAGAGCACATGGTTAATTACAGGTGAATCTTAACCTGCTCACTGTCTAGATTCACACCTGAATGTGTGCCTATGCGTGGTGGTGATGATTATTATAAGGTCATATTGATGCCCTGAGGCCAACCAACATCAGTGCTCCATTGTGCTAGGCACTGTACATACACATAGCGAGAGACAGTCCCTGCACCCACAAAGTTACAATCTAAACCAGCAAGAGACAAAAAGAAGGGGTAACGGGGAGAGAGGATTATTATCCTAATGTTACAGATGGGGGAATGACGACAGGCCCATTAAGTTACTTGACCATGGTCATACACGTATTCTGTGGCAGAGCCAGGAATTGACCTGAGACCATAGTGGGGATACAGGCAGCGCTATAATGTGCTGCTAGTCCGGTCCCTTAGTAAATTATTGTTTCCTCCACTCCCTGTCAGAACAAGGTGGAGCAGAGAAGGAATCCTGATTCCCCGCGGCAAAATTGCTTCCTGCATTCCCGCATGGCCAGCCCTTGGCCATGGCAGACTGTAAAGGCACAAGAGGATTTGTGTGTGATCTAACTACTACGGCGGGGTTGGAAATAGATTTCCCATCCCAGAAGACAGGTTTCAGAGTGGTTAGTCTGTATCAGCAAAAACAACGAGGAGCCCTGAGTACATTTTCCTGCCCTGAAATGGGATGAAAAGTTGACATCGCAAACATTTTCACAGACGAATCCAAAACCTAATCATCATTCAGATCCGGTCAATTGAAATGTTTTGTTTCAATTTGACTTTATAAAATAAAAATGGCAACTTCTTCTAGTATAAATTAACTAACATTTTAAAAATAAAAAGTCATTTTGAATAGACACAAAATATGCATGCGGAAAACGTCAAAACAGGAAGCTTGGTTGACTTTGACATTTTTTTCCCAACATTTTTCTAATCAGGAGATTGGCAGGAAAGGATTTTTTTTTTTTCTTTTTAAACAGTTTCATTTCAATGAATCAACATTTTCCAATGAAAAAACATCTTATCAGAAAATTCCAGACCAGCTCTGTTAACTCCCCACTAGTGAGCGGCCCGCCTTGTAGAACCAGGGTTAGACACCCTTATTTACAAGGAGTGGTACCTTATGCCACAAAATAGCCGCTTGATTTCAGTGGCATTATTCTAATGTATTGTTCATTGCAAGCACAGGTACCAAATCCTGGCCTTTGTTAAGAGGTATTACACCTTCTGGTCAATTTGATAGAGATTTGATTCTGGTTTTGAGAAGCACTTCTAATTTTCGTCAGAAAGTGTTCAGATTGTTCGTGGTAGTCAGAGGGTTATTTTGCCAGATCATCTGAAAATGTAGCATTTTTTATTCTTTATTGTGTCATGTTCTTTATTATGTCATTCACAGCTGTTCCCGAGTCTCTGCCCACCTCTAGCGTTTATGGGTTCACTGAAAACAACCGTTACAGAACAGGGATCCATTTTGATAGTGAAACCTCCACCGAGAGTTGGGGGAAAAAAACACTTCATATATTGCTTAATGGAAAATATGAAAGTCATCTGCAATATTGTTTTCCCTAAATTATACACCAAGCCAAAGGACAAAAGGTCACTGGAAAACAAGTTCATAATTAACAATGGAAACAAATTGGCCAACAGCTCCAACCTATTCATCAAAAATCCAGGGCTTTCATAGGCTTCTCTTTGCCCTCCAATATATATCTGACTGTTTAATTAGGCAGTGGCACTCTCTGGCAGTTGAAAATCAGTACATATCTTCTTCACCTATTGGAGATTCTATCTAAACAGGTTTTGTCTGGAGATTTCTGGTATTTTCTGCTTGCAGCCATTTTGGAAATATTGCAAGAGAGCTGTTTTCCATGATATTTCAGCATTTCCAGTCCCAGCTGGAACTAAGTTCACGCCCACCCAATTTTGCTTAAAACAAGCGACTTTAGGGTTCGGGAACTGGTTGCAGACCACAGGTCTTTTCTGTTAAATTAATGGACTGCTTTTTATTTGGGCTTTTTTTCCTTTTGAGGATGCTGGTGGCATGACCTGCCACCTTGTTCAGCGTGATGACATTTATTAAGCCCTCCCTTGCCCCATGCAGCCCACACTGCTATCTAACTCCACCTGAAAGTGCTATGTTCTCTCTAAACCCCTTCTCTGCCCCTCCCTCTGACACACACCTGGTACCTACAGCCCAATGGGCGCATGACTTTTTCAAAAAGTGAGCTGTGGGTTACCTGATTTGGGAAGGGTGGGGGACACACACTGATTAGTGATTGGTTCTGCCTGGGTGTTAAGTCTCTCAGCAAATTTTTTTCTCTTTTTTTGCCCCCTGCATGAGGACTCAGGGTGGAAAAAGCCAAAGACACAGTCAGAAAAAGCCATGGGAATGTGGTCCTGAGAATAGCTAAGGGAGCTTTTGTGCACAGTGCTGCCTAGAAAGAGGCTTCAAATTCTGGGCAAAGACGTTGTCTCTTGTTTTTGATTCCTGCTGTGTTTAGGAAAACAGGACTTTGTACATTTTTTTAATAAACAAACAGGATTGCATCATAGAAACACCTGAATTCATCACCAATTTTTTCCTCCTAACTGGAACATCCTGCCAGACCCTGAATTTTTAGCTAACTGCTCAAGTCAAAGGGGGCAACAATATAACAAAATGATGCTCCCTGCCCCCCAAGAGCTTAGTCTCCTCCTTCCTAGTTCAGATAACAGCTGAATTGACCCAGTCCCTCCCTCCAACTGACCACAGCTCCTCCATCCCCTTTGTTATTTTTAACCCCATTCTCTTTCCCTCGTCTGTTTTGGACAACTAGAGACCAGATGCTAGAGCAGATTTCCCACAGTGTCTGGATTTGCTTTATATGCATCCTGCGCATTACAATAGCTGACCTGAGGAATCTTGTGATTTGTATAGGGCCCTGAACCAACGTCAAGAGAAGTCCTTCCATTGACACAGGGCTTTGAGCAAGCTTAGCAGCAGCACCTTTGCCAGGTAAGCTGACCTCCTGTGTGCCAAAGGATGTTGTCTTTCACCCAGTTACCCCCGAGCTGAGCTCGATAACTTATGTTTGGACAGAAAGGCACCTGGTTGTGGCTTGAAGACATCGAGATGGAGAAGCCACCACTTCCCCAGTCATTTGCTCCAGTGGTCAGTCGCTGTCTCTGTTAAACATTTTGTGTCTTATTTGTCTGGCTCCAGCTTCCAGCCATTGGATCTTGGTTTGCCTGTCTCTGCTGGGTGAAACAGCCCATTCGTGTCTGATATTTTCTCTCTTTGATGGTACTTACCCACTGTATTCTAATCGCTTCTCAGTCGTCTTTTTGGTGAGCCACTCAGATTGTGGTTCTACATTGTAGGATCTCTGAGGCAGAGACTGTCTTTTTGTGATATGTCTGGGTAGCCATGGTAATACCTCTCCCTTTCTATCTTTATCCCAGATGCTGAGGAGGGTTTGTATCTGCTTTTCTTATTGTTCCGGGGACAGGTGCTGTGTATAGCTCACATACGACTAGGTGCCACTGCTCTGAGCTGTGACTTTTGAGGTGGCTGCTGGGGTCTCATTATTTCTATCTCAGTAGAGTTTGAAGGATGGCAGGCTGGATTGGACTATTTAATATTTTTTGAGAATGCATTTGGGGACATTTTATTATTTATTTGTATTGCCCTGGTGCCCTTGAATCTGCCAAGACTTTTGTTTTCATCAAGTTCTCTGCTATTTGGACTGACTTTTCTGCTCAGTGTATGCTGGGAGGTTCCTCAGCTTTCTCTGTGGCCATTTCTGTCTCTTGTAAGCTTGGTTCATTTTTGTGGAGCTTGTCCAATTTTTGTCCTATCAGGGGCTAGTGCTGGTGGATTACTTAGGCCAAACCGCGCTGTCTGCAACCATTTGCTTTCACTATTTAAGAGAGCTCTGGAAGCCATGCCTTCTGTAAGACAAGGCCCCATAAAGGAGAGTATTTCCCATCTAACTGGCAGGATGTTAGTGGGTAAGGCCTTGGACTAGAACTCAGGGCATGTAGGTTCAGTTCCTGTGCAATAGACTCCCTTAAGGGAGGGTGGTGAAACACTGGAATGCGTTACCTAGGGAGGTGGTGGAATCTCCTTCCTTAGAAGTTTTTAAGGTCAGGCTTGACAAAGCCCTGGCTGGGATGATTTAGTTGGGGATTGGTCCTGCTTTGAGCAGGGGGTCGGACTAGATGACCTCCTGAGGTCCCTTCCAACCCTGATATTCTATGATTCTATGATTAAGCCCGGATGCTCAGTGGTATTTTGGCAACTAACTCCCGCTGAAATCCATGAGAGCTAGGCACCTGAATAACTATGCGGATCTGGGCCTTACTCTCTCTGGGCCTCGATTCCCAATCCATAAAACTACAACAGTAGTTTCCTACTTCACCTGAGGAGAACACCCACTGGTGCCAGTGCAGGGCTCAGATGTTGTGATGACAAAGGCCATATAAATAGCCTCCTGGGTGTACAGTTTCATAGTCTTTGTGAGGTTGAGGCAGTTCTTTGCAAAATGGCTTCCAGCAGTTTATCGTCTGTTTTCGATAATATGCAGAAGTGGAAATAATCAGCCGCAAGTTACAGCTCAAACGGTGCTGGACACATTAACCTCATGCTGCAAATTTTAGCTACGTTGCCACTACCTAAAGCGCTCAATGAGGAGGGACTTTCGAGGTGAAGTGAGAGGGGTTGGCTGACGTCGGTCGCTGTTTCCTCTGCAAACAGCTCTCCCAACGCAATGGATGCGGTTAAGCTGTTTGTGCAGCCATGCAGAAAATAGCAAGCAGGAGCAACTCCACTTCTCTCTCTCTCTCCCTCCCACACTCCCCTCAAGGTGTTTAATTCAAAGCCTATGTGGGACCTGTGAAACACTGATGGCCAACACCAGTGAGCAAGAAGCAAACACTGAGCAGGGATCCTGGCTCCTTTATAAAGACATGGGGCCAGATTCCCAGCTGGTGTAAATCAGTGTAACTCCACTGGAGACAATTCACAGGTTGACCCCAGCTGAGGATCTGACCCCCGGTTTCTCTGGTTTCACTCCTTCTGCCTACTGCCCCCAGGATTGTCTTTCTGAATGTCTGCTCTCCAAACTGGACTTTTCCACTTGAGCAGGAGGTTCTGGATCTCTGCCCCTTTCATCCTTGGAATTTCCCCAGTCTATTCCTCCCACCCTAGACCTCTACTCCTGTGTGGTCAATGCAGGTTCAGCGCCACCCCCATCAACTGAACCCACGTCAACCACAGCACCAGCACCTTGATTGCTCTCTGGCCGTGTGGTGGGATGCCAGTGTCACGTGTGGATGGGGGAGAACAGGGACAATCTCAACATGGGCAGCTCTTCAATGCAGACTCGACATGATTCACATCTTCACCCGCACCCTTCTCTTTGGTGAGAATCACCCCAGCACAGACAGGCAGCATGAGGACTAGGCATCACGTAGGCCTTTAATTGCTACCTAGGTATTGTGCTGGTCCCTGCCCCAGGGGTGAATTTCACTCTGTGTGATGGAGATGCATTATAGGGACACTTACCCCATCCCCTTGAGTGCTGTGCAAGATTGCTGTCTTTGGGGCTAGATCTTTGCACTGCAGTTAGATAGCCTCTCCTCCAGCAAACTGCCTCTGTATTGCTGTCTCAGAGCACTAACCTGTTTGCAGTGTAGACACACGCTATCAGACATTCAGGGCTGGCCCGTGCCAGCTGACTTGGGCTAAAGGGCTGCTTAATTGCAGTGTAGACGTTTGGGCTCAGGCTGGCACCCTGTGAGTGGGAGGGTCCCAGAGCTCAGGCTGCAGCCTGAGCGCAAATGTCTACACCGCAATTCAACAGCCCCTTAGCCCAAATCAGCTGGCACCGGTCAGCCGCGGGTGTCTGATTGCAGCATAGACACACCCTGGGGGATAGGGGCTGCTCTTGAAGACACAGACATAAGTAGTGTCCTTCAGAGAGGGAGGTAGGGTTTTCTGACCCAGTATAGAGACAGTTCCAAGCAAAGCAATGGACAGAGTGCAGGACAGGAAGAGGATGGTGGGGGGAGGAGAGGGGAGGCAAGGCAGAAGAAGCAAGAGAACATACCTCCACTCCCAGTGACCTGCTTCTCCAATTATCCCTCACCGAAGCGTGAAGCCCTCACCCATCTCATGATATGCGCTAACGTCCATCTACTCCTCCAGTGACATGAACTGAAGCGAGGTTCCCTCACCAGCTTTCAAACGTGCTGCATGCAAACACAGAGGTACCCCAATGCCAAAACCCTCCCATGGGGTTCACCAGCACCTCCCCTCCCCTCCTCTCTCTGGAGAGGTGCCCCAGATTTTTGGATTTAAAAATCAGGCCACTCTGGCATTGTTAAATTACCTTTTATTTATATCCAATGTGATGCAGCCAGCTAACTGTCTTTGGAGAATCTATTCTTAACCAGGCTAATTTGATTTATTCTGAATGCTAAATTTGTCTTATCCTCACTATTCGCATACATCTAATAAAATCAAAGTGCATGCAGAAGTGCTCAGGGCTGTTTTGTGTATGATTTCATTAACAATTGTTTAAATTCATTATCTCAGACTTAGCACAGTAATAACACAGCGCAAGGAACTGGGCATAGACCTGTACAGACACACAAAGTTTCTGATGACTTAAGTTTTGTCCTCAGGGCTCCACATGCCATCCCATCAAACAGCCAACGAGACAAGATTAGGTGATGATGCAAACCTAGCATTATAGCATCACTGAAACACAAGAAGCAGAAGTTGATCGCTGAAAGAGGCAGACCTTAGTCACACACAACTAGTGATAACACGGGGGACCCCAGGAGAAGTCATTCACCGTTTTGCATTTTGTTACCAGCTGGAAACAAACATCCTAGCATTTAATTCTCAGTAGAGCTAGATGCCATTGTTTTGTGTAACTTTTTTCAGCAGCAAAATGTAGATTGAGGTTGACTGTAACATTTTATGAACTTGCGTTTGCTTTGCCAAATTGTTCCAGTGGGAAAGAAAAATATAAATTCTGAAACTTTGATACAAATGACTTCATTTCAAATTTTGCCTCAATTTTATCTGTTTGAAAAGGTTTTTAAAAAAAAAACAAATGAAGTGGTTTGCTTGGCCTTCTAACTTATTTTTACTTTTTTGGTTGGGCCAGCAAACTGAAAACCTGGTTACGGAGAACTTGAGCTGTGCAAATAATTCTTAATGGGACACTGGTACTTTGGGCCAGTGGGAGCAATCTGATTGGCTGATGAAGGTGGGTGTCTATTGGCTAAAATTGTTGTATTACACTCTGAAGGGCTGACTCTGGCTCTCCTTGTTGCACAAACTCATTTGTATTTCTGCAAGCATTTTTACAAATTGCTTTATAAAATTCTGGGTCCTTTTTGGAGGATAGCGTGACGTGCTGAGACATATTTTCTCTCTGCAGCTCCACGTTCCCCTGAGTCTAGTCCTTCACTCCCTGCTGGGTGATTTGTTTGAGGGCTCAGTCTAGTTGATCTGTTACCACCCTGGTCCTCTCACAAATACAGAATCGAGTTTCTCTGCAGTTTCCGGCTTTCGCGTTCCCTCCTTGGAAATAGGCACAAGCTCCACTCTGAAAACTGTCACTGCGGCCTCCTGGGATGTGAAACCTGGAAAACAGAATGCAGGGGTTTCCGTACAGCCCCTGTGATGGTGGAAGTGGACACAGACGCTGACACATGGCAGTAGAACATGAGCGTAGAAGGGAACTAAGTCGTCTCTTCTCGGCGGAGGCCTGCAGGCAGACTACCAATAATGCTGAATCAGCACATTCACCACCGCTGCTAGTGCTAGTTAAATGGCATTATTATAATTCTAGCGCAGCCACAGAATGACAGACACCACCATTGACCCCAACTGCCTTCAAGCCCCTAAGAACTTCCTGTTACCCTGTCCCAGGGAATGGGGATCAAAGCACATTTATCTCCCCATGCCTGCTTAGCCCCCTGTTTCATCCTGAAACATCCAACAGTGCCTCACAGGTGGTGAGCCAATGGCTTGGCCTGTTTCTGGGTTTCTGTCCAGGGAAGCTGATGCAGACCTTAACAGAGGGCCCCTAATGGCAGATAATCAGCCCGGAAGTTAGACACCTGCAGCTGACCTGGGGTCATGGGGCTGTTTGTTTGCAGCGTAGACAGCTGGGCTCAAACTGCAGCCTGAGCTCTGGGACCCTCCCAGAGTCTGGGCTCCAGCCTGAGCCGGAACAGCTACCCCAAAATTAAACAGCCGCCTGAGTCCCAGTCAGCTGGCATGGGCCAGCCACAGATGTCTAATTGCAGTGCAGACCCACCCTAAGAGTACTACGGTGATGTAAATACACCTGCAAGCTCCCCACAACTGGGGGACTGCAGTCAGGCAATGGTGCTTTCAAGGTCTGGGGCGGTGGGAAATGTGCTGATGGCCACGTTGGAGGCCCACAGTTCCCTGGCAGAGCCCACATAGGTGTTCGTGCTACACTTTGGCTCATCACAGAGGATGTCCTAACGCCAGAGACTTACAGGCCAGAGGGCAGAGCTGCGCCATCCATCCAGACCCATTTCTTGGTGCTGGGGTCATACAATAATCCAGTCCAGAAAGGGAAATAATAGGGAAGGCCTTGGCGATCTTCAACATATTGATGGGATGCTTTTCTTATGAAATCCTGCACGAGAATAAAGACAGACCCTAAATTCCCTCCGGTGTGAATGAACAGATCAGTAGAGTATCCCCGAGGCCCAGCACGCTGTATTAGTCTAGACATGAGCGCAATAGCTGTGGTCGGCTCGCGCTCCCAGTATATTAACCTGCCCTATCAGCTACCCCGAACTGCCTCAAACAAACCCCAGGGGGCTGAAGTTCGCCAGGCTGAATCTCAGCCCAGAGCTGCCTTTTTTCAAACTTCAGCAAAATCCATGTAGCCATTTCCAGGTTAAAAAAGGTTGAAAAATGTATCTATTTCCCAGTGAGGACTTTGGCCCACGTTAATTCAAAGGTGCTTGAATAGATTTTATTCATACAGGGCTTATTTCATAGATCTCTGCAATCACAGAAGATCTAAACAAAAGGCCTAGTTTGAAGAAAATAGATACAGTAGATGTTGATTTAAAAGGCTCTGGTTCTTGTTTAAACTAAGGCGTTTTACACCATTTCATCAATGTAAAGAGGCCTTAAAGTGGGCATAAATTACATATACGTGCACTTTAACATCCCTTTATGCTGCTAGAAAGGAGTAAAAGGACCTTAGTGTAAATGAGACTCAGAGTCATCAGTGTACCAACTTTTCTTGGACATATGCAGCAGGTTCAGATTTTTGCCTACATTTCTCAATCTCAGCCCTAGAATGACGGCTGGGTAGCTGAAGGTGACTATCGCATAGAAGTCCAAGGCAGCTGCAGAGCTTTGAAGTTGTGGAGTGAAGCTGGAAACTCAATATAATCTGATAACTTTAATGCAAAATCCAGGTTGGGGATTCAAACGCTCAGTCGCTAAATGCCACCAAAACAACCTTAACTCTGCCCCTTTCATGCCACTATTTATGCCTTAGCATAAGGTATCTTTCTATCATTGTGAACTACTTTCCAATTAGCACAGCAAACAATACGAACATGGGGGTAGAGTGTGACATTACAATCTGCCCAGCATAAGGGTTGTGCTACCCCTCCAACAGCCTGGGAAGGAGACTGTGAGGTGGGGAATCAGAGTCTTCTTCTTCCTGCTCCCTCCGTTGCTGTAAAGAGAGAGTAGATGGTCAGTCACAGCTGTACCAGATGGTCAGTCACAGCTGTACCAGCTAGTACACTGCGAGGATGTAACCTAGGCTCCACCCCCTTCCCACCTTGTTTTAGTCCCTCCCACCCACTGCGGGAAGTCGCCGCTCTGTGGGTTCTGCTTTGGCCTCCCTGTGAGATGGGTAGCAGGCACTGGAATGTAAGTGCCACAGAGCAAGCTAGGCCACAAGGTAGTCCATAATCCTCCTTTCATTTACACCAGTTTTATAGCAACGTAATGGTATTTCTCCTGATTTATTCATGGAGGACCAAGGCCCTAATTCTGATCCATTTTGTTTCCACCAGTGTTTAAAAAGAGACTCACTTTTACCAGCTCTTCCTTGCCATCAATCTTAAGAAACCTGGACTCTTGAGAGGAGCAAAAGGAGTTGGATCTTTGCCAAGAGATGCTTTCATCGGAAAAGAGGTAAGAGGCTTGTCCCTGATGTATCCACCTCTCTGGACAGGGGCTGCTTTTGTGTCCTCAGAAAACCAAACACATGCCGTTACTCCATTGCATCTCTACGTAAATGGTGCAACCTATTGTGGCTGGGGATTTGGAGACCCGCCACCTGCCAAATCATCAGCTTGCCAAGTCAATAAAGCAGAGTTATATCCTCCTTTATCATTTACCCACAATTGTTCTTTGCTTCAATTATTATGGGATTTACAATCAAATTGCTGTTGAATGGTTGGCTGGTAAATTGCAAATTCAACAGATCTACAACTATAAAGCTTTCCTTAGGAGACATCAGGTTCTAGTACACAATTTACCTCTCTCCTGTGTCAGATGCTGCGGAGTCTCTGAGGCATTTGCATTCTGGGCTTGGCAAATGTTCAACTGCTAGGTAAGGTTTTCCAGCTGTTGGATTAAATTTTCCTGTTGTCTGCTCAAAAAAATGACGGAAAAAGGACAGAACAATTTTATTTTAAAATAACAATGGCTTCACACAGCAGCTGTCCATTGAGTATGGCAATACCAAGCATGATACACTTAATATTCCAGATTCCTTTCAGAGCTTGAAATGATGTCAAAAATGCACTCTCTCCAGAGTGTTTTCTGGTGTCTGGGGACACCTGACTGATTTAGAACCTGACCCAGAAAACACGGGTGCATGTGTTTAATCTTACATGAAGAGTCTTTTAAATAATGCGTGGTCTGTGAAATGAAGAGCCATTCAAATGCTATTTTAATGGGAGCTAGTAGGTCCTAAGCTCTTTAGAAAACCAGGCCCCAAAATGACAATTCAGTGTTACAAATCGATGCCTCAAACATTCCTGCGTGCCGACCCAAAAGAGTGATACATTTAACACTGCTGATTTGATCTGATTTTGGGTTTTGGTGTCTTAAAAGTATTTTTAAAAGCCATCAACTTTTCAGAACAAAGTGTATCCATCCCAGATCAGGACAATTTTCATTTAATTAATTAAACAAGAATAGGAACCTAACTAGTTTTTACAGTGGAACTTGATCAGTTGATGAATGCGATCATATGATGGGGTGGCCTGTGATAGCAGGGGACTGAATGTGATGGTCCCAGAGGTCCCTTTCAGTGCTATGTACCTGTGTAACAGTGCACCCTTAGAGAGAGCATATAGAGAGAGGATTTAGAATCATAGAATATCAGGGTTGGAAGGGACCTCAGGAGGTCATCTAGTCCAACCCCCTGCTCAAAGCAGGACCAATCCCCAACTAAATCATCCCAGCCAGGGCTTTGTCAAGCCGGGCCTTAAAAACCTCTAAGGAAGGAGATTCCACCACCTCCCTAGGTAACGCATTCCAGTGCTTCACCACCCTCCTAGTGAAATAGTTTTTCCTAATATCCAACCTAAACCTCCCCCACTGCAACTTGAGACCATTGCTCCTTGTTCTGTCATCTGCCACCACTGAGAACAGCCCAGCTCCATCCTCTTTGGAACCCCCCTTCAGGTAGTTGAAGGCTGCTATCAAATCCCCCCTCACTACCTGAGTTAGCTTTGATCTAGCTTGCTTGAATAACAACAGCAGTGAAGCCATGGCGGCTGAGTGCTGGCTGCACGAGTGTGTACCTAGGATCCCAAGGAGGAAGGGCAGGCCTGTGCCAGTGCCTGACTGCTGCAGCTTCACTGCTATTCTTATTTGAGCTGGCTTTGTTCTGAGCTCGGGTACGTCACTAGGTGCTGCAATCACACCACCCCATGACAATGTAGATGTACCCCAAGTCTCAGCCAAGCCCCACTGTCAATTGTCACTGCATCACGCCAGCTGACTCGGAGGAGACTGGAGCATTTCTTTAATTTACTCTTTATGATTTAATTTACCCTTTATGCATGCAAGCAAATAGCTGGATGCCAAGAAGAAAAAAACCTCTTCCAATCAAGCCAGTAAACTTACTGAAAAAGAGCCTTGGGGAACAAGATGGCCAAACGACCTTGGCTGGATAAGAAATAAATACAGCAACACGTTAAAATGCCCGTCTCCATAACCAATTAAAAAGACCGTATAAGGCAATCGCTATAGAGTAACAGAAAAGAGACTCCTATTGCTAGTTTGTAAATTAACAAACTTGTGAAAAGTGCTACATACAGGAACATTAAGAAACAAGTGAGATGGGAACACAGGGACCGCCAGACTGGCTCAGACCCAGGATCCCTCTAATCTAATCCAGTAACTGGCCTCCCACAGTGGCTGGACCCAGAGGCTTCAGAGAAAGGTACAAGAAACTGCAGCAGACGGGTTATGGCATTTCTTCCTGACCCCCTGTGGCAACGCGCTGCTGGGGAAGCCTCAGTGAGCTCCTGCCACCCTAACTCCAATCAGGGGAAATGAATTGGGGCTGGGTAAATAGCCGAGGTTTGCCTAATCACTGATTGCACGTGCCAGCCTCACTAGGCAGAAGCTATAAGGCTGGGAGGAAGTGATTGAAAAGGTGGGTGGAGACCAGGAGGGAAGGGAGGCTCAGGGAGAGGTAAGGGCCTGCTACTCTGTTGTTGACCAGGCCTGTGTTAGGCCAACCCATTGTAAATAGCCTGTATATAGTAGGAAACTGGTGGTGGGAAACGGACACAAATAAAGAGCATGGGTGTTGCACCAACTTGGAGTGTCCCTGAGTCTGTGAGGAGCGGGGCCAAGGGGCTGACTACAACGGGGCGTGACGTGCACCCTGTTACACCCGCACTAGCTGGAGGCTTGTTTATGCCCTGAAGCGTGTGGGTTTATATCCCTTACAAAACTCTTGGCTTTTTTACATAATCCTCTTTATTTGTCATGAAATAGATCATTCAACTGCGGTGCTCGCTTCAGCATTATCTTCGAGGAAAGGAAGATCTTGGCTTTCCCGTAATAATAATAATAAAAAATAATAATATTTACCATCCTTGCTAAGCCAAATGCCTAGAAGGGAACAAGGCCCACATTTTAAAAGCAAGATAAAAATATCAGCTCTGCAAAGGAACAGCAACGTCTCTTTCTCTGAGCTTGTGTGTTCTTAGAAACACCTGGGAATACATGGAATTTGTAAAAAAACAAATTTCTTCAGATGTTTCTCATTCGTGTTTCACGACTGGTTGGTGATACCAAAAGCAACAGTCAACATACATGGGAAAGGTCTTGCTGAGGTTAATGAGGAAAAACTCTGATTAGGGACTGCAGGAATTTTAAAGGGAAGATTAAAATGTCCATTAGAGTTAAAGAAACATATCTTATTAGCAGACGGTTCTCCACCTGCATAATTCTCAGGGAAACCAAGCATCCATCCATTTTTGAACTTGGTAGCATTTCCCATTATTTCTATTTCCTAGAAAACCCCATATTCTCTTTAACAAGCACCAAACAACATTCATAGCACTCACCTCCTTTATCTCTAAATCAGCTGAGTTTACCCGAGTTATGTTAAAATTATGCTCTGCTAAATCAGCTTTTTTCTCTAAATCAGACTGTTTTTATCCAAAGACACAAACTAATCTCCTCCCAGGAGAACAGAAAACAGACTTGAAAGCCCTTGAATGACACCTAATGGATATTAAATATTATATTAGATATTGTAGAAGAAACTGAAGACCTGGCAGTTGATACCTTACCTGGTAGTATAACACCCTCCCAGGCAGGCAGAGCAATGTGACAAGGACTGAAAGGAGATAGGAAGCATCCCCTCCATATTTTCAGCCCCATTCAGTGCTTCTGCTGATATAAACTGATCTAAGATTACCTCCCCCTTAAAACTGTGTTCATTATTCCGGACGCATGAGACAGAGAGTTCCATTCGAGTCAATGGGGCTTCTCACATGAGTAAGGACTGCAGAATCAGGTCCTATGTACGTAGCAAATTATTATTATCCATTTTACAGATGAGCAATTTGAGATATGGCCTGAGTTATGCAGCACGTCAGTGGCATAGCCAAGAATAAAGCCAACGGTTTCTGACTGAAGCCCTGAGTGATTTTTCCTGCCAGTACTTACGCTTGGCACCAAAGATTCTCGCTACTATCAGCAAAAGCAGGCACAATGAGAGGACGCCGAGCACGACTGCCATTGGCAACCAGGAGGACAATGGAGTGGAAGAATCTAGCGCACAGAGAGAGTGACATGAACAGAAAAAAGATGAGCAGAGAGAGGCCTGAGAAACGAAGGTCACGTTGGAGTTTATTTGGGCAGCACGAAACTCTAAATGACCGAGACCAACCACCCAGTTGGAAAAAAAAAATGCTCCAACTTAACTTCCATTGACTGGAAGCTCGATGGGGCTGATGCTCAGCTGGTGAAAGTGGAGTGCAACCTGGTGGTGGCTGCAGTGCCATTTACTGCAATGGAGCCCTGCCTGTTTGCATGAGCTTGGGTCCTAGCTATATTTCTCCACATTCCCGGATTTGTTACATGGAGTACCTTTGCTTCCAGCATTCTCGGGCTTTTGTCTCTGATGTTCAGAAGAGGATTGAAATTTGGGGTCCTCCTGCTCTCTCAGTTCTGGTGGGGCAATAGGGTTAGACGTTTGAGACTCGCCTTCTGTGGTTGGATGAGAATTGATGAAATGCAGGCGGGTCTATAAAATAGATCATAAAGACAGGTGCAGAAGCTTTCGGTGAAAGGATTTAAACAATACAATGATTTGTAGTATCTGGGTAGATTGAGATGAACAAAAATCGTGGAATAGACATACGAACATAAAAAATGGCCATATGGGGTCAGACCAATGGTCCATCTAGCCCAGTATCCTGTCTTCCGACAGCGGTCGGTGCCAGATGCTTCAGAGGAAATGAACATAACAGGACAATTATTGACATCCCTGCTGTCCATGCACAGCTTCTGGCAGTCAGAGCTTTAGGGACACCCAGAGATAGGAATGCAACCCTGACCATCTTGGCTAATAGCCATTGATGGACATATCCTTCATGAACTTTCTAATACTTCTTTGAACCCAGTTATTCTTCTGGCCTTCACAACATCCCCCGGCAACGAGTTCCACCGGTTGACTGTGTGTTGTGTGAAGAAATGCTTCCTTTTGTTTGCTTTAAACCTGCTGCCCATTAATTTCATCGCGTGACCCTTGGGTCTTGTGTTATGTGAAAAGGTAAATAACACTTCCTTAGTCACTTTCTCCACACCATTCATGATTTTATAGACCTCTAGCAACCCCTCCCACCGCCCATAGTCATCCTTTTTCTGAACAGACCCACAGTCTTTTCAATTTCTCCTCACATGAAAGCTGTTTCATACCCGTG
The DNA here is from genome assembly GCF_015237465.2 of Chelonia mydas. Classification (NCBI taxonomy): domain Eukaryota; kingdom Metazoa; phylum Chordata; order Testudines; family Cheloniidae; genus Chelonia; species Chelonia mydas. The sequence goes on from NC_057851.1 coordinate 196,929,327, forward strand.
ATCATACTTGTTGCCCTATTCTACACCTTTTCCTATTCAAATATGCCTTTTTCGAGATGGAGCAACCAGAACTGCAGGCAGTATTCAAGCTGTGGGTGTATCATGGATTGATATGATATTTTCTGTCATATTTTCGATCCCTTTCCTAATGGTTCCTAACATTCTGTTAACTTTTTGGCTGCCACTGCACACTGAGCAGATGGTTTCAGAGAACTATCTACGATGACTCCAAGATCTCTTTCTTGGGTGGTAACAACAAATTATACCCCATCATTTTGTCTGTATAGTGAGGTCATTAATCAGAAAGATTTTCTGATTTCAACTACCCTTTCCCCGTTCTCATTCTGTGTGCGTATTATGTGTGTTTAAGCCCAAAGTTTTACCCTGTAAAGTGCTCTCCATACTCAAGGAAAGTTAGGGAATATTGCTTCCAGCTGCCAATACCTTTTGTCCACCCTACAACAAAAGCCAAACCTGCCCAGGCATGGTTCAATGATAATGGGCCAAGCCAACCTCCTTCCCAGAAGTAAAAATCTTCCTGCTAGCCCACGACAATTCTTGCCGTCATCTCCAAAATCTTACCAAAATTCTCTGGGTTTTCTTACTTGAAATATTAAGTCACCTGAAATATAATAGGTAAGTCCCACCTGCAGCAAACACCCATTATCAAACTACAATCCATAACAGCAGCTGGGAGGGATACCTGAGTGTGCATCCAGAGGTCTGTGAGCCAAGGCCGGTGTTCCTAAATAGAACTCTGAGTGGATTATCAGCCCCGCGGCTGTTTATGAATCCCGATGGGCGTGTCAGGGGGCGGGGCAAGGCTCTGATCCTCCTCCCACATCTGCTTTACTTGGGAGTAACTCCCTTGGCTTACTCCTGATTTACCCTGGTGTAAGTGAGGTCAGAATCAGGCTCTAGCCATGCGTGTCTTCCAGTTGGACTGTCTGGACCCCAGGGGCCCAGCAGAGAGAGGAAGGATGATTTGCTCGTTACTGTTTCAGCAGAAACCGCACAGGAAGAGCTCTCTCGCTGCTAATTTGAGATGTGAAGCTTCTACACATGACGTTTACCTTGATGAGCTAAAGAAAGCAACGCTGAGGAGGTGGCCTGAGGGGATAAATTCACAGACCAGCAGAGCCTCTTCAAGTGTTGACGTTATTAAAAGAGCACATTGGAAATGGATGCTCAGCTGTCGACCAGGCTTGTTGGAATAATACAGGCCAACAGCTGCAAAGCAAGGTGGCTAAAGGCAGGCTCCTGGGGCCTGCTCCAAACCTCAGTGAAGTCAGTGGAACGATTGCCATCGACTTCAGTGGCCTTTGGATTAAGCCCTTCAAGCCATATTGTAGGATCTAGTCTGCGATGTTCAAAAGAGCCCAGGGGAGTTAGATGCTAAACTTCCCCTGACTTTCAATGGCATTGGGATGTCTTATTCCCTGAGGCCCTTTTGAAAATCCCAGACCTAACTGGTGACTTGATTCCTAGAAGTGCTCAGCACCATCAGCTCCCCCTGCAGACCGTGCAAGTTTTGGTGCTCAGCTCCCATGAAAATCAGGCCACTGTTATTGTGGTGCCTACTTTTAGACACCCGTATTTCACAAATACCTGCCCTAGAGCATTGTCTTTGTGCTCTCAGGTGCTCTTCTTTCACTTAGGAGGGACTCCACCTGGAATGGGACTTCCAGCACACTCCCCGCACTGTCTGGGCTGGAAGGAGATTGGGGAACGTTTTGTCCCCCCATCCTTGACATTTTCTTTGTTGCCTTCCGTGCCACACTCAGCCTTGCAAGGCCTAACTGTTTTAGGAGCCTATGTCTCATTTTCAAAAGTGATTTAGGCACATGGGAGCTAAACTCCCGTTGACAGTCAATAGGTTTTTTTAGGTTTCAGAGTAGCAGCCGTGTTAGTCTGTATTCGCAAAAAGAAAAGGAGTACTTGTGGCACCTTAGAGACTAACAAATTTATTTGAGCATAAGCTTGCTCACAAAAGCTTATGCTCAAATAAATTTGTTAGTCTCTAAGGTGCCACAAGTACTCATTTTCTTTTTAGGTTTTTTTTAGCTTCTAACGTCCTAAAGCACTTTTGAAAATGAGAAGTAGGCTCCTAAATTAGATAGGCGTTGCAAGGCTGAGCATAGCAATGACTGAATACCTTTTAAAATCTGGGCCTTAGTGAGCAGGCAATGCAGTCTCAGAATGAAGGGTGGAAACTGAGAAGAGAAACAGCATCTCACTTGGACCAAGGTTCTTCGTCAGCGCATCCAGGGATCTTCACCCCAATACGTCCCACCCAGCATTCAGCAGCAATTCACCCCAGCTGGTGAAGGAATTGCATAACAAGGATATTTTTATGTGCCCCAACTCCAGGGGTTATGGTAATTGTGGACAGCTCTGCAAAGTGCAATTATCCAGCATCCTAGGGAATGCTGTGCACCACAAAGGCCAGGTGCCGTCTCTGGAAAGTGCAGATCCATGATACATAACCAGCAACACGCATTTTAAAAATATATGCCCCAAATAGGTTACATTAATTGATCTTTTCAGAGTATTGACTCCCTACCCCCATCATGATAAACTATACACACACCGAGTTCGGAAACCTTTTCAGCAATTGCCCATAGAGGAGGACTCAGGGATGTTTGGTGTGAGATTTATTTTTATAGCAATTATTCAACTCATGTTTCAGATATATGATGTGCTTAGGGACATGGTGGCACTTGAAACTCTTGAAATTAGACAGGATCAGACACTACAATCTATACAATAGGGGGCGATAGTGCATTGGCAAGGAGCTGCACTAGGGGAGTTCATAGGTGTTTTCCATCGCTCATGTCTATGACTGTGTAACACACACATATGTCTGTACATGCCATAGGCTCTGGAGAGTTGTTTACCCCAGTGGTTCCTAACATTGCATCAAAAAAACCCATACAGCCAAGAAAATAACATTAGGTCAGGTGAGATATGCAGATTTATCTACCCACTACAGCCCCAGCAGATGAAGTTAGGCTGCAGGTGAAGGAGAATGTAGTCAACTCTCACACGTGCAACATAAAAGAGCAGACAGAGGAAATTACCAAGCAAGGAAATGAGATTTTCCCCTCGCTGTTTGGTTTAGCAGACTGCCCCAGGCCGGCAGTTCCTCTTCCAAGTGAGGCAGTTCAAGTTCTTGATAAATCCTTCATCTTCTCACAAAGGCAGAATCGAGTTTCTCTGCAGTCTCCAGCTTTGACAGCTCCACCTTGGATATAGGCACAAGCCCCATGCCGATAATGCTGGTAACCAGCCTCTGGGATTTCAAACCTGCAGGGCAAAAAAGCACCACTTACACTTTATCTTAATAACCCCTGAACACCCTGCCTCAGGCCACGGTGCTTGGACTCTGTGTTCGTCCTGGGGACAGTAGGCGATGCTGAACCAATGCGTTACCCAATTTGTCTGAGGAGACTCTGTGAGCACAGGATCATTAAGACCTCATGGCCCTCGTGTGTTCTTTACTCTCCCTCCCATTGTGGTATATTGTGGCCAGAGATGTCTCCGGTTTGGACGTGGGAGAGTGAAATACACACACGCAGCCACGTTCAGTCACAGAAGTGGAAATGGTATCCATGTGATCAATTCATGTGTCACATGGCTCTGCAATTTTTCATGCACCTTAGATCAAATCACCTGCCCTCAGCCTGCTCACCCAGCTCACTGGGACTTGATCTAACACTGAAAACCCTGGAGCAGTATCAAACAGCTGACTTTGCTTTTGTGAATCAGTCTGTCAGAGAAATGTTCACAGACATTTACACGGACATGCGTAGGTAGAGAAAAGTTATTTTAATATACGTAGGCGATGTTTACGGTTCTGCCTGAGCCCGGTCGTGTTGGACTCGTGGTGTAACAAACTCACCAGGCTCTCTAGGTGGAGGGATACAAACAGGAGTCCGAATACATTTTTTTTTTTTTTACAACACATTTTTGCTGTAACATGTGGCCGGTACACAAACATGGCAGGGTTGTGTTACCGTTGACTGACACCAGTGAATTCAGCAGCTCGTCCTCAGAGGTTGCTGAATAACCAGCTCATCCTCCTTAAGCCCAGAGTGGACCAGTGTGTCTGGCTGCAGCCCAGGGCAGGGGGAAGTAGCAAATGCCTTTCTCCCCCACAGCCTTCTTGGCCTTCCGGGTTGAATTTGTGTCACTAGGGGACCTGCACCACCACTACTATCTGGCTCACTTTTGGGGTATTTCAGGATGAAAGGCATCATGAAGGAGTTAGAATGGCTCAGAGAATGGCACTGTGGGAGCTGGGGAGAACAGGAAGTTCCCAGGGCCTGAACCCAAGTTGAGAGCAGTCCGGTGGGTTAGTGTCCCCACTGGAATAAACCCATATAACGGAGGCTGGCTAAGGCTCTCGGTGGAGAATCAAAGACAGGACTTTGTGCCGTGCTTTGGTCCATAGCCGAGGATGTGCTAGTGACCCAGACTTACAGGCCAGAGGAGAGAGCTGTGCTGTCCACCCAGACCCACGTCCTGGAGCTGGAATCGTACGATAATCCAATCCAGAAAGAGAGATAATATTGAAAGCCTTGACGCGTTTCAGAATAAAGATAGGATTCTTTCTGTATGAAATCCTGCACAAGAATAAAATAAAGTGTTAAGAACTCAAATGCCATCACGTGGGTATAAGTGGAAATGACTGGACAGGGTAGAAGATCAGGAACTCCCAACACATGGTATCACTATAGGTCTTCTTAAAGTTATCACTACAGTTAAGGTTGAGTTCCTACTTCTATTACAGTAACTGTTTCAGTGACCGATAACTTTCTCAAACCAAATCCTTCTGGGCCGAAATTGTCCAGCTTGAATGTCAGGCCAAAGCTGAATTTTTATAGCAAGGTTACAGTAAAAACTGTTTAACCATTTTTGGGTTATGGAAGGGTGAAACTTCCACCCCCCCACCATTTTCCCCAAATTTACCAGTGCGCACATTGAACTCATAGGTGCCTGTATTGGGTTTGTGCAGACATGGCTAATTTCATAGAGCTCAAAGGGATCTACGGAAAAACCTGCTTGAAAGATCTTCAGCTTGGTTGGTTTGAGTTATAAATGTTCTAACTTTTCCCAAATATTCCCAGTCCCTTTAGATTTAGCGAAGTCACTTTCACTGGTGTAACTGCTATGAGTGTACACAAATGGTCAATTGAAACTTTCATTGATATCTACTCAGAACCTGAGTGGGTTTGAATACAGCAGGCTGTGAAGGACTTTAGCTTCGTTTAGTCTCATTTATAGGTGCCAGTTCCTTCGGGACTGATGACGCTTCGTGGGGGAAGTTTTCAAAGCCCACCAGATGACTGAGTCACCCAATTCCATTAATTTCAGTGGGAGCTGGGTGGCTGAATTCTCTGCTGGGCTTTGAACATTGCAAGCCAGGTTTCCATTCTTTGTTCTGCCACATGGTTCCCCTGCAGCCTTGGGAAAGTGATTTAGGACAAACATTGCAACCATGGGTGCCCCTTCTCCAGCCAGCAACAAAACCCGGCCCCAAGCAGAGCTCCTAAAATGGCAGGTGGGCGAAATGAGAAGATGGAGGATAATGTGGTTATTGCCATTAGTGGTTTGGATTTATTCACCACAAACAGGGTTTAATGGCAGAAAGGGGAATTTTCTGGCCATTTTCATGGTCACAACAGGGCGTTACCCACAGGGCCCTGTTAATACATTTACAGGAACTGATCCCATTGTCTTCAGACTCTGCTTGTTTGGGGGAATCTCCCTGACACTTATAGTCAAGCTGAGTCTGAAGATGACAGGGCCCTTTGTGCCATGCAGGGCGGTGCTGCAGGGTCACAGCACCTTGCATGTAGCATGGGGAAGGATTGTGTGTCGGGCACGGTCCATCCCACACATTCAGCAGGGGAGTGGGATATTGCCCCAATATTAAACAAAAACCCAGCTTCACCTTCTCTTCCTTGTTCTCAGTTTTAAGCAGCCGGGCAGACTGAGATGAGCAGTAGGATTGACACTGTTCCCAAGTTCTGTTTGCAGCGGCAAAGAGGTACGAGCTGTCACTGGACTGTATCCACCGTACCGGACATTTGTCCCCTTGAACGAACAAATGCCGCTGATCAGTTCACCAGGATCCTGCCTCGCTCTGGGGTGACGAAATGTGCTGGGGACATTGCCGTCTATCCCTGGGATTGTATTCCAGCCTTAGACCTCGGGCCCCATGGCTACTGTTGTCATGGACCATACAGTCCAGCAATCCCGTCATCCCATGGGGATGGGCCTTTCCCCTCCAGGAACTGCTGCTGCCAGGTGGGGAAGAGCAGGCTGCCTGTAGGGACTGGCTTTCCCAACAGCATGATGGGGTGACTGGAGAACCAACCCCCACCATCTTGGTAGAGGCCCGACTGCCCTCCTGAGCCCCAGTCGGGTTGGGGAGGTGGGAGCTTGTCACAAGTAGGGAGAGGGGTAGCGGCTAAGAGGAGCACATGGGTCCAATTCAGCAGACTCCCAGCAGCTAAGGGGAAATGGGAGGAGCCAACCGTGGAGCTGCATGTGAGAACTGACCCACATGCTTTGGCCTAAGTGCACTGCCCACCGCTGGGCTGCATCGGGCTCCGGGAGGGGAGTTTATCACTGACTTTGTTCCTTCCTCTCCCAAGGGACAGGGGAAACGCTGAGCTGGATGGGCTGAGAAGCAAGGTCGGGAGGGCTCTCCATCCCCACCCCACCCCACCCCACAGCTGGCCAGTGAGATCTCCTTCAACCACCTACAGGGGAACTCCCATCCTAAGCCTAAGCTCTTTGGGACAGAAGGACTCTCCTGTATGGATCTGTATCTGCCTGGTGGGGACAGCGGCTCCTTCTCCTCCTCCATTTACCTCTGTTGCTCGGCAGCTCCTGCGGAGTCCCTGGGTGGTTTGTGGTTTGGCTTTGGCACAACTTCAGCTGCTGGGTGAGATTTTCCACCTGCTGGGTGAGGATTTCCTGCGGAACTGCTTAAACGTCAGAACAACACAACAGTGTCACTGACCAAGGCTACGGCAGAATTTACAGAGCAGTCGTTCTTTGAATCACAGTGATACGAAAGCCTCAGCTGGAACATAGTACAGTGCAATGGGTCCATAAAACCCACCCTGATTCGCCTAGATCTGTTCAGAACATCCATGCACAGCATTCCACCCAACCATTGTATTACCAGTGCATTGTGGGTATCTGCCCCACAGCTCAGATCTTCTAACTGGGGACCTTCCGCAGCAGCTATCCACACCTGGGCTGGTGCTCTACTACAATTCTTTTAAGAAAGTCTTAATAAAGTAGCTTTTTTTACTGTATACAATTGCACACATTTTTGAATATTGAACAGTGTGGATACCTGCATGAAAACGTTCTGTATTTTTTCAACAGCTCAGGCATCGGGACTGCAAATCAGATTCTCAGCTAGTGTAAATCAATGTAGTTCAGTGACTGTCAATTTACTCCAGCAAAGGATCTGGCCTGAAACCTGTATGCAACAAATACAGATGTTGCAGTACCTTAAAACAAAACCAGTCAGGCCTACAGGGGACTATGTCCAGTGCACGGAGTGTCGGCTAATTTATCACAGGTGACTGCCCCAACACCCCACTGATGTCTTCATGGATTATTATAGCCTTGTATATATGGGTATGTGACAGAGTGCTTGCCCCACACAATGCCTGACTAGGTAAAAAAGGCCAGTTAACCCTGTGACAGGCTACACCTGGAGGAGAGCCAGGGCTGATGAGGCCTAATGGCTGATGAAGGCCAGCTGGGGAGAGGAGCTGGGACAGGTAGGAAGAGAGGAAGTTGGTGCTAAGAGAAGGTGTCAGGGAGGAGCTCTGCAGTTGTTCCCTAGAGAGGAGGGGAGTTGGCAACAGACAAGGGCAAGTAATCCCTAAGGTCCTGCCTCGGCTACAGACTGACTGTGGCAAGAATCCAAGAGTGGTGAGATAGCTATAGGGAGCAGAGGAAGCTCCACTCAGCGGCGGGCCAGAAGATAGGAAGGGAAGTAGGAAGGAGCACAGGGAAACATCTATGGGGTCTGGGAGTGAGCAGACTGAGGATGCTGACTAGAGGGGCTCTGTGCTGGACCCTGGAGTATGATGGGCCTGGGTTCCTCTACCAGCCTCTGGGAAGGTGGGTCAGACTGGGCAGTGGAGCAGAAGACTGCCGGAGGCCGTTTATCCAGTAGGACTTTGATACCGTGGAAGGGAAGGACTACAGTGATCTAGCCAAGGCATGAAGTGCCTTGAGTGATGGGGAAGGAATTATAACCTGACTCCAGAGAAAGAGAGCGAGACCATGGGGTGAGGAAACTGGTCATGAGCTAATCCCCAGATGGACACAAGGAGGTGCCCCAGCAGTGAGTAGAACACCCCATGACAGGGTAGAACAAAGGCACAGAGAAGTAAAGTGACTTGTCTCACGTCAGAGCAGAGCTAACTAGAACCCTGGAGCAAAGCCAGTTTTAGTACATTGTGGTGGGTCTACCAAAACCAAAGTACCTCCTGTCCAGTGAGATTGTGCCCAGGAACTGTCCCAGGGTTTGGGGGAGGGCTAGTGAGATGATTCTAACTATCCTCTCGCTTACACTCCCCTAACTGAACTGACTCAGTGGACACTGAAATCGTCCTTGGCATGGCATGAGGGGAGACTCTCTGGACTCCCTCCTGCTGGAGGAGTGGAGCCCCTGCTCCTTGCCACCCTAGTGACCATTTTTCATCCATTCAGTTTGATTTCAAGGTTCTTCACAAGCAAAGGTGCATTTTTTTAAAAAACAAAAGTCAAGATTTTCTCTCACATCTCTAGTTCCCCCACAGCAGGGAGAGGCTGTGTACAGTGCAAAGGCCTGCTCCACCCAGGAGTCCTGATTCCCAGGCTCTGCGATGGTGCACGGAATCACTGTTTGTCTTAAACAGGAAGGCACGTATTAAAGAGAACCCCTGCAATTATAGACAAACAGGCTTCTACCCAGCTTGTGTTCCAGTCTTGTCTCTGTTGTTTACCAGGGTGCATATTCTGCCTTGAACTGCATACAGAGGTATCTAGTGGCTGAATAATATACTGCAAATGATATGGTATTAGTCTCTGCTGTAGCCACTGAACAATGCTGTCTTCCCCCTTCAAAACATTGTAAGAACTCAGGTCAGTTTCACAATGACTCCTTTTTCCTGTACTTACCCTTGGAAACAAGAACTCCTGTTGCTATTGACAAAAGCAGGCAGAGAATCCCAAGGATAACTGTAGTGAGCAGCCATTGAGAAGGCAGAGGATCTAATAAAGAAATACAAATAATACATCATAATTATTGATGTCTGCAAAGCTGCAAAATGAACATCAAAAATAAAGTACCTAAACAGAAAAGGAAGGGGGAGGGAGGAATGTAGTTGTCTTTTAAAAAAATCTCCTAGAAAGAGTGCTTTTGATTAAAAAAAGAAACAGAGTAGCAGGGCCAATAAACTGTAAGCGAAGAAGATAATTCTGGCCTGTCCGGGATCACAAATAGCTACGTGCCTTACCTTTGAGAAAGTTTGCTGAGCCTAACAGAACCACGTTGCAAAGCAACGCCTGTGCATGCAATCATAGAGACTGGTGGTGCAAAGGCAGATTAGCCGATCACTGAAAGAGCCTCCTGTAGCAATACTGAGGGGCCCGGGAGTAAAGAGAAGGACACTTCTGTACCAAAGCGTCTCTGGAAATGCAGAATGGAGACTCTAGCTATCTCGACCTTGCCACAATTAAAGTTGATACAGGTGCCCAAACCAATATATTGTCAGCAAAGTTACACCAGAAAATCAGAAGTAAGCCTGAGCTGGGGAAAAAAGAGAAATAGCAGACAGAGCAGAGGGGAGAGAAATGGCCAGTCAATGAGATTTCAGACAGATAATGTCTGAAAGGGCTGTGAAATCATTTGATTTTTAGTGAATAGCGATCAGGAAAGTCAGACTGTAGTTTTCCCCCTCGCCCAACAGAGATGTTATTTCCAGTGGTGCCAACTCTCTCCATTTGATCATGAGTTTTGCAAAATTTTTGTAAAGCCCCAGCTGCTGGAATCAGGTTATTACCCGAGAATCTCAACTTTCACTATAAAAAAAAATGGTAAGATTCTTGCACTCATTGGTTGTGGAGACCAGACTGAACACCTGCCCCTAAACACCCCAGGGCCAGAAGGAAACAAAAGAAAACAAAATGTCATATTTTTACATCTCAGGATTTTTAGGCCCGACTCATGGTTTTTAAATGTTTGGGGTTGGCAGTACTGAATAAGCAGCAGACAGTGATGGTCTATGCTTCTGTTCAAGATTTCCCATCTAGTGGAGACAATGTTTTATTTGTGTAACTCAAAGGTTTCACCCACAGCATAACTACAGCTGAGATACAACAGCCATTGGCCATCTTGAGAGAGAAATTCCAGCTTTAAGGTGCTTGATATAGTGTCCGGGGCTATGGATTACACTTAGATGTCAGATTATTGGCAGTAAAGTAATAGAATGGTCAGGAGTGCAGGGAGTCGTTAAAAGGTACAATACAGTATTGTTCTAGTCAGTTACTACAGGTAGAAAGTCTCATGGGGTTTTAATATATGGCAGGCGGATTTAATAGGAAGTATTTAGTCGGATTTAAGAAGAGGAGTGTTGGATATGTGTTGTATTGGTGGTGGTGAAGGAAGAGTAGAAAGGCTAAATTCTGAGCCGCAATCACGACAAGGTTAGCTTTGTTTCTCTGCAATGATGCCGTTGTTCCAGACAGTACCTTTGTCTCCCGCACCTTGAGGTCTTTGGCTTCCCTGCTGCTTAGCTGGGGTGTGACAGTTCGGTTCCAGGCACGTTGCCGATTCCTTACGTGTTGCTGGTGAGATTATAGAGACAGAAATTTTAGGCTTGACATCGGGGAGGTTGATAATACAAACACAGTGGTAGAGGGGCTGATCCTGAAAACAGGGTCCCATATCGATAGTTGGGGAGGGCAATACAAACTGTAAGTATCTTCGGAATTGAAGAATGAAGATCCTTGTCACAGTTAATTTGACGCAGGAGCTGCCAGCAGTAATATTATACCAGGAATAAATCTGAAATGGTGGGGAGGAGGGAAAATAACACAGGGCCCAATGGAGAGACATTCCCAGTAAACAGGATATCAGCCGTGGAAAATACAAAGGTGTTGTGAAGACACTTGTTTTTCCAATGGTGGGTGAAGAAGCTCCATCTGTGTTAGGGACTGCAAGATGTGAATAGCTAAGACAGGTCACACGTATAACAGGAGCCTGGTGTGGTCTGAATGACAAATTCTACAAGAATTTATTGGTGGGTTTGATGAAATGGGCTGGCGTGAGGACATGCCTGAGTATCATTCTACCCCGGGCAGTTCCATTAGCACGGAGAGGCTGGGCTCTGCAGGAACTTACGTGCCTCATGCATTTCAAAGTGAGAAATCAAGTCAGCCAACTGGCTGGGTGCATCCAAAAGTGATGGAAACTTTTTCTTACTAACTGAAGAGCTTTAGGGTGAGATTCTGGCCAACCAGTGCACAGCTGCAGGGAGAAAGAAGGCAGAAAGAGCTTCCTCTGCCCTTTGTGTCTCTTTGCGGTGGTTGACCAGAACTGGTGTGTAGAACATGCTTGTCCTTCCCTGGAGGCTAGCTGCCTGAAAGGAGATGGTCTCTCAAGTTAGACCACATCCTGACAACCTACATTATAAAATTACCATAGACTCTTAGGCACTTTTTTGAAAACCTTTGACTAGCGCACCCCACAGAATGCAAAGGACACTTAAGCTCATCACAGCATCGGTTCAAACTAAGCCTTAGCTAACACAAATTCCCTAGCAAGGGCAATGTTATCAGAAGCTGAGAGTAGCATGGAACTTGATCTAGACAGACTTGTTTACTGTGAAAACCCACTAACCCCTGCTGATGAAACATAGATGTTCATGCAAGAAGCTTGCAAAGATACAGATCTAAAATCCTCAGAAGGCTGAATCTTGAGTGATAGCCAGAGGTAAGGAGAAATCTCATCCACTGGCCATTATTATTAGTCTGCTTTTGATGAGCTTCTGATGGTTAATGTAATCCTTAAAGGGAAAAATAATCAGTGAATCCATGCAGCATGAGGAATTAAATGTTATGTTACATTCACGATGAATTTCTGGGTATGAAATTAAGCAAAGAGAAGAGCCAGAGTAATCTTTATTAGCCTTGTACAAACACACAGGTTGCTGATCTAGGTTTGAAATGTAGCGGTCACGGCTATAAAATCAGAGCATTTTTAGTAAGGAAAACAAAGACCTTGGCAAAATATATCAGCCGACCTCTTTTACTTTGTAAGCACGGATTATTTAGTGGGAGAGGACTCGTATTCAGGCTACTTTGAGTTTTCTACCAGGTACCCTAAGTGAAACACCATTAGATGTTATTTCTGTACAATAATGTTTTATTACATACTGTACCTTTGTCACCAGGTCTTGGCCTTCTAGACTCATCAAATTTGAGAGCTGAGTAGGTTACCACATCTTCATTCATTTCCAGTGGAATAGAAATTTTAGACTTGGTTTTAGACGACTGAGGAAGCTGGGTGTGATTCAATGAGAAACTCACAGGAACGTGAAAGATCTCTGTGAACTGTGATGACTCTGTCTGGGCCTTGTACTGCTGAGCTTTATAGCATGTTATAGTCTGAAATGACACTTAAAAAAAGAATGTTAAGGTTGCAAAATCAAGCACTCAATAATTTGGTCATGCCAGATTTAAGGTTGCCCGTGTAACCTTAATTCACCACCTTGTGCATTTTGATACAGTCTTTAATTACACCATCACATACTGTTTTTTCTGCTGGACTCCTGCTTCATTCAGTGCACAGGATGGATGGTGCTCTGTGAATGAGTAGCTATTCAAGATCTCTTTCTGTTCTCATCATTTAATATGTGCCCCCCTCCCCGTGCTTTATCTACTGCGCTCTATTCAAACCCTGCACTGAATACAGAATTATTTAATTCCTCGTCGACTTTTCTATGCTACTCTCATGATAGTATCTTAGCTCTTTGCAAACATTAAGGAATTCATCTTGTTGGATCATATTAAAGAAGTTCTGTATTAAAATCACAAATGAGTTTGATTCCCCATAGTTTAAATTCCAGGGTATTACTCATTAAGAAGTCACTTTGGTTTTTGTTACTGTTTCTCTCCCTCTGTGTGTGAAACTTGCAAGCTGCTAATTGTGTTAGTACATTCTAAGACAGAGAGAGAGTCAAAGCAATACTCTGTAACAACAGAAACAGCACCCAGAGACTCCCCACCCTTTTGTTGTATTCATCTCGCTTTGTTTACAATTGTGATTAAAATAGAGATAGAGGATGTATGTGGATGGATGCTTGGTGTGGATAATAACTGAATGATCAGGGAGGTGCCAGCCTAAGAATTTAGTGTCCATCGGCTGAAGAAGGAGTCAAGTGGAAATAACAGAGGACCCTGGAGGGCAGACTGGAATCCACGCAACAGCCTCAAGGATGGGAGAACCAAAGAACAAGATAACATCTGGCAGCACGGAGCCGTCAGGAATGTGACATCTGCTGATTGATTCAGCAACAGCATGATGAAGCAATTCCCATAGACTGGCATAGGAAGAAATTCCTATAAAAATGGACTCTAGAAAGTGAGAACTTTGGGGTCTGATTCTGCAAACCAACTTCCAGGAGCATCAGATGAGCATCTGACAAGGCCCTGCTCCCTCCTCATGTCCAGGCCACCTGGCCAGTGGCTTGGCACGACCAACTCTAAGGCTGGTAACTATGATAACAACCTTGCAGAACTTGTGTGTGTGTGTTTGTATGAATGAATGTGTGAATAAATATGAAATTGAATGGAATGTTATAGCTATAACTAACTGCTTACTATGATTCTTTCTCTATTCACAATAAATGTGGCATTTTGCCTTTTCCCCTTTAATAAGATCCTGCTGGTTTTTATTTTATTGGTATAACAATCTTCACAACATCCCTGTTTGGGGAGGGGCAAGGAGTATTTCCATTTTACAGATGAGGAATCAATGCACAGAAATCAAGGCCAAAATTGTCAAAAGTGTTAACTAATTTTGGCTTCCCAATTTAAGAAGCCCAGGGCCTGATTTGTCAGAATACTTAGCTTTTCATAGCACTTTATTTGTTCTGAGCAGAGCTCCCATTGACCTCAGTTTCAGCTGTGAGTGCTTAGTACTTATGCAACTCAAACCCCAAGTATCTCAGGTCAGACCCCCAGGAAATGAGGAGCACACAATTATTGACCGCTTGTGAAAAGTCTCACTGAAGTGACTTGCCCAGCATCACATAGGTAGAGTAGGTAGAATTCGGTCTCCTGGGCAGCAGTCAATTGCCTTAACCAGGAGACCCTCCTTTCTCTTCCCACAAGCCCCTGCCTCATTCACTACACACCTTCCAGCTTCTGCCACAAATGACACCGGGGTCCTACAGGCAGCAGCCTCCTTCAATGCACAGAGTTCCTAAATGCTGTTTCGAAATGGAAAGTGCTGTTTAGCCATTTTGAATCGTTTTGTTTCAGTCAAAACTCTTTTTGGAATTCTTCATGTCATGAACAAAATTGACATTTCAACTTTTCATTCTGATTCGGAACAGAAAACAATTTGAAAATGCCAACCTTCCTGGCCAAAGGAGAGTTCCATTTTTCGAACAGCCCTAATCATAACTGATCGGAGTCCTGAAGGGAGCAAAAGCTTTAGATAGATATCATTTGAAAATATTTTGATGACCTCTTGAGTTGCAGAGGAGACTTTAAAAGGCAGCAACCCAAAGCCCCTTCAGTGTTGCTAAACCAAAAGCTGACTATTGTTGTGAAATCAGTGTTCGGCTGTCAAGACTCTTGTGTCTTCAGAAGGAGCTAGAAAATACTCTGCTACCGGCTGCATCTAAAAAGAGCCTAGCATTGATGATTGAGCTGCCAAAGTCTTCTGCACCAGCTTTCCCTGCAGCAGTTCAAGTATAGTTGTGCTTCCTATGGTAAAACTGGCAAGGGACATATATAGGACCAGATTCTGCTTCCAGTTATAGCACTCTAGTTCCACTAACTTCACTGGTTCTACTCCCGGTTTATTCCATTGTAGGAGAGATCAGAGTCAGGATCATGGTATACAAAGAAAGTGTATGTGTCCAATATCTCTCCAGTTAGTCCTGGGTAGGTCTGTCTCTACACTGGGCTAGTGTAACTCAGCATGCTCCATTGGAGTCGATGGAGGTATGCTGATCTATGGAAGCTAAGGGTCTGGCCCATTGTGCCTTATGACAGGAGAACAAAATAATCTGCTTCTTTTTTCTTGAGAACATTAACTCCTTACAGAAAAGTCTCTTCTCCCATTTCTTCTGATCATGACGGGTTTCAGTGGAGTAAACACAGCAGGCAAAACATGTCCTCTCTCCCCTTTCCTGTAAGACCAACATTAACCTTTACCCCCAAGGACAATCACCTCCAACCTGATCCTGCTCCAAGCTGCAAAATCCTTCCACCTGCCCCGGTGACAAACATTTCCAGCTGCCTCCCTGCTCTATTTCCTACCGAGACATTGACAAGCAACTCCAACACGGTCCTCAGCCTCAGTCACTGGACACTTCCCGTGTATTTTCCAAAATCATCCCGCTTTCCTTCTTTGAAAACACGATTCTCTAAAACTGGATGTAGCCTGCTCTAAGGATGTGCCTCCCCCCGCCCCCATGATTTGAACACAGTACCTTTGTTTATCTCCAGTGGTTCACAGGCAGAGGTTCTGAAACGGACCTTGAAGAGGCATGTCCCACCATATATGAGTCCCCAGTGGGGGGAGGGATAAAGGAGAACAATGATTGGCTGTGCAAAGTGCCATCGGAAGCTGCACAGGAAGCTCTCTCACTGCTAATTTGAGACACGGTCCTTACCTAGCGTGCTAACCAAAAAGGGACTTTAATCTTTACATGCAATGAGACCTTTTTACTCTTTTATAGCACACGGGAGGAGGTCGTGAAAGGTTTCAATTTCACATAAGAGGTCCCCAACCTAAAAAGGTTGAGATCTGTGGCTCTAGTGCACAGAGCCCTGCATGCAATCTTGGGCACCTCACGCTACCTTGCTGCAGGAACTCCCGTCCAGGCCTCTCACAAACATCCCAGCAGCATGCACGCCGCATCCCGAGCGTCCATGTGTACCTGCAGCCTGCCGGCTACACGTGGGTTACACTCTGGCTCCCACTCGCCTGGGTTATTCTACAGGCTGACCCCAAAGCACTCCCAGTCCTGGATTTTCCCCCAGCAATGTATGTCTTGTACCGTCCAGCCCTGTCCTGGACAGTCCAAATATTATTCCTTTTAAGAGAACAATATACACCAGCGTATTACCTTAAATAGTTACCCAGACATTCTTATCTAATCCAATGGGTTTAAGTTAAACAATAAAACAAGTGATTTAACTACAAAGAGAGAGATTTTAAGTGAGTACAAGCAATGAGGCAGAAGAGTCAAAAATGGCTACAAGAAAAATAAAGATAAAGCCTCTTTCTAGGGCCAACTTAACAAATTATATTCGATTTAAAGCAAAGTTTCTCCCAGCATGCGTCCAACAGCATTCCTGAGCAAACTCTTCAGGTTAGGACCCCTCCCCCAGAGTCCAATGGCTCCTTCTTTTTGTCTTCTCAGGTGCAGTGAATGCCATGGGCCGGGAGAGAGAAGGGCGGGGGGGGGGGGGGGTGGTGGTCTCTTCAGGTGTTTGCCCCTCCTTTTTATAGTTTCAGTCCCCCTCTTGAAAAGCATTTCCAGCTGAGAACTGGAGACAAAGAGTCTTTGTGGAAGGATGGTCCTTCCCCTGTGTGAACTTCCTTTGTTTTATCCCTTCCTCATCCTGAGTTTTTTGAGTCTGTTATTCACACAGCTCTACTAAGGAGTAGCTGCTTCGGGGTTGGAGATTTTTGTCCTTCATCCTATGCTGTTTCCCTTTGAACCACTGTGGCGGCGGTGACAATGAGACACGTTCAGTGAAGGCCTGTGTCTGAGCACTGAAGAGCTAAGCCCAATGGCACTTCAATAGGCTCCTGCCCTAGAGATGGCTGATTTGCTCAGACTAGCTCCGTTCAATGCACTGGCATAGCCTTTCAGCTGCCATCAAGGTGTTTAAAGTGGCTTTCCTGGGAGTGTTTGGAGGACGGGTTGTCTACAAGCTTCCAGGACCCCAGCTGATTCTCAGAGAGGGAGGTAGACCGTACTTCCTGGATGTTTTCACTCTTCACTATCAAGGAGCCCTGCAGCAGCTCTGAGCCTCGGGTGGTCTCTGTGCTGGTGGCACTTACATTCAGAGGCTAAAGAGGATTGAAAAGGGAGGGAAAGCTCCCACGGGACCAGCCCAGGAGAAAAACAGGTAGGGGAGCACTGCTTTAGCAGTGTGTGATGGAATGCACCCCTCTAGTCACACCCTATGCACTACTGTAATAATCTTTGTACAAGAAATGCCTTCTGAGGTATCGTTTGAAAACGCGTAATGTGCTGATCATTAATATCACAGTGAAATGTGTGTAGCAGCATTCTGTGTAAAGTTATACATTTCCCCCTGTATGGTGTAGAAAATACATGTTCAGACTCACGTAACACCAAACTGGTCAAACAGACCTGTCTTGAACACAGGAGTGTTTGCTTGTCTTAGTTTGCATTTAAGCAGTTGTACCTGGCTGGACCCGAAGAAGAGCTCCGTGTAGCTCGAAAGCTTGTCTCTCTCACCAACAGAAGTTGGCCCAATAACAGATATCACCTCACCCACCTTATCTTTCTAATCAGCCTTAATATAACTCCTCCCCCTTGAATGTTTTGTGCACATCTCTCCATTTCGTAACGGCAATGCACATGATAATATTCGGGCAATAACTACTGTGCCATGTATAGGGGATAAGCTGCTTGGACTGTCTCTGTGATAACCCCCTGGATAGCACTCAGCTCTCAAACCCTAGGTTTAGTCACAGCAGAGGTGCTAGGCAGCAATCAGTCATGTCCCTCTTCAGGTGCGGCTGGCGGACGTCCTCCCCCAGTTCATACAGGGGCCAGGTACCCCCGCTGATGGGTTCCTTGCCTGCTGTGTGCCTTGCTAGCTTCTTTAACGCTGCACAGCAAGACTGTGTCACGCACTGTTGAAGTGTAACTCTATGACAACCTCTGCCAAGTGAGGGGAGGCCTTAAGCCATCAGCTAGCTGGGGAGGGGCATTACGTGTTCCTCCCAGACGGTTTAGTCCCAGCACAGGTTAGCGCTCACTCCGGCTCCTTTGGCATCCGATGGCCAAACACCAGCGGGAGGGGGATTTGCTCCTTTCCAGGCGGCTGGTGTCTTTCCTGGCAGCCGGGGCAGCAGTAAGCAGCGGGAGTGCACAGGCCGGCCAGAGAGCGGCCTCAGCACAAAGCCAGCCGCCCTCGGTCGACGTGGCGTGGGTCTGACTCTCTCCCGTGGTGGGGGGAGGGGAGGGATATTTTTGCAGGCACCTGCTAACGAGAAGAATGTCACGTCTGCATCTAATCGCTCCAGCCTGTGCCTGAAGCCGTGGCCACACGCCCGTCGGCTGCTGTCTCCGCTCACCCGGGTGCTGACTCCTGGCTGGCGTTGGGTCAGACTCTGCGCCGGCCACGGGTCCTGGCAGGCTCTTCCTCCTGCTCCCGTCTACGCTACGGCTTGGGCCAAACAGGCCACAGCCTTCGCCCGAGCTGCCTGTATGTGTCTGGCTGCTCTGAAGGGTCAGTGGAGGGCGGCTAGTTATTAAGGGCAGCTCCGGGCACAGTTAGGGGGCAGTGTGTTTGGGTCTTCACACTGATTGGAGCTGGCAGCTGACTGACACCCCATTGTGCTTTGGAGAAGACGAGGGAGCACGGCTTCCCCCGGGGTCTGTGTTCAGACTCTGCCTCCGGGGAGCAAAGGTTTGGAAAGATTAGCCCCAGATCTTTTCAACCGGCTCAGCTGGTAGCTTAGCCCTTCGGCACGCTGCCCACCCCGCCTGGGGAGATCCCTGCCATTTTATTCTGTGCCCCTGCCTGGTAAGAAGATACGGCGGGTCAGTCCTGGAGCCGCACGGACAAGCCAGCTCCGAGGGAGAGCCAGGAAGGCTGCTGCGTGAATCCAGCGCTGTTTATCGTGTGATATGTCAATGCTAGTCAAAAAACCCAGCGCGGCTCTGGAGCTGGCTGCTGCAACCTGCAGGATAGTCTTGTTCTTGTCCCCTATGCTGCTCTGCACCATGAATTCCAGGGCACAGAGTGGCAGTAAGTGGTTTCCTTGGAATCACAAAGAGCCAGGGGGCTCCTGGAATCCTGCTGCCGTGTGTTGAGTTTGTGGGTCTCATGCAATCGAGCGTCCTTTACAAAAACTCACGGGACCAGGGTCACACACAGACTTTGTGACACCCATCTTTGGCCTTCGCCTGGCTCCCACTTCCACCACGGTCCTGCACCAGCAGCCTCTTTCTCACCTCTGCCTCCCTGCTAGTGTTAAAACGCTTACCTTCGTTCCCGGCTGCTTGGCAAATTATTGCCCGCTCAGATGAATTTCAGTTGCAGACATTGCTCCTGCCCCCACAGGATTTTCCGGCAGCAGGAGATTGAGGGGAGGAAGAGGATTTTGAGTCTGTGGCCTTCTGCCTTATTTTTCCTCAACTGGGCAGACGTAATGGCATGTGCAACCCCCACAAGACAGCAGACACTAAAGAGTTAATGACGATACCCAGCACTCTCCCAGCTGGGCTGAAGTGACCATTAGGAACAGCTGGGATAAAATGCTGCAACCCAGACAAAGCAGGGGGTTGCTGGAGAGGCTGAATGCTGCTGTGAAGGTGCTCCACAGGATCAGAGGGAGCCAAGCCACGCAGAGGGACAAATTTCCTGGCAGAAGGATCCAGGGAAGGTTGCCAGAGGTAGGGAGCAGCCTGGGAAGGCAGCAAAAGACCTAAATAAGCAGCCTTTGACTGCCCAGCGCAGGCTGCCTTAAAGGGAAGGGAGTGGAGCTTGCTGACACCCCAGACTCAGGGTGGTGGTACTAACATAAGACTGTTCGCCTTTATTTTTTTCCCTGCTGTAATTTCCTTTGTCCCTCCCTGATGAAGAAGGGAAAGGGAGATACTAGACTGGGGGACTTTAGGTGGAGGTCTTACTACCCTAACAGAGGAGGGACTCAAATGGCCAGCCAGAGGGCTGGAGCTGTAGAGGGAGGCCAGGTGCTAAATTTCTAAACTGACACAAAGGGAAACTGAGGCAAGGCTACTGTTACCAAACACCTGGCTGTGGGGGTGCATTTGGGAAAACCCTGCTGTAGTCCATTTTCTCTATGGTGTGTTTAAACACACAAGTGTATTTCTTCTCCTTTTTACTGTAGAGATAACAGATTTCTTCCACTGTACCCAGGGTAGCAAACCAAAATGTTGTACAGTGTGATAAACCACGACACTCCCTGTTGACCAGCCTCTGTCACTGAAAGTCAGAGAATGGGGATAGAAACTGTAGCAGCAAATTGATCGCTAGGATTTCATTATGAAAACGCTATGTTAGAACCCAGGAGCTCAAGCTACACCAGGGCCTTTAACAATCAGTGTCTGTTTTAGCAATCATCATCATCATCATCATCATCATCATCATCACGTTCTCATTATGCCTCTGGTGTTTAGGGCAGTGACGAAGCTCCTCCACTCCTGTCTGTTTTTGGCAAGCCTTTCAGTGGTTCCCCAGCTGTGCCCCAGGTTCTTCAGCTCGGCTTCCACAGCTCTTCGCCATGTTCTTTGCAGGTGGCCTCATTTTCGCTTGCTTTCAGGTGTCCATCTTAATGTTACTCTGGTGATGGAATCCGTTTCCATCCGAAGCACATGGGCAATCCATCTCCAACACCTCCTGGCAGTGATGGTGCTCAGATCTTCTTGGCTGCACTGTGTGAATAGGTCTTGGTTTGAGGTTGTTCTGGGCCAAAAGATATGGAGGATTTTTCTGAGGCAGGTTGTATGGAATGAAGACAGTTTGGACATGTCGGACTTTCTCATTCACCAGCATTCTGCACTATAAAGTAGCATTGAAAGTACGCAGCTCTGATAAATCTTGAATTTGGTTTTGGTGCTGTATTTTGATGATTTCCAGACTGTATTTAAGCTCCTGAAGGTTTCCTGGCTTTATTGATTTTGTTCCAGATGTCCTGGCTTGTTCCACCATCCTGGCTGATGGTGCTGCCCAAGTATGTGACTGTTTCTACATTGGCGAGAACATAACCCTCTATCCGTACTGGTGATGGTGAGGCAATATTAAAGGTCATGAGATCTGTCTTACTGCGGTTGATTTTTCAGTCCAATTTTCTGTCTGAATGCGTTGAGTCAAGTTGTTTTTTCTTGTCTATGGTGTTGGGTATGTGGCAGGAGAGCAAGACCATCTGCAAAGTCCAGGTCTTCAAGGGATGAGAAGGGTGTTCATTTAATGCCTCTTGGCATGTCTCTGTTGCACGCCGCATTACCCAGTCGGTGGCAATGTTGAAGAGGATTGCAGACATGACACACCCCTGACGTGCTCCTGTTTTGATATCAAAACTGCGCTCACTGTGATCAGCACTGCATGTAAAGTTGAAATAAAAGCTTTTGATGATTATACAGAGAGGGATTCCGTGTGCCTGCAGAATGCGCCTTAAGCTAGTCCTGTAAAAGCCTTCTCAGAGTCTATGGAGTTTATGTAGGGTTGCCGTTGCCATTCTAAGCACTGCACTGTTACTCTGCGTAGAGAGAAGATCTAGTCTGTGCATCCATGCCCTTTCCAAAAACCAGCTTGCTCTTTTCTGAGAACTCTATCAACTGCCTCTGATATATGCTGGACTATGGTCTTGCACCATACCTTGCTTGGCACAGATAAAAGTGTGATGCCATGTCAGTTATTGCAATCACTGAGAGTTCCTTTCTTTGGTATCTTCACTATAACCCCATTGGCCCCCTCCTCCGGCACTTTGTCCCTTTCCCAGACTGATGTACATAGAGGGGCCAGGATAGATGCTGCTAACTCAGGATTTACCTTGAACAGTCCTGCGTTCAAGTTACCCTTGCCAGGAGCTTTCCCATTTCTTAAGGATTTGATGGCTTGAATGATCTCTTCCTTAGTTGGGGTGTCTATGTTGATATCAAGATCTTCTTCTGCCTCCTGAATGTTTGCTTCCTCATTAGCTGACTCCCTGTTCAGCAATTCTTTGAAATGCTCTGTCCAGCGCATTTCTTGTTCTTTTTCGGTTGTTAGTAGGTGGCCTTGTTTGTCCCTGATGAGTGTTTGTTGGTGTCTGCCGTTTACCACTGATAAGCCGTCATTTTGTAGACTGTTCCTTGTTCACCATGAACAGCTGCATCCTCTGTTGCCAGATTATCAGTATAATGTTGTTTGTCCACTCTTACAAGGCGTTTGACCTCCCGGTGTGCCTTGCTATACAGCTCATGGATTTGTCCTTTAGCTCCTGGGATTTTGTGCCTAAACCTTTTTCCTTTAGGGCTTGTCTGGTTTCTATGCTGTTCCATGTACTGAGTGTAATCACTCCTTCCTTCTCTTCTGCCAGTGCCCTAGACAGGCTTCACTGCTCTGTTTAGACATTGCTGTTACTTTGTCCCACATCTTGTTGATCTCATCTGCATTCCCCTCTTCATCAAGGTCAGCAGGTGCCTGCAACCTGTTCTTTAACTGCAGAACAAAGGTTTTCTGTATTTCAGGGGACTTTAGCTTGTCAGTGTCATAGCGTCTATGTCCCTTGTTTGGTGGACCCACACTTCTCAGTTTTAGTTCGACTGGAGGCTGTCACAAGGTGGTGGTGGCTGTCAACATCTGCACCCCTTCTCACTTTCACATCTGTCAGTGAGCGTCGCCATTTGCCATTGATCATCATGTGGTCAATCTGGTTCTGATCTCTGCCATTTGGAGAACACCATGTCAGCTTGTGAATTTCACGATGTTGAAATAGGGTTCCGACGGCGACTGGATCATTCATATTGCAGAAATCAAGAAGCCGCTCTCCATTTTCATTCATGGTGCCACACCCATGTCTCCCCATTGCTCCGGTGTTTGTGTTGTCCTTACCGACCTTGGCATTCAGGTCTCCCATGACGATAGTTAGGTCATGGCGTGGTACTCTCTCTAACTCCACCTGTAGTGAAAGGTAGAATTTGTCCTTTGCTTTTTCATCACTGTCATTTGTCAGAGCATAGCACTGAATTAGGGTGATTATTATTGTTTCCTTTTCAGCCTGGCTCTCATAAGTCTGCTGCTGATGGACTTCCACCCAAGCAGGGACCACTCCACTCCCTTCTGCAAAAGGATGGCAACACCCTCATGGTGTTGTCTATCACCCCGTCCAGAATACAGCAAAATTTCTCCCGAGGTTGCTGTTAATCCTGATCCCATCTATGTGCTCTCACTGACGCCCAGGTAGTGTCTCATTTCTGCTGTGACCTGAGCTAGCTTCCCTGTTTCGTACATTGTCTGTACGTTCCAAAAACCAAGTTTGGTTTTTGTCGTGGTGTTGAGCACTTCACTTCATGCCAGTGGCTTCCTTTTGGCTTTAGCTATGCTAACCCCATCTTATTCCAACAAATCCTGTATCCTGTTCAGAAATGCAGCCTAATAAATGTATATTATAGTAACTTCATGGTGAAAGCAGATCTGTGTACACACAGATTTTACACACACACACACGGATTCACTCCTCTCTCTCTCAACCACGTGTGCACACACACCCCGGCTGATCTCCATGAAGACTAGAACAATGCATCTGCAGGAAATAAAGAGAAACAGAAAGATCTTGACTTACACTGGCTGTTTATCCGCTTTTCCTATCTGTTAGATACCTCAAGTCTTACTTCATGCACTAGAGTCTGCCCTATCTAGGTCCTAGAGATACCACGATGCTGGAGTAGCTTTGAAAGCTGCAGCTGGGGAGGGGGAGAAGAGGAATAGTATATTAAACAATGTGATCTGAGGTGGTACATAAATATAGCGTACACATGTGAATTATAATATATTTAGGCCCCTAGTCATAATTTAAGACCAGAATGGACCATTGAATTATCTAGTCTGACCTCCTGTATAACCCAGCCCGTTAAATCTCACCCAGTTAACCCCTGTATTGAGCCCAATAACAGGGGTTTGACTAAAGAATATCTTCAGAAAGGCGTCCAGTCTTGATGTGAAGACATCGGGAGATAGAGAATAATCCACCATTTCCCTTGGTAGTTTGATCCAATGCTTAACCACCCTCTCTGTTTAAAATGTGTGCCTTGTTTCAAATTTGAACTTGTCTGGCCTCAGCTTTAAGCCACTGGTTCGCATTCTGCCTATTGCTGCTAAATTAGTCCTTTGTATTTGCTGTCTATCCACTGTAATCAAGTCACCTTTCACTCTTCTTTTTGACAAGCTAAACAGATGGCCCTCTTGAAGTCTCTCACCATAAGGCAGGGGACTGGACAAGGTGACCTCTCGAGGTCCTTTCCAGTTCTGATTCTATATCCTCCAGCCCTCAACTCTGTTTTGTAGCTCCTTTCTGCACCCTCTCCAATTTTCAACATCTCTTTAAAATATGGACACCAGAACTGTACCAACTAGTCAATGTGGGCTCCCAAATACCATATACAGCGGTACCATTGCCTCTGTTTCTACTCACTCGTGCCTGCTTAGCCAAGGATTGCGTTAGTCCTTTTGGCCACAGCATCAAACTGGGAAGGCATGTTGAGTTGCATGTCTATTGCGACTCCTAAATCCATTCCAGCACCTTCTTTCCAGGATGCAGTTCCCCCATTCTGTTGGCATGGCCTGCATTCCTCATTCCTGGATGCATAATTGGCTGTATTAAAACACACTTTGTTTGAATGGACCCAGGTTACCAAGCAATCTAGATCTGCCCTGTCCACTCCACCAGTCTTTGTGTCATCTGCTGATAAAATTTGCAGATATTTTATATTTACTTCCATAGTTACCTTTATCCACCCAACTTGTAATCACATCAAAAAATGAAAAGGAAAAGTTTCAGAGTGACAGCCGTGTTAGTCTGTATTCGCAAAAAGAAAAGGAGTACTTGTGGCACCTTAGAGACTAACCAATTTATTTGCTCAAATAAATTGGTTAGTCTCTAAGGTGCCACAAGTACTCCTTTTCTTTCTCCTTACAATGTGTATGAAAATCAAGGTGGGCCATTTCCAGCACAAATCCAGGTTTTCTCACCCTCTTCCCCCCCCCCCCCCCAAAAAAAAAACCACACACACATAAACTCTTTGATAAGACTATTTTCCATAAAGCCCTGGTGACTGTCATTTAATTCTATCCTTATTATCAATTTAATTCCATGTCAGCTTTTCTGTTTTGCCTGGGATTGATGTCAGGCTAACTGGCCTACAATTACCTGATTCCTCTCGCTTGCCCCTTTTTGAATATTTGCAGAACAGCAGCACTCTTCAAGTTCTCTGGAATTTCCCAGATATTCCAAGATTCATAAAAATTAATATGAAGGGGCTTGAGATTTCCTGAGCCAACTCTTTTTGGACTCTTGGGTGAAAGTTTTGCAGGGCTGCTGAATTAAAAATGTTCATCCCCAGTAGATGTGGTTTAACATCCTCCTTGTTTACTAATGGACTGGAAAGTACTTCATCATCCTCCTGTGAGACGAGTACGTCCTTCCTGACAGATAAATACTTCTGTATTGAACACTTCTGCATCATTATTAACAATGTTACCGTCCTCATCTAGTATTGGGTCTATATCTACTATGCTGCAAACACTTCTGCACCTGTGTGCATATCTGCAAGATCAAAGCCATTATTTGTGGTGTTTTGTCTGCTGCGGAAATGCCTTCAGGCTCTGAAAGCAATTGCTCCTCCCCTGTGCTGTACTTCTAACAACACTGACTGAAATGAAATTGCTGGGGAGGCTGTGGGGGGAAATGGTATCATGTTTAACCATTACAAACACCGGGAGCTCAGAGTACTGTCCTGGGGATACCTGATCCATGTGTCTAGGTGTTTATAATGCACTGAAGATTATGATATATTCAGGGGCAGGGAGGGGGATGCAAAATGATGGGGGCACTTTTTTTAAAAATATCCACCCATAAGAAAGACTCCACCCCATGATTCACTCCTCCCATTACATTGTGCATGTTCTCTGAGCATCCCTGGGCAATTAAAACTGGGCTCAACCCTCAGTGGGGCTCCTTGGTTTTAGCGCCTTCTGGATTGATGGGACAGTAAACATCTCTTAGCACTATTGTTCCAGGCTCTCAGCAGACTCAGGCAGAGAGACACTGCTGCCTTGGTTAACTCCTGAAAATGTGATACCTTCACAACTAGGACCGCTAGAGTTACTTTTCAGGCTACTGTCTCACTGCCCAGAATTTTAGCTTTAAATTAAGAGGGATCTGTTCCTTGTACCACCGTAATCCAAGCCTGGATTATATGGGTGCTATGAGTAGGCTCTCACACGACTTCCAACACAACCACACCACACAACTGGTGCAGCAAAACCCAGGCCAAATAGCATGAGTGCTGTTGGTCAGGACTGAGCTACATGGACAAAGCTGTGTGGGGAACTTGTGCAAGCAGCTGCTTGCACTATTCTAGCTCCCCCACTTTAGTAGGTAACACATCCGTTCATAGGCTTATAACGCACACATGACAAAATGACTACATGCTACAGAACTGGTTAATTAGTTTTTAATTCTGACAGTTTCTGTAACAGGGACACAGACATTTCTCAAAACCTCTGATGTTGACAAGTTAGGTTAATGTTTTATTTGAAAGGAAAGACTGGAGGAACAAAGTAATTATAGGTAAGAAACAAACCATTCTATTGTGCTTCAAAGGAAGGTTATATAGCTTTACTTGCATAGCACAAGTATACATAAGCATTTCAGTTAACAGCAATGGACAGAAGCCCATCTCGAGAGGGTAATTCAGATTATTGCTTTTTTTTTTTTTTTTTTAAACAGCAAACCTACAACAACTGGTTGCCGACGTGTGCGGGAACAAACAGGTGCTTATTGGCATTTATTTTCCACCAGGCTAATTTGGTTTAGCCAAGGAACAGTGTACACTACGAAGCTGCAAGTGACGTGCTGAGGAGAAAGAGGAGAGGGGAACAGTTAGTTTACATGTAATTGAACTGGTCATCCCAGGGATGCAAATATTTACTATCTGTGGAAGTCAGCAGCATATTGCAGAACTGAGATGGTGGCTCTTTAAATTATCTGCACTTGTGAATATTTTGGGACAACAGTTTTCATCAACAGTAGATCCGAGTTGGAAAACTAGTTTTCCAAAGTGTCAGGCACCCAACCACTGTCAAAGTCAGCAGGAAAGGCTGAGCCCTCAGCACTTAGCTCCTCTAAGGGTGTCTATACCACACCCACGGCTGGCCCGTGCCAGCTGGCCCAGGCTTGGGGGCTGCTTAATTGCAGTGTAGACATTCGGGTTTGGCTTGAGCCTGGGCTCTGGGACCCTGTGAGGTGGGATGTCTACACTGCAGTTAAACAGTCCCATCGCCCAAGCTGTGCTAGCCCAAGTCATCTGGCACGGGCCAGCCCCAGGTGTCTAACTGCAATGTAGACATACCCTCAGAGCCTAACTTCAGCCAAGACTTTCAACAACGGGAGTCAAGTTCTGATGGAGCTTTTCGGAAGAGAGCTAGCGCATGTGTATGTTTAAAAAGGGACATGTCAGTGCAGCTAACTCATTTAGTGCATGTATCACTGTAGCACGCACACCTCTGGTAGCTGCACACACAAGTTACCAGCAAGCTGTGCAACGTGCAGTAACTGCGTGTATAATTTCATGTGCTGTTGCAATAAATGTGCATGCAGGCACACATCTGATCATCTAGGCCCATAGTTATGAAGTCATTAATAGTGATGAGGCCGTAGTATTATTGAAAACTGGATTCTGATTAGACCCCATTTTGTGGCTCAGTTGAGTCATTAAGGAGCTGATCTGAAATCAGGCGACATTCCCCACTGAATCACATTGTTTCTGTGCAGAGGACTGGGATTCTTGGCAAATCTGCCGCAACTGTCAGATCTCAACTCCTGTCACAACTAACCCCTGCCACCATTAACCTATTTGTAGACCTCAGTGACAAAAAGAACCTTTTAATAAGTTGGGGACCGAAACGTCTTAAAGTGCCACTGACCAATGTCACAGAGGAGTAGGCTCTGGAGTGAGAGTGAAGAGATGTGGGTTATGTTCCCAGCTCTGCCAGACCCATGTGACCTTGGATAAGGTCACTTATTCTCTGTGCATCAGTTCCCCATCTGTGAAATGGGGATAATAGCACTCTTCTCCCACACTTTGTCTGTCTTGTCCATTTAAGACTGCAAGTGCTGCAGAGACTGTCTCCCTATGTGTCTGTACCACATCTAGCACAATGGGGCCCCAGATAAGATCTGGGGCATCTAGGTAATACCTTAATACAAGTCAGAGAGATATGCTAGCCCTCTGAGTGTTTTTAAGCTCTTTCTATGCCATACCTTAGCCAGATCTGGTTTTTCATGAAATTCACAGTCCTGAACTTCCGTTGATGACTTCGTGCAAGTTGTCCGGCCAACCTTAACATTCAGATAGTACTTGACTCCAGACACAATCTGTAAAATGAGGGGAAAAGCTTGTTTACAGCACTGATAGATTGCACTACAGGCCATTGATCTGCCGAGAGGATCAGAGAGACCGGACTAAAAGGAAGGCTTGTTTTGTGGTTGTGTTGCTAGTCTAGGATTGAGTTCTTTGTGGCAGGCACGCTTTTCCTAGGTGTGTGTACAGCACCAAGCACTATTTGATCGCAGGGGAGGCCTCTAGGGGTCGTACTGCAATAAGCACTAAAGAAAAGTGTCTTGAAGAAATGGAGGTGGAAGGAATAAGTGAGTGACACTGGAAAAGCAGAGAGAGAGTCCAAGGGGCTGAAACCAAACATGCATCCAAAAGGACTGCCTGTGGCAATTTAAAGTAAGGACCCAGCACTCTTTGCAGGCCAGAAAACACAACCAAAGGTGCGGACTCAAGGCATGTGATAGCTTTGCTTACTGGCTTAAAAAGCTATAATCGATATGTTTAGTTAAAAGGAACTGAAGCAGTTGACTCCTACTCCTTCAGTTCATCGACGGGAGTATTGCCAATACCAAGCAGTGGAAGAAAAAAAATAAAATCACAAGTGGTAGCCCCCAAAATCAGGATTGTCTAAAGTCATGTTACAAAGACTCCAACATTTAAAAAAATATTTGACTTCTAGGTTTTGAGCCTTCAGGGGTCACAGGTCCAAGCTTTTCTCTGCAACCGTGAGTGGTTTGTTTTTTTTTCCCTTCCTTCCAAAAATTGAAAGCTGAAATTCTCATGTAATTACTTGTGCTGTCGATCGCAGTTAACGCCTGTGATTACATGAAAAGAAAATTAATGCAGTAATTGCATATCTCTGGGTAAGGAGGGAGGCATCAGCAGCAGGGGAGCTGGAGCCCCATGCCCACATTTGAAAATATAGAAAAACTCCAAAAATATTTAAATTGTATTCTATTACTGAACAGTGCAATTAGTCGCAATTATTTTTTTTAATCTCGCGATTGATTGCGATTAATTTTTTTTAATCGCTTAACAGCCCTAGTAGTTGCATGACTCCAAGAGCTGGGGCTTTAAGAAAAACACCAAATATCACGTGACTTGTGCTAAAGGTCACAAGGGTTGGCAACACTGCAGAGGAGACTTCAATGGAGCAAACGCAGGTGCTCAGGTGTCTTGCTAAATCAGGGTCTCATTCTCCAGCTGACATCCTACAGGAGAATTGCCCAAGTGAAGCATTTGAAACAAGCAAGTGAGGACAGTTTAAAAATAAACACAATTCTGATTGAGGGGCAGTTGATGGCAGTCTTTTTAATTGTTAATAGAAAAATGGACTAACCACTCAAAGCAGAAGGGCAGTTGAGAGTCCATAGGTTAGAAAACCATTGTGGAATGAACATGATATGTGCCTGCCATAACCCTGATCACTTTCTATGCCTGTTGTGTGTTTTTTCACCCTCCTTTCTCAGGAGGGTGCTTTGGGCTGTTGGCACAGTCTCTGTGTTTGTACACTATCTAGCATAATGGAGCAGCCCTCAATCCCCATCAGGGTCTCTGTTCACTACTGCAATATGCATTAGAAAATATAGTAACTGCTACGGTCCTCCAGTTTCAGTTTCAAAGTCTCACATAGGCTTCCTCCCATCATTTATGGTAGCAATGTGGGCTAGTGGCTAGAGCACTAGACTAGGATTCAGGAGATCTGGGTTCTGTTCCTTACTCAGCCACCGGCCAGCCTGCAGAAGTCACTTCACTGCCCTGTACCTCCATTTCCCCATCTGTAAAATGGGGCTAATGCTACTGACCTTTGTAAAGAGTCTTGGTGTGATGAAGTGGGACTGTTCTTAATGTTTCCTCGGAATACTGTAGGAGTGCCTCAGTTTCCCCTAAAAAGAAAAGGGGTACTTGTGGCACCTTAGAGACTAACCAATTTATTTGAGCATAAGCTTTCGTGAGCTACATGATGAAGTGAGCTGTAGCTCACGAAAGCTTATGCTCAAATAAATTGGTTAGTCTCTAAGGTGCCACAAGTACTCCTTTTCTTTTTGCGAATACAGACTAACACGGCTGTTACTCTGAAACCTGTCAGTTTCCCCTATGCATGTCTTGAGTCTCTAGGTGGTGGGGTAAGGGGATGTAATTGTTGGAGAGCAAAGGGCCAGCATACATAAATGGATGACACTCGGTCTCCTGGCAACTGATGGCCTCGGCCCTTCCCCCCTGCAAGGTGATAGCTAAAGGGTTGAAGAACAAAGGAATCAGGTGACCTCCTGGCCCCGGGAAAGGGACCAAGCCCAGAGGAGGAGGGCCTGGAGGGTGAGTCAGTTTGGGCTGGCTGGGGACAAGGAGTGAAGTGCAGACACGGTTGTCTGGCTCACTGCCCCCCAAAATGGACCCGGCTGAGGGGTCCTGTTCTCTGTACCTACAAGCTCTGTTTTAACCTGTGTTCCTGTCATCTAATAAACCTTCTGTTTTGCTGGCTGGCTGAGAGTCATGTCTGACTGCAAAGTTGGGACAGGACCCACTGGCTTCCCCAGGACCCCACCTGGGTGGACTCGCTGTGGGGAGCGCACGGAGGGGCAAAGGATGCTGAATGCTCCAAGGTCAGACCCAGGAAGGTGGAAGCCGTGTGAGCTTTTTGCCCTGAAGACAGTCTTCTCACAGAAAGGAGACTTCACCAGAGTCCTGACTGGCTTCATAGGGAGCAGTTCCAAAGCATTGCCCGGGAATTCTGTGACACTTGGTCTACCAATGAAAAGCACTGTGTAAGAGCTAGGTATTTAAGTAACCAGGGTTTTTTGTTTGTTTGTTTTTAAGCATTGATCAAATTGTGTCAAGGCCACTAAGTGTTACTGCAACCTCCAGAGATGTCCTGCAGAAGAGGAAGGAGAAGAGGGAAGGGTTTGTGGCATTTGTTTCTTTATGATGCAGAGAAAAGGCCTAAAAGATTTTGGTTCTGTTCCCCTAATTTATTTCCGCTTCTCCTTGCTTGTTTTTCATGAGAAACTCTCTGGATGACTGGGCAGTTGGGACAGGTGGCTATGACATTACAGATACCATAGAAATGAAGCCCAAAACACTGCGAAAGCAAATGCTTTTTAAAAGTCTTCGGCTTTGTTAACCTCTAAGAATCTTTTCATTAAAACAACCTCAACCCCTTCAAATTAAGAAAACATCTCCAAGAACATATACGAGGGCCTGGGAAAAGCAGAGTTTACATTCCTAATATTGCTGAGATAAAACAGGCAAACTCCCCCTCCCTCTCCCCCACTAAACTTTCAGAAGGAACCAACTCATTTCCCCCTCCACTTCCCCACCCCTTGAGGAGGGACATTTCAGATAAGTGTTTAGACTCTTTCCTGGGGCCTCCTCACAATGGGATCTGAGCACCAAGTAGTGCATTAAGTGCTGGGGCTAACATGATTCATTCTCTCATCTTCTGGGGGGGGAACACGATATTTTTTTTTTTTTTTTAATCTGTACGCACTACACCCCATCAACCACAAAGATTCTAAGTGCCAGACTGAAGTATAGGAACACACTCCTTTCTGCTGATTGGTTACTGTTTGCCTGCTTCTCTGTTCCTCTTTCCTTTTTTAAAAAGTTGGCTTGGTGGTTTGTTTTCCTGCAAGGGGTCCGGTCTACGCTACATAGTGAGGCTGACGGAAGGCAGCTTACGTTGACCTAACTCTGCAAGTGTCTCCACTACAATGGTGCTCCCGCTGACGGAAGTCACCCACTACATCGACTAATAACGCCAGCTCCGTGAGGGGCATACAACTTAGGTTGATGTAGTTAGGACAAGGGGGTCTGTGTAGACACTGCGTTACTTCCAGCGCCTGTTGGCGGTCTGCCCCCACACAGGGACTGACAGCCCCCCCCTGCTGCTACCTCCCAGTGTGGGATTGGGTGTGGGGGGGACTCAGGCTCTCCTTCCTGCCTCTCAATCTCACTGGAAGGCAGCCAGGCTCAGGCCCCCCACCCAAGGCAGCAACAGAGGGGCGGATAGCTAGAGCTGGGACCCCAGGCACCTGGTCTCAATTTCACAGCAAGGAGCCTACCAGCAATGACATTGACATCCTTGTCAGTTTCCCTGTTGCTATTATTTCACATTGGGTCACCAGAGGCTGCCAGCCCCAGGGTGGGGGGGAGGAGGGGAAGCTCCAGCTGGGAGCCCTGCCCTGGGCTGACAGCCAGAGACAAAATGTGAAATAATAGCCGCCGTGAAACTGACAAAGGTGTCAATGTCATTGCTGGTAGGCTCCGCCCTGTGAAATTGAGCCCTGGCCCTGACTCAGGGCTGGGGCTGTCTGGGGGGGGCTCCAGCTGCGAGCCCTGCACCGCTGTCACTGCCCCACTTCAGTGGGTGCCAGGGGCTGGGGGGCCTGAGGAGCCCCCTGGGGCAAGGGCACCCCCAACCCCCGGGTGCCAAAACGACAAGTTTGCCCAGGGGGCGCTTTCCCCTCAGAGCGGGCCCCCACCCCACCCCGCTGCTGATCTCGGGGGCGGGGGGCCGGGGCGGGGCTGGGATTTCAATCCTGCCCCTCCCCAGGGATTCACACCCTGCCTGTCCCGTGTCCGGCCCCCGGGGAGCGCGGCTGGCCCCGGCCGCCCGCGTTTGCATTCAGGCGCCCCGGGGCTCTGCTCGGGGGTGGAGGGCAGCGGGGCGGGGGCGGGCTCGGTGCCCCCCCCGGGACCCTCCCCTGGCTGCGGGGGGCGCGGTACCTGCTTGCGGGCCCGGATGACCTCGGCCACCCGGCTGCGGTACTTGTCGTTGCTGGCCTTGTTGTACTCGCTCATGGCGAAGCGCAGCGCCCGCTGCACCCCCTCGTCGTTCTCCTCGGCGTCCATCAGCCCCCCCAGCAGCCGCGGGGGCCGGTCCTTGGCCAGCGCCGCGCCGGCGGCCAGGGCCAGGGCGGCCAGCCAGAGCCACGGGGCGCGCATCGTCCTGCACGGGCCGGGGCGGAGAGCGGCGGTGCCCGGGGCCGGCCCCTGCGCCGCGCTATATCCCGCCTGGCCCGGGGGGCAGGCTCGGCGCAGGGCCCGCCCCGGCCGGCCCACATGGCCGCAGCCCGCGCCTAGCCCGGGGGGGGGGGCCGCCGGGCCACTGCCCCCGCCCCGCCCCTGCCCCCGGCGCACACGCGTCCCCCTGGCTTCGGCAGCGCGGAGCCCAGACACGAGCCAGCGCCATCGTGCCAGAAACTCAGCCCCCCCCCCCTCCCTCGCCAAGCCCGAGGTCACCGAGCCTGGGGCGGGCCTGGGGGGGTCTGCCCAGGGACTGACCCCTTAGCGATTGATCCCATCGCCCCTTGCCGTTCACACGCACACACACCCCCCCCAGACCTGCACTTGGCGTTGGTTACACCTGGCAAAGGGGGAGCTGTCTGTCTGTCTGCAAACAGACCTCGGGGACCTGGAAGCACATTTCAGTTGTCGTCTTCTCCCTGGCCCTTGAAATGTTTCCATTCTTTTTCTTCCCGCCATCGAAGTCCAATCTTGGGAGGGAAGAAGCTCATCAGAATGTTGAATTAAAAACATCATCAGGCAGCTCCACTCAGCCCTTAACTTCCTCTCCCGCTGCTTGACAAAACATGAACTAGACGTCAGCCCCCCAGACCACGACTGCTTAATTTACACTTTAGCTGATAGCTTTGAAGGTGCAAGGGGTAGGTTGCGTGGCATGCAGTGAACAGGGAGGGGGAAATAAATACCTTTGCTCCTTTTGGCCCAAGCGGTTAGCAGTTTGGCACCTTGTGGGTAGTTGCTGATAGGGGGCAGATATTTATGTCTGGTATTTCTTTCAGAGTAGCAGCCGTGTTAGTCGGTATTTGCAAAAAGAAAAGGAGGACTTGTGGCATCTTAGAGACTAACCCATTTATTTGAGCATCCGATGAAGTGAGCTGTAGCTCACGAAAGCTTATGCTCAAATAAATTGGTTAGTCTCTAAGGTGCCACAAGTCCTCCTTTTCTTTTTGGTATTTCTTTGGTTCAATCCCATGTCATTACAAAGAATGTTTCCCAGGACACAGTACGAACAAACAACAGAAAGCAGTTTCCTTGCTCATAATTCCAAACCTGCCTTTTCAGCCAGCACTCTGCCTCTAAAAAGGTCCCTGTCTTGGCTTCCCCTTAGAGCCATGCTACTAGAGCGAGTCTGGCTTTCTCCTGGCTTTTCAGGTACTTTCTCCTGCCTGTCTGCTTCTGACACTTATGGACACTTACAGCTGCAAACCAATCAGTGCACTATCCTCTGCATTTGCAATCACCTCTCAGGGAAATTCCTCTTATTTCTCCTCTATTAGTGCTTCCCTAGGCCTTCTATGTGGCCAGCGCTTTGGGCAGTGGCTTCTCTTTTTTTCAGCTATCTTACTTTCTAAAGGAGCTTAATTGCTTCTTCCATTTCGCCATTAGCCTCGAAGAGGTCTCTGATCTATGAGCAACTACAGACAGGCATGCTGGGAGCCACCAACATCTGCCAACAGAACAACATTGAGCAACTACATCATTCACCATCCAATACATGCACAGAAATATTGATTCACATTGAGCAGCACATTACTCCACAAGCTGCTTCAGTGATTTCCATGAGGCTGTTTGCAGTGTGAGGCCTGGTCTGTGTTTACAAGTTTACAAGTTTTCTGGCATAGTTCTGTTGGTTAGGGGTGTGATTCTTCTCTCGCCCCCCCACCCACACACACACAGAGTCCTGACTGACATAGCTATGCTGGCAAAAGCCCTGGTGTAGATGCATTTATACCAGTAAAAGGACTTCTTGTTTTCTGGTATAACTTATTTTGATCAGGGAAGTGGTATAAGTATTCTGGCAAATTTCAGAGTAACAGCCGTGTTAGTCTGTATTCGTAAAAAGAAAAGGAGGACTTGTGGCACCTTAGAGACTAACCAGTTTATTTGAGCATGAGCTTTCGTGAGCTACAGCTCACTTCATCGGATGCATAGCATATCGTGGAAACTGCAGAAGACATTATATACACACAGAGACCATGAAACAAAACTTCCTCCCACCCCACTCCCCCGCTGGCAACAGCTTATCTAAAGTGATCATCAAGTAGAGCCATTTCCAGCACAAATCCAGGTTTTCTCACCCTTCCCCCCCCCCCACACACACACATACAAACTCACTCTCCTGCTGGCAACAGCCCATCCCCCTTTGAAACCCCTCTTTATAATGCGCATGATAATCAAGGTGGGTCACCTCCAGCACTAATTCTGGCAAAAACATTCTTTTGCCTGTGTAAGGTTCAACTCCACTTTCTAGTGCGGACTAGACCGAAGATGCTGTAGATCGAGAGTGAGAAATCTTGCCCTGAATTAGATGGGGTCCTGCAGAAGAAATAGTAGGTGATCATGTAATTAGGGACTGTCCCATAATGCCAACGCACAAGAGAAAAGGCTGTGCCAGCTCCCTTAACCTTGGCCCTTCTTGACTACCGAGTGCTTTACAGACTTGAGTCTCAATCCTGCACACGCTGATTGCAAAGTTGTGTGTAACATCACATCAGTTAATACAACCCACATCAGTTAATACAAGACAACCTGAATTTCTTTGTGAAAACTAGCACACTGGCTTTAACGGTGCAGAAGGACTCCCCTCTGGCCCTTTGATTAGAGCTGGCTGGAGGACAGCAGTTCCATTTCGCAACTTCTGAGGTTTTGGAATTTGTTTTTGTTCTGCATTGGAAGGAAACCAAAACCTTTTGAATGTGTTCACTAAATTACCATTTTCAGATTGAAAAGCTCAGGGTTTCAATTTGGGGCTCTCTCTCTCTCTGACCAGAAGCGACCAGAGAGCTCTTGACCTCACAACTCTCCTCTATAAAAACTTAATCGAAACCAGTACATCGCTGCCGATGTTGTGGCTTTGATGAATCCGCTATTTCGACGAAATTTCATTTAATTGAAAATGTCCCACCCAGCTCCACTTCGCACATCTGCAAAGACTGGGGTTCCATTTCTTCAGACTCATCCTCTTGGCAGCTTTTCTTGGGGGGGGGGGCACTGCATTGCAATTTACATAGTCATCCATGTACTGGGGTCGATCCTATTTAACATATTCCTAAATGATCTGGACAAAGGGGTAAACAGTGAGGTGGCAAAATTTGCAGATTGCTCCAAAATTGCTCAAGAGAGTGAAGTCCCAGGTAGACAGCGAAGAGCTACAAAAGGATCTCTCAAAACTGGGTGACTGGGCAACAAAATGGCAGATGGAATTCAATGTTGATAAGTGCAAAGTAATGCACATTGGAAAACATAATCCCAACTATACATATAAAATGATGGGATCTAAATTAACTGTTACCACTCAAGAAAGGTTTCAGAGTAACAGCCGTGTTAGTCTGTATTTGCGAAAAGAAAAGGAGGACTTGTGGCACCTTAGAGACTAACCAATTTATTTGAGCATGAGCTTTCGTGAGCTACAGCTCAAATAAATTGGTTAGTCTCTAAGGTGCCACAAGTCCTCCTTTTCTTTTCACTCAAGAAAGAGATCTTGGAGTCATTGTGGATAGTTCTCTGAAAACATCCACTCACTGTGCAGCAGCAGTCAAAAAAGCAAATGGGATGTTGGGAATCATTAGGAAAGGGATAGATAATAAGACAGAAAATATCATATTGCCTCTACATAAATCCATGGTACGCCCACATCTTGAATACTGCGTGCAGATGTGGTTGCCCCATCTCAAAAAAGATATATTGGAATTGGAAAAAGTTCAGAAAAGGGCAACAAAAATGATTAGGGGTATGGAACGGCTGCCATGTGAGGAGAGATTAATAAGACTGGGACTTTTCAGCTTGGAAAAGAAATGACTAACAGGGGATATGTTAGAGATTTATAAAATCATGACTGGTATGGAGAAAGTAAATAAGGAAGTGTTATTTACTCCTCATAAAGCAAGAACTAGGGCATCAAATGAAATTAATAGGCAGCAGGTTTAAAACAAACAAAAGGAAGTATTTTTTTCACACAATGCAGTCAACCTGTGGAACTCCTTGCCAGAGGATGTTGTCAAGGCTACGTCTATAACAGCATTCAAAAAGAACTAGATAAGTTCATGGAGGATAGGTCCATCAAAGGCTATTAGCCAGAATGGACAGGGATGGTGTCCCTAGCCTCTGTTTGCTAGAAGCTGGGAATGGGTGACGGGATGGATCACTTGATGATTACCTGTTCTGCTCATTCCCTCTGGGGCACCTGGCATTGGCCACTGTTGGAAGACGGGATACTGGGCTAGATGGACCTTTGGTCTGACCCAGTATGGCCATTCTTATGTATTTATAAAAATACAGGGCTGGAAGGAGCCCATCAAGTCTCCTCCAACCTCTCCCCCTCAGCACTGAGGAGTAAAACACAACTATTCAACTGCTTATAGTATTTCACACCCACTTTACACAGGTGCAAGGCAGCGGAGAAACACGTCCTTTAAGAACAACCGATTTGTGTAACTGATTCTGATTTTTGTATGCAATGGTGTTGTAGCCGTGTGGGTCCCAGGATATTAGACAGACAAGGTGGGGGAGGTAACATCTTTTATTGGACCAACGTCTGTGGGTGAGAGAGACAGGCTTTCGAGCTACACCGAGCTCTTCTTCGGCTCTGGGAAACTGATTCGAAGTGTTACTGCTAAAAACAAGATTGTTTAACATAAGTAGTTAACCCAGGCCATGTCTACTCTACTAAATCGGCACTGCTGCAATCAATGCAGCGGTGTCCATTTAGCGGGTCTGGTAAAGACCTGCTAAGTCGATGGGAGAGCATCTCTCGTCGATACAGCACAGTGCAGACACTGCTGTAAGGCGACCTAAGTTACATCGACTTCAGTATGTAATTTACGAAACTGAACTAGCGTAATGTAGATCGACTTGCAGCCTTAGTGTAGACCAGGCCCCAGTATTTAGCAGACACACTTGAGCCACGTCTACACATACTGCACTGCAGCGGCGGCGCTGCAGCATGGGTGGTGAAGACGCATTATGCCAACGGAAAAGAGCTCTCCCATCAGCATAAAGAAACCCACCTCCACAAGCAGCATAAGCTATGTCAGCGGGAGAAGCTCTCCCATCAGGTTGGCAGCGTCTTCATTAAGCGCTATCATGGCGCTGTAAGTGTAGACAAGCCCTGAGTCAGTTTCCCAGACCTGAAGAAGAGCTCTGTGTAAGCTCTAAAGCAGGGGTGGGCAAACTTTTTGGCCTGAGGGCCACATCTGGGTATGGAAATTGTCTGGAAGGCCATGAATGCTCACAAAATTGGTCGTTGGAGGGCGGGAGGACTCTGGCTGGGGGTGCGGGCTCTGGAGTGGGGCAAGGGATAAGGGGTTGGGGGTACAGGAGGGTGCTCCGGGCTGGGACCAAGAGGTTAGGAGGGTGGGAGGGGGATCAGGGCTGGGGGAGGGGTTTGGGGCATGGGAGGGGTTCAGGGGCGCAGGCTCAGGGTGGTGCTTACCTCAAGTAGCTCCCAGAAACAGTGGCATGTCCCCCCTCCGGCTCCTACAAGGAGATGCGGCCAGACGGCTCTGCGTGCTGCCCTGTCCGCAGGTGCCACCCCTGCAGCTCCCATTGGCTGTGGTTCCCAGCTAATGGGAGCTGCGAGGGCAGTGCTTGGGGCGAGGGCAGCGTGCGGAACCCTCTGGCTGCCCCTACGCCTAGGAGCCAGATCAGGGACATGCTGCTGCTTCTGGGAGCTGTGCAGAGTGGGGCAAAACCTGAACCCCGCTCCCCGGCTGGAGCGCCAGAGCGAGACAAGCCCCAGATGCTGCTTCCCAGTGGGAGCTCGAGGGCCAGATTAAAATGCCTGGAGGGCTGTTTGTGGCCCCTGGGCCATAGGTTGCCCACCACTGCTCTAAAGCTTGTCTCTCTCACAACAGAAGTTGGTCCAATAAAAGATAATACCTCCCACACCTTGTGCCTTTGACTTTTGTAAACCTACTGAACAGACCGACGGTATTTATGCAATGCTAGAAGTAATGTAGAACCCCCTCCCAGTGACTATCTAGAAGAGGCTAATGTAGTCAGGTGAGGCCATATGTGACAATGATCCAAAAAAAACCCAAAGATTGAAGCACAAGGGCACAACCTAACAAGATTCAAATGCCTCACTCTTAGCCAAAATAAAGTGAAATCAAATCATTCATCATAATAAGTGCCCCATTGTCCCTGCAAGGAAAGACCAAGGATATTTTGATGACTCTAAAAAACCCCAGTATTTGCAAGCATTTCAACCAACACGATCAAGTTTCAGAAATCTTATCTTCCCTATCTCCTCCATACATAGCGTACCTCCCCAGTTTCAGAAAATGCAAAGCAGCCATTTGATCCCCATAACAGAAGTGGAGATTGTGACATATCACAATCTGCCCTGGAGCTGGGGTGGCGCACATGCATTGCCGGGCTGCCTCAGCACAGACTGAGGAACTGATAGTGACTCTGAGTCTGTTTGTTCTTTTTCCTCTCCTTGCTCCATGGGGGAAGTGACCTGCTGGTGGAATGTCTCTTTCCATGTTCTTCTTGCTTTCAAGCTACGACCTTGGAATGGCATCCGTATTGCTTATTATTATTTATATTACCCGAGTGAGTTGCGATCATGACCTGGGACCCCATTGCACTAGGTTCTGTACAACCACAGAACACAGAACAAAAGACAGCAGATGATCCAGACAGACCAACGGGTGAGCGCAAGGAAACAGTGGGACAATATGGGTCAGCATGACAGGCTGTGGCCTCGGCACACCAGCGGCCGAATTGATGCCTAGAAAAAACTTAACACAGTTTTAAGAAGGGATTTGAAGCAGGCTGAGGAGGTCGCTTTATGGGGTGCTCCTTCCAAGCATGAGCAGCAGCATGGGAGAAAAGACACAAGGGCTTGTTTGAGAACTTGGCCAAGGCTTTAGGGAGCTGATTGGCAGCGGTGCTGAGCATCTACACGGCACCCACTGGCTTCAGCTGGAATTGGGAACTCTGAAAACCAACTCTGAAAACCAAGCCCTCAGGTTCTCCGCAGTTAAGTCACACTGCTCTGATCCTTTGGGTGGAAGGCAAGTCTTCC
The DNA here is from genome assembly GCF_015237465.2 of Chelonia mydas. Classification (NCBI taxonomy): domain Eukaryota; kingdom Metazoa; phylum Chordata; order Testudines; family Cheloniidae; genus Chelonia; species Chelonia mydas. The sequence goes on from NC_057851.1 coordinate 196,969,974, forward strand.
TGATTGGGCTGAAGCCTCCATTGGAGGGGAAGGGATAAGCATGCATTTTTTGCATCACACCTTAAAGTCATAATGTTCCTACTGCAATTAACACCCCTCACTGCTCCTCAAAGGAGGGGTAGGGCCCAGGCATGGGAGGAGGAGGAGAGCCGGTAGCTCCTTCAGGCGCTCCACACCCTGTGGGGACAGCAGAGCACAGCACAGAGGACCCTGGCAGTTGCCGTGGGGATGAGGCCTGCTCCCCCCCAGGCATGCTGAAGCTTTGTGGCATTTCCAGGTTCTGCCCCCTCCCACCGTTTGGATTTGCTAGCGCGCATTGTCCCCTCCTGTGGAGGAAATGATCCCGGGAAGGATTATTTTTTTAACCTGTTTAGGTGCTTATACAGCTCCCATCTCCAACACGCCTCCTGCACATGAATGAATTCTCCTCCAAGCCTCCGTGTCCAGCCCCATTTCACAGATGGGGAACGGAAGCACAGTGAGATGAAGCCAAGGTCACACAGGGAGTCTGTGGCAGACTTGGGCACGGAACCCAGGTCACCCAAATCCTAGATTGGTACCTTAACCAGGTATCCTTACCTGCCAGGAATATTACACGGGGAAGAGCAGCGGCTAATGGAGCATCGTGGCAATAAACAGAGAGGGCAGTAGTCAGGTAGTCAGGCCAAGAGATGGCAACCGTGAAATGGTTTAGAGAATCACGTCCACTCGGCGGCTGCAGCCTTGTAATGAAAATGAGGGCAGTGCGCAGTGACTGGAAAGGCTGCGTGGTGTTTGCTGAGCGGAAGCAATGTGCAGTGTGAGAATTACCGCAGGGACAATCCTTGAAGTTGGCCACATGCTGTGCAACTCATTTGATGGAAGCCAAATGTGACAGTTGTTTATATCACGAGGTACTTGTGCACCACAAAAGACACGCAGTATGCAGGGAGAAAGAACCACCATGGTAATTTAGAGCGGACTCCATAGAAATCAATGGGAGTCTTGCTCCGTTTTCTTCAAGGGGCTTTGGATCAGGCCCTAACTGTTTTTAATCTTCATAGTGGTAGAGTTAGGTGCTCTGTCTTGCATTGTCAATGCCTGATTCTTGAAGAAGCAGGCCTCCTGTGTCATGATCAGTTATAGGCCCCTGCTTTCATGAAGTACAATCTCCCCTCAACTTCTGTTCTGGCAGCTGAATTCCAACACTGTTCCCAGGCTGCAGTACAAACCTGTGGGCTGTACAGTATTACAAGGGAAATTAGAAGGTTTTAATGAAGAGAGGAGGATTAGAGAGTCCAGGGCATGTTTTCAAACAGACACCTAGGGTTTGAAAAGCAGTGAGCCAGGGTCCCCGTTGCCTGCAGCTTATGTACTCATTTATTCAATGCAAAGCTAGTGCAGCTTGTGTAAGATGCTGCCAGGTCAATATAGTAACATTACAGTCACGTTGCTCTGGTGTAAAGGAGTAGGCAAGGGGCAGGGCACTAGAGAATCTGCCCCAGTGCATCCCATTTAAAAGCTAAAACCTTGCCCAACTTGCAATTATTATTGTGTATTTATTTGTGTTACCGTAGCACCTAGGAGCCCTCATCACAGATCAGGATCCCGCTGTGCAAGGTGCTTTATAAACACAGAACAAAAAGACAGTCCCTGCCCCAAAGATGTTACCTATTAACGGAACTTCACAGTCGTCTCATTGAAGGTTTTAAAGTAATGCCTTGAGTTCTCTGCTGGTGTTTCGTTGACTTACATGAAGTACATTCCTTCACACTACAAGTGAATGTGGCCCCAAGGCTACAATGAAATTTATCCAGGAGAACTCTCTCTCTCTATTTGTACTGACAATTCAAATGAGTCAGGAATGTCTCAGTGAGTCGGGAGTTAACTTTTCATGGGTGCCGGTCGGTTTCTATGAAAATTTTGGGGAGAGAATTTCTCAGGTCCAGTATGGAGTTTCTGGCGAGAGAGGTCCCTCCCCTCTCCCAGAATAGCCAATAGCATGGTGGTTCGGGTACTCGCCAGGGATGTGGGAGACTAGGTGAGGGCAATACAAGTCTCCCTGTTTGCTCTGTTTTTTCACAACAAAAGTTCACAGGGTCTCAGTTTTGTCCCGATACAACCAAGAAATTTTTTTTTTTTTTAATCCTTCAAAATGTTTGCAAGACAGGAAAACCCTTTCCCACCCAGCTCTATTCATGACCCAGAAATGGAGGGAAGGAATTGACCAGAATCAGTGCAAAAGACTGTTGCCCATAGGAGGAGACAGACAGATGTACAGGCATACAATGAAATCTACACAATTCTACACAACCAAATGCATTCACTAATAGGAGCTGATTATACCTGGAGGGGCGGGGCAAGGTGCTCTCCATCTGTTTAAATATGAGGCAAAGCTATGAAGTAAATACTATAGATATGGCGGGGGATGTTTCTAAGAACTTAAAGCAGCCAGGCCCAGATCCTCAAAGCAATTAGGCACCAAACTGCTGGTTCTGCGCCCAGTTCCCACTGGATTTCAGTCAGATCTGAATGCCTCTCTCCCTTTGGCTTGGGTGAAATCTCAGGCATATAACCTAAGCAATTGAACCAACTCTTTTGGATGCCACAGTGAATTTGCGGCCCCTAAAATAACTCCAGAGGGCCTGGCCACGCCTTAACTACACAGCCCCACCTTGGGGCAGTAGGGGGCTGCCCAGCCCTGCGGGAGCGCTGGAGACATTACACTAACCCAGGACTTGTCTGCACTGGCATTTCACCAGTGCACACCCCAGTGCAGGCATGGTTTATACCGGTGTAGCACCATTTGGGGTGAGTTACACTGGTGCGAATGGTGCTGCACCAGCATCAATTGTCAATATAAAGGGTTTGCACTGGTGCAGCTGCACTGATTTAGCTACCCCAGGGGTTAAAATTGCAGTGTAGGTGTGACAGACTGACAATATCCTGGAGAAACCTTATGGAATTAAGACAAACTGCACTGAATTAAGTTAGACCTAATATCTTTGAGGTCCAGTGTATTAAAAACGCAGGTGTGTCTGTTTCTAAGGCATGCCCAGCTCCAGCTATTGGCTGTGTGCATACAAAGCTTACCTACCTACCCACCCTACTGGCCCCATCCCGTCTGCTAACTTCATGCTGGCTAGCTCTTTTCAGAAGCTTCATGAGTTCAAATAGAGCTCTTTAAACAAGGCAGATTGGCAGGCGTGTTCAGTCTCTTAATCCAATGTTACTGTTTCTCTACAAGGCTGAACCCTCCATGACCCTCACGGAAAGCAATTACTGCAGTAGATGGTGTTAGGTACAATAGAACAAGCACATTTGAAAAAATAAACAGCTGTTTTAAATTAATCTTAACCTCCAGAGCAGCAAAAATCTCCCAGAGGAGACAGTACAAGCTGCTGTTTGACACAAAGCCAAATCCTTAACTGGTGTGACTCGGCGTCACTCCACTGAAGTTAATGGGAACCAAAAGCCAGGCCCGCAGGTAGTGTAAATCAGCACATTACCATTGTGGGCAGTTTACAGCAGCTAAGATTCTGGCCTTTGGGATTTTTCCCCTGCCCCGTAAATAGACAACGGGCTGCATTTTGGAGAAGTTCAGCTTGGAAAGGGCTGAAGTCCTGTGATCCAGATGCAAAATCAGTCAGCAGTTCATGAGGCAGCTGTTAGGAGTGATTCATATTTGAAGAGACAAATGGCCCCATTGGTGTCATCCCTGTATTTAAGGCCCTACATTTTTTGGTATTTACCAGTTTTCTCCAAAACATTCCTGGGTTTGACCTTTTTCTTTTTAACCTGAATTTTGGCCTCCTGACACTAGCCCTTCAGCATGGCTCTGTCCACTTCCCCTGCACATGCTCTGTAGATGCTTTGTGCCTCCAGGACTTGTCTACACTAGGACCCATAATTCACCAGCAGTTTCGGGTCCCCAACTTGGCAACCTTAAGGAAATGAGACTTGCCCCTTCTACCTACACTCTCTCTCTCTCTCTCTCTCTCTCTCTCTCTCTCTTTTCCCTCCTTCCCCTCCCCCCCGTGTGGCAAGCTTGGCGCACACCACAACTTTAACATTGACTAGCACCGTTAAGGTCCAACTGTGGTCTCCTTAAGCCTCAGAACAGCCCTGTGAGATGCACCAAAACAAATTCATTCCTTAGAATGGCTTCAAATGAGTCCTTGAGGACCAGCTCCTCAAAAGAGCTCAGAGTCCAGGGTGCTGGGTTCTTTTGAAAATGTGACCCTTATTTTCTGAGCAGTGACAAAAGAATAGGGCCAAGTAATTTATAATAAAATAATAATAAATTAAAGTCTAGCTCTTAGCTAGTGCTTCTCATCGGCAGATCTGAAAGCGCTTTACACAGCAGGTCAGCTGGGGAAACTGAAGCACGGGAAGGTGAAGTGACTTGCCCAAGGATATCCAGTAGGCCAGCAGCAGAGGCGGGACTAGAACCCCAATCTCCTGAGTTCCAGTCCAGTGCTCTAGCCACAAGTCAGGTCTAGTAATTTAAGAACCAGGTAACAGACTTAGCCTTGTTTGAACTTAGTAATTAAATTACTAAGATTTCCCAGTCCTACATAGTTCCTGTCTATATTCTTCCCCGCCCCTGATCCAAGGAAGTTCTGCCCAGTTTGAACCCCCTTCACCCACATAAATGATGGGAATACCTAGGGTGTAGCTAATGTATCATTGTGTAAACATTTGTATTAATAATTCTTGATGTTGTCATTCTGAATAAGCACAAGAGAACAAGTCATTTTTTCACTTCTTAGGAAATAAAAAGTATTAAGTCACTTCCAGAGCTCTGTGTAAGCTCGAAAGCTAGTCTCTCTCGTTAACACAAGTTGGTGCAATAAAAGAGATTCTCACCCACCTTGTCTCACTAATATCCTGGGACCAACACGACTACAACAACACTGCATACAACAAAAATTGACATGCATCCGACGAAGTGGCTATTCGCCCACGAAAGCTCATGCTCCAGTACGTCTGTTAGTCTATAAGGTGCCTCAGGTCTCTTTGCCGCTTTAACAAAAATTGAGTCATTCTAAATAATCATCTAGGGCCATATTAAAAATCTGGGCAGGTTTTAAGCAATGATTTCAATGGGGAATTCTGCTTGAAAGCTGGTGGCACGTTATAGCGATTAGCAAATAAAAATGACAAGGTAATTTTTTTTCTTTGAGTGAGGTGATTTCTATGATCAGTAATACCGGTAGAGGGATAGAGTGACTGTGCACTCGGAAATGTTACATGCAATCTGGTTCTTAGATGATCCTGAAGACTCTATTGCCATACGTTTAAAAATAGCAATAAGTTGCTCCTGTTCTCTCTCTTTTTTTTCTCTCAGTCTGCAGGAGAAATAGCTTGCCTTGTTTTTAATTGTTTTGCTTTACGTTTGCTCTTGTCTCTGTGTCTCCAAAGAAATAATTGAGACTAAGTTTAATCGAGGAAATGAGTTTTGCATTCAGTCCCTGATCCGGCAAATCGCTTAAGCACGTGCTTAACTGTAACCCTAGGAGTAGTCCCAGTGACTTCAGTGGAACTCTTTATGTGCTTAAAATTAAGCACGTGCTTAAGTGCTTTGCTGGATCGGGGCCCTAGTGCTAGCAGTGGCTAGGTCCATGGTCCATTCTTATCTCTTGCAGAAGTGGGTTCCAAAGTCTGATCCAAAGAGTCAGATGTTTCCATAGAAATTTTATTAAAAGGCAAACAAAAAAGGGTCAGCGTCTAAAGATAAGAGTGATTCTCTGAGCTGGCTTTGGGCCATGCCTTCCTATCTGCTGCATCCCATGGAGAGTAGCAATCTCAGTGGAGCAGAGAAGCCTCCAAACGAAAGGGAAGCAGGGCCTACGTTGCTTGCTCTCCCATGGGCCTGCAGAAAATTCTCCTTGAGAGACCTGTGCAGGGCAAGCTCTGCAGGTGTGTGGGGTGAAAGCTGGGGTGGGGCTGGCGAGCAGCCTCTGACTACAGCACGCTCTGCTCTGTACCTTGTGGATTTCCACTGCCTGCACCAGCAGTAACTGCTCCAGAGAGGGGGCTTTTACACAGTGATACGGGCTGCAGTCCACAGTTTCCAGGCCAGCAATTCTGCTAATGGGCAGGAAGCTCAGCGACCCTCCCAGAGAGGGAGGCCCTTCAGGTGGTAGATGGGTCTGTGTGGACTTCCCAGAAGCTGCTGGCTTACCAGCCAGGGCTCCTTCCCTTCCACATGAGCCCAAACCGTTGCCATCCTCCCGCAATGCCTACTCTGCTAGTGCTCACTTGATGACCTTTGGGGGGGTGGGCAGGTCTCTGCCTTTGAGGGACACGAAGTATGTGATTTACTAAACACACAACACTGTCCATTCAAAAAAGAATTACCAATAATGGGGGGCGGGTATCGATCAATCACTCATTTCTGGTCTGAATCCATTGTTCTGAGCCACAGAGTCTCAGTGGTTTTGATGTGGTCTCCTGCACTAAGCATTTCTTTAGAGGGTTCCCGGATGTCTCCCCTCTGCCTAGTGGTAGCAGTTGTCAGGGCCGTGGACGGAAATCAGTCTGGGCATATTCTTAGCATAACTTGTTTTATTTACACCATATAGGCCGGCCCCTGAACCGCGATGGTCACACATTCTGCTAGCTCAGCATTTCCATGCCACAGGCTCTGCTTGCATCTCGGGAAGTGAAACCCTCTCAGTTTTGAAACATTCCAGAGCAGGGAACAACATGTTCTCATGGGACTGGACTGGACGCCCAGCTGTTTCTCATTAGAAACGACTTAGGACCTTTTCCATACTGTGCACACAGGGGCTGAGAACTTGACATGTTTTCAAGGTCTCAGTTGGCACAGCACAAATTCTCAGGGAATCACAATCCTTTGGCGACAGATCCAAATGGGCCAGATTCAAACCAGCGAGCAATAATGGAGGTGCACACAAGCAGAGGGGGAAATTCGTCTGCTAGATTACACAGCATTGGGGGGTCCTTTATAATGAAAGATTTAAAACCCTGGGCATGTGTGCTCATGAGAAAAGAAGACTGAGGCGGGGGACACGTGATAAGTCTTCAAACATGGCTGCTATAAAGAGGGTGATCAGTTGTTCTCCATGTCTACGGAAGGTAGGACAAGACGTTATGGGCTTAATCTGCGGCAAGGGAGATTTAGGTTAAGTATTAGGGAAACCTTTCTAACTCGCAGGGTAGTTAAGCTCTGGAATAGGCTTCCAAGGGAGGCTGTGGCATCCCTCTCACTGGAGGGTTTTAAGAACAGGTGGGACAAACACCTGTCAGGGATGGTCTAGGGGTGCTGGACTTAATGACTTCTTGAGGTCCCTTCCAGACCTACATTTCTATGAGTCTATGAAAGGTGCTCTCTGAATGGAAGACAGTACTATCATATAAGCAAATATCAATGATCAATATTACATGACTGCTTAATGAATACAAATAAATGTACAGAAAGCCTCTGCATTTTGCTGCTACAACCAATGTCAGGTGCTCTGCATTTATTGATAACTAAACATCCCTTGGGGGAACTGGGTTTTGGTATGTTCAAGTGTTTGGGGCATGTCTGACCTTCAAAGGGATCTTCTTGCTTCCATGAGAACAAGGTCCGAGCAAGAGTCTGTGATATTCATCATTAATTTACGGTTTTTCTCCAGTTAGAAAAGCTTCACTCATCCAGACAGGGGAGCAGAAACAACCTGGTGCGACTTAGGCACCCGGACGCACAGCACAGGTAGTAAGCAGGAGAAGCAGGCGGCTCACAGACCGCCCGATAAGCTGATGTTTGTTTGCACAAACTAGCAGGCGTCTCTTTGGGAATAACAACCATACTCGCCGAAATTAGGATCAATTGTTGAACAGAAAAAGGGCTCAGTTCACTGGATAATTCCTTTACAATGAATGATTTGATCAGTAAAATAAAAACGTGCATGTGTCTCTTCTGTTAGGCTAGTAGGAAACTAACCATGCTTATGGTCATACTCCAGGTGACTGGGTACTGTTTATCTTTAGAATTGGGATGGGAGTTTCATTGAAACAAGGGAATTAGGTGCTCATATCCCATTGGAATGCACTGGGGAGTTCGGAGCCCAGCTCCTTTAGGTGCTTCCAAAAAATCCCAGCCCTGCACTCTGGGGCTGTCTCTCGACTTGGAGCTGGGGGTGCGATTCCCAACTCACCTAAACATACCAGCGCTAGCTCTCACTCAGGCAGTGTGCTAAAAATAGTAGGGTACCCATGGCAACACAGGCAGGGTCAAGCAGCAGCAGGGGGAGCCACCCCAAATACATACCCATGAGCTCCAGTCAAGCTAGCCCGTGCCACTGCTCTCTGCTGCCCGTGCTACACGACTATTTTGGGCACGCTCGCTCAGTGAGAGCTAGCACAAGTATGTCTATCCGGCCGGGGATCTCACTCAAGTGCAACTCCAAGCATAGACATAGCCCAGACCCTGATCATGCATCACTGAAGTCCAGGGGAGCTTTGCCATTGACTTTAATTAGCATAGGATTGAGCCCTAACTCTGTCAGCCCTTGAGACATTAGTCGAAAGCCCACAGTGAAATTAATTCGATGGATTCATCCTAACCCCGACTGGAGTTCCGGCCACTTCACAAACCCACGGTACAGATTTGGCACCGGGGCAGTGCCAGGTTCAGAAGATGCCCTCCACTGGAATAATTAAGATTTCTAGGCACAACTTTGCTAGAAATCGTGCAGTTACCCGCCACATGCCATACCCAAGGTGGGGCTGTTAGGCTGCTGGTTTTATGAGCATTCAGCCTCATGCAAACATTCAGTAATAAATCAGGCAACGTTTCCCATTTCCCATTTTTACAAGAGAGCTTTGTTTTAACCGTCTATGACATTATCTCGTGCTTGCAGATCATGTGAAAGTGGAGGAGTAGCATATTGTGGTGGCAGCATCACGAGCTGGTGCTGTTACATGTCGTCGTTCAAGGTTTTATTTCCACGGTGTGTGAGCCAATGTTCAGTCTTGGGGAAACATGCTATGATTGTAGTCGGTTTTTGTTTTGCACAGAGGCAGTGATTGGTCCATGGAGAGGGAGCTGGGTATGTAGCAGAAGAGTTTTCTCTCTTCCATGGGCTCTGATCAGAGCCAGTGCTCCCTGGGAAGTGGGCTTTGATTCTATGCAACTGGTTCAAACTGGATTTTCCAGAGACTAGGAAACAAAGAAAGGGCTTGTGGTATAAAAGGATGAGTTTGAAGCAACCCAGGCCTTCTTTTTGCTCCAGCAAAGGGACATGAACTTTTGTCCAAGTGGCTCCCAATCCTGCTGAAGGGCCAGAGGGACTTTGGCTGCTAAGGCACTATAAGACTGATGGGTGATTCCTGGTATGTTTAGTGTGTGTTTAAATCTGTTTATCGGTTTGTTTGTTTTTTAATGTTTTCCCTGTAATGCTTTTGACCTATGAATAAAAGTGCTTGCTTAGAAAGAGTTGTTTGGATTACTGGTAGATCACACCTGTCCTAGCCCTCAGACAGAAAACAAAGTACAGGCATTGGCCGTTGGACAGCCTGGCTTATTGGGGCTATCACAGTGTACGACAGCCTCAAAAACTCCCTGGTCAGAAGAGAGGGGGACACAGGTCCCTGCCCAGACACAGGTGATGGCTGGAGTCCTGAGCCTTGTTTGGGCCCTCCTGAAGTGAACCATGGAGGGGAAATACAGGTGCAGTTACCCCAGAAACTGTGACAAACAGTATTGTCAGCCCCACACATTCAAAAATCAGGAGTCAGGTCCCCCAAATCAGGAGTTTCCCTTAAATCATGAGACTTTTTTTTACTATATTTTGGTTGCTTTTTATTTGCTTTCGGGGTTTTGAAGCTTAAGGGTACACTTTTGTCACACTTTCAAGCTTTTCTCTGCAGTCATGAGGACTAGAAATGTTTTGTTTTGTTTGTTTGTTTTCAAAGGAAAGCTGAGAGTCTCATATTCACATAAGTCTCAAGTCTCATTTTGATGATACACAGACATTATGATTTCCACCCTTCCTCTTTTCTAAAATGGGTTGTTTATAGAAGAAATAAAGAGAAGTTTCACAGCTGGATGCGGAAGTAAATTGGCCACCTTAACTCTTAATATTTTCTTTCCACTTCTTTTTGGTCTTCTTGTGCCATCCTAAAGGAAAAATAGAGGGCAGAAATTCCACCCACATGTGCTGTTTTGTGTTACTATTCCATCAGACACGCAGCTGTTCCCTGCTGAAATTCAAGAAAAAGATTGACCATAGTCAATTTTGTCTACTAGAAAATTGGTCTAAACCCATAACACCATATTCCTCAAAGTTGTACTTATCCAGCTGCAAAAAAGAGAAAGTCATTATTATAGCACTTAATAATACCCAGCATCTTTCATCAGTAGATCGCTAAGCACTTTACAAAGGCGGTCTCTACACTTCATCAAAAAATGTCCAACTAGCTCTATCCAAAATTACCGATCACTTTTGAAAATTCAGGTCACAATTTGATACAGCATCTGCTGTTACCAACATCAAAGGACGTTGAACTAAGACATTCAGAGGAGAGCACATCTCTTTGGTTTTACCAGCCATACCAGGGAAGAATTTAGGCAGCCAATTACTAAATCGGAGAAGTGGATCTCCTGTGCCTGACGTAATTTGAAATCATTCAGGATCGGTCCCTGCACCCTAAAACGTCTCTGCCAGAATCTATTTGTGTCAAGTGGTTTTGAAGTCACCTTTGGGAAGAAAAGATGAACATTACAACAGGAAGCCATTGGTATAGGCTGTTCCTTCATAGATGCATTTTTTTAAAGTTTTGAACCAATAAATTATCAGTTGATCACCCCAAAAGAGGAACAACTGAGGTTGGCTGTCAGCCAGAGGAGGGTGCAATTGGGTAGATTATCTTCAGTGGGCTTTGAATCAGGTGCTCAGAAAATCCAGAATTAGAGGTAGAGATTCTGAACATGGTTTATGCCCTTTCAGTTCATTCTGTTATTCTTTCTTTCTCAGCTTAGCATATTTCCCTTCATTTATAGGTGAAAAAAATCCTTCCAGTGGGCCATTGTTAATAAAGACAAAGGAAAATTCAGAGCTCTTTCTGACTGATTACCATTAATGGCCTGTTCCATAATCCCTTGCACCTGAGCTAATACCATCCACTAATCCCGCATTACACATAATTAACAATGTCCATTTTAATACTATCAGGAATGTGGCAAGAACCTTTGCTTTTTTTTTTAAGGCTTTCACTTAGACAAGAGTAAAGCATTTCAAGGACACTCCTACTGGGCTTAGCCTTACGAGCAGCTCCCATGTCAGGTTATCCAGGACTGCCAAAGGCGTGTGAGCTGTTCTAGCCTGATACCTGAACTGAAAGGGAGATGTCCCTTCACCGAGGCATCAGCACTATAGGCCCGTGCTTCGGGCCCAGCTTCTGGAGTCACGTGATGAAATCAGGGGAATCTCACCTTTCCCGTTACGGGCCTGATTATGTGCTGTGTCTCCAGACCAGAGAAGATGGGGCAAAAGAGGTGTTAAGACAACTTTGTGCCCTCCGAATCCAGGGCTTTACAGGGACTGTTTGGGACCACTGTGTAAGTCACAACAGCCTCCCCACTGCTGCCCATGGCATGCAGTGCAGCCCAGAGTGGATACAGAAGTGGTATGAAACAAAGTGGACTATGGTCCCACCTCTCTGGCTTTACCCCAGCACCTCCCACATGCAGCTGCTCTTGGAGGTTACCTATAGTGGTCCAACGCAGTGCCTGAGTCGGGGGAATTACCTGTTCACAGCCCCTGTTGGCCATTGGAGCAGGGGTTACAATCCCTTCCTATGTTTCTGGTGCCTGGTCTATATTAGAAAACTTGGCCCAGAGTAATTACATCGCTTTGTAGTTATTCAGCTTGTTTTACTGTTTTATCTATTCCAGTGCGTTTAAATTGAAGTAGCTGAATAACTATTTTAAATAATAAAATGGCGTATTTTTCTTTTAAAGAAATAATGGACTTAATAAAACTTGTATTGTCAAGGAGAGGGCTGGGCCGTACAGGGCATACATTTCTGGGGGGAAATCTAAGACTGGGGATGTATTGGGGTCACCCTGCAGAATAACCCAGGCTGGTGAGAGCCAGAGTGTAACCCATGTATATCTGGCAGGCTGCAGTTACACACAGACACTCGGGGTGCGGCTTGCATGCTGGAAGGCTGTTTGTGAGCAGCCCAGATGGGAGCTACTTCAGCAAGGCATTGTAAGGCACCCAAGGTTGCAGGGCAGGGGTGACACAGCCCCCCACTGGTCTGGATTGTAGCCTGGATCTGATTTCTTTGAAATGGTAAAATTCCTAGATTTGCTGACGACAAATAACATGGTGACTGCAACGCTGCAAACCAGGGTAGACAGCATGTTGTAACGCATTCAGCAAAGGATAGTTTGCAATGCAGGAAAGTACCCAGACTAAAGGGAATATACTGGGGTGTAAATTAGCTGAAATAAATGATCACAGTTCCATTGACTGCAATGGCGCTAGGGCAGTTAACACAACTGAGGGTCTTCCCCAGTATCGGGGTAGGCAGTTAATGAATGTTTAAAGCCATGATACTCAGACTTCAGTGGTTCAAGTTAGCGATCAAAAGAGTCACAGCTGTGTGAATTCATTGTTTCATTTTATATATTCTCACAGCAAAATGACTGACCAAGTATTATTATTTGATCAACTACAATTGGTTAATAACGTGGGGAAAGCATCCTTTAAAGAGCCGCTTGCGGCTCGCGAGCCTCCGGCTGAGCATCACTGGTTTAAAGGTGAGGAGGACACCATGTAAACAGGAAAGTCAGGGTCAATGGGGTGAATTTCTCAGGTTCCTGCTCCACCAATCCTGGGCTGCTTCCAGGTTGGGGGAGAGGTAAATTCTTAGGGCAATTACTGCTCCTCAAGCAATATCAACCCTATCCCTTCATGGAACTCACATGCCATTTGTAGCCCGTCACATTGTTCACTCTGTATGTCTGTTATACCCCTTGGCATGTCTAGTTATACTGTAAGCTCTTCAGGGCTGAGCCTGTCCTTTACTCTGTACAGTGCCTGGTGCAATGAGGGCCCTGATTTCAGTTGGTGTCCCTCTCTGGGCAATTATACAATTATAAATAATAAATCCTGGGAATAAAGGGCCTGATTCTCATTTACACACAGGGTCCTGTACATCACCCTAACAGTGTCACGGGACCTGAATTATCGGTGCTCCCACTCTGGGCACGTCTACACTGCAGTCAGGAGGGGTGACTGCAGCAGGTCTTGGCATCCCCGAGCCGGCTTTGAACAAGCTAGCTCAGCTGGAAACAGCAGGGTAGCTGCGGGGGCATGGGTGGTGGGGGCGTGGGCTAACCCGCCTGAGCACAACATTTGCTTGGACCCTGGGCACCTACTCGGGTGGCTAGCCCATGCTGCTGCGGCCATCCTGCTCTTGTTTTCGTGAGCTAGCTCACTCAAAGCTATGCTGACAGGTGCTGTCCTGATTGCTGTGTAGACACATCCTCGACGGCTCTGTAACAGTGCCAGACTGGTGGGGGCTTAGTCTCATGGATTTCTGTCCACAAAGCGGGTAGGGTAAAATTTTCAAAAGCATGGGAGCCTTTAGGAGCCAACCAGTGCTTCGTTTGTAATGAAAGAGTTGCAGGGGCTCAAGCAATTTTTCCACCTTCATAGCTATCTCGGCAAGCCCAGAGGCCCCAGGGCTATGAACTGCCAGGCTGAGCCCGGGCACAAGTGAAGCCCTGGAGCCGATATCTCACTGAAAGCCACTTTTGAAAATGGGACTTCAGGTCCAAAATCACTTGGGAGCATTTGAAAAATTCCCCCTCACTCAGGTACTTTTCACATCCCCCCTCCCCCCCCCCCCCCCCGTAAGTCACACTTTAAAAAGCGGTCTCTGTCTTTCTTGCCCCTTTTGCTGGTTTTGGCCTGACGCACAGGCCAGCCACTGCACTGCAGCCCTTGTCCATTCCAATGGATTAGCAAGGCACCGGAAATTTTCTTCGCCCCACTCAGTTCTTTGGGAACTGATTCAAAGCTCTCCCACTGCCTGGGTCAGTGACTCCACCACAGGACGAAATGGTTCTGACACAGTCAGTGACTCAGTGACCGGCGGCGCCAGACTCAGACGTGAGGTGAGTGTGTGCAAATCCACTGAAGACAAAGCAAGTTCTCCCCCACGCCCTCGGTCGGCGTTTGACCCCATCTCCAACCATCACATTTCTTACCCAAACCATCTCCCCTAGTCTCTGGGGGGGAAATTCCATCCCCACACCCAGCAATCATGCCGTGGTCCGTGGCTAGAGTTCTCCTTTTGGAGCCACAGTGTTAATAACTGGAGGGGCAGGAATGTTCATACCATGACTGAGTCATCCAATGGTCCATTCTGGACTCGTTTGAAAAAAAAAAGAATAGCCAGGGGGGGAAATATCTGTGCATAATAGACAACACAACTGACACCATACATGTCTCTATAATTCTCTGCAGCTTTGGCCATGGGTACCACACTTCTATGAAATTAGAGGTCTTATTCACTGGGAATCCTTTCACTGACTTCCATGGGCCTGGATCAGGGCCATGGCCAATGTCTGGCTTTTAGCTGGGCTCATCTGTGGGTTTCTTTGTAAGCAATGTTCTGAGTGCCCTGCACCTTGTTACGCCTGCCCTGTCCCCAGACATCCTAGCCGTTTCTGTTTTGCCAGACTCCCGAAACAGCGGTGTTCAAATAATACCACCGTTTGTGTGGAAATGTGCAGCTTAAATCTGAACCCTGCATGTCAGCTTTTCTGCGCATAGCCAGCCAGGGTTTCAACTATACATCAATGAAATGTCCAACGACAACAGAACCTAACATGTCATTGCTTCACAGCATGTACCAGTACCCTCTGCAGGAGCCCAGATGCCGAATTGTGTTCCTGACCCAGACGGATTCCATACTGTAAATCTAGGCACCCAACTCCCAGGAATTTCAGTATCCACTGGACTTCTTTAAAAACCCCAGTCTTGGAATGTGTCACGTCTGTGTTCTCTCATCTAGGAACTGAAAACTGAAATCAGCCAAATCGTCTGCTGAACCAGCAGACTCCACACAGCTTGCTTGGCCTAGACTGTGTGTGAGTATAACATTCGGAACGGGTGGTGAAATCCCCCAAATGCTCATCTGCTATAGGCCAAGCGCCAGTGAAATTAATGCTCCTGTAAAGCTAAAAGGTTGCAAAGCTGTCTGAGGTGACGCTAAACCCAAAGGCACTCAGAGACTGCAGTGATCAGTATAATATAAAAACAGATTGATAGATGCCTGCTAACACCACTAAAAATAACCTAAGATAATACCTAGTTCTCATATAGTGCTGTTCATCAGTAGATCCCAAAGCACTTTATAAAGGTCAGTATCATTATCCCCATTTTACAGATGGAGAAACTGAGGCACAGAGAAGTGCAGTGACTTGCCCCATGTCAGAGGCAGAGCTGGGAACAGAAGGGAAAGTTTCTAGCCCTCATGACTGCAAAGAAAACCTTCCCGGTGTGAACTGACTGTCACCAACTCACTGCTGTCTTCCTGAGTCTGCAGACAGCTTGAAACAAAGACTGTGTGAGCTGTGAATGTCCTCACCTCTTCTCATCTCACTGGGGTGTTAACTACGAAACTTGATGATGGCACTTTAAAATATCAGTATTCATGATTTTAATGGATGAGATGGAATGGCGGGACAGGAGTGAAGCCCTTTGGTAGGTGAGGATTGAGGAAATGCAGAGGCAAGAGCAGAGGAGATAAACACAGATGGGAGAGAGGGAGAGAAACAGAGAGGGGAGGATGGGAAAGGAAGAGACACTAAGGGCAGGATGATGTCATATGGGACAGCAATGATCCTGAACGTATATTGATCATAGATAAATATTTAGGCTGGTATTCAAAGGGACCTAAGGCATTCAGGAGGCAGCATTCACTGAGAGTCAGTCAGTGAGAGCTTGGCATCTAACTCCCTTTGGGTGCTTGAAAAATCCCAGCCTTTGCTACTCCAGAAAAGCTGAATTCCACCTCCGGTACCTGTGCAGTGCAGTCCTCCTGGGTATTCCACTGGGGATTGGGCAGGAGATCCTAAACTTACAACTCAGTCCATGGATCCTCATTGAAAATGGAATCCAGCCTTCTCCGCAGAATGGCTGGACACTGCTGACGTGAACAGGCAGGAAGGACGAGCTAGTGCCTGTGATGTGTTGAGAGTTGTGTTAAAATTGTAAGCTGTCGCTTTAAATGTCTTGGGTTTTCCTGGTCCTGCTTGCAGGCTAAGGGGCTCTGTAGGGAAGCGTGAGATCTGGGCATAGCAGCAGTCAGTCTACAGACAGCAAGCTACGGTAAGGTGGGTTGATCTGTGCCTCTCTGGTTTTAGGGAGCAGCCTGCTTTGTCTCTCTGCTTTGGGGTTCTTGAGTATTATCGTTCTGAATTCTAAGAAATAAAGTCGTGTTACACTGAAGCCTTCCAACAAGAATATTTATGTACCTTCTCTGTGCATATGCTGTAAAACAAAACAGCACCACACTGCCCCGCAACAGAAGCTGCTCTCCCTTCTATGAGACATACGCTGATATCGGGGTTTAGTGGAAACTGAGCCCCTTGCTGGGTTGGGGAGTCCTGTGAGAGCAATCACATGGCCCCATGGGGCTGGGAATAGTTTAGGACTCAAGAGTGGGGTTAGCACCGACTGCCTGTGCAGGTAATTCTGTGACGCTGGTTCCTAATGAGACAAGCACACTAGCTAACGCACACAGTTACCTTAACAGCACCAGCAAGAGAAGGGGCCAGCCCCTGCTCTCAGAGAGAGACTTGCAGAGACAGTGTGGCTGACTCGGTAAGAAATAAGAGACGCTGCTGTTGTGGATCATTGTATCCTCTCCCTGTACAGCAGCCTTATCGGTGTTGTTTTTAGTGACAGCTCTCTACAGCCTTGTCTCTGCAGCCTGTGGTGAGGTGTCCACCCACACAAGCCCAGAGCGGGTTAGTGTGGGCCAGGAGGGGATCAATTAAGATAAAATGCTGCTGGGGGGCGGGGGGGTGGAACCAGGGCTTGATACAGCCCAATGGCAGCTGAAGCCCAGCTGGGGGCAGAGGGACTGGAACAGGATTATAAACCAGGAAGTGAGGGCAGGGGAGGCGTCTGCAGTCACTCTTTAGAGGGAAAGGGAGTTGGGTAGGGACAAGGAGGCAGTCCAGGGGGAGAGTAAGCCTGGGGATCCTGTCCTAGCCTAAGGAGTCCAGCAAGAGGCCAAGAAAGGTGAGGTAGCCACAGGGAACAGAGGAAGCCCCAAGGGTAAACCCAAGGATCGGCAGAGATAGAGAAGCATTGTAGGCAGGAGCCTAGGGAAACAGCACCAGGGTGTGAAACTGAGCAGAGCTAGATCGCTAGCCATAGGGTTTCCAGGCTGGAACCTGGAACTGTAGCTAGACCCGGGTTCCCCTATCAGCCCCTGAGAAAGTGGCCCAGGATCTGGAGACTTGAACAACTGTCCGAGACAGCATCCAGACAGCTTGTCCGGAGGGACTGTGTTACCATGGCATGGGGGGGACTGTAGAGTGACCTGGCCAGAGAGCCGAGTCATGCAGAGGGAGCACCTGGAGTCATGAAAAGGGAACACCCGAGTCACAGAGTGTGGGTGTGTGTGTGGGGGGGGGGCACAGCATGAGCAATTACTGAAAGGGGTGCCAGATGGGGTGTGAGGTCATTCCCAGACCCAGCCACAAGGAGGCGCACTTGCAGCAAGTGGACCCCGGGGCGTAGCCTTTTAGCCGTCCAGGAGCAGAGAACTAAAGGGTTTGCAACCTATCTGACAGGCAGCAGTTCGGGAAGTCAGCTATCTACCCCAGAGCCATGTCTTTGCTGCTGTTTTCTCCTTTGCTGCCAGTGGCTGTTAGCGTGACAGAGTTCTGGCTGGCATGTGTGTGCACCGCTGCCTTGATCTGCTCCGAGTGTTAGGAGCTGTACGCCATTATGACCTAGCGGCCCTGCCTGAGATCAGGGCCCTGCTGTGCTAGGCCCAGTACGTACACATAACGAGAGATGCTCCCTGACCCACCGAACATACAACAGGCAAAGAGGGGGAGTGGAAACAGAGAGGCACAAAAAAGGGAAGCGATTTGCCCAAGTTCTCACAGCAAGTTTGTGTCAGGACTGGGACTCCAGCCAACATCTCCAGACTCACAGTTGTGTGCCCTTTCCGCTAGACAATGCTGCCACCTGCTGTGCAGGCCTACACACTGCTACAAGTCAAGGAGCTTCAAACCGTGGCGGGGCCTTCCTTGCTGCAGCCGCAGGACCTCGATTATATCAACCCTTTTAATTGCAAAGGACATGCAGCTATTCTGACTAGTTCTGAACTGGATGTGATCACCTGTGAAACCTAGACACACAAGGAAAACCTCTGCCTGGCTGCGGGGCAGTCTACCAAACCGTTCAAAAATTCCAACAAGTTCCAACAAGCCACTCGTCTCTCTCTGTGCCCACTGTGACCCCGAGAAAGGAGTAACTCTGACTCTTGATGCGGCTCCTCTTAGGAGTTCTCTGTCACGATACCCACTTTGAAAAGCACCTAGCTCCTTATTCATCAAGATCCACAACACCAGGCGAGCAAAATTATGCACCAAGGAAACGAAGAAGCGTTTGCTATTATTTTTGGTAGTGTGGTCGTTTCACGAATACCTGCGTGGCTGAAAATGCACCCCTCCCCTTCCTACCAATCACAACAAATTGCTTCTTACAATTTCCGCTTGCACCCAGGCCAGGCTAATCTATGGGTGCTCAGACCCAGGTTAAGTCTGCAGTGAAGAGATACGCCCCAACAGCCTCCAAGCGTGATTTACGACATGGACACACCAGAGTAGTGACAGATCCAGATACCGTATAATAATCACCACATGTGTTGCAATAATCCGCATGTTTTTTCTGCCCTCTACGTTCTAGCAGAGAAGCTCAACATTTTGCTAGAACTTTTAAATAGATCACCTGTCAGTGGCAGAGCTGGGCAAAATTGTTCACACTAGTAGTTTAATGGCAGCAACCTAGTCATGAGATGGTATTTGAACTTGGGTCTCCTACCTTGCAGGAGTCTGCCCTAACCAGTGGGATATCTTGGTGTGTGGGGAGACTGCTCATTCTCTTCTATTGAAGCTTTTGTATAGTCATTGGAACAGGGACTTGAAATTGGGGCTCTCACATCCTACATGGGGGCTCTAACTGCAGGGCAAAAGTTATAAGGAAGGGACCCAACTGTTGGATTTAAGCTCCTGTGGGCTCTAATAATCTGAGGATGAGCTGAGCAGGGAGAAAAAGGAAAAATCCTATTTAATGTGTGTGTAACCTCCTTGTCTGCGACGGAAGGGAAACATCATTACTATTCTGGCGTGTATCACAGGCCCTGATAGTCCTGAGCTTAAAGCAGCTTTGGTCATAGTCTTTATTACAGGTCCATGTATAAACAGTTTACAATGGGTTAATCAATGGTTACTAGATGTTTTAATAAATCAGTTGTTTAGAGTCCAGTGAGTCAATCAATTTCTTATAGCCCTGGATTACAGCCATCTGTAACACCTCCTACCGATGTGATTATAACCAGCTACAGTCCACACTACTCATCCCTGTAACATGCTCGTAACACCTGTTGATCATTTATTAAACTTTTATAAACTGAACCCTAATTAAGGCTGACTAAAGCTTCTCCTTTAACTCACGGTTTGGAAGAACGGATTCATGGATGTGGCACTAGACTGGTTGGAGAACATATGGGTTTCATTCCTGGTTCTGCCATGGACTTCCTGGGTGGTCTTGGGCAAGACACTTAGGACATTATCCCATTGAAATTCAATGGGAGAAGGTTACCTAACTCCCTTCGGCTCCTTTGAAAACCCCAGCATTCATCTCTGAAGCTCAATTCCCCATTTCTAAAATGGAGATGATAATATTATCTTCCTCCCACCTTCTGTCTACTGTGTAAGCTCTTTCGGGCAGGGACCGTCTCTTTCTATGTATATATGCAGCACCTAGCACAACAGGGCCCTGAGCTCAGTTGGGTTTTCTACACACTACTGTAAGACTAATAATAATGATAAAGGTCTGTGTTATTTGCAGTAGCACTAGAGAAGGGTGCTCTCCTGACATGCCATGAAATTCAAGCGACAGACTCACAACGTCAGTGAGCTGAGAGTCACTGAAGTAAACTAAAGCCAAGTTTAAAGGAAAAGTGCTAGTCTTACTATTAGAGCTGGTCGGGGGGGGGGGGGGGCAGAATTTCCACAAAAAGTTTCAACAAACCTCGGGGAAAAAAATGTTTTTGTCTTAATTTTTCCCAGGAAAATGTGATTTTTTTCCAGTGGAAATGCAACTACCAACAAATTTCAGTCCAAACCAGAATATTTTGGCCCCAAACTGAAATAATTTGATTGAGAAATGCTTCCACAGTGCCGCATAGGGGTTGCAGTTCTCATGCCTCTATAGGCCGGGCTCCCTGGTCAGACTTCACCTCCTCGCTGGGCAAGTGGGCACCTGAAACAACCGAACTACGGCTCCCATGCGGCTCCCACGAGGCACCATTTCCAGATCAAAATATTTTGGTTTTGCCGCGTTCTGGTTTTAAAACTGAAATTTTCTGCAGACGCTTTGCCTGAAAAACATAATGTTGTTGAAAACCCAATTTTCCATCGGAAAAACAGGTTTGACGGAAAATTTGTGCCCAGCCCTAATGAATCGCGCCACAGGGACTGAAGGTGAGGGGGAATCTGGGTGTTTCCCTGCCACAATGATCTTTGTTTTCTTTGGGCCAGATTATGGCCTGCTGTGATGGGATGAAATCCCCTTGTGGGCTATAAAAGGTTAAAGGCCCACTCGGTCCCATTCACTTCACCTGGGCGGTGATTGGGTGGTTACTTCTCAGAGAGGGCGGGGCTAAAAGGATCAGGTGATAACGCCACAGACACCTGGGCCTTATAAATAGCCCAAGAGAGCTCAGTCAGGGGGGAGATGCCACATGGAGCACACAGGAAGGCTGCCTCCTGTGAAGTGCTGATGCACCAGGGACCGTAGGCTGGGCAGGACAGTACTCGACCCCAGAGCCAGGGAAAGGCGGTGGAACCCCAGGAATGGGTGTGAGCAAGGACCTGGAGGATAAGTTGAGACTTTGCACTACACCTGGACACTCTGTTACCCTGGAGGGGTTTTGAAGTAACCGCTTCTCAGCCAGAGGGCTGAATTATGCACAAAAACAGACAGTGCTCCAGGGCAGTGGAGACAAAACCCCCTGCAGCATTGCCCCTTGACACAAGGGGGCGCACTGAGGGTGCATGCACGTCATTGCCCCTGCCTGTGCAGGAGATTAAGGAGGCACAAGGTGGCCCTAACTCTGCTGAGCTTGCTACCCGAATTGTGGGTTGTGGTGCCTGAGGAAGAGCAACCCCCCAGGGCCACCTGCAGCACATGGGGGTAAAGTGTGGGCAAAGGTAGGTAACACTGATAAATTGTAGGGTCAATTGCTTGGCCTTGGTTTGGTATGAAATATATTCAAGAGTCCAAATAACCAATATCAGTCCGGTTTATTGCTAAAAGTCAGTAATAGTACGGTACGTGAAGACAGGGCCAATATGATAAGAGTTACCGGGAAGCTGTCTTGTGCAGCGTTGTTAAATTCACCTTATGCAGAAGATGTGCTCCAACGTTACCCCGCCCCCAGCCATCTTCTTATACCCAACCTGTTTACAAGTAATAGGTACTGTTTGCATCATCTGAAACTAGATTTAACCAATCAGCTTTCTACCTTGTTTTTCTGGTACCAGGGTGTACCCCTTATCTCTTTGTTCTGAACACATGCATTCCCTGTACCAAGGGGGCGTGAAGGCACCTCCTAGGGTTTGTACCAGGTAGAACACTCATATGTCTTCCCTTTGAGACACTGCAGAACTGCTCTGTGAGAGTAACTCCCTACTCGTTGCTATGGTAAAACGCCCAAATGTTCTGCTCCTGACAGTTTTCCTATCTACTTAAGCCAAAACTTACTTCAGCTAACGCCAGGTGTTATGGGATACTTAGCATAAGTGTACAGGATTATAAAAAGGCGTGGGCCAATTTAGGCCATATATTGAT
The DNA here is from genome assembly GCF_015237465.2 of Chelonia mydas. NCBI lineage: Eukaryota > Metazoa > Chordata > Testudines > Cheloniidae > Chelonia > Chelonia mydas. The sequence goes on from NC_057851.1 coordinate 196,992,086, forward strand.
ATTGTGTGGTGTGAATGATACATATATACGAGCCCAGCATATACTGGTCATCAGCAAGGAGTGGGCTGAATATTAATTCTGGCCCCCCAGCATGCCAGCAGCTGCACACCAGGGATGTAATCTGTGCCAGGTATAAGGCTGGCGCATAGTGACTCTGACTGGCTCCTGGTCTGTGTGCTGCCCTCACTCTGGGCAAACCTGCAATTTACCCCATCGTGTTTTGGGAGAGGCCTGCAAGATTCATTCTAGCCTCACCAACTAATATTTTGCTAGATGACAAGCTTATGGAGAAATAAAAAAGCAGGGAAATTCTTCACCGTCTCCTTGTATTTTTATTAAAGACACCAAACATAAAGGGCCTAATTCTTGTTTACACCAAGGCCCTTTCACACAGCTCTGGCAAAGTAACGGTGCCTTAGAATGGACACAAATGTAATTTATGCACAGTTCAAGCCCCTTTATGCTGCCAGAGTGGTGTCCAGGTGCCTACATGTAAATGAGAATCAGCCTCAGTATATACCACAAGATGAAATATAGCACTGCTGTGAAACATTGCCCTTGTATAGCTCTTGGCATGGAGGAGATGGGGGTATCCTACCCAGAGGCGAGAGCAAGGAGCTCTGGGCAGACGGGAGAGTGAGCCTGTTAGCTGGTTTGTTTTGGAGTTTGCTGGCGGTATGCTGCATGGAAGGAATGCAAGCAGTAACTTTTGCCAAGTCTGGGTGATCCTGCTTCGACTGGAAGTTCTGAAATAACCCCCAAACGGCGGAGATTTAACTAGCGCCTCGTGCAAACTGACCGTGCCTAGTCCCTCTCTGGCCCTGTGGGGTGTTGTAAGGATAAACGCTGAGATCTAGTGATGAAAAGCGCGATAAAAGAGTTAGGTATTATGATGACGATTGTGCTAAGCTCCCATCTCTAGCCTGCACTAATGCTAGTCGAGTCAGTGCTGTCTGCGACTTGACAAAGGATGAGGCCCTGGAACTGGCACATGTAACCGTGGTTCAATGACCCAGTTGGACTGTAGTGCCCACCCATGGTATATCATTCAGCAGGAGGCACTGGCAGAGGTGGATTTGAGAGGTGATAGAGCTGTGCTCTTTGCGTCCAGCGCAGGAGGTCTCCTAGTCCAAAGCTAGATTGGACTCGGTACATCCATCGTGTGTGTGAGTCCTGAGACAGGGCTGGGGTGAAGGCTGCACACCTCTCTACATCCTACAAGCTTTAGCTGAGCTACAAGGTTGTCCACTGTGGTTGATCGGCTCAGCATTTCATGGCTGCATGACAATCACTCGGGCGATGGCTTGGGGACAGTTTATAATGGATTTGTGTTCTCCACTAGCAATAGAGTGACCCCCCCCAAGCCACCTCTACCGGTTTTGCTCTCAGAGATCCCTGTAGTTGATCATTATGATGTTGCATGATGATCTGCAACGGGTGAACCAAGAAGGGAGATGGCCAGTGGCAGAAAAGTCTCCGGTTGAGTCAGACAAACTGCAGCACAGAACTTCTTCAAAGTCTTCAGTGGGGCTATGCGCAATGTGAAGAACTAGCTCTTTTCCCCCACCCTACAGTCCCTGAGCAGCTGTGCAGCAGAATCACTCCAGGTGGTGAACAGCTCGGCTATTCTGCATTGCCCCTCCTCCGTTACAGTTGAGTGCTTCTCACTGGGGAGAATGTCCCTGTGATTTTGTTGATAAAGTCAGGTAACTTTGCTGAGCTGCCTGGCGCTGTGAAGACAGAATTGTGGAAGCCAGTGCCTCTCACAGAGGCCACAACTAATACTTTGGGGCAGATTCTCTGCCCTGTTCTGCTGACACAGTGCAAAGGGAGGAGATGCCACCTTCAAGTCCACTGTTCGGGATTCCCCCAACATGGGGAAGTCCCCAGTGGATGTAGACCCGGTGTAGCTGGCTCCTATGTCTCCCTTCCTATAGTCCCTTGTGCAGGAGGAGGTGGGGATGTCAGGGAAGAAGCTGCAGCATGCTGTGCTCTGTCTATTCCATTTAGCCCCTTAGGGAGACCATTGCCAGCTGGCACAAGTTAGAGCAACCCCCAGGCTACTCTAACCCAGTCTGGAGCAGAGAAGCAGGGAGCTGTAACTGATTGTCACTTCTCAGATTCTCTTCCCCCTGAGCTGCTATTCATGGCTGTGTCAGGAAGGAGAGCTATTGATGTGAGATTGAGGGCTGGATAAGGACAAGATGGGTGAGGCTCAGTATGGCTAAGAAAGAGCTAGGAGGTAGGTTGTAGGAAGCAACTGAAAAAGCAAAAAGTATATAGGCACCCTGGTTGAGGGAGTGCAGCCATTAATTTCAATGCATATTATCAGTTCGACTAGATCCTGCACTGCTCCTGGATGTTCAAGGTAGCAGAAGTGGCCAAGAGCACCATTGACATCAATGGGACTACTCGCATCCTTAAAGTTAAGCACGTGCTTAAGTGCTTTACTGAACCGGCGCCTAAGATAGGTGCTATAAGATCAAAATGGAAAAAAAAAATGACTCGCCACAACAGTCAGCCACACAATACAGTCTAACAGAGCATTTCAACAGAGAGCTAAACAAATTGGGTTTTGGTGCTACCATATTTACCTGATTAAATATCTGTATCAAGTGAATCACTGTATTGTTACTTACAGTCACCCAAAATACACTACCATTCATGCAACTAATTCTGCACTGAAGATGCAAAACACAGCCTATCATGATGTTTGATTTGCACAATACATTGAACACAGGATGTCTAGATCCTACTGTGAACTCAGGAATGCACTGGGAACTTTAGTGTCCTTAGATGTAAACTTTTTACTAATTGGTTTCATTTTCACCAATATTTCTGTTGCATTATGACTCGTGAATGATGTGAGAGCTCTCTAGTGGCCAAAGCAATACTGCTAAATGCTCAAGGTCTGATTTTCAGAGATCAACCCAGACTCTGTCGGCTCTGAAAATCAGGCCCTTGATTACTTGCGTTAACTGGAGGCTAGACCCATACAAAACCCCTTTTTCACAAAGGTAGTTAGGCCTAAAAACCAGGCAAGCCACACTTTACAGAGCTCAAATGCTAGCACGTGAACGGCAAAAGCAATGGGATATTTTAAAGGAAGCTGTTTTGGGGATTTAATGGAAGAGGGATATTGAGACAACAGTGCACCTGGAAGGATGCAATCGGCTGCGTTCTGAATCACATGCCACCTGACCATTCTGCAGAGAAAATGAAATCGACACTGATCAGTGAGGGTTTTGCCACCGATTGTAAGGGGAGCAGCAGCAGGCCCAGAGACTGTAGAATTTGGAACTGAAGGGGAAGATCCCCCACCCCCACTGGTGCAGGTTTTCTTAACAATGGATGCCAGCAGAGGATCTGCCCCAGATAGTACATCCTCATTTCTTCTCTGTCCTGGCTGAGGATTTTTGGCACTAGCCTTTCCTTTCTGGATGGCAGATCAGTCCAGCCTAAGTGCCCATTAGGATCAGACCGGAAGGGAGCTTGAGGGACCAGGGAAAGCAGAACCATTACAAGGTCTATCCTGATCAGTCCATAATCAAAGTCCTTTCCCCCAGGCTAATGGGAGAGGCCACCTGTGGGGGTACGGGGGCCCATGCAGCAGCCCCTCTCCCCTAGCCATATGGCTCAGGGGAAAGACCCTGTCTCTGACTGGAGAAGCAAGGAGTGCAGAACACCAATGCTGCCGTCAGAGTGTTCACACTTGGCACTTACTGGCTGTTGACTCAACCCCTCCGCCCTTGTCTCACAGTCTCTTCACTGCACCTCCCTTCATACACTGCCCTTCCTGCCCTCCAGCTAGTGTCCCCAGTCGCTGGCTAAGTAACCCTGCCCCCCTAAAAGAAAAACGGTGATACTAGCCAGTCATCTGCAGCGATCACACTGATCACGCTAGGAGTTAGAGCTCTTTATCCAACCCTGTGTCTGTCTTGCCTGTCTCGCCTGTAGCTCTTCGGGGCAGGAACTAGCCCACACTGTGCGTCTGAACAGTGCCTGGCACAACGGGGCCCTGTTCTGCATTGATCCCTAGGCATGACCATAATAACATGAGTGATAATTAAAAATAATGCCAGCGCTTTTATATCAAGCCTGGCCTCTTTCCTCATGATGGAAGCTGGAGACACTAAATACCATGGACCAAGGGTAGGACTTTCAAAGGAGTCCAAGAGAGTTAGATGCCCAAATCCCTTTACACTCCCTTACACTCCTGTGAAAGTCGCAGCCCACAGTCACTCCCAGGGTAAGTGGCTGCAATTCCCGTATGAAGTCGCTGTTGCCCCAGTGCTTCACCTCTAGTAAACAGAACAAAACATGAAACTTCTCCTTGGGTATTTTACTTTCCCTTCATCTCATGAGTCTGGAGAAATCTCTGGCTGCTGGACAATGACTCAGAACAGTATTTCACAGAGGGTAAAAGGACAGCTTCAAAAGTGATCCTAGGTATAAAATAAGTTAAATGAATGCTGTTGTGGGCAATCATTTCCCTATGGACTGCCTCGTCCCCATCGTCTCCGAGAACCTTAGGCCAGTCTCCCCTTTGATTCAGCTCCTTCGCACCACTCAGGCAGTGCAAAAGAGCTGGAATCTGTTTGGAACTGGCCAGCAGAGAACTCCCCACCCTCACCCTATGTGGTAAGCTCTCACTTGGTGTAAAGCAATGTAGCTAGCTCCTTTGTACACCACCCCTCCTCACCCCTGCATGGCCAGCATGTCAGAGAGGAAGGGCTGGAAAATGGGGCAGAGCGCACCAAACCTCTCCTGACATATGGTCCTTTATAAACCATGCCTAGCTGGTGTAAGTCGGAACAGCCCCATGGCTGCTCTGACTCAGACTAGACCCAGTGCAAATCACTCCATGGAGACAAGGAGCTGTAACCAGCTCTGTACTGATACCTACTTCCTTGTACCAAGTGGATCTTGGTACAGGAGAGAATCAGCCCTCAAGAACTGTGAACACAACCGATTTCAGAATTGCAAAAGCATGAAATACCCCCATGTTACGTCACAGGATGGTGCTCTGGTCTCAGGAGTCATTAACCAGAAGTTTGCTGTTCATACTGCGCACACCGAATGTTTCAGTTTGAAGAAGTGGCAGATCATCCCTTGAGAATGTAAGAGAAGGCAAGGGTGCAATGGGTGCAAGGGTGCAGACAGCCGCAGCAGCACAGGAGCCAGCAAACACAGCTGTAAACAGGGGAGTTTGAGGGGGAGTTTGTAAGGGGAGTTTGGAGGGAAGAATAAGATCCAGGCAGAGGAACAGACAGGCTAGTGAAGGGAGTGTGTGGTGGTCTGGCAGTGTTTTGGTGCTCGCTGGGGCTTTGTGTTGCTGTGGGTGATGGTGTTTTGGTTTGGTTTGTGTTTCCCAGACTAACAGGACTGAGGTGGGAAGGCGATGACAGACCAGAGGCAGCAGTGGTAGTGACCCAAGCAGTGGAAGACACAATGAAGATGACTGGATGTGGAAGCTGCGGCATGTACATGATCGTGGAGGGGGGACCTGAAAAGAGTTTTGTCTGCATGAAATGCCACCTGATAGAGCTGATGGAAGAGAAGATCTGAGGATAAGAGATGCAGGTGGAGACTCTGGTTGAGTTTAGAAGGGGGTTCGAGCGGATGATGGAGCAAAGACATGAGGAGGCCGAAGGGAAAAGCTCAGACTTGCAGATGGAAGCAGGACGAAAGAACTCTGAGGGGATACTGCTGGATGAGGAAAGTGGACAGTGGAAGCATATGACTAAGAGAACCAGCCAGAGGAAAAGACGGGGCAGTGAAGGAGAAATAGGGCTCAGGAACAGGTTTGCAGAGATGGAAAATGAAGAAGGGGCACAGCAGGTGGTCACTGAAGGTGAGAGGGCAAGGAAGAAGAGAAGAGCAGATAGTCCTATATGAAGAGGGCAAGAGTCAATGGAGATAACACCAAATATGAGCCCCAGGAGGATACGGGATGGGTTGCAGAGGATTGCAAGGGACAATAGGAATCGAGAGGACTTGCGGCCAGATGTAACGGGGGATAGACTGGAAAATCGCACCATCGCCAGGAAAAGGCAGGTCTACGTGACTGGGGACTCACTACTGAGAAGAATAGACAGGACTGTAACAAGAGCTGATCCAGAGAACAGAAGGGTGTGCTGTCTGCCGGGTACTAAGATACAGGATGTGGACCTGAGGCTGAAGAGGATCCTAACGGGAGCAGGAAAGAATCCACTGATTTTTCTTCATGTGGGAACAAATGATATGGCTAGATTCTCACTGGAACGTATCAAGGGAGACTATGCCAGGCTGGGGAAGACACTTAAGGAAATCGAGGCTCAGGTGATCTTCAGTGGGATTCTGCCTGTTCCTAGAGAAGGGCAACAAAGGTGTGACAAGATTATGATGCTCAACAGATGGCTCAGGCAGTGGTGCTACAAGGAGGGCTTTGGTATGTATGGCCACTGGGAAGCATTCATGGACAGAGGACTGTTCTCTCAGGATGGACTTCAGCTGAGTAAGGTGGGAAATAGACTTCTAGGATGGAGGATGGCATAATTCATCAAGAGAGCTTTAAACTAGGAATTTGGGGGAGATGGTTGGGAGATGTCCAGGTAATCTCCACGCCAGATTTTCTCTTTCAGAGGGAAGAAAATGAAGTAAGAAAGGATACAGCCATGGGTAGGAGAATGGACATAAGGTGGAATAGCAGTGTACATACCAATCTAATAGGTAATATTGGCGGCAGAATGTCTGTGCCCAATTGGGTAAAGAATGTGAGTGAAGCCAAACAGCAAAAATTAAGATGTTTGTATACTAATGTGAGAAGCCTAGGTAACAAAATGGAGGAACTAGAGCTACTGGTGCAGGAAGTGAAACCAGATGTTATAGGGATAACAGAAACATGTTGGAATAATAGTCATGACTGGAGTATGGGTATTGAAGGGTATGTGCTGTTTAGGAAAGACAGAAATAAAGGCAAAGGTGGTGGAGTAGCATTGTATATCAATGATGAGGTAGACTGTAAAGAAATAAGAAGTGATGGAATGGATAAGACAGAGTCTGTCTGGGCAAAAATCACAGTGGGGAAGAAAGCTACTAGAGCCTCCCCTGGGATAGTGCTTGGGGTGTGCCATAGACCGCCAGGATCTGATGTGGATATGGATAGAGACTTCTTTAACATTTTTAAAGAAGTAAATACTAATGGGAATTGTGTGATCATGGGAGACTTTAACTTCCCAGGTACAGACTGGAGGACAAGTGCTAGTAATAATAATGGGGCTCAGATTTTCCTGGATACGATAGCTGATGGATTCCTTCACCAAGTAGTTGCTGAACCGACAAGAGGGGATGCCATTTTAGATTTGGTTTTGGTGAGCAGTGAGGACCTCATAGAAGAAATGGTTGTAGAGGACAACCTTGGTTCGAGCGATCGTGAGCTAATTCAGTTCAAACTAAATGGAAGGATAAACAAAAATAGATCTGTGACTAGGGTTTTTGATTTCAAAACGGCTAACTTTAAAAAATTACGGAAATTAGTTAGGGAAGTGGATTGGACTGAAAAACTTGTGGATCTAAAGGCAGAGGAGGCCTGGAATTACTTCAAGTCAAAGTTGCAGAAACTACAAGAAGCCTGCATCCCAAGAAAGGGGAAAAAATGCATAGGCAGGAGTTGCAGACCAAGCTGGATGAGCAAGCATCTCAGAGAGGTGATTAAGAAAAAGCAGAAAGCCTACAAGGAGTGGAAGATGGGAGGGATTAGCAAGGAAAGCTACCTTACTGAGGTCAGAACATGTAGGGATAAAGTGAGAAAGGCCAAAAGCCATGCAGAGTTGGACCTTGCAAAGGGAATTAAAAGCAATAGTAAAAGGTTCTATAGCCATATAAATAAGAAGAAAACAAAGAAAGAAGTGGGACCGCTTAACACTGAGGATGGAGTGGAGGTTAAGGATAGTCTAGGCATGGCCCAATATCTAAACAAATACTTTGCCTCAGTCTTTAATGAGGCTAATGAGGAGCTTAGGGATAATGGTAGTTCGACAAATGGGAATGAGGATATGGAGGTAGATATTACCACATCCAAGGTAGAAGCCAAACTCCAACAGCTTAATGGGACTAAATCGGAGGGCCTGGATAATCTTCATCCAAGAATATTAAAGGAACTGGCACATGAAATTGCAAGCCCATTAGCAAGAATTTTTAATGAATCTGTAAACTCAGGGATTGTACTGTATGATTGGAGAATTGCTAACATAGTTCCTATTTTTAAGAAAGATAAAAAAAGCAACCAGGGGAACTACAGGCCTGTTAGTTTGATATCTGTAGTATGCAAGGTCTTGGAAAAAAATTCTGAAGGAGAAAGTAGTTAAGGACATTGAGGTCAATGGTAATTGGGACAAAATACAACATGGCTTTACAAAAGGTAGATCATGTCAAACCAACCTGATCTCATTCTTTGAGAAGGTAACCGATTTTTTAGACAAAAGGAATGCAGTGGATCTAATTTATCTGGATTTCAGTAAGGCATTTGATACGGTTCCACATGGAGAATTATTAGCAAAATTGGAAAAGATGAGGATCAATATGAAAATTGAAAGGCGGATAAGGAACTGGTTAAAGGGGAGACTACAGCAGGTCACACTGAAAGGTGAACTGTCAGGCTGGAAGGAGGTTACTAGTGGAGTTCCTCAAGGATCGGTTTTTGGGACCAATCTTATTTAATCTTTTTTATTACTGACCTTGGCACAAAAAGCAGGAATGTGCTAATAAAGTTTGAGGATGACACAAAGCTGGGAGGTATTGCCAATACAGAGAAGGACCGGGATCTCATACAGGAAGATCTGGATGACCTTGTAAACTGGAGTAATAGTAATAGGATGAAATTTAATAGTGAAAAGTGCAAGGTCATGCATTTAGGGATTAAAAACAAGAATTTCTGTTATAAACTGGGGATGCATCACTTGGAAGTAACAGAGGAGAAGGACCTCCTCGGCGTATTGGTTGATCACAGGATGACTATGCGCCGCCAATGTGATATGGCCGTGAAAAAAGCTAATGCGGTCTTGGGATGCATCAGGTGAGGTATTGCCAGTAGACATAAGGAGGTGTTAGTACCGTTATATAAGGCACTGGTGAGACCTCATCTGGAATATTGTGTGCAGTTCTGGTCTCCCATGTTTAAGAAGGATGAATTCAAACTGGAACAGGTACAGAGAAGGGCTACTAAGATGATCCAAGGAATGGAAAAACTGTCTTATGAAAGGAGACTCAAGGAGCTTGGCTTGTTTAGTCTAACTAAAAGAAGGTTGAGGGGAGATATGATTGCTCTCTATAAATATATCAGAGGGATAAATTCCGGAGAGGGAGAGGAATTATTTAAGCTCAGTACCAATGTGGACACAAGAACAAATGGATATAAACTGGTCATTGGGAAGTTTAGACTTGAAATTAGACGAAGGTTTCTAACCATCAGAGGAGTGAAGTTTTGGAACAGCCTTCCAAGGGAAGCAGTGAGGGCAAAAGACATATCTGGCTTCAAGACTAAGCTTGATAAGTTTATGGAGGAGACGATATGATGGGATAGCCTAATTCTGGCAATTAATTGATCTTCGACTATTAGCGGTAGATATGCCCAATGGCCTGTGATGGGATGTTAGATGGGGTGGCATCTGAGTTACTACAGAGAATTCTTTCCTGGGTGTCTAGCTGGTGAGTCTTGCCCACATGCTCAGGGTTTAGCTGAATGCCATATTTGGGGTCAGGAAAGAATTTTCCTCCAGTGCAGATTCGCAGAGGCCATGGGGGTTTTCGCCTTCCTCTGCAGTGTGGGGCACGGGTCACTTGCTGGAGGATTCTCTGCACCCTGAAGTCTTTAAACCACAATTTGAGGACTTCAGTAGCTCAGACATAACTTAGGGGTTTGTTACAGGAGTTGGTGGGTGAGGTTCTGTGGCCTGCATTGTGCAGGAGGTCAGAGTAGATGATCATAATGGTCCCTTCTGACCTTAAAATCTATGATTCGCTATTCTGTCCTAGATTTGTTTTTACTGACACTCTTTTTAAGACCATCTTTTTAAGACCACTAGCTTCAGTACCATCAATAGTTAAAACAAGTATCCCCTCTGCCTTAGTCCATAACCCTGGCTGGGGCATCTAAGAAGTGCAGAACATTTCCAGTCCTGTGGGATAAGAGACATGCACATGGTGGGTTTTGAAAGAGCTGGGTGGGCTGAGGATATAGAAAAGGAAAGTAAATCAGCCATCTGCTTAGAGATGAGAAGCCCATAGGGACTGGTGAGGAGTGGCAAGATGGGAAGGGGACATCCTTTGGGGTTAGGGGCTTTTAGAGGGCGGGGATGGTGGAGTGACTAGTTGGGTATTTTTTTAAGTTGAGTTTCTAGGCTGGAATTTTCAACAGAGCCTGTGGAAGGCACCCATTGGACCTCAATGGGAGTCAGGTATCTAGTTTTTAACAAGGCAAAAGGTTACATCTGGAGCTTTCTTCTTCTTTTCACTAGCCTCAACTAGTAACTGTCCTCAAGAAAAATCCACCTCCACGTTTGGAGCAAAAAGAGCATTAGCCATTCTGCTATATGTTCTAGTCTAGACATTCTCATACCTGTGTTGTGTTCAAAGTGATCCTCGAGCCGGGACAAAGCAATAGAACATTCTTAGTGTTTCTAACCTGCTGAGAGGAAGGAGGGCCCAGTGGGTAGGATGCTACCCTGTGAAGAGCGAGACTTGCATCTAACTCCCTGCTCTGCCATAGACTTCCTGGGAGACCTTGGGCTAGTCAGGTAGTCCCTTGGAGCTCAGTGTCCCGTCTGTATAATAGGGATAATAGCACGGCCCTACCTCACGGGGCTGATGTGAGGTGTCATAAATATAAAGGGAAGGGTAAACCCCTTTAAAATCCCTCCTGGCCAGAGGAAAAATCCTCTCACCTGTAAAGGGTTAAAAGCTAAAGGTAACCTCGCTGGCACCTGACCAAAATGACCAATGAGGAGACAAGATACTTTCAAAAGCTGGGAGGAGGGAGAGAAACAAAGGGTCTGTCTCTCTCTGTCGGTATGCTGCTTTTGCCGAGGATAGAACAGGAATGGAGTCTTAGAACTTTTAGTAAGTAATCTAGCTAGGTATGCATTAGATTATGATTTCTTTAAATGGCTGAGAAAAGAATTGTGCTGAATAGAATGACTATTTCTGTCTGTGTGTCTTTTTTGTAACTTAAGGTTTTGCCTAGAGGGATTCTCTATGTTTTGAATCTAATTACCCTGTAAGGTACCTACCATCCTGATTTTACAGGGGTGATTCCTTTACTCCTATTTACTTTGATTTCTATTAAAAGTCTTCTTGTAAGAAAACTGAATGCTTTTTCATTGTTCTCAGATCCAAAGGTTTGGGTCTGTGGTCACCTATGCAAATTGGTGAGGATTTTTACCAAACCTTTCCCAGGAAGTGGGGTGCAAGGGTTGGGAGGATTTTGGGGGGAAAGACGTGTCCAAACTACGTTTCCCAGTAAACCCAGTTAGAGTTTGGTGGTGGCAGTGGTTATTCCAAGGACAAAAGATAAAATTAATTTGTACCTTGGGGAAGTTTTAACCTAAGCTGTTAAAAGTAAGCTTAGGAGGTTTTCATGCAGGTCCCCACATCTGTACCCTAGAGTTCAGAGTGGGGGAGGAACCTTGACATGAGGATACATGCATTAAAGACTGAGAGGCACACAGATACTGTGGTAATGGATAGTTAAATGCAAGTCCAGAGCTTCAGCACATGAAACACTGATTTCCCTTTTCATGGAGTAAAGATCATTTCGGATGCAACTCGCTCCTGTGCAAAGGGGCCCCTGCAGCAGGGATGTAAGTCATATTTACGCCCTATTTTGAGGTTTGAAGTGGGACTTAAATTGTGCAGAGGCCTGGATCTGGCCCTCTGCATTTCACTCTGACTTACTATATAAAACCATCAGAACAGATCACCTAGGTAATGTATCCAAAATGTAACGAACCATACAGAAGAGAAGCAAGAGATGCAGGACAGTGATCAGATATACAGGAGACTGTCCAGAGTGAGCCTTATTCTAATTCCATTTCTTTTCTTATCCTTCTAGCCACTAAAAATGTTTCTGTGTATTCAAGGCCCGAACTCTGGGCCAAGGTCTGACCTCAGTTGCCCCAGTGTAAATCCAGACTGACTCCACTGAAGTCAATGGAGTTACTTTGAATTTACACCAGTGTAACTGAAATCAGATTCTGGCCCAGTAGCTCTTAGGAGTGGTTGTGCAAACGATACTTAAAGTGACGGAACTGCAACCTGCAGCAATTATGAAAGCCAAGAACAGTTTCAAAGTACACTCGGTTCTGGCATTGATCTCTGGCAATTCAGGACAGGCTTTAAAGAATGGTGTATTTCTAAAGAATAATACATAGCTCTTTTCACCAGTAGATCTCAGAGTGCTTTTAAAAGGTTAGTTTCATTAGCTCCATTTTACAAATGGGGGAAACTGAGGCACGGATCAATTAAGTGATTTCTCAATGTCGCCCAGCAGGTCAGTGGCAGAGCAGGGAATAGAAACCAGGTCTCCTGAGTTCCAGCCCAGTGCTCTGCTCACTAGGCTAAGAGGAAATGGGATAACATAGCTCTAATATCATAGCAGGTTTTGAAATTGAACTTTCAGTTACTTTCCATTTAGTTGTTGATCACTTTGTAACTTTTGATTTGGGAGATGCTATGGCCTCTATCAATGGAGGTTTTATCACTCTTCTTTTGCATCATACTAGCCACCGGCTCATCATTGTTTGTAAGCTTTAACAGCCATTTGTGTACATGTCAAAAATAATCTTTACTGAGACCTTTTACGCACCAAGAAAACTGATGAACCAATATCTCTGGAGTCAGAACAAAACATACTCCTGTATTCAAAAACACAAAGTTGTTGTAATATTAGAATAGAATAACGCCCATCAGAGATCAGGGCCCATTGTGCTAGGTACCATATATGCATGTAATGAAAAGATAGCCCCTTCCCCAAAGAACTTACAGTCAAAGGTTCTGATCCTGCAATTCATTGTGTGTGGATATGTGCTGACCTCATGTAGAGGCCTTTGACGTGAACAGGATTCTGTGTGGTCACCGCACAGCAATGAATTTTAGTATCAGGATGTACAAATGTAATAAGAGAACAGGAGGATATAGCAAATTGATGGGGGAGCACAGGGCATCAGTGATTAGCCTAATAAGCAGCAGTCACAAGAGCACATTAGCCATTTGCATAGGAGCACAGTCCATGTTTGAAATGCACCTGCAAATCTGAAAGTATTTAAAAAAAACAAAGACAGGATTTCCATGGCACAAAAGCAAGGTAATTTATAGTCCTGTAGGAGTTTGGGTAAGGCATGGAACATGCAGCCCAGAACATTGCGAAATACTTTATAGTGAGAGTCTGTAAAAGGAAGGTTTAAAGGGAGGAAATGAGTCAGTGCCTTGGAGGATGGGAGGGAGAGAGTTATACTAGCTAAGGTATATACAGTAACCCTCCTGAACTGCAAGAAGGCAGGAAAAGGGGTGGAACCCTCCAGAGACATTGAAGTCAATGAGCGTCCTTCTCACTGGGTTTTGGAGCAGGCTTTGCCTAACTGGAAAGGCCCAACAGCTGGAATTAAAGCCAAAGTATCAGAGAATGGAGTCAAAGTAGTGAGTCCATTGATGTTATAAGCTGCATTTTGACACACAAGCCTTTTAACTTCCTGAAGAAAGCACCTTTCTGTCTGAAATTTCTAGAGCTCCTTCTGATATCAGAATGTAAGAATGGCCATACTGGGTCAAATCAATAGTCCATCTAGCGCAGTATCCTGTCTACTGACAGTGGACACTGCCATATCCTTCAGAATGAACAGAAGAGGGCAATTACTAAGTGATCCATCCCCTGTCATCCATTCCCAGTTTCTGGCAGTCAGAGGCTTAGGGACACCCAGAGCATGGGGTTGCCTCCCTGAACATCTTGGCTAATAGCCATTGATGGATGTACCCTCCATAAAGGAGAGGACAGAATCTGGGGGAGGGGAAGGAGAGTTTCAGGTTAATTAGACATGCTGTTTCCGAGTTATGAGACTTTGAAAATGTGTGGGTTTTTACTTTTTGAGAAGCATATCTCAAAATGGTTTAATCTAAACACTTCAGATTCATTTTCTATCTATATTTATCATCAATGAGTACTAATGCAGTGGATTCTTCAATAATGCTGGGTGGAATGCTGGAGATAATTAGGAAAGAAAATATAGAAAATCTGGTCCAATATGCCATTTTAGGGATGCTAAAGCGAGCCATTATTTATTCTTTGTTCTTTTGTTTCACAATCTTAGACCAACCAATACCCTTTTATTGCATATAAATCCCAAAGGGAAATCCTGACCCACTGAAGTCTGAGTTTTGTCTTAATTTCTTAAAATAAGCCATGGCAGGATGTGTAGCAGTAAACTATGAGCAGATGCATACAATAGGAACAATAAGCTATGATAGGGAGTGACATCCTCACCTGCACTCTGATCCCTTTACACCACATAAAAGGGCTGGGATGGTGTAAAGGTGCACCAAAAAGCCCCATTTCTAGCTGGGGGAGGATTCTCCCACTACAAGCACTGTGGAAGACAGCCCTTCAACTGCCTTTTGAAGACCTTTTTGCAAGCCCTAGTGTAGGGGAAATGGTGATGGGGGTGGGCTTTGGAAGTGGAGTAATTATTCTGGATAATTTTATTCGGGAACAGAGTGTCCACACAGGGGAATTATACCCAATAAGCTCTTTGAGGAGGGAACCATCTTTTTGTTCTGTTTGTACAGCACCTAGCACATGGTCCATAAGTAGGGCTCGTAGACACTATTGTAATGCAAATAATAATAAATTCACTATTGTACAATAGTTATTCTGCCATAGCTATGCTGGTCAAATTCCCTGTGCAGACTAGATGAAGTTACACCAGAGGCCCTGGAGCAGCCCAGGTTGTGGAAGACAGTCTTCCCTCATAACCTCCCCGCCCACCACGCACCATAAGAGTTAGGAATTCTGTGCTGCTCCTTTTAGAGCCGCAGCATGGGATTTCACCTAGTGTGTGCATCAGTACAGCAGTAACCCATGACAGAGTTTGCACTGCTGGACTATTGGTATATTGCAACACGGGTATATCTCAGCGTTTCTCAAACTGGGGTCCCTCCAGAGGGTTCATAGGCCCCGCTGATCAACTCCTCCCCCTCCCTCCTAGCGCCTCCTGCTCACCGGGGAACAGCTGTTCAGCAATGTGCAGGAGGCACTGGGAGGGAGGGGGAGAAGAGGGGATGGGGCATGCTTGGGGGATGGGGGGACGAGGAGGGGCAGGGGTGGAGTGGGGACAGGAAGAGGTGGGGTGGGGCCTTGGGGGAAGGGGTGGAGTTGGGGCAGGGCCTGGGGCTGAGCAGAGAGTTTGGGGGGTCCGCGAAAAAATTTAAATCAAAATGGGGTCCTCAGGTTGCTAAAGTTTGAGAACTGCTGGTATATCTCATGCCTTTAGCCACCTGAAATGCATATCGGTCGCCTATTAGGATGCACATGCTAGAGTGGTTTATTGCTATTTTGCATTTCATTTTTTAACAAAACCTTGAAAAAACAGTTTATGGGCTTCTACTCGCATGTCCTTCCAGCATGAAAAACAGTCCCTATGAAAACATAAGAGAAAGTAATAAGGAAGGGTTACGCATACTTTCTCTCTACTGTTGGACTATATAGCTTATTTTTTTCAAACCCTTTCTTTATTTTCGGATTCCCTGGGTTACTTGGGCCCCTTTTCCCCGAATGCAATATCCCCAGAAGCTCCGTTGCCCCTTCTGCAGCAGTTTGTTGCCCAGAAGCCAGCTTCAACTCATTTTCTTTTATAAAAGTTAAGTACAGAATATGGAACCGGCCCCTGTTTGGCTTTTGCGGTAGAGAGTGAGATCAAAGGTCTGAAAGAGCCCCAAACTGATACCTGGTATTTGATGGGGCGGGGAAGACAGTTTGAAATGATCACTTTTTCTCCTTCCCCACCCCAGCTGACTCACTTCAGCCCCAACCCTAAATGATGGCTTAATATCTCTGTGCGCCCCTTCCCCCATAACGTAATAGGCATAGCGATTTTCTCAGTCCGATCCAGCATCCATCCAAGTCAATAACTCCTACTGACTCCAATGGGCATCAGATCAGGTTCTCTGTCTAGTTCACGAGGGGGTGCCAGCTGTGCACCACTGGCCAATCAGAATGTTTATTTGACCTCTGCCCCATCCAGGCTGGGGTGCTTGTTGGGTGAGCTGTTATAACCACTAGCACTGGGGAAATGCATCTTACGCTGCCCTGCAGGGGAGAAATGGCCTTTAGAGCAGTGTTTAAGATCAGTTTAATTTAGGGACCTGAGTAAAGGCTCCCAGTTCATAGATTCATAGATACTAAGGTCAGAAGGGACCATTATGATCATCTAGTCCGACCTCCTGCACAACGCAGGCCGCAGAATCTCACCCACCCACTCCTGCGATAAACCTCTCACCTATGTCTGAGCTATTGAAGTCCTCAAATCATGGTTTAAAGACTTCAAGGAGCAGAGAATCCTCCAGTAAGTGACCCGTGCCCCATGCTACAGAGGAAGGCGAAAAACCTCCAGGGCCTCTTCCAATCTGCCCTGGAGGAAAATTCCTTCCTGACCCCAAATATGGCGATCAGCTAAACCCTGAGCATATGGGCAAGATTCACCAGCTAGATACCCAGGAAAGAATTTTCTGTAGTAACTCAGATCCCACCCCATCTAACATCCCATCACAGGCCATTGGGCCTATTTACCATGAATATTTAAAGATCAATTAATTACCAAAATCATGTTATCCCATCATACCATCTCCTCCATAAACTTATCAAGTTTAATCTTAAAGCCAGATAGGTCTTTTGCCCCCACTGCTTCCCTTGGAAGGCTATTCCAAAACTTCACTCCTCTGATGGTTAGAAACCTTCGTCTAATTTCAAGTCTAAACTTCCCAATGACCAGTTTATATCCATTTGTTCTTGTGTCCACATTGGTACTGAGCTTAAATAATTCCTCTCCCTCTCCGGTATTTATCCCTCTGATATATTTATAGAGAGCAATCATATCTCCCCTCAACCTTCTTTTAGTTAGACTAAACAAGCCAAGCTCCTTGAGTCTCCTTTCATAAGACAGGTTTTCCATTCCTCGGATCATCCTAGAAGCCCTTCTCTGTACCTGTTCCAGTTTGAATTCATGCTTCTTAAACATGGGAGACCAGAACTGCACACAGTATTCCAGGTGAGGTCTCACCAGTGCCTTGTATAACGGTACTAACACCTCCTTATCTCTACTGGCAATACCTCACCTGATGCATCCCAAGACCGCATTAGCTTTTTTCACGGCCATATCACATTGGCGGCTCACAGTCATCCTGTGATTAACCAATACACCGAGGAGGTCCTTCTCCTCCTCTGTTACTTCCAAGTGATGCGTCCCCAGCTTATAACTAAACTTCTTGTTATTAATCCCTAAATGTATGACGTTGCACTTTTCACTATTAAATTTCATCCTATTACTATTACTCCAGTTTACAAGGTCATCCAGATCTTCCTGTATGAGATCCCGGTCCTTCTCTAAATTGGCAATACCTCCCAGCTTTGTATCATCTGCAAACTTTATTAGCACACTCCCACTTTTTGTGCCAAGGTCAGTAATAAAAAGATTAAATAAGATTGGTCCCAAAACTGATCCCTGAGGAACTCCACTGGTAACCTCCCTCCAGCCTGCCAGTTCACCTTTTAGTAGGACCCGCTGTAGTCTCCCTGTTAACCAATTCCTTATCCACCTTTCAATTTTCATATTGATCCCCATCTTTTCCAATTTAACTAATAATTCCCCATGTGGTACAGTATCAAACGCCTTACTGAAATCTAGGTAAATTAGATCCACTGCATTTCCTTTGTCTAAAAAATCTGTTACTTTCTCAAAGGAGGAGATCAGGTTGGTCTGGCACGACCTACCTTTTGTAAAACCATGTCGTATTTTGTCCCATTTACCATTGAATGTAATAGAGAGGTAAGGAGAGGCATGGCAGGAGGAATAGGTAGGCAGAAGGAGAAAGAAGGATTTTATTTTAGGAGTCTGGAAAGATAATATGGATTTTTCACTCAGAGAGCAGTCAGGTAAATTGGCAAACCTTCTAAGTCTCACTTGTTTTTAGGGCTGTATTTGTGTAAAAGTCATATGTATGTCTAATCATTAGTTCTTAACAGAGAAGCTTTCACCATTTTCAAAAGCACTAAAATGATCTTAGGCCTGGTTTACACTTCATTTTGCTGGCTGGCATAACTACGTCAGTTAGGAGTTTGAATAAAAAAATCACACCCCAACCAATATGCTAGCAAAGGCCCTAACATAGTTGCAGTTATTCTGGCAAAAAAGCCACTTTGCTGGTATAATTTATTTCATTTGGGGAACTGGTATAAACTATACTGGTAAATTTCAGAGTAGCAGCCATGTTAGTCTGTATTCGCAAAAAGAAAAGGAGTACTTGTGGCACCTTAGAGACTAACAAATTTATTTGAGCATAAGCTTTCGTGAGCTACAGCTCACTTCATCGGCTGCATTCAGTGGAAAATACAGTGGGGAGATTTATATACACAGAGAACATGAAACAATGGGTGTTACTATACACACTGTAAGGAGAGTGGGGGGGGGGGACCTTTTGCAGTGATAATCAAGGTGGGCTGTTTCCAGCAGCTGACAAGAACGTCTGAGGAACAGTGGGGGTGGGGGGGAATAAACATGGGGAAATAGTTTTACTTTGTGTAATGACCCATCCACTCCCAGTCTTTATTCAAGCCTAAGTTAATTGTATCCAGTTTGCAAATTAATTCCAATTCAGCAGTCTCTCGGTGGAGTCTGTTTTTGAAGTTTTTTTGTTGAACAATTGTCACTTTTAGGTCTCTAATCGAGTAACCAGAGAGATTGAAGTGTTCTCCGACTGGTTTTTGAATGTTATAATTCTTGAGGTCTGATTTGTGTCCATTTATTCTTTTACGTAGAGACTGTCCAGTTTGACCAATGTACATGGCAGAGGGGCATTGCTGGCATATGATGGCATATATCACATTGGTGGATGTGCAGGTGAATGAGCCTCTGATAGTGTGGCTGATGTGATTAGGCCCTATGATGGTGTCCCCTGAATAGTATGTGGACACAGTTGGCAACGGGCTTTGTTGCAAGGTAGGTTCCTGGATTAGTGGTTCTGTTGTGTGGTGTGTGGTTGCTGGTGAGTATTTGCTTCAGGTTGGGGGTCTGTCTGTAAGCAAGAACTGGCCTGTCTCCCAAGATCTGTGAGAGTGATGGGTCGTCCTTCAGGATAGGTTGTAGATCCTTGATGATGCGTTGGAGAGGTTTTAGATGGGGGCTGAAGGTGATGGCTAGTGGCGTTCTGTTATTTTCTTTGTTGGGCCTGTCCTGTACTAGGTGACTTCTGGGTACTCTTCTGGCTCTGTCAATCTGTTTCTTCACTTCAGCAGGTGGGTATTGTAGTTGTAAAAATGCTTGACAGAGATCTTGTAGGTGTTTGTCTCTGTCTGAGGGGTTGGAGCAAATGCAGTTGTATCGTAGAGCTTGGCTGTAGACAATGGATCGTGTTGTGTGAGCTGGGTGAAAGCTGGAGGCATGTAGGTAGGAATAGCGGTCAGTAGGTTTCCGGTATAGGGTGGTGTTTATGTGACCATTGCTTATTAGCACCATAGTGTCCAGGAAGTGGATCTCTTGTGTGGACTGGTCCAGGCTGAGGTTGATGGTGGGATGGAAATGGTTGAAATCATGGTGGAATTCCTCAAGGGCTTCTTTGCCATGGGTCCAGATGATGAAGATGTCATCAATGTAGCGCAAGTAGAGTAGGGGCATTAGGGGACGAGAGCTGAGGAAGCCTTGTTCTAAGTCAGCCATAAATATGTTGGCATACTGTGGGGCCATGTAAAAGCTACATTCACTCAGGGAAGGCTTGCCAATATAGCTGTACTGTATAACTGTACTGGCAAATCCTTTGTAGTGTAGACAAGGCCTTACACTGGTATACTGCATCTATCCTGGGGCTTTTACTAGCAGATCTATGTTGGTAAAAGAATCAGACCCCTAAATGACATGTAGCTATGACAGTAATACATTAAGTGTAGACCAAGCCTTAGCAGTAGGACTTCTCTTACCCTACCTGTGACAAAGAGCTGTGACTTGATATATTATCTTAGACCCTGATCCTGCAAACATTTAAGCATGTGCTTTATATTATGCTCATGAGTAATTACCGGATTCTGCAGGCACAGGGGTCCACCCATGTCTATGATCGCACAGGATTGGGACTTTAAGGGAATGATTTTCCTTTTGGTGCTGCTCCTAGATTGAGAAGAGCGTCTGCACCTGGGCCAGAAATATCAGCCATAATCTTTTGATCCATTAGCAGTATAATACTAAAGTATTTTTACAATAGTTTTTCAAATTATTTTTAAACTAAGCTTGTGCATGGGTTATAGAAATCCTTCCTTCTTCCTTGCACAGAAACTCTATGGAAATCAGAGTTTCCTTAAGATTGACATTTCAGACACAACCTGACCAGCAGCACACTACAGTAAAAAGGGAAAGGCAGTTTATCCAAGCCTTTTCTCAGAAACACCTTTCTGACATCTCTCACTTCTCCTGTCTCAAAAACAAACCCTGCATTGTGTTGGAAACCTGAAACAGAAATGACTCAGCCTGCGTCTGACTCATATACAGTGGAGCTACTGCTTCTTCGGCAGCTGCCGAGTCACCTCTAGGAAGAAATACACAGGGTTTCCCTATAGCACGCAGCGAATCTGGTGGATTGAACCAATAGGGGATGGTTAGCTATAATCGCACCAAAGTAGGTAAAAATGAGAGCTCCTTCCCTCATCTTTCCTCTGATCCTCCTCCCCCCCCTTCTCTCCTCCCCCTTTCCCCACTTCTCTCCCCCCCTTCTCTCCTCCCCCTTCTCTCCTTGCCTCCCACTCCCTGCTCGCCTCACTCCCTGCCTGCTTCCACTTTACCTCCCCTCCCCCTCCCCTGCCTGCTTCCACCCTACCTCTCCTCCCACCCCTGCCTGCCCCTCCCCGCTTCCACCCTACGTCCCGTCCCCTCCCACCCCACTCCCCTGCCTGCTTCCACCCTGCCTCCCCTCCCCTGCCTGCTTCCACCCTACCTCTCCTCCCCCTCCCGTGCCTGCTTCCACCCTGCCCCTCCCTTCCTGCTTCCACCCTACCTCTCCTCCCCCGCCCCAGCCTGCCTGCCTGCCTCTCCTCAGTCCCTCCCAGCCTCTGCCTCACCTGGGAGCACGTAGCCCCCTCCAACGGCCCTGCCATTGGCTGGCGGGCACTTGAGCCCACCTGGCAGCGCCCTGTCTGATTGGGCAGCCCGGCGGCCCCTCCTCCCTATATAAGGGCCCCGCCCCCAGGGCGATGGAAGCAGAGCAGGCTGAGTCCGAGCGTTGCCAGCAGAGCTGCCCCCCCCGCCAGCAACCGTTTCCTCCAGGCACGGCGGCGTGACGTCGGCAGCGCTTCCGCCAGGCTCGCGCCTCTCCCTCGCTCTTTCCTGTTCCCGCGCCTCGCCCAGCAGCACCGAGTGAGGCAGCCGCTCCCCGGACTCGAGACCCGCCAGCCCCGCCGAGACCATGGTGAGAAGCCGGGCAGCGCCCGCGGGGGACTCGGGCTGAGCGCTGGCTACCCGCCGTATCCCGGCCCCTTCCATCGCTTCTCCCCACCTCTTCCCCCCCCCCCCCCCCCCCGCATGGTACCGCCCGCCACGGAGCCCGGGGCGATGCAGCCTTCCGCTCCCCGGCCCGGCGACCCCCTCCTCAGCCGATGGTACCTCCCGCCCCCCTTTATACGCGCTGGCGCCGGCGCGTCCATCGCGGCCGGTGCGGGGGGGGTGCAGAGTCATTTCCCTGCCGCTCCGCGTGGATCCTCAGCCGGCCGTGCTCCCCTCCCCGCCTCGCAGGGCGTGTCCCCTCCCAGGCGCCGCGGCTGGGACCCGGCCTTCCCGCCGGGCCGTGAGGCGCGGGCGGCCCCCGGGGCCGAGGCGGAGCGGCGGCCGTAGGGAGCCGGAGGTCTGGCGGCGGCGCCCCCGCGTCTCCCGGGCCGGCGCGATGGGTCCCCCTGGCGGGCGGGGCCTGCCCCGGCGGGGCGCGGCCGGAGCCGTTCCCGGGGCGGAGGGGCGCCGTGGGGTTGCTGGCGGGCGGCGCTGGCCGGCCGGGCTCCCCTCCCTCCCGGGGCGGGCTCGGGGGGCTCGCTGGTGCCGCAGGATTGCGTGGTGCCCGCGGGGACGCCTCCAGCCGCGCTCAGACGATGCCGGACTCGGGAGGCGTCCAGTCGCTTATTTGCTTTCGACCGACTGATCCTGTACGTGTGAAAACTTGACTTCGGGATCTGGCTTTCCCGTGAGGATAAAGGTCATTGCCCAATAAGGCGAAGAATTTCAAGATCAAGTTGTATAAACTTGAAGCGCTGCAGGCAAAAATCTAATGGCCCATTATTGGCGAGGTGTTAACTAATACCCTACTTGTCGGTTTTAAAAAAAAAATAACTCTTTTCTCCCCATATAACTAGCTAAGCAGCATTTTACAAGGCTGTTCTGGAGACCTTTAAAAAGTTTCGAGGCTGTGACTTGCCTACTATATTCCACCTTAGTCCCGAGGCCCGCCAGGGATATCAGTTGGCGGCTCCTTCACGGGATTCACCCCAATCCCGGACACCTGCCCCTTTTGTGGTGTGAGGCAAACCCTGGCGCACATCTACCTAGAGTGCGCCAGGCTGCAGCCCCTATTCCGGCTCCTCACAAATATTTTGTTAAGGTTTTGGTTGCACTTTTCCCCTCACCTCCTTATCTAGACACTCCCTGTCCGTGGGCCCTCTAAGTCACAGGGCCTTCTGGTCCACCTCCTCCTGGCCCTGGCTAAAGTGGCCATCTATAAAACCAGGGTGAGGAGGTTGGCCGATGGAGTCTCCTGTGACTGTGGGGCCTGTTTCCGATCCTCCGTCGGTTCACGTCTCTGGGCAGAGTTCCTCTGGGCGGCATCCACTGACTCCCTTGACGCCTTTGAGGAGCAATGGGTGCTGTCCGGGGTCCTCTGCTTGGTGTCCCCGTCCGGTTCCCTTTGTTTGACCCTTTGACTGCATTCCTGTCCCTGTTGTTCATTAGTTGTCCCCTGTAATTACTTGGTTTTCCAGGTCCTGTGGACCCCCCCTTAGGCTGGGGGGGATCCTTTAGCAGTGGGCGGGCTTTGCCCGCCCACTTCCTGGATCCCCAATAAGGCTAGTAGGCTTATACTGAAAAGGCTAGTTGGAGACCATATATGTTGGGATGATAACTTGTACTGAGACCTTGATTTGCTGGTTCAGCTGAATATAGGTTACTCAGTTTACAACACACTATGAAACTTGATCTTGTAGGTCTGGTTGAAATCTTTCTATTTAATTTAATTTTTTTTAAAGAAAACTAGCATCTGCTTGCCAAAAGACTTCTTCAGAGGTCATCCAAAAGAATACTTGCCCATGTTTAACCAGACAGTCTCTAGTCTGTAACTTATAAAACCTATTTAAAGAGCATTCTTCCTCAAATCTTAGTTTCTGTTCTCATTTGATATTATAGTGAAGTTAGAAATCTGTGTGCATGTTGTGTTGTCATAGAAATGGCTGTCTCAAAATCAGAACTGACTCACCAGAGAATGTTATATGCGTTTGGCTAATGACCTCAAACCGTTTCTCACTATTAAAACATCCTTCAGAGTACCTTGGTGTGTGTTTTTTGTTTTAAAGTCTATAATCCCAATAGCTAGGCTTGGAAAGATTAGGTTTTTATTAGTATATGGAAATGGGCAAAAATACTTCCATTGACTGAAATCTACAGATAGGCAAATTGAGAAATGCTTCTCAAACTTGGTTTGATTTAAGAATATTTTTATTCTTAAATCAAATATATTATTTGCCCATGGACAGGGAGTGTGTAGATAAGGAGGTGAGGGGAAAAGTGCAACCAAAACCTTAACAAATATTTATGTGATTGTGTTAACGTCAATAAAGCTTACTTTTTGAACTCCACATCTGCCATAACTTTATTCTGAGCCCCATATTTCCTACAACTGTGTTTTTTTAAAAAAAAATTGTGATCAACAATGGCTTTTAAATAAACATAATTCTGTCAAGATTACCTTAGACTTTTTTCTTTGTGGGCTACTTTGTGATTTACTGACATCATGTGATAGGAAGCTTTTGACCTGCTGTGTGTTGGGACTAGACATGCACTCTGCATGTCCTTGCGTACACTCCAGAGTATCATGATTCATTGACAAGCTCCCACAGGAAGCTGGGGTTTACTTGAGGCAACTAGTAGCCAGAACTTTGCTCCTAGTAGCCTTGGATGTCTCTGATGCAGCAGTCTTGTGTCTCTCTCCAGCTATCACCATGAAAGGGCATCCTGGTTACAATCCTCAGGGTTTCAGAGAAATTCAAATAACTGAAAGGGGGAGACCTTTAAAGGACCATATCTCTTACTCCCTTCATATGAGTTGTTACATACCCTAAAAGTTTCCAGGGTCACACCAAAATCCCTGGGTATCTATAAATCTGCTACCAAGGCAATCTTTTTAGCTACCAGGGACAGTTCAGACAGAACTTCCTCCTCATGAGCAGCAGAGGCCTGCAGACTACACTAAGGTGAAGCCTAACTTCTTTTAAAAGCCCTAAATCATTCTTCTACCTGCATCCTCTTCCAGAGAGCAGTACTGGCACTTGTACCAACTCTCCAACAGCATTCTTCTCTACACCCATTTTTGGGTGGCACAATTTCCATTTTTCTCTGGCATGGGCTGGGATTACTTCACACCAGTGAGTAGTGGAGATATGCCATACAATCTGTGACCACCTTCAGGGAATGACCTCATGATCCAACTGATGGAAATGTATTCCTTCAGCTAGGAGTGATGGAAGGAACTCCAGGAATTCAGAGGGAAGGGTTTCTGTTGCAACTATTTCTGCCTCTGTCTAGCTAGTAAGGTCTCTTATTGGTAGACAAAAGGCTGGATGGAGTCTTGACTCTGGTTTGGAAAGAAACTAGGTTAATACAAAATGACTTATTTGATAGGCAAATCATGGCAGCCAGGCTAGGATGTGATATGCGGAAAAACTTCTGTATTGCTTTGACTTGTAAATGGTCTCTGACACACTAGCAGTAAATAAGATCCAATGAAGTGAGCTGTAGCTCACGAAAGCTTATGCTCAAATTGGTTAGCCTCTAAGGTGCCACTAATACGCCTTTTCTTTTTGCGAATACAGACTGACACAGCTGCTACTCTGAAACCTAGCAGTAAATGTCAGATATCTCAAATGTGATATGCAAAACAAATCAGATCTTAGTCTAAATTTCTGCAACAGGGGACCTTCCTGCACTGTGTAGGAACAGTTGTCTGCGGTATTGCTGTCTGAGATCCTGCCTATACTACAACTTATAAATTTATAACCAACTACTTAACATATTTTGTGCAGACTTTTGTCACTATTTAATCATGTTCTAACCTTTCAAGGGCCTGACTTGATACAAGGTAGTCTTCCCCAAATCAGCTGATCACAGCCTCCATCAGCTTGTTTGTCCATAGCTCCTGCCTTCCAGCTTTCTGTGCAAAGGACATCCTAGGGTGTTGCACAGCAGCATACGGGAAACAAGTAAACCTAGCTTCACTGCCCAGTTCTTCACAAAAGGAATGTTCACTTCCGCCACATGGTTACTGACTAAGGAAAATTTGACCAGCTCTCAAAGAGGTGCTGTGACAAATCGGTGATTCCTGGGTCTGATGTAAGTGTCACACAACAAAAATGAAGTTGTGTTTTCAGTGTAATGGGTCCCCAGTTTTGTGTGGAGGGAGAGGACATTGAGTTCAATTGGAAGTAGGGAATTAACTGCATTCTGTCTAGCAATCCTTTTATTAGACTGAAGTGCAAAGTTCTAGAGTCACTACTCATTCCTTCTATATTTGGCTAGGCATGCTTGAGGAATGTAGCTTTCAGGCTCTGCATCCAACTGAACTTACATAAGAACTGAATCTTTTTTCCCAAGAAACAAATGTTTTCACTTAATTAGGTGGATATGGATTGCTTAGAACACATGCATACAGTTAATGTAGCTCGTGAATGATGTAAGATTTTGCTTTAAGACCCAGGTCTCAAGAATAATGTAACCCGTTGAACTGGTTTACCATATGTAAACTTAACACTGGTATTATGGCTTTTGGTTCTAGACTGCTGGGCTTGGAGGAAGAGAACCTGCATATTATCCATGCTGGTCTCTTCCTCCTCCTTCATGTGCCCGCACACCTTCTCTCCCCACCCCTCCAAAATTTACTTTGTGCAAAACTCCAAGAAGCTTAGTCTTTTTTTTTTTTTTTTTTTTTTTTTTTGCCGGGGGGCATAAAAATCCTTTACTAAAGGAAAACCCTAAGGTTCATAGCCCAGGGTTTTGTTGGGAAGCACTAGCTTCAATGCAACTTTGGACACAATGGAATGCAGAATTGTGCTGTAAATCCAGTCTGCCAGATGTCTGGTATGTGCATCCTATCTTGAACTTGCTTTCCAAATGCAAACTTTCTTTCCAAATTCTAATATTACAGAAATGCATAGGTTTTGGTGGCAACTTGCAGGGGCCTCTCTAATGTCAAAACTGGACTAAAGGAATAACTGGTTTAGATTTTGTGCAAGGTTTTAGGGCACTTCTTTTGAACATAATTAAAGAAAGCAAAATGTGGGAAGCTGACATGGCTGTTGTGTACAGCCTTTACCTGCATCCATCAAGATGGGGCACGGAGGACAGAAGGGAGGCTTTTTAGAAGGAAAGGGTTTCTTGCTTTTAGTACATAGTGGTGTTTAGGTAAGGCATTCCTCTAGCACAAGACATCAGAGCATCAGTTTGTAAGGTGTGGGAAAAGTGCTCCACATGGAAAAAAGATGAGAAATTGGCTGCATCACTGTCATGCATTCTTACTTGGCATTTACTGAATCTCTTGTACATTAGCAGACCCCATGTGCCTGCAGTAGTCTAGACAGGTGTACGGGCTGGTGTTGCAAGGACTCGCAAACTTTCATGCCACAGTTCCCTTTGGGCCCACGCCTGGAACTCTGTATTCAGGTTGG
The DNA here is from genome assembly GCF_015237465.2 of Chelonia mydas. Lineage (NCBI taxonomy): Eukaryota > Metazoa > Chordata > Testudines > Cheloniidae > Chelonia > Chelonia mydas. The sequence continues at coordinate 197,019,279 of NC_057851.1, forward strand.
CCTTGCACAAATGAACAGTCTACTTTGAAAACTCTGCATGGGCAGCCAAGCCTGGATTAACCAATGTGTATGTAAAGCACTTGTGCCGGGCCCGTCTCTGGGGGGGCTCAGAGTACCAGACCAAAAAGGGGATGGGTAGCTGGTGGCTTGAGAGGCGCATGTAGCTTATCAGATCACTTTATTTGGTCCACTAGCCTGTCTGCTGGAAAAGGGAGGTATTCTCCTCCCTTCCCTCCCATTTCAGCATGTTGCTCCTGCATCCTCCACCTCCACTTGTGTGACCTGCTCCTGGCCGTAGAAGGCATGCTGTTGGGAGAGTGCTCCTATTGCTCTGGTAGCAGTCGATGCTGCCTCGCTGTCCAGCTGCTGCTGTGAGTGCTTTGTTGATCCAGTAGCAGCTGGCACTGCCTTGCTGCTGTGAGAGTTGTTTACTCTGATTTCTTGCAATTTTTTTCCCCTTGTCTCATGACACCTCACTCCCAACCTGCAGCTTGGGAACTATTGCACTATTTAATAGCAGCCCATGAGACATGTTTCCCTTCACACTTTCCATTATAACATCTGTGTTGCATGGAAATTAGTATTGGGAATCTATTCCTAACCAATATAGAATTTTATCCTTTTTAAAGAACTCTGTACTCTTCCTGTGTCTCCTACTTCTTGCATTTTTACCACCTGGCCCCCTCTCTCCTAGGTTCTTCCACCCTTGTAATGGAAGATGGTTTGTCTTTCTTTTCCTCCCTTCTAGTAGGGTTGCTAGTAAGGTGGGGAGGGGGTTTCAAATGCTTTAACAGGCTTGAGAGCCCTTGCATTGGGCACCTGTAGAAACAGATCAGGCTGGACTCAGGCCTCTCTCTGGTCTTTGTTCTGGGAATCACCTGAGTCAAAATTTGTCTTAGTCGTATGCTAAATCAGAATATATTCCAGTGGTGGCCTCACCTTGCCACCCACAAAAGTACCAGCAGCATAGCATTTTAAATAAGCAGCCATAAGTCTAGAACTTGGCTAACAATTTTCATGCCCAAGATGGAATAGAGTGGAGTTTTTTTCACTAGTCCTGCAGTGTTAACAGTAGTATCGCTCCATTTCGTTTGCCAAGTCAAGACAGCATAAATAGTGATGTGTGCAATATGCACTCCTCTGACCTGCTCACTGGTAGTGAGCAGCTATGGAAGATCAGTGTTCCAAATCTTGGGCCATTGGTTAAGTACCTGTAACTTTGTATGAGGAGGTGGAATATTTCTCCTCCAAAGAATCCATTGTCCTGGAGACTGGGAAAACTCAGTTACAAGATGTTTTAAGTAACTAAAAAGATGTGCAGAGGTCTGATTGGGGCCAAGGAAGTGGTAAGCCCCATTGCGGTAATCTGCATGTGCTTTCCTAGACAGAACTGTAGCTTCATACTGCAATTAAAACTGGCTGTCTTCTTTAAAGAACACTTACCCAGCCCCTTTGGCTGGTGCAAAGCTTACATCCTCTAGGAGAGAGCCATTCAACATCACTTGTTGTTCAACTTGAGTTCCCAAATTGAACCCTCTTAACCCTTTTTGAATCTTAAATAACTTGCCAAAGTATTAGATTTCTTTGTAAGGAAACAAGAAGTTTCCTGCCTCAAGATGAATTACTGGCTCTACACAATCGCTCTTGGCGGTATTGTTGACTCTCAGCACTACTCTAGCTTTTTGCTGGTCTTCTGAGGTTGACTTTTTTATCCAAAGTGATAGCAGTAAAATCACTAGCAGGTCTGGGTTTAGGAAAGCAGGTCAGTGTGGGAGCAGGTGCCAAGGTTGAGGGTTCATAAGAAAAGCCATATGGCTTTTGCCATTTCCATATGTAATGTAGGAAATGAAGAGTATGGTCTGTCTAGTTCAAATTTCATAGGCCACAAGTTCTAAATATTGTAGCAACTTTAACTGGAAGTGTAACCGCCTACTCTAATTTTTACATGGTAGACAATCCTGAAACAGATTCAGTTGCCCACTTCTAGGTGGTTTATCTATAAATCCTGATCTCAGGATGGCACTTCAGGTTCCATGTAAAGAAATCCTAGCTACAGGGAATGAGCCAAATTTCAGATGGCATCTACCAACATGGCAGATGTCTGAACAAGGGAATTAATATGTATTCAGTGAGACTACAGTTTAGTAACTGAGTAGCTTGAGTCAACTCATTTTCTTGGTTTTTTTTGTTTTGGTTTTTTTTGGGGGGGGGGGGGGGCAAGGGGGTCAAGTTAAATCCTTAAAGGCTGTTCTTTTTGCTGAAAAGCAGGGCTCTATTTCCCTATCATATGTACTTCTTCTTACTGCTAGCCTTGCAGATTCAATCTGGCATCTGAAAGGCAAGTTTGGTTTTTTTTGTTCGTACTTCAGTGCAAAAAAACGTTCTGCAGCCTTTCACCTCTGAGGTCTTCAAATCATGCTCCTGGTGACAACCAGGCAACTCTACTTCATCAGTATAGGCTTACACAGATGCATTCTAACAGATTAGAACTGTGCAAACAACTTAGTGCAAAGCCACAGACAGCATGGCTCTATGTTTCTTCCTTTGCAAGAATACCTCATTAAAGAAGACTTAAAATACACACCTGAAGCAGATATGAGTAAGAAGGTGCCATGTTAGTCACATTAGAGTAACTGACTTAAATGGGAACCAAACTGAAATCAGTCTAAGCTGGTACCAGTGATTTTAAACACTGCACATGGAGTCCCCTAATGACTTCCATAGTGCTACAATTGAACTATCATGTCTGTAAACAATATTTTTCTCTCCTCTTGCTGTGAAAGACCCCTAAAAACAAGTGGCAATACTCTAGATAAACAGGGCTGTCAAATGCTTACCAAAGAAATGTTTCTCTAATGTCAGTCCTAAATGTTAATCAACTGCTTTATAATGCTAGCTGCACCTGATTGTGAGTACCTAAGTCAGTGTTACCAATGTGGTGTAATATTGCAGTGTACCAAGGGCACTGTAATAATCAAAGGGCACTCGCATGTGCTGAACTCGGATGTGTGAACAGGTCTCTCAAATCATTACAAGGATGAAGAGGTTTAACGCGCAAATATAGCAGGCTCATTACACTGAAGCATGTAACATTTTGAACAGATTGGTAGACATGCTTCAGTCTAATCCAGTCATTTTATACTGATCTAGCCTAAATTATACCTATGTGGGAATACCTCAGTTGCCAGTGTGGATCATCCTTTCTTGAGAGAAGTATGCCCAGATGCACAAACCTGGAGCGGTCAGGGCCACACATCTGCACAGAGTGTATATATATATAACAGTAGGGATAACCCCAGCTATCCTTCAGAACTGAAGGAGCAACGGGCTTTTATTCTGTTTGTTTTTTATGCAGTTCCTTTTATTCCCTCTTAGCTTATATGTGGGGGGGCCCTGATGTGGCTGGCATAGATGGGCCATATAAGAGTTAAAATAATCCAATGGGGAATTTTGACTACATAATAGAAACCTAAGAGCCAGCAGCAAACCAGAACTAGGAAACTTATCAAGCAGTTTCCAGAGATCTAACCCTTTAATAAAAGCATGACATTTTCTTTGAGTAACTTCAGCACAGACTTGTCACTCACTCTAGTCAGATCTTGAGCCTAAAACCCAGCATTTTTCATAAACAAGTCTTGCTCCAGAACTTCTAAACTTCTAAACCTGAACCACACATACATGTGGCTGTATATGTAGAATCTGATAGCACTGCTTTACTTTCCTGTAGGCTGGAAATGGCTAGCCAAAATAGTGGCAAGTTGAGACTTGTCAAATAACTAAAGAATGCTGTCTCAAAATGACTGCCAGGTAAAAGCTACTTGTGGGGTTTCAAGAAAATCAGACTTAGGCATTCACTTCAAGACTGTCAGTTAAACAGACCTCTGGAGCTACAAGTTCCTGTTTCTCAGTAGAAAGACCTTCAATGCAAGTAGGATCTTCCTTCCCCATCAGTCACTTTTCAAAAACAGAACTTATGTGCATTAGGAACTATAATTTTAAAAACTAACCGTAGCCAGAATGGGAGACTTAGACCCTGTCTTTCCTATATCAACTTCTGGTGTTAACTGTTTCAGGCTTTCTGCATCTGCCACTCCAAGCCTTTAATACTCTAGGAAATATTGCTTGTCTTTTAGTCTTATCGGCCTAATGCATTAGGCTGTTATACAGTAGCTATATAAAGTGCATAGTCCAGGACTGAAATTGACTTAACTCTTTCTGTCATAGGCATCAGGAGTACAAGTGGCTGATGAAGTATGCCGTATCTTCTATGACATGAAAGTTCGTAAGTGCTCCACACCTGGGGAAATCAAGAAAAGGAAGAAGGCAGTTTTATTCTGTCTCAGTGAAGACCAGAAGTGCATTGTTGTGGAAGAAGGCAAAGAAATCCTCGTGGGAGATATTGGCGTAACAGTTTCTGATCCTTTCAAGCAGTTTGTGCAGATGCTCCCTGAAAAGGATTGCCGTTATGCCTTGTACGATGCAAGCTTTGAAACAAAGGAATCAAAAAAAGAGGAGTTGATGTTCATCCTGTGGTAAGCTGGAAATGTGGCTTATGTGTGACTTGGTCTCTTTGCTTGCACAATGTACGTACATACCTACCTGCAATGCCTGGCCTGTACACAGGGTCTCCATTAATGTGTAAGATGCTGAAATGTGGTGACACACTCATCTGGTCCAAGATATTGCATGCAGTTTAGGATGGGGTGTCAAGTGTTCGTAAACTTGTAGGGCCACTGCTTGTCACCTGAGTCTGTAGGTCTTAGATTCTGATATGTTGAATATCATCGTCTTAACAACTTTCCTCTTGGTATGTCCAACTAGGGCACCAGACCAAGCGCCTCTCAAAAGTAAGATGATCTATGCAAGCTCTAAGGATGCCATCAAAAAGAAATTTCAAGGTACGTAATACGGGCAACACTTTCTGACTTGGCCCAATTAAATCTCTTGCACCATAGAACTGCTGACCCACAGGACTTAGCTGTTGCTAATTGACTAGTGTCTATTTAGAAGTACCAGTTGAAGATGAGTACTTAGCAAGTGAAACTTCTTGACACATGATTAAAACACAACATGGCAAAAAAGTGTCTGAATTGCACGTGCAGTAGAACTGCATTTTCCCTCTCCGTGCGCATGGCTTCCCTGTTAACTAAGCCATGGCTCTTCAGCTGCACACATCACAGGTCCCATGCCACTTCAGTGGGTTTTTTATAATGCTGAAACTCCCAGCTTCACTCCAGCAGAATCTGCAACTAGGAAGACCAAAACATACACATCCAGTTCAAGTATCCAATACCATAACATATCCAGATGCCTCAATCATCAATGCTTGCACATCACTAAGTACTCAACTCCCACTGAAATTCAATGGCACTTGAGCACCTAAATCCTTTGGGCTCTTGGACTTCTAGACTGGACCGCCATGTGCTTGAATTCCTGTGAATTGTTGGACTACCTGATCAAACACTCTTGGCTACAGATGCAAGTTTCTAATGAGAATTACTAGCATATGGGAACTCGTGAATCACTGAATTTTTTGCCTTTCTTCTAGGCATAAAGCACGAATGTCAAGCAAATGGGCCAGAGGACCTTAACCGAGCTTGCATTGCTGATAAGCTAGGAGGCTCCCTAATCGTAGCTTTTGAAGGATGTCCTGTGTAGATGCCATACAGTGCCACAACTCTACAAGCATTCCATGTTTTAATATATCAATTATGTAAAGCAAACATTCTAAACCAGGGTTTCACTAATGGTAGGGAAACTGTCTTGTAGAATAAAGTAGACTTTGCAGATGTAGTTGATTATGTACAAATGATCCTGAATAAATAAAGTCTAAGGATTTCTCTTGGCTGAGCAGCCCTGAGGATTACAAACAAGTTTACTATTGAACTCTGGCTTCAATACTGCATAGTGAAGGGGGGGAGTTTGGTTCTCTTTCCAGTTGATCTAAATTGTAGCAAACATCACAATCTTAAATTTTCTCTGTAGCAATCAGACATGTCACAAAGCTTCTTTTTTCTTTTTTTCCCCCCCTTTCTGGCTAGTGTCTGTCTTAGGATGAGATTAATACAACTTTATTAAATGTCATATGCTAAAAGGAATGCTGTCTGTCATAACCATCACTGTGCTGCTCAATAACTTTTTTTTTAATATTAAACACATCAAGCTCTGGTGTACCCTAGCATATAGCTAAAATCAAAGTACAAATAGGCACACTTTCCTGGCAAATAATCCTAAACCATTTCTTGTAAAGTCATGGTCTCTTATTAGTGTCTGAAAGCTCCTTCATTCTGCATGTAGTTATGCATTCTCTGATAATTGATTTAGAACAATTGTGTTCAGAGTGCAAGCTGTATAGTGCTAAATCAAACTTGTACACAAATACTGAAGGAGGATCCTGGGAACTACAGGCCAGTCAGCCTCACCTCAGTCCCCAGAAAAATCATGGAGCAGGTCCTCAAGGAATCAATCCTGAAGCACTTACACGAGAGGAAAGTGATCAGAAACAGTCAGCATGGATTCACCAAGGGTAGGTCATGCCTGACTAATCTAATAGCCTTCTATGATGAGATTACTGATTCTGTGGATGAAGGGAAAGCAGTGGATGTATTGTTTCTTGACTTTAGCAAAGCTTTTGACACGGTCTCCCACAGTATTCTTGTCAGCAAGTTAAAGAAGTATGGGCTGGATGAATGCACTATAAGGTGGGTAGAAAGTTGGCTAGATTGTCAGGCTCAACGGGTAGTGATCAATGGCTCCATGTCTAGTTGGCAGCCGGTGTCAAGTGGAGTGCCCCAGGGGTCGGTCCTGGGCCGGTTTTGTTCAATATCTTCATAAATGATCTGGAGGATGGTGTGGATTGCACTCTCTGCAAATTTGCAGATGATACTAAACTGGGAGGAGTGGTAGATACGCTGGAGGGCAGGGATAGGATACAGAGGGACCTAGACAAATTGGAGGATTGGGCCAAAAGAAACCTGATGCGGTTCAATAAGGATAAGTGCAGGGTCCTGCACTTAGGACGGAAGAACCCAATGCACAGCTACAGACTAGGGACCGAATGGCTAGGCAGCAGTTCTGCGGAAAAGGACCTAGGGGTTACAGTGGACGAGAAGCTGGATATGAGTCAGCAGTGTGCCCTTGTTGCCAAGAAGGCCAATGGCATTTTGGGATGTATAAGTAGGGGCATAGCCAGCAGATCGAGGGACGTGATCGTTCCCCTCTATTCGACATTGGTGAGGCCTCATCTGGAGTACTGTGTCCAGTTTTGGGCCCCACACTACAAGAAGGACGTGGATAAATTGGAGAGAGTCCAGCGAAGGGCAACAAAAATGATTAGGGGTCTGGAACACATGACTTACGAGGAGAGGCTGAGGGAACTGGGATTGTTTAGTCTGCGGAAGAGAAGAATGAGGGGGGATTTGATAGCTGCTTTCAGCTACCTGAGAGGTGGTTCCAGAGAGGATGGTTCTAGACTATTCTCAGTGGTAGCAGATGACAGAACAAGGAGTAATGGTCTCAAGTTGCAGTGGGGGAGGTTTAGGTTGGATATTAGGAAAAACTTTTTCACTAGGAGGGTGGTGAAACACTGGAATGCGTGACCTAGGGAGGTGGTAGAATAAATTCTATGATTCTATGAGTCCATTTAAGTGTCAGTCAGAAGCTCTAATTTTAGTTGTGCCATAGATAAACAGTAGAGCTCTAGGGGGCACTACTTAACTCACCTGGGCAATGTTCTGAACCTCCAATCTCTGGCTTGGACCAATGGAATAGGGATGTAAACCACCCTGTGTTTCTGAAGCTTGGAACTAAACCACTTTCATTACGGTGGTTTGAGCTAAACTGCTGTAGGGACTTGTAGAGACTACTCAACCCTGTTTCCATAGAAAATCTGTAGTCCAACTTCAAAGCATATGACTTACAGCTGCCTTTCAGTAGGGGCAGAGATCAGTCCATGCCATCAGGCTTCCAAGTTTTGTGTCTCCACCACTGTCGCTTGTGCAGTTGTTTAGGACACCTAGAGCTTCTCATGCAGTAACCTGTGTTCTGGGTTGGCAGTGCTAACGATCTCCAGTAGAGAGTCTGCCTCCACTGGGTTAGTGGCAAGATTCCTCCCAATGCCTGGTACTACTGTACCTTGTGAGGTGTACAGCAGGGACTGTACTCCAGGGCAGTACAAGCCAAAACCCTGCATGACCCACAAGTTTAAGCACTTGGTATGAGTGATGAAGTGCACAGTGCTCCTTTCTAGTTGTACTCCTGCATGATCGTAGGGCCAGCTTGGGCCTGGTGCAGCTGCACTGTTGAAGCAGGTTATTTTTTCCCTGATTCACTGCACAGACACACCCAAACCACAATTAGAGTGGGGAAGGAGCATAGCCCTGAGTCTTGTGGTCTGTGACCCCATATCAATCACTCTTCTTGTACCTTCCTTTCTGTACAAGTAAAGGGACTCCCTGAATACCAAAGTTTCAACAGTATTAACTTTTAGTGTGCTCAGCGATCCTTGGAGAGCAAAGTTATACTACTCTACCTAGACAAGCCCTGCTGCCATCTACAGCTACTGTAAGCAGGGTGGTGTCCCTGTACTGTTAGTGATCCTCATGGAGCAGAATGCCAGCCATGAGGCAGTACATGAGTGGGATTGTTGTTCCCTTGGGCTCTTATCCTAATACCATTGTTGCTGTGGGACTTGTGTAGCTGGAACTTCTGGCACCACTGTAGTTCCATATTTCTAGATGCTGTGTGGCAGGGGACCTGCTCAGAAGAGAAAGCAAGTGCTCAGTTGAAACAGGGATTTTTTTTTTTTTCCCCACCACAGACAGTGGCAGCTGCTGGCCTGCATATCTGCCTCCAGCAACCAGGCTAAAAGCTGCTTCTGTCCTAAACATCATGTGAACAGCAGGAGCAATATCAACATGAATACATTTCTTCTTTCAGTACCTTCCAGAGCTGGCTCCAGTTCCTTACCATCTAGAAATAGGAAGCATCTGTTGTGTAATTTACAGTATTGTGATATAAAGCTTGCACCAGGACCTAGTCAGCAGCTCAAAATGGTCTCCACTCTTGGCTAGCAGATACTTTGCCTGCTCCTCAACTTCAATGTGCAGCAATGCCAGAAACGCCACAGTAGAGTTTCCTAATAAGCTGAAGCTCTCTCTGCTTTCCAAGTTCCTGGGGCAGTGAATGGGGTTTAGCTGGGAAAATACACTGAAAGTGAAGGTTCTGATAGTGACGCTTAGGTAGTCACGATGCACATCTGCTACTTCCTAGACCTGTTTTTCCAGTTAAATGTGGTTGGTTGTTACATAATGCATAACCACATTCCCTGCCCTGCATGTTCTCTGTGTTGCATTGCTGTTGAAACCTTCACACTTGCATTTTCTGATTAACTGGGCAGCTGCTCATGTGATATCAGCACGCTTCTGCTTTTGTGATTGAAATCTATGGAGATCCATGAGGCATCAGAAATCATAGAATATCAGGGTTGGAAGGGACCTCAGGAGGTCATCTAGTCCAACCCCCTGCTCGAAGCAGGACCAATCCCCAATTTTTTCATCAGAGCCCTAAATGGCCCCCTCAAGGATTGAACTCACAACCCTGGGTTTAGCAGGCCAATGCTCAATGCTTCCTTAAGTCGAGAAAAGTAAGTAGAACTATGTTAAAAGTATCTCTTTTAGCATTTGTCCCAACTCATTCCTCAGCTAACTGGAGTGACTAATACCTGCTAGAAGTTTCTGCTTTCTCAGGTGGTGAAGTAAATGTCTGGTTAAAGTCTACTTTCAGATAAGAAGTGCCACTCCTAGTTCTTTACTCAGACTTTGCTTTAACAAATAGAGAGTGATCTGTTAAGGTGCAGCTGCAATCCACAAGAGCTTGTCAAGCACTGGATCAAAACCTCTAGGGAAAATTCCTGCTCTACTTAAGTCAAGGGCAGTACTATGGGCCCAGGATTTCATTCCCTGTTTAACAGGATTCATTGCTAAATGGAAGAGTAAAGAAACCCATTGGAATGGCTTAGCCTGGCAGGCAGGTTCTGTCCTCTCCTCATGAGAGTCCTTGTGAGCATAAAGCTGCGACTGGTAGTCGCACACACTCTGGACTGGGGAGGCTAATGCCCAGTCTTCCAGCTGATGAGAGTGGCTCATAGCTGGTGGATAGGATACGGGTGTTTGGAGTAAAATGATTCTTGGTGCTGGCAGTATTCCTTGGCAGGAGACACTGATGCTACTGCCAGAAGGTGTCCAAGGGTCATGCTACGCTGGTCTCTCTGCAGGCACCAACCACACCCCCTAGTCCTGGGGTGAGTTACTGAACAAAACTTGTCTTCAACCTTCCCTACATGTCCTCTGCCTCTGCTTGTATGACCGAGCGTAGGGGGGGAAGCTTAGTGTCAAAGAAAGGGATTTCATCACAGGTGTCTGCCTCAGCTAATCCTAGCCACATCTCCCTGACCTTTGCAGAGGAGCCTGACCTAGGAGCCACAGGCAAAATGAGAAGTGTGCCCTATGTCTTGTACCAATCTGTTGGTGTTGCTAGCAGAGAGGGAGTGAAAGGGGAGGTAGGGATAATTCTCTACGAGTAGAACGTTCTCAGCTTCTGGGGCATGGATTGCAGTGGGTTTCTTCGCAAAGGAGGCTAGGTGTATCATGGCCACGTCCTCCAGGTGGCAGTACTGAGCAGAGATGTTTAAAAAGCCCAAGGGTCTGGATTCGGTCACTTCAAGAGCCTGCTGAGTGCCTGCAGTTCCTGTGGGCTTCTTGGCTGGGGTTGCAGCCTTCTGAAAACATGGAGGAGCCTAAGACACCTACCCACTGTCTAAGAGTGGGTGGGAGGGAACACACAGAAGGTGCCAAGTCTCCTGACTCCTAGAGCTGCAGTATGCTTTCTCTATGGGCCATGCTGCTGGTGGACACACACCCTCCTCCCCCGTGTCCCATCACCCTCGTTGCCCTTTCATAGTAAAATAAGCAGAGCTGCCATCACAGCACTGGGCTCCTACTGGAAATGGGGAGCACTTGGCATACCGGTCATAGGAGCATGCCCTGGCAGACTTAGGCTAGGGTGACCAGATGTCCTGCTATTAACCCATTTGTCCCGTGTCCCAGCTGCACATCGGTCAGCACGCCCTTTGTCCCGATATCGGGGACAGACCGCTCCAAGTCCCGGGGCTGGCGTGGCGGCACTTCTTGGGCACAGAGGTGCAGGGGGGGTCTCTGCGTGCTGCACCAGCTCCCTCCTGCCCAATCAGAGCTGCAGGGGTGGGGTTTTCAGGCACCAGCAGCAGGCAGAAAGCACTCTGCCCCCCCCCCCCCACACACACACACACACCCCTGACCTGACCCTAGGAGCCAGAGGGACCAGCTGGATGCTCCCTGGGAGCCACGCCAGGTAAGCACCGCCAGGACTCCCCACCTGGCCCGTTCCTCTGGCTCTCAGGGGGCTCTCTGTGTGCTCCCATTGGCTCTTTTCCCAGCCAACGGGAGCCACGGAGCTCACGCTTGTGGCAGGAGCAGCACATGGACAGTCTGGAGCCCCCCGCTCCCCCCTACCACTCTGATCCTAGGAGCCAAAGACCACCCACCAGGGCTGGTGAGTGTGGTCTGGGAGATGTGTTTGGGGTGCTGGGCTGTGAGGGTGTAGAGGGCACTGGGGGAGGTTTGTGTGTTTTGGGGAGCTGGGGGCCTGTTGGGGTGGGGGAGATCTTTATGTGGGGCATTGTGGGGAAGGGCACTGGGAGGGAGGAAGGAGAAACCTGTGCCCCTGGCCCCATGGTGCAGGCTGCAGCAGGGGCCGCACACCACTCTTGCAGCTTCCTAGGGGTGTGCACCTGTGTCTCTCTTCCCCCTCCCCATCCTTCCACCCCTCCCCCCCAGCTTGCCCAATTGTGTCAGGGGACAAGAAGTGGGGGGGGGGGGTTCTGAGGGGGCTGGAAAGTTGGAGGGGGCAGGGCCCAGACTGCTTGGGGATGCACAGTCTTCCCTACCTGGTCCTCCATACGGTTTTGGGACCCCGCTGTGGCCCTCGGGCCAAAAAGTTTGCCCACCCCTGGGCCAGGGTGATGCAACCCACACTACTGTCTACAAGTGGGGACCTGGCCCAGAGTGCTGACATCTGCTGTCTAAAGGATGAAATTACAGGTACAGGCCGCAGGGGCCGGAACCCCCACCCGGCTGCTCCAGTCCAGCTGACAGTGCTGGATTACAGGGTTTCATTTTGTTTCTTCACTTGCTGGAGTAGCTCAGCACTGTTACTCCCTGGGAAGTCTGGCCTGACCCCATTACAATCCTGCTCTATACACTTTCTTTGTCCAGCTTTGGATGAGACTTTCCCCAAAGTTTCTCTCGCTCCTGGCATGGCCTATCATGAAGCATAGTCAGGTGCTGTATCATGTCAATAAAGGGAGAGTGGCTTGGGCAGAAAACCGTCCTATGGAATACCCGTTTCATATCCTCTCTCAGCAGCAGGATAGGAGTTAGCTATCTACAGCTAGGCACTCGGGCCAAGTCTACACTGCCATGGAAGCCCAGCGTTCGAATTCACGCTCAACCTAACCCCCCTTCTTTCTACACACAAGATGCACTGACCCAGAGGCCCACGGGGTGGAAGGTCCAAGCCTGCATCAAGCTGGGACATAAGGTTCAAGCCCTATTGCTTTGCAGTACAGAGGCAGCCCCCCAGACTCATGCTTTGGGAATCTGCCAGAAGTATCCCACAATCCCATGAGCCCACTTTCTTTGTCCTCTGGAGAGTCAAGTTTGGGGAGACAAGTGTTCCTCACACTGCACCACAAAGGGCTAGAGCAGCCACATGCTGGGAGGGCACGAGGAAGTCTGGGATATGGGTGGTTAGACACAGGCCTGCATAATGCAGTGTAGACACTGGAGCCTCAGGACTCAAATTCCTAACTGGGGATGGGGAGAGGTTACAAATGAGTGTAGATGCTCAAGCCCTAGGTTAATAAAACCAGGGTCTGCTAACTCAAGTTCTACCACCCCTGGGCTTATATTGCAGTGCAGACACACCCTCTGATTCTCCTCAGAGCATATTCTGGGGCAAGTCCAGGATACACCCCTTAATACACTTAAAACTGCCTTCTCCAAACAAGGACACTCCACCAGAGAAGCAGATTGCCTAATGGAATGGGCCACCTTAATTCCCCAAGAAAACCTGCTTCAGTGTAGAAAAACCCACACTGACCTCACACCTCTAGTTGTTACCTACCACCCCACACTAAAACCCATATGGGGTGTCAAACAGTTACAACCCATACCTGATGGGGAGCATTTGGTAAGATTTCTTTCAGGATGGAATCCCCTTCTGGCCTTCAAACACCTCCCCTGGCCACACCTCACCAAGCTCATCATCAGAAGCAAGCTCCCTCCAGACCGGGACCCACTAACTCAAAAGCAGCCCCACACCCTGCCAGAACAACAGATGCCAAATTTGCAGACATATCTCACAGCTACAATGATCAACACCCCCCCAACAACACACCTTTCAAGATCCATCTGTCTTACACATGCCTGTCACATGTGGTGTACCTCATCCAGTGAACTAAATGCCCCAGCAACAACTGCATATGTGAAACCAGTCAGTCACTACGCTGTCAAATGAACTCACAGAAAAATGATAAAAGATAAAACCAGATTACCCGTGAGCAAACACTACACAAAAGTGATCACTCCATAGCTGATCTCTCAGTCCTTGTCCTCAAAGGAAATCTGCACAAGACCTTCAAGAGATGAGCCTGGGTGCTTAAATTCATAAACTCTGCTAGACACCAAAAATGATGGATTCAGTAGCAAGACAGGATTTATGTTTTATACCAATCTATATAACCCACTACCCTCCTTTGTCCTGTGACAGCAGAGGTGTTAATTGACCACTTTCTCTTGAATGGTCTCTTGCAACGTGTTAACTCCTTACGCTTAAATCTGTTCCACCTCATATTGAGCGGGGACACTCTTTCCCAGCCCTCTAGAAGAGCTCTGTGTGGCTCGAAAGCTGGTCTCTCTCACCAGTAAAAGAGATTACCTCACCCACCTTGTGTCTCCGCTTAGCTAATGTCACTCAGGGAGGCAGGAGCTGTTCTGCTGGCACGACAGCAACATATACTGCATCTCCACTAGGGGGCTCTGGCAGCATAGCAATCGCCGCAAAGGCTGGGTCATGTAAATAAGGCCGTATTCTTTTATTAACTAATACCACAGACACCAGCCCTTGATTAGCTGCAGCCTGCTGCCCCCAGCTCTGCCCTGCTGTCCTGCCTCCCAGTACGGAGAGCAACATTTCTCATGTGGGCAGCCACCTCCTCCCGAACAGTTGCTCCACGCACCATGTCCTCCGCAGCGGAGAGGACAGTGGCTGGAGTGAGGGGCCTGCGAGCCGGGGTCGTTACAAAGAGCATAGACCAGAGATGATTAGGCAGCAAGAACCACCCCCACAAAGCGAAGCTGGATTTTGAACGGTGAAGCGGTGCCGGGAAGGTGGCCTCATTATTGCGTCGGGAGACACCCCCCCCCCCCCCCGCACAATCCTATGCCCCGTTTCCTGCGGGGAAAGCAGCTGGTGCCGTCGCTTGCAAGCTCATGCGAGGAACCTCAGCTTGGAGCAAAGCTGCAGCCTCCAGCGGAGTTACTGCGTGCAGGCGGATGGCCAAGAAGGGGATGTGAATGAATGGAAGAGGCACAAATCAGTTCTCGCACCTCATCTCCCCCCACTTAGCTGAGGATTTCCGGGCCCACCAGCAGAGTTCAGACTGGGCCGGTCGTCACACATGGCTGCAGGCTACAGGAGTTCAAGTTCCTAATGCACAGATTTAGTTAGAATCAACAACTCTCAGGCCCTGACGCTCTGGGTATGTCTACACCTTGAGCTGGGAGTGCGATTCCCAACTCCAGGAGCCATATGCATGTGTAAGGGGACTGTTGCCCCCATACTAACATTCAGTGGGGATGTTTTAGTTGCTAGCTCCCAGTACTAAAAGGGTCGATGGGGAATCAGGACCCTAAGACTGCCAGTCCCTAGGAGCAATGGGGAGAGGCCAATGCTCCAGGTCAGCCTGAATGACAGGGCAGGCATCCCCAATGAATGTTAGTAAGGGGGCAACAGTCCCCTTACACATGCTTATTCCAACCAAGCTAGCGTCACTGCAGCCGGAAGGGCTAGCCACCCCACCCTCCACCACCCTAGGCATGTCCATGGGGCAGCTAGCCTCTCCCACCGATTGTGCCACCCTGGCTACAGTATTTTTAGGGTACTAGCTCAAACAGGGCAAGCATGAATGTGCTTCTTGGAGCTGGGAATCATGTTCCTCCCCCAGCTCAAAGTGTCAACCTCCCCTTACTTACAGCTACTAGTTGGTGGCTTTGCTGTATCAGATACTAAGGCTGGGATTTTCAAAGGGGGTAGAGTTGGAATTCAGGATCCTAACTCCCTTGGGTTCTTTTGAAAAGCCCGGCCTGCCCTGCCCTCGATCAGGATTTTGGCAAGGGAGTACGCCCAATAGAAAGCGCGAGTGTGGCAGTAGGCGACAGCGTTGACCCCGTCTGCCTGGTACCCAGAAGAGTTGGAAGGCCCGGCTGCAGCAGGAGAAACGTACAAAAGGATTGCCCGGAATTAAAACCAAAGGGTTAGTCAGGAACAGCCCGGCTGGCTCAGCCTTAAGCTCCATCTAGCCTCATGACTGGGGCCAGCGCCAGCTACTTCAGAGGACGGTACCAGACACCCAGCAGCAGGTGTCGGTGGCATAATCTGCCCCTGACATTAGATCTCAGCCTGGTCTCTGCTCGTTAGAGATTGGCTTAGGCCCCAAAGCATGAGGATGTTTTAACTATGGCTATTCTGGCTACCCATATAAAAGTCCAATTCCTCTTTGAATCCTGCTCCGTTCTTGGCCTCAACTACACGCTGTGGCAGAGAGTTCCCCTAGCTATAGCACTGGCCAAGGCGCTGCCGGTTTCCTGGAAGTGACAGGCTAGAGCAGTCTGTTCTACAAAGCTAAAGACGTTTCTTCTGGTGCTGGAGCTTTGCACGCTACTATGTACCCGTGTAGGACATACGCCAGCAGCGGGCCACTCTTTGTCCCCCTCTCGTGGCTGGTCCATGGAGGAGGTTTCGGTTTCATACAACGTGCGGGACATGGCTCCAGCGGGAAAGGTTGGTGCTGGTAGCACTGCAGCTCCTGGGGTCAGACCCGCCTGTTGATATGAGCGTATTTAGATGCATCGCGACTGGAAACAAAGTTGAAGAGTCTGAAGGTGCATCACAAATGGGAGCGGAGCAGGTTAGTTTATAGCCTAAGTCAGTGGTTCTCAAGCTCTCTTTTTTCCCCCCACAGACCGACCACTTGAAAATTGCTGAGGGTCTCGGCGGACCACTTCATGATCTTTCCAAATGCTGTTTGTACCGTTAGCTAACTCTTGTAAAGCGCTTGGGATAAAAGCGCTCTATTAAAAAAAAAAGTCATCTTTTTTTGTTCTACAAAGAAAAGCACAACTCATATTTTAATATCAGTAGTTTTACCTTTCTAATGCGATGGCTGTGCCCTCTCCCCCGCACCGGGGCAGCCCCCAAGCTGGGGCTGGGAAGGAGGACAAGGGGGTGGGGTGTCTCTCTTGCCGCTGCCACAGCCCTGGAGCTGGGGAAAGTCGCTTCTTTTTCTGGCCACCGCAGCCCTGCACGTCCCAAATTCCCCCCACCCCCTCTTCTCACCCCTCTGCCCCCTCCCACCTACCCCCTCTACTCCCCCAGGCCGCCACCTCACCTCACATGTGCATCTTCTCCAGGGTCCAGGCACCTAATTAGTGGAGTCACGCCTGCACGGCTCCACTAATTAGGTGGGTGGCCCTTCATTCTCTCGTGTGCAACCGTCCAGGCACGCACCTTCGAGGGGCCTATCCGCGGACCACCTGAATGGAGCTCGCAGACCACAGTTTGAGAACCTCTGGCCTAGGTCTACAGGAAAGTTTTCAACAAGAGCCTACGTCTCATTTTCAAGAGAGACTTAGGCCCAGATCCCCAGAGGTGATTAGGCCCCTGACTTCCACTGATGGCAGTGGATGATAGGAGCCTGAGTAACTTTGCAGACCTGGGCCTCAGGCAGTGGTGCAGAGCTGAGGAATCCCCTTACCTTCTCCCTGTTGCGGGGGAGATTCTCCAAGGCACCAACAGCGGCTAGTCCATGGGAGTCGGGGTGCCTAACCACCCCTTTTTGTGCCTTTAAAATGCCACCCGACCTTTTATGGAAAGTTATTTCAAATTAAAACTAACTAGCAGCCATGTTACCCTCCTGCCTCTGATGGGCAATCATGGGAGGACTTGGCCTGGAACCCCCTATTCTTCGCACAGGCTAAGAGGCCCGATCCCCACCCCCCTGGGAACTGCAGCCCGGTTCTGAGCCAGTAGCTGGTACGGCACAGTCCATATCCAGCGCGGGCTGCCAGACCCCTCCAGGGCAAAGAAACTAGCCCAGGAGCTACTGGTGACATTTAAGCGCCACGTGCCAGTAAATGGAAGGCTGGGCACGGGGCCAGTTGCCAAGGCAGTGACAGACAACCTAGGGACTAGTGGTTTTCCTGAAGGCAAGAGGGGTGGATCCTGGGCTTGGAATGAAAAGCTAGGGGCCATCCCAGCCATGCAGCGACTGGGCCCCACGCCTGCCGCCAGCCAGGGACACGACTGCATGCCCATGGTGAGTCAGCAGGTCATAACCACCAGTGAGTCTTCACCACGCCCAGGCTCTGGTGGCTGCCGAGCCTTGCGCACGGCTAGATTCCTGGAGCTGGGCTGCCGGCAGGGTGGCACCTCCAAGCAGATGGCGAATCCTCCCACCCGTCGCTGTTTAATTCAGTGAAGCTGTTGCTGCTCCAGCAACGTTCAGCTGACGTGCTGATCAGTGTAAAAACCAGAGGGGGAGAGGAGCATATCAGGACAGAGACCGAACTCCTCCAAGTGTCAGCGAGCAAGCGGCGCAGAGCATCCCTCGTCGGGCTCCCCTCCAGGAGCAGAAGCAGGGCTGAGCCACCCATGGGTCAATGCAGCCCTCGTCGGTTCCCGAACAAGGTGCAACGAGCATAAGGCCCTACTCCAGCTCAGCATCGTATGGGATCGGGACTCACCTCCCAAAGGCAAACGAGGGGCACCGCTCTGGTGCAATGGGGGTAGCGAAGGACGTCCCAGACATCACTAGGCCGCACAACAAAGCACAGTGAGATCCCCAAGAATCCTGGTTGGCACAGAAGCACCGGTCAGGCGGCTGCTGTTTAAATACGTCCCTGGGCCGCCAGGATGGTCCCCGTCGATGAGCTCCTGGAGCTAGAGTCCTTAGACCGAGCAATGCAGTGTGTCTTTGGGCCCTGCTGCCTGGTGGACTTCACAACCCTGCGCTAGGCACCCAGGGTCCCTATACCACGCCTGGGCAGAGGTAGCGGCGTATGAATGGCATTCACGGAAGCCAGCAGGCTGGGCCGGGAGCTGCCAAAGCTAGCCAATAGAAAATGCTCAGGAGGGGGTGTGGCCTAGGCCCCGCCCCCCAAATGAGTCAGGCGCGCCATTCCCCAGGGCACCACCCGCACCCAGCCCCCTAGAGCCCTGCTGCAAACAAAGAGAAGGGTCTCTTTAGCCTCTGCCGACAAGAAGCCCAGACTCTGCCCCTGACTAACCCCACAGGGCTCCCACTCCAGCCTGGCTTGGAACCAGCGGGGCTCCCTTTGATGCTAAAGCAGCCCATGCTTTGCACACGAACGCCTGCGGGACCACTGCAAACACAGGACAGTTCAAGGAACAAAATGAGTGCTTAACCAGTAGGGGGCGCAAAGGGGCCGGTTTAACATAAGCAGATCCACGTAGGTTATACGGACCAGCACGTGCACCAAGCACCAGTTAAAACTGCCATTAAACAGAGAGAGACTTCGCAACCTCGGCTACATACACACAAGCCTCCTAACTGATCCCCACAGGATCAGACCAGCCGCTGTGTTTTCACCTCCTCCAGTCAGGCCACTCATCTAACATGTAGAAATGACCACCAGCAGGCAGGGCAGGGAGGAATTAGATCCTTCGAGTAAGACATCCGAAAAAATCCCACCCCTGACAGCACCGAGTGCCGACACAGCTCAGCTCCTACCGAACTGAAGCCAACAGGAGTTTCGTCACCAACTTCAATGGCAGCAGAGATGGGCTCATGGCTCAACTGCGTTCAGAAAAGCTGAAGTCACAGCTTGGCCCTAGTTCTCCATACAGCTCTTCCCTTCCCGGACAACTCCAGGTTCGAGGCTCACATGGGACGCAGGCAAAACGATGCAGTGGGGAAACTTCCTGCATCCCCAAGCTGGACCAGGGCACAGCTTCATCCAACGCAGCTGGCACTCCCACCATGTCAAACCCGTCTTGCCAGGGCCCATAGCGGTGTTCAGTGCTCCTCGTACATGGCACATTCCCCTGACGCCCCAGGACCTTCTCTGGGACTTGCTCAAACCGTGGAATTAGGAGTGTTGTACTACTTTGCCCTCTGCTCACATCACTCATGAAAGAGCAAGAAAAGCAGAGCGCCACCTTTCCGTTCCGTCCTGCGGCTGGGGCCTCTGGGACACGGAGGGCTCGAGGTCTGTTATGATCCCAGCGCTTTATACCATCAACAGGGGCGTTTGCTGCAGGCGCCTCAAAATAAGACTAGCACAACCCCTAGTTAGCTACACCATTGGTTTAATTGCATTACCATCCAGAAATTCACAAGGACACTTGCCAACAGCCGCCTGGTAACAACAAACAGGGGCATCGTGTACCTTCCAGGCTTCATTCACTCCAAAAGACAAAAATTGCACTGATTGATGAACGAACAAACAGAGTCTTCCCTTTTCGCACATTCATGGATTCCGTTACTACAGAAGGTAAAGGCTTGGAAACAGCTGGCTGACACAGTCAGGGCTTTCCCAAGGGAACACAGTATTACGAAAAAACAGTATGAAAATTCTTTTACAGATGTATGTCTGCAGTGTGTACTTGTATCCTTTTAAATCTCAAACTAGGAGGTTTTTGGATCACTAATGGCTTGTGTGTCTTTATCTGCAAAGAACTGAGCATATATTTTAGGAACGTGTAAGGCATTTTGGTAAGTGGAACAGTAAATTCTAGATCTTAGACCCATCAGACAGAAGTTCCTTCCTTTGAACCATTGTCTTCCCCCTGGAAGAGAGAAAGAGCAGAGCAGGTTATAGGATTGTACATAGAACACATTGTTTTTAGTAGTTGAGGAAGCAGGGATTCTTAGGAACAGGGTTTATCTCTGCCATTATGATACTGACATAATTGTTAGACTGGATTCAACATTTGACTCAAGAACCCCTGATCAGTGATGTTAACATAAATGCCCTACAGACCAGATCTGGCCTTCTGGCCATGCAGTTAGATTAACTTTTGTTGGTGGAAGAGACACGCTTTTGAGTTCCACAGAGCTTTTCCTCAAGTCTGGGAAAGGTACTCAGTGCCACAGCGAAATACAAGGTGGAAGAGATTAAGCATAAGGAGTTAACACATTGCAAGAAACCATTCAAAGTGAAGTGGGTAATTAATACCTCTGCACACACAGGAAAAGAAAGAGGAGGTTACAGATCCTTTAATGAGACATAAAACCAAGGTCTCTATTGAATCCATAATTTTGTGTGTCTAGCAGAGTTATGAATTTAAGTTCCCAGGCTCATCTTTAGAAGGTGCATCAAATGCCTCAACAACTACATGTGTAAAACCAGACAATCTTCATGTTCTCAGATGAACTCACAGGAAAACGCTAAAAGACAAAAAATCCCACCCTATCACGTGTGGGTGAACTCTTGCTACAAAGCGATCACTCCACGTCTGACCTCTCAGTCCTCATCCTCAAAGAGAACTGGCACAACACCTTCAAAAGATGAGCCTGGAAGTTTACGTTCTGTGATGCTCCAAGTACTTTTCCCAGACCTGAAGAAGAGCTCTGCGGAGCTCAAAGGCTCGTCTCTTTCACCAACAGGAGTTGGTCCAATAAGAGAGATTGCCTCACCCACTGTGTGTGTGTCTCATCCTGGAACCAACACGGCTACACCACCACTGCGAACAGTCCTACTGTCCAGAATCTGACTTTTTGTTGAAAAAGTTGGTAAGGGGAAATGGACTTCTCTACTCTATGTCCTGCCACCGCTAAGATCAGCCTGGGCGGCGTATGAGTGCTCCTCTTGTAAAGTTCCCATTTTTGTATATTTTGCATGTACGTGCACATGCTTGCATGACCTCTGAAAGACAGTCTCATGGTTAAAGCACTGGGCCGGGACTCGGGAGATCTGGGCTCTGTTGCCAACTATCAGATTCCCTGCGTCCTCGGGCAAATCACTTCATCGCCGAGTCTCCATTCCCCACCCTTTGATTCATCTATTACAACTGTAAGAGACGATCCCTTCCTACGTGTCTGTGCCGTGCTTGGTGTAACAGGGTCCCAATCTCAGTTGTGGCTTCCTGGTTCGACCCGCACACCGTTACGTTCCATTTGAAGACAGGTGCAATACCGTTTCTTGAAGCTGCTCTTTCAATTTCTTCACCGCTTCTCTTTCTTTGGCCAGTTGTCCCTGGGTAATCTTCAATAGCTCTTGGAGTTTGGTAGCAGCTTGTCCCAAGTCCTTCGTTAACTTCTTCTCCTTCTCAAGTCTTTCCTGCACACAATTGAAGTAAACTATTATTTGCGATAACTAGATCGATCGTTTTCTGGTCACTGGAGAAAGGGAGCAGCAGCATTCACAGGCCGCTCCCACCTCTCAGAGCCCCTGGAGAGGTTTTTGCGATGGGGTTGCACTCTGGTTTTTGTTTGAGCAGTTTGTCTGCTCAGCTCCCTGCATACGTAACTGATGCTCATCCCCACATTTCACAGGTTGCTCACCCTTAATGAGAGTCTCCGTGCAAGAACATAGAACCAAGACTTGCTTCTGCACGACAGGCATTTGCCAGGATCTCATCTCCCCACCAATTGTCTAGCCACCTTCTGTGCTGGGGCCAAAGCAATGGATGGCCCCGTCCAGCACAGTCAGCTGACCCCATTCCTTCCCGTATGAATCTGACTGGTGTCAGGAGGACACGCTGGTTGCCAGTCACTAGCCAACAGAGGCAGAGTCTGAGCTGCTCCTTACCTGCCTGCTCTCCTTCCCCACTAGTGCCATGGACCAATGGGAATGAGCAGGATGGGGCTCAGACTCACCTAAACACCCTGCCACACTTGATGCCAGGGTTGAAGGGAGAAGCAGTCCTAGAGTCTTATTTCCTCTCCCCCTCCACCTTACAAGGGCCAGATCCCACAGCCCGGGCCTGGGGAGCTCTGCAGGCTGCAGCGAGACATCGCACGAGGAAGGGCTGAAGACGAGGCCCCAAACAGTGCAACGCCCAATGTGAGACGTGGCTTCAGGATCCAGCCCTCAGGCCCGAGTCAGGGACCGCAGCAACAGCAGTGAGCGTGCCCCTAGTACTTACCCTGCGTATGGCTTCCCTTCCCTGGCTTGGCAACCATACCCCCTTACTGCACAGCACGCACGGTGCTGCTTCCAGGCTGCGTCAAAGGGCAGGGCTGCATTCTGGGCTGCTAGGGGGACCCAGACTTCCCGCTTCGTAGGTTACAGCTGGCCCGGCAGCTGCCAGCATTGAGCGCGATGCCCTTGCCCCCTCCGGTCCCTCACAGGGTTAGGCTCGAGAATTCTCACCCAGCCTGCAGGGGCACCCTCATGCTACCGGAGCAGCAGAGAGAGACTGGAACCAAAATCTGGCCCAAGGCGCCCTTCGCCCGCCTGGGCTTGCAGACCCCACGCTGCAAGGGGGGGGCGTGCAGGGAATTACCTTCAGGTGCTGAACCTCCTCCGTTTCCGAGGATGCCACATTTGCAGCAGATCTCAGCTTTTCCAGTTCCGCTTGCAAACTGCACACCGAGTTCTGCGCCTGCGGTTTCAGGAATTGGAGAGGTCAGTCCTACCCGACTCAGATACTTGAGAACCAAGCGGGTGGTCGTCAGACAGGGCGCAGAGGGGTCCAGAGGGCGTGGCCCAGAAGAGCAGAGAGGAAGCTCAGCTGGCCAAGAATCCCAGCGCCACATGGCAGTGGGTATAGCGACATTTATGCTTAGCCATCGGCACGGAGCTCCGTTACGCTGCAGTGAGTACACTGCTCTCAGTGGCTACGCTGAGGAATCATCTCAAACTAATCTCAGCTTAAAATTTAAAGGTAAACCCTCATGACCACCACGCGCTACCTTCTCGCGCTGCAGGGACCCGTGGCAGACTGCGAACAGAACCTAGCCGGTGCATTGCAGGCCTTGGCATTACTTCTGCCTGCAAGTTTGCCAGCAGAACGCACACATCAGGCTCAGGAAGTTTTAAAGATCCCTCTGCGGCCACGCCTCTCCCAGCAGCCATGATGGTTTGCTCCTTGGAAAGAGGCAGGCCAAGGCAATATTTCAAACAGCCTTCATTCATTTCACGCTAGAATTAACCGGCTAGCATGTGTGCCCAGAGCAGACCTGTGTTCTGCTCCTCCACCACCCCATGAGCAGCTGCGTGGAACATCGTAGCATTTTCCCCAGTAGCACTGGGGCCAAAAGCAGCCAGCCTGTCCTCCCCGCATTTACAGGCCAGGGTCCTATTGGTTAAATTCAGGCTAGTTTTCCACCTTTTTGTAGAGCTGCCTTATAAAACAAAACACACTCCAACGAGAGCCAACTCGACCCAGCGGAAGCAGACTGTGGGAGTCGTTTTCCTGCAGCCCAGAGACAGACTTCACTATTTAAAGTAACTCATTGGGTTGTTACCAGCATTTTACAACAGGTGATTAAAGAACCAAACTTGTTGCTTTCAGTTTTAGGTCTTTGTCAGTAATAGGCATAGACAAAAGGCCAGAAGGGATGGCGACCATCTATTTTGACCTTCTGCCATCCCGCCCATATTAACAGCTCAGAAGAGCCAGCGTAATGAAAATTCTGCTATGCTGGTGATCACATGCAGCCTTTCAAAAGGACTTTCCCCCCTCCATCGGTTTAAACACAGCCCTTCTGTCTGGAGGGAAGCGAAGCCCCCCCCAATTCCTTTTCACAGACAGCAGGCCAGAGAGAGTCCCACGCACACGCAGGTTCGAACTTACTTCTTCAAACTCCAGAGCTAGCTTCTGCCTCAGTGCTTGCTCGTTATCCACATTTGCTTCCGTTTGTTCCAGCTGCGTTTTCAACTGCAGAGAAACCAAAGTGAATCAGTCACACTGGAAAGATCAACTGGAGCGGACGTGACGCCGAAGCCTGCTACACGTAGATAAACGGAGACAGCCCCTAGAGTTTTCCCCAAAGCCCTGAAGGGCAGCTGCCAGGCCCTGCTTCCAATCTCTAATCCCCAAAGGCTTCCAAGATTAAGCAAAAGGAAATCTCTAGCCAGTAGTTTTACACTTCCAGTCTCTGCCCAATTTGGTGCTATACTCCCCCCTTGTTCCAACCCCAGCAACTTGAACTGGAGCCGCTTGCAAAGGCCAAGAATAGACTGACCCACCCATGTCATCTGACAGCTCCCCAACACTTGGGCAACACAGCACCTTGGGGAAAACTCCACAATGGACAGGATTAAGACCGAAAGAGCAGAGAACACAGCTTGTGGGGTCAGTACGCTAGTGAGGAGAGAAAGATTAGGCTGAAAGACTCAGTTAATTCCTGTAACCCAACTCCGGTTAGTGAGATTAGAAATCCAATCCTACACAAAAAGTCTTTGCCCCTCTGAATTCTGATCCTTAGCCCAAGAACCCCTATAAGATCAGAATTCTCCACCCTCCAACGCCTCACATGGTGACTGCCCTCCCCTTGAGTAGACAAGACAGCACCCTGTAAAACCAGCCAGAGAGAGTACATGGAGTTCAGTGTAATGGATTCTCTCACTTCAAGAACCCAGTGCATCAACTCTGCAGGACTCCCTGCCCACCCATCTTCTGACCCTGGATCCCCTAAAGCTGCCACTAAGCCCAGGAGTCATCCCACTGTCATCTAACAAGGAGGTCTCAAAAGCAGGGAGCACTGCTCAAAGCCAGACCTCATTCCCGCTCAAAAAGTGATCAGATGATGGTCTCACTGCTAAGGCATGGGGCTGGGACTCTGGAAATCTGGGCTGGATTGCCAGCTCTGACACAGATATCCTGCATGACCCTGGGCAAGTCACTTCATCAGTTCCCCCATGTGTAATGCCACTTCCTTTCTCCCACCCTGCGTGATATCTACTTCAACAAAGCTCTCTGGGGCAGGGGCTGTCTCTTACTAGGTCTCTGTGTAGCACCTAGCGCAATGGGGCCCTGGTCTCAGCTGGGGCCCACTAGAACTACGATAAGAAAGTGGGTTTTTTAAATCCTCTCTTTACAAATGGGCCATGGTAAGAATATTTGTTACGTGAAGCTTGTTCCCCTCCCTTATCTAGTTAAGAAAATTAACCATCTCAATAGAAGCCCCACAGAAACAGCACAACACACACGGTCTACAGTCATCAGTGAAGCCATACACAATTATCATGCAGGTGCCGAGCAGGAGATGGGACAAGTGCAGTCATTAATCAGTGCCTTAGCGTGCAGTGGTCTCACCGCCCTAACCTCGAGGGCCTCGCACTCGCTTGGGTCAGCCTGCGACCCAGCTGCTTCTCCATCATGCACGTGGTTCTTCATTTCCCTCAACTGCTGCCTGACCTGAAACAAGGACCAGCAAGCCTGGCTCAGTGACACACAGTGGCGGTCAAGGTGCGGGCGAAGGTTTGAGGTAGGGAGGGTGGCCAATGGAAAAGGCTCCTGGCAGCCAGAAAAAGTAGGAATGCAGCTGTGGTCAGATTTGTTCTGATGCCTGAACAAGTCAACTGGAAGTTAGCTGAGCAACGGGGGAGAGATTCCCAGAGCTGCCTAAGAGGATGAGACACCCAAATCCCAGTGCGCTCCTTCGGAAATCGCAGAAGGGATCCATGAAGATCAAACACAGCACATCCTCCTGAAACCGCCCAAAAGTAACAGTTCAAAGTTTATCAGACCAGACTCAGTGACATAAGAACAGCTGCAACCTCACTAGTATGGATGGGGTTTGCCAGGTACCTGCAGCAGTGAAATTCACCTGCCACGAACTCAACCCTCTGGAAGGGTTACAAGAACAGACCCTGATCCTGCAGTGGAATCCCCACAGTCAGACTTCTCTGTTTACATGTGCTCCTAGGGTTCCTCAGAGACACAAGGATCAGATCCAGGTGGAGCCAACTGGAGGATCAGGGCCAGGGCATCAGTCCATGTTTTCTGAGTGCAGTAGCTGTTAAATGGATAGTTGGTAACATTACAGGGCGGGCGTGGGGCTGATAAATTCAGTCTTGCTTTCCAACAGGTCATCTGTGGAAGGAATCCCAAACACGGCTGATTTTGCAATGGATCCAGAAGACACTAGAGCTTGCATTCGGATTCTGTAAAGGATTTACTTCTCTGGGGAGCGGGACATTCACAGTGCAATAGCAACCGAAAGGCAGGGAACCGCTTTAATACAACACTCTACTAACTGCCTGAGAACTCCTTGGTTAGCAGCTTATCACACAAAAATGACTCAACCATGATGGTGGGCGGGGAAGAAGTGTCCTAAGTGGGGTCTTTCTACAACTTTTTTCTAAGCCACGCAGGCCAAAATTGGGGTCTGAGCAGGGACACTGCACCTTGCCTGCGTTTGTTTAAGGACATTTATTTTTAAAGTGGTCTCCACTTCCGTTATGAACAGCAACATTCCCAAGGAGAGCTGCAGAGCCAGCGGCTGCTATCAAGAGAAGCCAGCGTAGATTTCTACTCAGCCTGCCAAGGTGCCCTGCAGTCGCTCAACCCATTCCCAGCGTTGCCCTGCCCTTTACGGAGACGTGGGTTGGAAGGTTAGAAGATTTACAACCAGTCCTGTTCTGGGAAAAAGAGATGAAAATAGAAGTTGCTAAATACCTGCAACTGCTTCCCTGTTTGACCTGTTGTTCTAATTACTCCTCCGCAGCAGGTATAGATCTGTGACAACTACCTGAATGATCCAAATGATTAGATTTACAGTGCACGGGAGGCTTTCATTATTCAAAAGAAGCTATAACCAGACACCAGATGGTCCACTGTAGGGGGAGATTTTGAACTGCCTGGCTCTCGTCCATTTAAAAAGTGTAAACAACCCTCAGGATTTTATCACGAGTCTCCCAATATCAAACTCCTTTTCTGAAAGCTCCAGTTCCTGGAGTTACACAACTACGTGAGAAGCACAGCTTTTGTTTAAAAAATAAATCAATAAATAAATAAAGCTTCTAGCCCTCACATTGGGAAAGAACAGCTTGAAATGTGAGCCTTAAGGTTCCCAGCCCCAGAAAGCAAATAAGAATCCAGCATAAAAGATTCTGGCATTTTTAAGACAAACTCATGATTTGTTAACCCTTAGGAGTGGCAATCCTGTTAACTTCTTAACACTTCCCCTTCTTACAGGGCAGTCACATCACATTGATCAAATGGATTCAGAGACAGACAGGGCAACCTTCATAGATTTCTATGGCTAATTCCTACATACAGAAAAGCCAGTTTCAAAAGGAACCCAAAGAAAGATTCCTCCAGCCAACAGATGATCTATAAGGACATCTAAGGGACCCCGGATGCCCTCAGGATCCCTCCCATAAGGGGACCTACTGCCAAATCCAATGGCAATCAACCAAGGAACGTGTGCACATATGTATTAGACAGACACTCTGCACTAAAATAATATTAAGGTGGCAAAATCAAGCACTCTTAACGTAGGAAATACCAGAATTAAGGCTACCTTTGCAACCTTGGCCCGTGTTACGCAGGAGGTCAGAATAGATTATTGCGTGGTCCCTTCTGGCCTTAAAAGTCGGTGAAAAGATTACACTGGCATTTCCCAATTTACGTGCTAGACTTCGCAACCCTAACATTCTTCTAATATAGTGGTGTGTGCATGCAAGGTACGGGGAGTGAGTCAATTTTTGTTATCTGATCCATGAAGTTGAACCCTGGACCCATGAGAGCATCATTCTCTGTGCCCAGAGAGTCAGTTCGCATGGTAACTCCTCGACACGCTGAAGATGACCCAGTAGCGCGTAAGTCTTGGCTGGGTTATATATATTTTACAGCAGCTTAAATTCATGCTTCCGCCTGGGAATTATCCAGCATAGCTGGAACCCTGAAAAATCTGGTCTAATCACGAAAGCAACAATGAGAAATCGCAAAAAGAGTTTCATGGTGTGAAACCCTTTGCCGCCTTCTTCAGCATTTTCAAAACACAAATCCCCCTAGCAGATGGTTCCGCAGGCATTTGGAGTTGGACACAGTTGAAGTCAGACCCCGTGTGGAGTTCAGTGGAGATCTGGGAAATTCATCAGTGTCACAGAGTCGTATGTCTCTTCTAGCTAACCACAGCTTACAACAGCTTCCCAGCCTGCCGCTCTCCACCGAAGAGCGCCTCTGCGTTCGGTCTCGTTGACACTAGGAAGTTGTGGAGGTACTGGTATAACTGAAATGCTACAATCCCCTCCAGCGTTGGCAGAGCTATGCCAGGATAAGAGTGCTTTATGCCAGCATAGCTATTCCTGAACACGAAGGGGACTTTAATCCACTTTGTAAGTTAATTCAGAACAATTTTGAGCATTCCCATGTAGACAAGCTCTAAAGATATAAAGGTACCTGTATATCAGTAGAGCTGCATCCACACTACAGATTGTACTGATACATCATTACAAATAATCACACCCCTCACCAAAATAGTTCTACAGAGACCACAACTTTTAAGTGTCGACCCAACCTTAGATTAGCTATTATCTAGCAATTAGCCATTACCAGTGCAAGCTCCTTGCTCTGTTTCTGTGCTTCTGCTTTTGCTGCGTCCAGCTGTTCTTGGGATTCAGAGAAGAGCTGTCTCAACTGGAAAAAAGAAGAGGGAAGTCAGCATCTGTGTTAGTGTCTGGAAGAAGCTTGGGAGTTTGGAGTGGCAGGGAGAAGCAGCAGCATATCAGTTACATAAGAACGGATGTACTGGGTCAGACCAAAGGCCCATTTAACCCAGTATCCGGTCTTCCGACAGCAACAAGTGCCAGACGCTTCAGAGGGAAGGCACAGAACATGGCAATTAGCAAGGGATCCATCCCCTGTCATCCAGTCCCAGCTTCTGCTAGTAAGTAGTTTAGGGACATCCACAGCACGGGGTTGCGTCCCTGCCCATCTTGTCTAATAGCCATTAATAGGCCTATCTTCCCTGAACTTATCTAATTCTTTTTTGCACCCAGTTATACTTTTGACCTTCACAACATCCCCTGGCAATGAGTTCCACAGGTTGAATGTCAGCTGTGTGATGTCTGCTTTAAACCTGCTGCCTATTCATTTCATTTGGTGACTGCATTCTTGTGTTACGTGATGGGATAAACAACACTTCCTTACTCACTTTCTTAACACCAGTCATGACTGTATAGACTTCTATCGTATCCCGCCCAAGTTGTCTCTTTTCCAAGCTCAGCAGTCCCAGACTTTTCACTCTCTTTTCAGATAGAAACCATTCCATCCCCCGAATCATTTTCATTGCCCTTCTCTGCACCTTTTCCAATTCTAATAGATCTTTTTTGAGATGGGACAACCAGAACTGCACACAGTATTTAAGGTGTGGGTGCACCATGGATTTACATAGTGGCATTAGAATATTTTCTGGTTTTATTATCTAGCCTTTTCCTGATTGTTAAAAACAATCTGTTGATATTTTTTACGGCTGCTGCACACTGAGCAGACATTTTCAGAGAACTATCCATGACAATGCCAAGATCTTTCTTGAGCGGTAACAGCTGATTTAGAGCCCATCATTTTGTGGAGATGGGATGATGTTTTCCAATGTCCATTACTTTGCACTTATCAACTGATCTCCCCAAGTTAGCCTGGCCCCTTGTCAAGGGATCAGGGAGCAAAGGATGGCAGGCTAGACCCTGTTTAGGAAGCACTCAGCCTTGCCCAGCAGACCGCTAGGCCCAGCACTCAGCCCCTAGAACAGACGACACAAGAAAAATGTCAAGCAAGCACCCCTCAAGCAAGCACACAAACAAAATCTCACTCACCCCCTAGGCTCACGTAGGCGCTCCTCCTGCACCCAGAGAACCCCCTTGTAAAACTCGCCTGTTTGCTGCTCCTGTTCGCTAGTTGGTTTGCAAATACGCTAGGCCTCTCTCCTCCCACTTCACACCTCTGCTCTCCCAGCTGCTTGGTGCCCTCTTTCGTGCTGTCCTCTTTCGTGTTGTCCTCCCCATTCGGGAGAGTTTCAAATTCAACCCGGCAAGAGCCTCTCTGTCCTAAGCTACTGCTTCCAGGGACCCTTTCACACCATTATGCCACCCAGCATGCAACGCCTCACCTTGGCCTGCGTCTGTTTACCTGACATTACACACCTTTGGGGCACAGAGCGGTCTGGGTTTGTCAGCACCATGTACACTTATGGTGCGAGGGCTAGGACCAGAACAGCTAAATCATCAGTCAAGAAAGCAGCCTCTTTACCTGCCAGCATCTTGAAAGAGATCTATGACTGGCTTGCCAAAGGAGCCCGAGTTAGGCACCCAACTCCCACTACAATTCAACGGGACTCGGGTGCCGACTCCCTAAGGCACCTTTGAAAAAACAACAGGTTTGAGAGCCAAGCCTGAAGACTCGTAAAGCCCATTTTAAAGAGGTTGTTAGTCCATCTGTGAGCAGAGGCAGGCTAGTGAAGTAGGATCCACATCTCTGGCTAGCGAAGGTGTAGCAGGTCCGGCCGGGGCCTAGCGGTCACCATGCCAGCCTGCTGCCCATTTCGGAGCCACTCCTTCCCTTTCAAACCCTTCGGAGTTAGTCTGCAAATTGAAGACTTCTCTGTTCTAAGCAGTTCTTCGGCTTCTACGGGCCCAGGAGGTGGGGCATCTCACCCCTCACCCGGCCGGCTCGTTTAGCAAGGCCGACAGCAGGCAGCATATTTACACACAGATGCAAGGTTTCCTTTAGGTTTTGCAAAGCCATGAATGACTGAGGCGTTCCGCTCTCACCCAAGCCAACCCCGCACTCTGTTCAGTACGCAAGCAGCTCTGGCTCCGTCCCACCTGAAGCTAACTCGGCTGCTTGTCTTCAAACACCAGATTTGATGTTAAGACAAGCCCCAAAGACAAAGCCTGGTGGGTCTGCAGGGAGAGGAGTGGGCAGTGCCCTCTGTGTCTTCTGACACCCACGGCTTCATTTAGCTGCTCCTTCTAAACCCTAATGCCAGGGGAATTCATCATCAGCCATTCAGAGATGCTCGGGGTGTTTAAAAACTCAAAAGGAGCGACTGTTCTGCACAACTCTCCGTTCACTTCAAGTCAGGAATGGATCCAGCTGTTATCGAGGCAGATACCACCTAGAATATTCTCCTGGAGGGGAAGGATGAGCTTGCGGCTAGCACACTGGACTAAAGCTCTGGAGATTCCTGGCCCCGATTAGCTTCAGTCTCTCCCCACCTCCCCAAACAGATGACCAACACTTACTGCTTCAACTTCTTTTGTGTAGTTCTGGCGTTCTGAACTGGCAGTCTCCAAGTGATTTTCCAACTGTGCTTCCAGAAGAGAAGTATATTCCTTCAGCTGATTAAAACAAGGAGAGCCCGGTGATTTGATTGGTCATGATGGAGGTGTTCATCTGTTTGCATATCTAGCCTCTCTAGACCAGCAAGACCAATTCTCCCAACCTCCCCGCCCCCAGAGGGCTTTAGAAGAAATGATAAATCGCCTCTCTCCTGGCAACATTAAAGGGAAGTTCTGGGGATGCAGCAGAAATTAGTACCCTTTCCTTCTGGAGTAGGAGAGAATGTCCATACCTGATCTGTGTTCTGGAGCTCTGCCCTCACCTGGTCCACAGCCTCTGCAAGAGATTTCACTTGGACTTGGGACTACACCAAGCGTTGACCCCCCCAAAAAAATGTAAAGAAAGAAAGAAAGTGTTAATATGCCGTATTTCCCAGCGTGGACTCTCCTCTAAAATGTCTCCTACAAGCGACTAAAAATGGCACAGTGCGGTTAGCCTGTAAACTCTTTGAGGGAGAGACCATTTGTTGCGTTTGTACAGCACCTGGCATAACTGGCCTCCTGATCCAGGATTGGAACCTTTAGGTGCTGCCGCATTACTAACCGCATCCGAAAAAGGACGACGATACAGTCATCCCTGCAAACTAAGCCAAGGATCTGAGAGTCAGGCTGGGTTCCTCCCTTCTAATGAGTCACCACTGAAGTCAGTAGAATGTTTTCTATTGGCCACATTTGATGGGGAAAAATGGCTTTTTGAGGGCATTGACATTTTTGCTGAAGAATCCAAAAAAAAATCAATCACCACCACCTGAAATTTTTTTGGTTTTAAACTGAACATTTTTGAAGTTTGGGTTTTTCAATGAAAACCTCAATGGAAAATTAACACAAAAAAAGCCACCATTCATAGTTTTTGTTTTTCAGGAGGAAAACGTCATTTCCTGACCAACTGTAGTCACCAACCATGACAAATCTGTTGGCCATACTATGCTCAGCTACATCCATGCAACCTCACCAACTTCACATTACACGTATGGGCAAGACAGAACATAATATGGCCAGCAGAATCTTGATTTCATGCACCGCCATCACAGGAAAGAAGCCAGCTTCTCTCAAAACTCTGGTGTTTATGGGAGTGGGAGTTACACATACCCCTTGTAACCAGAGTAAATTTAACATTATCTATTTGACACAAATACTGAGCTCCACAATGCTAAGCTTAGACACTTTTGAGTGTAAAATCTTTTTAGAGGGACATTTTAAATTCCTTTATAATGTAGTATGCCCAGGCAAGTTCTCATGAACACCAGCTACGGAATAAGAGATCAGCCACACCCCTTCATTCCCACACTCTCTAAAGGGTTATCCTTTTAAGAGGACAGCCTCTTGCTCAGCCTTTATGCACCATTCTGCCCAGAGTATCTCTCGTCTGCAGCGAGACAGACAGCTGGAGAGGATTCCACACTGTGGGTGGCTTGAATGGGGCTCTTTTGTGACGCGTACCAGTGTACGCTCCAATGCCAGCATCAATCCAGACTTGTAGAGGTAGCCAATTTCCTCTACAGCGGGGAGTCCCGAAAGTAGCACGGAAAAACAGCCTTGCAAAGAACGCCGTGCACTCTCCGCTCCAACACAGCCAGCTCTTTGAACATCGACGTTCTGAAGGCTTTCCAGACTCCCCTGCATGGAGTGGAGGTGCCAGAGTTTGATTCTTGAGCTTGGATGCGAACGTTGTAAGGTAAGTAATGGAATACCGTCACCAGCTCAAGAGGCAGAATGTGTGTGTCAGGATCTCAGCGAGGCAGAAGCTTATACAGAGGGCATCTTTCCTTCTCACCTCCCAGCATGTGCCCACGCCGTATTGCAGAGGGCAAAGAAAGTGCTATCTTTATTTAAGAAGACGTGTTTTTACACCAAGTTCAACCCCAGAGCCTTTTAAAGATGTGCCCCTCCCTACAAAGGGACCTCTAAAAGCCCTTGCATTTCATAGACTGAGGCCAGAAGGGATTATTATGATCCCCTTGTTATTTACAGCATTAGACGCGTCACCAGCCCATTGGTTCCCAGCACCTATAGGCAGCCAGCACCCCAGGGATTCCTGCTCACACACAGACGAGAATCTTTAGGATGCACCTTTTGCAGTTCCTCTTCAGACGCCGTTAGCTTTGCTTTCCACACGTGCTCCTCCTCCTCCACACTCTTCTGCAGGTCTTTGAGCATTCTTTCCTGCCGAGGGAGAAGGGACGGAAGTGTGAGGCTGGGCAGGTGGAGAAGGGAAGGCTCACTGGGGGGGCGCATTCAAACTGCTGTCAAGGCAGGAAGTTATGGGCATGGTCCAGCTCCCACTGAAATCAA
This sequence comes from Chelonia mydas, assembly GCF_015237465.2. Classification (NCBI taxonomy): domain Eukaryota; kingdom Metazoa; phylum Chordata; order Testudines; family Cheloniidae; genus Chelonia; species Chelonia mydas. Next base: position 197,053,202 of record NC_057851.1, read on the forward strand.
TAGGTCAGCTTGGCTTCTAGGTTCTTTAGGGAAGCAGCCACCGCCTGCTGGATTCAGCACTGGACTGTCTCTGCAAAACTAGGGGAGGAAGGGACCCACCACCATGGAAGAACTGCTAGGCGTCTTCTCACATTGTATCGAGCACCTGATAACGGGTGTGTGGGGAACAGGGGCACTGAGGGCGGGGGGACTGACTTGCCCATGGTCACAGTACATCAGCATCAGAGTCAGGAAGAGAACCCAGGTCCCCCCACCTCTTAGGGCTTGTCTTCACATACAGTGCTATAGTGAAGACCCTACTAGGCCAATGGGAGAGCTTCTCCCGTCAGCATAGTTAATCGCCTCCCCGAGAGGCGGTAATGGAGACCTGGCCCTAGGCTAGTACCTTACCCACTACACCACCCTGTCTCTACTTACTCCAGACCACCCCTTTCACAGGATGGGGGAGGGATAGCTCAGTGGTTTGAGCATTGGCCTGCTAAACCCAGGGTTGTGAGCTCAATCCTTGAGGGGGCTATTTAGGGATCTGGGGCAAAAATTGGGGATTGGTCCTGCTTTGAGCAGGGGGTTGGACTAGATGACCTCCTGAGGTCCCTTCCAACCCGGATATTCTAGGATTCTATGTTCTCAAACCATGCTGTAGCAGAGCCATGGCATTTCAAGGGCAGTTCTATCGTAATTAATAAGAAATAAGAATGCTAGATGGATTCGGACAGCAAATATTTTTAACCAAGCTCTGCAAAAACCTCCAAACAACGGCTGCAAGTCACATGCATCCCATCTGTGCAGTGTCTTCAGAGACTATAGACATGGTTTGGCTGTCGCAAAGTCAGTTGGCTTCGTAAGTGGCAAGAAAGGTGGAGTGGTACTTTCAGGGAAGAGGAGAAACGGCCTGAATGGCTTAACCTACCGTCTCAGCAAGAATCGTTCTGTACTGCTCACATTCTGCTTGTAAAGTGCTCTGCGCCTCTTCTGCTTCCTTTAATTTAAGCGCGGAATCCTGAAAGGAAAAGGAGTTTTATGGGGGGCCCCCTTCTCACCGTGCCCCCAAGAGCTGCTCCTAGATTTGATGTTGGTCTGTAGCTGCTAAGCCTTACACCAACACCCACAGAAAGCAAGATGTTTGGAGCATGGCTGTCCAATGCTTACGAGATCACTTACAAGAGATTCCGTTTTAGCTGTCTGCTGCTCTAGCATTCCCAGACTCTTCTCCTTAAACTCCTGTAGCCACACCCCGTAAGCCTGATTAAACAAATAAAAACAGAGCATCAGCTGGTCTATCCCATTCCTTCACTGGCACAGCTACCTGCTCACCTTCCAACAGCATGAAAATATTAGTGCCGACCTGTTGTGAAACTACAGTGATCTGCGGGAAGAGAGAAAGCAGCGTCTGCTTCGTTTGCGTCTGAATTGCGCTAAGCTGCTGCTCCAAATCCTCCTGAAAGAGAAAACGTAGGTTTTCATGAACTCAACTTAAGTCAGCACCTTAAGATCCCAGCTGTTCTCATTTCACCGAGGTCAATGGCATTATGCTGATTTATACAAAGCTGAGGGCCTGGCCTTTGTTTTGCAGTCGATACTTCACTGCAGAAGAGGGGAGGGAAAAAGAACCAAAAAACAACAAAACTTGCACAAATCTCAACGAGGCTAGTTACGCAAGAACAGAGGAGTCGAGTTCCCATTCTGAGACGCCCATCTGATGAGGTCAGCATCCCGTGCGGTGATGGTGCACATCTCTATACGAGTCGGAAACGCGGCAATATTGACAAGCCAAATGCATCATCTTCCTTTCATCATAACATTTACAGAACGTTCCAACACTGCTACCTTCCCACACCATTGCCAGGGACACGCCAACATTAACCACCACCAATATTGAGAGAGGAAAAACACCAACACCTCTGTACAAAGTTTGTTTTCAAAGAATTCAGGCGGTTAAGTTATGGGAGAGCGCTGTTGAAAAGATAATTTCACTGTAGCACTCAATAGTCTCTCTGCACTGTTCCTTCGCCATGCGTGGTGGTTGCAGAATCAAGCCCCAGGAGTAAACGATTGTGGCAAAGTTTTACTGGAAGAGCTGTAAGGGGTCAACATGCACAGAGAGTAATCACAGGGTTTAAACAGAATCTGTGCAAACAGAGAGATGCTGAAATTCAGTTTAGAAACTAACAGGTCCCTCATTCTGTAGCTGCTCCCCGGCAGCAGAGTCTGGCTCCAAAGAACAGCCCCCCCTTTGTTACTGATAGAGGCAAGACTCACCTTTGCTTTTGTGGAAGAAAGCAACTTTTCTTCACGCTCTTTCTCAGCCGAGGCCAAAGCTTCCATTGCTTTCCAGTTCTTCTCGCGAAGACCCTGTCGGGACAGACACACGCAGGAATAAGCCACATGCTGCCACAGAGACCACCACAAGGTTTGCTTAGCATGATGTTACTTGCTGCTATTGGAAGTTATGGATCCACATCACGGAGCTGCGGGGCGGGGGGGGAGGGGGGCAGGGGGGGCGGATTCTGATGATCCCATTTAGGAAGCCAGATTTTGCTTAGACTCCTAAATCTTGCAATGCACCCTCCGCGTATGTGCCCATACACGTGGATTCTCGCTGCAGTGGTCCGATACCTTAAGATAATCAGGTATGAACCTCATTATTTGCAGTCACAGCCCATCGAGTGTCCTGGCAAGGTGGGAAGGAAGAGGCCCGTTCGCCAACTCATCAGTACTCCCATTCCCAGCGGCTAGGAGCATCCCTTAAAGGCCTGCTTAAGATGCAGCTTGGCCTGCTTCAGTGGTTCACCCACTCCCGTGGCGAACTCCAGCCTTGTTCCTAGCGTTGCTTCGCGGGATGGAGAGGGTACACTAAGCCCACAGAGGCAGCTTGGCTAGCTGGAATCCCCTCTCCACCCCCCCGCGGCCGGAGGGCTGCCAGGCCCAGACCGCAGCTTCGTTTGTTCCTCTGTCAGACTCCCCCACTTAGACTTAGGGCTTGTCTGCACTACCTGCCGGATCGACGGGCAGCAATCAATCCAGCGGTGGGTCGATTTATCGCGTCTAGTCTAGACGCGATAAATCGACCGCTGAGCGCTCTCCCGTCGATTCCGGTACTCCACCCGAACGAGGAGCGCAAGCGGAGTCGAGGGGAGAGCGCCAGCCGTCGACTTACCGCAGCGAAGACACCGCGGTGAGTAGATCTAAATGCGTCGACATCAGCTTCGCTATTCACGTAGCTGAAGTTGCGTTTCTTCGCTCGACCCAGCACGGAAGCGTGGACAAGCCCTTAGCTCTCTGCTACTTGGGAGTCAGCCAGCTTCTCTCCTAGCAAGGGCACAAGCGTGCGAACGCCACCCCAACAGCAGCCTAGGTGCCTCGGATAGAGACGAGCGTCTCTCAGGGCACAGAGAAGTTAGGCCTTTGACTTGCCCAACCCTACATTTTAAACTTTATTGGGCAACTTTTAAAACCCAATTGTTGGTCAAGCGCAAATCAGGGGCTTGTTCAGGCTTGTGCTGATGGAACAAGAGCTCAGCTCGTCCAGTCACTCACGTTGTTTTTCATTTTCTGCTGCTCGATTATCTCTCTCAGCTCCACAGCTTCCTTTTCGAGCGAGGAGACCTGCTCAGCCTTCGCTTGAAGTCTGCAATGAAACGAGAGGGCGTGTTTGGAGCGGTGCTCTTCACCGAGTCATGCGCTCTCAGCAGTCATGATCAAATTTCCCCACACCCCCCAGCGTGCTAACAGAGCAGCTATGTAGCGCCAGAAGTCCCTGCAGAGCTCAGGGACATGCAGCCAGACTGTGCCAGCAGTAACGTAGAATCATAGGACGGGAAGGGACCTCGAGAGGTCATCTAGTCCAGTCCCCTGCACTCATGGCAGGCTAAGTATGATCTAGACCATTCCTGACAGGTGTTTATCTAACCTGCTCTTAAAAATCCCCAATGATGGAGATTCCACCAAATATGCACCAGTGTTTTGGGGTCTCTCTTTATTTTAAAATAAAAATAAAACAAAGATCTTTGCCCAAAGCAAATGGCAGACAGATTTTTTTGGGGGGAGGACAGGATACAATTGCCCAAGTTAGAACCAGTTTGCTGAGTACAGTTATCTGTACCGATTCCCCTGTGTCGTCAGCTAATTAGACAGGAGAAACTGGCTAGGTGGGTCTTCAAAACGGGCACCAGCAAAGGAAAACAAGCATTCAAAACAAGAGTGCAATTTGTCAAGCTATGAACTCTGTAGGGCGAGACGCAGGACTTGAAACTGCTCTTAGCTCACCTCTGTCTGAAATTAAACTAGGCCAAGATTTTTCAAAAATGGCTACTGAGAGTGAAGGGCCCAAGTCTTCAGAAACGACTAGTTACTTGGGTGCCACGGTTTCTGTCCGTCAGCTCGGTACCTTGAAGGGGGCCTGGTTTTCCCAGCAGCATCGGGCACCCACCCTTTTAAGGAGCTCTCAGATCTCTAGTCACTTCTGAAAGCTTTGGGCCAAGGAACCTGGAGCTGCATGGAGACACTCAGGTAAGCGACTGGCATGCTAGTAGATCCCGTTGCAGTCAGGCCAGGGGTGTTCGTGGGCATAAAGCCAGTCTGAAAAGTCATTCCCATGGATTTATTTTCAGGAAGTCTGCCACTCGTTTAAATTTTAAGAGGGTATTGCTAAGTTGCTCTGATTGGCAGGCAAACTTCATTTTGATTGACACAAACTTGGCCTCTACTTTAGTTCTATACAAGCTTCCCATTTTTGAGAGATGCTGCACAGCCCGTCAACTCTAAAACGCACCTTAGGTCTTCAGCTGTTCGTGCATTTGCAAGAAGCGTCACTTCAAAATGGACTAGCCGTTGGTGTAGGCCAGCGTGCGAATCAACATTTACATGGCCTACGCCTGCCAGAAGTCAGCTAGAGCACTCCGTTTAACTTTGCCTTCAGTGACAGCAGACCAGAGACCGCACCCCAGTAATGTCAGCATATGAACAGCTCACGGGAAAGCTGGGGGAAGGAATCCCAGCCCTAACTCCTTTGGTGCAGCCTTTCAGCGCACGGATGGAGAGATCAGTACATTCACCAGTCTTACCTTAACTGCAGCTGGCTCACTTCTGCTTGATTAGCTGCCTGAAAGTTAGACAGAGGTTGCCTTTAATACATGCATTATAAACACAGTACAGGACAGCTCCCCACCCCTCTCCAGCACGCTTACGGTGCATGCAATGCTGTAAGTCACGCTTCATCCCAGGCCTGCTCTCCCCTTCAGATGTAGGGACCACCACCGTGGCGCTGACCTGCAAGTCTGCGTCTTTCTCCACTTCCTTCGCGTGGCCTGCCTCCAGGAGAGCTTCAATGGATTTGATCCTCTCTGTGAGCTGCTCGTTTTCAGAGCTGGCTTCTAGCAGCTTCACTTTCAGGGTGCTCAGCTCCTCCGATTTACTCTTCACCTCCATTTCATAGGACAGCAGCTTGGCTTCAGACTCTGCCAGAGGAAGGTGGGTAGAGGAGACAGAGGCAAGTTAGGTGTGTACAGATTCAAAGAGGGAGAGAGAATGTAGACGGCTAGAGCTAAAGTTAGCCCTACAGAGGACAGGGCTTTGGACCACGAGCACGTTTCAGACAGCGAGGTCCTGGGCAGACAGGTAAAGAACACGCGCAGCCAGACCAGGCAGTATGGACGGTTATTTGCAGGCTCACCCGGAAGAATGCGCGTGTTTCATTGTAGCTCTCGCGTCACTGACAGAGTGATGGATTTTTGACAACATGGCTGGCCAAAACACCCCACCCAAGTATCGGCTTTAACCTGCCAGTCCTTGTGCACGATACAGCAGGGAGCAGCACACGCTTGCCGTCCTCTCGTGCAAAGGGGAGTGGAGGATCTACCGTGCCAGGAGCTGTGCCGCCCCCCCCGAAGCAGGACTGTGCAGCAGCGAGTTCACCAGTGCTTCAGCTTTGAGAGTCAGACCCTTAGCACCACACCAGGCAGGACGGAGCCTCAGAGAGGCTAAAACTGGGAACCTCCTGCCTTCTGGTGTCTTCATCATGGCTCGCGCAGCTGCCCCGCTCCGGACCACCCCACCCGAGCTCCCACTGGCATTTCCCCACAAAAGGCCCAATTCTCCCCACTCTGCTCTCAGCACTTCCCCAGCAGCACCCGCAGGCCACCAGACAATCACCACTGGATTTCCCCAGCTCCCGCTGGGCCTCTGGGAAAGGGCCAGCAGCTGAAACTCAGACACAGAGGCCCGCCCTGCTCTGCTTCAGAAAGGAACGTGCTAGCATTAGCGAGGCGAAGGCTGGCAGAGGGCAAAGTTTGAGCTCCAGGGCAGAGCATGCGCGCCCTCCTGGGCATCCCTGCAGCATCCTCTCACCAGCAATGCTCTGCTGCTGGTCCTTCGCCTTCTCCGTGTCTGCCAGCAGGTTCTTGTAGCTGGTCTGGGATTTGCGCAGCTCCTCGCTTACTTCATCCAGCCTCTTCTGCAGTGTCGCCTCCGTTTCTTTTTGAGAAGTCTGCATGAAGGAGAGGGGAAAAAAAAAAAAAGAAGCGCACGCTAGACACTAAGCCAGGCTGGAGAGAGCAGCCCCACTGCAGGTCTGCCAGGTCCCGCCCTGTCTGAAACCCAGTCTTCTCCCAGCATTCTCCACGCAGGAAGCATTCACACGCACAGCGCTTGGATTGGAGGTATACAAGCCCCTCAGTGGTCTCCTCCTTCCCTCAGCTGGCAGCGTCGTTCTGTGTATAACCCCCCCACCACTCCCTAGTTTGGGGCCGTGCTTGTTACTGTATATTCCTAGGGAGAGATTTTTGAAGCGGGCCTACAATTTCCAACATGGTACAAGCCAGACAGCCAGGGATGCAAGCGCATCTCGCCATATGTGCACGACCATGGTAATTGCACGTGCAAGTCAGGTGTGCACAGTTTGCACATCTGATATTTAGGGCTGGTCCAAAAAAAAAAAAAAAATCTTATTGAAGAACGTTTTCTGTTGGGAAGATTCTCGATGGAGTGATCAGAAATGTTTGCTTGGTTTGAATGAGAATGTTTTTTTTCCAGTGAGGGGAAGGAACAGAAAAAATTCTCATTTCAAAGCAATGCATCTCTCTGGCCCTTAAGTTGCCTGGGGGTGATGGACCACTGTGGTGAGCCACCTTTAAAGTCAACCCCAAAGCTCCAGCTGGCACAGGACACAGCTGCTTACCTAGCCAGCGGGGTAGGGAGCATGGTCCGTGCTGAAATCTCTGCCCTGCATTCCCATTAGCTTCTGTGCTGCAAGCAATTCGAGGGGCTGGCGAGAGCCTTCTTAGCATAGGCTCTGTCTATTTCGGTACCGACGTCTCATGCTTTACCCCATCCCCCCAGTTAGTGTGTTCTTGCTGCCCATTCTCACCCCTGCAGGGGGCAGGGTTCCCTGGGAGGGCATTTGCTCCCCATGGCAGGGAGGGCCTGCTTATTTTTCTTGCCAATGGCACACGGTAGATGTGTAGCTGAAGCACCCAGCCGCTACAGAATCCAGCCGGCTAGGAACAGAGTTACTTGATACGTTATTATGGTGAAGCATGTTCGGCTCAGTGGAATTTTCAGTGTGGTTTGGGCGGAGTACAATCCTTCCACATCAAGAAGTGTCAAGAGAAGGGCACGCATTGGCTGGCCCTTCATGGAGACACAGGAGCAAAGAATGTGATGATCACGCTAAAAGAGAAACTCTCTTTATTCCTCCTCCCCCTTTCCGACAACAGCCCCCAGTGAGGATAAAGTTATGGCAACCTGTGGCCAACACTCCCTTCCATCTGTCCCGTTCCTACAGCCATCAGCACGGAGGCAGATTTTAAAAGCACATTTCTCAAACTCTGAAAGCTTTTCAGAGGGATGACAACATTGTGCAACTGCACAAACTTAGCTCAGATATTCGGCAACGCTTAAAAGTTCCTAAATCACTTGAGATTGACTAAATCTCCAAGAGAAGATCCACACCCCCCCCATATATACATACCAGCCATGTTCACAGCTAGCTCTCTTTCCCTATAAAGATACCATGTCACCTTAAACTAGCGTGATACAGAGATTATTCACTTAGAAATATTTCAGTCAGGTGCCCATTATTTTGTTAACATTAACGGATGCAGCAGGTAGGCAGAGTTGTAGATCATGCAGAGAGGCCAGTGTTACATGTCAAGTGGCCTGCGTTTGTCTGGTAGCCACGTGGCCCTCAAGCTTGCATGCCTGACCCCCTAGGGCCACATCAAAGGAGGTCCCTCCTGAGACTTGACCCGTTCCCCAGTTCCATTCACTCTTACTGCAGCCAGGTAAGCACACAGTTCAAAAGAAGTGTGCATGCTTCATACATGTACTAATGTGTATCGGGAGGAGCCTATTCTGAACTGCAAAAAGAATAGGAGGACTTGTGGCACCTTAGAAAGACTAACAAATTTATTTGAGCATAACCTTTCGTGGGCTACAGCTCACTTCATCGAATGCATAGAATGGAACATAGAGTAAGAAGATAGATATAGATACACACACACACACACACGTTGGAAGTTGCCATACAAACTGAGAGGCTGATTAGTTAAGATGAGCTATTGTCAGCAGGAGAAAAAAAAAACTTTTGTAGTGATAATCAAGACGGCCCATTTAGACAGTTGACAAGAAGGTGTGAGGATACTTAATGCAGAGAAATAGATTCAATATGTGAATGACCCAGCCACTCCCAGTCTCTATTCAAACCCAAGTTAATATGGTTTGCGTATTAATTCAAGCTCAGCAGTTTCTCATTGGAGTCTGCTTTTAAAGCTTTTCTGTTGCAAAACTGCCACCCTTGAATCTTTTACTGAGTGGCCAGAGAGGTTGAAGTGTTCTCCTACCGGTTTTTGAACGTTAGGATTGTTGAGGTCAGATTTGTGTCTATTTATTCTTTTGCGTAAAGACTGTCCGGTTTGGCCAATGTACATGGCAGAGGGGCATTGCTGGCACATGATAGCATATATCACATTGGTAGAGGTGCAGGTGAACGAGACTCTGATAGTGTGGCTGATGTGATTAGGCCCTATGACGGTGTCCCCTGAATAGATATGCGGACACAGTTGGCAACGGGCTTTGTTGCCAGGATAGGTTCCTGGGTTAGTGGTTCTGTTGTGTAGTTGCTGGAGAATATTTGATTCAGGTTGGGGGGCGGTCTGTAAGCGAGGACTGGTCTGTCTCCCAAGATCTGGGAGAGTGAGGGATCATTCTGAACTGGGAGCTATCAAAGACATCAAACCACATCTCAGGAGAGCGGAGGGAGTTTACAGCAGAGCAATATGAAGGTTTCTGTGAGAGCTGTAACGTGATATGGGTCTCGGCTACCATGAAGCTGGGATTTCCTGCTGTTGCTGAACGCACGCCAGCATCATTTCAGGAGACAGTGGCAGCCAGCCCCCTCTTTAGGATTCATGGCCTAACTTCCTTGCATGTCATCTGTGCATGTGAGTAAGAAGCAATACCGCAAGTCTCCCCTTTAAATCGAACTACAGCCTGAGAATCGATAAGTGACTATGAGGCATTACTGGGTCCATACACTGCGCGCCATGAATCCACGGCTCTTATATTGACACCCAGCGCTGTAGTGTTTAAGCGCCTCCCATGCGGTAACAAAACCGGCCACCAAAAAAATAGGAACAGGAAAAAAAAGGAAAAAAAAAAAAAAAAAACACCACATTCCCCATCAGTAATGCAAAACCAGTTTTCTCACCTGTCTGCAGGTAAACAAGCTCTGACAGAGCAGAGGTTGCGAGGGACAGAGTGCAAGGTCCCTGTTGCGTGAGAATTCTGGTGCACTTCATATCATGAACCCCCTCAGACGAGAGGCACGTTGCCGGTAAGTTTCAGAGTGGAACTATTTTTATGATGCTCCTGTTATCAAGCGGATGGCAATCATTGTCCTAGAGCACCCGAGTCGTGTGTCACTTTGCCCTGCTCTGTGCTGCGGTGGCACTTGGCCGCGGCACAGCTGGGTTGGACATTTATATGGCTGAGAATACGCAGAGTTATAAACCCTCATGCTCCAGGGTGTGAGCCAGCCTCTGGAGCACTGGGGGTCAGGAGGGAATTTTCCCTGGGGGCAGATTATTTCCCAATTGCCTATGCGGGGCTTCTTGCATCTTCCCCTGAGGCATCTGGTTCCGGCCCCTGTCTGAGGTGGGATACAGAAATAGGAGAATTCCTGGCATGGCAGTTTTACGTGAGGGCAGCACTAATGTGCCAGACAACTTCTGACCAGTGTCAGGTATCTTCAGCAGCACTCAGTGTTAAACCCCCATTACACTAATAGTGCTTTTAGTTTGTTTGACCTCATGTCAGGCTAGGCTTGTCTTTCTGGTGCAGCCGACGCCCTCTGGGACAGGGAAGAAGCTGCAGGGGTGAAGGCAGCCAATGGCCAGTTTACTGACCACCAGTTTCCATCAGAGTAGAAAGAGACCTGGCTATGTGGTGTTCAGGCTGATCAGATCAACCCTAGGTTTATCATCAACTGGATTTTTGGTGTCCTGAGGAATTTGTTTTTAAATGGAGATTCTCTCCCTCCCGCCCCCCATATCTCATGCTTCTTACCACCCTTTGAGCTTCTGTCAGTGATGCAATATGCCCAACTTGTAAGTCTATGGTGTACAGGCTAACATGGGGGTGAGGGAAAGGGATGTGAAGAGGTTGATTTTTCAGCAAGAAATAGGCCCAAGACGATACTCTTCTATATCAAGAAACCTTTACCAAACCTTAGTCTAAATATTCCACGTTATTAGCTACTCGTTTAGCAATTACAGCTGGGCAAGAAATTGTTCCCCATCCCGCACAAGCCTGCTGTAGGGAAAATATGTTTCTGTCCAGAACTGTGACCAGGAAAAAAAAAAAGTCACCAATTTTCGTGAGTTGAAAATCCAAAATCATCATTTCGTAGAAGTATTTTGTTTTGCTTTGGGCCAATTTTTTTTTAAACCAATTAGCTTAACATTTCAAACCCGCTGTTTTGAACCAGAAATATTTCATTTCTAAAAGGTTGAAACGGAACAACGTTTGGACCACCTCTCCCCGCAACCTCAGTGGAAAAAAATCATTGAACCCAACACCCTTTCCCGCAAAGCTTCCATTTTGGCTAATCAGTATTTTGACTGACAGACATTTCATCCAAAAACTCTCAACCAGCTCTAACTGGAATAGCACCCACTGCTCCACAACTTAATTAGGACCCTGCGGTGCCGCATGCTGCACAGACAGCAAGAAACAGCTTTGGTTCGAAACAGACAATGCCATCTTTCCCCTACGTTTTATCCCCATTTTACAGAAGGGAAACTGAGGCACGGAGCTTTACATGACTTGCTCAAGGTCAAACAGCCAGATCTCCAGAGTCCCAGTGCAATGCCTAACCACAAGACCACCCTTCCTCTGTGTAAGCAACAGCTACAATAAAGGTAGCTACTTCAGAGAAGAAAGCCACATGACTAGAAGAAAAACAAAACAGTGGTTTGTTGGCACAGTGCTGACCTGGAGCTGGCTGATTTGTTTTTCATACGCAGCGGCCTTTATCTCCAGGTTCTTTTTCTGTTGTTCCTCCTGATGAAGCGTCTCCGATTTTTCAGACAGCTCTTTCATTAGTTTACTGCATTCCTGCCGCAGCTTGGCTAGTTCTGCATTTTGCCTGGACAGATAGACAAATCAGTTACATTTCTGTATAGACTCATACTATTCCAGCTCAGTGGGACTGGAGTTATCTCATCAGCCTCAATCCTACACTTGCATAGGTGCTGGAACTAGGGGTGCAGCCACACCCCCTGGCGTGAAGTGTTTTCCATTGTATGCAGGGTTTACACTTTGGTTCAATGGCTCTCAGCACCTCCACTATATAAACTGTTCCAGTGCCCCTGTACACTTGAAACATATTTTTACTGCATTCCTTCAGATGCAAATATTTAGAGACACGTCCTTTTCCTTATTCTTTTCCTGCTTCCCCAAATGTGTAATTTCCTTCATGGAAGAGAACCTCTTCAGCAAGAAAAGTCACAATGAAGTTAATAATCCCCTTTTCAAAAGATGGAGTTTCATTCTTAGGATGTACAAATCTGAGGACTTATCTTCAGAACATAAAAAGGAAGTGCTCTAAGCATTTGGAGTTGAGTCAATTACTTTAAAGCTTTTATATAACTAAATAGTCAACGATCTCCTATTTTAAAGAGAAGCTTGTTTAGTATGCACTGGCTAGTTCTTGTTTCTCTATTGTTACTCTTCCTTTCCTCTTATTCTACAGCCAAAAAAAATTAGGAGTTTTTTTAAACCCAATTAGGAAGTACAAGATTTTCCATCAATCACATATGCAATGTTATTTTAAATCAGGGTAGATAATTAACTAGGGTAGGTTAGATCTAGGTTAGATAGACACTGCAGAGCAAAGAGTGAAACCGAACAGTACAATATACCTGCACTAAACAAGACACCTATGGTTTGCCAATCTAGTGGGCCCTTCTGGACTGGAACTCTATGAAACTGTAAAGCTAGAAAAATGAGCCAAGTTCAATCACCGAATTGAAACCCTCAAAGACAAAGAGCCCCATCACAACGCATGAGCCAGGAGTGTGTCAGTCTTCACAGATGGCAGCTAAACTGAATTTTGAATGTTACTTCAGAAAATGATATTTGAGTGCCGAGTGTTCTGGAGTTGGGCTCAATTCAAGCCCTGGTTAGGTCAGACGGAGGAGTTTGATCATTTACATCACAACTGAACTGCACCCTAATTCAGCGAGAATGAGCAGTCTGCTCCAGAATTGGCATGATGGGGTGTGGGAAGGCAAGCATTTTGCAATGCATCGGTAATAATGTTGGGTGGAAAGTGGGTTCCCACCCACAGAAGACTGACGGGGTTTAATTTTAAAAAAAAAAAAAGAAAATGCTGCCCTGGTGCCTCCTGGGAGTTGTAGTTTGGGTACCTCATGCTCACACTGTCCTCTGGGCCATGCTCCACAATCAGACTACATCGCCCGGAGTGTCAATTTTACTTCCTACCAAGGGAAGGCTGTGCATGAATAGGGGCACAGTGACCATGTGCTTTTCCAGCTGAAAACACTGATTTAACACTCCCCACGCCCCCAAGAAAAAGCAGACACTTTCCTCAAGAATGCTGAGTCATGCAAAACAAAACCTGATTTCAAAAAGACAGATGATTCAACAGAAAGCTTGCCACCAGCTCTAACCGGCAGAAAGATGGGGAAGCTTGGAGCATGCCCTACTTTCACGGGCACTAGATGTGCCCTGGGGTGGTGGGAGGGTTGGATTTTTGGAAGGGAGGAAGACAGTGTAGTAAAGCTACCCTGCATGACCCATGTCTTGCAGCTCACATCCGTGTATTCACCAAAACACATTTTCTTACTTGCTCTCCGTCTGGCTCGTGGCTTGGTTCAGAGCATCCCGCAGGATCGAGTTCTCCTGCTGCAAGCGAGCCAGCTGGGTGCTGGGGCCGTTCTCAAGCTGTTCCTGAAGAGTCCGAATCTGGAAGAGCAAGGACGTCAGTACACGGGGACGCCTCCCATGGCATGCTGGGCCCAAGACTACGGCAACAGTTTTCCTTTCTTTAAAAAGTCACACACCGAAACCATGTTTTTCTTGTCCCACTTGTACACGGTAGCAAAAGCCTGGCTTTCTACAGACGTGCCCTTCTGCCCCCAAACACCTTGCCCTCTTAAAGCGTCTTCCCTTTTTATTACATCTTTTACTGTATTGGTTATAACCAAACGCAGAGCCCAAAATAAAGCATGTGAGAAAGGGGGAGGACATTCCCGCCCACACCGAGAAACCACTGAGCAGGGGGAAAATCTGTGACAAGAGCTAAATCTTAGGCAGTTCCTGTGAGAGCCTTTCACCTCTCCGTCTCCCCTAACCCTACCCCAAGTTAGTTAGTTTGGAAAGGTATTTTTGGAGGGAGAGGAGAGGGGAGGGGAAATGGGATGCCACTTTCTCCAGCTTCAGAAGGGTTTATACAGTTACTTTGGTCCATTCTGGCCTTAAACTCTGTTAATCCTAAAACCCAAGCAGGGACTTCAGTGGTATTTCCTTAGAAGTACAGCTGTGGGAAATATTCAGATGTTAATGCCACTCACACTAAACCTGGGGTACAATGTGGCCACAGCTTCAGCCATGCCAAAGCAGGTGCAGTCGGGGTCCCTTTGGGGTTTTGAATGAAGTTTACCTTATATCTCCAAGGAAACTAAGCCCTGCAAACCAATCTCTGCTCCCAGTGCTGCCAGACTGCAGATTAAGTCTAGTAGGAGAGCCTGTGTTTTGAAGCATAAACGCGTCTCCTACCTTTCCTTGCAACTGCTGGGTTTCATTCACATGATCCTGGTAACTAGCCTGCATGCGAGCTTGCACGGCAGTAATCTCTTGTTCACGTGCCAACAGCTGCTCTTTCAACTTGGTTTCAACAGCGACCATCTTGGCCTTCTCAGCTGCAAGCTCCTTCAAGAAGAGGAGACGCTTTTAATTCTCAGCAACTTTTCTTTAAAAAAAAGACATCTTACAATCTAAAACATTTAAGTGTTCAGCAATGTTATAGCCAAAGGTCATCCATCCAATTCCATGTTGACCCAGTATTAGCCAGCACCGTTGATCTGTATTACTCAACTCCAACAAAACCTTATGTTTGTTTCTGAATTTTGGTTTGAGTGCTGTAGCCACTATTGCTCCACATTAGGCCAGCTAAGAGAGAGGAGTAAGATCCTAGAGTTTCTCCAGATCAATAACCTTTCTATTACATACACGTGTCCAAGCGGGAAAGCCACATCAGAAGGCAGCACCACTGTTCTTTTGTTGTTTCGCTGTCCCATTGCATTATTCTGCTCCATTAACTCACACGGGTCACAAGCAGATTTTGTGACACCAGCTAGGACGGGATTCGAGAATATTTGCAGGGTGGTTGGCTAATGAAGGACAACAAGAGAGGGAAGAATTGTTGCTCAATGTAGATTCGGGAGTCTCACACACACCACTTATTAAATCAGGTCCAGACCCATGGCTTAGCCTGAAGAGGAGATGTAAGGGCTTGCTTCTTGGCTTTCAGCTTTAATTAGAGCAGGAGGAGTTGAAGTTTGGTTCCAGAGTGCAAGATGGTGGAGGCGCTAGCGTGTCGTCAGAGGGATACCCAGCCCTGGCCCCAGTGAAGACACTGCACCGAAATGTTCATGTTCACTATTTGCAAGGAGAGGAGAAGAATCTCCATGATTAGAGTGGATATAGAAGAGTTTGGTTTTTTCCACCCTTCTCCCAGTTACAGCCAATAACCCACCTTGCTATTACATAGCGATTTTGGGAGCCTAAGAGAGGTGACTGATTTTGACCCGTTCTGGTCCCCATTGACTGCACAGCCTTAGAAAATATTTGCATTAGAAGTCAGCACTAGACTTTCAGATCTCGGCTGGATTTTGGAGGGAGGCTTCCACACTAGCTCAGAAACAGTACAGTGTAACCACACGAATTCAATTCATTTGGATTTAAAAAGCATCCTCCTTCCAGCGAAGGATAGCAAGGCCGTGCTCAGTAGTTTTACACTGAACATGCACGAAGTTGCCTCGGATCCACTGAGCTGTGCAGAATTCTCCCCCAAACAAAGAAAACAAAGTTTGTTGGAATTTTGCAGAAGGCGTTTTTCTGGATAGCCACAGTTCTGTGAGTGTGACAGACTTCCATGATGAGCTCTTTTGGACAGGGACTGTCTTTTTCGTCTCTGTTTGTACAGCACCCAGCCCAATGAGATCCCTAGGTGCTACCACACTTCAGATCATAAACGTGCCTTGTATAGAATCAGCGTCACACCAGAAATGAGCTCTCTGAAGAATTTTACATGCCAGACAGATTTGAGAGCCCACGGAGAAACACTGGCAGCAGGGGAGCATGTCAAATAGACACTTTCTCCTTCTTCCAGGCTGAAGCCAACGTGAGCGGTCCAGGCTGCAGGGAATGCAGGAGACCATGCAGTCCTCACCTTAGTGAGCTCCCTCAGTTTGTTTCTGGCAGCAGATGCATCCTCTTGTTCAGTAGCAAGTTGCTTTTCTTTCTCTTCCAACTGACGTTTCAGAGTGGTAACCGGGTCCCCCTTCTGAGTCGCCTGTGAAGAGACCACATGTTATTTGTGCAATCCACCTCGTAATCTCTTCTTCCATCAGGATAGGAAAGATTAGAGAAACTTGTGCCTAAACTGCCAAGTGCAACAGCGAGGAAGCAAACTCAGTAAGAATGCAAACACTTGGGTGGAGAGAGCATGCAGAAGGTGGTTTCTAGCCAACCCTAGCTTAATCTCGTCACACGGGGGAAGGGCATTTCCCACTGCAGAGGACAACAAATTGAGCGCCTGGCATGGGACTGGAAGCTAGTATGATAACACAGCATGTCCCCACCTTCCAGAAGGCTAGTCATTTGGACAGCCACACCGAAAAGTCACGCAACAACAAAACTACACAGCCAGACCCTCGGCTCGCAGAACTCTGCTGACGTCACCAGCAGATAAGAAGAGACCTAGACAGCCCTCCGCACATGCTGGATTTTAAGGGGATGCACCACGGAAGGACTTTAGAATTGCTGGCACCAAGGCAAGCGTTAATAAAACCTAGCGCTGATGTAGCCCTTTGCACCAGTAGATCTCAAGGCACTTGACAAAGGAGATCAATAGCATTATCCCCATTTTGGAGATGAGGACACAGACAGGGGAAGTGACTTGCCCTGTAGAGCTGGGAACAGTCTCCAGGACTTCTGAATCCCAGTCCAGTGTCCTGTCCACTAAGCTGCACTGCCTCCCCTCACTCAGCACTCTCCCCCTGCTGACCTCAAACCGATGGAGTTTTCCTTTAATCTCTGCAGGCAATGCTGGGGTTCGCTCTCGCTGGAGAAGCAGGGTCTAGAGAGATTAGTAGTTCTAACTACGAGGACAGTTTGGTGCCACAGCATGCCAAGGAACAAAATCCTGTCGTCTCAGTCCCGTGAGGTATGTGCGCCAATGCAGGAGTCCTCACAAGGCTTCTGACGCCCAAGGCATAACAATCAGGCCTTGGCACTATATAATCCTGGAAGTCAGAGCTTCCCTTATTACGTTTATGGAACAGATGGGTGCTTTGAGCAGCCAACTATAGCCGCTGCTGAGAAACACGCTCTCTTCTGACTTTAAGGACATGTTAAAGAAAGGGAGAGTTCTGCAAAACTGATTTACGCTCAGGCAAGACAAGTACGTTATATCTGAAGAGCTGGGGCCAGACCCTCAATGTGTGTAAGTCACCACAGCTCCATTCCTTACACCGGAGTGGATGTGGCCCCCTCCATCTTCTGGTGGCGTTCTACATGCATCTGAATTTAACATGCACACACAATTAAGGTGGAGACGAACGACACCATGTGGTTAGCGTTGGTTCTCCCTTCGTTATATGGAAATTAGTGATTGAGCTTTTTGTAACTAGAGTTACAGTACCGTATGCCAGGTGTCCTGAACGCCTGCTTTATCCGTCAGGATCTCAATGAGCTGCTGAGCCTCTCCCTCGCTGAAAACCATGCTGCTAATGGTGGAAACCAGGGTCTTGTATGGGAGGTAGAGGGGGCCATCAGCATCTGTAGGAACTAGAGAGGGAAAAGTGAGAGACTCACATAAATCATTGAATTATCCACAGCTGGACACCAGGGGGTTCTCACATTCATATTTATATGGATTTAGTTGAACTGGTGCAAGTCCCTGTGCAGACACACTTGTTTTGGTTTAAGAGCCTCTCATTACACTAGCTGAAACTGTTCCTAAACAGACTTAAGCTAAACCAAAATAAGTCTGTCTTAAATTAAATCAGGATCCACGCAGCAGCCTTTTGCATGGGTTTAACAAAGAGATTTTTTTTAATTAAAAAGAAAAATTGCTTCAAGTTGTACTGCAAAATTAGTAACGAGGAAGACTGATGGCACACGCAGTTCTCAACATCCAGCTAAACTGGTTCACGAGACTAGTCAGCCACCGTATCTATTATCTTCTAGCCCAAAGAGTAATAAAGTCATCGTTGTCTCTCTTACTAACATATTTACCTAGTTCAGGGGTTCTCAAACTGTGGGTTGGGACCCCAAAGTGGGTCGGGACTCTGTTTTAATGGGGTTGCCAGGGCTGGTGTTAGACTTGCTGGGGCCAAAGCCGAGGCCCGAGGGTAACCTTCAGCTCAGGTTACCAGCCCCCTTCTTGAGGCTGATGCCTTTGGGCTTCAGCTTTGGTCCCCCCACCCCAGGGTGGCAGGGCTTGAGCTTTAGCTCCCCCCGCCTTGCCCAGAGTGGTGGGGCTCGGGTGGGCTCAGGCTTCGGTGCCCCCTCCTGAGGTCATGTAGTCATTTTTGTTGTCAGAAGAGGGATGCAGTGCAATGAAGTTAGAGAACTGCAGACCTAGTTAAAACCTCACAGACCACAACTTTATAAAGTGACATTTAAGAGACTAGAGCTGAATGAATTTCAGACACACCCAGTCTAGGTTAGTTTTAGTTCCATGCTCCAGCTCTGGGATTCTAACACAGCCGAACCATTTAGAAACCTTCAGGAAATCAGCATCTTTAGCTAGTCTGCACACAGTGAATGATGAGGCCACAGCGCGTGGGCCATTTGCAGATATAGTCTGGATTTCCAGAGTGCTGGAAGTTCACAGAAATGTTATCAGCTCCAGTAATTATTGGTGCAAGAATCTTCAGACATAGCATAGATGGAGGAGAACTACGTAGTTGTGAAAAAATGCCATTTCTCAAGATTCATCTTCTGAAGTGGCATCACCTCCCCAGTCCGCAGTTTCTGTAGTACGGCAACAAGTTGTATAATGCTGTTGTGACCGAGATCTACGGTTAGTTTAGGGCAGTGGTTCTCAACCGGGGGTACGTGTAACCTGGGGGTACGCAGAGGTCCTCCAGGGGATACATCAACTCATCTAGATAGTTGCCTAATTTTACAACAGGCTACAGAAAAAGCACTAGCAAAGTCAGAACAAACTAAAATTTCATACAGACAATGACTTGTTTACACTGCTCTATATACTATACTCTGAAATGCAAGTAGAGTATTTATATTCCAGTCTGTTTATTTTTATAATTACATGGTAAAAATGAGAAAGTCAGCAATTTTTCCAGTAATAGTGGCTGTGACACTTTTGTATTTTTATGTCTGATTTTGTAAGCAAGTAGTTTTTAAATTAGGTGAAACGTGGGGTATGCAAGACAAATCAGCCTCCTGAAAGGAATATAGTAGTCTGGAAAGGTTGAGAACCACTGGTTTAGGTGGATGAAATCATAGTTTATAGATCTTTAAGTGGTTTGGACTCTAGTTTAGACAAATTAAGATAACCAGTTATTGCCAAGGCCTCTTGTATTCTGCATAAATCTAGATCTAAAGTCCTGCACCATTTCATATAACTCCTCCCCATGCAGACACTCTTATTCTGGAATAGCTATTTCACTCAGCTCCCCAGTGCGAACAAACCTCAGCCTGTCACTTTATATTTCAGAACCATTAAGACATGGGGCAGTTCATATCTTGCATCACCACACAGGTTTAGACTCTATTCACATTTCACAAGTTCAGTACAACCGGGAGGACTAGATGCTGGAGTGCATGTCACCACCACCAGGGGAAATATGGCTCTTGTTCATCCACACAGCAGCTGTTCCCCATTAAAATAGTGGGGTCTCAGACAGCTTCCAATTAATTGCATTGGGTCCTTCTGTTTTAGGTCCTGGGTTCAAGTCACACTGCTGACTCAAGCAGGGTTAATGCCACAAGAAGCACCACGGACTACATGAGGCCCTGTTTATTGCTTCGCTTTGCTGGTACAGTGCTGCGCCCCCACCAAACACACATCCAGATAAAGAGTTGACTTGTTGAACTTTGTCTGCATTCATTCCATTCCGCAAGCACAAGCATCGAACACATCTGGCAAGCAAAGCTGAATCTGACCTTAAGCTTCAGCAGACAGACCAAAGGGTTTTTGGCTTGATATTTTGTTTATCTAGTTTTATCAAACTCAGTGTTTTCTCTAAGCATTTAGAATAACACCACTAGTCTTGCTGGAAAAGAATTTGAGATGGTTTCTTTATATAGGAGCATTGCAGCAAACAGCTCGGGATCCAAGTGTTAAATCGCAGCAAAATTATGTCACAGCCCAGAAGCCTTGTAAAAGGCGAGGGACTGCAGGCCAATAGCTTCGGGGAAGGGTTAAAAAGAAATTCTGGAGACCCCGCAGCCCAGCAGGAACTGGAGAAGAGAAGACGGGGGAGCAGAAAGCAGGGACCCCGCCCTTCCCCCTCCGCCCAGCAGCGAGGCTGGGAGTGGGAGGAACAAGAAAGCGATTGTTGATCTGGGAACAGGTTCTGCAACCCACCAAGGCCCTCAAAAGCTGCCCCAGCCAGTCCAGAAGACGGCCTACCCCAGGGAGTCCCAGCCCAGATCAGTGTATGGGGGAGGAGCTTTCTTCCCCCGCCCCCCCCCATGAAAAAGTAGGCTTGGGCCCAGATAGGTAATGGAGGGGGTGGGGGGGAGAAGCAGGCCACAGAGCGGTCTGCAGGATAGGGCTGCCACCAGGCTCGCCCCTTTTCTGAGGCCACTGTCCTGGGAAATCTCAGATTTTAAAGGCCAGAAGGGACCATCGTGAGCTGACCTGCACCTCGCAGGCCTCAGTATACACTACCAGCTGCCTGGCTTTAGGGACTCGGGATCATGCCCCTGGTTTTGTTCTTCAAAGGTGGCAACCCTCCCACAGGGGCAGGGTTAAACTGATCGGGATGGGGGGGGCGGGGAGGGGGAAGAAGAGGAGATCTGTGAATGAGGGGAGAATTTGAGCAGGAGGGGCCAAGTGTTGACAATGGGAAGCAGCCAGAGAACAGGCATTCCCCAGGCCAGTCTGGCCCGGCCGTTCCCTGTGCTCCTCTCCTCTTGCTCCTGAAGCATGAGCCGCCCAAGCACTGGCAGGAGCTGATCTTCTCCTTCCTGGCCATGCTCTCTTTCCCCGTGAGCCCTCCCGTCGGAGGTCAGCGCAGCTGGGGCAAGAGGGCCGTGCTGGCAAGAAGCAGGGCTGCTTCAGAGATCACCCCTCGGGGCAGAGTGCAGCCCTCAGGAGAACCCAGCCGCACCAGGAGCGGAGAAATAAGCGGGCGACCCACCTCAGGAGAGCCCCAGCCAGCACGGGCGCACGATGGGGCAGGGGAGCGCAAGGCTCCAGGGAGACACGCAGCAGCATCCGTTTGGGGGAAGGCCAGGGGGTGCTCAGCAGAGCCGTGCGTCAAGCAGGCCACAGGGGTCAGGAAGGAAGAGGCACCAGTGGGCACGTCACACAGGGCAGGAAATTCTTCACAGCCCTAAGCTATGTAGCTAGGGCAACCTAAGTGTTAGGTGCAGACCAGGCTTAAGTGATTTGCCCAAGGTTACATAAGAAACCCATGGCAGAGCAGGGATTTGAACCCAAGTCTTAGGCTTGTGCACTACCACTGGGCCATCCTCCTTCCATTTCCCCGTCTCAGCTTTGAGTTTAACTAAAAATCATCAAAAACTCGTCTGGCTCGGACTGAATAGCCATCCAACGCCCGTAATACCTTGTCTTCCCGTTACACCGACAGACGTGAAAGAAGTGACAGTTCTCAATCCTCCCTACTTTGCTTCACAGCCAATGAGGCAGCAATGAGGCAGTGAGCCTCTGGACACTTCCAACTCTCTTGCGCTTTCTGTGTCACGTCTAGTTGGCATGGTGGAGAATTCTTCTTCAACAAAGCATGGCGAAGAAAGGTGATCCAAACCGAGAGGAGATGGACCTCTTACTAGCTGCTACTACTTCTAGCAAGCATCCAGAGCTTAAAATATTGGTTTTGTTCCATCTTCAGTTTTAAGGCAGGGGACAAGCACACCCAAAAATCCTGCATTTTTGGGGGGCATGAGGAGAATGAGGATGGAGAGTCACCGGTCGTCCCCACACCCAAAGAAACCGATGCTAGCTGTCTGTTTTTAGGTAGGGGCTCTGACATTACAGAGAGCTGTAGAGAGGTTTCAAAATAGCCAGACATTCCTCTATCAGAGTTAGATAAACGTTACAGCCCTCCAAAAGTGAGGAATGTGGACTAAAAGCTTGATACCAGATGAACCGTGTTTTTGTTTAGGCATTAAATACTTAACGCTGAGAAGCCAAGAACTTTTCAAGCCCACATGGGCATTCAGCAGCACGAACGCACACAGTAACGCTAATCCTGGTTTGAAACTTGGAAGGTTGCTGATCCTCCAGGACGACAGGGCTAGCTTTAGGCCTACCCCTTGCATTTTAAGTTTGCACCTTTCGTTGTGTCTCTGTTTTAATGATAAAGGATCTAGATGCATATTAACTTCTGCTCAGGTTCTGTTGGAACTCATGGGTATGGAAGAAAGGGGCAAAAAGGCACTACACCAAGGGGTGAAAACATGGCCCCAGTTCAAGTCAATGGCAAGATTCCCATGGAGTTAATGGAGACAGCATTTCACTGGGTCTTCGTCCACAGTTAAGAGATCAAAGGGACAGTAGTATAATAGCTGGTGCACTTTCTGCTGCCGAACACCGAGGTCCTGATCCGTCACATGACAGTTTTGCTACCTCTTCCCTAAAGGGGGTAGAACCACAACGTACACCTTGAAGGTTACTCAGTGCCTCTTAGTCCAGATATGGGCAGCCCAATGCAGCTACTTATGCCAAATAAAAACACCCAACTGCTAACAGTAGCCAGAGCACTGTTCTGAGCTTTGAGGCGCGGTCATGAAACGGCTGCTCCTTCTATACCGAGATGTCACTATATGGCGCACCAACTGCAGGGCAGCTAGGTTTAGGAAGCAGTTTTGCAAGTCAGTGGGAGTCTTCCCCTCGACTTCAGTGGACTTTGGATCAAGTCGCATATTTATTATGGGTCAGACAAGCTCCATTCTGTTCTCCAAAACGGGACCTCCTAGCAGGCATTGGCTTTGCAGTAACCACACACTTCTCACATGGAAACAGCTTTCAGGAGCATTGGCCTTTGGAGACGAACTGCTCCCCACCTCAGCTGTACCTGGCATTTTGGGGTGGAAATATGCTTTGGGCAAACTCCGTTTCACAGGAAGATTTTTGGGGAGTGGAAGAGGAGGAGAATGGGAAGACATTTTTAAAGTAGTCTAGGCTTACTGCATCTGTACATAATAGGGTTGCAGCAAAAGCCAGCTGAAGAAATTATGCTTGGCAAGACAGCCCAGTGGACCAGGAAGGAGATGAATTCGAGGACTGGAGGTAGGAGGTGAAGGTCACTTTTGAGCTTGCTCAGTGGACATCTGCCAAGGTTCTGAGCTATAGTTGAGTGACAACATCTGTCTCACCGCTGCGTACTTTCTGTCCAGCGCAGACGTCCAAGTAGTTTATATGCAGGAGATTTAAGCACACAACACGCTGCTACTTTGTTGGGCTAGGAGAACAACATGGACACTAAGAATCACAACTCTTGCTGTCACCACGGCCATCTACGATATCCCAGGCTTCCATTTAAAGAGAGTGCTTCAGTGTTCCCATTTGCACAAGGCACAGATGTACCCATTAGAAACAGAGGCTTCTGTGGGAGTTAGCTCGTTAGCCCACCTTGGGGAAACCGTCTCTGCAGAGCAGCTGAGAAATTTGTCCCCTACTGCGTTGCCGCAAGAGAGGAAAAAGCCTCCATAAGCCAGGAAAGTGAACGGATTATACAGGAATAAAGTGAAACTAGCCTGTGTCAAGGTGCCTAGTGCAAGGAAGAGAGACACCTTTGTAATATGTATTAACATTTTCAAAAAACACTGCTCTCAAACACAAAGTGCTTTTCGCCCTCCCGGTGGATTTACAGCAGTCTTACATGTAAGACTAGCAGACACTTCAGAATGAAGTGTCATTCTCAGGTTTTAAGAGGAAGTGGGGAAGCCTGAACGTTAAGATTCCAACAGCAGAGCTGTTGCACACGCTAAGCAGAATAGAGGATACTGCACATGCCCAGTGTAATTTGTTACTGGTCAAACCAGAAAAAGGAAACAATGCTACCAGCCTCTTCAGTATTGAGGAACGAAGAAGAAATACTGCCTTTCCTGAACGTTTACTGCAGTCAAGAGAGTCTCAGAAGCCAGAATTCTCTGACCTATTCCTTCGCAGTGTAGGCTCAGTGGACACCAAAATAATCTGAAGACAAAGAAGTAAGCCAATAAGAATTTAAAGACTTCTAACTTCCTGCCCCTCCAAAGCATGTTCGTGCTTTGCTTCCTTCCAGTTACAATTTAATGAGAGGAGGAGTTCCTGCTGTGCACAGTAGCAGTTTCTGAGCAGTAACCAAATACAAAACATTCGTCCTCCCAGACAAAACCCAGCTTGCTTTCTGGATACAGAAGGATAAGGTGCTCCTTCTTTAGCTAGGTATAGCAGTCTGCTAGCAGTACTCAGCCTTTGCATGGGCAGGTCCACCTTAGTGGGATTGCTTTCATTACAGAGGTTGTCAACCAACTAGCCTGATCACCTTCAGGATAAAAATGCAACAGGCACCTGTCCCTTATGAGGATCAGTAAGAAACAATCCACGCATGCCCTCTACCTTCAGGCTTGCTTCTCACAAGGTGGCACAATGTCTAAGCAGGGGTCTCCCCCTTTCCTGGGACAGGTAGAAGAGAGAATACAAGTCTCCCCATCAACCCCCTCGTTCTGCATTTGTGCAGGTTTTCAAGGTGTTCAGGTACCTGTGATGAGCATGTTACAAATACCTACATGACTTAAGCAGTCAGACTCAGGCATTCAGATCCAAGGAAATAGACTCAAAGACTTTAAGGCCAGAAGGGACTAACATGATCATCTAGTCTGACCTCCTGCATGTTGCAGGCTGCAAAACCTCACCCGCCCGCACAAAACAGGAAAAAAAAAAAAAAAAAAAAAAAAGTCAGAGTGAGAAGCCAGCTCCAAGCACACAGAAGCACCAACACAAGATGCTATATTTTAAAAAAAGAGGCACTGAATCAAGAAATGGAGGCTGTGGTCGAGTTTCACAGAGAGGAACCCAAGCCACTGAGGCTTTCCCAGTCTAACAAGAGCGCCACACACGTAACCAGCCCTTCAAAACCAGCCTCCCGAGGCAACACAGCCATTTCGAGGCAAGTCCACAGCGGAGGAAGGGGGCGTTCCCCCTCCGTGCCTCACGCGACATACCCATGCTCAGTGTCCCCAACACATAGCGGCTCTGGTGACTTGCCGTAAGGACACTTGCAGGAGTCAAATACTTACTCAGCTCGCTCTTCTTCTTGGCCACAGCCTTCTTCTTGGCAGCTCCATCGTGCTTTGGCTCTTCTTGGGTTACCAGAGCTTCCGCTTTTTTGACAGCAACAGAATTAACTACGGGAGCACTTTGTAGCGTGCCGACCGGTGGGACAGCCACAACGGGCACTTCTTTGGCAGCTACCTCCAAGACTGGAGAAGATTTTGGGACAGCGACTGATGGAGAAGTAACAAGTGGGGGAGCTGGCTCAACCTTGGCCACCTTCTTTTCCTTCTTCTTCTTGTCTTTAGGGGACGGGGCAGGTTTCTCCTTCTCCTGAGGGGGAGCTGAAACCGCCAGAATAGGAGACTCAATGATCACTGGTTCACACATCGCAATAGGTTCAGGGTCTACTTCCTTGGGAGAGTCAGTCACGTCCTGAACCAGCTCCTGCTCAGGTATTTTCCCATTCGGTTTCTCCTCTTTTTTCTTGGCCCTTCCTTTCTTCTCAACAGGTTTCTCTTTCTTTTTCTTCTCCACTTTGTGCTGCTGGGTTCTCTCGAGCTCCTTGCGTTGCTTAGCCAGGGCTTCCTCGTAAGAGGTCTCCTTCATGGAGAAGGTGGACACCAGGAAGATCCCAATAGCTGAAATCACCATGAAACCACCAAAGACCATAACACCCAGCGTCTGAGGATCGTACAAATCCATCCTGGCTTACTTCTCTCTATCTGCAAGAGGCAAAAACAAGAGTTAGTGCCAAGATACAGCTTCCCAGCACCAGATCTATTGCAGTGGAAGTGGGGAGTGGGGGTACGTGTGTGCATAAGTAACACTTGTTTTTATTACAGAGCCACCAAAGGGAGAGGCCCCATTATTCTAAGCACTGTACAAAATGCAGAAGAAAATCCATGTCCCAGCAAGCTACAAAACTAGGTGTGGGTCAGACTGGAAAAGATGTGGTGAAGAACAGCTTAAACGAGTTGATTTCTTAGGCTAAAGTCAGCCAACGGATCTAGAGGTTTTAAAGAAGCTCATTCATTACACAATGTCCAAGTGTGCGCATAGTAGGATAAAACCAGGACATGAGTCGTCGTCTTGTACTCCTTCCCTGCCAGGTCTAGAGAACCCAGAAACACGTTCAGCATTTTAGATGCTAAAGAGAAATAACCATTTGCAATTAGGTAAAATTTTTCACACTCTCTTTTAGCAATGGAATGCTACCTTACTGGTATACAGTATCATAGAAGTGTAGGGCTGGAGGGTCCCCAGGACACCATCTAATCCATTCCAACACGCACGCATGCACCATCTGAGGCAGTACCAAGTATGCCCAGATTATCCCCGACAGGTGTTTGTCCAGCCATTTCTTAAAAAAACCTCCAAAGAAGCTAATGTCGAGACTTCTCCGCATGTTCCCTGTTACAGCCAAGTGGGTATTAATAACCCACAACAAGAATTATTCTCTGCAGCAGCATATAATCCTCACTATACACATTAGAGCCAGTCCTTTAATTATAATCTGATGCTGGAGACCTGTGTTAGATACAAAATAAAAGTGCAAGTCCCAGTTATTCGAACCCATGTTTTCTGCATGGTACAGCCAGTCTCCAGGCATGAAACTGCATGAAGATAAATACATACATTTGACTGCTAAACTAACCAAATCTAGCAGTGCAAAGCAGAGACCCCAGCCTGTATTCTTGATTTTTATTACACCTCTCCCCACCCCAAGCTTGTTTCATAAGGGATGTATCAACACCTCCCGCCCCCGTGTGCTAGTTTATTCAATGTCTCTAGCACTTATTCCAATAACAGCAGGGAGGTGTGTTTCAGTTACGGAGGTTATAAAACACAAGTTAGAGCTGCCATGCCTATGTAGCATGCAGGGCTGCCTCCTGGCGACTCCCTCCACTCTAATCCATCGGGCTACAACGTTCAAAAGCAGAAGCCAGGGTCAGTTCACGCAAAGCTGCCAATCCTGCCTCTGCAGATGCCCCCTAGGCTGTGGGGGATTCCCTCCACTCGGGATCTAGTGGAGGGGCGGGGCGGGTGAGCATGCCGGTCACAGCTGCACGGGGTGGAGCCTGCCCTACATTGTGTTGCCTGAGCACAGTGGCAATTACACAGACACACACGTTGCCAGCTTAGAGTCAAGGTTGCTCAAGTGTATTTCCTCGAGATAGAAGCCCTAAGAGACAATAAATGGTATGGTAAGGCAACAGTCACACATGACACCAGTGAGCCCACGGCCAGCACAACTCTCACCCCACACTCGCTGTCAATTCAGCCAGGCCCTCGGCATACAGCAAGAGCCAAGACACACACTGCAACTCACAACTAAAGCCAGAAGGGACCGTTCGGATCACCTAGTCAGACCTCCCTGCAAAGCACAGGTCACCTAACCTCACCCCGTGGTTCTTGCAGCCAGCTCATACTTCCGATTAACCTACAGCACGTAGATCAGAAAGATAGCCAGCTTTGATTTAAAGACGGCAAGCGACGGAGAATCCACCACTGGAGGGTTGGCAACCCTCCAAGATTGGCCTGGAGTCTCTAAGGTTAATCTTTAAAGGAGTGGTCCCCCAAGCTGGAAGGTTTCAGAGTAGCAGCCGTGTTAGTCTGTATTCGCAAAAAGAAAAGGAGGACTTGTGGCACCTTAGAGACTAACCAATTTATTTGAGCATGAGCTTTCGTGAGCTACAGCTCAAGCTGGAAGGGCGCATGGCAGAGCTCAGGCCAGCCCCCAGAGGGGGGTGGGAAGGGAGCGTCACCTAGCCCCGCTCTGCCCCCAGCTACAGCTACAGCCCAGCCCGCCCCCAGCCCAGCTCCATCTTAAGTCCCAGTTCCTCCCACATCTCCAGTTCTGCCCCCGGCTCTGCCTTCAGCCCGAGCTCCTCTGCTGAATCAAGTGTACAGTAATGCGGGGAGGGCGTGGGGGGCACGCTGACAGATTCCATTACTGGTAAGGTGGGGAGGGGGTCACAACAGGAAAAGTTTGGGCACCACTGCTTTAAAGATTGTGTCATGTGATGAAACCTCCAGGAAATATGTCCAGCCAAAACTGACAACCCTAAGTTGTTCCGACGGTTAATTACCTTCACTGTTAAAAATTTGCAACTTAAATTCAGGTTAGAAATGTCTAGCTTCAGTTTCGAGCCACTGGATTTCGCTGCGCCTTTTTGCGGTAGGTTATAGAGCCCTCTGCTATCAAAAATCTTTCCCCTCCCTCCCCCAGTACTCGTAGGCACAACCAAGTCACCTCTTAACACTCTCTGGGATCCGCTGCAGATAACCGAGCTTCTGAAGTCTCACTAAAAAGTCATGTTTTCCAGACGAGTCATTCCAGCAGCTCTTTTCAAGATCCTTTCTGAAGCGCTGACAACAAAACTGGACACAATTTTCCAGTCCCTGAATTACTTTCAGTTTGATTCACTATACAGCGTTGCAAAATGTGTATACAGGGCTACGCTGATCAGAGTGGCCACTGCCACATTCCCCAGAATAACGGGCATTCCAGTAGGTCTGGGAACAGCACAGGCCCGCTCCTGCCTGCGTGCCCCTGTAACTTCACACACAGAGTCCACGTGAGGTCCCACCGCACAGAGGGTGCCTTTTTCAGAGCCTGCTGCTCGGCCCCCACTGGCGTGACCGTGTCCACGCAGCGTACCTAAGGCCACGCCAGTGGGACAGAAAGTGACGTTCCCCATGCACTGTGACAATGATACTGGACATCCAGTACCGGACAGGGAAAAAGCCGGTCCAAAAACACGACGAGACAGCTTCAAACTGGACAAATGGCCAGCCTACTGTTGACGTATGGTTCTTTATCAATGTGGATGAAAATCCAATTTTATTTAAATTGGAATTTAAAAAAAAAAAAAAATTACTTTAAATTACATATTTTTTTTAAAAACAGCTTATTTGCAAATTCAATTTGAAATTGACAACCTATGTTAAGGTCTAAGCTTACTATCGCTTATTACTCATTTAAATACATTTTATAAAGGCTGCACCAAGGAGCACGCCTCAAGTTTTAATGAGCTAAAGCGTGCTGCTGTTTTCGTTTATAAAGAACTGGGGTGGAGGGACAAGACACCTTTAAACTTCTGATATCACCTCAAGCTTTATAAATAGGACACAATGTCATATCCTGCAGGATGTAATTATTTTCAGCCTTTCCAATGGAGCGAACGCTGTTATTTACATTTCCCCAAGGCTCAGTACTTGCAGTTTGCTGCGCAGGAAAGCTTTTGGTTTCAGTTCTGCAAGCGCAGGCAGAGAATGTTTTCTTTAACTTGAGAAACCGATTGGGAGTTTAAGCAGCAGGAAAGCTTGTTTCTTCAAGTCTATAAAAGGGGGTGGCGGGGAGAACAGTTCGAAGAGGATGAGTGTGATGGGTTCGGTCACAGAAACCCCCTTGGGACTGTCACCTGATGTGCTGGAATTACCTCTGAGCCCCTTTTCCCTGCCAGCTTGGGACTCCAGAACCCTGCCTTGTTGAGCCAGACATGCTAGCCTGCTGGAGCACAGACCCAGGTCAGGTCCACGCTACCAAAGCTGCAGACTTTAACCGAAACTGCTCAGTAGGTCATCTAGCTCCAGGACCCAGCTCCCAGTGGGATCCAAACCCCAAATAAATCCATTTTACTCTGCATAAAGCTTATACAGGGTAAAGTCATAAATTGTCCACCCTCTATAACACTGATGGAGAGATATGCACAGCTGTTTGCTCCTCCAGGTATGAATCACTTACTCTGGTTTCATCAATAAACAAAAGTGATTTTATTAAGAATAAAAAGTAGGATTTAAGTGGTTTCAAGTGATCACAGAACAAAGTAAGTCACCAAGAAAAATAAAGCAAAAACATGCAAATCTAAGCCTAATACATTAAGAAACCGATTACAGGTAAAATCTCACCCTCAGAGATGTTCCAATAAAGGTCTTTCACAGACTAGACTCCTTCCTAGTCTGGGCCCAATCCTTTCCCCTGGTACAGTCCTTGTTGGTTCCAGCAGCCATCTCAGGTGGAAACTAGGGGTGTTCTCATGACTGGCCACCCCTTTTGTTCTGCTCCACCCCTTTTTATAGCCTTGGCACACGGCGGAAATCTTGTGTCTCTCTGGGTCCCCACCCCTCCTTCTAAATGGAAAAGCACCAGGTTTAAAGAGGGATTCCAGTATCAGGTGACATGTTCACATGTCCTGTGAGACCCCAGCCTCCATTCTTTCAGGGCTGGCCTGCACATATTCAGGAAGGTTTGCAAGTAAACAGAGCCATTTACAAGTCATTGATTCTGAAGCACCCTTATTGGCTTCCACTTAACATCAGTAATACAAGTTTATATCTTATTCTCCTAACCCCAGACATAGAAATAATACATGCAAACAAATAGGGATGCACACACTCAGTGGATCATAAGCTTTGTAACGATACCTTACAAGAGACCTTTTGCATGAAGCATATTCCAGTTACATCATATTCACACTCATAAGCATATTTCCATGAAACATTATGGAGTGCAACGTCACAATGATATCTGCTAAAATTCTAAAAACCCTGAAAGACATGAATTTTCAAAAAGCATTCAGGCACCTAAATATGCAAATAAAGAGCTTCTGAAACAACTACTAAAGCATTTGTCTGCATCTTTAGGTGCCCAAACACAGAAACTCTGGCTCATACACCAAAAAAAAAAACAAAAAACAAAAAACAACATACCAATCAATTCACTAACCA
The DNA here is from genome assembly GCF_015237465.2 of Chelonia mydas. Lineage (NCBI taxonomy): Eukaryota > Metazoa > Chordata > Testudines > Cheloniidae > Chelonia > Chelonia mydas. The sequence goes on from NC_057851.1 coordinate 197,084,154, forward strand.
CAGTTAATATTTCCTGTATTTAATAAGTCAGTTTTAAATGCAAAATATGTTTTGATACACACATTTTCTTATGTACCCAGCACATGTAAAGGTAGTTTTTATTTAACTAATAAAAACAAATTTTAAAATGTTTTGGTGCATTTTTAATTGAATTCCAATTCCCATTCAAGTACAGCTTGACCCAACCCAAGTAATCGGGTAGAAAAGTGCGCCATTCACCAATTTCTAACCAAAAAAAAATCTAAACGTGTGTGTGTTAAACTGCTTAAATAAGAGTGCATGGAAATAGTGTATCACACATGTAATAAAAAGTAGCAAAAAATTTATGTAAAGGATATATTTGGTTGTGAACAGATCAAATATTTGTCAAACAAACCAATGAGAATGAGATGCTTTTTAGAGAAATAACTGAAAAGGGCAAAACAAGATTAAAACCACTTATTTCAGTCAAGGTTTCCTCCTTCCTGGTTTAAAATGAATCCACCCTATTGTTTAGTACTGTGTTGCACAGATAATATGGTTACTAGATATTTACGTTATGATTTTAAAAATACTTAATTTTAATTTAGTCAGTCAACTTGGCAGTCTTTTCCCATCCAGTGGATTGGTTAGGTCTCATGCTGTCGGCTGGTTACCGTAGAGGCTATCAAATGCATTATGCACCTCCAAGATGTTCTGTCCTGAACCAAAACTGGCACATTACAAAGTCAGAGGTCTGTGAGGGACAGTTGTCTATTGACACTGTCCAGCCCTTGTGTTTTAGGTCTTTTGGGGGGAAGGGAGGAGTTCTTTTCCATCCTGTTTTAAGTTGGTCAAAGCTGAAGAGGATTCTCACAGGGAAGTTGGTAGGCAAGCACTGGATGACTGAAAGAGCAGGACCTGTTTAGTTAGAAAATGGATCTAGTCATTTCACTTCAATTTGTACCATTTGATGTTTCCAAACATTTGGAGACACTTCATCTGAACAGTATCCAACTTCTTTTCAGTCCCATAGGTCAGAATATTGACCACCAAAGCATTAAGTGTCCTCAGCTTCATCTCTCTACTCATCATTTTCAAGAGACGTTCTTAATGGAGGTGTCCCATTACTGCCGACGCTTTTGAAGTATAGGCTTCAAGTTATTCCTTGATGCTGCCCAACCGAGCTGAGGTAGCTGAAATCACTGACTATCTCGACTGGGTGGTCGCCCATTAGGATGCTAGAATCCGCAACGTATTCAAACTCCACAACCGGACAACTTATGACTTTACCACAATTAATTTTCAGGCCAACTTTTGCTGCTGAGCTTTCCAAGCACCGCAATTAGGTCATCCATTGAGGTGACAACTTGTGCTAAGGCATCAGTAAAACTGACATCGGTGAGTTTCTTATCATCAAGGCGCATTCCTAAAAATGCATTTACGTAGCGTCTCGTCAAACACGCAGCCTGTGACTGCACTGAAGAGCTCTGGGTGGCAACTCATCTTTGTCAAAAGCCAATGTATGGTATGATTGAAATGTTACTACTCCAAGTGATCATTAAATGAAGCAGCTTTGCATGTGCGGTGTGGCATGATTTTCAGTTCTTTGTCTCCCCTCAGGGCACACAGCACTGTTGAACCAACTGTGTTAGACAGAGCATTAGAATGGCAGTGCAGCAGTTATGATTTGCGCTGCTTTTCCAGTATGTGTGTTAAGAAAGCACACCTGAACCACCATAAACCCATGCTTGGTTGGGTTGTGTTTTTTTTTTTAAGCTATGTGCAAATATGGAGGCAGAGGATCCAAGGCTAGAAAGAGGGATTAACTGATATGGGGGCAGAAGGGGGGCTTCAGAATCAGTAGTGTTCAGAGCTCCCAGAGAGCCACGGACGCCCAGAGGAGAAAGCTTTAAACCAATATTCCAGCTTCCTCTGCCTGGTTCTCAGAACATCTCATGTGAAGCTGGAGGAGCCCAATGACCTTACAGTGCCAGCTGGAGGAATTCTCCTCTGGGAATGTCAGTCTAGGTTGCAGCAAGGTCCATGGTACAGATTATTTAGTGGGAGAGTTGTGAAATTAAAACACTACAAGTCACATCTAACTTCTGCACAATTGACACTGCCATTTCATCAGCGTCTATCATTTGCTGGCTAATGAATGCTCCAAAACCAGTATAATGCTGTATTTCTAACATTCGTGGCTGAGAAGAAAACAGGGTCTCTTCTCTTACCCATAAGGCCTAGGACTTGGGGTTCTTAAGAGTAGGTCACCAATCTGTTTCACAAAGTCCTTTTTTTAAAAGCATCTTCCCACATCTATCAGCCACCAGTGGTAGATTTAGATTTGTCAGTGACAAGTTTAGGAGTAATGACGCTGCCTTCCAACACAGGTTGATAGGGCACTGCCCTGAGACTCTGGACTCCTTCCCCAGTTCTGCTAGTGACCTGCTGGGTGACCCTGAGCAAGTCACCTCCCCGCCCCGTGCCTCAGTTTCCCCTCCCACACTTTGTCTTGTCTATTTCGGTGGTAAACTCTTGAGGGCAAGAACGTCTTACTGCAGCGATGTCTTCATTGCCAAAGTGTGTGAGCCAGGGCTTGTAAGGGAAGCCAGGCCCTCCCTCTCTCTGGGTTACAATCCAGGGACCCTTGAATGGGCAGCCAAGGCCGGACTACAGACTTGTTGCTGCCTTCCCAGGATTACTTTCTGCCTCGCCTTGGGCCTTTGCTCCAGCCTCTTCCTGGGTTTCCAGCAGATCAGCCCTGCTCTCTCGAAGCCTCTTTCCCAGGCTCCCAGCAGCGCTTCCCAGCTCTGTCTGCCACCCAGCCGGTTCTGCTGCTGGCGAGTTTCCTCCCCTCCCAGGGCAGTCTCTGACTCAGCAGGCAGAACCCTGGGCGGGCTCACTTCCTGCCGCTTTGCTTCCCAGCTGCCTGGGTACCTTCCTCCAGCCAGGCTCTCACCCAGCTCAGCTCCCTGATCCTGGCCGCGCTTCTTCCCCGGAGAGAGAGACAGGGCTGCGCTCCTTCCTGGGCAGCCCTTTGAACTCCTCAGACCCAGCTTGACATGTGCCCCACGCAAGGCCAGGCTGACTGCACCCCCGGGCTCTCATTAGCCCCCCAGGCCCAGTGTGGGGTTGGTACATCCCACCATAAACGCGCACTAGTTATTTTGCTATTTAAAAACACGCCCCCCCCCAACCTTTTCGGCCATAAGAACATGACCCATGTTTGTACAGCGCCTAACACGCAGAAGCTAATTTGATGTTACCGCAATGCTAAATGTTACTGTTTCCAGCCCCACCATGTCTCCCATAGGATCACAGGGTTAGAAGGGACCACAAGGGTCATCTAGTCTCATGCCACGTATATTTTAATTTGGATTCAGCCAGGGACTTTGAAGCACACAGACAGACATTTGCTAGATGGGCTTGGGAGCAGGGAACCATCTATTTTGAGAGACAGGTCCAAGGTGTTTGAAAGGAAAAAACTTTTACTGCAAGAGTTACCAAATAAATTAGTCTGTAGAGCAGCAGTTCTCAAACTCCACTGCACCGTGACCCCCCTTCTGACAACAAATATTACTACACGACCCCAGGAGGGGGGGACCAAAGCTCAAACCCCCCCCAGCCCTGCAGGCCACAGCTGAAGCACAAGGGCTTCTGCCCTGGGCAGGAGACACGTAACCTTAGGCCCCTTTCCCAGGGCCGAAGGCCTGAGGCCTTGGCTATGGGGCTCGGTCTTTCACTTCGGCCTCGGCCCTAGGCCCCAGCAAGTCTAACACCAGCCTTGGTGACCGCAGTTTGAGAACCCCCTGCTGTACCGCTTTAGACATTTTACTCCTCCTTCCAGCTAATCATAGGCAACCTTAATTAGGAAGCTGCGCTGCTACTCCCTCGCTCCACAACAACATATACGACAACTACATTCAGCAGTGAGTTACACAGAGAGCCTCATTCCCTCAATTATACTCAAAGGAGGGCACACCAGTTTCTTGAGAAGACAAAAATAAGGCATTTTTAATAATCACTAGTCAATAGCCAACCTTAAGGTTTGTCCTCTCCAGCACATGAAGTCAAAGGGCCTAAGTCCTGCAGAGACTTCAGCAGAGACGTAAATGCAATGCAAATGTATGTCTACACTCTATTAAACAACCCGGGACGCAGCTGCAGCCGGCCCAGGTCAGCTGACTCTGGCTCATGCTACGGGGCTGTAAAGTTATACTGTAGTCGTTCAGGCTCGGACAAGGATGGAGAGTCTCAGGGCCCAGGCTCCAGCCTGAGCCCAAACATCTACACTACCCATTTTACAGCCCCACAGCCAGAGCCAGGTGGCCCGGGCTCCGAGACTCGTTGCCACAGCAGGGGGTTTTATTGCAGTGTAGACATAACAGCGTAGAATAATTTGGGGTAAGACTTTGCAAGACCTGGCCCTGAGTCAGTACAGATATACTGCATTATTAGGACCATTAAAGTTGATGCTACATCTGCAGCTAAACAAAATTGCATGGTATCGTAGTGTATTTGAGTAGTTAGGACGAGACTGCATAATTAAGACTATACTGCAATGCATAAACAACTGGCAGAGTTAAAACTGTGGGTACTGCGTTATTTCTTGACTTGTGCTTAGTCAGGCAACCTTAAGATTCTCTCAAACAGCATAAACTTTAAGTTTTTATTTCACATCACAATTTGAGCTATAAAGGGGACTTCTGTGCTCCTTAAGAGACATGTTTACTTTGTTTAATATTAAAGCATTTGCCTTCTTGTGGAGGTGAGGGTGAACGCATGTCACCAGGGTAGTTTAGTTGGGCAGGACTGATGGTGGATTTTTAAGAGGTTAGTTTCATGTTCACCACACAAAATTACAGCTACATATTAAACTTTTCCCCCCAAAAATGCTTATAAATTCAGCCCAAGATCACGGCCACACAAAGAGAGAGAGAATTTCACATATAGATTTTCTTCTTGGGAAGGTTTGTGTGTGTGTGTGTGTTGTCTAGTATACCCACAAAACTTGTTCTTGTTCAGGCAAAGCTTTCTTTGCACTAAAACAGAATAAGACTAGCAGGTATGATTTTGAGTTATGAAAAAGGAGATGGCTTTAATAGAAAGAAGTTAGGGTTAAACATGTGCACTACGCCCTTAAGAGTTTCTGAAAGAGGCAGGACTCCTCCACTAAATTACATGGAGTCCTGCCATCCCTAGTGAACCATCAAGTCTTTAGGACCAGTCGTTTTAGGACATTAGTAAAGGCACCAGAAGTTTACTCTAAGCAACCTGACTACGGTGACTTCATAGCACGCTGTGCTTACCCTAACACCAGCTCTTTTAAAGAAATGTGCATAATTATTTGAAGAGTTGTCTTTGCCTTTCCAAAGATGCCTACAGCAATGTGGTCATCATTAAAAACTCAGGCTCAATGGCTCTTTAATACAGAATGATGTAGGTTTCCAGGAGTAACTGACTTTCACAAATATCACACAGATTCTAGGTGATCAACAACTACCTCAGAGCAGTATCCGTGATATTGCAGCTATTTCCTGTAGTTCGAGTGCGAGTGGATGCAGTATCTGGTATCACAGCATGGTAACCTTGGGCCAATGCAATAATGCCAGAGATGAAGGAGCTCTTTTGTAATATAAAAGACGGCGCCATAATTCACAAAACAGTCCTAGTGACACCAGAGAGTGAAAGACACAAAACAAATCCCAGGAGGAGTCTTCCAAGCGGATTTACTTGTGTTTAGCAGCATGACAATCAGGGATGATTTTAGCAGAACAGAAGCCAAAGCGTAACAATCAAGAAGTAAGTTCCAGTAGAATGACAAACTAAGACGTGATCCTGCAGAACTTTACTCACACTGGTAGTTGTTACTTATGAGTAGTTCCATTAACACCTGTGGAGAATAGGTGCATAAAAACTCTTCGTGCAAGTTAGTTTGCAGTAGCAGGTCAACGGCTATTAAGAAAGTCAACAACGCTGGGACAAGAAAACAGCTACACTTGATGTAGAAATTAAAAGTGCCACTGAACTCCAACCCCACTCTAGTGGATGGAGGGGGGCTCCCCATTAGTTTTTAAAATGGACGCCCCTAACCTTGTCAATTAGGGAAAAAAAACATTTAAAAAGTTGCACAACGGGTGGAGGGAGATTTTTTATTGCAGAGAAAGTCACGTCTCAATGATCACACCCTCCACACTTTGTTTTATTCTCACCATCAGTTGCGAGAGCAGCCCCCCACCCCAAAGGCTTTTGAAGTTAAAGTACACAAGGGAAAAAAAGAAGTTACACTTGAGCTACCAAGTGAACTGGAGTCACTCTCTGTCCAGCTCCACAGCCATGCATGACTGCAGGCAACAGAGACGCCTTTGGCTGACGGAGCCCCCTCAAAACAGGTTGAAAAGCAGATTTCACACAAATGCATGGAGGTGGATGCTGACTGACCATCCAAACCTTACGCTGAGTGTTCTGCTTTTTTGGCATCCTAGGAGTCTGTCTCATTCTTCCAAACACAGGAGGCACCAATATGGTTTAAACAACCCAAGCCTGGAGCATTCAAAAGGGCAGTTACGGTAGCACTAGTCTTTACTCTCATTGCCCCATTAACAGCACTAGGCTTCTGCAAAGAAGAGCAGAAGGGAGTGTGATCCTCATCCTGCGGATACGTTCAAGGGATTCTGGCAACATCATAAGCCAGAAAGGGATGCTGGAGTGGTTTCTTAATGCACAGATGATACCTCTGACAGCCTTACCCCCCTTGCACGTGGTTCTGGAAGGAAGATGCTGCCATGGTTTAAGGAGGAGAGAAGTATGCACCTCTCTCGGATCCACTCCATTTTTAAATATTAACATTCCAAAGAGGTATTTGATATTGTTCAGTATTGACAACGAGGTGCAGTGACCTTTCAGGCAAGAGACCCCCACCCCCGTATTACAGTCATCGGTTACTTAAGCTTCCGTAGGCACTTTTCATGAGCCACGGCACAAGCTAGCCAACTGCAGCTGTGCAGCGGTAGCTTTACACTTTATTTTCCCCTGGTATATTTTTGCAGCTTTTACTAAAAGGAGTCTAGCAGGCCACCATTAGGGTCTTAAAACGTTGCCTATTTTTAATCACATTTTTAGAGTCCTTGAAATTTTATCCCACGCCCCCAGAAAAGGCAGCATTTCAATGTTAGGCCTCAGAAGCAGCCCCTCTCATAAGTAAATTATTTTTGGCAAGGAAACAGTCTGGAATTCAGTTTCCAAAGGGTTATTTTTGTAAAAGAGATGATAGTTCCCTTCATTCTCTTCACTGTGTTTGCTTCAGCAAGATGAACTCGTGTTATTTTCTAGATGTCACAATGACAGAAGGTTTTCCTGATCGTTCTCTCTAAAAGAGCTATGGTCTTTGTAAAACTAGTATCAATACAAATCATGTTACTCGGTAAGTTTAGACCTAGGATAACTATGGAAGTTGAGGTTTACAAAAAAAATTAGATCTCTAGACTCCTCTCTGCCAATGCAGGATACTTCCCCTACTACACGTTTGGCAGTGCTGTGCTTGGTCTAGTGCAGTGGTTTTCAACCTTTTTTCATTTGCAGGTCCCTAAAATATTTCGAATGGAGGTGCAGAGCCCTTTGGAAATCTTAGGCATAGTCTGCAGATTCCTAGGGATCCACAGGTTGAAAACCACTGGTCTAGTGTTAAGGATACCAAACAGTGGAACTTTCACATATTCCCTTGGGAGGAATCCTCCAGTAGCTATTGTTAACAAGTTTGCGATAGTCTACTGAAGTCTTCCAATATACACCCTGGTACTAACTTAAATTATTCATCTCCCTCCTTCATGGCTAGGCCTTTTGAGCATTTGTAGCTTCAGGTGACTAAAGAGTACTTCAAGTAAGAAGGTGTCATGAAAGATTTACGCTACATTTGTGTCTCGTCCACCTGTCTTATTTATTTTGTTCTGATCCGATGTGATCGGAGATCAGTTCTGGCCACCTTATTCAAGAATGCCATACTCCAGAGACAGTCACATTAGAGCTGCTTGGTACAAGACTATTATTCTGCTTCTACATTATGTGTACCCAACCCGATGAGACCTCTCACTACAAGCTCATGGGTACTTTCCTAAACTCTCTCTCCTTCTTAAGGCTATCATTAGAACTTTGTTCCTTCCTGTAGATATCTGGCTCTTCTTCTTCTACACAACCCCAGATGCACTGGTTGCATATAACACCTAGCTTTTCTATTGCACTTTCCTCAAAGCACTTTACAAAGGAAGTCGGGATCATTATCCCCATTTTACAAATGGGGAAACTGAGGCAGAAAAAGAAAAGGAGGACTTGTGGCACCTTAGAGACTAACAAATTTATTTGAGCATAAACTTGAAGTGAGCTACAGCTCACTTCATCGGATGCATCCGAGGCAGAAAAGTGACACAGCTTACCCAAGGTCACCCAGCAGGCCAGTAGTAGAGCAGGAATAGAACACAGATCTGAGTCTCAGTCTAGTGCTGGGTCCTCTAGGTCCCAATCATGCAACTGACAACAGGCAGACAAGCCTCTGACTGGTCATGTAGTCAGTTACAGAATCAGAGCCCTATACAGAGTGAAATAGCAAGTAATTTCTCTGTTCTTACTGGTTTTCATATTTCTAGTACCTTCTCTCTATTGTTATGATCATTTAATTCTGCACCAGTCAATGGCTCATTTTATGGGTTAACACAGCTGAAAACCTTTGCTCCCTTAAAAAAAAAAAAAAATCCTGTCATGGTTGTGACCTCTTGTAACTGTATTTAATCAGATTACAGAATTTCACCAGATCAGCTCCAACTATGGTCAAAGGAATTTGTTTCAAATATTTGCAGCAGATGGGGTTGTTAAAAGTTTCAGTGGGGAGAGAAGGTTAGCTCTGAGGACAATCTATTTCAGAGACAGCCTCAAAGCTACTACAGCTCCGTGTCCCGGGTAACTAACTCCTTGTTGGGTGTGCCAGATAAAGAGAAAACTTTTGCTCCCATCCCTCCAGGATTTCACAAGACCAGCTACAACAGAGGCTACACAGAAGCCCAATGCACATCTGTAGCTAGCCCATTTGTTAAGCAAATATTGCCTTTGATGTGAATCCTTCTCCCTGGGTTGTGAAACCCTTACCCTGGTATCCCCCCTCAAGCTCTCCCCCCCCGTTAAGCTTCTGGCGGAGGGAAATGCAGACATTCCTCAGTTTCCCCGAAGGGGACACTTAGGTCTTTATTTGGTGCAGCCCTGTGATTGCACCAGGGGAGAGCAGCGGCCAGGGCTCGGCCACTAATCCATCCGGAAGCAGCCAGAGCCAGCGGCCCACGAGCGATCGGGGGAAGGAGCCTGCAGCGGGGTTGCCAGGCGAGCGGGGACTCCCCGAGCACTTCCAGGGAGCGGGCAGAGCTCACGCCTAGCGCCCCCCCCTCGCTTTGCAAGCGCTGAAGCGAAGGGACTGGGGACGTGGGATCCGAACAGCAGAGGAGGAAACCGCCACTGGAGCAGACTCCGTCCGCGGTGCCCTGGGTCCGGGGCAGGGGTAAGCGCCCCCCCTCCCCGACTGAACACGTCGTCACTCCGCACCGCCTCTGGCACAGCGCGGTCCCATTCATCCGGAAGGGACCAGCCCCCCCCCGCGAGCTCGCTGCAAACCGATCCGCTTATGAAAGCGGAGTGAGCGGCGGCTCGGCAGACAGGGCACGGGTGGCTCCGGGGGAGGCGGAAACTCCGCCTCGAATTGTTCTGCAAACTCCCCCGCCACGTTTTAATCCTCTTCTCCCCCCGCCGCCCCAGGCCGGAGAGAGGCGCGCGCAGGGATTTGGGGCACGAAGCCGCAGCTCGCGACGTCCCTGCAAAGCCTGACAGCCAGAAGCCGCCCCGGTGCCCACCTTACCAGCCCCCTCCTCCAGGAGGATCGCAGCCCAGGGGCCGCCTCGCCGCGGATCTCACGCCAAACCGGCCCCTGGCTCCCTCCACGCAATTATCCAGCCCTGGCTTAAGGCTTCCAGGAGGCATTTAAATCCCCTGGAGTCTTCCAGTCAAGCAACGTCAGCTATGCGCGCTCCGGCCATGTAACCCGTTCCTGCTCCAGCTGTGAACGTGGCCGGAGGAGCCACACAACTTCACCCGGCGCTTCCAGGGGGAAGCGGCGCACTAGCTACCGGAGGGAGAGGGATGCTGCTGGGTCGGCTCGGCGCGTAGTGTTAGCCGACTGGGGGGGTTTCCCCATTAGATCTAGGGTGGGGGGGAGGTATCGCGACCCTCCCCACCACCACAGGGTTTGATTCTGTCCCGCATCGCCTTAGCCGTCGCTGTGGGGTGTTCCCAGCCCGGCGTTCTTTGGAACGCCGATGAGGAACTCTTTGGAACGCTGGGGGGACCCTATGGAACGCTGACCCGGGTTCCATGGAACGCTGACCCGGGTTCCATGGAACGCGGAGCGCCCCCGAGTTCGGAAGGCTGGCCCCGGCAGGCTGAGATCCCGGGCTCAGCTTCCCCGCCAGCCGCGGCAAGCGGCGGAGGAAAGGGGGGAAATGGCTTTGGGGGGTTCGAGTTTCCTACCTGACTGGCGCCTCCGACTTCGCTCTCTCGCCCCGGCAACTAGACGCCCCCTCCCAAGCTCTGCAGCTGCCAACGCACCGCCCAGGCTGGAGGAGACAGCGCCTCTGGCTGGGTGATGCGCCCGGCTGCCCGTGCCCGGTCCGATGCCCAGAGCCCCCCAACACCGCTCCGCCGCTCGCCGCCTCTGTGGAGTCGTGGCACTTTTTCCCTCTACGCTGGCACGGAGCCTTTCCCAAGGCTTCCCTCCAGCCCGCCCCCGCGGCTCCGCATGGGCCTGCGGCGGTTGGTGCCAGCCCCGCCAGTCAAGCCTGCGGCGGCCCAGTGAGAGAGGAGACAGCGGGAGGGAGGGCTCTTGCGAGTGGATGAGCCGGGAGACCAATGGGGCCGCTGAAGGCGAGTGGAATGATGGGAGTTGTAGTTTGCCAGCTGCAGGCTTTGACCTGGAGAATAACAGCAAGCAAGAGCATTCCCTTTTACACATACTAGTTGGTGTTGGTGTTTACTAGGGCGTCCTGGAGTCTCCTCTGCTCTGCACCCGGCCTCCCCAGGCTCCGACCTTCTCCGGCAACTGTGTGGGTGGCAGGAGTGAAAACGATTAATTAAATAAACGATTGTCAGCACTTTGGGACAGGGATTGTCTCTCACTATGCATTTGTACAGCACCTGGCACAATGGGGCCTCGGTCCTGGCTGGAGTGTCCTAGGCACTACAAATATTATCCGATTATGACTGATGATTGCAAAATCAGTTACTTGTTAGGGCACTTAAGGGCTTTTTCTACTGGGGTTGTTAATAGCTATTCCACTGGAAAGAAATGAAATGATAATCTGGAATGATTGCAGGAGCCCAAAATTCAGCCATCCTAACTGGGACAAAACTCTCCTTAACTACAAAGTGAGGGGAGGGGGCTGTTACCTAAGGCCTTGATCCTGCAAATATGTAAATACATGCTTTTCTTTACTTGTACAAATAATCCCATTGACATAAATGGACCTAACCCTGGGTTAAATTAATAATAATAATTAATAATTCCTAGCTCTTATTTACTATATTTCATCAGTAGATATCAAAGAGCTTTACAAAGAAGGTCAGTATCATTATCACCATTTTACAGATGAGAAAACTGAGTCACAGTGGAACCATGACTTGCCCAGAGCTGGCAATAGAAGCCAGGTTTCCTTAGTCCTAGTCTAGTGCTCTGTCCAGTAGACCATGCTACATCCAAGTGCTTATGCAAGATAAGCACATGCTTAAATGGTGACGGAACTTGGATCTAAGAAAGGACTGAAGGTTTGGGATCACAGGTCTTACTTTGTGGCATGTTCAATTTGGTCAAATACTGGAACATTATTTCAGAAGCGCCTTTAGGTCCTATTTGGGGATCACTTTTGTACTAGCACTGTGCACACCACATATAATAAAAAGATAGGCCCTTCCTCTAAGTGTTTACAGTCTTGTATATACCAAGACAGCAGATGGATAAAACAAACAAATGGAGGGAGAGCAAGGTAAACAGTGAAACATTCCTGATTAGCTTAATAAGTAGACTTATCAGACCTGCCCACAAGTCGTGTCTATTCACAAGTAGACTGCTTCACTAAGGATCAATTTTAAGGGCTTTCTGGGTAGACCCAGCTGTTCTGAAAGATCAGGCCATGGTGTCTCGAGTCAGTCACCCAAAATTATTGGACACTTTAAAATTTGGCCTTGGCCTTTCTTCTTTAATTTTCCTATCTATAAAAATGGGGATAATAACTCTTCCCAACCCCCCAACTCCCTCCCTCCCAGGAGTTGTCACAATTAATGTTTGCAAAACACAGTGTAACCCATAGCCCTCCAGCTGTTGTGTTTTCGAATTTCATGAGACCTTCCAATATTAACCCTGTAAAGCCCTTGATCCTGCCAGGAACTCTCCATGGGCTTAGGGATCTGGGCACATGGGCCTGATTTAGCAATGCACTTGAGCATTTGTGTAACTTTAAGCACATGAGTTTTTCTACAGAAGCCAGTGGGACTCCTCACATGTTTAAAGTCATGCGTATGATTAAGAACCTTGCTGAAGCAGGGCCAAAGGCAGGGAGGTGCCTAGATACCTTTTGAGGATCTGGGCCTAAGTACCAACCATCACGCTAGTGGCTTGTTCGGACAGCTGTCCCTAACAAAACTTTTTGAAATGTAGGCAGCTGTGCAAGAACACCAGCACACATGTAGCTTGGGGCTGCCGCGTAGAGCAGGAAGCTGGTGGTGACATTCAGACCTCTGGCCATCCCCTCCCCTTCTTATATAAAATGAGCCAATTAAGTTTGGAGGTGCCCTATGGAATAACCTCGCTGGCCCTCCATGGGGTCCTCAGCTCAGTCCTATGTGATCTCTTTTTGGGGGTAGGAGAGTGAAAACTTCTTTGGCAGGCACCACCTAAAACTCTAAGGCTGGTGTAGGATTTTTCTGTGTGCGCTTCAATGAGACATATAAAAGTCATTCGTTAGTTTTCAAAGTCTTCCCCATTCGAGTTACCGTCAGAGCTTTAGCGCTAGTTTGGAAGGGGATCTTTCAAGGCTTAAATTAGAGCCTGCACAAACAAGTCTGGAAGCCTAATTCTAACCAAGAAATAAAAGATCCTAAGTCATTATTTAATACATTTAGCATTCTCAGTGCTGGTGAAATGCTGCAGCCCTGCCCCTTGTCACATTCCCTGGGAAGAAAGACTCCTTTACTGGACTTAATTTCAAGTGGAATATGGTGAGAGAGAGCACAGCATTAGCTTCTTAGAATTAGGGCCGGGGGCTGATTTAGCACAATGGATAAATCTAGCTTCAACGCTATGCAATCCAAGTTGTGAGGGTTTCTGTGGTGCATCCAAGAGGCGGGATGTATTTATTTTTCATATACATCATCTCTAATTAGTATAAGCCTATAAACTGGGAATGGGTGGGGAAACGGTTTTTCTGTCCCAGGAGAATTCTGAGATTTTGAAAAAATTTCCCATCACACAACAGGACGAAAAGTTGAAATCTCGAAAATGTTCACAAAGCCGACAAACTAAACCAAATTTCAGTTCCGGTCCTGTGACGTGTCTGGTTTTGATCATTTTGAAACCTTTCAATACAAATCTGACCCTTTTTTACTTTCTTTTCTTTTTTTAAACCAATTTCTTGGCATAAATTCAGTGCACATTCTAAACGAAAAGTTGTTTTGAACAGAACCCCCGTGACTTTTCAGTTTGACAATTTTGAAGGAGGACGTCTTGGCAATTTGGAAACTTTTTTCCAACACTTTTTTGAGTCAGGAAAGGCGTGGAAACGGGCTCTTTGCCACGAACAGTTTCAGTTATGACGAATCAGATTTTTTCAGGGAAAAAATGTTTTGTTAAAAAATTCCCAACCAGCTCTGTTATAAGACTGGACTGTCCTCTGCCAGGCGGGAGATGGGAGGGACTACAAATAGACAGGAAACTCAGCGAGTTTCCATTGCATTAATCCATCAGGTGGTGGAAGTTTCCCCCTCCTCTCTCCCACCATAAGGCTGAGCCCTCTCAGATACCCTGGGATCTGCATGTATCCCAAGAGCTCCTTGGAGTCCAACGCCCTTTATTCAGAGCCAGGGAAGTTCACATGACTCAGGGGGACAGTGTGTATGGTAATGCTGACCGAAGCAGCGTTATCTGATTTAGGGCGTCTTCATGGGTTTGGTGTCATGTTGCCATGGAAAGTGGCTGCTGGTGCTCCTGCCCCATCCCTCATGCACACGCATGTGTACATCTCAGTTCCTCTAGAGTAGTGTTTCTCAATGACCAGTCCAGGGACTGGCACCGGTCCCTGAGATCTCGCTGACACACTTTGGGAAGGCAGCAAGCCAGTCCCTGGTATTAAAAAGCTTAAGAGGATCCACAGACATGCTTCTGTTGGCTGAGATGAAGATGGGTGATGCCCAAAAGCCAGAATTCCCCATGCATCACACCCCACCAGCATATCCACGAGGGGTCCCTTCCTCGGACAGAAGCAGAGTGGACAAACTGGCCCATAAACTTTAATATCTAGGAAGAACAAAATGTAGCCTTAGTAAGTGTCCATTAAGGTCAATGGGAAGATGTCCATCCATTGATTTCGGTGGGTGCTTAATCAGGAGTGTCGAAGACCGCTTACATCCTCACTGGGGCCTAGTGGCAAAGCCATGGTGGGGAGGAGCTGGCTAGCAGTGGCACTGATTAGTTATCTTTCTGGGGCCAAAGGCCCTGTACGATAGGAGAACTGTGCCGGACAAATAACAGGTTCCCTGCCCTAGAGGACTGGCATTTTAAGAGCACGGGTACAAAACAAACAGAGCAGTACCCTGCAGTAAGGGAAGGGCATGGGGTTACTGTAGCTGGATTGCATCGCTGCCCCGGCAGCCTGTTCATCCTGGGGGCTGAGACAGGGGAAGCGGAGACACCAAGTGAAAAAAATGAATTTGCTGAAGGTTTTGAATCCCCAACCTGGCCCGGGAGATTGCTCTTCTCCTGCAGCTCCACCCCCCGCTCTCCCTCTGCTCTCCAGCGGACATGCTCAGCTAGACACAAACCCTCCTGCCATGAGAGAGGTCTCCTGGCGTCAACTCAGCACTGCTCTTCCGCTCCCTGAGGGGCAGCAGGTGCTGCTCGCAGCTGTGCTGCGTCTGTGGCTTGCATCCCGCCGTGCACATGCGGAAAGTTAGCACCCCTCCTGCAACAGCTGCGTGGATGCGGTGGGATACCTCAGCAAATTCCTTTGCAGCAGCCATTCTCCAGTTTGGCCATGCTGTGGGGAGCATGGCATAAAAGGCCCCACCTCCTTTCCTGCCCACAAATCACGGTGCCAATGGCGTAGTGGCCCACTGGTGGTCTACGGGCTGATCTAGGAAGCACTGCCGTTTTTTGATTCCCAGCAGCACTGAAAGCGATGTAAAAGAACCAAGCTCAAGGCAGAAGGCAAAGCACCTACTAGATGAAATTGGCAGACAACGGACAAGCACTCCCCTAGACAATTCTGGTAATGCGACTGACTTGGCGTTAGGTGTGCCCCGTGCTGCACTGTAAGGCTAGAAAAGGCATTTTCCCCCTAAGCAACATTAGGAAACAATCCCAGGCAGTGCCCAAAAGGAACACTAGGCTAGGGGACCCAGCTTACATGCCGGTTTCTGGGCTGAAGCCCTTAGGGGTCCTTCATAACATTCAGTCTCCCAGTGCTTCAGTGTGGGACAATGAATGATGACAAGCCCCGAAATGATTGTTTTCACCATTGTACCCTCCTTTGCCCCCACAATGTTCCACACTTTCCCACCCCACCACCCCCCAAATATCCCATGTCATCCGTTACCCTTTCTCCTTCCATTGTCTGCTAATCCTCTCTAATCCCAGTTTCTGGGGGGAGGGCATTTCTATCTACGTGTGGCCAGAATCTGACTGATTCATTTCTTTGATCATTTTGATGGATAATATCAATGTTTATTTTTAAGCTTTTCCCCCCAGTTTTTGTCAATTTAAATTTTCACAGTTGCGCAAATTTATGCTGGGTTAGACAATGGGGCCGGGGGGGGGCAGGGTGTTGGGCAATATTTATTTAATGACAGTAGACGATGAGATTCCAAAAGTTAAAGCTTTATAACCGTTCAAACACAGATGATTATTTTGGCATGTGATGTTGACAAAGTAAATGTCCTTAAATCAAATTCCAATAAGTTCCCAAGCAAACTTTCCTTCTATAATAATCAAAATGTACAGACAGGTAAAGTAAGAAAATATTGTTTCATTGGCTTGTGCGTGTATGGTGAAATTGCCATTTATCGACATTTACAGATAAAAAACTAATCTTTCCAAATCTATTTATATCCCTTCCAAAACATCCTTATTTTTTTCCTATTTCCTGTGATAACTCTGGATATTCTTTGTTACCCATGTCCTATCCCTTTCTGAATCCTGCTAAACTCTTGGACTCCATGATATCTTGGGGCAATGAGTTCCCCAGACTAATTGTGCATTGTGTGAAAAGTATTGCCTTTGATCAGTTTCAAATTTGCATTATTTCCATTTCTTCAAGTGTCCTTTTTCCTCTTGCATTTTGTCCTATTAAATAGCTTACTAGGCTCTTTTATTTAGACATTTCCAACTGCTGTACAGGTTTTCTGGTTGAAATCGCACCTTGCAACTAGGCTACAGCTTTGAAAGGGTCCAACTCTTCTCCCTTCCTTTCCTCCGCCTGCCTTTTCATGAGAAATTCACTCCTGCTCTCCTCCCAGACCTAAACCACTTTTTCTCTTCTGGTCCCAAACAGATGCTGTCAATCACATCATATTCTGATGCGGTTTTTATATGTAGACAACTAGAAAGTGGGATGAGACCATCAAAACTATTTCAGTTCTGGCCAGAAATTATTGTCTGAAAACTGGTGGTGCAAAGCTGCAGAATTTGGCCATGAAAAATAACTTTTAAATAATAAATCCAACTTTGCATATGCAGTTTTCATTCTCTGTGTTGGTGCTGGTGATAGTCAGAAACAACTAGGGTCACTCTTATGGTTTTTACATTTCATAGACAGTCCTCAGTAGGGTGTCACAGCCCTATTATTTACAATTACTGCACATTCTGATGAGCCTTTGTGCAAATATATAACACTTATGAGTACCAATGAAAAGTGTGATTGATGTTACCTGTAGTAATTACATGCACTATTGCTAACACCGTATATCATTCCTATAAGGACCACACACCCATTTGGACTATTTATATGTTAGAAGCACCTATAGGGCTCATCTAAGATCAGAACCCTTCCAAACACAGAGGAAGAGAACCCCTGCCCCAGACAGCTCACGATCTAAAGAGATGAGGCACACGAATAGTGAGAGGGAAGCAGCTGGCCCAATGTCACATCCCAGGTCAGTGGTAGAGCTGGGAACAGAACCTCCATCCATCTCCTGATTCTCAGGCTATGTCTTCACTTCCCCCATCACTGGAGTTAATCCACCCCAGGAGAGACAGCGCTAGGGCAAAGGTAGAATTCATCTGTCGACCGAGCACTGTCTCCACGAGGGGGTTGGGTTGGCTTAACTACATCGCTTGGGGAAGGGTGGGGGGGTTTTCACACACACACACCCCTGAGCTATGAAGCTGGGTCGGCCTAACTGTCTTCTATAGACCTGGCATCAATCGGATGCCCTCCTAGGTCCTGCCTTCCAAAGACGCGGTGCCATCACAAAGTCAGCAAGTCAAAGTCTCCTGCCAGCCCAGCTCCATTCACGGACGGGCACGATTCCCTGAAGCAGCGACAGATTGCAACACGACCAAGGTGATGAGGAGCGCCCAAAGGTGCTGCCAAAGTGGGAGGAACACCCAAATATCTGAGCATCAGGAGCACTGGGCACAGACCATCAAGCCAGTGGGATTCTTCTCTGCTTTTCTCTAGGTCACCTCTGGAGGGACTACGAGTCCCTGCTATCCCTAAGTCTTTTCCCATACCGGGGGTAGCCCCTAACCTTTGCCCCAGGAGTGGGTTCCAGTCTAGCACTGCTGAGAGTCACATGA
This sequence comes from Chelonia mydas, assembly GCF_015237465.2. Classification (NCBI taxonomy): domain Eukaryota; kingdom Metazoa; phylum Chordata; order Testudines; family Cheloniidae; genus Chelonia; species Chelonia mydas. Next base: position 197,102,206 of record NC_057851.1, read on the forward strand.
CCCCTCATCACTAGTCCCGCATGTGATGCTGCCCCATCCCTTCGTAATCCTCTCTCTCTGACTCTGCCCCGGTGTTCAAAGCCAGTAATGTGCAGTGAGCCACTTGCAGAAGGGAGTTTGTAAGCATGGCACCCTGCTGGAGGGGTCTGGGAATATCTTCCCTTGAGAAACACCCTCCCTCTGGTGCCTTCCAATTGGCAAAGAACATTGTCCCTTCAGAAGCATCTTTATCAGCTAGGGATAAAGCCACCACTAGTGAGGCTGGTTTCAAGGTGTGGAGGGCCAGAGGGGGTACGTTTGGGGGTGAGAGTATCTAGGATTTCACTGCCCTACTTCCTACTAAATACATTTATACAAATGTGATTTGCTGGGCTGAGTCCTGAGCCCCACTCCAGGCCCTTGGTGCTGCCACGAAAGGCAGTGGAAGGCAGGCAGATCCAGCCAGCTGAGGCTTCCCCCGATGAGTGGGAGTCCCCAGTTGGCATGGCTGCTGTCTTGGCATAGCTGGCTCCTGTGCCACCCCAACTGCAGGACAGGAACGACTAGCAACTACTGAATTAGGGCCTGATCCACAGCCCACTGAAGCCAATAAGTGCTCCAATAGGCACTCATAGATTCCAAGGCCAGAAGGGATCATCGTCATCATAGTATCCTGTATAGCACAGGCCAGAGAACTACCCCAAAATAATTCCTAGAACAGATCGTGTAGAAGACAATCCAATCCTGATTTTAAAATGATCAGTGATGGAGAATCCACCACGACCCTTGGTAAATTGTTCCAATGCTCAATTACCCTGACTGTTAAAACTTTGTGCGTTATTTCCAGTCTGAATTTGTCTAGTCTCAGCTTCCAGCCATTGGATCATGTTAGACCTTTCTCTGCTAGACTGAAGAGCCCATCCTCAAATATCTGTTCCCCATGTAGATACTTACAGGCTGTGATCAAGTCACCCCTGAACCTTCTCTTTGTTAAGCTAAATCGAGCTCAGGGAGTCTATCACTATAAGGCAGGTTGCCTAATCCTTTAATCATTCTCGTGGCTCTTCTCTGAACCCTCTCCAATTTATCAGCACCCTTCTTGAATTGTGGGCACCAGAACTGGACACAGTACTCCAGCAGCGGTAGCACCAGTGCATTGGATCAAGTACTTAGAGACTGACGGGATTGAAAAACTACACTTCTGACTGAATGTTCTGTTAAACCAGGAGCCAGAATGGTCTCAGGACCGTGACACACATCTCCAATCAGTGCTGTCGCATCTTACTAGTGTCAAGTCTGAGACAGCACTCTCAGCATACAGTCTTGTAACTGGATTCACTCCCGCAGGCATTTACTGGCTGAGATCAAAGAGAGAAAAAGGAATTTTGATAACAGAAGGAAGAAGAGGAAAAAAGGTAGCTGAAGGCTACATCCACATATGTTCTATTCCTATCATTTGTTTTACAGGATCAATTAGAGGTGAGGCTCCGGTGTGGTCGGTGCTGTTCAGACACATCGTGAAAGACCGTCCCTGCCCCAGTGAGATTAAAATTCAATATTTTAGTGGAATCAATGACAAGATGTCAGGGAAGCACGTGGGGAAGCAAAATCATTTTAAAATGTTGTTGAATTTTTGGGCTAAGTCCTCAGCTGATATAACTCTGCAGTGGTGTTATGCTGATTTACACCAGCTGAGGATCTGGCCAGACATCTTTCCCCGGTGCACAGAAAACAAGCCCTGCTTTGAAGAGGGGCTGTCAAAGGTCAAAGAGTCTCGTTGATTGCCTGGTACATCTCGCCACAGTGGAGATGAGAATGAGTGACTGTTCTGCGCAAACAGATGTGATGAAAGAAGTGAAAAAATATGCTAATCAGGAGCACTTTCTGCTAATTATGGTAATGCTACTTCTGCATGGCATCCCAAAATAGTCGCTCTATTCTCAGCCCCTGCGAGAGACTCCAGGGCTTTCATATTTTTCCCAGGATACTGCAGCCAGGCGTGGCGCCAGGGCCTTACAGGACTGGGGCCGCTCTCCCCAACCCCCACCAACACACAAAAAGGGCACTGGTCTAAACACACTGATTAAATTAATCAACTAAAAGGCACTCGAAGTGCATCACGTGAACAGGCTGTCATCATAAAGAAAGGAGGAGGAGAGAAAGGCAGGTCTTACATTTAGCCCTTTGGATTGGAATGAAAGTGGGCTGGGTTCAATTTCTGCTTCTTAAGATTCCTGTGTGATCTTGGGGAAGTCACTTAATTTGCATGTGCCTCACTTCCCCCCCTGTGAGAGGGGCACGGTACTTCGGTTCAGACTGTAAGCTCTTGGGAGCTGGACTGTCTTATTTTGTATGGTGCGTAGTACCCCCTAGGTGCTACGATAATGCAGATATTAATAAAACTCACCACGACACACATCCAGTACAGTGTCAAGTGATTTAGCTGCAGGTCTCCCATTAATGTTAGTGGTTTGTAAATAGTTAAATCCTTCTGCGCTGCCCTGAATATTTCCCCAGTTTTGCAAAGTAAAAATAATGGGTGAATTTATTAGAGTTGCCACCTTTTTAATTGCTGGTAACTAGACCCCCAAAGCCCTACCCCCCCCCCACCCCGCCTCTTCCTCCAAGGCCCCACCCCACTCCACCTCTTCCTTCTGCTTTGCCTCTTCCCTTGAGGCCCCACCCCCTTCTCCGTCTCTTCTCCCATGCCCCCCCCCCTTCTCCATCTCTTCCCCCCAGATAAAAAAACTGGGCATCAGAACTTGTTAAATGGTACCTGGACATACAAGCCGAAACCCAGACTGTCCGGGTGAAAACTGGATGCGTGGCAACCCTAGAATTTATCTAGCGCTTTTAATCTACAGAAATTGCTCTACAAATTGATTTCCAAACTGTGGGTCACATTCTAAGCCCAGCTACACCTGTGCAGCCCATTGATATCACAGATGTAAGTGGACCTCTATGCATAAGCATCTCTTCACTCAACACTGCAAAGCAACTTCCCCTTAAGTACCGAGCAGCAACACTGTGCACAGTAAAAAGTACAGAGTACCTTGGTCAGTTGACCCCAGGGCTGTATGTAGGGAACATATACTCCCCTAGCTTTCTGCCAGGACACCTCCTGATTTTGCATAACAAAAATGCCCCAGGATCTGTATTAGCAACAAGTTGTCAAGGCCTCTGATTTACACCTCGTCTATAAAACAGCACTCCCAGCAGGGCTGGGCTGGAGCGCTCCACTGAGCCACCCCGCAATCCGCTTCTTGCGGAGGCTTGGCAGAAGGTTTCTCATTGTCACATGGCTTTTGATCTCTGGCAGGCCAGAGATAGTCCATACCCCAGTTCCACTACAGAAAGCTCCCACAGTGGGATTATTTTTCCATTGTTATATTAACATTCCCCTCGTTTTGTCTAGCCCCATGTTGCTTCTCATCTCTGTTTCCTTTCTTCTTCAGGGTCTTTATCTCCTGAGGTATTCTGGGCAATCACATCCTGAGCTTCTGGCTGCCCCTTGTCAATTATATTTCCCTGCTCTCAAAGCACAGCACTCTTGCTTGATTGTGCTAATTATCTTTAGCACATTAGTTCCTATTAGCTTGCACGTTCTTTATACAGAAGCCAGACCCAAAATGATCTGCCCTGAAACCATGGCTGCCACTGATTGATTGCAACAGCCACAGAGCTCTTGCAATCAGGGCTGTTCCAAAGCTGGCCTCGTGGATACCTGTCAAGTCCTCAGCTGGAGTAAATCAGGGTCGCTTCGGTGGAGCGTAAAGGGAGCTTGCTGATTTATACCAGCGGGGAGGATCAAGCCCATTGCCTTGAGGACACTGCAGTGAAAGCAGTGGGAAGACTCCCACCACTGGATGCTGTCCCTTTAAGAAATGCCTTTACTGGAGGGTCACAAGGTGAGATTGATTTTTCTCCCTTTGTGGTTCACCCCACATAACATCCTCTCAACCTCAGGAATTCCCAGATTTAACTTAATGCCCATGCCCATGCCCCTGGCCACAAGTTTAACTGAGCCCACCTGCTGCCTCTCCTAGGCCTGCAGGAACTTTTCCCCTGCTTTCTTGGCACATGTGACCTATACATCCCATCAGCCACCCCAGGATGGTAACCTGTACGAACTGAATTTTCATTTGATTTTTTACTTTCTTTATTGGTTTGGACAAATAAATCCTACCAAGTGTTTCTTGTCACTCTCTGTTATCAGGCAAGTCACCCATAACCGTGATAACATTTTCCCACCAGTGGGCAGTCGCACCAAACACGGATTGGTGCCCAGAAGGAAATACTTTTTCACATGATGCACAGCTAGCCTGTGGAACTCATTGCCATAAGATATCATTGAAACAAAGAGCATAGTAGGGGACAGAAAAGGAATTGGAGAGACAGTGTTGACTAGTGGATAGAGCACTAGACTGGGACTCAGAAGAGCTGGGTTCTGTTTCCAGCTCTAACACTGGCCTGCTAGGTGACCTTAGGCAAGTCACTTCCCCTCCCTGTGCCTCAGTTTCCCCATCTGTAAAATGGTGATATTGTTACTGACCTCTTTCGTGAAACACTTTGAGATCTGTAGATAAAAAGCGCTTGATAAGCTATATTAATTATAATTATATGATTAAAAAGAATATCTAGGGTTATAATAATACAAAACCAAAAAACCTCAGGAGTTTAGGAAGGACTATAAACCCTCATGCTTCAGGGCTTAAACCAACCTCTAACTAGTGGGAGTCAGGAGGAAACTTTCTTTGCCGGCAGATTATCCCATTACTATCCCCTGCAGGATTTCTTGTACCTTCCTTGAAGCAATTTATAGGAGAAGGCCCTCTGGTCTGATACTGTGCAGCGGTTATTAATGACTATTATTATTGTTATTCACTTGTATTGTGGTAGCACCTGGGAGCCCCAGTCATGAACCAAGACCCCATGGTGCTAGGCACTGCACAAACACAGAACAAAAAGATGGTCCCTATCCCAAGCAGCTTAAGTATAAAACCTTTTGAGGGAGAGGGGGAAGATTCTCTTTATATGGCTCTATTCCTTCAGTGAAACTCATGTTAAGCTACCCCCAGACTTATTCCTAGAGTAGATTTAACTGGGACAAGCTGGATCAGGGCGCACATTACAAACTTTGTTGCTCCAAGCTAGAGAGGTGAAGGGGGTATCTGTGCCCCATCAGTCTTCCTATTGATGGGGTAAACCGATGGTGAGCTCCCTCCCTCTCTGGTCCAGCCAGAGGAGGAAATCCCATCAATTGTGAATCTGTGCTGGCCCTAAGGAGTCAGGCCCAGATCCTCCCATTAAAATCAAAGTGTCTAAATCCCTGTGAGGATCTGGGCCTGAGGGGCCCAGGTTGTTTAAGGCTGGCTCTGCTGCCAACCTGCAATGTTAGTTCCTGTCCTCGTGTAGCCAAGAAAGCAACGTCAAGCCAAGAGAATTCAGCACTGTGCCTGTGAAAACAGACCTAGCCGACCGGAGAACGGCTCTGATCTCTGAAGTCCTGCAGCTCAGAAGCTTAATCAAACGAGAAGAAGAGCGAAAGGGAAGTGTATTGGAAATAGTTCTCCATGGTAAAAGCGGTGCTGAAAGTTCACAGCCAGACCCCTGAAAGAGTGGGCACACGTACCAACCCTGGTACATAACCAAGCAACCGTTCGATGCTGTGCCGCAGCGACCCGGCGACAGCTGCCCGAGGTGATGGCACAAAGGGAAGGTTTGCTGCATCGGAGGGTGAAATGAAAGGAGTCAGAGCTGAGCGCACCTTGTTAATTAGGAAACGCGGAGGGTAGAAAGAAATGCTCTTGCAGGGATGTCAGATCCAATCGTTAGAACCAGGGCACCTGAATCGGTGGCATCAGACGCTGCGTGAGAAGGCAATGAAAGGTTAGGTCCCATTAGTGCAAGCAGAGCCCTGCACTTCTGTGGACCCCTGTGGGCTAGGCACTGGATCACGGCAGGATCGTGTCCTCAGTGAGTGAGTGACCAGCAATCCTGCTAGTGGCTCTGCCCATAGGGCTCCAGGGACATGGACCTGCTGAGCCCAGCTTTCTTTCCATCTCAGCCCTATGGGCCGCCTGTAGTTGTCCTTTTGAACAGACAAGCGGATCCATCTTGCAGATGAAGGATCCGTACAGGAAGGGGCTGCAACTCCCACTGCTCCCCCAACTGTCGGATACTGCGGCAGGGAGGAAGGGTGGCTATGCTCCCTTGAATGCTGCACTACATAGGGGAACTTCTGGAGTCCCCTTAATTAACGAGCAAGCGAGCAGCAAAAAGTTCGCCCTATAACTTTGATCCAGATGTCATTCAGGAAGACACACCAGGGAATGAACTCCCCCCCCACCTCCAACATACACCAGAGATTATTCCATCAGCACAGCATAGTCATCAACCACACAATTACACCTCTATGCTCAAAGCGGCCCCTGTTGACTGATCAACAGCTGCATTGTAGGCGGCTGTTACTCTGTGTTTCCAACCAAGCCACCCAGCTGGGGAGGGAAGGAAGAAGGACTAGGATCAGGTGAGTAAATAAATAAAGCTTTATACAATGACGAGGTTAAAACAGGATAAGTTATTTTATAGCCTCAAGTCTCTGGCTGCTAGCTAGGAAGGCTTTGGCAAGCCCTGTTGCTTAGTGCTGATGCATTTCCAGATCTCTCCACTTGATTTATTAGTTTACTTAAAATCATGCACGTCTCAGTGAGGTACATTGAGGCCTGCACTTGCAATGAGCGAGACTCCATGGGGATGCAGGGTTTTTGCTCATGTAGATTTCGTTGTGGGATAAGGGCCATGATCCCCATGTCGCGCCCCACATTAGTCACACAGAAAGCAGCATTCCCATCCAATCTAGCCAGTCAGCATTTCTTTTCTAACATTGGAGCATGTCTTACAAGCCTTGTGTTTTGCTACGGCAAAAATCTCTAGGGGCATTCATGGAATAAAGGTTTTAGAATGTGACCTCTTTGGGGCATGGGCTCTTTTGATAGGATTGTATAGCACTGACCATGATTTGGCTGCTATAGAAATACACAAATAAAATAAATAATCATTAATAAAACTTAGCAGAAATTTTAATACAAGCAACTCTTGTAGGATTTGAATGCACTATTTTAGTCAGAGAAGGACTGATACATTACCTAGGAGGCTATATAATCCTATAGGCACAATGCACAAGGAGTTGAGAGGTACAACCTATTGCACTTAACTTCCCTAGTTTGTCCCTTTTGAGCTCCTGTAGCCAGCCACCTCCCCTACCCCTTATAAAAGCAGGAGCCTGGGCTTTTTGCTATTTCCTTGCTTGCTGGCTGTTCCTTCTGCTCTCTGGCTCCTGGTGTGTTTTGCAAGTGGTTTATGCTTTTTGGTTTAAGAAGTGGCAGGTTTATAAGGGCAGTGGAAACTCCTGCTACCAGTTGCAATTAAGTGTGGCATAGGGTGTTGTGATGGAGGATTAGGAGGGATAGATAAACAACTTTTGTATCGGATAACTGGCTCCTTGTGTCTACTCATGCTGGTGGGTGGTGAATCTAGAGTTTATAGGACTATTGGTTTAATTATAACCTTGAATGTCTCTGTGGCTCCCATCTTTAGAAAATGCACCATGTCTGTTGTGCTGAAACTGTGCCAGGCGACAATCGTGGGGGAGATCATGTCTTTCTATGGCACAATCTGGTGTGGGGCCAGGGAGAGGAAACCCCGTGAATTCCCTCTTGTAAATCTTCCTCTGACTCTGTGTCTGGAGGGGGCTGCCTTGCTCTGCGTGAAACCAACTGGGGGTCCAGCCCCCAAATCCTGTGGCTCTGGAGATGTCTCTTCTCCCCCAACTCCCTGCCAGGGCAACTGTAGCGTAGCCATGAAGACACACCCCTCCATGCAGTGGGGAAAGGGTTTCAGTGAGTAGAGGGCTAATACACCTGGGGACTATACTGTCTTTGCAGCAGATTTCCTGCTGGGGGCTGTGAACAGATTGTTCTGGGGTCCCCCTTCCCACACAGGCTGCCTTAAGGGGCAGGAGATGCCACCTCCTATCATCCCCACCTGTCCACAAGTCCCTCCAGATCCTCTCCACCCCATGCCCACTGCAGTCAATGCTCAGTGACTCTGCAAGTCAGGCCCTGATGCATGAATGAACAGGGGGATGGGCTAAAACCCTCTACTTGTTACTTGAAAATGTCCCCCTTCTGTGGGTAGGGACGTGGTATAACCTGCATTCGCTGTATTTATGGGTTAGGTTTCTATTGCACTGCACCGTGCAATATTTATAACAGCAGGAGTGTTCCTAGCTGATGAGCGCTCGCCCTGGAGCGGGCAGCCACTTTCCCTGCCACGCTCCCATCGGCTGCGATCAGGACTCTCTCAATGGAGAAACTGCAGGCAGCTAAAACACGGGCCACCCAACGGGCCTCTTCCCGTGGCAAGGGGCAGTGATGTCATAGGGAAAGGGGTTCCAGAAGCCTGCGGCAGTTGAAGTCCGCCAAGGCGTCTCCAGCCCGGGCCATGGTGGGGAGGGAGGTGTCATCACAAACCTGACCTTCGGGCGTGGTCCTGCGGGGCAGGCCTGGGAAGCACCCACTGCTGCCGCTTCTCCATCGAGGCCGCTAAAGCCCAAGGTCTGTGAGAAGGTAAACAAGTGGCCCCAGTCTGTTTGACTTGCTCTCGCCACCCTCCCCTTTCTGCTGCTGGCTTCTCTCCACCAGCCCAGCCGGGCAGGGGAAGGGGACCGACGGGCAGGGACACTGGTGCTGCGCTGGAATTGGCAGGCAGGAACTAGCTAGCCAGCTGAGCCACGGGTTCTGCCCTGTGGTGCGGGGCGAGCCAGGACTCTGCTGCTCTTCTCTGTGGGGGCCTGCAGCTCATTAGACGCTGAGCTCGCCTGCACGTGGGGAAAAGCCGTACCGGTTTATCAGCAGCGGTGCAGCTCCCCTGGTGCTACCAGCCTCTGAGCAGCTTGTCACGAGCAGGCGGTATAATTGTCTACACTGTTGGTGGCAACAATGCAACTGCCCCGTGGCTGGAAACCGTGTGCTCGTTTCCCCCGTGTAGCTACATAAGGATGCATCTTGACTGAAGCAAAAAGTCTCAAAAAGTGGCCCCTGACTTTGGATGCCTTGATGTTCAGGTGTCCGCCTGATATTTCAGACGTGCTGCTGAGCCAGAATAGTCAGCAGTAGGTGATTACAGGTTAGATATCACCCTAGGCGTAAACTAGTCATTTTTTTTTTTTAATGGGATAGAAAATGAAGTTTACACAGGACAAAAATTGCTCAGGCAACAGGGAGCAAGGGCCTTATGTGGGAGCTGTGTGAGGCATTCCTTGTGCACCACTGAAGAACCCAAATGAGGGACATGCAAACTATTCATGCAGGAATCTTGAAACGACCCACCTTTAGTATCCAGCTCTCTAACCTCAGGTTCCCGATTATTTACTTCTGATGTTAATAATCTTCAGCAATCAAAGCAGGGAGATAGGGGGAAGTCGGATTTGTATAGAATGGGGATAACTGTGGGATTAAAACAAGGGAGGGATGCTTAGGGGAATGCTTGCTCTGTGGGAGGGCTGGTCTTCCAGGATGACTCCAATAGGTGTGATATCAGCATTGGCCTTTGATTGTTCTTTGCCTCCTCCCCGCCCTCCCGCCGCTGCTGTTACAGATCATGGCGACCGGAACCCAGAAGTTCAAAGCGTTTGTGTCTGAGCCGATGGGCGATAAGGACGTTACAGCAGTGGATGGCATTAATGACGAGCTTGGACTAAAATTAGCTACAAAGGGTTTTGACAAGGTAACCATCTTTTCCTCCCACTCCTTCCCAAGCTCTGTTCTATTTATGGAGCAGGTACTGTGAGAGGACTTGATTTTAAGAAGACTGTGTTCTTGTGACTTTGCTCTTTGTGATAGTTTCTCCTGCTATTATGGTCTTAAAGGCACTTCATTACCATCACTTGAGCTAAACTCTGGAGGGTAGTTATGCTGAATTATTCAAAGGAGCAAGACTGAATGTTATTCAAAGGGGCAAGGTCAAATTTCTTCCATCTTAAAGTGAATGCATCGTGACAGTTCTTTACAGTCCAACCAGAAATATTCAAACTATGCCTTTGGTTTTTTGAAATGCATTTTTCCCCCCCGTTGCAGAATTTGTTTGTAAGAAACCCACAAGGACTTCCCATGGAAGGGTGGGAGTATGGAATTAAAAATATATATGTCATGCGTTCGTTATGGTAAGTCTGGCAGCAGCTAAGCTCAAAAAGGTCGAGCTATTTCGTTTCTAGTGCGGGCTTGGGAAATTCCGTCACTGGAGAAAGGGATGCCTCTGCTTTCTTACTACCTTCCTTGAATGCCGGTTAGCCGTCTCCCCCCTAGGGGAAAAAAAATTTCCACTTCTAGTCCAGTTACCCTTTTGTGCATGCTGGTTGAAAGAAAGTGAACAGAAGGGGTGTGGGAAGATCTCTGTGTAGATTTCAAGAAGAGCAAACCCTGCTCCACCTGCCCGTGTTGGGGATCAGTTTTGTGTAACGACTGGATCCCGTCTGCACCCGTAGCATTGCTGCGAAGTCAAGCAGTTCGTGCAGAACAGCCCGCTATGGTCACTGTGTGCGTGGCCTTCTCTCCTCCTAGTGCACGTGCATTGCCTTGGTTGCCATGGGATGCACGGGAAGCAAGTCAGACAACAACAGATAGCTGATGCCAGCTTATTTTGTTAAACTGTAGTAACCAGGTGACTCTTGAGTTGTGCTGCTGATGGAAGGTAATGGACACCTCTTACTGCCTGGTCCATTTCCTGCTGCGGTACTAATGGGACAACTGCAGAATCTGTGAGCTAACTCCTTTAGCAGACAGTGACTGTCAAGGCAGGTCAATGTTTAGGCCCCACAAGCCTGAGCCTGTCTTGGTCTTTTACAATTGCTAACATTTCAAGTTGCAATCAAAATGGGTAAGAGCAGATTGAAGTGGGGACCACTTCCTGGCTGATTCACGCCCGGCACAAAGTTAGGACAGACCCTGTTCCAGTGGTTATGGGGTGGAGTTAACCAGCAACAGCCTCGCGTCATGAAAACAGCCCCTTTCGAGGGAGCTGGACAGACAAGGCCCAAGGTTGCACTACACACAACAGACAGGCTCCTAGCATCATTAAAAGAGTAGCCTGTCCCCCACTTGTGTCGGAGTAAACCTGGCCTCCCTCTCGTTCTGGAGAGCTAAGCACCAGGCTAAAAATGGGCAAAGTTCCTTATCCTGGCAGAACACCCCTAATGAAGTCACCACAGGAAAAGAAGCAGTTACTTGTCTGGCAAAGCTTAGACTATAAAGTGGCCCAGAGTTTCAAATTAACCAGCTACTCCAGGGTATGGAGTCAAATGGGTGGACGGGGGGAAACTCGTTAGCTGTACTAACTCATTCTGTTCCTCCTCCCAGGCATACATCCTTCTGGGCCAATTCCTCCTGTTAAAAAAGGACCATGCGGTTTTCCAAAGGTGGCTGAAAGGGGCATATGGAGCCAGTCCGAGCCAGGCTCAGCGGTGCGCCTCCTGTCTGACAGACTGGTGCTACGCCTTCCTCTAGGGAGCTGGCTGCATAGCCCTCGTGGTGTGTTCTGTGGACTGCAATAAAGTCTTTCCTGCCTTGAACTGTCCAGCCTCAATGTCTTATTAGATGAACAGAGTCTCTATTGCCCCCCAAACAAACTGTTGTATGTTCTTGTGCAGGGTGATTAAGTGGGTCAAATTCTGTCCTTCGTTATCCCTGTGCTACCCCTCTGGAGTCACTGAGAGTCTAGCCCAACAGCCCCCTGCCCATGGGGAAACCTGGAACTTCTCCCTCTCAGCCCAGCTGTTCTCTCGGACCCAGGTTCAGCAAGACAGAGAAGCACGTGCTCCAACGCTAACCCCAGGAGTGGCCCAGCTGACGTCAGTGGGTTACCTGTAGACTTGAAGGTTAGCCAGGGGTTTAAGTGCCTTGCCAAATTAGAACCTAAGAGGGGAAAGCTGGTCTTGTGGTTAAGGCACCAGGCACCCTGGAGATCTGGGTTCTATTTCCAGCTTCCCCTGTGTGACCTTGGGCCACTCACTCAGGCCAACACTTTCAAAATCAGCCATTGACTCTACATGACACTAAGCATGATTCTTCCCCCCCCCCAGCAATGTTGAGAATTCGCTGTTCCTACTGGCTTCTATGGGAGCAGCAGCTGCTCCGCAAATAAGGCCCAGGATGTCTCAGTGACCGCTCTGGAGATGGGGCCCTAACTTCTTCCTGCTTTGTAAAAGCAGGTTAGCCAACTCCCGACCGCCGAGGGCGGCTGTGTTCATACTGATATTTGCAAAGCGATGTGAGATCTTCACATAAATACAGTGGAAGTACGCACGGAGCACCCTGGCCCTGGTTCTGCGACCATGCTGCTGCTGGCGTGGCATAAAGGTGGAAAGCAGCTGGATTTCCTTGGCACAACTCTAGGCCTGGCAGGGGTGCGGGTCTACTATCCTGAGCCTGCTGTCCCAGCTAGCCCAGGCTGGCAGAGCTGGGGCTGGGGAAGCTGCTATAGTCTAGAGCAGCTCTGACTGACACCAGATGCACCCAGAATTTGGGAGGCACAGAGGTGTCTTAAAGCCTCCTTTGTCTGCTAGGCTGTGCCACCTCGGAGTAAAGGGGAGGGAAGAAATTCTTGGGTTCTCTTTTGGCCTTTCATATGCATACTTCCACTGCAGTGGTGCTGGAACATTTTTACAGTGGGGGTACTGAAAGCCAGTGGTTCCCCCCGAACCTTTACCTCACCCTCCCTTACTCCAGTCCGTAAGGGAGTTAGGGCCAGGAGCCGGGCTGTGGCTTGGGGTGGGGGAACGCAGACAGGGATAAGGGGGCCAAGGCTGGGACCCCACGTGGGGGGCTGAGAACAGAGTCCATCTTCCCTTCCTCAGAAAACCGTCTGCCCCGCAGAGAGGCCACGCTCTTACTACTGTGTATCTCCCTAGGCCCCTGAAGACAGAGATGCTCTTGGCTTAATATCAGACATCAGTTTGCTCAAACCTAGAGGATAAGAATCTGATAAGTAACAGCCAAAGTGGATTTGTCAAGAACAAATCAGGGCAAATCAACCTTATTTTCTTCTTTGCCAGGGAAACCAGCCTAGTGGATGCAGGAGGAGCAGTAGATGTGATGCATCTGCACATAGAATCTAGAACTGGAAGGGATCTCGAGAGGTCATCTAGTCCAGTGCCCTGCACTCATGGCAGGACTAAGAATTATCTAGACCATCCCTGACAGGTGTTTGTCCGAACCTGCTCTTAAAAATCCCCAGTGAGGGAGATTCCACCACCTCCCTAGGCAATTTATTCCAGTGCTTAACCACCCTGACCATTAGGAAGTTTTTTCTAATGTCCAACCTAAACCGCCCTTGCTGCAATTTAATGCACAGTGCGTTAATAAGGCTTTTGACATAGTCCCAAGTGACATTTTCATACACAAACAAAAAAGTGTGGTCTTGATGAAATTACTGTAGGGTGGATGCACAACTGGTCGTAAGACCATTCTCAAAGAATGCTTATCGAGTTTTTGCTGTCCAAATGGTTTGCTGGGAGGCTGTATCTGGTGGGGTCCTGCAGTGGCCTGTTTTGGGTCTAGTATTTCATTAATGACTTGGATAACAGAGTGGAGAGGATGCTTATAAAATCTGCAGCTGACACCAGCTGGGAGGGGTTTCAAGCCCTTCAGAGGACAGGATCAGAATTCAAAATTCTGAAAAATTGGAGAATTGGTCTGAAATCAACAAGATGAAATTCTGCACAGACAACTGCAAAGTACTACACTTGGGAAGGGAAAAAATCAAACACTTTGAAAACTCATGGCAAACGGGGGAAGTCCCGGATGACTGGAAAAAGGCTAATGTAGTGCCCATCTTTAAAAAAGGGAAGAAGGAGGATCCTGGGAACTACAGGCCAGTCAGCCTCACCTCAGTCCCTGGAAAAATCATGGAGCAGGTCCTCAAAGAATCAATCCTGAAGCACTTAGAGGAGAGGAAAGGGATCAGGAACAGTCAGCATGGATTCACCAAGGGAAGGTCATGCCTGACTAATCTAATCGCCTTTTATGATGAGATTACTGGTTCTGTGGATGAAGGGAAAGCAGTGGATGTATTGTTTCTTGACTTTAGCAAAGCTTTTGACACGGTCTCCCACAGCATTCTTGTCAGCAAGTTAAGGAAGTATGGGCTGGATGAATGCACTATAAGGTGGGTAGAAAGCTGGCTAGATTGTCGGGCTCAACGGGTAGTGATCAATGGCTCCATGTCTAGTTGGCAGCCGGTGTCAAGTGGAGTGCCCCAGGGGTCGGTCAAAAATCAAAGATAATGGCCAAGGGCTCTGCAATCACAGCCGCCAATTCCCTCAGCACTCTCGGATGCAATTCGTCCGGCCCCATGGACTTGTGCACGTCCAGCTTTTCTAAATAGTCCCTAACCACCTCTATCTCTACAGAGGGCTGGCCATCTCTTCCCCATTTTGTGATGCCCAGCACAGCAGTCTGGGAGCTGACCTTGTTAGTGAAAACAGAGGCAAAAAAAGCATTGAGTACATTAGCTTTTTCCACATCCTCTGTCACTAGGTTGCCTCCCTCATTCAGTAAGGGGCCCACACTTTCCTTGGCTTTCTTCTTGTTGCCAACATACCTGAAGAAACCCTTCTTGTTACTCTTGACATCTCTTGCTAGCTGCAGCTCCAGGTGCGATTTGGCCCTCCTGATATCTTTCCTACATGCCCGAGCAATATTTTTATACTCTTCCCTGGTCATATGTCCAACCTTCCACTCCTTGTAAGCTTCTTTTTTATGTTTAAGATCCGCTAGGATTTCACCATTAAGCCAAGCTGGTCGCCTGCCATATTTACTATTCTTTCGACTCATTGGGATGGTTTGTCCCTGTAACCTCAACAGGGATTCCTTGAAATACAGCCAGCTCTCCTGGACTCCCTTCCCCTTCATGTTAGTCCCCCAGGGGATCCTGGCCATCTGTTCCCTGAGGGAGTCAAAGTCTGCTTTCCTGAAGTCCAGGGTCCGTATCCTGCTGCTTACCTTTCTTCCCTGCGTCAGGATCCTGAACTCAACCAACTCATGGTCACTGCCTCCCAGATTCCCATCCACTTTTGCTTCCCCCACTAATTCTACCTGGTTTGTGAGCAGCAGGTCAAGAAAAGCGCCCCCCCTAGTTGGCTCCCCTAGCACTTGCACCAGGAAATTGTCCCCTACGCTTTCCAAAAACTTCCTGGATTGTCTATGCACCGCTGTATTGCTCTCCCAGCAGATATCAGGAAAATTAAAGTCACCCATGAGAATCAGGGCATGCGATCTAGTAGCTTCCGTGAGTTGCCGGAAGAAAGCCTCATCCACCTCATCCCCCTGGTCCGGTGGTCTATAGCAGACTCCCACCACTACATCACTCTTGTTGCACACACTTCTAAACTTAATCCAGAGACACTCAGGTTTTTCCACAGTTTCGTACCGGAGCTCTGAGCAGTCATACTGCTCCCTTACATACAGTGCTACTCCCCCACCTTTTCTGCCCTGCCTGTCCTTCCTGAACAGTTTATAACCATCCATGACTGTACTCCAGTCATGTGAGTTATCCCACCAAGTCTCTGTTATTCCAATCACGTCATAGTTCCTTGAGAAGAGCAACAACAATGGTAAACGGTTTAGAAAACCTGACCTGAGAGGAAATGCAGAAAGAATTGGGCATGTTTAGTGCAGGAAGAGAAGGCTGGGGTGGGAGGACCTGATTACAGTCTTCAAATATATCAAGGGCTGTTAAAGAGATACTGAAGATCAATTGTTCTCCATGTCCCTGAAGGTTAGACCGGAAGAAATGGGCTTTATCTGCAGCAGGGGAGATTTAGGTTAGATATTAGGAGAAACTTTCTAACCATATGGAGAGAGAAGGTCTAGAATAGGTTATGGAATCCCCATCCTTAGAGGTTTTTAAGGACAGGTTAGACAAACACCCATCAGGGATGGGCTCTAAGGTATACTAAATCCTGCCTCAGCATGGTGGGGGTGGACTAGATGACCTCTCAAGGTCCCTTCCAGCCCTACATTTCTATGGGTCTAATATGGATGTAGCTCTAAACATCCTGTACTAAAAAGAAGATTTCCTTGTCAGCTGTCTCAGGCACTGACATGGGCTGTGCCCCCTACAGGAATAAAAAGCACGATTCTCACTCTGTCCCAAGAAACTTTATACTCCGGCAGGGTCTGGGAGAAAGAAAATAACCAGGAATCACTGGATTCAGCCACAGCACTTTCCCCTCTTGAAAAGTATCACCGTTTCGTGCGTTTCTGCTATGGTACCGCATGACTTAACTGCTCCTCCACACTTCCCCATTGAAAACTTTGCAGCGAAAGAGCTGAGGATGATTTGAAAGATGCCCCTCAGCCAGGAGCAGCGTAAGCCCCCTAAAAGTGGGGGGCCACCAGTGCCTGAACCATGGGCCTGCCCCCATACCACTGCTTCTCCAAAGCCCTGCCCCATACCACCCCTTCTCCCTGAGCTCCCGCTCTCGCACCGTCCCTTCTCCCCAAGACCCTGTCCCTACACTACTTCTTCCCCAAGACCCCATCCCCATGTTTAAAAGTGATGGGGCCATGGCCCTCTGGCCCCCCCCCCACCATTCCGGCACCCCTGCCCTCAGCAAAATCATTGTTCTTTGTAACTTACACCACCTGTTGCTGCTGGTTATTACCACCAGGGGCGGCGAGTTGTATGGGCCCATGGTGTATGCTCCATGAATATTCAGGGCCCAGGGGCCCAGCTCCACCAATGTTCGGGGCTGGGTCTCTCCCCCAGCCCCGCCTGCCATGCCCAGGCACCTCCCGGCCCCTCCTGCTGGGTGTGCAGGTCGCTTTCGGGAGCTGGCGCCACCCAAGGTAAGCGCTGACCCCCTGCCCCCCAACCTCCTGCCCCAGCCCGCACCCAAACTCCCTCCCAGAGCCCGAACCCCCACCCACACCCAAACTCCCTCCCAGAGCCTTAGGCGGGGCTAGTGGGCGAGGGGGGAGAGAGACACGACACGACTGGGGGGGACAACACGACACACGACTTGGACCCGTTCTGGGAACCACCAAAAATTATCCAAACCTACCGCTAATGATTGCCACGCCTACGAGGGGCAGACAGGGTAGAGAAGAGAGCGTCACTAGATAAGCGTTAGGCATTCTGATTCATTTTTATTATTCCATAGGAACTGAGTTGCAGATTTTAAAGATGCAAATAGTCAAATGTTTCATCAGGACAGTGTGTGTGGCTGGGGTGGGGGGCACGGACGATCTCCCCGTGGACAGGCTGTGAAGATCTGGAGGGACTGCTACTAAATTTCTGGGAGAAGATCCAGAAAGGGAAGAGAAAGATTTGAAGGAGAATTTTCTTGTTTGTACAATGAAAGCAAAGTGGGAAAGCCAGACGCAGTAGCTGCAAACAGAGATAATGTCTTACTGCAAGACACGAGGAATCAGGAAGTCTAATGTGTTTTTAGATATAGTTAGTTATAACCATTAGTCAAACCCAGCACACTGCAATTATCATCTGAGAGTCTCTCCTGCCGCAGGCTATCCCTAGCGAGGAGAAGTTGGAGGAGCAAACAACATGCTTCTAAAGAAATCATTCTAGGCCTGCTCAGTGAGAGCCTGATCAAAAGTCCATTGAAATAAACACAAGTCTTTCTATTGACTTCGGAGCAGGTCTTTATAGATATGGTCTTAATAATAATACCTAGCTTATATGTATTGCTGTTTATCAGTATATGACACAGTGCTTTATTGTTATCCCCATTTTACCACTGGGGAAACTGAGGCACAGGGAGGGATAGTGACTTGCCCCAGGTGAGCCATGGCAGATCCAGGAATAGAACTCAGATCTCTTGAGTCCCAGTCCTCTATCCACTAGGCCACCCTGCCTTGGGGAGGGGGACGGTCCTGCTTTAACTGTTCCAGGCCAGTTACACTGCTACAGTTTTACAACTCGGGGGTGCAAACCAGTCCTTACAAGCCTAGGGTTTCTGACAATATTTTGGTACTTCAGCCTTTGATCCTGGCCAAAACATGCAAATGCAGAAGTGGCCAGAAATGAAAAATAATGACAGAAAAATGGTTTTCTGAACCTCAGAACATTTAGGTTTTTATTGGGTGAACTGGGGGGGGGTTGTTTTTTTAACAGAGGAGAGGAAAGTGATCTCACTTTATTTGAACTGGTAGCCCCACTTCCCCATTAATCTGTTGTGCTTCACTTTATATTCCATGGGCCAGATTCTCAGCTGATGATGTATATTGGTATAGCTCCATTAAGGAGAATGGAGCTAGGCCAATTTACACCAGTTGAGGATCTGGCCCAGTCTTTTTAAAGGCAGCAGAAAACAGGAACACAATAAAGCAGGCACAGGTGAAAACCAGGCACTAGTGAAATTACTCCAAGGCAAACTTCGCCCCACTCACTTCTCAGCCCTAGGGACTAAATGGATTTTAAACAGCAAACACAAAAACTCATGGCACTAACATGACACCTGCCAACTATTACTTTGCTTGTGTGGGATGGGGTAGCAATAAAACTAGTTAGATTGTAGACTCTTCGGTCCAGGGGCTGTCTCTTAGTATGTATTTATACAGCACCTAGAGTGATGGGGCCCTGATCTCGGCTGGCTCCTAGGTGCTACCTTAATAAACACCGTACTAGCTAAGATTGGATGTCCTTCTGAACTAAGACAGATAACATGGGTTTTATTTGCACTGCTAAATGCCCTCATGCAATGCAATATGCTCACAAGCAGCACCTTTAATAAGTGCCCTGCCTGGGATCTCAGCACAATCACCCACCTTCTGAGAACACTGGCTTTAGGGACGAAGAGCTGAAAGGTTTTGAAAGTAAGTCTCGGTAATTCCGATCCAAGATGACTTCTGGTGTGTGATCGCCCTGGCAAAAGGGAACATTTTTTGGCATATGACAAATTCTTTAAAAATAACAGCAGATTGAATAAGGGAAGGGCTGCGGGGGGGAGGAGAGGAACAAGGTCATCTTGACATTTCTCAAGAAATTCCATGACACGCTGTGACTGAGCCTGACTAGTTCGTGGGCAGTGGCCTTTTATACTTACATACTCCCTGGAAATAAAGAGCCAACAATCTAATAAAGGCAAACAATGCTGACTGACAAAGCTAGTAGATCTGGTTGTGCGCAGGCAGGGCTGAGGGCCTGGTGGGAGGGCTAATAAATCCAAATGCAAAAGGAAAACCATTTCTCAGTGAAACACAGGTTGCTGTCCGTTATTGTTTCCCACACAATGACCTGCAGAAACAATATTTGAGAGTGACAGGTAGACAGCCCTGCAACGTATTTTGTAAGTTATCACCCACCTGTGTGTACAGCACCTCATTTTAAGCTCTGATCTGACAATAACATGATCACAGTAGCACACAAATGTGTGTATTCCAACGACAGAAAGCTGCATGAACGTATAGGGCCAAACTCTATGTTAGCGTAAACGGGTACAGTTCCGTTAAAGTCAGTGGGGCCTCTACTGGTTACACCACCTGAGCATTAGAACTTCAATATTAAACCATGAAGTGAATTAGTTTTTTTATACATAGGCTTGAAAGGATTAGATTTTTATCAATCAGTGTCAGTCAGTGTCAATTTCACCCCCACACACATAAATCGATAGAAAAATATTTCCATTGATCATAATTGAAATTAACAGATAGGCAAAGAAAATGTTGCTTGAGAACTTATTAGAGTTTGAATTGAAGCGATTTACTTTATATATTTTGAGATGTGATGTTGACAGTTTGTATTTTGATGGTTATAAAGCTTTAACTTTTTGAATCTGCGTCTATTTCCATTAAATAATCAATGTCTGCCCCCACCATTCTCTGCCGGCACAATTTCCTGCAACTGCAAAAATTTAAATAGATAAAAATTGAAAAAATGCTTACAAATAATCAATATTATGCATCAAAATGATTTTAAAAATGAAAATGGAAATCTGCCAAGCCTATTTATACTGCAAATAATTAACCTGTGAAACTCATAAAGGATAGTATAGGAAGCAGAACTGTCAACTAGAGTCAGCTGGGAATTTTTCAGCAAAGAAGTTTTCTCAAGTCCAGGCTAAAATGTCTGGCCAAAACCAAAGAAAACAGAGCACTCGCCTGACTAGTAGAGGACATAGGTTCAAGCCCCTACTCTGCAGCAGAAACTTGAAACTAGGCCTTATACATCCCAGGTGAGTACCCTAACCACTGGGCTATAAAGTGAAGCCCTCCTATTGTGTATAAATCATTAAGTATCCCCTAAGCCAGAAAAAAAGAGAGAGACTGATTCGATACCCTGCTGGTAAAAGCACTTGTAGGACCCAGGTTCAAGTCTCTCACTCAGAGCAGTGACTTGAACCTGCATCTCCCACATCCCAACCGAGTGTCCTAAACACTGGAATAGTGGCTATTTTTCCCCCCTGAAAGTTGTAACAAATTTAGAAATCTCAATTTTTTTCACAAACCAGAAATGTTATTTTCCAGCCAGCCCTATTGCCAGCCCCAAACATTCACCAACAAGTCAGGCCCCCAAAATCACGAGACAGACTTAAAAATCCTGAAAATAATAAATGTTGGCTTATTTGTATTTGCCTTCTGGTGTCTGAGCCACAGCCTCCCACATTTCCTCCATAGCCAGGAGGCTAGAAAGTAAGTTTTTTAATGAAAAGTAGAAATTCTCACATATTCACATGACTCCAGGAGCTAGGGCCTGAAGTAAAATAGCACATATAAGTCTCATGATAAAATTGCAACAAGCTGGCAATAAAGAGGAGAGGTGATCTTTGGTTAAGGGACTGCCCTAGTACTCAGAACAGCCAGATTCAAGTCCTGTGAATTCTGTGCCTCAAGTGGAAAAGAGTACTTCCGAGCTCATAGGGCGTGTTGTAAAGGTAAATACATTAAAGACCGTGAGGTGTTCAAATAATACACTGTTGGGGTTGTGTACATACCTAGATAGATTAGTATGCTTTGGAAAAGAATTAGGTGTTTATAAACTTTCAGAACAAAGAGGACTAATTTAGAATATTAACAATGGCTTTCAGGAAATGCATCACAAAACTATGGGTCAGATCCTCAGCGGGTGTAAGTTAGCATAGCTCTGTTACGGTCAACAGAACTACACCGTTTTACTCCATAGAGCATTTGAGTCATAGCTTTGTGAAATAAAGTCCAATGAGAGAGAGAGAAATGAAACCAACGTATTACAGCCCACAGGAGACTAGACTACCATGGGTCACAGGCAGAGAATAGGTGGGACCAAGGGGCACCAGTGCCCGAGGCCCTGCAATGGCAGGAAAATTATTAAGTGAGATATACCCAGGTAATCCTGGCAAGTGACCTACACCCCAGGCTGCAGAAAAAGGTGAAAACCCTCTAAAGTCACAGCCAGTCTGACCTGGGGGGAAATTCCTTCCCGACCCCACATTTGTTGATCAGTTACATCGGGAGCATGTGAAAAAGAACCAGCCAGCCAATCACCTGAGAGAGAGAATGCTCGGTTCCACCTTGGAGCCCTGGCCCAGGGGCGCTGACTTATTTTTCCCCCAAGAGTGCTCCACCCTGAGGCCCCGCTCCCACTCGGCCCTGCCCTTGCTCCACCTCTTCCTGTCCCCACTCTGCCTCCTCCCCAAGGACCCCACCCACCCGCTGCTTGCTGCTCTCCGCCCTCCCCAAAGCCCCTCCCCGAGCCAGCTGATCAGCGGTGCTGCCAAATAGCTGTGGCAGGTGGGTGCTGAGCACCCACTGTTTTCCCCCATGGGTGCTCCAGCCCCCGAGCACCCACAGAGTCAGCACCTATGGCCTGGCCCTCCCTGGTCAGTGTTCCATCTCCAGGCAAGGCCATCCCTGATGCATCGGAGTAGGAAATAAATAAAACCCTCCCAGAATACATGGGGGGCAGGCGAAATCCCTTCCTGACCCCTACAAGTGGCCAGCTGAAGCCCTGAGCATGAACATAAGACATAAACCAAAAGTGACCCCCAGGGCTGTTGTGCCCTGCCTCCAACTATCACAAGCAATCCTGTCATACACTCACACACACAATTTGTTTGAGAGAGAGCTGGACAAATTTAAGTCATTTGTCCCACAACTCCTGTTGCGAGGCTGTTCTGGAACCTCACCCCTGATGGGTAAAAACCTTCATCTCATTTCCAGCCTGAATTTGTTTGTCACCTGTTTCTACCTATTTGTTCTTGTGCCAACACTGTCCTTTAGCTTAAATAGCTCTTCACCCTCCCTTATTCCCCTCAGTAATTAAGTTACAGAGAATTCAGGACATGGAATAAATCAAAAAATGGAATCAAGCAACCTTTGGGGACGTAGTGTGGCCTAAAGGACGGACTGCTGGGCTGAGACTCAGGAGAATTGAATTATATTCCCGGTTTTGCCACTGACTTGCTGAGTAACCTTGTCATGCAGCGGTTCTGTGCCTCAGTTTCCCCATCTGTAAAATGGGGGTGGATGCTGCCCTCCTTTGTAAAGTTCTTTCAGATCTGCTGATGAAAAACGCTCTACAAGAGCTAGGTATTAGGGATGCCTGGAGGACAGAAAGACTCTAGCAATCTTATTATTCTCTACTCATGAGAGCAACAGACAACTGAGACCCTTAAGTAAAACACTAACACAACTTGACCCCAGTCTTCCAGGGACCATCTACATATGGAAACTGCACCCCACACTCTAACCAAGTAAAACCAAAAACCAAAACCCCCTGTTACTTGTACCAATTGGTGAGTAACAAATGTACTTTGACTCTCTGGACCTGAGTGAAATATTTACCCGGATAGGGCCATATACACCTGCTTGCATAGCTACCTGTATGCCTAATTGTAGACTGCCCATAGAGCCCTTTGATATACAAATAAATTGGTTTAAAAATAAATAAGCCCCAAATTAGACTCCAGTGCAGGATGTAAAGGCACTCAGTGGAGAGACACTGCCACGCAAACACCAACCATCTCAGATGTCTGCTTAGCACTGGCTCTGAACGTTCCTGTTGGACACAGCAAACGCCTATCTCTGCCTTAACTCCCAGCCCAGGAAAGGATCTTAAAGAGATAACACCCTCAAGAGCCCCACGTGCTATCCCACATTATCCACTAAATATGCACTTGTACATGCAGAAAAAATTGTGTGCACAAATCATACATTTACACACACACACACACACACTGGGTAATTCATTTTGTATCCACAGTGGCTATACAGCTTCACCCAGGGACCTATGCCCCTTACGTGTGCACCGAGGGAAGCGATGTCTGTGCAATTAGAGCTGGGGAAGTTTTAGGATAAAACATTTTTTTTAAGGATGAAACAAACAAACAAACAAACAAGCAGCATCAGGTCGAGGAAAATATTTCAAAGATTCGTCTCAAAACGGTTTGAAAAGGGCAAAATGTTTCCTTTCAACCTTGCGACTCAAAATGACTTTTTTGTTTTGAGTTTTACTTCAATTTTATTATTTTTTTAAAAGGTAAAAAAAAAAAAAAACCCTCAAAAATGAAAGGAAACATTTCGTTTCAAGTTGAATGAAATGATTTGTTTGACTCAAAACTATTTTTTAGAAACTTTTCCAGTTTCCTGAAAATGTTGGAAATTTTTCATTTTGGGTTAACCAGAACCAATGTATTTTTCAGATTTTTGTGGTTTGCCCATTGAACGGGAAACCAGTTTTTTTGCACAGGTCTATGTGCAATCATCTTTTTGCCCACAAGCGTGTACATATTTTGCAGGAGCTACTTAACTGTGATTGAAAAATCTATCTTCTTATGCAGTATGTGGGATTTTCCATGGGGAAGCAAAGGGCTGGATCTCACGGTTAAGTTAACTGTCCTAAACATAACAGGACAATCTCTCCAGCTCGTCTGAGCAGCTAGAACGTGAGACTAGAAACTAAACTCTAGTCTATTCCCACATGGCAGTGAGTTTATGTCTTCTCTAGATGGTATTAGCCCTCCAATATGGGAATAAAGAACCTCCACCAATAGGATAATGTGACCCAAACCCGACTGGAAAAGCAAACTGTTTAACAAATCTATAGATATCAATTAGGAGATTCACTGTAAATAACAGACTAAGGACTTTGGGAGTCCTTCGTGGTCTTAAAGCTAGTTTGCAGATGATTCAGGCAGGATTCATAAAGCTGTATTCATTAATCAACACCTGCATTCCAGGCTGAGACTATCAAAGGACGTGATACAACAGGCTGGCTCCGGGGAAGGACAATTAAGGATTGTACAATACATCTCGCTACAGCTGGCAGCCACTTAGAGTTGACCAAGAAGGGACAGAGAAACATGGCTATTTCCTGGGTCTCGTGGTACTTAACAGGCGCCAGGTCGTACATTTTCAAACGAGACTCATGATGTTGGACGTGTTTTTTGGACGCCCAACTTGAGACGCTTTAAAAAAGCGTCTGGTTTTCAGAAAGTGCTTAGCACTGGCCCTCGGAGAATCCAGCCCCTTTGAAGTGTCTCAGATTCAGCCACCACCCAAAAACTGGAGCCCCAAAGTCACTTTTGAAAAATTTTGGCCAGAATCTTTAGAAGCCCAACAATAAAGCCTCATTCAGGCAAAATCTGACAGACAGTGTGCTACAAAAAGCTGCCATTTCAGGAGAGCAATTGTCCTGGATATTAAGTGTCATTTCTAATGATTTATTCCGTTAAATACGGCTTTTTACAGCACGCTTACATTTTATAGCTCACAATACCCAGGCAGAAGATCTGACCCGTGCTTTCAGGAAGCCTAGAAGACAAAATATCCAGACGCATGGAGAGAGCTGTATCGTATGTTGTCAGGCCGTTTGCAACCTGACAATCAAAGTTGCAGCCTTTCAGTAAAACAGAGCGTGGATCCCAGATGCCAAATAAACAGAAGACTTTCCCAAATTGCACTTGCTAGACTGGCTGAACTTGCCAAACGGGTATTTCTATGTCAGCGAGCTATCTGCACCCACTCCTCCATCCGCCAGCTGCTTTGCTCCAGCCCCAGCATCACTCTGCTCACTCGCTCTCAAGAGAAGGGGAGTGGGTTTCTCAAGGAGAAATTTTGGAAGCTGGTTGTCTCTAGGTCAGGGCCCGTATTTTCAAAAGTGGCTTGTGATTTTTGGACGCCTCAATTTTTAGGTTCCCAACTCAGGTCACCTTCACGGGGCCTGATTTTCAGAAAGTGCTGAGCACCCACCTTAAGAAAGCCACCTCCCTTTAAGGTGTCACACACTGGCAGCAAAAAAAATCCTAATTATTTTTAAGTATTATTAATTATTTATATTATATTAGCACCTAAAAAGGAATGGGATCATGCTGTGCTATGCAATGTGCAAACAGAGTAAGAGACAGTATCTGTGCCAAAGAGTTTACAGTCTAAATACATGAAGGACGGATTGCCATCCCCATGTCATAGATTGGAAACTGAGGCACCAAGCTGCACACAAGCTCACACAGGGACAGAGCTGAGAACTGACCCGAGATCTTCCGAGTCCTAGGTCACTGGCTTAACCAACCGTCCTCATTAGCTAATGTGTCTTCTCCAGTCACTTTTGTAAATTTAGGCCCAGATGATTAAACTGGTGCTTAAACAAACAGTACAAAATTTATTTTCCAGAGAGACAACTTATATGGTGCTTTTTACAGCTGGGTGAATACTGCAAAAAGATTGTCAGCATTTGCTGAGATTTATTTTCACTTCCTGCAAAACTTGGAGCAACTAAGCCAGGTGTGGGCAAACTTTTTGGCCTGAGGTCCACATCTGGCTATGGAAATTGTATGGCAGGCCATGAATGCTTGCAAAATTGGGAATTAGGGTACGGGAGGGGATGAGGGCTCTGGGATGGAGCCAGAAATGAGGTGTTCAGGGCAGGGCCGTTCGCAAAGTACGCAGCTGTGTAGGGCACCAGGAAATTTGGGGCACCAAATTTCCTGGTGCCCTGAGCAGCTGCGTTCTGCTCCAGCCCCTGCTCCGGCTCTTCCCCAGGACCGCCGCCCTGCTCCGCCCCCGCCCCGCCCCCACGCCCCTGAGCTCTGCAGCAGGGCCGGGCCTGCACTCACCAGCAGCGGGAAGTGCAGCGACCTGGCCCCACCCGTGCTGCCAGTTAGTGCTGGGGGGTGGGTCCCCCCTGCCCTCCAAGCCAGTCCCGCTGCTCTCCCATGCAGAGGCCTGGGGCCCCACACACACCCCCGTGGGGGGGCTGCGTAGGGCCCCAGAATAGCTAGGTACGGCCCTGGTGCAGGATGCAGGAGGGGATTCTGGGCTGGGGCAGGGGATTGTAGTAGGGGTGGGGGTGAGCGCTCTGGCTGGGGGTATGGGCTCCGGGGTAGGGCTGAGGGATTTGGGGTGCAGGAGAGGGCTCTGGCTGGGGATGCAGACTCCGGGGTGGGGCTGGGGATGAGGGATTTGGGATGCAGGAGGGGGCTCCAGGCTAGGGCTGAGAGGTTTGGAGTGCGGGAGGAGGATCAGGGCTGGGGCGCAGGAGGTGGTGAGGGGTGCAGGCTCTGGGCAGCACTTACCTCAGGCGGCTCCTGGAAGCAGCAGCATGTCCCGCCTCCGGCTCCTTTGTAGAGGTGCAGCCAGGCAGCTCTGCACGCTGCCCCGTCCACAGGCACTGGTGCCCCAGCCTGGCTGCCCCTATGTCTAGGAGCTGGAGGGGGGACATGCCAGTGCTTCCGGGAGCTGCGCAGAGCCATGGCAGGCAGGGAGCCTGCCTTAGCCCCGCTGCGCTGCCGACCGAACTTAACAGCCCAGACAGCAGTGCTGATCAAGCCGCCAGGGTCCCTTTTCCACCAGGCATTCCGGATGAAAACCGGACACCTAGCAACCCTACTCATGTAGAACCCTAATGCCAGATATAGGTCAGCAAGGGAGGCCTCTGTGCTGGCCGTATTCTCAGGCGGTCGTTTTCAGAGCAGCTGTAACTGAGTCACATGTCTGTAGCACCTAAAGGGTTAAGTTCTCAGGGCTAAATTCCTTCTGACCTCATTCCTTTTGCCCGGGTGAATGACCATTTTAATAAAGCTGCCCCCATTAACTTATTTTCCAGAATCACTGGATGGATGTTCCTTTAACACTTCTTGGTCAAGTTGTAATTCCTTAAGGTTCCTTAGCATTCTGAATGAACTATTCAGGCCTGAATCTGCGCCCAACATTCGAAACATATGCAGGAGATTTTCTCTGGCTCGGAAGCAAGCTGCGTGAAGTTTTCCCCCTTGGACTTGGATTCTTTTTGTGCTTCGCTTTCTCCCCGGCACACAAAGTACAGTAATTCTGTGTGTTTGTTTTGGAAAAGCCCAATGTGCAAACATCTCTCTGCTAGGCCAGTGGCTTTCCGCATCCTGTTTGCAAAGGCAGATTGCACACAAGTCAGCCGAGCTCGGAGTACTGATTGCACTTGGTTATTTTTGTCTTTTGCTTCAAAATTACCAAGGAAATAAATAGACGAAACCCCTTGAGCGTACACTTGGCCAGATCCTCACCTGGTATAAAGCAGCATAAATACACTGACTGCCCCAAGGCTAGAGACAGACATGCGTGCGAGAAGAAATGAAAGAGCAGGAAATTGCAATATATCCAGCAGACAAGCATCTAATAGTTTAGGAAAGAGAGGTTTGAATCTCCTCTCTGTAGAATAAGGCCTTGTCTACATTGACCATTGGACAAATTGACCAGCATAGCTATTCTGTAATGTCTTATTTTAAGTACTTATATGGCCCCATCACCATAGTATCTATCTGAACACCTTATGATCTTTAATACACTGATCCTCACGCTGCACCATCCTTCCTCTCTTTGGAAGCAGAGTAATTATTCTGGAATAAAATCACTTCTATTCCAGAACAGAGAGGCCACACAGGGGAGTTATTCCAGAATAGCTAGAGTGGAATAGTTATCCTGGAATAGCCAGGCTGGTCAATTTCCCCTATGAAGAGAAAGCCTAAAACTTATTCTTCTGCATTAAATAAGGAGGGGGGGGCAGTGTCCTTTTTTAAAAAGCTAGTACATTTGTGAGCAGGTTGAAAATAGGGGCTGCATTTATACTTTGAGCACTGTGGTGGAAAACTGCATGCCCCCGTGATGCATCCCCATTCTGCAACCAAGCTAGCCGATGAAGGCATTGTTTTCCATGTCCATTCTTTCAGGGATTATCTTTTCAGTAATTGCTGACTCAGTGATGCTGAAGACAACCTTGTGGATTTTGTCACACTGTCCTTTTGCAGGCAAAGGAAGAGCTGGCATGGGCAGCTACTCAAAATGTTTCCCAAAGACAAACATTCAATCAGAGATGTCCCCTTATCTGCTGGATATATAGCCGCTTCCTGGACTGCCCATTATAATGTCATATTTTCCCCTCTCTTGACAATTACTTCACTTGTTTAAAATGAAGATCATTGGAAGAACCAAAGAGGGGAAAAAATCCACCATAACTCTTCTTTTTAAAAAAAAAAAAAAGATGGCCTACATTTCCCAGAGCAACTAGTGATTTGGGGTGTCTCCATTTTGGGTTGTCTAGTTTGAAGCACCTTAAAGGGGCCTGATTATCAGGAATGTCAGTGCTCAGCATTTCTCACCAACAGGTCCCTTTAAGATCGTTTAGGTTGTGCACTCGGAAAGGGAGACACCCAAAATCACTAGTCACTTTTGAAAACGTAGGCCCTAGTAGATCCCATTCACAGCCACAGAACTGGTGCAGGGCAACCAGCCCACCTCACCAAATGTGCCTCAACCCTGACTAGGAGCGCCCATCTTTAGGACCAATGGGTTAGTTTAGATTCACTGCCCTTTGCCTTCTCCGGCGCATCTGCCAGCCATGGCGGCCTCAGCCCGGTTCGAAGTCGACAAGTGTCCTTCATTCATTTCACACGGGCCACTGCATTGCTATGGGCGATAACGATTTCCAATCACTGGGCCAGATTCCAAGCTAGAGGTGCTCAGAATGCCAAATCTAATTAATGCCGTTATCCCTTTCATTACAGATGGTCCAAGAAGAACCATCAGGACAGATGAGGTGCCTGGCGAGATCTCTCTGGGGCTTGATTTCCGGAGCAGCACTCCAGGCTTGTATCAAGGTGTCACTGTCTCCTTCCTGACTGCTCCAGTATCACTAGACCGCCAACAGCACATTCAGTATTCAGTAATTCACCGCAATAGGTCAGAAACTCCACGGTGGCCCACTCGCTCGCGTTATGGACGAGGGTGAGTCATCTGAACCATTCCCAGTCACCGATGGAGTCGAGCAGGGCTGTGTATTGGCCCCAACCCTCTTCACTATGATGTTTTCTGCCATGCTTACAGATGCCTTTTGTGACCGTGACACCGGGACTGGCATCAGACACCGGACTGATGGCAAACTTCAATCTGAGGAGGCTACAGGCAAAGATAAAGGTACAGGAAGTGACTGTTTGTGATCTTCTGTTTGCTGATGACTGTTCCCCGAATGCCACACCCGAGTCTGACATGCAGCGGAGTACGGACCATTTCTCTTCAGCTTGTGACAATTTTGGTCTCACAATCAACATCTAGAAGACCGAAGTGATGCACCAGCCTGCACCAGGAAAGACTCACGTAGAGCCTGCTCTGACAGTGGATGGCCAAATCCTCCAGCCTGTGGAGAAGTTTACCTGCCTCGGCTGTACACGGTCACATGCAGTTCACAATGACGATGAAACCGGTGCCAGAATTGCCAGAGCAAGTGTGGCCTTTGGCAGGCTACATGCAAATGTGTGGGAGCGCGGAGGCACTAGTCAACAGAAAAAATTGAAGGTCTACAAAGCCATCACGTATGCATGTGACACCGGGACGGTGGACAGACACCATGCTATGAAGCTAAATCACCTTTCCACAGGCTGTCTGAGGAAACTGATGAGGATAAGATGGCAAGGCAAGATTCCAGATACTGAGGTTCTCCTATAGGCGGGTATTCGAAGCTTCCATACTCTGTTGATGAAATCACAGGTGAGATGGGCAGGCCATGCCACCAGAATGTTGGATGAGCGACTGCCGAAGAAGATCTTTTATGGTGACCTAAAAGAGAGAAAGCGGTCTCAGGGAAGCCAGAAGAAACGTTTCCCTCAAGTTATCCTTGGGGCGTTTCAACATCGACCCAGACTTTTGGGAAGATCTCGCTCATGATCGCTCTACGTGGTGAAGTCTCATCCCTACTAGAGCTACAGTCTGTGAGGGGAGGAGAACTGAGGCGGAGCAGAAGCACCAGCAGCGTAAATCTCTCAGCAGCAGCATATCTGCTGTTAAACAAGCCCCCCATAGCGGCAGCTCTTGTTCAGTGCGCCACAGAGATTGTTCAAAGCTTAAATCGGCCTCACACGTTCACAGAAACCAAACCAATCGGTGATGTCGTGGTCATCTTCCAACTCAAAGGCCGAACGACAACATTCAGTTATCAAAACACAGCTAGTTGTACTTCCTACCAAGCTGTCAAGGTGACCCAGTACTAACGCACTGATCATGGCATCTACCTAGGCAGAGCGTGCCAGCTAAAGGTCTTGCTGTGAGTCAGATGTACGTACACAGAGCACCGCAAGTTCAGGAAGACACCGCAATCTTTATCCTAAAGGCAAAAAGGTCCATGCACTACAACAGCCCTGGGATGAAATGGGCTGGTTTCAAATTGCAGGCGGAATGAGGAAAAAGCCATTTACCCTACAGAACTAGAAATCAGAATGCAGCCACTTGAGAATGCAAGCCTGTCTTTAACTGTCCAAAAACTAAGAGGACTTTTAGGTAGCCTGGAGGAATGATCTCAGTTGGTGTCTGGATACATATGAATCAGGGACAACTGGCAAGAAACACCACCTTTTTTTAAAAAGCCACGAATTATTTACTTTTCCCCTGTATAAGGATTACATATATGATTTATATGGAACTGGCATATATATATATATATATATATATAGTGACAGGGTCAGGCCAGATGGCTGTAGGAGAGTAATAGAAGGCAGATATATTAGCCCCAGGCTAAGTAGGTCCCTTTTCCCTGGGTAAGGTAAGAGGGAAGGTTCCAGAACAATCAGAAACCTTCTGGAGACAATTAAGACAGGCTGATTAGAACACCTGCAGCCAATCAAGAAGCTGCTAAAATCAATTAAGGCAGGCTACTCAGGGCACCTGGGTTTAAAAAGGAGCTCACTTCAGTTTGTGGTGTGTGTGTGAGGAGCTGGGAGCAAGAGGCACTAGGAGCTGAGAGTGAGAACGCGGACTGTTGGAGGACTGAGGTGTACAAGCATTATCAGGAGGAAGGTCCTATGGTGAGGCTAAAGAAGGTGTTGGGAGGAGGCCATGGGGAAGTAGCCCAGGAAGTTGTAGCTGTTGCACAGCTGTTCCAGGAGGCACTCTAGACAGCTGCATTCCACAGGGCCCTGGGCTGGAACCCGGAGTAGAGGGCGGGCCCGAGTTCCCCCCAAATCCTCCCAACTCCTGATCAGACACAAGAGGAGTTGACCTGGACTGTGGGTTCAGAAAAACGGCCAAGCTGAGGGCTGCTGTGAAGTTCCAAGGCGAGCAAATCCACCAATAAGCGCAAGACCCACCAAGGCAGAGCAGGAACTTTGTCACAATATATATATATATATAGTTTACATAAAAGAAACCAAGCCAGTCATAGGAGGCTTGATCCAAAGACCATTTAAATCAATGGCTAGTTGCTCACTGATTCAATGGGCTCTGAATCAGGCCCTAAAAATGCAAGAGAGCCCATCCCTATGTTATTCCCATAAGCAATTCTACAGTAAAATATCCTAGAAATCCAAGGAAGGTAGTCAAGAAGCCAGGGGCGACACCTAGAAAAACGCTTTCCAGATTTTTGCATGTGGGCTCAGCAGCTATGTTAAAGCTACAGTGGGAAATTGACTGGCATAGTTATAGCCAAGTAACTGTCGACCAGCCCTTCCTGTGACTGGTCTGTGGTGCATCTGCTTCAGATTTTTCATTTTTAAAAAGTCATTTTCCAAAAATGATTTTTAATGAAAAATTGCTGACAATTGTACATGTTTTTGGTAAAAAATTCCATACCTTTTTTATTCCCCCCCCCCCCCCAATTTTTATCAGAACATTGTCCAAATGCTTAGAGTAATTTTCTATTTACCAACAAAACAGAGGTTTGGTCAAAACTTGGTTGTTGGTAAACAAAAGGTTTTGATAATGTTTTTTGATAAAAATTGGGCGGGGGGAGAGTAGTGGTTTTGTTTGTTTGTTTTTTTAAGATCACAAAAAAATCAAGAAATTGAAAAACAGTTCCATTTGGAACCCTTCAAAATGAAATCAAGTTCAAACTCTTGACATTGTTCTCAAAACTACTTCTGAATTTTTATTAATTAATTATTATTATTAGCTCTGTGGGAGAGCCAGTCCTAGAATCTCAGGATGGGGTGGGGGCTATGACTGGGTTCTAGGGGTGAGGGGGACAGGTATCTGGGCTGGGGAAGCCCCGCAGTTGGGCTCTGGGTAGGAGGGGGTTCAGGAGTATTGGCTGGGGGTGATCCTGCAGGTGGGCTCTGGGGGGGGGCGAGGGGTTGTGGGTGTCTGGCCCCCTGGCTGGGCTTTAAGGGGGAAGGGGCAAAGAAACAGGAACTGGATTGTCATAGGGGTTTCTTTAACTCTCTACTCCTGGGGGAAAATTTGTGTATGCCTGTATTGTTACAGACATACTTGCCAACAGGTATTTTGAAATAAATTACCAAAATAATTGAAACTGGTGTGATTATGTAGTGTTATTTTGACAAATAAAATTTTGTGCAGAATTTTAAAATAGGGTGTGCAGAATTTTTAATTTTTTTGGCGCAGAATTCCCCTAGGAGTAACTAATAAGAAAGGCTCAGGAAGGAAGCGAAGGAGAGAGGACTGGGAGTAGCTGAGCTCAGTCTCACAGAGCTCTCACGAAGGGAGACCTCTGCTCCTCTCAGGCCCTGGGAAAGGGCCAAAAGCACAGGGGATGCTGTAAACAGCCTTGCTGCACAGGACTGTAAAGGTGAGGGTGGAAGGAACATAAATAAATGGCAAAATACCAGCAAGGTAGAAAGTGTGTTCACCAAGGAATGCCCCTACATAGCTGGCAATCATGTGGTTGCCAGAAGCTCAGGTGGCGCAGTAAGACCACCTGTGATGGACAAAATTAACCAGTGAGTCAGACCATCTTAAGGACCTAGCTGGAGATCCATCGGATGGGCTGTGTCCCCTTGGGATTTGCCTTGAAGACGATAAATAAATTCTTAACACTTACAGAATTCTCCCTTCTGGGGATGGTGCATGGCAGTGAAGAATCACGCTTTCGAGGTCAACCCACTCCGAGACTTCTTGCCCACTGTGGGAAAGGTCTGTCGCTCCCTAGCGCACAGTGACGCAGCGAACCAGCCCTGGGAGCTATTACAAACTACTGCAGGAACATTCCCTTGCTGTACTTGCCCGTGGACTCAGTCATGATGTCTTACACAGGAAAACAACAGCGGAGGTTAGGCCAATACCCACGTTTTCACCATGGTCTATGTCATAGGCGTGTAAGTCATCTTCTGAATATACACGTGTTACTCAACACGGAAACCACCACACATCAGATGGGAGCCAAAAGCCAACGGTGTCCGTCATTCCATTCTGAAGGGTTTCTCAATGGCAGGTGTGGTTTGGGATGGAGATTAAGGGATTAACCATTTCAACCAGGAGAGCGGCACACCTCCCCACTGTTAGCCCTAGCTTTGTGAAGCTTTCGGCTGGGCTACTGCATCTCAGGGAGGCATCCCAGTTAAAATATAGAGTTAAGAGGCAATGGGCTTAGTGGATACAGCCGTGGCTTCAGAAGACCTGGGTTCTACACCTGGCTCTGCCACTGGCCTGGTGGGTGACCTTGGACAAGTGACTTCACCTCTTTACACCTCAGGTTTCCCATCTGTTAAATGGGGCTAATGAGATTTACTGATGAAAAGTGCTGTGAAGAGCTAGGTATTATCTGATACCATCAGTGCCTTGCTTCCTTCCTCCCTCAGCAGATCCACAAGCCTTTTCCAGCACAATAAGTGACTAATTCACTTTTTGCAACAGAGAAGCCAATGGGACAGAGCCTCAGCGGGTGAAAACTGGTGCAGTTTTGCTGCAATCAGTGGAGCTGTGCCAGTTTACACCAGCTGAGCTCCTTAGCCCAGTCAACGGTCACATCTTCACCACCCTGTTTTCGACTGTGTTCTGGCCCTCCAGCTCACTCCCTTCCATTCTGCCTTGCGGCACCAAACCTCATTCCAAGGCCAAAATGGAGAGACAGAAACAGATTCTGTGTTCATTTACACTAGTGCAAATCCTGAATAACCTCAGTGATCTTGCTTTGGATGTACACTGGTGTCAGGCTCTGTCCCAGCGTGAATGGATTCTACACGTAAGTTGCATTATTGTAAAGCCTTTTGAGTGCACCACTTCCCCAGTGCACCCAATGCATGACCTATTGGGTGGCTAATATTAATGTGATACATAATGGCTAGCATTACCCATTTTGAACACCATTCTCTATTCAGGTGCGGCCTAATCCAATATCAGTCCTTCCATTGCCTTCTGTGGATGTTGGATGAGTCCCCTAGGCCTTGAAGTATTGTTGACCTGTCTGAGTTTCTACAGTCTCAGCCAAAGCTAGAAACTAATGAGATTTAGGTAAAAAGAAAAGGAGTACTTGTGGCACCTTAGAGACTAACCAATTTATTTGAGCATGCGCTTTCGTGAGCTACAGCTCACTTCATCAGATGCATACTGTGGAAATTGCAGAATATCATTATTATATACACAGACACCATGAAACAATACCTCCTCCCACCCCACTCTCCTCCTTGCCTACAGACAGCCCCCCAACCTGAAGCGAATACTCACCAACAACCACATACCACACAACAGAACCACTAACCCAGGAACCTATCCTTGCAACAAAGCCCGTTGCCAACTGTGCCCACATATCTATTCAGGGGACA
This sequence comes from Chelonia mydas, assembly GCF_015237465.2. Taxonomy (NCBI): domain Eukaryota; kingdom Metazoa; phylum Chordata; order Testudines; family Cheloniidae; genus Chelonia; species Chelonia mydas. Next base: position 197,137,190 of record NC_057851.1, read on the forward strand.
CCATGACAGGGCCTAATAACATCAGCCACACTATCAGAGGCTCGTTCACCTGCACATCCACCAATGTGATATATGCCATCATGTGCCAGCAATGCCCCTCTGCCATGTACATTGGTCAAACTGGACAGTCTCTACGTAAAAGAATAAATGGACACAAATCAGATGTCAAGAATTATAACATTCATAAACCAGTCGGAGAACACTTCAAACTCTCTGGTCACGCAATCAGAGACATGAAGGTCGCTATCTTACAACAAAAAAACTTCAAATCCAGACTCCAGCGAGAAACTGCTGAATTGGAATTCATTTGCAAATTGGATACTATTAATTTAGGCTTAAATAGAGACTGGGAGTGGCTAAGTCATTATGCAAGGTAGCCTATTTCCCCTTGTTTTTTCCTTACCCGCCCCCCCCCCCCCCGGCCTTCTGGTTAAACGTGGATTTATGCTGGAAGTGGCCCACCTTGATTATCATGCACATTGTGGGGAGAGTGGTCAGTTTGGATGAGCTATTGCCAGCAGGAGAGTGAGTTTGTGTGTGTATGGGGGTGGGGGGGTGAGAAAACCTGTATTTGTGCTGGAAATGGTCCACCTTGATTTTCATGCACATTGTAAGGAGAGTGGTCACTTTGGATAGGCTATTACCAGCAGGAGAGTGAGTTTGTGTGTGTGGTTTTTGGAGGGGGGTGAGGGGGTGAGAGAACCTGGATTTGTGCAGGAAATGGCCCACCTTGATTATCATACACATTGTGAAGACAGTGGTCACTTTGGATGGGCTATTACCAGCAAGAGAGTGAGTTTGTCTGTGGGGGGGCGGAGGGTGAGAAAACCTGGATTTGTGCTGGAAATGACCCATCTCGATGATCACTTTAGATAAGCTATTACCAGCAGGAGAGTGGGGTGGGAGGAGGTATTGTTTCATGGTGTCTGTGTATATAATAATGATATTCTGCAATTTCCACAGTATGCATCCGATGAAGTGAGCTGTAGCTCACGAAAGCTCATGCTCAAATAAATTGGTTAGTCTCTAAGGTGCCACAAGTCCTCCTTTTCTTTTTGTGAATACAGACTAACACGGCTGGTACTCTGAAACCTGAGATTTAGGTAGGTATCTTTGGGCAAGAGGTTCCTTGCTGCTTTTCGCTTGCAGGATTCCTTAGGAGAGGCAGAATGATCCAGACACTTAGGGCCTGATCTACAGGCCCTTGAGTCACTGGGACTCTTTCCCTGGACTTCAGTGGGCTTTGACTCAGGCTCATAGAGCTGCCCTCAGACTCAAGCGGAAGGAAATGAAACCATTTCTGAACCATATTTTGAGATAACAACATCTCCTCTACTGCTCTTATTTTGTACTGCCGTCGCACCGGAAGTGTCGATTCAGGACCAGAGCCCAGCTGCGCTAGGTGCAGTACATACCCATAATGAGAGACAGTCCCTGCCCTGAAGAACTAGCCATCTGCATTCTTTGGGCTGTTGCTCAAAACCAAAGAATTCTCCAATGGCCGCTTGAAGCTGTGACTACCAGTAACTCCAACGAAGCTGTGAGCGCTTCCCCTTTCAGCGCCAGTGGGCAGGTTCTCTCTTTCTCAGAGCTGAGTTCTAATGTCTGGATCAATGTCGGTTTCGCAGACAGAACACAAATGTCTTTCACCCCTGTCATGTCAGGAACCAGTTGAGTAAATAGCACAGGATATCTTTGAACTTGAAAGGCATGGGCAGAATCTATGTGTGAGAAGCGGTGTGTAGGAGTGAGCGGGAGGCTGAATTGTCACAGGAAAGCTCTCTTATTTATTTTTCCAGCACAAAGATCTCCCGGGGGTTTTAGAGTCTCTCTCATCACGCTATTTCTGTCAAGTTACAGGAGTCATGACATTTGCAACAGCCTCCTTCACCTTTCTTAGTATACACTTTTAAACCAGGACATTTTATGCAAGTGTTAACTTCAGCGGTTGGACATTAAAGCCAGACAAATTTGCATTAGAAAGAAGGCACATATTTTTAACAGTGAGGGGGATTAGCCATTGGATTATACCACCAAGGGAAGTGGTGGATTCTCCATCTCTTGCCGTCCTCAGATCAAGACTGGATGCTTTTCTAGTCAAATACAAGCTACCGGGCTCAATACAGGGGTAACTGTGTGAAATTCTCTGCACTGTGTTATGCAGGAGGTCAGACTAGATGATCTAATGGCCCCTTTCGGCCTTAAAATTTATGAACCTAGGTTCTGATCACAGTGCCCACTGAAGACAATGGAAAGATTCCCATTGATTTCAGTGGGCATCAGACCTGCCCCTAGTGAACAAAGGCCACCCATAGCAACAGGGCTTCTGGGAATGACTCAAGATCAGCAGACAACTGGCATTTTCCACGGCATTCCCCAAAGTGGCACCACCTGGATGGGATGCCATCAAAGGGGAGGTTCAATGGTTGCATGCTGGGAACACATGGGTTTTGCTGGGAACGATTTAGAATCTGTGGGGGTAAAGGGCATTTTAAAAGTCATGGCCCACTTTCCCTCCAGCCACACTTCCAGGCCTACACTTCTCTACGTTCATGTAAAATATATAGAGCCAAATCCCCAGCTAACGTAGACCAGCCTTGAAGTCAATGGAGCGATGCTCATTTACGCCAGCTGAGGATCTGGCTGATCCTTATTGTCATATGGGCCCAACTTCTGATTCCCTTTCTCAGGCTGGGCAGTAGCTTACTCCTCAAGTAGTACTTGGGGAGTAACCCACCACTCAGTGTGAGTAAGGGTATCGCAGTCTGGCCTGAGGTAATTAGAGGACATTGTGACATTCTATACCTTGGGGGAGCCTACTGTAACCCCCATATTCCTCATTTTCATATAATTGTGATCTTACATATAAAGCATGCCTTGTAAGGTATCAGGGGAAAGGTTACGATCTGCTGAAAGTCATTTCTCTATCCATACATGTGTATCTTGAATGCATATGAAGTTATGAGAATTGTGTTGTATGGTGGTCACCAAAGTATGCTGTAAGTTGGGGAATCAGGCAGATATTAGCTCCCCAGAGGCAACAGCAAGGAAAGTAACCAACACCAGGGCGGGGTGTCAAACAACCCATTAACAGCCATTGTCCGGCAAGGGAGCTACAATGCAATGACTCGCCTGCATGAGGCCACACCAGGGGAATTGCTCAATCTTGCTTGGAGAGACTCAGCAATCCCCCCAGACATGCCTGGACTTGTGCTCCCCAAGCACATGGACTGCGGGAATAAAACAGAGTGTACACATGCTGGGCCCTTCTCCTCTCCCCACCTATGCTGCAAGCAACCAGGACACTGGGAAGAAGACAAGACTCCAACGCAGGAAATTGGCCCAGGTTTAAGGAACAAACCTGTATAATAAGGACTATGACAGCCAGCGGGGGGAGAAAAAACTGTTTCATCTAAAAAGAAAAGGTGTACTTGTGGCACCTTAGAGACTCAGTACTCCTTTTCTTTTTGCGAATACAGACTAACACGGCTGCTACTCTGAAACCTGCTTCATCTAGTTGCTGCGCTGCCTAATGGCATTGAGAGTTTAGACTGCGTGCTTATACTTTATTTTGGTAACCACTCTGACTTGTTATGCTTTGACTTATAATCACTTAAAATCTATCTTTATAGTTAATAAATCTGTTTGTTTATTCTATCCGAAGCAGTGTGTTTGGTTTGAAGTGTGTCAGAGTCTCCCCTTGGGATGACATGTCTGGTACATATCAATTTCTTTGTTAAATTGACAAACTTACACAAGCTTGCAGCATCCAGCGGGCATAACTGGACACTGCGAGACGGCGGTTCCTACGGTTGTGTCTGGGACCGGAGATAGTGGCTAGTGTCATTCGGTTGCAAGTAGCTGGGAGCAGCTGACATGCCAGAGGCTGTGCGTGAACAGCCCCAGAGCGGGGGTTCTCACAGCAGAGCAGGGTAACGCTGGCTCCCAGAGTCAAGGACTGGAGTGACCTAGCAGACCACCGGTCCAGACAACACCAGAGGGGAATGTCACAGACATATAGTTATCTGTTTTACAGATGATCTTTTTCAATTTAAAGTATTATTACCAACAGAAAATACAGGAAGCTGCTGAAAAAAAAAAAAACTTGCCAAGTAAACCAAATAAACAAAGTCACAGGGGGAGGAATCAAGTAGTAAGGGGAGGGGAGGCCCCCGTCCTGCTGTGTGTGATGGCCTGTGTTAGGACCCTTCTCCAGCACTGCACATGGAGGTAGACCTTAGAAGTAGGTATATTTCGAGCCTCTCAGCACAGCCCCACTCCTGCAATAAGCTCCCCATGAGTGGATCCCTGAGCTTGCAGAGTGTCCCATTGGCATCTCTCCCTGCAGAGCTCATTGCAAGATCGGGGCTCGGTTCAACAGAGATTTACTTCTCTGACCTCCTAAAGGCCTGCTCCTGCTCCCAGTGAGGTCAGTGGTAAAATGCTCACTCACTTCAGTGGGAGCAGGCCCCAGCAGCAGCCTCTTCTCACGCTCAGACTTTCCACTCCCTGCGCCGTTCTAGCCAGCTCAGAGGCCTCACTCAATAGTCTCACTGCCCTGTGTCATCAGAGGATTCACTAATAGAATTCCCATGCTAGGATTGAGGTGAAATTCATTATTCCTGAGATTAGATAGCGTAGTATTCCCCCCCACCCCCAATGCGCAACTGGCCAAATGTGTTCTGTTGTGGGGTTCCATCACCACCACCTTCCTCTGAAGAATCAGAGATTGGCCACAGAAAACCAGAGCGGAAGGACTGGAGCTCTGAGATGGTACCGAGACTCATCTTTCTAGATGTCTGGCGGGTGGGTCTTGCTCAGATCAAACTGATCACCAGATTTGGGATCGAGAAGGAATTTTGCCCTGGGCAGGGACCCTGGAGGTTTTTTCCCCCACATTCCATGCTGCAGAGAAAGGTGGAATCACCTGTTGGGATCACATGGGCATAGCTCACCTAATCAATTTCCTGCCATTGCAGGGGCTCTAGGCATTGGTGTTCCTTGGTCCCTCCTGTTCTCTGCCTTTGGAACACACCTGAGCACAGGTGCTGATGACTTTCTTCTTTCCAGATGCGTGCTCCACCCCCCGTCTGTCCCAAAGCTCTGCCCCCACTCCGCTCCTTCCCCCAAAGCCCCACACTCGCTTCGCCTCTTCCCACCCCCATTCTGCCCCCTCCCTCTAGCACCTCCTGCCCACCTCCGAGCAGCTGATGGGTGCTGAATACCCTTTTTTTTTTTTTTGGTGAGTGCTCCAGCCCCGGGGCACCCACAGAGTCGACACCTATCACCTATGCTCCTCAGGACAGATATGCTTTAGTCTAACCCAAGGTACTGGGCTCAATAAGTGGGTGCAATGGAGGTCAGACTAGATGATCTCAAAGTCTCTTCTGTCCTTAAACTCTATGAAACTTTATGATGAATCTGCTAAGTTGTTCTAGGATTCTTCCTAGCGACTGCTTAGGCAAAGTAAAACATCTACCCTCTTCACATGTGTAACTACTAACATTCCACCCAAGAGCCACACTCCACTCCAGACATTCCCTCTCTCCAAGGGGCTGTTGACCTCATGCTCTCACAATTTCCGATTAAAAATAATAATAATAAAAAAAAGATCTAAAGTAGGACTCAGGAAACATCTTCCGCTCCCTTGTGAGGCGCCAAGAGAGCTAGAAGTAAAAGACCACTGCTGGCTGCAGCCTGGTGCTCTGTTTTATTTGCATTTCGAACACATGGAAAAGGTGTTTGGATCCTTATGCACAGTCAGCAGGAGATTACAGCTGCTCTTGAAAAGCCTTGCTCTGAGCCGGTCCAGAGAGTTGCGTTTGTAAAAGAGAATCTCGAAGAGTTTCCTGTACTTGTGGCCTGCTGGCCCCTCTCCACCCATGGCTAATGGGACATGACTAGAATCCTGCTGCCAGCTGCGCTGACCGTTTTTCCTAAAATACTTAATTAAGTCTAGGAAGAACAAACAAACAGACATGCACATATCCATGTCCAAATCATTGTAAATTTATTTATGTAGGGGTTTTTTTTCAGACTCAGTAATAAAAATAATTTACAGCTGTCTCTGTTCTTTACTGGACCTAAACAGAAGGAGAAACACAAATAAGGCACTTTGCATGTTCTTGTCTTTTTGTTGTTCTTGTTTCTTTTGCTTTTTTGGTTGCACTTCCTCCCCCCCAAAAAACTTGCTAGCTGGTAAGTCTTCTGCTGTGAAAAGTGATATTTGTATGTTTGTTAATATCACTTTTCACAGCAGACTTACTCAGCCCCAGCAAGCCCGGGGACAAATTAAGCCCCAAATGGGGAGGTGGGCAGGGAGGCAGCAGGGCCCAGGGATGATGGTGGGGGTGGTGAGCCTGAGGCCAGAGTCTGGAACCAGAGCCTACCACCACATGGACGAAGCCCGAAGCCCCGTGTCCGAAGCCTGTCTCCCCTACCCCGGGAAAGTGGGGAATTCACCAGCTGCCTGCACCTCCAGAGTTTGTGTCTCCGGAGGGAGGCAAGGCCCAACCACAGCTGGTAGCCCTGGGAAAGGGGCCACTGCTTTGCGCCATCCCTATCACAGCCCAGGTAGCTGTGGCCACAAGAAAAGGCCCTGGTGGCTACATTTGAGAAACACTGGACGAGATTGATTTTTTCTCTTCTCACATTTTCTTGTAGACCTAGCGTTGCCTTGTATTCTGCTGTCAGTCAGCATTTAGAAGGAAATATTTTTATCAACCTGTGATGGGTTGGACCCCCCTCATCCAGGATGCCACCTGATGTACTGGGGTTTCACTGAGCCGGCCTGCTCCACTAGCCTGGGCTCCCTCTCCCTGTTTTGCTAAATCAGGCTCTCTGGCAGCACACATACACAGGGTGGGACGCACCAGAATCACACAGAGTCCTTGCAAACACATAACACAGGCTGTCATTTTATGCCTCAGGGAATTGTGATGGCATCATAAACCACAAAAGCAGATTCTGAAGACAATGGCATCATGACCTCAGAATGGGGTCTGCTGATATTAATATGTCCCCCTATTTTTAATGGGACCAAGACAGATTTCAAGCCTGGGCCTTGCCCAGACTTTTCAGGGTGCTCAAAATCTTGATCCAAATTTTGTGGCTTGGAGCCATCTCTAAATAATAGGCTAGGGAGGTATGAATTCATTGGGCATGGGTGCCTGTGGAAATATGGGGTTTTGCACACAAAAATGTTGCGGGCAGTTAGAAACCACAGCATTGGGAGCCTTGGAAATACCATAGACAGAGAGAGGGAGGGAGAAGTAGCAGCTGGAACAGCAGGGATTGAGAGCAACTAGCTATTCCCCAGCTCTCTGATCCACTGCAGAACCGAATGCCAGCCTCCTCAGCGGGCCAGCCCAGTGCACCTCTGACCCCCAACAGAGGGCCCTTGTAGCACCTCCAGCGGGGGGAGCCTATAACAGCAACCCCAGGAAGGCAAGGTGGGGCTTAGCTCACAGCCTCAGAGGCTGCCCATAGTCCCAGGCTGTCAGCTGCCCAGCCTTTAGTACTGTTAATGGGGGAAGTAACGCAAGTGCTGGGAAGAGGGCTCAGTGGGTAAGGAGAGGGAGAGGCAGGGAATGAGCCAGTGGAAAGTCAAAGGGAGGGTAAGGAAGGGGGAAGTGATAAGAATGAGAATATAAGAAATTTACTCAGAAAAAAAATGAATTAAATTAGAGAGTTTCCATATGGGACAGGAAACAATAATATAGAATGGCCAGACTCACTATATTGATAACACAGATTAAAACTCACACCTCTCTATTACACACACACACAATGATTCACTGGTTGAGTTATCAGCCGGGTTCAAAGCAGACCAGTGGCTTCAAAGTACAAACGACAGGCTCTCGTAGCTGATGCCATATTGGGACTGTGCCTTTAAGGGCTGAGCTTCCTAGACAGAGAGCCTGGGTGGTGCAGAAGCTCATGTTGTTATGCACAGTCGGGTCACAGAAGAAAGCAGAGCTGTCGCAAGCACTTAGAGGCCCAGATCCTCAAAGCTATTTCAACTCCTAACTTCCACTAAACTCAGGAGCCTAAATACCTTAGAGCAGTGGCACTTAACCTTTCCAGACTACTATACCCCTTCCAGGAGTCTGATTTCTCTTGCGCACCCTCAAGTTGCACCTCACCTAAAAACTACTTGCTTACAAAACCAGACATAAAGATACAAAGGTTGACAGCCACTATTACTGAAAAATTGCTGACTTTCTCATTTTTACCATATCAAATAAATCAACTGGAATATTAATATTGAACTTACAGTTCAGTAGAATATACAGCAGTATAAACAAATCATTGTCTGTATGAAATTTCTGTTTGTACTGACTTCACTAGTGCTTTTTATGTAGCCGGTTGTAAAACTAGGCAAATATCTAGATGAGTTGATGCACCTCCTGGCATACCTCTGCATATCCCCAGGGGTATGTGTACCCAGGGCCGGATTAAGGCATAAACTAACTAAGATACAGTTTAGGGCCTCGTAATGCGAGAGGCCTCTAAAAAAGAAAAAACTGACTCCATTTCAAATTTTATCAAAATCAGTTGATAAAGGCAGTATGGGAAAAGATTCTCCTCTCTAAATATAGACATTTTTGTGCAGATATGACAAAAATATACACAAATACCTTTACCCTACCCTAACCCTTCACAAATTGTTCATTATTGACAGGTGGGAGGCCAGGACTGAGGGCAGGCAGGGGGGGAAACACTATAATTGCTCTTATAAAATTAGTATTTGTACCAGTAAGTCTGCTATCAGTCTCTTAAGGCAGCGTTTTGTTGGCCAGCTGCTACTGGTAAAATTCTGACCGTGCCTTCAGAACATTTAAATAAATAATCTCACAGCCAATAAAATTGGGGAAATGTTAGGTGGGAGATGGCAGGGTCATGAAGCAATCTTGCCAAGCTTATACTCGTCTGGGATTCGTCCTAGGAGTGACGTCATGTGTAGCATCCCCGTTGGCTGATAATAGCCAGAAGGCTGCCATATTTTGTTTACAGTCCAGCATGCTCAGTCGTATAGTGCCGTCGTTCCAGTTTTTCTTCCTTTTCTTAAATGTTCATGTGGCCTTTCTTCATTTGATCTGTACATATCTACAGTTGTGTATTTCAGTGTGCACGCCGCTTTCTGCTTCACACGCTATCCATGCTTCGCATGATTGAGTTTGCAGGCAACTGTCTTATGGACTTGGGTCAAGTGGATCTTGAGGAGGATAAATTTATGTTGGCTCCTCTCCGTCAGTTTCGGGAACCTTCACAGCAGATATCAGAAAGTGCTGACGAAAGGGTTTTGAGAGACATGAAGGAAGATATACCTATATATCAAAATATTCTGAGTTCTTGGTGAACAAGTTATTTCAAACTATGTGCATATATGATTTATTGGCTATTAAAGCCTATAATATTCATTATATTTGATTGAATATAGGCTAGATTTTCTCACTTTCTCAATGCCTGTCTAGAGATGACCATTCTCTTTCATGCATATAGCTTGTCGTCACTCTGTGTGTCCAAGGTGTTTACTTGAGATTAATTAATGGTCCTGGGGGAGTGTGACAGGGTTGGGACTCACCACCACAGCACCTCCTGCTGTTCACTCTGGGAATTAGCTCAGTTCATGCAGAGCCCCCTCTGCCAGTGGTGGCCCATCCGTCTCTTACCCTAGATTGGTGTCTCAACCCACATTGCTCCCAGCTTGCAGCGTCCTCTTCAGGACACGGCCCTCCGGCAGCGCCCACTGCTCCGGTCTCACCCCCTTCTGGGGGGTTTGGTGTTATCAGCAGTCCTTCTCTTCACCCCAGCCACAATGGCCAAATCACACCCCAAAGTCTAACCCCTTTTGGCAGGGGTCTGGTGCAGGTCGTGATGGCCATTCCTAATGGCCAGGTGGAAGTGCAAGGGGGAAGTGGGGGGTCCCGACCCAGGGACCCTTTGGCAGCAGCCTTCCTGCCTGCCCTCCTTCTCTCCCTTTGTCCTTCTCTCTCCCTGGGCCGTTTCCCCTTTGGCCCCCTTCCACCGGCTAGGCCCTTTTTCTCAGGGCCCACAGCCCGGCAGGTACCAGGCAGGAGTTCCTTTCTGCTCCCCACACCTGCCCAGCACTGTCCCTGGTGCTGGTCTCCTCACACAGGAGACAGACCTTCACCCTCTGAAAGCTTGGAAGAGACTGCCTGCTCCCTTCCTGGGCAGCCTTTATATAGGGGCTAGCCTAGCCCTGATTGGCTGGCTGTAATACTGGCCCTGATTGGCTCTCTAACCGGCCATCCCTGATTGGCTGCCGCCTTACACAGCCGCTCTGGACTGTTGTAGCCCAATCTGGCATGGGGGTGCGGCCAGGGAGACAGAGGATAACGAAGCAAACATGATGAGAGATATCTGCCTAGAAAATGCTGCAAGAACAGCTATCTACCCTAAGCATTCTGTGCATCAAAAGTGACAAACTCCATAGCTTATCATTTGAGGACATCAAAGACTTTGCTCTCCAAAAATCATGAAAGAGAATGTTTTACATTTCAGTGTTAAAATTAATGTGATGTGCAACCAGACATATTGCAGGTTGTACTGCTTCCATTAAGTAAGCCGGTCTGTGTAACTGTAACTACTTTTGTGTTGCTGTAGATATAAAGTTTTCATATCTACTAATTAAGAAATCATAGATGAAAATATGTTAATTTGAAGCTATTTTATAATGCAAACAGGCATATTGTAAGACGTGTTTTAGTTAGATTATTATTCTTTTTTTACAACTTCACCTTTGTATATATGCAAATATAAAACTTTCGTGTTTATATATTCAATGTCCTTTCTGTGAAATTAATAATTTTTTTTTTATGGTATGGGGTCTCTTACACTTGACATAGCTTAGGGCCTCACAATGTTATAATCCAGCCCTGTGTGTACCCCTGGTTGAGAACCACTGCCTTAGAGAACCTGGTCCAGAGTCATCACTGAACACCACAGCCAACAGCTAGTCACTGTGGGCCACCCCCAGAGGGGGACACTTTGCTGGTACAGGTAGGTGAAGAACTGAGCTTTGTCCCCTCCTCCCCATAATTGTTTTTATGTTGTCCAAGGCCTGGTCTACAGCAAAAAACTTACCTCGACCTATGTCACTCAGGACTGTGAAAAATGTCATACCCCGTGCAATGTAATTAGATCGACCTATCCATCACTGTAGATGCAGCTATGTCAATGGAAGAATTCTTCCATCAGCCTAGCTGCTGCCTCTAGGAGAGGTAGATTTACCTCAGTGACTAAAAAAACCCTTCCGTTGGTGCAGAATGTGTCTTTGCTACAGCAGAATAGCTGCAGTATCACGTGCAGCATAGCCAGACCCTCTGACTGGAAACTCTTTGGGTCCAGGGCCTGTCTTATTGCACATCCCCAAAGCTCCAAGCACATTGTACCCTAGAAGCAATCAGCCAAGATGACTGTACTAGTTCCCTTCCTTGTTCTCTGTAAATGAGCCTACAGAGTTTGATTAGGTCTCCTGGTGAACATTTGGGGCCTTTCAGTTTTGCTCTGAAGGCTCAGACACCGGCGTTGCATTGAAACAGCTGGAAACAGCGGGGTGCTGCAGTGCAAGGGAATCCACCCAGTTGGGTTGCCAGGTTTTCTGGTTTTTGACTAGAAAGTCCGGTCGAAAAAGGGACCTGACAGTGTCCAGTCAGTACTACTGACCGGACACCAGATGTCCAGTTACCTGAGTAACCGTTGACAATCGGCTTCCATTCCGCCACCAGGAGGGTGGGAAGAGCAGCTGCTGCTGAGGGAGCACTCAGGAACGGCCCGGCTCCGGCAGAGAAAGGTGTCAGTGGCCAGGGGGAGGGATCCGGAAGTGCATGGCATTTGAGGAGCAGGGCCAGTGGCTGGGCTCACTGCCTGGACCCCCTTCTCACCCTCCTTTGTGCGCTGCTCCTGGGGTGCTTCCCCTCATCCTGTCCCAGTCACCCCCTCACCCCGGGGTGAGGCTCTGGCACCTTGTCTGACGCCCCTTCCTGCGGTTACCCGGCCCATCGTTCCACTCGCTTTCTCCATGGCCTCTCATGCGCCAGGAGCTGCAGCATTTTCCTCTTCATGGCTTAGTCCTCCAGCTAAGTCACATTAAAGTTTTCCCCTCTTCCAAGGTATCACAAGTCCTTTGAGACAAACTCTCCCAGGTGCTCCTTTCCCACTGCCTGGTCTGTGCTGCTTCCCCGGTGGCTGGTAGGGAATCCAGGCCCGTCCTCTACACCAGGCTCCAGTCCAGGGACCCTCAACCCAGCAGCTCTGAGCTATTATTCTCCCAGGCCTCACTGCTCCTTCCCTGACTGCTTCCTGCACTGTCCTTGTAGCTTCCCCTCTTCCCCTTGTATCCAGCAGTGAAACTGCAGGTTTCCTCCTCCAGCCTGCCAACTTCCTCTCTTTTTAGGTCCTGCCCAGTTCCTTTCCCCAGCTAGAGACTTCATCTGCAATCAGGCCCTAGCCCTCCCTAGGTTTCCTTCAGGTGCAGCCTATAGGTTAATTGGCCTTTACCCCGGCCTTGTGTGGAGGGCGTCCACCCCCCAAACTCCCATTTGAATATGTTTTAACAAACTGGTTAACTTTTATTAATCAAACACCACCCAAAAAATCTTCAGAGTGTCAGAGATAAAAACATCGAGGACTGATTGAGTTAAAAAATATATTCTAACCTGCTACTAGAAACTCTGCTGCTCTGTTTCCAGGTGAATTAGGTGGAGATGCCACTTAGAGTACTGGCTGTGAGGATATATTGTCTGTTCCCAGGAACTTGTACACATTTGGAAAACAGCAATTTGCATTAGCACCTAGAGGACGCAATGAAGATCAGGGCCCAGTTGTGCTGAGAGCTGCACAGATGTGTAGTAAGAGAGACAGTGAAGCGCTTAGGCCAAGATCCTCAAAGGTATTTAAGAGCCTAACTCCTAAATCCTTTGGTCTCATTTTGGTTGTTGGGGTTAGTGTGTGGTGGAGGCCTGTGATCTAAAAAGGACCCAGTGGTATCCTTGTATGCCTCATTTCTGGTCCTCCTGACCATTGCACTCATAGGCTGTGTTAACTTTCATGGCTTTGGTTCTTTGTCTGAAAACACGTTACTTTTGCTGGCAGAAACACTCAAGTGTATTCCATGGGTGATTGCAACATGTGGCACAAAGAGCCAGGAATAGTTCCTGGCCTTCCTCTGGGCTGTACTGTTAAATGCACCTGTTTGGCTTTGAGTCCACCACTGGAAGAAATATAGAATCATAGAATCTCAGGGTTGGAAGGGACCTCAGGAGGTCATCTAGTCCAACCCCCTGCTCAAAGCAGGACCAATCCCCAATTTTTGCCCCAGATCCCAAATGGCCCCCTCAAGGATTGAGCTCACAACCCTGGGTTTAGCAGGCCAATGCTCAAACCACTGAGCTATCCCTCCCCCCCGAATGGCCCCCTCAAGGATTGAACTCACAACCCTGGGTTTAGCAGGCCAATGCTCAAACCACTGAACTATCCCTCCCCCTCACTGGCTGTAATGAGATGTCTTCTGCCCTCTCCAGCAGTTATATAGATCCATGATTCATGCATATATAGATATATAGTTATATAGATCCATGCACAGTTCTAATCCAAAAGGCACTGGCTGTCACTTGAGACTCAAAGACTGCCTCAAACGGAAGGCCAGAACCTAAGCTTCTACTAATGCTGGGATCCTGGAGGGATCTGGAGGTCTGACCCATGAGCTAGGGTACTTTTCCTCGCACCACTTGTGCATCCTGTGTGGTTAATGGATTCAGTTCTTTCCACAGTTCCTAATGCTGCAAGTAGCTCTGGTGTGTGCATTCATTGAGCGCTCAGAAGGAATCTCGGCAGCAGTATCAGACAGAATTCCTTTCTGGGTTTGCTGTTTCTGCCCTGCACTTCTAGGAAAATAAATACACTCAGCTCTGGCCCGCTCTTCAGCAAAACACCAAGAAACACTCAGTCAGGGAGGTTTCTATTTAGCCTGCCTGATTCATGCCAACAAACTGTCCCCTGTGGTGGACTGCAGTGGCCCAGAAGCAAAAAAACACACAACAGATGTTATTTCAACAGCCGCTGGCAGGAAGCAGAGCTCCTGCTCAGAGCATTTCCTGAAATCTGTGCTGCTTGCACTCTTCACAGTGATCGTGCGTTGATCTCTTGGAATTATATCTGCTGAACACCTGTTCTTCTGTTAGGGTCCGCCATATAGGGAGAGATTTATCCAGTCGCTTTCCCCCCTCCACCCCCCAAGACAGGATCTCTCCCCACCCTGTCCCCAATTTATTGTCTTTTACGTTTCTTGCAAACGATCATCAGTGAAAGGGAGGGACCAAGAGCAGTGGCTAGAGATAGCCAGATTTTCCCCACACTGGCCTGCCAGGGCACCTCAGGCTAAGGGTATGTCTGCACAACATGTGGGAGATGTAGACAGACATAGATGCACTAACATGTGCCGTGGTGACACAGGCTAGCCATCCCGAGGGGGTTGGACAGGACGGTACTCAGGCAGCAAGCCTGAGCTGCCACACCCACACCAATTTAGGATGCCAGTTTGAGCCAAGCTAGCACATCTATCTAGCTGAGTTGGGAGTCATGCCTCCCAGCTGCTGTGTAAGCATCCCATAAACCAAAAGCAATCCCTGCTATTCCAGCCCCAAGCATCTCCTGAGTTAACACTGCAATGGTACAGTTCAAGGTTTTATCACTGGGATACAGGAGCTACCTGGAAATCAACCAACCCATTTTCATTTGGGAGAAGTCACATTTACAAGCCAGCACTTGGGTGAAGCTGCATCTACCGTGTTACGAAGGTGAAACGCCCCCAAAAACCCAATGACATTATTGGAAAGATTGCAAAATGATCATTCGGACTCTAACTCCAGGACATAGGCCATGTGTAAGAACGAGGCCTGATCAAACATTTGTCATCAAAACTGTTTTGACAATAAATTGGGCTTTTGACAAAATTAAATGTTTCATAAAAAATGCCTGGAAATTTTTTTTGTCAAAAAAAACGAATGCCCCAAAATCAAAATATTTTACCCCAAACACAGACCATTTCCATTTTGAGATGCTGCTGCGGTACCTGATGGGATTTGTAGTTCAGTTATCTCATGTCCCTGCTACTCTGTATGGGCCAGTCTCTCTAGGCAGACTACATCTCCCATTATGCACTATGGCCAGGGACTCTGATGCTGCCTTCCTCTCCAGGAAGGGAGATCATCGTGCATCAAGGGAGATGTAGTCCAACCAGGCCTAGGCAGAAGAATGAGAGCATGAAACACATGAACTACAACTCCCAGGAGGCAACATTTCCAACCTGAAATATTTTGGTTGTAGAGCAAAGTTTTTCAGGTTTTTGATTTAATTTTTTTGGTATTTGAATTTTAGCCAAAAAAAACTGAAAATTTGGACAAAAATGATTTTTAATCAAAATTTTCATCAGAAACCCTTCCCCAACCATTTCTTCCATGAACGTCCCTTTTTTGGGGGGGGGTGAACCCAGGACCACTAGTTCTAATAGCAGGAGCTATTACTGTCTGAGTTAAAGGGTGAACATTGCTACCGGTGAGGCAAAAACAAATTAATAAACCTGTCTCGGTGGTCTAAGCATTAGCGTGAGTGTTAGCATGAGTTACTCATGTGCCAAGTTCAACGATAAACTATGACTCTTCAGTCATATTACCTACACACTCTATAATGAGCATCTAGTCTTATTCTCTTCACGGATATCGCAATTTTTTCTACAGCTAGGTAAGTAAATTTCCTGTGAGCCCAGGATAGATATTATATTAATAAAATGGAGGGAAGAAATAATGTTCTAAGTGGAATTCCAAGATGATTGGTTATCTTTTCGATTGTAAGCTATTTGGAGCACAGCCTGTGATTTGCTACGTGTTCGTACAGAGCCCAGCACAGTGGGGTAGGATCTGGTTGAGGTCTCTAGATACTACCGCAAAATAAAATAAAATGAGTTGAGTTTGTATACAGTTCTCAAACATATAAAAAAATTAGTGATTGCCAAATAAATCTAAGAAGCCTTCAGAATTAGATCAAAATGTCCAGTCTCATACAACAGAATAGTCAAAAAAGCGAACAGAATGTTGGGAATCATTAAGAAAGGGATAGATAAGACAGAAAATATCATATTGCCTCTATATAAATCCATGGTACGTCAACATCTTGAATACTGCGTGCAGTTCTGGTCGTCCCATCTCAAAAAAAGATATTAGAATTGGAAAAGGTACAGGGAAGGGCAACAAAAATGATTAGGGGTGTGGTACAGCTTCTGTATGAGGAGCGATTAAAAAGACCGGGACTGTTCAGTTTAGGAAAGAGACGACTAAGGAGGGATATGAGAGAGGTCTATAAAATCATGACTGGTGCGGAGAAAGTGAATAGGGAAGTGTTATTTACCCCTTCACAAAACACAAGAACCAGGGATCACCTGATTAATGTAAATAGGCAGCATGTTCAAAACAAACATAAGGAAGTACTTCTTAATACAACACACAACCTGTGGAACTCACTTCCAGGGGACGCTGTGAAGGCCAAATGTATAATTGGGCTCAAAAAAGAATTAGATATGTTCTTGGAGGATAGGTCCATCAATGGCTATTAGCCAAGATAATCAGGGATGCAGCCCTATGCTCTGGCTGCCAGGTGCTGGGCCTGGATGACAGGGGATGGATCACTCGATAATTTGCTCTGTTCTGCTCATGCCCTCTGAAGCATCTGATACCAGCCGCTGTCAGAAGATAGGTTAGGGTCCTATTGGTCTGACCCAGTATGGCCGTTCTTATGTTCTTTGTGGATTTATCCTTCCAGCACCCCTGTGAGAAAGATCATTATCCCAATTTCGCACATGAGGAACCGAACTCCAGAGAGATTAAGGGACTTACCAAGGTCATGCAGGCAGTTTGTGGCAGAGTTAGTAATAAGCCCAACTCTTCCTAGCCTTAGTATCTGTATGAATCACAAGCCCATCCACCTATCTTTGTGAGGACAGAAATGGGATATGAAACAGGAACATTGGCTGTGAAATAAGCCACAGAGCTCTTCTGCTGTGGTTGTTTCTGTTCTGTGCTGTGTAACCTCCAGTGACACCTGCTGAAGGGGAGCTCAGGGATGGAACAGGCTGGTTGCAACCTGAGAAAGCCAGTAACACTACTGGGTATTTATTTATTAATTATTATTACTATTTATTTGTGTTGTGGCAGCACCTGGGAGTCCAGTCAAAGGCCAAGACACAATGGTGCTAGGAGCTATACAAACACAGTGGGGGGAAAGGGCTGTCCTCTTTTATCTGGCAGAGGGAGAATCCAAGGAAAAGAATTTACAAGCTGCATTTAGAGTCTGATACCAGGTCAAAACCAGGAGGCTGGAAGTGAAAATAAAGGACTGCAATGGTCTCTGGGTGTGACTATATGAGACAAATGAGACTCTGATTCATCAGTGATTCAGATGCACCATCGCTACCAGTGGGCTCAGGTGTTTTTACCATCACACCATGGAAACTTGTCCACATTTGCACGTACGTCATTGGAAACCACACACAGCTGCACCAGTGCTAAACAAATGGAGACTAATTTTACAGGCATAACTGAGATTGCTCAGCAACGAAGGTGGAGAGGATCGCCACATCTGGTCGCTACATAGAAGAAGATGGGTGGAGAGATCAGTTCGTGGATTTGCTCTCTCAGGTGGCTTTACAGCCAGCCAAGGTAACATAATCTTTTTAATCCAGCTGACAGACACAATGAGATCCAATGGCTGGAAGCTGAAACTAGACAAATTCAAACTAGGAATCAGGTGTTCATGTTGAACAGAGAGTGTAATTAACCATCGGAACAACTTACCTGGGAAGGTGGTGGACTCCCCATTACTTGTAGTCTTTAAATCAAGACACACTGTCTTTCTAAAAGTGCTGCTCTGGCTCAAAGAGAAGGTACGGGGTCTGATGGAAGTGGAGCCAATACATAGTAACATGCTGGATACCGTGCAATAATCTAAGAATACTGAGATGTCGCAATTTTATGAACACTGTGTGCGACCTGGTGGCACGATTGCGTAGCGGGTTATACGACTTTCCTGTGTGAATGTATTGATCTCTCTTACTGGGGGCTGGAGGAAGAGCAAACAGGAAGGCAGAACAATGGCTCCCCAGATCAGCAATCTACAAGCAAACCACTTGAGGTGGCAATTACCAGCCCATGGCCTGCCTTTAGGCGCCAAACCCAAATGACACCATGGTTTTGCCAGGCTGGGAACTTGAGACAGTAACCAGTTAGGAAGTGCGTCTCACGAGAAGAAGGGGGTCACTTAGCAGCAGCTGTCCAGAGGGTCAGGCTGACCCAGAGACAGAGGGAATCCGTGGAGGAAGTCTAAGGAAGTCGGGCCTTCTCAGGTGCAGGCCATAGTAAGCTTTAGGGAAGAGCTAGAGATGCAAACAGTCTGTTTGCTCGTTTTAAGATCCATCTTCTTTTAAATAAATAATACTTTGCTTTTAGGAAGCTGTGTGCGTGGCCACTGACTACCACTGTCCTTGCTCCCTCAGGGAACAGCTTAAGTTAGGCCTGATGATGCAATCACGTTTGATCGCAGGGGACTACAGCCCAGGGCCAATCTGAGAGCGGAAGAATTGCACGAGTCCCCCCAGAGCCAGGTAATGGCTAGAGACCTGAGACCCGGGAGGCGATACTGATTGTCCTTGACTTTGGTATCTCTTTGGAGTCAGCCAGCAGGTTTGGAGGTGTGGTCAGAGGGGGGGTAGAGTCCCCCAGAAGAACTTGCACTCTAGAAACACAACTTCCTGAGAAACAATCCGAACCAAACGGATTACAATGCACTGGCTGCAGGTCGCAAACGTCCCGTTGTGCCTGAGCACTCCTGCACGCTCCGCCAGTGTGGCAGGATTACAGTGTGGACGACCTGGCTTTCAAACGACCAGCATGGCATTGACCCTCAGCCCCCTCCCTCGCCCTGCGGGCTGTGGTGTGTAGGGGGGCGAGCGGCAAGCCATACCTCCAGAGGGCGTGCCCCTGCAGGGCCAGGCTCACACACAGCCTAACCAGCCTAGCTCTGCTCCCACAGGGGCACCGAGAGGAAATGGTTACTCGTCCCTGGCAAAAGTGGCTCACCACGACCCCAGTTTGTCCCCTCCAGTGGGACTACCAGCCTCCCTGGTGTGGCACCACTCGGCTGGGGAGTATTTGCTGCTAGTTGTCAAAGATCACACCAGACCAAAAGGCTTTGGGAGAGGTGAAGGAGGAGCTGTGATCTTCCAGAGGGACTCTTCGGGGACTCCTTGGGGGCAGAGAGCAAAGTGGGCAAAGTTAAGGCCGTGCTGTGTCTGAAGCAGTATGTCAACCTACGTGTTTCCCGGGTTTTGTGAACACGCGTTTTGCCTTTTCCTTGTCACACTAACAGTCCCTGTGAGCAGATCTTTGCCGAGTGCTCCCTGGTTTTCTAAGGTGTGAATCTCTGGGTTTCAAGCCGCACGCTCCAGACAGGCACGGTGTGGGGTGGGGACAGCAGCCACCTAATCACCATCTTAACAACAGTTTTTGTAAGTGAATGATTTCACTAGTGCGCTGGTCACTCTAGAGTCTTCCAGGCTAGATGAGACCTAAATTAAAAACCACTTCACCCCTTTTTCCCCCCCATCTTTCCAGCCCCCTTTAAGCATCCTAAAGAAGAAAAAAAGAGCACAAACTCAATATTTCTTCACCTTTGATATGTACATTCTCACTGTGAAACAAACCTCTCAGCATTTATCTCTGTGTGCTCGTAAATCACATAACCTGCTGCGGTTACTTTGCACTAAATTGCCCCTAAAGCTCATTGTACACCACAAAGAATCAAAAAAATAACAACAAACGCAAGCAATATTTCAGGTCAAACGGGAAGAATCAGCTTAGAGTGAGCTCTTCGGAGCACGGTGAAGCAGAAGGAAATTCACTGTCTTGCAGCTTGTTGGTGAAATTTTCCAAGGCCCAGATCCTCAAAGATATTTAGGCATATCGGGAGTTAAGTGCCTAAATCCCTTAAATGACCTGTGTTTAAGTGACTTAGGAACCTACTGCCCCACTGGAAATCAGTAGGACATCAGCTCCTAAGCCACTTAGGTGCTTTTGAAAAATCTACCCTGTGTCACCATTCGCACTTGTGCAACAGGTGGGTGTATAACTCTCTCACTATGATCTGGCGTGTTTCACACCCACTTGGCATGGATTTATATGACTGCACAAGGAGCACAGCAGGGAGAATCAGGCCTCCAGAATGAACATTTTCTGAAGGGTAATAAAATACCTTTACCACAATCACCCGATCTGTCTTAGACCAAACGCCCATTGAAGCCTGTGGCCATCAGTGGGACGAACTGAAGTTAGTGGAAGTTTTTTCCTGGATGTGGACAATTGCAAGAACCTAAGATGGTTCTATCGCACCTCCACACACCAGGGATAGAGAAGAGAGAATGAATGTAGGTTTCTCTCCCGCTCTCAGGCCAAGAAGGAGCATTTGCACCATCTCAAAAGTTAGGATTGTGCCATACAAAAGCTGCTTCCTAAATAGAGGCAAGCGCTTCAGCAGGTATAAATCAGAGCAGCTCCACTGACTCCAAGAGCTACCTTGCTTTCCACCAGCTGAGGACCTGGCCCGTCAAGTCTGGTTTTCTCTTGGTGGGTGGGTAAAGTTTCAGAATGCACCAGCTTTGCTCAGTAAAACTTTTCAGCGAAACGTCTGTGCAGAACGTCGGTGCACTTTTGTGTCCAGGATGCACGGAAGAGTTCCACCGGGGGCCTCCACGAAGGGCTGTTTGAAAGAAGAACTCCTTCGGGAGTGACACGCAGGGAACTCTTTCCTTCCGCCTCTCTTCAGCAATGTGCTGAACGGCGGCAGCAGTGCCAGCTCCTGAAATCGCCGGAACGGCTGGAGGTCGTGGCTACAAGCAAATATTTGATCAGTCAATGCCCTGTCACCTTGAACGCTAACCCCCCCCGTGCGTTTGGAATGGCCCCTCTGGTTTGTGCATGCCGGTATGGGCTGCCACGGGCCATCCACGCTGTATTTTGTTACCTCCCCTCTCATGCCCAGCGTGTGTGCACTGACTGTCTTCCTAATGTTCTGATGTTCCCTCTTGGGGTTTTTAAATGCGCAGTGAGTGGGAATGGGGTCCATAAATTAGCTGGAAAGACGTAAATTACTTTGAGTACAGCTATTATTATCCTCTGTCTACAGGCAGAAGATCTATGCTCCTCCCGGGCCACCTCTGGGCACAATCATTCCAACCCCGCACACACGCACAACCACTTGGGAGCTGTCAAATGCTCCTTTTCCGCATACTGTTTAAGGACACTGAGGGGCAAATTCATCCTTGTACCAGCCCTGGGGCTGGAGCAGGAACTGATGGGAGGTGGTTTGTGCCAGTCCAGTCCCAGAGTTGTGGAAAGTCAATGGAGCTAGGCCAATTCACACCAGTTGCAGACCGGCCCCCACAGGTCCTTTTTCTCCCTCTGTGTATCATCACAGTCTCTCTAATCTCCTTGGTACGCCAATGATGTTATAACAAAGCAGTGGTCAGTAGCTGTCACTGGACTGAACTCTGGGGCCGTCCAATTCTTCACGGCCACAGCAAGGATGGAAGTTAGATCCTTCTGCTCTAAGAAGAGAGGCTTCCGTTACTTGAGCTAAGGGAGAGTTCCCCTCAAATGCTTTGCAGTATAGGAGC
The DNA here is from genome assembly GCF_015237465.2 of Chelonia mydas. NCBI lineage: Eukaryota > Metazoa > Chordata > Testudines > Cheloniidae > Chelonia > Chelonia mydas. The sequence continues at coordinate 197,158,932 of NC_057851.1, forward strand.
TTTGACACACACTTGAGCTGTTCCCATACCCTCCAGTAGAGGGAAGCGGTACTTATACACCTAGGATGTTGGACTTGTTCTGGGGAGAGAGCCACTTTTAACTATGGCCTATGGGCCAGGATATAAATGTAAACCTATATACCCTATTGACCTCAATCCTCAGTGGGATGCCTAGTGATATCAGTGGGAGGTTTTCCCAAAGATCCACACAGAAAACACGGCCTTTAGTTACTCACTGCACTTTTAGTTACTCCCATTAACTCCGCAGTACCTTCTTGTCACAGTCAACATAAATGGAAAAACATCCCTTTCCTGCTCTCCATTTCTCTTCCTTCCCCACCCTCCTTTCTCTGCTCCTCTCCCTCTTCTTCCTCGTTATCTCTTTTGTTCCTCCTTCTGCATTTTGTTCCAAGCAGCAAACCCACCCCCGTCTCCCTCGTTTCCACTCCCCATGGGATTCATTCCTGCCTCCATCCCATCTATTAGACTGATCAGCATTTAAAGACTTAAAACGCTGAGACATCACCGGCTTCAGAGCTTTCACCCCAATGAGATTAATGGAGGTGGGGGAGTTCACACCTCTGAGAGTTTGTTTCATGCTGTCTGCAAACTCCAGCACTGTCTGGATCTGGTTCACCCTCTCCCTTTCCAGCAGGTCACTGGATTATTGTGAAAGGATCCAGCTGCTGGATCCCGGGTGTTTTAAACCTCTGGAGTCTGAACAGAGCCCAAGTACTGTCCCTGTCTTGGGGTCCCTAGGCACAATCTCAGGGAACAGATGCTCTGTCTGGCACCCCATCCTGAGAGCTTAGACCACACGGTCCCCTAACACAGCCCCATGAATCAGTGCTGACCCCTCAGACTCTACTGGAGCTTAAACTCACCCTCCCCCAGAACTCCATCCAAGCTGTGAGCTTTCTGGTTTCCCTCTTCAGGGGGATGCGTGGTAGATGTAATTGCACAAAACGCACAGATCCTTTGCTCAGCATTCTAGCACATCATTGCTCTTGACTTAATGCCATGAGAAATACACAGAGAGTACAGATCATATAGAAAACAACCGACCTCCTAACAGCTATGCCCCTGGTTCACCCTTCCCTCGGAAGCACAGGGGCGCTGCATCAGTTACAAACTGGTGACATCTGAAAGGTTTTCTTTGCAACCACAAGGGCAAGAAACTTCATTGCAGTGAAAGACGCGATACTGCTGATTCAGAGTGTGCCACGCAGGCCACAAAAATACATCCAGTGAGCTGGATCCACCCTGTGGGCAGGATAATTGACACACCACATGTGCACATTGGCCAGTTCATTACGGTATGGATGCTGATATGCCGTCAAAGTCTTTTTTTTTTTTTTTTGGTAAGGCACCAGTTTATGGGATTATTTGGGGCACTTTCCTAAAGTAGCGGATAGATCTTGGAAGGTGACCTGCAAAAGATTTAATTGGACTTTTTTCTTTTTTGGTAGAAAACCCAAAGCGGGGGGAGGTGTTTTTTTTAAAAAGTTTTCTTTCTATTTATTGTGTTTGTTTAACCTTAGAACTATCGTGAGAGTGCCGTCCGGGCTTCCCTACTTGCCCTTGGGCCTGCTGGATGTCTCCGTCCTCCTCCATACTCCAGGTAGCACCTGATGAACTCAAGGTCTGATCTAAAACTGATTTAGTTCAAAACACAGTGTGCGAACTGGATTTGAACCTGATTTGTATCAATTTAGCTTAACTTGGTAAGGAACCAACTGAAGCTACGTTGATATAAACCCCCTTTAAACTGAATTAAGAGCATCCACACTGTGTTTAATTAAATCAGTGTTTAAACTGATTTAAAGTTAAATCAGTGCAACACTGTATACAGACAGGGCCTCTGAGGTATTTATCTTGAGCTCTCCCACTGTAAGGAAAGGAGAAGAGGTGAGGAATCTTTAACAAAGCCATCCTTTATCCAAAATGTTAATAGTTTAAAATAGCTGTTCACAAAGACAAACCATTTAAACAGCCTGACTGAACTTCCCTTCCTCTCTCAATAGCTCAGTTTTCGCTCCCTGGATCCTTGTAATGGCAACATTCCCATGGTTCCTCTGTCATGACAGGCCCTATCTTATCTGGGGCCCTAAGATAAATATCACAGTGCCTGAGCTCCTAGCAATCTTTAATGTGTTTATCCTCACCACTCCCCCAGGAGGTAGGGAGGTGATTTTATTCCCATTATACATATGGGGAACTGAGACAGAGACCTGGTCTACCCTGGGGGCGGGGAGGGATCGACCTAAGATATGCAACTTCAACTACGAGAACAGCGTAGCTGAAGTCAACGTATCTTAGGTCGACTTACCTTGCGTCCTCACGGCGTGGGGTTGACTGCCGCCGCTCCCCTATAGACTCCGCTTCCGCCTCTCGCCGCGGTGGAGTACAGGAGTCGACAGCAGAGCAATCGGGGATCGATTTATCGCATCTACACGATAAATCGATCCCCGATAGAGCGATCACTACATGCCGATCCGGCGGGTAGTGTAGACGTACCCAGAGAAAGGCTAAGGGACTTGCCCAAGGTCAAATCTTGGCAAAGCAGGGAATTCTGGGTCCCCCATGTCGCAAACCAGCACCCTAACCACTAGGCCATCCTTCCTCTCTCACCGATATTTGTTTTGTTTTTTTCTAAAATTTCATGTTGCCATCACCTTCTGGTCAGCTCCCACTGGAGGGACCACTAGCAGAGGCAAGGCCCAGCTGCCACCAGTGTAGCGTATTTTGCTCAGGGGGATGGAATAAGCTACGCCCCCAGTATAAGGCACATCCACACTAGGAGCGCTTTGCTGGGATAGTATATACTGGTATGGCTAGACCAGCAAAGCACTCCCAGCAGCAGGAAGTCCAACACCCTGACCCCCACAACTCCACTCACACATCTACCTCGCCTAGCTCTGATAGCTCACTCCACCGCTGATTGGGGCAGGGCCCTGCAAGGCCACCTGGACTCACTTCTGCTGGGTGCCACGGAGTCTGTCCCACCTCCAGCCCAGAGTCTGCTCTACTCCACTGCTGGGCCAGTCTGCTACCAGCCCAGCATCTTCAGATTTCTTCCTCAGGCTGCTGGCGGCCCAGGTAGCCCCTAATCCCTGAACAGACACCCTGCATCACAGAATCAGCCTTCTCCTACAGGAGAGAACAATCCATCCCCTTTCTGTGCTAAGGCTTTACGACTCCATCAAAACTCAGTTCTAGTAGAGTTAGGGTGACCCCCCACTCCGGGCCTGTTTGGCACAATGTCTATTCCCCATTTTTGAGGCCTGGCCAGATACTGTAGCTATTTATTATTACCCTTCTACTCTGAACATAAACAAAATCCAACCAAAATCAAATCGCTTAGGTGGAATTGTGGGTAAACAATCATGCACCCTAATTTAACATAACTGCCTTTCCCCTCCTCACCAGCAGAGGAATCCAGGGCGCTCCATCCCTTCTGGCCATGGGACTCAGTCTAAACTAGTGGAACTGAACCAGTTCATGACCGTATCTGAGAGCCGCACAATCATTAATGTGCATGACCAACAGCCCGCCCTGTGCAGTGGGGAAGTATCATCATCACCCCCACTTTAGAGATGGGGAACTAAGGGACAGAGTGACTAAGTAACTCACCTAAGGAGTCTATAGCAGAGGCCAGAACTGAGCCTAGATCTCCTGAGTGGAGGCAGGGGTGGGGGAGAGCGAAGTCTTGGCCCCAAGACCATGCTTCTGCAAGAGGTAACGCAGACTAAGCTCTAGCACCTTCCAGGGAAGACAAGACTTGATTTTCTAATGTCGGAAATAAGCAGTAAAGAACCTGTTGTTTGGGAGAGGGTGGGACCTATTCAGAGCTACTTTATGCATCATTAAGAAACAAACATGGGACTACGCCCTGTTTTATTTGCAAGTGAGTTAATAGCCCTAATGTGCTTATCTAGCGCTTTTCCTCAGGAGCTCTCAAAGGGTGTTACAAAGGAGGTCAGTCTCATAAACCTTGTTCTACCCATGGGGAAACTGAGGCACAGAGCAGGGAAGTGACTTACGCAAGGTTACGCACCTGCAGAGTTGGGACTAGGTCTCTGGAGTCCCAGGCCAGGCCATTATCCACGAGGCCACACCGCCTCCCCACATAGACGGTGATGGAGAAGAGCGGTGAGACGGACTGCTGGACTAGACCGGGTCGCTGTAAACTGTGCTTGAATCTTCCTGGTGCGCTCACGGGTCAGCCCAAGTGTTTCTTTGAGCTGCAGTGAGAAAGCCCAGCTTCTGAGCACTACTGACACACTGCCAGGAGGGCCAGTGAGGATGTGGGATGCCTGCCCCACCCCTGCTTCTGAGCTTTGGCTTGACATAAATGGCAATACACAAAAGCTGCAATTAATCACTGGCAAGAAAGGTGAGAGAGAGACAATTAGGTTTCATTAACTGTCTCCTCTCCCTGCACAAAACACTGCAGGCTCTTCTTAGTTTTGTTCTGCAGCTGCTGTGACTCACTGTCCCTGGAGGGAGGCGGGGGAGAATCCCCAGGGTTTGCATGGGAACCTTGAGTTTGCTTTGCTTTCAAGCCTGGCTACCCAAGGGCAGCTGGACAGGGCTTGAAGCACCGTTGATTTTCAGCCCCATATGAGGTTTCGGGCAGGGGGAACCCACCTGTAACTATTATGCTAAAAATACAGCCTGTGACTTTCAGGAATGAAAAGGCCAGTTAACAATAGCAGTCATTTGCCACTCCCTCTGGCTTAATGCCCACATGTGACTGCCTGGGCGTATTTTTCACCTTGAAGAGACACCTTAAATCACTGATTTTCACCCTTAACTCATGGCTTAAAGCCAGTAGTGAAGGGGACCTTTTAAAAATAGCCATTGTGCTAATGTCCTTCTGTTCTGCATTCCTGATTTCTCCTGTTCCTTTCTCCTGGGAGCTATGGGATTTCCTGGTTGGGTGTGTATAATAAATATCCTGCCAAAAATCCTCTTCAGATTCCAAGGGACACTCCGTGTTCATGTTGACAGGCACAAAAATCTGAGCTACCTCCTTCTGTTTCTCCGTGAAGTCCACGTCATTCACTCTGGTTTGGCTTTTCAAATCAAATACCACGCCGCCTGCACCACGAACAGACAGGGAACGTCCACACTGCAGCTGGGGGCAAGCCTCCCAGCCTGGGCAGACAGACGTGCCCAAGCTCCGTTCGAACTAGCACGTGAAAAATAGCAGCGTGAATATTATGGCACAGGTGGCAGCTTGGGCTAGCCACCAGAGCTCAGACCCAGGGGCTGGGCAAGCTTGCACTCGGGCAACTACTCATGTGAGCATCCAGGGCTTTGGGGAGCGGGAGAAGGTTAGACTTTGCCTGCACCGGACTGGTGACTCAATATTCTGCCCATAAGCAGCCAAATTCTGCCCTCCATTGCACCCGTGCAGAGCCATTAAAAACAATGGGGCTCCAGGGGTGTATCTGAGCACAAGCCACAGCCCAAGGTGCCCATCTCAACCCTGCCTGGGTGCCATATCTGACGTGCACAGATGATCGACCAGCCGTTTACACACAGCACTAGCCTTTTCAGCAAAAGTGTCGTTTTTGTGGGCCCCGTGCACTTGAATGCTTAAAAACATGACTGCAAATGATCTGTGAGAAGGGAGTCAAGGGGCCAGACCCTTAGCTGGGACCTTAGCCCCACCAAAATCAGCAGATCAACGCCAATCTATACTGGCTGAGGATCTGGAGTCTTGAGTGAGCAGTTGCGATTCTTAGCCTGAAGCTGCCCGGAGCTGTGCACTCCTTGGCATGCAAACTCAGTCATCGTTTGTGACCATCTGCATGATGTGTCCTCCATGGCAAGCACGCAAAAGCCAGACCCACAGTGATTCTTGCCTGACCCCCCAGCTGTGCACGTTGTAGACGATCCGGTTTGACTCTGTTTCGCTATGAGCTGTACAGAACCCACAGCTGTGCGCACCCTTCCTTCCTGTGTCCTCCCTCGATTGACTCCTCCTTTCCTCTCCTGTTAGATGGAGGGGCATGGCACCTGGCGCTGTTGCACTGGTTTCAGGATGGGTAGCTACTCTCCACTGTAGTGAGTGAGACTTACATGGGTGCTTTCCAAGAGAACAGAGCCCCGTGGGGGATCCCAGTCCCAGGGGCTCCAGTTTGCCATGTGCCCATTGACTATGGGGTGAATTGTTGTGGCAGACGTGGGTCTGCACAGTAATAATGTATGAAGATTGTACGTGACCTGGTTATAGTGAAGTTGACTGTATGAATATGTTGGTTTAGTTTAATAGCAGGCTGTAAGGAAAAAGACGCAGGAAAGGAAAGAACAGCTCGAGATAAGACACCCCTCAGCAGACCCTTATGGTCTGTTAAGAGACAATGCCTGTGCTATTAGATGTGAAGATTCTCCCTGACTCCAGCCAAGTTGCAGAACTGGATATTGACAAGCAGGGCCTGGGAATGGACAAGAACAAAGGATCTCTGGCTGGCTAAAGAAAGACTCTCTCTTCCAGGGGAGGTTGTTCTTAGGGAGCTGTTCAGAGTGACACAGGCACTTCTGAGGTGGCTGAAAAAGTTCCTTGTGGCTGGGCTGCCAGCAGGGAATGGCAAGCCTGTAAGTAGGCTCGACATGCCTGTGGAGTGTTTGTTGTTTTAAAATCCATTTGTTCGAAATACTTTGCTCCTACTGTGCTAGTCCGTATATTCACCACGCGCCACAGACTCCAAAAGGGAAGAACCACAGGTGCCGAAGCCAGTCAGGCCTGCTGAGTTGGTATAGTCAATACACAGGATGCTGTAGCCCAGAGCCTGGTCCAGGAGTGGAATAATCATGGGATTCCACCCCAGGAAAGGGAAAGGCATGAGGCTTGAGACCTGATGGGGGTGCCCTCAGAGAGACCAGAGCTGAAACACTTAATGATGCTCCTTTTTAACCCTCTCTGCTATTTAAGAGGCCTCGTCTGCACCAGTTAACTGGAGGGGGGTCATTAAACCAATTGCAACCAATTAAACCAGTGCAAGTTTGCATGGAAACACCACTATGTTGCTTTAAAAGTGGCTTATACTGATTAAACTTAAGTCGATCCCTTTCTCATCTGAAGCTCAACTGAAATAAGTCAGTTTAACTTAACTGGATTCCTGCCTGAACTCTAGCCATTTTTACACCCAAAACAAGAGTTTTACACCAGTTTAATTAAGTCTTTTTAACAACTGATTTAAGTTAAACTGGTGCAAATCAAAAAGTTGAAAAACAATTCATTTTGGGTGGAACAAAACATTTTGTTTGATTTTGATCATTTGTAAACATCTTTGGGGGGGGTTAAATAAAATGAAAGGCAAATTTGAAATGAAAATTCATTTCAAACTGAAAAATTGAAACATTTCAGTTTTCTAAGAATTTTTACTTTATTTTATTTTTCAGAGTTGGGAGGGAGGGGAGGTTTCTCTTTTTTTCACCAAAACAATTTGGCAGAACCGACACAAATTCACACAACATTTCAGCGTCGCTGAAAAAAGTTTCAGCCAAACAGTTTCTCTCAGCTCTGATCGGGACCCCAGTGCACAAGTGCTGTACACACACAGAGCATAAAATAATAGTCTCTGCCCCCCAAAAACTTACAATCCAAAACAGCTGGCTAACCACAGAAAGAATCCTTCAGTGACATCAGCCCTAACCGGCCACTGGCTCTTAAAAAATGTATAATCCTAAAACTCAGAAGTTATGTCTGAGGGCCTACAGTGGAAAAAGGAAACTTAGCCAGAAAATATTTCACTTAACATACACCAGACAGAAGGTGCATTGCTATAGGATGCCACATAAAAGATACATTTCCTGCTATTTAGCCAGTTGCTCAGTCTGGTTCTCATTATCCATAAAACCGACACGTGGCTTCATTTCCTGTTTTCAAGTATGTTACATTTATGATATGTTTGTCAAGTCTCCAGTCCAGGTTCCTGTTTTCATTTCTCTTCTCCTCCAGCCGTGGCCTCCTTGACACCACCCCTCTCTGCCACACTCCTAACCCACCCTCCACCCTTGGACTTGCTTTGTGTTCTGCCAAGTCCCAGTAATCACCATTATATAGCCGTGGCGCTGTTATATGGATGGGAGTGGAAATCTGGGTGACCAAGGGATGATGTGATGGTGCAGATATTTTAACAGCAGCTTGTTACATCCTAAGGGAGCCCCGCTTTTTATGAAAGCAATTTTAGCCCTTTACCACGTCACACCAAATTATTTTTATGCCTAATATTTCCTCTGTATAGAATACTGTCCTTGGTTACATTGTTTTTGGCTCCTAAAATCCCACTTTTAAGCCTGGAAATAATGGGCTAGACTTGGGATGGGGGCTGGAGAATGTGTGTGTATAGGGTGACCAGACAGAAACTGTGAAAAAGTGGGACAGGGGTGGGGGGTAATAGGTGCCTATATAAGAAAAAGTCCCCAAAAAAGGGGGGGACATCTGGTCACCCTATGTGTATATGTATCAGCATCAGTGAAAGCATAAATTCAGTGAGCATCTGAGCATTTAAAGTAGAAACGATTCTTTTTCATAGCCATGAAAATGTACCAGCTAGTTTGAACCCCATGAGCGGGTGGTTCTGTCTAGCAGGCTGGCTGGGTAACAGATGTCACTGGAAAGCCTAGTGATTAGCAATGTTGGGGTTTGGATTTACCACAAGCCCAGACCTTCACCGTCAGTCACAAGGACTCTGTTATTCCCAGTGACAAATCAGCTAGACGTTACACTCTGATGAGATTTATCCTGGAACTTTATGGAGCTATGGCTTCCTTCCAGTCCCAGGACCTAGGGTTAAGGCACTCCCACTCCCGTCCAGAAACAATCAATCTGTGAGACACTGACTCAGCTCTTCAGTGGGGCTGATTCCCCACTTTGTTACACCAGTTCAATGCCAGTGTGACTGTGCTGACGTCAACAGGCCGGATCCTTAGCTGGTGCTAACTGGATCAACTCCACAGCAGCTCAGTGGCACAACCCCCATTTACATCAGCTGAGGATCTGGTCCATATGAGCTGGAGCAGCAGAGTGGAGAATCAGGCTCTGTAGATCTCGCTTTCATATATTTACTTGCTGTGACTATCTCGGGGTGTTTCACCACAGGAAAACACTACAAACACACATTATAGAATCACCCTCCTCAAGCCTCTTTGAGGCCCCCTGTTGAAATTCTCCCTCCTGTGTCAGCCTTGCAGTTCCACCAAACTGCCCCCTGCTCCACCTGATTTTCATCTTTCTAAAGAGCTCCTTTGGCATCAAGGCTAGCAAGCAAGCCCCGTTTGAGACACCGTGAGTTTGGTTCAGCAGGCAATCGATAGGGTAGTGTTCCCACATTTCAGAGTATCATGCTGTCAGATCAGCAGATTTTCAAGAGAGCTCAGCACAATGGATCATAAATGTCACAAGAGGACCTGTTGGGTGCTCAGCACTTTTGCGACCCCAGCCCTGATTTACTTACCTGAAGCCCTGGCCCTGATTGTGGGTGCCAAGCTTTTGGAAATCTGGCCTGTGGGGACACTGCATTGTGCCATAAATGCCATTGCCTCGTGCCAGCTCTTTGACAGGCCGGAGACCCATTTTCAAAAGCGACTTAGGCATCCAAGTCTTATTGAAAGACAATGAGCCTTGGGCACTTTAGAAAGCCGGAACTGTTGACTTCAATGGAGCTATGTCAGCTTGTTCCAGGTAAGGATCCAGTCATGTTTCTTTACTGCAACCAGGAGAATTCTCTCTCTCTCGGGTGGTTGTATATCACCACAACCACCACCACCATCGTATCTGAGCACCTCACAGTCTTCAATGTATTTATCTTCACAACATCGCTGCGAGGGAGGGAAATGCAGTTATCCCCATTGTACAGATGCGGAACTGAGGCATACAGAGGCTAAGTGACCTGCTCACGGTCACACAAGTAGCCCGTGACAGAGGAGGGGAAAGACCCTAGATCTCCCAAGTCTCAGACTAGCCCCCTTGGCCCCTCCTCCCCATTCTTCCTCCCCTACTGAAAGTTTGAAATAGGGTTTGGGTTTCCTTGTCAGCTGTTGCGGAGGGGCTGAGATCAGGTCCCGCATATAGCTGGTTCTTTACGCAGGATCTATTCCTTTCTAGTGTAGGGTTCCCAGCTGCTCAACTATTGTGAAGAAATTCTGCATGGAAACCATCAGTAGAGAGAGGGCCAATTGTTAAGTGCAGACAGGTTTGGTTTAGGCATAAGCCATTCTACAGGGGCTTTCAAGGGCCAAAAGGGAGAAGGAACTTGCAAACATTCCATGTGGGCGGCGGTGCTGGGGAGCTGCTAACCTGCAGTGATAATTTGTACCAGATTTTCCGTTCAGTGCCAAGTCATAACTCACACACACAGGTACTATTATTGGAAGTAATTGTTTTACTGGCAGCAGCTCCGCGTTCATGGCTCCAAAAGTGAAATCTAATGAGCCAGATATTCACCTGGTGTAAACTGGGGTAGCTCCATTAACTTTAGCGGAGATCTGACCCAGCCAAGAACGTGGCCCAATGAGGTATCTTTTAAAATCATATGCCATGATCATTCAGGCGGCAGAAGATGGTTCTTCATCTCCACTCATTCCCCTCACACATCCCTCATTTCAAGGAATGTCACTCAATTTGGTCTACATGCCATACAAATTTGGTGTCTTTTATTGTTTAAAATGGTTTACATCAGACATAAAGAATCATGAATTTGAGGACAGAGGAAGAGCTGTTGACCCCAAAGGAAGGAAATCACAGCTGTTGATGTTTCCTGAATGAATAATTGTTTGGGTGGCCCCTTGTGCTGGGTCTTGGGCACGTTTCATCCCATTTGGCTCTCGGTGTGGAGTCGTGATGTCTCTGTCATAGCGCCAGTTGACCAGTCTCTTTTTGAATCCTGCCAGACAGAATGTTCCAGAACTAGTGTTGATCAGCATTTTCAATGATAATGGGTTTTTTCTGACCAAAAATGGCTTTTTGACTACATTGAAATGTTTGAGGGGAAAAATCCATTGTTGTAAAAAAAATGCTTGTATTCCAGTTTTTCAATGAAAATCTGGAAAAAAATTGAAGAAAAATAATTTTTTCTCAAAATTTTCATGGTGAAAAATATAATGTAATTTCCTATTAAATTAAAAATAATATAATTATAATAAATATAACACAATTTCCTATTAAGACCAGTGGAACTGTAGTGTTCAGTTTTATTATCATTATTTATTTGTATTGCGGTAGCACATAGGATCCTGCACATGGACCAGGACCTCCATTGTGCCAGGTGCTGTACAAACCCAGAACAAAAAGACAGCCTAGTCGATCTCAGCTACTTACCCACTCAGGCAGAGTCTGATTCCCCACTGTGGGGCTCCAGTTTTATACCTGTGGACCACCAGCATTGAAGATACACACCTGAACTATAACGGGGGGTAACATGGTGAATAGAGCAGGTCACAACAAAACTGAAAATTCAAAACCGTTGTTGAAAATTTGCCACCAAAAATTTCCGAACATTTTCAACATTCAGAGAGAGGACAGATCTGGGGAGCACGAGCAGCCCACGGCATCGTACTGCTCTCGCTGTCTCCTTCCGGCTTATCGTAAACCTAAAGTCACTGCTGAGCCTTCTTTGCACTTTAGAAATATTGGCATGCATCTGAAAAGCATGTTGCATCCCCTCCTTTTTCACTTAGTTTGATCCCATAATTTTACAGGCCATTGTTCCATGTTTTGGTCTTTTCCAGAAGTGAAGAGATCTGCTTGCTGCTCTCTTTGATTTTGCCTTGAAGATTAATTGACTGTAAGCGGGTTTCTGGCCTTCAAGCAAAAAACACAGATGCTGCAGCCGTGCAGCGAGAAGGGATGTTTTTAACATGGATGTTGCAATAAACATTGTCTAGGGGAGGTTAGAATCTAGTCCCTGAGGAGAAAAAGAAGTCAGTCAATTACAGACTGGGTGTAATAACACCCTAGCTGGAAACCATCCAAGCAACATTACGTCATATGGACTACATAGCAGGTCTTTAAGGCAGCCAGGTAGTGTGAACTAGCCGATTCTTGCAGAGCCTTAGGAAGGGGGTGGTGGGAGGGGGTGTGTGTGAGAGAGAGATTTGTGTTTTACACAAGTTTCACTGACATTTGCATTAAAATGTACAGGCCTTTCTGAAATTTTCATTTTGGCATCACTTTCCAGCCAGCAAACTCCCCTTCCCACTCCCACATTCACCACGTTGCTCTTATTGCCAAGAAGTTTGGAAGCTCGCTAATAAAAACAGCCTCGTCATCCATGTGGCAGGGTACTGACCCCAGAGCCAAGAGACCCGCGTCTGATTCCCATCTGGACTGGTGGGTGTCCTTGGGTGAGTCACGTGCCTGGTCTGTGCTTCCCTGTCCCCGGCTGTGATATGGGGATGATGCTATTGATCTCCTTTTGTAAAGTGCTTTGAGGTCTGAGTTGCCCAGGGAAAGGATCGAACCCAGGAACCAGGACAGAGCCAGACCAACTGAGAATGCAGGCATTAGGGTCCAGTGCATATACTATGGAAAGCAACATGAAAGGCGGAAGGAAAAATGCCCAGCCAATGGACAGTGCTGCGAGAGGCCTGGGAAACGGAACTACTTTATGTCCGAATGCTGCAGCTGCCCCAAGAAGAATAAAGCAGCAGGGGACAGAGCGACCAAGGGCATGGAGACTTCCAGTGAAGAATATCTGCAGTGGGCTTCTAACACTCCAAAGACTCTCAAGATGGACGCGCTGCAGAAGCCGGACAGCCGCGTCATTTGCAGTTTTGCTGTTAGACCAATGACCAATTGGATTCCAGCTGGATTGTGGCGCCAGCTGCAATGTACATGCCAGCTACATTGATAAGCAGCAATAACAGACTGGCAAAGTGGGACCAGGTGCTGGGGAGACACAATAAAACCATTCTGAGATCACTGGGCAAATACAGGCTGTTGATAAGAAACCCATGAAGCACGAGATGTTGGAGTGCATAGCAGTGGCGCCCAAGAGAACCAGCCACTGCTGGGGAGCAGGGAAGTACAAGCCATGGATTTGCTCACAGTACAACCCCCGGAATATCCTCAGTATGACTGAGGAAGGAGAAGAGTCACGATGGTCCCGGACCAGCATCCTAACAGTAGATAGGGACATATTTCAAGAAGATGGACACCTAGCGGGCACGCAGAAGTTAGTAATAAACCCCCATTTGTAGCCCTGTGAGATGACTGAGACTACTTCTGTTACCCTGGTGAAGCTGCTGAAGAAGGACCTGACAAGGCTGCGAAGAGGTGGCATCATTATACCCATTGAATCTAGCACAGAGGGGATCAGCAACTCAGTAGAGGTGAGAAAACTTTCAGGTTAACTGGGGGACTGCGTTGATCCAAAACCACTGAACGGAGCATTGAACAGATGTCCCTCCCCCTTGCCAACAACTGAGGACATGCTACCTGACCTATCCAGGACAAAAGTATTCACTGTTTGTGATATCAAGCCCTCCAGCCCCCTGACAGCCTCTGCTGCACCTTTTGGCAGGTACTGCTGGGTACAAATGCCTACAAGTGTCAGCCTTGACCCGTAGGTGTTCCCGTGGAAACTGATGCAGGCACCAGAGGGATTTCCAGGCATTGTGATTGTAGCTGATGACATTCTGATCGTAGGAGAAGGATATCTCAAGGAACCAGCAACCCAGGACCACGATTCCAAGCTGCGGCAAGTCCTAAACAGGTGCCAGGAGCAGACTGTCAGGCTGAATGCTGACAAGCTGAAGCTGAGGAGAACTGGGGTCCCCTACATTGGACAACTGTCAATTTCTTAGGAATTCCAGTGAGACCATGTGAAACTGAGATCCATTAAGGAAATGTACTGACCAAAGGACGTATAGGGAGGGCCAGCTACCTTCCCACTGGAAGGCTGTGAGCCCTTGAGACAGTTAACACACAATGGGGCAGCTTGGGAATGGCCAGAGACCCAAGACCAGGAAAGCAAATCACGAAGAAGGCACCAGTCCTAAAGCAGTACAGCCCCGCGGGGCGTTCATTCTGGTTTCGTGCTGTTCTGTGCATAGGGCCTGATGCAAGCCCACTGAAGGTGATGAAACTACACCCACTTAGGCCTGGCTGGAAAACCCGTCCCATTTTGTTCCTCGGCAGGATGCAGGCGAGACCTGCTGAAATTTCTTATGAAAAACCAGAGCGAGCGAGAGCCCCTGAAATAACTTACAGCCCAGTAGTTACGATACTCAGCAGAGGATGTGGGAAACCTGGGTTTCTGGGCCTGCTCCGCCTGCGGGGAAAGGAGAGACTCAAACCTAAATTGTCCACGTCCCACGTGAGCACCCGAACCGCTGGGCTAGTGGCAAGTCTAGGGCCAGCTGTGCTCAGTCTCTCATATTGAAGCTGTTCCACTTTGTTATAACTCATCAGCGCCACAAAAGATACGACTGTGCAGCCTGAACAGCAAGCCTCTGAGCCCAGCTCGACAGACTTGACCCTCAACTGGGAGGAGAGGTAGATATGCTGGAGGGTAGGGATAGGATACAGAGGGCCCTAGACAAATTAGAGGATTGGGCCAAAAGAAATCTGATGAGGTTCAACAAGGACAAGTGCAGAGTCCTGCACTTAGGACGGAAGAATCCCATGCACCACTACAGAATAGGGACCGAATGGCTCGGCAGCAGTTCTGCAGAAAAGGACCTAGGGGTTACAGTGGACGAGAAGCTGGATATGAGTCAACAGTGTGCCCGTGTTGCCAAGAAGGCCAATGGCATTTTGGGATGTATAAGTAGGGGCATTGCCAGCCGATCGAGGGACGTGATCGTTCCCCTCTGTTCGGCATTGGTGAGGCCTCATCTGGAGTACTGTGTCCAGTTTTGGGCCCCACACTACAAGAAGGATGTGGAAAAATTGGAAGGAGTCCAGTGAAGGGCAACAACAATGATTAGGTGGCTGGAGCACATGACTTATGAGGAGAGGCGGAGGGTACTGGGATTATTTAGTCTGCAGAAGAGAAGAATGAGGAGGGATTTGATAGCTGCTTTCAACTACCTGAAAGGGGGTTCCAAAGAGGATGGATCTAGACTGTTCTCAGTGGTAGCAGATGACAGAACAAGGAGTAATAGTCTCAAGCTGCAGTGGGGGAGGTTTAGGTTGGATATTAGGAAAACTTTTTCTCTAGGAGGGTGGTGAAGCACTGGAATGGGTTGCCTAGGGAGGTGGTGGAATCTCCTTCCTTAGATATTTTTAAGGTCAGGCTTGACAAAGCCCGGGCTGGGATGATTTAGTTGGGGATTGGTCCTGTTTTGAGCAGGGGGTTGGACTAGATGACCTCCTGAGGTCCCTTCCAACCCTGATATTCTATGATTCTATATTTTATGATTCTATGACTCAGGGTCATGCAGCGGCCCTAAAAATAGCCGTGTAGACCAGGGGTGGGCAAACTACGGCCTGGGGGCCGCATCCGGCCCTCCAGATGTTTTAATCTGGCCCTTGAGCTCCTGCTGGGGAGCAGGGTCTGGGGCTTGCCCCTCTCCGCGCGGCTCCTAGAAGCAGCTGCATGTCCCCCTCTGGCTCCTATGCAAAGGGGCAGCCAGGGGGCTCTGCATGCTGCCCCCGCTCCAAGTGCCACCCTGCAGTTCCCACTGGCTGGGAACCATGGCTAATGGGAGCTGCAGGGGCAGCGCCTGCAGACAGGGCAGCGCGCAGAGCCGCCTGGCCGCACCTCTGCGTAGGAGCCAGAGGGGAGACATGCCCCTGCTTCTGGGAGCTGCTTGAGGTGAGCACTGCCCAGAGCCTTCACCCCAACCCCATCCTGTGCCCCAACCCTCTGCTCTAGCCCTGATCCCCCTCCTGTCCTCCGAACCCCTTGGTCCCAGCCTGGAGCCCCCTCCCGCACACTGAAAGACTCATTTCTTGCCCCACCCCAGAGCCTGCACCCCCAGCCAGAGCCCTCACCCCCTCCCACACCCCAACCCCCAATTCTGTGAGCATTCATGGCCCACCATACAATTTCCATACCCAGATATGGCCCTCTTTCTTTCAGCCTAGGCACTCCCTTGCGCTTTTAAGTCATGGCTCGGCCTCTCTAGCCCACCTCCTCCCTAGGCTTCAGGGCCTGAGCTCCAGTCCGAGCCGTAACGTCCGCACAGCTATTGTTAGTGCCACTGCGCGAGCCCTCCAAGCCCAAGTCCGTCGAGCAGGCTCGGTGGCTCACTGCCACAGGCTGTGTAGACACAGGGGAAGAGACAGAAGGTTAGGCCAGGCAGCCTTGACCCTGGCTTAATGGCTCTTCTGGGGCGGATGGGTCTCTGCTGTCTATCAGTTCCACCCTTGACCCCAGAAACCCAAAGTCTGGTCAAAGCTGGTATGTTTCTGCAGGGAAAAAAATCAGTTTAAACGGATCGGCATTTTCGGACTAAAAAACGTCCCCTCAAAGAACTCCCGAGCGGCTCTCTTCCCAGCGCTCTGCAGGGGCTCGGGGCCTCGGCTGCTGGTCTGTACGTTCACCTTAGACAACTTGCTCCGTCGCCCTGCAAGGATCTGGAGCACCGCTGCCCTCCGCCAGCCCGGACGCCTCCTGTGTTTGTCCAGCCCCCCGCAGCAAAATGGAAACCCTGATGTGTGGCATGTTCGTCAAAGCTCAGCCCTGCCCCCCTTCCACCAGGGGAGAACGTCACCACAAAGAGGGGCTGTGTGGAAGCCCCCGCTCGCCCTGTTCTGAGCGGAGCCATAAAGCTCCTTTAAGCAGCTGAGCACAAAGAATAGTCTGTTACCTCACAGGCTGGTGGGCTCACCCTCTCTCTCTCCACCAGGCACTGACGTGAGTCATCTCAGAGACTCACAATGCTGCCAGGTCAGAACTCACAAGAGGGCCAGGGCTGGCGGGCGGGGGAGAGATTAGGAAACGTGTGTCCGTTTGGTAACTAACGAGCATCTGTAAGGAGAAGAAAGCCGCTGTCTGTAGGTATCACCGTATAACTTTACAAAGCAGTCTCTCCACTAAGAAAATACCGTCCGCCTGGCTCTGGTACAGATGCCTTCCGCCGCCTCTTGTAAGTCAAATCAAAATATTTTTCCCATGGAAACTGGCTTCTTTGGCAAAATGGGAAGTTTCGCAAGAAATGTCCAGTTTTGTCAACATTGTGGGCGGGAGGGGTTAATCCAGAACTTTTCTTCTTTTCCAGTATAAAATCTTCCAAGAAAAATCTTAGCAAAACCCAAAAAGGAGTTCCTTTTCGTCCACATTTTTTCACTGAAACAAATACAACCATTTCCCCACCAGCTTCAACCATGAGTCCCGCAATGTTTGGTGTTGGTCGTAAAGCCCCAGCTCCGGGAGGCAGGTGATTGTACATAAGAATCTTGGCTTTCATTTAAAAATTTAAAAAGAGCTTCTAGCCTGTATGGTTGTGAAGAAAATCTTGAAAATGTGACTCCTACAGGTTCAAAAAGCAGAGGGCAAATAAAAAGAACCCGAATTCGATTCGTTTTTAAAATCCCATGATTTTTAAGATAATCTTACAATTTTTAAGGGGGACCCGACTCATGCTATTTTGAACACTTTAATGTTGGCAACACTCAGACTTTGGCTATGTCTACACTGCAGCGGCACAGATATGGCCCTGCAGCTGTGCCCCTGTCGCATGGTAGAGTAGACACTTCTTACATCAGTGGAAGGTGTTTTCCCATCCAGGTAGCTAATCCACCCCTCCAGGAAGCATTCTTCTGTCGACCGAGCTGCGTCTATAGTGGGGGTTAGGTGGACCTAACTCTGATGCACAGGGTGTGAAATTTTTCACAGCCCTGAGCAGTGTAGCTAGGTGGATCTAATCTTTAGGTGGAGAGCAGGCCCGTGACAAGTCAAGATTTTCAAAGGATCATAAGGGCATAGGCGCCAACCCTGGGGCTGCTCTGGGGCTGGAGCATCCACGGGAAAAAATAGCTGTTTGGTAGCTGGGAGAGGCACTTGGGGGAGGGCAGAGAGGAGCAAGTGGCGAGAGGACAGGGCTTTCGGGTGGAGCAGGGGTGGAGCACCCCCAGGGAAAAATAAAATAAGGATATGAGCCACCTAACTCCCACTGAATTTCAACTCAACTCTCTTTAACACTTCTTTCAAAATCCCACCCTAAATCTATCTGCTTCCATTTCCCCATCTGTTAAATGAGGCACAGGGCTTAGGTGCAACCATACAATAACAAATCAACGTGCCTGAGCAGTGGAGAGGCTAGAGACACACATTGCTATGTCAAACTTGCAAGAACTTTTTAAAAAGCAGCGGGGAGTGGAGTGGGGTGAAATGATTAAACCTGATGAAGTCGGTTTGTACCAGGGGGCTGATATCCAAAGTCCACTGGAGTCAACAGAAAAACTCCCAGTGACTTCAGCCATCCTTTTAAACTGGGAAAGCACACAGCAGCCAGGGTGGTATTGAAGGGGGAAGATAAAATGCAGACAAGCAAAAGGGATCAGAGAAAGCAGCCAAAGGGGAAAAATAAATAGATGTAAAAAGAAAGTCTCCCCAAGCTAATGAAGGACAGGAGCTGTTAAACAGAGGACCCTGACAGTATTCATAAAGCCTGTATAAAGCAGCAGCTGCACCAACCAGCTTCATCACACTCAGATCCATGCATGGAGAGAGAGCCTTGCTGTGAAACGTGTGTAATACACAGAGGCAGAAACAGACAGTAGCCAGTGGCGGCCCCTGTGCAATTCTTGCCTGCAGGCAGCAGAGAAAACACTAGGCAAGATGCAGCCAGATCATACACGCTGTGCTCTGCGCTAGAGGTGACGACCCACTGTATCATGGCCTAACCATGGGCCATCAGGCCTAGTGAGAATGGAGCCAGGAGCCGGAGCCAGGGGTCAGGACCAAAGCAAAGGAGCAGGGCCTGTCATAACAGCCAGCTGAGGACTCCACTTGTTGCATGAACACCTTCCTGCTGTCTCCTCCAGGATTAAGTAGTGCGCCTGGACCAACCAGGGACCCCAGGAGCACTGCCAATCAGGCCATCCTGCGGTGCTTGGCCCCATGAGGCTCACAGCCCATTGAGGGCTGCTTTGCCAGAGCAGTCGGATGGTGCTCTGGGTGTAGTAGCCATCCAGGGATGAGCACCTCCAGGTTCTAGACCCGGGGAGCCTCCCGCACCTTTGGCACAGCCTGGGGGAATAAGCTACTCAGCAAACATGGGGGGAAGAGCATTGCCAGCAGGAGCAAGCAGCCCAGGTGAGATCTGAGAACAGGGGAAATGCATGCAGGGGCAAGGATAAATGCAAAGTACTCCATTTAGGAAGGAACAATCAGTTGCACACATACAAAATGGGAAATGACTGCCCAGGAAGGAGTACTGCGGAAAGGGATCCTAGTGGATCACAAGCTAAATATGAGTCAACAGTGTAACACTGTTGCAAAAAAAGCAAACCTCATTCTGGGATGTATGAGCAGGAGTATTGTAAGCAAGACACAAGAAGTAATTCTTCTGCTCTACTCCGCGCTGATTAGGCCTCAACTGGAGTATTGTGTTCAGTCCTGGGTGCCACATTTCAGGAAAGATGTGGACAAACTGGAGAAAGTCCAGAGAAGAGCAACAAAAATGATTAAAGGTCTAGAAAACTTGACCTATGAGGGAAGACTGAAGACATTGGGTTTGTTCAGTCTGGAGATGTCAGGGATGGTCTAGATAATACTTAGTCCTGCCATGAGAGCAGGGACTAAATGACCTCTCATGGTCCTTTCCAGCCCTATCATGCTGATTCTATGAAAGCCTTAGCAGCAGGTGACCAGGGTCCTCCCTTGCAGCATGTGGACAACTGGCCAGATTCCAAAGACCAATAAAATAAGTAGTTCCGAGCCAGGGCTAAGATTTACCCCAGGTAGGGTTAAGTTAGCAATACACAGACTGGTGGGCGAGGGGCTTACCTCCTCCAAAGCTTAGCTAGATACTGACCTGGTGGCTCAAAGCTCACTTGAAGGGGTGGCACAAGGAAGCCATCATGTATGGCTCCTCGAGGATTGCCTGAGAAGTTGGCCAGAATCCCTCTGTGATTGCTAGCAGGCAGGCAGGCGCTGGCAGGGAATAGGCACTACATTCTCCTACCCTGCACTGCACCAGCCGGGGAGGAAGCAGCTAGACTTTGACCCATAGATATCAGGACTCGTGCCTTTAGGGCCTGATCCAGCTCCCCGAGAAGTCACGGGAATGGGTCCCCATTGGCTTCAGAGGGAGTTGGGACCATAAGAACTACGGGCAAGGTTTTGGATCACTGCTCAGGCACCATTTACAGCACTGGTGTTACGCCGCACGTTGCCAGTCCCTGCTGCTCAAAAATCATGAGTCTAACCCCCCTCAATAAGAGGATTCACGTAAATATCATGAGATTTATAAACATAACAATTTTGGCTACATTTTCTCTGCCTTCAGATGTCTGAGCTGTTGAGGGCATTCGGCTGCTGTTTTCCAGCTTTTCTCTGCAACCATGAGAGCTAGAAACCCACTTTTCTGAACACGTGAAAGCTGAGAGTCTGTTGTAATCATGTGACTCCAGGCGCAGGGGCTCTCAGACACACACCAAATATCACGAGCCTCAGGACAAGATTGCAAGGCTTGTCAGTGCTCTATATCCCTTCCCCTTTCCTATACAAAGAGCCAGTGAAGCCCAAAACACTTCACATGCATGACCCGAGTCCTGTTTCACAATACAGGACGCCCACAGTACCCGGGCTTTGTCTAGGCTTGGGATCCACCCTGATGCAGCCAGTGGTGGTGCTAGACATGTGCAAACCCCAAGTGCAGATAAAGAAAACTGCACTCGTGCTACTAACCCCAGTTTCGAGCAAGGTTAGGCTGCGTTGGTGCAAATGACATCTTAGTCTGTCTACACCAGTGGTTGGAATCATGGCAAAACCCCAGTGCTGTCAAAGCCTACATGGTCATGAAAGTCATCACACTCTTCTTAAGGCAGGCACACTCCCAATTCAGGGACTAGCTTGGAGACCTAGGGTCACATTTTCAAAAGCACCCAAGACCCATTTTCAAAAGTGACTTAGATACTTTGGAGCCTAAGCACCACTGAATTTCAATGAGACTAAGGGTGTGTCTACATTTCTCCAGTGCAGTCAGAGGTATTGAAGCCCATGCCCCCATGTCTGAACTGTTATTTTTAGCTGGTAGGTGGTAGGGCAGGTAAAGCTAGCGCGGGTATGTCTACCCATACTGCACTCACACTTCTGACTGTAGCGTCGACATGACCTTAGTTCCTAAGTCACTTTTGAAAATGGGTCTTAGGCTCCTACTTCACTTAGTCGCTTTGAAAATTCCATTTCTGCTCCTTTCAGTTTCTGGTCTTTTGTAACAAACCCCCTGTGGGTCATTGTAGCAGAAAGGTTCACGATACACTGACTGGGGGTTTTGTTAAACAAAGCTGGGCCAGGTTTTCACGTGAGGTGTTAAAAGCCTGTCAAAGCAGATGGATTCGCAACCGTTTAGTCAACAAATAATAGGATGCAAAATTGCATAGATTCATAGAGGCTAAGGGTAGGAGAGACCATTGTGCTCCGCTAGTCTGCCCTCCTGGATAACACAGGCCAGAGAACTTCCCTGAATTCACTCCTGCTCGAAGTAGAACATAGCTATACATGAAATATATAGTGGTGAAAATGTCCATGTGAAATGCCGCAGGGAAACCATTGTGAATTCTGCACAGTTCTAGCCAGAAGGGATGTAGAGACAGTATGTGCAGTGGGCTAAGTTCTGCTTGCCGTCAGTCGGGGATCCCACCAGCCCCCATGCCCTAGTCCCACCCAACCTCCAGCAGCAGTTAGCCTGCTCTCTGGAGAGGTCGGCATACCATGCATTGCTCAACAAGAAACCCGACTGGCTGCTTAAAATTGTGGCATAAGAGAACATCCTCTATTCACCCAGTATGATGGTGGCACTGATGTGAGGCCACGAAAGTAAAGAGTTAAAGGGATGGAATGGAAGATCTCCAGGGATCTAGCTGGTGGTGATTAGACAGACAGACAGATGCTTCTGCCTTTGGATATGCTCACCCAGTGGGACTAGGCACATGGTTAAGGTAAAGTACACTCTCACATGGTTTCCTAGGTCAGGGCCTCCACTGCCCCTGGAACCAATAGCAGCTGTACACACACACCCAAGGCCAAACTTCGGCCAGCTGTAGATAAACGATTGTTGTTAAACTGAAGTTCAAGTTCTAGAAAGAACATTACACTCGGTGTTCTAAGCCCTCTTTTGACAGGCAGACTACGTGGAAATCACGTACCTCCTGTGAAGTTTACCCCTGTTGCTTCCCCAGTGTGTGGGATGTCAGGAATGGGGGATATTTTGTCCCACATATTTCATATTCTTATCAATCTCTTTCAAAGCATATGTAATAGTTTGGGGAAATATGCTCCTGCTTCCCCCATGCTACCCCCCCGCCCATACTCAGTTTGTTATGGCCAGTTAACACTGTCCAGTCAGAAAGGCAGTCACTTATTCCAATCAGAAATGGATGGAAATGAGGGACTTCAAGGCAAAAAAGCCACTGAGCACCTCCTGGGCACTTAGAAACCCTTGATCAACAACTGATTTCCCCCGAGTTCCCAGGCATGTTAGCATTCGCTGTTGTAAAGGCTGAGTCATGCTTCTACTACTCCCTGGTGGCAGTTTTCAGCTGACTTACTTGGTAATTATTATTTTTTTTAGGCTGGGGGGAAAAAAAAAAACCTTACAAGTTGGCAAGGCAAGGGAGTGCCATGTAGCCCAAAAGAAAGAGCCGGAGAAGGGAAGACATCCTGACCTCTTCTGCGACACAGTAAGATAGTTGTTAATGTCCACCTGATTCTCTACATGCTGCCTTACTCATGTGTCATTGCTCGTTTTATTCCTTACGGAACATTCACAATTATTCTTGTGACGCTAGGGATTGGTGACCCATGGTAGGATCAAAAATAAAATCACCCCAAAGCACCATTTAAGCTAAATGGAAGAGCTTTGGGCCGAAGCCTGAACAGACATTCCAGCCTGGAGCACCATTTATGCGATAATGAGGAATTTATAGAGCGCCCTACCCATCTCTCTTAATTAATTATAGTCTGAACTCTTTACCAGGCTGGTAAATTCCCACAACTGTTGACCCTCTCGCGCCCCCTAGTGGGTTGCTACAGAGTGACTCCTGAAAGGGAGACTCGGGATTCGAAGTGGGTGACGTTTTTTATCCAAAACTTTTTTTTTTTTTTAAATGAAAAATGTAAAATTGGGACACTGACACAATTCACAAATTTTGGGTTGGTTTTAGTGGAGTGTCTCAATCAAACCAGAGTTTCAGAAATATTGAAATGGTTCATTTCAGAAAGATATTTTGTTTTGGAATTTGAGTAGACCCAAAATGATTTTTTTGGTCAATTTTTCTGACCTGAACCGAATATTTGGTTATTCACACACCCCTATTAATGACAATAAAGTCTTCAGTGCAGGGGCTGCCTCTTATTCTCTGGGTATGGACCATGCCCAGCACAATGCAGCCTCAAACTGCTCAAGTTTCCAGGGACTACAATGATACCAATACTAGCTAGAAATGGGCAAAAATAGAGGGTAAGATATTCAAAGTTTCCTGGACTTTTCTGGAGACTCACCGCCCCTTAATGTTAATGGAAATTGGGTATCTAAATCCCTCTGGCTGCTTTGAAAACATCAGCTGGAATCTTTGATCTGAAATACCAATACCACCACCACCAAGTTGACTTGTTCCCAGATCTGACAAACTTTTATTGTTTTTATTTTGTTTTGCAAGAGCCCAGTCTAGCTGAGCTGGTGTTTGCAAAGCAGAGACCACTGGAGTTCCCCCAGGATAGAGAAGCTCCTAGACTCAAACCTTCTATCTGCACCACTTGACCTGAGGTTGCTCAGATAAGTTGGGACCTCGATCCAAGCAATCCAGAGTCTGTTTCCCATGTGACTCACACAGCGTCTGGTTCCTGATGTTCTCAGACAAGACATGAGTTTATTTTTCCTTTGCGGTTTGCAGTGCTGGACAAACCATCATGAGCCAAGGCAGAGCCCTGCTTCAGCTCACCTGGCTGTGATATTGCATGTTTTTCATGGAGTCTGAGAGTTTAAGGCCAGAAGCGACCATCGAGTCTGACCTCCTGTATATCACAGGCCAGAGAATTTCATCCAGTAACTCCAATAACTTCACATTTGTCTAAAGTGTATCCTCCAGAAAGGCATCCAGATCCAGCCATGATCAAAGCAGCCTAGTCCCTTTGTCTCTATCTTGCAGGTCTCTGTCTCCACTCCTCAGGCTTCTCATTCCAGTCCCAACCTCCTTGCCCAGCCAATCCTACTCTGCCCCTCAAGACTCTCCAAGTCCCAGTCTCCCCCTTCCCAGTCTCCCCTCCACACCCAGTCCCAGGTCCCAGTATCTCTGATTAACAGAATATTTGAGCCACGTTTTCTAAACAGCTCTGCACCCCTGAAATGAAGCATCAGATTTTCAAAATTCCACAGCTCCCACCAGCAAACACGGAGAATAATAAAGAACCCTGTTTTCTCTTCTCCAGCAAGAGCAATGGGAGCTGCTGGCCCTGTGCAAAGAGAAGGAGACATGCCTGCATCAGAATTCAGTTTGTAAGAGTCATGGCCCATATCCTGGCCCAGTGCACCACTTTCTCTCAGCCACATCCTGAGCCTTGTGTTGGTTAAGCAGGAGATCCTGATTCGTCACTGCCTGAGCTTGGTTTGACCACAGGGAAAACAGTTCATCTGACTGGCCCAAAGGCAGTGCTGGGTGCTTGTCTAGCCTGAGAAGTTCCGAACGTCACTTCTTCGCCTTTTGTTATTTTATTTTAAACACAAATCAACTGGTTTTGCAGCCAAACTAGTGTGAACGGCAGTAACAGAATGAGCTATTTTATGCCAAACCCTGCTTCGGTTTCAGATGGACAGCAGGGTCAGAGACTCCACCACCCCTGTGCAGCACTCTGCCCTGCCACACAACAACATCGTGGACTGCTGAAAACGTGGCATTGACCATCCCCTGCAACCATGAGGCAGTGCAGTGTAATGGAGAGAGCCTTCGAGGGGCCCAAGGGGAGCTGGGTTCTGTCCTTGGCTCACATGGTGGCCTGCACCCAAGTCTCTGTGGCTGTTTCCTCTCCCCATTTGCCTACTTAAACACTGAGCTCTTTAGGGCCTGAACCGGCATGAACCGACTCTTGGGGACGTCCAGCACCTAGCGCTGTGTTGGCCCCTTATGATGCTATTGTCGTACTAATAATACTGAGCAAAGGGGGCTCTTCAGAACGGAGCCCTTTCTGCAGCCTGTTCTAAAGCCATCAACTGGGCTCATAAACATGGGGTGAAATTCATCTTTGGGAAGAGGGCCAGTGTCACCCACACACCTCCTGGGGGTGGCGTTCTCTCCCATCTAGTGCCACCGAGACCACTAAGAGAGAGAGAGAAAATGAGTCTGCTCTACAGCCTTAGCTAACAGCCAGGTGGTGTTTAACTCATGCGGTAGAGGCTCATGCACTAAGCTCCAGAGTCCCCAGGTTTGATCCCGCCCACCGACGACCGGGGTCTGTCGGTGCTACATCAGCACGAGACCTTTATAGTCTTCACGCTAGGGCATGCACACAGGGGTATTTCGCCCCTAGTGAACTAAAATCAGTGTGCTACATATATATATTCGTATGGTTGGGATTCAGAGCTACATTCAAGAATTAGGGCACAGCGGATTCAAGCGCAACCCAACGTGATCCCAGTTGTCCTTGTACCGAGGCCATGAGAAATGTATCCTCTGCCCCACTTATGGAGAGAAATCAAGCACAGTTTGTGATACACATTTATTTTGTACCCACTCACTACATGAGAGCGCGCTATTTGGACATATTATTAGGGCTGCATTGTATAGACTATAATATAACCACAAACACAATTAGTTATATTACATTACAGGCTGGGACTTTTAGGACCACGTATTATTAAGGTTGCCTGACACCTTCCATTTTAAGGCCTGCTTTCCGTTGCTTATAAGTTTGCCAAACTTTAACCATTTGAGCTGAAATTCACCCCTGGTGTAATTCCCGACTTCATTGGTAGCCCACTGTGTTCTGCTTGGCAATTCACACCTGCAATGCATCTGTAGAGTCCCTCCATTGTTTTCCCTCAGCGTGAGCATGCTCTAGATGTGTGGTCCTAGGAATCATCCCACACCAATTTTACACATACAGCCCTACTTGGGCCCCATAATCGTACCACGGCCTACACAGCACCGGCCTCACTGCTGCGTCTGGAGCCCCGCCTAGCCAAAGACCTGTGGGCAAGATTTGGCTCAATAAGGATGGCCCACCCGATGCTGCAGTAGACAAGATGTGCCACCCAAAACCATCTAAATGCACATTTTTATATATATATATATATATATATATAGGGCCAGATCTTCATTTGATGCAAACTGGCACCCAATCAGTGCAGCTCTGCTGATTTACACCAGACAAGGATCGGGCCCAGGGTCTTTTCAACCCTCACCAATTACATTTGAGATTCAAGATTGCATTAAAAAATGCTCCACCTTTGCATTTCCCAGCGGTGAAAGTGAGGCCAATCCCTGTTGACCACAGTGGGTGTTTTTAGATAAAACCAAGAGCCATCAGGATTTCGCACCAGATTCCCCGCTGCAGTAAATCAGCGAAGTCACTGAGGCAACGCCAGTTTACGCCAGCTGAGAATCCAGCCCACCACATCATTTCAAGACTAAGATACAGGCGACCTGGCGAGTCCTTTTCAAACAGCCCAAGATGGTTTTCTTGTTAATTGTTTTTATTTTTGAACCCCTGAAATCTTGCTTTTCCCAGGCACTTTTGGGGCACTTGCGACTCTTAACACCTCTTGTTTCACAAGAAACATGAAGCTTGGTGTGGAAGCAGCGGTGGGGCCACCTTTGAAATGCTGTTGCTGAGGACTGCACTGTTGCCCTGCCCCTAAAGTGGGCTAGTCTCCCATGAACCTTTAAACCCTTACAAGTTATGTGGCCTGTAAACTTCACAAGTTACAGGCATGGCAGAGCCATCAAGCATCAGTAACAGCTCCTGACAGCATCACACGAAGCCACCGTAAATATGTCAAGATCGATTAGGAGTTAGGTAGGCATCAAAAAAAGTTTAGCATGTTACGTGGATGTAGTCAGCCTCCTGGGGCTTCTGTAGGCTTATGTAAACCAAATCAAGGATTACAACACTCCCAAAAAACTCAGAGGTGAACTTTCAACAGGGAGCCACCAGCCTGGAGCTCTGACTCATAACCACAAGTCCTCCTTCTTCAGTGTTTGAGGCCCCACCCCAGAATACTGGAGACGTGGGCTCAATTCCCTGCTTGGGGACCTTGGGCAACACTTAGCCTCCCTGTGCCTCAGTTCCCCATCTGGGAAATGGGGACAATAGCACTTCCTTATCTCACAGGGGTGTTGAGAGAATAAATACATCAAAGATTATGAGGTGCCCAGGTACCATGGTGCGAGGGGCCATATAAGTCCTACCACTTGACTGATACTGGGGCCCAGAAGGCTCTGGGGACCGGATTTCCAACCAGTCCTTGTGCACTTACTTTACACATACACTGTTGCATGTGTGAATACTATTCTATACAGGTTCTCATAGTGCTCATTACCATAGTATCTCAGAACCTTCCCGTAGAGCACTAATCAATGTAACTACACCTCTGTCTCTTGTTGGTTGTTCTCTCATTCTCTCCCCAGAGGAAGAAGTGTGTGCACTGGAGTTTTAGTTTAGCAGGGTGTTATACACCCCCTTGTCACTGTGTTTATATTAGAGAAGGCAAAGGCAAAGAAGTGCACCTGACACTTGAAGTGGAAGGAGGTGAGGTTTTGATCGTCCTTAGTTCCTGGGGAACATTGTTCCACAATCCCCCACCGCCTGTCACGGGGGGCCCTGTGTGTCAAGTGGGGCCACCCCATTGGCTTGGGTAGGGTTGGTACACCCCATCACACAATCGTCAGGATTCCTAATAGGATCAGGCAGTTGCAGTAAGGGGGGCTCAGGACCCCTGGTGGGGCTGAGCAAACAATCAGCCTGTGGCCTGTAGGTGAGGCAGGGCAAAGCAAAGTCTGTGTCCCCTGGCTGGGGCAGACAATGGCAATTGGGAGTTCTGACCCTCTGGGCAAGGCAGGACGACAGTCAGTTTGTGGCCCCCAGGCAGGGCAGAGTAAATAAGCAGTAGCCATACTTAGTGGCAAGTGTGGGGTGGGGATAGGGAAACTTGGGCCCACCCAACTCCACCAGATTCCAAGCCAGGGCCCCATGAAGATAGGAAATTCCACATTAAGGATTTAAGCACCGGTGTCCAATACATTCCCTGGGTCACTTCCTACTGCAAGTCGCATTTCGGGCATCTCCTCGGCGTCCCAGTCAGTCTCTGCAGTCGGCCGGTCATCCAGGTCCACAGTTCCCACCCGTGCGTCTCTACAGGAGCCTGTCGCACAGGTCCTTCCTCCTCCCCAGCCAGCCCAAACTGAGCTGGTCAGCCTCCTTTTATCTGTCCCTGCCACCTGGAGCATGCGCAGCAGGGGCGAGGGGCCTACAGTGAGTGGTCAGGCCCTGTTGGTCCAGTGCAGGATTGGTAAACCCCATCACACCGCCCCCAGAGAAAGTTCTGTCTCCCGCCCAGACAAGCTTTATTGTTATTGTGACAGTTTCATGGTGCCAGAATAGCACAGCTGTGGAGCAGAGTCTTCATCCCGGAGCTTTGGTCCATCTGGTAGGTAACCTGGGCCCAGGTCACAAAGCATTTTGAAGATAAGTGCCAAGACCTTGAATGTGATTCGATATTCTATGGGAAGCCAGCGTAGCAAGCAGAGGACAGGTGTGATGTGCCCACCATAGTCTGAGTTGCTGAGGAGACGCAATAGTATCTGTACAAGCTGGAGTTTCCTGGGTGCTGAAGGCTTCATGCCCATGTATACTGCATTGCTATAATCCAGCGGAGAGGTGACGAGGGCATGAATAAGTGAGCTCAGGTCTTCATCCACCAGCGTTAGATGGAGTCTCCTAGCCAAGCAGAGATGGTAGAAAGGGCAACATGTGGATGCTGCTATGTGAAAGCTCAGCATCAGCAAAGAACCCAAGAGGACTCCTAGATTACAGACTGAACTGACCAATTGTGGGTGTGCATCTTCAGTCCAAGGAGACTGTACCACAGCTGCAAACTCTTCAAGGTGCTTTCTCCTGACCACTAGCATCCCCTCTATGTTGGTCAGGTTCAAGTACAGACAGCTGTTCTTCATCCATGGGCTAATCTCACCCCAGCACTGGGCCATCTTGTTGGTAGCGCTGTGGCGGTATCTGGTACTAGATAGCTGGAGCGGTGTATCATCTGCTTAAAAGAATATAAAGTGCCCTAAAAGACCATGGAAACTCATCGTTTTAGGGCACAAGTGGACAGAGACACATTTCACAAGTACCGTTCTTTGCTGTGGCAAAACTCTGCTCCCTAGAGGCACAATGTTCCCCCAGACCACCGCTGATGCTTTGTCTCCCGTCACGCTCCTTTACCAATAAGAATCGGCGCTGGTTTGTGGGAGCTTTTTGTGGAGAGGGGAGCGGAGATGGAAGAGAGGCCGAGAATAATTACAAACACACACACACACACTTGTTCTGTGTGTGGTTCAGGACAGGAGGGGGCTGTGAATGAAGCTGGGGGAAAGGAGGAGCGAGGAGTGCTGATGACAACGGTGCTGGAGATATTGAGCATAGTCCAAGCTTTGGGGATACTTTACGTCGGATGAGAAAAAGAGCTTGTGACGTTAGGCGATACACAAAGAGGTGGGGAAGAGATACAGGACCACACACACGCCCCAACCAATAGATGGATGCTGCCCTGCATCTAGATGCCTTCCCTTGCTGCACCAAGACCCAGATATTCAGCTGAATGAGGATCAGACCTTATATTAGCCAAGTTCCCCAGTGGGCTAAGGATAGGCCTTCTTGAGAAACAAGGTTATAGGAATAGGCCTTAAACAAGTAATCTAGGGGCCTGATCTAAAGCCCATTGAAGTAAATGGAAAGACTCCCGTTGACTTGAACGGGTTTGGGCTCAGGCTCTTTCACATTCACCTGTGTGCTTCCTAAATAGCTGGGAGCCCCTGTAAACCAGGCTGAGTGCCTGCAATCATTACCATGCCTGTAAACCATGCCAAAAAGACAAACCGGCCTCTGGAGTTTAATAGCTGCGAAGACTTATGGGCTGACGGTATCTGGTTCTATCTCTAGCATGGCCTTGTCTTTCTCTCCTGCTAATAACACAGGTGTCTCCAGTTACTGAAATCACAGCTGGCTTTCCTACAGAAGGCGAATTCCTCTAAATGTCACATTTGATTTCTCATGAGCTGCCCTCTTAAAGCCGGGCTTTTAATTGAATTACTCCAGAGCATATGAGTAATGCCTCATATGTTATTGCAGGGGGCCTATTGTGTCCTTATTTGGACAGAAGGAAATAGCTGAGCACATTTTTCCTTCTTTAAATCACAAAAGGAATACCAGATCACGTTCCTTATAGCCAGATTCCTTACCCCTTTGAAGACCAAAACATCCTTGTCATTTTCTCCTTTGGGCTTCTCAGATCACTGCATGCTGTGTGGTTTCATTCATTGCTTTCTACACATTGGAATGGAGCGAACAGGTATTTGGTGCCCATGAAAGGCAAGGAGATAGGCTTCCCCCACCCCATCTTTCTCTGTTCATAGAATATCAGGGTTGGAAGGGACCTCAGGAGGTCATCTAGTCCAAGCCCCTGCTCAAAACAGGACCAATCCCCAACTAAATCATCCCAGCCAGGGCTTTGTCAAGCCTGACCTTAAAAATATCTAAGGAAGGAGATTCCACCACCTCCCTAGGTAACCCATTCCAGTGTTTCACCACCCTCCTAGTGAAAAAGTTTTTCCTAATATCCAACCTAAACCTCCCCCACTGCAACTTGAGACCATTGCTCCTTGTTCTGTCATCCGCTACCACTGAGAACAGTCTAGATCCATCCTCTTTGGAACCCCCTTTCAGGTAGTTGAAAGCAGCTATCAACCCCCCCCTCATTCTTCTCTTCCGCAGACTAAACAATCCCAGTTCCCTCAGCCTCTCCTCATAAGTCATGTGTTCCAGCCCCCTAATCATTTTCTTCATTTCAAGGCTATAGTAAGGCAGCTACTGATTCCCTGCTCCTGCAGTGAACAGGCAGATAGCTCTCTGCCCCCACGCAGAGCCCTGGTTTTCCCTGAGCTCACTACAGGCTCAGGGCCTTAAACAGAAAATAAAAGGACTATGTAAGTTTGGCAGACCACTAAAATACCCAATGATCCCTCTGCAATTCACAGCTGTGTGAGAGAAGAGGGATGACTTCAGGTTTCCAGCTATTTACATACCACCCCAGTAAGGAGACAGGTTTCAGAGTAGCAGCCGTGTTAGTCTGTATTCGCAAAAAGAAAAGGAGGACTTGTGGCACCTTAGAGACTAACCAATTTATTTGAGCATAAGCTTTCGTGAGCTACAGCTCACTTCATCAGATGCAGTAAGGAGACAGTGACTCAGATCCCCGCCAGAGCCCGTCTCTCTCCCTGTGGAATGGGTACTGCTGGGCAACACTTTTTGGGGGGAGGGGGTCCAAAAATGGCTTTTTATAAATGAAAAATTTTCACAGAAAAGTTGACTTTTGCTAGATCGACCTCTCTTTTCTTTCATCAAAAAGGTGTACTGCAATGGTTTTTCTTTTACTAAAAAAAAAAAATTTCAGTCAAAGAACCATTTCAGTTAAGCTTGGGGGGAGGGGGGAAAGGGATGACAAAAAATTGAAAAATGAGTGTTTCAAAGCCTGCCAAACTGAAACAACTTCATGTTTTAAATTTTTTGCTCATTTAAAAATTAGGGCTGGTGGAAAATATTCCACCGAAAATTGAGTTTTCAACAAAATGGGAATTTTTACGGAAAGTATCTGCTTTCCATGGGAAAAAAACCCAACAGTTTCCCTCCCCCTCCGCACCATTTTTGTCAAAATTTTGCACAGGAAACAAGCTCCTTCAGGATCCTTTGAAATTCCCAGCCTCAGGGCTGCAATGTCCTTTAATGGATATTAAGGGTGAGCGCTGAGGGGAGTAGGCCTTTACATGAGAAACTTTCCTTGCACGTTAGCCAACCCCACTCGCCCACCGGGAGCTCACTTTCAGGCCTGTGGAGCATGACCTAATGCTCAGATCCCAGCATTTCTTCAGCAGCAACAACCATGAGCATGTCTAAGCACTCAGCATCTGCCTCTCAGTGCTCCAGTAGAGATGAATATAACAAGCTAAGAGTGAAGCTAAGCTAAGAGTGAAGACAGAGAGAAACAGGAAACCTATGGGGCCAGATCCTCGTCTGATCTAAATCGAATTTACCCAACCTGAGGGTCTGGCCCAGGTTGAAGGTTTCCCCGAGGTGTGTTGGAAGTCAGATAAGCAAGGCACAAGGGAGAGAAGACAAATAGGTGAAGCGGTATTGTACTAGAAAGGGAAAAAGGAAGATCGGGCAGCCACCATAAAAGAAAGCACTAGGGAAGTAAATTTATACCAGCCGGCCATAAACAAAAAGAGCGATGTATTCTGGTGGGTCAAACATAGCCCCATGTGTTAGGTGAAATGTATTTCCTGACCCGACAGAACCTCAGCTTCCTGACGGTGGTGGTGGAAGCTCTGGGGGGGAAGAGTTTGCCCTCAGATCTCACACCCAGCTTTGGGGTTCAGCGTTCCTCAGCAAAAGATGGAGAGAATGGCACTGGGATTTGAGCCCTTTCACCTCTAGGATTGCAGGATGAATCCAGCCCGGGTCACAGCAACTGAAAGCCATGCCTAGGATTCCTGAGAGCCTCAGGTGAGCTTCATAGATGGTCACAAAAAGCCATCCTCAAAGCTGGTACCAGGGCCTATTGGAGTCATGGAAAGACTCCCATTAACTTCAGTGGGCTTTCGACCAGGACCTAACTAAGCACTTTGGGGGAAGTCACAGCGAGTGAGGAACGCACATGGAGACTCAGCCACCTTTTAATATCCAGGCCGCCCATCTTCCTCAGAACCCAGGCATAGGATAGAAAAGCTTCTGTTTAGGCCAAGCTTGGTCTGTGGGTAAATCAGGAACTTCATCTGAAGTCCTGCCAAACTGGCATATTCCACACGTTCTCGGTTCGTGAATGGGAAAGAACAACGCTGCTCCGTTGAAGTGAGACAGGTCACGATATTATTGTTAGTACCATTCAAAATAATACCCAGCTCTTATCTAGCACTTTTCATCAGGAGATCTCAAATCGCTTTACCAAGGAGCTCAGTTACATTATCCCCATTGTACAGATGGGGAAACTGAGGCACAGGTGGGGAAGTGACTTCTCCAAGGACACCCAGCAGGTCAGGGACACAACTGGGGCTCTCCAGAGTCCCAGTAGAGCATGCTTTCCACTAGGTTGTCACTGCAATGCAATGGAGCTTGCAAAAACTATCATACTTGTCACCCAGGTCAGTAATGGCTCAAGGTAGCTACAGCAGCTGACAGCTATTTGGGGACCTAAGTGAAGGGGATTGTTAGTCTCATGCAGGTGATAGCAAACAAGAGTCCGCATTGCAATCACTTGGCAGCCCTAATATAGCAGCAGGGAAAACAAAAGGATATAGCGAGTGACTTACATCTTTAGCACAAGAGTCATTGTCCCAGGAAAGAGAAAGAAAACTTGCACGGCTATTACCCCAACTGTACCGATTCTGGAGCGAGATAGTGGACTCACTTCCAGGATTGTCAATCCATCCCCTTTTCAACAGCAGGAAAGTCGTTTCTAAAAGCGTGATGGATGTTTGCAGAAAAATTACCTGGCTGTGTTTCGTAAGGAACCTAGAATATATGATATGCACATCATACGTTTCAGGGGACAGAGAGACACTTATCAATAAAAGTAACAGCTGCCTTCAGACACGTCAAAGGATACTGTTGATTTATGTATTTTCTTCTTTTGCTCCTGGCATGCCTTCAGTAAGGACTTTCACTTTGAATAGATCAAACAAAGAGTTCCCTCCCAGCACGCTATGAGCATTACGTGGCTTAAACCAAGGACAAACGTCTCTTCGGTAACACAGATGGAAAGTGTAATGACATCAGATAGCGTCTCCTCTCCTTTGAGGTCACTTTGGCCAGCCTGAACTATGCTTGTGATTTGGGTTTCTTCTTCATCAGAAACCCTTGATTGGAAGAGGCCTGTTATTACAGTTGGGAGCTGGCAGACCCTTTGGAAAAGCAGTATATTTAGAAAACTCTTCTCTGATTTCTGCTCTACAATCCACACTTGTGCCTGAAAATCAGCTGGGCTTCCCTGAAGGGCCAGCTTAACTCTTCGACAGCAGCTTTCAGATGGCATCCAAGGGCCAAACTCTGTGAAAGTATTCCCGGAAAACACCAGTAAAATTCCAATAAAAACACTAGTGTGTAGCCTAGTAGTTAGAGCACCAGGCTTGACCTCAGGAGACCAGGGCTCTAGTCCTACCTCTGCTGGTGGCCTTGGGCAAGTCACTGCCCCACTCTGTGCCTCAGTTTCTCCATCTGTAAAATGAGGATAATTATCCTGCCCTCCTTTGAAAAGGGCTTTGAGATGTACTGGTTCAGAGTGCTAAGTAATGTTAGTATTGTGCATCAGAGTGAAATATTGGTGGAATATGAACAGTAGTAGAATATTAGCCCTGACTTTTCCATATTCCTTCATTGTCTTGGAACCAAAACCTCAGCTGCTGTAAATGGAACTCTGCTGGTTGGCACGGCAGGGAAGGGCGAAGACACGCCTCCATCTAGTTCCCACCCCCTGCCTCCCCCACTTTGGGCAATAAATTTAAAATCAACTTGGGGAAATTGGTTTTTTAAAAACCCAATGCACGTGCAGGCTCTGGAACTCATTGACACATGATACTGAGGCAAGGGGGGGAGAAAAGATATTAAACATGTATGCACAGCCAATACAAATTGCTCTCCTCATCTCCTGAGCACAGTGACGCCTGAGCATTTATTACGCCTTACACATGGAGCAGAGGATGTTTTTATGTAGTGGGTGCTAACCAATATATAAGCATTGTGCTCTATAAATCATCATCATAATGGGGTTAGGAAGATGCCCTCCTGCAGCGCGATCCACAAGGCAGAAATGCCACAGTTGTTCACTCGGCTATCCCTTCCTGCGGCCCCGTGGAGGCCAGTAAAGGGATTTGGAAACCTTGTGTACCCAGCAGACGTGAATGGGCAGCTTGGAAAATTAATTGCTGTGACATCTGTTACCTTCCCTGTGTGTAAATAACAGCCTGCCAATAGCGTAGGGAGGATACAAATATTTACAGA
Source organism: Chelonia mydas (assembly GCF_015237465.2). Classification (NCBI taxonomy): domain Eukaryota; kingdom Metazoa; phylum Chordata; order Testudines; family Cheloniidae; genus Chelonia; species Chelonia mydas. The sequence goes on from NC_057851.1 coordinate 197,194,322, forward strand.
CAAGGCGAGGACCAGCGGCATTGCCAGCACTGTCAGTCACAAGAATTCCCGCTGGCTGCACAAACAAACCCACCCGTGCTGCCCATTACTTTACTTTCACCCGGCTCCCAACCATTCCTGCAGTGAAAGGCAAAGCCAGGTCAGAACGGCATGGTCATAAAACAGCTGGAGTCTTTTCACATCCCTTTAACAGCGCAGCAGACCCACCACCCCAGGAGGTCACTGGAGCGCACCAGACCTGTGGTAACATGCCAGCTGTGTCATGGACTCAGAGGGAAGCGTTGGGGGGCACTTCAGCTGCTTGACCATTTCAGCTGCAACACCAGGTAGCTCCCTCCTAACACCCACCCATGCCCCTAAGGGACAGGATTATTCACCAGAGCTGCCTGCAAGGAAAGGGGGCAAGTGTAAACCATTGGGGAGCGTAGGCTACGGGTTCCTCTCTAGGCCAGTCTTCAGAGCAGAAGAGGCTGTTACAGCCTCTAGCTCGAGCTCCTGCCCATAGGTCTGGTAGTCCTCAATTCAATACCAGCGGGTTGGCCAAGAGGGCAGCCATCACACAAATCCACCAGGTCCAATTGGTTGAATGGAGCAGCTCGTAATGTGGCCTGGAGGGGGCAGCCTAAGAGAGGTGCATTGATAGCCTCATGGCCAGTAACGCAGGTGCCCTTTCTAGTCCCTCCTTTTCCTGGAGAGCAACTAAGCCTGTAGGTGCCACTGGCCAGGGTTGATTTCTGCCTCTGGTGGTCTTGGTGGGCCCCACATGCTGGCTTGCCACCCCACCGTAAGGGTTGCCTCACGTCCCGTCTCTGCAGGCCGCTGCCCGTGGGGGTGACATGCGACAAGCCCCACTAAAGTCCCCCTTTGCACATGCCATACCCTTTTACCAGCACGGCGACCTCTCCCCTTTGGGCCTAAACACACAGTCCAATCATTGCACTGACCTGCCTCCTTGGGGTGCTTTGCGACTGAATCCTCAGTGTTACTAGATGCCCAAATAGCCGTGGTGGCAAAAACACCCACTTCTGTCTGTGATTGGCTAGAAGATTGTACCTCAGCCTCTCAGACACAGACCTGACCGGGGGGGGGGATCCTTGCACTTGTGACCTCCAGGCTTCATTATTGCTCCTCACCATCTCTAGGAATTAAACCACCCGCCCTGAAAATGCTCCAGCTGGTACCAAGTGTGATAGCCATCAGCTGAGCAACGCAGGCTGCCCTGAACACATCGCTCTGGTCTCCCCACTGGCTCCCCAGCAATACAGAATGCAGCTCATAGCGTCTGCCCGGATATTCAAACCCTCTCCAGGTTTGGTGCCAGCCCTTTCGAGATCGTTTCTCTGCCTGTGACCACAACAGCCACGTTCCCCTGGAACAATCATAGTGTCGACCAACGGGAGACGGTCAGGGGGGCAGAAGGCAGAACCCTCCCAGGGGCTGGATCCAGACTATAGAACAGCTGCAAGAGACATGCATGACCACGGACTTCACCCTGTTCAGCGCTTTCAGATGGGGCCTGGAATGGGTTACCTGGAGAGGCTGTCGAATCCCCATGAATGGAGGGACAAACTCCTGTCAGGGATGGTCTTAGTACAGTTGGTCCTGCCTTAGTGCAGGGGGATGGAGCAGCTGATCTCTTGCAGTCCCTTCCAGGCCTGCATTTCTGTGATTCTATGATTTACCCTACCTGAGGAGCTGGCCCTAACTTTCAAACCCATCAGACCACTTGTAAATCTCAGATCAGACCCTCCTTGCCCCAGGCTGCTCCCCACTAGCAACCACCTCTCTGCAGCAAGGTGCTTTACTTTTCTTTAGTCTCTACCTCCCTCTGCCCCAGGCTTTATTGTATGCATTATGTAGCTCTTGTATTTGAATTAGAATACTGTAGGATAGTAAATATAAAACAGTGATTCTTGTTCTTGGATCGCATGCTACTCCTCAAGAAGGAAATCTGTTTGGGCCAAGAAACTCTGCACCAGCTGGTGTAAACCATCACAGCTGCATTGAAGGCAATGGACTATGTCAATTTGCACTAAGTGGAGTCTAGCCCTTGGTTTCTGCTTGCAAGATTTCTTCTCATACCTTCTTTCAGAAGAGGCAGTTTTGTCCCTGTACCCTTTCTGTGGGGGTGTGGATCCATGTCCCAAAACCACTCTTGTCCCAAGAGCCATGCTTTTCAGAAGTGGACCCTCACAGCTCCAGCTGAGCTCAGTGAATGGAAGATGCTGTCTAGAGATAATTTTTTAAATTATAATTTATCCTTTTAATTTGGTAGAGGTGGATGGACTTGGGCATGGGCGGTCCTCCCATCAAGGAGGACAGCAGAAGGAGTGCCACGCAGATTAGAGACCAAGGAGAACACTGCCTTCTTCCTGACACGGAGCAATTGTGGGTGCAGGGAGCAGTAAAGGAGCTGGAAAGGAGCAGCTACTGTCACAGATGTATGGTATTAATATATGCCTCTTGCTAATATACTAATGCCCATATGGAGTTCCCTGCTGCAGATAATACTAACACAGCCCTTGCAGTGAGTTCCAGCCAGCTGTTTGATTTCCTTTGTCCCCTGCTCTTCAACATGCAATAAGGGAATTCAGAGACAGAGCAAATATGTGCAAAAGTGGCAGGGGAAAAAAATTAGACTTTAGGAAAACATGCCAGGCAAACGCCTTTTGGTTGTGATTTACAGTAGGATAGTTTCCAGTGTTTTCCCCACAGTGCAGACGAAGGATTTCCTGTCCTCCATAGCAACAATCTTGCATTGACTGAATAACCGGCCTCTGCCAATAATCCTTGCAGCAGTATGAAAAGTTTTAAAGTGGCACCGCTTTGTAGCTCACACGCTTTAGTCGCTTCTAGCTCTTTTACCCCAAATGTCCTTCCAGCTTTTAATACACACCCCTTTGCGTGTGAAGGAAAACAGTCTGAGGGCTGGGGAACCAAGATCATCACTCAGTGTCCCTGCGGCGTTACACTCACTACCAAGGAGCAAGTCAGATGTATAGTAGCTGAGGATCTGGCCCTTTAAAAGAAGTAGCCTATCAACAAGAGGAGAGGCCTCGGTGGCAGTAGCATTTTCTTTGCTCACCATATTTTATTTTCAGTGTAACCAGAAGGAAGTTTGGCTTTGAGTTTATGCAGATTTGGACCTTGATTGTTTTCCAGCTGACACAGCAAGTCAAACACTTTCTATATTATTAAAAGACAGCTCCCGGGGGGTACATCAACATAGTTCCACTAGTGTCCATAGGGCTCCACTCATTTACACCAGTGAAAATCAGGCCCTACCTTGTGAATACATAAGACTGCAAGTAAAACTCGGATCACACCCCTTGGCCACAGCTAAGCAACCACCTGGTGCTTTACACTTAAAGGGTCTGCATGCAATGTGTTCTCAGAGGGAGGAATCAAGCGTGCCCAGCAGAAGCGAAAAGGGTAGAAGTAACCAGCTCATTGAACGAGCTCCTCCAATATCTCCCTGAATTCAAACATGCATTGCTTTCCCCGAGCCCAGAATCTGGGCCCTGATTCAGAAAGATACTGAGGTATGTGCTTCAGCTCTGGTAAAGGACTTTCCTGAGCGGGAATGGATTAAAGCATGTACCCAAGTGCTTTCCACAACCAGAACTGGATGGGTAGCAGCTTAGGAGAATATCTTTCAGCAGCTCCCTGGCATAAACCATGAGCCCTGAGTGTATACACAGAGTTTCCAGATTTTTTTTTTTTTTTTTTGGGGGGGGGGGGGGGGGAGAGGAGGTGGGAGGGCAGATGGGGGGAGAGAGTCTTGAGCCTGCTTTAAAACACAGACATTCACAAATTCAAAGGAAAGTTGAGTTGTGTTAACCCTATAGCGCAGGATCCCTGCAATAGGACAAACAATTCAGACCCACATGGCAGGCTAGTTTTAAATGCATGTGAAATGCTTTTCTGCCACTCCTTTCGTACACACTGACCCCCACTCACAAAAGCATTCACTCAACAGAACAGGCTGGGAAGGTTGGCAAACAGCAGCGAGACAGACTTTACAGACTGTCTGAGGAAACAAAACCCAATGCTGAGACTATGTGACTTAAAGAGCCAAGCAAGAGCCCAGCTTCTGTACTGTGAGGAGTTGCCCCCCTTCCTCTGGGGAACAGCTAAGGCCTCCATTTCAGTGGCTGAGCCAAGAAGAGATGAGAGGAGGCTGGTTAAAGCACTGCACTGGGACATAGAAGATCTGGGTTCCATTCTCAGCTCTGCCACAGACACCCTGTGGGACCTTGGACAAGTCACTTAATCTCTCTGTGCCTCAGCTCCCCATCTGTAAAGCTGTCGTAGATGGGACTGTCACTTAGGCCCAGATCCTCAAAGGAAGTTACATGCCTAACTCCCATTGGCTTCACCTTAATACCTCTGAGGATCTGGGTCTTACTGTGTATGCCCTAAACCCAGCACAATGGGCCCTGGATCTCAGTGCAGGGTGCTTGGTGCCAATTTAATACAAATGATAATAAATACCAGAAACAAGTAAACATCTTCATGGGAAGTAGCTAATTCAGGGTCTTGCAATGTGAGAGGGGTGTAGCCTATAGGATGGTTTACACTCAAGTTAGGATTGGGGCCTAAATCAACTTGAGTGTAGAGGATTATGGGGAATTGAATTTCCTAGCATGAGAAAGTTAGAGATAAGTTGGAGATACAGTGTTATGGGCAAGTAAGAGGTAGCAAGGACATGAGCCAGGCTTGGGTGACCTTTATGATTTGCTAAGAACTGGTTTGAGCAAGGTTTTTAATGAGTGTTTTGGAGAATTGTGAATGTCTTATTAAAATGTTATCTATATTTATCAAATAGGAAGGACATTGGGGCAGCTAAATTGGTTAGTCTCTAAGGTGCCACAAGTACTCCTTTTCTTTTTGCGAATACAGACTAACATGGCTGTTACTCTGAAACCTGTCATTGGGGCAACTGTTCATTGAAATAATGTGTATTTTAAGTAGCCAATAAGGAGGTGGTAGAAATATAATTGTGATAAGGGTCAGTTTAATGTTAATTAGTGTTACAATGGATTATAAAAGGAGTAGCCTTGCTAAATTGGGGGAGAGTTCCACTTGACATCTAAAGGTTACTGTTAGCTTCCAGGATTATAAAGCTGTCCTCCATTCTGTCAGTGGGCTGGTCCCCCACTGATACACTCCAGGATAGAATGGTGTAAGTATAATTGTAGTCTTGTGTAAGTGGCATTTGCATGCCTGTTTGCTTAGCTGATCATTTTCCTTTTTTTAAAAGTTTAGTTTTAGCATTAAAGTGTCCCCTAGTGGTCCTCTACTAAGCAAATTTTCTGTAACTGACCTAGAGGCTCGTACCTGAAACCTAAGTTGGATTTTATGACCCCCTTGTCTTGAACTCAGTATTAATTGGGGATATTTCAACATAAAGGTTACAGAGGAGGATAGGATCGGGATGCAAACTAGCTCCCCCTTCAGGAAAGGCAGTGAACTGCATGAGATCTAAAGCACTACACAAGCGATTACCTTCGAGATCCTGGCTGCAGTGCAGTCAGCTCTATTTTCTACCAGTTTCTTGGGGTCTGGGATCAGCGCTCCTTGGCCATGGTCGCGTCTCAACCATTTCTTCAGAGAAGCACAAATTGAAAAAGGACTTTCTTCAGTAGCTCTATCCCACATGGAGCAGCTAGCCTCCTCCGCTACAGCTGGCTGTCGTCACAGAATGTTGGGTCACGCCCTGATCCCTCTGACCACAAACGGGGGCTCGGCAGTGTTCATTGCTCATGTGATGTCTGCAGAAGCTGTTCCTCTTTCTCTTGTTATGATCGATTTTGCTAAGATGACTGCACATGCCAGATCCTCTATTAAAGCCCACCAGAATGTTCTTGGCCTGCTCCTGGTTCTTTCTGGGAAATTCTAGTTTGCCGTTATTGGAAAATTATTTATATTACAGTAAAATTCCCTGACTGAGAGCAGTGCCCCATTGCTCCAGGGAGAGACTGTCCCAGCCCCAAAGAGTTTACAGTGGACAATTAAATTTATGGGTGGGAGAAAAATAGTTACCCACATTTTACAGATGGGGACCTCAGGCACAGAGAGACTGATGAAACCAATGGGAGTTAGGCATCTAAATACCTTGGAGGATCTGGGCCTAAGTGCAGGGGTGCTGAGACCCATTGAATCAAGCTGTAAACCCTGTACATGATGGAAACCACTTCAAACTAGGAAGTGCGGCAGCACCCGTAGTTCCAGCACCTCTGCTGAACTGACCTTCTCAAGGTCACACAGTCTGGGACAGAACCGGGACACACTGTTGCCTGGAGTCGAGCACCCACAGAGACAGCACCCAAAGAACCACCAAAGGTTGAACCTAGAGCTCTTCAAGTCCTAGCCCAGTCTCTAACCACAAGACTATCCTTCCTCCCACCAGTGGAGAGCGCACCCAACACTTCACTGAAGTTCTATAGTGGCTTTTCCCACTAACATCCCCAGCTTCTGTGAACCAGCCCCACCTGCCCTTTGTATTTCCTGTTTCCCCCTCCCCAAATCCCAGGGGCGAGGAGGAGAGAGAGAGGCGCGCGCCCATGGTCTCCCCTCCCACCCCATGGCCGTACAGTGAATTACCAGCATTGACACACACTGCAGGGCTCACACCCAGATGGAAGGTGAGAAACAATGTTTCTTAAAATTAAACTCAGGTCTTGTCTTCACTACAAAGCTTTGCCAGTAACACGTGCCTTGTGTCAGTACAGCTTCACACGCATCCATGCTCCACTTTGAGTCCCACTGACAAACTCCTATAATAGAGCTGCAACCCACCAGTCAGTAACCCCTCATCAGACTCAGAAGAGTTCATACAAGTTCATAAGCTGGCCATGGACTGTGTAGTCACAAAATACAAAGCAGCACACTCTAGGCACAGCATGCTTCAGGCCTCCTCCTGTATCTGCACAACGCCCAGTGAGCTCTGGTAAATACTCTTGTGCCAGGCTGATTGCAAGCGCCGACAGAATGTCTACTTCCTCCCTCCACTGTGCTGGTTACATTTCCCCCTTGGCATCACAAATATTCTGTAAAACACAACATGCAGCAACAGCAGTGGGAACGGCTGGCTCTCTCAGATCCAGCCTGGCCATAAGCCATCTCCATCGCCCCTTTAATCAGCCCAAGGCACGCTCCATGGTCAGCCAGCATCTGCTCAGCCAATAGCAAAACCTTCCCTTGCTGCTGTTGTCCATGTGCCCTGCGTTTGGCGTCTGGAGCCAGAGAACCAAAGGGCAGGCTGGGTCCCAGAGATTCACAATTGGTATTGCAACCTCTCCTGTGTGAACGTGGCAGCCCAGAAAAAATCTCCCTGCTGGCTGCTTTTGGAAGAGTCCAGTATTCCTAAAGAGGCAAGCGCTATACACCCTCCCTGACCAGCCAACACTAAAAATCAGTGAAACACCCTGGGTGCTCCACCAGCGCCTGTGTAACTATGGAGAAGTCCCCCATTTCTGTATTCAGAGGTAAGGCACGGGATGTGATGCTCCCATCCATCTATTATTTCCTGCATATTGCCCAGAGTCCCAGCCCTGCATAGCAGAACCCACTGAATGGCCCTGGAGCACCTGGAGGGGACAAATCATCCCACCAGAGATTTCCCAGCTCCAAACTGGCTCTCTGCGGCGTGATGGCCACTCATTTCTTCACTGCCAAAGCAGCTCTCATTCTCTAGCATCTCTGGGCTGAGGAGCTGGGGCAAGCTCGACCCACAGATCCAGGAACGTGGCCTTACATATCAAAAAGTTCTACAGCTGATCCTTCCACAATCTGACCCCCCCCTTCCCTCCCCCCCACCCTGATGCTCATTTCACAGGCCCAAAACTGCCACGTTGGGGCATGCAGCTGGCGAGTGAATGCCTACAGCATTATCCCCTCCTTAGCGGGATCATTCTCACTGCTGCACACCCGTCAGCCCTAGTGACAGCTGTAGTTCCCCAAACACAAAAGAACCATCCAGCTCGTCTCAAAAACCAGACCAGGGAGCTCGGCTGATCTGGTCAGCGTCTCTGCCAGCAAGATAGTGGAGGTTGAAAACCAGCGCGAGGAAGAGCAAGTTACAGGGCAGCACTGTTGGAATTTTTTAAAAGGATGCAAAAAAAATAACAATTCTGGGCTGCAACAGAGGGAATTATGGGAACTTGACCCCAAACTCCCACAATTTCCTGAGGAGCACTGGCTCCTGCCCCCCAGTGCACTGCAAAAACAATTTGCAGGAGGCAGCGCACTAGACAGTGTCATGGGAGAAACTGGGACATTTCCCCACAGTGCCAGACATCTTTTGCTAATTCAACCAGTCACTGAGGCTGTGCAGCACCGGCAAAGGCAGCCAAATACGGACGTGTTCTAGTGACACAGCAGGATGAGCAGCTGTAGGCCGGCAGAAATTACACCAGTACAACTTCCTGGAATAGATGTGGCATTAGATTCTGCAGATAAGCCCCACTGAACAGCGTAGAACCGGATGAGTCAGGATAGCAAACACGCCCCCTAAGTTAGTTTTCCTCCTCCAGGACAACTGCCCATATTCCTACACCGAGCTCAAAAGGAGGAGAGAGAAGTGACTCTGGAGCTACAAGCCACGCACCGCAGCAACAGTCTCTCTACTGCATGTGATCTCAGGCCCCGATCTGCTAACACCAATGCAAAGGCTCAGCTCTATGCACATGTGTAAAGGCAAGCTGGTGGATAAGCACAACCAGAACAGAAACTCCTGAGCAGGATCATACCTGAAAGCTGGTTCTGCTGTTGCTTCTCCGTGTGACCCCCATGAGTCACGGAGGTGGTTTTTAAAACCCTCTTTATTTTTAACATACATCACCTCCTCCTGTCCTACCTTATCACCTCTATTTTGGTCCATTTGTTCTGCCAAAGGCTTAGGCAAGGTCCAGCTCCAAGGAAAATCAAATCAAAGCAAACATTAGCCAATTAGAAAACATTGCCTCACTGTCTTGTGTCATCTTATCATGACTGCCCACAAGATTTATGGATGGCTGGGTTGTGTGGGCAGCAGCTTGTTGTTTGGTGCCAACACATTTCTCTAACCTACTGCATGAACGCAGAAATGGCAGCCTAACAGATGTGCCATTTAAACAGCTGGATTGTCCAGCAACCCACTGATACTTATAGTCATGCTGTAAATCCATGCCACATATTGTTAGTTACCAGCTGTAGACGGCTGTCCAAGCCTGCCACCCACAGGATTGAAAGGAGGCCGGAGGGGGAGAGAACTAGGATGACCAGATTGCAAATGTAAAAATTGGGACAGGAGGTGGGGGCGGGGGGGCCTACAAAAGTAAAAGCCCCAAAATCAGGACTGTCCCTATAAAAGCGGGACATCTGGTCACCCAAGGGGGAACCCACAACCAGTTGTATTCCCACAGCCCATCAGGAAATCCATTATACCTAGGGCCCTTTCAGAGGTCAAGGCCTGATTGTGATCAAGTTAAAGCAGGACCACCTCCCCAGTGACACTGATGTGCGTTTTATATGGATGTAGCTATTACTGTGCAGGCAGGGGAGTAACTATACCAGCATAATGTACCTTTTATACGGCTAGAACCACACCCACCAGAGGGTTACCACCAGTATTATTTCTATTAAACACCCCCACCACACACACACACACACCCCCAACCTCTCTAACTGAAACAGCTATATCAGCACAACCTAACTGCAGATCAGCCATTTAAATTACAGCATTGCAATGACTGATCAATGACGTTTTAAGTGGGAATCTGTCATTAAAGTTGCATGCGTAAGCTGGGTTTGAAGCATGTGTAACCTTTCCAATGCTAGCTTTACAGAGAAAATTCAAACCCCAGGCAATGCAGAGTTATGGTCACATTTCTCACACAAGGCACTTACACGCTGTTAACTTTAACACTGCCCCAGTATGGAACAATGCAGCATTCCCTGAAAAAAGATCAAGCAAATACACCAGAGAGGATGTCCCTCAGGGTGCTCCCAAAAGAAAACTCACAAAGTTGTGTTATGCTGTATTGTCAACCGCCAGCGTTCAAAAATGACAAGACTGGCTTAAAACCTCCCCAAGAGATTTCTTAAAAAAAAAAAGTATATTTTAGGTTCTGGTTTATTCGCTTTCTGTATTTTTAACCTTTTCAATGCACTTGGACGAAAGTTTGAAGATGTGACCCAACCAGGAAAGAGCTAGAAACTTCCATAAAAAAAAAATGGGGGTGGGGGGGAGAGGAAGAAGAGGGGAAGGATAAGATTTTTATCCCCCACTCACCTGATTCCAGAAGCTGGGGCTTTACGAAACACCAAATATGCAAGAGACAACAACGCTGCTTAGGCAAGGTCCTTTCCCAAAGTGTTAAAAGGCACTAGATCTCCGCTAGGGGAATCAATTGTACGTTGGAAAGTGACAAGGAAAAGAACAGAATTAAGGAACTGCATTCACCCACCATATATTTCAAGTGGCCCAGATAATAAAGCCCTAACATGAATCACAATAGTTGTCAGGGTGACAGTCTCCCAGGGTTACAGAACCAACCCACTAAAATTCAGGGTAATATGATTATTTTAACTTTAGGAGTAGACAGAAGTCAGGTTTATAGTGAACACTCAGTTACAATCTTAACTATGGTGGAGCAGCTGCCCCTCCGTAGCGTCACTATGGCCATCAGGTCAGTAGCCACCAGCCTCAGCCAGGAGCATCCAGTGGGTATTTGCTGGAGAACTAGTGCCCTTCACTGGCTTGAAAGCTGGTCAGCTCCCTCCCTATAGGTACATACAGTATATGGAGTGAGGTTCTGGGAGCACAGAGCATCTGCCTGCTACCGCACACGCGCCTCTCAAGATGCGGCTGCTCTCAGGAAAAAAAAAAAAAAAAAATACAATAGCATCCTCTGCTGGCTGCTATTACTCTCTGCAGTCACTGAATATACTGTACTCACTTCTTCCAGCCAAACTGCTGGCCACCAGACCTCTGAAGGTGGACAGAGGCAGCTCAGGGTAGGCCCACAGCCTGATCTGCAACAGACCACTCCCCTTGAGGACTGTGGGGCAGTAGGCAAGTCATCTGGCAGCCCAGCACCCATTCAGACCAGGGAGAGTCCCACTCGAGTCCAGGAACTATTGCTTGCAGGTTGCTTTTGAGAAGGGAGGGATATTATTTCAGAGAATAAGGTGGTTACAGATAGACAACATGGCCAACTAATAGCCACTTTTCCTGGTAATGCTGTTTTTCCACTGGCCCCACAATTCAGCTGGTGACAGAAGTGTTTCAAGGCACCTTTGTCAGGCTCGTATTTCACCGGCTCTAGGCTGTCAGCTGGTGGGACACATGGGTTTTCAAACAGATCACTGATAGCCCCTAGCACGAGGGAGAAAGCAGTACAGACTGCTACAAATTCTGCAACCCAAAGCCCCATTGTCAATTCTGACAGTCATGCCCCCCTGTTGCAAGAGGTGGCCCAGATGAACTACTTGTGGGCTGGGAGCCTGGAAAGCTGTTGCAAACCATATAAATCTTCAAAGCAAGGGGTCCCTGCTTTAGATGAAGTGCGGCCAAGACAGGCCATGACCTTTAGGCTTTGTCTAAGGCCATGTGTACACTTACAAGCTTACAGCTGCACCACTGTAAGATTGCTCATGTAGCCCCATTATGCTGACGGGAGAGCTCTCCCGTAGACAATAAAACCAGCTCAAAGAGCAGCAGCAGCCGTCATGTCAGTGGGAGAGTCTCTCCTGCCAATGTAGCACTGTGCACATGAGCACTTATGCCGGCAAAACTTATTTCGGCCGGGGGGGGGGGAGGGGGGGTTCTTTCACACCCCTGAGCAACAAGAGTTTTGCCTACGTAAGTGCTACTGTAGACATAGGCTTAAGTCACAATGGAGCATGAAATATACCCAAACTTGAGACAGGAAACCCCATCCCAAATCTAACTGATGGGAAAGAGCATTGGACAGCTGTAGCTTTTACCATAGGAAGAAGCTGAGGACAGAGACCCTATATGGTTTAGGCTGATCAGTGATCTGGGCAGAAGAAACAGACAGGATCCTGTAACCAAACTGTACTCACGCCAGAGCCTGAGAGAAATGCTCATCACCATGGTGATGAGCAATGCTACTGCAACGGAGTTTACTATTTTGACATGAACCAACTGGATAAAACCCACCAGATCTAGACAATTACTGACGCCACTGATTCACTTAGACCTACAGTTTTAAATATTAGTTCTTGCTAAAGATTATCCCATCTCTTTCCTCGGTAAGCAAAGAGGCCAGTGTAGTGTTTTCTTAAATCCACAGCAGGAACCCACGCAGGAGAGGGCTGGAGAAAGGTTTAGACCAAACCACTACTGAAAAGCGGAGATACACTGGGGGTAGTGCTATTGTCCCTCTTCCCAGGAAACCTCTTGGACAATGTCAGAAGCGAGCAACTTCAGCTCTTACCAGAGCCAGGCACTAGCCAATTAAACAGGTGGCAAAACATCTGCAGCTAGATGAACTGTGGCTACAGGAGGTGTAGTGGATATGCCTTAGTGTTTTACTGATGGCAGGTGTGTAATGAAACCCTGAGTTTAAAAGAAGAGTAAAGCAGGCTTTGAGAGACTACTCAGCCTCTACATTCATAAGCCAGCACCAACCAGGCAAGTTTATTTTCCTTCTTTAAAAAGAAGGTGTTCACAGATGTATACTTTGCCCATTTTAGGACTTGGCTGATCCTTTCCTATACCCCCCTCCCAGCAGTGTTACACCTACTTAACCCATCCTGTCAGGCTGCAAACTCTTCAGGGCAGAACCCTGTCTTAAGGCAGCACCTGGAACAAGACCACAGTCCTGCTCTAGGGCCTATAGGACAAGCAACAGAGCAAATCTGTTGGACTGCCTGTTGTGTTAGATTCCACCCATCTTGGAAAGGTGAAAGGACTGATGCTGGATGGAGGCAGGGACACAAGAACAGGATGTAGCAACTGAGCAGGGGGAGGAGGAGTGTGGCTAGTTATATGATTACCAAACTGCTTTTTAGACAGGGCCACACACTTTTACTGCCCAGCTAAACTGATCCTGCTTAGGTCATGTGGTGACTGATTGATTTAAAGCTACTGGATTGGAACTCTTGAGACCTGGGTTCTCTTCCCATCTCTGCCACTTGCCTGTTGGAGGACAGTGGGCAAGGCGTATCATAGCTCCATGCCTTAGTTTCCCCATCTGTAAAATGGGGACAGTGATATTGCTCTTTTGTAAAGAGCACTTTGAGATCTGATGAAAAGCACTATACAAGCACAAAGTATACGGTGGAATAATGAAATTCAGCTGTTTACAGAAGGTTGTCCCACGAGAGATCCGTTTGCCTATGCTTGCACTAACAATAGCCAGTCCACCTGCCACCCTGAGCATACCAAAGATGTTAAGGAGTACTTGTGGCACCTTAGAGGCTAACAAATTTGAGCATAAGCGTAGCTCACGAAAGCTTATGCTCAAATAAATTTGTTAGTCTCTACGGTGCCACAAGTACTCCTTTTCTTTTTGCAGATACAGACTAACATGGCCGCTACTCTGAAACCTATCAAGATGTTGTATTTCTTTACGACAACCAACCTGAGCTCAGCTACCTGTTAGAGGAAAGGAAAGTGCCAGGATGCAAAAATACAGCAAGAAAGCAGATCTTCAAGGCAGGAGGTCAAGTCTACCAGCCATTTTAGTTCAAGAGTCTCAAAAAAACCCTTCAGGTTTCCTATTGGATTGCGTTGTGCAACTTTTTTAAAAATCTTAGTTTGTAAGAAGATAGATAATCAGACCGTAAGCAGCTGTACCAATTTCAGTCTTGTTGTTGCCTTCTAATTGCAACAATCTCAGGTTAGAATGATATTCAGTGTATAACAGCTTTTCATGATATGAAGACAATTTTCCCCTAAACTACTTGGGGGTTTAAATCCCATATACAAATGGGATATTATACAAGGCCATTTAGTTTATAGAAACACACTTCACAGTATTAGACATCTTTATTTTTGCTGAGTGTACAAATACTGAATGTAGTTATAGAAATCCAAAATACACTGTAGTAGAAATCTATGAAGTGGAATGTATTTTACCTTATAAAATTGCTTAAGAATGTACATAAGACCCTCCCAAATATGAACTTCTTTAACATGGTTTAGGTTAGAGACAGATTGCAATACCACCTTGATTTCATTCACGTGTCACCCTTGGAAAGAATTGCCCCTTTTTATCATTAGAAAACTGGTCAACATTCTGGAATCTAGTACTTGTACTTTTTGCTTACCTTGAGATATTAACTCTCAACAAGAAATTAGCTACATCCAAGTAATTCATATGCAATTCAGATTTCATTTCTACCATGGAAGCCAATACATTGGCATCAACATGGTTAAGTATTAGTCAAACAAAATGTTTGAAACAGTGTATTTATATATTTTAACCTAATGAAGTCAAGCTAAATATAAATTTTCCCATGGCTGTTGAGTGCAACTGATGCTGTTTTCACATTAAGGCGCTTTAGTTGTTCTTGAACAAGTCAATGCAGCTTTGCAGGAGAGAGACACTGTTCTGGAAGGGAAGACAGTTAATTCTGAGTGAGAAGCATGGGATCGAAAACAGGCACCAAATCAATTCTCACTCCAGAAACAAGTGAACTTAGCAGTTTTGATGTTCAGAAATGGAAAAGCTGAATTTTCTGTACTCTGTCTGAAAGCTACATTTAGTATCATCACTACAAAGACCACTAGAAGGATGCTAAAGTTGCACAGACAAGCAATCAAGTTAGGAAGTACCAAAAGTAAGGTTGCTTGTGCAATGTTAATTCTGCCCCTTGAAGTGTGCATATATAGTCCTTAATTATGAGATCGCATACTATCCTCCTCCACCCACAGGGCCCATCTCATTCAGTGCTCACTATAAAACAAGTATTTCCAAGATCTTCTGTGCAACTTGTGAGAGGAGGTACCATCCCCATTTTACAGCTGGGGAACTGAGGGGCAGGGAGATTCAAGGCCAGGATAGGCAAGTATCCACTAACTGTGGGTGCCTGAATGATTAATGCCCTACATGAGATACCTGCAGTCTGGTTATTCAGAGGTACTGAGCACTTGCAGCTCCCATGGACTATTTGGAGGTCTGAGTGCTGAGGTGTCTCAAGTTGGGCTCTCAGAAGATGAGGAACACAGTGGCCACCTCTGAATTTAAGCGATTGTGCAGCAGCACAGAGAGTCTGTGGAAGAGACCCAGGAGAACTGGGTCCTATCTTCTTCCTGTAGCATTCTCTACACCTTTCAATTACTCCAGCAAATGAGGCAGGGGTCCTTCAAGCAGCCTCATTATCTGCACTGGGTATTCAATACCCGAGCATCCTCCATCCTGCACACAGAATAAGGCAGAGGCCTGTTGCATACTAACTTTTTCAATCATGTAATTAAAGACTATCATACACAGGGGCCAAACCAATCTGGCTTTTCCTAGTTTTAGTACTTGACTCAAACTGAATTTTTAAAAAGGTTTAAAAATGTAATTTCTTAGCTTTACAAAGGAAAGAACAATCCTCCAATGTGCAACCAGAGTAAAAAGAAATTTCATCAGGGAAAAGGTTTGGCAGTTTACGTGTTCCCAAACATGGCGTTACAGCCATGCACTTTCTACATTAGGGAAAGAGCGCGCTTACCTTTGCATGCTTGATTTCCAGCTCAGCCATTTCAATTAGATTTTTACGAAAGGCTGCTATTCTCTTCCGCTTGAAGCTGATCAGTTCTACAAACACAGGAGGGTGGGAATATGAACATTAAATTCTGGGGAAGTGGGGAACATAAGGACTTGCCCTGTGCTCCCCACCCTCACTGCACACGGTATCAGTCTGCCAAACTCAGGGTTTTTATTGGCAAAGTTTACATTCTTATGGTTGCAAGTCAAGCCATCCTAGTGTGATTCAGACTACAAGCAGCATTCAGCACTCAGAACAAGTTTGCTACCCCTGCCTAGCTCCTCCTCTGAAGGATAGTGTCCCCAGGGAATTGAAGTTCTGGAGAGTAGACCCAAGGAATAGCCCTACAGCCTCCTGTTTCCTCCTAGAAGGAGAGTATAAAAGCAATAGAGTGGCACCTGTACAATAGCCCAGGGAGACTGACTCTAGGATTGTACCACAGGAGAAAGGGAGCTACCTCCATTTAAACCCTGCTTAACGTGGGGCTGACTCCACATGTAAGGAATCAGCAGAGGGAAAGTGCCGCTTACCTGATCTAGGAAGGTACTTGGAATGGCTGGCAGACAATGGGTCGCACCTCCTCTCTGCATGGAGGTAGGTCAGGCAAGAGGGACTACCCATTGCTGGACTGCCAGACATTCTAAAAGCACAAGAGAACCCACCATGAAGCATGGGGGCCCCCCCCAAACACAGCACCCACTGGACAGCGCTTCGTTCACCTCATCTGCTTATGTATTTGCATCCCTTCCCTCATCCCTTGCGTGCTTAGCCCTAGATTAAGCTGTCTGGAGTAGGAACCTAACATCTTTGCAGAACCCCTAGCATACACAAAAGATTGGGGAAATAAATGAAAGGATTACGTTAGAGAGACATTGACTAGATACTCTAGATAGTCCAGCAGAAAGGGGAGTCAACTGGTTTTTGCTTTAAGAAAAGCACACTACTCTAGAGTTAGGTACATACTCCTAAATAGCAGTGGCTGAATGCAAGGCGCAGTAGGTTATTAGAGTAGCCAGAGTTTTAGTCGTTCATGCTGCAGTACTACAGGAACTTTTATGCAAAGTTAGTACTTTGCAGAGTGCTTAGAGATCCTTAACCGGGTGGGAGGTAAATGCTGGATTTAAGTAATGATTTAATATGTAAAAAAATACAGCAGCACCAAGAGGTGAAGTGACAGCAAGTCAGAGGCAGATCTCCAAGTAGAACTGAGTTCAGTTCTCTGCTCGAGCTGCTAGATCACATCAGTGCTCTAGAGTTGCATCGTTATGCATCTTAACGTGTGCTCAGTTTGTGATGCATGTACTAAACTTGATTTTTATGAAAGTCAAGGCTTTTTTCCATCAGACTTCTTCAGAAGAGTCACTCCAGATGTGACATTTCAATCCTGTACTCCTGAGGTGGCATGTGCAGTTCTCTGACTGTATTATTTGGCTACAAGAGAAGCTGCAGTCATGTACATTTACGTTCTGGCCAACAGCATGTGCATTCCCAGATCTCTCCTGCCCTTGTGCAAAAGGGATACAGATGATCCCGTGAGGGTATGGCTGACCTGTAAGCTCTGCCCTAGAATGCCCCTCTTAGCCAGAAGAACAGCCTTGGGAGCAGGGATTGTTGGGACCAAGACCACTTTCCTCTTGCATGTTTTACTAGCGTGCTTGGACTCTGATCAGAAAAGTTTCACCTTGTTTTCCATTAGATACCTCTCACACCAGATGGCTATGACTCAAATAATGCTCTGAATGGACCACTGATCTACACCTATTCGGGCACCTTGACTTCGCATAGCTGAAGGGATTTAGTTCCAAAGTTACCCTTGGGGGGAGGGAGATAGCAAGAACAAAAAGCTTCAACCCAAAAGGAAAACAGGACCATAAAAGCAGCATAAGAATAGGCCCGTTCTTTCTTCAGTATTACAATGATCTGCTTAGTTTGAAGAACACCAGATGACTGAACGTTTAACTGAGGTCACCAATTATTAGAAAGGAATATTTCGGGATGCTGAGACTTGTCCATGTGGTGTAAAACTTGTTCACTTGACTATCTTACTCAGAAAGCCTGCTAGTCTAGCGAGAAGAGTGAGGAGAAATGGGACTTCTGAGCGAGCTGTGGACCAGTGCTCTGTGGAGTTACTATGGAGAAATTCCCCCTAAGAGGCCTTGGAAGGATGCAGAGGATCAATGGAATTTAGTGCGTGGTGATGATGTTTGCACCTTCCTTTGCAGACTCTGAAAGCTTCTCAAACTTCTGACAGCAGTCCTGCTGATGTGCTTCTGCCAGCCTGACATCTTTACTTTTCAGTCTAGCTTTGTCCAGGGCTTTGTTTGAATTTTCATAGTCCGCAAGACTCCGGGTACGTCTGTATAGGAGATCCTTTAACAAAAAATAAAAAGGAGTAGTCAGATGTTACTCTTATTTATATCAACAGTGTCTAGAGAAATTGGTTCTGGATTCTGTGCTTCGGTTACAGAGTAAGGCAAGCAATAAGCCTCACACAAACTGTACTTATAAGCCAGCAGAGCACTTATCCTACCTCTTTTTCTGCAAAGCACATAAAAGAGACTGAAAGTAGCTTTGCAGTTCAACAGCAGCTATTTATGGATGCCTACAACAGATGCTCCAGGAGAGTCACTTTACACTTATTTTAAAATGTTAAGCTACTGTCCCTCTCTCCTTCATCCTAAGGAATTTTATCCACATCTTCAGAACCTTGGGGTTGCCTTTCCTTCCTTACAAGCATCCATATCTTGGACAGAATTCTTCTGCTCAAGGAGGATTAGGCAGGACTTTCTGAAGCCATTAATGTCACTCCTTAAGCACCTAGAGATACACTAGCACTGTATTTAAACTAATCTAGAAATACTTTACAGAACAGAACGTTATTTTGTACAAAAGAATTGTTATAAGGCAACAACAATGCCCTGTAAAACTACAAAGGATACTGAGGCCACTGTTTGAGTGGCTAGAGTGTTTGAATTGCACTTCTCTGAATGAGCCAATGCAGTAACATTCATTATACTCCACACACACCATGGTACAAGCCTGACGCAAACCACCAGCTATACTAGGGTTTCTATCTTCTCCAGCCCAGTGTGGCACCCTCCTTCATAACATCACCTGTACGATCAGAATGGAACACTGACCAGCAATAAAGTTTGCTCTCGAAGGTACATGGAAGGTCCCACCATAAACCTGATCTAAT
The DNA here is from genome assembly GCF_015237465.2 of Chelonia mydas. Taxonomy (NCBI): domain Eukaryota; kingdom Metazoa; phylum Chordata; order Testudines; family Cheloniidae; genus Chelonia; species Chelonia mydas. The sequence continues at coordinate 197,213,232 of NC_057851.1, forward strand.
GGAATCTGAACTCTACACCAAATCCATGACAAAGCAATGAGAAGTGGTAGGAGGCAGGTGCCATTTTTAATCTTAAACATGAAGGGTGTGGTTTTTGAAAGAACGCAGTGCTGAGTTAGTCTCTCCCCATTGAACTCTGTGGATTTACCATTACTTGAATGGGAGCAGGATTAGGACTACACTTAAGCACTTCTGAAAGTCCCACCCTAGAGCTTTATGGAAGTGGTGACAGCTCATGGTAGGTCTACACAGCAAAGAAACCCATGGTTGGCACAGGCCAGCCAATTCAGGCTCACAGGGCTCTTTTATTGCTGTGTAGGTTTCCAGCCCAAGTCTGGAAGTCAAGTTCTAGGACCCTCCCATCACAGAGGGTCCTAAAGCTTGGGCTCCAGCCCAAGCCTGGAAATCTACACAGCAATGAAAGAGCCCTGCAGCCTGAGCCCTGCATGCCCGCGTCAGCTAGCACAGGCCAGACAGAGGTTTTTCTTTGCTGTGTAGACATACCCTCAGGGGACTTAGAGCATAAAAACAGTCATACTGAATCAGACTAATGGTCCGTCGAGCCCAGTATCCTGTCTTTCGACAGTGGCCAATGCCAAATGCTTCCAAGGGAATGGATGGCAATCGAACGATCCATCCTGTTGTCCAGTCCCACCATGTGTCAGTCAAAAGCTTAGGGGAAGATTGTAACAGCCTTTTGTCATGAAAGCACACTGAATATCCAACCTGAGATTGTTGCAATTAAAGGCAAAAAACAAGACTCAAGTTGGCACAGCTGCTTATGGTCTGATCATCTTACAAACTAAGATTTTAAAAAAATGTTGCAAAACACAATCCAAAAGGAAATCTGAAGGATTTTTTTTTTGAGACAAACTAAAATGGCTGGTGGACTTGACCTCCTACCTTGAAGATCTGTTCTCTTACATTAAGTGGTTAAATAAAAGGGGGAGAGTTTTGACTTGTTGAGAGTCTCCCCATCTGACTGCAATTGCTAAACTACGTAAGCTGTCAGCTAGCAGCCCCTTGGTTTTGGAGGGAGGAGTGGCTTGTCAAGGGTCCCCTCACTTTGCTCTGAACTTCCCTACTCCATTCCTCTGGATTAAAGCCCAGAAAACATGCACAGCATGTCTATTTTTCCAGGCACAAGGGTGGGGACATGGGAGAGACTCAGGCTGTATTCCTTGTTGTGGGGTTTTTTGGGAAAAATACACGCACAAGCTCACGTGCTAAATAGCAAGTTAATAATTAAGTTACTAAGCTCAGTGAATAATACAGGACGAGCTTTAGCAGAAGTGGCTCACCTTTGCTGCTTCTATGTTGAGCATGTAGTACCTTAACAGTTCAGACAGCTTTAAGTCTTCGTCTGATGACACCCGACTCTCTACCTTCTACAGAAGAAAGGAGTAGATGGGAATGATGCAACAAGAGACAACAAAACCTAGATTTACAGCTCTTCAAAGAAGCTCTTACCCTCAGTTTTTCAAAGAGCTCAGCAACTTTCAACAAGTACCTAAAACGGAAAAGAAAAAAGCACAAAGGACAAAATCATTTTATTTATACTTCATGGAAATCTGTAATGTAGCACTTAAAGAACACAAGATTAGTTACCATTAGAGCAGAAACCTACACAAGTTTGTATACTGGTATAGGTGCAGGTTTAGACAAGTCCTTATTTGAATGAGGAAATTCGAGTACAGGTAAGAAAATGCATCAGGACTGAAAATGAAGACAGTGTGATAATATGGCAAGGAGCTTTTAGCTTTAACCTACTTATGAGAATCTACCCAAATTGTAAGCTTTGTTCCAATGGGCTTGTCTTTATGCTCTAGAGCCACAAAGAAGAGTTTAACAATGCTTACAGGACACCACTTTGAAGTGGATATTTTGCATTGCGCCACACTTACTTACACAAGTCATTCAGGCCTCGTAAACATAACTGTTCTCTCCCAGTAAAAGCTGGCCTGATAAATTAACAAATTGCTGACTTGCATTGAGAAAAGAGCCTCGGTATAGACAATTATAAGTCAGTGTTTGTCCAAACCCACAAATGCCCAATGAATGGTATCTGTGTATTCTGGGAAGATACTGATAGCTATCCCAGGCACCTTAACAGCATATAGGAAGTCTCACGTTGTGGCTGCTCCTCTAGATGTCTTAAGGACAATGTGCTCTAGTGCGATGTACTCAGGAGCTAGGAAGAAGGAAGACTGGCCAACCTGTTTACAGGTAGTCAGGCATCCCTTCCACACTAAAAATTCTGACATCACCAGAAGACAGTCATGTGTCAGACTACAGGCTCCAGGCAAAGGACATACATAGTTAGTTGCCACCATGAGTATTGGCCATGTGTGGACACATGCCACATTTACAGGCAAGCTTGTCATGCACAGGGTACAAACTTAGTTATGTTAGACAGGGCTTTTAACACATTTTGTATAATACATACAAAAGGGGAAATGACTGCGTAGGAAGGAGTACTGCAGAAAGGGATCTGGGGGTCATAGTGGATCACAAGGTATGAGTCAACACTGTTGAAAAGAAAAAACCCACCACACACAAACATCATTCTGGGATGTATTAGCAGGAGTACTGTAAGCAAGACACAAGTAATTCTTCCGCTCTACTCTGCTGATTAGGCTGCAACTGGAGTATTGTGTCCAGTTCTGGGTGCCACATTTCAGGAAAGACGTAGACAAATTGGAGAAAGTCCAGAAAAGAGCAACAGAAATGATTAAAGGTCTAGAAAACATGACCGATGAGGGAAGACTGAAAAAACTGGATTTGTTTAATCTGGAGAAGAGAAGACAGGGGACATAAGTTTTCAAGTACATAAAAAGTTGTTACAAGGAGGAGGGAGAAAAATTGTTCTTCTTAACTTCCAAGGATAGGACAAGAAGCAATGGGCTTAAATTGCAGCAAGGGTGGTGTAGGTTGGGCATTAGGAAAAAAAAAACTTCTTGTCAGAGTAGTTAAGCACTGGAATAGATTGCCTAGGGAGGCGATAGAATCGCCATCACTGGAGATTTTTAAGAGCAGATTGGACAAACACCTATCGGGGATGGTCTAGATAATACTTAATCCTGCCTTGAGTGCAGGGGACCGGCCTAGATGACCTCTCGAAGTCCCTTCCAGTTCTATGATTCTAGAAGGCTAAAACTTGGTCAGACATCCTATGCACCAAGAGTCCAAATCTGCTGGATTCAACTAGGATTCTATTTAAAAACATTAAGTGGAACTGGATATGCAGCTAAAAAGTTAAGTGTGCCATATTGATAGCACCATTAAAAAAACAGAAATAAAAACCACTAGAGATACTAATTACCAAGGAGGGGACCTCAGACAAAGCCAGGATTCAGTTTATTGTGTAACAATTACAATTAGAGTGCTGCACACAGAAGTCCAAGATCAGGTATTCACGGAATTAGTGGGTTTGCTTACTTTTTAGTGACTGTGGGCTCTTCTAAAGCCAGGTTGTTCAAGCAAGCTGAAGTGTGGATATAGTCATCTGCAACATCTGCAGGAACAAGGACAATGCTTTCAGTTTTGTCTCTAGTGACATACACGGAAATTACCTAGAAAAGGTCTGTATAAATAAAGTTCACTTTTATGGGATCTTGTCATCTTATCTGCTTTTGTGCATGCATCCTTGATTCTGTTGTAGTAGTTTACAAGAAAAATCTTCTCTTGCTCAAAGAAGTCATCCACCTCCTGAAAAGAGAATATGATCTGTTAGACCAATGGCACGGCTAGAGCAGGAGCATCTCCTTCATTTACCAATGAGTTCGGTAAGAGACTTTAAACCTTAGCCCCTATGTAGTGAATCTTGTCATTAAGTGTGGCTACACATTTCTAGCCTCCCCTTCATAGTATACAAAATGAAACCGCCAAAGCTGCTTAAAAAAGAAGTTTCCTTTTTATGCAGAAGTGATGAGGGACCCCCCCCTCCATTGTTTGCTCTCCCCCACCCTCACTCACTGGGCTGGGGTTCATGAGGGGGTGCAGGCTCTGGGCTGGGGGGTTCGCAGTGTGGGAGGGGGCTCTGGACTGAGCGTGTTGGGTGCAGGAGGGGGTGCAGGCTCTGGGAGGGGGCACAGGGCTGGGGTGCTACTTCCCCTGGGTGGCACTTTGGGTTGCTCCCTGCCTACCCCACGCTGCTCCTGGAAGGGGCTAAAGGGCCCCTGGCCCTGCCACTTTCTGCAGACACCTCCCCCAAAGCTCCCATTGGCTGGGAATGGGGAACTGTAGCTAATGGGAGCTGCAGGAGCAGCATGTGGAGACCCCTGCTTCCCTACCTCACCCACCAGGGCCTGTGCTGGCTGCTTCTAGGAGCAGCATGGGGCCACGGCAGGCAGGGAGTCTGCCTTAGCAGCAGCCCCACTGCACTGCCATGGCCAGAGCTCGTGACCAACTGGGAGAGTCCCCAGGATCGACCAGTTGATTGCAATCAATGGATTAGTGACCACTGTTCTAATGGAATGCAGCTACCATGAGAGGTTGTGTTGTGGCAGGGCAAACCTGTCCTTCAGGTACCAGCCATCATCCCCATGTAGAGTTTTGCAAACGAAGACTGGAAACTAATTTACCCATGGAAGACCAGGTCAACTTTGGTTTAGTCAGAAGCAGTGAGTCCAGGAGAACAGATTTCAGACCATCTTAATCAGAAAGAGCAGAGCAGATCCCTTCAGTGGAGCTTATTACAGTGAGCAAGAGGGGAGCACTTCCAAAGAACTTGTCAAACAGCACCACTGTGTCCTTTCCAGGACACATCTTCAGCTGGCAGTTCATACTGGTTCAAATCTCAGCCAGATCCCTAGATAGCTGGGAGGTGCTACATGCTTGTGATGTAAAGAGGCTCCAATTGATGCCCTCCATCTTGCTGCCATTGTAGGCCACTATTTATTATCTTGGGCGGGGGGGGGGGGGGCGTGTGTGTGTCTGTGTGTGTGATGCAACTGCTCAGAGTCAGCACTTGGAGAGGAGCAGGTGACCATCACAAGTCTGGCTGCACACACAGGAGAATCACTGAAGCTATCCCAATCATCCCACTAACCCTTGCTGTGTTTGAGGTGGGACATTATGATTCCATGGCAGGCTATATTTAATGTTGTGGAGAAGTCCAGCAATTTGAGTGCTTTTGAATGGCCTTTGGACAAGGCCAAAAGGAGAAGGAAAATCAGTGCCACCAACATCATTTGTTCCTGGTCTGAGACCAGACTGGTGAGGAGATTATCTGGCATCCTGGTAGTAGTTTATGGCAAATTGAAGGCAGAACTTGGAAAATTCTCTACTAGCTTTCTCTGGAGTTTAGATACTGGGCTGTAGCTAGAGATTGAGTTGAGTTACAGTGTAATACTTGCTGGTGTTCTTAAATCTGGGGAAAGAGGAGATTACCCTTCTCAAAGTACTAGCACTTCCTACAGCATGAATGGGTTGAATCAGAGAGGAAAGGAGTTCATACCAGTGCACAGTCCCTGGTACCATAATAGGCTGTCTTGTATGCAGGAAAGTTTTGCTGCAATGATTCCCAACAGCCCTTCAGTGGGGTGTACTGGTTTCTGGAGCTGAGTGGAGGCATTCCAGTACTATTAGATATGCAGACGTTTCAGCAGACCACCACATTTCTGCCCAAGAGTTAACTACTCATAGAGCAGTTTCTTTAGCAGGGTATTACTAGGTGACTCTTCACTGTGTACTGAAACTTTAGATATTTTGAGGGGGAAAAACAAAAACAAAAACCCTGACTCCTTAGATGCCCAATTGCAGTATTTAGATCCTTGGAGCCCAGGGATTTGTCGCTTTCATCCCCACCTTGCCAGTCACGTACTTCCTCTATGTAGGCAGGTTTTACCTATTCAGACACAATCAAGTGCTCTCAACTCTGCAACGGATTGGCTTAACTGATCCTTCAGACTGGATAGCAAATACGAGGTAGGTAAGTTATTGAGTATACTCTTGACAAAGTAGGTTTCTCCTAGCACCAGGAATAAAGCAATCCCACATAGTAGAAAGCAAGAGTGAAAAGGTATCAGATGGTTGTTGGAAGGGAGCAAATCTTACCTTCACGCCAGAGAAGAGGACTTCGTCAGCACTCTTCACCATACTTTTTAAAAAGCCACCAAACATTTCTTTTGTATTTTTTCTCCGAACGCTTAGCTAAAACACAACACAATAAGAGATTGTTTTAGGGGAGTAATCAGTAGTTCATTGACAAGCTTCAAGTTCAATATTGTATTGCTGTGGTCACTGCACCATACAAAGTGATGTTTGTACTGCACTAAGTTCTAGGTATATTTTAAAGTGATTGAATTGCAAGTTTCCTCTAGAATTCCTGTTTTCAAGTTGTAGCACCAAGAGGTCTTCTTGTAATGGAGACTATTGCTAGAAACATGGGAATTAAATTGGTCTTTGTGCTGAATTCATTTATGAACAAGGTGTTATAGCAGTCTTTTCCATAGCTGCAGGTGCATTCAAAATGCACCTTACTTCAATAGCTTGTATTTAAACCCCTCCAAATAAAGAGGGAATATACAAAGCAGAGATGCTATATAATGGGCATGTTACACAGGAGCCCCTACAGCTGGAGAAAGACATAGGGTTTGAGGTGCACAGGCTTTTCTGAAGCTGAATTTTATCAGGGTAGATAAAAATATTTTTTTAAATTTAAAGTACATTTTTCTTTAAAAATAATCCTATTTAAAATTAGTTCTGAATTATGATAACCTATGTTAAGACCTATAATTACTGTAATGTTTAAAACCAAGAATATTTGAGAAGTATGTTTGCTGCTGAAGTCTCAAAGGAAGTCACTGGCTAAGCACCTGGAATCAGTTTGTTAAAGGGCTAAACCAGCTTAACAGTAGCCTCTCCTACAGGTGCAAGAGATTATTTTCTTCATTTTTGTGTATTCAACCAGTTTGATTCAATTACTAGTTTATTCAAAGTGTAGAAACCAAGTGGGGGTTGAAAGCTTGTTCCCCCACCTCCCAATCTATAAAAAAAAACACACCTGAGTATGGGAACAAGATCTACAAGTTCTAAAATCTTTAAGGACATGACAACCAGAAAGTCAAGTCAATTTCCTAACTACAGTGAATGCTTGCTTGAATAAGTTTATCAAAATGTTCTTAAATTTAAGACTTGCTTACTTCTTACATATTCAGAACATTTAAGGCTTTTATTTGAAGCTTTTTTAAATGCTGTTTATGCATTTTAAATCAAATTCCAAATTTCCATCTAAATGTAGTTTGACAAATCATGATCTAATGCATCCTCCCAGCTAGCAAAAAGTAGTACCAAATTATACCACCCATAAGAATCAGCCTCTTTTGGAAGATAATTGAGAGGTACACACGCAAAACAAGAATTAAATCAATATTTCCCATTTGCTGATTTAAGTCCTGATTTAAAGTCAGTGTTTAAGTCAATCAAGCCTGGTTTGTATGTCACACCTTATATTTTGAGGCAATGAGATTTCTGTCATGAATACTGACAAAAAAAGCTTTGAGTGAAATGGATTTTAGCCCTATGCTATTCTTGAGAAGTTGGTTGAGCAATCCTACATGGATAACAGTATAAACACTATGTAGGATTGTGTGTTTAAATGATCACTTGTGTTACAACTACAGCAAATTCTAAATGAGTTCATAGAAACTGACTGCATTCTTAACATCCTGTCCCAGAAGTGCAGAGGAAATGGAGGAAGATTCCTTACATCCTGGTCATACTCTAGGAAAACTTGAAAGTTGCGATCTTTGTTGAGCACAGGATGAGAAGAAAGTCGCTGAAGGAAAACTTCATGTGATGACACGGTCTTCTTAAAGACAGCAAGGTATTCACTGGAAGACCAAGGGGGGGAATCAAATCTCAAAGTTAAGCACTGAAGACGACGTGTAGTCTTTACTGTCTACTTCACTGCATAAAGTGTTGCTCTCACAAAAATAATTTTATTTAATGCTTCATGTTTTGGCCTAGTGCTTCTGAACAAGCATTCCTGTCTCCACCTGGCTGTTTCCAGTATATTTTAGAATTCACACAGTGATGGCCAAAAGACGTTTTATGAAGGTTAGACACACAAGCTGGGTGGTATAATCTTTTTATTGGACCATTCTGTTGGTGAGAGACAAGCTTTCGAGCTACACAGAGCTCTTCTTCGGGCTGGAAAAGGTACTAAGGTTGTTATGCATTTATATGGTTTATCTAACCAAGTCCAAGACTTTCTAGAAACACAGAGACATGGATTAAAGGCGTTATGGTGAAATTGCACCAACCGTTTTTAAAATAAGGTTCTGGCTTGAGGTGTTACTATGAAAGTAGATCCTCCATCAAGATGCAGAACTGACTTTGGTTTATACACACAACTACACATACTTACGCTTCTAGTTCTTGCTTCATTTTTGAAAATTCCTCTTTTGTCATAGAGACTTCTCCTTCCCCAAGTTTCTGCATCTTCTCTCTGGGACCATCAAAGTCAGGCTTGGAAGGCGCTGGAGGTATCTAGTCAATATAAAATAAACTATTAGTTGCAAGTGCCTATCACTCTGTAGTGAAAGTTCCTGGAGTCTCCATAGCTACCTTGTAAACTAATGTACTGCTGCTCTTTTTACCCAGGTTGTGTGTAGTGCAGTTTGTGGATGCAATGGGGCTCATTCAGAGTGCTCACAAATCCTGTGTCACAGGATGGGGAGACATGGGCCTGTATTTCTGTATTGCCTCTTGGCCCGTTTACCCCATCATCTGCATGACTCCTGGAGAAGCTGTACTAATGGAGGTTCTCCACCAGCTGCTACCCTCAGACTCTACACTGAGGTGTCACGTTCTCAAAAGTCCTCGAAGCAGGGCAACCAATGGCTCTCTCTCTAGAAGGGTTTCTACAGGATAAGGAATGATACCAACATGGGACAAATACACTCTGCAGTACCTGCAGGATTCCCATACTGTGAGCTTACAAGAGTGGAGGGCAGGGTATGGCCCCATGTTTTCAGACAGTTCAGGGAAGATAAAAGCAAAGCTATGTTACAACCACATTGAGTCTGCATAGTTAACATCCAAGACAGAAAATGCTAGCAGTATTTACTTTAGCAGGGTTAGCAGCCTTACTAATTTCCTTTTAGGTGCACCACATTAGATTTTCCCATTATAAAATTCAATCCTAAACAAAAACACTTACAATAAATCCTGCATACTCTTCAGTTTCAGCAAGCGTATCATGTAGCCACACAAAGTCTTCATGCTGCCTCGTAACTGAAAACTCTGGGCTTTGAAAAGTTGGCAGTGTAGTCTGGAAGACAAGAGATTCAGAAGTCCTACTGTTTCAAAAGCTAGTGCTTTTAGAAGCAGTTTTGTTCATTAGTTTCCATAGCAAGCCCTTTTGACTAGTAAACGCCACACCTAATTGCCTTTTCTAGTGTTGGCTAGTGCTCAGTTAAGGTGAGCCTTCTTTGCATCTCCCCCTTAGCAGTGACACGATCATTGTAGGAACAGGATATTCAAGTGTGCCATACCACTTTAGAGGACCAGAATTAATGATACCTAGTTCTTACATAGTGCTTTCAGCAGAGATTGAAAACTTTACAAAAATGAGGCAGCTATTATCCCCATTTTACAGATAAGAAAACAGAGGCATGGGGAGGTTAATTTCCATCCACTACTGCTTAGCAAAGCTAAGAGTGGCAGTATTGATCTGTCTGAAGACAGAAGACGACAACAACCACCACCCTGCATCAGTTACTTGGTTTCCATTTCGACAGTTCTCTTCCCCTTCCTAAGGTGTAAAAAGTATAAATAGGCAGGACAAAAGAGAATTTGAAGAGCAATTAGCAAAAGAGGCACATTAAAAAACCCAGCAAAAAAATTTAAGTACATCAGAAGCAGGAAGCCTGCCAAACAATCAGTGGGCCCACTGGACAATCAAGGTGCTAAAGAAAAATAAGGCCATTGTAGAGAAGTTAAGTGAATTTTGACTAACTTGTCTCTGCAGAGGATGTGAGGGAGATTCCCACACCTGAGCCATTCTTTTTACATGACAAATGTGAGGAACCATCTAAGATTGATGTGTCACTAGAGATGGTTTTGGATAAATTAAACAGTAATAAGTCACCAGGACCAGATGGGATTCATCCAAAAGTTCTGAAGAAACTCAAATATGAAATTATAGAACTAACAACTGTGGTATATAACCTATTGATTAAATAAGCTTCTGTAACAGATGACTGGGGGACAGTCAACACTAATTTTTTTTTTTTTTTTTAAATATGAAGGCTCCAGAGGCAATCCTGGCAGTTACAGCCAGTAAGCATAATTTCAGTACCAGGCAAACTGGTTGAATAGTAAAGAAGAATTATCAGACACACATGAACACAACTTGAGAGAGTCAACATGGCTTTTGTAAAGGGAAATGCCCCACCAATCTACTAGAATTCCGGGGGGGAGGAGAAGAAGAAGAGAGGAAGGAGGGAGAGAGTAACAAAACATGTGGACAAGGGCGATCCAGTAGATGCAATGTACTTGGACTTTCAGAAAGCCTTTGACAAGGTTCCAAACCAAAGACTCTTAAGCAAAGTAAGCAGTTATGAATAAGAGGGGAAGGTCTTCTCATGGATCAGTAACAGGCTGAAAGATAGGAAACAACGGGTAGGAATAAATGGTCAGATTTCAGTACAGAGACGGGTAAATAGCTGGATCCCCATGAATCTGTACTGGGACCAATGTTGTTTACAGTATTCATAAATGATCTGAAAACAGTAGGAAACAATGCGATGGCAAAAATTTACAGATGACAACTACTCAAGATAGTTAAGTCCACAGCAGACTGCAAAGAGTTAAAGGAATCTCACAAACCTGTAACTAGGCAACAAAATTGAAGAAGAAATTCAATGTTAATACATGCAAAGTAATGCACATTGGAGAACATAATCCCAACTATACATACACAATGATGGGGTCTAAATTATCTGTTTCTACTCAGAAAAGACCTTGGAGTCATTGTAGATAGCTCTCTGCAAACATCTGCTCAGCGTGCGGCAGCAGTCAAAAGAACTAACAGAATGATAGGAACCATAAGGAAAGGGACAGATAATGATCAGAAAAATCATAATGCCACTATATAAACCCATGGCATCCCCGAATACTGCATGCAGTTCTGGTTGCCCGATTTCCAAAGAGATGTATTAGAATTGGAAGAGGTACAGAGAAGGGCAACAAAAATGATTAAGGATATAGAAAAGCCTCCATACAAGGAAAGAGTAATAAAACTGGGACTTTTCAGCTCGGAAAAGGGGAGACAGGATAGAGGTCTACAAAATCATGACTGGTGTGGAGAAAGAAAATAAGTGTTATTTACCCCTTCACATAAGAGGTCACCTAATGAAATTAATAGGCAGCACATTTAAACAAACAAAAGGAAGTGCTCCTTCACATAATGCACAGTCAACCTGCGGAACTAGTTTCCAGGGGATGTTGTGAAGGCCAAAAGTATAACCAGGTCCAAAAAGAGACTTTGATGGATCTATCCTCTATGAACTTATCTATGGCTATTTGCCAGGATGGTCAGGGATGCAGCCCCATGCTCTGGACTGCCCTTAAGTCTGACTGCCAAAAGCTGGGAGTGGACAACAGGGCATGGATCACGCAATTGCCTCGTTCTGTTTGTTCACTCTGAAGCACCTGGCACTGGCCACCACTGGAAGATAGGATACTGTGCTGGATGGACTATTTGGTCTGATCCAGTATGGCTGTTATGTTTAAGCCCTGCAGTTTTTTGGGTTTTTTTTTTTTTTTTTTTTTATTAAAGGAAAGCCTAAAATCTAGGAGTTAATGGTGTAGACCCATTTGACAACAGGATAAGGGTCCTACTTGCCTCATTCAAGTGGATTTTAAGACTGCATGTGTGTATATTAACCACCTTCCCCTTTTACCATGAACTTACCTTAGTATGTACAGTGAACTTTACTTTGTCTTTTTCACTCAGGGCATCTGGGATGTCAATTTGGAGGGAAGGATCAATATTTAGATCCACAGACACAGCCCTCACCTGAAACACAAGTTAAAGTATTTAAGTCAGAAGTTAAGATTAATCTGGTCTTGCCAGTAGTCTAAAATTGATAAAGACAGTGCACAACCAGAAATTCTTAATACCTTGAAAATGTCTCAAGATTTGAATCTGATGTGTCATGGTCATATTTAACTGTATGCTTTAGCTGAAGGGATGCAAAAGAACCACAAGTCTTCCCCCACTCTAAACACATAGGAAGAAGCTTTTGAACTTGGAGTTAAGTTTAAACAGACATAATCAGTAGCCTTTTGAAGAGTCCTTTAAGGTACCTGTAAAGGGTTTTCAGAAGCCTGGTTTCTGCCTTGTATCTATAAAATAAAACGCCGTTTTCAAGTTTTCCCTGCTTGTTTATCAGGAACAAAGTCTGTTCTTCCTAGATTTTGTTGGGGGTCTTGGGGCAGGGACAGAGGCACACACCAGCACCACAGATGTTTGTTAAGGTCTTGCACTTTTAAAGTCAGGGGAGTTGAAGCTTAGAGACATTGTTTCTTTCAATATTCAACCACCAGTAAGTTTTTGTAACTACATCTTTAAAAGAGCAAGTAATTAGAAGCACCTTCCACCACTGCTCGGTTTCTAGTCTTAGGATGTCAATTTACTAGTTTTCTGGTCACTGTAGAGTCTGCAAACACAGACAAGACTTTAAATCAAAAACAAGCTGAAAAAACTGAACATCAAGGGTCTTTGCAGGTTATCAGCGTGTAAATTAAGGCACAACTCCAGTTGTACTTTTAGAGCTCACTTTTTAAAAATGGGGTAGTTTAATTATTAAATTGGACTTTGGAAGACTGGGAGATCCAAAGTTAAGGTTCTATTTAAAATGCAGATGTTTGGGGGTATAGACGTCAGATAACTAACTCTGCCCCATACTAGCACACTTCCCCATCTTTCCAACCTGCAGTCCTTTTGGTCACGACTTTTCCTTTAAATTTCAGTTTAGAGTCTTCAGCTCATTTGTGAGCATCCTTCATTCAGATAACACATACTACCTGTACCATTTACCATAAGCTACAATAAGTATGGAGTACAGAAGTCAGTTTCTTCTTCCTGCCACCCTTCTCATACCACAAAAGCACCCCCTTCAGCTGCTCAGCCTCACACTTCCCATCCATTGAGCCATTTCCCCCACTGCTTACTCAAACAAATCCTTCTCCAACCCCAGCTCCAAATAAAAAAAAAAAAAAAAAATTAAGAGATTTAAGTCTGGTAACTAACCCAATATGTGCTTCCCACCATTCTGCTTGTATCTTTTTGCCTGCTCTTTGCAGAGGTTTTGTTTGCCTTTCTGAGGCTATGTCTACACTGGCAATTGAACGACAAGCTTGTCTCTCAGATGTCCCCCCCCCCCCCCCCGAAAGACAAAAGTTTTGCTACAACAAGCAGCAGCGTGAACAGTGTGTTGTCAGCAGGAGCACGCTCCTGCCAACAACGCAAATGTTGCTCATTGGGGGGCAGTTGAAGTTTGTTAGCACAAGAGTCAAACAAACAGCAGCTATGCGGCATGACTTCGTGGCACAGCTGTAGCAACACAGCCATGTTACTAAAAGGCTATGTCTACATGACACAGCTAAATTGTAAAGCAGGGAATACACCTGCAGTGTGGTCATACCATTGAGCACATGGCCCATCCCACCATTCAAATCCTAATTAGCACTTAACTGCACCACTGCAAAATATGGTTCCGGTCTCTACATGAAGAGTAGAGTTCATATGTAATTCTACAGCCACCACCTTTCAAGTCAGAGGCAGTGGGCTCTGCTCTAGGATGAGACTGAAGTTTATAGGCCAAGCTGTATGGAAATATGGAGAGCCAATTATACAAGTCTTTCCAAAAAGACTTTGACCCCCACTTCCATAAATATTGTACATGAGGACTGGGATGCAACCGATTTCAGGTAGTTTTGTTTTGGCAACAACTTCCCTTAGTTCTGCAGAGAATAGCGTCTCCATGAAGATGAGTTTGAAGTCTTACAACAAGATTCATACACAAATTTAAAGGTGCATCAGTTTGATCATTAGAGCCAGGAACAGGTGGCCAGCCAAGAGATGCAGGAAGTATTATAGCACCTCAATTTAAGCTTGCTTTCAGAACACCCTGCACTGAGCTCTCAGATTCGGCTAGTTCCATCATGTTTTAGATAGCAGGCTGATGAAATGTGCTTTGGGTGCTAAAGGTAACTGAGAGGAACGGGCTGTTTGGGCTCCTCTGCTTCTTCACAACTTAAGAAAACCTTCATATTATTTGAATTGCCCTCCCCCTCACTGTTACAAATTCAGACCTTGCTGTCTACCCTGGAAGACAATTGCTAACTGGAAGTCTGGCAGGTTTCTATCACCGCAAGTACCATTAGGAGTGGAAGCAAGGGGTGAGGATGTGATTTTATAGTCCTAGAACTGGTTACATCTATTTAACTGACCATTTGGAGGAATGATCTATTAGATTCAACAACCCCCAAATCCTTTAATTAAGGGCTAAGAGTGCTCCAAGAATATTTTGAGTCAGAGCATCAACAGAACAGGAGAGGACAAACTTCACCCTCCAGATGTTTTACAATTTGTGGCTTTTTTGTAGTTAAGTCAAGACTCAGGCCTGTACCATACACCCTGCAGCAGCAAAGGAAGAAGTAAAGCTAGTTTTTCCTCCTTTCCAGGACACTTTCCCATTTCCATGTAATGTTTCAGCACCAAGCACCATTTTAGTTGTAGCACGTGCCAATTTGCTAAGCCGCCGAATCGCCAACTCAGCTGGTAAAGCAGTGGGCTGTACATGCTGGATTCCTACGGTCCTAATCTCAGACATTCTTTGAAAGGACAAAGCCCAAGCTTTCCCACTCAAAAAACAGATTAATCTTCAGAACTTCTCCCCACACTGCACACCAAGAAGCAACAGAAAGAGGCCAGATTAGTTTGCAGGGACTGGAACAATTCAGTATTCTTCCCCCCCTCCCCCACACACACTTTAAGGCTTCCTCAGGCGTGAGGTTCTGTGTTTCTCTTTTTTTAAAGAGACACACACAAAAGCAAGTTTCCTTCTGCTTAGCCTAGGTTGTTGGGGTTTTTTTTGTCAACTTAGGCTCAGCAAGCAGATCATGGAAATACTCTATGCCAGGACAAACAGGAATAGCACATTCCTGCAGTAGCTTTTCGCTGGGATCAGAGGTTACAGATGCTTATACTTTGAGGCGAAAGTTCCTGCAGGCAAGTGGGACAAATGTTATTAGCCAGCTGTAGTAATCATTTGTAGTTCAGTAACATCTCAGGGCCTCAGCCTAACCAAATTTGGGCCCCTGCTTTGGTACAGACTACCACAGAGTCCCTGGCCTCAGAGTTTACAATCTAATTAGATATAACAGAAGTATTCCCACTTGTAGACCTTGGAAAACTGTGCCAGAGAGGTTAAGTGACTTACCCAAGGTCACACCACAGGAAGTTTGTGGCAGAGCTGGAACTTTAACCCAGCTACTTAGCTACAAGACTATCCTTTAAAAAGTAGGATTCTGAATAGATCATCCCCAGGAAAGAACGCAACACTCGAACACTGTAGCAGTTTTGTAGCAGATGCTCTTCCAGATGTTCTTGACTTCTACCCACAATGCACTAGAGAGAGTTGAAGAGGCGACCTGACAGTGTCCTGTCAGTTCTACTGACCAAACACCCAAAATCCAGATGCTGTGAGCAGGGGAGGCCACAGGTCATCACCTACTCCAGCCCCTACTCAGCCAGAGTCTCCTCCTACCTTCATTGGGCAGCTGCAGCTCCAGCCCCATCTCTGCAGGCAAGTCCCTCCTGACCTGGGTGGGGAGGAGGGGAGAGAAAGCAGCAAACCACAGTGGGGAGGGGTGTAAGGAGTGGATAGGGGTGGGGCCTCAGGGAGAGAAGCAGGGCAGGGGAGGTTCCAGCACTCCTGCTGGAACATCTGGGTTTTTAAATATTACCAAATTGGTAAACCCTAGCACTTTCCCTGCCTCTCATTTTGTAGAATAGCAAGGAAGGAGTATTAGTCACCTTGCCTTACCATGCCCTTTTAGAAATGGAAGGATAAAAAGGTTATCAGCCATTATGCAGCAAAACACCCAAGGGCTCAGTGCCCCATAAAGCCAACCCATATGGAAGTCAGACCATTTCACTTCTGTAATAGGTCAGAAGACAGTTTATTTTAAAAGCCAGACAAATAAATTTGTTTTTCCCTGAACGCATTTGCTGCCTGCAGGACATGAATGAGTTGTAGGAGATGTGTTTTAAGGTCCCCATTCTTATTTTTTCAGGCTAATCTGTTGAGTGCCTGGCTCCAAGCCATTTATAGGTACAGTCTACATAAGATGTAGTACTCTAAGAATGGTTTGGTTCCCCCCAGTAGCACCCTGCTACCGTCAAGTGCTCCAACACATGATCTAGATCAGTGGTTCTCAAACTTTTGTGCTGGTGACCCCTTTCACATAGCATGCCTCCAGATGCAACCCCCCACCCTTAAATATATAAAGTGTTTTTAATTTATAACACCACTATAAATGCTGGAGGCAAAGCGGAGTTTGGGGTGGAGGCTGACAGCTCGCGGCCCCCCCATGTAATAACCTTGTGACCCCCTGAGGGGTCCCAACCCCCAGTTTGAGAACCCCGGTCTAGATACTGTTTGGCTTAAATTTGCCTTCGACAACTGAGTACCAGGAGTCTGAACTGTTGTATTGTCAACATAGGACGACTACTTGCCCTAATGTCCCTGAGTGCACTAGTGGTCTTTTCAAATCTTCCAAAATTGACAGTTTCTAAGAGCTGCTTTGAACCAGAGGAAGCTGCAACTGAAATTGTTTGAGAGCACCACTGTTGACATAGGGGTAAGTCAATGGTTCAGAACACAAATCTGCATAGCAAGTGTGGACACAGAAAACTGTTCATGCTTAATCTGGTTCAAACTGGAGCAGCTGAAGCCTCTAACAATGAGAGGTTTTGACCAAGATCTGCTTAAGTAGTTCCTGTCAGGCGTGGTCAGTTTAACGAAGTCGGACCACAGCACAGCTGTCAATCTTGTTAACTGAACCAGGGCTCAGTGCAGTTCTGCTGCATATGGAGAGAAGGACAAGCTGTTCCACATTAGCTAAACAATGCAAGTTAAACAGGATTAACAGTTTCATTTCAGGTTTCAGAGTAACAGCCGTGTTAGTCTGTATTCGCAAAAAGAAAAAGGAGTACTTGTGGCACCTTAGAGACTAACCAATTTATTTGAGCATTTAATGCATTTAATGCTCAAATAAATTGGTTAGTCTCTAAGGTGCCACAAGTACTCCTTTTTCTAGTTTCATTTCAGTTACTAGCAAGGTATTTTAGGAGCAGACTTCAAGGTGCATACTGCGATTTTTAAGAGCTTACTCTTTTTGACATTCCTTATCTCCGCTGTCCAAACAGGATTGACAGGCAAAACAATACAAACTGCTGAGTCTGTGAAGAGTGTGATAAGCCAAAGGAAGCAACTTCCTTTCAGCTAGTTTTCAAGGAAAGTGTTGCACAACCCAGCCAGTCCTACAGTTGTGAGCTGTCATTTTAGATTTTGTAGAGAAAAAAGTTGCAGTGCCAAGAGGAGGTCACAAATAGCCTTTGCATTAGTTGGTGACTAGAGAACATTTGCAACATATGACTCACTGTTGCACTACAGCGAACAAGAGAAGTGCAGGGATCCAAAAGAGGCTGCGGAAAAAGGGTAATGAATCCAAGCGATCAGTCACTTTAGCATCTTGACTAAAGCCTACGTGTCAAACTTTTGCTGATGGTTCATTCCAAATAAAAAGCTAGTTTAGTGTCACTAAGATAAGCTATTTTAACTTAACCAGTTTCTCTATAGTATAGAGACTGAAGAAAGCTTTACAGAAAGAAAAGTCTAGCAGATGTTATCTACAGCTGGCTCATTCCACTGGGCACAGACACATTCCAGGTGCATGTAATCCTGTGCTAATGAGCCACATGCAGTGATGAGCTGCCAAAATCTTAACCAGTTCCCTCCTCACCCCACAAGAGGGTCATTGCCCACCCCGGGCCCCGAGGACTCCTGCCCCATCCAACCCCTGCCCCTGTCCCCTAACTGCCCCCAGAACCGGGCAGGAGAGTCTCATGGGCCACCATAGTGGATGCCCACCCACCCCTAAGAGCCAGAGGGACCTGCCAGGGGGCAAGGTGGGGAGTCCCGGCAGTGCTTACCGGGAGCAGCTCCCAGGAAGCACCCAGCAGGTCCCTCTGGCTCCTAGGAGTGGGGGAAGCATAGCTGGGGGGGAGCAGCCACTCCCCCCACTGATCACATCAAAAGTAGCGCCTTAGGCGCAGACTCCGTGGGTGCTCAGGGGCTGGAGCACCCACAGGGAAAATTTGGTGGGTGCACAGCACCCACAGGCAGCTCCCTGCCCGGCCCCAGCTCACCTCCACTCCGGCCTCCGCCCCGAACATGCTGCCCCACTCTGCTTCTCCACGCCCCCACCCTGGCTTCCTGCGATTCAGCTGTTTGGTGGGAAGCCTGGCAGGGCTAAGAAGCAGGCAGCAGCTTCCAACTCAGGCCAGTGGTGGTGGAGGTGAGCTGGGGTGGGGAGTGGTTCCCCTGTGCCCCCCCCGCCCCGGGTTACCTGCTGCAGCATGGGCAGCCCTTCTTGCCCCCCCCCCACCTCCAAAGGCCTGAGTTCGAAGCCACCGCCTGCTTCTCAGCCCACCCTGGCTTCCCATGCAAACAGCTGATTTGCAGGAAGGTGGGGGGGGGCGCAGAGAAGCAGAGCGGGGCAGCGCGTTCGGGGAGGGGCTGGAGGCAGAGCAGAAGTGAGCTGGGGCCAGGCATGGGGTGGGGAGCTGCCAGTGGGTGCTCTGCACCCACCAGATTTTCCCCTTGGATGCTCCAGGGCTGGAGCACCCATGGAGTTGGTGCCTAAGGCGCCACTTTTGGCCGGTTAAATTTAGAAGCCCTTTTAGAACCAGTTGTCCTTCACGGAACAACCGGTTCTAAAAGGGCTTCTAAATTTAACAACTGGTTCTAGCGAACCGGTGTGAACCAGCTCTGGCTCACCACTGGCCACATGCCTTGATCTCTGAACCAGATATGCTCACAGTGCTACTGGCAACTTAAAGATAGTCTGCACTAGACTTTTGTAGGTTCCCCTCCCACCCCTGCGTTGGTGCAGTTAGCTGCAGCAGCACTAATGCAGACTGGAGCTTACTAGGAGGTCTGCAGTAATGTTGCTACTGCTGGTCACACCCTTGTAGCTGCACGGGCACAGAAAGGCTTACACGCATTTTCCTAGCACAGACAGGGCTATGGAGGGGAGGTGACTGGACAAAGATCTGCATGTGAAAATACAGGCAGACCTACATTTTTCAGTACTCCACTTTATTTCAGTGAGCAACAGGAGGCTGAGATTCAGCCTGGGGGCAGGGAATAGTATGAAGGTTGTTTTTCTCTTAGGTTCTAGAGCCAGCTAGTTATTGTCTCCTTCAAAAAAAGGGATGTGAAGACACCCATGCACTTTTTGAAGTCCGCCTGGGGTTGCACGCTTGATCTCTGTACTGTAATCAAATCCCACGGAGTTCCTTCCTGTAGCTGTGCAACTGGTTGCTCCTAGCCTGTCATAGCCCTTCATGTAGCTTATGTCTGAAGAAAAGCTACCGCCCCACCCAGGTTGGGGGAACAGATTTTTCCTTCCGAAGTAAAAAGAATTCAAATACATGTGATTTGCGCTGGAGTCTAATTAAGCTGGCCCTCTTTGCCCTTGAAGCCCCAGCTAACAATGCAGAATGGGGAGCCTTTAACTTTATACTAGTCTTAACGGAGGAGGAAGTTGCTATTCAATTGCTGAGACCAAGTCTGAACTTCCATTCAAAGCCTTCTTCTCTTCCTTCCTGCCCCGACTTGTGACTGGAGTAATCAATGCATTTGTAAAAATGGGTATTGTGATCCCCCCATAAATCTGATCAAACTTTTGGGGTTTTTTTGTTAAAAAGCAACTAGTATCTTCCCCACCCCCACAAGAGCAGACCTCTCAAGCAGCCAAGGCCCACATGTGGATCATGATGTGTGAAACTCATAATAGGGACAAAAATAAATACAGCAAGTTTTAAATCTTGTGTTTGTGCAGGGCCTAGTACAGCTGGGCCTTGGTCTATCACTGGGTGCTCTTCCTGGCCTCTACTGCAATACTAATAAAATGCTGTGGGATTCCTTCCTTTAGTACAATGGCTCCTATAGAATTATGGAATTGAGGTTATTTCTGACAGTCAGCTTAAGAGTAGGAGATACCTACATACATGACATGTGCTAACTTTGGAACTAAATGGAGCGACACTCATCTTGGACATCCCACTGTCTTTCAGCCCACAACCTCCCAGCTGTGGGAGGCTTTGTGGACACTCAATGTCGGTCAGCACAGCCAACTTCCTAGAAACCAGAAACTTCATCCTTATGGACTGGAGCACAGAGAAGAGGAAGGGATCACACTAGATCAGTGACTCTCAACCTTTCCAAACTACTGTACCCCTTTCAGGAGTCTCTTGTCTTGTTTATCCCCAAATTTCACCTCACTTAACTACTTGTTTACAAAATCAGACATAAAAATACAAGTGTCAGCCACTATTACTGAAATATTGCTTTCTCTCATTTATACCATATTATAAAATAAATCAACTGGGATATAAATATTGTACTTATATTTCAGGGTTTAGTACACAGAGCAGTATAAACAAGTCACCGTGTGAAATTTTAGTTTGTACGGACTTTGCTAGTGCTGTTCCTATAGCCTCTTGTAAAACTGGGCAAATATCTAGAGAAGTTGATGTACCCCCTCAAAAACCTCTGCATATCCCCAGGGGTACGGTGGAGAACCACTTTGGATAAACCAGTTTCATTATCCTGGGAAGGGTCCACTGGAAATCAGAGAAGGGGGGAGCAAGGGTTGAGACTATGCAGTCTGTTTTATATGCCTCCCCCCCATTACTACAGTATCTGAGCACATCACAATCTGTAAAGCATTGCTCCTCACAACACCGCTGAGTTAAGAAGCGCTATTATCCCCATTTCACATGTGGGGAACTGAGGCACAGGCACACGAAGGGCTAGACTGACAAAGAAATGGAGGCTTGGTGATGCTCAGCATCACCACACTTCACTTTTAGGTGCTTAGAAAAATCATTGAGACTCACAAAGCCTGAGTTTGGCACCTAGGACCCCTTCACAAGGGATGGGGAGAGACAGGCACTTCAGAATGGGGTTCACAAAAGCCAGCATGCTAGGTGACTTGCTGCCTAAACTAGCCAATAGGACTCACCCCTTTCCCTGGGATATCCGAAGCCCCCCAGCCATCCTCCCCCTCACAGCATTCAGCACCTAAATCCAGGCTGCAGAGAGAGAGACCTCCCACTGCTTGGACTTCTCAGCTGCCAATCCTCTCCTTGCGTTAAATAGCTATACCATTTTTGCAAGAATTTTTTTTTTTTTTTGGGGGGGGGGGGGGCGCGAGGGAGAAGGAAGAGCAGGGAAGACCTCCCTCATCAACTTCTAGCCCAGTGATTGGGGTACTCACCTGGAGCAGAGACACCACCAGTTCCGGTCTCCCCCTCTTGTGGGGGGAGATGGGATTTTAAAAAGGACTTTGCCAGCTCTCAGGTGAGTGCT
Source organism: Chelonia mydas (assembly GCF_015237465.2). Lineage (NCBI taxonomy): Eukaryota > Metazoa > Chordata > Testudines > Cheloniidae > Chelonia > Chelonia mydas. Next base: position 197,234,912 of record NC_057851.1, read on the forward strand.
CTAAGCAGTAGGCTAGGAGATATTCTGATGTGGGCATCCCTCAGTCTCTCCTGTTGAAGCTATTCTTGTGGATAAATAATGAATCATTGGGCCAGAGAGAAAAAGACACCCAAGCATGAGAATAACTCTGTACCTAGTGGTTAGAGCCCATTCCTGAAAGGTGGGAGCCCCAGGATCCAGTCCCTCTGCTCCACTGGCTACTTTTAATCACTTTCTCCGCTGGAAGCTGTTCTACTGCGGAGCTTCCCGAGTCACCCACAGCCAAACATCCCAAACCAAGTGACTCAGGCACTCATCTGAGTAGTGGCAGACCCCTGTTCAAATTTCTTCTCACCCTCAGGTGGAAGGGTGACTTGAATCAGTGATCTCCACATACCAGGTAAAGACCCTGACCACTGGGCTAAAAGTTATCAGGCCCTAATCCTCCTCCCACACCTGCTTTGTGTAAGCTCACCTATAGTGGCCCAATTCAGTAAGCCACCTCTAAGCCAATGGCCCAGATCAGGCCCTGCAGGCAAGTTAAGTGGAGAACACCTAGGTTTCCCCAGTTCGTGCATTATGGTGGGGCTTAGGCATCAGTGTGCACCCAGAGACAGAAACAGGCAGACTGGGAACCTTTATGCAAAAATTTAAGCACAGAGGGAGTTCAGGCACCTACATGGCTCAGCGACAGCTCAGTGGGAGTTTTGTGAATCCCAGTGGGGCTGGATTCTAGGATTTAGATGCCTGAAGTGGCAGCTTGGTGCCTAAGTCCTTTTGTGAATCTAGCCCTAAGTGAGTTGCTAACAGTCAAAAAAGTCTGTGGCAAAGCAAGGAAATGAACCCAGGCCTCCTGTGTCCCAGACTAGCACCCTAACCACTGGGCCATGCTCTCTTAGATGAGAGGCATTCAAGGGGAACAGTCTCTCTTACCTTCCTAAAGGATCTATACCCACATGATTAGAGAATCTGTTGTGTTTGGGACTGTTCCATGTGTGAGGCCTCTCACAGGTGGAACCTCATCATTTCTGCCCTCCAGCAATGAACCATGGGAGCAGGGGTGGAGAAGAGAAAGGAACCTCTTCTGCACCCACTACCCAGAAACAGATGGTGGGAGGGCCTCCTCCATCCAGTGACCCCCTCTCTAGGGAGGGTGGTCGAGAGAGCTGGGAGATATTACTTCTTCACCCATGCAGTGGCACTTTAGGCAGCTGAGTGGGTGGTGGAAGGTGCTGGGGACAGCTCAGCAGGAAAAGTTGCCCAAGGTAGCTGACTAGTTGCAGGGGAAGCATCTTCGCGTGGACCTGCGTGGGAAATGCCAAAGGCAGCGGGCTGGGAGGATGGAAGGGATTAGTGCTAGTGGGGGCCCATGCTCACCTCCCCTTGCTACTGGTGCTCGTTTCCTCCTCATCTTCAGCATGCTGCAATCTAGTAGAGGGAACGGCAGGTGGGGAGGCAGATGCCACCTGTCACCCTGCAGAGTGCCCTCTAGCAAGAGGGGGCAGAGTTAAGGTTGCTTAGATGCCTTGATTATGAATTTCTACGCTTTCAAATGTTTGGATATTTTGAACAACTGAATTTCTTTGATTTAATGATTGTTTTGATACAGAGTTTGTAAATTTACCCAGAAGTAGTGATATGTTCCCTCAGCTCTGACTCCAGCTTATGCTCATTTGTCTGGAAATGAAGTTAAAAATAAAAAAGACAACTGGTACCATCAAGAGCAAGTGAGATTCCCAAAGTCAAATGCATTTGCCTACCATAGCTGCAAATTCAGTCTTTAAGCACCACATGACAAAGTCAAGTGCTTTCAGCAATCCACATCGTATAGCTATTGTGCAAGTCCCTGAATTATGTTACTGATTTTATATAGTACTACTTATTTGTAACATTTTCCTAATATTAAGGATGCCAAACAATTAGATGTTATCATTTAAGTTACTGCAATAGATGATCCCATTGATAAGCCAAAGTTTCAAATAACCACATCAGTAAGCTTGCTTTGCAGAACTTAGATACAGCATGTGGACACTAGCAGTAAGAATATACTGCAGATACTTGTCTCATCAATTTTAAGCATGTGCAAGAGCTCCTGATTAGGAAATTTAGTTATTAGCTAGGACACTGGAACAAGAGGCAATCACTACTAAAAGTGTAAACAAGGGGTGTCATTTTATGAAGTGGCTTTGCTTTTAACCAGTTATCTTTAAAGCCATCCTTTTTTTCACGCAAAGCAAAATCACCTAATTTCAACAAAATATACGTTAGCAGCAAGATCTTAGAGATTGTAGCCAAGAAACAAATATGGAAGAAGTGTTATGAGCAACCTTCCACAGCTGTATTTCTATTGGATGAACTATAGCGCTATGTTCTAGAGTTCTTAAAATATTGAGAAAAAATCTCAGTTCCATTTAATGTCTTTAGATGGAGGTTTTCCTGAATCTAGTCAGGAAAACTTACTTTGAAATATTCTAGAAGGACATCACTAGCAGTAATCTTAAACATTAAGTGACCTGCAGATATTATAAATAATTAAAAAGCAGGGCAATGCTGCATGCTTCAAACATCATGCACCTAGTTTGATTTCCTTTTTGTTTCAGTAAAACATGTACTCAAGCCTTCATTTACTAGAATATATACAGTACAAAGAAATAGGTTATGCAATATTGTAAATAGTTGTGCAACCGGAATAAAATCAGGACACGCAAAAGTTAGTTCCAAAAGCACCAGTTGCTTTGCCACATCAGTCCTGAAATTTTAATATGTTTTATAAGCAGTCTATTAAGCGAGGCATTTAACCAGAAAAACAGGACCATGCACTACATATGTGCAATGCATATATTAGTGCAGATATTAATAGCAACATTTCCCATCACGGATTTTAACTGGGGAAGCTCAGAGTTGGAATTACATTAAATTTGTACTTTAAGCAAAGAAACTGATGGCATGTCTACACAGGGATAAAAGACCCACAGCACAGCCATGGCTGGCCCACATCAACTGACTCTGGGTCGTGGGGCCAAAAATTGCTGTGTAGACAGTCGGGCTTGGTCTGGGAACCCAAAGCTCTAGGACCTTCCATCCTCACAGGGTCCCAGAGCTCAGGCTCCAGCCTGAGCCCAATGTCCACACAGCAATTTTTCAGCCCTGGAGCTGGAGCCCTGTGAGCCTGAGTCAGCTGACCTGGGCCAGCCATGGGTTTTTTCATCCCTGCGCAGACATACCCAGGGAGCAAGACGACATTGCCCCCTGTTTAGTGTTACTATTTTAGCCTTATTTGTTAAGCACCTGAGTGAGGTGACTGGACTGAAGGGCAAACTACTGATCCAGATTGTTCTCCAAGAGAAGTCAGAAGGGCTGTGCCCACATAGTTCTGAAGATATCCCACTATTGTAATTCCATTGATGCTAGCACTAGTGGAAGTAACATTACTGATGGGCTTCCAGTGTTTCAGGTTGAACATGACGACAGAACATGATGGCAGAATGCTGGCAGCCAATCTATACTAGTGCTCCCAGCCAGTGAGATTAAGCTGGGTGGATAAAAAGCAATTTAAAAAAAGGGGGCAGGGGGCCTATTTAAATTGGGTTTTTTTGATAAAATGCTTTGAGGGAAAAACCTATCTAAAGATAACTTTGAGCTATAATCTCATCATGGAATAGGGATTATAAATTCTATAGTATGAAAATATATTACTGTAATTTTTAAGAAAAGTTTTGTAAATGAGTTCCAATAGTTCATGGATTAGGGACCCAATTTTATGGGGTTCCACAGGCTTCTGTATAGATTTAGGTTAATCTTTCTATCTACCCAATGGGGCTCAGTCTATAAGATACCACCAGCGATGCACCAGTTTTGCAGTTCTCAAACTGTGGATTTGTGTCTCCAGAGGTAACATGCTTGTTAACAGCAAAAATGTTTTAAAATAAATATGTAAAGGTGAGAAATAACAGACCTCAACTCTATTGTCCCTCTGCAAATTTGTGTACACAGTCAATCCCTTACCTCTCTCTAAAAGTGCAAAGTTTCAAAAAGTCAAAAAGTCCAATGAATAGAAGATTGTTGGGGGGCAGAATAGTTCTGGACAAGGAGAAGGAGTCTGGAGATAAATATGAAGCGAGGACATATGCTTGTTTTCTTATATTATATGTTTGCTATTGAAGAAAAAAATCGAGAATACTTGATGTTGTTTTAGTTAAATAAAATAATTTAAATGTCTCATGATGTTCTCCTAATACAGCATGGCAAGAAAATCCTCCAAATATTAATGATTAACCTATTGAATTGGAGATAGTTCACCTTCCCAATGACTTCATAAATATCTGCTTCAATTACCTTGGTAAATGAAATAACTAAACAATCATTCATTTTCTGATATAGCGGTAAAACTAATCTGAAAAGTTCTCAAAATAAATCACTGTTTAAAAATGTATAGTGTGCACCTTCTAAAAATGAAACCTACATCTGAGTTGTGAAGAATATGTATTAAGGTTATAACAACAAGAATGCACTTTTCTATAGAAAACCCATGATTAAACTGAGTCTTCCTGACCAGTGATTTAAATCAAACCCACCCTGAGATGAAGTAAAACTCACAGCCCTTCCATGTATAGAACTGATTTAACAGCAACAGAACAGGACCCAGTCTCATTTCACAGCAGCTCAGGAGGAGGTTTGAGACTCTCCATCCTGTCATCAGCACCGAGACTTGAGGGTATAGCAGCATTGAATCCCTGGCTTACAGCACATGGGCAGATCTGCATGCAGGACAGAACCATTAAGCAATAAGGGTATTCACTACAGTAAGTGTCCAACCAGACATGCCATAGAGGTTATGGATCTGCTCCAGCTATGCTACGAGTTGTGCAATAGATGCAACAATCCCTAAACCCTGCCGATGTTTGCGGAGATGCTGTGTGGATGGTGCACCGTCATCATTTGTACCCATTTGTGTTTCAGTGGTGCAGTTCTCCAACTCAGAGAATGGGTCGGAAACTGCCCACAATCAATGACAGCCAGCCTCTTTAGACAGAACCAATTCAAGCACTACTACAGTCAAACTCAGGTCCTAGGGTTTGGGTCTTACAACAACTGTTCTATATAATGAAGCTCCCTTCCACTGCACATGAAAATGTAATGCAGCTAGCATCAAGCACGGAGAAAGCTGCCGAGCATGGCTTACCTGTCCCCCCTTCCTCTCAGCAACATTAGTCCCAGTAGCCTCATCTACCAGCAGTGCTCTCTACACGTGGAGCAGAATTTAAGAAAACTCATTTCCCCCAGAAAAGTCCTAGCAGCAGCAGCAACCAGGAGAAGGAAGCAACTCTTTAGTCTCCAGGAGCAACACTGTTAGTTCTCCTAGCAGGAGCCATCATTGTACTATCTGAGCACCAAGTCACTTTCCCTCTGACACTTGCCACCCACATCCTCCACCAGTATCAACCCAGGGCATCAGGGGACTGGAATCAGTCCACTTGTCCTAGAAAGATTAACTTCTTCACCTGAGAGCACCTAGGGCATTAAAGTGTACCCAAAAGGATGAAGCCTGCTAATACCTATTACCATCACACTTACACCACCACACTACTGTTCAAGTACTATCCCCATAATTTAAGCCAGCAGTTGTCAACCAGAGGTCTGGGACCCCCTGCGGGGCTGCAAGCAGGTTTCAGGGGGTCTGCCAAGCAGGGCTGACAGACTCACTGGGGCCCAGGGCAGAAAGCTGAAGCCCCAGGCCCTGAGCCCCACCAGATGTGATGGAAGCTAAAGCCTGAGCAGCTTAGCTCTGCTAAGCCACCTGTGGCATGGGGCCCCAGGCAACTGCTACCTTCCAACACCAGCCCTGGCTTTTATATGCAGAAAAACAGTTGTGTCACAGGTGGTGAATGGAGTTTTTATAGCATGTTGGGGGGGAACCTCAAAGAAAATGGTTGAGAACCCCTGATCTAAACAATACAGTAACTGGTTGGGTAGCATGCTTTGCCTTCTATTTAGGGCTTATTTTGAAGTGCAATGTACTAGTAGGACTGATTGAACAGCAGAATATAGTCAGTTTCACTGGCACTTGCTAAATATATTCATGTTCCAATATTTGACCAGCTATAGAGCTGTTTGAGTTCTGTAGGACAGTATTTATCAGATAAATCTGTAAGTACTGGTGAAGTTTGTCAAGTAAGTGACTTGACTGAATAGTTACTTTTAAAGTATTGTATCCATTCCTTTCCTGGCTTCACACCACTTTTCCTTCCTCTAATAGATCATGCTGTCCTTTGCATTCCATTTCCTGTTCTCTTGATTCTACTCCTCCCCACCCCACACATACCCCTCCTCCTTTCCATGTGTTCTGTTTTCTACTTTTGCTGCTCCTTTCCTCTGCTTTGAAAAGTGTGCTGTGAGAGTTGGCAAATGTATGCCTTTCCCACACAGACCCATCCTCACATGGGTCTTGGAAATTGTTAGCCACTTGATACTGCAGGGACTAGCCACTGGACCAATGCAAAGTTGGGCGGGAGCAGGCACTGTCTGGAAAAAGCCAGCTTTCTCTCAGCTACTGAAAAAAGTAGAGAGTTAGAATTCCTACCAGTGTGTTGCACCTGGACCCTGTCTAGGGATTGGTACATCAGCCTCTTGCCACTAGGTGTGGCATGTTTGAAGCCAACCCAACTCCTGGGGAAAGGAACACACTTTTCTCCCATTCCCTAATTGCCACCCCCTTCCAGATCTTCCTGACTGCTATGAAGGTTGGCAGTGCTGTCCACTACTCTACCACTCCCTCAGCTTTCTAGCTTTTGCAGGGGGAGTATCTCCAGTACCTTATCCCTCACCCACATCTGTTTTGGGATCTTCTTCCCCAGTAAATAATTCCACTACCTGCCAAGACTGTTTAGGTTAGCTTAACTATGTCACCCAGGGGTGTGGATTTTTCACACCCGTTAGCAACCTAACTGAGTCAACTTAAATTTTAGTTTAGGCCTGGCCTTAAGTCACTCTGGGGAAATGATCACTCCATCCTCAGCCTCCTTGAAACCAGGAGTCTAAAGAAAGAGGCAGGTTTGATTTCCCTGCTGGATGACAGACTTGTAAGTTGCCGGGGAGGGCACCTGCTCCAACTCTGTACCATTTTGCTATCTCTAGACACCTTCTGGATTTTTAAGAGCTTTAAGCAGCTTGCCACTTAAGTTTGTTTTTAAATCAGTTAAGTAAACTCCTAATGGTCATCTCTACCTTTTCCCTTTGCTTTCCCCAAGCTAGACCAGCACACCACTCCTCCCAGTCCTTTCCCACCTCCAACCTATCCTACTCACACCCTGACCCCCTTCCATCAGTGTAAAAACACATGGTCTCAACTCCCACCAAGAAGCTTAGCTTATGAAGCAGAGGTCAGACACCCACCCTGCTTGATAGTTAGGGCCCAAAGACATTCAAGAACAAGCAGAATCTAAGCTTTTGTTTAAAGTACTTACCTAATCCTTGAGCCACAATTGGAAGGTTACACAAGCATAATCAGCACAGTTGCCTCCCTGACCCTGCAAACAGCTTGAAACAGTGATTGAAATGCTGCTTCCCATTAAGTGCACTGGGATGTTAATGCCACTTTAATGTCAGCATAACCATTCAATTACAAGTTTCAACAGAGTTGGGGAAGAGACCAGAAGTGAAATCCACAAAGAAAGAAACAGAGGGAAGACAGAGGGAGTAGGAACATCTGTGGTCCTAAAAGGGAGCCAATTTTCTGACTACATGATGCTACTTCTAGATGAAATATTGATATAATAAGCAGTGAAAGAAGTTTAGTTACTACACTGAGACCATGCTCTGTCTACCCTTGATGTTCATGCAAGTCTCTCAAAGACCTCAGGGGAAACTCCATCACAGATTGAAGGCTGGGCAGTACTGTAATTTTAAGTTTATTCCTGGCCCAGAGCCCATAAGAACTCTGTCCTCCCCACAACCCAGCTGAAAGGGGCTTTGTCTACACTGATTCAGAGAAGGCTTTCTACTCATTAAGACAATTCCATTGAGCTAATAGCTGAAGAAAACACTGTTTTTGTCCATGCCAATAATCTCAGTGTACTGCAAGAGAGCTTCTGAGAAGTTATTTAACTTCTGCTTTCCTCCACATGTTCTAAACAGAAGGTGTCATTTTAGAACAGAAGTACACAAAGGAAGCAAAGTGAGACTTCATGGTTGCTGTGAAGCGTATTACAAAAATACGTGCAGGTTCTAGTTTTCCTCATTTTTACTGGAGAATTTAAATTTAAGGTGCCCCTTAAAAGCCACTCTCTTCTAGAGGAAAGTTTCCAAGACTCCAACAGGAGAGACCGCCTCAGACATTTATAACTCTCCCCCCTCATCTTCCCCCTGCCAAACTAGTGATGGTGGTCTGATCTAAGGGCAAGACCACTACATTGTTCAGTGTGCAGGAGAAGTATAGCAAGCATGGCAATTTTAAAAGGCAATGCTCCTATTAAAAGCCATCACGGAGACAAAAGTTTACGTTTTGTAACGCCAGCCAAGGGGCTTAATCAATGCTGGGGCAGTTTACTGCTATAAATGGACATTCACACAGCTTGGCTAATATCTTGGAAAAATGGCTAACACTAACTAGTGCTAGCTAAAGAAAGTGTAAAGTGGGCTCTGAGTCATGGTGGGGTGTGCCAGATAAGTATAACTCAATAGGTTTCTGTTTTAAATTAATTTGAATTGGCACAACACTGTTAGAAGTCTGCATGTCGCAGCAGATACCACACTAAGCAAGTGTCAGTCATTTCTATGATGATGGTGAGCATTCTGTCCTCCCACAAGAGCGCCAACATGCCAAGTCCCTTAGGGCTCACTGCTCCAAGATGCAAGGTACAACCATTAAAAGAAAACTATCAACATGGACTGTTATTAAGGACATGCAGCCTGTGTTTCATCTAGAAATCATGGCTGTCTCACAGGTAATAGCATGACTCTGGGAGACTGGATCATGAAAGACGACAGCTGTCTGAAACCAACTCCAGAAAAGACTGAAGCAATGCTAACTGGAAGAGGTAATCTTGTTTGAGCACCAGCAGTTTATATGCATTACCTGAACTTTCATTTGTTCAGTACTTCCATGAAACATTCAATATAGTTTATTTTGACATTTTGTTCCATTTTAAGGCTACTGCTATTTCTGCCTTTTGTTTCTCTTCCTTCCCCATCCTCCTTTTTGTTTCACCACCCTTTTCCCTAAGTTTGTGCATCACCTCCTTCCTCCCCTCTGTTTTATTCCCTGCAACTCACATTTTCCCCAACCCCCTTGCAAGCTTCACTAAGACCCCATCCCTCAATCAGACTGTTAAAATGATCAGCAGTTAAGTAGTGCTGACATAAGCTTTAGAGTTCAAATTCAAAGAGTTTACCCCCCTCCATCATTACTTTAGCTGCCTGCAGACTCAGGAAGACAGCACATCATGACAGGTTTCAGAGTAGCAACTGTGTTAGTCTGTATTCGCAAAAAAGAAAAGGAGTACTTGTGGCACCTTAGAGACTAACCAATTTATTTGAGCATAAGCTTTTGTGAGCTACAGCTCACTTCATTGGATGCATTCAGTGGAAAATACAGTGGGGAGATTTATATACATAGAACACGAAACAATGGGTGTTACCATACACACTGTAAAGAGAAAAAAAGAAAAGGAGTACTTGTGGCACCCTAGAGACCAAAAAATCCACTCGAGCATAAGCTTTCGTGAGCTACAGCTGCATCCGATGAAGTGAGCTGTAGCTCACGAAAGCCCACACCCAAACAAACTGCTAGTCTCTCAGGTGCCACAAGTACTCCTTTTCTCTTTGCAAATACAGACCAACACAGCTGCTACTCTGAGAACTGTAAAGACAGTGATCACTTAGGGTGAGCTATTACCAGCAGGAGAGTGGGGGGGGGGGAGCTTTTTGTAGTGATAATCAAGGTGGGCCATTTCCAGCAGCTGACAATAACATCTGAGGAACAGTGGGGGGGGGGGGGGTGTCACATCTGGAAAGTTCTCTTTGCAACCATGGAGGCTAGCCAGACCAAAGTCAGCCATATAAGTAGACAGAGACCAGATCCTGCCCACAGGTCAGGTATTTGGCTTAAGGCATACTGTTTTCGTGCCCTTACACACTCCCTTGGTACTTCACTGGAGCTGTGGGTATTAAGCTGCTGTTGCCTTTTCCTCCCTACTGTATCAACACACAATCCTAGGGTACAGGGCGCATTTTGTTTAAAGCATTGGGGGGTTCAGCTTTCAAAGACACTGAAGTCACTCAGCCGCCCCAGGAGAGCGATTCTGCGCTGCCTCCGCAGGTCTCACGTGGCTAGGGTCAGTAGTCACGGTGCCCTGGGGAGGGGCCACGGTGCGTTAGTTACAGCACCAGCCCTGCCCCCGTGGTCCGGGCACTGGCACAGCCAAGACACACACACACACACACAGGGGAATTTAAAGCAGGGAGCGAAGACGGGGGCAGGGCAAAGAGCGCAGCACAAGGGGGAGGCAAGCTACAGACCTACCCCCGGGCAGAGCCCAGCCAGGGGCTCCAGGACGGGCAGCCAGCCCCACCGGTGGGGGGCGGGGGGGTCATCCGCCCCCCAGCAGGGGTGGCTCAGCCAGCGGCCCCTTGGCAAGGAATAGGGATGTTGGGGGTCACAGCCCCACTGGGAGGAGGATCCAGCCCGGGGAAGGGGCGAAGCGGCCCCAAGGGAGAGGGAGCCGGGGGGGTCTCAGCCCCCCGGGGGGGGGGCAGCAGCCCCCAGAGGGGGGCCTGAGCCCCCAGGGCGCCCCACAGCGACACGAGCCCCGCCCCGTACCTTCCTCTTCTCCTCCACCTCCTCGGGCAGCGCAGCCATAGCGCCCGCCGCTCCTTGCCCACAGCCGCCCCCTTCCCTCAGCGCCCGCGGCGGCTCATATAGGCTCAGGCCACCTGACCCACGCGAGCGGGGCCGGGCGCCGCCTCCTCAGCGCCTCCCCCACCTTCCCAGCAGCACGCGCGCGGCCCACCATAGAGACCTAAACGTGTTTCCCAGAAGGGGGAGCACGCGCCCGGCTTGGGGAGGCCATTTTGGCTCCGGGCGGGAAAGCCCGGCTAGGCATGTACGCTCGGCGACCCTGCCCTTAGTTCAGAGGGCGGCTTGGGAAGTGGGCGTCACCCGTCTCCGTCACATGTTCACACCCCCCCCCCGCTCCTATCACAACTGTAACCTTCCGCTGACGTAAATCTCAACCGCCGAGCTCCGCGCCGAGGAGGGAGGCGAAATGCATTGTGGGTGTTGTAGTTCTCCGGATCAACGCGCTGTACAGCCGATAGGCTGAGGGAAGGGGGGAGAGAACTACAAATCCCGAGAGGCGGCGCGCTGTTCTGGCGGGAAGGTAGCGGCAGGCCAGGCGCTGAGTGAGCGAAGGTAATGGTCTTAACGGTTGGAGGGAGGGCGTTCGGCTGGGGAGCGGGGCAAGGGCCCCGAGTCCGGCGAGAGAGACGGGTTCGGCTGGGCTGAGCCATGTCCCCCTCTGGCCGGGCCCCCGGTGGGGCAACAGCCTCCCGCTGCCGCCGGCTGGGGGAGCTGCCCCGAGCCGCGTGGAGACAGTTCTCCTCAGGGAAGGAGGCACTGTACTAATAGCATCCAGCCCTCTTCACCCCGGACCTCCCAGCGCTTGGCAAAGGAGGACAGCGCCGTCATCCCACACTTTATAGATGGGGAAACTGAGGCACGGAGCCAGGAAAGTGACTTGGCCATGGCCACCCCGCAGCCCAGTGGCAGGGCTGGGAACAGAACCGAGATCTCCCGCCTCCCAGTTTGCTGTTGTAGTCACCAGGCTAGGCTGCCTCACTGCAACACACATCCCCAGAGAGACCTTTTAACTTTCTCTGTTAAAGTCAACATCCAGGAAGGGGGACTCTCACCCCAATGTAGTGAAAACTGGCAACACGTGTTGCCTAGTGGTTAGATCACTCGACTGCTAAGGGATCTTGGGCAAATAATTTTGCCTTTTGTGCCTCAGTTTCCCCATTTGTGAAACGGGGGTAATGTTACTGACATTCTTTATAAAGGGCTTTGAGCACTATGGATGAAAAGTACAATATCAGAACTAGATACTATTGTTATAAACAAGTTAAGTAATGCTCATTGCAGTTACCACTGAGGTGGAATTAGTGGCTTGTATTTGCCACCCAGTAGGCAGCAGTCTTCTTGGCATACGTGCAACTCTAAGGCACGTGACCAGGATTTATCACTGAATTTGAAGGAGTAGGACTAGATTTTTTTTTTTTTTAATTGTCTCTCTGTACAGCGAGTGTAGGCAGAGTTTAATTTTCCTTTGTAAGTGATCATGGGTTCTTTACATACAAACATCGTGTGATTCAGGGCATAGAGCTTAGTATTCTCCTTCATAAAAACTCAAGAATGTCCTTTAGTTTGTATTCGTCATAAGACTTTCTTCTGTATGTCGGCATGAGAGGTCAATGGGCACGTGCATGCTAGCAGGTAGGTTATAAATTTCCCCCAATCACTAAAATTGGTAGTGTGAGCAAGGGAGAACGGATTATCTCCCTACCCAGATTTTTGTAATGAAACAATGCTTCCCTGAAATAACTTGCTTCTGGTAACAACGGCTGACCTTTAGATATCAATTTGCTATGCTCACCACTTCACATCATTTCATACACAAGGTAGTATATTTTGACAGTCTTTAGAATTTATACCTCTTTCATAATTTACAAACATCACTCCTTATTGTTTGTCTAGCAAGTAGCAAATTATGACCGGTAACTGACCTAAATCAGAGACTGGAAATAATTCTATTAAAAATGAAGAGTGGTCACAGGATTAAAGAAGAGTACCTATTGGCAAGAACGGATTGTTTTAATCAATTCTCTATTCGTTTAGCTTCTGTTCAGTGATAGCAAACATGAAATATAAGGCTCACAAGAAGCCCAAGGTGGACTGACTTTATAATTGTGTCTGTGAAGAACTGAAACTGATGTGTATTTAATGCAAACTACAGTACTACTTTACACAATCAGAAAGAATAAATGGATTACTAAAAAGAAGGGATCAAGCCCCTACTATAGGAAGAACAAAACTGGAGAAAAACATCCTGCCACCAAGTAAAAATGAGAAGTAATACAAAAATTGATATTGTTCAGGTTTTACTCAAAGCTTGTGCAATTAATTTCAATGATATTGAATGGGGCAGAATTTAGCCCATTACATAAAATCAATCTACATGGTTACTACTCATGATCTAATTTTGACAATAGTTGCACACCTTGTCTTAGTAAGAAAATGATTGGAATGGATTGGTTTGCCCTTCCCTACTACACCTGACTGCTCTATTCTTGTGTGCAGGCAGGAAACTAAACTAGACAAGAGTCTGAATGTCAGGATGCTCAGAGCAAGATTCATGTCAATTTCCCACTGTTGCACACTGGAAAAGAGCTAACAGATATAAGAGGACATGGCAAACATAACAGGACACAACACAATCCTAATTTTTTTTTTTTTAAGTAGATCAAGATTTTGACTTATCCCTTTAAGCTTGGATACTGTCCTCTCTGCTATACAAATGTAATAATAGGGAAATTGTATATTTTGGTATTCAAAATGTCTTAGTAGGAAAAGTTTCCTTTTTAAAAGTACTTTGTTTTTATTCTAAACCAGAAAAAATGACAATAGCTATATTGACCAGGAAGTTATGATTTATTTTTCATTTCCACTACATTCCTTATGGTTTCCCAAAGGGGTTAACTTACATTATACAAAACAATGCAAACAATTCTGGGATGGAACATCTTGTATTGTGATTTTTTTGTGATTTTTTTTTTTCCCCCTCTCTTTCTCTTTTATAGTCCACGACGTAATCCTAAAATTACTAGCAATTCCCTTGATGAATTGCTAGTAAGGGAAGCACCTTAACTGGGACTGCATAAGGTCCTTTGTCACTAGGATTGCTCCATCTACTAAGCTATAAGCGCTTTTGGGCACAGATCTTGCAAGTTGTTCTGTGAGCCCCATTGACTTCATCGGGACTCCGTATGAGCACAGGGATGTCCCTGTCTAGAATAATTTATAAGATCAAGACCTCTGTATTTTTTTTTCCTAGTACTCCTACTGTTTGAACAGCGTGTGGAGTGTTTGAGAAATGCAGTGAATGAAATGAAAAATACTGAAATGTTTCAAGAACAAAGCAGTCATGTTAGCTTGTAATACATATTGCCTGCATGTTTTATTTGCAAAACATGGAATGAAGTAACTTTGATTGCTAAGTGGATAGCTCTCAGTAGAGGAAACTTAAGCCCTAATAGTGCAAAGACTTGTACCTATGTTTAATTTTAAGCATACTAGGAAACAGTTATTTCAGTGCAACTACTCAGGGTCAGAACCAAAAATTGCAACTACAACATACTTTTCAAAGCCAGGCTATAAACTAGACTATCTTGGTCTGCAGCTTCTATTAAAGAAATATCCTAAAATGTCTTAGCTTAAAAATAGGACTTGTTTTATTCTCAGTTAGGAAAAAATCTAAATTTTTAATTTAAAATATATATTTTCCAAAACAGCTTAAACTGGTATTTGAAGATTGCGAATATTTTTTATTTCCCTTCTCTCAGGCTTCTCCAAGTCTCAGCTCTCCAGATTCTAGGCTGTACATAAAACTGCTGGCTGCTTTCTCACACGTACGGAGAACAAACACGTCCCCACCGTTCCCGAAGAGCTCATCTTCCCTCTCTAGTCAGTTAATTCTACTCCAGGGACTTGCTTCTGTCTAGCCCATGTAGCTTGTCTCTTTCTCCCTGCAGGTAGTACCATCTTCTCTGTACCTTCCTACAGTTTTGATACTGTAAGAGGCAGAGCCTTCTGCACTGCAGCTTCTCCCACTTGCAACTGCCTTCTCTCCACCTCATTTCAAATCAGAAAACATTTTTTCCTTGTCTATACCTCTTATTTTATCTTTCCATCTGCTATTATTTCTCACTATTACTGTATTGTTTAACTCAAAGTGGTTGAAGTTCAGTTGATATGAAAGGCACTAATGAATACTGTGCAGCTTTAATTTGTAAAGGGAGATGATAGCTTGATGATACTAAAGTGCAGTAACTCTTCAAATCATGGAAATTCTTTTTCTACAGTAGGAAATTATGGAAGATTATGAATGCTCCTAACAGAAGAAAGAAAACTCTGTTTAACCATCTATAAATGCTGCTTCAGGGAATGAAATCCCTCAAGCTATTAACCAGAAAATCTGGGAGACTAAAAATGCTGTTCACAGAACATTTTTGCAAAGATCAAGTCCCATGTGTGTGCCTGTGTATCTCCTCCTACCTTTGTAGCAAGAAGAAAAAAGAGAATGGTTATGAACAAGTTGACCAAGAAAGATACATGAACTTGGTCCGTTCTGTCACATCTTCCAAAGCCAGCCCTCAGACACCGGAAACATTGTTTGAAGAAGATAATCTGATATATGGACCAGTGAGTAAATTTAAGCCTCCAGTTAAGGATGTTGAAGCAAAAATTCCAAAAAACTGGGTCCCTCTGATAAACTCCAATAAGAGACCTTTGCCTTCAAACAGTGACGGAAAGCACCTGCTGAAAATCAGTTTACAAAGGCACAAGATGCCCAGTGTGACGAGTGTTCTTCAGCAAACCATGCCTTTGGACCAGGCGTTCTACCTGAAGAGGTGGAAGCAGCGGATGATTCTGGAACTTGGAAAAGATGGTTTTGCAGAATATACTAAAAGTAAGTCTAACCAAAGTGCTTCTAAAAATAATGGGCCGTGCTCAATAGCATAGCTGACACATCTGGCCCTAGAAGACGCACACTTTGCATATCCATATAGCAGCGTCCATTTCAGAATCCCAAAGCACTTCACAAGAATGCCTGGTATTAATGGACCACATTTTGAGGCCTTCCCTGATTGCTTATTCAGGGACACTCCCATTGACTACAAGAACCACAGGGGTTGGACCAATAACCTAATAGTACTTAGTGGTAAAATGGGATTAGAATTTAGGAGTTCCTTGCTCCAACCCCCATTATTTTGGTAGTACTTGCTAGAATCTGCAACAGGTTGATACTTCCCACCTGATTTATGGAGTTTGACTAGCACCTCTACAGATAGAATGATTTTTTTTTTTTTTTAATGTTTGGGAATAAAGTGGCTCACTGCACTATAACTGATTGTCTGAGGGTCATGGGACACCCAGAATTTTTGAATAACTGGAGATGACAGTTCTGGAGACTTTGATATTTGCATCCAATTAAAACTAACCATCACAGCTTTGATATCAAATACAATGAACTGCTCAAAAGCATTCTACAGGCCAACACTGATTCATAGAAATTGTATGGCAAATATGTTTGACTAAAGAATAAATCTGACTACATCGTCAATTGCTCCGGGACAATTCATGAACACAGAGGCTAATTTAGATTAATACCTTAAATAATTCCATTATTTGTTCCCTTCCTATATCCTTGAAGCTGTTTCAGCACCAAAATGGGGCTGATTTTAGAGTCTCAACTATATAGTAGTTCTAAAAATACATATTTATCCCATATATGAGCATTGCTTATTAAGAAAGGGGTTTTAAAGATCTTTTTTCTGTCATCTTTCATAGACATCTTCTTTCAAGGAAAACTATTCCATGCAGCTTTGGAATCTGTCTTTTTATCTGAAGAGGTCCCGTCGAAGGAGCAGGAAAAAGATACCACGGTCTCTGGCTACTTAGCCAGTGTGCAGCATGTCCTGAGAGACATCAGTGGAGTAAAAGCTCTTGAAAGTGCAGTTCATCATGAGATTCTTCACTATTCAGGGCTTGTAGATTGTGTGGCTGAGTATCGGTGAGATGCTGGTTCTCCTGTTATATCGCACTGTGTTTTATATGACTTTGGTGACCAAACAGCTGGCTTGTGGGCCAGATCTGACCTATTTGATGTTATGTGGCTAAGATGGTAGGACACGTCGCATAGCAGCTGGGAGGTTGAGTGGACTGGGGGAGGAAGCCAGAGAGACTGCAAAGCTGAAGAGGCATCAAAGCAGCAGCACCAGGGATGGAACAGGGGAGGTCAGGCAGGTTCAGGATGAGAAATAGGGATTGGAGGAGAGGAACAGGGGAGATCACACAGATTGCCCTGCTAACAGCAGTGCTGCTATTCTTTTAGCGAGCCATCTCTACACAGCAATGGAGTGGCACGTTAGCACGAAAGGGCTAAGTGAACCAAAGTGGTGTCATTTAGAACTGCCATTGGTATTTGTACTTATTAGTCCCTGGATCTAATCCAGCCTGTGCAGAAGGAGTTCATAACTCAGGCTGGCACCAGCAACGTGATAATAACAAATGACACCTCATCAGCAGGAAACAGGAGAAATAGAGTAAAGTGTTTGACTTACATGTCTGACGTCACTTTTTTTTCATTAGCACGTAGTTTAACTAAAATACTCCTCTTTTGCTTGGTTTTACAGAGGCCAGTTATGTGTGATTGACTGGAAGACTTCAGAGAAATCAAAGCCGTATCTCCGGAACACATTTGACAACCCACTACAGGTTGCAGCATATACCGGAGCCATAAACCATGATGCTAATTATGACTTCCAGGTCAGTAGGCCTACTACCTGCTGAGACAAGCAGCAGTGCTCACATCCACTTCATTTTCCCCACTCACGTCTTCTAGTCACCCCCATCCAATATAGAACTGCAGCTAGCATTTATACACTTGCACCTGTCCCAGCCTAAGTTAATTCCACCATCATTGCTGCTCCTGCTGCCTCCCTTGGTCAGCAGTATGTTGTCAATGTACTCAAGGAACTTTCCACTCATCAGGCCCTTAGCAAATGGCACAACTATTGAGAAGTGCTGAGCTCCCAAATCTCCAACTGAACTCAGTGGGAACTACAGGTGCACAGCCCTACGGAAAGTCAAACCCTAACGCAGTAGGCCAGTTTACAGTGAGAACACAGCACGTGGCAACACACAGTGGGGGAGAAGAAGCATCCAGCTCCTTGCTGCTTTGCGTGAGCATGGCATGTGAAAGGGGAGGAGAGGAATCAAACTTGAGAGCAGGCAGACAAGGAAATGAGCTAGCAACAAGCACCCCTCATTGCCTCTTAGAAGAGTGCCTTACTCCACTGGCAATTGAATGGATGTGGTTAAATGCCCTCCTTAAACCATCCGGGAACATTACTCCATTCCTTGGCGGTGAAGGGAAGTGGTGCCCATTACTCAACAGCTGAGCAAGGGACGTGTGTTTATAGACTCCAAAGAGGGTCGGCTTGGCCTGAAGGATGGCAGTTCCTGATTTGGAGAGGGAAGATTAAAGCAGGAGAAAATGACAGGATACGCAAGGCCCTGTCAAGGACTTTTTAGGAAAGGAAAGACAGATCAGTTAATGCTATGGCAGGATCATTTCATTGAGAAATATAGGAAGTAGCTACATGGTTCTGTTCCTTTTTTTTTTTTTTTTTTTTTTAATGGCTGTGTTAGGCCAATGATATCACTTTATTCTTCACTGTTAACTTTTTATGTTGTTTTATTTGACAAGTCTGATAGTTAGTGGAACATGCAGAAGGAACCATTTCCTTACAGCCTGATTTGCTGAGTGGCATGGGCCTGAATCTGTACTGGCACAAGCAAAAATCTACTCAAAGTCCATGGGAATTTTGTCAGTGTCCAGAACACAGGATTAGACCCTTAAGGCCTGATATGTAGGATTGCTGAGCACCTACAACTCCAAGTCATTGGGCACTTCCATACCTTGGAAAACTGGGCTCCTAGTGCTTTATTGTGAATAACATTGCTTATTAAAGTTAGTGGTTTTTATTTTAGCTTTACATTGATCTACGTGGTGAAAATGCAGTTTAATCTTGGGAATAGTCTACTGAACCTGCCTGTTGATATTGAACAACTGATGTTATGCTTTTCATTGCAGGTTAATTGTGGACTTATTGTGGTTTCTTATAAAGATGGTTCCCCTGCACATCCACATTTCATGGACTCAGATCTGTGCTCTCAGTATTGGAACAAATGGCTCCTGCGCCTTGAAGAATACACAGAGAAGGAAAAAAACAATAATTCAATTGAGACAAGTTAGAGGGGTATGATCTGAGCACAGAAGTGAAGCAGGAAGTCCTGAGTTTTAATATAGTCTCCGATACTGACCCTCTTTGACCTTGGGCAAATCACTTAATATCTCTGCCTCAGTGTCCATTTGAAAATTGGGTCTAATACTTGCCTACTTCACAGGGGTACAAAGAGGATTTAATGGGCCAACTTAAATTGGGCTGATATTTACATTTTGCAGCAAGCTTTTATAAAACCTGAAATCAATAGAAATGTTCTCACAATTAAAGAAAAAAATCCAGTTAAAAGTTTATGTAAGCAAACTATCACACTCTTGCAGTGTTTGAAAGCTAACCCTTGCTGAACTGAGAACATGAAAGTGAAATTGACTCTGAACCAAAGCAAAACTTGCATTGTCAGAGCTGAGTGAAGTGCAAATAATAAAAGCATAGGTAGTGACAAGTAGACTTAATTTTAAACATTTCAGCTCTTGCTAATCTCTCATCTGTTTACAACGTATGATTTTTATGACAGTGTCCCTTTGAAGGCAGAAAAACTACAAGTGCTAAGAATTCTAATTAAACCTTCATTAAGCAATCACTCAGGATGTTAAGACAAGTTGGTTGCTTTAGCAGACATGGCCCACAAAAGAGGATCAGAAATATAATTTGCATAGCTGAAGACTACCCCTAAGAACCACATAAAACAAGAGGTTGCCCTAACAAGAGGGAGCTCTCCTACAGGTTTCTCTGCCTTCGTATAAAGCTGCAACTCTCACATAGAGCAAAGTGAGAATGAAACTGAGACTTTGTATCTTAGCCCCCAATTGGGCAATAAGTCCCATGCAAAACACAGCCCCACTGATTTCACTGGGGTGTTGCATAGACGAAGGGGGCTCACCCATGCAGAGCTAATTGCAGGATCAGAACCTGGGGCACGGGGGGAGAGATGTATAGTGATGCCCGAATATTTTTCAGAAACCTTAGTCTGTGGTTTTGAAATTTAAGAACTGACTATTTAAGAACTGAAAGCTGATGCTAGTTCTAAAATAAATAAGTAAAAACGGCAACCATATCCCTCACGGACTAGAAAGGTATCTTGCTTTCTGTTAATAAGTTAAGTCGACTAAATAAGTTTATTGATTAATAATTAGTTCTAAAATACAGGAGTCACTTTTGAGACTCATTTCATAAAAACGAGTTTGTAAGAAGAGAGAGTAACAAGATAGTGTTGTAAATGTTGAATAAACACTATGGGGTGGTTCTTAGGTGGTGTTGCTTTGTGTATGTGTCAGCTTTTCTCATTTGTTTCATTCCTTTGAATCATACACTTGAGCTTTTCTTGTCATCACTCAGAATTACGTATTTAAGTACAGCTAATCCATAATTTTAAAGACTACCAACCAGACAGTACCCAAAAAGGACTGAACAGGTTTGCTTTTGAACAGAAAAAAGGCCATGCGGGGTCAGACTCATAGTCCATATAGCCCAACAGTTCTCAAACAGTGGGTTGGGACCCTAAAATGGGTCACGACCCTTTTTTTAATGGGGTTGCCAGGGCTGGCATTCGCCTTGCTGGGGCTTGGCGCTGAAGCTGAAACCCGACACCCAGGGCCAAAGCCCAAGGTCTTCAGGTTATAGGCTCCCTGCCTGAGACTGAAGCCCTTGGGATCTGGATTTGGCCCCCCCACCCAGGGTGGTGGGGCTTGGGTGAGCCTAGGCTTCTGTCTCCCCTCTGGGGGTTGTGTAGTAAATTTTGTTGTCAGAAGGGGGTCGCGTTACAATGAAGTTTGAGAACCCCTGATGTAGTCCAATATCCTGTCTTCCAGCACTGACCAATGCCAGACACTTCAGAGCAAATTAACAGGACAATTATCAAGTGATCCATCCCCTTATTTTGTAATGCGTAACTGATCCATGAGAGGACCTTCCTTCTTATCCTATGACTGCTTACTTTGCTTAAGAGATTTTGGTGTGGGATCTTGTCAAAGGTGTTCTGAAAGTCTTAGTACCCAATGTCAACCAGATCACTCTTGTTGACGCCCTTAAAGAATTCTAATAGATTGGTGGGGCATGATTTTCCCTTACCAAAGCCATTTTCATCTAGCTGTCTGATAATTCTGTTCTTCACTATAGCTTCAACCACTGTGCCTAGTACAGGCTGTTAAGACTAACTTCAGTAAGTGCCAAGATCACATCCAGAGCCTTTTTTTAAAATCAGTGTTATGTTACCTGTCCTCCAGGCATCTGGTATAGAGACTGATTTAAACAAGAGGTTTCATACCATAGCTGGTTGTTTTTCAGTTTCATATTTGAGTTCCTTCAGAACTTTTGGGTGAATCCCATCTGGTCCTGGTGACTTACTACTGTTTAATTTATCCATTTGTTCCAAAACCACCTTTAATGACACCTCAATCTGGGACAGTTGATAGGAGCTGGAACTACGGGTGCTACCGCACCCCCTCACTTGAAGTGGTTTCCATCATATACAGGGTTTACAGTTTGATTCAACAGCTCTCAGCACCCCCACTATAAAACCTGTTCCAGCACCCCTGGGACCCTTCCTCAGATTTGTCACCTAAAAAGAATGGCTCAAGTGTGGGAATCTGCCTCGCATCCTCTGCGGTGAAGACCGATCCAAAGAATTCATTTAGGTGCTGTTCAACAGCATTGTCTTCGAGTGCTCCTTTAGCACTTTGATTGTCCAGTAGCCCCACTGACTGTTTGGCAGTCTTCCTGCTTCTGATGCACTTTCAAAAATGTTTTGCTGTTTTTATGTCTTGCTTGTTGCTCTTCAGATTCTTTTTTGTCCTGACTTTTATACTTGACTTGCCAGAGTTTGTTTCTTTCTAGTTTCCTCGATAGGACTTCACTTCCAGTTTGTAAAGGATGCCTTTTTGCCTCTAACCACCTCTTTTACTCTGCTGTATAGCCATTCTGGCATATTTTTGGACCTCTTACTGTTTGTTTGGGTTTTTTTTTTTTTTTTTGGGGGGGGGGGAGATATATTTAATTTGGGCCTCTATTATGGTGTTTCCATGCAGGCGTTTCACACTTGGCACTGTTCCTTTTAATTTATGCTTAATTAGCTTCCTCGTTTTTGTGTAATTCTCCTTTTTAAAGTTAAATGCTACTGTGGTTGGTTTCTTTGGTATTCCCTCCCCCCCTTACAAGGATGTTAAATTGAATTGCATTATGGGCGCGATCAGCAAGTGGTTCAGCTATATTCACCTCTTGGCCCAAATCCTTAGAGCCCTGTGCGGATACAAAATTTCTGTCTACATGTGATCCGTAAACATGGTCCATGGGTATAAATCAGATAGCTGCAGATTTGCAGGGCTCTAATCTAAAACTTGGATCCGCATCCATCCGCAATCTGCCAACATGGTCTACAGCTATCCACATCCACAGCTATAAAGTGGATATCCACATATTTGTGGGGTGCTACAGATCCTGTGCTCCACAAAATCAGGAATTGCCTCTCCCCTAGTGGGTTCCATAACTAGCTGCTCCAAGAAGCTGTCATTTAAATGCTGCACAGAAATTTTCTCTCTGCTTCCTCTCCTGTGGTGACATGTATCAGTCAATAAGGGGATAGTTGAAATCCCTCTTTATCACTGGGTTTTCTGTTTGTGTAGCTTCTCTAATCGCCTTGAGCATTTAAGTATCACCATCCTGCTGAAATGGGTCAGTAGTATATTCATAGTGCTATATTCTATTATTGAAGCATGGACTTTCTATCCACAGAGATTGTTTATTCAAGCAAGTTGGATAAGCTTCTAGCTGTAAATAGAAAGCTAGACTTGAATTTGCAGCTCATGCAGAGCACACAGCAGTGTGGAAAACAATACAGTGAAACTCCATATCCGTTATTATGGCACTTCCTTGTTCACATCTTGCCTGTGAATTGTGTGTTTACATAAGAGCTAATTAGATTCATAACTAAAAGGACAACTGTGACACAGATGCGCATTTGTGGTTCACTGCTTTGTGTCAGCAGCTCTTCTCAGGCCTGACATACTCACTGCACCTAACACTTGTCATGAGCTATATCTAAATGAAAAAAGAAAAGGAGTACTTTTGTCACCTTAGTCTCTAAGGTGCCACAAGTATTCCTTTTCCTTTTGTGGATACAGACTAACACGGCTGCTACTCTGAAATATATCTAAATGGTATCTCATAAGATATTAGTAAACTAATAACTCACTGATAGTTAACGTTCTTGCATGATACGTGTACAGGGTGTGTACAAAGAATTATGAATATGTGCTAGAATTATTTCTTAAAATGTGTTTGGCAAGCAGTGCATAAACCCAATCTGTCCTAGACAAAGGAACGTGTATTTGCTTGTCAGGCAGAGACAACAAAGATCTAATTACATAAAAGGTAACAAAGCTGTCAAGCAGGGGCAAAGATAGCTTGACATCTGCATCCCAGCAAGAAAGAGAAACCTTATCTGGACTATAAAGACAGGGGATCTAAACCTCAAATGAGAAGTAATTCAAACAACTGATTGTATACATTACTGTATTATAAAAGTGTGTCCACTCAGCATGCTGCGACCACAAACAATAGAGGCCCTTTTTACATACAGATCAGCAGGGGGGTGGGAAGTCCACAGAAAGGGAAGAACTCCATGAGGTCAGCCTGAGTCAGGGGACAAAACAATAAGTTTGGGAAGATGTATGGAGAAGCCATCTTGGCACCTATCACTGGACAGACACAAGGGAACAGAGCTCTGGCAAGTGAAGAAAGGAGTTCCTTCGACCAAGGGGCTCAAAGTCTCTGGGACTGGAAGATGGGGAAGAACCTTGAACAAAGACTGTAGCTTGTTAAGTTAGGTCTTAGCCATTAGAATGTGTATTTTTACTTTTGTTTGCAACCCTTTCTAACTTTCTTGCTTCTACTTGGTGTCACAACCTATGTCGTGTTATTTTGTTTTATTTTCACAACACACCAACTCTGAGCTGTGCTTGAAGGGAAGGGAGCATTTGCCCCAGCCCCAATAAGCTGTAATGTGCTTTTGTCTCTTTAAAAGAGACAACAAATGTTATTGGCACTCTGCGTGTTCTACAGAAGGGCTGCGACTCTTCAGGGCTGACAACATGGGAAATTCAGAACTGGCAGCGTGTTGGGATCATCTTGCCAGGCGTAACCAGAGTGGGGCCAGGGGTAACAAGCAGGCTGCTGGAATCAGAAATGCTGAATTAGAGCTAACCCACAGACACTCAGACCAGGCTTGTATGCTGCCTGGGAGCATCTAGACAAGAGCAGAGCCTTTTGAGGGTTACAGGACAGGCAATGATACGACCCCTCTGGACTGCACTCCGGAATGTGACCTTAACATTCTGGCCAGGCCTAAAAGCTATATTTAGATAGCTGAGCCGATGCCTAGTCAGGGCTGCCACAATTATGCTACCTGTTATGCAGGGATGTCCCACAAGTCAGAATTGCAGTGTTTAGGTGGATGGTTTCAAGTGCATTACTCGATGGGCAATATTTTGTGGAAGGGTGAACCTGTATATAGCAAAGGGATGGCACAACCAAAGAACATCTAAACTAGGAAATGAGAGGAAAGCCCCAGGCGTGAAGCTGCAGTCAGGTTGGATCATCTATGTTGCAGATGCCTCAAAAGTCAGGAGAATGGCTACTAGGAAAGAGAGCGCCGAGCGTTCTAACGACAGCTGCACAAGGTTAGAATGCTGAAATTGTTTAATATAGGATATGACACAGCCGCTAGATGTCTGCGTGCAGTATGGAGTTCCACTCTGGAGGTGGCCCAGAGGACACAAAGCTGGAACAAGGGCTGTGGGAAGCCTGTTTGCATCTGGCTACAGTTGATTTCTTTTATTTACTAAAACACCTTCTGTTTAAAGAGGAGAGGCGGAATCACCTCTCAACTGATAAACTAAACCGTAATAAGTCAACAGGACTGGATGGTATTCACCCAAGAGTTCTGAAGGAACTCAAATATGAAATTGCAGGACTACTAACTGTAGTCTGTAACCTATCATTTAAATGAGCTTCTGTACCGAATGACTGGAGGATTTTTGTGGGGTCAATTTTTAAAAAGGGCTCCAGAGATTGATTCTGGCAGTTACAGGCTGGTAAACCTGACTTCCGTACCGGGCAAATTGGATGGACAGGGATGGTGTCCCTAGCCTCTGTTTGCCAGAAGCTGGGAATGGGCGACAGGGGATGGATCACTTGATGATTACCTGTTCTGTTCATTCCCTCTGGGACCCCTGGCATTGGCCACTGCTGGAAGACAGGATACTGGGATAGCTGAACCTTTTGTCTGACCCAGTATGGCCGTTCTTAAGACAGTTTCTAACGCCATATTTAGCGTCTGATGCTGCACCACTGAAGTCAAAAGACGCATGAAGAGCACTACACCAAAGTGGTCAGTAGGGTGGCAGGAAAGGTTATTCAGGACTTTTCCAGGTCTAGTCACTTAGGCCTGGTCTACTCAGGCTTTTTTTATTTTATTTTATTTTGTAAACACCACAACTATACTGGTCACTTTTTCCATTAGTAAAAGGCTTACACCAATACAACCCTAGCCTGGATGTCGTTATACTAGGTGTGACAAAGTTCCTGCTCTGCCTTGGTGGGTCTTGGCCGTTTTTCTGAACCCACAGTCCAGGTCGACTCCTCCTGTGTCTGACCAGGAGTTGGGGAGGATCTGGGGGGAACCCGGGTCCGCCCTCTACTCCGGGTTCCAGCCCAGGGCCCTGTGGAATGCAGCTGTCTAGAGTGCCTCCTGGAACAGCTGTGCGACAGCTGCAACTCCCTGGGCTACTTCCCCATGGCCTCCTCCCAGCACCTTCTTTATCCTCACCATAGGACCTTCCTCCTGGTGTCTGATAATGCTTGTACACCTCAGTCCTCCAACAGTCCACGTTCTCACTCTCAACTCCTCACACGCACACCACAAACTGAAGTGAGCTCCTTTTTAAAACCCAGGTGCCCTGATTAGCCTGCCTTAATTGATTCTAGCAGCTTCTTGATTGGCTGCAGGTGTTCTAATCAGCCTGTCTTAATTGTCTCCAGAAGGTTCCTGATTGTTCTGAAACCTTCCCTCTTACCTTACCCAGGGAAAAAGGACCTACCTAGCCTGCTCTTCTGCTGCTGTCCTCTGGTCTGGGCTTTCCTTGCTTTT
Source organism: Chelonia mydas (assembly GCF_015237465.2). Taxonomy (NCBI): domain Eukaryota; kingdom Metazoa; phylum Chordata; order Testudines; family Cheloniidae; genus Chelonia; species Chelonia mydas. The sequence continues at coordinate 197,261,112 of NC_057851.1, forward strand.
TGCCCCTGCCTTCGGCTTCCCCCCCGACCGAGCCAGACGCTTTCTCCCTTTCTTTTCTTTTTGTTGTTTTTTTTTTTCTTTCTCTGCTGTTGCTAGAGAGCTGGCCGGCTGCCGGCCGGCTGTTAGCCCCCCCCACCTGCCCTCGGACGCTGCTGCCGCTCGTGCTGAAACCCCCCCCCCCGACCGAGGGGGGGGGGCCTGCCGGCCCGCTTCCCCAGAGTGGGAGAGTGGAAGGACCCAGCCCCCAGACCCAGCCACTTGCTGTTTGTCTGCGGACCTAGCCCCCAGACCCAGCCGCTTGCTGTTTGTCTGCGGACCCATCTCCGGTCGAGAGGACTCTTATCACTTGCTCCGGCATTTCTGAAATGCAAAAAAGAAAGCCTGAAACAGACAGAGAAACAGCCGTCCACCGGAGGAACACCGCCTGGGGAATCTACAAATCGCCGTGGAGGGGGCCTAAGACTGAGTAACTTTTGAACTGTGCTCTCGTGTGAGGGGAGGCCTTGACTGTGTCTTAACTGTATTTGTAGGGACGCAGGGGGTGTGGCACGGAGCTGCCCCCCGATCCATCTGTGTCCTCCCAACCCCCACACTACGATCTTTACCCCCCCACTCCACCATCTTTGCTGGCTGTCCAAGATCTGCCCCTGGACCCAGCTGCTCGCCCTGACTCCACCGTGTGGCCCAGAAGCACCAGCCAACCAAATAGGACTCTCTGGACAAGCATACGGGTTCATTTGCCCCCCCCCCAAATTGTCCACCCCACAGTTTGTCCCTTTCTATCTGACCCAACTCCTGTTAATCACCTGTCACCACCCCCGCTGGGGCATCGGCAATGAAGGGCACCGAGGTGAACTCCGCCGCTGCCATGCCCATCGCCTCCCCAGACTCTAGGGAAGTCCCCCCAGCCGGCGGGAAAGGCCAGGGCAAGAAGAAGGGGAAGGGCCCCGCTAAAACCACTGGGCCCTCCATGGCAGGGGCCACCCCCACTGCTGCGGCCCCACCACCAACCACAGCATCCTCCCCCGCTGCCCCCTCCACCAGCTCTGCGGATGTCCCTCCCTCAGCCCCCAGGATGTATGCCCGGGCAGCGGCAGCCCCCCCGCCTGCCGCCTCGTCATCTCTCCCGCCCACCGCCTCCACCACCATCAACAGCGGCCAGGGCCCCTTTCCCACCATGACAAAGAAGCACGGTGTCTGATGCCTCCTGGTGCCCGCTTCGCCCACGTGGAGACCTACGTGCGGGCGTTGGCGAGGGTGGTGGGGCCCTCGGCCATTGTGGCGGCCTCCAAAATGTACGGGAAGGTCGTTTTCTTCTTAGCATCAGAGGCTGCTGCCCAGGAAGCGGTGGAGAGGGGCCTGGCAGTGGGCGGGGGTGTTTGTCCCCCTAGAGCCGCTAGAGTACCTGGGCGTCCGTCTGGTCCTGACCTCTGTCCCTCCTTTTCTCCCCAATGCTGCCCTGCTACCCGCCCTTTCCACCCTGGGGAAACCTGTTTCTGTTATCAGCCCTCTCCCGTGGGGCTGCAAGGACCCCACCCTCCGTCATATTTTTTCCTTCCGCCGCCAAGTGCAACTTTTACTGCTGTCGGCGGCGCGTGACGGAGTGGCACTCGAAGGGTCCTTCCTAGTCCCCCACCCGGGGGCCCATTACCGGGTGTGCTTTTCCAGGGGGGAGGCCCGGTGCTACCTCTGCCGGGCGTCGGGGCATGTCCGGAGGGACTGCCCCTTAGCCCGGCAAAGAGGGGCACCTGGGATCCCCGAGACCCGGCAGGACATCGGCCCCGTCATTGCCGACGCCCCTGGCCACCCAGTACCCGAACCCGCCCCCCTCCTCTTCGGATCACCGCTACTCCTGCTCAGGCCCAAGGGGCACCTCCCCTACAATGCCCAGACGAGCGGGAGAGCCCTGCCCTCGCTGCTGACAATCTAGCGGAGCCTATGGAGGAGGGTGTGGCAGAGATACCACCAGGCATGGGAGAGAGCCTGCCCCAGGGAGAATCCTCCCTCCCTTATGCTGCCCCACCGTTCCCCCCCCAAGTCCCTGAGCCATCTCCTTTACCCCCTGACACGACCCCTGCTACCCAGCCCCCAGATGATGCCATGGAGGGCTGGGCCCTAGTCCAGGGGAAGCGAGGCAAGCGGAAGGCTCGAGCTCCGCCTCATCCACCCGAGGCAGAGGCCCCCCGGAAGACCAGGAAGGGGGGCACCAATGCCGAACCTTCCGCTTTGCCCACGAGTGCGTCCCACCCACCGGTGTCAGCCGGGAAAGACATGGCAGCACCAGAGGGTAGTGTCTCCCCTCCACGGGAGACCCTCCCCTCCGAGACCCTCGAGGAAGCCCTTTCTGTCCTGACGCTACCCGAAGCCACCGTGAACCCCGAGGCAGCCGTCGTGGCGGGTGCCGGCGGGGAGAACCCCGGGGCGGTGGAAAGTGTCCTCTCCTCCATGTTCGAGGAGATTGAGGTCTTAGATCTGACCCTGGTCGCCCAGGGGGAGGATGACCTTTTGCCAGCAAATCTCGATCTGGGCGACCTCACTCCACCCCTCTTTTCCCCATGCTCCCTCCCCCAACTGCTGTTTCTGCTCCCACCTCCGAGGAGCCCCTAGACTCCTCCATCGACCTGGCCGCTGATGGCACCCTGCTGACGACCACCGAGCCTGCTCAGGTGACAGCCGGCGCCACGCGGCCAGGGCACGAGTCGCCAGGGGCACCCCCCGTTGGTGCGGAGCAATCGACTTCCTTCCCGGGCGGGGGCCCTACAGGAGATAATCCACCTCCTGATCCTGTGGCCGCTAAATCCACCACAGAGCGCGCGCCCAGTGTCACTGAGAGCTCCCTCCCCGCCCCCTTAACCCTTGAGCCTATTGGGAGGTGCCACCATCCAGCTGCTTGCCTCCCGAAACCCAGAACCTCGCCTCTGCCCCGTCCCTGCCCCTACCCCTATCCAATTTACCTCCTGCAATATCATTGCTGCCCCCTGGGCTGTCTCCTTCCCTTTCCCAACTGATGACCCCCAGGGAGCGGCCTTTGTGTTTTCCTGCCCCGACCCATTAGGAGCTGCTATTTTCCCTCCACTGCCCCCTATCGCCCCAGAGCTTGAGGCAGGCCTAGAAGCTCCAGCCCATCAGGCACCCCGTCGGGGGTCCACACCCTGCTTGTCTGTTTTAGTTGACCACAGGGCTGCACCAAGGGCCCCACCGGGCAACAACCGGGAAACCGTAACTCCACCCCCCCATGAGCTGCGAGGAGAGCTGCGGAAGTTTTTAGAGGATGTCCGGGGCTCCCGCAGCAAGGTACAGCTTGCTCTCCAGCGATGGGGGGACTTTTCTCAAATCCTCCGGGCCACAAGGGCCCTCATGGGGGAAGGTAAAGGGACAGGGAAGCAGGAAGCAGGTCCACGTCTTCCTTGAACAATTACTCACCTACGGGATGGGTCACGGACTGCTGCGCGGCCCGCTGGGAGATGCGAGCGTCCCTGCCAGTGAGGACCCCCCTGACCCTCCCCATGACACCTCTCACCATCGCAACCATCGCACCAGTGTTGTAGGTTGGCTCTCCGCAGGTCCCAGGTGCTCTCCTTCCTTCGGGAGGGAGGGTACTCTGTGGTTTTCCTGCAGGAGACCCATACGGACCCGACTGCCGAAGACAGTTGACGGCTGGAGTGGGGGGACTGGGTCTACTTTAGCCATGCCATGGTTTGACAGGCTGGAGTGGCGACCCTGTTCTCCCCTGACCTACGGCCCGAGGTGCTAGGGGTCGCCGAGGCCGTGCTGGGTCGCCTGCTGCCTCTCCAGATCTGTATGGAGGGGCTCGTGGTTAACCTCGTTAACGTCTATGCCCCGACATCGGGCCCGGAGCAGCTGCAATTCTACCAGCAGGCGTCCGCCTTCCTCGGCACCTTAGATTCTCACGAGTGCCTGGTCCTGGGAGGGGACTTTAATACCACCCTCGAGGAGCGAGACCGCTCAGGTACCGAGCAGAGCCCGGCCGCCACGGACACCCTCCAGGAGATAGTCGAACATCACTCCCTAGAGGACATCTGGCGCGACCACCACCCGGATGACACTTCCACGTTCACCTTTGTGGTGGAAGCCCATCGGTCGCGCCACTCCCGGTTGGACCGCATTTATTTATCACGCTTCCATCTCTCACAAGCCCACTCCTCCAGCATTCGGCTAGCCCCATTTTCTGACTATCATCTAGCCACCGTGACAGCCTCCCTCTGTGCGGAGAGGCCAGGGCCGGCCTACTGGCATTTTAACAACAGCCTGTTGGAGGATGAGGGCTTTGTGACGTCCTTCCGGGAATTCTGGCTGGCCTGGCGAGGGCAGCGGCGTGCCTTTCCCTCGGTGCCACGATGGTGGGACCTGGGGAAGGTGCGCGCCCAGCTTTTCTGCTGCGACTACACCCGGGGCACCAGCCGACGGAGAAATGCGGCGATAGAGCAGTTGGAACGGGAGGTCTTAGAGCTGGAGAGGCGTCTGGCCGCCAGCCCCAAGGACCCGCTCCTCTGCGGAGCATGCCGGGAGAAGCGGGAGGAGCTCCTGGCCCTCGAGGACCATTGGGCCCGGGGCGCCTTTGTTCGATCCCACATCCGCCTCCTTCGGGAGATGGATCGCGGCTCCCGCTTCTTCTATGCCCTGGAGAAAACGAGGGGGGCCAAGAAACACGTCACCTGCCTCCTGGCAGAAGATGGCTCCCCCCTCATGGAACCAGTGGAGATGTGCAGGAGGGCCCGAGCCTTCTACGCAAGTCTTTTCTCCCCGGATCCGACCGACCCTGGCGCTCGCAGAGTGCTCTGGGAGGAGCTCCCTACGGTCAGCGCGAGCGACCAAGACCGGCTAGAGTTGCCTCTCACTCTGGCCGAGTTCTCGGAAGCCCTCCGTCGTATGCCCACTAATAAGTCTCCAGGCATGGACGGGCTGACCGTGGAGTTCTACCGCGTGTTTTGGGACGTCCTCAGCCCAGACCTAGTCACCGTCTGGGCCGAGTCTCTGCAGAGCGGGGTCCTCCCTCTGTCGTGCAGGCGAGCTGTGCTCGCCTTACTGCCGAAGAAGGGGGACCTCCGCGATTTACGAAATTGGCGTCCCGTCTCACTCCTCAGCACGGACTACAAAATCATAGCGAAAGCAATCTCGCTGCAGCTAGGGTCTGTGCTGGCGGACGTGATCCACCCAGACCAGACCTACATCGTCCCGGACCGCAGTATCTTTGCTAATCTATTTCTGGTTCGGGACCTTTTGGAACTCGGGTGTAGGGACGGTCTGTCGTTCGCCCTCCTGTCCGTAGATCAGGAGAAGGCGTTCGATAGGGTGGACCACGGGTACCTCCTGAACACTCTGCGAGCGTTTGGCTTCGGACCCCAGTTTGTGGGTTTTCTCCAGGTGCTGTACGCCTCCGCAGAGTGTCTGGTTAAGCTCAACTGGACCCTGACCGAACCGGTCAGCTTCAGGCAAGGAGTACAGCACGGGTGCCCCCTCTCGGGCCAGCTGTACACTCTGGCGATCGAGCCCTTCCTCTGCTTCCTCCGCAGGAGGTTGACAGGGTTGGTGCTGCGGGAGCCGGAGCTGCGGCTGGTCCTGTTGGCGTATGCTGATGACATGCTCCTCGTGGTCCAGGACTCAGGCGACTTGGCATGGGTGGAGGCTTGCCAGGCCATCTATTCAGCAGCCTCCTTTGCCTGGGTCAACTGGGTCAAGAGCTCTGGCTTGGCGGTAGGGGATTGGTGGCAGGCGAGCTCCCTCCCACCCGCGCTTCAGACCATCCGGTGGAGCGCGGATCGGCTGGTCTACCTCAGCGTTTACCTTTCTGCCACGCATCCCTCTCCGCCGGAGAACTGGGAAAATTTAGAGGGCGGGGTGATAGAGCAGCTCCGGAAATGGACGGGACTACTCCAATGTCTCTCCCTTCATGGGAGAGCGCTGGTGCTTAATCAACTAGTCCTGTCCAAGCTCTGGTACCGGCTCAACACCCTGGTCCCGGCCCCGGGTTTCCTGACCAACCTCCGGACATCGATTCTGGGGTTCTTTTGGTCAGGAATGCACTGGGCCCCTCTAGGGGTTCTTCATCTACCCCTGAAGGAAGGAGGACAGGGCCTGAAGTGTCTGCACACTCAGGTCTGCGTCTTCCGCTTCCAGGCCCTGCAGAGGCTCCTTTATAGTGCAGGCAGTTTGGCGTGGAGCATACTGGCGCACGCCATCCTGCGCCACATCCGAGGGCTCCGATATGACTGGCAGCTCTTTTATCTCTGTCCGGAAGGTCTTCCGTGAGACCTCTCCAGGCTGCCGGTCTTCTACCAGGACCTCCTCCGGACTTGGAAACGGTTTTTAACGACCAGGTCCGTGGCGGCCACCGAGGGGGCAGATCTCCTCTCGGAGCCCCTGCTACACAACCCCCAGCTCCGCGTGCAGGTGGCGAAGTCCCCCTTGGTGCGCCAGAGCTTGATTCTGGCAGAAGTCAAGAGAGTCGGAGACCTCCTGGACTACGACCGGGGAGACTGGCTGGATCCCCTGACGCTCGCTCGGCGCACGGGGCTCTCCAGACCTCGTACCCCCCGGTGCGTACTTCAGGAGGTGAAGGCCGCTTTGCCGCCTGCTGCTAGAGTTTACCTCGATTGGGTCCTGCTCAAGGGCATGCCCCGCCCACCCTCTACCCCTGGCCCGCCGGACCTTTTAATTGGACCCCTGCCCCGTAGACCCAATCGACCCCCTCACCCCTTTACGGTGAGCCGGCTGCATGAACTGCAGCCGGTACGCTTCCAAACCACGCCAAGGAAACATCTATACACATTCGTGCTCCACACCCTTCACGCCCTCACCCTAGTGTCCCGCCCCGACACAAAGTGTCGAGACCTTCTGCCACCTTTGGAGGGTGAGTAGCCCCGGTGGGCCAGCCTATATTCCACCTTGGTTCTGAGGCCCGTTGGGGACATCAGTTGGCGGCTCCTTCACGGAGCTGTGAGCAGGGGCACGTACTTGGCGCGGTTCACGCCCATCCCACATACTTGTCCCTTTTGCGGTGTGTGGGAAACCCTGGCGCACGTATATTTGGAGTGCTCCAGGCTGCAGCCCCTGTTCCGGCTCCTCTCAAATCTTTTATTACGTTTTTGGTTGCATTTTTCCCCTCACCTTTTTATTTATGCACTCCCCGTCCGTGGCCTCACAAAGTCGCGGGATCTCCTAGTTAACCTCCTCCTGGCCCTGGCTAAAACGGCCATTTATAAAATCAGAGAGAGGAGGTTGGCCGATGGAGTTTCCTGTGACTGTGGGGCCGTTTTCCGATCCTCGGTCCGTTCACGTATTCGGGCGGAGTTCCTCTTGGCGGCGTCCACCGACTCCCTTGATGCTTTTGAGGAGCGGTGGGTGCTGTCCGAGGCTCTCTGCTCGGTGTCCCTGTCTGGCTCCCTTTGTTTTGACCCTTTGATTGGGGGAGAGAGTAAGGGACCCCAACCCCAGCCATTGCTGCTGTGGGCACCACCACCTTAGAGGGGTCCTTTCACACGTGGGTGCACGTGCCCCCCCCGGGTTGTCCACCCCACAGCCTGCCCCTTTTGTTGGGTGCTTTCAGAGGAGGGAATTGTTGGTGACACTCGGGCGTGGCGCCAGGTAACTCGAGGGGGTAGCAGACCTTGAGAGTCAATGAAGCCCCCTTGCTCTGGACCACCAGGTAACTCGGAAGGGTGGAAAACCCCGACAGTCGAGGAAGCCCCCCCACTCTGGGCCCAGGCAAGCTTGAACACTTCCCTCCCCTGAAGCTAATGAGAAAACAATTGTGATTGGTTGCTGTGTTACACATTGCATATGCTGTTATTTTGTTTTGTAAGTGTGTTATGCAAATAAAAAAATACCTTTTTTGCTTCAAAAAAAAAAATTTACTCTCCTATAGCCATCTGGCCTGACCCTGTTACACAGTATAAAGATGCCATCTACTGATAAAGCTTATTCCTCTTCCCATGCAAGAATAGGTATAGCAAAGCTTTATACCAGTAACAACATCAACCCAGAGGGCTGTACTGCCTTAGCTATACCAGAATAGTTTAAGGACTTGCATTTTCAAAGGAGTCTAGCAAGACAGTGAGGTTAAAGTGCAAATTTAAGCAATTACTCTAAGCCTAGAGAAAGTTACCTTAGAATTGACCTGTGACATGCACTAATGTACTTGCTCATCTCCATCCATTTTGAAGAGCGGTACTCTCACCTTGAGGGGTTTTTTGCTTTGTTTTTTAAGTTATACTATAACTTTCTGATGTGCTTTCTATTTCCAGAGGAAATAGAATAAGCTCACTGCCAGGCACATACAAACCTGTCAAATGTAAAATAACACCCCTAGAACAGGAGCAGCTGCAAAGGGGGGGGTGCAATATATTAATTTCCTAAGATAGGAGGAGACCGCACAAAGTAGCTCTGCTGCATGGTAAATAGATCCCCATTCTGCCAGTTGAATTGATTCTAGAGACTGTCTGCATGGACCTTAAGCATTTCAACAGAAAAGGTGAGACTTGATGAGTTTGTGGCACCTTCTCAAAGGAAACTTCACAGGGTTCTTGCTAAGAGATGAATACATCACATGGCATAGACAGTCCCCAAGCCTGGGTGGAGGGGGAATACAGCACTCCCTGCTGCAGAGTGAGAGGGAAACACTCCCTGAATGGGGAGGATGAAGTCTGACACTCACTGCTACTGAAGGCTTCCTCCTCCCATTGTAAAGTGCTGAGAGGAGGGACCACTCCTAGGAGATGAGGGAAAAATCACCCCCCTGTTGCAAAAAGCAGGGAGAGACTAAAACAAGACAACCAAGGGCTCCCAGGAATCCCTTCTCCACAGTGGCATGTACCTAGATTGTCAGCTTTGTGTTCAGCACAGTGGGGTTCTGGTCCATGACTAGGGCTCCTAGGTGATGCTGCAGTACACCTAAGTGTTCCTTTGCCCCTCCAAAGGACTCTGAACACAGCTGGGACATGGCAGCATTCTGATTTCAACCCGTGCCATGGGGTCCTACTCGCTGCTAGGGCACCTCCTCCTGGGTGCTCTGGCGATCAGCTTTTTGCAGGTTTGATTCCCCCTTCTATCACTTGTTGCGTGCCTCTCTCCCAGAGACTCCAGGTGCTCTCCCTTCCTGGCTTGGCCCTCCTGCCATGTCACTATGGTTTCCCCCTTCTGGGGTATCAAAGTCTTTCCACAGAAACTGTCTCCAGCCATCTTCTTATTCAATGCCCAGTTGGTAGCACTGCCTCAGTGGCTGGTTGGGGAACCTAGGCCCACCCTCTAGTCCTGGTTCCAGACCAGGGACCATCTAATCAGCAGCCAAGGCCTGCACTATCTTAACCCTTGCCGCTGTTTCCCTACATCCTTTCCCTAGGTTTCTCACCCTAACAGCCAGAGGGTGACTGCAGGTCCCCTCACTGCAGCCCCTTTCCACTGCTAGCTTCCTGGCTTTATCCTAGCCCTGCCTGTTCCTTCGCAGCTGGGCTCGGTCATCTTTCAGGGGATTACTTGGGCCACCTAATTCCCCTCAGCTGTGGCCTAGTTGGTTGATCTGCCCCTTCTAGGCTAGTGTGGGATGAATACCCCATCACACCCTGCCAGTACCATTGCCTCCTCCTGAGCCTCAGGTAAAACAAGCTCAAACATTTCAAAACGTGTCTCAAACACTACCCAGTCCTCTGGGTCCCCTGCAGTACAGCCGATGCCTTAGCCGCAGTTCACACTTTCTGGGCTACCCGTGTTGTAAAGCTGCTGCACTCTGGCTCTGAACTGTAGGTGTTGGGGGGGATTGACTGCAGTGTAGCGAGAGGAAACCATGCACTGGAAGGACTTTTACAGGTAAGGCCACTTTAGCATTCCCTGGCTTTCTAAAGTTTGTCATTTCAAGCGACACTGTTCTCTTTGGGCCTTTTTTCTTTTACATTCCTGCTACTTAGGACAGAGTTAAGGTTGAAGAAGTAAGTTTGTCAGGAAATGTCCTTAGTTGTTTTGTTTTTTCGGTTTAATAAAGTTGTCAGGGAAGAATGGTGCTAGCCCTTGCCATAGAGAACTGTTTGCCACCAAATAAATTACATTATTTCCTGGACTACAGGTATGTCAAGTATATTTTGACCTAAAATTTCTACAATTAAAAAAAAGAATTAAATACAATTATCCACCTTTATTTTGCTAACCCACCTGATCGTACCTAAACTTTACAATCTTACGCTATCCAATCTCGCGTATCAGTGTGTTTGCAGAGAGACAAACCTTATTCGAAAATAATAGTCTTTATTTTGGATGCTGTTTCGTGCAGGTCCTAGCCCTAGCTAAGAATTCAAGCCGGCTTTCATCTCTGAAGCATAAAACAGTCATGACCAGGGAACAACTAAGAGTCAAAATATAATCTGTAGCCAAAATGTCACTAAGTGAATATTCTGTCATTCATCTCGACACTTTATACATGGAATTCTGTTTATGAAAATATCCCTCGCAAGCTTTCCTGTTACATAGGACAGTAAGTTTCTTATTCTTTACATCAAAGCTTCACTTTATTAAGATGCTTTCCAGGCCCCAAGCACCCCCGGTCTTGTTGCATAAAATAGTTGCTTCATTAAGAAATGCTTAAAACACCCAAAAGCTTTTTTTTCCCCCTCCAAAGCCCGTGCAGATGTCTGTACAAGGACTGAAGCAATCAAAGAAAATTTAATTTTTACAGACACAACCAGAATCTAACATCATTGTCATATATTAACCATGGAGGTGCTGATGAGTTCAGTTCCGTAGTTCAGACAGAGTTCCATTTTGCATAACAGCAGGGATGCAACCTCTGTTCTGTATACAAAACAAGTGTGTCCCCTCCCCAAACGTCCAGCACTCACTCTTCGAGTACAGAATGAGTTTTCGGCTAATTTACAAGTAAATTCATTCATTGGTTTATACACTCAAACTGGGTCCTTTAAGAAATTAGTGTTGGCATGAGTCTTTTCTCTGTCCTGAGTGATCTTAGTAGAGTACAGCACCAAGCGCCACCCTTCCTGGCTAGCTAATTTGAAAGCCGTGGTCCTATTGGCTGTAATGACCCAGTGGTACCAAGGCAGACTGGACACGTGCCAGGAGTTCTCACTGATGGATAGCTTGGCCCAGCTGGCACTGCTCTTCAAAGGTTCCGTTTGGCAGCTGCACTCTCGTTTGGGCATCAGTGTTTGTAAGGCTCCCCAATGGCATCACTGCTTAGCTTCATTGAGCCCTGAGCCAGCACCGCCAGAAGGAACCAGAGGGGGAGCGAAGGGGAAGCAGAGACATTGGGACTCCGGGCCTGGGGGTTTTTCTCTCCCTGCTCCTGCCACACAGCAAAGTGCTGGTCTCACTAACGCAGCCTTCTAAACCAAGAAGTCAATGGCAAACCAAGGGCCAGATTCACCAGTAAGCTTTGGTTGATTTGTGCTACTCTGGTGAAATGGCTAATGTCCTCTGGCTGCTTTGCATTCCTTTGGTATCCCAGCGAATCCACCCTTGGAAGTTTAATTTTTTTAAAATAATTGAAGGTTGGTGCCGTGTATCTTCAAATCCTTAGAAATATCTGGTAGCATTCTCTTTGGGTTTCTTATTTAGTGTTTATCTATGAAAATTGTTTAGAACTAGGGAAATTCCCAGACAAAAAATATATATTAAGATGGAGTTAAGGTTGAAAAGATGTCTCAGTAATTAAAGGATTAAACAACTGCTACAGGGATGTGATAGTGATCTCAAAACAAAGCATTACAAAAATCAGGCAATTCAGAGTTAAGGTTACACTCAAAAGAAATCCAAACATGTTAGGGTAAGAAATGCACAGTCAAGGCACCCAAAAAACCTTAACTCTGCCCTAGAGTCATGCCAAGTTGGGGGTGAGCGGGGGGTGGGTGGGGGAAAGAATGATATGAAAGAAAATCTAATGTGTTTAACATTTTTTTTTTCTAACCTGGGATTACAAATCCTACAGGGCAGAGTTAAGGTTGTTTGGGTGTACTGACTGTGCATTTCTTACCTTATGATACATACTCTCATCCTTAACTTCATTTTACTGTAGATTCTATGGGAATAATATTAATGATACCTAGCTCTTATCTAGCACTTTTTACTCACAGATCTCAAAGCACCTTACAAAGCTGATCAGGGTCATTATCCCCATTATACAGTTGGGAAAACTGAGTCACGGAAAGGTTAAGTGACTTGCCAAGGTTACAAAGCAGGCCAGTGGCAGAGCTGGGAACTGATGTGGAGTCTCCCGAGTACCAGTGCAGGGCTCTATCCACAGGCAATGTTGGCTCCAAAATTTTCCCTTTTATTCTCATGTTTAAAAAGCCTTGTATTTGCATTAAGCTGAGAACATTTATTTCACGTCGAGGCTGTATCATCCACAGCCTGTCATCACCAAAAGGACAAGATGCCTGCTATTACACAGATCCCTTTCAAAGTGGTTTGAAAAAATACCCGACATGTAAACTTCATTGCATGTGACCACTGTAATCCACTGTGTTACTCATCTTCCTCATCATCTTCAGGGTTCCTCTGCAGGACAGAGGTCAGTTTATTCTGTAAGACTGCTGCCAGCTTTTTAGAAGTTTTCTTGAGGAAAGCACTCCCGGGGTGAGCGTTAGTGACATGCAGATACAAGTCCTCTTGCGTTGGGCCCGTGTAGCCGCAATCTTCGCAGACGTAAAGTTTATCGCGCCGCTGTTTGTACGCATATTGCTGATGCACCCCGTGGATCTTTTTAAGGTGGGATTCCAGAGAACATCGCTGGGTAAATGCCTTGTTGCAGATCTCACATTTGTAAGGACGGATTCCTACACAAGGCCAGACGACATTGTTTATTATTAATTATTATGAATCACATTTATTGCAGTAACACTTTGGGACAAACCAAGAAAAAACACCTTATTGTGCTAGGCTGCAAACACTGATTAGTAGATAGTCCCTGCCCCAAACTGTTTACGTTCTAAATAAATATTTACACTTTCTTAGGCAAAGATTTTCTGAAGTGGGTGCCTCAGGCGAGGCGCCTTAAATTCATATTAGGCACCTAAACACCCTGTTTCAGGAAAGCACAAAAGCGTTTCAGTGAGATTTAGGCACATGTTTAAGCTGAACAGGGAGGCTTTTTTGAATCATTGCCTTAAATTAGATGGTGTTGCCAACTCTCATGAAATTGACTTTGATGGGGCCAGGGTTTCACCCTATGTTTCCAGGTTTTGTGGATGCTGAGGAAAAGCTGTAAAAGGTTTCCCCTGCAGACTCAAAAGCCAGAGGGCAACTAAATAACACTAATTTAAAAAAAAAAAAAAAACCAAAAAAACATCTTGATTTTTAAGACAATCTCATGTTTTTCGGGACCCTGGCTCACAAGTTTTGAGATATTTTGCTAAATTTCCAACCTTAGATAAACTGGTGCAATTTTGTGTTTAGACATTGCGATCCTTCTACTATTTATAATACGGCTGTCGATTAATCGCAGTTAACTCACGTGATTAACTCAAAAAAATTAATGGGAATTAAAAAAATTAATTGCGATGAATTGCAGTTTTAATTGCACTGTTAAATAATAGAATACCAGTTGAAATTTATTAAATATTTTGGATGTTTTTCTGCATTTTCATATATATTGTATTCTATGTTGTAATCAAAGTGTATATTATTTTTGCTTACAAATATTTGCACTGTAAAAATGATAAACAAAAGAAATAGTATTTTTCAATTCACCTCATACAAGTACTGCAGTGCAATCTCTTTATCATGAAAGTGCAATTTGCAAATGTAGATTTTTTTTTTTGCTACATGACTTCACTCAAAAACAGAACAAAGTCCACTCAGTCCTACTTCTTGTTCAGCCAATCGCTAAGACACACAAGTTTGTTTACATTTACAGGAGATAATGCTGCCCGCTTCTTATTTACAATGTCACCAGCAAGTGAGAACAGGTGTTTGCATGGCACTTTTGTAGTCAGCATTGCAAGGTATTTACGTGCCAGATATGCTAAACATTCATATGCCCCTTCATGCTTTGGCCACCATTCCAGAGGACATGCTTCCATGCTGATGACACTCATTAAAAAAATAAGTGTTAATTAAATTTGTGACTGAACTCCTTGGGGGAGAATCGTATGTCCCCTGCTCTGTTTTACCCGCATTCTGCCATATATTTCATGTTATAGCAGTCTTGGATGATGACTGAGCACATGTTGTTCATTTTAAGAACACTTTCACTGCAGATTTGACAAAATGCAAAGAAGGTACCAATGTGAGATTTCTAAAAATAGCAACAGCACTGGACCCAAGATTTAAGAATCTGAAGTGCCTTCCAAAATCTGAGAGGGACGAGGTGTGGAGCTTGCTTTCGGAAGTCTTAAAAGAGCAACACTCAGAAGCAGAAACTACAGAACCTGAACCACCAAAAAGAAAATCAACCCTCTGCTGGTGGCATCTAACTCAGATAATGAAAATGAACATGCGTCGGTCCGCCCTGCTTTGGACTGTTATCGAGCAGAACCCGTCACCAGCATGGACACATATCCTCTGGAATGGTGGTTGAAGCATGAAGGGACATGTGAATACTTTAGCGCATCTGGCACGTAAATATCTTGTGACGCCAGCTACAACAATGCCATGAGAACGCCTGTTCTCACTTTCAGGAGACATTGTAAACAAGAAGTGGGCGGCATTATCTCCTGCAAATGTAAACAAACTTGTTTGTCTGAGCAATTGGCTGAACAAGAAGTAGGACTGAGTGGACTTGCAGGCTCTAAAATTTTACCTTATTTTATTTTTGAATGCAAGTTTTTGTGTACATAATTCTACATTTGTCAGTTAAACTTTCATGATAAAGAAACTGCACTACAGTACTCGTATTAGGTGAATTGAAAAATACTATTTATTTTGTTTTTTACAGTGCAGATACTTGTAATCAAAAATAAATATTAAGTGAGCACTGTACACTTTGTATTCTGTGTTGTAATTGAAATCAGTATATTTGAAAATGTAGAAAACATCCAACAATATTTAAATAAATGGTATTCTATTAGTGTTTAACAGTGCAATTAATCGCAATTAATTTTTTTAATCACTTGACAGCCCTAATTTATACACACGTGCAAAACAGTTTGTAAGCTCAGGGCGTTACTGCTGCAGCCAGACAGAAACAAAAGAAAAAGAGGAGTAAAATTCCCCCATTCATATAAATGGATGGTAACTAATGGACACCCCCGTTGTTGACGACTCAACTACTGGATCATTTTAGCAGAAACATCTGGCTAATCTGAGGCTGGAGGAGGGAGATTCTCAATCACATATTTTCCTAATAGTGTTGAAATGTTTGCCCCAATCACACTAGTAGTCAGGTCACGTCTACACTACAGGTGCTCTACCAGTACAGCTATGGTGCCAAAGCTATGCCACTGTAGCGTCATAGTGTAGATTCTTCCTACAGTGACACAAGGGTTTTTTCCACTGCAGTAGATAATCCATCTCCCCAGGCGACGGTAGCTAGTCAAAAGATTCTTTTGTCAACCTAGCCGCCTTTACACTGGAGGTCAGACCAACATAGCTACAGAGCTCCGGGGTGGGAATTCTTCACAATTCCCACCAAATCTAGTTGGAATTCAGGGAAAACAGTCAAGTTTCAAATCGTATCTAGAACAAACAAAATTTACCTCTGATTAAACTGAAAGAATTTATGCTGGTTACTTTTTACACTGAATTCATCTCAGGCAATGGAAAGTGATGTATCAGTTTCACTTTCATATTCTCATGCACTATCAGAGAGCTGCAAAGTTTTGGATGCAAACACTGCAGGGAACAGAAACGTCACACTGTACTACATATGGAAATGTGTCTGCTGGTCTTAGCTTTTTTTTTGTCCTTAATAAAATCTTTACAAAATCTAAACTCTGGGCCAAATTGAACCCAACGGTGTGTCTCAAAATGTTGTTCCCTGCTGTTCGTCTCCAACAGGTTTCCATGCACAAACTGAAGATCCCACAATGCTTCTCAGATAGAAAAACATGTATCTTGGCCAATGTTTTCTCAGTAAATTAGATGTCAGTGGCTGTGTGGGAGCGACTGCTAAGCCATAAATGCCGTGTTTGCCTACACACTTATTGCACCTGGATGTGCAGTGGGGTACCTGGCTAATGACTCTGTGCTTGGGGATACCATAAACAAAAAGGATAATCAAGGTTGCACCGTAGCATCCCTAAGGTCCTGGTTAGTACTGAAACTGAGAGAAATCAGGGAGCTTGCCCAGTAGTCACTGGGTGTCCAAATCCTGCAGCACAAGCTAAACACCTGCTGGTTTAGAGACCCTTATTTTATAGGATATTCAGCTTGCCCAAGAATGTCTGCAATGGTGAGGTTGGAATCTAGGGGTCCCTCAGAAATTGCACTGGTGTAACTAGATTGATATAGTTAAACCAGGGCAACCTTCTAGTGGACACTATTAAAAATCAATCAATCCATACTTATTTAGCTTAATTCAGTTATCTGCCACTCTTACAAGAGTGTCCACATAAGGGATTATACCAATTTAGGCTCCCTCTGCGTACACACTTGCACAGGTTTACTTAAATTGGTGCAAACCCTTGTGTGAACACTCTTATTCCAGTTTGAAAGCGGCTTATTTTGGTTCAGCTTAATCCTGCTCCTAATTGAGTGAAGCTAAACTGGAACAACAACGTCCACACAGCCTTTTGCACTTTAAATGTCTCCACACAGAGCAGCACAAGCCCTTCCTTTAATGGGTGCAATTTCTGTGAAGCCCAAAGCAGCGTGATTCTGCCACAGCTGGCTCTGTGGGACACCTGTGCTCAGGGCTAGGAGAAGTCAGATTTGCTGTCTGGCTTCCCTCAAACCAGCCAGTCTGGAGGGGAGGCAGAGTAGGATGTAACCAAACCAAACCGTAGTTATCTGAGATTGTACTGAACATAAAATCCTATTCTGTGGAATTGCACCCTTTGACTATTCACCAAACCACTGCTTTCTGTTGCCTGTAGGGGGCAGAGCACTTTAGTTTTAGAAAAAGAACACCGCGCAGTCGGGCTGCAGAACCTTCTCCCAGCTGCTCTCACCTGTATGGGTCCTCACGTGTCTCTTCAGATCAAAGGTGTCATTGAACCCTTTGCCACAGAAGGTGCACAGATGTCTCTTTACTTGGCTGTGACACTTCACGTGACGGTTGAGCATCCTCTGCAAGCGAAAGCCTTTGCCACACAGCTCACAATTGTGCAGCGCCGCATCGTCGCAGGTGCCAGTCGTGAACTAACGGATGGAAATAAAACATGGTTCGATCTGATTCTGGGTCAACAGGCAAGAGCAAAGAACAGGGGGATTCTCCCCCTGCACAGTGAAAAAAACCTCACGGTAACAACACAGGAGAAACTGAATAGTATCGCAAACGGGAAATCGGCTTTTATTGTCTGAGGCCTTAGTTTCCCGCTTGCAGTGAGCTGTGTGAGGCTCACCCCTTGCACCCTCATTCCTCACACTGACCTCCCTGCATTACCAGGGCTTTCGTCTCCAAAACCATTAGGGCCAGAGGTCCATCGCATCCGATAGAAACACGACGTAATGTCCCTGCGTTACATGTCCCCTCCCCGTGCCCCCATAATCAGTGAAACAACCTGGGTCTGAAAACAGAGTGCCATTTCACAATACACTGAATTATCTGCCCAGCTGTGTCCAGGGCCTGATTCTCAAAGGCACAAAGGACGGCCCGGTGTCCAGCTTCCATTGATGGGTGCACCTAATTCTGCCCTTTAGACCACACTTGCTAACATATATTGTGCCCGAGGGTTTGTTTTGAAAGCATCAGTTTTAAAAAGAACGCTAAAACAGTACCACTAAAGGAGTTGTAGTGATTTGAGTCTGTGGATTATTACAGTTAGTGGAATTGCATTTTAATGGACATAGATTTGGGTGTAGATTATTCCATTTGGACTTGGGCAAGATCTTCAGCTAGTGTCAATTGGCTTCTCTCCATTTAAATCAGTGGAGCGACATCAATTTACACCAGCTCAGGATTTGACATATATAAGGATTTAATTGCTCGGAGTGGAGAGTTCTGCAGAAAAGGCCTCAAACATTTTGTGAGCCTCTGGATATATTTAATAAAAGGAGCTGAAAAGGTAAGCTCATGTGTGTGTGGGTCAGAGTTAAGGGTGCTACGTGAATTTCAAACTCTTGTTCAAACTTATATGAGAGAGGACTGACTGAATGATAGTGTACGGAAGAGAACGGGATTTCTAAACGGGATTTCTAAAGCATGTGAAACAACCTTATTTGGGATTTCTTGAATTTGTAGTATGTCAGTTAATGAGGCATGGATACCAGGTTCCTTATTGCCATGTTAATGTGGGTTTTTTGTGTTGGAAGAGATACAGCTAGCACGATATTGGGTTGGACATTGAGAAATGAGGAAGACTCCCTCCAAAGTCACAAGGAATTGTCCAGGCGTTATACAACCGGAGGCACAGACCACAGACTTCAGCGGTTCTCCCGAGGTCCACACAGATCTCAGAAGTTCCCCAGCTTACGGGGCAAAGTCTGTAGCCCAATTCAACAGACAAGGAGCAACCTCAGAATCCCTGCGGCTTTTCCCATGGGACAAAAGGGAACCTGTTCCATGAGTCATAAACCGGGACAATAGAAACATGCAGTCATGAGAAAAAATGAAAACATTCCAAAGATTTATGCCCTAATCCAGCCAAGCACTTCAGCACATGCTTTACTGTAAGCCTATGAGTAACCCATTGGCTCCAGTAGGACTCCTCATACTTAGGTATTTTGCTGGATCAGGACTTTGGTCCTTGTCTCCATGTTAGACTTATGCCATTTAACTAAGGCCTTGTCATCACAGGAAATTGTTAACAGTTAGAGAGGTAGAACCCCCTCGATCAGTGGTTCTCAACCAGAAGTACACGTACCCTGAGGGTACACAGAGGTCTTCCAGGGGGTACACCAACTCATCGAGATATTTGCCTAGTTTTACAACAGGCTGTGTAAAAAGCACTAGCAAAGTCAGTACAAACTAAACTTTCACACAATGACTTGTTTATACTGCTCATATACTATACACTGAAATGTAAGTACAATATTTGTATTCCAATTGATTTATTTTACAGTTATATGGTAAAAATGAGAAAGGAAGCCATTTTGCAGTAATAGTGTGCTGGAACACTTTTGAATTTTTATGTCTGATTTTCTAAGTAAGTGAAGTGAAACCTGGGGGTACGCAAGACAAATCAGATTGCTGAAAGGGGAACAGCAGTCTGGAAAGGCTGAGAGCCACTACCCTAGATAAACACACGTAGCCACTCTGCTACGGGTTATTTTCAGTTTAGCTTAAATCCCTTCCAAGCAACATACTAAAACAAACAAACAAAAAAGCCACCCATATACCGGAATAAGAGCATCTACACAGAGGATTATGAGGGTATAATAAAATCTATTTGAATTAACACCTTAATTTACACCAAAAAAACTTCCCCATATAGACAAGGCTTAAATCGGTTTAGAATCACACCTTTAGTGAAATCAATGCAGCTTTCTCGTGTAAACAAGATTTCAGTGTATCTCTAAGGACTTCCTTTTGCGGTGTTTGATGGAACAGAAGATTTGTTTACCAAAAAAGTTTCTAGAGGTTTTAATTGTGAAGATAATCCTTACAGCGTAAACCAGCATGCCATTGTGTTGACTCTACAGAGACTGAAACAATAGTCTTCCCCAGTTTATCTCACTGGCCTGTTAATTAACTTGAAAGTGTTATTATGAGTTAATTTTTTCATTCTTGATTCCAACACAAGAAAGGTCAAGCTAATGTGATTATCTGAAGTGGCTGGACCCGATGCTGGTGATTCAGCTATTTGGAAGAACATCCTTTGTGGGGGAGGCTCAATGTTTTGATTATGCTAATAGTTGAACATTAATTTGATAGCCACAGTGCTTGTCCTTGCTGGCCATTAAGGATATATCTACATTGCAATAAAAGACCAGCAGCTGGCCTGGGTCAGCTGACTCAGGCTCATGGGTCTTGGGAGGCAGGGTTATAAAATTGCAGTGGAGACATTCAGGATGGGGCTGGAACCTAAGACCCCATGTGGGAGGAGCATCCCAGAGCCCAGGCTCCAGCCCAAGCTGGAATGTCTATACTGGAATTGTCAAGCCCCATAAGCCCAAGTCAGCTGACCCATACCAACCACTCTGTGCCCTGGGTCTCTTATCCTAAACATACCCTAAAACACAGGGTGAAAGGTGAGTTTAGCAGTCAGAGCAGAAAGGGAGTTTAGCAGACTTCTGAGAATCTGCAGTGCATTTAGTGGTGTTTCTAGAAAGCTTGTGGGTGTTCTGCAGAAAGGTTAATAAGAGGATACATATTTCTCCGTGATCTTCTCTGTGGCTTTAACAATATTGGGGATTAAAATATAAGGGTCATCAGTAAACTAGTGAGCAAAATAAATCCTCGTAGAAATTCCAGTTTGAGCAAAAAATAACCCCAAATTCCCTGCAGATTCTATTCTTCCTGGTCATACGTGGCCTAGATCCTGCAATCAGCTCTGTACAAACACAAGGCTTTACCTACACAGAGATCATGGCAGAATCAGGGCCTAAGGCAACACAAAGCTATTTTGTATTTAACCATAATACAAATAATATGTAATAATGAAGAGGCAGAGAATTAGGTTTTCCTGAAGCCCTGGCTATTTTGCCTGATCCTTATCATCATCAGTAGCAAAGCAATGCTAGCAGAAACTGGCTCATGGAAAAGATAATAAGCCAGTTGCAAAATTTTGAAGGAAGGCTCTGTAGTGAGGCTGAACTCATTCGCTCTGATCGGGCGACTTTTTCTTTTACACCGGGGAAGAACACTCGGTCAACTGCCCTTTTTCTGTCTTGCCATTTCTGCTGAAATCTCCATTACAAACAGCCTCAGTCAGGCTCCAGATATGTCCGTGTGTTACACGCAAGAAACACACACGGAGAGTGAATTTTTCCAAGTAGTTACTTAATAGACAATTCATGAATTTCAACACACGATGAGTGTCTAAATCCCTTAGTTTGCCTTGCAAATCTCATCCACGGTTTTTTGAGGGCGGGTATTTCCATAGCTTTGTGTTTATTTAACGGAAAGGACATTTTTACAGTAGGCCCTTGGGCATAGTTTTGGGAGGGGGCAGAGGGGCTTTGTCCCCTTCCAAACTGCATTGCTCCCCCACACGCAGCCCATTGGCCTGACTGGAGTTTCCCCCCCAAATACAGAAGTCAAACTATGCCTATGAGTAGGCCCCAGTGTGGCAGCTCATCACTGTGGCAGGTGGTGTGGCCCAGATCCTCCAAGGTATTTAGGTGCCTAACTCCAGTAGGAGTCAGGTGCCTAAATACCTTGGGGGATCTGGGCCTGTGTTCCCCAGTTGAGAGGGGTATTTCACCAGGCTGGTTGTGCCCCCGAGGGGCATATTATGGGAGGCTAGTGCTGTACCTTGATTTTCGATCTGACCACTGGGCGCTTCATGGCCAAGTCCAGAAGGGTCCCCTCTGCGTTCCCGGTCTCGGCTGCTGGCTGGGGCGTCGGGGGATCACTCCGCTCGGCCTCCCTAGTGCTGGTGGCACTGCTGCCATTGCTCTCCAAGCTGCAGCTGTCTTCAATGCGGTAGTTCAGCAGCACGCAGCTTATCCCTCCTGGGGCGAGGCAGAGAACGGGGGGTTACTGGGAAAGGGAGGGACGCTCGCTGCAGGGGAAAGGGGGGGCCCAGGTTCAGAGCTCCTGCAAGAGGAGTAACAGCAGCCAGGGGAGGGGCAGCAGCAGCAGATGGCAGGCTGGGCTCTGGCCCATCCCAGAAGAGGGTCGGGGGAGCAGAGTGGGAGGGCGCCGCCCAGGGACAGACTGGACGGGAGCAGGCAGGCAGGGTGCTGCCAGAGGGCAGGCTGGCAGGGAGCAGGCATGCAGAGAGCAGATGGGCAGGGCACTGCTGGAGGGCGCAGGTGGTGGTGGGGTGCCAGGCTGGCAAGGGACAGGAAGGCACTGTGCTGTCCAGGGGCAGGCAGGGCGCTGCCGGAGGGTGCAGGTGGTGGGGTGCCAGGCTGACAAGGGGCAGGAAGGCACTGTGCTGTCCGGGGGCAGGCGGGGGGCAGACGGGAAGGGCGCTGCCGGAGGGCGCAGCTGGTGGTGGGGTGCCAGGCTGGCAAGGGGCAGGAAGACAGGGCACTATACAGAGGCAGGTGGACAGGCTGGCAAGGGGCAGGAAGGCACTGTGCTGTCCAGGCGCAGGCGGGGGGCAGGCGGGCAGGGCGCTGTTGGAGGGCGCAGGTGGTGGTGGGGTGCCAGGCTGGCAAGGGGCAGGAAGACAGGGCACTATCCAGAGGCAGGTGGACACGCTGGCAAGGAGCAGGAAGGCACTGTGCCGTCCAGGGGCAGGCAGGCAGGGCGCTGCTGGAGGGCGCAGGTGGTGGTGGGGTGCCAGGCTGGCAAGAGGCAGGAAGACAGGGCACTATCCAGAGGCAGGTGGACAGGCTGGCAAGGGGCAGGAAGGCACTGTGCTGTCCAGGGGCAGGCAGGGGGCAGGCGGGCAGGGCGCTGTTGGAGGGCGCAGGTGGTGGTGGGGTGCCAGGCTGGCAGGCAGGATGCTGCCCAGGGGCGAACAGGCAGGCAGAGGGAGGCATGCCAGGCTGGCAGGCAGGGCGCAGGTGGAGGGAGAGGTGCCAGGCTGCTGGGCAGGCAGGGTACTATCCAGGGACAAGCTGGCAGGGCACAGGTGGTGGAGGAACGGGTGCCAGGCTGGCAGGCAGAGCACTGTCCAGGGGCAGGCGGGCAGGCAGGGTGCATATGGCGGGGGATGGTGGTGCCAGGCTGGCAAGCAGGGCTCGGTCCAGGCGGAGGCAGGTAGGGTACAGGTGGTGTGTGCCATGCCAGTGGGCAGGCAGGGCAGAGGTGGTGGTGGGGTGCCAGGCAGGTAGGAGGCAGACAGGGCACAAGTGGAGGGGGGGTGCCGGGCTGGTGAGCAGGCAGGGTGCTGTCCAGGGGTGGGCAGGCAGGGCACAGGTGGCAAGGGGTGCCAGGTAGGCAGGGTGCTATGCAGGGGCGGGTGGGGGCAGGTGGCGGGGGTGGTGCCAGGCAGGCAGGGGGTACGTGGGGGCAGGTGCTAGGCAGGCAGGTGGGCAGGGTGCCAGGCAGGCAGGGGCAGGTGATGGGGGGTGCTAGGCAGGCAGGGGGCAGGTGGGGGCAGGTGATGGGGAGCGCCAGGCAGGCAGGGGCAGGTGATGGGGGCACCAGGCAGGCAGGGGGTAGGTAGGGGCAGGTGATGGGGGGCACCAGGCGGGCAGGTGATGGGGGGCACCAGGCGGGCAGGGGGCAGGTGGGGGCAGGTGATGGGGGGCACCAGGCAGGCAGGGGGCAGGTGATGGGGGGCACCAGGCAGGCAGGGGGCAGGTGATGCTGGGTGCCAGGCAGGCAGGGGGCAGGTGGGGGCAGGTGATGCTGGGTGCCAGGCAGGGGGTAGGTGATGGGCTGTGCCAGGCAGGCAGGGGGCAGGTGATGCTGGGTGCCAGGCAGGCAGGGGGCAGGTGATGCTGGGTGCCAGGCAGGCAGGGGGCAGGTGATGCTGGGTGCCAGGCAGGCAGGGGGCAGGTGATGGGGGCAGGTTATGGGGGGTGCCAGGCAGGCAGGGGCAGGTGATGGGCGGTGCCAGGCAGGCAGGGGGCAGATGATGGGGGCAGGTGATGCGGGGTGCCAGGCAGGCAGGGGGCAGGTGATGCTGGGTGCCAGGCAGGCAGGGGGCAGGTGATGGGCGGTGCCAGGCAGGCAGGGGGCAGATGATGGGGGCAGGTGATGCTGGGTGCCAGGCAGGCAGGGGCAGGTGATGGGCGATGCCAGGCAGGCAGGGGGCAGGTGGGGGCAGGTGATGCTGGGTGCCAGGCAGGCAGGGGCAGGTGATGGGCGGTGCCAGGCAGGCAGGCAGGGGGCAGGTGGCGGGAGGCCGGCGGGCCGAGCTGTTTGAGCAGCGGGCGGGCGGGCGGGGCGGCGAGCAGGGCAATCGGAAACTCAAACACTTAATGGTCCCAAAGTTCAAACAGCGCAGCCGGGACCGGCCGGGGCTTCCTCCTTCCCGTTATACCCGCGCAGGGCGAGGCGGCAGGAGCCCGGCCCCACCGTGCGCTCAGCAGCCGGCTCCGCTGGGCAGCAGCCTCGGGCTGTTCGCGGGGCGCTGCCCCGGGCACTAGGGCCCGATCCCAGGGAGGTCAATGGGAAGCCGCCCCCCCCCCGCCCGCCCTTGGCTTCGCGGGGCTTTTGGATCGGGCCCAGAGGCCAGCGGGACTGGGAGTCACTCCGGGGGAGCTCTGGATCAAGCACGGTTGGGGGAACGTCCCCGGGGCATCATATAGGATCAAGGGCGTACATACACCCAGCCTCACAGCCCCCTTACCCCCACCCCCCCCCACAGTCCCATACACCCAGCTTCACATCCCCCCACTCCCACAGCCCCCCCACACCCCACATACGCCCAGCCTTACAGCCCCCTTACCCCCACCCCCCCCACACACCCAGCCCTACAGCCCCCCCACAGTCCCATATACCCAGCTTCACGTCCCCCCACTCCCACCCCCACAGCCCCCCAACATACACCCAGCCTCACAACCCCCTTAGCCCCACCCCATCCTCCCCCACACAGCCAGCCCCACAGCCCCCCCCACTCCCATACTCCCAGCTTCACAGCCCCCCACTCCCACCCCCACCCCACTCACATACACCCACCCAACCCCCCCCCCCCACACACACACCCAGCCCCCCACACCCAGCCGTTCATTTCTGGGTCCCAGCTGCGACGACGACCCACCCCCACCCCCACCGAACCTCTTCCCCCGTCCTTCTCAAACTCTCGCAAAAACTTCGGGGTCCCCCACCCCGTCCCCGGGGAGCTCCGCCTCGATCTATTTCGGGGACGGGGGGGGTGTCAGTCTGTCTCCCCTCCCCCTGCTGGGCAGCGAGCGGGTCCGTAGCAGGCAGGTAACCTCCCTCCCTAGCCCGCGGGCGCCGCTGCCCCATATCCCCCCCCCCCCCGTGGCCAGCCGCCCCCCAACGCGCCCCGCCCGCTGAGCCGCGCCTGGCTGGCCCCAGGGGAGCGCAGGGCCAGGCTGGCGGGGGGCCCCCGCGGCTCAGCTGCCCCGTACCTGGGATGTAGGTGTCGGCTCGCTCCTCGTCCGGCAGCTCATCCCAGCTGCGGCTGGCCGGCTGCGGGCTTCGCCTCTTCACCAGGAAGGCTCTGGGCATGGTGCGGGCGGGCGCCGGGCTCCCCGATGGCGGGTCCTCCTGCTGCCCCGCGCCCCTGGGAGCGCCGAGCCGGGGCGCCGCAGCTCCAGGGTGGGGCCCCCCCGGCGCCGGCAGGGGGTCCCGGAGCGGGGAGCGGGGCCCGCACGCACCCACAAGAAGGGGGGGGGGAAAGTTTCCTAAGGTGGAATAGAAAATGCACCAGGAAACTCGGCGGGGAGCATGCGTGCTGCAAACATAACGGTGTCAACAAGCCTCCTTACCTGTCCGACCGGTTGGAGCGGCTCCGCTTTGTTCCAGCCCTTCCTCCTTAGGCATGAATGTTTGCAAAAGAATTTAACGTCTGGGGAGGGGGGGAATCCACCATGTTCTCCTTGCCCCCCCCCAACTCCCCCCATCCCCCACAGCCAGGTAGAAGCCCCCCCCCCAGCAGGCCACCCTGGCTTTCCCGGGGGCTTTGCTTGTTTGCTCAGTTTATCAATCCCCAGCACAATGGGCTTTGCTTTATTGGGCGCTGCGCCTGTGGGCTCCCGCCCAGCCGCTGCCTTTGCAGCAGCAGCCAGCCCCATGGCGAGCGTGCGGGGCGCGCGGCAGAGTCCCGGGAGCCTGGCGCGGAGGCCCTCGTCTTCTCACACGCACGCACGTGTCTCTCTTTGCACACACACGCGCTCGTGCGGGAACCACGCACCGGCCCTTCCCGACATGTGCGCGCAGCCGAGCCGCTCGGGGCACGTTTCGGAGAGGGGGGGGGGGGTGTCTGTCTGTGTGTCTGTCTGCTTTGCAGGCGTGCACCGATCTTCAGCCGCCTAGCGCGCCGAGGGAGCTGCCCTCCAGCAACGGGGAGGGGTGGGCCCCGGCTCGCAGAGCCCACACCGCCTCCTTTCACCTGGTGGAAACCTGAGCGCCTGGCAGCGCCCCGGCCGCCTGAACAGGCGGGGGAAATGCAACGGTTCTCCAGACCGGCGGGGGAAGCCTCTTAACGGACTTAGGGGAAAGTTCTCCCAACTTTGCTTCCCTGGCCAGGCCTTTGGGGGCAGTGCCGCGGCTGGGGCTGAAACCAAAGGCGGGGAACGGTCTTCTGGGTAGGATGCAGCGAAGACTCAAACGACTCCCTAGCGAGTTAAAACAGCAGCGAGCTTGGGGGGGGGGGCAAGCGTTCCCCGGGAGCATGAGCGCAGCCCCCCCCCCAGCAGTGGTTTCCCCGCTGTAGGGCGGGGTGAGTCTTACACGTTGCGGGGCTCCCTTAAAGCAAAGCAATTCCCTGAAGGCCTGCTCCAAAATGGGGGCCTTCCTCTTGGCTTCGGGGGGACCAAGAATACAAACAGGGAAGCCATGGGGACGCCCAGGCACCCGCTCCGCGGGCCTGCTTCCCCGCCGCGCACGGGCTTGCCCGGAGCTCCCGCTGCTGAGCCCTGCAGGAAGGGGGCTTGCAGGCGCTAATCAAGCCCAGGGAGCGATTAACAATCCTGCCTCCGTTCGGGTTCCCCAGCAGCCGGGTGCACAGACCTAGGCCACGTGCGCGGCCGCCACGCTGGGCTGGTCCCAGTCACATGGAGTCGGGTGGGACTTCAGCCCAAAGCGACTCATCTCCAGGCTCAGGGGAGACCGTTTTCTTTGTGTTACACGCTGGAAACTGCAGTCCTCTTCGGGTCTAATCCTGCCCCGCTGAGGTGCGCGGGAGCTTTTCCATTGAGATCCCTGGGTCCAGGTTCAAACCTCCAACCGAGCAACGCAAAGCAAGGCAAGCTGCGCCCCCCCTTTGCCCTCCCGAGCAGGGGCAGAACCGAGCCATTCTCACCACGGCTCAACTGTGAAGTGATCTTATTGTTAAAGGCTTTTAAACCCCCACTTGGCAGCTCCCCGTGTCCCGCTGTGCTGCGGGAGAGTCACCAGCGTGGGGCCTGCCTGGAAGCCTGGCCCCCAAGGGGAGTTTTGTAATGGACTCAAATGGGGCCAGAGTCTCACCTTGTAGTGTCTAACCTGGTGTGTCAACAGGCTTTTCTTTGACACCTTCAGCCTTTGTTTGATGATTGGGAGTCGTTAATCGCTGACAGTCTGCTGGGGACAGGACACAAGTAATGCCCCCAAGAGCTTTC
Source organism: Chelonia mydas (assembly GCF_015237465.2). Lineage (NCBI taxonomy): Eukaryota > Metazoa > Chordata > Testudines > Cheloniidae > Chelonia > Chelonia mydas. The sequence goes on from NC_057851.1 coordinate 197,288,463, forward strand.
CTGCGAAAACCTAGAGTCCTCAGAACTTTTTTCAAGGAACAATAAAAAAGGAATCAAAACTGGCCTTTTTACCCAAATCGGAAATGTTCAGGATTTTCTTCAAAACGTTCCCGTTTTATTTACACCATTGGAAAACGAAAAATGCAGTTGTTTTGGGAGTTATTTGGTTTTGGTTTGCTGTTTTTTCATTTTTTCCACCTCTATTCTCCTCTTTTTTTCCCCTTCTTCCATCCTCCCTTTTTCAGTGGCAAAATGGAAAGAGAAATGAGAGGGGAGGGAGAAATTAAAACAAAAATTAAACTTCGAGATTTCAATACAAATGTTCACAAAACCAAAATAAATAAAAACAATTCCTTTTCAAAACCCACAAAAGGAATTGACTTTGATTTTTTTTTAATTTGCAGTTCTCCCCTCCTTTTGCATTTTTCAACCAACTTGACTAAAAACTATTTTGTTAAACCCTTATTAAACAACACACACTGGAAATCTATCCCCATCCTTCCGCACTAAACTCCTACAAATAGTATTACAAATTACACCTTCTTTGCTCAGGGTGAAATGCTGGCCTTACTGAAGCAAATGGGATTTTTGTCATTAATTTCATTGGGGTCAGAATGTCACCACAAGGGCCAGATCAAAGCCCAGAGGTAACTAGACAACTTGCACCAATGTAACTAAATAGATTTATTTCGTTTATTGCAAATCCCTGCTATGGTTTGTAAACTTTTTGAGGCAGGGGTTGTCATTGACCTGTTAGCACAGTGCCTAACACAGTGGGTCTGGAGCCTCTAGATGCTACTACCATCGAAATGATAAATAATGCAGACATGCACCAGTGTAACTAGATTGATTTTAAATTGATTTTGTTACACTGGGGCAAGTTTTCTAATATAGACCAAACCAGAGTCAGTGGAAAGACTGCTACCAACGCCAGTGGGCTACGAATCAAGTTCTAAGATCTGGTCCATGCACAGTGTTTAACTATTTCAGTTAGAAGTGTGATTTCTTGCCAAAATCTTTATATCAGTACACCCACGAGTGTGGACAACGTTACACTGGTATAAAGGAACATTATACTTTCCTCTTCCACTACAGGAATATTTATACAAGTATAAATCACCTTATACTGGTATAAAGTATAATGGTGCTTTATACTGATATAACTGTGTCCACACCAGGGACGTTGTATTACATTAAACAGGGATAGTTAAAATAGTACAACTTCTGTCTGTGGACAAGTCCTTAGAAAGGCTAATTGTAATTAAAAGCTTAAAAAACTCCATTTCACCTTTTATCAGCAGTGATTAATACGTGTTACTCTGTGTATAATTCTGGGTAGAATATGAGTGCTGTATTTCTTTGACTATTTAAAAAAAGAAAAGCCCAACACATTTCCACAACGATGAGTTAGCTCAGTGGCTCTGAATCTTTCCAGGCTACTGTACCCTTTTCAAGAGTCTGATTTGTCTTGCGTACCCGCAAGTTTAACCTCACTTAAAAGCTACTTGCTTACAAAATCAGACATAAAAATACAAAAGTGACACTATTACTGAAAAATGGCTTCCTTTCTCATTTTTATAATATAATTATAAAATAAATCAATTGGAATATAAATATTGTACTTACATTTCAGTGTATCGTATATAGAGCAGTATAAACAAATCATGGTCTTTATGAAATTTTAATTTGTACTGACTTCACTACAGCTACTGTAAAACTAGGCAAATATCTAGATGAGTTGATTTACCCCCTTGGAAGACCTCTGCATACCCCCCGGAGATGTGCATACCCCTGGTTGAGAAACACTGCATGATTGATACCAAGCTAGTTGCTGAATGAAATCCCACGTGACATGAGGTCAGTAGCGTACTCATTTATCGTGTAATCATGCCTGGGATGAATCTGGCCCCATTGTGTCCATTTATGGAAGACTAGCATATATTTATTTATTAAATCATTTAGCTTTAGTTTAGAATAAACCCCACACCCAAAGGACACTTCTGCCCAATCTCAGGGGCCCCTTGCCATTACATTCAAAAAAATCTCAGCTAGAACTGTTTGGACATTTTTAGCCACAAGGCTGGTTTTTCCAAAATTGAGATGTTTAGAAAAACTGTATTGGGGGGAAAAAGTCCTGTTTCGACATTTTCAGAGCAGAACAGCTCAATTTTTCATTTTGAAACAACTTTTTGAAAGGGAATTCATATTTTTAATCTACCGTTTGAACAGTTTTTAAAAGTCCAAAGTCAGAATAAAATGATCAAACTGGAATAAATGTGATCAACGCAAAACAATTCTTTTTTGAAATTTCAGCATTTTTTGTTCAGTTTCAGAATGCAGAATATTTTGAAATCACGGACTGTCCCATGAAACAGACAACCCAGTTCCCACTCAGCTCTAATCCCAAGAACCTAGGTGATGCAGAGTGAAAACCAAGCAAAGCACTTCTTCCCACCCTACCATTCAAAGTACGTCCGCTGTAATGCTACAGTGTAGACGCTAAAGGGCATGTCTACGCTTAAAATGCTCCAGCAGCATCAGCGTCGGTAATCCACCCCCCGAGAAGCAGTAGAATTCTTCAGTCAACCTAGCTCTGTCTACACCAGAGGTTAGGTCAATATAGCTGTATCTCTCAGGGATGTGGATTTTTCACACACCCTCCCACCTCCACCTTCGAGAGACATAGCTATACCAATGTAAGTTTCTAGTGTAGACCAGGCCTTACTACACCAACGGGAAGGCTTCTACCATTGATGAAGTTAATCCATCTCCCCAAAAGCGGGAGCTGGACGGAAGAATTCCTCTGTTGACCTAGCGCTGTCTATGCCAGGGGTTAGGTCGGCATAGCTACATCTCTAAGGGGTGTGGATTTTTCACCCCCCCTGCCCAAGAGACTGATGTGCCGATGTAAATTTTCAGTATGGACCAACCCTCAGTCACCAGCCATGCAACCAATCCACTTTAAACCCCGCCATCTTTTCCCACCAAAACAGAAATCCCACCCTCAGCCCATCCCCTTTGCCAATGCCCTCTCAGACAGATGGGCCTGGAACAAAATCTGGCTATTTGGGTATTTGTTTTGGGGTAGGGTGAGACTCTCTCCTCCTCCCTTTTACACCAAGGAGGAATCAAACACAAGGGCCTCTGTTGATTGCAGCAGCAGGGATGTGAGAATTCAGAAAGATACAGGTAATTAGACATGATTGTTGTGATACAAGAAAACATTCAGCCAGATACTTGTTAAAACACATTTGCTCTCAGAAGCCTCAAGCCCTACAAATCTATGATTCTATGTGCGTATTGTTACTTGTATGAGTAATCCTAGAGATTCCTCCAATGAGTAAAATTACACACAAGTGTTCTTCAGGACTGGGGCCTTTGGAGACAGATTGTAACGCCCTTTCGTTGGTGAACAATGAAGCCTGGTCTACACGTAAATATTAGATTGACCTGGCTATGTCGCTCAGGGTCTGAAAAATTTTGTGCCCTGTGCGACGTAGTTAGGGTCAACCTAACCTCCTGTGTGGACCAATCTAGGTCAACAGAAGACTTCTTCCATTGAACTAGCTAATACTTCTTGGAAAAGTGAATGAATGACAGCGACGGGAAACTCCCTTCCAGGTACGCAGAAAGCATCTAGGCTACGGCACTACAGTGCCATAGCTGTGTCTTTGCCATAACCTGACTCCCACCCCGGGGAGTAACTTGCTCACCAGGGTGAATAAGGATCTCACAGTCTGGCCCTTAAACTGAAATACAAACTACAGGATACAAGAACCGCTTTGTCCACCTGGAGATGCAGCCTTCTCTGAGGTGAACCACATCAGCTGTTTATCAGCACACAACACATGACCCAGCAATAGTCACTGAAGATGTTTAACTTGCAATGATTCCAGAATCCAAAGGCTGGGCTTTCCAGCATGGGCCCAACTCCACTGCCATTGATGTCGAGGGTAAATTGACTTCGGTGGCAATAGAATTAAGCTGATGCTGAGCTCTTTTGAAAATCCCACCCAAATAGAATCAAAACATAAGAGGCTCTTTCTTGTATTGTACAAGCTTCTCGTGACTGACGGTGAATCATATAAAAGTCCATTTTACCCTTAGCGCTTAGCTCCCACTAACAGCACTGGGGATTACAGTATGTGCCTGCGCTGGGGGAGAGGAGACCACAGATTGCCTTCAGGGATTCTTAACAATAATAAACTCATAACTTTAAAAAAAGTGAGCTGTAATTTCTCTGTTATGGCTGAGATTTCGCTTCAGGTCGAGAGGCATTTAACTGATTTTTGCAATGCTTTCAAGTCGAGGTTTCTTTTCTTTTAACCACTCCTTGTCGTTTAAGCCCAAAGGGTTAGCAAATTACGTTAATCATAAGCCTCACGAACCAATAACGTACTACTGATTATCACATATGGGTCTTTTAGATGTTCTTGGTTTTTTAAAATGTCTGATTGGAGGCTCCCATTTAGCAGCGTACTTAAGCCCTGGCTTAACTTTAAAAATTAGACATGTACTTAAATACCTACCTAAATCAGGGACTATATGATCTAAAACCTTTTCTTCTTCTATGTGTTTGTACATTCTGCAAAAGGTGTTTGGTAGTGTCACTTCCTCATACTGTAAGGCAGGGGTGGGCAATAATTTTCACTGGGGGCCCCTCCACGAATGTTGGTAAGTCGTCGCGGGCCGCACATCTCTACTATATTAATGGAAGCGGTGTGAGCTCTGGGAGGGAGTTTGGTGCAGGAGGGGGCTCGGGACTGGTGCAAGGGGTTGGAGTGCAGGAGGGGGTGCAGGGTCTGTGAGGGAGTTTGGGTGCAGGGGGGGGTTCTGACCTGGCGCAGGGGGTTCGGCTGCAGGAGAGGATGCGAGGTGCAGGCTCTGGCCAGGAGGCACTTACCACGGGCGGCTCCCGGCTGGCAGAGCAGCAGGGCTCAGGCAGGCTGCCTACATGCTGTGGCCCCACACTGCTCCTGGAAGTGGCTGCAGCTGGCTGCTCCTGGTATGTCTCTGTGCGCTCCTTGGGGCAAGGGGGGCAGCGGGTCTTCGTGCCCTGCCCACGCCTGCAAGCGCCACCCCCGCAGCTCCCATTAGCCATTTTTTGGCCAATGGGAGCTGTGAGGACAGTGCTGAGGGCGTGGGCAGCACGCGGAGCCTCCTCCCCTCCCCCCCCACCAGGGGCACACAGAGACGTGCCAGCAGGAGCTGGCCGCTTCCGGGAGCGGCATGGGTCCATGGCAGGCAGGCAGCCTGCCTGAGAGCCCTGCTGCGCCGCGGGACTTTTAGTGGCTCGGAGTCAGAGATCACGAGGGGGCAGAGGAGGCTGGACAGAAATGGTAGTCATGGCAGGACAGAGAGAAATGTTAGGCCAGATCGAGCCCGTGGGCCGTATTTTGCCCACCCCTGCTGTAAGGCGTTGATCCTGCAAACACTATCTTATCTTCACTAGGAAAAACATGTTCTTAACATGAGCTAGCTGACATGGGGTACAATCCTAGTGAAGACAAGGCAGTTTTATTGTTTTCACAGAAGTTAGCTGGTTGAATTAAAGACTATGCAGGGAGTATTGTCTGCCCTAGGATTTTACCTTGAGTAAAGATCACATCTTTTTTCATAGGGTATGTCTACACAACAGTGAAGAGGCACAATTGCAGCATATGTAGTGTAGACATACCTGAACGAGCTGTGATCCAGCTAGCTCACTAAAAATAGCAGCGTAGCCACGGCAGCACAGACAGAGGCGTGGGCTAGTGCAGGGGTGGGTAAACTACTGCCCGGAGGCCGCATCCGGCCCTCCAGACATTTTAATATGGCCCTTGAGCTACCAGTGGGGAGCAGGGTCCAGGGCTTGCCCCACTGTGGCGCTCCAGCTGGAGAGTGGGGTCAGGGGCTTCCTCTACTCTGCACGGCTCCTGGAAGTAGTGACATGTCCTCCTTCTGGCTCCTATGCATAGGTGCAGTCAGGGGGTTCTGCACACTGCCCCAAGCACTGCCCCCATAGCTCCCATTGGCCAAGAACCGTGGCCAATGGGAGCTGTGGGGCAGCACCTGTGGACAGGGGAGCACGCAGAGCCGCCTGGCCGTACCTCCGCATAGGTGCTAGAGGAGGGACATGCCACTGCTTCTGGGAGCTGCTTGAGGTAAGCGCTGCCCGGAGCCTGCACCCCTGACCCAGCCCTGATCCCTCTCCTGCCCTCCAAACTACTCAGTCCCAGCCTAGAGCACCCTCCTGCACTCCCAACTCCTCCTTCCCAGCCCCACCCAGAGCCAGCGCCCCCAGCCGGAGCCTTCATCCCCTTCCACACCCCAACCCCCAATTTTGTGGGCATTCATGGCCCGCCATACAATTTCCATACCCAGATTTGGCCCTTGGACCAAAAAGTTTGCCCACTCCTCGACTAGTGCCAAAGTACAATTCTGCCTTGGACGCTAGGTCAGGTATGCCTCCATGTGCTGTCCCGATTGCAATGTAGATACAACCAGAGTGAAGATCCAGCCTGTGGGCCCGTGCTTAACGTGACGCAAGAGTAATCCCAGTAAAGTCAAGTGCATGGGTGTAAATACACGGATATGATTACACTGGGAGAAAACCCTAATGTAGATCAATGAGAAGCACAGTTGGGAACGTAACTGAAATACTTCCCTGATGGATTGTATTGAACGGACAACCTACCTAAATTCTCAATGACTAAGGGACAATCTGCACTCTTTGATATATGAGCTTTCCACAACCAACTCTGTATAACCTTTCATGAGTGATGTACCCAAATATTTGGATGCTAGTTAAATGTATTCACCTATATTCGGGTTATTACTGATAATGTACTATATGTATCTTATGATTTTTAAAACAAACTTTGTGTTTGTGGATAATCTAAGCATGATGCCCAGATGTACAGACCTCTTTTCTTAACCTGTGTACTATATATATATATATATATATATTTTAACATTAGCTTTAATAAAAATTTTAAACATGTTATGCTGTTGCAAAGTGGAGCTGATGACAATGCAACTTGATTTGGTAGTCATCACCTCTGCAAATTTTCTGAAGGCAGACCAGTCATTACCTGGGTTCTCCCTTGCTGAAAGCACCCTAATGAATGTCACCAGGTAAGGAGGAGAAAAAAAAAAAAAAAAAAAAAAAATGTACTCCTTACCACACACACAAAAAGTCTTTTGAGGCCTCTGGCAAAGTGGATTATTTAAAGAGAGTCAATTTTTTTTAAAAAAAGCAAGTTGACAGTATCATTTTCGACCCATCTGTTGAATGTAAGTGGTTCATGGGGTATATACACTGTTAGACCTGTAAAGACTTAATAATTAACAATGCTAATGGGATAATAGCATGCAAAGCTTTTTATAGGATCTATTTTGAATTTCAGCCTTAGCTGGGTGGGGTAAAGTATCCACTGTGTTCAAGTAACGTTCTGGGTGTAACAAGTCAAATAAATGTACCATATGCCCTCCAGTATCTGAGCACAATGGGACACACCCATAAGTACTTTACTACTATAATGTGTTTCATTATGTTCAGGCAGTGTAGGGGAGAGAGAGAGAGAGACTGGAGCAAGTAGTGCTGAGGGGAGAAAGACACATCACAGTACAACTTGCTGACATTGCTTTGCAATGATATGACAATCCACAGTAATATGAGTAACCATGCAATACCAGGGATGGATTCTCTGCAGCAAAATGTCAGCATGCCCCCAGCAATTATTTTGTGGCTTTTGCAAATTCCATTCAATCAGTCCTTGATTCTCCAGCTCTTATAGTCAGGTTGAGTTTAGACAAACTGAAAACAGACAACAGGCAGGGACTGGATGGTGCAGGGAACTGAGTAACAGTTGAGCATACCTTAGGTTGCCAGCTGTATTTGAATTGGGAGGAGTTGTGCAAATTAGGGCATGCACCCACCTGTGGTGCAGAATCTAAGATTTCATTTTTAAAAATGCACATCTTCTGGTTGTGAAGAAAACCTTCAGAATGCAAACCAAGAATAACAGAGGTGTCTGCCTGAGTCTGCAGGGAGCCTGAAACCACAAGTCTGAGGGCTTTGAGCTACCCCATATCATCTAAGTGAAGAGTTGACTCCAATACCAGCATCTTGTTATGGACTGGGATGTGGGTGGCCTGGCCTAGTAGTCAGAGCAGATGTCATGTCGAGTGGGCAGAGCAGACACGAAGCTGGGAAATGAAGCCAAGGGTCAGCACCAGAGTCAACTGCCAGTTACCAAAGCCAGGGGTCAAGCCAGAGTCAGAACCAGGAATTGAGGCCAGGGTCAGAGCCAGGACTGGTAACTGCTGATTGGAGGTGAGGTGTAAGGGCAGGAACTGGCAGGGAGGCAAAGATCAAGCTTCAAGCCTGGAGCAGGAGCATGGTGGAAACAGTAGCAAAGGGAGGGGTGAGGCAGGAGCCGGGGCACAGCAGGGAACAGGAACAGGCAGGCAAACAGGAAAGCACCTTGTTGCTCTGACAAACTTCCCGTGCCTCCTTCTGGCTTAAATAGAGTGGTTGGACCAGTGGGTGGAGCCAGGCAATCCTCCAATCAGGGCTCCTGTGGGTGGTGCTTTGGCTGAGGCTGTAGTCCTACTGGCTCCTGGACCATCACCTCAGCCTACCAGCCTTCAGCAGACAATGGGTGGAGGCCAGGATGCAGCAGCTGTCTGGCAAAGCCCAGGCCTGGGTTCAAGGCCTAGGACATCACGCACCTGAGCTAACCCCTTGTTGAAATGTCAACAGTGCTAACCGCAGCCCTTCGGAAGGGAGAGGAGTGATTGTGTTATGCACCATCTGCCATGAGTGATGTCTCACTTTGGCACCACAAGTGGGTGGCGCTTGGGGGAAGCCCAGCGGGGGGCACGTCTGAGAACACCGAGGAGTAGCCAAACCGGAGCAGCCCAGCTCTGAACCTGTGGGTGCATCTGAAACACCCCATGCACATTCTTCTACACCATCCCCAGCTGGCTGCTGAAGCCTGGTTTGCCAGAGCAGTGCAAAGCAGCGAGAAGTGAGGGCAGGACCTGGCCCAGTCCCTTAACGCTGGTGAAGGAAATGTGGAAAAACAGACCTGGGTGACTGAGGCTTCAGGAAATACCGTTCTATGCACGGTGCTGTGTGTGGAAGGTAGCTCATCTGTACCTACCCATGCTGCCCAAACCAACATGCCACCTACCGTGCATTCCTGGGAGCAGTCTTATTTGATCCATGCCCCCAACTTTGTATCCACATCATTTGCCCACTGGAATGCAATATGCATTTGGAGTGGTTCTTTCCCTTTGCACCCTTACTGTTTAGATTTTAACTCCCCCTCACCCTCCATCACGTACCTGCAAAGTTTGAGGATTCCCAGCAGTGTCTATATTTGGTGTATGCCCAATGGACACAGCTATATTGCCAGGTTTCAGAGTAACAGCCGTGTTAGTCTGTATTCGCAAAAAGAAAAGGAGTACTTGTGGCACCTTAGAGACTAACCAATTTATTTGAGCATAAGCTTTCGTGAGCTACAGCTCACTTCATCAGATGCATACTGTGGAAACTGCAGAAGACAAGTCAAGAAAAGGGGCAGACAAGTTGTCAGTGAACATGAATGATGTTGCTAGCTTGTGGCCCCTGCAGTTTTGTACGGGCGGTGCTTCTGAAGAACTTGGAAGGCTAAAAGGACTGAGAAACACCCCAAAGTTTCCCGACTCCTCACTCGGACACTGTACAGTCAGTAGCAGATTGTCTGTACAAAGTACTGGCTGCTTCGTAGAATTTGTTAGGGGACCTCGATTGCTCAAGGGGGTAGATCTGTTCTAAGCCACCAGTTCAGATCTGTCTGTGGCTGAAGTTAGTATAAAAGTTACTTTGGGGTGGTCTGTATGAGGGGAGTTGCTTGCTTGCGTTATATAGACGCCTATGTCCTGCTCTGAGTGATGGGGGACTGGACTAGACAACCTCTCAAGGTCCCTTTAAAAAGGAAGCAAGTTTAAAACAAATAAAAGGAAGTCTTTCTTCACACAACGCAGAGTCAAGCTGTGGAACTCCTTGCTGGAGAATGTTGTGAAGGCCAAGACCATAACAGGGTTCAAAAAAGAACTAGATAAATTCATGGAAGATCGGTCCATCAATGGCTATTAGCCAGGATGGGCAGGAATGCTGTCCCTAGCTTCTGTTTGTCAGAAGCTGGGAATGGGCAACAGGGGATGGATCACTTGATGATTACCTGTTCTGCTCATTCCCTCTGGGGCACCTGGCATTGGCCACTGTCGGAAGACAGGATACTGGGCTAGATGGACCTTTGGTCTGACCCAGTAGGGCCATTCTAATGTTCTTCCAGTCCTATGATTCCATGTTGCAACTGACATCTTCCTTGGTTGGCTCAGAAGAAAGGGCAGGCACAGAATCAGCAAGGAAAGTGACTGATCCCCTTACGCCAGGTTTGAAAAATGTTGGCAGGAAGGGTTCTGCTATTGCTGTGCTTCTTCTGTGGCAAAATAAAAACATCTGTCTCCAGTCGGGACACCTTCTATTCTAGTCTGTTCTACATTGGTTTTTAAACCACACACATCACCATAGTATCTGTGCGCCTTCCAGTAGTGCATTAAGCCACATGACTACACATCTGTCATGTGTTATTTGTTCTCTCATCCTCTTCCCTGAGGGGGAAGCCTGTGCAGCAGAATGTCTTGTTTTGGTAGTGTGTGTCTTTCTTTTTAATATTCCCGTTGCTCAGTGTTTGAGTTAGAGAAGGTCTGATCAAAGAAATGCACCTTGTGCTTGAAGCAGAAGGTGGTGAAGTTTGTGATAGTCCTTTAGTTCCTGGGAGAGTTCTTCCCCAGTGTCAGACCCCCGTCCCCAGAAAAAGTTCTGTCTCCCATACAGACAAGTGCCACTCTTCTTGTTGGGAATTCCATGGTCCCAGAAGAACAGAATTGTTGATCAAGGTCTTCATCCCGGAAGTTTAGACAATCTTTTACTGGCCCTGTGCTCAGGTTGTGCAGCCCTTTGAAGATAAGTACTGAGGCCTTGACCGTGATTCGATAGTCTGTGGGAAGCCAGTGTGCAGAGTGGAAGACAAGTCTGATATATTCCTGGTAGCCTGTGTTGGTGAGGAGATGCACTGCAGAGTTCTGTACGAGCTGGAGTTTAAGCACACTGAAGGCTTCAAGCCCAGATATACTACATTGCTGTAGTCTAGCCAAGAGGTGACGGAGCCATGAATAACAGAGGACTGGTCTTTGTCCACGAGGATGGGATGGAGTCTCCTAGCCAAGCAGAGATGGCAGAAAGCGCTACTCACAGATGCTGCTATGTATTATCTCAACATCAGTGAGGAACCCAAGAGTACTCATAGACTGAATTGACCAGTTGTGGGTGTGCGTCTTCAACCAACGGAGACCTCTCCTTGGTTTAACCTCTTCAAAATCCTTCCCTTTGTCCACCAGCATCACCTCTGTCTTCACTGGGTTCATCCATGAGCTGATCTCATGTCAGCGCTGGGCCATCGTGGGTAAAACTGTATCATCTGCACATTGCTGGCCCTTGAATCCATGGCGTCTGACCAGCTCACCTCATGGGTGCAAGTAGATGCTGAGAAGGACCAGAGAATTGAACATTGTGGAGTTCCACAAGTGGGGGCTCTAATGGTAGAGGTGCTATTTCCCATCACTACTTGTTGAGCGTGTCCTTCCAGGAAGGACTCAAACCGTTTTAGCGCATTACCCTTGACCCCTGCCACCTCTCTCAGGTGAGACAGAAGAATCTCATAGTCAGCAGTGTCAAATGCTGCAGAGAGGTCCAGCAGAATGAGAATGATGTTTATCTTTAACCACTGACAGGAAGATAGCGTCCATCAGTCCCCTAAAGTGGTTTCTATTCTGCGTCCTGGGCCTGGCCTGAATCCAGATTGTGCTGGGCCTAGCATGTTGGCTTCAGTTAGCTGAGCTTCTGGTTGGCCTCTGGCTAGCTTCTCTATGACCTTGCTCAGGAATGGGAGGTTTGACACTGGGCAGGAGTTGGCTAGGACTGAAGTGTCCAGGGTGGGTTTCTTTGTGTTGGTCGCACTATTGCGTGTTTGAAGGATGAAGGGAAGATTTGCTCTCTGAATGAGGTGTTGGCTATGTTGGCATGGGTTGTTCATGGCTCTCTTTCACAAGCCAGGAAGGGCATGAGATGGATTCACAAGTCTTGGGTCAAGACTCCTTTAGGGTGTCCAGAACTTCTTGATGAGTGGATGTACTGAACTCTGGGAATGCAGGTGGGGTATTGAGGGTTGGGTGCAGATGAAACAGATCCAGGCTCTTTGAGAAGGCTTCCCAAATCCATGTGATCTTTTCAGCAAAGTAGAGTGATAGTTCTTCGCAGCACTTCGTGCTTGGCTTTGATGCAGGTTGTAGGCATTTGGAATTGCCACCGTGTATCGCAACTTGTGATGGGATGTGGCAGTCTCAAAGGAAGCTGATAGGAAGGTTCTCTTGGCCTGTAATACAGCCTCAGCATAGGCATTGAGGCATTAATTAAATTTCATCCTGTCTGAATCAGCCTTTGTTTATCATCGAAAAGTTTCTGCCACTCTCTTGTCATTTAGCACAGGATGGCAGAAAACAAAGAAGACCTCCGTGGGAGATGGGGAGGACGGAGCTGTTTGGGAGCAAGCGTATCAAGGGTTGAGGCCAGTGTAGAATAGTAATGATTCACCAGGTCCTCAACTCCTTGTCCTAGGGGTGAGATACTGCTGTGATTTAGCAGGCTATGGAATTTGTTGGAGTCCATGAATCTGCATGGTTGAAGAAGGATCATTGGTCTTTCTTGGTGCCTGGATAACAGAAGGTCTCTGACCACTGCTCTAAGGATGTGATGGCCTGTCCAAGAAAGTGGCTGGGTTGCGATGTCCTCTATTTTAATGTCTAGGCCAAAGATCAGGTCCAGGGTGTGACTGGCTATGTTGGTTAGACCTTGCATAAACGACAAGGCTGGAGCCCATGGGAGTTGGGCACCTAAAAATAAAATGACAACAGGGCATAAAAACTGGCCTGTTCTGGTTAATTCATCATCAAAGATTAGAAAGATGATCATTGGAAACCTTCAGGCTACAAAGACCCTCCTGCTGTTGAAGACCCTGTTGTGCGTTGTATTCTGTCTCTTAGGCCGCTTTGAAAATCCAGGTTCTGTTCACTCCATTTTTAAAAGGAGCCTAACTTTGCCTTTTTATCACTGTAGTTTAAGTTACATTTTCACATGAGCCATCCAGTATTAACTGAACAAACCAGCCAAGTGAAAAGAAAAGAAATCATGCTGCACCTGTTCTTTTTGTGTCTGTTTCATTTTAAATGCGGCATCAAAGCTCTCAATTGCAGTCTAGCTTGTCAAACAGTGTGAAATTGCTCTGTTGAATGGGTGTGAAGCAAGTTTGCCTTGCTGTATATTATCACATTTGGATAGCTTTCTCCGCCTGATGAATTATTGTGTATTCCAGCAGAGATTACAATTGCACATTGTTCTTCCACAATTCAGCCCCCCAGGCTATTGGAATACGTTACTGGATCCTTTCTCTTTTTATTTAGCAGCAGGGGAAGGAGGGTGCAGGGGGGGGGAAGGTTGTCTGCACCAACCAATGAAAAGTTTGGCCTTTTCTGTATTTGAGATTAGCTACGATTTAGCCATCAGTGGCCAGTAACCAGTGTAGCTGCACCAGGGCAAATGCCAAATGTAGACAAGGAGAGCCATGATTCGTATTGGCTAAGTTTACTCCAATATTAGGCGGCGGGGATAGATTCTCTCTCTCTCTCTAGGGTGACCATATTTCCCAAAGGGAAAATGGGACACTACGTAGGGCTAGCCTGAGCACCTCCCCACCCCTGTGTGGGGCTGGCCCGAGCCGCTCGCCTGAGCCCCCCTGCCTGCACGGGGTCACCTGAGCCCTGCCTGTCCCCCCTTCCCCCGTGAGAGGCTGGGGCTGGCCCTGCTGCTCGCCGGAGCCCTGCCTCCCCCCCTGCGCAGGGTTGGCATTGCCACTTGCCCCCCTGCACATTCCCTGCACCCCACGTTTTCAACAAAGGTGGGCATTTGTCTTGTTTGCTCTTGCCAACCAATCAAGTTGGCCAGAGCAAATGGGACAAATACCCACTTTTGCCAAAAAAGTTGGGACAACCAGGACAGGGCTTAAAAAGGGGGTGTATGGTCACCTTCTCTCTCTCTCGGGATGCCTTAATCCCCCTCCCCCGCAACCCCCAAAATGTAGGGATTGCATGAATAAATACAGGAAATTGAGCTTGGAACTCAGCCCCAGACTCACCCATATATGTGTGTTCACACTCACTCACGCCCAGACTGTCTCACACACGTGTTCACACTCATTCATGCCCACTCACACACACCTCTGCTCACTCTTACCCACCCCCAGACTCACTCACACCCATGTGCTCACAGTCATGCACGCAGACTCACATAATCAAGTGCTCTCACACAAACACACACACACACACACACACACACACACCACTGCCCCGTTCTGAAGTTCTGGCTCCAACCCTGGGAGATGGTGGCTGGGGCTCCATCTGGTCCAGAGTGGTGGGTGCTGGGGCCCTCATGGCACCAGGGTCCCTCCCTGCTGAGAGCTGGGGTGTGGGTTGGGGAGGGGTCCCTGCTTGCTGTGCTCCCTCCCACGGCTCCCGGCACTGCACAGGGAAGACTTGCTGCCTCCTGGGGGTTTTGGTTGCTCCCCAAGGAGGCCGTTGATGGAATCCTTCCTTCCATGTTTCATGGAGCCACAGGGGCTGCTGGAGGGAGGCCAAGTGCCCAGACCGACTCCTTTGATGAGCCCAAGGGGGTGGGACCTGCCAGTCCACCCATTATCAATATGGCTGCTCCTGGCAGTAATCCCATTGGACAAATTGCTCACAAAAGGCAGCGTATCAACAGAGATACCGGACACTCTTTGAAGGGATGAGTATGCAACACACTTGTCTGCATCATAGCAACCTAAACCCAGTGCTCTGGCTGACTCTACTCTGCACAGACATGTCTTCCTTAAAGCTGATTATAACCCTTTACTTTTAACCCCACACACCAAGTATTTCTGTACTGTTTGCATTTTGTTCTCCTAGTGATGCCTGTTACCGTGGGACATTTGATGCAATTTAAAGGCCACCAGTTTACAATGGACGAAAGAAAAGGCATTTTCACAAGGCACACAGCCTGTGGAACCCACGGCCGCAATAGATGATTGAAACCAATAACTTAGCGGGATTCAGAATGAGAGCAGATGTTTATATGGACAATGAGAACATCCAGCGTTATAACAGGAAGCATTTTAAAAAACACAACAAGAACATGGCAGGGATATAAATACGCATGCTTCAAGGCATAATTCAGCCTCTAACTAATAAGGGTCAGGAGGAAATTTTCGTTAGTGGCAGATTACTCCATAACTGCCTTTTACATCCCCTTCTGCAGATCTGATCCAGTGTAGCCGTTCCTAAAAATAATTAAAACACTTTCTACAGTTCAAACATCTCTATTAAGCTGTACAAAGGGGAAGGAGGGCTGTATTTTAGGACAGCTGCATTTTCAGCTCCCCTGCGAACAATATATCTGTGTTAGCAATCCCCTTTAAGCATAAGCCTTGCGTTATAGAAACTTCCTGTATTAGGAGTACAAATGGCAACTCTTACACTGTGCTGGGACTTCCTCATACAATCAGTTGTAATAAAATCAGTTGTACGCAAACACGAACATTGAATCTCCTTGTAGTTTAAAATGAGCATTGTTCTCTTTACATCAGACTGTCTGCCGGGTTGTACTTGGTGTATAGTCCCCACCCAGGACCTGCTGGTCATTTTCTCCGATAGCATTCGTATTGAGAGGCTCATGGGCATGGTCTACACTGGACTTCGTTTCCTGAAGTTTCCCATCATTGCTGTCACTGGCCCGTTTCCCCTGGTGGTACCAGTGGTAGGGTGCTAGTGTAGACAGGACCGTGCTGGCAGCTTCTGGGGTTTTAAGCCCCCTGTCTCCTAGATCTGCCCTGAGCATTAGATGACAGAGTGGCTACAACCCTGGCACCTGGTTTACGCTAGCACTCCCATTGGTGGGCCTGCACTGGTGGTGGTAGCAGCAAGGGGAAACATTAGGTGGATGCCCCAGGCTGCTTGGAGATGGCTCTGACTGATGATTCACCCGCCCTGTGACAGATTGTGATCCTTGGTTTGCTCACTATTTGGAAAAGACCTGGTTATAGGTCTGCTATGCAAATGCCTAAAGCAATGCAAGTGTCAAGTGCGGTACTTGGGACCTCTATTTGAAGCTCTTTGGCAGAAGCATCTGTGAAGCATAAGGCTTTTATTTGCTAATTGCCCATTCCTTCCAGTGGGCCTGATTCTTCTCTGTCTTGCTCCTTGCCTGTCATTTACTCCCATATAAAGTGAGTGCCTTGTAAAATGCTGCTAAATCAGAATGAGAGCATTTTACACTGCCTTTGCATTCAGTCTGCACAGGGATAAACAGCTATGCAAGGGGCAAGTGTATAGGGCCAGATCCACAGGTGATGTGAATTGACATCACTCCCTTAAAGTCAATGGATGGAGCAATGCTGGCATAGACAAGCTGAGGATCTGGCCCTGGGGGTTTGTACCATTGTGCCTAGTACAATGCCTCCATGTCCAACAAGTCCTGTGGTCTTTGAGCCCTGGCAGAACATAATACATCAGTAATTCCCAGAGAGGGTAAAGTGTATTAAGTGTTTTAACTGCTTCTGTTAGCAGGGAGGCGAGTATTTGGGCATTAATTCGCCATAGCTATTAATTGATATTAGAGCAGA
This sequence comes from Chelonia mydas, assembly GCF_015237465.2. NCBI lineage: Eukaryota > Metazoa > Chordata > Testudines > Cheloniidae > Chelonia > Chelonia mydas. The sequence continues at coordinate 197,305,268 of NC_057851.1, forward strand.
GCATAATGGGAACTGGCCTATAAACTTTTAAACTTTGTAATGTTGTGAACAGTCCAGAGTAAAGACATCAGACTTGATCCAGTAGCAGAACAGAACAACCATGGATCTTTCGCAGGCCATGGCTTTAGACTAGGATTTTATCGTGGGCTAGATTATGCATGTTGGTAAGCCCCATGCTCTATTGATTTTAATGAGACTACTTGCCAAGTAAGGTACTACTGGACATGAGTAAGGCTATCAGATTTCAGCCTAGTCTAGGTCCTTATACCACAACGGCCTATCATCACCTGTATCTGGTATGTGCAGCCCTGCCCCAAGGGGAATATAACAGGAAAATAGGAGAAATGAAACAGAAATGGAACCTGGAATTTATTTTACCACAAAAACAGGTGGAACAAGAAAGCACATAGTTTGTATTAGAGAAAGCATGCTTGTCATCTAACATCCTACCGCCCTTGCGTTCAGTAATTCTGGGAAAGTCTCTCTCAGCCTGGGGGTGATATGCTGACTGCCACTTGTACACTGATACTATTAAATCGTTTCAATAGCGATTGGAGGCCTGAACTGAGATCTGGATTTTGTGGCACTAGGAGTTGTACTCCCACATGAGACACGCCCTGCACCCAACAGCTTACAAGGGAGGAGAGGGAAACAATCACACAGCTGCTCAGGGGCAGACCCAGGAACTGAACTCAGATCTCTTAGCACAGCACTGGCTTTGCGCGCTGGACCATTGGTGCCAGTCATTAGACATGCCCTATTCTAGCTAACATACAGCTAGTCTGTATCCACAAAAACAACGAGAAGTCCGGTGGCACCAACAGATTTATTTGGGCATAAGCTTTCGTGGGTAAAAAACCCACTTCTTCAGATGCAGTCCATGAGTTTTTTACCCACGAAAGCTTATGCCCAAATAAATCTGTTAGTCTTTAAGGTGCCACTGGACTCCTCGTTGTTCTTATTGGCTTCTTTGTGCTGGCCCAGCTCCTGTTTTCAGCCAGGTGAATACTCTCCCCTGGTACGATCGGTTTCCCTTCTGTGCCCATATTGCTTAGTGCAGATGGTGTTGGGGAGAAATGTCCCCTGTATATTAAGGGTCATATATGCACCAATGTCCCCTATATATTAAGGATTGTATTAAGGCTCCAAGATGTGGAACTGAGTCGGGTGGGGCAGCAGTGCCCTGCAAGAGCAAGTGGTACCTAGGGGTACACTGCTTGCATAACAGAGAGCCAAGCATGACAGCCCAGACCCTCCAAGGTAGTTAGGTGCCTAAGTCCCAAAGAAATCACTAGGAGTTTGGTGCCTAAATGCTTCTGAGGATCTGCCCTGAGGGGAGTGCATTCACCAGCAGCCCCTCACCTGTACTGCTTCCCGCACAGCCCTTCTGCTACTGCCCAGAAGAGTGAGGCCATGGCTCTAATCATCCTCCCTGATATGTTCCCTCTGTTGCCAGAAGCACTAGTATCCCTCCGTCCTTGCCTGGCATTTTGTGGGAGGGGATTTCACTGCTCTCCCCCCTGCCCTCCCAGTGCACCTACACTGAGGGGCCATAAGTTGGTGCCCAGAATTCCATCCTGGGGAACTCTCAGCTCAGCATGCAAACCACACAGAGAATTCCCTTTGTCATGCAAGCTGCTGCCTAGTTCTTTCTGGATTACTTCACTATCATTTTGGCACAGGGGCCTTTATCACCGTTGTGTTTTACAATGTTTGCAGATACAACACGCCTCTAAATGTATTGCCCAGACTAAATTCCCAGCATTACAGCTGCTGTATTTGCCTCTCTCTTTCTACCTATGGAAAAGGTTGTGGGAAATAAAACGTCTATGTACAGTAATTATAAAGCTCTCTGTCTTTATACCCACCTCCTGCTATTGGACTACGAGACTTTGGCCCCTAACTGAGTTATAACCTCCTAGAATTCATTATAGCCGCAGAGGCTTTGGAAATGTGTTGGGTGATCCTCACAGGGGTCAGAGGTTTGGTTCAATTCAGCTAACTGCCCCAAAATGTAGATTTTTGTCCATCATGTATATGAACCCCTTGTCTCTACAAAACGGGGTTGGGAAACTTTACAAGAACAGAGTTCCTTGCTGGCTTTCTAGTGTTTCCTGCTTCTGACCTGAACCAGGAAGAGCAAAGGCAAATTAAAAGTAATTTTTACAAGGTGAATAAAATAGAAAATAAAAAGCGTGGCATTGTGCTCTCAACCGAAAAACCTGGGTTCTGTTCTCAGCCCCGCTACCGGCCTGCTGGATGACTTTGGGCAAGTCATTTTGCCTGTGTAGGCCTCAGTTTCCCCATGTGTAAAATGGGAATAATGATACTGACCGCCTTTGCAAAATGCCTTGCGATCTACTCATGAAAAGTGCTGTATAACAGCCAGGTACTATGATTATTAGCTTCTGTCAGAAAAGTGTATTTCTCTGCTTTGTTTTAGCCTTAGAAATATCAGAAATGTCAAGTTTGCTTTTCCCTGGCTTTGCTGGAGAACTCATTGGGAGGCACAGGGATTGCAGAGTGCAGCCTGCAGCTCTTAAGTGAAAGAGTGAGTAATGAATCAGTAGTAAAGAATCTTCTCTTAAAGTGTTTCTTTGGTTAACAAGGTGCTAACAAAAATAACCCAAAACAAACACAAACAATTAAAGTCTGAATAAACCTGCCCCTGCTCCAGTTAATCATGTTTTACTTGTATGATGTCTCTGCTGTCATAATCTGTTCTCCAGGTGTGCACAGTGTCTTCCAGGAAAAAGAAAAAAGATAAGACCTCAGTTTTTAAGATTCAAAAAAGACATCTGGGACAGAAAATGCAAGTTTAAGAATCAGTTACTCTGTTTGTAATTATAAAAATAATGAATAATAAACCTTTATGTAAGGCATTGCATTCCAAAGCACCTCACAGATTGTACACAGTGCACCGCTGGAACACGGCCGGGTGGAATGAAGAGTGGCAGACGCCAGCCCATAGCGTACAGCGCAAGAGTTTGGGGAGGGAAAATGTTGGCTAAGGACTCCAGGGCAAATTCCCACTCCTAGAAGAAGTGCCCTCGTGGGCTCTGTAGCCACACATTGCAGACAGGCCTTTGGTTTTGAAGGCCTCTTCTAGTAGACCCACCTTCGGTGAATTGCACAATACTTAATATATGTATATCTGCACCTCCAAACAAGCAAATAGAGTTCGCAATTCATTCTCAGCCTGCACATGGCACAAACATCAGGTAAGATCAAGAGCTCATGTTGTTCTGGGGCTCTCTGACCTCAGCAAGAACCTTTGAAAATCCCGTGAGAAGTGCTTGACTAAGCATCCTAATGGTTTTTTTTTTTTCCATTTGGCCAAAGACCCTTTTCTCTGAAGGCCTGGTTAAAAAAAAAAAGCTGTCCATTCAGCATCTGACCTCAGACATGCTACAGAGGGCGACTGTACATGGGTCAGGCCTGTCTGCACTGGGGGAAAAGGGTCTGCTGTCCTATCCCATGTCAATAAGCACCTCCCAACACCTCTGTGAGGTAGGGCAGTGCTATTATCCCTTTTGTACACAGGGGGAATTGAGGCACATAAACACTAAGTGACATGGCAAAGGTCACAGGGGGATTCTGTAGCAGAGGAGAGAATTAAACCCATTTCTCCTGAATCACTCACAATCCACTGCCTTAACAACGCCGTCCTTTCTCCCGTACCCCACTCTGTTATATGAGAGACCCGGGCTGTCTACACTACAGCCATTGCAGCTGTGAGGCTGTAGGGCCATAGTGTAGCGGCTTCCTACGTCAACAGAAGGGGGGTTTCCATCAGAGTAGTTAATTCACTTCTCCGAGAGGTGGTAGCTAGGACCTAGCTATGCCTACACTGGGGGTGAGGTCAATCTAACTACATTTTACACAATGTGAAATTTTTGACAGCCCTGAGCAATATAGCAAGGTCAATCTAATTTTCAATGTAGACTGGGCCCCACTAATGTACTGTGATCTCCTGAAGTAGACAGCCTTCATCCTACACTTGGATGTCTGATTTTCTTCACTGCAGAACTTAGATCCCGTGAAACACCTTTGAGGCAGTCCTGGACCAATAAGATCCATGTTGGCTGTGCAATACCCTGCAAGACCTATTTGCTAATATGTTTCTGCGTTCTCACTAAACCATCCTGATTTGGATTTTAGCCCTTTGCACTGCTAATATTAGAGCCTCTGCTGGGGTAAACCAATGGACCTCCCCAGATGTCAACGGAGCAATGCTGATTAACACGAGCTGAGGATCTGGCCTGGCTCCCTCCCATGTAATATCATTTCCTGCTACCAGACAGATGATTATTCATACTTCTACAAATTAGTAAATATACCAAAGTGGACAAAACAGTTATGCCAAATTCAGATGTTATCGGCCAAGCCAATTTTGCACTCTGGTTTAATCATGTTTGCTCAATATACAGATATGAGAAGATTATAACTGAGAACAATGATTGGCTTTATACATTTCATGATGTTTGGTTTCCCATTCAGATCATGGCTGGGCTTCAGACACACTGCAGCATTCAATTGGTGGCAAAACAGTACAGCTGAAACTGCAAAACTGTTTGCAGTATAACCCTCCTCTTTCACAGGCTCACAACTTCCAAAACATAATCTTTTTAAAAAAATCTCCTTTTGAACTGATAGTTTCCAAGCTTGTGTTTGGGATCAACTACACCGTTCAATCCAAAGAGATGTAAATAAAATCGTACAGTATTTTGTTTATGACAACACCACTTTGTTTTACAGGAAAGAAAGAGACAGAAAGCAACAAAGATACATTAAAAAGTAAGATGCCCATTCCTCCTTCAGAATATTGGTACAAAATTGATTATATTATAGGCAGGGTCAGTAGTGCCACCAATTGAGGTTGCCTAACCCTTCCCACTATAAGACCCTGTTTTCTGTTGCTTATAACTTTCCCAAACTTTAATAATTTGGGCTGATTTTTTCTGTGTTAGGTGTCTGCTTCAGGCTGATTGGTTTTGGAAAATTTCTGCCAAAATGGTTCAGGTGTTTCCGAAAACAAGGCCCAGGGGGAAAAAGTTTTTTTGCCCATGTTAAATGCCGGAGATCTTTTCTTTGAGAATCCACAGCACCTCAGTGTTTTCTTTGGAGCAGGGACTGGAAATTTGGCGGAAGAGTGACCTTTGTGTCAGTTTCAAAGGGCGACTGGCCCTTTTAAGGGGAGATGAGCTCACTCACACTTGTGCCATAATTAATTAGCTGCTTCCCAGCCAGAGGAGGTGGAGCTAAGGGAGCCAGGTGATAGCTTAAGGGATGCCTGGGCATTACAAAAACGGCTTGTGAGGACAAGAAAGATCAGTCTGTGAGGTGTGAAGCTATGGGGAGTGGGTGTGCTGCTGTGGATAACTCTGGGCTAGGCTAGGCAGAGTGCTGTGTACTTCAGGGCAAACAGTCGAGGAGCCCAGTGCTCTGCACTGGGGCAGGGGAGGATGTAAGGGACAGAGTCCAGGAGGGGCTGAGAATGGTGCTCCAGATGAACCAGCCTGGGGTCTGAGTGTTGAACTCCAGAGCCAGAGGGACTCTCAAAGATAGCCTAGAAAGGAGTTGTGAAGGGAGTGGGGGCTAAAAGGAAGCCCTTGACGTCCAGAAGAGCTCTTTTTCCACTGGAATTTCTTAGCTGGACTTTTGGTAGCCTGGATGGGATTACATTTGTTTACTGGGCTGGCCATGGCTCTAGTAGAGACTGGTGGGTGGAAAGCTGAGACCTATCCTGGGGGTGGGGGGAAATGAAACTGAGACAGAGTGCCACAATTGGCCAGCAGGAGGTGCTATTGGGCAGTCATGATCCCAGGATAGTCAGGTATGCACCTTTTGCTGTCCCTGTGAAACTCTGGCTGAATCATAAGCTCTTGAAAAACTGCAGTCCACACATGCTCAGTCTGGATAGAGTTTTGCAGCTACATCCCCTATAACTCCATCCAGGAGCAGGATGTTCCCTGCAATTGTCACTCTGGGTTGGTGCGGGCCAGGAGCTGGTATGGAGAAAAGGAAGTCTCTTTTCTCAGCACTCAGTGCCTCCCCTGCTGATGCCCAGGCAGTGAGGAGGAAGCTGACTGACCTGAATGCAGAAGAGATGGACTGGGTAGGCACAGAAGGACTGGGAGGGCTTGTAGGTACTCCACCTCCCCAAGAGGAGGTAGCTACTTCAACAGGAGAATTGTCCCTAGCATGGTCTTCACTAGAGGTTAGGTCAGTTTAACTGCACCACAGGGATGTGGACTTTGCACACCACTAAGCAACATAGTTATACCAATCTGATTTCCTAGTGTGGAGCAGCCCTGAGCCCAGGAGCTAGGGGCTACTGTGGATGCTAAGGGCTGGTCTACGCCAAAAAGTGATATCGGCATAGATACCTCTTTCAGGGGGTGAAAAATTCATGCCCTGAGACGTGTAGTTAAGCTGACCTAACCTTCGATACAGACGCTGTTAGGTCCATGGAAGAATTTGTCTGTTGATCTAGCTACCGCCTCTCAGGGAGGTGGATTGCCTACAGCAACAGGAGAACCCTTCCTGTCACTGTAGTGAATATCAATGCTCGAGCTCTGCTGCTGTAGTGTTTTAGGTGTACACCTATCCTAAGGTTGGACAAGGACCCTGGGAGCCAGTAAGGATGGAGAACTTTGTCGGAAGGTAGACTGGATGCTGGGGGGCAGACAGACAGCTTGAACAAGAAGCTGGGAAGTGGGGGAACTAGGAGTGGACCTGGTCAAGTGGACTGGGAAATTGGACGGGGGAAACCAGGACAGGCTGGGGTTGGGACAGACGGGGTCAGGCTTGTAGGGAATGGGCAGAAGAGTCTGCCCACGAGGCAACACTCCTCTCTAGAGCCTAGAATGGAACCCAAGGTTCCTGTGGTTGAAGATTTCTCTGCTGTCAGCAAATATCTATGAAAGTATCTTCCCACTCCAGCACTGGTCCACACAGAGGATGACAACCTACTACTGTTATCGGTTACTCCATTAGTCCAAGAGGCAGAGATCTGTGCGGTGGATCTCAAGGTTCCAAACCTGCTGCTGACTCTTGCGGGAGTCTATGTATTGCCGCATGATGGAATGTCTGATTTTTCAGTTTGCTTAAAAAAAAAAAAAAACCAACCAAAAATCCTAGGAAATTGCATGCACATACACTAAAATGCATTAAAAGAACAGGAAGCTTGCCACGCCCAGCACTCAAAAGTCAGGACACCCCAGAGTTCAAGAGGTCAGTGAGTTTCCTATATTTTTTAAATGCCAGACTTCTCAACCTGAACAATGCAGCTGTGTGTGTAATGTATTATTTGTAGTGCAGTAGCACCTGGAGACCCCGATGGAGATCAGAACTCCCTTAGTCGTGGTGCTGTGACAGTCCCTGCTTTCAAGAGCTAATGGACAAGGCAGATGAGGAAGTGACTTGCCCAAGGTCACATCACACCACAGGCAGAGTGCAGGTCTCCTGCCTCCTGTCTACTAACTAGCCCATGTGGCCTCGCCTCCCCAATCTATCATTTTACACCAGAGTCTTGTGTCCCACCTAAAATACAAGCTAGAGTGAACAGGAAGAAATCAGAGGGAAATATAACTTCATAACCTTCCACGTGAATGGCTCATAGGTTTTTTTTTCCCTTTTTTTTCTGTTTTTCTCTTCCCCTCCTCCATCTCTCCCACTTTCTTTTCTTCTCTCCCTTCCATTCTTTCTCTCCAGCAATTGTTTTCTTCACTGTATTTTATTGCTAAGGAGTAGCAGAAAGGTTGGAGTAAAGGGAGAGACTAAAATGTACTCTTTTGCCCTACTAGGGTGTGGTTATCTTTTGAGAGCTGCATTTAATGCTCTCTGTGCAAAAGTTATTTCCTCTACAGCCTGATTAGTGCTTTTCATTATGAAGGATCCCAAAGCACTTTATGATGTAAAGTCCATCAATGGCTATTAGCCAGGATGGAGTCCCTAGCCTGTTTGCCAGAAGCTGGGAATAGGTGACAGGGGATGATTACCTGTTCTGTTCATTCCCTCTGGGGCACCTGGTAGCCACAGTCAGAAGACAGGATACTGGGCTAGATGGACCTTTGGTCTGACCCAATATGGCAGTTCTTATGTACTCAGTGGGGCAGGCCCTCAGCTGTGGCAAAGGGCACAGCACTATGGAAGTGAAAGGGTCTATATAACTGACTACAGCTGAGGATCTGCCCCTGCCTGTATACGCAATAGTGGGTGTGGGGGGGAGCTGTTCTGGTTTATGGCTTGATCTACCACAGTAAGTGCTGCATGCAGAAATAGGTTTCACAAGATTGAACCATTAATTGTTACCACCTGATGTGCTGCCACATAGGAGGATGCCACATTGCTGTTGGAGTACAAAATAACACCCCCAAAACCGGCAAGGACTTGGCAGCTTAGCCAATCTAGCGCCCCTGCATTCTCCAGCAGTTTGCACGGTGTGGACTCTGGTTGTTCTAGGCAAGAATACAAATACAGACCTGGGAGTTTTTCCATAATGAAGCAGTCTGCCTTAAATTCAGGAAGGTCTTTTTTTGTTTGTTTTGACAAGGTGGGTGAGGTAATATCTTTTATTGGACCAACTTTGTCACAACTAAATACCAGGTATAACAGATTATTTAGCATAAGTAGTTAACACATTTCAAGGGACCATTCAGAGTGAAGTGGACTGTTAACACCCCTCCAATCACAGGGGGAGAAGGGAAGTGTGTGTGGGGGGTTGTTAGTGGGTTACAGATTGCTGTAATACAGTGGCTCCAACCTTTCCAGACTCCTGTTCCCCTTTCAGGAGTCTGATTTCTCTTGCATACCCCCAGGTTTCACCTCACTTAAAAACTACTTGCTTACAAAATCAGAAATAAAAATACAAAGGTGTCACACCTACTATTACTGAAAAATTGCTGACTTTCTCATTTTTACCATATAATTATAAAATAGATCAACTGGAATATTTAATATTGTACTTACATTTCAGTGTATAGTAAATAGAGTAGTATAAACAAGTCATTGTATGAAATTTTAGTTTGTACTGACTTCACTAGTATTTTTTTATGTAGCCTGTTGTAAAACTAGGCAAATATCTAGATGATGTATCCCCTGGAAGACCTTTGAGTATCCCCAGGGATGCGTGTACTCCTGGTTGAGAACCACTATTGTAATAAGCCATAAATCCAGTGTCTCTATTCAGTCCATGATTCTTAGTATCTAGTAAAGTTATGAATTTTAGCACCCTGGCTTGTCTTTTGAAGGTGTTGTGCAGGGTTCCTTTGAGGATGAGGACTGAGAGATCAGCTATGGAGTGATCGCTTTGTAAAAAGTGCTTGCTCACAAGTGATATGGTGTTTTATCTTTTATAATTTTTCTGTGTGAGTTCATTTGAGAGTGATTGTCTGGATTTCTCCCATATAGTTGTTGGGACATTTAGTGCACTGGATGAGGTACACCACATGTTGTGATAGGCATGTGCAAGACCCATGGATCTTGAAAAGTGTCCTAACCACACAGCACTGGAGTTCTTGGCCAGCTTCTACTACCTTCCTTCCTTGAACTACGAGTAACAAGGAAATCAAACTTCTTTTGTTGGTGATTTTAACAGTGGCAAATGGAGCTTTACTCAACAAATTGTGTCTGAGTTTCTGCTCTGATACAATCTGCAGAACACCAGAGGGAAACAGTTCGGCCATTAATATGATTTTGGGGGGGGGGGGGGAATTATCCACTTAAAATACCCAGCTTGAGGTATTTCTTAGCATTTTTAAAGGGATGCCCTCTGGCAATCTAGTCAGTTTCAAAGGGATCTACAGTAGTTTTGTGGCTTCCCCATCCTGAGGGCTTGTCTACACTTGAAACGCTACAGTTGCATCACTGTAGTGCAGGGGTCGGCAACCTTTCAGAAGTGGTGTGCCAAGTCTTCAATTATTCACTCTAACTTAAGGTTTTGTGGGCCAGTAATACATTTTAATGTTTTTAGAAAGTCTCTTTCTATAAGTCTAAAATATATAACTAAACTATTGTTGTATATAAAGTAAATACAGTTTTTAAAATGTTGAAGAAGCTTCATTTAAAATTAAATTAAAACGCAGAGCCCCCCGGACCGGTGGCCAGGACCCGGGCAGTGTGAGTGCCACTGAAAATCAGCTCGCCTGCCGCCTTTGGCACATATGCCATAGGTTGCCTACCCCTGCTGTAGTGCTTCAGTGAAGACACTACCTTTGTTGACGAGAGGGGTTCTCCAATCAGTGTAGTTAACCCACGTCTCTGAAAGGCAGTAGAATTCTTCCATCAACTTAATGCTGTCTACAGCAGGGGGAGAGAGATGGTTAAGTAAGCTTAACTACATCATTCAAGGCTGTGGATTTTTTCAGGTTCCTCAGCCTCACAACTTAACTTCTTAGGCTATGTCAACACTACAGACCTTACAGCAGGACAGCTGTACCACTATAAGGTCTCCCGTGTAGCCGTTCTATGCTGACAGGAGAGAGCTCTCAGTTGGCATAATTAAACCACCCCCAACAACTGGTGGTAGCTGGGTCAGTTGACATAGCGCTGTCCACACCAGCTCCTTAGCAAGTCTCCCCTGCCGCATGCCCAGGCCCATCTGCTTGGCCCCACTGTGGCCATGATGACACCAGTCCCACCTGGCAAGGACCTGCACTGCCCCCAGAGACCACCACTGCCACCCTGGGGCCTGGCTCCCTCCCAATTTAAGATCAACGGCAGGCTGCTCCATCGCCCTGCGGGGAGGAATTTGCTGCTGTTCCTATGTGCCTTGCATGGAGAGATGCTTTGCTGGGGTTGTTGGTGCTGCTGGAAGAACCCTGATCCTTGCACCTCCTTTACTTCTCGCCTTGCACTGCACACCTGCCCAGAGAGGGATGCTTGGTCTCTGGGGAAACCTGAGACTCCATACCAAGGATTGCAGTTATTGCCCTGCTGCAAGAGAGCCCTTCAGGGAGGGGGTGCCACAGGGATTGGTTCTACCCCACCACTAACACTGCTGCATCTTGATCGGATGTTACCGGCCTGTTTAACTACCGGCATGCAGGAAGGTGTACCCCTTAGTGATGCCAGCTTGTGGCAAGCTCAGGCACCTGGAGTCACCTGCCTATTACAGCAGCCACGACCCAGGCTTCCATGTAGTCTCATGCTGAGGGAGCAACTGAAGCAGTGCAACCCCCTAATGAAGATGCAAATGGGGATCATGCAGGGCTAAGTTATACCCGTGCAAGCCCTGTTTTGAACGAGTGCAGCACATCTTTGTGCTAGGTTTAGAGTGCTGTAGCTCCAGCCATGCAAATGTCTCCAGTGCAGACAGGGCTTAAAAGAACAGACTCCAAAAGGAAGGATTGGAAGGAGGAGAGTGAAGTTATGCAATTCACGGGATCAGGGAGGAGATTCCAGTCAGGGGGGCAATATGAGAAAAGGCCCAATCACTTATGAAGGGAGCAAGGAGGGGTGTAACAAGGGGGGCTTAGATGGAAGCAGAAGGCACAGGGAGTGTAGGGGAAATTAAAACAAGGAGTAGCAGAGTTGACTCTTCAGATGTGGTTTGTGTGTTTTGCATGAATATCAGCACAAATAACAAACTGCACTTATCTGTTACTGTTCCTCCTTTGTAAGCGAAGCTACTACAGGGGTAGGCCAAGCACGGTACCCCCTTGAGACAATGCACATCGGAGCACAGGAAGGTGTTGATGAGATGCACTTGGCTTTGAGGTGATGTTGGTGGCAGCCTGAGGACTTAAGAACCCTCCCCCACAAGTCCCCTTCCTACAGATAGATGCAGTGCTCCCTGAAGAGGCCCATGGTGGTCCAAGCACTGAGCTCCCACAACATCACTCCACCTAGTAGAAAGCTAGGGAGCTGGTGTGGGAGCAGGAGAAGAGGTGGCCAGTGCTACGTGTAGACAGGCAGCCGGCGGAGACAGGAGATGACAGGAAGGCCTAAGGTGGGGAGAAGGTAGCGGCAGGCACTCTGCTCAAGGCAAAGGAGCTGGATCGTGCTGTGGGGTGTCTCTGCACCATAGCAGGCCCATTCCAGATCACGGGGCTATAACATCGCTGACGGAAGGTGGGGATCACTCTCCCCTCATCCCCGGGTTCGGAGTGGCTGAGGCTCACAGAGGGGAAGAGGCCAACAGCAGAGCTGAGGAGTGCTGGGGAGGACAGCTATGGGGTGGGGGTGAGGGCCGACAGCTCCTCTGAATGTACCAGTGCAATGGCCTAGCACCCGCCCCGCAGCCCCCTCCCCCTCCATGCATAGGGGCAATGGCCCAGCATCCCCAGCACAGCGACAGCCCCCTCCCCTCGTACCAGGGCAATGGCCCAGCACCGGGAGTTCAGCCCCCTCCAGCATCCCCTACGCAGGGAGGCACTACAGCCCCTGCCCAGGGCAAACAGCAAGACTCCCTCCCCCGCTGAGCTCCAGCCCTTCCCCAATCCCGATCTCGGGTTTCGATTATTTTGGGCTGGGGCTGGGTGGAGCGGAGGGATCGATGCTCTCCGCGTTCTATTTATCGCGCGAGTGAGCGCGCGCGCGGCCCGTGCAGAGAGTCCCGCCCCCGGCAGCCGCGGGCTGGCACGCACGCGCATGCCCCGGCCGCTCGAGCTGTGCGGCTCGCGCTCCGCAACGGCCGCGGAGGGGGAGGGGATGTCGACGGCCTCCAAGGTGGCGCTGGGCATCTCCGTGCTGCTCTCGGCCGCGACGGTGGCCGCCGTGCACATCCAGCAGAGGCGCGTCAAGGAGGTGAGTGAGCGTCACTTGCCGCCGCCCTGGCTGAGGGGCCGGGGCCTGGGGGGACAGGGGCCGCCCCGCCCTATGTCGGTGCTAGCGGCCGCCCGTCACCTGCTCCTCCGCAGCCCCACCCCCGGCCTCCGACCCTGTCCCTCACTCAGAGCCCCGCCCCTTCACGTCCGGCCCCGCCCCGCCCGCGCGGTCCGCCCTCACTCAGCCCCACCCCCCACGAGGTTCTGGCCACGCCCCTCAGTGAGAGCGACCCCCCTCTCCTGTCCTGCCCCATCACTCAGAGCACTGCGCCTCGCTCATAGCCACGCCCCTTACATTTGGCCCCGCCCACACAAGGTTCTTGCCCTGAGCCTCGAGTAGAGTGACCCCCTTCCTGGTCCGCCCGCCACTGAGTCCTGCCCCCTCATAGTCCAAGCTCCACCCAGCGCGCCGCTCCTCTGCCCAGTGCCCTCCAAAGGTGTCATCGAGTGCCTGCCCCGCAAGCCTCCCGCCCCCCGCACGTATCCAGCTGGGCTGTTTCCATAGGGTGCCCAGAATGCTGGGGTCACAAGTTCGAATCTGTCTCAGACTCTCCTCGCTAGTGCGCTCATGCTCTGTGGCATCCCCTTCCTCCACGGCGCGCCGAGAGTGTCTGTACCTGATCGTGCTCCACGCCATCCCCTTCCTTCGAGGCGTGCTGAGAGCGTCTGTACGCGCTCGTGTTCCATGGCATCTCCTTCCTCCCAGCTGTGCCGAGAGCGTCTGAACCCACTCGTGCCTCACGCCATTCCCCTTCTCTGAGCTATACTGAGAGAGTCTGTATGTGGGACCTCCTCGTCCGCCTCCTCCTGGAATGGCCAAGATGGCCATCGGAAGCTGAAAAGTGGGGTGCTCTGTTTTTGTGGGGCCTATTTCTGTTCCCTTGTTTGATCACGTCCCTCTGCAGAGTTCTTCTGGGCAGTGTCCACTGAGTCCTTAGATGCCTTTGAGATGCAATGGGTGCTGTCCAGGGTTCTCTGCTTGGGGTCCCATTCTGGTTCCTTGATTTTCAACCTTTGACCTCACTTCTGTTCCTGTTTTTTCATTTGTTGCCCTATTTACTCACTTGTGGCCTGGGCTTGGCAGTTTCTCGCCGTGAGGGCCATTGGTTTTGGGCGGGCCTAGACCTGTCTGTCCCATATCCAGATAATACCCTTTCTCCCAGTCTTGCCTGTTCCCCCTGCCTCTTCCCTTCTGGAGTCCTGCCCATTCCTGTGGCTTCCCCTTAACTGCATCCACCCCCTTCTGTGCCCAGCCCTTCTTCTGTCATGGCCCTCCTCTTTTAGTTCATATCAGCATTAGGCTAGTAAGTTTGACGTTTGGTTAGTATATGTCCAGTAAATTTTCCAAGCACCTATCACATCCTCAATGTCATCTCCTAGAAGGGCTGTAGATAGGCACTCGGGTATTAAATCGATATGGGGGTAGACTTCTGTCTTGTTTAAAGGTGCACGTTGGTTGCTGATCTGGGTGAAGTTATGGGAGGTGGTTGAGTAAAGGAGTTGATGGGGCATTTACTGCCTTAACTGCTTGTTCCTTTGCATTTCACGGTTTGCACTGATGGATATGCAGTCTAGCAATCCAATCTCATAGCTGACAAAGATTTTGCATGGGCTTTAAACTTGAGAAGATTGTTGCCTTATACATGCATATCTGAAAGCTGCTGGTGAACCCCAACCCTGAAGGTAGTTTCCTACAAACTATGAAGTGTCACTTGAGAAGATGCTGAGTCCTTGTATGGAGGAACCTGACTAAAAGTGTTCTAATTCTGAATGAAATACTTTCTTGTAGGTGGGACTGGGAGCACCACCTATAGTTAGGGTTGTCCAACAGTTCCCATTATAGGATCCCGTTTTCAGTTCCTTATAACTTTGCCAAACTGTAATTGGTCAGATTGAAATTTTCAATGCTGGTTGTATGTCTTGGTCTGGTGTTTTTTTGTTTTGTTTTGTTTTTTTGAGCTAAAATCATTCAGCCATTTTCAAGGACAACAATGGGGAAAATGCACTGTTTTGTCCATGTTAAAATAATTCTTTCAAACAGTTTGTTGAGAGGCACAAGCACCTCCTTGCTTTGGAGCAAAGAGTTGGCCTTTGTATCATGGATGTGCCTTTCTGCTGTTCTGTGAAAAACTGGCCAAATTATAAGCCTTTGAAATATTTCATTTCACACATGCTCAGTAGAGAGTTGGTGGCGTTTAGTAGCTAATTTAATTGAAGATTCAGTCTGCGTTGAGTATGCTCCATCCTGGGGCTGTAGATTAGAAGCTGAGCAGAACTTTCGCTGCAATTGCTGATCCCCACTGCTTTGTGCTGGGGTGGGGTCGGGCACCGGAACTGAGAACAGGGCGACTGTCTTGTGCTCTCATTCCTCACACTGCTTCATCACCAAACTGTGTGGAGGAGGAAGCTGCCTGACTTGTATGCAGAAGGTACAAGAGCCTGACCAGGAATGGGGTTGTTGAGGGAATTGGATTGAGACAAGGAACCTGGTGGCTGTGCAAAGAAACTGGGATTGGGATGAAACTAAGACTTGGATGGGAAACCCAGAAGGGAAGATGGACTGGGTAGGGCATGAGACTTGGACTGGATGGGAGAGACAGGACTGGGACAGGAGTCACACATGGGGAGAAAAGGTGTTCATTAAGTCAGCACTATCCATTCTGTGCACAGGGATGCTGTGAGGAAAAATAGCATGTGATCATGTAATTAAAGGCTGTATCATATTGCATCCATGCAAGGGGCTGAATTAAGGTGGTACATCTGGCATTTCCTCTCTCTTGAGTGCTTAACTATGCAAACTTAGTGTTCTTCTAATGTAATTTGCGCATGTATGTGTATGTAAAAGGGGAACTGTGTAGTGGATAAATTCATGTGGTCAGTCCCTCAAGATGGCTCATATATTTTTTAAGGTTACAAAAAGTATGGGGACTTAGCCTGACTCCAAACAGCCCTGTCCCCATCTTTCTCTGTATCATTTCCAATGCCCCCTCCCTTTCTATAAGTTTCCATAGCCCCAGGCCACGATTCCTCCTTTAGACTTTCTCTGTTGACCATAAGGCTTCTCTCCCTAGTCCCGTTCCTGAGAACTATGAAGATTCCTGTAGGTTCAGCAGTGTTTCTGCAACTACCTTCAACTTCGGCTCCATTCACAGAATAGTATTGCGTGTCTTTGGTCAGGCACGTTCAAGATTGCCACTGTACTTCTGACTGGAAATCCCAGAGGAGGAATAGTTGAAACAGTTGTCCAGCTGCCTAGCAGACGTACTGTATTGCCAGATCTGATGGACTGAGTGAAACCCTCTAAAGGTGGAGGGTACAGAGGAGCTTGTTGGTTAGCTGGGAAAATCTGTCTCGTGGGGCACAGTCAGCATTAGCATTTTGTTGGGTGGCCTGTGAAACAATGTTATGTCCCCATCCCTTTCCACCCAAATTGTAATCTGTTCCTCCATCCATCATGATCACACTACTTTAGGCACAGACAGCTGGCCTAGAAATTTTAGGGAGGGTTAGTGAGATGATTCTTTGGGATATACCCCAAACTTAACTGAATTTTACATGAAATGATTGTGTGCACTGGGTGATATTTAGCATTCCCCAGAGCCCCGATGCAGAAGTGGGTTCCAGCTGCTTGATCCTTTCAACCCTAGTGATCAGCTTAAATTGGTTCACATTTTCAAGGCTCTGTTCACGAGCAGTAGGGCCAAAACCTTATCATTCTTAAATGAAAGGTGAGATTCTCCATTACATTTCTAGTTACCCCAGATCCAGGGACTGATGACCACAGGCTTTATGGGGACCTAAAGATTACAAGGAGAGCAGAGTCCCTGGTTAGGGCTATGGGGGAAAGCAGAGACATGAAATGAAAAAGATGGTGTAGAGTGGGATGGAGGTGTGGATGGATACAGCCTTCAAAGGTTCACATAGATTCCCTAGTTTCTTAGCTATAACTAAGGCCTGGTCTGTACTTAAAAGTTAGGTCAGCATAGTTATGGTACTCAAGGGTCGGAAGAATGCTTCCGTCGACCTAGCTACTGTTGTTTGGGGAGGTGGTGTCCTGCAGCAATGGAAAAACACCTCCTGTCGCTGTAGAAAGCATCTACGCTATGATGCTACAGCGACATTGTTACGACACTGTAACTGTGCTGTTGTAGTGCCCATAGTGTAGACATGGCTGAAACCTTGTACATCTGTGTACTCTTCCCCCAGCTCTCCTGCACTGTATAAGCAAAAATGGCCTGTCTAATCCAGGGCCTGATAATCAGCATTTACTAATGCTTTGTCTATGCTCAAAAGTGCACCAGTTTATCTAAATTGTTTTAAAAATTAATTTAGTTAAACCCAAGGCAGACCCCCAAATGTGGACACTTAAATCAGTTCATGTCTGCTTTATGTTGATTTAATTTAAGAAATTTTTGGCCTTAATGAACTAATTCGAGATAAGCCAACTGAATTTAAACTTGCACAGGTTTAACTAAATTGCTGTAAAAAATAAACTGGTGCAACTTCTGTGTATAGACCAGACCCAAGTCAGTTTGCATGTATTCTGATTGTGCTAATGATGGATGGTAGCTCTCTGTCATTTGGGACAAAAGATAAAGGTTTTTTGCAAAACCCGTATATACCTGTAGCTGTGTAGCACTAAAGTGAATGAAAACACAGCCTGGTAGGTTACAAGACTGCTGTATTTTATTGGATAAAGAGACATGCTTGATGCCTGCATTGATCAAAATCTCTACCTCTTTTCTGTATTTTCATTAACTAATACTACCTACTAGTCTGACAGGATAGTAGTAATTTTATAACCTGAATTAAATTGACTGAAACTGATGGGAAAGAACCTCTGCCATCAAATTCATTTCCAGAGAGATTGATATTTTTGGGTGAAATACTTTTTGTCTTTGACTCCATATTTTTGAAAATAAGATTAAAATATTTCTTGCGCAAAATATTTTTTCTTGATGATTTTGATAGAACAAATTATTTCCCTTGAAATGTGTACTTGGATTCTGGGTGAGAAATAAAGCCTCTTTCTGTTAGAATTGGTCACAGTATTCACAGATAGTTTATTTGATCATTTTTGGGTGTATTTTTTCAAATAAATGATTTGCCAATGCATTTTTAGCTCTATTCAGCCAGCCCTACGTCGTTTCAGACGATATTAATCAAATAAAGTATTCATCTTTTTTGTCATTTGGCTATTAATTTATTCATAAATATATTTTTCCAGCATTCAGCCAGTCAGCTGTAGTGCCTGTGAATACATTTGTGTCCTGATGATCATAGAATCATAGCACTGGAAGGGACCTCGAGAGGTCATCTAGTCCAGTCCCCTGCACTCAAGGCAGGACTAAATATTATCTAGACCATCCCTGACAGGTGTTTGTCCAACCTGCTCTTAAAAATCACAAATGATGGAGATTCCACCATCTCCCTAGGCAATTTATTCCAGTGCTTAACCACTCTGACAGGAAGTTTTTCCTAATATCCAACATACACCTCCCTTGCTGCAATTTAAGCCCATTGCTTCTTGTCCTATCCTCAGAGGTTAAGAAAAACAATTTTTCTTCTCCTCTTTGTAACAACCTTTTATGTACTTGAAAACTGTTATGTCCCTTCAGTCTTCTCTTCTCCAGACTAAACAAACCCAGTTTTTTCAATCTTTCCTCATAGGTGATGTTTTCTAGACCTTCAATCATTTTTGTTGCTCTTCTCTGGACTTTCTCCAGTTTGTCCACATCTTTCCTGAAATGTGGCACCCAGAACTGGACACAATACTCCAGTTGAGGCCTAATCAGCGCGGAGTAGAGCAGAAGAATTACTTCTTGTGTCTTGCTTACAATACTCCTGCATGTACATCCCAGAATGATGTTTGCTTTTTTTGCAACAGTGTTACACTGTTGATTCATATTTAGCTTGTGATCCGCTATGACCCCCAGATCCCTTTCTGCAGTACTCCTTCCTAGGCAGCCATTTCCCATTTTGTATGCGTGCAACTGATTGTTCCTTCCTAAATGGAGTACTTTGCATTTGTCCTTATTGAATTTCATCCTATTTACTTCAGACCATTTCTCCAGTTGGTCTAGATCATTTTGAATTTTAATCCTATCTTCCAAAGCGCTTACAACCCCTCCCAGCTTGGTATCGTCCGCAAACTTTATAAATGTACTCTCTATGCCATTATCTAAATAATTGATGAAGATATTGAACACAACCAGACCCAGAACTGATCCCTGCAGGACCCCACTCATTATGCCCTTCCAGCATGACTGTGAACCACTGATAACTACTCTCTGGGAATGATTTTCCAACCAGTTATGTACCCACCTTATAGTAGCTCCATCTAGGTTGTATTTGCCTAGTTTGTTTATGAGAAGGTCATGCGAGTTGGTATCAAAAGCGTTATTAAAGATATACTGTTTCTACTGCTTTCTCCCATCCACAAGGCTTGTTACCCTGTCAAAGAAAGCTATCAGGTTGGTTTGACATGATTTGTTCTTGACAAATCCATGCTGATTGTTATTTATCACCTTATTATCTTCCAGGTGTTTGCAAATTGATTGCTTAATTATTTTCTCCATTATCTTTCTGGGTACAGAAGTTAAGATGACTGGTCTATAATTCCCTGTGTTGTCCTTATTTCCCTTTTTATAGATGGGCACTATATTAGCTCTTTTCCAATCTTATGGAATCTCTCCAGTCTTCCATGACTTCTCAAAGATAATCACTAATGGCTCAGATATCTCTTCAGTCAGCTCCTTGAGTATTCTAGGATGCATTTCATCAGACCCTGGTGATTTGAAGACATCTAACTTGCCTAAGTAATTTTTGACTTGTTCTTTACCTATTTTAGACTCTGACCCTACCTCATTTTCACTGGCATTCACTATTTTAGACGTCCCATCGCCACCAACCTTCTTGGTGAAAACCGAAACAAAGAAGTCATTAAGCACGTTCTGCCATTTCCACATTTTCTGTTATTGTCTTTCCCCCTTCATTGAGTAAGAGGCCTACTCTGTCCTTGGTCTTCCTCTTGCTTCTAATGTATTTGTAGAATGTTGTCTTGTTTTTATGTCCCTAGCTAGTTTGATCTCAGTTTGTGCCTTGGCTTTTCTCATTTCGTCCCTACATACTTGTGTTATTTGTTTATATTCATCCTTTGTAGTTTGACCGAGTTTCCACTTTTTATAGGACTCTTTTTTGACTTTTAGATCATTGAAGATTTCCTGGGTAAGCCAGGGTGGTCTCTTGCCATACTTCCTATCTTTCCTATGCAGTGGGATAGTTTGCTCTTGTACCCTTAATAATGTCTTTTTGGAAAACTGCCAACTGTCTTCAATTGTTTTTCCCCTTAGACTTGCATCCCATGGGATTTTACCTACCAATTCCCTGAGTTTGCTAAAGTCTGCCTTCTTGAAATCCATTTTCTTTATTGTGCTGTTCTTCCTTCTACCATTCCTTAGAATCATGAACTCTACCATTTCATGATCACTTTCATCCAAGTTGCCTTCCACTTTCAAATTCTCAACCAGTTCTTCCCTATTTGTCAAAATCAAATCTAGAACAGCTTCCCCTCTAGTAGCTTTCTCCACCTTTTTAAATAAAAAGTTGTCTCCAAAACATTCCAAGAACCTGTTGGATAATCTGTGCCCTGCTGTGTTGTTTTCCCAACAGATGTCTGAGTAGTTGAAGTCCCCCATCACTACTAAGTCCTGTGCTTTAGATGATTTTGTTCCTTGTTTAAAAAAACCCTCATCCATGATGCAAAACTTAACTTTACATATATCAGTTAGTAAATTAGGGGGGCATATAAGCCTTTCAAGGATCAAGATCATACATAGGTAGTAAAAAATATGGCCCTGATCCTGAAGTTGGATCCATGTGGACAGAACCCTGTGTTTGTTACAGTATTGGCTTCCATGCAACCATTTTGTGTTTTCCTAATCAAATATCATATTTTAATATCTTCTGTTAAATGTGCCACCATCAGCTTGAAATCTGCTAGGAGTTATAAACAGTTTCAGGTACTACTCCTGCCACATAGTTCCTTTGCCAGCTTTTATGGTTTTGCAGATGTATTTTCTTGTTTTCAATATGCCTTTCTTTCCCCTATTGTTATGCAAAATACCCACATAAACAAAAAAGGAAATTGGCAAAGGCCCAGATTCAGCAGTTGGATCCACTTGCAGGGATCCAGTTTCAGGATCAAGGTCTGACTTACTATACAGGGGAAACAGTTAAATTGACTATATACAAAGTACTATGAGCTCTATGTGGGTGGACCCCTATGTGTGCATTGGAATCCCCACTGAAATTTGCGTGCTCTGCATGGGTGCGGAGCACTGTCCCTGGGATTAGGACCAAAATGCTGTCAAGTGCACAAAATAAAAAAGTGGAAAAACTGTTTCTCTTTCAGTTATAGTAATCTTATTAAATTTTCATTTAAAAAAAATGTAGCCTCCATGTTGTGTATACCAATGTCTATTTAACTTTAATGAAAATTTTGAAGAAAAGATGTGATTCTTCAAATACGTCCTACTTTTTCAAGAGCCCACAATAAACGTGTTGTCGGACCTCCAGTGGATCTCCAGCAAAACCAGGGAAGACTTTACATACCAGATATTTTTAAGTTAAAAAAAAACAAGCTGAAATAAACTTTTTCAGCCAGCTTTTATACATCATAAAGAAGCAGAAAAGTTCTTCTTAACATTCTTTTCAGGTCACCTTAAAAATTCTTCTCAAGCAGAGGAACCCAGGTTGAGAAATTTGGGGCAGATTAGTTGAGTTCTGGTAAGGATGGGGGAGAAGTCAATCTTCTGTGGAGAGATTGCTGTCTCTCCATAATTTTGTAGAGCTTATCAATATACAATATTTACAGTTGTCCAACACTTTATCATTATATTAAGATCATACAGCTAAGCCAACAAATACAGTATTCCTGTATACCAGTATACCAGTAGTTTATCAACATCCACACATCAGATCTCAGCTCTTGTAATTTTAGACTCCAAAAGTAGCTCAGGTCGCTAACAGAGAATTAAAGGTTTGTAACAGTTATACTCTTGGCAGAGGGTGACAGAAGTTGGAATGCAAATGGGCATTAGTCCTCCGCAACCCAGGACACACTATAATGAACCGTCTCTTGTATTTTCAGAGGCTGCACGAAGGAGTAATCAGAGACCTTGAGAGACAAAGCCGTAAACTGGAAAACATTCGTCTTTTACAAGAACAGATTACTCTGACCAAGCAACTTGAAGCAGAAAGAGACAAGATATTAATGGAAAAGGGGTCCCCACAATCCTAGACCTAGAACTGAAGTATTAGAGTTTGGACTGAGGAACACAGCAAGGATTTGTATTTGACTATTCCCAGGTGTTTGAGTAAACAGAAGTCATTTCTGAAAGTCCATCTCTTTTAGATACATTTTGATCAAGTCCAGGAAATTATATACATTAAGAAGTGCAAATACACAGTTTTTTCTCTAGCTTCTGTATTTTCACTTGTGCAGAACTATTGTGTAGGAAGCTTCATACCTGGCTGGCTCACCTTATATGGATAGTATTTTAAATGCTGGGAGGGAGAGCCCCATGTAATGTAAAAAAAATCTTCCTCTACTTGCCAGGAAGGGATGGATAATAACGTTCACATGAGTGGGCTGATGAGTCGTCATGATGACGAAGCTACAAGGACATCAACTTCAGAAGGGCTGGAGGAGGGTGAGGTGGAAGGGGAGACTCTCCTGATTGTTGAATCTGAGGATCAGGCTTCAGTGGATTTATCCCATGATCAGAGTGGGGACTCCTTGAACAGTGATGAGGGGGATGCATCCTGGATGGAGGAGATGTCCTATTACTGTGAGAAGTGTCAGAAGTGGATACCAGCAAGTAAGGGTCAAGATTTTCCTCTGTTATCTTTGTCACTTTCCTTTTCTGGGTTTACTGGTTCTTTTCCTCCCAAAAATAATGCATGTTCTTTTCCTGAATGTATGGGAGGCAGGGATGCCTAGTGGATAGAGCACTGGTCTGTGACTCAGGAGATCTGGGTTATATTCCCAGCTCTGCCACTGGCCTACTGTGCGACCTTGGGCAAGTCAGTTCCCCTCTCTGTGCCTCAGTTTCCCCATCTGTAAAACAGGGATATTGACAATTCCTTTGTAAAGGTCTACGAATGAAAAGTGCTACATAAGAGGTAACTATTATTTTCCTGATTGGTTTGTCATTTCAGTGGGATGTATGAATAAATTTCAGCCTTCTGTATATAGGAATGGTTCCGTGGTCTCCTGAACTTAGATTAGCATTCACAGAACAATACAAAACCAGTAGCAGCAGTCCTGGGAAGAAGGTATTTTGTGCTAAATAGCTAAAATGCTCTTTCCAATATCTCCATTTAACATTATATAAACTCTTTTAGCTTTCTTCATATTCTAGTACAGCAGTTTTTCCTTTCCAAAATCAAGATCTACCTGAACACTGTTCATTTTGTGGCAGGAAGTACTGAATTCTTCTGGCTTGCTGCACACCTGTCAGTTAGTTCAACTGCCCAGTTTGGCAAAAGCTGTAGCGTGAAATCCTTTCTCCAGTGAAGTCACTGGGAGTTTTGCCATTGACTTTACTAGAGCCAGGATTTCACATTTGGTGTTCAGTAGGAAGAAGTTAAAGGGACACAGTCAACTTGAAATCTAGTCTGTTTAGGTACTATATCTGATCCTGTGTCCTTTTGCCAGTTATTGTGGTTTGACAATCAGTTTTTTATGTTTACTTTTTTTTCCCTGTCTTCTGTTGCTGTTTGAAAGACCCAAACAAGGGAAATTGATCACTAGAATGATCAGTGAAAGTGACTAGACACAAAGTGCTGTCAAATGCACAATGTAAACAAGCCGAAAAAAATGGAAATATATTTTTTCTAATCTCTTTCAGTTAGTGTTTCAGTTACAGTCTGAGAAAGGTACTGAGTGTGTCAGTACCTTTCCCAGACCTGAGAAGAGCTCTGTGTGGCTCAAAAGCTTGTCTTTCTCATCAACAGAAGTTGGTCCAAGAAAAGATAATATCTCCCACACTTTGTCTCTCTAATATCTTGGGACTGACTCGGCTCCAATAACACTGCATGTATTAAAATCTTTGCCTTTTTACGTGTATTCAAGTATTTGGTAGGAAAGCCCCTCTTTAATGTGTGGTTTTTTTGCTATTGATCCCTTGTGGACTTCTGTAACTGTAAATTAAGCATCACACTGAGCTTCTATACTTCTGTTATGGAATTATCAGGGTTGCTGATCTCTTGCTCAGCGGATAAACACTGTTCTGAATCCAAATTTACTTTGCTCCATTTTTCCTATAAAAGGACTGAGGCATATCCCTTTTGCTTGTTTGTTTTAGGTCAGCTGAGAGAACAACTCAGCTACCTCAAGGGAGATAACTTTTTCAGGTTTACTTGCTCTGATTGCTCAGAAGATGGAAAGGAGCAGTTTGAACGGCTGAGACTAACCTGGCAGCAAGTAAGTAAAAGCATTCACTCAGGCATAAAACCAACAAGACCTTCAAAAGTTGCTGTGTGTACAATGTACATAACACCTAGAAATTTGGAGTTAGTCACAGGTGGTGAAGAAATTTACCTGTGAGTTTTTTGTGGATTGCTATGTACCTGCTTATCAGAAAGTGGGACTTCTGTGAGTAAATTGAAAAGATTGTCTTAATGTGTTGTAAAAAAGCCAAATTCCCCATTTTTCATCAATACTGTGCATTGCTCAATACAACTGAACACAATTTTAGAAAAGCAAAGAGAATGTGATTTAGCTGCTGTGCATTTAACAATTTTTTGGCATATGGGCATTGTTGGAAAAGTAATACAGCAAAACACAAAATGTCCAGTAAATTCTTGGAATGTTTGGGGACAACCGTTTGTTTCAGATAATAGACGGAGTAACCGGGGGGCAGCCATTTTAAATTTGATTCTGACAGAGAGGAATTGGTTGCGAATCTACTGGTGGAAGGCAGTTTGGGTGAAAGTGATCATGAAATGATAGTATTCAGAATTCTAAGGAAAGGAAGAAGTGAGAGCCACAGGGTAAGAACAACGGATTTTAAAAAAACAGACTTTAACAAACTCAGAGAACTGGTAGGTAAGGTCTCATGAGAAAAAAATTCTAAAGGGAAAAAGGAATT
The DNA here is from genome assembly GCF_015237465.2 of Chelonia mydas. NCBI lineage: Eukaryota > Metazoa > Chordata > Testudines > Cheloniidae > Chelonia > Chelonia mydas. Next base: position 197,330,193 of record NC_057851.1, read on the forward strand.
CAGGAGACCTGGTAGTTTCTCAAAGAGACAATATTAACATGACAACAGCAAACTATCCTTCTGCGAAGGATAGGAAGAATAGTAATGGGCCAATATGGCTGCATCAGGAGGCCTTTAATGACCTGAAAATCAAAAAGGAATCCTGCCAAAGTAGGTTCCAGAGCCCTAAGAAAGAAGAGAAATAAGTCTCTATAGGAGACAGCCTCCACGGGAGTTGAGTGGTTGACAGCAGAAGCTCCAAACTCATCTGCACCATTAATATTTGTATTCCAGGCTGAAGTGGTTCAGTGTAATTGATAGTTTGTCCTCTTAGATTTATTCACAAACAGACAGATTTCCAAAACTGTGCTTTAATTTAGGCTCTTAGTGAGTCAATTGGGTTTGTTTGTGATGTATGTAAATGTGCTCTAAAAGGACTGTGTTCAATAAAGACAAAGCAAAAGCAGAGTGATCCATGGGACGCAGTGTATTTTTATAGATTGCTCTGCTTTTACTGGATTCTAAGTGGAAAGAAGACATTAAGCAAATAAAAACACCCGAAGAGTCTGTCCTTGTGCACACATTTCTATAAGATTAGCAAACTGGGGCATTTGGTACCCATCCTTTCTGGAGAGAAGAGACATCTTGTCCCCAGTCTGGATCCTCACCCCCTGATATAGCTCTTTTATGCCACTCAAGCTGTGCAAAGGGGCTATAAAGCAGCATCACCAGATAGCTGAGGATTCCCCTGGCATGAGAGAGTCCCTGGGTGAATAAAGCAGGTGAGTGTGACAAACAATAGGAAGGGAGAAAGGATGAGTACAATTAACAAGATCATGGGTTACATAGATTGGCTGTGTGGTTCTGAATCAATTGGAAGCTTTACATAAATAGGTCAAATCAGCAAAGAGTGGAGGGGGTGTTTCCCCGCCAGACAAAATGGTAATGGACCATTTGAATCCATTCCCTTTTGTGTTCCAGGTTGTCATGCTGGCGATGTACAACCTGTCTCTGGAAGGAACTGGCCGTCAAGGATACTTCAGATGGAAAGAAGATATTTGTGCTTTTATTGAGAAACACTGGACTTTCCTATTAGGGAACAGGTAAAGCCAATATTTCCCTGAAACTTTGAATGGAGATCACAGAGGGAAGAAATTGTGTTACTCAGTTAGGAAACAGGAATTCCAGACTATTCAGAGATATTTCTCTCTATTCAATTCAGGGCGGACAAGAAGGAAGAAAGTGGAGGGTTTGATCTGCAGAGCTCAAACAGGGATACGAAGCGATTTCTCAGGAATAAACCTGTTACATAGTGAAAGAGAGTTAGTGTTGTACAGAACTGGACACAGAGCTTTGTACTTTTTGTGGGAATTTCCCAGCTTCCGTTCAGTGTAACCCTCCAAAATCATAACCCTAAAATCTCACTTAATTGCTGAACACATAGGGCCTGATTCTAATCTCATTTACGCAGGTGTAAATAAGGGAGGATGCCATCAAAATGAATAGAATTACACTGACACAAAATTGATGTGGGATCAGAACCCACAGAGAAAGAAACTAATTTTTCCTATTTCATCTTATTTTGGATCTTTTCTTAATGAAATCTCTTGTTTGCTAGTCACTACAAAATATTGTGACACTGTGGTGTTTTTCACAGTATATGTAGGGCCCTACCAAATTCCCGGTCAGCAGCTTCCTCTCTCCAGCTGCCCAGCTCTGAAGGCAGTGTCGCCAGCAGCAGCGCAGAAGTAAGGGTAGCAGTACTGCAATCCCCTCTCCTCCCTCCTCCCCGCCAAATAACCTTGCAACCCCCTTCCCCCAACTCAGTTTTTGGGTTAGGACCCCTACAATTACAACACCGTGACATTTCAGATTTAAATTGCTGAAATCATGAAATTTATGATTTTTAAAATCTTTTGACCGTGAAATTGACCAAAATGGACTATGAATTTGGTAGGGCCCTAAGTATATGTTTTAGCTATAAATTCGGGGGGTTAAATAAAAGTGGCTCACTTTACATTTTTGACCACTCTGGGATAGCCTAAAAATTTCAGGGATGTACACCAAAGTTTGCTTATACCATGTGTGACCTTTGGATGCGTGTGATAAGGAGAGAGTCAATATAAGATTTTCCTTCAGCAGCAGGGATCATTCTATTTTCTAATTGATTTAATGGTGTCAGGAAAGTAGCTAACAGAATAAAAGGTCCTGTTCAAAGCTGATAACCCTTTTTTCTCTCAGCACAGTAGTTTGACATTGTTAGGCATGCAAAGCATGGAATGTGTTTTTCTAAGTATGCCCTGCAACTCACTGAATCTGTTCTGATTCTGATGGAAAGGGGCACGCATATGCCAGTGGGGACACAAGGGAGACAAAACAAGCCTCTGGGGTTATAGTTTGGATTGACAGAATGGACATAAGTATCTGGCCTTTCTGTCTAATTGGAAGGTATTTCTTTGCGTTATTGTTTCTGTTTAAAACACTGGTACCTGATTTCTGTGTTACCCTGACCACCACCATTGAAGGTACCAATAAAACAGGATTCAAATGAGGCAGCTGTCCCACCAGGCTCTGCTTCTAGAGGTTTTAGGACTGACTTCTTTGCAGGCAGCAGCATCATGATAGGAAGACAGCTGATGGCTCATTCTCCCTCACTGTGAGATCCATCACTTCCTGTGTGTCCTACTCGATTCTGGGACACGTTGCATGCACTCTTCTCCTTTCCTTGTTACACCTAGCCTCCAGCAGGAATGTTTCCTGTCCTCCATGCATGCACCCCTGTGGGAGAATGGAGGATGGTTCCACTTGCTTGGAGGAGAGAAACCAGAACAGCCTCCTGCAAAATGACTTCTGCCCTGCATGTTGTCCCAGAGCTTGGTGGTGCAGCTGCTTCATTTGAATCTAATCACAGGTGAGGCTGAACCTAGAACTCTCTTAAATGGCTGGCTTGCCCTGTGGCAGCCTACAAAAAAACTCAACACCGTCTGACCTGCTGTCACAGGTTGAGGTGGCCATTTAAAGGGAGTCCTGGGTTCAGTCTCACATGTGACTAGGTTACTTCTCAGTCCACTAGATCATGTGATGAGAGCATGTTACTCAAAACCAGGCCTGCTGGGAAATGCAAAGGCAGCCTGAGAGAGCACTCAGAGAGAGTTCAGGGAGTCTGCTGGAAGAGGGCAGGTTGGTAACAACTCTCCAGTGCTCCCAGGCAGAAGGCCTGAGAGAGAGAGACCTGCAGGGAGCAAGAGCCTATTGAGGAACAAGTCTTAGCTGAGGGACTTGCAGGAGCGGGCTGCTCCTGGGAGAGAAGCCACAGCTTGGAAGGCTGGAAAGGATTGTGAGCCTGAGGAGAAGAGCTGTAGCATGCTCAGGACTAAGTACCACGTATGAAAGGTGGGAGCCAGCTAAGAAGAGCTGGATGGAAGATTTGTGTTGTTGTGAACTTTGTGTTCATCATGCCAATTCCCCCAAAAAGGGGAGTTAGTGAGAAAATGCCCACAGGGTGAAGTTGGATTAACTGGGGAAAAAGGGGAAACCGAGGAAGTGACAGTGCCTCAAGCCCGAATGGGTAAGGCCTGCTACACAGGCAAAGAGCACATACTCTTCACAAGTGCAGAAACAAAAGCAAAAAGGCAGTTTAAAAAAAATCCCACCAGCGGTAATACCCAGTGGAAGCAAAGCAGAGGAAGGAGAACTTCTGCTCCTTTCCTCCTCCTTGTTCTTTGTCCCCACCATGTCTCATTGCTTCCCCCTTGCCTGACTCCTGTTTCAAAATACTACGGAGGTGGCTGCCGTTCCCCAAGAGCAGAGGGGGGCAAGGGCAGGGTCGGGAGAGAGCATCCCCACTACCTTTCCTTAAACAGCATCATTGTGCAGCCCCCTCACACACCCCCAGCCCTCTGCCCTGACTCTGAACCCCCCACACCCCCCAGCCCTCTGCCCTGACTCTGAACCCCCCACACCCCCCAGCCCTCTGCCCTGACCCCTGCACCTCCTTCACACACCCCCAGCCCTCTGCCCTGACCCTGAACCCTCCTCACACACACCCAGCCCCCTGCCCTGACTCCGGCACCCCTACACATACCCAGCCCCCCCAGCCCCCTGCCCTGACTTCTGCACCCTCCTCACACACTCCCTGCCCAGACTCTTGCACCCCCCACACATACCCAGCCCCCCCACACCCCATGCCCTGACTCTTGCACCCCCACATCCACATCCCCACCCCCACCCCCACCCTGAGCACCAAACGGGAGCTCCTGCACACACACCCCCACATTCCCACCTGCACCCCTTGCACCAAATGGGAGCTGCCCAGGTAAGTGCTCCACACCCAAACCTCCTGCCCCAACCCTGAACCTCCTCCGTCATTCTAGCTCCTGGCCAGACCCTGCACCCCAACCCCCAGCCTGCTCCTTCACCCCCAGCTCTGTTCTCAGTGCACTCCCACCCTCAGCTCAGTGCAGAGACAGAAGAGAATGGGCCAGAACCAGGGAGAAGGTAGGTACCTACTCTATGTGGACAGGACTGGGACCCAAGACCGGCAGCGGGCTGAGCGGGGCCGGCAGCCGGGACTCTGGCTGGCAGGAGTCGGCGGACGGAACCCCAGACCAGCAGCGGGCTGAGCCGCTCAGCCCACTGCTGATCTGGGGTCCCAACCGCCGGCCCCGATCAGCCCGCTGCCGGTCTGGGGTTGTGGCTGCCGGCCCCTTGCCAGCCGGGGTCCCGGCCGCAGGCCCCGCTCAGCCCGCTGCCGGCCTAGGTGAACGGAACCCCAGACGGGCAGTGGCCTGAGCGGGCCGGCGGTGTAAGATCAGCATTTTAATTTAATTTTAAATGAAGCTTCTTCAACATTTTGAAAACCTTGTTTACCTACAACAATAATTTAGTTATATAATATGTAGACTTAGAGAGAGAGACCTTCTAAAAAACGTTAAAATGTAGTATTGGCACGCGAAACCTTAAATTAAAGTGAATAAATGAAGACTTGGCACACCGCTTCTAAAAGGTTGCCGACCCCTGATGTAAAATGACACCTTCTTACTCAGTAGATCTCTCCCTTCTCTCTCTCCCCCTTCCAATACCCCTCTCCCTTATGTGTCTTGAGTCCTATCTACTGACTTTAACAACAGAGTAAGTTTTTACTCTTCTTAGCACTGTTAAGTTAGCACAGCTACTGGAGAGTGAGCTGGATTCTGTTCTGGCTCTTTTATCGTGAATAGAACTGTTGATTAAGACCCAACTGCAGAATCTTTATGGTTGGTGATGTGAAAGCCGAAATAAACAAAGCACCAGCAGTTAGGAAAACCATCTCTTTACTTGTAAACTCCGCATATTTGATATTGCGAGTCCCTGAGAGAGAATCAAAATGGAATCACTTTTCAGAGCAGAGTCTAGTTGTTAATTCATAGCTGGGTCTTGGAACTTGGTGCCCCAGATTCCAGCTGGAAATCACCCAGTGGAAATCAGAAAGAGTGGCACTGCTGAAATGCTTCAAGTCTGGAGGTCAAGTGAACTACTACATCAGAGTAAATGGCACAAGCATTCACCCTAGTCTTTTTGGCAAAGGAGAATAAAGTCTAATTAAAATGTTCTTGGTGTCTCTCATTTTTCCCTCTCTTGATTTAGGAAGAAGACTTCAACTTGGTGGAGCACTGTTGCTGGTTGTCTTTCTGTAGGGAGCCCCTTGTTTTTCCGCTCAGGGGCACAGGAATTCGGAGAACCAGGATGGTGGAAACTTGTTCACAATAAGCCTCCTACGATGAAACCTGAAGCAGAGAAGCTCTCTGCATCTGCACTGAAAGCAAAAGGTAACTGTCATGATGACAACACACAGAATGGAATGGCACAGCTGTGGATGGGGTGGGTGGGGTTACAGGGCCTGATTCTGCTCTCATTTGCACTAGTTTTACACTGGTGTAAATCCACTGACTTCAGAGGAGTTTCTCCGGATTTATACCAGTGTGAGAAGAGACCCATAGTTTTTTACACCCTCTTTGTAGCGTACATACACGTATTGTCATTTAAATGATCCAAGTGCTTTTGTATTTTGTATTGCTTTCGTGTCTCTGTAATTACCACAATTTCTCTACTCTCTGTTACCTTGATGTTCTTCTCTTTTTAAAGCATCTTTTGTCAGTTTAGTCACAAGGAGTGAAATTCACTCCTGTGCAAAGGGCCAATATCGGACTTCAGTGGTGCCTAACCTTTATGCTGGATGCTCTGCACAGGGGAGAATTTCAACCATGGCTTGAAGGCCCTTCTTAAAAGACTACCATCAAAATTTGCTCATGTGGATACAAATGATGAGTAAAGGGGCATCAAAAGCTCAGTGCCTTTTAGAATAAATAAGTTATTTATTCTCTAGCAGCATCAAAACCACCTCTGGATCCCATCATTACAGTGGAGGGGCTGAGGAAGCGGGTGAGCCGCAATCCTGTAGAGTCAGCCATGGAGCTGAAGGAGAAGAGGTCTCGCACTCAAGAAGCCAAGGACATTAGGAGAGCCCAGAAGGAGGCAGCCGGCTTCCTGGACCGAAGCACCTCCTCCACTCCTGTCAAATTCACCAACCGAGGCCGTCGCCCTGACATGGTCCTTGAGAAGGGAGAGGTGATTGACTTCTCATCTTTGAGCTCCTCGGATCGAACTCCTCTGACAAGCCCGTCTCCTTCCCCATCTCTGGACTTCTCTGCTCCTGGGACGCCAGCTTCCCATTCAGCTACTCCCAGCCTGCTCTCAGAAGCAGATCTCATCCCGGATGTAATGCCGCCACAGGCCTTGTTTCATGGTAAGAGATGCCATGTGTTGTGTTTAATAGGAAGTGACAAGCAGTTTCTAACAATAGGGTTGACATAGTTACCTTGACAAAAGAGAATACCCTGTTTGCTTTACTTCAAGGCATGATGGAAAATAACTGGCAAAGTGCAGTTTTCTTCCTAATTACATGACAATCTAAATTAGATTTTCACAGACAGATGTAGTCAGAGATTCTAAGGCAGGAAGGAACCACTTGGTCATCTAGTGTGACATCTTTTATAACACAAGGCAGACAATTTCACCCAGTAATTCCTGCATAAAACAATATGACAGGTAATAGTGTTGCAGTGTCACGTCAAGGCAAAATTAGAGAGCTCTCTTAAAGGAAAGAGTCTTTCACATCAGTAAAGTACTGAGGTTTTTGTTTGTTTGTTTTCTAGTGCTTTCATTTGTCTGAGTACAGACATGTAACATTCCCTAATCAAAGAGATGAATTCTGGGTCAGGTTGTGAGATGCTTACTGAAGCTGAATAGTACTTTATACCATGAGTAGTCCATTGAAATGAATAGGGGGAACACATGGAATAAGCACTACTCACTGTAAGTAAGGACATCACATCAGCTTTGCTCCATTAATTTAAGCGGAACTTGTCCAGCTTACACCAGCTGAACGTCTGGCCAGTAATCTGTAAGGCTTCAGCTCAGCTCTGCCATTTTATTGCATCAGTTTTCATGCTCTTAAGGAATTTTTAAGGAAGCCATTAAGTAAAGAAGAATTTTAAAAAGTGTTCCTTTAAAATAGAAAAAAAAATGAGTCTGCATTTTGAAGGGACTATTGGTTTCGGTTGCCCCTGTTTTAAGGGGCCAAACTGTGAGACACTTTAAAGAGACCTTAAATGGCAGGTGCTCAGCACTTCCTGAAATCAGACTCCTTTAAGATTTCTCAAGTTGGGCATCCAAAATCACTAGTTACTTTTGAAAACGTAGGCACAGGAGTGTCTGACAGGCAGGCTATTACAGGTAAACGCCACATTATATTTCTTTCACACTTAAGCCACAAACCCCCTGGGCTGATGATGTTCTTGCTATGCTGGGTTTGCATTTGTGTGTGTCTGCTGAGTTATTTTGGTCTTCTGTACAGATGATGAAGAAATGGAAGGAGATGGAGTCATAGATCCAGGAATAGAGTACATTCCCCCTCCTAGTGGGCCAATGGGTGCTGGGCCTATGATAGTGAGCCGAAAGAAAGTGAAAACGCCTGAGCAGATCAAGCAAGAGGTGGAGAGTGAAGAAGAGAAAGCAGAGAGGATGGAAGGTGACAGCGAAGACCCTGAAGATTCAAATGCATCCCTACAGGCCAGGGGACGAGACAAGAGGAAGCCACAGGTGGAGAAGGACAATAAGCCCAAAGCTCCCAAGTACACATCTGTAAGCATCTATGAGGAAAAGCTACTTCTGAAGAGGCTGGAGGCCTGTCCCAATGCCGTGAGCATGACCCCAGAGGCCCGGAGGTTGAGGCGCAAGCTGATAGTCCGGCAGGCCAAGAGGGAAAGGGGACTGCCACTCTTTGACTTGGACCAGGTTGTGAATGCTGCTCTGCTCTTGGTTGATGGGATCTATGGAGCCAAAGAAAGAGGCATTTCCAGGCTGCCAGCAGGGCATGCAACATACAGAACGACTAGCCAGGACTTCAGGATCCTGGACAGGTACCAGGTGAGTGCTTTCAATTCCAAGTTAGCTCCTGGGGCCAGCTGTATCAGGGTTTCTATTACAAGCAGTTGACATCAAACTGAGGAAATCTGGCTCCCAAAGTAAAAAGGATTACAAGAATGAGCTTCATTTTTTAAAGGACTTGTATCCACACCAACGCACTTCCCAGCTCCATTCTACAGTTGGGTAATACTCTATAACAGGGGTGGCCAACCTGAGCCTGAGGAGGAGCCACAATTTACCAATGTGAATTGCCAAAGAGCCACAGTAATACATCAGCAGTCCCCCATCAGCTCCCCCCTGCTCCCAGCGCCTCCCACCCACCGGCAGCCCGGCTGATCAGCACCTCCCCCTCCGTCCCCGCACCTCCCAGTCAGCTATTTTGTGGCGTGCAGGAGGCTCTGCGGTGGAGGGGAGAGGAGCAAGGGCATGGCAGGCTCAGGGGAGGGGGCGGGAAGGGGTGGAGTGGGGGCAGGGCCTGGGGCACAGCCAGGGATTGAGCAGTGAGCACCCCCCTGGCACACTGGAAAGTTGGCGCCTGTAGCTCCAGCCCCAGAGTCGGTGCGTAGACAAGGAGCCGCATATTAACTTCTGAAGAGCCGCATGTGGCTCCGGAACCACAGGCTGGACACCCCTGCTCTGTAAAATACAAACACGTGTAGATGCCACCGTTGCTAAGTTCCAGTTGCTCATGCTCCTTCTACACTCAAACGCTTTGGTGATGGAGCCTGTGTAAGTACCTTGACAAATTGCATTACTTTCTTGCCATCCAGGACCATGGGCACTCCCAAGATGACAGTGGGTGATGGGTGCACTCAGAACCTTGCAGGATCAGGCTCTGAAATTTGGGGGAGCTGTGGAGTCACTATGGGCAGGAGCACTGGACTGTAGGTGCCAGACTCCCTGGTTGGACAGGTGGAAACCCCGACTGTGAGAAGTCTTTTCCCCTCTGTAGCTTTGGGTTCCAAACATTAGGCTGTTGGCAGCTCCCCTGACATGACCATTTATTTTTGTCCTGCCATGTAGACTGCGCTGCCTGCTATGAAGGGATATAGGCACCAGACAACAAAATTTCTGTACCGACTGGTAGGCTCAGAAGACTTGGTGACAGACCACAGCATCGTCAGTCCCTACACATCTCGCGTCCTGAAACCTTACATCAGGTACAGACTCCTAGAGTCTGAATCTCACTTCTGTCATTCTCTCCTGTCATTCTTAGGGGCAGACTGGTGCAGGGTGCTCAGGATTGCAAAAGCATCCTGGCTTCTGGTGAATAGCTTGTATTTTTGCCTGGTTGGGCACAAGTTTCCACAGGAATGAATGGAACACAACATCCTCTTGTAGCACTTGTAGTATATCAGAGGAATATTTCCTGTGCAGCAAACATTTAGTAGCAGTGGCAGTTATTGTTACCAGCTTGTCTTTCACATTGTTGATTGTTTTTGTGGTACTGGCAGGCGTGACCATGAGACCAAGCCTCCTAAACTCCAGCTGCTGGCAGAAATCTGTGCCCATCCACACAAGAACGACCCCGACTGGAAGGCTGAGCCTGAAGCACCCATTGATTACTGCTACGTTCGCCCGAACCACATCCCCACGATCAACTCCATGTGCCATGAATTCTTCTGGCCTGGTAGGATTCCCTCAGTACTTGGTTTTCTAGGAAAGAAAAGGTTTTGTTTTAAAAATTATTTTTGGAGCAGGTCTGTTTCCTCAGTGGTTATTTGTTTGCCTCAGTTATTCTAGAAATATTTATTTAAGAGGAATTCTGTCAGATGGTCTGTGGTGGAAAGACATGTCAGCCTCTACATTTCTGAGATCAAACCGTTCTGGGCAATTGGGCCTTGAGTCAGCAAAGCACTTAAGCATGTACTGTGCTTGGAGTTTGTGAGCTAAGAGGACTACTTGCCTGCCTAAAGTTAAGCACCCGCTTAAGTGTTTTGCTGAATCAGGGCCTTATCATAGTAAACAGAGGTTTTACGAGACACTGTTCCTAAGTGGTGTGAGAGGAAAGTTTCTTCCCAGTAAGCACAAGGCCGCAACGCACTGGACTGGAACTCAGGCAATCTGGGTAGGATTCCTGCCTCTGCCACATGCTCCCTATGTGACCATGGGCAAGGTCCTTAATCTCTCTGGGCCACAGTTTCCCTTTGGTAAAATAGGGCTTATAGTATTTATTTGTCTGTGTTGCTTTTTATTTTTTTTTTTTTTTATTGTAAGCTCCCTGGGGCAGGATCTGTCTCTTACTATGTGCATGTCACTATGCAGCCCTGATCTTGGGTGTGGTTCCTAGGCAGTAGAGACTTAGTAATGATGATCTGCTATGTGGTTCAGCATCTCTAACACTGCAAACTAAGTTTTTCACAACACACAAGCAAGCAGTCCACACCTATATTTTAAAATCAATATTTGCACTACACTTGGCCGATTATTATTATTAGATATTATTTGTATTGCAATAGCACCATTAAGCCCTAAATCAGTAGTCGATAAATTGGCATGTCTGTCTTTACACATGCAACTTTGGAAAGCATGAGACACCCTCTGGTTCTAACAGAAACTGAACACCTTTATCACAACTCTCCCCCACATCCCTCCAAATCCCTCAATCCCCCATCCACTCAGTGCCTATCCTTATGGCACAGACTGGAATTTGTGATAAGCACCAAGGCCCAAATACACAGTTATTTAGGCTCCTAGTGGAAATATATCTATCTAGTTTTAATCTAGCTAGCTCATGTACCAGAGCATTGAAGATGCGACAGAGTGGGCTAGCCCTGTGAGTAATTACCCAGGGTTTTGGTCAGCTGCCCTGGCTTCCCTGTTCTGGTACCTGAGCTTATGAGATTAAAGATAGCTTGGGTATGTGTAGCCAAACTGCAGTCACACTGGGTGTCAGTTAAAGGTGAGATTTTCTACTGAAATATTTATACCAGTACCGCCCTTAGTGTGAATACAATTATACTGGTATAAAGGTGCCTGATACTGATACAAGAACCTCCACAAATAAGGCTTGTCTACATGTGGAAATTATACCGGTATAAGGAAGGGTGTGAATTTAAAGTGCTCTAATTATACCAATGTGACTCCCTATATGGACTATAAGGTGGATAGAAAGCTGGCTAGATCATCAGGTTCAATGGGTAGTGATCAATGGCTCCATGTCTAGTTGGCAGCCGGCATCAAGCGGAGTGCCCCAAGGGTTGGTCCCGGGGCCAGTTTTGTTGTATATCTTCATTAATGATCTGGAGGATGGCGTGGATTTCACCTTCAGCAAGTTTGCAGATGACACGAAACTGGGAGGAGTGGTAGGGATAGATTTGCTGGAGGGTAGGGATAGGAAACAGAGGGACCTAGACAAATTAGAGGATTGGGCCAAAAGAAATCTGATGAGGTTCAACAAGGACAAGTACAGAGTCCTGCATTTAGGAAGGAAGAATCCCATGCCCCGCTACAGACTAGGGACTGAATGGCTCGGCAGCAGTTCTGCAGAAAAGGATCTCATCCTACAGTGGACGAGAAGCTGGATATGAGTCAACAGTGTGCCCTTGTTGCCAAGAAGGCCAGTGGCATTTTGGGATGTATAAGTAGGGGCATTGCCAGTAGATCGAGGGACGTGATCGTTCCCCTCTGTTCGACATTGGTGAGGCCTCATCTGGAGTACTGTGTCCAGTTTTGGGCCCCACACTACAAGAGGGATGTGGAAAAATTGGAAAGAGTCCAGCGGAGGGCAACAAAAATGATTAGGGGGCTGGAGCACATGATTTATGAGGCGAGGCTGAGGGAACTGGGATTATTTAGTCTGCAGAAGAGAAGAATGAGGGGGGGGTTGATAGCTGCTTTCAGCTATCTGAAAGGGGGTTCCAAAGAGGATGGATCTAGACTGTTCTCAGTGGTAGCGGATGACAGAACAAGGAGTAGTGGTCTCAAGTTGCAATGGGGGAGGTTTAGGTTGGATATTAGGAAAAACTTTTTCACTAGGAGGGTGGTGAAGCACTGGAATGGGTTACCTAGGGAGGTGGTGGAATCACCTTCCTTAGATGTTTTTAAGGTCAGGCTTGACAAAGCCCTGGCTGGGATGATTTAGTTGGGAAGTGGTCCTGTTTTGAGCAGGGGCTTGGACTAGATACCTCCTGAGGTCCCTTCCAACCCTGATATTCTATGATTCTGTGTGGAGTTGTAGTTATGGCATAAGAGTGGCTTTTTTCTGGTTTAGCTTATGTAGCTTTGGAAGCAGTTTAAATAGCCTAAAAAAGTTACTCATTCTGGAATGTGTGTGTCTAAACAGGAGAGTTATACCAACCAGTATAATGTACAGTGCTTTAACCATACTGATATAATTATACTAGCATAAGGCAAACACCTCCCATGTAGATGCGCCCTAAACTGTACTTATATAAAGCCAGTATACACGCCATGTTGGGGCTGTACTGCTTTATAACCGGTAGTCAAAGCCATTCAGCTTTGTGTACAGACAAGCTCTGAGTCATTTCACAGTAGACTACAGCCCTGAGATAATTAACACTTCTCCTTATCACTGATTCCTCTCCACCCAGCTCTTTCTCAAGCAAGAGATTGGTTAATTCCACTGTTTGCTCCCAGTATTCCATGAAGTTTTAAATCTCAAGAATAATTCGTGTTACAGAAAAACAATGTGCTGTTACTCTGTTACTCCAACTTTGCAAATACATCCGTTGTTGGCATTTTTGTGATGGTTTTAATGAGCATATGAGGAAACATGAAGGGTCTGATTCTTCCCTGCCTTGCATCTTGCTTAGGCATTTCCATCTGTGGAAAATGGGTGTAAAATATTACAAAATTAGAATGGTAATGGCTTACATGTACTGGGCACTACCTTTGCCCAGGTGTAATGGAGAATCTGGCCCTTATATTTATTATTAATGATTTCTGTTACCATAGTGCTTAGGAGCCCCAGGCATGGCCCAGTACCGCATTGCACTAAGGACTGTACAGACACGGATCAAGTGCACTGTTCTACTCTGAAAAGTGACTTAAAGGATAAGTCTGTTGCCACTTAATTAAAGGTAGTTCAGACCTTTGTAAAGGCTTAGAGAATTAAAATCTTTTGTTTACAGGCTAGGAGGGATCAGCAGAGGGTAAACCAAAAACATGTGAGGAGTGTCCAAACTAGCTTTTACAAAGGCTATGTCTTCACTGCAAAAAAAAAAAAAAAAAAAAAAAAAAGAAGGGGGGGGTGGGTGGGTTGGGTTTTTTACACCAAGATAATAAAATCCTACTAGAGATAAGGCAATATAGTTTTCCCCTTGAGGTAGCTAGTTGAAGTAAACCCCAGGTGGGGATTGTAGGGCTGATTAAGTGGCTATGCTAAGATAAAAACTACAATGCCTTGTATCCACTAAGATTGTGCATCAACAAAACTAACTTAAGCTAGTTATCTTCCCATAAAACCATAACTTTTTTTCCCCCCAATGAAGACATAACCAAAGATACTTACTTCCTCTATTTAACTGATGCAAAAAATCTCTAGTGAATCTAAGCTCCATAAATCAGATTTAAATCTGGGCAGGATCATTTTAATTTCTGTGCTTCATTTCAAAATCTATGAACCCTTTCTTGCATCTGCAAAAAGTCCAGTGTTACTCTATCTTCCTTCTTCATGAAAAGAGGTCTCATCTGCAGAAGAGAGGAGGTGGCTTCCTTACACATGGCTTCTTGGGATTCCGCGTTGATTGTACCTCCCTGGCTCTAGACCGGATCTGACCAGTGTACAAATACAAATACAGTTTTTCAGTCTGCAGCCCTGGAATCTCAACCTGAGATCTGAAATTCTTTTGGAGTCACGTATTGCCAGCAATACAATCCTGTTGATGAGCAAGCTGTAATAGAATCCATTACACTGTCCCATAGCTTTATTGGCTATGCAGGGCAGAAGTACTACCAGAAGTAAAGAGCAGTACAAACACATTTAGGACCCAGTCCAGCTATCATTTACACATGTAACTTTATTCATGTGTGTGTTTGGAATTGGGCCCTTTATGAATTCAGTAGCTGTGGCTCTGAATACACACAGGAAGATCATCAGTTGGGTAACAAGGTGCCATTTTTACCATCACTTTTTAGAGCAGAACCACATTTTAAGTTAGTTTTTTGTCTTTATTTTCATACCATTTGGGTGTGAATCAATGTTGTTAATTTCTTAGCACCGGCTGCCGTAGAGTCCATTTTTAAGGATTTTTTTTCTTCTGTACATGGGCTAAATGCTGCTCCCATTGACTTCAACAGTAAGACTTCTTTTCTGGCCCTGCAGGCTGATAGCATCTTTCTATGCATAAGAGTTTGAAAATGACAACAAAAAGTAGTAGTTGAGCAGATTCTTCTGAAAAACCTGCTTTTTAACACTCTTTAAGCTGTTAATTTCCCTTAAATTCCATTATGCCCTGACTGTATGATATTGTATGAACTGTTTTGTATTGAATTAACATTTCCCTTTGGTTTGCAGTGCTTTATAGCTGTGCTCTTCTCACACCCTGTAGGAATTGATTTGTCAGAATGCCTGCAGTATCCAGACTTCAGTGTTGTTGTCCTTTACAAAAAAGTCATCATTGCCTTTGGCTTCATGGTGCCAGACGTGAAATACAATGAAGCTTACATCTCTTTTCTGTTTGTTCACCCTGAGTGGAGAAGAGCAGGGATTGCAACCTTTATGATCTACCATCTTATTCAGGTAGCTGCAAGATTCTTCTCCTTGATAAGGAGCCAGCATTGTCCCCATCTTTATGTGTGGATGCAAACAGTGCTGAGTCAATACCGCTTGTTTTTATCCTCTCTCTCTCCCTTTCCCATCCTTTGTTACCTTGTTGGTAGCACATCACCCATGTAAGTACACAATGTGTGAATTTTTATTGTGAAAATCATTATACTCAAACAGAATGTTTTAATGGATTTAAAAGGACATTTTCAAATAGGGTAGGCTATGCGTGATTGGATGGCCTAGGAGATTAGCCAAGTGATATAGGCCTTGTCTGTATTTGGGTTTGGCTCTAATTCATCCATCAGCAGCCAGTAACTGTGCAGCAGCAACATTGCAAACCGCAAGCGTAGAGAAGAAAAGTTGCGATCTGCACTGGATGAGCTAATCCCAGTTTCAAGCAGGGGAAGGCTCAATCAGTACCAGTGTAGCTTTCCTTACCTGTAACTCAGCTACACCAGTCACTGGCCACCGATGACTAGATCACAAGCAGAGTTAATGCCATAGACTCTGACATGTAGGGTGCTTGTTCAAATGTATCTTGGTTTAGGTAAAGACCAAATGTTTGTCACTTGGATCAAATGTGAGGAATGCCCACATTTTACAAATGTGTTAACTGCCTCGAGTTCACTGGCATCAGTGAACTCAAGGTACAAAAGTCTAGTGAGGACACATCCTTAGAAGAGATGCCAAAATTCAAAGGGGCATGAAAACTGAATTAGGTCTCCTCTGTGGCAGAGTTTCGGCCCATTGATGGGCCATTGTGGAAAATTACCACTACTGTTTGAGAGTAACAGCCGTGTTAGTCTGTATTTGCAAAAAGAAAAGGAGTACTTGTGGCACCTTAGAGACTAACCAATTTATTCGATGAAGTGAGCTGTAGCTCACAAAAGCTTATGCTCAGATAAATTGGTTAGTCTCTGAGGTGCCACAAGTACTCCTTTTCTTTTCACTACTGTTTGCAGGATCTAAAATAAACAGTTGACCAAATTCTGCTCCCAGTTACACTGGGATAAAACCAAAGTAATGCCATCAAGTTCAAGCTAACCAGGATTTGCACTGGTGTCCCACAAACAGTGGGGGTCCCACAAACCGACTCCAGTGATAACGAGAGATTGCCACTTCACATTAGGCTTCTGTTTGACTACCACTGATCTGCTGGGTATTTGGGTCTATGGTGGGAGGCAGGTTATATTCAGTTTGAGATGAACTGCTGGCAGTAGCATAATCTACAATAGACTAGATTCCATCCTCTGATGCAAACAGCGCACTGTGAATTGTGTGAATGCAGTTCCAAAAGTTACACATTTCACTGGGGGCAAGGCTGAATATTTCTAATGTTCTGGTTCTAACTTTTCTTTTTCAAAAATGTCCCTAATTTTGATTGCTTTATTCTGGCCTCATACAGGTGGGAGTCTTATTACTAGCCTCTGAAAACAAGAATTAATTTTTCTTGCATGCCAAGATCAAATGCTCTGTCATTAAAATTCTTTAATGGCTGTATCCTACTCCTTCCTTGTACTTACCGTTTGGATGTAATGGATGCAAAGTGCTTTCAGAGCATGGCATGAAAGGAGTTCTAAAAGTCAGAAGAATTATTATATTAAACATATTGGAGAGTTTTTATGAATAATCTGATTGCTAAATAACAAGGAATCTCCAAGTTAATGTCAGAATTGCCACTTACTATCTGAACACAGATATTTAGCTGGGCTTCTCAGGCTGCGAGCCCAGGGGCTCAAGGATGGGAGTGGATCAGGCTGGGATCTACTGGAATTCCAGTGTGACACACCTGGAGGTAACCTAGTGGTGCCAGTGTGATTCTAGCAAGTCTAGGTGTATTTGATGACAGAGATGTGTCCAGCCCCAGAAGCAGAATGCCTACTCTTTTGGATGTTTTTTTCTTCAGGTCACTGTTAGTAAGTGTTTGAGATTATTTTTAATTAACAATTACACTGAGAAGGAGATAGGAAAATTGACAAATTAAAGTCTAGTTTCTGTTCCTGCCCTCAAACTGCTGATTACTCAGTCACAAAGGTTTTTGATAAACAATAGTTCATCTGATTTCAGCTGTTGCTATGTGTTGTAATTTCTCTGTTTCAAGGCCTCTGCTTTTCCCACATTTCTCTAAGTAGTTAAATTCTAGAATTTAAGAGTTTCTTCACCTCCTCCTTTTCCCTGGAGGCGCTCTCATTGTCTGGCTGTGTTTTTTCTTTGGCAGACCTGCATGGGCAAAGATGTTACTCTTCACGTCTCTGCAAGCAACTCCGCTATGCTGCTGTATCAAAAATTTGGATTTAAGACTGAAGAATACATTTTGGATTTTTACGACAAATATTACCCCTTAGATAGCAAGGAGTGCAAGCATGCATTCTTTCTGAGATTGCGACGATAATATATCACGGATACACAGCTCCGTGGAAAACCTGACAGGCTGTATTAAGAGTTGCCATGGATTTCAGCTCAGGAGGTTGGCTGTTAGGGTGCAGTGATGCCATTATCGCTAACATCAGCAGTGATACACTGTATGCTTAATTTGCAATCTGAGATTGATTTATGGCCTCCATGGGGGTGTCGAGCAACAGGCCTGAGAGTATGAACTGGGACACAATGGCAGGGGAATTTCCTGCCCTCTTTTTGGAGAGCCCTTTGACAAACAATTAGACTTCAAAGGGGCTGGAGGACATTAAATTTCTCAAACCTAACAGTGTGTTGCAGTGGTTGTGTGTTCAGTATGAAGTTTGTGCAGTGCACAGTATTCTGTAGCAGGAACAGGATGTCAGGTGTGTTCGTAGCTAGGTGAGGTTAGCTACAAGAGCTGCTAAGTCAGCTCTTTGAAATCTTTAAGTCCATCTATCAGTTGTTGAAGCTATAAAGCACCCCTCCAACCATGGGCCCAGCCTTGCTGACTCCAGCACCCCACCCCCTTATGCCATAGGCAGTCTGGCTTGAGGAATCTTAGCACAAGAGGAGAGGCAGTTGTGAGATTTGAAATCTGATCCTTGCTTTATGGCATTAACCTATTGTAACCTAGCGGGAACAGGGGGCAAAGATGAGGCAGTAACTTTTCTCCGAAGAGCCCAGTCTGTGATTGCAAGGCTCTAAATGTTACCGGGTAAGCCAAGAAAAGTGTTAAGGCAACAAAAAAAGCAAACACAGGGCTTGCCTCACACGGAGGACTAGTCCTTTTCCTACATAGTTTAGCAGCTCCTACTCCCCTTTTACTGCAGGTGAACGGTAGCTTGCCAGATTGTTTTACAGTTTAGCAGGTTGTAGATACGGCAGTCTGTGCATCTGGAACATGAGCCACACCTTCTGCGTAGTCTTAATGTCAGAGCCACATAGCTGCAGAGAACAGATGTGTTTTTTTAAATCCACCTTGTATACATTTCAGGTGCCTAAGTATGGTTGTTGTTGCCTTAATGGAGTCTGCATTCTAATCTGGGCAGAGAGACCGACACTCTGTCTGTTTCTGTACAGCCAAGGTAAGCGCTCCCTGAGACACGTATGTAATTGGTACTAGAAAAAACTCATGACTTTTGAAACCATTTGAGAACTGTCTGCCCTGCCATCTGTGCACATTTCCAAATATTTTATGACTGTGTGTGAAAATCCTTGATGTTACTGATGTTAAGAGTTAGCTGTTTCCGGAAAGTTCTGTCCTCGAGTGAAATTAAAGACCTTCTCTTGGACAAGCGCAGCTGCAGTCATATAGTGTGTTCATTTATTTTTCCCACCATTCACTTCTACCATCTTTTTTTGATGTCGGGGGCTCCTTACACTCGCCTCTATTGCGCAACTGCATAAGGGCCATAGAGGATCTTGCCTTAACAGGCCCTTTCCACACACTCCAGAAGACAACATAAAAAGTGTTTGATTATGATGAAATCAAGCAGTTATCTTAAATAATCCATGGAAATGAAACTGTTTTTTGGATTTTATGACAAAATATGCAGTGAGATTTTCAAGACACCCTTAACTTTGTGTGTGCACAACTGTGCCCCATCCAAGAGAGGAAGGATGGGCCAGTGATTAGGGCACTAGCCTAGGACTTGAAGATCCAGCTTCAATTCCCTGCTCTACCACAGACTCCTGGTGTGACTGTGAGCAAGTCACCTATCCTCTCCGTGCCTCAGTTTCCCATCTGTAAAATGGGGGGAATGGCACTTCCATACCTCACAGGGTTGGTGTTAAGCAAAATATATTCATGATTGTGAAGTGTTCTGACACAATGCCAATAGAGGACAAATAAGTTAAATAGATTCCTCTGCAGTTTTGTGGGCAAGTGAGATATAGGCACAAGTGACAATACAGAGATGGCTACATTCTCTGACTTGTAAATATTGCTCATCCATGTAAAGGCAGCCAGTTAGCTGTCTAAATTCTGCGCCTGGTTCCTACAGTTTACTGTACTCCCAGAACTGGGGGGTTAAAATGAGATACCTTATTACCATGATTAATATACTCTGCAGTGTGCTATTGTGCTGTCGATGCATACACAAAATCCCTTTCACAAAGCGCTACCTTGTTGAGGTCCCTTTGGAAATGTGGTTCTCATCTATTCATCATAATGTTCTTCTGGTGTGAAAGCAGGATGCCACCAGAACTGGCAGTAAAATTGCTCTCGCAGGCAGTCTAGCAAGACATTGCTGGCACTGAATGGCCATGGAAATGAAAGCACCCTTGAGCCCCATGAAAGTCCTTCCGAGTTGAATCTGAAGTGCGTGGGTGGGGCTATGCTGCTCGTGTTGTACCTGTCCAGGGTGGGTTTGGATTGATGGCTCTATAGGATATGGAGTTTTTCACTTGTGACTCAAACTGCTATAGTGTCTCAAAATTCAGCTGCTTCCATTTTATCAGCTAACCAGGCAGAATGCAGGAAAGCTCGTTAAACTGACGTTTCCTTTAGAGATGTTGGGCTGGGCCGTCCCCACTATGAGAGATCAGGGTCAGGTCCTTAGGCTGGTAGCATTGAGGAGGCAGCATGTCCAGTCCTGGGGAAGCACTTCCTTCTCTACGGTGCAGTTTTGATGGGTTCCAAGGGAGCTGTGCACAGCCTTTCCCCATTAGACAGTCACCACACCATGAGGCCTTTGAGGGGGTGGGAGTCCAATGAGGGAATTCTTTGTGCTCAGAGGACCCACCTGAAGAGGTAAAAAGGCAGTTTTACATCCCAGAATATTAACCGTTTGTCCCCCCAACCACCAGCTATGGTTGTACTATGGGGTGACTCCAGTCTCCTTTCCTCTCACATGTTGAATCTATCTTAGGCCTTGTCTACACTATAAAGTTTTGTCCATAAAAGTTATGCCGCCTTAATTAAAGCACTGTTGCATGTCCACCCTAGCTCCTTGTGGCGGCAGAGCACATCCACACTAACAACTCTTGCATCAGACCCAGAGAGCAGTGCACTGTGGTACCTATCCCACTGTGCAACTGGCCACAGGGTACTTTGGGAAGGGTTTGCCATGCCTCACTGGGCAGGTACAGCATCACAGGGGGCAGGTTTCTCAATCCCATCCTTGTCAGCCACTTTTCAACTGAAGCGTGGTGGGAGAGGGAGAGGAGAGCAGTGTGTCTGGGGTGCGGGAGACAGCAGGCGGACTGACCGACCTACCATGCGGCAAGGTGAGGGGGACACCCTCCCATGTCATCCCCCAGCTCTGCTTGGCACAGCAGCCTCTCCCGAAACAACCCGCTCTGCCTGTCTGCGTACCTATGGTTCTGGGATTCCTGCTGAGTTCTCCCACAGCCGCATCCTGAGCACCTCCGTGAGCTCAGCTCTCCCTGCTGAGGAATGTCAAAGCAGCCCAGCAGTCCCCTTTCCCATCCTCCCCCACCCCCGCTCTCTGCAGCAGCAGTCTGCCTGCCCCTGTGTTCCCAATGCAGGGCAGAACAGCAGCATTCCCCGCTAATGATTTGCTCTTTGTCCCCGAAAGGGAGCAGCAGGCTCAGCTGTCAGATACTTTCCAGAGTTTTGAAGCAGAGGGGCGCATGCCTGCAGGGCAGCAGAGATCAAAACAGTGAGCAGAGCGGTCACCACAGGCATTGTGGGATACTGGTGGAAGCCAGTTATGTCAACAATACAAACAGCAGTGTCTACGCCGATGCTCTGTTGCTTTAATTTTGCTATAAAAAGCTCTATGCCTCTCGTGGAGGTAGTTTTATTTTGTCAGGAAAACAGCAGATTTTTGACCCCTAAAGTAGCTTTGTAGTGTGTACACGTCCCCTGTTTTGTCGGCAAAAGGCAGCTTTTGCTGACAAAACTTTGTTGTGTAGAAAAGGCCTTACATAAATGGAAAAGGGACCCAGAACTCTGAACTTCCAAATGGCTCTTTGCCGTTCAAGGCCACTAGTATGAAAACAAGCACACACACAAATCTCCGTGGGGCAGCTGGCTTTCTCTGGAATAGCTAGAGCCCTCTGGTAGAGTAAGTAGAGCATGCTATTCACTACTGAGCTTTCCTTTCCTTTGTGCCTCAGCCATTTGACTGCCAAGCAATCTTATCACTGATTAAAAAAACACCACCCCATCAACTTGAATTATGTTGCAGCTCCACTGAGCTGTACAGTGACTGTGCAATTCCAATTGCTAAACCAGCACCTTGGCACAGCCAAATTCAGCTGAGCAATCTTACCTTTATGACTAATAACTGAATTTCACCTTCCTCCTACGGGACAAAAATCCATCTAAGTGGCCTTACCTGTGTAGGTTAATATTACGTGATAGGGAAGCTGCCTGTGCCAGCAATGCCCCTCTGCTATGTACATTGGTCAAACTGGACAGTCTCTACGTAAAAGAATAAATGGACACAAATCAGACATCAAGAATTATAACATTCAAAAACCAGTCGGAGAACACTTCAATCTCTTTAGTCACTCGATTACAGACCTAAAAGTTGCAATTCTTCAACAAAAAAACTTCAAAAACAGACTCCAGCCAGAGACTGCTGAATTGGAATTAATTTGCAAACTGGATACAATTAACTTAGGCTTGAATAAAGACTGGGAGTGGATGTGTCATTACACAAAGTAAAACTATTTCCCCTTGTTTATTCCGCCCCCCACTCTCCACTGTTCCTCAGATGTTCTTGTCAGCTGCTGGAAATGGCCCACCTTGATTATCACTACAAAAGGTTCCCCTTCCCCCCTGCTGGTAATAGCTCACCTTAAGTGAGCACTCTCCCTACAGTGTGTATGGTAACACCCATTGTTTCATGTTCTCGATCTATATAAATCTCCCCACTATATTTTCCACTGAATGCATCCGATGAAGTGAGCGGGAGCTCACGAAAGCTTATGCTCAAATAAATTTCAGCAGGAGAGAGTTTGTGAGTGTGTGTTTTTTGGAAAAAGGGGGGGGGGGTGAGAAAACCTGTATTTGTGCTGGAAATGTCCCACCTTGATTTTCATGCACGTTGTAAGGAGAGTTGTCACTTTGGATAGGCTATTACCAGCAGGAAAGTGAGTTTGTGTGTGTGGTTTTTGGAGGGGGGTGAGAGAACCTGGATTTGTGCTGGAAATGGCCCACCTTGATTATCATTCACATTGTGAAGAGAGTGGTCACTCTGGATGGGCTATTACCAGCAGGAGAGTGAGTTTGTGTGTGGGGAGGGGGGGGCGGAGGGTGAGAAAATCTGGATTTGTGCTGGAAATGGCCCAACTTGATGATCACTTTAGATAAGCTATTACCAGCAGGAGAGTGGGGTGGGAGGAGGTATTGTTTCATGGTCTCTGTGTGTATATAATGTCTTCTGCAGCTTCCACAGTATGCATCCGATGAAGTGAGCTGTAGCTCACGAAAGCTCATGCTCAAATAAAATTGGTTAGTCTCTAAGGTGCCACAAGTCCTCCTTTTCTTTTTGTGAATACAGACTAACACTGCTACTACTCTGAAACCTGAATTTCATTGGGGTCATCTTGCATCTAGATCTGCAACATAAGATGAGCAGGATAGGCAAAAGAGATTGTTTTATAATTATCTGAGCACTAAATAATTTGGGCAAAATCATGCTTGGCACTTCACCTTGACAGAGGAATCTAATTACTCTTTGGACAAACAAGGCTGGGAACTGGCAAAGTCTGGTACAGATACTGCAGTGGTTCTCAAACTCCTGTATTTGTGACCCCTTTCACATAGCAAGCCTCTGAGTACGACTTCCCCGTATAAATTAAAAACACTTTTCAATATATTTAACACCATTATAAATGCTGGAGGCAAAGTGGGGTTTGGGGTAGAGGCTGACAGCTTGCGACCTCCTATGTAATAACCTCAGAACCCCCAGTTTGAAAACCCCTGATATAATGCTACAATCTTGTGTGTACGTGTACTTTACACAACTACAAACATACATGGTGGAGCGTTCTGACTGTTTGCAGACTAACAGGATAAATTGCCATCACCCATCGCACGTGCACTATGGTCACTCATCCCTCTCCACCAAGACTAAGAATATTCCAGACCAATGAGCAGCTTCTAATAGCTGTCACTTAAAAAAATATCAACCTGACACAAAAAAATGTTTCCTCCTTTCCCCACAAAACTGGATTTGTGCCTGTTTTCGTTCGGCTGTAGGAAGCACTGAATGGCCTAAGGACAAACACAGAGCATCACAAGCAACATGTAAAGTAACATGCTGTGGGATGTCCTACTACAAAGAGCTGGGGCAAAGAAGGATGACTGTCCAAATCCATTACGCAGGCAGTTAGGCGACCTGTCCATATCGCACAAAAGCAGCACGCTGAACTGGTTACAGAGACAACCATATGGCAGCCCAGGCCCGTGACAGGAGCAAAACACCATGAGCACTTGAGGGCTACACAGAAAGTTAGACATGTTCTGTGCTGTCACAAAAATCATGTTTAGAGCCAGCCATACCATTAACTGGCTACAAATTCCATGAGATGTTATTGTATAGATAAGGCCTTAGGACTTGAGCCACAAAATTCTTATTCACTAATCCGTACTCATGGGAGAAAGGGCTTGCATGATTCGGCCTGTACAGTGAACCTATTGTGTAATCAGAGACAGATTTTCAAAGCCAACTAGGTGATTTTGCCACACAAATACCATTGAGTTATGTGGCTAAATGCCCCAGTCGGCTTTGAACATTTCAACCTTGGTGTAAAACACTAAGTTAATGTATAGTTAAGGTTCCACAAGGAAGCACTCCAAGGTCAGGAAATGAGAAAGTTAAGGTTTAACATGCAACTTTCATTCTATCATTTTGCATGCAGGCATTTATAATGGGATTTTTAGTCATGTGAGCGCATAGGATTTCAAATACCATTTTCCTTACAGCCTTACATACACTCACAAATCTAAAATAACGTATGGGCGTGTATTTAAAGGCTAATTTGATCATACACACAAGTAGCACGATTAACCCTAACATTTGTATTTTCCAACTTTTGGCTGCATTTTGAGTTACACAGGAAGTGCTTTGCAACTTGACCTGCAGCAATGACTGCTGGTACAAGCACTATGTCTTTTTGTATTGAATAAGAGTGATTAATTAGCTTTCCCCATGGAGATAAGCATACAATTGTGCAAAGTGCTGTAAAAAGTTCTTCAACCCAGCTCTTTTAAACTCTTCTTTTTCTTCTTGTTACATTCATTCAAAAATGTTGGTCAAAAATGTTAAACTTTGCCCTAAATATGCTTTTAATAGTCCGTGTTATTTCTGGGTTTGATATTATTTCTATTGCAGTAGCATTTAGAGGCCCCAGCTGAGACTGCAGTCCCATTATGCTGGGCTCTGTAAAAACACTTAGGACTTGTCTGTACACAGGTGTTGCACCAGTTTAATTAAAAATGTGATGTTAAATCAACTTAGTTAAACCAGTGCAAAAGTCCTTGTGGACACTCTTATTTTGGTATGGCTTCAGTCAATTACTTATTGACTGAAGCTAACCAAAATAAGACTGTTTCAGAGTAGCAGCCGTGTTAGTCTGTATTCGCAAAAAGAAAAGGAGTACTTGTGGCACCTTAGAGACTAACCAATTTATTTGAGCATAAGCTTTCGTGAGCTGCAGCTCACTTTTATAGTTGCACATACAACTGTCGCCACATAGAAGTCACATTTAGAAGTTGTACTGGTTTAATTAATGGAGTTCACTGCTCCACCCACCAGATAACACTGCCTCGGTAGGATTTGTCCTACATTTTTTTAATGCCTATTTTCCTTTATAATATTTTCTGTGATATATAATGTATTCATAAGAACAATGTTTACAGGAACTCATCTATTCCTAACTGAGTAAGCCAGATTCTCACCTAGTAACAAAACAATGTTCCCAGCCAGTTTATTGCCTGGCCTAGAGGTAAATACAGTTGGCAGGAGACTTCTTCATCTCTCCTGAGAATACAGTTACAGATTGTTAATGTCTGGTTTGTAAGGGATGTTAAAAGAAACATGTTGAAGTTTTGTACTGTCCTCAGATCATTGCATCTATTTGAAGTGGACAGGAAAAAAACACCTCTTTAGGAGACTTTTAAGTTATACAGTTCTGTTCAGACCCTTATAGTGTGATCACAGTAATTGTTCTCAATTATTGTGGGTTCTTGCTACTGAAGTACTATAATCTTATAGGAGATCGTTTTATTCAGTTGTAAGGCATGGGATTTATCATGGTATTCCAAAAGAAACCTTTCCACGTGTATTGAAACACACATGCTGTTGACTCAGATTACACTTATATCTTGATGACTGATAAGTATAAAATCTTGGATGGCCAATCAGAAAGTTCTGTGACTGAGCCCTGTTCATGATTTTTAAAAAAACCACTTTAAATATGAAGTTAAATGGTCACATTTTGGGCTTAATTGACAGCAGGCATCCCTGAATGCTGTCTTTGTGGTATTAAGCACGCACCCATACCCGTAGAGAGTATTCATGCCAGCAACAGAAATAGTCCTCAGAACAGGGGTATGTGGGGCTGCATCAACATCAACCAGGCCTCACAATATGACCACTATACCCCACCAGGCTTCCCTTGTCCTTTCAAGAGAACTAAGAAACTTCAACGTTCTTGTGTGCCTGGCTGCTGCCCACTGAACTTCACCACGCTTTCATCATGAGTACACCAGCTCTTATATAATTTTTCCCATAACATCAAGAAGGGCCAACAATCCTAGCACCCCGCCATAATCCCACCCTAGAGAGCAGGCTTTCCTAGAGTGTGACTATTGTGGAAGTGACATCGTAATAACCACACTGGGGAGGTTCTATGTCTGATATGTCTTCATGATTTCCTGACCAAACTTGTTCAGTTTACAAGTAAAACAATGGATTTTTAACTGCCAGTCCTGCAGACTCAGCCTGGCATCTAAAACTCAAGGATGTTTTTTTTCTGGCTCATGTATTACCAACCATAAAAATTCTGCAATCAAAATTTAGCTAATTGTTCTACTGATGATGCACAAACAAAAATACAATCCAGCTTACTCTCTTGGCTCTGGAATGTTTACAGGAATAAAAAGTAGCACAAACTTATTGATAGTCAGTAAGGTCAGCAGCTTTGACTACAAATGGGACCATGTTTTTAAGTAAGATAGCACCACTTTTACAGAGTTGCTTTTAAGATTGGAGCTGCCCTTTAAGAACTTCTCCATCTTTGCTGTTTCTGAAGCTGGAAATCAAGTTTATATGGGAAAAATATGAGGCCTGCATAATCAGCACAAAAACTGAAGGAGGAAAGACTCAGAGACCACTCTCAAAGGGCCTATGTCTTCACTGCAGAATTAGTTCAGGCTCTTACTTGGTGTTGCCTCTTTAACCCCTTTCCCGACCACACAGAAACTTCTCATACAAATTTAGTTATACTTTCAGTCTGACACAGCTGGGGATGTGAATTAAAGGCCGGGTTCCACTTTCACTTGGGCTGGCAACCCGCCCACTTTGAAGTGAGGACACAGGTAAACCACTTTTGTGCAGACAGTTCTCCAATGCCTTCCCACACGCCCCCCATGTTCTCAAAAGGACAAACAAGTTCTCACACAATTCACTGGGAAATAATAAAAGAGCAGCTGACCTTACTGCAGCACAAAGAACCATAGGCAGTCAGTCCCCAGCAGTTCTATCCACACACATGGGTGAGGGTGCAGTAACTGGGGTATGGCTTTGAGGTGTGGCAACTCACGCATCGGCCAGGCTAACCCAGCTGCTGATCACCTGGGCTAACTCTGCAGTGAAGAGCTGCTGAAGCTTTTCTTTATATATGAGGAAATATCCACAATTACTGCAATGGGTTCTGTGCCAAGAGCACAACCTGCCCCAAATACCAATGCATTATCCAAGTAATGGTATACCAGAGGACCCCCTCCTCCTCTGCAGCAGAATGGCCAGCTGATAAGTAGAATAATTCCAAACCTTGATTGTGCCATCATTCACTCATGACAAAAAAGGCAGTTTCTTCCTTGTGATTGGCATCTGAGTTCAAAAACAGTGCAGCCTGCTTTAAAGTAGATCTATTTCCATTCACAGGAAATAATGTTGAGAATCTGGATTAGAGACATATTCTTTCTGACACAGGGATGAGGACAAAGCAGTTTTGATTTCTTTGCAGAAATATATAACAATTTTATTGAAAGTTAAGGCCTACATTTGCAGCAGTAAGCTCTGATTTTCGATACATGTTTTGAGACACCTATAGTCTGATTTTCAGAGGCACTAAACATGCCCACAGCTCCATCTGAAGCCAGTGGTGTTACACCTCCAAAAATCCTGGCCCTTGGGTCTCAAGTTGGGTACCCAAAAATTGAGGCACCTAAAATGAGTGAATATTTCTAAAAATTTGGGCTGGATGCCAGATATTCCACTTACTTGAGGAGAAACATCAAGGGCTACTACCTGGGTACTACCTGGCTATAATATTAATTTGCAAGTTCAGTGCACTATGAATTATGCACACACTATGGAACAAGTTTTTAAACACAAAGACTCAAAGTCCATAGGTAAAAATGTGTACCCAGTAACTGAAGGCACAACCTGGGTACCTGCTCAGAAAAATGGTCATTTAGGAATCAATAATACAATTTAAAGGTCAAATAATCAAGTACTCAAAAATTCCAAAGGCTGAGCAGCAGTGCTCCCTTGTGCATCTGCCTCAAGGCCCCCCAGCACCTCCACAGCATCAATGAGCAGCTCTAGCTGAAATGGACACACTACTTGGCATTTATCCCCCTGAGACACTGCTCTGTTTCAGCAGCAGGAGATATCTCTCAGATCCACTGTGAGCTATTATCTGCAGTGTAACATGAATATTTTTCCCAGTGGGAAAAATTCAATCCCCCATATCAAATCATATAAATGATTAACCAACCTTTTAATCACCTGGAAGAGTTCTGCAGTGTGTAACTGTGGACACTGTAATGGGAAAAAAGATGCCTTCCTTCACCTTCACCATAATAAGATCCAGTGGCAGTTAATTAAGGCCTGTGTTATGCAGCAGGTCAGATTTCAGGGGTCAACAACCTTTGAGAAGTGGCATGCCAAGTCTTCATTAATTTAAGGTTTCGCATGCCAGTAATAAATTTTACATTTACAGGGGCCCCCCGACAGAACCCCAGACTGGCAGCGGGTTGAGCAGTGCCGGCGGCCAGGACCCCAGCTGGCAGGGGCCGGCGGCAGGAACCCCAGACCAGCAGCGCGGGCGGCAGACAGAACCCCAGACCGGCAGCACGCTGAGCTGCTCAGCCCGCTGCCGGTCTGGGGTTCCATCTGCCAGCCCCTGCCAGCCAGGTTCCCGGCCGCCGGCCCCGCTCAGCCCGCTGCCGGCCCAGGGTTCCGTCCATCCAGGCCGACAGCGGGCTGAGCGGGGCCAGCGGCCGGGAACCTGGCCATTAGCAGAGTGCCACTAAAAATCAGCTCACGTGCTGCATTTGGCATGCGTGCCGCAGATTGCCAACCCGTTTGATTAGATGATCACAATAGTCCCATCTGGTGTGGTAACCTGCAACCATAGAGGTTTGAACATCAAAAGCTCTTTATTCTGCAGAGCAGTCAGACTGGCCACAAGACTTCCACCAGGAATATTCTCTCTCCACGGTTGCAGGGAATCAGTCTACCATTGTGACCTATGAAGATGAAGCTAGTATAGAAAGTGTCTGAAGCCCACCATACCGATAGCAGAAGACAAAAGATCACTATAAAATTTTACCACACCACTGATAGAGCAGTCATTCAGCTGAGCAATATTCTCCCTCATGGCGGTCTGGAAACAGAACCAGCAAAAAAGGGTCATTGCCCTGACAGAATAAAGAAGACAATGGTCAGCCCATGAACAAAGAAATAATATTTTCCTGCTCAGCTTTCAGGCTGGAGCCAAACACCAGGAGTGAACTATTGGCCTTATGAAGGCAATGGGAGTTTTGCCATTGATTTCAAAGGGGCCAGGATTTCACCCTGACTTGAGCGTGTCCAACACTATGAGTAAAGATGGCAACTGTCTACATGACATGTGATGGCAGCCATAAAATCCTGAGATGATCCGGAACAAACATCATGTAAATGACATTGAAAGTTTTCGTCAAGATAGTTGTGTAATAGCTAGGTGTATTTATAATGAGTTTCAGTGGAACTGAGAAACAGGGTTTGACTAACTCCCTGAAAAAAGCGACAGCATAACCTTTGATTTCTTGTGAATTACAGACACCCACACAGGGCTGTTATTCATCTGCCAATTGTGGCAAACATTCACAAAACAGAAGTCCCTTTGGACTGGGTTGTTAAGGATTAGCCTAAGGGGTTGAGTGCCCCACAGTACCTATTATTAAAGTTACAGCATATTTTCCATAAAAGCTTGCTTTTCACATTAAATAAGGAGTTAAGCAGAACATACCAGTAAGAGCTAATTTATTATGCAAACTCAGGACTGATCTTAGCAGGCAGTTATTACACTTAGACAGCTACAGCTTGTATTGTTCTTTTTCAAACCAGTAGCAACACCATCATCTTTCGTAGTGTTGTTCTGTGGGAGCCAGCACATATGAATTGATACACAAAAGCACCACGTTGTGCATCAGATAAGGTTGCTCTGTACATAGCATATCTAACAGAAGGAAATAAGTTAAAAGACTATCAGAAATATATATCCTAACTTCCCCACTCAAAGACACACCTCATCTTTAGCACAACCATCATATACCTCAGAATATTAATCAAGCCTCAGTCGGGATGCCAGCCTATCAGCAACCTTTCCCCAAACGGGCCACAATTCTCCACCCCCTCCAACCCCAAGTTCTGTGGTCTGAGGTCAGTCTTTATTGTTGGTGCAGTTGGGATTAGCTCCCTGGACTGTACAGAAGAGGGAGACTAGCAAATACAAGCTATACAAGGGTTTCACTCCTGCCTCAATTATAATATAAAAATTTCATCTTTAGGTAGCAGTAAACAAAACTGGCTTTCATGCTTAGATCATAAGCCTCTTGGGGTGGGGACTGTCTTTTTTTCTGTTTGTACAGTGCCAAACATAATGAGGTCCTGGTTTGTAAAGGGCTCCTAGGCATGACGGTAAAACAAATAATAATAGTGCTCATTTAAATCCAAAAAGCAATGAAACCTGAATCAATTGAGCTTGCACCTGTTTGTGTCCATTCCCTAAAAGGGCCCAATCTTTGCTCCCAGCACAGACCCAAACCCATCCTCTCACTCCCGCCTTTCCTTTTCTGGCTACAGGCTCAGACTGACGGGTAGGGGTTGCGATTCACCACCTCAAGT
This sequence comes from Chelonia mydas, assembly GCF_015237465.2. NCBI lineage: Eukaryota > Metazoa > Chordata > Testudines > Cheloniidae > Chelonia > Chelonia mydas. Next base: position 197,361,084 of record NC_057851.1, read on the forward strand.
ATTAGGGGGTAGCCGTGTTAGTCTGCACCCACAAAAACAACAAGGAGTCTGGTGGCACCTTAAAGACTAACAGATTTATTTGGGTATAAGCTTTCATGGGTAAAACACCACTTCTTCAGATTCACCACCTGTGTCACTGCTCATGCCCTGTTCCCAGGATGGGGTGAGCTCTGTCCTGCTCCCCAAACTACCAAGCAGCAGGGCTGGGGCAAAGAAGGGCAACACCGCCACTCAGGGCAGAGTGCCTCAGCCCCTGCCCTGACACGCCAACATCCCCCACAGCCCTGACACATATCAACACCCCCGCAACCCTGACACCCCTAACATCCCCCCTTGGCCCAGTGCCCCCCCCACAGCCCTAATACCCCCCATGTCCCCAATGTCCCCCCCCCCACAGCCCCTCCCTCAGCTCAATATTTCCACAGCCCTGACACCCCCCACATCCCCCATGCCTCCCCTACAGCCCCCCCCTCAGGTCAACCCCCCCACAGCCCTGACACCCCCACATCTGCGCATGGCCCCGATGCCCTCCCCATGGCCCCTCCCTCAGACCAACACCCCCCACGGTCCCGCTCTCATCTAAACACCCCCAAAGCCTTGACACCCCCACAACCCTCATGGCCCCGATGTCCCCACAGCCCCTCCCTCACACCAACTCCCCTCCCCTCCCCCCGATCCTCACATCAACACCCCCAGGCCCCGCCCCGCCTCTCTGTGACGCGCTATCACGCACGAGGGTGCAACCGCTATAACGGCCCGCCCCGCGCAACCCCTCCCCCGCCCAAACTACAGCTCCCAGGGTGCCCCGCGCGCGCGGCCGCGCCCCGTCCCGGCAGCCCCCGCGCCGCCGCCGGGATTTGAAGATGAAGTGCCCCGCGGCCGCCGCGCTCCTGCCCGCCGAGTGGCAGCTCTACCTGAGCGAGGCCCGCCTGGCCACCTACCGCAGCTGGCCCTTCACCGAGGGCTGCGCCTGCACCCCGGAGCGGGTGAGGCTGGGAGCCGGGCCCCCCCCCCCGCCCGCCCGCACTGCTCGGGGGCTGGCCCCGTTCCCCGGCCCCAGGCTCCCCGCTCTCCCGGGGCTGCGGGCGGCGGCGACTCCAGGACCCCGGAGCCTGCGGGACTGGGGCCCCGCCCTCCGGAGCGGGGATCTCCGGCCTCTGCCCCGGGCCCCTGCTGTGCCCGCCGCCAGCCCCGGCGGGGCGGGGCGGGGGGGGGGTCAGTCCCCCCTGTCGGGAAGGAGCGCGGTGGTCTTGCTGATCCGGCTTTCTCTTCTCTTCTCTCCCCCCCCCCCCAGATGGCAGAAGCCGGATTCGTCCACTGCCCTAGCGAGAATGGGCCTGATGTGGTCCAGTGCTTCTTCTGCTTCAAGGAGCTGGAAGGCTGGGAGCCTGAGGATGACCCCATGTAAGTATCCCCGTCCACGGGGGCCACCATCGCCCTGCCCACAGGTAGAAACCGCCTGTAACAGGGGAGACGAGACCCCTGCAAACCAGGTGCCGAAAGGTCCCATGGCAGCATTCATTTTCTTGGCCATGTGGCACGTTGTCTAATTACACATCACTGAAGCTACCCAGCATGTGCCTCTTGGGTGGAGTTGTCTCCTGATTATTGCAGGACTACAGGCTTATGTATTGAATTTATGCTCCTCAGAGGAGAACAAGGCGCCTCTGCTGCCCCAGGCCTGCTTTGGTAGCTGGGCCCAACGTTCTCCTAAGTATCACAAGGAAAACTAATGTCCTTGTGTGTCCTCCATAAGTAACTTGAATTTTTACTCAGGAGTGGAGCCAGTCTATTGGACCTCCATAGAAGGAGTTCCACTGTAGGAACCACAGTAGCTTCCCCCCTCTGGGGGCGTGTGAAAGTCACAAACACAGAGGTCCGCTAAATATGGGAGTGAAGCCAGAGTACCATACTATGCAAGACAGCACATCACTGAGCAGCATCTGGAACACTCCTGTCTTTAGCCTCCTCTAGGACCTTGTTCTTCACTCATGCCAAGTGAGACATGGTTACATTCTACTTTTCTTAACTAATAGCAATCAGAACAGAGGACTAGGATCCTTTAAATAGAATCATAGAATCATAGAATATCAGGGTTAGAAGGGACCTCAGAGGTCATCTAGTCCAACCCCCTGCTCAAAGCAGGACCAATCCCCAATTTTTGCCCCGATCCCTAAATGGCCCCCTCAAGGATTGAACTCACAACCCTGGGTTTAGCAGGCCAATGCTCAAACCACTGAGCTACCCCTCCCCCCAGTCCCTGAACCCACAGCCCAGTTGCTACTATGGGTTTGGGACTGAGCCCTGAGGAGACTGAAGTGGCTGAGAGTGAGGAAAGTACTTTAGGATTGAAATGCCAGCTGAACCTCAATGGTGGAGTGTTTTAGCAAAATACCAGTAACTTGGTATCTTCTCAGTATCGCAGGGTGTGGGGTTGGGGAGTGACTCACTTGTGGCTCTGTGACTAGTGGACATATGGTAGAGCACAGGTTCTCAAACTTTTTGTTGACAGACCCCTTTTCAAATGTTAATCACAAACTCCCAACTGATAAACTGATTGACAAAAGTATGTATACTTCATATAAACATGTACTGTTAGTAATGCTTTAAGAAAAAGTGTAAGATATCTGTGAGATGGGTGTGCCTGCTTCTTACTGCAGCCTCTATCCAGAGGCAATGGGGGTGTGTGTGCACGCAGATGTGCCCTGCCAGATTTCTGTCTTCCTTTTGGCCCTGCTACCTGAAGAGCTGATGTAGCAGGGCCGAACAGTGGTGTCTCTCCTTGGCTAGCTGCTGCCTGCTCATGCAGTCAGTAGTTGTGAGGCAACTCCTTCTGATGGCAGGGGGAGATCTCTCTTCTGCAGTGACACACTGCAATTTTTAGTTGCGTGACAGGTGAGGTGGAGGTGGCACTCCCTCCCTGGGCCCATGAACATTTTGATGGCTCCCCCTGCCATCAGAAGGGGTTGCCCCACACCATTGACTCCACAAGCAGGACCCCACATAGCCCCCAGACATCGCCTCTGCTCATAACATTTTGTGGAGCCCATGTGCAGTCTCTAAGGACCCCAGTTTGAGAACTCTTGTGGTGGAGGATGGGGTGAAAGCAAGTCACTATTTGTGCCTTTAACATGAGCCTGGTCTCCCTTTCCTAGGGATGAGCACAGGAAACACTCCTCTGGCTGCGCTTTTCTCTCCCTCCGTAAGAACCCTGTTGACCTGACACTGCAGGAGTTCCTGAAACTGGACAAGGAACGAACAAGAAACGTGATTGTACGTACAGCTCAGAATTGGGGTGTGTTTTAGGTCTCTATTCCAAAAGGCTAAGGTAGCCTCCAGTCCTAGGACCTGTTGGGCCAGCCAGCATGTCACCTTGAAGTTCCCCCCCTTTGCCCTGGGGGGAGTGCTGAGCTGTAGTACCTTGTCCTTTTCCACCAAGCTGAGTGTGATACTGCCTGTACTAAGCTGAAGGAATTTTATTTTTGATCTTTCCAGAAAAAGCAAATCTCTCAGAAAGTGACGGAGTTTAAGGAAGAATCAGAGCGTGCACGTCGTGATATTGAGAAGCTGGTCTCCTAGGCTCCTGCGACTTGCCTGTGTGCAGTGTCTGACTTGTATATATGTTCTCTAGAGTTGCCTCTTTGTGCCTGCATGGTGGTAGTAGTTCACGTCCCTTTCATGCAAGGATCAAAGGGATGTATACTTATAAACAAAGGGGGAGATTTTCAGAATCATCTAAGGCATTTAGGACTGCAACTACCATTGACGTTTGTGTTCCTAAATCTCTTACATGACTCTGCAAACCTCCTTTGAAATTATTTTGTCTCATGTTGACACATAAATAAATGTCTCAAGGAAACAACGCACAATAATTTATTTAACTGCTCAAACTGAGTATTCTCTAGTGAAGTGTATCAATCTCTCCTATTAGAATAGTTCACATACATTGTTTTTATTTTAAAATGTAAGTTAATCACAGTAACTGCTGTCTTAAGGGCACCACTGCAAAAGTGGTGAATGATCCATTTAAGATATTTCCAACAGCACCCTAATCTTAAAGGCACAATTACTCTCCTTGGGCTCAATCCTGTAGTTCTTACAAGTATAAGAAGATTACTTATGATTTTGATATCAAAAGGTGTCAGCTACTTGCTTGATTCAAAGTCCCTTAGTCAGTTTAAAAAAAAAAAATGCATTGCCAAGGCTTGCTGTCTTTTAAAAACCAAAAAAATCCACTTTCTTCCTCTCTCACACACACACATCCAGCTCTGCCTTGGATAAGAAAGCTCCAATCAAGCCATGGCCAGACTGATATTCTTGGGCTTGGTCAGTTTGTCCAGCATTCCCTGTCCAAGTTTACTAGCAAACAATGAAATTATTTCCTCATTCCCAGTCTTCAGTGCCAAGTCATATGCTGATAAGCCTTTTCCATTCTTCTTTTTAATGTTTGCATTACAGCTGTAAATAAAGAACAGGCTGCTTAAGCTAATTTAGAAAAGGAATCTGTTTCAATTCACTACAACTCAAAAGTAAATCACATAGGGTCAGATTCTGATGCTTACTCGTGTTACAATGTAAGTGATGATATCTGAGTCTGGCCCTGGGTCCTGTTGTACATGTACAGCACAATATTAAGTTGAGGGCACTCAGCTCCTTGCTGGATGAAGCCCATACCTGTTACTGATTACACGTAGCCCAGAGTTGCACTGGATGCCACAACAGCAGAACTTACCCTAACAAGACTTTGATGCATTTCTTTCCCTCTAATCCAAGCAAAGCTGCCTCATGAAGAGCAGTGGTGTTATGCCTGTATAGGTGGAAAACAGGGTGTACTCAAATAATTTATATTATTTAAAAAGAAAGTCATGACTTTGGAATGTTTTATCTCTACTAGTATATCAACTGCCTCAAACTAGGTGGGAAAATCAAGGACCAACAAATGTAGTCTCTGGTGAGGTGGTTATCTTCTCTTTTTTGATAGGGAGAAATGGTGTAGGAGAGGAGAAGACTGGGGCGGCGGGGGGGGGGGACGGACGGACAGGACAAGGAAGGTACCAGTGATGGGAAGATTGAGGGGAAGGATTTAGGAGGAGGATTGAGGTTTTGTAGAGCTAAAATATGGGGCCACATTTTCAAAGCTGGCCAATTAAAGTGAAGCAATAAAAGGGGGAGTTGTCTGTTGATTGACCTGTTTGCAGCTGTGGGTGTGTGTGTGTTTGGTTTTGAAAATTTGATTCATGGTCACTTTAGGAGATTTTAGTCCCTTTTGGTGAAATATAAGTCTCAAGTCCCCCTGCTGTTCAAACTCTATAGAGGTTTCTTGTTAGAAATTGCTCACTTACGGTCCTGACTGCTGGTCAATATCAGCACCTTTCTGGACAAGAACTGGAACCACTTCATCATGTCTGTTTAGGACAGCAACTGTTAAAGCAGGTCGGTCTTCACTGTTGGTGCAGTTTGGGTCAGCTCCCTGGAATGTGCAGAAAAGGACTAGCTTATTACAAGCTATACATGTTTCAACTTGCCTCCCCGATTTAATATAACAAATTCAGCTTTAGTTGTCACATGTACTGTCACAGTCTCTCTCAAATCTGCTTTAACATTCAAAACACTAAAGAAACAGCCAAACCTGGAAAATTCAACTTTCATGTATTTGTCTTTTTTCGGTCAAGCCCTTGTAGTTGTGCCTAGCACAAAACCAGAGTAATCACATGGGAGGGAGAAAAGGAGTACTTGTGGCACCTTAGAGACTAACCAATTTATTTGAGAGGGTCAAAGGCTTCCCCACCCATTTGGAGGAGAGACATTGCAGCTGCTTTGTGGCCACAATTCCAGGCAGAGGTGGTGGTAGTGTTGTGATAATGAATTTGGCCAATGGAGGACTCCCCAACCTGCTTTCATCTCAGAGCTCTCGCTCTTCTTGCGTTCTACTGTGCAGTATATCACCATGCAGTTAAGGTGCATGCCCTACTTTAGGGCAGGCTTGTGGCAGTTCTTCTAAGGATTTGACCTTAACCCAGAAAATGGTTACAGAAAAGGTTACTTTTTTCCTTACTACAATGCTGCTGGTGGGACGAGAGCAAACTTCTCATGTATCTGTTCATTATCAATTTTGGAAGAGGATATATGCAAGTAGATTTTCCTGTTTCTTTTTATTTATTCATTTTCTTTAATTCTGGGGGCAGTAAGGCCCAGAGCCTCAAAAATATTTAGGGCTGGTCTACAGTACACAGTTAGGCTGACTTAACTACATCGTCCAGGGCTGTGTAAAATACCATGCCATGTATAATGTAATTAAGCTGCTCTAAGCCCCAGTGTATCACTACTTGGATGATGGAAGAATTAATCTGTCGTCTTAGCGACAGCGTCCTGGAGAGGTGGATTCACTACACTGACAGAAGAACCCCTTCCATTGCTGTCGTAAGTGCCTATGCTACAGAAGCACAGCTGCTGTAGCATTTCTAGTGCAGAGCTTCCCTTAGGCTCCTAATTTCCAGTGAAATCAGTGGAAGTTAGAAGCCTAAGTACTTTTAAGGATCTAGGCCTAAAAGCTCTTCTGCAGTGATTGCCCTGGGAACAATCGTGTTGGGTTATGTTTATTATTTTTCTTATTAAAAGTCATGAAGGCAGGACTAAAGTTTTAAAAAAGAGTAATTTCTAGTTCAGGTTTTCAAGACACCGATCCAGACCCATTTACTTCATGAACTTACTTCATCAAGCAATTGTTCTACCAATGAAATTTTTCCTTCCCCTTCTGGACCCACTTCTTTCAGGAGCTGTCTAGCCTCAGGCTGTGAAAATACAGAAATCAACAACACTCGATAACATTTCACAGAGCAGAAATATGATCACAGGGAACTCACACTGGCAGAGTAGTGCAAATGTAGCTGAGGGCAGAATTTGGTCTTATGTATGTTAGGCATTTGAACCTCACTAATCCACACACAATTTCTACAAAAAAAGGCCGTCTTGCCCTACTACTGAGCAAATATTGAACAGCAGGGTGCTGTCGTCAACGGTCATATTACTAAGGTCCCAATCCTGTAATCACTTATACATGAGCTTAACATTACTACCATGAGTAGTCCTATTGAAATAAAATAAAACACAAGATAATAAGGTTAAGCACATGCATATCTTTGACAATTCAGGGCCTTTGACTTCCTGTTTTTACAAAATACACTGCATAATATTTAGTAGCATACTATGAAGTTTTATCAAATTAAACTCCAACTGCCAAAGCACTTTAACAAAATACACTTTGTGATTTCCTAGCCTTGCTTTTTAATTGTGTTTGTTCACTTAAGCCAAACACCAGCATCCAGTCTGAAAATCTGGGCTGTACATGGGTGACACGAGGACAGAAAGAGGTGGGAAATTCTACTAGGCCTCAGAGTCACTCTATGGCATGCAAACTCAAGCCAATGGCGGGATGAGCCTATACAAATATTTTAACCCCACAGTTCCCTAGGTCTATGGCCCAGTGGCTTTCGGCTGAGCCTAAATATGTGCAAAGCCCAGGAGAGACTATAAAATAGTAGGGAGTGAGGGAAGCACTTCAGCATGTAAAACACATACAGTGGCCCCATCACATTGCCACACAGAGGTTCTCGTGAAGTATGGCTTGCAGAAATGTGATCTTTTATTTGAGGTGTAATTCACTGGAAGTGTTTTTATTTTTGCACTGAAAATCAGTTATCTGGTTTTTTGTTCATTTATTTTTTTAAAAGCCATGAAAATTCAGGTACTCATGTTATATTTCTTACAATGTAACATGGCAAGTCTCCTCTTGTCCCCACTGGATAAATGATGTAACCACGTCCATGGTAGCTTGCCTTTAAAGGTTTCTATAACACATTTTCTGTAGCATTAACACTCCCAATTAGTAACAGTGACAAAGATTCTGGACCTGATCCTGTTCCAATGGGAGTGCTACCATTCACTTCAAAGGGAGAAGAATGGGTCCAAAATACTTTAATTAAGCTATTTGCATACTGTCCAGACAGTAATGCTTTCGTTAAAAAATGAAAGCTATCTAGTTAAAAAAAAACTTTTTCAGGGAGTAGGGGAAAATTTGGTTAAATCCAACTTCTACAAAAATATACACATGCCAACCAACCATTCCTATTTAGAAAGAGAGTCATTTATTAAACCAAATTCCACTATGTTCCACCTTTCCCTTCCAAAATGTTCTCCTAGACCAATGCATTTAGAAGGTGTTAAAAAATAAAGCAGCCAGTTTTTCCATTGGATGTGTCAATTAGCATTAGCACTTTGGCAGTCCCACTATCCTTCCTACACTCACAGATTGTACATATACGTACAGTTAGCCTATCTTCTTTTTCTAACAATTTTCTTGTCTTCTTTGTTCTTTTTACTTTTTCTCTGGGGCTTGTGATGCTGTGACCCTCTTCACACACTAAAATGGGAGAATCCAGAGTTAAAACTAAAAGTCATATTAGTGGTGTAGCAAGAACTCAGGAGCCATATGTGGTACATACATTCATACATTGCTGCGGCAGCGTGAAATCAACCCCTACCCAGAGCGCCAGCATGAAGCCTAAACCCCATTTAAGTGGCCCCTTGTGCTGGCCATTTGCACTGGAAATGAACTTCAATTGGAGTGTTTCGGATTTGAATAGCATTGAAAATGGGTTAACTCCACAGACCATGCCACATCCCAAATCTCAAGTGACTTGGTGTACAACAGCTCTAATAAGGAAAACTGACAGGAATGTGTAAATGCAGTGTTGTTGTAATCGTGTTGGTCCCAGGATATTAGAGAGACAAGGTGGGTGAGGTAACATCTTTTACTGGACCAACTTCTGTCGCTGAGAGAGAGAAGCTTTCGAGTTTACACAGAGCTCTTCTTCAGGTGCATGCTTGAAAGCTTGTCTCTCCTACCAACAGAAGCTGGTCCAATAAATTATATTACCTCACCCATCTTGTCTCTCTAGGTATATATAAAAGCATTCAGAAATAAATAAGGCACCATGATAATTCACATGCATGTGCATTTATAAGAGCAGTGTTGATAGTAAATGGCAATAAAGCCAGAGTCCAATAACAGGTGGCCTGATTTTCACGTGTTGAGCGTTCACACCTCCTACTGAAGCCCACGGGTGGTACGAGTGCTCAGCACCTTGGAAAATTGAGCCCTAGGATTATACATGTAATCATTTCTGTTTCATTTGTCAAATGTAGCAAAACCAAAACTCCGCAAACAACAGCTCAAAAACCTAGAAGTTGTGGCCTTCAGATATTAAACAAACACCTGTCAGGGATGGTCTAGGTATACTTAGTCCTGCCTCAGTGCAGGGGCTGGGACTTGATGACCACTTGAGGTCCCTTCCAGCCCTCCATTTCTCTGATTCTATTACTGCCCGATTAGAGCCATACAGTGTCACTGGGCATGGATTTTACAACTAGGATTCAAAACCCTGAGCTTCAATTGCACTTACATGAGCTTTTCAGCTATTCTCTGAAGATGTAATTCAGTGTCTGTGAGCACTCAACACAGCCTACACAATGCCTATAAATCACTTAGGCCCAGATCCACAAAGATACTGAAGCACCTAAACCCCAGACTTGCTTGGTGCCGATATTTCACCCTCTGGGCATGCACACTGCTGCATCCTGTTAGGTGTTCAGACTCCTGTCTCTCCACTTAAGCCCTAGAGTGAGTCACAAGATAGGGGTATGGACGCCTGACCTGCATGCAGGGCTCAATCCAGTAGGCATACTCGGAGGCCCCTGACTGGATCAGGTCCCATTCAAAAACTAGGGTGGGTGGGAGTGGTGCCTGCCTTATAACTTTTAGTCCAGTGGTCAAAGCGCTTGCCTGGGATGGGGGAAAGAGGATTTGAACAAAGGTCTCCCACCTCTCAGGAGAGTGCGCTAACCACTGAGCTGTGGCTATTCTGAAGAGGGTATGGTCCCTCAGTCTGTCCTGCTGAAGCTCTTCCCCTGCGAATAAATAATGAAAGAGTGAGTGGAGCACGGTGGCTGGACTCTGGGTAACACACCTCCCAGGTGGATGCCCTAACCACTGGACCACAGAGTCATTCCCTCTGTGGCCCAGTGGCTATTTAAGTATTTATCCACAGTGGAACAGCTCCAACGTGAGAGCTCAGGGATTACAGTATTCCAGTGAGAGGCGGGAATTGAACCTGGGTCTCCCACATCTCACAGGAGTGCTCTAATCATTAGGATAAAAGTTATACGGTGGGTACCAGCAGCACCACCTCCTTCTCCAGCTATTTTGTGTGGAGAAAGGCAGGCCTAACTCATTCCCTCAAGAAACGCTTCAGGAGCCTAAGCCACCTGACTCCAGGAGAGAGGTTCCTGGTCGTGAACCACTAAGTAAAGACAGGCGCTTCTCTGCAGCCCGGATTTAGGTGCCTACATCTTTGAGAGGGATGGAATTTAGCACAGCCCCCTCTCATTGGCATCTCCCATTGGCTCCCTGCCTAGCACGCTGGATTTTGTGGATTGCATTCTAAGACATGGCTCTCTTCCCATTCCTAGGCACCTAACTAGGCTTTAGGGAGTCCGTTGTTGTTCTTTTGATTTTTCTAGGCACCTAAGAATTAGGTGCCACAATGCTTAAGTCCCTCTGTGCATCCCACCTCTAAATCCCACTTACACCCTATTTTGAGGTTTTAAATGTTGCAGGCTGTCTGCACAGTGATAAATTTCCCCGTTTGAGCATCTAATATGTTATTCATAGGAGACAGATTCCTATTCTTGACTGCTGTAGTTAGGTCAGATTATAAAGATATAGGAAAACTCACCCAAACTAGCCTGACTATCATACCATCCATCTCTGCCTTCTGTCACAGTGCTCAGATAATGATTGTCAAACTTCATTGGTTTACCAGTAAGAATATCCTGGGGAATCATAACATGTGGACATTTAATCAGATGATCACATAATTCAGTAATATCCTCAGTGGCATGAAATGGGAGGAAGTTATATATGAGAAAAGATATACAGCTATTTAAAGTCTTCAATCTTAGTTAATCCTATTTCAACACAGGCAAAGGAAACAGGTTTTTAAAGCACCTCACTATTCAAGACTTGTTTTAATACAAAAACTTGATCACCACCTCAATATTGTGAAATGAAGACACACATCCAAGGAAAACCATTATATATATATTGATTAAGAAAACCTCTTAACATATTGCTTGTCAAATGAGATACAGCAATAAGAAGCCAAATGATACACCTTCTGAAACACCTTTCATCAGGGTGCCCTCCAAAAGACATAATCTCTGAGTTGAGCTGGATTCCTTGGAAGGATTGGGAATGTGGGTAAACAAGGTAATATTGCAGGAACACGCAGAGCCTCAGAGCAAAATTAGAAAAAGCTCTGGCATGTGCTGCCTCCGACCTGTATTTGGAATTAGAAAACCTGTGCCACAAGACAACTAGTTGCAGTCTGGAGAGTAGGAAGATTTGAGAGCAGGAGGAAAGTGGTATTAAGGCTATTAAAAATCTTCTCAGTTGAAAGAAGAATGTTAATATGAATAGCATACTTTATAAGATGCCTTGGCAATGAATACAAGATAACAGCAACATGACCATGAAGTCTGGTTTGATCAATAGGGATTCCTGTCTACTTAGCTCAAACAGAAAAAGAAAAGACTTTCACTTTAGAAAGGAATAACACCCTCCCAACAAGAGACATTCTGGAATAGGGTTAGAGATACATATTAGTGCTGAGCTGTCAAGCAATGGCTATTGGCTCAGCAGGTCAGCTTCTCCAGTGATTAGCCTAGTCCCCTAAACTGACCTTGTTTATGGCAAGAGTATAATTTAATCTGAGACTGACTTCATAACCATCCTCATGGACTGTAGCGGAAATAATCTATAAGGAAAAAAGCACAAGTTAGCATCTCTTCTTATAAAAGTACAGGAAGACAGTTTCAGTAATGCTAAGTAGTCCTGATGTGGGCTGAAAGTATTTATCAACTGAACCAGTACATTCATAAATAAATAATACAGTAATAATAATAATAATTCACACTTTACTTCTTTACAGCACTGTACACACATTAACTAATAATCTTTCCACTGTAACTGAGTGAAGGGGTAAGAATTTATAACAGGTGATATTTTGAGATAAGTAGAGAAACCTGAATGACTGAAAATGCCAAATGTCTAAAAATGATATTAATGATTCCTCATACTCTTATCCCAAAATGTTGTACATGCCATGAAACAGATTCACACCCAGGGCTGCAGAGGGATGGCATTTACACACACACACCCTGCACCCAGAGGGACAGCTATGTGCAAATACTACGGTGCACAGTGCTCCATAAATACAGTAGATGCAACGGATCTGATAAATAGAGATGCTTTACCCTGAAGGAGGGCTGGTGCTAAGTAAGCATACTTCTCAGCTGACCTGGCCTCTCTCCCACTTTGGGCTGCACCATATGGCTACAGAGCCCCAGTGGAGCAAGAGTTATGGGCTGTGCCACCCTGCTCCAGGAAGACTTATCACCAGCGGACAATTGCCACCTGGCTTGTGCCAGTTTGCGCCAGCACATGAGCAGAGTGCTGTATATACAGGGGGGCTAACTTCACCCGCTACTGAAATGCAGCCTGCTGTGGAGAGGAAACGGCACCATTCTGTGGCAGCCACACCATATAAACACTCTATGAAAGTGATTTCAAGAGGAGAAATGGTGTTATTTATAAAATTGAAACTTTAGACAAGTGGCACATAGCTGGTTGGCTTATGAAAGCTGATAAGATTACAATGCAGGTTGGCATCACTGCAGGCTAAGAACTTTGATTTTTATACATTTATATATATATATTCTTCATGAAACATGAAAAAGCATTAATAAAGACCAAATATTGGCATTTGCCTTGAATCAACGCTGATACTTTTCTTGGCAGAGGTTTCATTACAGTAGGATGATAGAGGCCTAGAAATTGCAGGAATATCCCTCCTGGAGATGTTTTCCATATCTTTCCAAACTGCATATGCCTGAACCTTCTCTCAAAGAAAACAAATTGCAATGAGCCTGATTCTGATTTCACTAAAGGCACTTTACACCTCTCTGGCAGTGTAAAAAGGCTCTAAAATAGACACCACTCACATGCAGGACCCTGCGCAATGTCAGAGAGGTAATAAGGACGTGATGGGATGCCACACCTCCAAAGAGTGGCAAAGGGCTATGCCATTCCTGCTGCCAGCCACCTGCATTTTCAACTGTTTCTGTTTGGTATGATTTTTGCATTTGTGCCATTGAGAGCAGTCACGGCACGTAGAAGGAACCTCAAATTTCCATCTCCCCAGTATGACCATTTTAGCCATCAATACAGCCACAGCTAACCATTTTTTAGTGTTGGCTGGCGACATTAAGTCGGCTAATATCCCTAATATGCAAAAAGAAAAGGAGGACTTGTGGCACCTTAGAGACTAACCAATTTATTTGAGCATGAGCTTTCGTGAGCTACAGCTCACTTCATCGGATGCATACTGTGGAAATCGCAGAAGACATTATATACACAGAGACCATGAAACAATACCTCCTCCCACCCCACTCTCCTGCTGGTAATAGCTTATCTAAAGTGATCATCAAGTTGGGCCATTTCCAGCACAAATCCAGGTTCTCTCACTCCCCCACCCCCATACTCACACAAACTCACTCTCCTGCTGGTAATAGCTCAGTTTGGATGAGCTATTGCCAGCAGGAGAGTGAGTTTGTGTGTGGGGGGGGGGGGGTGAGAAAACCTGGATTTGTGCTGGAAATGGCCCACCTTGATTATCATGCACATTGTAGGGGGAGTGGTCACTTCGGATGAGCTATTACCAGCAGGAGAGTGACTTTGTGTGAGTATGGGGGTGGGGGAGTGAGAAAACCTGGATTTGTGCTGGAAATGGCCCACTTTGATTTTCATGCAGGTTGTAAGGAGAGTGGTCACTTTGGATAGGCTATTACCAGCAGGAGAGTGAGCTTGTGTGTGTGGTTTTTGGAGGGGGGTGAGGGGGTGAGAGAACCTGGATTTCTGCAGGAAATGGCCCACCTTGATTATCATACGCATTGTGAAGACAGTGGTCACTTTGGATGGGCTATTACCAGCAAGAGAGTGAGTTTGTTTGTGGGAGGGCGGAGGGTGAGAAAACCTGGATTTGTGCTGGAAATGGCCCAACTTGATGATCACTTTAGATAAGCTATTACCAGCAGGAAAGTGGGGTGGGAGGAGGTATTGTTTCATGGTGTCTGTGTATATAATGTCTTCTGCGATTTCCACAGTATGCATCCGATGAAGTGAGCTGTAGCTCACGAAAGCTCATGCTCAAATAAATTGGTTAGTCTCTAAGGTGCCACAAGTCCTCCTTTTCTTTTTGCGAATACAGACTAACACGGCTGTTACTCTGATCCCTAATATGCACAAGCCAAGTGCCTGAGGTAAGAACACATTGTTCCAATAATGGCATAGTTTGTGGCAGAAATAAAGTATATGACACAAAGTGACTTGCTGCTGTCTACTGGGGAAATTCATCCCTGTGCAGAGGGCCAGCCCAAGGCAAATGCACTACTTATAAGTAGGACTTAAATAGTGCATTGGCCTTGTGCTGACCCAAGGCACAGGGGTGAACATCTGCTCTGGGATATAATAAAATCAGTTGAATAACACCTCTGCTCTGATAGGTCAGCAAGGCCTTTAAGGTTGTTGTGACCATCTCCCCTAACTTCAGGGGTGGTTCCAAAGAGAATATGTGAGAGAAGGAAGGAAATTATAACTAGAGAGAAAGCAGAAAGAGCTCAACAGCAAACTAAGAAGAAAAAAACGCAATAGAATGAAAGAAGTGAGAAAGAGAGAACAAAATGGAATTAGAAAGAGCGAGCAGGAAAAAAAGTAGGACAGAAATAAAACACAGGTAGATGAATCAAGACAATAATTGGCACAGTTATTTAGGCCAGGTCTATACTACAGACTTCTGCTGCGTAGCTAAGTCAGTCAGGGCAGGAAGAGGGGTCTGATCCCTGAACAACACAGCCGTGCCAGCAGAACCCCCTAACGTAGACGTAGCTCTACTAGCAAAGCTGCACTTTAACCGGCGTCGCTTGTTTCATTCATGGGGGGTGGTTTTCCTATACCCCTACAAAGTGCTGCTTTGTTGGTACGGCTGCATCCACACTAGGAGCACTGTGCTGGTATAGTGCACTGGTATTCCTATACTGGTAAAGCACTCCTAGTGTAGACATGGCCTAAGGGGCTAATTTTCTAGAAAATAAAAAAGTATTTTGATCAGATTTATTTGCTCTTCAATTGTTCCTTGATACATCGCAAGAAAAATGTTAGGTGCACAAGCTATTTCTTACCTTTCCCATTCGAGGTTCTCCAATCAAAGCCCTGAACTCTGGGTTGTTCTGAGCATAGCTTCTAAGGTGAGCGCAGACATGATCTAACTGTTTTCTCCAGTACCCTAAAAAGTAGGAGTTATGAAAATGAAAATACCCTGTAATTGTCATCAATAAGGCTTCCACTGATGTGGTAAAGAATTGTAGATTTTGACCAGGACAAAGAACACTGCGTTTTTCTGTAGCAAATCCAGTTTACCACGGAGGAGGAAGAGAAGCAAGCTGCACCCCATAAAGGGGTGAAATAATACACTTCCTCTCAGATCAAAAGTGGAGCACTGAGTCATTCCTTCCCAGTGCTCCTCTTGGGATGGAAAAGCTATGTGCTGGCCCATATTCAGTGTTGAGTCTAAAGACTCACGCTAGCCCTGTGTGACAGAGAATGTAAAACAATTTTAGGGGAAAAAAAGTTTGCATTAGTGCAATATTAAGCTGGAGTCATCAGGCATGACTGAACTGATTTTCAGGAAATTTGGCTTGCTTTGTAGACCTCACAGAGAGTTAAAAATGAAGCCAGGTCTGAAAACTGCATACACTGTAACAGCGTATAAGGGTTTCCAGTTTGTATTATAAACTGTATTATTGGACAAATACTTTATAATTTCCTAAAGACAAAGTATATTTTAAGGCATAAACAGAAGGAAGTACAGATAAGGATGAGTTTTGACATGCAATTTGTTGGGAATGGGAGGAGTTCTAACAAATCAATATTGGCTCATTAACTCCAGATGAACTGTCTCTGTATTTCCTTCCATAGGGGCCCCTCCACTTGAAATGGACTGAGCTGATACAACTGACAATTGCCTTTTCATCTTTCAGAGCCTTTTTCCAGACCCACTTCTGAGACAACACCTACGAGACATTAGCCAATTGCTAGGTAGCATCTAGGGGGTAACTGGAGACAGTTTATGCATATAGTGTGGAGCTGCCATTAGATGTTCCAGTCCTAACACTGATCTCTCTGCTTGTATATTGCAGGGGTGGCCAACCTGGGGCTCCGGAGCCACATGCGGCTCTTCAGAAGTTAACATGCGGCTCCTTGTCTAGGCACCGACTCCGGGGCTGGAGCTACAGGCGCCAACTTTCCAGTGTGCCGGGGGGTGCTCACTGCTCAATCCCTGGCTCTGCCACAGGCCCTGCCCCCACTCCACCCCTTTCCACCCTCTCCCCTGAGCCTGCTGTGCCCTCACGTCTCCTCCCTCCCCTCCAGCGCTAGATATTATTCATCCCTACCTCAAAAAGCTTGTAGTCTGATAGACGAAGAGCAGACAGAAAACTGAGGAAAGAGATACAATATACCAGGGGTGGCTAACCTGAGCCTGAGAAGGAGCCAGCATTTACCAATGTACATTGCCAAAGAGCCACAGTAATACATCAGCAGTCCCGCATCAGTTCCCCCACCCTGCTCCCAGTGCCTCCTGCTCACCAGCAGCCCTGCTGATCAGCACCTCCCTGCACCTCCCGATCAGCTGTTTCATGGTGTGCAGCAGGCTCTGGAGGGGAGGGGGGAGAAGCGAGGGCACGGCAGGCTCAGGGGATTCAGCAGTGAGCAGCCCCCAGCATATTGACTCCGGGGCTGGAGCTACAGGCACCAACTTTCCAATGTGCTGGGGGGTGCTCACTGCTCAACCCCTGGCTCTGCCACAGGCCCTGCCCCCACTCCACCCCTTTCCACCCCCTCCCCCAGGAGGCACTGGGAGCAGGGGGGAGCTGATGGAGGACTGCTGACCTATTACTGTGGCTCTTTGGCAATGTACATTGGTAAATTCTGGCTCCTTCTCAGGCTCAGGTTAGCCACCCCTGGTATATTGTATCTCTTTCTGTCTGCTCGTCGTCTATCTGACTACAAGCTCTTTGAGGTAGGGGTGAACAACATCTAGCACATTCTGGGTGCCGCCACAATCTAAATAATTAATAAGAAGTCAGAGTAGGATTTATTTTAAATTCTTTTGCAATCTGAATCCATTAATTCCAAGGCAATATTCTGTGTTTAGTGGACAAAGGGATGGAAGGACTTGTTTTAAACCTTAAGTGGCTGTGTATTAGGATCCAGCCAATTTTACTGTAGAGTGCACTTATAGAAAGTACAGAGAGTAAATAAACTGTGGAGAGTACAGAGAGTAAAATAAGCTGTTATATACTTAAATAAAAAACAGTCGTCCCTGATTTAATATCAGGATGTACAATGGGGCCCAACCCAAAGGGGGCCTCTGGACATTACTGCCATATAAATGTTATTTTATTATATATATATATATAAAAAGGTCAAAGTATAAACAAAGAAATGATTCTCTAAACATCTTTGCCCTTGAGGAAATCAAGGTAAGGAAGCTTAGAAGAAAAATCAACAAGTTCAAAGGTTGGCCATGTAGAAACTATGGTAAAGCAAAAAGACAGACTTCTAGGGTATTGATCATCAAGATAAGCTTTAAAGAAACAAACTAAGAGGGGGTACTCATCTCTACAGGGCCCAAAATTGTTCCCCTAATGGCTTCCAAAGCAGAGGCATTTTGCTTTAAACTAAATCACAGACTGCAATAAATACTAATTTAAAGTAACAATTAAACGTTACAACTGGGCTACTACTTTGTGGATGCAACGCCCAGTGAAGTCAGTGATAGTTGCACTAGGTAAGGCCAGGGTTAAATTGGGCCAGGTGCCCGTGACATAAAAATCAAGATGTAAAACCAGGATGCTAGAAATACACTTGTGCGTGCTTGGCTTCACGCTACTTATGTTCGTTATGTATCTTAAAGGATTTCTGGCAGCCTTGACTGAATATCTGAACTCATGTTGTCATTAACCGGTTACACCTAGATCGGACCGATTTGCTGTATATTACAGTAAATAAAGGGATGGCTTCTCTGTGATATTTACTTTGCAAATGCTTTTGGCTCCTGTTCAAAACCAACTGAAAATACAACAGAAAAAACAGAGCTCACATCAGAAAACTGAAACTTCTGTTTTGTTATTTCTCTCTCTCTAAATTGTCTTATACTTGTACATTTTTCCCTGGAAGCATGATTGTCTATTTAGTGCAGGAGGCTTATTTGTTTAGGGAGGAAACAATTACCTTAATTATTTGGCTTTTTAATTTAGCAATAATGTCATAAATCAAATACAGTTGCATTGAAGAAATGATGTATGTATGTGGCCTGGGTGTCACTGAATGGCTGTGGTTGGTACAAGTGTCTCTGGCCTACGTAGCTTAGCACGAAGCAAGGGTGATGATGTGGAAGGCTGAGTCCTGTGGGCTAACAAACAAACTGTTATGGATGTGTGGGACAAAGCCTAGGGGATTCTAACGGAGAACGACCTGCCAGCCACCCCTGCTCTATATTCAGCAAAGGCCTCTGGGGACTCTATGTCAGTTGATGAGGTTCAACTGTAATACAAAGCAATTCAAAGCTTCTCCTCAACTTGCCCCTGTGAAGGGAGTTCTCTTTCACATGGTGAAAGCTGCACTTCCGATGCACAGACACAAAAGTCTTTAGAGTTAAATATTTTCTCAGCCCTATTTTGGGCCAATCCCTTACCATTATCTGATAACTTCTTTGACATGTTGAGTCAAGTACTCTATTCACTGCAGTGATGGGAACTATGAGGAGATTCCTCACTGCAAGGCAGTGTAAAGAGTTATTCCCCAAGTACTGTAATAGGTTAAAAATAAAAAAGCCTCACCTAGATGTTTACAAAAAATTTAGGAAGGCCTGAAAGATGCATTAACCCCTTTTTTTACACTACAGACATATACATCATTCTAACCAGTCCTTTGGCTGGCACACTGAAAAACACCAGTGTTCTAAGAGTTAGGTACTCTACTGAATGGGAGAATAGCTACAGATGGGTGAGCCAGCTGGGTCAAAAATCAACCCACCGAACCACTGCCCATTAGTTGTATTGAGGCTCTAGCTCTTTAAAAGTTAAAATATCCTCTGGGCTGACAGACTGGAACACATCATGAGATTAATGAGGTCAGTGGGAGCTGCTGGGTGCTCAGCACTTTTGAAAATTAAGCCACTTATTTAGGTGCTCAAATATAGCTATAGGAGTCTATCTTAAGCCTTCTTTTGGCCCTAAACTGGAATTTTGCCAGGACACTGGGGCTACGATCCCTAACCGTAAAGGATTTTTAATGACCACAAACAGTCAAGATGTTGGGTTTAAGCTTGTCTATACAGGAAATTGACCAGAATAGTTATTGCAGAATAATCTAGTCTGCAATAGTTATTCCAGAAGAGCTCCCTGTGTGGACACTTTATTCTGGAATAATCTAATAATCTAATAATCTATGCTGCAATAGTTATTCCAGAAGAGCTCCCTGTGTGGACACTTTATTCTGGAATAATCTAATCTAATAATCTATTCTGCAATAGTTATTCCAGAAGAGCTCCCTGTGTGGACACTTTATTCTGGAATAACAGTGCCTTTTTCGTTTAATTTGTTTCCACAGTTTATTCTGCAATAGCTATTCAGGTCAATGTTCCTGTGCAGACAAGCCCTTATATATTTTCCACAAGACAGCGCCTGCAGCAGCACTAAATGCCACTATTGCCAGAAAGAATAAGAAGACTGATTATGTGAACACCACTTTCAGACAAAACCTGAGTTTTCCTTGGTAGTCTCCAATCCAAATACTGACCAAGTCTGACACTTCGCTTGTGAGATTTGATGACATCACAGTCAAATGGTAAGGCTGCACAAAGGCCTTATAATATAATTCTCGTGCATTCTGTGAAGGCTTGCTGTGCTTTAGAGAATGGCTGGGGTCTCAGATCAAAGCACCAGACACAGGGTATACAGTTATTAGTGGGAAGAGAGACCAGAGTAATGATGTAAAAGAGTGGCTTTTCAAGGGATTATTCCACAGAGGACCTGTTTTAAAACAATACAAGGTAAAGTACTGTAGTTCTGTTTCAGAACCAGAGGAAGTTTTCCTTGCTGACCATGTGCAATCATGAACTATTTCTAACCTCTTCCAGGACTAATGGCTGTGAGCAGGGGCTTGCGATCACTCATCTTCTCCTGTTTTTCTTTTTGAGAAATCAGCTCAAGTTCCTTCTTCTCCAAGAGTGTGCTGGATGGGTAGAACAGGCCAATGGTCTGGGTTCCTTTGTCTTTTCTTTCTGTTATATCTAGTCTTGACTTTGGTAATGAAACAACCAGAGGCTCCCAGGCAGCTCGAGTCTGTAATCCTTTATCCTATTGGGAACGATCAGTGCCCGGATGACAAAAGTGATAATAAAGTGTAATTAATAGTTATATAACTTTATACAAGAAAAAAAAAATCACCAAAAAAGGAAAGAAACTATGTCTGTAAAAACAATCCTAGAATGAAAAAAAGTCATCAGAGATGCAAACTGTTTAAAGGAGGAATTTTAATAATGCCCAGTTACAGTTAACATTTGGGAAAAATGCCACCCTCACATATCACAAATACTCAGAAAAATCCATGCAACCTATTTCTTGTAAATAGAAATTGACTTATGTTCTAATACCTTACATTTGTGCTTGCTAAGTATTACGGTCTTCTCTTAAAATATAGTTTTTTAAAACAATGTGGCATATGCATTAATCAAAGAAAACCTTAAATTAGCCAGATATAATTTGTGAGCGATTGTGTCAGAATCAGATAAAAGTACTTAAAGAGCAAACACTTTAAGAAGAGATGGATTGCTTCTCATTTTGCTATACGTAATAATGATTAGGGATGAATAAATATCCACAGCAAGCAATTCCTTCAGTGAACGTATGTAAACTCTTTTTCTGCTCACAGAATGCTTGCAAGCAGAACATGGTATCCTCAGATGGAAGAAGTCTATGGAGTTACACCAATTGATACCAGCTGAGGATACCAGTCTCTCTTCTGTGGTCTCAGCCTCGTTCGTGACGTTATGTGACTTACCTCAGAAAACACAAAGGTATCTCCAGCACCCAATAGCATGCTATTCTGAGAGCCCAGTCTTGATGGAGGCTCAATATAAACACCACAAGATCCACAGAATCTAGCATATGGGTGGTTGCTTGCACCACACTTGAAGCAAGTAAAGTAGCTTGGAGGAGGACCTGGCTGAAAAGTACAATGAAACTGTTGTCACCATAGGAGCACATAAATATATGGCACAATGGAGATCTATCTTCTTGTACTCCCAGAAAGAAACTACCAATCAGACCAACCAGTATGAATTTAGAGAAACTAGAGTAATAGTGGTTACAATTGTTAGACTGGTGACTTGGTTGCCAGTTCTAAACCAGGCTCACACCCTGACAAAAGCCAGACCAAATATACAGCTCATCACCGTCAACTGTGGCTGAACCAGGCCATGCAGAGGTAAGGTTTTGCAGATGGAATCAGCAACTACACAGCTTAATTTTTAGGCCTACCAACCTTAAAACATTGATATCAAATGCACTTTTAAAATATTATTCTCCTCTTGGAAACCCTGTCATCAGTACTGCGGAGCTCTGGAACGTCAAAGCATCTCAGTTAATATTCTGTTCAATGGTACTCCTCCCCAGGCCCTCTCTCTATGAAGACCCATGATTTCACTTTCACCTTGCATCCGACGAAGTGGGTATTCACCCACGAAAGCTCATGCTCCAATACGTCTGTTAGTCTATAAGGTGCCACAGGACTCTTTGCCGCTTTTACAGATCCAGACGAACACGGCTACCCCTCTGAAGCATGATTTCACTGGCATATATAGCAAAGTTTCTAATTTTTATAAAAAAACAACGAGGAGTCCTTGTGGCACCTTAGAGACTAACACATTTATTTGGGCATAAGCTTGTGTAAGCTTATGCCCAAATAAATGTGTTAGTCTCTAAGGTGCCACAAGGACTCCTCATTGTTTTTGCTGATACAGACTAACACGGCTACCACTCTGAAACCTGTCTAATTTGTATGTGGCCCTAGAAGATACAGTTTGAACTTCCCTATCCTGGTGGGGGTGAATCTAGCACAAGAAGTTGTAGAAATACATAGAAATATGGTTGCAGAAATACATTACATGGGGACATCTTTACATTGACTATTTTAGGTAAAAACTCCTCTGGTCAGGGAACATGGGTGAAATTCTGGCCCTCTGGAAGGCAATGGGAGTTTGGCCATTGACTTTAGTGGGATCACAATTTCATCCTATGTCTTTAATTTCTCTTTACTGAGCTCTGCACATCTATAGCACTTTATACAAACATTAAATAATAACAATATAAAAACATGCCCTAACCCACAAGATTTTTGGGAATGGAGCTATGTAATTGCTTCAGGTCACAGATGAGTAA
This sequence comes from Chelonia mydas, assembly GCF_015237465.2. Classification (NCBI taxonomy): domain Eukaryota; kingdom Metazoa; phylum Chordata; order Testudines; family Cheloniidae; genus Chelonia; species Chelonia mydas. The sequence continues at coordinate 197,383,761 of NC_057851.1, forward strand.
AACCAGGCTTGTCAACACAAACACCAAATGCCAATGAAACAGAAAGAGAAAACAGTCTTTACAGAAGCCTGAGCCTAAAAGCATACCTTGGCTCCACACCAGTCACAGAAACGAGCATCACAGTGGTTATCACGGCCACATTTTGAGCAGGATATTGTTCTCCCTAGATGACTAGATAAAGGTGGGGGTGTATCTCCACTGAGTGCAGGCTAGTAAAGCAAAACAAGAATTTCATAGGCTACAGTAAAAGAAAAGCAAACAGGAAATAAGGGGAGCGCGAAAGCAAGCCAATTTGAAAGCACAAAGCAATGTTCAATCTAAGGGAATGCTCAGACTAAAGCTATGCTTTCAGCAGTGAATTAACACTGGGTTTACTCTGATCTAATGTGGAATTTTCTCATTAAAAGGATACAATAAAATATGTTTTTAAATAGTTTTTTGTGCTTCTAACTTTCCATTATTCATCCTCTGAGAAATCTGACCACAAAACCTTATTTCCTAACCTATTTTGTCCTTTCTTAATAGTGCAATTATTTACCTAGAAACATGGCGGCATAAGGAAAATCTGAAATTAAAACAGGCTCTGTTGAAAAAACTACATTCCACAATAGAAAATTTGACCAATATTTTTCTTATTTGTTTGCAAGATTCGTGTACATCTTAAAATGTTGGCGTGAGTGGAGGGCCGGGGGGATTAGATCACTTGTTTCGCATTTATTTTGAGCCCTCATCTTCTATAGTTGTTTCACTGCCAGCAAGCCAGCTCCTCAGTATAACCCTACTACAATGAACCAGTGAGAGTGCACAATGTGCTTAATTTAAAGCTTGTGAGTAGTCCCACTGAAGTTTCAAGATTACAGGGATTGTCCAGGAAACCTCTACACCCAGGTCCTGGTAGTTTTAGCTAAGATCTAGCATTGTTGTCATAGTGACCAGTAGGCAATGAGATCCAAATTATTACTGTCTTCTCTCATCTCTGTATCTCTCCCTGCTTAGCAAAAGGAAATCTCTCCTTGGGCATTTAGAAGAGATTTTGCCTAAGGGGTAGAAATTAAAAACTACTCCACCCAGCCAAATGAACACAGCTAAACTGGAAGATGACACAGACAGCAATCTTAGAGGGAAAATTCACTGTTGTTTCTCTCACCTCTGGACAGAGTCACTGCCAAAAACAAGCATAGTAGTTGTACGCTGATAGGGAATGCAGGAAGTGGACATAACAAAAATAATTAAAAGATCACGAATACACACAAAATTTTAAATTGATATGAGTGGTCTTTCCTGCTGCAAATACCCAATCATTGTTGTCAAGATTTGTAGCTTTTAATTGCAATTTAAAAGAGAACTGAACATACACAAGCTTCACTAAATTAAGGAAACTTTGAGTCAAGACCATCACCTTTAACAGACATTTTCAAAGCACCTTTTGGCAGAGACAGCAGCACTGTACAATTGTGGCTCCCGCAGGAGAAACAAGAAGGTGTGTGATGGGATTTCCAGTATTCTTGCAGAGCTCGGAGCAGGGTATTTCAAAGGGAGAGCTGCTAGGTGCCAGAATTCTGTCCTACGCTATGCAAGAGAAAGTACAGTCCCCAGCACAGGACCAGATTTGGCCCCATGTTTTCAAGAATAAGAAAATTAAGTTCATTCACTGATCTCATGTAACCAAGCGTGACTGTTTTGTACATGAACCTTACCGTCTGTATTTCAGGCAGTCTGCTTTCACAGGTCACACAGTGTTTTATGTGAATAGGATTTCCTGTGCCACACACCCGACAGATTACTTTGCCCTTTAAAATACAGAAAAAACAGACTAATCACCGGATAATTTTAAATTGCAGCCAACAGGATGGTAAGGATAAACCATCTGCTCAACAGGGATTTGAGCCTGCAGAGGTACGAGTAGCTTCGTCCTACAGATGAAGGAACTCCCTCAAGTGTGCACACACAGTGCTCAAATAACTCCTGTAATGTGGGCTTTAATAAAGTTAAGCTACCATGCCCAGCTGCCATGCAGATCTGCAGCTGATGGCAGTGTTGTTGAATTGGCAAGACATTTGCCTCAGGGGCTCCAACATCAGGGTTCCCTTCAGGCTGTTTATACACTAGTGCCAATTTGCTTAGTTATACACACAGTTCCTTGCAAACAGTCTATTATTTGCAGGGAAAATCAAAAGAAAGCCACCTTTCCCTTTGGGCTACTCTTCCTGGGGAGATCTCACTGGCCAGCCCTGGTTACTGCTACGGAGTGTGAGTTTCCACCGGTGCTAGGAATTATGAGTATGACAAATTCTAGTGTCGACAAGCGTGTCCACACTAGCCATGCTCAACTGGTTTAGGATTGCCGCTCTCTACCTACATTAGGGCTGCTCTAAACCATTTAAAGCGTGGGCTGATGTCTATGACAAATGTAAAAACAACAACGAGGAGTCCTCAGCCAGTGAACATCCTCAGTTCACTTTCTGACAATCCCCATTCCCACAGTTCTTCCTTCAGCAGCCTCCTCCCTTTCCCAGAAATGCCTCCCCAGCCCATCATACCCCATGATAACAAGCTAGCTGAGAATCACCAGCTGAGACTGCATTCTACATCCCACAGGAACCCCCCGGAACCTGTCTCCCCCTCACCCCATCTCCAGTAACTGCTCCAGCTGTGCCATTCTCATAGAATAAGTAATATTTCACAATCAAAAGAGGCAAATAGAATTGTGAGGACAGATTTATTAGAGTTAAAATAGCTATGAGTAAGGTATAAATGCCTAGACAGATCAAATTAACATACTCTATACTGTGCAGAAGAAATGTATCCCTCCCTCCCTCAAATAGATATCACTGACATATTGCGCTCTCGTACAACATGCTTTGTCATGCTACTGAGGTCTACCTTTAATGACAGCTACTGTTCAATAAATATTTTAAACCCTACTAACTCAAAGTTGCGGCAAGGTAAAGACCCAAAGCCAAATGGAATCAAAACATCTGTGACAAAAAATCGTCTATAGGAAACGTACAAAGCTCTAGTTCATTTACTTATTGGTTACATTGATTCTTAATTACCTTTAAGCAGATGCTGGCCTGGGGCTGCAGCTGTGGAGCTATAGGGGCCTCACATACAATACAAGTTGGTGTGTTCATTGGTACCACAGTTCTGCATTCTACACATAGTCCCATCTGTACAAAAGACAACATGATGTTTCTTTATAATGGAAAATTACACTATCAGGAAAGTTAATATCAGACTTTACAATATTATCACTTAGCAGAGGGTAAAGCAGTAGGCACAGGGACCTGATATTAGGAAGCACCTACCCTACATATTATTCCTGCTACAAACGGTAAGATGTTGTCATTACTAGAGTTCTTTATAAGACAAATCCTGTAATCCTTAGTCTTTACTCAGGAAAAAAGCCTCACACTGATTCCAGTGGGACATTTACTCAGCATTGAGTCATAACACACTCACAACGGACTGGCTCCTTTCCTCTGAGATAGGGTGTCAGGGAATGCTAAGGAAAGTACACACTGCAGCACACGGAGCATTACAATGAAATATGTATGGCAATTCACACTGCAGGAAAGTGGAATGAAATTAAGAACAAAAGAACGACCATACTGGTTCAGACCAATGGTCCATCTAGCCCAGTATCCTGTCTCCCGACAGTGGCCAATGCCAGGTGCCCCAGAGAGAATGAACGGAACAGGGAATCATCAAGTGATCCATCCCCGGTCACCCATTCCCAACTTCTGGCAATTGCTTCCTAAACACCTAAATCCTGGGCTATGCCCTGAGTAGATAAACCTTAGGCTATGCTTGGAGTAGCCCTCGTGGTTGTGGTGGGGAAGGATTCCTTTCCCCTGACAACATCCTGCCTCTGTAGGGAAGCTTCACAGCTGCTCTTATGGCTGCAACAGTAACACAGTGGGGAAAGGGAGGAGGAAGGGAACATCAGGGACCTCTGACCTCACCCTCACTTAAGCCGCCCCCCCCCCGGCCCCAGCTGGAGTTTACATTGCACAGGGGTACACCCAGGACATCTATGGGTGCTTCAGGAGAAGGGAAAAGAATCTTCCCTCCAGGCTGCAGAGTGCCATTCTGCAGCACTTATTGCTGCTTTAAGGTTCCAGTAGGCCAGGGAGATGATATGTGCCCAAGGGCCACTTGCACAAGGAGAATAACAGTTGTATGTGCATACTTCCACACATCAGCTGCTCTTGCCATGCCCATAAATTACACCCCCCCACATCAGCCTCGTAGAAATGGGCCCTGTGCCAGACAGGATCTGCTGCAATCCACCCACCATACAAGGAACCATGTGAGTTCCAGAGCTTTCTACAGCCATGCAATAGATGGGGCAAGACTTTCCTCAATAATCATAATAACCAGTGTATAATACACAGTGCATACTAAAAAGTGTCATGAACCATAGCTGTCAAAAGGAACTATTCCCATTAGACAAGTGCTCTGCTAAAAAGTGGATTCTAAGCTCCTTGGGGCAGAGGCTGGTCTTCCTATGCCTAGCACAAAGCACCTAGCACAAAGTCCTGATCAAGCCCTCTGGCACCACTGCAGTACAAATAATAAAGATTATTGTTACTTTAGCTGGGGGAAAGGGGAGACAAAGTAGAGACTGGAAACCAGTGCAGGGACGGTTTTTCAGAGTCCTGTAAAACTAAGAAAACAAAAACAAAGGACAAACTCATACAAGGTAAGTTTTGCTCAAAAAATAGATGCCTGAGTGGAAATTTGTAACTTCATTTGTCAACCCATTTATACACATTTTAGAGCTAAATTTTACCCCCCTCAAAATAGTGGTTTCATTGGAATTGATGATGAACTCTAATGTTGCCATTATAAGAGTTAATTCCAGAGTAACGCTGCCATTCAAAAACAAGTCAATCCACATTCTCGTCTAGATACCCAGCTCAGCAGATTAAATAAGGAGGCTGCTGCTGTTCTGAAGGCCTGGTGTTTATTTACTATTATTAGAGGAAAACAAGTCCAACACGAGTACTGTACTGACATGTAAGACAGTGTTTGAGGGAGAATATTCTCATTTGTTTCAAACAATCTCTCTCTCCTCATATGTGATCTCAGAGATTACAGGATGGGTTCTTACCAGAAAATACCTGTTGCTTTTCTGTGTCTGTCATTCAGCATTACCCTGCTATGAATCATTTTTTAGGATAATGGGACAAGTGATTTGAATCCCACAACATTATTTATTTTGATCCATGCAGTCTTAACACAGCAGAATCAATGTTACCCATGCAATTATGGTGTACTTATTCCATAGATATATACCATATCATTCAAGGTCCCTAAAGTTCTTCTCTTTCCTACTACTGTAACTCTTGTCCAGGCCTTGGTCAGCTCTCATCTGATATAACCTCCTATTTCCTGTTCTCACTGCTTCTTATTTCAACCCCTACAGTCTATTCAAAATGCCACTGCCAAACTTGTTCTTCTCCTGTCACCCTGACCATACCACCCCTTTCACTGGCTTTCCACTGGCATTCATGTCAGATTCAAACTTCGCATCTTTCCCTTCATTCAAGCTGGGCACTGCCTACATCTCTACTCTTATCTCCCACAAAATGTCCCTGTATGTCTTCACCTCTTTGCACTGTCTTCTATGCTTCCCCTTGTGCTTGGAACTCCCTCTTCTTCATCAAATCATCTCCACCACAAAGTAATAAGGGTCAAATCCTGGCCCCATTGAAGTCAGTGGCCAAACTCTCACTGGGGCCAGGAGTTCATGCTAAGTGTCTAATGTAACATTTAAAAGAAAGTGAAATCTACACTTTGTCCATCATCTGGCATGTGTCTGCATTGTTTAACTAATTATGGCCTCAATATTGCAAACACACACCTAAGTAGCTTTAAGTATGTGACCAGTCTCATTGAAATCAATGGGACTGCTTACATGTGTGAAATTATTTGAGTGTTTTCAGGATCAGAGACTTAGACTATTACTCGTGGCAATGACTATCTCTGTGTTTTGTACAGGATCAAACATCCTGATTACGCTTAATAGATAAGAAATAGAGCTATACACTAGGCTAAGATTTTCAAAGCCACCTAGTGGATTTAGACACACAATTCCCATTAATTCCAATGGAAATTGTGCATCTAAATCAGCCTCATTGTGTTATTGTGACTATTATATGTGTGAGCAAAATCCTAAAACTGTGACAGAGTGCTAGGAATCAGCACCTATTGAAGCACTGTGGTCACTGTTTAATCAATTAGGCCTAGGGGATTAAGAAGAGGAGTTCCTGATGTTCTGATTGGGGCTGGGGAGCTAATGAGCTAATTAGCACATTACGGAGACTGGATAAAAGAGCGCAGGAAGGAAGCAAAGGAAGAAGCAAAGCAAGAAAGAGAAGGAGAGGAAGAGTGCAGAAGGAGGAGTCCTCTAGGAGGAGGGAGACAACTTCTCCCCTACCCTTTGTAACAGGGGTAGTAAAGCTGGATAACATAAAATACTGTGACTGCACTAGTATAGAGAAGGTGGTGGAGTAAAACACTTATAAATGAACTGTATGGTGGTATCTACAGGGTGTCCCTCACCTCTGTTTGCCAGAAGCTGGGAATGGGCGACAGGGGATGGATCACTTGATGATTACCTGTTCTGTTCATTCCTTCTGGGGCACCTGGCAATGGCTACTGTCAGAAGACAGGATACTGGGCTAGATGGACCTTTGGTCTCTCCCAGTATGGCCTTTCTTATGACTCTCTGAGCAGCTTATGCAAAGCAAAGAGGATGGGAGAAGTGTGTGCGCCATCAGAGAAATAATTAAACCATACATGCAGTCCATCAAAAGCATAATATTCATTTTCAACTGCAACAAGTTCAACATTAATGATAGTGCAGCAATGTCAAAACCTAACTATCGCTAATGGGGTGTGCTCCAGCTATAGTTAAAGTTACCTAAGCAGTTCCATTTTAAAGGCTGTTCCTTAATTACTGACAACTGTCTCAAACTTTCACTTTCAGGCTGAAATTGTCCAGATCCCGTCTCTGCCTGAAGGCAGAAAGTTAAGCAACAGGTCTGAGAACTAAAAGAGTAAAAAAAATACACTTTTGCCATGATAACATTATTCTTGCACCTCAGTGACCCTGGCTGAGTTATAACCACCTAACAGCACGTGCATGCTTGGTCCATTTTTAATAACATTTAAAAAAAAAATAACAAGCTCGCAAAATTCTAAAGGAAGGGGGCTACACTATACTTTGTATCACACTGTATTTTGTATTGTATTAAAATGGATCAGCATTAACTCCCAGGTTTATTTATCCTAAGAAATCCGCTGGGCTCAGTGGGAACTGTACAGTAGCTGATCCTCCATTTTAGCTCCTCCTGTCTGATATATTACCTTGAGATCTGCAGAGGTCAAAACCCAAGACAGTACCTGAAGAGGGGTTTCTTGGGCATAGCGGGAGCGTGATGAAGATCCGTTGCTCTCTAGTTAAGTCACACTCCCTTGTCCAGTCCCACTGACTCTTGTTCCCCATCATGAGCACAAGGGAAGGGTTACAACTGATCCTATACCATTCCACTTTCAGTATCAGGTTGCTGATAGATTTATGTGTGGACTCTAGTAATTGCATTTGCTTTTCAAATAGGAGCCGTTTATGGAGCTGAAATAAACAAGACCTACTCTTCCCATGGTATTTAACCCTATACATTGCTCACTGAAGCAAAAAAGCTCATGAATAAGCAAAATCTGAAATTGGTTTTGCTAATTCAGTCAGATTTCTGCAGAACCCAAGAGTACAATCCTGGGTGCAGATACGTTCTTGGGGAAGTTACATTGTTTGTTGGCCTGACCAGCTCATGATTGGATATTGCCCCCTGTATGAGACAGAAGGAGCAAAAGTGTTAGTTGCAAAAGCAATTTATTTTCCAATCAGAGCCTGACCCTGCTCTCAGTGAAGCCAGTAGAAATGTAAGTATTCGTAACTTTACAGTTTCTGAAGATTTGTTGGTCACTGCAGCTCTAATGGGAATCTATATTGTTGCTCTTTTCTGGCACAGATGAAGAGAAAATAATTTATTTTTCCAGAATATGCTTACAAGAACAGATCCCATTAGAAACTTGCCCTGGTCAGCTGAAAGCCACAGGCAAAACAAACCAGAAAGAATTATTATTGTCCCTCCTGCCAAAGTTACTGACCGATATGAAGAATTGTAGAGAGCAGGATTTTCCAACGGAAAGTGTGATGAAAACACAGTTCCCTCAGCAGTAACTTAGATAATTTGTGGAGGCTGATTCTCGAAATAGGAGGGAGTTGGTTACAATTTTTTTGCTGACCTGAGCTCCTTCAGGGGGTGGAAGGCGACACCCTGGCACTGGCAGGATAGGAGAACCACATTCTTGACAGAAGCGAGCAAAGGGATCAGATGGGCGAGGAGCTAAGCAATGTGCACACCTAGAAATAACAGCAAACTGGTTGAACATGTTCTCAATTTGTGCTGCTAAATCCTGCAACCTCCTGTAGTGAAACCCAGCGCAGGGAATCAAAGAGCCTAGACTGGTGAGCACTTACTCACACTTACTGTCTGGGACTACTCCTGGGCAAATGCTCACCAACACGAGAAAGGGCTACATACTGGAATTTTAAACCCAATTCCTCCCCCTCCCCATTCTTTGGGATGTCAGATCACTAATTAAGTTGACATCTCACTATAATAAGACATTATCAGTAAGATACAGTAACATTAAAACAATATGACAACAGCAGTCCCCTTTTGTTAACCAATGTCCACACTTACCTTCCTCATTTCAGTTTAATTTAACAGCATTGTCCCTTCAATTGTTAAAGCAATTTCTCTGTGATTCCCCTACCACAAACAGCATGGGGGAAAAAAACACCTTACTTGAGGAAGTCTGTTTCCCTCTGGATTCTCATTGTCTGGGTGCTTGTTAGACTTTTCCTGCTAGACACTGCGGAACTCATGAACTGAAATAAAGATGGTTCTTTAAGGTAGTGAAACATGCACTGTAAAAATATTAATTTGATTATAAATGACTTATTACCTATAGGCTGATCTACACTGAAAAGTTAGATTGGCATAGCTACTTTGGCAAGGGATGTAAGAAACCACACCCCTGACCACTGTAGCTAAGCCAACCTAACTCGCAGAATAGATGCAGCTATGGGAGTGGAAGAGAGCTGTCAATACAGCTGACTTCGTCTGGGGAGGTGGCGTTCCGACACTGACAGAAAAACCCCTTCTCTCAGTCCAGGCTGTGTGTAAGCTGCATTAGTCTCCAAGTACATTTACAGTTTAGAGACTATGCCAGCATAACCCCAAAGTGTAGATGCAGCCAACTCTAATGAAAGGGTTTTTTCCCCATCAGTGTAGGAAGTCCACCTCCCTGAACTAAGTTAAGTACGTTGATGGAGGTATTTTTCCATTGACATAGCTGAGTCTGCGCTTGAGTATAGGTCAGCATAGCTATGTCTGAGGAGTATGTCTTTTCCACACCCCTGACCATTGTAGCTATGTCCACCTAACTTTTCAGTGTAGAACAAGGGCTGGTCTACACTGAAAAGTTAGGTTGACCCAGCTACATCCCCATATGAATGCTTATTGTTCAAGGTAAAACTCACTGCAATTCAGAGGCTTCAGGTAAGGCCTGCTAAACCAGTGAATTTCATCTGTGATCCACAATAAGGACCTCCAGCTCCTGATCAAATAAATGTGAGTCTTACTATTTACTTTAATGAGAGCAGGATCAGATCCTACATTTTAACAATTTCACCTGTATTTAACAAACAGAAACTACTACTGCTGCATGTCTATCAATCACTAACGAGTTAGAAAGAGAAACAGTAAGAGTCAGTCATCAATTATTTGCTCTGCCTCATCAGTCTTTACTGATGGCTGAGTTCTGCTTTGGACGTTCCTTGAATTATGTATTACAGGCCTGTCACCACCAGCTTGTTTAAATCAGTACTGTACAGTATAGGCAGAGAAGTGAACTAGATGGAAAAAGGAGTGAGGATGACTACGAAAGCTTCAAATATTTTTAATTGTTTAGGGCTCAGTTCTCATCCAGTCCTGCATGGCTGTGCAGGAGAGTAAAGGGATCTCAGGCCACCCTGCAGGACTCACTCATCATAAATCATGATCTGGGGGAACAGTAAAGCCCATAGACCTGAGATTGACCCCAGCAAGCTAGTGCATGGGGAGCGGGAAGAGCCCTCAACCTGCACCCTTTATACACCAGCCAGCAACCATGCTGGTTCTGGAAATGGGCCAACCCAACCAAATTCCCCTGCCTCCAACTGGGTGCAAGGCAGGAGTGCTGGAGGAACTGTGATTCATAGGCCTGTCTCTGACTCACAGCTCCTTTCTGGAGCTATTCCCTCACACTGGGCTGAGAGTCAACTCTCAGCCTAGCCCTTATTGTTTCCCCCAGTAACTGTTTAACTTACCTGGGACTGGTGTGTTGGTGGTGATGAGATGGACTTTTCTCCATAACCTTGTGTTTCCAAATGACCATTCACGAACCGTGGCCCTTTCAAAGACTTGTGGACAGTTCTTCTCTCTACCTCCAAGTCTAAAATTACAGGCAAATTTCATCCCATCATTCCTCTATCATGCACTTCAGAAAAACATGAGATTTGGTTAACATTATGCCACATGTAATCCCAGGATCACATCCCAATATCTAAGAACAGTTCTAGCCGTTTTGGAAAAGGTTCTTTGGCAAACAGTTTTCTGGTAGTGGAAATCTATCACAAGTTCCTCACTAACGAAGGGTTTCCTTTTGCATTTTCCCCTAAATTAAGATTTTCTCCTCTCCTAAAACCTCCACCCAAAAGTAAATTAGTGAGAGATGGCATTAGGATCTTATGCTCTTAAGCAGGCTCATTTATCATAGCTATGGAACAATCAGCTTTATTTATAGCATGAATAAAATCTGAGTTAAGTTTTCATTTTTGCCTTGTGGTATAATCCTGCACTCCTTATGCAGGCAAAACTCTGAAGGCCCTCGACACAATTGTGTCTAAGACATCTGAAACTCCCATTAACTTAAATGTTTGTAGCGTTGTTGTGGCTGTGTTGGTCCCAGGATACGAGAAGGTACGAGACAAGACAGGTAAGGTGATAACTATTATTGGACGAACTTCTGTTGGTGGACGGTACAAACTTTCAAGCTTCAAAGAGCTCTTCTTCAGGTCTGGCGAAGGTAACCAGAGTGTCTAAGCTAAATACAAATTGGGACAGATTGTTAAGCATAAGGGGTTCTACAGCACATGGGAACTCACAGAGAATGCTCAGTCTCTGAGATATCTGTGAGATTATCTGCAGTTTCCTGCAGAGAACAGAAAAATACACTCCTACCAACTACTTTCAGTGGGGTTAAGGTCCAATTTGGCTTTAATGCAGTCATACCTTGAAACTCTTGGGCTGTATCATTCCAGCTGGATTTGCTTTCCACATTCACTCCTTTCTTTTTTAATTTTGTGACAGACAGTCCACCTTCCAGCTCCTACGAATACAAAGATTACCTGTCTATAGTCACACATGCACACACCTTAGAACACTGAATTGAAACACGTGCCTGTGCTCAGTCTAGTCATCACTCGCCTCAATTATTGTCGCCTCATCTCCTTCGGCTTCCCTGATAACAATATCATTTCCCTCCAGTATGCCTTAGGTTATGTCTACACTACAGCGCTATTGTAAGGTCTCTCATGTAGCTGCTCTATGCTGATGGGAGAGAGGTCTCCAGTCGGCTTAATTAAACCACCCCCAAAAAGTGGCGCTAGCTATGTTAGCGAGAGAACGTGTCCCACCGACATAGCACTGTCTGCACCAGTGCTTTTGTCAGGGAAACTTCTGTCAGTCACGAGGTGTTTTTTTCACACCCATGACCGACAAAAGTTTTACCAACAAAACTGTGTAGACATAGCCTAAAACACAGATGCTAAAATGATCATCCTTCCCTTACCCTAACTACATGGAAACTCCCCTGAAGGGACTTAGGAGGTGTCCAGGTCTTTGGGTTGGGAAAGAAAAGGTATGGAAGGAGGAGGGTTGTCACTGCACTACCAGACCACCCTCACAGTATAAATTTCTTCCTAACCAATGAGATTTGTACCCCGTGGAGATAGAAAGTGGGTGCAATCACAGCATGTGGTGGAGTGCAAGAACTATAGTAGTGCCAGGCAGTTGCAGTTGGTGGTGGTGGTGTACAAGTGGGACCAGATTTCTTGTGCACATTCCCCCCATGCACACCCAAGCAGCAGGGCACAACCAGGCTCTGAGTAAGAATTTCAAGATTTGGCCCTTTCTGGACTTCTCGTTTTCAGATGGTTAATTTTTCTAATGAGATCAGAACAATCCCAGAGAAAACATTACAGGACACGTTGAAGTGTTATTTCCAAACGAAGTCTCTGTATAAACCTTTCAGTTAAACACAATATTCCCTGAGCATGATGAATGGTAAATGTTGTAAGTTACTAGAAACTGAAACAAAACCATTCTTGCATAATGTCAGCAGCTCATAAGTAAAAGAGATGTATCACAATAGTTTTAATTGGCTGTCCCAATAAAGAACCAACCATTCGAACTTTCATAGATTTCAATACCAGAAAAGGCTGAAAACAACAAAGATGGGCAGATAAAGAAATAAAAGTAATGAAACTCTACAGCTACCTGGATTTTGTCTCTCTGTAATAGAATACAAAATGTTATTGTCAAACAGGGATCTACCATTGCTGTAACTTGCCTGGTTGGAGAGGTCTTTCAGAAAATTCTCATCATTATCTTCATCAGCAAAGAGTATGTTTGGTGGCTCATATTCTACCAGAAATACCTTTGTTACAATGGCACTCTCCCTGCAGTCTCTGAAAGTTAATAATCAAAAGGCTACAGATAGCTAAAGCACAAAATTATGGGTATTATTAGAAAGGAAATCAGTGGTGAAAATGGGTCTTTTATTGAAACTCCTCCTGCTAGCCAGATTACTATTTCAGCAAGCTGCCATGATCCCTTCATACTCCCAATCAATAAGTGCTTTTAAAAAATGATAGGAATTCTATGTATGATAAAAAATTACCAGTTTAAAATGGTAAAAATATGGATAATTTTAATACCTGGTTCCCTTTCACATAAGATATTCCTGATATACCTTAATCCATGTCCTCCTTCTGTCCTTGTTACTGTACAACTCCCTTGTGAGGGGGGAAAAGGTGGTATGCTCCACATTATACATAATGCCACATGGAATGGGAGCACTTACCTCCAAAGCTGAACCACAGTCAGCTTGCCATTCCATACCATTCATTATATGTCATTGCTGACATTTGATACCACAGACATTCACTGTCCATGCCATTCATTTAGCAGGGGATGAAGAGCTGAGAACATGTCTTTTCACAATCACAACAATAAAAAAAAATGTATGGTCTGGACAGCGATACCAAGAACTATATATAAGCCTTGATTTTGCAAGTCCTTGCACAGGGAATGCACGGTAGTTTCACTCCAGGGCAAGTATGAGCAAAGGCAATTTGTCCCTGATCCATGGTTGGGGCCCTAAGCACCACTGCAATACAAGTAATTACTATATAATAATAATAATAAATGTTCTGGCATAGAAGATACTGATGTCCATACAGAGGAATACATGAATATTAATTAGATTGTAAGCTCTTTGGAGTAGGGGCTGTCTTTTTGTTCTGTGTTTATACAGCACCTAACACAATGGGGTTCTGGCCCATGACCGGGACTCCTAGGCACTACAGTAATGCAAATAAATTACAATAATTATAATGCACTATAGACAGTTGCTACTTACTTGGTGACTGCCAGAGCTTTTACTGTTATTTTCCCATCAGGTAATCTGATAGGTCCCTTATACTTAAAAGTGTTATGTTCTCCATAGCCAGGTCTCCTAAAGAGTTCTGGTTTACTTCTATCTAAAGTGTAATATATAGTGACATCAGGAGTATCTGAAAGACATGAATAAGATAATTACCAAAACTGTATTAGAGCCGGTCAAAAATAAGCCTCACTCCTGCAAATGCTTACACATATGCTTAATTTACTCACATGAGCAACATAAGGACGTGAGTAAGGGATTGCAAGATTAGGGCCATAATGTGTGTTTTGGTTTTTTCCCTTTCCCTCTCTCCTCACAAAATTTGGTGACAAAATAATCACAATTTCATTACAGGACATTCATCTTCTCACAAAAAAGTTGCAAAAAGGGTATATGAAAATATGCACAGGTTCTACATGTGGCATGTTCGGATATGAAAAATGATCATGGTTGAAATATAAAAGTTGGAATTTCAAAACTGAGACTCTTGCTAACAGATAGGGCCTTTTCAGTGAAACTGACCCACGCTATTTTCAAGTACCAGTTTTGCAAAATCACAAAACAGAAAATAATCAAATTCTAAGATTTTCATATTTCATTGTGACTATGAAACAGACACAATAGCACAGAAATATAAGGCCCGGATCCTGCAAACACTGACACATTTGAGTTACGTTACACACGAGTAGCCCTATTAGCTTCAACAGGACTAGTCACATGAATGAAATTAAGCATGTGCACGTTTGCAGGATAGAGATGTAAAGGATTAATTTATGCAAGGTATTTATGAAAATAGATACTCATCAAAATCACAATAAAATGGGAACGCAAACACAGTATCAAAAAGTGAGAGTCAAATGACAAAATAAAAAGAACAGGGTTTATAGAACAGATTTAAAGCTGTTGTTTATACCTGATTTTATTTCTACATGTGTATTTGTGTCTATTTCATGTTTAACCTTCCCTGGCAGAGGGAGTCGAAGTGGTATAATTTGAGGCACTGACACTGAACCAGCAGTCATTTTTCTTAGTAGTGATCTGAAAAAATAGCAGATGTTTCTTTTAAAACGTAAGAGTAAAGCAGAAATGAATCTTCATGCAATTTCACACCTCTATTCCACCTCCCTGAAAAAAGAGAACATTAGATGCAGTAAATTGTTAATCCTTATAACAATAACATTCTTATTTGTTTTGCTGTCCATTGAAAATTTTTTCCTATTGAACCCATCTGAGCATGCTAAAAGCTAATCAAAATTTTGACCAGTTCTGCAACTCTGGAATTTTGGACAGAGTGTGAGAAAAGTACCACTACTTTCATTCCAATCTGATCTTCATTGCATGAGTTTAATTGATCTCTGCATACACAGCTGAAACCAGCTTTGCCAAGGTCAGCCCTGTCCATGAGGTGTCAGTGATACATGCCGGATCTGAGTGACAGTTCATGAGATAATCATGAAGAGTGTTGGCCTTGTTTATAATAGATGTGGCTCCATCCATCTAATATCTCATGCAGGAGAAATCAGCTACTTATTTCACTATGTCTATATGAGTGCCTACATGGAACCCAAGATTATTTGCTGAAGAGGACTAAAATAAGGCACTCTCTGCTATTCCTGAGTGGTGTCTCGCCTGCAGTATATTAGGACAAATGATGCTGAACTTGATTTTGTCCTGGTTTGCAATGGCCAGCATTGTGTCAATGAACTTAATTGCGAACAACTGTGCTTAGAGATGATAAAGTGTATAATATAGACAAGCCCCTAATGTAGGTCTTGGGTGGTTATGTTCACAGCCAAAGGCCTTGTCTACACTAGAAAGTTCTGGTTTTACAATCAACTTTCCAACCCCCCTGCATGTCTGTAACATGTCACACATAAAACTACTACCCACTCTGCACAGACAGTCATTCGTTCATGAGAACACTGGGATTGCACCTGTTCTGATCAAGGGTAACTATAGTGTCAGTCTGCACTTCTGTATTGCCTGTACAGACAGCAAGCACTGTTAGAGCAATTTCCAGCAGTGCCATTACTCCTCCCACCAGATACGCCCTGGTGCAGCACATTTGCCAGAATCTGCCACCTCGAGCGCAGGATTAACAGATGGCAGAACCCTTCCGATTGGTTTTCTACCACCCTCAGGTGGCCAGCTGACCACACCGGTTTATTTGAGAAGCTGGATGGCTCTTATGCACCTGCGGGAGGCAGAACCAAAAATGGTAATTCTGTTGGTGCACCGAATAGGTTATTTTACCGCATTCAGAATAAATGCCAAAGCCGGGCAGCCACCCGCAGCCCCTGGCTCTGGTTGTTCTACACGGCTCCCCACGCCCCGGACACCCCCCACCCGGGCTCTGGATCCCCCCGGCCCGCATCAGGTTCCCCGGACTCCGGACCCCCCCCAAACTGCGCCCCGGGCTCTGGATCCCCCCGCCCCGCATCAGGCTCCCGCCCCACTCCAGGCTCTGGACCCCGCCCCCATGAGGCTGCTCCCGCCCCACTCCGGGCTCGCCACCCCGGCTCCCACCCCAGACTCCAATCACCCCCCAGGGGGCTCCCTCCCCGTTCCTCACCCGGCTCCCGTCCCCGTTCCCGTTACTAGAGACGCTGTAACACCGGCAAGAAGGCGGCCCCGGATTGGCCCGCCTCCGGCTGCTCCATGGCAACCGGGTCCCCTCTGTGACGTCATCTCCCCGCGCCCCGGCGTTGGGCGACCTGGCTGGGGTTTGCGCCGCCGGGGCAGTGTTTTGCCCCGCGTCACTGCGGGCTACCCCCCCCCCCCGCCCCTCCGCCCGCCCGGGTCCCGGCTGCCATGGCCGAGGTGAAGGTGAAGCCGGAGGTCCCGGACCCGCTGGAGATAGAGAACAGGTGCGGCTGAGGGGCCGGGGCCGGTCTGTCTGGGTGGGGGTGAGCGGTGCTGGGTGGGGTGCGGGCCCCCAGCGCCTGGGGAGTGGCCTGGGACAGAGCTGGGGGGCGGGGACGGTAGGGGGATGGGCTGAGATGGGGGCAGGGCTGGAGCGCGGTTGGGGTTGGGTTGGGGTTGGGGTTAGGCCTAGGCCTGAGAGGGGTCGTGGTGGGGCTGCGTCTGTGTGTTGTGATCTGACTCTGCTCCTCCTCTTCTCGCCTCCAGGATCATCGAGCTCTGCCACCAGTTCCCTCACGGCATCACCGACCAAGTGATCCAGAATGACATGCCCCACATGGAACCCCAGCAGCGGGCCATGGCTATCAACAGACTGCTCTCCGTGGTAGGGTTCACCTCCCCATCAGTACAGCCCGTTCTGCCGTGCTGGAGGGATCGCACCGCCCTTTCATATGCATGCACGCCATGGACTTCATCAGCCATTACCAGCGTAGAGCAGCTGCAGAGTTGGGCCTTGTGTATTAATCTTCTGCGATCTAGCAAAGCAATATGAGTGCGTTTCTGTTAACGACTGTAACTGCATCTCAGACCTCATTGGTATTGTTCTGTAATATAGGGATAACCTGAAAGAGCCATAGATTTATCTACCGTTATTGAATCCTGTTGGTATCTGCTTTTAGAGGGAGGGTGACATCCTGGCCCCATGGAAGTCAAAGGAAGTTTTGCCATTGACTACAGTGGGGCTAGGATTTCACCCAATGTTTACTAGATTCCAGCTTTTAGGTCAAAGTGTCTGGGATTATCTCATACCTTTTGACGTACTGTAGTTTTAGTTGCACTTATTATTTTAAGACATATGTAACCAATATAACTGAGTGCCATTCATATGCGAGCATGGAACCAACCAACATATTGCCCAAAATGGCGACAATGTTTCCTGCATTTCTCTACAGTAGCGTACTCAGCTTCCCTGTAAGGATTTGAAGTGGTGTTTAACAATTTAGCAGACAATCAGGAAAGTCCAAGCCTTGCTGTTATAGTTAAAGCCTTAATAACAAGACATCTTGAATCTTGCTCTAAAAGTGACCAGACCTGAGTCCTGATGTATAGATGTATATGTCAGAATTGAACTCCAGATGCAAGAAGCCACCACTGAGTGCACCACTCTGCACTCATCTCTCACATGCTTCACGCTTGGCATAGATAGCAGGCGTTCCCTCTGAGCACAGTTATGTGGCACATGGGAAGAGCATTCTTTGAGATAACTGGGATCATAGAGTATTTAGGGTTTCCACCTGTAAATTAATTGGCAGGCAATGTAGAAAATTATGCACTGGCGTAGTATGCTTCTGTCAGTTTGCTCTATCTAAAAAGATAGATCTTCAAAGTTAGTCCAGGTTAGACCATGTTGCACTTTTCCTGCCTTGAGGTAACAGATATAGGTAATCATGGCAAAGCCTGCCACCATCTCTTGGCCAGCTGAAGATGAAAGAATGTGTTCTTACTCACAGCTGTTATGTGGGATTCTGGGAATGATGAGGAGGAGAATCTAGCAGCATCCTGAGAATGTGAATTATTCTGACAGTAGGTGGGTAAATTCACTCAACTGAAGGAACTGTCACAATTTTTACTGCAGTTTAGAATGCTTTCTCATACCATATGTTTCACCTCCATCTTACCTGAGCCGAAGTAATTTTTTTTTACATTGACTTATGTTTTCAAGCTAACTGTTGGCTATGTAAATGAGCAATTAAAAAAATGATTCAATGGACATGTTACTGCAGGCTGAGAGAGGTGCATGTTGGAGCTTTACATCCTTTGTGCCGTGTTGGAAGATGAAAGAGTAGATTTCTACATTTTAGTTAATGACACGTGTTGCAGAAAGAGACCAGGAGCAATGTCAATAACCTGTAGCAGCTGGATGATAAATGAACAGAATATTTCCTGAGCAGAGCTGTCTAAAATGTCCTAGTGTTTCCAAAGGATGAAAATGTATTTGGGTCTGTTTTTTATTTAGGCAAAATTAAATGAGATTTCATGTTTAAAAGGTAAATGTCAAGCTCTTAATAATAGTATTTGTGCCTGTCTCTTTCAGGGACAGCTAGACCTTCTCAGGAGCAACACTGGCCTTCTCTACAGGATCAAAGAGTCTCAAAATGCTGGGTAAGCTTTATTTTGTTGAAGGGACAGTCATTTGATCATAGTTCTCATGCACTCTCCCAGTGCAATCATGGTGATGGTAGTAATCATCAAGTGTTATTCACCCATTCATTCCAAGATGGCACATTTATTTACTTTGGGCCCCATCTTGTAAATGCTCTTGGAGGTCATGCTTCCCACTGTGAATAGTTGCATTGAAGTGGGATTACATGGTGTGGGAAGCCCTATTGCTGGTAGTAAAGCCCCCCATCAGGTGATCTGATCCATGCAGGCAGACCTGTATGCCCACGTGGAGTCCCACTGAAATCAGTGGAGCTCTCCTGTGGGTCCAGGGGTCTGCCTAGATGGAGCAGAGAGCAGGATCAGGCCCTATATTTGTAACAGTCATCCAAACCAAAGTATATTACTCTGTATACTAAATGGGAGTTTTATTTGGTTCATAAAATGTGCCTGTACAAAACTGAGTAAAGACATACTCTGTTTGCTTCAAAGAAGGAAAATCCCCCAAACCTAACAGTCCTCCCCACTCCACCACCACTCTCAAATGCTTCAAAAAAGAGATTAACCTCCCACTGTGGCCTGGAGCTTGGCAGAATCAGGCTGTCTTAGACCAGTGGGGAAAGCAAACTTCAGAGCTGAGAGCACTTTGCTGCACCTTCCCAGATGTTCCATCCAGGGGCTGCTTATTTTGGGTAAGATTTTATTCGGGATTGAGCTACTGCAGTTGTAGGTGAGCAATTGGTGGTCGTGGTAGTGGCGGGGAAACCAGAGTACTGCACCAACAAAATGCTGACAGTTACTTTGGCTGACTTGCCATGACATGTAAGAAATGACAAAAGCTGTCTGTAATAACAAGGAACTGCAGTAACCAGCTAGTGCCAGCTGCTTTCTTTTTGTGTAATTGAATTCATTTTATAGTTTTGCTTTCCACAGTTTAAAACAAATCTAGTTTACTTCTATCCAACCTGCTGGACATTCACAATAACTAACTCCTTTCCCTTTTGTAATCTGTCCTTTACAGTAAAATGAAGGGATCTGACAATCAAGAGAAGCTGGTCTATCAAATTATAGAGGATGCAGCCAATAAAGGTGACTTATTCAAGGGCTATTATAATTTTATTCATGACTCGTTGCTTAGCATGTATTTGGGGAAAACAGTGTGTACTATTTCTCAATGCTCAAGAATTAAAGGCATGGTAATAAACAACCAAAGCATTATTAACTCTAGCTTCTTTACTATAGTTGTTTTAAAGGCATCTGTTTGAGGTATTACATGCTTAACTAATCACTAAAAATAAACAAGTAAAGTATCAATATCCACATTAGGACTTGAGTCAATTCCTCTCCCAGCTCCTTCTGTGACTAAAAAGTACAAATTCCCTATAAAATACCCTCCCCGGCTGGACTGTTTCATATCCCAAACTCTCTGAGAGAGCCTAGGAAATCAAATGAGCCTTGCAGCATATGAAGGCCAAGAAACTGGGATTCTGTCAGACTGAGGAGTGAAGGGATGAGAGTTCCAGAACCAAGGGGCCCTCAGAAAAAATGTTTTCCCCATTTTTTGGCCAAGTCTGTTGACAAAATAGAACTCACCTGTATGAGCTCTCAGAGCAGGCAAGTTTGTGTTATAACAACTGTAGGGAGATGTTTGAATAATACGCTACACAGTGCATCCTATTTAGGTAGCGCTCAAGCAACATTGTGATGCGAATTCTGAATCGGAAAGGAACAGCTCGAGACTTGGCTTGAACATAAGAACAAATGTAATGTGCCTGAGACTTGTAATGCTCTGTTCATATTCATTTGAATTCAGCTTTCCTTTTTTCATTTTAAACAGGTATTTGGAGCAGGGATATTAGATACAAAAGTAATCTACCTTTAACAGAGATCAACAAGATACTGAAAAACTTGGAGAGCAAGAAACTTATTAAAGCTGTTAAGTCTGTGGCAGTGAGTAATCTATAGTTTTAAATACTTGAAATACTGTATATACTGCAAAGTATGTTTGTTAGAGCAGGTGACTGGCAGTCAAGAAACTTGGATTATTCTCCCAGCTATGTCACTGACTCTCTGACACCTTGAGAAGATCACTTAACTTCTCTGTACCTCAGTTTGCTCCTCTATAAAATGGAGCCAATACTTTAACTATGTTGTAAAGCACTGATGGCCTCAGATATAAGGCACTATCTAAGTGCAAATATTAGAGAAGAGTAGAGGTGCAATAACTTTAGCAAAGAGTTGCTGGTATCCTTTATTCAAAACAGTAGGAATCATAATAACCCTTATCACAATTGTCTCTCCTGCTATTAGGAGTGCACTGCTTAGGCCAAACTAAAACTTCTGTGCTTTGCTCTTTCCAGTCTATCCCACAGCCAAAATTTTCTTTGGACATAATTTCTCTTAAGTGGGGGAGAGTTTTTAACCTGCTGATTATTATAACTGTGATTCAGGAAAACATTCCTATTCAGGACAAACTTAAAAGACATGCCTAAGTGCTTTCCTGAATCAAAGCCTATACTAATAACATGACTTCAATGGAGTTGAAAAAGCATCTAACCCAGTTTATAAATACTTGATTTGGAATATGTAAGCCATTTATGAGATGGCTTTGTGAAGTGCCTTCACCCTTCATTTATTGCAGAATCCAGGGGCTTTATTGGGGGGCTGCTGCATGTTCTGAGCTTTTTTCATCTCTTGCCATAGTTAATGAAGCTTCAGAAAGGCTCACTTTCAAATGTGTTCATTAGGCACTTGTGCTTTAGTGCAGTGTTGCTACAGCCTTCGTGTCAGTCCCAGGATATTAGAGAGACAAGGTGGGTTAGGTAATACATTTTACTGGACCAACTTTTGTTGGTGAGAGAGAGAGAGAGAGAGAGAAGCTTTCAAGCTACACAGAGCTCTATGTGAGCTCTGTGTAGCTTGAAAGCTTCTCTCTCTCGCCATCAGAAGTTAGTCCAGTAAAATATATTACCTAACCTACCTTGTCTTTCTAACTTGTTTAGTGTAATAAAACCCCTTTCCGGTTCATAGTACTGAATTCATGTTCACCATCCTGTGCAAAAGCTTGGGTACCGCTTATTGCCTACAGCATAATACATTGCTCTGGAATTACCAGAGCAAGATTTATAATTTACGGCTAAAGGTACATGTTTATATTTAAAAATCTTAAGATTAACTTCTCTAATTTAAAGATGCCATTGTATAACTTCAAAAGTTAACCCTCTGAAGTTTCATAGCCCCACTGTATTGTATGTGTAAAGTCACCTGACTCTGTATTTCATCTCAGACAATGTCCTGTTGTAGCTGTTATGAGTCAAAAAGCAGAATAATGAGTGTCCTTTCCACAACGAGTAAACTCTCAGAAGTGATTTTAAAATGGAAGCTGATTTAACTGGGAATGTTTATAGCGGGCATTTTGGCTATGTCTAGGACTAGTTCTGCATTAAACAATTTTAAAAGCGGTTTCTCATCCCCTTTAGACTAGGTCATCAGGCATGCTTAATCATCATCCTATTATAGGAGGGAGAGCTGAACCACATTCTGACCTGAAGGAGGGCCAAAACCAGGCTCAGAACTTGGAAGGACATCAGATAACAGGCTAAATTCAGATCTTTTGCAGCTTCATTGAAATGAAGTTGTAGCGATTCACACCCAAGCCTGAATCTGTCCCATTTTCTTTAAAGCCCTTTATCTTTGTGTAGTTTTGTTTCCCTTTTCCAACCCTGCTCCATAAAACAGGTTTGAGAGTCAGAATCCAAAAATACGACGTCCTCTTTAACCCCGGTATTCTTGGCGTGCAGATAGTGCTCCTAATGGTTTGCTGCAGCTATGCACTTCCCATGTTTCGGGGCACATGGCACTACATGGATTGTTCCTATGCTTGTTTAAATGAAATTTTCCTTTCATGGAAGATTTTCAGCTATTAAAAAAAAGTGTGTATTGTTCAATAGGCCTCAAAGAAGAAGGTGTACATGTTGTATAATCTGCAGCCTGACCGGTCCGTGACTGGTGGGGCCTGGTACAGCGACCAAGACTTTGAATCTGAATTTGTGGAGGTGTTGAACCAACAGTGTTGTAAATTCTTACAGACTAAGGTGAGGGATTGCTACAGATTAACCCATCTTTGATTGTTTTTACAAGTAATTGCTTTTCCTTTAAAAACTGGTGGAAGAAAAGTTTGTATACAGTTGTTAATATAAAAATAGGTGGATTTTGTTATGTAGTTGCTGGACCATAATTCTTTATTGGCATTTTTCTAATTTAATTGCCGCTGCAAATGCATGCAATGGATCATTCACCTTAATAAACCCATAATTTGTACTTCTAAACTTTTAAAAGAAAAGAAGCATCATTCCCCCAGATTCATATCTCAAACTGAGTATTGAAGAATGTAGGAACAAATTAGGAAAGGTCAGCTTTCCCATACTACCTCAGCTGTGCAAAAAAGTTGTCGGCCCTGATTATTGTGGACTGTGCCTAGAAAGTGTTACTCCCTGTCCATGCTACAGGGAAAGCCCAACCTCCATCCTCTGAGTCCTAGTCAGATCGTGTCAATTTCCCTTTCCCTCCAAAATATACATTACAGGCCACTGGCTATGGCTGAGGTTTTTCCATAGTCGGGAAACTCAGAATGATGGTGCCTACGTTCTAACTCCTCATGTCAATATAGTGTTTCATGTTACTGTATATAGTGTTAACTTGTAATTTGCCACTTACTGTTCATTGTGCAATATATATCTAGGATTATTCCATTTGTTGACAATCATCTGCTTAAAACAGCAGTGGGGAACCTTTTTCCTATCAGGGGCCATTGATCCCCAGAAAAAATCAATTGTGGGCCACACACAGCCCCGCTGGTGGTGGGGAAGGTGGGCGCAAAGGCTCTGGGCTTCCCCTAGGGTTGCCAACTTTCTAATTGCACAAAACCGAACACCCCCCACACTTCTTTTAGACCCCGCCCTACACTCACTGAAGCCCCCCTCCCTCAGTTGCTCACTCTCCTCCACCCTCACTCATTTTCACTGGGCTGGGGTAGGGGGTTGGAGTGCGGGTGGGGGTGAGGTCTCCAGCTGGAGGTGTGGGCTCTGGGGTGGGGCCAGAAATGAGGGGTTCATGGTGTGAGAGAGGGCTCTGGGATGGGGACAGGTGGTTTGGAGTGCGGGAGCGGGCTCAGCATTGGGGCAGGGGTTTGGGGCGCGGGCTCCAGCCAGGCAGTGCTTGCTTCAGGCAGCTCCTGGTCGGCGGCGCAGCGGGCCTAAGGCAGGCTCCCTGCCTGTCCTGGCTCCGCGCTGCTCCTGGAAGCAGCTGCTGTGTCCAGCCCCTAGACAGAGGCGCAGCCAGGTGGCTCTGTGCAGTGTGCACTGCAGGCACTGACCCCGCAGCTCCCGCTGGCCACGGTTCCTGGCCAATGGGAGCTGCGGAGCCAGCACTGGGGGTGGGGGCAGCACATGGAGCTTCCCTGATCACCCCTGTGCCTAGGGGCCGCAGGGACATGCCGTCCGCCTTGGGAGATGTGCGGAGCCAGGACCGGCAGGGAGCCTGCCTTAGCCCCGCTGTGCCACCAACTGGACTTTTTTAATGGCCTGGCAACCCTAGTTTCCCCCCGCAGCGGGCTGAGCTGGTGCTCGCAGCTCCAGCCCCGCGGGGCAGTGTGGAGGCTCAGGGTTTCTTGCCCATGGCGCCAAGACTTGCCACGGGCTGGATGAAATTAAGCAGGGGGCCAGATTCCCACCCCGGCTTAAAACTTGGGAGAGATTGTCTGGAAATTGCCTCTATAGTGGTTTAAAAGCAGCTTGTTGTATACCTAGAGACATTCTCTTCACAGGGAGCACTGACTGCGTATGTCACACTCTCCCCTCCATGCTTCCCCAGGCAGAAGCAGCTCGCGACAGCAAACAGAACCCTATGATACAGAGAAACAGTTCGTTTGCATCATCCCATGAGGTGTGGAAATACATTTGCGAGCTGGGCATCAGTAAGGTCAGAATGGCGTTTAACTTACCACCTTTCAAGTTGCTGCCGAATGGCTAGCATTTGGAATTGGGCCCTAAGTCCTAATTTTGGTGCCTGACTTGATGCATCCAAGTTTGCACATTGGGGTCTTATATTGCAGTGTGTATGAAGTAGGGGGTTTGTGCTGCATTACAGCTCAGAGCCAGTATAGTCTGGGATTTCCAAAGGCACCTAAGGGAGTTAGGCATCCAGTGCCCAGTCATTGCGAGTTGGGACCCATTTTCTTTTGGCAATCCCAGCCATAGGGAATTTTATAATTGCTCTGTTGGAATTTCCCTATAAACATAAACTGAGATTCTTGAAGTCAGCTAGGAATTTAGCCACACAATTTTAATGGGAGATGTGTAACAAATTCCTAGCTGCCTTCGAAAAGCTCCATCATAATATGTAAGAGCAAGAAAACAGCCATGGGTTCGCTGTTAAGTGAAGATCTGGCACAGCCCTGGTCAAGCTTCCCCTGCTGGCCACTCACCAGGCTGCTGTGTTTGGACTCACGCTGGATCTGTGTGCTCTAAAGCTCCCATTGCTCACTGGGTAGGCTCTGGTTTAGCTGCGCTCTCTGGCTGTGGCCTCTCTGGCACCCTTCCTGGGTGCAGACTCTGTCTGGTGCCCTTTCTGGAAGTGGGACCCCATGGCCCTGCTGTCCTGGCCCTAGGACCGGTGCTGACCCCCGAGATATCTCAGTTGCTTTAGCATGCCCATTCCCAGAGCTTTTGTTTTGTGAACACTCTCTAGTTTACAGGTGTCACCTTCAGGGACACATGATAGTTGAAGCGACTAGACACAGACTTTGTAAAAGGACTTCTAAAAACAGTCGCTCTGCTTTAGACAGCATGGACTATACAGACCCATAACAACAACAAATGCCTGTGTGCCATTCCCTGCCTCAGTTTCCTCACCACTCTTGAGAGTTCTATGGGATTTGGATCAGTGTCTCTTCAGGGTCCAAGTGCTCTCTGTTGAACTGCAATCCTCCAGCTCAAGGCTTCTCTAAATCATGGTGTGTGTGTTTCTCTCTCTCCTCTTCAATCAGTGTCCTTCAGCTCCAGCTGATCTGATAGTCAACAAGATTCCCTCTAGCTTATGACACCTGGCCCTTTATTCCTCTGTCTCCCTCTAAGTCCTCCTTCAACTTCTCACCCTTGTGTTTTTAAGCTTCTGCCCTGATACCTCTCTTTGTCCCCTTTCTGGGGATTTTCCGCTCCTTGAAACCTTAACTGTATGCAGACAAGTGAGAAAAGTTGTTTCTCTGAGGATACAGCCATCCTGTTCTGTTTGGGCAAGATTATATTCAGGTGTTGATGGTCTCTAAAGGCCATCCTAGTCAGCAATAGAGACTTGGCACTCCTCCCTGTTTCCTTAGAGGCACGAACATCACAATGATAATCATAAGGGCTTAAACATTATGATTGAACATTAGTTCATAATCTCAAACAGAATTCATAACCTGTGCTTAGATATCCCAAATCATCAGAGGGTTATTGCATTGTATCTGAATTGTTGCAGACACTTGAGGAGTATGGGTGAATTCCACTTGGCAAATGTATCTGAAAGCCCAGCATTATTTTAAAAGAACTGTAAGAAAAACAGTGAAAACCTCACTCTCTTTGCTCTCCCCTTTTCCGCATAACTGCCATTCAGTATCCATGATTCAGTGAATTCTGTGCCTGTATCAAGGCTACACCAGACCTCTAAAGCCTTAGCAATGAGGGATGAATGTCATCATTCATAAATGAGAGTTTATTTTCCTTTTTGCAGGAGTTATTGCTACACCTTTTCTCTAGTTGTTACCAATATCTTTTGTTATATTTTTACAAAATTGCCTTTAGGTCGAATTGTCAATGGAGGATATCGAAACTATTTTAAACACACTAATATACGATGGAAAGGTGGAGATGACCATCATTGCTGCAAAAGAAGGGACAGTTGGCAGTGTGGATGGACACATGAAATTGTACAGATCTGTCAATCCTATCATCCAACCCACGGGGTTAATCCGAACACCCTGTGGACTCTGCCCAGTAAGTTACTGATTGTGTATGTGGAGGAAGAAGTACTTACTAATGTAGACCGGGGTCCGG
Organism: Chelonia mydas; assembly: GCF_015237465.2. Classification (NCBI taxonomy): domain Eukaryota; kingdom Metazoa; phylum Chordata; order Testudines; family Cheloniidae; genus Chelonia; species Chelonia mydas. Next base: position 197,410,721 of record NC_057851.1, read on the forward strand.
CAAACACTTAGTCACGTGCTTAACGTTACACACAGGAGTAGTCCCATTGACTTCAAAAAGTCAGTGGAGGTACAAATGCCTTGGCTATGGAGTAAATAAAAGACCGATACTTTTATTTAGCCCATGATGTTTCCTATTTAAACACTGCATCTCATCCCTTGATCGCATGGTAAAAGGACACTGTTAAGTCAAACATGCTCCAAAATGTAGTCTTTTTATAAACAAATGTCTGGGAGATCTAAGACCAGTAGAAACTGTTTTAATAATTTTTTGTTTTCTTGGATTTTTAATTTCAACGGGAAGCTTATACACGCACATGTCCCAGCTGAGTGACAGCCCAACCCTTGTTGCATTGTTATAATGCATGGGAACCAAAAAGAAATACTACCTGGTTTATTTTCACTGTCCAAGATCAGAAATACAAAAAGCCTTGCAATAAGAAAGCAGAAATAAACACTAAATGGTTCTAACGCTCTTAGCTGTAATAATCAAAGGCGTTGAAAACGTGAGTAGGAAATGTTTTCAAACCAGGGTTTTAACCGGGCAATGTCCATTTAGCTTTTTTCAAGCCCCTCTCTCATTTTTAACATCTTTACCCTCATCCAACTCATTTATTAGTATAATGTGTGAATGGAGTTTTTACAATGGGCTGTTTGTATTGATGTAATGATTTCTTGCACATCAAAGCCCCAGCATAGCTGTTGATTATTCCTGTTCTTTGCAATGGCACTGTGGTCTTGCCTAGTGGATACGGAACTGAATGGGGAGTCATAAAACAGGTTCTAATCCCAGCGCTGTTCCACTGTTGTATGCCCTTCGGCAAGTTATTTCACCTCTTTGTAACCCTTTGTCTTGTCTGCTAATTTATAAACTGTCCAAGGCCGGGACAGTCAATCACTGTGTGTACAGTCCCTAGGACAGTGGGGCCCTGATCCTGAGTGGGGCCTCTGGTGCTAGTGTAATATAAATAATAATCTCTATCAGGGTTGGGATTAGATGATCTCCTGGATCCCAGTCTTGTGTTCATTTTACTCCTCCCTGGAGCAAACAGTTCAGTTTTTTACTTCCAATTGTGTTGTGCTCACCACATGTAAGGAAGTCTACTTACACCTGGTTTCATTTTACCACAGGTCTTTGATGATTGCCATGAAGGTGGTGAGATTTCTCCATCAAACTGCATTTATATGGCAGAGTGGCTAGAATTTTGATGGCAAGATAAGAACCATGGATCGTACCACTCTTTGCAGCCTACCTTGATGAACCAATTGGCTTTTTAATCGTGGACTCGGGTTTTTTTGTGAGCGACTTCAGGACATGACGTTAATTTTTTTTAATTACATGCAGAGAAGCAACACATCGGTTTGTTAGCCGTCCTGATAATGGACCAAAAGTGATGCACTACTTGAGGTCAGGTCATTGATGGCAACCTATCCTCATTCTCGCACCAAAAAGGCATAGTGACTTGACAAACATGACAACAGGACTGGGATGTAATAGAAAATCTTGGAGGGTTATGTATAGCTCTGTACTGAAGGTTATATTTTGAACATGAGAAAAGAAGTCACTAGCTCTGATCTTTACAAAAAACTCTGATGTTCAAAGTGGTAATACTGAGCAGAGAGCGCAGTCCTAAAGGCAGCACCTTACTCCAGTGGTAACAAAAGTCTGGTTGGAGACAAATGTTGCATAACAAAGGCTCGAGGACATTGGAAAGCATCACTCATTGATTCTTCCTTCTCCTCCTCTAGTGTTATAAATAAAACGCTATTTTAATATCAACAGGTATATTTGGTCTTTGTTTTCTTCATTACTTCTATTACAGTAGGACAATGGAACAGACTGCCTCGGGAGATTGTGGAAGCTTCTTCACTGGAGGTTTTCAAAAGGAGGCTGGATCGCCATCTGTTTCGGATGATTTAGACACACCAAATCCTGCATCTTGACTGGGGGTTAGATTAGGTGACTCTTGCGGTCCCTTCTAGCCCTATGATTCTACACTAGAACCTGGCTGTGGGTACCCAGGATTGAGGGTCATTTAAGATTTTCATTTCACTCAACGAACAGCCAGAGAGATAATTTGTTAATCTTTGTCCGTGCATTCTGGGGATTAAAATCACATAACTGAGAGATAAGGCAAAGTCTTTGAATAGAATAACAGTGAGATTTTAAAAAATCTCCACCACCTAGTCTTACAGGTAGGAGAGTGTATTTCACATCGCTGGGTTACCATGGATTAATGTAAAATCACATCCTCCAGAAATTTACACACATCCTTTAGCAAAGGCTTCTCTGTGGGATTGGGACAGAACTAGAAATAAGATCTTTTCCTTCGCCAATGACACCCATTGCAAATGATCCAGCTCTTCACCCAAATCACGAACCAAAGATTGGGAGAGCCACGGAATACTCACAATTGGCCAGCTATTCAGTAAAGAAACTTTTCTAACTTCTTTAGAGATGTTGTCATGATGGCTTTGTTTCTGATCTTTACATAGGGGCAAGGGAGATGGGGGTGCAGATGGTGTTCTCATCGATCCTTTTGGCCAAGGGGAGGGGCCCAGGCACAGACATTCACACCCTGGTGGTGAACACATGGCTCCACAGATGGTGTTGCCAGGACGACTGGCTTCCTTGACCGCAGGATGCTGTTCTGAGAAGGACTGTTGAACAAAGATGGAGTCCACCTATCAAGGAAAGGGAAGAGTATCTTTAGATGCAGATCTGCTAATCTAGTGGGGCAGCAGACAAAAGCCCACAGGTGAGTCTGTAACATGGAGACCTGGGTGAAGGGTTGGCATCTGGGGAACATGGGCAATCAAAGCTGGGACAAAGGAGAGTCTAGAGGGAATACAGAGGGGAAATCTAATGAACATCTTAAAGGTCTTGTATACTAATTGTATACTAATGCAAAAAGTAAGGGGATTAAACAGGAAGAACTAGAAATACTAGTGAATAATCACAATTATGACATAGTTGACATCAGAGATTTGCTGGCATAATTTACATGACTGGAATATTGGTCTAGAAGGGTACAGCTTGTTGAGGAAGGACAGGCAGGGGATAAAAGGTACCTAAAGATATACAAGGCACTTGCCCTGAGGCCGAGACAGAAGTGGGAGGCAGACCTATTGAAAGTCTGGATCATGACCAAAGGGGGTAAAAAACAAGGGTGATGTCATTGTAGGGGTCTACTATAGACCCCCTAAGCAGGAAGGAGAGGTGGACGAGGCTTTTATTAAACTAACAGTCATCTAAAGCACAGGACTTGGTGATGATGGGGGACTTCAACTACCCAGACCTCTGTTGGGAAAACAATACAGCAGGGCACAGATTATCCAACAAGTTCATTTTTTATTACAGAAGGTGGAGAAAGCGAGTAGGGGAGAGGCTGTTCTAGATTTGATTCTGACAAATAGGGAGGAACTGGTTGAGAATTTGAAAGTGGAAGGCAGCATGGGTGAAAGTGATCATAAAATGATGAGTTCATGATTCTAAGGAATGGTAAGAGGGAAAACAGCAAAATAAAGACAATGGACTTCAAGAGGGCAGACTTTAGCAAACTCAGAATTGGTAGGTAAGTTCCTGTGGCAAGCAAGTCTAAGGGGGAAAACGAGGTCAGGAGAGTTGGCAGTTTTTTAAAGAGATGTTACTAAGGGCATGAGCAAGCTATCCCAATGTGTAGGAAAGATAGGAAGTATGGTAAGAGGCCACCTGGCTTAGCCAGGAGATCTTCAATGACCCGAAACTCAAAAGTCATACAAAAAGTGGACGCTAGGTCAAATTACAAAGGATGGATATAAAAAGCTAACACATGCAAATAGGGACAAAATTAGAAAGGCCAAGGCATAAAAGGAGATTAAACATGCTAGGTGCACAAAGGGTAACAAGAAAACATTTTACAAATACATTAGAAACAAGAGGAAGACCAGGGAGGGTGGACCCATTATTCAGCGGCAAGAGAGAGATAATAACTGAAAAGAAGCAATGGCCAAAGTGTTAAATGCCTTGGGAGGAGAGGGGGTGTGTTTGTTTGCTTTTTTATTTTCCCCACCAAAAAGGTTAGCAGTGAATTTGATCAGACTAACACCGTGAACATACATGAGTATAAATGGGGTAGGATTTGAGGCTAACATAGGAAAAGAACAAGAATTTAGTTAGACGTCTTCAAGTCAGCAGGGCCTGATAAAATACATCCTAGAATACTTAGGGGATTGTCTGAAGGGATCACTAAGCCACTAACAATTATCTTTGAGAACTTATGGAGGATGGGAGAGATCCCAGAGGACTGGAAAAAAGGCAAATATAGTTCCTTCCGATCTATAAAAAGGGGAATAAGGACAACCCAGGGAATTATAGACCAGTCCTCTTACCTTTGGTACTGGGAAAGATAATTAATTATTTGCTCCATCAATCAATTTGTAAGCACCTATAAGATAATAGGGTGATAAGTAACAGTCAAGAACAAATCATAACAAACCAACCTAACCACATTCTTTGACAGGGTAACAAGCCTTGTGGAGGCAGGGGAAGCAGTGGATGTGATATCTGTTTTAGTAAGGCTTTTGATGCTGTCTCACATGACCTTCTCATAAGCAAATTATGGAAATATAGCCTGCCTAGACAAATCTGCTATCAGGTGGGTGCACAACCAAGTGGAAAACTGTGCTCCGAGAGCAGTTCTCAATGGTTCACAGTCCAGCTGGAAGGGCATATTGACTGGGATCCCACAGGGATCTGTCCTAAATCTGGTTCTTTCAAGATCTTCATAAATGATTTAAATAATGGCATAAACAGCATGCTTTTATAAAGTTTGTGGATGATACCAAACTGAGAGGGGTTAGAGGTGCTTTGGAGGACAGGACTAGAATTCAAAATGATCTTGACAAATGAGAGAAATGCTCTGAAATAAATAAGATGAAATTCAATAAGGACAAATGCAAAGTATTTAGGAAGGAACAATCAATTGCACAAATACAACACGGGAAATGACCACCTAGAAAGGAGTACGGCGGAAAGGGATCTGGAGGTTAGAGTGGATCACAAACTAAATATGAGTAAACAGTGTAAAACGCTTGCAAAAAAAAATCATCGTTCTGGGCTGTATTAGCAGGAGTGTAAGCAAGACACGGGAAGCAATTCTTCCACTCTACTCTGCACTGACAAGGACTCTGCTGGAGAAAATGTGACCTAGGACAATAAAGATTAAAAAAACTGGGTTGTTTAATCTGGAGAAGAGAAGACTAGGTGGGGGAGAGGGGAACGTAACAATCTTCAAATATGTAAAGGTTGTTATAAAGAGGAGGGTGACAAATTGTTCTCTGTATTCACTGAGGATAGGCAGTGGGCTTAAATTGCACAAAGGATGGTTTAGGTTGGACATTAGGAAAAACTTCCTAATTGTCAGGGTGGTTAAGCTCTGGAATAAATTGCCCAGGGAGGTTGTGAAATCTCCATCACTGGAGGTTTTTAAGAGCAGGTTAGACAAACACCTGTCAGGGATGGTTTAGATAATACTTAGCCTTGCTTCAGTGCAGGCCCTGAGCAATGTAACAAGGTTGATCTAATTTTTAAGAGTAGACCAGATCACAGTTGCAGCGCTACATCTTTTAATAGTAATTTCAAGAGGAGCAAGTTTCCAGGCAGATGAGCTGTGATATAGTGGAGGGATACTTATCTTTCAGACTAATTAGTCCTCACCTCAGGGTGTTGAGAGGATAACAGGAATGCTGATTCAGGAAACCTGAGCTACTCTAATCCTTGCTTGAGGATCCATTGTCTACTCACAGAAAGATAATTAGCATTAAAGTACAAGGGAGAGACTTTTTGTTCTGTGTTTGTGCAGCTCCTAGCACAATGGGGTCTAGTGAGTAGGGCAATGAAAGGGGAATCATAAGACTGGAGTCTCATGACTTCCAGCTTGCCATTTCTGCTATGTACGCTTGTGCAAGTTATTTCACCTCTCTGTACCCTTTGTCATGTCTACTCAGGTTAACTGTTCAAGGTAGATTGTGAATGACCAGTGGGGTCCTGGTCTGAGACTGGGCCTCCTGCAATGAAAGGTTTTTTCAAACTAGAGCTAGAAACTGATTTGCCAAGAAATAACAAGTACCAGAAGCTGAAATTTCAGCATATCCTTGTTATGTGCGCAATATTATGGATGGATGGCACTGGAAATGAGAGAGACCTCCTGCTATGTGAATGTATTTGGAAGTTTAGAGCACATCACCAATGAAGAACTGGTTTATTAAGCAGTTCAAGTTGGCATCTGTCTACCTGTGTCTCTAAAGTGCCTTGTACAATGGGGCCCTGATTCTCATGGGAACCCTGGGGTGCTACTAATTTTACTTTACTGTCTCTGAAATCAAACTCCTGCTGGGTGTAGCAAAAATGTGTTTCAGTAAATAAAGAACAAGCTTTCTATCATTTGGGCCTTTCTGAACTTGGTTTATGTTGCCTCCACTGTCTACCTCAGGAGAGACGGCAAACTCAGAATAAACACTGTCAGTTTTCTTTTTCAAATTAGAATCATAGAATATCAGGGTTGGAAGGGACCTCAGGAGGTCATCTAGTCCAACCCCCTGCTCAAAGCAGGACCAATCCCCAATTTTTGCCCCTGATCCCTAAATGGCCCCCTCAAGGATTGAACTCTCAACCCTGGGTTTAGCACGCCAATGCTCAAACCACTGAGCTATCCCTCTTTCAGTTTCCTTGGTCTGACTGAGAAGATGGACTCCAGTGTGGCAGTGTATGGCTGTGCTTGCATTCACTAGTGGTTTATAATTATATGGTAAAAATGAGAAACTGAAAAATAGTGAGCGGTGACACTTTTTTGCATTTTTATGTCTGATTTTGTAAGAAAATAGTCGTTAAGTGAGGTGTAACTTGGGGGTACCCAACACAAATCAGACTCCTGAAAAGGGCTACAGTAGTCTGGAAAGGTTGAGAGACACTGGTTTAGAGGGAACCACGATTCTGGATTTTGTACTGAAAATGGAATATCTTAATCATATAAACTTTAGATCTTTGAGCAACTTTAAGGAGGTCAGACCCTTTGAGGAGGTCAGACCTGATGATCACAGAGGTGCCTGCTGACCTTTAAATCTAGAATTTATGACTGGATTTCAACTTCGCCTCCAAAGAAAAAATGTCTGAGCAGACTGTGTTTCTGAATCCTTTATCTAGCCGAGTAAAACCCGTGCTGATCTTAGAGCAGTTAGAAGAGTCAAGCTTTAAGCAGAACGCTGGTCTAAACCTTAACTATAGTAAACCCGGAGAGGTTCACTAGCATTCAAACCCTCAAGAGACCGAAGTTCAAACATCAGAAATTCATTGGCCAGAAGGCCCTATAAAAGCAGGCTGGGGATCTGAAACTAACAGTCCAAATGCAAGCTGAGGATAGTCACACCCGAATACTGTTCTTATCTGGGAAATCAGACACAAGATCTGCTTTAGTTCCTGGTAGAAAACATTAACTCCAGTAGCCAGGTTGGGCGGCATATACTGATAAGACAGAGCTAACAGGTGCTCTTTAATAATGCCTACCAGAGCTACCTTTCCGCAGAAAAGTCCAAAGGTTACAGACTGTGTCAATAATGATATACCAGGATCTTTGATAGAGAAACCACTTTCCCTGTGACTCCCAGGCTCTTTTCATTGTTACATTTGACTGGAAATGGTGAAGGGCTAGTTAGGTTTATGTGCTGCTCCTCGAGCACCATCTGCTGCCTACTCTGGGTAGTCCTGCATTTGTATCCAATGTCTTCCCTTTGGAGAATAGGGTGGGTCTTTAGCATCCAGTCTGAAGAAGATTATTAATTGTATTATCATAGTGCCTTGAAGCCCCAGTCATGGACCGTGAACCCATTGGGCTAAGCTGTAGCCTTCAAAATGATTTAAAAACAACAACATCTTTTCCCCCTCTTCTACTGCAAGGTCTATTTCCGTCCATTTCATTACCAGCGGGGGCAGAGGTTTGGCACAGCCATGACTTCTGCAGCACGAGCAAGACAGGAAGCTCTTAAAAGAAAAGCCCCATCCTCATTTGAAAAGGCTGCTCCCTGGCAATTCAGGCTGCCTTAGGCCAGAGCCTGCATAGGGCCGGGGGGGGAGGCGGGGGTAAAATGTCTGTAATGTGCTGGACCAATCTGTAAATCAAATTATTGACCCGGTGGAGTCTGCACTGGGAGTCTCCATTATGACAGTGAGACGGTGCTCAGTCTAATGAAGAGTGCTTCTGCAGAGGGCTCGTCCCCACTACAGACACAGCGCCTTGTTGTTTCTGCTCGACACCAGACATGTGCAGTAGAATGGCAGAGGGGCGCCTCAGTGAGTGACAGGAGATCCATAAAACCCTCTGTTGTGCTGAGCCCTCCCCTGAGCTGACATCTCAAAGGGCGTGAAAAGGGGGAAGCAAGTCGGTGTGACTAGTGGGTAGCTGGGATGTTACAATTCTCGTTGAAAGGACGCCCAGAAGGGAGACAAAGAAATGATGTGACGCAAAGGGAGTTTGAACTAAAAGATCCACTGACTACAGGGCTCAGGCAGCTCGTGAGGCTACCCAAGCTAACGGGCAAATCGTTGCAAGACGAGGGAAAGTTTGTACGTGGACCATCAAAAATGTGCTTTGTTTGGGTCATTTAGATGAGATCAGCTTCCTAACCCTGCTGGGCACTTCTGGGGAGTGCTGGGCAATGCACATAGCTCAGAGGGGCAGCGGCATCAGTCTCACAGGGGCCGTTCTCTTCACTGTGGTCATCACTACAGCCACCCATGCTGGGATCTGGGGCTTTACCTGTTGCCTTTCTTGCTGACCCTGAAATGGATATTATGATTGGTTCAGACAAAGAAAGGCAAGCCAATGACATCACCAGTGCCATGGTGATGCCCTGTATGAAGGTTCTTGTCACCCCCTCCCAGCATGAGAGTTTGCACCCTCTGTCTTATTCCTTCTTCCGACATCTTGTCTTTTTGCCAGCACAGCTCTAACCTTGCAAGGCTTTGGGGCCAGTTCTCCAAGCAAAAAGCTGTCCTGGGCAGCCCAACCTCAGTGAAAAAGATTGGTCTCCCCCAGATTGGCCAGAGGAAATTAAAGGTAGATCAGCCAGACACTTCTCAGAGCGGAGGAGTAAAGCCAGATCCCGGCGTGTCTGACGGAGTCTTGGGGCATGTACTTTGTTTGTAGCTTTCCAGCAACTGAACTGCCACCCAGGCCGGAGACAAAGCAGCATTTACTGCACTTCTTTTATCCCTCCCCTGTTGTTAATTCTATGTACTGCACACCAGGACCCCATTGTTGTGCTAGGCACTGTACAAACACAGAACAAAAGGACAGCCCCGGCTTCAAAGGGTATGTCTACATAGCAATTAAACACCCGCAGCTGGCCCTGGTCAAGACATTAGGGCTCACTCGAGCTCTGGGACCCCATGAGGGGGTGGGGATGGTCCCAGAGCCTGGGCTCCGGCCTGAGCCCAAAGTCTACAGAGCAATTTTTAGTCCCACAGCCCAAGCCCCAGTGTAGACGTACCCCAAAAGCTTACGCTCTCCGTAACTGTGTGTGTTTATCCTGTTTTGAGAGGAGACACCACGAGAATTTAACATCAGGGCCTGACAGCTAGCACCTCAAAATGATACTTCCTCACCAAGGACAATTGACAGCCTCTGAGAAACTGTCAAGCAACAGTTATTCTCTTTGAAAAACTTCAGACTCTAAAGTTTAGAGGCATACGCTTGGGCCTATGTGTGCATGCAGGCCTGTACACACGCACATATAGTGAAGAGGGAATTACACACAGTGATACACAGATTAATTTGATCATTTTTATGTAAAATGTTTAATGTATTTTTTTTTCTTTTAAAGCATTTAATAAAAGTTTGCATTGTCCCGTATGCAGCAAGACAAACCGCCTCCCTGGCAACAACACCCTGAACCCACATCCCGATTCATGTGGAGCTGGAAGAGTAGTTAATGGGTAACCGGACAGAATGCCCTCAACTCTAACTGATCTTCCCAAAACACCAGCGGAGGAATGTACTTCTCTAATGCAAGAGGAACCTTTTATTGCTGCACTATGACAGGTTTGCATAGCAAATAGAAAAGGAGACTATCTGAAGTACAAAGCAATATCTGAGATTTTTATCCCATGCCCTTTTTCTTGCACAGCCTCTGATTTTTTTCCCCCAAAATATCCATGCCTATGCTATCGTGTTAATTACCAATATTAGTTGTCTGGTCTGGAGTAATAGCTCTTTGTGACTGGTGTAACTTCATTGACTTTAGTGGAGAGGCAGCTACTTAGTTACATTGCCAATTTTCAGACCAACCTGTTAGTATTTTATTGGAAACAATAATATTAAAGAACAGCCTGACAGCAAGAATGCAGAAGATGTCGCTTTAAAGCACACCATCACAGGGTGTTAGGGGATGAAGTTCTTTGGCCTGTGTTCCGCCAGAGGTCCCTTCTGACGTTAAAATCTGTGGCTCTATCTCCAAGCCTTGAGCCACAGGTATTGGAATAGATCCACGTAACAGCCTAAACTCCTTAAAAGAAACAATCCATATTTTGTGTAACAAAAGCCATGTTATTGTGAGATTGCAAAGGCTTTGATTTTTTTTTTTTTTTAAGTATGCAAAAATCATCATCACCCTTGAAACCGTGAATCTAATCAGCGCAAAAAGACAGGGCGAAAGAATTGGCATGTCCTACAAGCTGCACAGCAAAACTAAACTGGGAAAGAGAACACATGGAAGTATGGTCACAACGCTATAGGAGGTCCTTATTCAAAGCCCCTTGGCATTAATGGAAAGGCACCCATTGAGTTCAACAAATTTATCTGAGCATAAGCTTTCGTGAGCTACAGCTCACTTCACTGGATGCATTCAGTGGAAAATACCTGGTGCATTGGCTTCGGATGAAGTGAGCTGTAGCTCACGAAAGCTTATGCTCAGATAAATTGGTTAGTCTCTAAGGTGCCACAAGTACTCCTGTTCTTTTTGCGAATACAGACTAACACGGCTGCTACTCTGAAACCTGTCATTGAGTTCAATGGCTATTGGCTCTGGTCCTTAAAGCAGAGTGAGGACTTCCCAAACAGTGCCCATCCAGCCCTTGGATTAGCTGTTCTCTTTCAGATTTCATTTTCTTCCCACTGTATTCCCTTACGCATTCCATCCATCTGTAACCTTCACATGGACAGTCAATTCTTTCTTAGTTCCCGGCAGCGTGGGGGCTGAGCCTGCTGCCAGAGAACAGGCAAGCTGATGATTCAAGCTTTGCTCACATGGTACATGGTCTTAATCGTGCTTTGTGACTGCGAGTGCTCTAGATCAGCGCTTTTCAGACTCTGGGTCGCAGCATGTCAGGCACCGGGTCGCTCTGGTCAGCACTGCTGACCGGGACGCTAAAAGTCCCATTGGTGGAGCTGCCCAGCTGAGGGAGGCTAGCGCCTGTTTCGACACCGCGCTGTGCCCTGGAAGCAGCCAGCAGCGGGTCCAGCTTCTAGACGGGGGGCCCCGGGGCTCTGCGCGCTGCCCCTGCCCTGAGCACCAGCTCCGCACTCCCATTGGCTGGGAACCAGCCAATGGGAACGGCGGTGCCTGCAGGCGAGAGTCACGTGAAGCCACTTGCGCGCCTCCACCTAGGAGCCGGACCTTCTGCTGGCCACTTCCGCGGTGCAGCGCGGTCCACGGTTCCAGGACAGGTGGGAAGCCTGCCTTTGCACCCCAGCGGCGCTGCGGACCGGGAGCCGCCTCAGGCAAGTCCGCACCCCAACCCCGCAGCCCAATCCCCTGCCCCAGCCCTGAGCCCCCCCAAACCTGGAACCACTTCCTGTACCCCAAAGATCTCATCCCCAGCCCCACCCCAGAGTCTGCACCCCCAGCCCAGAGCCCCCTCCCACACCCTGAACCCCTCATCCCCAGCCGCACCCCACAGCCTTCATCCCTGTACCTCTGCCCCAGCTCTGAGCCCCTCCCACGACCCAAACCCCTCATCCCCAGCCACACCCCACAGCCCTCATCCCTGTACCTCTGCTCCAGCCCTGAGCCCCTCCCACGCCCCAAACCCCTCATCCCCAACTCCGTTGGGTTGCGGGCATCAACAATTTTCTTCAACTGGGTCCCCAGAAAAAAAAAGTTTGAAAGCCACTGCTCTAGATCTTTGCTGTCGAATTGCTCAGAAGGAAATACAGCTTGCACCTCCTGCCCCCAAGGTAAGGAAATACACAATGAACAGGTTTCAGAGTAGCAGCCGTGTTAGTCTGTATCCGCAAAAAGAAAAGGAGGACTTGTGGCACCTTAGAGACTAACAAATTTATTTGAGCATAATGCACCAATAAATTTGTTAGTCTCTAAGGTGCCACAAGTCCTCCTTTTCTTTTTACACAATGAACAGGCCCTGCTTTAAGCAGCCCTGTTGAGTATTCCCTGGACCACACTGATTAGCTCATTGAATTCACTGCTCTGAAAATGGCCCCTGTCTGTGAACTTGTAAAGCTCTGCGTTGAGCTCATTGGCCACTGCCTGCTGCTCACTCCAGGGAAGAAAAGGATCATCTGTGGAAGCAAACTGCACAATGCGATTGCAGTTAGCCTTGATCTTCTCCCATTGCCAAGGTCGGTTAAAGTATCCTGAAGGGCACAAAAACAATCATTAGGGAACTGAATCTAACCTCTCTGTGGTATCTTCAATGTCCTGTTTACTTCCTTGTAAATTTCCAATGCAAATAAATTTCTTCTTGGGACCAGATGCAAACTGGGAGCAGTCACGGATTTAAAAGATTTCTGACTGCCCAGTGTCAAGCAAGCAGTCTCCGGTTTGTGGATAAGCAGGCATATGTGAAAGGACATGATTCTCCTTTCAAATTATTAGGGAATGTCATGCTAGTAATTTTATTGGTTCAAGAGAATGCCACATGTAGGTCAGATGAGATCAACTTACCGCTCTCTCTTTCATTCTCATCTCCCAAGTCGGAAACGTAAGCAGACACTAAAATAACTGCATACACCTTGTGAGTTTCTGCAAACCTGAGAAAAAAAGGAGCCAGGTGACTAAGCCGGCTGTACACCATTCTCGTACACAATACATAGTTCCTGTCATTTTAAGCAGTTTGCACCTTTGGGAGATGATTTTTACCTTCTAATCTATCATTTAAGAACATGAAAAAAATCCAGATTGTTTTTACATTTAAAGGAGAAGGAGAAGCAGGGAACAGCAGAAGTCAAGACAGAGTAACTGACTGAATCTGACAGCAGGGCTCTACAATGTCCTTTCTGCAAAGATGGGGTGAAGTTCATGTAAAAGATTTGGACAGGTTACAGCTACAGGCAAGTCACCCAAGGATGTTCAGATGGATCATGTAATGCCATAGCACCCAAACTATTACATTCGATTGAGGTGGGGGTGTTTTATCGTGGCATTCCGTCCCCATCGTTACCCATCCAGTTCTTCAGTGGCAGATCAGAGGCCCAATACAGAGCCAATCCTGAATCCCTTATGCATGGTTCTAATCCCATTAAAAGAGATTCTACTCACACTGATGTCAGGGGGTAGTTTTGCCATTGATCTCAAGTCAAGCAGAACTGGGATCATTAGCTTAAACTGGCCTGATCACATTAGAGTGTGAAACATGAAGCTCTGTGCAATGTCCCCTGTACTGTACCTCATGGCAGCAGCCGCACCAGAACTGTGTCCAATAATGATAGTCTGCTCATCGCAATGGAGTTCTGATTCCATGAATGGCAGCCAGATTCTCTCTCGAGCTGTAACTGATGTTTAGAGAAGCGATTCAATTGCTTTATGCTTCCTTACCTGGCAAAGAATGAACTCTTCCTCTCCTCCCCACCCCGGCTAGCATGCTCTGTGTGCATCTCTTTCAGGGATTTTCTCTCTATTTAATTCTCCATGTACTTATTGCTTGGGAAAGGGGTTAGGTTAGCAGCCCTGGAAACCAAAGGCCACTGTTTATCCCCACTATGCATCAAGTGTACACTGCAGCTGTACAAATTCCAACCAAGCTACCCCACCAAAAAGCGCTTCCACATGGAGCTGGAGGTGCCAGGTGTAAGGGTCAGTGTGTAGTTTAACCTTCAAGGCCTCTTGGCTGAGATTGCCAACAAAGACACCAGTCCTGATGGTGGTGGTGGTGTTGTGGACACCGCTCTGCTGGAAACTGGGCTGAGACAGAGACTATTTGTCTAGAACTCCTGGCAGAAGGAGCGATCTGGAATGTCAGCCTTCATGAACACTTCCCCACCGAGCTCCCCAGTTTGCTCCAGCTCATCCAGGGCCCCGTGGAATCTCTGGGGCTTGCAGGTCCTAGTCAAGCATGTACTGTCTGTGCACGAGCAATGTTTTGCATCACAGGATGTGCACGTAGCATTCAGATGAGCATCCCAAGCCCTCTCCCGATTAAAGCATGTGAGCAGGCTATGCACTATGGATCTCCTTGTGCGCTGGGGGTGCACCAACTCCCCAAGCATGAAGACAGCCACTGAGATAGTGCAGGCTCATATTCATTTTCTGGAAATACTGAGCATGGGATAAGGCAAAATAAAGGGACAAGAAAAAACAGACTTACTTGGGTCAGGCATATTTCGAAGTATACACTGGAAACCAGGTATCTGTGTGGAGAATACCAATGATTGCACTGTCAAAGGTTGTCTCTTAGCAAGCAAAGTTAGACAACTACTGCATTGCTCACTTTCCTCCAGAGGGTCTTCAAAGACGGGCCTTACTACAGCGTGTCAGGTTGAAAGGTTGAACGCTTGAGGTGGACTGGGGAACACGGAGAAGAGTGAGTAGCTAGTATTTACCTAGTCCTTTGAAAACGTAAAGCACTGTACACACTGCGAATTATTATACCCTGGGTGGAGGGAGATTGCTGATTTTACAAATACTCCTCATTTGAATTACCAGCAATCTCTCTCAAACATACCTTTTGGGGTTCTCCCTTGGGGGACCAATCACTGCACTCTTGTGCTTGCATCTCACTAAGAGCGATCCCTTATTTCTGTGCTACCTTTCTCCTCCATATGATGTCAAGTGGCTGAATGTCATAACAGAAATACCTGAGTGGAATTACAGGGAACCAGGTGAGAGTCCCAAGAGGAGCAATAAAGCATCATATACTGCATCCTTCATGCATCATTCAAATCAGCGTGCTGGATCTTCCCCCAAAAGGGAGCTCTGAACAAGCCTGAGGGGAGGGGGGGATGTTATATGACAAAGACAAGAATCACAGAGAAAGTCGCTTACTTCTAATGCTGAACAAGGAACTTTATTAGAGTAAGAAAAACTATATGATCTCTCTCTCTCGCTCTCTGATTCACTGCAGAAATTCTGCCTAGACCAGAGATTCTCAAACTGTGGTCCGCGGACCAAGCTCCATTCAGGTGGTCCGCGGACAGTTCCCTCTAAGGTGCCCACCTGGGCAGCCACACATGAGAGAATGAAGGGCCATCCACCTATTTAGTGGAGCTGCACAGGCAGGGGGTAGGTGGGAGGGGGCAGTAGGGTGAGAAGGGGAGCTGGGGGGAATTTGGGACGTGCAGGGCTGTGGCTGCCGGGGAGAAACACCCCCCCTCCTTCCCAGCCCCAGCTTGGGGGCTGCCCCGGTGCGGGAGAGAGGGCACATCCATCGCATTAGAAAGGTAAGACTACTGATATTAAAATATGAGTTGTGTGCTTTTATTTGTAGAACAAAAAAAGTTTATTATTAAGGTTTTTTATATATAGCACTTTTATGCAAAGCGCATTACAACAGTTAGCTAACAAACAACATTTGGAAAGATCATTAAGTGGTCTGCCGAGACCCTCAGCAATTTTCAAGTGGTCGGCGAAAAAAAAAAGTTTGAGAACCACTGGCCTAGACCCTACCCCAGTCCCCCTCCTGCTTGCCAGCTGTGGATTTAAAGAAAGGGAACATAGATGCTAAACCTCACAAAAGGGAAGCAGAGACTGGGGCACACAGCTTGACGAGGAAAAGAAGCCAGGTGCCTGATCCAGGCTGTTCCAAACAGCTGGTGGGGAGAAGAGTAAATAAATGCAGTCAGATCAAACCTCGTGTCATCACCATGTCTCACCTCCTCTAGTCTTTCCCACACCCATCTGTACCAGTTGGATTGCTCGATATCGCCTGACCCGTTCCCAGGCACGATAACAGCTTTAGTGGCAGGAAGCTTCTGCCGCGCCTGGAACATGCTGCCGCCGCACTGCAGCAGGAGGAGCAGATGCTTTTGCTGATACAGACTAACAGGGCTACCGCTCTGAAGCCAAGAAGAGGGGATCCCGGGGTGGCTGGGAAATGGAGGCAGAAAGGAGGCATCTTGGGAGTTGAAGTTTTCTCGGTAGAAAATTATTCACAGTGTGGTCCTTGCTGTCATTTGTTGCTCTCTGAAATAAGCTAATTTAGAAACCCCAAAGCACAAGTTAGTGAGACAAAAGCAACACCTCAAAGACTTGAAAATCACAATGGGAGCTAGCGCCTTACCTGCTACTTGTCAATTTTGTTTGCAGTGTTGTAGTCATGTTGGTCCCAACTCCCAGGATATTAGAGAGACAAGGTGGGTGAGGTAACACCTTTTACTGGACCAACTTCTGCTGGCGAGAGAGACAAACTTGCAAGCTACACAGAGTTCTTCTTCTTTTTAATTTTGTTATTTCCATCTTTTTTTTTTTGGATGTTTGTACAGTGTCTAGCACAATGGGGCCCGTCCTGGTCCACAATTGCGGGTCTGCAGACACTAAAGCAATGCAAATTACTATTAATTATTATTTTCAGTAGAGAATATTATCAATATACCTAAGTGTGTATGCATACATTTCAATAAGGTTTCTGTATGGTTTTGTTTAGCAGTGTGTATTGGATAGCTGATATAATTTTTGAAAGACGTAGTGTAAATATATTATATAGTACAGGCTTATATTTTTGATAAGGTAAGAACATTTGAGAATGTAATCAGCCTTTGGGGTCTCTGTCTGGTGTACTGTATGTGAAGGTGCTAATATTGTCTTAATGATTATAATTGTCTTTAGATGATTAAATAAACTAGATTGGAATGTCAAAGTTAAGGTCGCAAATTGTAGTGTAATTCTGAGTTCTTTGATGAGAGCACTGGGTTGAATTGAATGTGTTAGAGACGGTGTTAGCCTCTTGGTATAGCTACCTATACCATTGGTGGCAGTGGGCAGATTGTTATTGTGCAGGTGTGAATGTTGCTTTAACATATGCTTTTCTTGCTTTATAGTGTTTGCATTGATGTGAGGAAATACAACTGAGCAACTTTATGTTAAAGATTTTAGAGTGGGAGTGACTATAAGGAACAGTACCGCAATGTTTCAAATACACTACCATAGCCCCTGAAGACATATCTACACTGGGCGTGTTAGTCCACTTTCCCTTTGTTGCTGCCATTGTTTCAGCTCCACTTGTGGAAGCAATAATATGTATTATCTGCACCATATATATGTATTTTATATGCATTAAGCATAAATAGTATTAAGCACAAATATAATAGCAATTATATAGCTAACATTGGCCTATGCTTTTTATATAACCCTATTTACTTATGCTGAAGCAACGGAAGCTGTCAAAATCAGGATTGATGAATCCTTTACCACAGCACCAGAATGGGAGTTATTCTCACAGGCCAGTTCTGGAATGTTCCAAAGGAAGAAGACAAGACATATGACTATTTTACCCTGGTACAAACCTAGGAGGTACCTTCATATGCCCTTGGTACATGGAATGCATGTGTTCAGAACAAAGAGGTAAGCAGTACACCCTGGAACCAGAAAAACAAGGTAGAAAGCTGATTGTTTAACCTAGTTTCAGATGATGTACACAGTACTTTTACTTGTAAATAGGGTACAAAAAGATGGCTTTAGGGGTGTAACTTGGGGAGCACATCTGCTGCTACAACGTTAATGTAACAATGTTGCATGAGACGGCTTCCTGGAGACTGTTATCATATAGGACTTTTTCCTGTACTGTATTCTTTTTGGCTTATAGCAATAAAACTTATTGATGTTGGTTATTTGGTCACTTGAATACATTTCATAACGAACCAAAGTGTGGTCAAGCAATTGACTATACAATTTATCAACAGGACTAATGCTCTAAGCCCTGTGCAATCTAACTCTGCTCATGTCAAGGCTACATGACACAATGTTTAAAGTACCACCAGACACCACTGCCTTGTCTACGCTGTGGCTCCCAATGTTGCTGCCACTGATGGTAGTAATGGCTGGGAAAAAATCTTAGGGCATGGCTACACTTGCAGATGTAGAGCGCTTTGAGTTAAACCAGCCTTCATAGAGCACAGTAGGGAAAGCGCTGCAGTCTGTCCACACTGACCGCTTCAAGCGCACTGGTGTGGCCACATTTGTGGCACTTGCAGCGGCATTGGGAGTGGTGCATTATGGGCAGCTATCCCAGCGTGCAAGTGGCTGCAACGTGCTTTTCAAATGGGGGTGGGGTGGGGTGGCGTGTGACAGGGAGTGTGTTGTGTGTATGTGGGGGGAGAGAGCATGTCAGCATGCTGTCTTGTAAGTTCAGATAGCAGCAGACGCCCCTCCCCCCCTCCCCTCTCTCTCACACACAGCATTCCACACTAATGGTTGCTTTGTCTCGGAGCAGATAAGCAGCCGACTGTCAGAAATGGAGCTTTCGAAGGGCATTTCCTCATTCCTACAGCCAATTCCAAACAATGACAAGAGTGGCCACTTGACTTAAGGGGATTATGGGACGTTTCCGGAGGCTGATCAGAGCGCAGTAAAGCAACACCTCGTTCACACTGGCGCTGCGGGGCTCCAGCGAGGGCGCAGCAAACATTATTCCACTCGCCGAGGTGGAGTACCAGCAGCACTGTAGCCGCGGAGTCAGAGTGCTCTATGTGCCTTGCCAGTGTGGATGGGTAGTGAACTAGTGTGCCTAGGGCTCCTTTATTGCACTGTAACTCGCAAGTGTAGCCAAGCCCTTAGTATAGACTGGTCATGGAGAGTGTCATGCTGTCTGGAATGGCTCACGACTGACAGTGCTAACCTCAGTTTGTATCCCCAGATCAATTTGTACCTTAGATCTCTCACCAAAGACAATGCCGGTAACCAATCCTGTAACAAACTAACCAAAGGTTTATTAACTGGGAAAAAGAAATGAGTCATTCATAGGTTAAAGCAAGCAAACACATACACAGATGAATTTCAGTCTGGGATTCAAAAGGTGACAGAGATATAGCAATCTGTTAGCATGCCACTGAATGTCTTTTTAGGGCTTAACCCAGGTCGACCCTGGGGATCTCTGCTTTTTGTTTCTTAGCTCTAGCCCTTGTGAGAGATGAAAAAAATCCATGTCCATTATTTTTATATCCCTCTTCCAGCATCCAAACGGATGGGATGAGGCCTTCTGCACTACTTCTCCATCCGTGGGTAAGGCAATTAACAAAGCTTTTGTCCTATGATGGCCCACTTAATTTTTGATAGTCCTGCTGGGTGGGCGTGGGTGTGTGTGGGGGAGAGTCTGAGTTCACAAGTCAGGCATTTTTATAATTATAAAACAAATTTATATTTTACCTTGTAGGAAGGAATACAGACAAGTGAGGTTAATGCATGCAGAAATTTACAAGCATTTAATAGAGTCTAAACACTAAATACATTCTTATGAGACTAATACCTATTTTGAACAAAACTAACACAGGTGAGCTGGCTAGGTTTCCAGCTATGAGTTTTGTCAGTTCTTAGCTAATGCATATGACCTTGGCAAGAGCTGGCACCTGGTTTACCAGCACTACAGAGGGCCTTGGCCCTTTGTATACAAACAGTACTGGGATTATTTAGTGGTCACATAGTCCAGTAAATAGTATCTCTAAAAGAGTGAAAAATTCCCTTCCTACATCAGGTCTTGAGTCTCCAAAACTGGGTTCAGTCACTTATACCAGTTGTGAGCTTGGCCCTCAGTCTTCCTGCAGACGCCCACTGTCACTGCGTGTGTTTTGTTAAACATGACTTCTCCGTTGTTTTATAGCCATCTCTATAGCATCTATTGAGATGGTGTCAGAATATCTATTCCACCCCACAGGTTTCCCATTTGTCTTGGTGTTTGTGCTGACTTTGTCTGGGCCACCCCACATCACCTGGATCCTCTGTTCAGTGTCAGGGCCTGGGGCAATTTGTGGGGTGACATTTTGTCGCCATGTAAGGATGCTTTGGTACCAGATGGGGACACACGTTTTGACGTGAGAAAGGGGCCTTTGAATGCGCAGCTTGTTTAACGCGACAGGGCCAAGTGCGAAGGAGGCTTTTAAGCGGCACGGGGCGGCAAGGCTTTGATGTGACTGTTGGGTGTCACTGCACTCGGAGTCGGGGTGATGGTTTGTGCCAGGAGGCAGGCATCCTCGGCGCTGGCACGGCAGGGTGGCGAGGTGAGCACGTTTGCCGTGCGGTCTCCACCTCAGGGGGGGCGAAGGGAGAGGCGGCTTGGTGAGGGAACCTCAGGGGAGCCACACCTATACCCAGGGCATATAGAACTGGCTGGCTGGGGGATGCCCACATCACCAGGACTCACAGCTGCCCCCCCCCGCTTCCACCCCCATCCACCAGCGCCCACTGGAAGGGCGAGTCAGCGCTAACCCCGCAAGGCCCCGCCCACGACCGGGAGCCTCATGGAGGCCGCCCGCCATATTGGATGCGGGCGGAAGCTCGTAACGAGGCGCGGGTGCCCTCCGCTGAGATGGCGACAGCAGCCGCGCAATGGTGCCGCCATCTTGGGCAAGGGCAATGTAGCCGGCGAGGCGCCCGCGCCGCCATCTCGCTGTCGGGCAGGCCCGCCGCTGAGCTGGCCTTTCGGGCGCGGGCGCTGCCGGGACACGGATCGTCGGGCGCTGCGAAGCGGAGCCGGCAGAGCGACAGCACCGCGGGCAGGTGGGTGCTCGGGGGCGGCGGGAGGGTAGGTCCCCCCCAGGGCCCCCCGGTGCTGAGGCTGGGGAGGGGAGGAAATGGGAGGCGGGGGGGTCCGCCAGGGCGGGAGGGTTCCCCGGGTGAGGGGAGGGGGCGACGGCTCCCCCCGGGCAAGTGGGGGAAGGTGCCAGGGGAGGGGGGACCCCTGGGTCCCCCAGTAGGGGATGGGGCGAAGGGGGTCCCCCGGGTCAGGGGAGGGGGTTCCTTTCCAGTGGGGGATGGGGTGCGAAGGTCCCCCAGTGGGGGAAGGGGTGCGGGGGTCCTGTGGGTCAGGGGAGGGGATTCCCCCAGTAGGGGATGGGGTGAGGGGGCGAGGGAGGTCCCCTGGGTCAGGGGAGGAGGTCCCCCCAAGTGGGCGATGGGGCAAGAGCGTCTCGTGGGTCAGGGGAGGGAGTCCTGCCAGTCGGGGGATGGGGTGAGGGGGTCCCCCAGTGGGGGGTGGGGTTAGTTTCCCCAGGCCACTGTAGGAGGGGAAAGGGCCCCACTGTTGCTTTTGGGGCCACCTCCTCTACGATTGGGGACCTGAGTAGGGCTGCTGGACCTGTCCAGGTTCCCCAGTATTGTCCCGTTTCTGAGATCACTGCCCCGGGAATCTGTCGGGGTGTTCGGTGCTCGCTGCCCAGCTTGATGTGCTCAGGATCATCCTGAATATTGTGGGGGTTTTGTACTTCGGAGGTGGCAACCCTAGGGCTCAGAGAACGGGGGGAGGATCCCCTGGGCCTCTGTTGTGGGCAGTGAAGGAGGGACAAGGACCCCCACATCACTGATTCCCCCACTCTGGGTGGAGGTTGGTGTGAGGCCACTGTGTTGCTGTTGGAGTAGGATGGGGGAGTCTCCCCCAGTATGGGGTTGGCATGAGGGGCCCTGCCTCATTATTCCATTTTCTGTGTAATTTTTGGTAAACCTTTACTCTCTTTCACAGAGGAAACAGCTAAAATTTCTCCTTTTTTAAAAATGTTGCCCTGATCTCCTCACTCTCTAACTAACACCCGCAGTTCAACAAACTTCACAAAGACCTTCTGAGAACATCTTGGCTACAGGCCACATTTAAAACTAAAGAGGCAAGGCGTTCCTCTATTAACCCAGGATTAGCTAACTTCTTTACGTCAGGATTAGTCAATTCCGTCAGCTCCTGTTTTGTGATGCTGTCAGCCTGCCTATCTGACTCACAGGCTCCGCTCAGCACAGGGACCCTGGTGAGGGTGTCGTGATGTTTAGATGCAGCTGAGTGGCTCACGGGGGAGAGCTCTGAACCCTGGGGATGGGGTTGTGTGTTGAGCATTTAGAGGAAGCAGTAGTGTGTAGAGGGTTTGAGGATTCCTCCTCACATCCTCAACTGTAAGACCGATGCAAAGAATTTATTTAGTTTCTCCGCAATTGCCTTATTGTCCTTGAATGCTCCTTTAGAATCTCGATCATCCAGTGGCCTCACTGGTTGTTTAGCAGGCTTTCTGCTTCTGATTTACTTACATTTTTTTTTTTTTTGCTATTATTTTTTGAGTCTTTGGCTAGCTGTTTTTCAAAAATTTTTGGCCTTCCTAATTATATTTGTACACTTCATTAGCTAGAGTTTATGCTCCTTTCTATTTTCCTCATTAAGATTTAAGTTCCACTTTTTAAAGGATGCCTTTTTGCCTCTCACTGCTTCTTTTACTTTGTTGTTTAGCCACGGTGGCTCTTTTTTGGTTCTCTTACTATGTTTTTTAATTTGGGGCATACATTTAAGTTGAGCCTCTATTATGGTGTCTTTAAAAAGTTTCCATGTGGCTTGCAGGGATTTTACTTTTGGTACTGTACCTTTTAATTTCTGGTTAACTAACCTTATTTTTAGTTCCCCTTTCTGAAATTAAATGCTACAGTGTTGGCCATTGACCATTGACATGTATATGGATCCTAACAGGTACTGATATGGTCTTGCTTTTGAGCGGGTCTATATTTTCTGGGATGCCTCAAGGATGGTGGGCAGTTTCTTCTGTGTCATGAAGGTGCTCTCATATGGGGTTCCCCAGGATTTCATCTTGTCTTGTCTTGTTCAGTGTGTATGTGGTGCTGGTAGACAGTTTGGTAAGGCAGCAGGAATGATGATTTCTTCAGTATGCTAAAGGAACTCAGCTCTCTTTCCATGCCATGTCTTCTGTAAGATGTCATCAGGCAAATTATTCTCTGACGGAGATTGGGACATGGATTCACATTAGGGTGACTGACACGCAACCCAGCTGTGACTGAGAGAATGCTTACACTGGGTATGAGGGAGACATTTCTTCTGTCTGCATCTCTGCTTAATGTTTGTGTCTGTGGTTGGTTTTTAAGTGCACCTGAGAATCTTTTTATCTCCACCACTGGTACTGGAGTCCCAGACGGCAGTGGTGGTCAAATGTATTTCCTACCTGCCCTTGGTGAGGATGTTGTGTCCTTTTCCTTTTGGATACAGACTTTGGCCTGATTAGCCATGCTTGTGTCACCTGTAGGATCGATTATTGCAATGCACTTTACATGGATCTTCTCCTTGCAACCCTTTAGAAATTGCAGCCAGTGCAGAATCTCACATCTCACATAGGGATTTCACATAGGGACCATGTTACACGGTGCTCCATGATCTGCATGGCAACCAGTGATTTCCAGGTGAAACAGCACCTTACATTTCTACCTTGAAAGCCCTAAATAGTTTGGGGTCTTTTTGTCTCTTGCTGCCACAGAGCAGAGATCATCTGAAGTGCTCAGGCTAACAGCTCCCTTTCCTGCTGCAAACAGGGGAGGGCTGGCAGCAAGATGTCCTCTGTGAAAGGTCCTGCGTTCTACAACTTGCTGCTTCCTTTGGTCCACACACATTCTCATTTGGTGACTTTCAGGCTGTATTGCAAGCCTGACCAGTTTTCTCCAAGCCTTCCATGGGGTGGCTTGCAGCCCAGTCAGCACACAGCTGCAGCCCACGTGACATTCTCAGGGTCATACAGGTGGTATATATACTGTGTGAATGCAGCCCACATAACACATACAGAGCTGCATACGTAGCCCACAGTAGTAAATGGGTTGAGAACCACTGGTCTGGAAGCTGTGAGGCTGAGGTCGGCAGCAGAGTTGGGGAACTGTTTACCGCAAAGAGATGCTCATGCTTAATGGGGAGTAATCTTGTGTGAGGGTGAGGTCTACCTGCAGCATTTGGGATCTGCTGATTTCAGTTGGCTCTTAAATGTTGGTAGCTTGGCCAGAGCACTGGGTGAGAGCTTAATAGATGTGGATGTACTCATACTGGCTCATTTTATTGTGGGATTGGCTAATTTCATCATGTAGGGCCTGATCCTACACTGGTGCTAGTGTATGACTCTAACTTACTCGTGTGAGTAGTCCCACTGATGGGTGTCCATCTTTGCAGAATTTCCGACTTTTGATGGTATTCTCTTTAGGGCTGGAATCTCGTCATCTTGTGTTTATCTGCCAAGTGATAACTCCCTTGTTGTGCTGTCGCTCAAGTGAGTGGTTCCTGAATGAACATGTGTCATATCGGTTGTCCTTTCTTTCAGAACCTTGAAGATTCCATGGCGACATATCTGGAGTTCATTCAGCAAAATGAAGAGCGAGACGGAGTGCGTTTCAGCTGGAACGTGTGGCCTTCCAGCAGGTTGGAGGCTACAAGAATGGTCGTACCCTTGGCCTGTCTACTGACTCCCCTGAAAGAACGTCTAGACCTGCCACCTGTACAATATGAACCAGTGCTTTGCAGCAGGCAGACTTGCAAAGCAGTGCTCAACCCGCTTTGGTATGAATTTCTGATTTAACTCTAACCTCTGAATGTTAACATTGGATGGAAATAGAGCTTATCGCAATCTGTTTTCCCTGATCTCCATCCCTTTCCTTCCCCGTCTCTCAGTCCAGGGCCTGTCCCAAGAGACCCTTCAGATTAGGTGTCCTGAAATTTTTCAAACACTTGCACATGTAGTGATAAGTAAAGAATGCCAGTCTGCTAGTCCGGGCTGCCAGAATGAGAAGGAAGCAGAAATGGGGTGGAGAGGCAAATGGTTATCCGAGCTCGGAGGTCAGCGATTCAAGGGAAGCCAGCACTGATGTGCAAATAGCTACGTATATCTAATCACTGAGACGTTGCCCTTGTGTAATGTTAGTATGCTGTGCACCTTAAACTGAATGAAAAGCATGCCTAGCACCTAGAGGCTGCAATGATGGGCATATTAGTCGAGCCCTGCGCAGATACAAAATTGGTCTCTGCATCCAACCCACAAGCCACAACAGTGGTCCATGGATATCCACATCTGCGGATATAAAGCAGTTATCTGTGGATTTGCAGGGCTCTACATATTAATTAGGCCCAGGAATGTCAGAAGAGACTGGTCTCTGTGCTTTTGGTGGCAAAATGGGAATTTGAATCAACGCTGTAGTCCTCCTGGATGTAGGTGAGGTTTGATTTAAGTAGAAAGGTTTTGTTTGTGCGTGTGCTTTTATTTTAGGGGAGGAAACACTTTCTGTGTTCTCAAACTCCCATGATGATCTTATGGACATGCGTGTCTTCTGACAAGTATTGGGAGGAAGGTGTTGCCAATGAGATCAACAGGAAGTGTGATTGTAAAGGAAGGCTAGAGAAGGGGTAGGCAACCTATGGCACGGGTGCCAAAGGCGGCATGTGAGCTAATTTTCAGTGGCACTCACAATGCCTGGGTCTTGGCCACTGGTCTGGGGGGCTCTGCATTTTAATTTAATTTTAAATGAAGCTTCTTAAACATTTTTAAAACCTTATTTACTTTACATACAACAATAGTTTAGTTATATATTATAGACTTATAGAAAGAGACCTTCTAAAAACGTTAAAATGTATTACTGGCACGCGAAACAAATTAGAGTGAGTAAATGAAGACTCGGCACACCACTTCTGAAAGGTTGCCGACCCCTGAGCTAGAGGAAGGAGAGTACATCCAAGTGTTACTGCACTAGTCTTCACACTATAAAATTACAGGGGCTAAGGGGGTCAAGCTTTTTGGAGCAGGGAACCATCATTTTGTTTGTACATCCCTTGCACATTAGGGTCCTGCTCCAAGACTGTGGGTCCTAGATCCTGCTGCAATACAAATAATAAATAATAGTAATATTCCACTGACTTGTGGCATCTGTTAACTATCAGCTAGTTACGCGTTGGGAGCAAAAACACCAACCCCAAAACACAGGCTGAAAATTGAGAGGTGACTTTATTCCAGTGTAAGGACCTTCCCAGGGAGAATATACTGGGTACTAAAAGGCTCTTTAACCTAGTGGAGAAAGGCAGAACAGGAACCCAAAGTCAGACAAATTCAAATTAGAAGTAAGGCACAGATTTTTAACAGTGAAAGTGGTTAACCATTGGAACAAACTACCGGGCGAAATGGTGATGCCTTTCTGAACTAGATGCGTTATGTTCTCTTGATGTCTTCAAATCAAACCTTGATGTCTTTCTGGCAGATATTCTGGTAGTCAGACACAAGTTACTGAGCTCAATATAGGGGTGACTGGATGACATACTGTGGCCTGTGTTCTACAGAAAGTCGGACTAGATCTACTGGTTCCTTCTGGCTTTAAAATCTGTGAATCTGAGGTCCTTTAACTCGGTCATTAAAATTAAGAAAATATATTGAGTGTTTTTATTTTCTTTCATATCAACTGTAAAGCCTGGTAGGTGTTTGGCTATAAAATCGATACCTTTGAACTAAATGTTCCACCTTTCTTTTCTTCTAGCCAAGTTGATTATCGTGCCAAGCTCTGGGCCTGTAACTTCTGTTTTCAGAGAAACCAGGTAGGTCGGGAAAGTGCTTCACTTTCTCATTATCTTCTCTATTCACTTCATGCTCTCTTCATTGAGTATTCAATTGACAGCGTTCTCTAGCGAAGGGTAGTAAAATAAGTAGAAATTTCTGCTAATGAGACCCTTCCCCATGGCCTCTTTCTCTTGGTGCACCCAGTTCAGCATTTCTTTTTACTCAGTGAGATGTAAAAGCCGTGGAATCTCATCTCTTCCAGTCTTGGTTCAGTTTTGCCAGCGGCTGTTTGCCAGCGCATGTGCTACAGGCAGCTGATCTGTAGTTATTTTTGTGCCTTACATTTTCGTCATATTCTTTGTGCGTGTTGAGGCCAGGGCTCATCATTGTCTTTTGTTCTTCTGAGTATGAAACTTGCTGTGCTGGAAGTGGATGTCTGCTGTCAGAAACGCTGTGTATCATCTGACTAAACGATTCTCAGTTGCTTTCTAATTGAATTATGCTTCAGACCTACACACATGCTGCTAACCACCACTGCTGTCCATTCATAATGCAAAGCAGTGAAGAACCAATGCTGCATTTTATTCAGGTAAAAGAGTTTGCTGCTGTATCAGGAAATAAGCAATTGAGCAACACGTACTTGAATTCGAAAGCTTTCCTCCCTTGTACATCATCCAGCCTTCATAATGCAGGAGATATACCTGCTGTTGTACATTTCTTCAAATAACCTGCACAGTTAACTTGCTTTTTCTAATCCTTGCTTCTCATTTTCAGTTCCCTCCAGCGTATGCAGGCATATCCGAAATAAATCAGCCAGCAGAACTTATGCCTCAGTTTTCCACAATCGAATACATAGTGCAGGTAAGTGCATCATGGTCAAGCTTGGGATTCTCAGAAAACATTTGAAACACATATGTATGCTGTAAGATTATTTAAGATAACTTGAATAAAGTGTTTGCATGAGCAAAGTGCAGTTGGACTTTAGGTTAATTAAGCACAGTTTAAACTCCCTGCTGTTTGTCTGATCTCTTGGGTTAAGCCATTCATTTTTAGCTTTTTAATTTAAATAGGTTTCCTCTAAAAATCTGTGTATACAGTTTTCATGTGAAGACTGGAGAGTGGAAATGGATGCAGTTTCTTACGTTTAGCATCCAGGTTCTCTATTTTAATTAAATAGAAGCCAAACAAGCCATATTCTAAGCATTTGTCTACACTTGGAAATTGACCGGAATAGCTATTCTGCAGTAGCTGTTCCTGAATAACTTCATGTGCAGACATCCTTATTCCAGGACAGGAGTGCCTTGTTCTGGTTTAGTTTAACCCATTTCAGAATTAATCTGTGTGTAGACAAGCCCTTAGTCTTGTTATAGACTGTGGCCCAATCCTGCCAACCCACTGAGCAGTGGGTCTCTAAAACCAGTTTCATAGTTCAAATAAGTCAATGGAGAGATAAGTGTCTCCCAGGTCTTTGTCCTGCCTGCATTGTGCTTTGTTCTTGATGCCTCCAGTCATGAGAAAAGGTGACCATCTTTTGCTGATCCAGTTGCGGATCTGTTTTAGCTGTCCTCTATCGTTCAGGAGGAGCGCTGTGATATTCCCGAAACAAGATATTTTAACTTGCTGACTTTTAATGGATATTTGTGAGTGAAAGACATAAGAGTTTTCTTATTTCTATAACCATTGTGATTAAAATATTTTGTTTCATTATGAGAATTCCCAGCCGAAGGAGGGTGGGCAGTATGTGTCACTGAGAGCATATACAGATTCATAGTAAACCTTTTTCTTTCCACGACAGAGAGGTGCCCCAACCCCACTGATCTTCCTTTACGTTGTTGACACGTGTCTGGAAGAGGAAGACTTGCAAGCATTGAAGGAATCCCTGCAGATGTCCTTGAGTCTGCTGCCTCCAGATGCACTGGTGGGGCTGATCACATTTGGCAGAATGGTCCAGGTTCATGAACTGAGCTGCGAAGGAATCTCCAAGAGCTATGTTTTCAGAGGGACCAAGGACCTGACAGCTAAGCAAATACAGGTGTGTTCTGCCTTCTCTTCCTACACTTAATCTAACATGTAATTCCATTTAGGTCTCTTATCACATTCCCCCCTTTTCAAACTCTTGGCTTGTAGAGAGCAAATAGGAAGGATGGTCTCGTGTTTAGGGCACTAACCTTAGGGAGACCTGGGTTCAATTTCTTGCTCTGCTGTAGACTTCCTGTGTGATCTTGGGCAAGTCACTTAACCTGTCTGTGCCTTGGTTTCCCCTGTCTGTTAAATGGGGAGAATAGCAAACTCACAGAGGTGTATGAGGATAAATACATTAAAGAATGTGAAGCAGTTAGATACTAGGGGAAGAGGGGCTAGATAAGTACCTCGGATCGGTAGCTAGATAGTAAATAATAGATCTGATGTTTAATCAAGTTTATCCTTCCCACCGCTTCCCTCTGTCTTGTAGGATATGCTGGGTCTTACAAGGCCTGTGGTACCCGTTCAGCAGGGAAGACCTCTTCAGCCTCAGGAACAGCCACCTATTTCAAGCAGGTAAGTGGCTCAGTGAAACACAGTATCCCAGAAGGGCAGGACAGAGCCCATGTTCACATTATGACTTGTAGGACCCAAGCCCCTAAATGCGGGTTTCTTAAAGAGAATCCTTTGTAAGATGGCTTGAGTTCTCTCATTGCAATAACTTGTTTACAATTGTAGATCTATATTGATGGGGTTTATCTGAGCAGCTTATAGTGCTTTCATAGTGTCTGTTTCTTACAGACTCCAAAAATAGCGCCATCCACTCTGGATTTCTATATGGAGCCAGCATTTGAAAACTTATTACTTAAAGTGTAAGCAGAGACTGCCTTTTTATTCTATGTTTGTACAGTGCCTAGCACAATGGGGCCTTGGTCTGTGACTGGAACTCCTAGGCACTAATGAAATACAAATAATAATATTGTAAAAGTCGAGCAGAATAATGAATTATTAGAAAACAGCGGGAGTTTGTTTCCAGATTAAACTGTTTTTCCCTGTGTTGGGTCCTAGCTCATGTGCTCTCTGTCACTCACTCACTCATAAAGCTCTCGTTCCGTGGCCAGTTCTCTTGTGCATTTTGGTGGAGTAGCTTTTCCAAGTCCTCATGCTATGTGCTCTTTGTATCTTGCTCTGATCAAATTGTTTATCTGTTCCTTGTGCCTGTTTTGAAAACTTCAGGTGTAAGAGGTGCATTACTTTGATACAGTTTTTGGCAGCAAAGACCAAACCAATAGGATTTATAGTTGTTCATTTTGAATTCTTGCAGGTTCCTGCAGCCAGTACAGAAGATTGACATGAACCTGACAGATCTTCTTGGGGAACTACAGAGGGACCCGTGGCCAGTGACTCAGGGAAAGCGACCCTTGCGATCAACTGGAGTAGCTTTGTCAATTGCTGTTGGTTTATTGGAGGTAATCCTAATTCACTCTTAATGTGAGATTACCTGGTAAAATTAAAATCCTATGGGATTATGCTGTGCTTGGCCAGTATGTCTCAGTATTTGAAAGACTTGGTCTGTGGCCTGATTGTGTATCAATAGGGTTCATGGTCCATTTTGGTCAATTTCACGGCTAGAGGATTTTAAAATTAGTTAATTTCATGTTTTCAGATGTTTACATCTGAAATTTCATGGTGGCGTAACCATGGGGGTCCTCGCCCAGAAGGTGGTCAGGGTGGGGGTGGGTCGCAAGGCTATTGTCGGAGGGTCGTGGGATTGCCACCCTTACTTCACAGCCAGAGAGGAGAGGACGCGTTTTTTAGGCCATGAATTTGGTAGGGCCTTACATATCAGACGTGAGTGTAGTTTGTCACATCCCTTAACTTTTGAAATACCTACTCAACTTTGTTATGGGAAAATGACCCTACTTGACACCTCCTGGGGTGTGATGTCAGGGATAGTTACGCTTAAATAATATTTGAAAGATGCTTTGTATGAGAGCATTCAGGAATCTCAGAGATATTTACAAACAATATTTGGCTTTCAGATGCATCAGAGCCTCACTGCATCTCTGTGGAATCATACACTGGTTTTGTGGATAGATCACCTGAGGCATAGGGGGGAAGATGGGAGCAGATACAGTCCTGCTTCCTGGGGTGGGAGCATGAAATCTGACTTCCCCTTGTTTAGAAATTGACAGCGGTGCATCAGTCCCCACTATTCCATGTCAAGAAGGCAGGAATTATTTTTTAAGGGAGCACCCAAACACCCCCATCATAATCAGCCCCCTGATGTGCTAGGTGCTGTACACAGAGGTAGACAGACCTTGCCCCAAAAAGTATATTAAAAGTATTGCTGTCCTTTAATCTCTAAAATAAGGCTTTAATTTTATTTTAGGGCACATTTCCAAACACAGGGGCCAGAATAATGTTGTTTACAGGCGGGCCACCAACACAAGGGCCCGGCATGGTGGTAGGAGACGAACTGAAAACCCCCATTCGTTCCTGGCATGACATAGAGAAGGACAATGCACGGTACATGAAAAAGGCCACAAAGGTAGGTCCTGCTGTCTGCTAAAGCAAAGACACTGCTTCTGCTGCACAAATGATGTCGTGGACCTGCTGGGTAAAACTGGTTTGGGTGTTACGGTGTATGTGGTGGCAACACAGTTTTGCCAGCTCATGGCTCTAAGCCACCCCTAGGGAACCAGTAGCTAATCCTAGATCTTTATTGGTGAGCTGCACTTCACCTTACTAACCCTTTTGTGCGACTTTACTAGTGACAAGCACGCTGCTTCTTTGTGGCCCTGAGGCCTGTATGCCCAGACATGGACCTGGGTCTCCCTCAGATACAGATGCTGCTTTTATTACCTAGGTCAAGGTATAAGGCCGGGTTCTGTTCCACCAAGTCCCAAACAAGGCTAAGTCCCTCAGTCCTAGTCTGCATCCAGCACAGGTCTTTCTCCAGAGAGCAAGAAGGTATTTTAGCATGTCTTCCTCAGCCGTTCGGAGGGCAGAAGGCTCTGACCCTCGGTTCCAGGAGTATCCTAACCCCTCTTCTCTTCCTGGCAAGAGAGCGCATTTGCGTCTCCTGCTGAGAACCAGTCAACCTCCAAATGCCTCCTGGGTCTTCTTGACACATAGCTAAGTGGTTAAAATGTGCTGCATTTACTCTGAATGTACAGTGCAGTTTGGAGATGATAACAAAGGTCATAGAAGTGAAACGCAAGCAAGCTCTAATGCAGTGCTCGTTGTGTATTGTGGCTCTGGGATTTGGGGCCCTTACTTTAGGGGTGGTATGTCACCATTAAAATAGAACATGCTTTCCCCAGGGGCAAATTCCTGCTTTGGCCCCAGCTGTAGAACCCAAGGAAATCCTTACCTGCCTGTTGGAATGTTTTAAAAACTCTGCGTGCCCTTTGTCTCCACAGCACTACGAGGTTCTAGCTAATCGCACAGCAGCCAACGGCCACTGCATTGATATCTACGCCTGCGCTCTTGATCAGACTGGCCTTTTGGAGATGAAGTGTTGTGCAAACCTCACTGGGTATGTCCTCAGCCCTGAGCAGTGAGCAAGCATGGCCCTGTCTTTTGGGGGGGAAGAGTGGGATAGGAAATGATTAGTTTGATATAAATGTATGGAGGTGAAAATTGTTGTCATTTCTCTGATTCTAAGTCTGATCTTGTGTCTGTTGTATTCAATGGCAAAGCTGCCCTTGACTTCAGTAGTGCAGGGTGGTACTTCAGGGCAGTTTGTATGGGATGAATTTTGATGCAGTCAGTGGCAAAGCAGATGTCCTGTTTAGAGAAGGGTGATTTAATGTTTTAACCAACTCCTAAACCCTGGATGCGGTCTTTTTCTACAAACACGTTTTATTTCACTGAGACTTAGCAAGGACACTTCCAGAGAGGAGAGCTGAAAAACAGATTAAGCAGTCACATGATGAGCAGTGGCATTATGAGCATAATGTTAAGTGCTTGTTAATCCTGCACTGTGTCATGCAAAATGAAATTTTCTGCAGGGACCAGGAGGGCTTGGTGCTAAGGCACTGGATTGAATTTGCTTCAGGGTAGTAGCAGAATTATAATTTCTTACGGATGCTAGGCCTCTCTGGAGTCAAGAAGCCAGTGCCAAGAGTCATTTCAGTCCCTAGTGGGCATGTATCCCCAGTCCAACCATCATCATTTGCACTGAGTAGCACCCTTGCTGGTGGCATTTGCAGAGGTGCCAACCACTACATGGATTATTGTAGGGACTGCCTGTCTCTTTAATCTGCCAGATGAGATCTACTGGGCCAGTTATCTGGAAAGTCCCTATGCTAGTCTTTCTGGAGGCAAGGTGTTTTCGATAGAAGACTCATAGCTCTAGAATTGCCTTCCCTTCCTTGGTGTGATAGACCTTCAGTCTGCGCTATTAGGCCCTATCCATTTACTCGGGCTTTTTCTGAGGAGGTGAGTTAATTAGAAGAGGATTTAGTTGGTGGTGGTTTGTGGGTTGGGGAGTTCTGTAATGTGTCAAGCATCATCACTGCTAGGGCATCAAGTAGTTTATGAGTTAGGCGCACTGCATGCATTGGAAAATAAACAGATAAAGACAGAACTACCCTCCAGCCCTAGAATGAGTTTTCCCCAATCTCCATTCTAGCACACAGATGGGGAAGACTGCACTGCCATTGCAAGAACTGTTCTGTGGCCAAACGGACAACTCCCTGGCTGTCAATCTAACCCCTTTCATAAACACTTACTGTACTTTCCATTTTTGTGTTAACCCAGAACTTGCTCCTTTGTGCCCTGCCCCTGGGGGTGATGCCAGCATGTTCAGATTTGAGGATTGGAATGCATCCTTCCTGTAGCTAGTTCCTTACTTTGCAATTCGCCGTGGAAACTTTTAAAAAGTCTGTCTGTCTGTGTGGTGGGAGAAGGGTGGGAGAGAGACATCTTTTGCAATTCCATTCCAGTTACTTGTTGTTTAGTTCCCTTGTCCTTTTCCCTTCCCAGGGGTCACATGGTGATGGGAGACTCTTTCAACACTTCTCTCTTCAAGCAGACGTTCCAGCGGGTGTTTAGCAAAGACTTCAATGGAGAATTCCGAATGGCGTTTGGTGCTACGTTAGAAGTGAAGGTGAGAGATAGGGCGCATTAAACAGAACGAACAGATAAATCAGTAAAGAGCACTCCGATGTAACAGATTGTTAAATAGTTGGTTCTGTCTAGGATGTAAACAATGAAATACTTAAGCTTACTTTGCAACATGCAACATTTTAGTGAGTTATTTTAAATTTCCAGTGGCTCTTAGTGATGGAAGCAGCAACCAGAGAGAGTGTATGTTTTGAAACCAAGCCTATTTGGAGGGAATTCTAAGATCGTGACACTTAGTATCTAACCTAACTCCTTAGCCTTCCAAGCTGTTCCATGCAGGCAGATCCCTGCACTTGGTGCTGAGCCCACTGACTTGGGGTTGCTGGAAGGGAGGAGCTTTCTCTCTGGTCCCATCTTGGAGCCTGTTGAATAGTGAGTGGCTTGGGCTCTGCTGCTCTCCCCTTCCCCTGCCTCCATTTTTGGTGTTGTCCTCCCCAGGCTGAATAGCTCCAGTGCCTGCCCAGGCTATTGCAGCCAGGCAGCAGAAGAAAGAAATTGACCAGATTTTTGTCACTTTCACAGACAATGGATTTTTTGGGGTGTTTTTCCTTAGGGAAAGCTTAATCTTTGCAGAGATGAATGGCTTGGCCCTACTTGCCCTAACTTGTCAAGGACAATTTCCAGGCAATTGTGGGCTTGTGGTTTTTGTCTGAAATCTGATTATGTAGATCAGAGGTTCTCAAACTCTAATCGTGGTGCGGCGTTCAGAGATACAGTCACGTGGGCTACATTTCCTCCCCTTCACAATTGCACAACATCCCTGTGGCAACTGCAACAATAGCTGCCGTGGAAAATTAGTGGATGTGGTTTAACTGTCTTTTAATGTAACTTAGCAGCTGGAAAGGAGGAGGAGAAGGCAGCCCCATGTGACCCGCCAGGTTTCTGCAGAGCAGTTTGGGAACCTCTGGTCATCAATGTCTTTTCTGATTAAAGCTGAGCGGCTGTGTACTTTGTGTGACTGATTTGATTTTCAGACTTTTCTGACCCTATTTTAGACTTCTAGGGAGCTGAAAATCTCAGGGGCTATCGGACCGTGCGTATCACTAAACGCTAAAGGACCATGCGTCTCTGAAAACGTAAGTTACCAACATGGAAAATCTTTCATAAAGACGTAAATAAACAGTGCAAAGCCTTTTGGCTAGCCCTGTGATCTGACAGCAATGCTGGGTTCTGTCAAGGAGGAGAGACTGGTTTGGGAGTGTCTTTAGGGTTCATCTCCCCAGGCTAGAGGTAAATTGGGTGCATTGTGGAGGTGACGTGCTTGGTCTTTGAGTGAGGGGTGGGGTCTCCTGCAGGGCTGCTCTTAATGTGTTCCATGGATGGCTGACCAGTGGAAAAAGATGACTGGTGTCCTTGGAGAAGACAACTGAATCTGGCTTCAGCTGTTACACAGTAAAGCTTTCATTTAATTATTTATTTTCAAGCTCACTTTTGGACTTTAACGTGTATCTAGGTGTGAGATGCAGTAGAAGGCACGTGCTGAGTCTTACCTTTGGTCAGAATTTAAAGTGATCTTAACTTATCCTGCACTAGAGAAAAGATCACCACTTTCTTTTTTTTCCTTTGAACCCCCTCCAGGAACTTGGTATTGGAAGTACATGTCAGTGGAAAATCTGTAGCCTGGATCCCAGCTCAACTCTTGCCATATATTTTGAAGTGGTGAATCAGGTCAGTCCAGTTTTTTTCCTCATTCATATAGAGTTACAGAATACTGTTGTCTATAGTAGCCATCACCTCCCTAGCAGATCCCCGAAGAGTAATTACAATGGTCCCTTTGTAACGTATGAGATATCAATTAGCAAGTGTCATATCTAGAAAAAACAGTCTCACACAGACTGCATTCATGCTCCTACTTGCTCTGCTGATGAAAAGCACAATAAGAGCTAAGTGATAAATGTTTTTACCTTGCACAATGACGCTGTTGTTTCTCTTTTCTCTTCCCTACCTGTTATACTTATTCCATGTGCTATTTTTCCACTGTTGTAGGAATGAGAAACTGCTCCCATCCTTTATTGCCCAACTGATGTAGAGCCTGTTAGCAAAGTATCTAATTAACCTGCCACCCCCATTCTTACTCTGGGGTTGCTTAATACTCCTTATATTTTCCAGCAGCCCTGAAAAGTGACCTTCTTGAGCAGCGGGACTGAAGCTTGCAATTATACTCAGGCCTGACGTATAATGCATTGCAGTTCTTTTGCTGTTCTGTAACTCTACCCTATAAACTCTTCATGAGAGTAACACTTTATTCCTCTGTTTTGCAGCACAATGCACCAATACCTCAGGGTGGCAGAGGCGCCGTGCAGTTTGTCACTCAGTATCAGCACTCCAGTACACAGAGACGCATTCGAGTAACCACCATTGCCAGAAAGTGAGCTCCATAGGCCAATCCCTACTGTATTGTTCTTTGATGGCAGAAGCGTTAGTATAATCTGTATTTCTGAATTTTTCCAGCGGTCTGGGTGGATTGGACGCGGGGTGTTTTGCCTGTACAGCGTGATCCAGTTTTTGTACTTGGTAAAGATGAATGTATGTAGCACTAACTTTGCTATTATCAGTTGGGCAGATGCGCAGAGTCAGCTCCAACATATAGAAGCGGCGTTTGACCAGGAAGCAGCTGCAGTGCTAATGGCTCGTCTGGGAGTCTACAGAGCTGAGTCGGAGGAGGGACCTGATGTACTGCGATGGCTAGACAGGCAGCTAATCAGATTGGTAAGTGTGATGGGCGAATCTTGTTGGGTTAAATCTGAAACTGTGTAAACTACTAGGCTCTGTCTACACTTAAAATGCTACAGCTGTGCTGCTGTAGCTCTTCAATGTAGACACTCACTGCAGCGACGGGAGGGGAGGCTATTGCTGTAGTTCTCCACCGCCCCGAGATGTAGTACTTAGATCAACAGAAGAATTCTTCCATCAGCTTAGTGCTGTGTACGCTGGGGGTTAGCCACAGCTACAACTCTCAAGGATATAGATTTTTTTCACACCCCTGAGAGACATAGCTGTGCCAATGTAAGTTTCCAGTGTAGACCAGCCCATAAACAGCAGCTAGTCCACTACTGATCATTTCAGCAGAATCCTCCAGCTGACGTGATTATATTACAACGCCAGACTGCCTCCAACTTTTCTACAGGCGCCAAAAGTCCCAGCTGCCGAAATCTCCAGCTATGCCCCAATGGCTTTTAGGGCTGGTCTATGCTAACAAATTAAATTGACCCAGCTACTTCGCTCAGGGGTATGAAAAACCTACACCTGGAGTGATGGAGTTAAGCCGACCTAAGTCCCCGGCATAGGTGGTGTTAGGTTGACGGAAGAATTATTCTTTCGATCTAGCTACCGCCTCCTGGGGAGGTAGATTAACTACAGCGATGGGAGAACCCCTCCTGTCACTCTGGTAAGTGTCCATCCTGAAGTGCTACAGCAGTCCAGCAACAGTACTGAAGCCGTGCTGCTGTGGCATTTTAAGTGTAGACATAGCCTACAATGCTGCTATGTTGTGTTCGTACAAAAGCCTGTGGCATGTCCAGTTCTGAAAATGTGGGGTCAGTGTAAAATAAAAGTGAATTGAATACTAAACAAATGCGAGGGGCTGGCTACTGCTCTTATTTGCAGTGTTCATTTGCATATTTCAGTCATTAAAACCATCGATTTTCAATGACGCTGCTGCAGAATTTCCAGTCTGCTGTCGCAGAGCCAAGGAACGTTGGGCCAACCAGTGTTTCGTAGCATACAAAACACCTTGGCCATAATGAAGCCTAAGTGATGTGAGATACAAAGCATTAAATGAGAGCCAGCAATCTGATCATAACTGATCCAATAAAAAACATTAATTTCTTGGAAGCAGTTTTTTTCCCCTTTAGTTATTTTTAATCTGACCTTTGTACTAAGCTTGTGATATGTATTTACATGCTAAAATATGATAAGTGAAGATGGAGTCCAATCATCATTCCAGAAACAGCCCCACATATTAGTGACTTAATTAATAATGTGAAAAGAACATAAGAACGGCCATACTAGGTCAGATCAAAGTCCATCTAGCTCAGTATCCTGTCTTCCAACAGTGGCCAATGCCAGGTGCTTCTGAGGGAATGAACAGAACAGGTTAATTATCAAGTGATCCATCCTGTGTCATCCAGTCCCAGCTACTAGCAGTGAGATGTTGAGACACCACATTGTGTAATGTTTCTCTGTATTACCCATTGGTAATACGCATTCCTTCCAACAGTGTCAGAAGTTTGGACAATATAACAAGGATGATCCGAATTCCTTCCGACTGTCAGATTCATTTTCTCTGTATCCCCAGGTAAGAACTCCACTTTGCATAGACATGGAGATGTGGAAAAAGGCAGTTACAGGCAGAAATGTCAATAAAACACACAATTATGATTGTCTGATGATTTTTAAATTTGTTGTGATGCAAGTCAACACCCTGGCATGTAGTTAAATGCTGTAAACGATTGGTAGATAAAGCTTCCAAAGAGTTAATTAGAGGAAAGACTTTGGCAGTAACTTATTGTACATTCAGACTGGACTTGTGAATAGGGAGGTTAAAAAAAAAAAATCAATGGATTTTTTTTTTCTTTTTTCTTTTCTCATTCATCTTTCTATCTAAATGTAGTTTATGTTCCACTTGCGACGATCTCCATTTCTTCAAGTGTTTAATAACAGCCCGGATGAATCTTCCTATTACCGTCATCACTTTGCCAGACAAGATCTGACCCAGTCCCTCATCATGATCCAGCCCATCCTTTATTCCTATTCTTTCTCTGGACCACCTGAGGTAAGTCACTGACTTGCTATGTTGAGCAGAGAGCTTTGGAACAATCCTTAATGGTGTCTAGTCAGTCATCAAAATGGTACTGTTTTATACAAATGGTCCAGTTTGTAGTATGGTCTGCCTTTAATTAAGATAATTATTCAGAAAAATATTTGTATTTCAAAGACAAGGATATTCTTTTAAAATTCTAAAGTTGTGAACATACAGTAAACACAATATTCTTTCGATGAGAGATTCTTGTCCAAGATCATTTCAAATCAAACTCATGTAGTTGAAAAATAGCTTTTCTACACATTATATTTCCTGCAGAAACCTTGATGATTCGTTCCGCGATACTTGTGTCATTGGCTACGCTCTGAAATTTGCTTATTCAGACTGATAGGCACTCAATTGATTCTGTTGTGTACTGCTGTAGAACAGTGATCTATTGCACTGAACTTGAAGTTTAATACAGTTCTGAGGGCATCATCGTGACTGACTTCTCATTTTATCTTTCCCAGCCTGTGCTTTTGGATAGCAGCAGCATTCTTGCTGACAGAATTCTGCTGATGGATACTTTCTTCCAGATTGTAATCTACCTTGGTGAGGTACAGTGCAAATCATGTGTCTTTCTCTTGTTACCCTGCACCATTACTGTGTGTGTAAAACGACCCATTTGAAAAGCTTGGGCTAGTGTAATGATACCAGTGTTAATTCCCCTGCAATATTGCCTCTAAAGGCATGTCAGTTTGCAATGGCTCAGTTATCTGCTTCCTGTTTTTCAAAGAGATTTGGTCTCCGCGAGAGATATGCACACAGATCTAATTAATGTGAATGTGAGTTGTATGTACACCTGAGTCAAGCAGAAGGAATCATCACCTTCCTGTAATGTTGCAGTTTGAGCCAATCAGCTATTTTGGTGAAATCTGTTGAGGGAAGGGGTAAATTTGTATGTGAGTGGAGCAGTTGTCAGGTCTCTGTAGCCTTATAAACACTACAAGAAAATGACTACAGCCATGGTATTTAAGTCTTAGTTAAACTAAGAAATAGCAATTTTTAAGAATGCTGTGCATATCCCTCATAAATGTATATTTTGATGAACTTTAAACTATTGGTTATTTTCAACAAATTGCTCTTGCAGCTCTACAGAAATAAATGTAGATACTTGGCTGAGTTTCTCATCTTGTTAGCATGTTCTTTATTTGAATTCAGGATTAGACAAATACAAAGTAATTGACTAAATAATAAAAATGTGTTTCCTGTAACATTCTAGTGTTTTAAAGCAGAGACACAAAAGTTACAAAGGAGACTTCTCTCCTACTTTCTCTCTTTTCCTCCAATAGACGATTGCACAGTGGCGGAAAGCTGGCTACCAAGACATGCCTGAATATGAAAACTTCAAGCATTTACTGCAAGCCCCATTGGACGATGCCCAGGAAATATTGCAGACTAGATTCCCAATGCCGCGTTATATTAACACTGAACATGGAGGCAGTCAGGTACGGCAAAGCCTTATCCAGGAGCACGTGTCTATTAGTTTTGATTGAAGCAAGTTCATAGGTTTAGTAATAAGCTGATTCTGTAGACTAAATAACTTTGCAGTAATTCAACCCTCAAAGTGTACAGCCTATATATCTTTCCTTGTGAGCCCTTACCACTAATAGTCTGTTTTAAAAGCGTAGTTTAGAAATTGTTCATGGGACAGGCCTTTGAAATAAAAGGGTGCAAAAAAGAAAATGGTCAGATGACATACTGCATGGAGAATAAATGATAGTTACGTATCAAAACGTATCTAGCTTAGGTAATACATTCAGTGCAGCTTTGTTTATGAGTCACACTGGATTAGAAGCCTAGTCCTGGCATTCTCTCTTCCGAAGCCTATGGCAGCATTCATAAGTAGCAACAAGTGGGAACACTTGTACCAACAAAAACAGGTATAGTCCATATGCCTCTGGTAATAAGAAGCTATTTAGCTTTATCTTCCTCTTATTCCCTTCTCTGCTTATCACACCCTCTATAAAAGCAGCATAACTGACACATCAGTTAGCAGCAGTAACTGATGTCCAAAAATATTGGTCAAATGTTAGCTATTACAGTGATCAAGAGATGAAAACCATTGCATCGTGTGGTTACCATAGTGATATCCGTAATAGCTATTGCATTGGAACTTTAGTGGGACATCAGTTCAAGTTAAATGAGAAAAAAATATTCTCTAGACAAGGGCCTGAAAGCAAAGGCTAGCCAGACTGCTGTGGTGACCTGAGGTATGGTGATAAGTCCTGAAGGAGTTGATGTTCTTTATTTTATTATTTTTGTAATATTTTGTTTGTTTTTTACAGGCCCGCTTCCTCTTGTCTAAAGTGAACCCCTCTCAGACTCACAATAACCTCTATGCCTGGGGACAGGTGAGTTATGGAGGAGTTACTGCTGTTGGAGGAAGGACAGAAGCATGCATATATAAGATACACATTTTTTAATTTATATTTTCCTTCCCCGTTCTATTTGCTTTCTAATCACATAGCATTAGGCTATGAACAATGGCTTGCTTAGTTCCTGTGGGTTGCTTTAGATCTCTCATGCTTCTCCCCTGGCTAGCAACTTTCACAGACATTGATGCCTTGATGATTTGAAATTCTGTCATGTTTTGTGAGGGGAGAAAACCTCCCTGTAACAATGGAGCTAAGAATGGAACTTCTGGGTGTTGGCTCTGATAGTCACAGTATTTAAAAACTCAGAAATGTACAACTCAATTCTGAGGAGCCAGATTTTCTTTATAACCTAGACGTACATCGTGTGTTCATTACAGTAAATATCAACTGATTAGAATATACTAGCTAAACTAGATGAACAGGGAACAATTAGATGAACAAAAATAACTTGCACGTTCAGGATAACATTTTCAAACCTGGATGTCTAATGTTAAGCTCCTAATTTTTTTTTAAATTTAAGATCCTAAATAAAGGTAACATGATAATTAGTGGGAACAGTAATCTGCTTGTTGTGTCCTGAGCACCTACAGCTCTTGCTGACTGCAGCGGGAGCTGCCAGAGCTCAGCAACTCTGAAAACCAAGCTACTTTGATTTAGGCTGCACTTCCAAAGCTTCAGGCAGTCAGGTTTGAAAATGTTGGCCACAATATCATCTTGATCTACCCTTCACTAACTGGTCTGATACCATTAGATCACAGCTGGTTTACATTAGTACTCTGGTACTATAGAGTAAAAATATTAATAATAAATGAATCAACCCACCAGGTATAAGTGTACTGCAACTGAATATACAATGTGCTTGTTTTTGTGTCTATTCATTCTTCCTCTACCTTTATGTTGTCTATGTAAACTCTCCGGGGCAGGGATACACAGGTTGCTCCTTGAATAATAAATATTTCACTATGTATTCTTTTGGGAATCCACAATATGGAATGTTGTTGCTTTTGTTACCAAGCAGCTTCTTCCCAATATATCCTTATGCAATTGATTTAGCAGGCAATTAGGGTAGAGCACTGAAGCCTGACATCCTTTCAGAACAGTCCTAGTGGTAACCATGTTTGCTTTGTTCTTTACAGTTATTTACTAATTTATTTTATATTATTATAGGAATCAGGATCTCCCATCCTAACGGATGATGTTAGTCTCCAGGTGTTCATGGATCATCTGAAAAAGTTGGCAGTGTCAAGTGCATCATAACTTTGACTTAACAAGGAAGTGACCAAAAAAAAAAAAAAAGCAAAGAATTACTGGGATCATGGTGACAATTAGTGTGGAAAAATGTACTACATTCCTTTCCCTCTTTGAGATCAAGGCTTTTAAATATTACACAAAATGAATATTCAAGGAGAGTTTTGTACTTAGTTCTTTTAGTTTTTAATTTATTTGTATTCCTTTTTTATGTGATCTCTCTGATCTTTATTTTTTTCATACATTGCAGCCCAAGGATGTTTTAGCTGATATAGATATTAATACATTTTTAGATTAATTTTAATGGCCTGTGTGTAAAATAATTAAAAAACAGTAACTTGCCTTTCAGCAGCTTCATCAGGGGGACTATACTGATGAAAAATAAAAGTGGAGGAGGAGAGCATTAATATTTAGTGCTGGACTGAACTTGTGTGTGTGTGTGTGTACGCTGAGAGGTTGACTTTATCACACAATAAAGTACACTATGAACTTGAACTTTTTCTTTGTTCTTGAAATCTTAGAATGCTTCATCTTGTTACTTCATTATGTTATGGCTCAGACCTGCTCCTGTATATAGGGTTATGTTGATGAAAAACATAAGGACTCGATCTAAATTACCTTTATTAATTTCCAGCTCTGTTGATTTGCATTGACTTGACTAAATTGACTTGCATTGACTTGTAATTACAGGAATTTTAATATTGGCGTTGTTGAATGTAACACTTATTTTATATAGACCAAAAATAACATTTCTTGCCCATAATTGTCACAGAATTTGAGGGTTTTTTTTCCAGACTTGTTAATACAACAAGATTTTCTGCATTTCATTTACCCTCTTCAAAACCACTGATATGAGCCAAGAATGAAGAATGTGTCTATAGCTAGATTTCACATCACAAGTGTG
Source organism: Chelonia mydas (assembly GCF_015237465.2). Taxonomy (NCBI): domain Eukaryota; kingdom Metazoa; phylum Chordata; order Testudines; family Cheloniidae; genus Chelonia; species Chelonia mydas. The sequence goes on from NC_057851.1 coordinate 197,453,830, forward strand.
TCGCTAATGGTAAGATGCTTTATATAGCTCTGTGTGTAAAATCCAATTTTAACACATGCCACACCTTTGAAATGCAGTCTGCAGACCCCTACAACCCCACACCCCCTTCCCTCCCAGAGCCGAGCCACAGGGCCCTCCTGGCCCAGATACCCACACTCTCTCCCCCCTGAACCTAGCTGTGCCCCCGGTTTTGCTGAGATACCCACATCCTTTTCGCTCCAGAACCCAGGGATTCAGAGGGGTTCTGAGCTGGGGCAGAGGGTTGGGGTGCAGGGTTTGGGGGCAGTAGGAGGCTCAGAGCTGGGGCAGGGGGTTGGGTGGCAGGGTCTGGGAGGGAGTTTGGGGGAATGAGGGGGCTCTGAGCCGGGGCAGGGGCGTGGGGGGCAGGGTCTGGGAGGGAGTTTGGGGGCAGGAGGGGGCTCTGAGCCGGGGCAGGGGCGTGGGGGGCAGGGTCTCGGAGGGAGTTTGGGGGAAGGAGGGGGCTCTGAGCTGGGGTAAGGGGGTGGGGGCAGGGTCTGGGAGGGAGTTTGGGGGTAGGAGGGGGCTCTGAGCCGGGGCAGGGGCGTGGGGGGCAGGGTCTGGGAGGGAGTTTGGGGGAAGGAGGGGGCTCTGAGCTGGGGTAAGGGGGTGGGGGCAGGGTCTGGGAGGGAGTTTGGGGGAAGGAGGGGGCTCTGAGCTGGGGCAGGGCGGTGCGAGGCGCAGGCTCCGGCCGGGCGGCGCAGCGGGGCTCAGGCTGCCTGCCGTGGCCCCACGCTGCGCCCGGACGCGGCCGCTGCGGGCCTGTCCCTGGGGGGAGGGGGCAGCAGGTCTCCCTGCGCCCCCCTCGCTGGAACCGGCCCATGGGAGCGGCGCGTGGAGCCACCTGCCCCCCGCCCCGGGGGTTTAGTTTTGCGGGCCCCCCCCTTGAGCCGGGGCCCTGGGCGGCGGCCCCCAAAGCCCCGGCCCCCACCGCGCACGGGAGCGGGGTCTCTGGGGAGGACCGGCCGCCGGGCGCGGCTACGGCCAGCCCGCCCCGCCCCAGCCGCCAGGGCAGTGCGCCTGCGCGAGTCCGCGTTTGCTCCCGGAAAGACCCAGCCTCCCAGTCACGCACTCTCGCAGCCTTGGGGTGAGGCCGCGCCCAGCGCAGGGGCCGCATCCGCTAGGTTCGCTGCACGCAGCCAATAGGCGCGGGCGTTGCTGGCCGGCGGCGCGGCGCGCAGCCAATAGGAGCGGGCGTTGCTGGCCGGCGGCGCGGCTCGCAGCCAATAGGAGCGGGCGTTGCTGGCCGGCGGCGCGGCGCGCAGCCAATAGGAGCGGGTGTTGCTGGCCGGCGGCGCGCGGGGGCCGGACGATGTTCGCGCAGCGGGCGTTGCGCTGGAAGGCGCGCTTTGCGGCCCTGTACGCCGTGGGCACCTGGAGCCTCCTGGGCTGCGTCTTCTACTACTACTGGCGCGACCGCGCGGAGCAGCTGCCGCCCGGTACGGGCAGGGCCCGCCTGAGGCCTCGCACAGCCGGGCCCCGCCCCCGCCGCGCCTGCCTGGGCCGGAGGTGTCTCTGGGTGTGCGGGGGTTGATCCTGGGGGGCCTTGGACGCAGCGTGGCGCCCTTCCCCTGGCCCGTTCCTGCCGCCTCCTGGGCAAGGGCTTCTCCTGCCCTGGCACTGCCCCGCGCTGTGCGTGGGGCTCGGCGCCGGCGACTGACCCAGGGCGTCCCCCCGGCGGGCGCGAAGGCCTCAGGGCGCTCCCTGTTACGGGTGCCTGGCTTGTGTGTCCCCAGTTGAACGTCGGAGAGATCAGGGGAGGCTGGAAGTGCTGGCGTTCAGAAACGTGCCGAGCCCGTGCTCACATGGGTGGTGGGCCTCCAGTTTTGCACCTACACTTAATTGTGCTTGTGTGTAACGGTGCCTGCAACATGAGAGGGGTCCAGTGAAGGCTCAGTAAATATTTAGGCCCCAGTTCAGTTGGTGAGTTGCCCTTGACTTGTAACTTGAAGGTGGTCTACAAAGGGCATAAGATGGAGGGAAGCTTGCACCCATATTTGCTGCTGGATGATATGTAAAGAAGTCTTGACAGTTTTGTTTCAGAAACGTTTCCTGTTTGCTACAAAAGCTGATTAAAAATATAGTTCTTACAGTATCTGGATACAACTGTGTTGGCAGCCATAAGCAGGGAAACAAAAGAGTGCTGAAGAATGACCCCCCCCCCCCCATTTTTTTTTAATTAGGTGAAGAGAAAACACCTCCAAGGGAGACACCAGCAGATGTCTTTTTCACATCAACAATAACATATAAACAGAATGCCGTACATCCTACAGGTGGACTGCATGATTATGTGAAATCCATCTTTGCAACCAGTGATGGCCCTGGTCCAGAAGAGTAACATCCTGGAAATTAGGAATTTGATACGTATACAAGAGAAATGACTTTCATCATGATGGCTTGCTTGGACATGAAAAGTCTTTAGTTGAAGTGCAGGTTTCATTTTATTTCAATTAAAAAAAAACACCCCCCCCACCCCCACGCAAACACACACACACTCTCTCTTCTCCTCCCTCTCTCCCCCCCCCCCAAAAAAAAAAAAAAAAACCAAACAAACAAACTGCAGAATAATTTGCAAAGCCTAGTAAACCTTTTCAACTCTGTTAAAGGCAGTGTTTTCCCAGAAACTCTTAGAGGGCTGAAATATTTAAGTTACAAATTATTAAACTTCCTGTAATTAAATCTGTGTAGTTTGAAGTTTATTTTAATGATATTGCACACCATGTAGTGTCTACTAAATTAACATAATTGCCTCCCCTAGAGCTTTAGCTTTGATCAGGTAATAAGAAATTGCACAGAGTCAGTTTAGGGATTGTGAATGTGAGCCAGTCTTGGACACCAACTGCTCTTCCAGTAAAGTGAATTATATTTTACTTTGTTGGATTTTGAGAGAGTCCTCATGTTATTTACTTCCATTCCCAAAAACAAAATTAAGTGACTCAAGTGTACACCACTCACTAGGAGTAACTCATCTGTTTCATCTCTTTTCCTAAAGGAGTGAAGTTAAAGGTGTAAATAGTGCCCAGTATTAACTGCACTCTCACCAACAGCTGTGTCCATTTTCATGACTCAACTGTTCTACGAGGTCACTTTCTTGAAGCAATTTTTATGTGTAAAGTTGCATTAGCAACAACTTAAAAGTGTTTCAGAGTAACAGCCGTGTTAGTCTGTATTCGTAAAAAGAAAAGGAGTACTTGTGGCACCTTAGAGACTAACCAGTTTATTTGAGCATGAGCTTTCGTGAGCTACAGCTCACTTCATCGGATGCATAGTTCATCCGATGAAGTGAGCTGTAGCTCACGAAAGCTCATGCTCAAATAAACTGGTTAGTCTCTAAGGTGCCACAAGTACTCCTTAACTTAAAAGTGTGGATCCCATCTGAAGAGCACCTTGGTGAAAATGGCACTACTTTACTCCACAGTTCAGAGTCATCTCTGTGTGTATACAGAGTTACTGTACTGGTAAATGTATTTTTATTTATCTTAGCATTGCAGAGACAACAGATATGGGAGTCTGAGTTGGTCTGTTTTCTGGCTGGAACTTCAGCAAGAGAATTGTTGAGAAGCACTACTATAAAAATCAAAGTTATGCCTGAACATTTATTTATTACTGATATGTAACACCTGCCTGGCACTCGCCATATTCAAAGTACTGTGCAAACATTGACTAGCCTTCTTGTATTACAAGTAACATCTGAGATCGCTAACTGAAAAGAGTAGAGAAATACCTCTGTTTTCAGTTTGCTCATCTAGTGCTTTGACAGTTTTCCTTATGTTGCTCTTTCATACAGCAGTGGAGGAGAGATGCACACTAACTGCAAACATGGGGCAGGTGTACCTGAAGTTACTTAGGTTAGACTTAAAGTTGATCATGTCTTTTTACAAAGAACCATTTACAGAATCTTTACCAATGAGGTGTTTGCCATAATTATACACCTTCACTACCACTATATTACATCTCATCTGGGTTAGGGTTAGGGAAGATCAGTAAACTGGAAATAACATAGTTTGATTTGCAGAGCTCAGCAGGATTTTATAGTAGTAGCAGCTATGGAAGCAATTTTTTTTAAAATTTATTAACTGAACACACATGATGTGGAAATCATGGAGCAGTAAATAGGAAATGCCATCTTTAGAATAACTTCAGATTGGGAACACAGTAAAATCTTTAATCTCTTAAATCTTTATGGTTTTGCAGTACTTAAAAAATCTGAAAATTGTAATGGGTGGAGGGGAGAGAACATCATCTGGATTAATCACAAAACTAGAAAATTTTAAAAGGCTGGTGCTTAAGAGACGTTTGGTGCTTCCTCTGCTGGATTTATAGTATTAAGTAACTAATCAGTATTCCCAAATCCATGTTGACAGTAGTGATGCTAATCCACAAGCAATTCATTTTTATTACAGTTAGGCATTGTTTAAAGTGAAGTAGATTTAAAAAAACTACAAGAAAAGCCGTGCATTGAGCAGTATTTGAAAAACAAGGCACAAAAATCAACTTTGTTCAGAAAAAGAAATTCCTGCTTGAGGTATTTCCAAGGACTTTAAAACAAAAAACACCTAAGTGTGTACTATCTTCAGGATAGTCAAGCTCTATAATACAGAAGCTTTATATGTGACCATCGACAGCTGCTAGTATGTAGTGTAGGTAAGGGATAAGTCCATCAGTGGAGATATTTGCATTTACTTTGAAAGGAGTGTCTGCTTCTCTGTGAAATGGTGAATGAACAGCCAAAGAAAGCTTTTAGTGAGGGGGTGGAGGTGTAGTTTACTGAGTTAAAGAATCTTATTTTGCAACCAAAGGCAGATTTCCATAAACACATTTTAAATTGAAGTCTGTATTTTAGAAAGCATGTAGGCCTAGTCAGGAAGTAATTGTGGAGGGGAAATAGGTCTTTCTATTTAGCCTGCTAATCAAATGGATCTTCTTTCTTTAAATTATAAATCAGGTCAAGTCTCTCTTCGCTTTTTTTTTTCTTTAAAATGAACACAATCAACTTGAAATCTAGTCATTTAAAAAAGAATTAGAGGTAGTTTCAGGTACACCACCTGACCCTGAGTTCTGCTGCCAGTTTTTGCAGGCTGATATATTTTTTTCCTATTTGTGCATGGTTTCTCTCTCTCCATTAGCTGCCTGAAAAACCATGTGAACAAGGGAAACTGAACGTAAGGACAGTCATACTGGGTCAGACCAAAGGTCCATCTAGCCCAGTATCCTGTCTTCCAACAGTGGCCAATGCCAGGTTCCCCGGAGGAAATGAACAGAACAGGTAATCCTCAAGTGATCCATCTCCTGTTTCCCATTCCCAATAGACAAAGTGCTATCAAAAGCACAAGACATTTTTCAGATAGAAGTGTGACGGCAAAGCTTTACCACAGCCTTCCCTCCAATTTTCTACCTCAGTTGTCATTGTCGTCTTACCGGATGTGGAGCTTGCCAGACCAATTTGCAGCAGGCTCAGTGACTTTCCCTTGAAGAAATTATTCCCCATCTTTTGATCACACACACTTCATTAGTTCCATGCTATTTCCCAGGCCCTGCCCGTACCTACTCGAATCCACCACCAAGAATTAATTAGTTAATATTTCTAGCACCTCATACTTCCTCCCTTCTCAACACTTGGGACTCTTCAGAGTGACTCCCTTGCCTGTCAGTTGTTCCTTGCTTTAGTAGTGGTACCAGCACCAATGTTATGCAGTCTTTGGTTGGGTAGAAGATGGGTCCTTCTGGTGGTGGACTAGGTGGTCAGCTGGAGAATGAGTTTTCTTGGTTTTTGAGGTGGGGAGGTCTCTCCTGGAAGATGGGAGAGCAGGTTTCCTCCCGGGTGGTGGGAATGGCGTTAGTATGGAGCTGGGCAGGTACAGCAGGGAGGAAGCCAGGAGGCAGTAGTGAGAGGATTCCTACTTACTGTAGCAGCATCTTGATTCTGTCTCCATATGGTGCTATTAGAATGGGGTGAGGTTTGGGGCTTACAAGAACTATCTCGTGTCTCCCCAATACACACCTAGTGGCACTGGTGAGGAACGCAAGAAGGGACTTCCTCGGGCAGTAGTGACTGCTTTCTCGAGAGGGTTGACCACTAACAAGCAGAGCTGGCCTTGGCCGTTTGGGTAGATTGTGAATAATTTTTTTATTGCTTTTCCTTTCCCAAATTTACCCAGATTCTGTGATTATCCCACTACTTTACACACGGCAGGTCTGCTGATCTGGGGTGGGTAGTAAAATTATTCTTTAGGATACTCTCCAATCATGACTAATTGGGTGGGTGGGTACTTTAGGTCCTTTAAACCTTACTTCTTTCCCTTAACATAGTGGGTTCATGTTTTCAAGGCTGACTTCTTATGGGAAAAATCATGTCTCTTTCTTTTTTGTTTAACAAAGCTGAGATTCAGCTTTACAGGGCCCAAGGATGGCTCAGTTATTGGTGGGCTTGAACTACGATGGCTTATGATAGGGTAGTCGCATTCTTTTTTGGCTAACATTTTGTATTCCAGAATCTGGCCAAAGTCAGAGAAGACCACCCCAATTTCTCAGAGGGCAGGTCCACTGTGGGGCTAGGTGGCACGCTTAGTATCACCCTTAAAAGTTCACTGCTGTGCTGAACTTGAAAAGGCTCACCACCTCAATGCCTTCTGCTCTGTCTTTAAAACCACCCTTAGCATATACTCTCACGTGGGTAAGCTAAAGGCCACAGGGAAGTGGCAACAAAATAACTCTTGGGAATTTTGTGCTGAAAGTGGCCATTTCTGTGGCAACAGAATAGCGGCTTGCACGGAGCGCTGTTTAACGTGGTCACTTGAGTGGTGGTAACATAAATGTGGAGGAAAACCAATCACAAAGCTAAAACCAGGACTTCTCGCCTGCATAGATTTCGCTGACATTAAAAACAGCCAGGATGTGTAGCAGCCTTTCTGCTGACTGTCAGAGCATCAGCGCCTGCTCGCTTGGGTCCAAGACCGGCTTGGTAGCCCTGCAGAAGATCCTCTGCCCACCCTTGTACCTGAGCAAACATCCTGATTTCATTTTCAAGGAAGACAGTAGTATTTCCCACTCCCATAGGGAGTGTCCCCCATTCTCTCTAGGGGGACTGCCCCCCATTTCCCACTCCTTTGGGGAGAGGCCCCCATTCTCTCTATGGGGTCTGCTCTGATTCCTCCCCTATCTGGCCTGTCCCTTCTCTCCCTCTGTCTATGGGGCTGCTGCACCCCACCCGGGACTGTCCCTCCCCTATGGGAATGCCCCCCGTTCTCTCCAGAGGGGCGGTCCCGTTCCCCTCCCTGCACCGGGGCGGAGCTCAGCCCGACCCCCTGCGGGCGCCCCCCGCGGCGGCTCCCGGCCGGGAGGCTGCAGTGGCCGCCGGGGCCTGGAGGGGGCGGCCGCGGCCGCTGCTTCCCGGATCCCGGCGCTGTCCGCGCCGCCGCCGCCGCCGATCCCCGGCCGGGCCCGGCTCCGCCACCATGAAGGCGATAATCCAGCGGGTCACCCAGGCCAGCGTGACAGGTCAGTGCCGGGCCCGGCCTCCGGCCACGGGCATCACCCCTCTGCCCCCGGCCCTCGGGGACCTCCCCCTCCCCCTCCCCCGTCCTTCCTCCCCCCGGACCCCCCTCCCCCTGCACCCCGGACCCCCCCTTCCTTCCTTCCTCCCCCCGGATCCCCCTCCCCCTGCACCCCGGACCCCCCCGTCCTTCCTTCCCCCCCGACCTTCCCTTGCACCTCCCTCCCCCTGTCCTTCCTCCCCTCCCGGACCCCCCTCCCCTGTCCTTCCTTTGCACCCCCCTCCCCCTCTGTCCTTCCTTTGCACCCCCCTCCCCCTCTGTCCTTCCTCCCCCCCCGGACGCTCTCCCCCGTCCTTCCTTTGCACCCCTTCCCCCCGTCCTCCCCCCGCCCCCCGTCCTTCCTCTCCCCCGGACCCTTCTCCCCCGTCCTTCCCCTTGTACCCCATCATTCCCCTGCACCCCCCTCCCCTTGCACCCCCTGCCATTGCCCCTCCTTCCCCTTGCACCCCATCATTCCCCTGCACCCCCAGCCCTTCCCCCTCCCCTTGCACCCCCGACACCTGCATCCCTGGCCTTCTTTCTCCCCCTGCATGTCCTGTCCTTATCTCTCCCCTTGCACCCTGCCCTCCCCTGGTGTCCTTCCCACCTTCCACAGCACCCTCACTCCTGGCACCTTGTGTCCTTCCCACCCCCTGCATCCGCTTTTCCACCCACATGCTGCCTCTTGTCCCCACCTTTCTATGCATCCACTGACCTTCCCATCCACATACCTGCAAATGCTGCCCCTGCACTCCCACACACTGTTCCACCCCTGCACCCACCCACACTCCCCAGTACCCACCTATCCATGCACCCAGTGTTCCTCCTGCCCCTTCACCCACCGTCCTACCCTCTCCCACTGTCCTTCTCACCCACATACCCTTCCCACATTCCCTGTACCCACCATTCATCCCACCTTCTGGCCCCCTCAGCCCACGTACCCACATCCCACCCTCTCACTCCCCTTATGCATCTACAATCCATGCCACCCAACTGTTCTCCCCACCCATTCTCTTTACTAAACCTTGAGTAAACTACTATGAAGTTTTCCCAGAAGAGCCCCATCACCTTGTGCTGAGTAAAAGCTTTCATTCAAAATCTCCTTCAAGATTAAAAACAAAACAAAAGCCCTTCTAAATGTTAGTGCTGCCTTCCCGAGCCTGCAGCCAGCCCCAGTGCCTCTGCTGCTGCTCAGTGCTTTGCTGAGTTGTGCCACAAAGAGAACAGACCAGGGCCCCCTTGGTTCTCTCTGCTGATGTTTAGGACCTTTGGACAGCCACGGAGCTCACAGCACTAAAGTGAAAACCATTGTGTTGCAGTTGGGTAATCTCAGAGCAGCTGTGGGAATAGGCACTATAGCTATTCACTGGGGAGAAGGACTCGAAGACAAGGATGAGTAGTGGAGAGAGCACTGGACAGGGACTTGTGAGTCCTGGGTTCTATTCCTAGCTCTGCCCCTGGGTTGCTGGGTGACCCTGGGCAAGTTATTTCACTTCTACATGCCTCAGTTTCTCCATCTGTAAAACGGAGATAATGATTTGTAGCTCCTGTGTATAGTGCTTTGAGATCTACTGATGAAAAGCGTTATATATATTATCATTATTCTCCCATTGCTACATTCGGCTACGCTTGCTGTTTGGGAGCCTCCCAATTAAGTTCAAATTTTGTCATTGGTGTAGATGGTTAAAAGGCCCCTTTCAGAGAAGGGACTGATGGATGTGTACTTCCAGCATGCCTGCTACATTTGATTTGACTTGACCTGCTCATAACCTATCTCTTTCAGTTTGCATAGTCCAGAGGGCAGGTTGTCTGTCTGTCTGTCTTCTATTTGGTGGAACTCCCTCTGCAAATTAATTATTTTCTGTTTACTTTCAGTCTTAGTTGTTCAACACACTTCTGTCTTTTGTGTCTTTACTGTTATTCACTGATATAAGGGAATATTGCTGCATAAATCAATTATAATAACATGACTGTAATTGCATGTTGGATTAACTGCTGACTGTTATTGATGGCTTTGCTGATCTGCACCTGGCCAAGAGGTTGCTGCTATCTCTTCTGGATGCAGACCTCACTACTGTGATCCATGCCTTTATCACTTTTTGTTCTGTGTTTGTACAGCACTATGACAGCAGGGCAGTGGTACATGACTAGGGATCCTAGATGCTCCCTCAGGACAGATAACAATAATAGTGCAATACATTCAATTTGGGGCTCCCCTTAAATCCACCTGGAAACTGAAGCAGACCGTCAATACAGCAGCCCACTTATTAATCGGAGTATCTTACGTTGAGCATGGCACCAGTGCTCTGCGATCCACGCTGATGACATGCTGATTTGTGGATGGGATTTAAGGTGTTGGCTTTGACCCATAAAGCCCTAAGTGGCTTGGGACATGCCTGTCTGAGGGAAATATAGTTGAGATAAGCAGAGGTGCTTTACTGGTGACCTCTCAGTATCAATCAGAGATGGCGGGGGACAAGATAGTCTCCATGAAGACCCTTCAACTCTATAATTTGCTCCTTCCAAACCCTCATTGGAAATTGTCCAAATCTATTGACCCCTCAGGTGTGCTACGCAGCCAATCACTTGTTGTAGGGTTTTGAGCGAGGGCATGCTGGAGGGTGGGTAAGGTTCTGTTCACGGCTTTGACTCTCATCTTTCATGGCAGTTTATATTCTGTTTCGTGGGTGGCGCTGGCTTTTTTTCTTGTTCGTACAGGTATGGTTGTGCTTTTTAACAAATATTAAAATGCGCTTATCTCAGTGGGTTTTTTTAAGATGTTGTGTAAATCTAAATAAAATAATCCTAGCCATGGCCATGGGTTCTCATAAAAATCACTTTTTATCTCTTTCAGCATATTACAGTGGGCCTAGAGGGACGTATTTTATTTTAGATTTCATGAAACTGATATTTGTTTTCATGTGGTTGGATAGAATTGGGCATTTATACCAAGATCTGTTTTCGTAGACAGATTCGAAGGCCAGAAGGGACCGTTGTGGTCATCTCATCTGACTTGCTGCCTAACAAGGTCACAGGTGTCCCTGTGTTCATTCCTGCTTCGAGTTCAATAGCTGTGCTTGTGTTAGAACATTACGTTTAGAAAAACACTCAAAAAGCTCGACATGTTAACATGACTGGGATATGAACCCATGCCTCCAGGGGAAACTGCAGTCTCCCCGTAGCCTGCTTAGCCAACCTGAGAGCTGTAGAGAACACAGGTCTACTTGGTCTCAGCTTAGGGCCTTAGCCACTGCATCATAACGTGTGTCTCTTTGCAAATCTTGAAAAACCAAAACATTGAATGCAACTTATTTTTTGCAGGGTGGAAACTACCAAAAAAAAAAAAATCCATCTTTAAAAAATGTTAATTTTTTTAGGGACTTCTGCAATGCAGAAATCAAATGAGTTTATTGATTTCATACAGTTGGGTAAATTTTCAAAGAATTATTTCACGTTCTTAACCACGTGATTCGTATTGACTCTAATGAGAATTGCAGTACTAAAACTCTTCATGCAATGTTTTGAAACGCTGTAGCAAGCATATTGAGCTGCCAGATCGCCTCTTCATTTAGCAAATCAATTTCACGAGAGGCAAGGGGCTGATATTTTGTAACTCACAAAAAAAACAAGGGTGCCACTACATATTGCCTTTCAAGGGATGCTAGAAATGTAAACATAGGGAGTAAACATGTGGAATGCTGGTATGGCAAGTGTCCATGTTCTGATTTTTCTTACAGCATTGCAAGATGCTAAAATTACTTGTAAGGTAATTCTCCTTTCACAGAAATGACTTTCAGTCCTCCTGTAAAATTGAATTGGTGTACCTGAGCCAACATGCTGGGGACAGCTAGTTAACTCTTTAAGTTCAAGTGACGTTTCCAGAAAGTGTTTATTGTACCATTGCCTGTTGGAATTGATGCTTGCATGTGGCATAAAACCAGATAGGGTGTTTAATTTCGCTCTCTTTTTGTTGTTGTCCTGCAGTGGGTGGGGAACAAATAAGTTCCATTGGACGAGGCATCTGTGTGTTGCTGGGTATTTCTTTGGAAGATACGCACAAAGAGCTGGAACACATGTAAGTCATGACATGCATTGAGTGTTTCCTTGTAATTCCTGTTTATTCATATGCTACTAACTCCATATCAGTAATATCAGAACTATCTTCAGAAAGTGGGGCCTCTTGCTATGGGAAAATGTGAGCTTCTCCATGTTCTTTTTTTTATGTTACACTTTGTGTGTGGGCCTCCTAGTTATAGTTTAGCTTCATTTTATGCAGCACTGTGGAAAAGTCTCCCCAAAATAAATAAACCAACCACTACGTGTTTTTCCCAGAAAATGACCTCCCATTGGTTTTTTTTTCTGGGCGTTTTTTCTGGGTGTTTTAAAAATTTCTATCTATGTCACTATAAACTGTTTACATTAACATACAACATATTTGAAAGGTTTTGGGATACTAGAAATCTTAGGATCTCTTTTCAATCTGCACATGAAAACTTTAGCACTTCTGAAAAGTTAAAAGGGACGTGAGGGGACCATCAAGGTTTTTGTTAAGTCGACAAGAAAGAGTAAGAAAACTAAAGACATGTCTAGAGAGGGAAGGGGAATGAAATAGCTGGAGTGATTAGTGATTGGTGATTAGAGAGAAGAGTGGAGAATGGGTGGAATCAATTGTAATTAGATGCTGAAGAGAGACGGTGCGTGGAGTGTGAACTGTGCCGGGGCTTGACTTGTTAGAATCCAAACTTCTTAGAAGATGGGCAGGAAATTTGAAAATGTGCTTCTGTGTAAAGCTGGGCTATCTTATCTCACTTTTCCGATCTTCACAGTGTGTTCAATTCACTGAGTCACCGTATCTCATACTTGCTTTAGTACCTGTGAAAGCTGGTGATCAATACTGCACATAGGTGATTAGAATGTAGAGGATTACCCAAACTCCAAGGGATTAATTTATCTGACTCAACATATATGAAGTTGAATAAAGAGTCAGGAAATAAACACTTGAATGGACTGAGCTATTGAAGAGAGAGAATTATTCTTAAATAAAATATAAACGTGGTCCAGAATTGCTAAGGAGAAAAAATGACACACTGGTTTAACCAGTTTCTTCAAGTGCCATTGAATGAAACTTTCTCTGTTGCTCCTGCAAATGAGACAATTTCAATGCTGTCATCATCTGCAAAGTGCAGCAGTGATGATGATGATTTAAGTCCCTGCCGCAGGCCTGCAGCCTTTAATCAGCAGCTCAATTCAGGAGCAGTTTCTGTTTCTTTGACACCCAGAGATTCTTGAACATCAATATATGACTGTGCCATAAAAACAGCTGAAAGGCAAAGACTTACGCTTGATGATAAGTGCATTCCAAGTTTAGGCTAATAACATCCTCTTCAATGTGGAACAAAATGATCAATTTAAAGTGATGACTGTAGTGTTTTTCCCTGGATGTACTCCTCCAGACAAACTTAAACTCACAGGACTCATTACTAGGTGCCGCAAGTGATGAAACAGAGGAAAAGTTAAAGGAAGAACTTCAAAGAATCAAGATGGATGGGAATGGACTATTATTATTGATTGAATACTAGAAGTGAACCAACAATGCATATATATAGAGGGAGCAATTGCATCTCTGCTTACGACTATTGTTGGGCCCAGTTTATAGTTGCCCTGTGGCCCATTTGTGTGCCCAGTCTAGGCAGTTGGTTCTGTTTTCTAAATCAGTTTTAACCCCTCAAATAAATAATTGTCCTTCCCAATCAATTAATTCTCATTCAAATTATTTAGCCCCAAATCGCCAATTTGACTCCCCAAATAATTTTGCCCTCCCCTAACTCCACTGCCCCTGTTTCTGCTGCTTTCATGGACTCTCAGCCTTCCAGCTTACCCACTCCTCTCTCCCTGCTCTCTTCCTGTGCAAAGCACAGTACTCCCTGCTCCCTTCCTTCCTCCTTGCTATGTTAGCGAAGCCCTGACCCCAGATGACTTGTTGTCCTCCCAGGGACTCACTGCGCCTGTGCAAGGGGGCAGAGCTCACGTTGTGTGTGGCCATTTCCTGACTTTTGAGATCTTCCTTTTCTAATCTGAATTTTCTTGTAATAAGTCTAATTTCTCCACGCAGTGAGAGGATCATAGTCCTCAATGCCTGTTTACATCTTAAACCAGACAGTCCTGTCTTGATTTAGCCGGTGAAAGGCAAGCTTTCAGAATTTGGGGTTTTCTCGTGGTACTCTCTGGCCTATTGTTGTTTTATTCCCATCCCAATCCCACATTCTCTAGCAGGATGTTTAAGAGAAGGCTTTTACACAGATAGTGTGATGAGTTTGTAAGGGCTTTCATGCCTATGGCTCTGTATGTGTGATATTGATAAGATCCCCCTTTTTTAGGGGAAGGGTTGAATGAATGGCTTGTAACTTTGCCATTTGTGATCAAATACCTGTACAGATATATTATAATATATATCTTGATACCTGTGCGCCATTCACATCTGTTAACCTTACACATGATGATTAGGAACGAGCCGAGGTCATGCAAGTAGCCTTCTTTGTTCTGTTTCTCCTCACAGGGTTCGCAAGATTTTAAACTTGCGTGTGTTTGAAGACGAAAGCGGCAAACACTGGTCTAAAAGCGTGATGGATAAACAGTACGAGGTGCTTTGTGTCAGCCAGTTTACCCTGCAGTGCATCCTGAAAGGAAACAAACCAGACTATCACATGGCTATGCCTGCAGAGCAAGCAGAGTCTTTCTACAACAACTTCCTAGAACAACTTAAAAAAGCCTACAAACCAGAGCTTATTAAAGGTAAGGTAGACCCGATATGTTTGAAAAAGGGGTACTTTAAAAATGTTGTGGGTGACTTTTGTCTTTCCCATTTAGGGTAGAACTGAGTCCTTTCTGGGGTTTAAGCTCCAGTCTTTAATGTCCCCAGCAAAAGCTGCTTACATAGACAGCTCCCTAAGAGTTGCCATCTTCTCTTTGCCACTTCGTAACGTTGATGCTTTGCTCCATAGACGATGCCTCAGTCTTTTTTCCCAGGTGTGGCCATGCATGGTGCTACTACCCCAGACAGCTAGACCAAACCAGAATCTTCTCTCCTTAAGGTTTTCCTACTAGTTGCACTTAAAAGTGAATGGGGTAGTGAACATTATGACTTTCACTTTTTACTCCTTCATTTCCCACCATGTCACATGTTGATGATGGTAATAGGATATGCTATATGTTGCTGATACTAGGATCTTATCTAGTCAGTCTGTTCTCTGCTCCGTTCATAGTTACTAAACAGCAGTCTTCTCTTGGCTAAAGGAAACATGGTGGGTGCCATTCTTCCTTGCTCTCAGGCCTCTGTTCATCTTTTCTCTCTGCTTCCTATGGTCCTCTCCTAATTTGTATTGAATTTTTAGTATAACTGTATAGCAAACAAGTGTATACAGCAAGAACATTGGGGTCAATATTGCTATCGTTATTAGGGTAGATTGAAGTATAAAAATATAACTTGTATTGTACAGGTCTGATTCATCCTGCTTAAGAGGAAAGCAGAAAAGTAAGGAGAAGAATGGTAGATAGGGAAAGGTTTAAGGGTTAATCTCCTGATTGACAGTATATGAACCATAATTATCCCAGATACCTGTGTATCGTATAGACTTTCAGAAGAGATCGTGTCTGCTAGTGATGAAATCCATTCCTAAAATGTCAGTCTCGTGTCAGCTTTCCGGTGTCTTAGTATAATATTTTTTTGCTGTTAATATGCTGATAATGATCTAAGTAATGTTGTTCTGATAGACGCTTCAGTTTTGACACGTAATATAGGAAACCTAAATCTGATGAAATTACAGAGTTCTTGCGTCCTGAAATTTTAAACTGTAGCTTTCAGACTGCTTCTTATCCACCATCGTTAAAGCCTAAATCACATATTTCTTTTTATGTGTATGTCAAGTTATTACTAAGTAAGGGGCCTGTTTTTGTGCTCACTGAAGGCAGTAACAAAACTTCCCTTGAAGTCAACAAGACCAGAATCCTGTCCAGTACTGACTTTGCTTGGTTGAATCTTCATCTCTCAGTGAAATTAAACTGAAAAACATTGGTGTGTTTTCCCCCTCAGAATGAAATATAGAAAGCTTGGCATATCTAGCTTTGTTTTCTGGCTTTGTGGAATATTCTGTTTCATTGTTTCTGAACTCTCATACCACAGCGCTTCACTTTGAGGCTTCTTATATTTTGACGGCAATCTTTTAAATGCTCTCTCTTCTCTCCCCCCTGTCCCCAAGTAACATAATAGTTGTGCACTTGAAATAAAATAGTAGTCACCACTGTCTCTTGAATGTCTGCTTTTACTTTAAAAATAGCTTTGATTTCTGCTCTGTCTTGCTGCAATTGTATGTTGTGTGATGGGTTGGGACTTGCTGTCCTCACTACCGTGCCAGGTAATACACATTTCAAACTAGCTCAGTTAAAAGAACCATCTACTAATTTATACTTTCTGGAGGCTGTTCCAGTCTGTGTCCTATTGAGTCTAATTCTGCTGATGGATATTAAAATCTCCTCCAGCAGTTTGTGGTTTACAGAGTGCTATGCCTTTGCCAGAATATTTGTAAACTTTCTGAAGTTTGTAAACAGTCTGCGTGCTGCCTCAGCTCTGTGCAGACAGCTGGCATCACAGACATTGAGTGAACCACACAATGACCAAAAGATCCGTTAAGGTACGAAGGCACCAGGCCAGGTTTATTATCAACAAAGCACGGTAATAGCACCTGGCAGACTCTACGAGGATACTAAGACACGTATGCTTGTGACAACAGACGTAGCTCAGTGAATGCCGGGCCTTTCCATTCCCCCCTCGGCTGGACACTCCCAGAGATACTCCCTCTGAGATACATCTTTATACCCTGATACAAACAAATTATGTGCTGCCTCTGACATAGTTATTGCCTCCAGACATGGCTAGTTATCACCCACCACCTTGTACATGTTGGTTCGATCGAAACATTTCTATTACGTACTGTCATCCTGACCTTATCTTTTAGGAGGTCAGTGTGTTCCTGTTATCCTTGGGGAATGTTTTTGTACCATCCTCGATATTGGGATGTTTTGGTACCACTTGATATTGGGGTATGTTTGTGTGAGTGCTCTGTCCTTAGCACTTCTTAGGAATGTGTATTTCTGCAATATTAGCCCTGTTTTTGCTAGATTCTGTGAGCAGGTCCTGCCTCATACCAGGCCTCTGATGCAAGGGCTTATGTCTCAGGCTCTCTTCCTACTACACCCGGTAGTTTGGCTGATGGCAGTCGCAAACTGTAATAATCTTGCTGAGCTGGAGCACTGTAGCTAACGGAGCTTTCATATTCAGTGAAGCCATATACCCGTGGGGCTTGTGGAGCTCACCAGACCTTTGGCAAAGTTGTAATAAGCAGTCTAGGACCTGATGGACCATTCAGACATCCTGACATTTGTACTGAAAACTTCCAAAAGTCAGCAGCCTACATTGCCAGAAATTATTCTGTGCATTAGATTTTATGAGGGATAATGGGAGGAATGGTGTACTGGCCAGAGAACTAGTCGGGGACCCAGGTTCAGTCCTCGAATATATTACGGAAATGAGGACCAGGGGAGGAGATAATTACCGAAGACTATGTCTACACTACCCAATTAACCCATGGGATTGGAATCCAGGTTAGCCTAGCCCAGATATGAGCGTGCCCACTGCAAAGCAATACTTGAGTTACTGTGGCCTCACTGTTTCTGCACTTCCCCCGTCTGGGGGTATAGCCTATGGTTCTTTGAGAAGCTCTAAGATTCTTTTTCAGCTGTTTGTGTCAATTCCAAGAGAACATGTCTGTCCTTTGGGTGGGAGAGAATTGTGGGAAGGGTATTGGAGGACTATTAGCACTTGAATGATTTAGCCTGAAGGTTACAGCCAAAGTCAAACTGGAACTCAGGCTCTAGCCCACATCCCCAGCTGAGCCAGCAAGCCTGGGCTTAAAACACCTCCAAACCCAGGTCAGAGGTCTTTGTGTGGACAGTACGGGAGTTAAGGCCAAAACCTGGATGAGAGCTTGGGTTTAATTGCGCAGTGCAGACATATCCTTAGATAGATTTATGAATAAAACAAATATGAAGTTTCTAGAGCATGCTGTCTGAGAGATGTGTCCAAAGAATATTCTAAAAGCAAATTACTTCTATTTTTAAAGTCTCATATCTCAGAAATGTCGTGTTTGTTTCACCTTAAATACAGAAAAGAAAAAAAAATTCTGTGGCCCTGGAGGTACCACACATACAAACCTCTAAAGGAAAAGGATTTTAAAAAATTAAGAAGGTGATGATATAAGCAAAAATGAACTTGTGATTTTAATTAAATTTTTACACATAGACTAATGCCTATAAGCGTATTGTATCAAAGAGAAAGTTGAAAGGTATTTTGGTCAATTGATAAGTGCATAGGCAGGGAGAAGGTATTTGATGAGAGGGCTCCTAAATCTAACAGATATAAGCATACCAAGATCCAATGGCTGGAAGTTGACGTAAAAATATTCAAAAAGAAATGGATGTGTATTTGTTACAGGAAAGGAAATTAACCATTGGAATAGCTTGCCAAGGGATGTAGTACACTCTGCATGATTTGGAGTCTGCAAATCAAGACTGGCTGTTTTTCTAAAACAGTGTTTCCCAAACTAGGGTTGCCGCTTGTTCAGGGAAAGCCCCTGGCAGGCCAGGCTGGTTTGTTTACCTGCCGCGTCCGCAGGTTCGGCCGATCACGGCTCCCCCTGGCCGCGGTTCGCCGCTGCAGGCCAATGGGAGCTGTGGGAAGCGGCGCGAGCCGAGAGACGTACTGGCCGCCGCTTTCCACGGCCCCCATTGGCCGGGCACAGCGAACCGCGGCCGGTGGGAGCCGTGATCGGCTGAACCTGCGGACGCGGCAGGTAAACAAACTGCCCGGGCCTGCCAGGGGCTTTCCCCGCACAAGCGGCGTCCCTAGTTTGGGAAACACTGCCCTAAAACATTCACGAGCTCAGCTACAAGTTTTTGTGTTTGATGCAGGAATCGCTGGATGTGGCCTGTGTTACGTAGGAGGTCAGATTAGATGGTCATCATGGTTCCGTCTGGACTAAAAATCTTGTTACCTCGTCAGCTATCTCAACAAGCAGACCTGAGAGCACAAGGGCAGCTAGGCACTGCCTTCACAACTCCCGCTTCCTTCATTCCAGGTGCAGCCCCAAAGTGTTAAGGTGGGTTATGCTGACTCTGAGCAAACAAGCTAGTTCTCTCCCTCTAGCTGTGGCCACTCCACAGCTATCCTTTCCCAAGCCCTGGTCAGGATTATTACCCAGCAATCCCTTGGTGCTTCACAACACTTCAGAAGACCGAGGGAACTGCCTCCCCCTAGAAAGGCCTTGTCCAAGAAATAGCACCTAGATGGTCTTGTCTCCATGTCTTCTATGGACAATGCAGGAAGTCCACCAAAAATATAAAAGAAATCCAGGAAGCATCGCAGGGATTTGGACTCTTCCACAGAATCTTATGCTTCCTTCCCTTGTCAAAGGAAGAAAGGAATTATCAGAACTCAGGAAGTCATATGCAGGGTCAGAGAACACTCTGTTCTCTGTTGTCTAGCTTGGCACTGTGTCCAGGTGTGTTGGTACCGTGTTATGCCAACAGCTAGGCAAGATGGAGAGAGGTACTGCTGTCAGGCAAGTATTTTTCCCTCCTGCAGTTAGGTGGGGCCAGGCTTGCCTCTCAACTCATGCCTTCAGGAATCATTACATCTGAATGAGAAGCGCCCGCTAAGAGAGGATATCTGAACTGACAGGTAAGGAAGTATCTCAGCTTTTGCTAAAAGGAGCAACTTCTGGTACAGGTACCCAAAATAGAGGCAGCAGTTGCCACGTGTATGAAGAAAATGGTGACTTCTTCTGAAGGAGAATACATGCCTCAGAAACAGGTAGAGAGACCAAAACGAGCCTGTCTACAAAGGCTGTAGTGAACTCGTAGTTCCTTCATCTTTCACTTGCTCTTCCAGAGCAGTATTGATGAGGTGCAAGGAATGATAGAAATCCCATCCCGTCTGAAGCACCGTGCTATCCAGTGCAGCCGCCAGAGCGTGGTCTGTGACCGAGTACTTGGAAAGCTGACTCGCAAGCCAAATAGCTGATAGCAACTGCCCCCGGGAGGGATGACAGACTCTCTGGAGACTTTCTAGCTAAGGTGGTCTTCCTCCTCACTTTGTCTGTGAGATCCCATGAGAGAGTGAAGCTGCATAGAATGAAAGCTGGCTTTCCTTTCATTATTATGCCATTTTGAAGTACCACTCTGACCTTTGTAGAAACTGGGGCTCCAGGGCAGGGAGATATAGACAGGGCGCGTCTACACCAGCAGCGTTACAGCGGTGCAGCGCGTCTGGTGAAGACACACCATGCCACTGGGAGAAGCTCTCCCACCGATGTAGCACTGTCCACACCCGCGCTTAGGTTAGTGTCACTTATGTCACTCAGGGGTGTGGATTATTCACACGATGTAAGTCATACCGAAGTAAGCTCTAGTGTAGACCAAGCCTTAAGTATAAGGAGCCAGAGCATTAGTAGCAAATGTTTCCATTTTAAGATGATGTTTTCAGTAGCTCTTATCTTTTCTAATTCTGTTTATCTTTTGGACTGAAATTTGACAAGCTTGGCGTCTGCCTGAGTTGAATGTTGTTTGAATCAAAACAATTCATCCAATTTTAAGTATGGGGCTATAAACCTGGTGCCATCTGTGTGGTATGGGCGTATGTAATATACAAATAATAATCACCTTTTTGGTACAAGTTCATCCAGAGTTTATAGTCACTTCCTGGGGAAGCTATTGTAAACATGTAACCACTTTGCATACTTTTTTGGGTATTGGTGTGGACCATCCCTGCTAGCCTATGTTTAATGCTAGAGTTCCAGATTTAATGTGTTTATCAGAAACAGGAACCTCTCCCTCTGAGTGGGAACCAAACCTGTAAGATGTACTGTGCCATAATCAATAAAAATGCAAAGAGATTTTCCCTAAACATTTGAATAGGTATTTAGACTTTAGGTCTGTGAACATGGCTATTGGTTAACCATTGTTAAATTCAGTGTTCTGAAACTTATTTTTCAGCTGTGAATCATTTATAATAGTCCCAGAAAACGTTTGCCCATGTGATTCACCAGACACAAATATAGAAAAACGATCTGGGGTTTCTCTGTGGGTTTTAATCTGTTGTGGGTGGCAAAGAGTTTAAGAAATGTGCAAAAGAATTATAATGACTGTGGCTTTTTGATTGCTCTGACGTCATCTCCCCGTGGGGGTCCCCTTTCAAGTTCCAGTCTCCTGCAAGTTTGCAAATTGAGAAAGAGGCAGTACAGGGGAGATCAGGTCTGTTTTTTGCTTGCTTGGTAGCAATTCAGTCTCGTAAATTTGTTTTATTTTCCATTATTACTTGGTATTTTTGCTGCGTAGCTAGTTAGCGATTGAGAATAGAATGGCATTTCCTCAGGATAGTGAATATTTCATGGTATCTTTTTTTGAATGGAAAATAAGTTTTGCCATAGCTTTTTTAAAGCAGTAATTCCTCATAATTGTCAGTCCTTAGGGAAGTCATTAGTGAGTTTCCATTGCAAGAAATCTCATTTTGCTTTTGTGTTTTGGAACGTTGTGACTTTTAGCCCCCAAAGAGCCGCAGTGCATTGTTACATCTTTGATAATCAGAAAGAAACTAGCAGCTTCGGTACTTATCTGGTTACCGTTGTTCAAAGCAAGTTACTCCCATCTGTGTGGAAAGATTTGGGCAACCCCCCACCTGCAGTTCAGAGCCCAAGCAAAGGACTGGGGAACAACATGGGAGTTTGGGAGGGCGAGAGTAATCTTCAGCCTCTCGGCCTGAAGGGAGGACGCGAAGCACTGTGCAGGCTGGCTTCAGCCACTGCTACAGATGTGCAGTATAGGCAGTTGTGTTCTGAAGACCCTGTCTTCCCATGCGCACACAGGGTGGGACCTGCTGTGGCCAAACCCATGCCACTCCTCTGCCACACGCGGAGCCCCTTGCACTTTCCCGGATGGCTGCCTTGGAGCTGGGCTCTACATGACACAGGGCCGCGCGGTACCCCTGGATGGACTGTTTGTGGGGTGGCCTGCTGAGCAACAGAAACATGGTATTTCTGCTGAGATTCCGAACGTATGCACCTGCAATGGGCCAGTTGGGTTTCATGTTCGTAGCAAAACTCAGCTTTTATCTGGCAAACAGAAAATGGGTCTCAGAACATTTCTTCAGGTATATTATGCAGTCAGAAATGGGGCTTTCCCACGTCACCTCTACTGTCCGCTAATGTCTGATCTATTAGACGTGGCTTAATGCACATCTGTGCTGGGAACACTAATCCAAGGTCAGGGGAAATATTTTCCCCCAGGGTTTTTCACCACTTTGCTTTGAAGAATGGAAGAAGCCCTTGTGCTTGGGGAGTTTTAACTCATTTTAGTCCGTAATTTTGAGGAGGCACTTGCTCAGAATCAGAAGTTCCATCAGAGACTGGCTCAGCATGCACAAAAACTTGGAGTAGCAAATTTTGACATGTGGCTATTTCCTATCTGCTGAAAATCCTTTTCAAGCATTATCCAAAATAGCACAATGTTTTTGCAGATGTTCTTCACCAAAACAATTAAGCTCTGGTAGCATTGCCATAAGGCAGCGCGTCGGTGATCTGTCCCAGCCTAGGGGTGCTCCAGGCTACTTAAGGGGTTTCCAGCTACCCGTGTTCAGTGGTAAAGGAGCCTCTGGGTAACTGTTCCTCTCTGTCTGTCTGGTATCCTCTTCCCTCTCCCACGAGGCATTACACACAGTTTTTCTCTCTGTGTTGCCACCTCCTGTCTCTATGGCAGGACTAAAAAGGAGACTGAAGCTCATGCATCGGGAGAGGGAATGTGTTGGGTCTAGCATAGGAGCAGTCTGAACTGCATAGGAAGGAAGGGAGACAAGGAGAGCATGGGGGGCAGGGGGACAAACTTGGGATGGAGGAAGCTGAAGAAATGTAAAGAGCTGCAGGAGAAATAAAGGAGGGACGAGAAGGAAAAGGAACAGGCAGAAAAGGACAGGAGAAAACTTGTAGAGAGAAAAACCCGAGACTGCAGCGACTCTTTTTGAGACCAAGTTTGGTGGGAAATGGAGTGCCCAGGCACTAATCCATAGTGTAGTGGGCACCCTAGGAAAAAATGCTGTAAATAGATAAAAGAAAAGGAGGACTTGTGGCACCTTAGAGACTAACAAATTTATTTGAGCATAAGCTTTCGTGAGCTACAGCTCACTTCATGAAGTGAGCTGTAGCTCACGAAAGCTTATGCTCAAATAAATTTGTTAGTCTGTAAGGTGCCACAAGTCCTCCTTTTCTTTTTGCGGATACAGACTAACACAGCTGCTACTCTGAAACCCTGTAAATAGATAGTGTCAAAACTGTGCCAAAAAAAAAAGCTGGTTGAGATCATTCATTGTTGAGGCTTACTCAAGCTCCTTGTCCTCTCTGGCCCCACCCTGTTGCAAGCTAACGTCTACCCCCCCGCCACTGCCTCCTATATCTTTCCAATATGAGCGATGAACCTTTATCCAGCCACCCCATAAAGCCTGTATGCCACCCTCCATTTTAGCTGCTTATTATCGTTAAATACTGTGTTCTTGCCTCTATCTTCCAAATACAGACCAGAAACATGGCCCTCTACCACCCTGACTTCCTGGCATGGTTTCAGAAACACAAACACATGCTGCATCTTTATTCTCTGACTGAAAGAGCACTGTCTCTTGTGTGCCATTCTAGCATGAACTAAGAGCTCAGTCTACCCATCGAGTTTCTCTTTCTGTATTGGAAGCTCTGTTATACTTTCAGCATTCACCCAGCTGTGTGACTAGCAGACCCCCTCGATCGTAAACCACATCCCTACCTTTTTCCACTTCACACAATGTGTATATCAGAGGCGCCAGACTTCAGAGAGCCCCCATTTACCAAAACAGGCTATGAAGCTATTATTTATTGTATTATCATAGTGCCTTGGACCCTAGTAATGGACAAGAACTCCATTCAAACACAGAACAAAAAATGGTCCCTTCCCCAAATTACATTGCATTACATTTTTATTAGATGAAAGCATGAGTGTTTATTTCTGCTTAATTTATTTATAAGCATTTCATTCTAGGAAGTTGCTGGGTGCTTAACACTCTTGAAAGTCAGGCCATTTATCTAGGTACCTACATACAGGAATAAAGGCCTAACATAAAAAGCCATTTAAAAAAAATGTCGACCCCACTTTTTCCATAGTGTGATCCCTCAGGGCGCAGCCTTCTTTCGAGAGTCCTGTGACATTTTTTTTCTTTTCATTTTCAGATGGCAAGTTTGGAGCCTACATGCAGGTAAACATCCAGAATGATGGTCCTGTGACTATAGAACTGGAATCCCCTGCTGCCACGACGGACCCGAAGCAGGTAAGCCATTAGAAGGCTCTAATTCAGAGCGAGGGGAAATACTAGTACAGTTCTCAGGGTGGACGTGCCCTGCTGACAGTTGGGTGGCTTGGGGCTTTACTTTGTTCTGTATCACAGGGTACAGCTGACTTTTGTCATAATGTGTTAATGCTTTCTGAATTGCCCCTGCAAAGTTAAATAATTTTTCTTCAGTCCCCTGGCTTCTTGGAAGCTGCCTACTGTCTTGCTAAAGGTCACGTATGTGTCATGTGGAGCTGCATTTATAGTACATTCTTCATTAAGGCTACCTTTTAATCATGAGTCATAGATCGGTTTTTTTAAATGTATTTGCTTTTTATTTTACAATCAAGACTTTTGACATTTTGGGGCTCTTGTACATGGGTGGGTGCATGGGGTGATCAACAGGCAAACTAGGTTTTCTGAGAAACTAGAGTGCTGCCAGATTAAACCCGGAGCAGCATGGGAGGCTAATGAGAAGTAGGGGCAACACTGCTGTGGTGCATTGGATCAGACTAGAGAACTCTGAGAATTTAATTCCTCTCAGGTGATGAGGATTCCCTACCCTCTAGGGTAAAAATAATTATTTGTAGAGTTATGTTGGGGTTTTCAGTTTCATTCTAGAACGACAATTGCTGTTGCATATTCATATCGGTCCTCTTGTATCATGGAACTGACATGGTCTAACGTCTCTGGAATACAAATGGTGGCTGTAATCCCTGATGCTTTTTTACTGCTGTATACTTATATAATTCTCTCCCTTATCACCATGATGACTCTTTGACTGTTCGTAAAAATTGGCATGATAAAGCAGCACTGTTTTAGTATGATAACCAAAAACATATCTCAATGCATAATAGCATAAGACAAACCGTGATGGACTTGAGTTCATACAGAGTTTTACCCAAGGCATGTTGTACATTTTCCAGGTGTTGATCTTGCCTATATCTCCTTTTTATGGGCAGTCTTTTTGCAATAACGGAGACTGCTTCTGGAATTGGAGACTGAGGATTGCTCAGTCTTTCTTCAATACGTTTTCTTTTTAAAAAACACATTCTTTATTCCTGGAAGAGCACACATAACACTAGATGTCAGTAGAGTTACATTACTTCAGAGATTGTGTTTATATACAGTTTTTTAAACAAATATCAGAGTAGGTAAATCAGGAATTCTAGATATCCTTGGATACTCTTCAAATGTTATTGGGGGCCTTACAGAAAAGGGAGAATGGTAAAACCCTATGAGGAGTCTTATCCGCAGTAGAATCTCTTGCATAGAATTCCTTTAAAATTGCACAATAGAGCTTTAAACAATGCTAATCAGAAAAAAAAAAGTGTCTAAATTGGACACGAGAGCCCCAAAGGAAGCAGAGAGATGATCAACTGAATAATTCTGGTGATTAATAAGCTTCCTTCATTTGCCCCTGCATTGGGTGAGTCTTTGTGGCTACACAGGGGTATGTAATGGCAAGCCTGGCTACCTTCCTAAATTGCTATATTTTTATGTGTACAGGATAAGCTGTGCTGGAGTTTGGAGATGGTAACTCAACTATATTAAAGGTTTAATCAATACAAATTCCTATCATAAACTGAATAAAGTGACCTTGTCTTGAGAAATAATTTATCTTGAGAGCTGACTTTGCTGTAGGCAAATGTGATGACTGCTTTGATTAGGAAGGTGAAGGTAGAAGTTTAATGAAGAACATCAGATAAAAATAAATACAAGCTACTCTAGTGATAGATTAACATGTAGAGTATTTGGTATTTCTAATTTGGTATTTCTGAATCACGTTAGTCTCTCTTGCATACAGTTTCTCATTTCTCTTCAATTCGGGTTGCTCAGAACTTTTATGGGTGAGTTGCTGCAGTAATACCTGTAGACCAAAGGAGTCGCCACTTTGGGACACCTGTAGGGGAAAGATACTTCCGAGTTCACTGCCAAACCTGACACTCCTCCTTTTCGTATCTATGGAATGACATTGGGCCATGTTGTAACTGAATGTTAATTCAACTGCCCATTATATCTAAGCATCATCAGCTATTCTCCTTTTCGGAAAGTGTGAAAAGCCTGAAGGGCCAGTGGTTAACTGAAGAGTGGGTAGTTCTCCCCCACCGAAGAGGAGCAATAGGGGTCGCTGTTTTAAACACAGGTATTGTAATTTGCCTCCCTTGTGATTGCTATCTGATAATTGCATTACCAAGGCAAAAGAACCATTTCCAGGAAGTGCAAGAGTTAATTTGAGCCTGGTGCACAGCATGAAGTCCTGATTTATCGTCCCCCACTTTACCTCTCTAACTCTACAGCCTGTGTTACTGAAATGGCAAAACTGAAAGATTTTGTTCCATGTTCTTGGAACTACTCATAAATTAAATGTGGTGAGTGTGCCCCCTCCTTACCTCCAGCCTTTTAGGCTTATTCCTAATCTGCATCTCTCTCAGAGACTCATTTTAATCTTTGTGTTGAACCATAAAACATTTCTAATCTCCAACCTGGATTGTAATGCCGAACAAAACATCTGTTGTACTAAAACTGTTCTACACTTCAGAGCATTAATGAGACAGTGCATGTTTAGTCTGTTTTTTAGCACACAGGCTGATTTTCCAGCATTACAGACTTGACCTGCAAAAGGCAAGCGGCAGGCTTTTAGTTCATGATGAGCTGGGTAAAATGTTTCCAGTAATATGACTTTCAGTATTTCCTTCAATAGCACTTTTAGATTTATAGATTCAAATAGTGTATTGTTGTTTGGAGCATATTTTTCTAACTCTCTTCTTCCCAGTTCAAAATAATTTGGTATTGCAGTAGCATGTTTATATTTAAATGTATTTTAATACTTATTAGCAATTGTCTTTACTTATAAGATTTTTTTTTCTAGATAGAAACTTTTATCTTTCAATTTATTTGTACAATTGCAAACATAATTCTTGACATGTCTCTCAATATGGCCATGTCTAGGAAGGGAAAAGGGATGGACTTTTACATAACATTGAAAAGTGTGTAATATAAAACCTATAGATAGGCTTGGAAGGGTTAGATTTTTATTGATAAATGTCAATGAACATTGATTTCACCGAACACGCACAAAGAAAAAATATTTCCATCAATAATAATCGAAATTCACGATAGGCCAGGTAAGAAAAATGCTGCTTGAGAGAACTTATTAGAATTTGATTTAAGGCTGTTTGCTGTGTATATTTTGACATATATGTTGGCAATTTGTGCTTTAATGCTCACAAAGCTTTAACTTTTTGAATCTCAGCATCTACTGTCATTAAATAATTATTGTCCAATGCGCTCATAGTCTGAGCCTCCCATATATTTCCACAACTGTGAAAATTTAAATGGATAAAAATAGCCAAAAAAAAATGCTTAAATGTAACTATCAATATCTGTTGAAATGATAAAAATAAATAAATAAAATTGAATTTGGCTAAGCCTACCTATAGAGTTAAGTTGAACAGTTATTAGCTGCCTTTGGTACCATTAACACGAGGTGGCTGTTTTTGCTAAGCCATTTCAAAATGGAGTGCTGGCTCTCACGTGGTTCTTCACAGTTCCATCTTGTCTCCCCTTTTCTTTCACATGCATATAAGGCCACCGGGAGGGGTTAGTGAGGATATGTGGGTCGTTGTGTCATCAGCATGCTGATGACCCCCAGCTCTGTAGCCCCGATGCAGAAAGATACTTAAGCATGTGAGTAGTCCCCATGGAGAACCATGCTGTATTGGGACTTGCTTCTCATTCTTCTCTGATTAGCCATAGTAGATTATATCTTTAGCCAGGCCTTGTCTACATAACGGTGCTTTGCCTGTATACCAATCCCAGCAGAGGCCTCTAATGTAGACGCATCTTATGCTGATCGAAGGGGTTTTTCTGTCAGTATAATAACACCATACTAATGCTATATTATTACCGTAGTTACTACTAAACTTCTGTTGGCACAGCTATGTTGAACTTTGTCATATAGACCTGGCCTGGGTGTTTTTTTGAGATTGTGGTATGGCACGTAAATAAAGTCAATACCACAGTTGACACTTACATTTTCTGATTTGGTACTTTCAGCAGAGTGGTCAAGGATGGAAAAAGCTTAGCCCTGGTCTACAGTAGGACTTTAGGTCGAATTTAGCAGCGTTAAATCGATGTAAACCTGCACCTGTCCATACGATGAAGCCCTTTATTTCGACTTAAAGGGCTCTTAAAATCGATTTCCTTACTCCACCCCTGACAAGTGGATTAGCACTTAAATCGGCCTTGCCGGGTCGAATTTGGGGTACTGTGGACACAATTCAACGGTATTGGCCTCCGGGAGCTATCCCAGAGTGCTCCATTGTGACTGCTCTGGACAGCACTCTCAACTCAGATGCACGATAGTTTGCTGTTGCTCTGACGCAGGGAGGGGCGACTGACGACACAGCTTACAGGGTTGGCTTACAGGGAGCTAAAATCAACAAAGGGGGTGGCTTTACATCAAGGAGTATTTCAGGCAGGACTTCACAGAGGGTTCCAAT
Source organism: Chelonia mydas (assembly GCF_015237465.2). NCBI lineage: Eukaryota > Metazoa > Chordata > Testudines > Cheloniidae > Chelonia > Chelonia mydas. The sequence continues at coordinate 197,482,335 of NC_057851.1, forward strand.
AAGAAATGGTGCACCTACGTTATTGTTCTTATTGGAACAAGGAGGTTAGTCTGGCCTCTGATTGATACATGGCTAGATTTACCTCGCTGCACCTTCTCTGTGAGTGACTGCAGTGTGACCTAGAGGAATGAGTCCCCTAGACGGGGGGCGGGGGGAGGGGGGTTGCAAATGAGTACAAAACAAATCTGGTCTATTTCTTGTTTTGATCCACTCCATCTATCTTTTACATCTTTGGCTGGCAGCAGACGGTGCAGAAGGACTGCATGCCATCCACATCTCATGGCTGCTCGGCAGAAGATGGTACAATAGGACTGCTAGCCATCCTCATCTCTTGCCTGCCCGGCAGAAGATGATGCAATAGGACTGCTAGCAATCCGTATCACCTGCCTCCTCACCATAAGATGGTTCAATAGGACTGACTGCAGGACTAAAGAGAATGACCTGATCAAGTCACTCCAAATTTAGTCCCTGCGCCCATGTCTGCCCCGGCGCTCCTGATTGACCTCCCAGAGGCGACCAGGAGCACCTCGGACATGACGATGACGGCTACCAGTCCTAGTGCACCGTCTGCTGCCACAAGGCAATGGGTTGCTGCTGCTGTGTAGCAATGCAGTACCGCGTCTGCCAGCACCCAGGAGACATACGGTGACAGTGAGCTGAGCGGGCTCCATGCTTGCCGTGGTATGGCGTCTGCACGGGTAACTCAGGAAAAAAGGCGCGAAACGATTGTCTGCCCTTGCTTTCAAGGAGGGAGGAGGGAACGGGGGCCTGACAATATGTACCCAGAACCACCCGCAACAATGTTTTAGCCCCATCAGGCATTGGGATCTCAACCCAGAATTCCAATGGGCAGCGGAGACTGCGGGAACTGTGGGATAGCTACCCACAGTGCAACGCTCCGGAAGTCGACTCTAGCCTCGGTACTGTGGAAGCACTCCGCCGAGTTAATGCACTTAATGCACTTAGAGCATTTTCTGTGGGGACACACACACTCGAATATATAAAACCGATTTCTAAAAAAACGACTTCTATAAATTCGACCTAATTTCGTAGTGTAGACATCCCCGAGACTGAACTTCCCCCTAATCCTTCTAGTTAGCCCCTGCTAGATCAGATTCAGGTACGATAGCCAGACAGTGTGAGGAAGGTCACACTACCACCATTTCCAGACTAACCCAGGTCTGTGGATTGAGTACTGCAGTCTACATAGTACAAAGTCCACTTCCTAGAGTATCTGGGTTTTTTAATGAACATAAAAAAAAATTAAAGTACTAAAACAAAAATGTGATCAGTAAACACATTTCACATTTGTTTTGTTTATAAATATATTGTTAGCAAAGCTGAAAAAATCTGTGTCCCAGATGATGCATATCAATTTATAAAAGTCAGAGAATAATAAAGAAAAAATAGATTCTCCTTATTTGGGAAGAGGTTTTCATGGCTTGAAGTTGATGTATAATTTATGAAATGTAAATATGAGATTAGAAGATGCTCACTCTTGAGGCCAAGTGGGGATTTCTCAGTGCACAGAGCTAAAATTGGAGTGCCCTTATGGAAATTGCATAAGGTCAAAGCTTTTTGGTAGCCCTTTCATCCCTAACTTGTTACACACCCTTCTTGTTTTTATTGTTATTAATACAACATATTGAGGCATTTGCCAGAACTCTTTTGAGTATTTAGCATGAAAGTGTGTTGTTTTTCTTCCATTTTAATCATAGAAGTGCAGCCCTAGTTTTTTCTGTCCTAAGGAGATTCTCTAATGCTGTAAAGCACATGTGTGAAATCTTTCTTCAATAGTTGAAACAATACCTGATGACACAACATATGAGCCCTGAGCATTAGAACTGTAAGAGATCCAAAATCAGTCCCATAAGTTCAAATAAGTAGCTGTTCCAGTTCGGAGGACAGAATGACAAAGTTCTTATTTCAAATGCATGGAAATAAATGTCCTGACTTTTCCAGATATTCGTGATATTTGGGAAGGAAATAATTTGGGGTTTGCTGCTGTAATAGGACACTGAGGTTTGGAGAACTGAAGCTGTTGTTTACTAGATCTGGGGACCTCATCTTACATTAAAGAAATCTGTCAGTAACTCCATGAGGAATTCCAGAGGAAACCTTTCTCCTGATGGCTTGTTCAAGTTACAGTAGCTAATTTGAGAGCTCGTCTGCACATCTAAACAGAACAGTCCTTGCCTAATGCAATATCTGGTTGACTTTGTTCATTTTGTGTGGCCAGTGCCAGTGTCTATCAAGACAAGCACGGGAGGATAGGGAACTTCCAGTGTGTACAATGGACAACATCTAAAATCACATCTTTGTCTGCCTTCCATGCACTAATTGAAAAGTATCCAAGTTGGGGTTGCACATGAACCATTATTCTATTCTCTCTTATTCTAGGCATTTAATGGTGATAGGCATAGTAGTACCGGAGTGCATTACAACTTCTAAAAGTTAGATTGAATACATTTCTGTTTTTCTCCCTCTCCCCCTCTCTACTCCATCCTTTTGGTTTGCTTTGTTGTGGGGAAATGACACTGAAGCCATGAGATGTTTGTTTTGAATGTGGCAAGGTCTGTGGCCATTCTGATCTCTTGCGGAAGCAAGTTCCGCAGTTGGTTACCAAGTTATTTCACCTGCCATTGCAAGGTAGGCTGTTTCATTGCTTCTGAGGTATGTTGCTGTTGTGGGAGGTCATGACTGCAGCGGAGAGAGGTGCCCATCTCCATGGAGGGCCTTGAACATCAGGACTGAAATCTTAAATGTGACTCTTCCTCCCCTTCCCTGGGGAGTTAGTGAAGCAAGTGAGCTCCCAAGGAGAGAGATTGACTGACCTGTATCGTTAAGGAGGGGGGCTGCATTGTGAACTAAATGGAATCTCTTTCCAGGGCTGGTGTCCGCATTCCTAGGTACAGTACATTAAGATTGTGGGACCTGGAGCTCACAAATGCATGGACCGTGAATGGCTAGGTTGGAGCTGGGAAAAGGGGAAATAAGTTACTTACACAGGCTGATAGATGTACACAGTGGGGTTTTTAAAAAAAAACAAACAAAAGAAACCCAACCAAAAATATAAATACCATAAAGCAAAACTTCTGTCCCAAAAAACTTAAAATCTAAGGGTATTCAGCAACTTCTACCCTTGGTTAGAGTGGTTTTGCTGGGGTTCAACTGATGTAAATGAGAACACAGGTCAGCCTATTACGCTGTAGTTTCATTATTAATCTTGGCATCTCAACTTTTGAGGTGTGCTTGGTGTAGTGAGCCTTAGATTTCCAGATGTGTGGTGTAGTGTTATATTTTCTTTGAACTTTTCAGAGCACTTGACTTCTGAAGTGTCACAGATCTGTCTGCTAGCATCCTGGCAGACCTTGGTGTGGTGTTGATTCCAGTTTAATGAGTAGGAAATAGCATCTGGCAACAATACACTTGAGCGAGACCAGCTGAGGAAAATAGCCACTCCCTGGGGACCATAGGTTGGGGAAATCAAATCTTTCTGACTGTACCTCAGATAGTGTCTAGCCTGTCGTTAAAAATTGGGTATGAGATAATTAATCTGCGTTGGCCGTTAATACCAGACACGATGAGAAATACCTGTGCAGCCTTGCCCCCAGCACTCGGATGGAATGAAAGAGTCATGTGCTGTGTTAATTAGTACCGTACTGTCAGAACAACTTTCCCTTTTAATAAAACGTGTAAAATGTTGCTTGCGAATGGCAGGGAGGCAGTGAGGACAGACAAATAGTATTTTTTGGCTGCAGCTTTGTTGAACCGTAATACAGGAGCTCTTCTAAAAACAACCTGTCCTGGCAGCGGTGAAGGGGGTGAGGAGGGGCAGGCCTCAGTCCCCCATTTTCTGTGCTCTAACTGGGCCTCCTAATGAGCCTGCCGTATTCCCAGGCTTGGCAAAGACCACAGACCCTTTTGCAGCTGTGGAGACTGGATCAAAACGAGGAACACTCCGCCTGTGGCTCCCTCGTTGACTAGCTAATCCCAGCTCCTGGAAGAAGTGCTGGGCACTAAGCAATAGCAGCTTCCTTAACAGAGGGATGCCATTTGCCAACAGCCACTGTCAAACTTTCATGGGGGTGACCCTGCCCCTCCTCTCCACCCTGCATTCTGGGCAGGCCAGGACGGACCAACCTGCTTCACCACTTCTCTGGCTTCTTTATTTTCTTTCTCTTTCTGCTGCTCAAATATGAGACTTGAAAACTTTGCCAAACACCCAGTAGGCACTAAGATGAGCCACACTCCAGAGGCAATGCCCAATTCAGAAATCAAGGCCTTCCCCCACTCACCTGCAAGGAAAGGGTAGCTATTGGGATTCCTGCAAGGATGCTGTCCTTGGACCCTTTTCAGTGGCTCCCTCTTTTGTAGCCTCAGACTACAAGCTTCAAACATCTACATCATCTGCCTCTGGTTGCTGGACGAGATATTGAATGTTCACATGCTCTCTCCTCCCCTCTCACATTGTGCAGGCTCCTGGCTTCTACAAGGGAGGATCTCTACTAATTCATCCTTCTCCCAACCTCCATTGTGGGTCCCCCTACCCCCATCCCCGTATAGCCCAAGTTCCTGCCTCTCCAGTTGCTCAGAGCTTTCCCAAGTTGCAGTAGGATGCAGCTGTCTCGAATCTGGTTGGTTTCACTGCTGCTCATGAGGTTCGAACAGCAGCACTAAAAACGGACCAGACCGTTCTGTTTTCCCTCTGCTGCAGCAGAAGCACCGGAGGTGTGTACAGACGTAAGAAGACGCTAAGGTTTTATTGGCAAGATTACTGGAACCATACGGGATGGAATCTTTTTTTTTTTTTTTTTTTTTTTTAACTGAAAGCCTAGATTCTGCAGAAGTTGGTGGCACTTGAAAAGGGAAAGCTCCTATTTACTGTGGATGATTGGATTTTTCAGCCTCAGATGCCCTATATTTTGGAGACTTAAGCTCCTATTACTCCTAAGTTGCCACTTAAAAAGAAATAATCATAACTATTGATGGGAGAAGACGTGAAATTATATGAAATTGCAGTATGTTCATTTTTCTTTTAATAAGTATTTTCTGGTTTTGTCCATGTGGCTGTTTAAAACCCCCCAAAACATTCAAAATATTGATTAAAAAAATTAGACCTGTTTATTGGCTGCAGAAAGTTGTACCTGGATTCATGCTTGTATTTGTGACTGAGCAATTGGAAAGATTCTTTGCTGATTCAGTCTACTGAGGATATAATGCTTCTGTTGTTTTTCATTCCCAATGTTTTATTTTAAAATCTTTCCAGATGACACGCTATTGATATTGTGTCAGTAGTGCTTTGTGCCATACTTATGAACTCAAGTCCTTGCAGTTCTGTTTGCACTTTTATCAGCCAAAGCCATGGAAATCTCAATTTATAGTCTCCACAGTCGGTCATATTTTATTAGTTCCAAGCAGCTTTTTGACGAGTGGAAAAAATGGTAATATCTGTTTAATAAAATGTTCTGTGCAATTAGGTTAATAAGAGACATTCAGCGTTATGGTTGCAATAGAGAGAAGCTGATTTTGGTGATGATGCAGACTTTTCAGTTTTTTTGAACACTAATTGATGCTACGTGCGTTAGTTCTTCAGTGAAATTAAATTCTTTATATCAAAACATAAAGGGCCATTTTATATCTGAAAACAAACGTCTCTGGAGAATAGACTTGCACAAGGAGTAAGCATTGCTTTGTAATCGCTCTTTATCTAAAATGTAAATTAAAAAAAAAGTAAGCTACCAATAGTTTGGGTAGAATATTCCAGTGTCTAAATATCTGTATTACAGTTGTACTGTACAGTAGAACCAAACTAGTTTGTGCTTCAGTGAGCTGCAAACTGGCAGATCTGCACTGAAAACAGACTTTCAGGTGAATCAGATTCTAATGCCATGCTCTGGGCCAAACCATATGGGCCATATCATGCTGTTTGTGGGTTGATAGGGGAATGCTATGTAACCTGTCCTGGGCCAGTGCTCAGTAACGTCCAGAAATGGAATAAGGACATTTGAATACTGCATGCACATCTGGTTGCCCCATCTCAAAAAAGATATATTGGAATTGGAAAAGGTACAGAAAAGGGCAACACAAATGATAAGGGGTATGGAACGGCTGCCATAGGAGGAGAGATTAATAAGACTGGGACTTTTCAGCTTGGAAAAGAGATGACTAAGGTGAGGGTATGATAGAGGTCTATAAAATCATGACTGGTGTGGAGAAAGTAAATAAGGAAGTGTTATTTACTCCTTCTCATAACATAAGAACTGGAGGTCACCAAATGAAATTAATAGGCAGCAGGTTTAACACAAACAAAAGGAAGTATTTCTGCACACAATGCACAATCAACCTATGGAACTCTTTGTCAGCTGATGTTGTGAAGGCCAAGACTATAACAGGGCTCAAAAAAGAACTAGATAAGTTCATGGAGGATAGCTCCATCAATGGCTACTAATCAGGATGGGCAGGGATGCAAAACCTGTGTGCCAGAAGCTGGGTCTGTGCGACAGGGGATGGGTCACTTGATGATGACCTGTTCTGTTCATTCCCTCTGAAGTACCTGGCATTGGCTGCTGTCGGAAGACAGGATGCTGGACTAGATGGACCATGGGTCTGACCCAGTGTGGCCATTCTTATGAAATAAGTTGGTGATGCTGATCTTTCTCCTTATGAGTTGTGGAATTTCCATATTGGATCAGATTGATGGCACACCTAGCTCAGGTATCCTGACTCTACCGTTATGCAGTAGGTTTTCTACTTGCGATATTTCAAAGGAAGCTATGCAATAATATGCTGATGGCTTTGCTTTTGTTCTGAAGCATGAGGGCTGGTGTCTCTTACACATTCTAGTCCTAGCCAGTGTAGCTGTAGACGATTTAGTTAGTATGCAGATAAATGTTTTCCATCTTTTTATAATCATTCTCAGTACTTTGCCTCAATATCTTGTGGCAATAAGTTCCACATTTTTATGAAATTAAACCATGCTCTAGGATTGTGCAGCAAGGTAAATGGGAGTATCTGACTGATCTTCCAAAAACTGATTAGTCAGCTCCAGCATGCTGCTACCTATTTGTTACCTACCCAAATTAAATACACTCTCCTCCATATGGAAGTCTCTTCATGACTTTTCTGGGCTTTGTTGATTTCTGCTGTATCCTTTTTGAAATGGAGTGATCAAAATTGAACACAGTACTCAAGACTTGCCTGTACTTAGCATTGGAATTTCAATGATGGGTTTTTTGCTACCAAGCCAGTGCTATAGTATGAACAGATTTCTCAGAGTTTTGCAATTTGTTCTAAAGAACGTGTATTAAATAAAGCCATAGCATATATGCTGGTTTCTACAAAGGCTGTAATGTCATCTGCCTTCCAATGATGAAGAATCACATTGTCAGCAATGTCTTTTAGGCATACCTCTGTCTTCTGTATAGTTCCTGAGCATTGACCCAGACTGGGGTGACTCCCCCTCATGTATAAATGTATTCCTTCCACAAAATGAGACATAGCTAGAACCAAATATCCCAGGGTGCTATTTAAAATGTGTGATTTGACTGAAGTAGGACACTGTATTGGCAAATGATGTATAAAGTGGACTCCAGAGACTCCAAGCAGCTTCCATTCCAGTATACCGTCATCCCTTATTTCGCTAGAAAAGTTTTAAATGATCACTAGTGCTGTGAGGCAACAGAGTTTTCCACTGAACTCATTATGTGGCAGGAGATGAGGAGCCTCTTTGCATTTCCCATCTATTTGGTGTGTGTAAATTTCTGTCGATTTCTGATGTAGCTGACAGACAGTTTCCCCTAACTGGCAACTACCCTTTTCAGCACTGTCTTACGTTTTACCTATGCATACTTTTGAACAGTGCAAACTTTTAAAATTGTAATAGACTAATAACAGTAAGATTGTCAGTCAACAGAATGTTTTTCCTTTGAATTGCAGAATTGCATTCTACTGACTGTCCCAGGTCTGCGTTGTTGTACTGAGTGTCCTGTTTTCCCCTTGTCCTTACTTGATGTGCCTTGGGACTCTGATACTCTCGTCAGCAGAAGTGAATTACAACAGATCTTTGAGAACTTTGTTTTATGGTGGTGTGCATGTGTAATTCTCACAGCTTTTTTGATAAATATTAAGGTTTTGTTTTTATCCTTTTGCAGTTTAACTTTTTAATGCATTTTGTGTTCACTTTTTGGCAAGCCCAATGAGATTTAACATCAGTTTTTAATTTGCTGGAGTAAATCCTCAAAGCAGATAAACTGGGACAGTCTTAGAACACTTTTTGACTGGAAGTTTCATGTTGCTAGCCAGAAAGAAGTACTCAGAATGCTTAAATCTGAGCCACAGTAAATAATCGATGTTAATATCTTTACCTGAACCTTGCTTTTCATAAATGCATCATGGGAGCTCATTCTTTTTTTAACTACATCATTTATTAAATTTGTCTTTGTTTTTTAAAAATATTGAAACAATGCTGTGTTCTATTTAAATGATAAAAAGGAAATCTATGGCTTTTAAATAAAGGGAAACAATTTTCAAGTGACTTTTAATTTTTTTTTTTTAATACCTGTGCTTATGTCTTAAGAATTACTAGGGACACTATTAACCTTTCAGACCTTTGTGAAGAGTTTGATCTTGAGTCAAATTGCCTTTTATTTTTTAAAAGGGCACCAGACACTTTCACAGTAATATAAAAGAAGAATTTACTCTGACAGCGCCTGGCTTGTTTGACTTAGCTCGTGAAAGCAGTTCAGAGCCGAAGACCAGCACATTGACTTCACTTTATAAAACAAAACATAAATCAGCTACTTTATACAAATTATACAGTTGTCAAAAAATAAAATCCCTAGTTTTGAGGTTTTAATCTAATTGTTTAACTCTTTGAAAGTTAAAAGCACTGTCAAAAGCACTTAGGTGTGTAGGACCCAGACATGTTCCCTTTCAGAGGGCTAACACATTGCAGCTCCACATCGAGACACTTGCAACTTTAAAAATCTCCGCTGCTCCATCATTGTCCTTTGGAAAAATGCTAGACTTCTACTCAAGTTCCACTTCCTCTCTCTGGCAATTTCAACTCTGCTTCTTACCTTCTCCCTTCTCTTTGTGATTGCTGTTCCTTTTCCTTTCCCCCGTGCTCTCTGTGAGCCCTAGGGTACAACTAAGAGTAATGGGCTGAAATTAACTCCCTTCGTTGAATTAATACGTTTGTTTTAAACGGAAAATATACTGTAATACATTTTTTGAACTTTTTTTCCCTTATGTATCCAGCACATTTTAGGTAGTTCTATTCACTACTCCTGGGGGAATTCTGCATCAAAAAATTAAAAATTCCATGCCAAAAAATTAAAAAGTCTGGCACAATATTTTAAAATTCTGCAAATTTTATTTGTCAAAATAACACTACATAATCACGCCAGTTTCAGTTATTTGCTAATTTATTTCAAAATACCTGTCAGCAAGTATGTCTGTAACAATACAGACACACACAAAAATTCTCCCAAGAATAGAGAGTTACAGAAACCCCTACGGCAACCCAGTTCCTGTTTCTCTGTCCCCTTTCTGCCTCCTCCCCAGAGCCCAGTCAGGAGGCCAGACACCCACAACTCTTCTCCCCCAAGAGCCCAGCCATGGGCCTGGCCCAGACATTCATATCCCCTCCCTCAGAGCCCAGCCATGGCCCCCCCCAGCCCAGACACGGACCCCGGAGTCCAGCCATGGGGCCCTCTCCAGCCCAGACACTCACACCCCCTCCCCTCTCAGAGGCCAGCTGCAGGGCTTCCCCCCACCCAGACACTCACACACCCTATCCTCTAAAGTCCAGGGATCCAGAGTGAGAAACAGCCTGATGCTGGGTCCTGGGCTTGCACAGAGTTTCCTGCCTGCTGCAGTCTCCTTCCTTCAGGGCATGCTGGGAACTGCAGCTGCCAGGTACCCTCCGGTTCCCTCCCACTCCCCCCGGCCTTGTCTTCTATATGTGAGCTGGGCTCTGCTGTATCCAGCAGCCCCTAGTGGCAGACAACATCTTTGCAGCCCATTTCTGTTGGGGGGAAAAAAGAAAATTCTCTAACATTAATTTCTGCAAAATTCTGCATTGCGCAGTGGCACAGAATTCCCCCAGGAGTAATTCAGCTAATAAATTGTTTAAAAAAATAATGCTGTTTTTGTGGCTTGTTAATTTAATTTGAATTTCTATCCAAATAGATTTCAGAGTAGCAGCCGTGTTAGTCTGTATTTGCAAAAAGAAAAGGAATACTAGTGGCACCTTAGAGACTAGCCAATTTATTTGAGCATAAGCTTTCGTGAGCTACAGCTCATGCATCCGATGAGGTGAGCTGTAGCTCACGAAAGCTTATGCTCAAATAAATTGGCTAGTCTCTAAGGTGCCACTAGTACTCCTTTTATCCAAATAGAGCTTGACACAAATCACCTATAAAAATCTAGTAAATAACAGAAAATGATGAATGATGCAATTAACATAATAAAAAATATAAAAATTAAGAATGTGAATAAGTGTAAATTAAACGGTATCATTGCTTAAATCAGCAGTTCCCAGACTCTGGTTTGTGACCCCAAATGGGGTTAGGCCATCAGCAGATGGGATCGTGGGTCCAACAGGCCAGATTCAACCCAGAGACGATGTCATCTAATCTACAAAATGCGCAGGGCATGTGAGGTCACAGTGTGCGGAGGCTGCCATTTTTGTAGATCAAAATGGCAGCCTCTTTGTGGTGTGACCTCACGTGTACAGGGTGTATGAGGCCAAATTGTGGGGAGGCTGCTATTTTGTAAAATGGTGGCCTCCTGGAGTGGTGTTTGTGGAGCAGATCCGGACATGTTGGCTGAGCGGAGGTGGGTGTGCAGATGCCGTTCTGTCATTTGCACCATCCGGCTGTGCAAGCATCCAGTTGAGAGACTTGAATCCAGAAAATCCTTATCTGTGGGCAAGAGTCTTATCAACAGAGCATCCTCTCTGTTGGGGCTGGTAGGAGCCTGTGCTAGCCTTTTCTGAGATAGGAATCTGCAGGGGCTTGGAAGCTCCTTACGGCAGGGCGCATATCTTGTTTTATGCCACCATGACTACCCTGTTGGCACTTGATAAAGAATCATTGTAAGTCACTGTACCTGTGATGCCTTAATGTCCCCACACAGGGCCTTCCTAAGTCCTGGCTTCATTTGCTTAACTCTGAATTCCTCTTTCTGATTTGTGATAACAGGCACAATGGACTCATTTTATAGAGAGTGTGTGCTTCAGCCTCCCGCAGTGAGTCTAATGATGCAGTTATGAACAAAAACGAGAGTGCAAGAAACGTGCTCACAGATATGATGAGGCTTTCTTTGAGTATGACGTCACCAGTGTGTTTTTGTCAAGAACGAAGAAAAGCCAAAATGCCTACTGCCACACAGAGTTATCTAGTAAAAGCATGATGCCTAATAAACTTAAACAACATTTGGAACCCCTTCAGAAGGAACACACTGGAAAACCAAGGTCATTTTTCCAGCGCCGGAAAGAACGTTTGCGACAACGAGTGCAATTCAAGAGAGCTGTGTCCGACTCTGACCACGCTCAAAAGGCATCATTTGAGGTGAGCTACTGCATTGCATAGGCCAAGAGCCCTCCCACAGTTGGAGACCCTTTGTTTTTCCCAGCTTTAATTGATATGCAGAAGGTAATGTGTGGGGAAACCAAGGCAAACAAACTTAAAGCTATTCCACTCTCCAACAACACAGTGAAGCAATGGATTGAGTTGATAGTGGCAGATTAGGAAAACACACTGGTGGAGCGGTCTGAAAAACATGGATACTTTTGCTCTTCAAGTTGATGTGAGCACTGAGGGCATGATGCACATTTCTTGGTTGAAATACACGTGGGAGGGTGCAGTTCTCAAAGATATTCTGTTCTGACTCCCTCTTCCTGGGCACAAGACTGCGCAAGGAATGTTCAGGGTGCTACATGCAAGACAAAAATATCCCATGTGATTGCATGGTGGCCTTTTGCACAGATGGAACTCCGTCTACAGCAGGCCACAAAGCAGGTCAGGCTGCCTTGGTAGAGAAAGTTGCTCCATCTGTTGTGTGGACTCACTGCATGATTCACAGAGAACAACTGGCAACTAAAACTCTGAGTCCAGACCTAGGTGAAGTATTGCAGGAGATCTCATCTATTATGGACCACAACAAGACTCAGCCTCTTCGCACGTGTTCGTTTGCAAAACTGTGTGAAGACGTGGGATCCGATAATGATGTGGTGGTGTTCCACAGTGATGCTCGTTGGCTTTCAAGAGGAACAGCACTGGGATGACTTTTTGAACTGCGAGATGAGCTGTGTGCCTGTGCAGTGGACTGCAAAAAGTGAATTTGTTGATTTTCTATGTGATCAAAGGAAGATGTGACTTCTTGCCTGTGCCACGGACACGTTTGGGAAACTGAAGGAATTGGATACAGGTCCGCAAGGAAAGAACATCCACATCCTTCAGCGAGTGATCAACTCACAGGATTCATGAAGCAAATTGTTTTCTGGAAGAATAATCTATTGAGGGCAAACTGTGAATCCTTCCCACAGCTTTGCAAGTTCCTGGCTGACAGTGAAATTATTTAGCTTCCCACACAGGTGATGGCTGAGCATCTCAGCTGGATGGAGGAACAGTTTGCATCCTTTTTCCCAGACTTGGACATGACAAAGTATAACTGGGTGGAAAGCCCCTTTAAGTGCAAGCCTGAGGCCATGGTTTTGCCAGCAGCTGAAATTGAACAGCTCACTGAAATTTCATAAGAACATAAGAACGGCCATATTGGGTCAGACCAAAGGTCCATCCAGCCCAGTGTCCTGTCTCCTGACAGTGGCCAGTGCCAGGTGCACCAGAGGCAATGAACAGAACAGGGAATCCTCAAGTGATCCATCCCCAGTCACCCATTCCCAGCCTCTGGCAAATAGAGGCTAGGGACACCATCCCTGCCCATTTTGGCTAATAGCCATTGATGGACCTACTCTCCATGAACTTACCTAGTTCTTGTTTGAACCCTGTTGTAGTCGATGTGATCGATTCTTTCAGGGAACATGTGCTCAACTTTCTCTCCTGGAGTTCTGGTTCAATGTCAAGAATGAATATCCTGCACTCTCAACACGTGCCTTGAAACTGATGCTACCATTCGCGAGCACATATTTGTGTGAAGCTGGATTCAGCGCCCTTCTGTCCATCAAGTCTCAGTATCGATCTACCGTTGATGTCACATCAGAGATTAGATGTGTAATTTCTCCCACACGGCTGGACTTCGAGAAGCTGTGTTGCAACATGCAAGCCCATGTGTCGCATTAGAGGCATTAAATAACATACTTAATGTGCAGATTTGTTAGTCACTGTGTTGCTTCGTTGCTGTATGGGGTCACCGGAAACAGTCTCCAAGTGGGGTCATGCAGGCAAAAAGTTTGGGAACCCCTGGATTAAATAAATGCATAGCTAGAGTATCTTCCTGATTAGCAAAAAAGAAGCACCAAATTTAGTGGTAACTAAATGTGCAACTAAGTCTAGTTGCAAATCAACATGTTTTAATAGTTACCAACCAATGAGAATCAACCTTTCTTTAGCATTTGTACTTTTAGTTATTTTCCTAAACACGATTCAAACCAATGGTTTAAATCAAGGTTTCCTGCTTGCTGAGTTAAATGATTAAAATTGGTGATGTAAATCACTTCAATTTAAATCAACCCACCGTATGGTAAAGTATGGTAATATCAGGGTCTGAACAAGGGAGGGCAGGAGCAAGGATCAGAGCGGGGTCAAACCGGAGGCTGGGAGTAGCAGAGGAGTTTGTAGTCAGCCTCTAGGTCAGGGTCCATACCAAGGGTCAGAGTCCAAGCCAGGTTTCTGGGTCAGGAGGCGAAGTCTAAATCAAGCTGAGGTCGAAGTCACGAGTTCAAGAGCCAGAATGGTCTTGGCGGCTACAGGAAATCAGCAATTAGCTTTGCCTGGATACTTCCTGGAATACCCCTTTGGTTCACCCAGCATGGGGAGCCAATCAGGAGCCATGAGGCTGTTGCCTGTCAGACCCCTGAGGTGGGACTTCCCATGGTCTCTGTCCACAGCGCATCATGAGTAGCGGAGAACAAACTGGTTGCGGCTGCCACTGGGTGGCAGCCTGGAGATGTCTGCAGGCCCATGTTCTAGACCTGCTGGGCCTTATAGCTAGACCTGATCCAGTGGTATGAAGAGATACAAAATAATCCTGGTGCTTGAGGAGTTCACACTTGATATTTGGTTGGTGAAATGTTGTTACAGAACACACAACCAGTTTTGGGTGTGTGCCCAGTGTCTTAACAGTCTGCGCTGCAGTTGGCATTCATGGTCGTGAGCCGCTCTAGACAACCTGACACGCACTCTCTTGACTTCTGCAGCAAAGCTGTTGACCATGTTGTCCAGATAGTGCTATCCGGCACATGGACTCCTGCCTGACAAGGATTGGCAAGGCGGGCTGTTAAACTCGTTGTGACTACTGGGGGGTGGGGGTGGGGGACTACTGGGGGTGAGGGCAGAACCCACCAAACGAGAGGCAGGAGAGTGACGGTGACTGATTCTCCTGGTCAAGTGGTTAGTGCTTGAGGCTGGGCAGACAAGGATATGGAGGCTGAATTCTGGGTGATGTGGGAACCCACAAATAACCCCTCTGTGGTGTTCAATAAAGACTGGGAGAGGATGAAATTAAGACATTATTTGTCTAAAAGCTCTGTTTTAATGGGCTGTCATAGTAAAAAAGTAGGCAAAGGAGGAGTTCCCCAGGAATCACAGATTGCTGAATAAATGTAATTTTGTGTGTGTGTTAGGGAGTAGAGGGTCAGGAAGAGCAGAAGATAGTATATATATTTTTTTCAACAGGCCTTGGCTGCTGAGACAAGAGAGAGCCATTTCAGGCAGAACTTGGCAATACTGACTAGCTCCTGTTTGCTTAAGCTCCTTCACTTTTCCTGTGTGTGAAGGAATACCAAATAAGAAGATGCAGAATTGGAGTGAGCTCCCGGTAGAGGTGATGGGTGGAGAGGGAGATGATTTGATATACTTCAGCTTTAGGAGAAAAGCAGGCCTGTTGTTGTTCCCTTGACGTGGGCCTATCCTATCCAGATGAAGTTGCTTTCCATTAAAGAAGCAATTCTAATGCAGCAATTACCTTTTGTATTTGGCTTTAACAGCTGGTGCCCATCAAATCAATGCCTGCTTCTCATCAGCAGCTGGTGTTCTTTGAAACATCAGGGAATCGAAACTTCCAAGATTCCTCACTTCATCCTAGGGGAGAAACCAATGACCCTCCACAAGCACAGAGGCTAACCTTTCCAGAGGCAGAGATGCAATTGGCCTCATTAAACACAGGCTGTTAGATCCCAAACAAGACTTGTGGAGTACTGAACACTTTCATTTGTAAAGACGTTTGAGAGTCTAATAACCATGCTGCAATCGTAATACTAGTGAAACCCTTTTGAAATTTCATTTACAAGAAGAGTAGTGCTAGAAATAATACATATTAAGGCATATGGTAGGGAGCTCATGAGGTATATCGTTATTCCAAAGTGTTCTAACACCACTGTGGAGTGGTACTTTCCAGTGAATTTCATATCATTTAAAAACATCTGTTCTCTTTGATGACAGTTATTTTCTGACTTTAGTTTACATTTTTGTAAACTTGTTAAGATATAGCTTGGTGATATGGGAGCCCTTAAGAGGAGGATTAATACTCCTAAAAAAACAGAACAAAAAGAGGGGTAGGAAGAGGAGAAAGAGATCTGTTCCTTTGTCAGTGCATCCAGAATTCCAATTCACATAAATTAGTTATTAGCTTAAAAAAAAAAAAGCAACACTGCAGTTGTGTACTGGGTATTAGCTCTAGACTAGGTTATTACCAAGTTATCAGAAAAGATACTCAAATTTTATTATTTTATTATTATGCTTATATGTTTTGCAACATAATTTGGGTTGAAGTATGTTTTTGAACTGAAAGAAAAGCTATGATAAAAAGTTAGCCAAGTTTATATCTGTGGACATACGGATATTCAGTTGTGAGGGCATTAGCAAATCAGAATTCAAGGATTTGCATACTCTAGTTACAAAAAGATTGTAAATCCATAATTACGGGGGTGGAGGGGGATCCCTATTCTCTGACTAGCTCAGACTGTAATTTACATCAGTGACTTAACTTGGGGTATGTCTACACTAAGAAATTAGGTCGAATTTATAGAAGTCGGTTTTGTAGAAACCGTTTTTATACAGTTGATTGTGTGTGTCCCCACACAAATGCTCTAAGTGCATGTAGTCGGCGGAGTGTGTCCACAGTACCGAGGCAACCGTCGACTTCCGGAGCGTTGCACTGTGGGTGGCTATCCCACAGTTCCCGCAGTCTCCGCAGCCCATTTGAATTCTGGGTAGAAATCCCAGTGCCTGATGGGGCTAAAACATTGTCACGGGTGGTTCTGGGTACATATCGTCAGGCCCCCGTTTGCAGCAGACAATCGTTTTGCGCCTTTTTTCTTGAGTTACCTGTGCAGACGCCATACCACGGCAAGCATGGAGCCCGCTCAGGTAACCGTCACCGTATGTCTCCTGGGTGCTGGCAGACGTGGTACTGCATTGCTACACAGCAACAGTTTATTGCCTTTTGGCAGCAGACAGTGCAGTATGACTGGTAGCCGTCATCGACGTAGTCCTGGGTGCTCTTTTAACCGGGCGCCTGGGCAAACATGGGAGTGACTCAGCCAGGTCATTTCCCTTGTTTTGTCTCATGGCGATTCAGTCCTACCGTCAGTGCACTGTCTTTTAACCTCCAGCAAGCAGAAGATGATGGCTAGTCGTCATACTGCACCGTCTTCTGCCGAGCACCCAGGAGATGACGACGGCTAGCGGTCGTACTGCACAGTCTGCTGCCAGCAAGATGTATAAAGATAGATGAAGTGGCTCAAAACAAGAAATAGACCAGATTTGTTTTGTATTCATTTTCTCCTCCCTCCCTCTGTGAAATCAACGGCCTGCTAAACCCAGTTTTGAGTTCTATCCTTGAGGGGGCCATTCAGTTTCTCCCAAAGCCATCCCCTTTGTTGATTTTAATTCCCTGTAAGCCATGTCGTCAGTCGCCCCTCCCTCCGTCAGGGCAACGGCAGACAATCGTTCCGCGCCTTTTTTCTGTGCAGATGCCATACCATGGCAAGCATGGAGCCCGCTCAGATCACTTTGGCAATTAGGAGCACATTAAACACCACGTGCATTATCCAGCAGTATATGCAGCATCAGAACCTGGCAAAGCGATACCGGGCGAGTAGGCGACGTCAGCGCGGTGACGTGAGTGATGAGGACATGGACACAGACTTCTCTCAAAGCATGGGCCCTGGCAATGCGGGCATCATGGTGCTAATGGGGCAGGTTCATGCGGTGGTACGCCGATTCTGGGCTTGGGAAACAAGCACAGACTGGTGGGACCGCATAGTGTTGCAGGTCTGGGACGATTCCCAGTGGTTGTGAAACTTTTGCATGCGTAAGGGCACTTTCATGGAACTTTGTGACTTGCTTTCTCCTGCCCTGAGGCGCAAGAATACCAAGATGAGAGCAGCCCTCACAGTTGAGAAGCGAGTGGCAAGAGCCCTGTGGAAGCTTGCAACACCAGACAGCTACCGGTCAGTCGGGAATCAATTTGGAGTGGGCAAATCTACTGTGGGGGCTGCTGTGATGCAAATAGCCAACGCAATCAAAGATCTGCTGATATCAAGGGTAGCAACCCTGGGAAACGTGCAGGTCATAGTGGATGGGTTTGCTGCAATGGGATTCCTTAACTGTGGTGGGGCCACAGACGGAACCCATATCCCTATCTTGGCACCGGAGCACCAAGCCGGCAAGTACATAAACCACAAGGGGTACTTTTCAATAGTGCTGCAAGCACTGGTGGATCACAAGGGACGTTTCACCAACATCAACATGGGATGGCCGGGAAAGGTACACGACGCTTGCATCTTCAGGAACTCTGGTCTGTTTCAAAAGCTGCAAGAAGGGACTTTATTCCCAGACCAGAAAATAACCATTGGGGATGTTGAAATGCCTATAGTTATCCTTGGGGACCCAGCCTACCCCTTAATGCCATGGCTCATGAAGCCATACACAGGGAGCCTGGACAGTAGTCAGGAGCTGTTCAACTACAGGCTGAGCAAGTGCAGAATGGTGGTAGAATGTGCATTTGGACATTTAAAAGCGCGCTGGCGCAGTTTACTGACTCGGTTAGACCTCAGCTAAACCAATATTCCCACTGTTATTACTGCTTGCTGTGCGCTCCACAATATCTGTGAGAGTAAGGGGGAGACATTTATAGTGGGGTGGGAGGTTGAGGCAAATCGCCTGGCTGCTGGTTTCACACAGCCAGACACCAGGACTGTTAGAAGAGCACAGGAGGGCACGGTGCGCATCAGAGAAGCTTTGAAAACCAGTTTCATGACTGGACAGGCTACGGTGTGAAAGTTCTGTTTGTTTCTCCTTGATGAAACCCCCCGCCCCTTGGTTCACTCTACTTCCCTGTAAGCTAACCACCCTCCCCTCCTCCCTTCAATCACCGCTTGCAGAGGCAATAAAGTCATTGTTGCTTCACATTCATGCATTCTTTATTCATTCATCACACAAATAGGGGGATAACTACCAAGGTAGCCCAGGAGGGGTGGTGGAGGAGAGAAGCACCAGGAGGGGTGGTGGAGGAGGGAAGGACAAGGCCACACAGCACTTTAAAAGTTTAAAACTTTAAAACTTATTGAATGCCAGCCTTCTGTTGCTTGGGCAATCCTCTGGGGTGGAGTGGCCAGGTGGCCGGAGGCCCCCCCACCGCGTTCTTGGGTGTCTGGGTGAGGAGGCAATGGAACTTGGGGAGGAGGGTGGTTGGTTACACAGGGGCTGTAGCAGCGGTCTGTGCTCCTGCTGCCTTTCCTGCAGCTCAACCATACGCTGGAGCACATTGGTTTGATCCTCCAGCAGCCTCAGCATTGAATCCTGCCTCTTCTCATCACGCTGCTGCCACCTTTCAGCTTCAGCCCTCTCTTCAGCCCTCTCCTCCCGATCATTTTGTGCTTTTCCTGCATTCTGACATTGTCTGCCTCCACGCATTCGTCTGTGCTCTGTCAGTGTGGGAGGACACCATGAGCTCAGAGAACATTTCATCACGAGTGCGTTTTTTTCGCCTTCTAATCTTCACTAGCCTCTGGGAAGGAGAAGATCCTGTGATCCTTGAAACACATGCAGCTGGTGGAGAAAAAAAAAAGAGACAGTGGTATTTAAAAAGACACATTTTCGAGAACAATGGCTACACTCTTTCACGGTAAACCTTGCTGTTAACATTACATACACAGCACATGTGCTTTCGTTCCAAGGTTGCATTTTGCCTCCCTCCACCACGTGGCTAGCCCCTTACCCCTCCCCGTGGCTAAAGGCGGGGAATATTTCTGTTCAGCCATAGGCAAACAGCCCAGCAGGAACAGGCACCTCTGAATGTCCCCTTAAGAAAAGCACCCTATTTCAACCAGGTGACCATGAATGATATCACTCTCCTGAGGATAACACAGAGAGATAAAGGACGGATGTTGTTTGAATGCCAACAAACATACACTGCAATGCTTTGTTCTACAATGATTCCCGAGTACGTGCTACTGGCCTGGTGTGGTAAAGTGTCCTACCATGGTGGATGGAATAAGGCTGCCCTCCCCAGAAACCTTTTGCAAAGGTTTTGGGAGTACATCCAGGAGAGCCGCAAATGCCAGGGCAAATTAATCATTAAACATGCTTGTTTTTAAACCATGTATAGTATTTTAAAAGGTACACTCACCAGAGGTCCCTTCTCCGCCTGGCAGGTCCGGGAGGCAGCCTTGGTTGGGTTCGGGGGGTACTGGCTCCAGGTCCAGGGTGAGATACAGATCCTGGCTGTCGGGAAAACCGGTTTCTCTGCTTGCTTGCTGTGAGCTATCTACAACTTCATCATCATCATCTTCCTCGTCCCCAAAACCTGCTTCCGTGTTGCCTCCATCTCCATTGAAGGAGTCAAACAACATGGCTGGGGTAGTGGTGGCTGAACTCCCTATGATGGCATGCAGCTCATCATAGAAGCGGCATGTTTGGGGCTCTGACCTGGAGCGGCCGTTTGCCTCTCTAGTTTTCTGGTAGGCTTGCCTCAGCTCCTTAAGTTTTATGCGGCATTGCTTCGGGCCCCCGGTAATGGCCTCTGTCCTTCATGCCCTGGGAGATTTTAACAAATGTTTTGGCATTTCGAAAAAAGTAACGGAGTCCTGATAGCACGGATTCCTCTCCCCACACAGCGATCAGATCCCGTACCTCCCGTTCGGTCCATGCTGGAGCTCTTTTGCGATTCTGGGACTCCATCATGGTCACTTCTGCTGATGACCTCTGCTGATGAGCTCTGGCCAGCATGGCAAGCTGCAAGTGACCATGCAAACAGGAAATTGAAATTCAAAAGTTTGCGGGCCTTTTCCTGTCTACCTGGCCAGTGCATCTGAGTTGAGAGTGCTGTCCAGAGCGGTCACAATAGAGCACTCTGGGATAGCTCCCGGAGGCCAATACCATCTAATTGCGTCCACAGTACCCCAATTCGACCCGACAAGGCTGATTTAAGCGCTAATCCACTTGTCGGGGTGGAGGAAGGAAATCGATTTTAAGAGCCCTTTAATAAGTCGAAAAAAAGGGCTTCATCATGTGGACGGGTGCAGGTTTACATTGATTTAACGCTGCTAAATTCAACCAAAACTCCTCGTGTAGACCAGGACTTACATGTGCATCAAGGGGAGTAAAGATGCCTTAGTGTTCAGATGCTTTTTAGTACTTATAATTTTTTTTTATTCACAATATAAGTGAAAAGCTTTCAGTTCAATAACTGCAATTACGTGCTGGAAAATAAAATTGGCATTTATTTTTTCCAGTGCAATAGTTAAAGCTAAAATCTCTGATGGAAAATATATTTTGAAAAGTAACTTTGTAAAAACACCATAGGGTTCCATGTATGTTTTCTTGGTAATTTTTTCATATTAAATCCTTTTGTTAACAAGTAGAAAATTATATCTTTAACTTTAGCCCTGTGGGTTGAATTAGGAGATTTGAAAGTTGGACTGGTTAAAAGTTCTGTTGCCAAAGTTCAAACCATAATAGAATCCAGCATGCTCTCTCCCTCTTTTGTAGCTGTGGTGGTGCATTAGCATTGTCAGTATTTTTTTTTAAGTTTATTTTTGTCAGTAAAGTAAGACTGTATTATAACTCTGAATATTCATAGGGAGCAAAGCCCTTTATTATGAAGGTGATATTTTAAAATAGGGCCAGGTATTTATCTCCTGAACAAATACACGCGGAGGAGGAAGAAAGCTAATACAAAAAGTCTGGCTTTTGAATAGCTGTAGAATCAGCACATGATCTCTTCTGCCCCGACTAGTCTAAGGGATTCACAATGGCAGGACCACACCAGGGTACTGTGGAATCCTAAGGATCCTGGACAGCTGCATGGAAGGTCCCTCAGTCACGGCAGTGTGGCCAGGCCAACAGCCATGCTGCTCTTGGCTTGATGGCTTGCGTTTCATTGTGTCTGTGTCTATGCTGTTAAGATGCACTGATTGTAAGCTCTTGGGTGGAGGGGAAGTCTTTTTGTTCTGTGTACAGCACCTAGCACAATGGGGCCTGGTGCATCACTGGGGATACTGGGCGCTACTGCAATATACGTAATAATAGGAGCCCCCTAGGATGGACAAAGATCTGACGACTTCCAGTATTTTTGCCACCATCTCGCTTAAACCTGCTGAGCAGTACACCTTCTGAGTGGGCTCAAAGCCGCATTAGCAGCCTTTATGTTTTACTGTCGAAGGCATGAAGTTCTTGATAGCAGGGAGCTTGAATTCAGTTATTCCTCCTCACCCCAGACACGCAGAGTCTTTCTACTGTGTGGATCTTTCATGGAGGATAGTATGGCTGCAATAGGGAAGGGAAAGATCATCCCATGGTCATCTTTTCAACGAGGGCTTTTTCCATAGATTCACTCCCCTCTGTATCATAGTCAATTATCTGACTGTAACCACACTTTCATAGATTTAAGTCCAGAAGTGCCCATTATGATCATCTAATCTGACCTCCTGCATAGTGCAGGCCAAAGATCCTCACCCAGGGACTTATGTATCAAACCCATAACTTCGGTTTGAACAACAGCATATGTTTTGGAAAGACCTCCCCTTTAACGCTAGGCTTTTTGTACACCTAGTTAACTTAGTATTCTTAAGTAAACTACTCTGCTTTCTTCTAAGGCAGTTTTTTGGCTTTGCCAAAGTTGTCATGAAGAAAGATCTTGACACTGATCCTTTCATCTTGACATACAGTCTGGTAAGCAGCACTTTAAACAGGCAGTTGGTCTTGGCATTCGGATGTGAGACAAATAACAGGTTTGATAGCATCATGGTAGTTTGCTGAGTTATAGGAACACATTGCGTAGCAATTGCTGAAATCCAGAGAATTGCTAAGGAAATATAAGCTCAGAATCAAGCAATTTGTTTGACAGTTTCTGTCAGAAGATAAATGACATCTATTTAGAGTATGAGTACTTTTTTCTTCCCCCTGTGAAGCATGTTTTGAAACTAAAAAGCACAAAGGGTTTTGCTGTAGAAGGGAACACCATGTTCAGGCTAGTTGTAGCATAAATTGTGGTACATTATGTCTTCAGATCTTGATTATTATAGAATGGTTGATGAACCAGCACACTCAGTCATCCGCATCACTGTAGTATCTGAGCTCCTCCCAGATATTTAAAAATAGAAATAATAATTTCTCCTTTCCTTCCTTCCCTCCCAGTCTAGTCTGACCTCCTGCATAGTGCAGGCCAAAGAATGTCACCCAATAATTTCTGCTTGATGAGTTTTATATGGTTATTTTGCTTGCGTGCTTGTTTTGTTGTTTGCGAGTGTGCTGAGCATCTCTGTTTTGAAGAAATTTACTAAGGAAAGCTAGGGCAAAGAAATGAGTTTTGAATTTAACTGTGGAAGTGTCAAGGTCCATGGTGGTTCTTATCTCTTGAGGTTGTGAGTTCTATAGCCTCGCTCCAGCTCCTCTAAAAGGTCTGTCTCCTCTGTTTGCAAGCCCCCTTGTAGGTGGTGGATGGTTTTTCCATTGTTCTGGTAAAATGCAATTATTGCAGGAGTTTGTCTATACTTTGTCTATACTAGAAACACTACAGCAGTACAGCTGCACTGCTGTAGTGTAGACCAGGGGTTCTCAAACTGCGGTCCACGAAGGTACTTCAGGGAGTCTACAAGTCATGTCCAGCTCTAGGGGATCATGCCCGGGACCGCTGGCCCCACTGATCAACTCCTTCCCCTCCCTCCAGGGCCTCCTGCGCACCACGGAACAGCTGTTCAGCGGCTTGCAGGAGGCACTGGGAGGTAGTGGGAAGAGCAGAGATGGGCCGTGCTCAGGGGACGGGGCAGAAAGAGGCAGGGAAGAGGTGGGGCAGGGGTGGGGTCTTGGGGGGAAGGGGTAGAGTGGGGTTGAGCACCCTCAGAGAAAATTAGAAGTTGGATTGAGGATCCGAGAAAAAATTTAAATCAAAATGGGGGTCCTCAGGTTGCTAAAGTTTGAGAACCGCTGGTGTAGACATTAACTACAGCAGCAGAAGGGGTTCTTCCATAAACGTAGTGCTGTCTATTAGGTTAGCTTGATTACATCTCTCAGGGGTGTGAAAAATTCACACCCCTTGAGCAGCTTAGCTGGATCAGCCTACCTTTCTAGTGTAGATCAGTCTGGAGAAAGAGATGATTTCTCTGGTATTTGGGACCAGTATGAAGGAGGCATGAAGAGTTCGGAACATCAGAACAGAGACCTTGACCTGAACTTTATGCACTGAGGAGCCTTTTCAGAGAGTAGAACACAAGGTGACATTCATGGAAATCGGTGTTGCTAAGCAAATAGGCTGTTGCAGTTTGAACCTACTGGGAGTTTTTTGAGATATAATTATAATTAGAGCTGTAAATACCACCAAGATTAGTAGCTTAGTCTGCCTTTCAAACACCACATTTGTATCTAGGAATTGATATTTGTAAGAGGAAAATCCAAATTGTATTTATTTACTGCACTTTAATCAAGCAGCGCCAAAACTCAGTTACGTAATTTTTTTGATCTGAGGGCGCAAATGCAGATCTGTGGTTTCCCCTTTTGCTTATGGGACAAGTTTATATGACTGTCTCTCAATGTACACAATATATGAGTTGTGACAGGCCAAAACAGGCTTTATCCATTAAATGTTGACTGGTCTTTTTATCTAGGATTTTCTGACACTCCTATTATTGTATCTTTTGGTCTTTTATCTATTGTAACCAATGTCCACATTGTTGTCAGTGGTAATTGATGTAAATGTGGAAGTCACCAAGTACAGTACATTTTGATTACCCCAGTGCTAGAGTCAACAAGATCCCAAATGGTAGCAGGGGAGAGGGTGAATGACCTGTACACCACCACAGCTATGTTAATATCATGTAGAGGGTTAGCCAAAGTAGACATGTCACATTTGAACAAATGCCACTTTTGGGATAGCACGCATCTTACATCTCAGATGGAAATCCACAGTCACTTCCTCTCCGTTGCCCATTCTAGGTGCATGCTAAACTGAGTACCCATGCAAGCGAAGTTGGCAATCTTACCCACAATTGAACCCAGACCTGCATTGCATAGCTCTGTCCTAAGGGGAAGGTGTCAGTCTCTTACTTGAGTCATGACTACTGCATGTGGAATATGGACAGATTAGTAACTGATTTGTGCTTGGCTGTTAAATTTATAATCCCTAATATCTCCTGGTTTGTTACTACAAAAATCTGAGGACACTGATGCTCCAGATTGATCAATCTTCCAAACTCCGATTCAGTCCTCCTGGCCATCCTGATATGGCCCTCAAAAATTCACATCTTCCTTAAAGCGAAGGCCCAAGATCAACCTCTCAGCAGAGCACCAAGGCCAAATCCCTTGGATTGACGATATCTCAACATGTAGCTGGGTCAGCAGAGGGTGTCTTCAATATCCTCTCTTTACCCAAACCCCAAGTCTCCACCATTAATTGACAATCACTTATGCTCTGTTGGGTGATATAGAATTCCCATTTAGTCTCCCTATCGGTACTGAAAAGTTGTATCTAACCTCTGAGTAGATTTCAGAATCCTTGTCTGACAGGGGCTGTTCCAAGTTCACCTTCACCTCGTGCGTTACCGCCAAAGTCAACTGGGGAACCTCATCCACCAGGTGGTGGAGGCTGTGCCAATGATCCAGGAGATCTAGTTTTACAGTAACTTTTGCTCTTTGGGTTCACTTGTATTTACAAATTGTATTGTCTTTACCATCACTTTAAAAAAAAAAAAAGAGAGAGAGAGAAAGTGAGAAGGAAAGGAAAGCTGCCAGTTCATTTATAAATCTTTTTGTAATAGAAGTCTTTATGATGCTTCTGCTGTGATTAATTTTTCTGCAGCTTGGCAGTTCTTGCCCTGGAATCTAAATTTTAATCACATTTGAATTCTCTTTCCTTTGTAGCCTGTTCATGCTAGAATCTGCCGTCTCCAGTCCAAAGTCTTTTATTAAAAAACAAAAGAAATCTGACTAATAAAACATAATATGAAATGTCACAGAGTATATAACACCTTCGCATAATAAACGTAATTGATTAGTAAAGAACTGTTTTAATAATTTCTTGACTCTGTTACGCTGTATTGAGCAACACAAATTCAGCTTGCTTTTCTGGCTGAGTAGACTCCATGCTATGCAATTTTTAAAGCATCACTCTTCCTAACCTAATTCCTATAGCCAAGATTAAGAGCAATAAGGTATCCTAGTACTGTTTATTACATAGTGTAAAGTACTGAAGCTGTCTTCTGTCTGACTTTTAGTAGGCTTTATCATCACACTTTAACTTGTTTGCTGGAAGCGGTGTTAAAATATTTTTGACTTTTGTCTGTTTTATGTCTCTGCCTGCCTGCCTGTCTGTCTTGCAATTCTTCAGAACTGAAATAAAATTGAGAACCATACCTGCCCATGCCTGATTTGGTCAAATTTATTGCTGGATTACGTAGAAAAGAAACAAGCCCGTTGGAATGAGCTTCCAGTAGAGAAGAAGGTCGGGAAAAATACTCCATTGAATTCCCTTTTGTTTAATGTTAAGTTAGGTCCCGTCTACACTGAGGGTATGTTTACACTTAAAATGCCACAGCAGCACAGTGGCAGCTCCGCAGCTGCTCTGCTGTAGCACTTCAGTGTAGACACTCACTACACTGCAGAGGCAGAAGGGGTTTTCCGATTGCTACAGCTAATCCACCTCCCGAAGAGCTGGTAGCTAAGTTGATGGAAGAATTCTTCCATCGACCTAGCACTGCCTAGGCTGGGGGGGGCGGGTCTGTAGGTCCGCACCCTAAGCTATACTGATGTAAGTTTTCAGTGTAGAACAGCTCTGAGATGTGTAAGCGTTAGCACCATTTTAGAAAACCTTGTTAAAACGTGTTTCTCTAGAAAGGTGCTAATGTGGTATCCCTCATCATCACAGATGGTACTAAAGTGCCTTTATAAAACTGTCCACAGATCGTCTTTAGCCTAGGTAGGGATCTCAGGTCTGGTCTACACTACAGACCTATATCGGTATAACTACATTGCTCAGGGATGTGAAAAATCCACACCCCTGAGCAATGTAGTTATGCTGACCTAACTGCCCGTCTAGACAGCACTATGTCAGTGGTAGAGCTTCTCCTGCCAACCTAACTACAGCCTTTCAGAGCGGTGGATTAACTACGCAATGCAGGGTGTTTCATGTAGACATGACCTAGGTAGCCGGGGAGGGGGGACGGCAATGTTGGCTAATGATTAGTACAGGGAGCTAGGCATAAGAACATCTCGGAGTTTCTTCTGCGTGTTGCTGATTGACTGTATGACCTTGGGGAAGCCAGTGAATATTTATGTATTCATTAATGGTATTTACCAACCCTCCTTACCACCCTGAGATTCTTGTGTGAAAAGCGCTTTATAGGTGGAGTAGTCCAGAAATAAGTCACATCTGCATTTTTTTTCTAGTGAAGGAAGCCTGAATAAGTGACGGATTTTCAAGACCAATAAAAACCTTAACAGCAAATATTCAACATGTTGGTTCCCCAGCTATAGTCTGATGGATTAGTAGTTTTAGAATTTTTGTAGGTTTTGTAAAGAAAAACAGTGCAATGATTAGATATTATTAATTGCAAAGTATTTGTTGCATATATACTGGAACATGTCCTGACTCTAATAGGTGGTCTGTTACGTAACAAGTTATTTTGCAATTTCAGAAAATAGTGTTTATAAAAGAATACAAATAAAGGCATTTAAGAATAAGTACTTTCTTCTTTCTGGTAAACCTAATAATTCAAGGTCCATAGACTAGAAGTTTGCTGATAATACATGGATATGGACCATCTGAGCACTCGGGCCAGATTATGCTTTATGTGGGAGTAGCCTGTGTCACAGTCTGGAAGCTTGCCGAGTTTCTCCTCATGGAATGTTTCTGGAACTGTTGCCTCAGAAGTGGCCAGGACTGACTGGGGTTTTCCCCCTCTTTAAATGAGATCTGTGTGGGGCACAGGGTTATCTGTGGGGGGACAGTCTGTCCCCTGCAGCCTTAGTGGTATCATGGCTCCAGTTGCAGTCTGAATACAGTTTCTGATGCTCTCAAAGAGCTTGACAAACATTAATAAATGAAGTGTGTCAACACGTTTGTGAGCAAGGGAGATCTCAGCCCCAATTTACAGACAGGGAAATGGGCCCAGAGGTGGAGTGGACGAGACTGGGACGGAACCCAGGTGGCTGAGTCCCACTCCTGTACTTATTTAGAAACAGGGATGATTCCGGAATGAATGAGTATTGAGCATTTTTTACCCACTGAAGCCTATTGTGATTTACATTTTCTGTGGCTTTGGCTTGAAAGACCAACTATCTTGGTAACAGTTGCTATGGGAAACATGCTCTACTGTTACATTAGTAGCTGTAAATTACTGAACTTCATGATCTAAATTCTCTGCTTGTTTGGTTTTTAAAAAAGATCTTGTTTTGT
Source organism: Chelonia mydas (assembly GCF_015237465.2). Taxonomy (NCBI): domain Eukaryota; kingdom Metazoa; phylum Chordata; order Testudines; family Cheloniidae; genus Chelonia; species Chelonia mydas. Next base: position 197,510,412 of record NC_057851.1, read on the forward strand.
ATTTCCTGGCTCATAATTCTGCACATTATTGCTCTCAAAGTTGCTTTTTATGGCTTTTATAATAGCTGCTTTTTATGAGGGATTTATAGCTTATTATACTTTCACTCCACTTCTAGAGATACAGTCGGTCAGTGAAATACCTGCCTTTGAAATAAGGTAAACAGTTCTGTAGGCGGCTGTGTTGTGTTTGGTTAAATTCTCCATTATCCAGTACTGTTGAAATGAAAAACAAAACAAAGCATAGACTTGAGTATATTTTAGAATAATCTTCCCTAGGTTCTAGATGTTTGAGAACTGTACTAATGGAAACCACAAAGGCTTTCAGCTTTAAGCCTCAGTCCAGTGGCAAGAATGTAAGCAAAGAGTCAACAGTCCGGTGTGACCTCCCAGAGGCCTTGTACCCGATTAATGTACAGTCTCAGGAAGATTAGCTGCTGCCATAGCCTTTGGAAAGCTAAGTACATGCTCCACACACGGGACCAGCTCTGTATGAGCTTCTTGTGCTCCCTGAATCCAAGGACAGAGATTGTGTCAAGTTCCTTCCCATGGATGAGTGAGTGGAAGGGTAGCCTTGTGGCTAAGGCATTGGACTGTGTATTGACAAGTCTGAATACGCTCCCTAGCCCGAAAACAGACTTCCTGTGTGACTGCAGGAAAGTTGCATATGGCCTGGTTTTTTTAGAGGTGTTGCACAACCACAGTTCTCATCACCTTCTGTGGGAGTTGTAAGCGGTCAGCACCTATGAAAATCAGGCCATTCCTTTCTCTGTCCCTCAGTTTCTTCATCTGTAAAATTGAATTAATACCACCTCCCTGCCTCACAGGGGTGTTGGGAGGCTTAATTCATGTTGGGTTGCTCAGATACTGCAATGATGAGCACCAGAGAAAAGCCTGTAAAAATCAAATGGTAGGAAGAGAGAGGTGAAAGCTTTTTTGCACCCTCTTCTACCCATTGCCCTTGCACACCTATATATGGCGAGATGCAGTTTGGCCCCAAACCTGTTCCTTTTAGTTCAAACTGAGGTCAGGTTGGGGGCACCTACTGAGCAAAACTAGTTACTATCTGAAACCTCTTTAATGGCCTCTCTGAAAATGAATTGGTGGCCTTCGTCCAGGTCCTAGTGCATAGATGTTCACAGTGAAAAACCTACCACAATTGGCAGTAAGTCGCACACTTGTTAGCAGACACTTACCACAGTTGCGCCAGTGAGTGCCAGTCTTGGCTGACAGGCCAAGAAGGAATGGGCAGGCTTACCAAGTTTATTCTTTTTCATTATTGCATGTTAAAGCCCTTAGCAGATTTAGAGAATTTGTTGAATAAAATCTCTTTGCGTATAATCTTGGATAACATTTGTTCTAAAATCAATATTTCACCAGGGGAAAAAAGTTAAGGCAAACGTTACTCCAGGGTACCAGAATTTCCTTCAAATTGCTCCAAGAACGAACTGTTACATGTAAACTTTAAATTTAAAAAAGGTCTGAGAGCTTATCAGCGGACAGAGTAATCTCTCTAAAACAGAATGTACATCTAAAGCCAGTGGAAAGAGAATGCATGAGAATTAAAACTATATAAATAAACTCACAAGCTTAAATAGTATGTAGCGGATACTTCTGCTGGCATAATGTTTGTTTGTATCCAGTACCCTCAGCGTTTTTATTCTGTGTCTTTTGTGTGACCATTTCCCCCCCAGCAGCTGCATCATAGCTTTGCTCTCTGTTTGCTTAGCATTTATGGTAGAATATAGGATTGTCAAGACTGGGACTTTAATGTAGAGAGCCATTGTGGCAGAGGAGGCTTTTTGAGCTTTGTCCTACTCTTTGGAAAACTCAGGAAGGGAAAACTTCTTCTGCATGCTAGCTAGTAGTCTTGTAAACTTGAAAGTGTCTTGAATATCTTAAGTTCACGAAAGATCTTTGCAGAGGAAACAAAGCTCCAGTAGCATCCACATCTGCATGCGTGTTTGCTATATTTTTGCATTGCTCAGCCTTGGTATTCACCATCAGATATAGTTTAAAGGGAATTCCTCTGTAGCTTGTACTGAGATTTCAACGCACGTTGTCAGAGGCACTGTCACCTCTGTCACTTAGGCTCTCTTCATCATAATACTGTTTGATGTATCTGCTGTCATTTAGGATTGGTTGTAGGGGAGGTGAAGAGATGTTAGATAAGGAAGAATTACCGGTAATTTATGTTTGTCACCCTTGTCTTCCCTCAACATCCTAACACTGCGTTCTTCTCTGCTATAATGTAGTCTGGTGGCATGTTTGTAGCATGGGAAATGTTGTAACTGCAGGTGAAAAGCTAGTGCTTCTTCTTCCTGTTCAACAAGTGGAGACAAATTGCTCGATAATGTGTGATTGTAAGATGGGCAAAAGGAGATTAAAACAATTGCTGAGAAGTAATTCATTCATGTCTTTATGTATATTTCACTGTCACTTAATTTTTAAAAGGGAGTGGCTATTTCAGATTATAAATGGTAATTCTAACCGTTATAATTCTTTTGTAATACTGATTTAATCTAATTCTGGCTATTTAAATATACTTCATATTTCTCTGGACTACACTGTTATAAATAAATCAGTTAAAAATTAAACTAAGGGCAATAAGTGTCTCCTGAGAGGTTGTATAATAAAAATTAGAAGCTGGAAGTGGCCCAGTTGTAGGTGAAACACTAGTAAAAAGCAGTCATCAGAATAACTTTATTAGATGTAAAATGCCGGTCTCTTTTTCTGATATTGTTAGAAGGATGGTATCTTTAGTACGTGGTTGAAACAATAAGTAAAAAATAAAATTAGAAAATACCTACGTGATCATGAGAGAAAAGGCCTAACCGCTGGCTTTTATCATGAGAGAAAAAGTCATGACTCACTGATGTACTAGAATTCTATGGACATGTCAGTAGAGTAGGACATAAAGGAGAGCCGACTGACAGTTTATCTGCACCTTCAAAAAAACCTTTTGAAAATGTCCCTCAGGAGAGGCTATTGAGAAAACTAGGTAGTCATGGGATGAGAGGCGAAGTACTGTCATGGATCAGAAACTGGCTCAGAGACAGAAAACAGAATAGGAGTAAAAGGCGCTTTTTCATAAGAGCAAGAGATTAACAGAGGGATGATGAAACAGTACTAGGAGCAGTGTTTAATATGTTTAAGAATTTGGAAAAATTTGACAATTATTTCAGTTTTCTCAAAACCAGAGAAGAGGATGAGGTAGTTCAGAGGGACTTGACCATGTCGGGTGCATGTTGACAAGTGCAAGGTAAAGCACATTAGAAGGAACCTTTGAACTACTTGCACACCTTACTAGGATATAAACTAACTGTAACCGCTTTGGTGTGTGGTGGAGAGAGAGACCCAAGGATCATTGCAGAGAGATCAATGGAGATCGCTGCTCAACGTGAATCGCCAATCAAAAAAGCAAACAAAATTTTAGGATTCTTAGGGAATTTGGAAAGTGCTTAGTGCATAGTGGGCACAACCACAGAAAAAATAATACTATAAATTATTACAATGCCACTGTATAAATCAGTTGCACATTGTCTGGAATACTGTGTTCAGTCCTGGTCAACCTATCTCGAAAAAGGATGTAGCAAAATGGAAGGTGGTGGTGGTTGGGGTATCCAGACAACAAAAATGATTTGATGCATAGAAAAACTTCCATAGAAAGGGTTTTTAAAACAGTTCCAGTGTTTCACTTAAGACATGTTTACAAAGGCATTCAAATTAATAAATGTTCTAGAATGGGTAGATCAGGATTTCTGTTCATGCTTGCTCATGATACAAAAGCAAAAGGATATGCAACAAAATTGAAAGTTACAAATTTAAAGCTGATAATGCTTTGTGTGAAAAGTTCTTTCATTTGCCTGTGGAACGTACTGCTCCAAGCCATCTTTGAGGTCAAGAGCATAGCAGAATTTAAAAAAATAAAATAAGTTGGACGTATGTCCATGTACAAAAAAAGTCACAATTAGAATCAACACTGATGCCTCCAGGCATAAGCAAGCGACTGACTAATGGGACTTAGATAGAAACTTTACTTGTGGATAGTTAATCCAAAACTGTCTCCGGTAAGATTTCTTGTAACTTTTTCTGAAACATCTGGAACTGGCCACTGTTGGAAACAGGGTACTGTGCTAGATGCACCACTGGTTTGGTCCTAATGGATAAGATGGAAAGAATGTCACTGTAGGAGATTGGAATTAGCAGAAGAAGATAAAAGGGTAGGAAAGAACTAGAAGGAAGAAAAGGGAAAAGATTGCATAGGATGGGAGGGCAGAGGGGCCAGAGGGAATATTTTCTTGTCTTCTATTTGTTACTTCCTATGTACAGTAAAAAATAAACTTTAAAACAAAATCTTGAGTAGTAACATCATATTGTTGCTTTTGCTATTATATTACCACTTATTTATTGTAGCTTTGGAATATGCGACTACCTGTGTGATGTTCAAAGAGCCATCTCTGAGATATGGACTGAAGAGATGGTCACCTCGAGTAGTAAAATACTAGGAGCAACACAATATTCAGTAATTGCTTGCGTTGGAGACTGCAGCCCTGTAAGCAGCAGAATACCTAGAGCTGGCCTCATCCTATAGGTACTATCTCACCTATGGAAGCCAGCCATATGTTACAGAAACAAAGACCTGAGTGGTGTTTCAAACACCCTTCTCAGAATGTTAAGTTTTTGTAATACCTTCCATCAGTTAAAGAATAGAGACAAGTCTCATAGTTAGCACTCACATAATGTTGTATGTTGACCGTTGTGTATTGCCCACATCCATATAGAGACTGCCACCAGGTAAAGCTGTTTCAGTAAACTGCATTCAGTGCTGACATATATAAATTAGTTTACATAGTAATCCCCAAAAGACTGATTAGGACAATTATAGCCAGATAGAACACTTATGTCACGTTTGTCATGTTTTGGGGAAGGCTTGGGAGAAAGAATCTTCAAGATTCTTTTGAAGGAGCATGTGTCTAGCAGGAGATGCCAGCCAGAGTTGAGGTCTTAGGAGGTTTTAGGGTGAAGGGATGGCATGGTGGCGGTGGTGGCGGCAGCGGCATAGTGACAGATCAAAAAAGAAAAACCTTTGAAAGCATTAGGCATAATTATGGAAGTTTAAATTGGAAATGTACAGTGCATTTTTAATACTTCTACTAGGAAAGAGTATAGCAGTTTTAATGTTTAATGCATGTACTGTAATGGAAGACTGAATTGCTCTCCAAGGTCCCCATTTATTCCATTACTGTCCAGAAGGAAATAAATTACATTCTATTTTAGACGCATATTTTGGAACTGGACACTATCGTGGGAGAGAAGCGGGGAACGAGAGCATTGCAACAGGCTTTGTCATTGCATCTGGCGCTATCTGTTCTGTGAAGCGCTGCGCCCATCTATGCTGCTCTATAAGTAATAAATCATAATAATTTAGTGCCTCTGTGAATTGAGTGGAGAGGATTTTGAATGGGGGTGGAATTGCTTAAGAGTGAGATTTAATTAAGTTACACTTTTAATGGCAGAATGATCTTGATTCTAGAAAATCCAGTAAGTAAATTCCAGATAAATTATCTGTTGTTTATATTGTTAAAAATACCATAACTCTGCACCGGCGAGTGATTTCTTTGCTGAGTGCACCACTGACATTTTTTAAATCACGATTTGATGTTTTTCTAAAAGATAAGCTCTAGGAATTACCCTTCTGGCCTTGGAATCTATGAAATCTATGAAAAATGAAACCTGGGATTATAAATGTGTTGCCCTTTCAATGCTGTCATTTGCCTGTCATTTTTAGTTTAGAGTCCTTTAATATGGTTTTGTTCAAGGCACTCAGATTGCGCAAGGGTACAAGCAGAAGAGGTGGGTGATTGTATTTTATGTAGAGTTGGCGGTTAACACTGAATCATTTGAGTAATAGCTTATTGTTGGGCAGTTGGTATAAAATGGTATAACATGAAACGAACCTAAAAACAGAATTATCTTGATTACTTGCCTTCTGGTGGCTCGTGTACATGATATCTGGGATGTAAGAAGCACATTAGTCGTGGCTGAAGTTCTATTAATAAAGAAAGAGAAGGGGAAAAAGAAATTGCCTGCCTACAAATTTGACACGAGATTGATCACAGCATATCAAGGTGATATACTGAAAACTTTCAGGCCTGTATCTGTAGGACTTCCCATCCCATTTTCTTCCTTTCTTTTTTTTAATTTTTTTTTTAAATTTCAAGGAGAGGCTTTGCTGGGTTCACTCTCCCCTTCATTTTTCTTTCTCACCATTACATCATGGTGGCCCTCTTGACTCCACTGAAAGAGGCGTCCTTTAAGTGTGCTCCCAATTCTGAGCATAGGGGATTGTTTGAAGGATATGAGATGTCTCCTCCCACCACAGACTGGGGAAGTTGCCTCTGCAATGTTCACAGTCTCTGACAGCTTGGAACCCAACATTGGCTTTGCCACTGGAATGCGTAATCTGCTGCTAGATAACAAGCCTAGCCTGGCACAATAAGGTATTTGAGCCATTTCTTAGCAATCTGTTAAATCTTAAGGATATGATTCTGACCCACCTGCACACTGGTGTAAATTAGGAGTAACTTTACTGAAGTCCATGCAATTAGACTGGCATAAATGAGATGAGGTTCAGGTCCTCAATGGTTTCTTTAAACCAATATTACAGGTATTAGACCAAAAATTACACAATCTGCGACAGTAGTCCAGACTGGGAGGTTTTATGTTCCGGTCTCAAAGATCAATGCCGAGTAGGAAAATTGAACTAAAACCCAACGGTGGTCAAACTAAGTATGAACTCTTCTTAGGGTTTCACATTAATGTAGTATCTCAAGGCTTCCACCTAAAATAGATTGGCGGGAGAGGCGTGTGGGGTTCCAGAAAGTTCTGCCTGAGACAGAGGTTTGTTTGTCTGGTATTTGTGCCGGGGAGGGGACAAAGGGTAAAAGAAAGGTGGTTGATGTTGTGAATGTTCTGCTTATATTGGAAAAGCTTTATCACCTTGGAAGGTTTTGTGGCATTTTCGAAAGGTGATCAGGCACTGGATTCACCTAATCTTCTCTAGAAATTGATGCTGTAGCTGGATGCCCCTAACTTAGAATGCTCTGCTCCCGACACTCCCATGCTTCATTCTGGGCTTTGTGATCTGCGTTCTCCCAGAGGCATGCAACTGTGCTGGCAGTTGGTAGATGGAGATGTGATCTCTGGGACGTGACCCATTAATTGCTTTAAAGGTTAGGGCCAAGGATGCATGCCATTAAAATAAACGTAACTCTGCTCCTTCTGTTCACCGGTTATGATGGAATGAGTTCTTCATATTGCCTCCGGCAGCAACAGCTACTGACAACCTGTCTTTCTGATGCTCCCTCTTGGCGCCTCTCCCTCTGTGACCTTTCTGCGTGTTGCTGTGGCTCTCGCACAGATAGTCACAGCAAGCAGCCCCGATAAGAAAATAAGGAAAAATCAAACAACTGAAAAGAAAAACAGATCAAGGGCCGAATTCTGCACAGTGTGTGGGGAGACAACCACGGACCCAAAAGGAGAATGAGACAGATAGACAAATATAAAGCTTTCTCTCCTGTTCATGGGCCTACAGGTGAGAAAATAAACTAGGTTTTGTCATGCAGTTATCAGGCTAGAAGTATGGCTTCCAAAACTAGCGAGCCTAAAAACTTCCTGCTATGCTGCCAACAGGAATTCAGACTATTCTCCATATGATGCAAGCCTTCCTGCCTCTGGGCTTGCTGAATAATTTGTCTCTCTCCTCCTGTCTGATCTTGCTGTAGTGTTCCTCTCTTACTTTTTTTTAAAGGACCCAGCTCATGCCCTTCCCTCAGTGGTCCATCAAGCCATCAAAAAGTGCCCTGGTTTTTAAAGGCAGTTGAGGAAGATTAATTCCCTGTTTATTGCATGCACCCCTGAGCTATTATCAGAGAGCTGAAGACCTGTCTTGGATTCAGAGAGAGGAGTGCTCAGTTTAGAAACCGTTCTGAAAGGAGACACTGAAGTAAACAGGTTACCAGTGTAGTCTGCTGGAACTAAAAATGTTCCTAGGCTGTAAATGTGGCAGAACTGTATAAACCTCCAAAAACGGGGACTCTTCCCTTCAACAGCTCTGTCAATTATCCGTGGCTCTGGGAGGTGTAACATACTTCTGCTTTGTCCTTCTGACTGTCAGCAGATTGCCTTACCAGCTCCTCCAGTAGAGAGCCTTCTACTCTTCTGGGACGCAGATTACCTCAGGCAAAGGAGGCCTGGCTGTAGCTTCAGCATGGCATTAGATAGACTTCCCCCAGTTCTGTCTGTTTCAAGACAGGAAGTTTCCTTGCCTCCCGTGGTCTAGGAACAATCAAAAAAGAGAACTGGCATGTTTGTTTGTTTATCGTTTCACCTCCTTTCTGTAGGGACAATATTCGAGTTCTGCAAATAGAGCTGCTGAGATGTTTACTCTATTTTATATTTCCTAAAAGCTATACTAGATGTCAGGTACAAAGGCACCCCAGGATGAAGCTGGTGAAGTCTGCATTCATTGCCATAGGTCCACATAAATTACTAGCATCTGGTGCTTACTTCAGATTTCCATAGTCAGCACTACCTAGAGTACTGTCATCTCAAATACGAAGCACTGCCACACAGACTATCAGCAGCTCCTGGAGGCTGCAGAATACAATGAAAGTCATGGTAGCAGCCTTGATAGGCAGCTGTGGTCTAGATGGTTGGTGTTAATCCATGCAGCTTTGAAACAAGCAATGATGTCAGCGGTTCAGTCACTACTTGGACTTTTTCAGAGTCCAGGGGCTTGATTCGTCACTGCTTTGCACTTTGTAAAATGTTATCAGATCAGAAATGGTAGTTGGACATCCGCTTTACACTCAAATTCAGCAGATGGGAATACACAAGATGCAAGGCACTTGAGAATCGGATCACGTGGCAAACAAGACCCAGCTATTTCCCCTTAAATTCCGATTCAGATGATGAGTATTTGGAGATGTGATTCAATATACCTCTAAGAAAACTGTTCTCCGTCCCACCCAAGAGGGAGAAAATAAAACACAACATCAGATCCTCTATCTAACAGAAAGTCCTCTATGAAAAGAGGGGTAGCTCTGATGGTTCTGTTAGTTTAATATGTGGAGGTAGTCCTATGATCCAGACCCCACACCAGCGGCTAGTTGATAATTCCCATTCAAAAAGGGGCTCAGTTTCCAGAAACAGCAGTACACAAAACACACTGGGGGACTTGTAGTGTGCAGCATCTGGGTCCACATGGATAGTTAGTGCATGTGTACTGGAACGCTGTAGATTTACACCCCAGTTTGCGATGGAATAACTTTGTTCAGACCAGCCCTAAGTACTGTATATGGATGATTATCCCTCTATAGGTATCAAACAGATCATGGTACAGGGAGTCCATTCCCACCTCAAGGCAATCTAACTCTGTTTCCTTGGAGACTATGATTTCATGCTAGGCCAAATCAAGCAACTCCAGCCCTATTGGTCTGATTACTGAAAAGAAAAGCTAAAGGCAGGTCTACCCTTCAAACTCTGCAGTGGCACAGATTCACCGGTGCAGCTGCACCGCTGTAGTGCTTCAGGGAAGATACCACTACACCGAAAGGAGAGCGTCTCCCGTTGCAGGAGTTAATCCACCTCCACGAGAGGCTGTAGCTGTGTCAGTGGGAGATGCATTCCATTGACACAGCGCTGTCCACATCGCCGTCCACATCGCCGGGGGGGGGGGGGGGGGGAGGTCGGTATAACTGCATCGTTTAGGGGTGGATTTTTCACACCCCTGACCGACGTAGATATACCAGTGTAAGTTTATAGTGGGCTAAGGCTCCTTACAGTTCTTTGACGGTGTAAAGGGGCTGTAAAGTGTCCTAAATTACGTTCACACTCACTCTAAGACTCTTTTATGCTTCCAGAGGGGCATAAGGATCTGAGCCCTGGTCTACATTAGGGGGTGGGATCAATCTAAGTTACGCAACTTCAGCTACATGAAGTTGACTCTGCCTGCACCTCTCACGGCTGTGGAGTACAGGAGTCGACCGGAGAGCGCTCGGGGGTCAATTTATCGCAGCTAGACTAGACGCGATAAATCGATCCCTGCTGGATTGATCACTGCCTGCCGATCCGGCAGGTAGTGTAGACATACCCTTAGTGTGAATGAGAATTGGGGCGTACGAGAGCTAGATTTTTCTGGCCTAGTAGTTTATGTTACTGCATTCTTTGTACACTGGCACTTGATCGCTGAGTCTGAAAGCAATTTTGCACATAACAGTAACTTGAGTGTTACTGAATTGTTGAAAGCCGTTGGATTAAAACACGTTGAGTGGGATTGTCAAAAGCACTCGTCGTTGGCCTAAGTCAGATCCTATTGAAGTCAATGATAAAACTTGCCCTGCTGCTTAAATATATTCAGTAACACTCATGAGTACTGGGATATTTTAGATTTATCCAAAATCTTGATAATGGTGTCACCGGGCAGTATGTAGTTAGGTGTAAAAGTGGAAAACAAGACAGACTTATTTACGTTGTTGCTAAAATGACCCCATAATCCTATCAGGTCTTTTCCAGACTTTCACCTCTCCAGGTAGATGCCTTCTTTTTACAGTTGTGCTGTTTATTTCCTCTCCTTAGCCATATGCCTGTACATTTGTTAATAACAAATCTTACCTTTTGGTGTACAGTCTACTAGTCTGCCACATTATTTGCAGTTTACTTCTGTCTTCCTGTGTATTTACTGCCACTCTCTTTTTAGTGTGGTGGGGAAATTCGCTCATGGCTTAATTGCTACCTTTCATGATTGCTAATGAAAATATTAAGTGCAATATTTTGGGTCCTATTATTGACTCCTCCCTTCCCTGTAGTATAGCACTTGCTATCCTTTCTTGCTTTCCAGTCTTTACTTTCATTAATGTTCGTTAAAAGTGAAACTTCTTGTATCCTTTCCAGTTATTAATTCTTTTGACCTTCAGTAGCTTCATACATTTTTGCAGGAGAGTTTTTTGCCTACTTTAAACTAATTATATTTAAAGAGATTAACTTGCAAGATGTAGAAGATGCCAATAGCCTTTCTCTCTCACCCCCAAAATAATTTTGCAGCTGCCAAACAGGAGCAGTAAAGGCAGCCTGAGTGTTTGAATTAAATGCCTTTATTAGTATTACACCTCTGGCTAATAATCAGAATTTGATATACGTGAGACATATATTAATTGCTGGAAAAGACTCATTTTCCTCTTCCTTTATGGAGGAAAAACAATATGCAGATAATACTCCGTTCTTCTAGTTTTTTCATAGATGACAGTTAGTTAATGAGATTCTGATGTTTGAACACGAGGAGAATGAAGCAATAGTACCCTTTTCTTTGACTTCGTTTTGTTTTTAAATACGTACTCCAATAAATCATTATCATCCTTATGAAACAGATGACTGAATGGTGTCAGCGGAAAGTGGTATACCCAGAATGCATCCAATTGTTTTGGAAATGTCATTGAGAATCCTTTACGTAGGCTAAGATTGGTTGGTGTCTGTTTTTGGTATAGTGCCTCAGTATGCTCTATGAAATCTGAGCCAGAGGGTTAGTGATAATAAATTCATGTGATTGAAAATGTGTCATTACACAAAGTAAAATGATTTCCACATGTTTATTTCCCTCCCCACTGTTCCTCACACGTTCTTGTCAACTGCTGGAAATGGACCACCTTGATTATCACTACAAAATGTTTTTTTTCTCGCCTGCTGGTAATAGCTCACGTTACCTGATCACTCTCGTTACAGTGTGTATGGTAACACCCATTGTTTCATGTTCTCTATGTATATAAATCTCCCCACTGTATTTTCCACTGCATGCATCCGATGAAGTGAGCTGTAACTCACGAAAGCTTATGCTCAGATAAATTGGTTAGTCTCTAAGGTGCCACAAGTCCTCCTTTTCTTTGTACGGAAAGTGTGTCTCTCTATTGTTTTTGATGTTGGAATTTCCTATTTAAAAATAATAATTCTGAGGTTTCAGCAATGTAAAATAAACTGCCTCAGAAGAAATCAATAACTAATCTGGTCTAAGAAAAACATATGAATTGACCTTTTACTTACGTTCTGTAAGGACTATTAGGTGGTATATGCTGCTTCAGAAGAAAAACACTGCGTAAAATAATATGTGGTCAAAAGACTATAATTTTTTCTGCAATGTTTAATACAACCTTCTGCCCTGTTTCTCAAGCACTTACCCAAGTACATAACGCTAGTTGTCATTATTCAGCTGCTTTGGTCTGGTCTATACTATAGACCTATATCGGTATAACTGTGTCGCTCAGGGGTATGAAAAATCCACACCCCTGAGCAATGTAGTTCTACTGACCTAATCCCCTGTGTAGGCAGCTCTATGTTGGTGGGAGACTTTCTCCCACCAACATAGCTATCGCCTCTAGGGGAGGTGGATTAACTACGGTAGAACCTCAGAGTTGTAAACACCTTGGGAATGGAGGTTGTTCATAACTCTGAACAGAACATTGTGGATGTTCTTTCTAAACTTTACAACTGAACACTGACTAAATACACCTTTGAAACTTTACTATGCAGAAGAAAAATGCTGCTTTTAACCATCTTAATTTAAATGAAACAAGCACAGACACAGTTTCCTTCCCTTGTCCAATCTTTTTTTTAAACTTTCCCTTTATTTTTTAGTAGTTTACATTTAACACAGTACAGTACTGTCTTTGCTTTTCTTTTTTGTGTCTCTGCTGCTGCCTGATTGCGTACTTCCGGTTCTAAATGAGGTGTGTGGTTGACTGATCAGCTTGTAACTTTGGTGTTTGTACCTGTGAGGTTCTACTGTACACCGACGGGAGAGCTTTCTCTTGTCAGCATGGGAGTGTCTTCACTTAAGCGCCGATGCAGCATTTTAAGTGTAGACCTGCTCTTAGTTGTGTAACGTTATTCCCATGCATAAGGCTATGTCTACGCTTAACATGCCAGAGTGCATCACTGTAGCGCTTCAGTGTAAACGCTTATTACAGCAACAGGACGGGTTCTCCCATCACTATAGGACATCCACCTCTCCGGGAAGCGGCAGCTAGGTCAACAGAAGATTTCTGCTGTCGGCCTAACGCTGTCTACTTCAGGAGTTGGGTCAGCATAACTACGTCTCTCCGGGGTGTGGATTTTTCACAGCCCTCAGAGACGTAGCTACGATGATGTAACTTTTCAGTGTAGACCAACCCTTAGTTTCTCCCTTGCATAAATGAAAACTGTACTGGCACTTTAATTCTTAACAGTTTAACTTGTTCACAAATATATTGTCTTTGCTCACATTTTCTCAGAAGAGGGTGCATTTTGAGTTTCTGTCATAACTCAGCAGATGTATGCCAGCTGGAACCTGTACACCATTAGCGGATGATAACTGGCTAAACAGATGAACTCAAATAAAGCTAGTGGAGAAAGGAGTGAAAATGTCTGGCATCATGGGTGATTGTTCTTTACAGTACGTGCCACCTGTTTGTTTTTTCCATATAGCCTGGACATCAAAGCTTCCGTAATGCCATTGTGAAGCGGTGCTTTAAGCTTGAGCTACCTGGCCCGTGGGGGCCTGCGTGGGTTGGAGCTAGTGTGCTACTGAAGCTCAAGGTAGTAATGCAGTGCGGATGCAGCAGCTCAAGTTGCAATCACCCATCAGCTGCTAATCCAATCCCTCTGTGCAGCTCGAGTGTTTGGATGCGTGGTGATTCTCAGGGTACGTCTACGCTGCAAAAGCTGTAGCCTGAATCCAGCTAGCGGGGGTAACCAGAGCAGGGAAGACAGGGCAATGTGGGCTTCCGTACAAGCCCGGCCCAGACCCTGCTAGCCTGCACTGAAGCCTGGGCTACACTCTCCTGCCTGCTATTGTTAGCAAGCCTGGAACTGAAGGTAACACAGGTAGCTACACCATGCCCAGCTTTTGCTGTGTAGCTGTCCCCTCACTCTGCTCTTACGGAGCGAGGCTAGCCCTCAAGTGGAGTAACTCGAGCAAACTGGTGCAGTGAAGGCAAGCCCCTCGTGTGTATTTAAAATCTTGCCTTAAACTAAACCATAAAGAAAGCAGTAAATAATAATAAATAAAAAGCTGAGGACTGCTTATTTTTTCTCAATACACTTTAATCTAATTCCATCTATGCTGACTGCTGCATTTTGTTGCATTCCATGCTGAATGCTGGCATGTCAAAAGGAATATATCACGGACAGAAGCTACTACATGCAGATATTGCATCCCTTATCTGGCATATTATGAACCAGAGAAACAGCTAATTTATGTAGTATATCTGCCTTAACCAACAATTTGAGGTTAAAATTAGGTTTATCCATACATGAAACTACTTCTAGAACATACAGTTCTGAAAACAGTCCCATGGTATTGGTGTTATTCTTCAAACCCAACTGTTAGAATCAGGAGAATTCATGAGAGTCTCAGCTTTCGTTAAAAAAAAGTAAATTTCTAGTAAGTTTCTAGTTTTTGTGGCAACAAGCTTGAAAACATAAAACGGGGGCACTCCAGAGGCTCAGGAACTAGAAAGCAAAGAAAGAGTCAATTTAAAAAAAAATCTCATGATTGTTAAGCCAGTCTCGTGATGTTGAACTTGAGGTTGGCAATACTGCAGTGTTCAGTTTTGAGACTAATCTGTTTGGCAGTCTCTCTCTGTTGTTAGGGTAGGTGAAAATGTGACTTTTTCTTTAGTTCTCATAAGTTGACTCCTTGGTGACTGAAATAACTTAATGCTTGTTCCTGGTGGTTCTTCGGGCATGATTCTGTACCGGTTGAAGTCAGCTCCCACTGAATTCAATGGCACAGGATCCGGCACTTGTAATATACTGCGCCATGGTGTGTCACTGGCTTTTTTATGGGGTAGAGGACTGTTTATTGCAACTTTCAGGTGTAATACTTTGTGAAAGGGATGGCACGGTTGCAAAGTAATCTTGTATTTTGTCTCCGAGACACAATGGAGACTGGTGTTTTGTGGGGTGTTTTTGGTGCGTCTCATTAATTTGTGTAGGACGGGGAGAACTAGTAGGCTAATAGACATTGGGTTGTTTTTTTTTTATAAAGGCGCAACAGGCAAATGAGTAGTGCGTGCATGACCTACTGTTCTGCATGTCTGCTTATTAGATAAAACTTATCTCTTCGGGTTTGGTAATGGTGCTCATGAACAAAATCTTTTTGCTTTGTAATCTAGCAGGCTTAGAATTTCAGAATTGAAGGAGGAGCAAAGAAAGTAAATAGTGTTGGGGTGATTCATATTAAATACCTCAGGGTAAGTTACAGTATAATTAAACACGAGTTATAGACCATTATGCCTTGTGGTTATATATCATCTGCTTTTTATTACCTTGGTGAACATTTTATTATTTTTCAGGCTCTAGAGTAACAGTGCTGGTATCACTTTTCTAACCAGCAACAGATTAATTGCCTGCAGATTTAAAAAAACAATATGTAATTACAATTCTACATTACAGAGAAAAATGTCAGCTAGTGGCAGAAATGTATAATTATCTACCTATTATACATCTTCAAATTATTTTCCATTCACTTTTAAAAACTGAGCAATACTAGTTAAGGTATGAGCATGACCCGGAACGTCCATTTTACAGTAACAAAGAGTTAAAATTAGGGCTTTCAAGTGATTAAAAAAATTAATCGTGATTAATCGCACTGTTAAACAATAATAGAATACCATTTATTTAAATATTGTTGGATGTTTTCTACATTTTCAAATATATTGATTTCAATTACAACACAGAATACAAAGTGTACAGTGCTCACTTTATATTTATTTTTGATTACAAGTATTTGCACTGTAAAAAAATAAAATAAATATTTTTCAATTCACCTAATACAAGTACTGTAGTGCAATCTCTTTATCATGAAAGTTGAACTTACAAATGTAGAATTATGTACAAAAAAACCTGTATTCAAAAATAAAACAATGTAAAATTTTAGAGCCTGCAAGTCCACTCAGTCCTACTTCTTGTTCATCCAGTCACTCAAACAAGTTTGTTTACATTTGCAGGAGATAATGCTGCCCGCTTCTTGTTTACAATGTCACCTGAAAGGGAGAACAGGCATTCTCATGGCACTGTTGTAGCTTGCGTTGCAAGATATTTACATGCCAGCTGCACCAAAGATTCATATGTCCATTCATGATTCAACCACCGTTTCAGGGGACATGCATCCATGCTGATGATGGGTTCTGCTCGACAACAATCCAAAGCATTGCGGACCGACCCATGTTCATTTTCATTATCTGAGTCAGATGCCACCAACAGAAGGTTGATTTTCTTTTTTGGTGGTTCGGGTTCTGTAGTTTCCATATCGGAGTGTTGCTCTTTTAAGACTCCTGTCAGATTTTGGATGGCACTTCAGATTCTTAAACCTTGGGTCGAGTGCTGTAGCTATCTTTAGAAATCTCACATTGGTACCTTCTTTGCATTTTGTCATATCTGTAGTGAAAGTGTTCTTAAAATGAACAACACATGCTGGGTCATTATCCGAGACTGATATAACATGAAATATATGGCAGAATGCGGGTAAAACAGAGCAGGGGACATACTATTCCCCCCCAAGGAGTTCAGTCACAAATTTAATTAACGCGTTATTTTTTTTAATGAGCATCATCAGCATTGAAGCATGTCCTCTGGAATGGTGGTGGAAGCATGAAGGGGCATACGAATGTTTAATATATGTGGCACGTAAATATCTTGCAGTGTCAGCTGCAAAAGTGCCATGCAAATACCTGTTCTCACTTTCTGGTGACGTAAATAAGAAGAGGGTAGGATTATCTCCTGTGAATATAAACAAACTCGTTTGTTTTAGCCATTGGCGGAACAAGAAGAAGGACTGAGTGGACTTGTAGGCTCTGAAGTTTTACATTGTTTTGTTTTTGAGTGCAGTTATGTAAAAAAAAATCTACATTTGTAAGTTGAACTTTCATTACAAAGAGATTGCACTATAGTACTTGTATGAGGTGAATTGAAAAATACCATTTCTTTGTTTATCATTTTTACAGTGGAAATATTTGTAACAAAAATAATATACACTTTGATTTGAATTACAACACAGAATACAATGTATATGAAAATGTAGAAAAGCATCCAAAATATTTAATAATTTTCAGTTGATAGTCTATTGTTTAACAGTGCGATTAAAACTGCAATTCATCGCCATTAATTTTTTTAGTCCCCATTAATTTTTTGGAGTTAATCACGTGAGTTAACTGCGATTAATTGACAGCCCTAGTTAAAATTAAGGAAAATAGCATAAAACAGTTATGGCTGGATTATATTTTAAAATTACAGTGCGCTGGTAGGGGAGGGTTCAAAGTTGCAAAACACCAGCTGCAGCCTGTAGAGGAATTTTGCCCCGAGTCAATCACAGGGGGTCCTATGGGAAGCACCCAGAACAGTGGCTGCTTCTCCATCCCTTTTAGAGGGTGCAGAGTGCATTTCCCCACACATGCATACTGGCCTAGGTCTGCTGGCCGGTGCAGAGTGCTTCACCCCTTTAAGCTTGAAAGGTGGTCAGTTTATGAATTTGCTATGGCGCCAGTTAGATTTTAAAGCTGAAATCTAACAAACTAAATTTGCCAGAACATTAGATTCCAGTAGGATAACCTCTTTTATTGAGTCCAGGGAGCATTAGTGTACTAGTTTAATGCTGGTTTTTTTCCGGTCAAGTCAAATCCTATTGAGGAAAATAGAAAGGAGCATAAACTCTAGCAAGTCAAGTGTAAAAGTGTAATTAGGCAGGCCAAAAAATAATTTGAAGAGTAGATATAGTGTATTTAGATTTTCAGAAAGCCTCTGACAAGGTCTCTCACCAACCATTATCCAGTGTAGCCTTCCATCACTACAACATTATTACCAACTCCTAGTCCCTTTCCCACGTGCTCCAGCCCACAGAGGTCATCCAGTGGGCAGCTCAACCGACAGCTTTGAACTGTCACCAGCCTTCTGTTCTCCTCTCGGCCAGGTGGCAGTACAGCCTACTCGGATAAAAGGGAATGGATCACTTGATAAAGCGCCCTGTTTTGTTCATTCCCTCTGAAGTATCTGGCACTGGCCACTGTCAGAAGACAGGATACTGGTCTGGATGGACCATTGGTATGACTCAGTATGGCTGTTCTTATGTTCAGCTTTTAATTTGAACAATATGTCTCAAATCAGGACACTTGCTTATTCTTAACCAACCACAATTTATTTATTTTCCCAGAACCACATTAATATATAATCAGCGTTTCCGCACTCAAATATACACGTAATCAGTGTTGTGTATTATTATGCACAGAATACAGTCCTGCAAGCAATTATCACAGACTAGAGTTGAGGGTCAGTAGTTCTATCAAACAACAATGCAAATTACCAGGATTTCTTATTACATTTATTTATGATCAACAATTCTAAAAAAACCCACATTTATCAGACTTCCAATGGTGCGCTTGTCTTTAAGGCACTGTGAAGAGTGTGGTTATTTCTCTTTGACTAGATTAATCCAAGAGGGACAAGTTGAGAATGTTAAAAGAAATTGCTTAAAACCGTTCTTTTCAGTCTCTCTCAGACCAATTTGCTTGGATTTATAAAGGAGTAAAAATCTAAAATATGGTTACTTGAGGTCTCACCAGAGAGTGTAGACTCCGCAAGATAACCTATAGTTATTTATATCAAAGAACAGAAGAGGAAATACAAACTTTGAGATGAAATCTCACCACCACTTCTTATCCTCTTAACCCAGGGATGGGAGAGACTCCTTTCCACGTGGTTGGTCACGGCATTATTTGCATTTAGGATTCTGCAGCTTCTTGTGTTGGGTTCAGTCAACTCCCCTGAGCGCACAGTAACCTCCATTTTATATACACTAGTTTCAGGGTTCATTGGAGGGGGCACCCTCTGATTTCCATTGGACAGGTGCCAAGTGATTGCACAGATTTCAGCTCTTAGTTAGTTGACTGGTAAAGTATCACAAATGGACAAATCACCATTTTACTCCCATTTTCCAGTCTCATTTTTAAATCTTTTTTGCTTGTTATGTAAATAGCATAAGAGTAATGTTAACCATGTACATACAGTAAGCTGATTTACTTCCTTCTAGATATCATATATAAAACCACCCACAGTTTCATTGGATATCTCTCTTTTTTTTAAAAATATCTGTTACTTCTGTGCTCTGATCTAAACAGTGGGATGTAATTTCTATATATACTCACATTATGCAACTGCTTAGATCAGCCATGTCAAAACAGAGATTTAATTTTCCTATGGCTGGTTTTTTAGTAGAGGTGATGAAGCATGATTTTTTCTGCAAAGCACAGAAACTGATAAAATAAAACCAGTAATACAAAGATGACAGAAATAATAATACTAAAAAAGGTATTTCCAGGCTGCAACACTATTTATGGCAGCCTTCACTGTGAATGCATGATTGATTGATCAGCCAGCAATTTATGGCTTTTTAGCTTGTTGAGTAAATCTGCTGTTTATGGAAGGTTCATTTTTATTGAATGGTTCAGCATCGACATCTATTTTACAAACCCTGTTGAGTACATTCATAATTTATTATTGATGAAACAGGCTTATTTATAGCAGGCCTGTTTAGCAGGAAAGCACTGGAAGGTATTGCTGGAAGTGTGTTCATTCAGATTTCTAGGTTAGTGTTTTAAAATGATGCGCAATTTCAGCATATTTGTACTAACTGCTTTTCACAGTTCATAGTTCAAGGGAGGTATAAAAGCACAACATACTCTAGCCGCATTCTGTGTGAACTGTTTTCAAAATGGAACTTGGATTTTCAAGAATGAGGTGTAAAATTGCTTTTCTCCTCCGTTCAAACAATTTTGGAAATTTAAAGTATGATCTGTTTTTTAAAATCATGTTTCTCTCAGCTTGTGGTCTATTTTATTTTATATACGAGAAAACTCCATTAACCCTCCCAAAGATTGCAGAATCAAGCACTCTAATGCTAGGAATGGCCATAATAAAGTTTTTCTTTATGCAGCCTTAATTGGGCCCTCTTGTTTGTGTGCATTATAATAGCCTCCCCTAACATCACATAGAGTCTTTGGCAAAGCCAGAGGTAGAGTTCAGCTATCCTGGGTCCCAGGCCAGTGCCATAACAACAAGAGAACATTTTTCGTCTCCTCATTGCCCTCGGACTCATTTGCTGTCCATCCCATACACTGAGGCTGGAATCCTGTAGAACAAATTGGAACAAATAGTGCATGGTCATGTGATTAAAGGCAATATCAATTCATACACACAGGCGGGCTGAATTAAGATTGGATAGGCACCCCTAATTCTGACACTTCCGAACTTTGGAATTGTTGATTTAGCAATATTAACATTCTTTAAACAGCAAAAGGTGTGGTGCTGACCTCAGGAGTATCACCCAAATTTTGAGTTCCTTTTTAAAGATATGGAAGTGCTAGAGCCCTTCAAAGAAATAATTGGAAACATTTTTTAACACTGGCAAAAATACTTATTTTTCCCCTATCTGCATTAGGAAAGTGTCTGAGCCTTTTGTTGAAACGTAAAAAAAGAAAAGAAAATCACCTTGAGACAGTGAGAAAGGAAGACTCCAGTCTGAAGAGTTAAAGTTTGGCAGGTTATAAATGATTGAAAGTGGGGTTTATCATGGAAAGTGTTAGACAACCTTAGATAGGCATCACCACCAGCTCTGCTTATACTTATATTGTTCAGAGAGCTTATATAACTTATGGAAAGCTTACCCTCCATTTTCTTGTTTGCATATGGTTTTGTGAACAGTATTAAAACCTTTCCGTGAGTTGTATTCTGCCCTATTTACAGCATTCCCCTTTAGTTGTCTCAGGTTTATGCTTAATTTAAGTAAGCCATACTACATAAAGCTTTTTTTCTTTTCGTTCCTTGGGGTGACTTTGTGTTTTGCACAGCAGCTAGGCACTGAGGGCTCTTAAAATTCTTAGTGCTTTAACTTCATTTTTGTCTGTAGGGGAAGATCTCTTGCTCCTCTCACAGTCAACAAACACCACGTCCCTTTTACATTTTTTTTTTTTTAAATTGTAGGTGCCTCTAAATTTCCATGGTAATAATAACCTTTCCCAGGGAAATCTAGAGGCAACTACATCTAAAAAAATTTCTCATTCACATTTTCGTGTGTGTAATATTATGTGTGTGTGAGAGAGTCATTTTGAATGGAATTGGGCTTCAAAAATCAGCCTCAGTTGAGTGCAGTTCAACCTGTGTGTGTGAGAAGAGAGAATTTTCCATGTCCAGTAGACAGTGTGGTAAGGGAGAGGAGTAGCGGAGGGAGGAGAGAGGGGTAACTCAAAGGATGGGAACTCTTTCAGCGGGTTTGGTTTGTACAATCGTAAAAGTTAAATCCTTTGGGTTATTTGGTCCATTTGCTGCCAAGGCAGTATTGCTGCCTACAGTATTTGTTAGTACTTTGTCCAGTCTGTTTTCAAATGTCTTGCCTTTGGGCAACTAATTCACAATCTAGCACATTACACTATTAGTCTAAATGTTGGAAGAACTTGCCAAGTGCCAGGCTGGTTTGACCTTCTGTAGGTGTGCAAGGAAGGAGGTCCCAAGAAGCCTTCCTCTCTATTGCGCCAGCCCCTGCAGGTGGTACAATTCCAGTCCTGTTATGATTCCAGGCATTGCTCCCTCCTAGCACCATGGAGGATTCAAGACTCCCCAAAGGTGGAGGGAGGAGCTGGGGCCTAGGGGTTAATGTTGTCAATCTCCCAGAATATAACCCTTCACAGTCTATAAGTACTTTCATGGGGAGACGATTTCTGATACTAGAGGGCTCTTATACCTAGCAGTCAAAGGCACAAAAAGATACAATGGCTGGAAGCTGAAGCTATACCAAAATTTTATGTGAGGGCCGTTGACTGCTAGAAGAGCTTACCAAGGGATGTGGTGGATTCTCTGTTATCTGAAGTCTCTAAATCAGGATGGGATGTCTCTCTGAAAGGGGCAGAAGTTATGGACTTGATCCAAGCATCACTGGGTATAGTTCTGTGGCCTGTGTTAGGCAGGAACTCGGACTAGATGATCTTAAGTGAAGCTTTCATGCTAAAATAAACTGCGCTGGCCTATTGTTTGTTCCTGTCTAAGGAATCTACCATAGACCTGGTTCCTAAAAATGCTTTTGCACGGGCTTTGCCTCACTTCACTCGCGTGATCACTGGCACTACTCACGTGGATAAAGTTAATGGTATGCAGAAGGTTTTGCAGGAGCAAGGTTTTAGTTTCGTGAACTTTTCTTTTAAAACACAGTTAGTTCAATCCAGTAGTTACAACTCTTCTTACGACCAGACAGTACCACAGATGTAGTGAAGGGGAAACATGCTCTAGGGGAAACAGATTTCAGAATCAAGCTTCCAAACTTGTGATTATGAATGAGAAATGGAACGTATATTTTAAAAATAATGAAAAATATCACGGCAATAGCCAGTTCTTGACTTGGCATCTTTGTTAAAATGCATTCAGGAATGATAAACCCAGCTGCTGTAGTTGATTATTGTGGTAAATGTTCATTTCTGGAACCTTTTACTTTGAATCCAGTAACGTGAAATGGACAAGATGGCCCATCCCCATGAAAAAAAATTACCACAATACATTAAGAAAAAACTAAAACACCATGTCAAAGGATATAGCTTCCAGATTATTGGCTGACAAGAAAATAATTCAGAATTTATTTATTTATTTTTAAGCCATAGATACATTCTTTCACCGTTGCAGCATAGGTACATTGCTGGCAGAATAGAGCCAGAGAAACAAAGAAGCTGGGCAGGTGAGAATATTAATTTCTTTTGCCTGTCAGTGACAAACTGAAATGGAAGTCCAGGCCATGAGTTTCGAAAGTGGGTGCCTAAAGATGAGATCCTCAAGAAGTTTGGCCTGATGGTGAGCCACTCTCAGCTCCCCCTGAAATCAGCAGAAGCTGAGGGTGCTCAGCAGTTATGAAAAATCAGGCAAACTTTTATTCAGGAGCCTTACTTAAGGGTTCATTTAAAAAAAAAATTATTGGCCCCTGTTTTCATACTCAGTTTAAAGTCAGACATTTTGGTCAGTTGATGCAACTAGGATTAGGACCTTGTTTGATCAGAAGTTTGTGTGAGAGGTAAGTCATTTAAACTTAATTTCTTTGGGCTGGGATTTTGATTGTTCTTGGCCGCTCAACAAGAATGGTATTTAAAACAGCTGAAATATTTAAAAAGGATCGTATTTTTCTTAACAGTATGATGACACCCTTAATCAATAGAATAATCCCTCCCATTCACATTTGAGCCTCTTCACTAGACACAAGAACAGCTCCTGAAATGTTAGGTAATGGGACATTTCAGAGAGTCATAGAAAAAAGAAACTTTCCTTTAAAGAGTACATGGGCTCAAACTGGAAATGTTGCCATGCTCTTCAGCTTTTTAGCATTCTATAAAATCAAATGCTTGATAGATGAGTTATTTAACAGTGCAACACTGTATTGCAACAATTTTTTTCATTCATTTCAATAATAAGTGAATGTTATGTAGTGTTCTTGTTGGACCTCATTCTTTTCCATGGATTAATATTTCATATCCTGTGCATAATGTTGTGTTAATTTGTATATTAGTACTAAAGTTAGCTGAATTATTTGTTGCCAATATTATTCACTGGGCTCATAATATTTTTCTTCTGTTTGCAAAACATTTTCAAACCAGTGCTGATTTCTGAGAATGTATTTGTTGTCTATAACTATTTGTTGGCTAGTTTGGGTGGATACTTGCACGCTCTTCAGTCTGTTTGCTGTTTGTTACCTGTGGTATGATTGGTCACCATAGTCAAGTGGAATTGTTTCTGTTTCCTAATTGAATGGCTGGACCATTTTGAGTGGGAGGATAATGTACAGTGAATACCATAGGCTGGGTTCAGTTGTAGAGCATCTTTGATAGGGGTTTACTCAGGTTTGTGGAGGCCCGTCAGAGGCATGGGAGAACACCCTTCATTCCTGTTGGTCTGAGAAGTACCTAGTGACATGTATGGCTGGTAGATTTCTGGATTGCATTCCCTTCATAGCCAGTAGATGGCGATGTCTTGCAAATGTTTTAGTCCATATTTAATCAGAGGAAGATGAAACTCTGAAATTTGAACCAACTGTTTGACATGTTATAAAACTGACTGTATACAAATATAGTTGATTGATTGATCAATACATTGCATACATATGCAGTTTATTCCTCAAACCTAGAAGAACTGCAGGAAAATCCCAAAGAACTGCTTCATAAAGTTACACTTGTGAAAGACAGAAGGGCTAACATTCATCCCTCAAAGACAAAAGTGCTAACTTCATTTTATTATCATTAACTTAAAAAGACAAAAAGAGAAGAAAAGAAAAATGAAATGATAAAAAGTAGAGCTACTTAAATAAATTTTGGAAGAAACATTAAAAAAATCTTCTGATAATCATAGAAAATCTAGCCCACCTATTTGACTTCCGTGTTTTGTAAAGCAAGTATTCATTTCTTCACGTGGAAACCCAAAGGAATTGAAATTTACATTAGAAAGAAATATATGAATTAAGCAAGATAAACAAAGCATATCTTAACAAAGCATAGACCTATTTACTTAGAGACTATATGGAAGGGAGATTTCCAGCCTTAAAACATTAATTTAAATATTTTAATATCTGAGGCAGAGGCATTTGACTTGCAAGTTCCTCTGCATGAGAGCAAGATAACGTTTGAAAAAGAAATGACGCTTGTCTCTTTGGACCTTTTCTACCCGAGACACTTTTTCTTAAAATTTCCTGCTGTTGCTACCACCGGTACAATTACATTGACATGTTTACTTCTGTGTCAACTAGACCTGCTCTGAGCAGGGTCAGAGGATGTGGTAAAAATATCTGAGCCCTATATATGGTATGTCATGTGGTGGAGCTGTAACCATGATGAATTACAGGGTTTAATTTTCGTCGTGTAGATAAGGAACTTTCTTGTAGCTGAACTTCAAATGTAAGTCCAGTCAGCCCTGGACTGTATCTCCTTGTCATTGCATGCTTGTTGCTGAGACTAGTTAATATAGTTTTGTTTGGAAATGACTAAAAAATTATCCTTCTCTGATTAACAGGTTTGTCTCAGAAATGAAGATAATTAGCTAGCCAAGACCTTCCTTCAGGAGCATGCTATTGTCCCAAGAAAAGGAGCAGACAATATACATCATATAGAAAAAGTCTTGATCCATTATTAACCATAAAATTGATGTCTTTCACTTTTATGTAATATTTTTGCTTGCCACATAAAACTGATCTGTTCTAATGAAAAATATACTTCAATGAACAAGACTTTAAGCAAGCTCCTGTCTGAATTTTGGGCCAAATTAATCCCTGGTGTAACTCTGTTGACAGCAGGGATGAGGTTAGCCCATTTAGATGAGACTTTGCTTTGCCTGTTGCTATCCAGTGCTTGTCATCTTTCATTTGTGCGTAGATGTAAAACTTGCTGAATGAAAAAAACCAAGTTGAATTGTGTAAAGTAGCTCCTTTTCTTTAAAGAAATGCAACAAAACACACTTCTGCTTCTGTGTGGGAATTTAGTCCCTGTCAAAGGTGCTGGATTGACGAACTTGGAGACTTAAGTTTACTCTCTACAGAACAAGTAGAACATGAGCAGTAGCGGTGCAAGCTTCCTCACACTGCTCTGCCAGTGTGGCTGAAATCTGACCGGGCGAGCCCGTCTTTCAGGGTTGGAGTGTAGTTCAAGGCACCTGATGGGATTGTCTTGCGGGGTTGGAGTGCATTTCAGTGCCAGTGCCCATTCTCGCTTGTCTGGCAAGACTGCTCTGAGCATTGTCAGTTAATGCTAATTTTGGTGGTGCTTTTTCACGGTGTGGACACTGGTAACTGGACTGATAGCCCTGTACACTGATCTTATATAACAGATTTCTAGACAGACATCAGGTAATTATTTTTGGTTACTACTGACCTGGTCCGGATTCACATCACTAAGTGAAAAGCTGTATATCCTGTTGCTAATCCCCTCAGCCATCTTGTCCTTCTGTAAATTATTTTAAAGCATAACAAACAATGATCTAATGGATTCTCTTTTTATTCTGTGTTGATACAGCACCTAACACGGTGTTGGGGTCTGGCTCCATGATTGGAGCTCCTAGGTGTTAACGAAATACAAATAACGAATAATGAGGTTTGTTTAATTTGCAAGGTTTCTTGCTTTTAGATGAGTTGTCTAGTTTTTTTTCTTCTAGATTGATTATGAAGACAATGTGTTTTGTAGAGTTTCCTCTAATACAAGTAACTAGAAGAAATCTGTTAAGACTTGCAATGGTCTAGACACACAAAAGCCCTCAACTTATTCCTAAGAATACATACCCCTAACTATCAGAAGGTTCTATTAACAAAACTTTGAAGTATTTTTGTTTTATTTTGTTTTGGGGACTTTTTTCCTGCTGTTCAATAAACTTTATCTACAAACATCTCTGAAACGTTGTTGGAAAGCTTACAATGTGTAGGAAGCATTCTTAACTCAACACCTCATATAGTGACTGGTCCTGCAAAGACAGAAGTTTGTGGGTAACTTCATTCACATGAGTAGTAGAAGTAGACTTCAATCATTAACTTTTTGTCAGGATTGGGCAGTAATCCATAACCTGTCCTGGTGGGACCACTCCTTGTACTAGCAAGAAGTAATGCACTTCCAGTGGAAGATTCATACCAGCTGCATACTTTTCATCTTACAGTGATTAATATTGAGGAATTAGAAGTAGTGGAATATGTTCACTAGGAACTGAGCAAAGGCAGCCTTTGCTACTAAGCTCATTTCGGTTAATACCAGAAGTTGGATTTGCACAGGTTTGCAGAGTTGAAAGTTCTAGCTGTTGCCCACTTAATCCTTCCTAATCTGGTCAGGATTCAAGAGAAACACTTTGACTGGCCATTTTTTGTTAAAATCCATTTGTTTTACAAATTTTATTTGTGAAAATCTATCAGAGCTGAAGGTTAAATAGAAGTGGAATTCATGTTGCTTTGCTTCTCTGATAAAGGATTTGAGAAAGACAGACTATCTTTCTTTTATTCACAAAGTTTTGTGGGGTTTTGGTTTGTGGCATCAGTTTGTTTTGCATCTTGTAATAGCAGTAGAATTTAAAGCAAAATGCAAGGGCTTTTCAGCACTAATCGTGAAGTTTATCTGACAGCTGTTTTATCTTTGTGCAGCTTTGCATAACTGTTAAGAATGATACCATAATACCACATTATCCAATTATAATTTTTTCCCCTTTTCATTAGAAATGTGCCTTATCTAAATCCCTTCATAAAAATTGTGTGCTCTTGGTTTAAATGCAGGGGAAAGCTGGCTTATTTTTAATTTTGCATAATAACGTTTTGGCATCCCAAATGTAATCTGTGTATATTTGGACATTTACGTTGCCGGAGGCAAAAAGCAGATGCCATTCTTCTGCTGTATGGGCAGGATCCCCTAACCATTGCTTTTTCTTAGGATCAGCTAATTTTGCTGCTTCCCCAATCTCGGTATATAAAGCCCATCCCACAGTGTATTGCACATGTGAAAAACAGCCACGGCCGTCTGCCCTGGCACTAACAGTTGCTGTTTTCTCCAGCGGCAGTGTTTGCTAACTCATACGATTTGAATCACGAGTCTTAGGATATCTGGTATTTCTCTGAAGGATCCGTTCCAGTCATACCGTTTCATGAGAATCTCAGCTTTCATTAAAAAATACTAATAAATAAATAAAAAATACCTCCCTCGTGGTTGCAGTGGAAAGCTTAAAAACGTGAATGTGAAAGGCACCAATGCCAAAAGGCAAATAAGAACCACCCTAAATGTCAGGTTTCAGAGTAGCAGCCGTGTTAGTC
This sequence comes from Chelonia mydas, assembly GCF_015237465.2. Classification (NCBI taxonomy): domain Eukaryota; kingdom Metazoa; phylum Chordata; order Testudines; family Cheloniidae; genus Chelonia; species Chelonia mydas. Next base: position 197,538,283 of record NC_057851.1, read on the forward strand.
TGTATTTGCAAAAGGAAAAGGAGGACTTGTGGCATCTTAGAGACTAACAAATTTATTTAAGCATAAGCTTTCATGAGCTACAGCTCACTTCATCGGATGCATTCAGTGGAAAATACAGTGGGGAGATTTATATACACAGAAAACATGAAACAATGGGTGTTACCATACACACTGTAAGGAGAGTGATCACTTAAGATGAGCTAATACCAGCAGGAGAGTGTGGGGGAGGCGGGGAGAAAACCTTTTGTAGTGATAATCAAGGTGGGCCATTTCCAGCAGTTGACAAGAATGTCTGAGGAACAGTGGGGTGGGGGGAATAAACATGGGGAAATAGTTTTACTTTGTGTAATGACCCATCCACTCCCAGTCTCTATTCAAGCCTAAGTTAATTGTATCCAGTTTGCAAATTAATTCCAATTCAGCAGTCTCTCGTTGGAGTCTGTTGGACTGATTCTTGTTGGAACCCCGACCTGGGGTATTTTATCTGCTACCCAAGATCCATAAACCTGGAAATCCTGGATGCCCCATCATCTCAGGCATTGGCACCCTGACAGCAGGATTGTCTGGCTATGTAGACTCCCTCCTCAGGCCCTACGCTACCAGCACTCCCAGCTATCTTTGAGACACCACTGACTTCCTGAGGAAACTACAATCCATCGGTGATCTTCCTGAAAACACCATCCTGGCCACTATGGATGTAGAAGCCCTCTACACCAACATTCCACACAAAGATGGACTACAAGCCATCAGGAACAGTATCCCCGATAATGTCACGGCAAACCTGGTGGCTGAACTTTGTGACTTTGTCCTCACCCATAACTATTTCACATTTGGGGACAATGTATACCTTCAAATCAGCAGCACTGCTATGGGTACCCGCATGGCCTCACAGTATGCCAACATTTTTATGGCTGACTTAGAACAACGCTTCCTCAGCTCTCGTCCCCTAATGCCCTTACTCTACTTGCGCTCTACACTGATGACATCTTCATCATCTGGACCCATGACAAAGAAGGCCTTGAGGAATTCCACCACAATTTCAACAATTTCCTTCCCACCATCAACCTCAGCCTGGACCAGTCCACACAAGAGATCCACTTCCTGGACACTATGGTGCTAATAAGCGATGGTCACATAAACACCACCCTATACCGGAAACCTACTGACCGCTATTCCTACCTACATGCCTCCAGCTTTCACCCAGATCACACCACACGATCCATTGTCTACAGCCAAGCTCTGCGATACAACCGCATTTGCTCCAACCCCTCAGACAGAGACAAACACCTACAAGATCTCTATCAAGCATTCTTACAACTACAGTACCCACCTGCTGAAGTGAAGAAACAGATTGACAGAGCCAGAAGAGTACCCAGAAGTCACCTACTACGGGACAGGCCCAACAAAGAAAATAACAGAACGCCACCAGCCATCACCTTCAGCCCCCAACTAAAACCTTTCCAACACATCATCAAGGCTCTACAACCTATCCTGAAGGACGACTCATCACTCTCACAGATCTTGGGAGACAGGCCAGTCCTTGCTTACAGACAGCCCCCCAACCTGAAACAAATACTCACCAGCAACCACACAACAGAACCACTAACCCAGGAACCTATCCTTGCAACAAAGCCTGTTGCCAACTGTGTCCACATATCTATTCAGGGGACACCATCATAGGGCCTAATCACATCAGCCACACTATCAGAGGCTCGTTCACCTGTACATCTACCAATGTGATATGTGCCAGCAATGCCCCTCTGCCATGTACATTGGTCAAACTGGACAGTCTCTACGTAAAAGAATAAATGGACACAAATCAGATGTCAAAAATTATAACATTCAAAAACCAGTCAGAGAACACTTCAATCTTTCTGGTCACTCGATTAGAGACCTAAAAGTGACAATTCTTCAACAAAAAATTCTTCAACAAAAAAGACTTGTTATAGTCTTGGCCTTCACAATATCCTCTGGCAAAGCGTTCCACAGGTTGACTGTGCATTGTGTGAAGAAATACTTTTGTTTATTTTAAATCTGCTGCCTATTAATTTCATTTGGTGACCCCTAGTTCTTGTGTTATGAGAAGGAGTAAATAACACTTCCTTATTTACTTTCTCCACACTAGTCATGATTTTAAAGACCTCCGCCATATCTCCTCCTTAGTCATCTCTTTTCCAAGCTGAAAAGTCCCAGTCTTATTAATGACAGGTTTCAGAGTAACAGCCGTGTTAGTCTGTATTCGCAAAAAGAAAAGGAGTACTTGTGGCACCTTAGAGACTAACCAATTTATTTGAGCATAAGCTTTCGTGAGCTACAGCTCACTTCATCGGGTGCATACTGTGTAAAATACAGAAGATGTTCTTATACATACAAACCATGGAAAAATGGGTGTTTACCACTACAAAAGGTTTTCTCTCCCCCCACCCCACTCTCCTGCTGGTAATAGCTTATCTAAAGTGATCACTCTCCTTACAATGTGTATGATAATCAAGTTGGGCCATTTCCAGCACAAATCCAGGTTCCCCCCCCCGCTCCCGCCTTTCCACACACACAAACCCACTAGCCGTCACCTTCAGCCCCCAACTAAAACCCCTCCAACGCATTATTAAGGATCTACAACCTATCCTGAAGGATGACCCAGCACTCTCACAAATCTTGGGAGACAGGCCAGTCCTTGCCTACAGACAGCCCCCCAACCTGAAGCGAATACTCACCAGCAACCACATACCAGACAACAGAACCACTAACCCAGGAACCTATCCTTGCAACAAAGCCCGTTGCCAACTGTGTCCACATATCTATTCAGGGGACACCATCATAGGGCCTAATCACATCAGCCACACTATCAGAGCTCGTTCACCTGCACATCTACCAATGTGATATATGCCATCATGTGCCAGCAATGCCCCTCTGCCATGTACATTGGTCAAACTGGACAGTCTCTACGTAAAAGAATAAATGGACACAAATCAGATGTCAAGAATTATACATTCATAAACCAGTCGGAGAACACTTCAATCTCTCTGGTCACGCGATTACAGACATGAAAGTTGCAATATTACAACAGAAAAACTTCAAAACCAGACTCCAGCGAGAGACTGTTGAATTGGAATTCATTTGCAAATTGGATACAGTTAACTTAGGCTTGAATAGAGACTGGGAGTGGTTAAGTCATTATGCAAGGTAACCTATTTCCCCTTGTTTTTTCCTACCACCCCCCTTCCTCAGACGTTCTTGTTAAACCCTGGATTTGTGCTGGAAATGGCCCACCATGATTATCATACACATTGTAAGGAGAGTGATCACTTTAGATAAGCTATTACCAACAGGAGAGTGGGTTTGTGTGTGTGGAAAGGGGGCGGGGGGGGGGGGGGGGGGGGGGGGGAGAAAACCTGGATTTGTGCTGGAAATGGCCCAACTTGATTATCATACACATTGTAAGGAGAGTGATCACTTTAGATAAGCTATTACCAGCCGGAGAGTGGGGTGGGGGGAGAGAAAACCTTTTGTAGTGATAAACACCCATTTTTCATGGTTTGTATGTATAAGAACATCTTCTGTATTTTCCACAGTATGCATCCGATGGAGTGAGCTGTAGCTCATGAAAGCTTATGCTCAAATAAATTGGTTAGTCTTATTAATCTTTCCTCATACGGAAGCCGTTCTGTACCCCGAATCATTTTTGTTGCCCTTTTCTGAACCTTTTCCAGTCCCAATATGTCTTTTTTGAAATGGGACGACCAGATCTGCATGCAGTATTCAAGATGTTGGGCGTACCATGGATTTATATAGAGGCAATATGATATTTTTGTCTTCTTATCTATCCCTTTTTTAATGATTCCCAACATTCTGTTTGCTTTTTTGACTGCGGCTGCACATTGAGTGGATGTTTTCAGAGAACTACCCACAAGGACTCCAAGATCTCTTTCTTGAGTGGTAACAGCTAATTTAGACCCCATCATTTTATATGTATAGTTGGGATTATGTTTTCCAGTGTGCATTACTTTTGTGTACTTCCTCTCTCTGAAATTAAATGCTACTGTAGTGTGCTGCTTTTGTGTCTCCCCCCTCCCAGGGATGTTAAATTTCATTGTTATGGTCACTATTATCAAGCGGTTCAGCTATATTCACCTCTTGGACCAGATCCTGTGCTGCACATAGGACTAAATCAAGAATTGCCTCTCCTCTTGGGTTCCAGAATGAGCTGCTCCAAGAAGCAGTTATTTAAGGTATCAAGAAACTTTGTCCTTGCATCCCGTCCTCAGGTGGCATGTACCCAGTCAATATGGGGATAGCTAAAATCCCCCATTATTATTGAGTTTTTTATAGCCTCTCTAATCTCTCTGCATTTCACAGTCATTATCACCATCCTGGTCAGGTGATCGATAGTATATCCCTACTGCTATATTCTTATTATTAGAGCATGGAATTACTATCCAAAGAGATTCCATGGTACAGTTTGGTTCATTTAAGATTTTTACTTTATTTGAGTTTGCGCTTTCTTTCACTTGATATGCCAGCTTGTTTCAGAGCGTTTTTATTAAAGGCAAAATTGATTTTTAAAAGTGACATGACATGACTCTACAACTGACATAATGGCAGACATTTCAGTGTTGATGAAACCTCCTGTCTTAACGTTCTGTCAAGCTTTCCATTATAAGAATTCCAGTTTTAGGATTTCAGATCTGTCATGTACTGTTAAATTGCCTAATGCTAGAATTTGGCACAGAAGTTGTCAACCCAGATGTAAATGTTGACCTTTTTCAAAATTGTTATCGCATACATCAGTTAATCTGCATGTTGATTATTTAAGGGCTTTTTTTTTTTAGTGGTGGAAAAAATGTGTATTTACATAGTTCCAGATGATTTGATTATCAGCTCAGTCACAACGAAAGAAAATATCAATATTAAATGGAAGAAGTTGCCTTCTGTGTAGTGAGGGCTTTTGCATTTTTATATGGGATGAGGAGAAAAATAGCCTTACAACACCTGAGATATTTCAAGACACTTTTGACTCCTGCTATGCTCCAGGAAGTCAGCAGTTGAACCAAAACTGAAGCTGATATTTAAAGAAATAACCATGGGTTCTTGATTCAGAACACATGGGTGGAATTGGAGGATTATTTCTGTGTAACTGATTGGTTTGGTATGGTGTGTTCTCCCTTCCCCCTGGCCCTCTCTGGCTGAGGACCAGAAAGATAACACAAATGAGCTCCAGGACACTGCATCAGTAGATTGGATGGTCAGAGTTTCCAGGGTCTACATTTGAAAATTATGGTTTCCTAATTAGTTTGAAGGCTTAATTGCTCCCCTTGCAGCCCATACTCATTTAACAAGGTATGTAGTCTGTGATCCTCTCAGGATGTCTTGGAAAATATGGAAATGCTCTTCATTGACTACAGCATTTGCACACATGAAGTCTCTCAACAATAACAAATCAACAAACACAGTGTAATGGTAACAATAAAATGTCTTATGCTTGTTTTTAAAACCATCTCAAAGGACATTGTGATCTTTATAAAAAGTTCAGTAATACATTGAAAACTTGCAAGACATGATTTGTTGGACCAGAGTGTTTACAATTCAGATTATATTCTATCCAAAGCCAAAAAATGGAACTAACTTAACTCTTTTTAAACATAGTGACAACATTGTACTTGCTTATCACATCATTTTAACAAACCCAAGCTCTTAAAAGCAAGGAAGTGAAAAGCGAAGGTCAAAATAAGTCTTGTACTAGGAATACTTATTTGATCACATCCCAAGTATCTGAACTCTGACCCACGGATTAATGGTACGGTGATGGTAGCATATAAGTACATAGTTAGATTGTTGTCTCATACATGTCATTCACGAGTTCTTTGTATTTTTGCTGAGGGTAACAATCTGCTTTTTAATCTTTTAATAAAGTATTATGTAATAGATACTACATCCCATGTATGACACAAGTTGTAGGCTAATTTAGCAACTAAAAAGGTGGGCACCTTTTTTTCTTCAAGCCATTTGTTACATCTTTTCCATTTTGGGGGGAGAATACTGCCATTTCGACCACTGCAACCCAGGGACAGGACTGAATTACCCGGTTATCTCAGTTCCCATTTTTTGTCTATTAAAGATGCCACATCCTCTAAGAAAGGGGTTTATTCAAATACTGACACCTGGATTCCTGACCTGCTTTGAGATGGATCTGGAGTTGCCTTTAGATCTCTAGTTAATTTTCTATCTGTAGTGCCTTATTCTGCTTGGTTTAGTCTATTTGATTTTTAGAAATATGAACTGTTTCAACCGATAAAAATGACCTTTGCAAATATTTCATTAAATATACATGGGTCTTTACTATTTCTTTCGAGGTTGTATTTTTGTTTTCACATGCATCTGTCCAGTAACTTGAAGACTGTTATCCTAAGAGCATATCTGGTCCATTTGCACTTCAAATATATAATATAAAAATATAGAATAAACATTGTGGCTTTTCTGCTTCATAATGCAAATTCCACAATTTGCATACACTGCTGCTTTCCAAGTTCAGAAAGTACAGACTTAGATTTCTTAGGTTGGTTCACAGTGTTCTCAGAGAAAATTTGACTGTGTTTGATTCATGGTGCCATATGTTGTTTTTTAAACAATTGAATAATATGAGGAGCAGAACATCGGTTACAAAATAATGGGTTTCATCTGGTTCAGATAATCACATCATTATCGCAAACTATTAAATAAAAGTTATGGAAGGTACGGTTACACAGCTGGAGCAGAGATTGTTTCCGCCACCATTATTTAAGGTAGGTGGGTCATTGTTGCGATTAAGTGTGTTTCAGTAAAGGGAATGATTGTAATTCTACGAGGAAACACATTGGTAACACGAGTAACTTCTTAGAGGTTTGTCGTAGTGGGTCTTGTCTACCATCTCCTCATGGCACCTTTGCATTGGTGTAGCTGGAGGTTAATATCGGATTTATAAATGTAACTGATAACCGCTAGGTTGAGGGCTAAGCGAGTGAAGATTGCTGGTATTTATTTAGTTAGTTTTTATTTATTTATTATTTGCACATATCGAAATACATATAACATTTTTTAAAACTGGTTGGGAATGTTTGAGTTCTTCATGTTAGCATGTTCCCATTCTGTTCCCTCACCCTCAGTTTTTCCTTCCCTTGTGCAATTTGTCACACTTGTTGTGTTGCTTCTTAAATTAGATTGTTAACTCCTTGCAGTGGGGACAGTCGTGTTTACACTGGGCTGAGCTCAATGAGGCTCTGCTTCTGATTTGGGCCTTTGGAGTTTACCATTACCACAACATAAATAACCACCAGCATGAACTGCATGTACCACCTGTCAGTGCTTTGTGAGAGGCTGAACAGCCAAAAATTACAAAGGTTCTTAAAATAACAATTCTACTTTAGGGGTACAAATACTCCGCAGAAGAAATCCCACGGCAGCGAGCCTGAGTCAACTGACTGGGCTCTGAGACCCAGTGAGAGGGCAGGGTCTCAAAGCCTGGGCTTCAGCCCAAATGAAAACATCTACGCTGCTATTCTGAGCCCCACAAGCCCAAGTCAGTTGACCTGGGCTCTGAGACTCGCTGCCGTGGTTTTTTGTTTGTTTGGTGTTTGCGGTGCAAATGTACCGTAGATTTCCTGGGATGCAAATGTACCAATTTTCCATTATCACCTAAAACATTCACTTGCTGTATTATCTGTAGCATTGCTGGGAAAATAATGCGCATGTTATATAATATGGGATTTAGACTGTTGTACATATAGGTGATAGATATACATTGGGTGAAATATTACATACTTGTCCTCATGACTTATCAATATACCGTATGGCATGAATTAAACTATTACACTATACCATCTCAGACAGGAAAAAGAGGCTGTTTCTCAGCTTGCTGAATAGTAACACGTAAACTAGCTCAGTTTGTTCTCTGTTGATTTCATTCCCAAAAAGTCCTGATGGCCTTGAAATGATGATTTGCAGCTAACACATTATTAACCCAGAAGAAATTGGAAAAAGCAGTTTAATAAATTACAGTAGATTACAGAAAATCAAATCAACTGATAAACTAAAATCATGAAGTGTCTCTAGTCAGTAGGGTAGCTATTGATAAGCAACATACCTGAAGTGTGTTGCAGGCTGCTTCTCTGAAAAATGGGAGATAAATGCCAAAGTGACACCGACATTCAACTTAATTTGGTTTTTCACATTGGGTTGAAGGCTTCTACATTGAGAAATGATTTCTTCATTATTTTCCTTTTGAATATTAGCTCTACAGTGTTAGCAGAGATTTCTGTCTGATGTGGCTGAAATTGGGTGTTCTGTTCTCCTCGCTTTGGAGCATACAAATGTTTTTCTGTGGAAAGATAACATTCCCCTTTAGCATGGTCGTGTAGGCTGGGTCTCAGAACATGGGATGTCTTTATTTGGTTCCTGGCTTTGCCTTAGTCATAACATTACAGAATAAGAAATGGCTGAAATTATGAAGCCCCTCTAAAACGCGAGGCTGTACAGCTGGTGAGTTTCCACTGGAATTCTACAAGAGCTTTGGCCCAGATCCACAAAGGGACTTAGGCATCTAAACCCCAGACTTAAACAACTAAGTTTGGGGGTAGGCACCTATGTCTGGGGTTTGGCTCCCCCGCAATTCACAGAACTCCTGCCAAATTCTGTAGGCATCTAAACTCACTTGGTGCTTAAGTTTTCAGGGTAAAATTTCCCTTAGTGCCTAAGTTTCTGCCTCTGGACATGCGCGCTGCTCCCTCCCTCTAGGTGTCCAGATACCTTTCTCCTGCTGAAGCTCTGGAGTGATTCACAGGCCAGGGAAGACATTTGTTGGCCGCCTAACCCAAGTATGGGGTCTGATCTGGTAAGCATGCTCAGAGGCCGTCTACCGGATCATATCCTATTCAAATCTAGGAGGAGGAGGTGGTGGTAGTGCCCACTTTTTAACTTTTAACCCAGTGGTTAGAGCACCCCCCTGGGATGTAGAAGACGTAGGTTCAATTCCATCCCCTCTCTGCCAGAAGGCGGGAGAGGATTTGCCCAGGGGTCTCCCACCTCTCAGGAGAGTGCTCTGACCACTGAGCTATGGGATATCCTGGTGTGTGGCCCCCTCACTCTCTCCCATTGAAGCTGTTCCACTGTGGATAGATAATAAAAGAGTGATTGGAGCAGGCTGATTGGACCCTGGGTCTCCCAGGTGGCCGCCCTAACCTCTGGACTACAGAGTCATTCTCATTGTCTCTCTGGTCCAATGACTGTTTCACTGTGAATAAATACTTAAATAGTCATTGGGCCAGAGAGAGTGAGTGTGGCTGACTCCAGGTGGGTTCCCATTCATGGTTCTCTAAGCAGAGATAGGTGCCTCCATGTCGCCTGGACTTAAGAGCCTGTCTCTGAGAAAGGGTGAGGTATTTAGCATACCCGCCCTGTCCTCGTTGGTTTCCTGCCCAGTGTACTGGATTTTGCAGATAGCATTCTAAGGCACCCATCTCCCAACTCAGGCTTTGTGGATTGCAGTGGTGTTCCTGTGATTTTTCTAGATGCCTAAAAGTTAGGTGCCGAAGTGCTCAGCATTGTGAGGCCTAAGTCCCTTTGAGGATCAGGGGCTTTGTAATTAAACTCTCCCTCCTTGTTTGATCCAGGTCTTTAATCAGTTTTCCATATTGTCAAATGACCAGGTACTGCACTCCCAAAAGAAGAGCATGAGGATGAGCGCTCTTCTATTCACCTCCAATCCACTGAGATCACATCTTATAAATTATTCACTTTTCTTGTGACGTTAGGAACCATTGAAAATGTTTTTATTGTAGTTGCAGAAGAGAGGTTCAAATTCAGGAAGTTTTTGGTGCTATTGTCTAATATTCTGTTTGTTCTTTTCCTTTCTCTTTGTTAATAGCTGGCAAAGCTTGAAAAACAGCAGCAAAGGAAAGAGAAGACCAGAACCAAGGCACCCTCTGAATCAAGTAGAGAAAGAAATGCCCCTCGTAATAAGGATGACCCCAGTGCAAGCAGTGGAGCAGAGGGAGATGTGTCTTCTGAAAGGGAACCTTGATCCTCAAAAGCAGGCCCCAGGTACGAGTCCTTGACACTTGCCCAGATACTCTGACAGTCACCTTGCAAATGCCTAAAGGCCTAATAGTGATACCCTTGTTCGCAGTGACTAGCCTAAGGGGCTATTTGTTGGGCGAGGTACTTATTCATTGTGAACAAGGGTCTCCTCAGCCTGGCCCTAAAGGAGACAGCTAACTTGGAGATGACAGCATCTTTGATTTAGAGAATTCAAAAGTATATCTCCTCTTCAGTTCAGCTTCTTGAACAGTCACTTTTTTCTCGTTTATTATTGGCTGCAATTCCAACACCTCTACTAACCCCGAACCCAGACTGTGGTGTACATGACCGAGTGAGATCCTCAGCCCCGTTCTGCCCCACGTTTATGCTGGGTGAAAGGGTCCAAGCACAAAGAAGGTCTGAAAGCCCTGGTTCCAGCCAGGAGAGGACTCCCATAATAAAGAACTCTGGCTGCCTTCTCAGGACCCCACTGCAAGCCCTGGTGTAGGGGGAGTGCCAGGGGTTGGTGGTAGGAGGGGTGTGTTGAAGGCAGAGTCGCAACACGCAGTCCATAGGGAAGCCAGCTGCCTCTCCAGCCCCCGGAGCAGACCAGGATTAGGAGAGAGCAAAATTGGTTAAAGCCACCGCCACCATAGCCTTCACCCAACTCCTCTCCAGCTGGGTGGCAAGTTCTGCACTGTGCCTCACAGAGGTGCAGCACGAAATCTCTCCCCTAGCAGTTAAAATGCTGGAAATCACTCAAAACCTTGCACATACTAAGGCTTCCACCAGGACTACCAGCAGAAATGGTGGCAGCACCAGTAGGAGCTGTCTGTAGACAAGGCCCAAGTGTGAATTTGGCTCGCAGTTGTGACTATTGGCAGGTACACTTCTGAAAAATCCTTGGCTATGTAGGAAAAGGTACAATCTTTTCTAAAGCTACCCTTATATTAGCCTAGGTTACGGAATCCTCTTGGGGCTGAAACTAGGACCCTCCCAGCTGCTCACCCTCTGCCTTCCATTCAGGATGATTCCTCCTGCTTGCTGCTTATACCACCAGCATGGGGTGCATTGGGAGCACTGGAGAGAGTGTCTCCTTACTCTTAAAAAGAAAGGGAGTACTTGTGGCACCTTAGAGACTAACCAATTTATTTGAGCATAAGCTTTCGTGAGCTCACGAAAGCTTATGCTCAAATAAATTGGTTAGTCTCTAAGGTGCCACAAGTACTCCTTTTCTTTTTGCGAATACAGACTAACACGGCTGTTACTCTGAATCCTTACTCTTAGTTATGGTGCCTGACACTACAGTGATTTCTGGCTGCCAGACGGAGCAATTGCAGGCAAAATCCGGCTCAGCCACCGCAGCCCTGGCATGGAACGTGCTCAGTGTAGATAGGAGCTCCAAAGAATTTAGCTGCCAAATTCGAACATGTCTCTACTGCTCACGTGCAAACTGAGATTTTCAGAGAGTTATAACTTGGCCAAATGTGGGTGGATTTTCCTGGGGACAGCAAAAGGCACACCCCAGATACGGCGGGGAATCCCTTACCAAATTTCAAGTCCCTGCTGCAAAGCCAGGGAGAAGCTAGAATATCTCAACAAAACAGTTACAATTTTTTTTAAATGGACAAAACATCTTTCTTCTTAATCTCATTCTCTGAAACAGCTAAACTTGTTTAGGTGAAACTTTCCCCCAAAAATTCAGCCCAAGGTTGAATATAGGTCTGCACATATTTATATACACACACGTAGCATTTCAAGATATCTTTGAGTTTTATGAACTCAAGTAGCAAAGTTCTTAAGCATTTATTTCCAAACAATATACCCTGCTTCTTTAAACCCAGACACTTCAAACATTAAAATGAACTCTAAAGTTGTATGTTTTGCATTTCAAACTACAAATATGTATATAGAGTGATCATTTTGTGAACCATGTTCACCTGCAGGTGATAGGGTGTTTTTGTCTTTTATCATTTTCCTGTGAGAGTTTGTTGGAGTGTAGAGATTGTCCAGTTTCACCCACATAGTTGTTGGGGCGTTTAGTGCACTGGAGGAAGTACACCACATCTTGTGATAGGCATGTGTAGGACCCATGGATCTTGATGTGTGTTGATCATTGTAGCAGTGGAGATAAGTCTGCAGGTTTGGCATCTGTTGTTCTGGCAGGGTCTGATGATGCTTTGAGTTGTTTTCGGGTCCTGGTCTGTGGGGAGCTTGCTTCTGAGGAGGAGCTTAGAGAGGTTGGGGGGGGTGTTTGAAGGCCAGAAGAGGGGGGTTAGGAAAGATTTCTTCCAGGATGGTGTCCCCATAGAGTATGGGCTGTAGTTCTTTGATGCTATCCCATATGGGTTCCAGTGTGAGGTGGTACGTGACAACTAGGGGTGTGGTCAGAGAGCGTTTTATTTCTGTGTTGAAGCAGGTTCTCTCAGGGTATTTGGGTGGCCTGTTCCACAATGTGAACGACTTCTCTGGTGGAGTGCCCATGTTCGGTGAATGTGGTTTTGTGTGTGTTAAGGTGTGTATCCCGGACTTTCTCCTCGGAGCATATCACTATGCTCTCAAATGAACTCGCACAGGAAAATGATAAAAAACAAAAACACCCTATCATCTGCGGGTGAACACTTTTCACAAAGCAATCACTCTAGATCTGACCTATCAGCCCTCGTCCTCAAAGGAAATCTGCACAACACTTTCAAAGATGAGCCTGGGAGCTTAAATTTATTACTCTGCTAGACACAAACAATCATGGACTGAACAGAGACGCTGGATTTATGACTTATTCCAACAATCTGTGACCCACTAACCCCATCTTTTTGTCCTATGACTGTAGGGCTGCTTGAATGGTCCCTTACAATATGTACTAACTACTTATGCTAACAATCTGTTCCACCTTGTATTTTATGATGATGCTGGGAGTTCCTTTCCCATCCCTGAAGAAGAGCACTGTGTGGCTTGAAAGCTTGTTTTTCTCACCCACAGAAGTTGGTTCAACAAAAGATATAACCTCACCCACCTTGTCTCTCTAATATCCTGAGTCCGACATGACTACAACTACACAGCATTCGTTAAAGATATGGCAGAAATAGGAGTTCACAGACAGGCTTCTGTAAAGAGAGAGACTGTCAAGACTGGGACTGTTAATTTAGAGGAGATGAATAGGAGGATATGGTAGAGGTATGCATAATAATGAATGGTATACAGGAAGTAAATCAGATGCTCCTGATTTATCCTTTCTTATAGTAGAAGAACAAGTAGCATTCAAAGAACAGAAAGACAACCCATTTAAAATGTATTAAAGGAAATATTTTCATACAGCTCATAATTAACCTGCGATAGGCATTGCCACAATATAACATTGAATCCTAGATCTTCGTAGGAGTCAGATGATCCATTCGTATGACTTATGTAAATGTCTAAAAGAATTAGACATAGATATCGTTTATGAGGACATCCATTTGGCATTGGATGGTATTTAAAATAGGGATATAAACCCTCATGTTTTAGGGCATCTTTTTTGTTTTATAATTACAAACAAAAGAAGAAGAAACTGGCCATTAACTAGTACCTGGAATTGACCACTTTCAGCGATGGGATACTGGAACAGATGGACCACTAGTTTGGTGCCATATGTCAATGCTTCTTTTCCTATAAGAAGAGTAGATTCATAGGTTATAAAACCATTGTGATCATCTTGTCTGACCTCCTTTACAGCACAGGCCTTAGGACTTTCCTGAATTAGTTCCTGTTTTGAACGAGAGCATATTTTTTAGGAAAACATCCAATCTTGATTTAAAAATAGGTGGAATAATATAGGAGTTGTCATACATTTTTGAAACTATATCTTTGGAAAGGGATTGTAAGTAGTAAATTCTTTTGTGCCTGGGATTAGTGGAATAAATGTACCTTACTCTTTTGGGTTTAAGTCTTCTTTTGTTAATGTGTTGTAAATGTCATTCTTAAGCTTTTTGTAGGTTTTAAAGCTCTTATGTTCCACATTGGTGGAAATGCAAAATGCCACTTAATTTAATAAAATCATCTGAACGAAAGGAGACGTCACAGATCTGCAATGCAACATTCTGACAGGACCTTGCTTTTGGTATTTGAAAACTTGACGCCAGGTGACTGGCATCTACCATTTTCCTGAATGCGAAGCAGCGGCACGTGGAGAAAATGGACATGTTCCGTGTAAACTGAACAAACAAGAATAGCGAGGCTTCTTTTCTGGAGGAAAAAAAGGAAAGTCTTTTTCATTCACAACACAGATGGACTTTCTTCAGTTCATGATAATTATCAGATACAAACTTTTGCTTATACAATGTCACCAAAGACCTGTCTGCAATTTTCAGCGAGCAGTTAGACAGTAGTTCATCGTCGTCACTGCATAGCTCCATACTTTTGCTTTTCAGACCCTCATGTATGTGTCAAGAGGGGTCAGTGCTCTTGTGGGCTTTTTTTCTTTTTGTCTGGAATGTTTTAATTCTCCACTAATTTTGTTCTGTGGGTATTTTCCTCAGTTGTTGATCATTTTCTTGTATTTGTGGAGATACATGAAATAGTCAGAGGTGTGGAAACATCTTAATTGGTGGCATTTTCATTTACAGAAGCTTTCATGTCTCTCTTGTTTTCCGGAGTAGGATGTTCCTTACTCTCATTTAGCCAGAATTTTCAGATGGCTTGTGTGGAAGAAATTGGACATGTGGAAGGGGTAGCATGGTGGTTTAAAGGGTAGAAGAATAGGGGTGGAATGGAAGGATTGATGGTTTGGGAGATGGAAAAACTGTACAATCTTGTGCAAAATTTCCTTTGAAGATAAGAAAATGTCTTCAGGTTCAGTTAGTGTTCCAAGGTAATCAACAGTTCTGCATATATATATCAGAAAGAAATGTGACTTGCTTATTTTGTCAAATGGACACAAAACTGCTAAAAGCTACTTTCTTTTTCTTATCCTGGTGCTTTAATGCACATGAGCCAGAAGGTTTTATAGGACTTTTCCATTAGCAGCAAAAATCATACCATCCCCAGCCTTGTTCCAGCTAGCGAAGCCTGGTTTATGGTGTCTCCTTTTTAAAAGATTCTGACAAAGTCAACTCTATCTTAAAAAAAAAAAATCTTGTATGTGGAAGAAACTGGACATGTGCTTGGAAGGAGGAGCATGGTGGGCTGTAGGGCACAAGGATAGGGGAGGTGTTGAAAGATTGATGGTTGCAGGGGAGAATGTAATTAATGGATTGTGGGGAAATACGAATATGGAATTGATGGTTAAGAACAGCCAGATTGGGTCAGACCAAAGGTCCATCTAGCCCAGTATCCTGTCTTCCCACAGCGGCCAATGCCAGGTGCCCCAGAGGGAATAAACAGAATAGGCAATCACCCAAATGCTCCATGCCCTGTTGCCCACTCCCAGCCTCTGGTTTGTTAAGGGGTTAGGGAAGAGCAGGGAATAAATAGGTGGATTTGGATCGGTGAGCAGGCTGTTGGTTTTGGAGGTGGTTTTTTGCTTAGGGGACATTGCATGAACCTCCAAGGCTAACATTTTTAGGGAAGCCCCCTGTTAACATTTTGACAGCACATCTCTGGTCAGGCGTACCTTTCGTCTAAAATGGGTTTTTGGAAAACAGTTTCCTGACAGTGAGGTGTGTTACACAAGCTTTATAAAGTAGTGGCGAAAACCCCCGTGAATGTCTGACTCAAAACTCGATTGGACAAAGCATTTAAGGTTATACGGCAGGGGATGGTCGTAGGCCGAGGAGTGAACTATGTTACCATATATGTTTCTTTCATTTTTAATTTCTCTTATTTTTATGAGACCCGCTCCTGGTGAAATGATGGTACTTTTAAAAAAATTTGCTCAGTATTTCAGCTGAAGAATCAGAACCGTGTGTACCTGAATCCATTGTCCAGGTTTGCATCTTGTTCTTTATTTCTTTTTGTGGCGTTTGATGACTTGCCAGCCTGCCATGCATTAGTTCAGCTGCACTGAAATGGCTAAATCCAGTGGCGGGTGCGTGAAGCAAAATTTAAAACAAAGAGGGGACTCCGTGATGGTAGAGCGTTTTGTAGCTGGTGCTGCAGTTGCCTGTACGCTGTTCCTGTTTGAGGAAGCCGACAGAGCCTGCTAAAGTGAGCCGCAGATTTCTCATAGCTTTGCACTGGAAGCTGACACTGAAGAGCTGAAAAATCCTTGGAGGCCTTAACATCACATATATCAAGAAAGATCTAAGAAAGTGAATAAAATGAATGACTGTACAATCTTGTGCAAAATTTCCTTTGAAGATACAAAGATACTTTCCAGTTCGGTTCAAGTTCCCAGGCGATCAACGGTTCTGCATTCATCAGGAAGAAATGTGACTTGGTTTTTTATCAAATGACATAAAATTGCTAAAAGCTGCATCTGTTTTTCTTATCCTCTTGCTTTAAGGCACGCCAGCCAGAAGTCCTGCAGGGCTTTTCCATTAGCAGAGATAAGCATACCAGTTATACCCATAGCCCCGTTCCAGCTAGTGAAGAAGGGTTTGTAATGTGTCTCCTTTAAAAGATTCTGACACAGTCAAGCTCCATATTCTGACTCTTTAAGCAGAATAAGATACTTTTTTCAGCAGTTCTTGTCCTGATCTGACCTTGGTGTGACTAGAAAGAAATATCCTCCCCTGAGCAGATTAATCTTGCTCCCACCTTATCTTATTCTGTCACTATGGATTCACAAATCAGCTGTTGGGTTGTCACACTCCAGGTTCCATCAATCAAGACCTACCAGACCAATTGTAATAATAATTTGTTTTCTCTCTCTCTCTCTCTCTCTCTCTCTCTCTCCCAGCTAAAGCCCTTTCTCATATTTATATCCATTGTGTACACTAACTGCATCATCAATTATACTTTTTCATCCTTCTTTTCCAGACACAACACCTCAGGCTTTCCTGGTATGTTGTTCGCTGCTTTATTCCTCAAAATCCCTTGTCTTTAAAAACATCTGGGCTTGATTCTCATTTACACCCAAGCAGTTTTACACCACAATGGCAGCACAGAGGGGGCATTAAAGTGGGTACAAATGTAATTTCCTTCCATTTGAAGGCCCCTTTACTCTGCCAGAGAAGCGTAAAATAGCCTTGGTGTAAATGAGAATCAAGCCCTGCTGGGTCTGTTGTTAGTTTGACCCAAGAGACCTGAACTTTGTCTTGGCCTATAATATACTTAAGTGAAAATAATGCACTCAGTGGTAACAGTCATAAAAATATTATTTGTAAAAACAAAAACAGCTGTGACTCTTTGGGGCTGAGAGAATACCCCACATCCTGACAGTTGATAGGATTATTAGAATCCATTCCCCACAGTTCTGAGCGTGGTAATAAATGCCTTTGGGAGAAACTTCTTAACTCCTGACAGCCACTCATGTCTGCCATAATCCAGATCTAGTGTATAGAGATTTAGCTGAATCTGGACCTGATTCTAGCTGGAGTCTAGTAAATTCTTATTCTCAATCTCTCTGGTGGCCTGTCTGGAAATCCTATTCTTTGTCCTCTTCAGCATTAAGAGGCACTGAGATATTTTGCCCTCCTGGCTTTCCCTAATAGTGAGGCATCTCTGTGAAAGCAGTGGCCACCATAATTTATCTCCAGAAAACATTGTCTCCAAGAGTTGCTATGGAATCAATCTAAAAGTGGAAAAGAGACCAGAAATGAGTCATCCAGTTATGACTCCCTACCTTCCTAATATTTCTAAATATTTTTGAGGATGACTTGGACAAATGGCCCTTTTCGTTCATCCTGGCAGCTGCTATCGAGACGTTTTGGTCCGACATATAGTCCTCTTTAATTGCCACGTCCCTGAGTATCTTGTAATCTCGGACATGGTTGAGGGCTCTAAGACAGGGCTTCCCACCCTTTCTTTGAACACTTCTACTGATCTGGGTAGAATTTTCAAAGGTGCCCAAGAGATGGGCCTGCTTCCCACTGAAAATCAATAGGACACAATTGCTTAAATCACTTGGGCACCTTTGAAAATTTTCTCCTTTGCTAATAGGAAGGCAGTGCTTCTCTTGAATGGCTCTTTGAGATCTCAGTTTGTTAATCGTTTTCATTTATTACCACAGTGACTAAGTTAGACCTGGTCCCTCCTCTCAAATGCTGTAGCTATAGAGCTCAGGCTGGACTATGATTTATCAGCTGTTGGTTAGAAACTGCTTTGATCTGTGATGCCACTTGGTGCATAGGGCTACAGGGATGAATTCCACAGTATGGTAGGTCCCATACCTATTGGATCCAAGCGAATGAATGAATAAAGTTGCACGAGGAGGTTCTCTATAAGGGCTTTAGTCTGTTCAGGGAAGATCTTGAGAAACCTTTAAGTGGAAGCATTTCTTTGTCTTGGAATCATAGAGTATGCAGTCCCATGCTCCAGTCCTCGGCTCTGTTAATGTTCTCTACCTGTTAACATCCTGCTGGCTTACTAACACCAGCTAGCCTACAGTTCACTCTTCAAAACGTCTCCTGATAAACTAGATGATCCCTTCATTTTTAGTACTGGAGTGGCATATTACACATTCAGTAAATCTAACATTTCCACTGGCCAGTTGCCATTACTGTATTTTTGCGGACACTATTTACGATATACTTTAGTAAACAAAAGGAGCTCTGACCCATGGCAGTATGTATGCGGGGGTTTGACAGATGAGAATGCAGGATTTCTAATGAGATCTAATTAAGTGCTGTTTACCGAAGAAGTTTTGTTATGCATATGAGAATTATTTGTCTCTCTTCACTGCAATCAAAACAAATGAGGTTTCTGTGACATATAACTGCTGAAATCAAGCCAGAAGGTAGAGAGGGTTACTTTAAGGGCTTACTATTATATGGTCTATACTTCAGAGCAACAGACGCTGGTCGTGTTTGCAACATCTTGTTTTAATATTGGGGGAAGGGGAAGCACTTAGTAAATTTTTGCTACATCTTGTTAATAGCCCAACAATTTTGGCCTCACCATTACACTGCGTAGATACAAATCTGCATATCTTCCACTGAATGGGGGCTGTTCCTTTTTGTGGGGTGCCATTAGTTATTTATTTTAGCTACTCAGCCATGTATTTTTACCCTGGTTTTTAAATGGAGGTCTGATCTAGAGTGGTGTAGATAAGTGGGGTGTGCCTGGCAAAGGGAAAAATGTTCATGGAGGAGACTTCACGTGACTGCAAGCAAAGGTATTTTTCTTCATGTGGTCTGTAAGTTTCCTGTATGTCTCTAGTGATATTCGTATTTCTTTTTGCATTTAACAGTTTGTCATACAAAGGCTATGTTGGATCCTTAAGAATTCACAGTTTACGTTATCCTCAGCGTCGATCTTAAAAGACTTTGGAAAAGAAAGAAAAGCAGGAAAACAGAACTAAGAAATTGTGACTCTCCATCATTCTGTCCTAAAAACAGACAAAGGAATGTTATCAGTTTCAGGTAAAATGTATCTGTAGTAGTGAAAATGATTCACAGCTTTTTTCTGTGTTTCTGCGTCTGTTTTCACCTGGTTAGTGAATGAAGGGTGACTGTTTTCATGCCGATTGTAATGGAACATATGATAACAGAGCACATGATCAGTTTCCAAAAATAAATTCAGTTTTCCTCAAATTCTGACTTTAATTCTGGAGCTATCTCAAAGCAAGCTTGAATTTTCATTTTCGTTGTGTGGTGTCATGTGCTGCCCGTTCCCATAGCAATGTGTATATCTGTGTACATTATCATATATTGTACAATCTCTGTCTAACACCAGGTTTGGGAGTGCAGTCTTTTTTCATGTATCATTGATCATTTATCATGAAATACGTGTGTCTTATAAAACTTTTTTTTAAAAAAGAAAACACTTTATTAAACAAATTACGCTACCTTATCGCCTGCTGGTGTTTGATATGGATTGCTGTAGTCTTGGGGACGCAATGAACTTTAACAATACAACTAATGCAGAGCACAAGTATCTGTCCGAAAAGTTTGTAATTGAAGAGTATCGTATTCCTCTCGCCCTTAAAAAAAATTCTATTGACAAAAGTTTCTGCCTTGGTACATTTAACTCTTTTAGGCATAGTCAATCTAGATCTTCTAGACACTTTCTGCTTGCCACCAAAATTTAGAGGCAGCCGCTCCATCTACAGGATCTTGCATTTGGTGACATTTCTATCAGATGCAGAGGCAGAATAGCCTTTGAAAACTGGCAGAGTGCAGTGAGAGCAGAGAAATAGCAGACTACGGAAACTGCTGTTGTGTGAAAGCCCAGGAAATTTTAGTCCTGTCCCTTTAACTCCTCTGAGAGGGGAAATTAAAGGCTGTGATGTTTGCTTCTTTGTTAGATGTAGTAGTACATTTATAAAATGTATTTGTCAAGGAAGGAGTTATTGTTACCAGCTTTCAGAGTAGCAGCCGTGTTAGTCTGTATTCGCAAAAAGAAAAGGAGTACTTGCGGCACCTTAAAGACTAACCAATTTATTTGAGCATAAGCTTTCGTGAGCTACAGCATCCGATGAAGTACTCCTTTTCTTATTGTTACCAGGGTAACCCCAGGCAAGAACATAATTCCTGCTAAATAGCTGAATAGCAGTGATTCATTAACAACAACAACAAAAGTTTGTCGTACATTGGTTTCAGTGTTTCAGCATTTATTTTTAAAATTTACTTGTATGCCTGGATGGATTCTAAATTGCTTTTGTCACTAGATTATTCTTTTGGAAGATGAACCATTTAGTTTCTGAAGCCTTAGATTTCCTCTGAACTCTGTCTCTGTACCTTATGATGTGCAAACTGTTATATCCCTTATTGTTGAGCTACCTCACTGATGACCTGTCATTCTGAATCCAGTTGTTACTGTATTGCAGACTATAAAGCCATCCGTGGTCTTTTGCTCATGTAGCATTTCCAAATGCTGCTCTCTGCTTGTGTTTATAATTCACAGTTTATTGTCTAATAAAACATTTGACGGAGGACAGGAAGAATTCAGAAACTCACCATGTATGGCTATTCTTACAAAGATTTGGCTGGCCACAACCCTGGCACTCTAAACAGAGCAATAAGTAGCTAACATTGGTTGAAAGGTTTCAATTAATCTTGCTTTTAATGGTTCACTTGATTGTAGACCTTAATCTTGCCACCACGCAGACCATAAACCACATCAAGTCATTTCCTGGTGCGAAAGGCATTTTGCGTCTCCGTGTATAAGTGGTTGTTTTTAATTTGGGAGGAAGGGGATCATTTCTCTCCTAACGTGTCGTGTCACTTTGGAGTCTTTTGGTATATAAACAGTGTCCTGACAATCTGGATCAGATCGGTGTTTAATCAGTTGTGAGGAATGAATCCGACCAGCTTCGTAGGAGAGTCCCAGACATCCGAAACACTGATGCTATATTTGAAGCAACAGCTCCACTTACTTTGGGATCCCTGTGTTGTACCTACCTAAGCCCTTCTGTCACACACTTGCCTCAGCCCATTTCTGAATTCTTGCATTCCGTCCTGTAGCTTGAAAGTATGGCATGGACAAAGTCACCCCTTTTGCATTCGGGAAGGTAAATTGGGAGACATTAAATCAAAGAACAGCTTTTAAAATCCAAAGAGAAAGCAAAGAGAAACTAAACAAACTTTGAGCGGAATTCGAGGGGGATGAGTGTGTTGTTTCTCTCCTGATCTGTCATTAAAATGAGGGGAAGGAGGATCCGGTGGTATGGGGGCTAGCCTGCAGCTTAGGAGCCCCTCAGTCAATAACCTGCTTTGTCACAGACTTCCTGTGTGTCCTTGGGCATATCACTTAGCCTCTGTGTCTCAGTTCCCGTACAACACATTGGGGGACAGAGAGCTACGACAGGGAGTGAGGGGAGCTACTGAGACTGGGGGGACTGCCAGCTTCAGGCTGGGAAGGGGCATCCCGGCAGTTTCTACTGCCATTCCTGGGCAGCTGGTGCCCAGTGCTTTCCCCTCCCTCTTGGTGATGTCCCCTGTCACCCACCTAGGTGCTGGTACCCCAGCCTGGGGGCTGATCCATGTGCTCTGGCCCCTACCCCACGGTGGATGTCTCTGCTGGTAGTCCCTCCTGCTCCCTAGTGGCTGGCCCAATCTCCTGCATCATGGTGGCCATTCCAGCCCCTCCTGCCACTCTGCTCTTGTCTCTGCCCCCTCCCCGGGTGCGTGGGGGGAAACATAGCTGGTGCCTGCTCCGCCTCTGCAAGAGTCATGGGGATGGAAACCACCCGGAGGGCGGAAACCAAGATCCACTCCCCGGTATTTACATTGCGGGGGAGCTAGCCTCCACTGCGCCCCTGCACCACATCCTGATTTCTGGAGTAGTCTGGCACCAATGCCACTGTGTATGTGACTATGTAGAAAAGATTGATTTAGATCTTACACTGTGGATTTGCTGTCACAAGGGCATTATCAGGAGCCAGAGTCCTGATTCCACAGCAAATGCACATCCCACAGTCTTCACTTCACAGCTACTTGCTATCCATTTATACTGGATGGGTTTTCTTAGCCCCTTTCCATCCCAGTATAGAATCCTGTTGCATTTCTACACTAGAAATCTTATGGGTCTTACAACAGACTCAAAGTTTGGGGAGATGGGAGTGTTTCTAACCAAATAATCTGTTTTCATGTTGCAACAATGCCTCAGGAATCTGAATGGAGCTTTAGAATGTCTCCTAGTTTTAATTATTCAGGTCATGATGGCAAAACACAGCCTTGGGCTGTGAGGATATCGGCAACCTTGGCACCACCCTAACCGGGCAGAAGTTAGAAAACTTCATGATTAGAAGACTTACAGTGGGGCTTTCCTGCTATGCCAGGCCTATCAAAAGTAGGCTTTCAATGTTCAGCCCCCACATACAATATACGGTTGCTGTTTGAGTTAGGATTTTTTTTAAGTATGCACCCTGATTTCAAGACAGCAATCCTGTTCAGGACAGCAGTGAATTATGTGCCGAGCTTTAAGCATGCACTTCTGCTCCTCAAGTGGGACCGTGGAGAATGGACCACGTATGGTGAAGTTAACGATGTTTGCATCCCCCTAACACAGCTAAGACTTCTCTTGTGAGCTGTGAATATCTGAACTTTAATGTCCTACAAGCTTTCATTTACAAGAGCAACATCATGTTGACCCAAAGGTAGGTATAATTCCAAGTGCTAATGGATTTGAAACAACCCTCAGTTCTGAATGAAAGGCAAGACTGCTGTGTGATGCGTGATGCCGTCTGGATATGATGGACTGTGTCCATCAAGGCTAAAAAGTCTGATGGTTTCAAATACATCATCGATGTTAATCCCACCCAAGCCTTTTGTCCTTAACCCACTCCAATAAATATGATGCCACAGTCGGCCTACAGATGACTAATGCTGTCATGTTTGCAGCTGAGGTCAAGAGTTTTGTTTACTCAATTTTGATGAGGCCCAAGATCCTGGCAGTGTTACACCAAAACAAGTTTCCACATGACAGCCTTTTAAGGCATTAAACTGTAACTGTTGTTCTTGATCCTTTGGCCCGTTTTTGTTGTGTAGCAACGATGACAACTTCTTGTTGAAATCTAGCTCTCATTAGCTACTAAATTGTTTTGTTCTCTGTATGGAGGTAGCATGCTACATAGTGGGAGGAAGAAAGGACTTACCGATCCAATGTTAATGTGCAAGAACCAGCAGTCACTGCCTTTGATAGGGTACTTCCCGACACAATTGGAAAAGATAGAGTGACAGATGTCATTGAATATTTCAGAAATGCCAAGCTTGTACCTGTTTTGTTGTGTGGTTGTTCTGGTACAAGGTACAAGCCTTCCACAGGTTTTTTTGCCCTCACTGCTCCCTAACTTGTTTCATGACTGAGCTTCATAAGTTTACGGAGGGGATAGTATGAGGAGATTGGCTACAGTGGCATCTAGCTGATCTGCGACTGCCATTAGCAAATATCTCCAATGGCCAGTGATGGGACACTAGATGGGGAGGGCTCTGAGTTACTACAATGAATTCTGTCCCGGGGGTCTGGCTGCTGGGTCTTGCCCACATGCTCAGAATCCAACTGATCGCCGTATTTAGGGTCAGGAAGAAATTTCCTCCCAAGTCAGATTGGCAGAGACCCTGGGTTTTTTTTTGCCTTCCTCTGCAACATGGGTCACGGGTCACTTGCATGTTTAAACTAGTGTAAATGGTGGATTCTCTGTCACTGGAAGTCTTTAAATCATGATGTGAGACTTCATTGACTCAGCCTATTACAGGAGTGGGTGGGCGAGGTTCTGTGGTTTGCAATGTGCAGGAGGTCAGACTAGATGATCATGAATGGTCCCTTCTGGCCTTAAAGTCTGAGTCGATGTGCACAAAAGTTTAATCCTTTCCTTCATCCAATGAATCTTGATCTGTGTCAACCCACCCAGGCAGCTTTTATCTCCTGTCTCTCCCTCTCTGGGGCACGTGTGACGTTTTGACATGGAAGGACATGTACGTGTATGTGTGAGTGTTCCGGGGAGGAGGGGTTTAACATTACTGTGTTTGGCTAAAAGGCAGTTTTCCCTTTTTAATCTGTTTATAAATATTCAGATTCACAAGTGATGAATAAGGTGGTGGTCATTTAGTTTCCTTTACGCAGATTTGGACTCCTGAACAATCTACTCCTGGACATTTACTTGTGCTCGTTCATAGGAGAGGGGGAAGCTGTGCAAAGGAGTGAGAAGAAGATGTGTGTGAAAGGAGGGAGTGGCCAATTAACATCAGCTTGTATATGAAGCTGCTTCTTACTCAGAAAGCCTGGTGTCTGTAAGCTCCAGCCTGAGGTTGTCTACCTTCACGCTGGCATTTCTGGAGTCAGAATCGGAGGAGGATGTTTTTGGGACACTGGGACCTTCATTCCTCATGATGCTGAATTGCAGGAACATGGATTAAATAATCATTACATTTTAACAATGGAAATGGGACCTCAGTTGAGTAACCCTGTGTCCATTTCTCTGTAACCCTCTTCCTGCCTTGCTTCATTCCCTGCTCATTGAGTGATTGTTCCCCGCCCTCACATGGCTGCTGACGCTGAATTGTGGGCCGTATGGGGCGAGGTTCGTGGTCTTGTTCAGTTAAGCACCTCATAAGCTTTTCACTGCTGTAAAACCACAAGCCCTATAAACACCGCTAAAAATGGGCTCATTGCAATGAAAAAGTGGTTGCTGTCTTGTAAAGTCCTAGGAAATGTTTCTTCTCAGGAGTCCCAAGAAAGTCCTGTGAAGTTTGTATGCAACAAATCGGACTGCAAGAAATTCTGCATTTTGTTCTTTTTGTTTTTCAGCTTGAAATGCCCATGAGGGGTGAACACAACTTCAATCTGAATACAAATGTCCTTCATCTCTTTGTCTAAATAGAATATTTGCAAATCATCCTGTTGGGATTTACCCCACCACTTAGGCAATTTACCATGTGTTTTTATTGCCCCACCTTCCAATCCTACGCTTGGTTGCTCAACCAGGGGTGTGGGTGGGGAAGGATATCTTCTTGATAACTAGAAATTATGCTATGAGTCCTTTCAATTTACAGTAAATCTGTCACTGCGGATTATATTCAGGTAAGGCTGTAATTATAACAATAAAAAAGTTTATTGGGCATCATGCACGTGTTTGAGACAAATATTAAATCTATGATCTGGACTGGCAAAAAGAGTAGCCTAAGGCAGTATTATGTCATGTCATGTTGTGGAATCTATACTACTGAAGTATGCTGGATAATACCGGTAACATTTGATCTTACTTTATTAAGTCAATGGCTGCTGAGCAAATTACTGGCTAGTTTAATTTGGCTTTGTATTTGATATATAGTATATTTAGAGAGAGATATGCACAAATTGAACACAGATAGAACTCTAGGGTTACAAATGTAAATAGTCCAAAATTAAGGCTGAAATTAAGGCTGAACACACACAGCAAAAAATTTCAAATTTCAGTGCCTAAAGGCAGGCACCTAAATACAAGTGGTCTGATCTGCAGAGGGCCTGAGTGCACGCAACTTTCACTGAGCCCAAGTTTGAAAATCACAGAATCTAGAAATGTAGGGCTGGAAGGGACCGCGAGAGGTCATCTAGTCCAGTCCCCTGCTCTGAGGCACCAGCAAGTAAACCTAGACCTTCCTTGATAGGTGTTTGTCTAACCTGTTCTTAAAAATCTTCAGCCTACCCCAGATCTTAACTGTCCTTATGGCTAAGTTTTCCTAATATCTAACCTAAATCTCCCCTGCCGCAGATTAAGCTTGTTACTTCTTGTCCTGTCTTCAGTGGACATGGACAGTGTTGAATTTTCTCCATTTTCCAACAGCCCTTAATATATTTGAAGACTGTTATCTGGTTCCCCCTTCAGTCTTCTTTTCTCAAGGCTAAACATGCCCAGTTTTTTAACCTTTCCTCATAGGTCAGGTTTTCTAAACCTTTGATCATTTTTGTTGCTCTTCTCTGGGCTCTCTCCAATTTGTCCACATCTTTCCTAAAGTGTGGTGCCCAGAGCTGGACCCAGTACTCCAGCTGTGGCCTCACCAGCGCTGAATAGAGCAGGACAGTTACCGCCTGAATCTTACGTATAACCCTGCTCTTAATACAGCCGAGAACATTAGGCTTTTTCTCAATGACATCACATTGTTGGCTCATACTCAGTTTGTGATCTACTCTAATCCCCAGCCCGTTTTTCAGCAGTACTACCTCCTAGCCAGCTATTCGCCACTTTGTAGTGGTTCATTTGATTTTTCCTTCCTATGTGTAGTACTTTGCACTTGTCTTTATTGAATTTCATCTTGTTGACTTCTGACCAGTTCTCCAGTTTGTCAAGGTCATTTATTAGAATTCTAATCCTGTCCTCCAAAGTGCTTGCAACCCCTCCAAGTGCAGTGGTGTTCACCAATTTTGTAAGCATAATCTCCGCGCCATTATCCAAGTCATTAATGAAAATATTGAGAGTACCTGACCCAGGACAGACCCCTGTGGAATTTCACGAAGTACGCCCTCCCAGTTTGACAGAGAACCATCAATAATGACTCTTTGAGTATGGTTTTTCAACCACTTGTGCCACCTGCCTTATAGTAATTTCATCTGGATCATATTTCTCTAATGTGCTTATGAGAATGTCATGTGGGACTGTATCAAAAGCCTTACTGAAAACTACTGCTCCCCCAAAGCCAGCAACCCTGTCAAAGAAGGAAATTAGGTTGGTTTGGCATGATTTGTTTTTGACAAACCCATGTTGGCTGTTGCTTATAACCCTATTATTCTCCAGGTACGGTACTTACAAATGGATTGTTTAATAATTTGTTCCAGTATCTTTCCTGGTATTGAAGTGAGGCTGACTGGTCGATATTTCCCTGGGCTCTCCTATGTTTGTCCTTCTCCATTCCTCTGGAACCTCACCTGTTCTCCATTATTCTTGAAGAGAATTGCTCCAACAAGTAACTTAGGATGAATTTCATCAGGCCCTGCCAGCTTCGGTAAATTAGATTTATTCTAGGGCTGTCGATCACAGTTAACTCGCACAATTAACTAAAAAATAATCGCCATTAAAACAATTAATTGCAGTGTTAATTGCACTGTTAAGCACTAGAATACCAATTGACATTTAAGAAGTATTTTTGGATGTTCTACATTTTCAAGCATATTGATTTCAGTTACAACACAGCATACAAAGTGCACAGTGCTCATTTATATTATTATTTTTGATGACAAATATTTGCACTGTAAAATCAAAAGAAAGGGTATTTTTCAATTCACCTAATACAAGTAACTGGAGTGGAATCTCTTATCGTGAAAGACGCCAATAAGTGTAAGGATCTATAGCCCTGTCTGACCAGAAGCGACTGGGGTTTTGAGGGAGGTTTCATTTCACAGTGCATTATGTGATAAATAGTAGGTGACCATGCATGGACACAGGGGCAAGCTCTTTGTGCTCTGCTTGTGGCTGCAGTGACATTTCTACCAACGAGGCCATGGACCGGCGGGACAGCGCTGCTTTAAGCTCTGCGTCCACTGGTCCCTTGCTAGCAGGGTCTGTATGCATGTGCTGGGGGTAGGGTGACCACTCAGCAAGTGTGAAAAATCAGGACGGGGGTGGGGGGGTAATAGGTGCCTATATCAGAAAAAGCCTTCCAAATCAGGACTGTCCCTATAAATCAGGACATCTGGTCACTCTAGCTGGGGGAGAGGGAAGGCTAGTTTGATGTCGCATACTCTAATTTTAGATGATCAGAGCCCATGGGGCCCCTCCCAGTGTACGCTGCCAGGTAGGTATTAGCGGGGCACGTGTACATCCCAGGAATCGGGAATGCACGGGAATGCCTGAGCAGTGCCCGCTTGTCTCTGATGCGGGCAGGTTGGCAAAGCACAGCACAGAAGGGCCAAGTTCTCCCTTCTAGGTTTTTAGTGGCCCACCGTGTCTCACAGTTTGCCCTGAGGAGGCTGACCTCCAGAATGGCAATGAGAGACACTGACAGCCGTGCACAAATATCAGCAACCAGCATTTTCTCCTGCAAATGTGAGTTATACTAAAAAAGGGAAGGGGAGCGAGGAGCGGCCTTCATGGGTTGGAGGGGGATTAAAGAGGGTGCCAGAATGCGGTTTCCTGGCAGCAGAGAAAAGGAACTGTGTATTATTATGGAAATTCAGGCTCCAGTAGCTATTTATCTGCGAGTACATTGTGACAATCTCCTTAGAAGGCTTCCAAAGAAACATATTAAATATATTTCACTGTTGAATCATTAGCCCAAGCCAGACACGCCGGGTCCTGGTTCGTGTCCTGGGGTTCGTAAGGCATTACAGATGCTTGACAACCTCA
The DNA here is from genome assembly GCF_015237465.2 of Chelonia mydas. Classification (NCBI taxonomy): domain Eukaryota; kingdom Metazoa; phylum Chordata; order Testudines; family Cheloniidae; genus Chelonia; species Chelonia mydas. Next base: position 197,567,105 of record NC_057851.1, read on the forward strand.
GAACTGTGACCGACTTAGTTGTTTTGACATAGCACCTAAGCACCCCAGTCATGGAGCAGGACCCCCGTGCGCTAGGCCCTGTACAAACACAGAATGAAAAGACAGTCTCTGCCCCCAGGAGATGCCAATCTAAGTATAAAACAAGAGACAACAGGTGGATACAGACTGTCAGGGGAATACAAGGAAACGACGAGACAAGACTGGTCTCATTGCTAATCTGTGGTGAGGATGCTGAAAATTAGGACCAACAAGAACAAAAAGAAGTCATTAAAGATACAGGGCAAATTATTACTGATAATGAGGGGCACTTCTCTGTTGTCCTTTAATTGCCGATCTCGAAACTCTTTGAAAACACTGTCAAGGCTTGCACCATCCCTTATAATTCGGCTTGGCAGAATTTGATTTTGATTTTGTTATATTTTTGACAGAAAATATCGATGTTTAGCTTTAAGCATTCCACCCCCCCCCCCCCACAATTTTTATCAATTTATATTTTCCCAGTTGCAGGAAAGTAGAGGGTGGCAATCAGACAACAGCATGGGTAAGACGATTATTTCGTGACAGCAGATGGAGAGATTCAAGAAGTTAAAGCCGTATAACCGTTAAAACCGTTGTCAACGTCACATGCAAAACGTGCAAAGCGAATAGCCTTACATCAAACTCATGAGTTCTCTAACAGCATTTTTCTTATTGGGCTCACCTGTAAATTTTGATGGAAATATTTTTGCATTGGTTTGTGTGTACAGTGAGATAGACATTTACCAATAAAAATCTAATCCTTCCACGCCTGTTTATGATGTATGTAGCTGGTGTTAGACACATTTTACAAACAGGTTAATTCAGAAACAGAGGTTGTCGCTATAGCTGGTTAAAAAGGGGGGGAAATTTGGCTTTTGTTAAACATCAAATTTCAAGACCAGCTGTGACCTCTGTTATCATGTAATCTGACCTCCTGGGTAATGCAAACCAGAGAAGCTCACTTTGATCCCTGCGTCAAGCCCAGTGACTTGTGGTTGAGCTAGAGTGCATCTTTTAGAAAGAGTTGATTTAAAGACTGCAAGTGATTGAGAATCTGCCATGTCCTATGGAAAGGCTGCTCCGATGGTTAACAGCCCTCTGTGTCTCTTATTTCCAGGTTGAATTTTTCTGGCTGCCAGGGTGTGGCATTGATGGGTTATTTTTAGGCTAGGATGGCGCTAGTAGATTTGAAGGGAGGAGTGGGAGGATATGACACACAGGGAATGTCACAGTATGGTGGAAAATGCCATGTTGGAGGAAGTTAAACCTCTGGTCACTGGCTATATCTATGTGGATGAACAGAAGGCTTCATTCTGCAGGGCTGCTAATCTGTCCCCTCTCCGGAGAAATGCATTTATCCCCCCACGTTGAATGTAACATTCACTTGTTAGCCGATTGTCCTGGCTGCTGTCACTCCCCAAGATACTGTTCAGGGGACAGAAATGTTGCGGATCAGCTATCACGTGCAAGTCTCTGTTCTTACGTGAAGCGATGCTCTTTGGAGAGGCACTGGGTGGAATTTTCAAAAGCACTCAAACCCATATCCTCAAAAGGTATTTAGGCATCCAACTCCGGTTGATTTCAAGGGAAGTCAGGAACCTAAATGTCGTTGAAGATCTGGGCCTTAGTGCTGGTCCCATTCCAAGTTCATGATAACTTTGGTCCCATTCCAAGTTCATGATAAAATTCCCACTTGGGGTTAGGGCAATGCTGAGTGCTTTGAAAACCTGACTCATCCTGCACTGAGACATAGAACTGGCTGAAAACGTTGTCAACATGTTTTTTTTTTTCCAGTGGAAAAGGGCTTTTTGTCAAAAATGGCAATTCCTATTGGAAGTGTCTGTTTTCAGTCTTTTCTGGAGGTTTCAGTAAAAAAACAAAAATACCCATTTTTGGTTAGTTTCTGGCAACCGAGAATGTGTCATCTGAAAAATGTTCAATTTTGGACAAAAACCACAAAAATGTTCAATGGAAAGTTTTCATTTTCTTCAAAAATGTTATTTTGGAGGGGGGAGGGGAAGGGGATAATTCCCCACCAGCTCTACCAGAGCTAATATAATGGCTTATTTAAGATTCAGGATGACTGCAGTTTGGCTTCAAGAAGATGTGTGTCTGTAACGACCTCGGTCTTGTAACTGCATCTGAATGGCACTGCAGGGGGTGGTGTTCAGACCCCAGCTCTTCATTCAGCTGCGCATTAATTCAAGTTGTTCCTCACAGTATTCTTACTGTACTGCCGAACCTCTAAATGAACTGCTTTATATGCCTGGCACTGGTCTCCTGAGTTAGTTGCTTTCTCTCCATCTGCCTCGTCAACTGTGTTTTGCATACAGTATTTGGCAAAGGATGGCAAAAAATAAGGCTCTTCCAGGCTTTAGAAGTCAACACTGTTTATTTTGTCTCAAGTGTTTGTGGTTAAGAACTGAAGGGAGCTCCCCTTTGCGTGATGTCCAGCTTGGATGGAACATGAACATACGCAGATCTTTTCTTGCTAAGCAAGACAACTTTATAGCATAAAGAAAGTGTGTTTCTCTAGTTGCTCCTATGCACTGAACAGCCGGCTCTCCTTGACTGCGGGGAGAATAGTTTCTTTTCAACAGACGTTTAGACCCCTTTCCACCACTTCTTTAAAGAGGCCTTAAAGCGCAGGTCACATGTCCTTTTGCAGCTGCCCTCACTGCTTGCCCTCAATAGTTTTCCCTCCCCATTTCCCCTTTCTATAACTAACGCTGCCGGTGCTTCCCTGTTGGAACGTTAACTGGGTCACCTAACCTGCTTCAAAATGCTTCAGAGTTAGGAGAAACCTGCTTGCTTTCTGCTCCTGGGGGTGAGCTTCAGACAGGGCGATTCCTAGAAACTTCTAGGTGCGGAATGCTAATTGTGCATCTGCACCAAGGTCCCAGACAAAACGAATTCCTCTCCCTACTTCTTTTTAGACAGCTTAAAGAGATATTTCCCTATTAGGGGTGTGGGTTACACCAGTCAACCTTCTCCATACTTGGACTCTCTCCTCCCCCACAAATCTCCCTCCCACTTAGCAATGTGGGAACAGCAAGGGAGTCACAACTCCATGACCCCATTCCCCAGTCCAATTTAACTACATGCCTTTCTTGTCTTCTAAATTAAGAGTTTTTTAAAGAAAAGATCTGACCTATTGGGTGACAGATGGGATCCACTCCAATTTAGGTTTAAACAGTTTTTTGTAGCCTTTACTTGGTATGTTTTAAGACCATGCAATTATTACCTATGAATTACTTATACGTTCCAAAAACAGATCAGGCAAGAAGAGTAATTGATCAAGTTACCTCTCCTGGGGACAGGGTGACTTTTTTTTTTCCAGATCTCTGGTCCTGCTATGTTCTGCCCTGTGTCTTCTCCACTCTCTTGTTGTCAATCATGATCTTTTATACCCTGTTCCGTAACTTTACGCAGACTCTGTTACTCCGCTACCTCATCTATGAACCCACCCATTCTAAATCCCTTGATTAAAACTTGTTCGGCATAAATCGCAATAGCTAACACATTTTGGCTTACTCTGCTTAAACTTATATTTGTCTATTTCTACCACCTGTTCTCTGCTGTTAATCCCACTGGCTCCACCCAGTTGTTTTAGCTTGCTGGTCTGTTTTGGGGCCTTGGGTTTTTGCTTGTTAGAGCGGGAGGGAGGGACCTGAAATTAACAATTCGCTCACAACGATCTGTTTCACCTTACTATTTACACAGAGCAAGGTTTTACAAAGTAAGACAGACAAACCAGGTTTCACACCACCCTGACGCTGTTTCAACAGTGTTCTGAAATGCTGCATCAGCGGAGACAAAAGCAAAAATTCCTTTATCTTTTCTTTTTCCATATATATATATATATATATATATATAAAAAAGATTCATTTCTCTAACATTATTTAATATATAGTTCTGACTAACATTGTTTTCCAACAGACCCTGGAATGGCTGGAAGCAACTGATCCAAACATTATTGGTCCCAATCCTCAATCCTTCTTAACAGCCCTTTGAGCTGCTTTTTCACTACCAGAGGGGATCGTCAGCACTGTGGAGCTGACTAACGCATCTCATTTCTTTGGCTTGGGTATGCTCCCATCTAGAGAGGATTTGTGAGTTGGTCAGATATTTTTCCCCCCCTTCACCATTGGAGAGGTGAGTTTATGCAGAACCTGTTTGTGTGTTTGATTAGCTAGGACCTGTGGGGATGTTGTGGATACTAGTGCAAGTCTTTCCTTATGCTGTAGATATTTCTAGTAACTTCTCTTCTTGTTCACAATATCACTAATATTTTCCAAAGATTTGCCCCTCTGATTACAAAATAATTCCCCGGGCTAATACAAAAACTGAACGACATCTCGGTGAGACGAATTTCCAGGCACACTAAAAATGAGCAAAATCCCTTAGCATAGAAGCACGGGGGGCGGGGAAGAAGTGCAAAGTACAGGGACTGGGTTTTTCAAAAGCCATCAACATTGGCCTTCTTTGGCTCCTATTGAAGTCAACGGTAAAAGTCCCACTGACTCCAATGGGAGCAGAGTTAGGCCAAGGCTGAGAATCTTGTAATATCCTACCAGCATCGTGACACATAATGAATGCATTTTTAGAGAGAGAATTGCTGCGTGATCAGTTTGGCATAGGTCCAGCGTAACGGCACTTCTGACCTCTCCGTGACCTCCTGGAGAGCATCCCACTCGGACCTTCAGCCATTGGCCTTCTCAGGGCAGGACCCCACAATCTTCTTCCTCCAGAACAAGGGTTTGGAGGCAGTTCTGCCTGCCATTCACTGTGATCGCTCTAATGAGCCTGGCATAGTCCAGCAATTGCCATCCTGCTCTCTCCCAAACAAAATGGCAGGCTTACCAGCGACTAGTCAGCCTTCATGAAGCAAAGTAGAGGAAGAATATCCTAAAAACAACCAACAGCTTGGACACATGCGTGTATGACCAAGCATCCTCTATCTTCTATCTCCTTCAGACTGTGGCTGCGGGGTCTGTCCCTCTGGGTCACAGTCTCATGTCAGTTCTTGGATCCCGTGGGAGAGATACTTCCTGCGTATCAGGCTGCCCACTTGATAGCGTTCTGTTTGCTGGGCCTCTTGAATCCAGTTAAAGCCAGTCTATGTGTCTCCTCCCAGGGGGTTGTACTTCTGCAGACTTGTTTTCCTGCCTAGAGCTGGTATGAATTATCCCCTCCTGATGCTGTTAATTCCTGAGGGTTCATTTGTGCTTATTGACTTCCCCATAGTCACTGCATTGTTTGATTTGTTTCAAGAAAATAAATTAACCCTCTTTCTCCCCTTGGTAGATAACAATACACGGGAAGAGGGGAAACTTTTCCCCTCTCACTTTTTTCCCCCCATAAAAATAGCAGAATCATCACAATAATCAAAGAATCTCACTGAAAACTAATTATAATCATCTGGGGCAATATGACATGTCTTATTAAGAAGTCACACACTGTCATCCATGCACCATCATATTCATAATCTGCTTGCTATCAAACTTTGACACTAAGGAAACTATAAAGGGTCTAATAAATTTAGACAGGGAAGAAGGAGATTTCAAATGAGTTGCCTTTAAAAAGGTTTTTAAAATACTATAAAAGGAGTGGATGGAAGATGAAATTCTGCCTCAGAATTAAAAAATAGTTAAAGAGTTCCTCACCTCTATCACCAGGCACACACAGTAATCTCACAGGATTTGCTTTAATGACATTTCCATTATCATTAGTTTCTGATATATGCCATTTACATTCACATTCCCCTTTTCAAGTAGCTCAGTCACAGAGTTTGGTGCCGTCATTTTGCACCTGACAGCCGCTCTCTCTTCTCCAGGAGCTTTCATTTTCGCCTCTCCCATTAGAATGCATGGCTCAGAATGACATTTTAAAAGCGAGCGGGTCTGATTTAGACTCCAAAGGATCAAATTTGGAATGTAAATTCCATATGGCAGCAAAGTTAGCATCAGTGAAATACTAGCGGGATTGAATGGTTTGAGAGAAGACGGTTGAGTCACAGATTTAACAGCTTTTGTTTCCCTGTGGCAGCATAAATGAATCCATAGGTAAACTCTGATTTATATCTCCACTCTTCTGTCTCTGTCTCTCATTTCTGAGGAGCGTAATGGGGACAAAGGAGGGGGAACAGCAGAAGAAATTAACTGATCATGGTAAATAGGCCCAATGGCCTGTGATGGGATGTTAGATGGGGTGGGATCTGAGTTACTACAGAGAATTCTTTCCTGGGTATCGGGCTGGTGAATCTTGCCCACATGCTCAAGGTTCAGCTGATTGCGATATTTGGGGTTGGGAAGGAATTTTCCTCCAGGGGAGATTGGAAGAGGCCCTGGGGGGTTTTCGCCTTCCTCTGTAGCATGGGGCACGGGTCACTTGCTGGAGGATTCTCTGCACCTTGGTCTTTAAACCATGATTTGAGGACTTCAGTAGCTCAGACATAGGTGAGAGGGTTATTGCAGGAGTGGGTGGGTGAGATTCTGTGGCCTGCGTTGTGCAGGAAATCAGACTAGATGATCATAATTGTCCCTTCTGACCTTAATATCTAAGAGTCTATGAGAAAGGACATCCCTTCAAGCCCGATGCATGAATCAAAGCAACAACAAAGTGCATTAGGGAAAGACGCTGACCAGACTATTAACAACCCCAAATGAAAAATCTCCCCCAAGGGGAGACTGAACAACAGGGAACTACCCAGGACATCCAAACAAAAGAAAAGCAAGTGGTGTCAATTGGACAGGAGGCTTTAATCTTCCTCATGATGTCAACGCTAGCTTCAGCGAAGATGGGGGTGGAGCCAGAGATGGGCTGATTCATTAAAGAACTGCTTGTTCATTTCCCAGCATCCCTTTGTGTACCTGACCCTGAACAGGAAATGCTCAGTTAGAGTGATTTCCCAAGGGTTGATCATAACTGGAGAGGAAGAGCAATTGATTGGAGTTTCCACTCTTTCCATAACATAAGCCTCTTCTAAGTACCAGTGGAAGGCCCTGATTCAGCAAAGCATTTAAGCTCATGCATAACTTTAAGCACAAGCTTACATCCTATCTTAAGCATATGCCTGAAGTTAAGGACATGCTTAAGGGCTTTGCTCAGTAAGGATGAATTGCTGAATTGGGGGAGAAAGTGCCAGTTCAGAAGCCAAACTAAAGGAAGGTATGTGCGTCCGGGACCGACGGCTGTTTGGAGGGATGCAAATGCCAAGGAACGTTCCATGTGTTTATTCTCTAATTCCTGCAGCTCTTACTCCTTGACAGATTTTCCAAAGAGCTTTCATAGCTAATCCCTGTGTATTTGGTAGGCTGCTCACTGTCAGAACGCAGCTCCACCTGCTGGAATGGCGCTTTCTGAGCCCTGTTGCAAACCCATCCAACTGCTTCGCTAGTTTCCTAGCACGTGCAGAGCCTAGTCCTCACCTCTACATACAACAGTTCTGCCCTGCCCCGGTAGGCCAGAACTTTAGGTTATATACCTGGCACGGCTCTCTGCACACCCAAGCAGCGCCTCCCACGTCTAGACGGCTGTTTTTAACAGTGTGGTGTCCCGCTCCCCTGCCAGAGCCTTTCACTCCCGCATGTAGCTACACACCGCAGTGTGGAGGCAGCCTGCTGTTCACAGTGGTGTGCAGCGCCACGTACCCTACATGGCACCACAAGGGTAGACAAGGCCTTAGGCTGTGTCTACACGGCAAGCATGAGGTGTGCTTGTGTAACCCACACACCTCCTGGGTGTGGTGTTCTGTCCCATCTAGTGGCATTGAGGCCACTGAGAGAGAGTGTGAGTGTGGGTTAAATGAGTCTGCTCTACAGCCTCATGTGGCAGAGGCTCATGCATGAAGCTCCAGAGGTCCCAGGTTCGATCCTGCCCACCGACGATCGGGGGCTGTTGGTGTTCCACTTGCAGCATGTGTAGCCGAACCAAAGTTAGCGTTAATCTAGCTCGCGTGGCTACCATAATGAAGCTGCGGCAGCACGGGCTACCCGGGAGTAATTCCACGGTTCCAGGTGGGTTTGTACAGCCCTTGCTGCTGCAGCTTCACTGCTCTGGTGCCTGAATTAGCTAGATCAAAGCTAGCTGCAATGTCGCCATGCCCCTAGACAGCCCTGAGGCCGTGTCTAAGCTCGTTGATTTGCCCTATGGGCTGCAGCACTGCCCAGAATCTCCACTGCGCTGCATGCTGCAGGCCTGACACCCTCCAACCCAGGGCTTATGAGAGGTCCTGAGAGGACAGCTGTATGGGTCGTCTTGTCCTGGGGAATCCTCTCCCACCCAGCCAGAACCAAGCCTTTTAGGGCCCCTTGACATCTCTCCTGCTCTTTAACCAGACAGAAAGGGACTGGCGCCTGGGTGCGGATCTCACTCCAGAATCTCAAACCCAACTAAAGGACCTTCGGAGTCATCTTAAATCAGGTTAATGCCTCTGTCCTTTCCTGATGGAGATCACACCAGAGGCACTGAAAAACCCCTTGAAATACACTTCTTCACTCTGAAGTTATTATAGGAATGAAACTATAAAGCAGGTAACTTCCAGCCCAGCAACTGTGGAAGGAAAAAATATACCTGTGATTAGAATAGCTTCGGTTTCCAGTAGTAGCTTGCCCTCTGCTAGACTCACAGTTTATATACGTCCGCAAAAAATTATGGCACAGTTTCCCCCTAGGATTTTAAGAAAGGGGAATAAATGCTATTTGAATGCACAATGTAATAACTACAGAGAGTAGGAATTCCCCCTGGAAATTTGCTTCAGAACAGATCACCTTTTATAGCTCACGCTTACAAGAGAAATTCAAAAAGGCCAACCAGACATTGTTTTACTACATGGCAGTCTAGGCAGCTACGTACTGCCCTGTCTGACAGCTCATCACTAAGCTCTGGTGGCCCATAATTGCTGCAGAAATATTAGGTGGGACACCAGTGTTAGGACCAACAACGCTGCCCCCTTATTTGTCCATCTTTGATCTCATTTTTATATCTGTGGATTCTCCTTTTTTCTAATCATCCTTAGGCATTCCCAATCCAGATCAGACTTGCGGTCCATCTAGCCATTATTCTGCCTCTGACAGTGGCCATCACCAGATGTTTCAGGGGAAGGCGTGAGAACTCCACGAAACGTGGCGATGAGATAACCTGCCCCCAGGGAAAGTTTTTTTCCAGCTTCCGCCAATGGGAGATTCCTTCTCTTGAGAGCAGCAGTGCTATCCTGAAGTGCTAGGCAGGTGCAAAATGGCTGCAGATTGTAAACCTGCGGTGAGTTTCAGCCCTTCTCTAGTCCTGAAGAGGCACCCACGTCCATACAAAATACCTGTTGGTGTGGTGCAATGTAAAGGGTTATGTGCACCCATAGCTCAAGGCCTCATCAATAGCCAGCAATGTGGCCATCTCAAACACAGGGAAAAGGGACTCTGGCCACTGAAAGTCACAAGGCAGCTGAATGTCAGTGAGACTCAGGAGGCCGCGTAGAGCTGGTTGGGAAATAGGATACCCTCGCTGGCAATGTTGGCAGAAGCCAGACAAATCTCGGTGCTGTTGAAAATCGCAGGAGAACAGTTGGATTTTTTGTTGAAAACCCCAACGTTTCCCTGTTTTCCACCCAAAACCAACATGTTTTTTCCTCCAATTTTCAACTGTTTTGTAACCAGACATTTCCTCCAAACATTTTTGTTTACTCAACCCCCCCAAGCCCAGATTAAAGAATATGGGGTCCTTGCACACTATGGAAATTGGGGGACCCTGTGCATGATGGAACCTAGACAGTGCATGTGATATACAAAACAACCCCCACCCTGGGCAAGGCCTCAGTATGCCGCCCCATCCTACCCCTGAGAACAGAGGTGCTCACCAGGGTGGGAAGCAAGACTGCCAGGGGGACAGGAGGTAGAGTGAGCTTTCTCATGGTTCAATGGTTCTGGTAGAAGCTTGTGGGGGGGGTGTCCACCAAGTACCATGTTGAAATGCCACTCACTCAGGTTTGGCCCAGCTGCCCCTCCATCATGACAGAGCGGTGGGGAGAGGGGCTGGGTCAAATTTGAGTGAGTGGCCTTGTGCCCTGGCACACTATATTTCAGAGCTACTCAGGTTTTGTTTTTTTCTGGTGGTTGGGGTTCCCACGGAGATGGGGTCCCTGTGCGAGTCCATCTAGTGCACATTGGTTAATCCGGGCCTGAAAACCCCAATTTTCCATTAAAACAAGTTTTGATGGAACATTTTGACCAGCCGGTCTCCTAAGTCACTTAAGTGTTTTTGAAAATGTTACCACTGTCTCAGTTGCATTCCCAGCTAGATGCCACTTTGGAGGAAATACTTGGGTCAACTCCTCAGCTGCTATAATTCAATCGACTTCACTGAGGCTCTGCCGATTCACCCCCACTGAGGATGTGAGCTTCAGTATTTGATACAGCATTTCATACAGCTTAACACAGGCACTCTCTCACTGCGAGCCAGTTTCTCCACTGTCTGGCACCTTGCTCAATCAATTACATGTGTGTGTTGTGAGTACAAAGTGCTTCCAGATTAACAATGGCACAAGGGCAGTGGCTAATAAGTCTCTGTGTTTTTTACAGGGGCCTCATTTCAGTTGTTCTTCTAAAAGACGATTAACCCCCTGCTAGGTTCCTCTACTGGGTTTATTAGATTATGAAGTATCACCTGACTATAGGATCATCCTGACCAGACAGACTTTGTCACAGGGCACCGACTGAGCACTGAGTGCTTTTATGAGATCTCTGACCGACTTTATCTCCAAGCTATTGCTCCAGGCCAAGAAGGTATAACAGTTTAAACTTGGAATAAAGATCCACCGTGTAAATTCCTACTGAAAGGAACTGTTACAGTGTGAGGTACTGGGGACTGCTTGGATCACAAACCTCTTCACGTAAGATAGCTGTAAGTAACACTTAAGGGGCCATACCTAAAACAAGGCGTAATAGAATCCGCTCAGAGACTAGCACCCTGTGGGCAGGGGGGTTCCGCTGGGTGTTGTGACCAGGTCTGTGTGTGTGAGGGAACACAGAAACTGAGAGGAAAAGAAGAGAGACTCAAAGGAGGAAGAAAGCCAAGCAACAGCCTATACGCATGGTATACCCCTGGAAAAAGCTAGAGAGAGAGCTTTTGGGTCTGGTGTTGGGTAAAGAGGCCTGGGACTGTAAGCTAAGAAACTGCTCCCTTGGTTTTTGGCAGGACAGGCAAGTTGGGCAGTTGCCCTGGGTCCCAACTTCCAGGGGGTGCTGGATTGCTGTGCAGTGAGGCTGGAGAGGGGCATTGAAAATGGTTTCCCCTCCCTCCGCCATTAAAATGGCTAGGGCAGCTCCTGGTTCTTCGGTCCTCCTGCATTCAGAGAAGCAGGACTTTGTACGTTCCTTGTAAATCAGGGGTTCTCAAACTGGGGGTCGGGACCCCTCAGGGGATTGTGAGGTTATTAAATGGAGGGTTGTGAGCTGTCAATCTCCACCCCAAACCCCGCTATGCCTCCAGCATTTATAATGGTGTTAAATATATTAAAAAATGTTTATAATTTATAAGGCGGGGGGTCACACACAGAGGCTTGCTGTGTGAAAGGGGTCACCGCTACACGAGTTTGAGAACCACTGTATAAATAAACAAGATTGCATCTAAGAAAATACCAGACTCCATCCATTTCTACTTCCAGCTGGGCCCCAAAATTTGACTAGGCCACTCGGGTCAAAAAGCAGCAATTCTGGTGTTAGTGGTGGGACCTAGTTTCCAAGGAGAGAAATTGTGAGCTGGTATACCCGTCAAACCGAGACAGAGCAAATATTGGAGGTGCTTGCAGAAATCAAGACTGGCCAGCAGGATTTAAAACAAGATCTAAAATAGGAGCTGGAGGTTTTTCAGAAAGGGCTTAGACAGGACTGCAGATCGAGATGAGATCCCTGTTAGAGCAGCAAGGACACAGTGACCGGACAGATTGAGAAACCCAGCTGCAACACACCCAGGCTGGAATGGTAAAATAGATTGATGACAGGACCAGCAATCTGACTGCCACAGCGTGGAGATTTTCCTTGAAACAGTGGAGACCAAACAGGCTTTGGCCAGTCTGGAACTTGCTCACCAAGATGAGTTCCGGCAAGGACTTAAGGATCTGGAAACCCAGCTCCAGAAGGAAATGAAAGGGTCACAGACCACAGCTGAAGGCAGCCTCCTGGATGAGGAATTGAGCCAGCCAGAAGGCTTGGGTAAGACCGGGCATTGATGCCCGTTTTCTAACCTGCTTGTGACCCACAGAGGCCCAGAAGGGAGAGATCAGGCTGTCCCAGTCCAAATTATGCAAAACCTTTCAGGGTAAAACTCCCTGGGAGGCTTATTTGACTCAATTCAACATTATAGCTCAAATAAGTGGCTGGGAAGATAGACAGAAAGGGGGTTACTAGTAGCCAGGTTGAGTGGCCCAGCTCTAACGGTGCTATAGACTTACCCCCAAAAAACAGACACAGTTATCTAGGCCTGGTGCAAGTCCCTGACGTGGTTTGGAGCTAGACCTCAATCTGAGTGGGCCAGGGCACAGCAAAGACCTAGAATAGAGGGGAAACAGAAACCCCAACTGAACTGGCAGAGGACCTCCGGGGGCTTGCATTCCTGGTGTACCCAGATACCAACGAGGCCTTCCAAGATAAACTGGTGATGGACTAGTTTATAGATGCTTACCTGGATGTGGACTTGCAGATCAAGATCAGAGAAAGGAGCCTAAAAACACTCTGAGAGGCTGGGGAAATAGCCAGGGAACTTGAATCTTTCCTTTCAGCAGTTCTCTGGAAGAGGCAACAACCACTAGTGAGGAAGACAGAAGTTGATTGCCATGAGCCCTGTAAGCCCAGCTCCATGTTGAATGTGTGTGAGGAGAGAGGAGACTCTAACCTGGTTGTTAAAAGAAGGGAAATTGGCAATAATGCAAAACTTAATGGAAAAAGTCCAGTTGAATGCTGAGCACCTGAGAGGAACAGAAGAGAGACCCCGAAGAGGAAGCAAGCCGAGTTGCAACCTGTGAGCACAGCCTGACCCTGGAAAAATCTGGAGCGAGCGTTAGGGTTGGCTAAAGAGGTTTGGGGCTGTGAGTTAAGAAACTGTTCCCTTTGGTTCTTGGTTCCGCCTGTGTTCGGAGAAGCAGGATTTCATACATTCCTTTTAAATAAACAAGACTGCATCAAAGAAAATACCAGACTCCCTCAATTTCTGTTTCAAGCTGGAACATCCCCATAGCCCTGAAATTTGACTCGCTGCTCAGGTCAAAAAGGGGCAACCGTATTACCTGGGCTAGGTTGGCTTTATAAGGCACGACAGATCAGAGCTGTAGAATTAAAGGGCTGTTGCTAGAAATGGGAGGGCCTGACTACAGAGACATGGACCTCTAGGAGAGAAACATCTTCCTTCCTTCCAGTGCTGAATCCTCCAACGCAGTTTCAGCTGTCTCCAATTCTTTTCACCTTGTCAGCCTCCTCAGCAGAAAGGTCGGAAGGAATGGGATTAACTCTAGGGGATCATTACCACGCTCTCTCTTGTGCTGTCAGTGTCTGACAGCCAGATTTTACTTCCATGGGAGCTGGCAGCTCAGCACTTCTGAAAACTCCAGCGACTTATTCTGGCACCTAAATAAGGATTTGGGAGCCTAGCTTTACGTCGCTGTGTGTGAAAACTTTGGCTTTTGCATCACTCTGCAAGTCCAGGTCCCGTCCAGCACGGGCAGAGGTGTGTATTTCAACTGACTCACCGCTTAGAAAGGGAACCTTTTAGAGGATGCAAATGAAAGTTACCCTTTGAGAACAGAGGTTGTCATTTCCAGATTCGCCCTCCAACTGTGGTGGAGAGCAGTGAAATCTTCCCATGTCTGAACTATTGTAGGGTGGGATTGGTCTCATTCCACTCCCATTGAAGTCTAGGGGAGTTTCACCATTCACTGAGGGCAGAGTTAGGCCAGTGCTAAGCATCCGCAAACTTCCCACATGTCCTTTGGAAAGATGCAGCCCCCTGTTACTTGGAATACTGAACTAGGTCTCATGGAAACCTTTCAGGACATGGGTGAGTTCAAGCGATCAGAACTGAATATGCTGGCCAGACTTTTTTTATTTCACCCTCCCCTGACTGACCCCTTCCTTCCTTCTAGACTTTATAAATCCTTACAAAACTGATTGGAGGATTTATATGGACTTATGGGTACAGGACGCATGTCTGTGTTTTCCTAATTTAGTTTAGAGATTTATTTGGAATCACAAAGCTCCTGGGATTAATGATGTCAAACTTCTCCCTACAGCAGGGTGACTTATCTCTGGCAGATATGCCCCTATAACATCAGGCAGCCAAAGTCCAGTCAACGATTTCTCTGCAATCAGAGGATCCCTTGTCCTTCTGGACAATAACACTGTAATACTGTCTGTCCAGTGTTACTTCTCATACAGAGCTCATGGAGCACTTCTATAACCCACCGTGTGAATGCAGCCCCCTTAGAAGCTGTAGGAGCTATTATTAACCAAAGTGGAAAGTAACTTACACAGTGAAAGTGCATGGGGGAGTGGAATGTCTTTATCCAGATTAGAATTTGTCCAAGACACTGGACCACAAAAAGTGCTACAGCATCTTCAGTGTCACAAATGGTCAGGAGCTCCAATTTACATTTGATCTGTAAGACTGCAGCTCCAAGAGTACAGCAATGGTACCCTGCTGGGGTCAGGAGTCACAGGGAAGAATGCCTCCCATTGAGTCACTACCAACTACTTCCAGATCTCTTGGGTTTTCCTTGGCACTTCCCCATCCAAGTTCTGATAAGGCCCAGTTCTACGGAGTATATAACAAGAATTCAGCCCGGTATGGACTGGCCACAGTTCTTCTCACTTCCCTAATAATTCATCTTGTGTTCTAGAGGAGACACCATTAAAGGGAAGTGAAATAGCTTGGGGAACCCTGGAAAGGCAAATATGGACCTCATCACAGAACTGAGTTTGGGTGAACTTCCTGAATAGAGCCTACCCTTTTGGGGCGATGGTCTATTTGCATAAAGCTGTCACAGGGCCAGGTTATCAGATTTTCAAAGTACATTTAGATGCAGCAATTCCTCAGATGTCTTCAGGTAGGATTTGGGAAAGGGATAGGAGGTGGAACATCCTGTTTAACATGTTACTGTCTAAGTGGCACTTCTAATCCTGGCCTACTGGACTTCTGCATTTTAATCACTAGTTCTGATCTAGATTTTCCATTTTCCATAGGAAAATCAGTAGCAATATCCCAGTTCTGTAACAATGAGTCATCGAGCCTCAGTTACAGAATATAAAGACTGATCACTATAGTTCCTGGTTAAAGTGCAAAAGGAGATCTGTGTATAGTGTCTATAAGGAGGATGCTCACATAGATAAAGGGATGGTTCCCCAATCTCAGATTTCTCATAGGGGAACAGCATTACCAACTTTGTATCTTGCCTTTGACCTTTTGCATCAGTGCTGCGTTGTTCTCACAAAATGTTTGCTGGTGGTCATGGCCTGGCTACACCATGTGAGGGTGCCCTGCAACATGGAAAATTGGGTGGCCAAGGACAGCACTCTGGAAGGTCTGAAAAGAGCAATCTGTGCCACCATTGGGGTGGAGTCACTAGAGGTCAGGATACGGTATTCAGAGTCTCAACTTGTCCACCACAGACAAGTAGTACATAGGAGCCCAGCTAGACATGGCTCAGCACCAAGTCTCTTTGCCCCAGGGCAGGATCCAGGACATCAGGTCTGGCAGCAAGGATAAGTAAGAATCAGGAAGAGACAGTTCACACGATGTTCTGAAGATTAAGCCTCCTGGTTGCAAGGGTATTCACAGTACCAATGGCACTACCCGGGACAACCTCACCAGACCCTGAGATTCCAGTAGAAGGAAGCAACACAGGGACTGCAACATCACATCCAAGTAATAGACAAGCCCTGAGCTTTTCTGGCCTGGTGGTATTCCAGGGACAGTCTCTAATTAGGAATGGATCCCTAAACAGCTCCCATTCAAATGGCAGGTACCATTCTGGGACAAGGAGCCCACACAGAGGGACTCCACCCCTCGGGACCTGGGCCCAGATTCACAAAGGGACTGAGGGTGTTGTGATGCTGAGTGTTGTGGTGCCTAATTTTTAGGCACCTAGAAAATCACTGGAACCATACTGGGATCCACAAAGCCTGAGGTAGGCACTGTGACCCTAAGAGCACCTCAGTGCCAGCTGGTAAGGGACATAGCAGTGAGCTTGAGCTGGCCTGACCAGCCCAGGGTACCCCAAATCACTGTTGTCATACTCTGTATCTAAAATGGGTCCTGTGAGGTGTCATATGCGACCTGGGGATACATTGGTGATTAATGTCATTGTAACATGTATGTATGGCAGCTGGTTTCCAGAGCTCTCATTTATGGCATGGCTTGATAACTCTATCGTCCTAATTTGCATCAGCAAACATAGTAGGCTCCACTTTTCCTCTAGGAAATAAAACTCACCAATAGCTTGTTTCAGGAGGAATTATGGGTGCTCACCAATATTATGCTTTGAAGTCTGTGACCAAACAGAGGGAGAGAAACAGGTTTTCTCCCAGACAGGAGGGAAAGCAGCTATCCAGCTGTCTCCTATGTACATTAAGCATGGTGGAATCAAACCACAGGAAGCCCCATTTACAAATCAGCAGAGGAATGGGAAGGGAAGAATAGTACTGGGTCATTCTGCCTCTTGAAATGGAGTCTATGAACTCAGAGCTGGAAGGGGAAACAGAGCCATTTTGGCTTCTTTCCCCTAGAAAGACAAGGGAAGTCAGCACCTTGTACTTTTGTGGAAGGTCCTGACTGAGTGAAAATCCACCGTAGCTGAAAAGAAAAGGATTGGGAAGAAAACTAGCTTGAACCAAGGCTGTAGCTTGTTGAGTTAAGTTTTAGCCCCTTGAAAGCATATTTTACAGTTATTTGCGTGTAACCATTTTGTCCTTATTCCTTGTACTTGAATTCACTTTAAAACCTCTTTCTATTAATAAACTTGTTTTACTTTGAATCTAAACCAACCCAGTGCTGTGTTGGAATTGAAGTGATTGTTAACTCCAGTTAAAGTAGTCAGCTGAGCTCTTTGCCTCTTGAAAGGAGCAATGAATCTTATTAATTCTCTGAGTACCCCAGGAGAGGGCTGGACACATCAGGGCAGATGGTTTTGGGACAATTCAGGACTAGGGGTATGTTTGGGTTACCCTGAAAGTAGTAACCCAGGCTGGTGGAGACCAGGGTGGGGTGTTGTAGGCAGGCTGCTGGAGTCAGAGCACTGAACCAGGGCTGCACAGCACACAGCCACTCTGGGAACTGCACGTTCATCTGCTAGCTGTTGGTCTCTGGGCTGTGAGCCACAGCAGCAGAGCACTGAAGGCACCCAGGGTCACAGGGCTAGAATTCTGCTTCTCTGAAGACATCATCTTGACAGATTCCCATCCACCTCCTCTCTGGGCTTGGAAACTACCTTTCTGCAGAAGTACCGGAACAATTTTTATAGTGGGGGTGGTGAGAGCCATTGAACCAAACTGTAAACCCCGGCTATAATGAAGACCACTTCAAGGCAGGAGGTGCTGCAGCACTCCCCACACTCCTAGTTCCAGCAGCTATGACTCTCTGGACTGCTTGGAGCGCTAGGGGCTCTGACTCAGACCCTAGGTCTCCAGGGTTTAAACCTTTAAGAGTAAGCGGAGTTCTGTCTGCTTCACACCGTGGAGCTTAGTAACAGCAAGGCTGCTGTAAGATGTCATCTTCAGAAGAATTACAGGTCAGTAGTTTTCCCACCTTCTCCATCCAGAAATGCTGCAAAACCAGTCTCTTGCATGTCTGTCTGTTCCTGGTGTGAACCAAGAAGAGCAGAGCTGTATAAAAACAGACAGCATTTAAATGTTCAGAACCTCAGCTAGTATTCTGTTAGGGTTCATTTTGATTTCTCATCATTCTTAATCCTAGCTGGTTAGCTGAACCCTAATTCTGGCCCAAAGAGTGACTCCATCAGGCCTGATTATCTTGTGGCTATGGAAGAGTACACGAGGTCATTCCTTAGCCAGACTAGAGTTAGCTGTATTGCCTGAGAGGTTCAGATGATGTACCTCCTTCCCGATCCCTGGAATGTCACTCTCAGAGGCTGTGATGTTGCCAAGAGAAGAACGCACAACACAGCTCTATTCTAGTAGCAAAGTGCTGGCTGATGAAAGCCAAGTGTTCTTCAGAAACCTGCTATTGAAGGACAAGTTTGCCAGACCCAGGGAAATACAGAGTAAGCACAGTCCCCAGTTAGTCCAGTGCAGCGTGCCAGGAATGTGATTGTCACCCTGGGCCATCCTAGCTAGGAACACACCCAATCACTCAGTTTTCACAATTTTTTGTGGTGTCTGCTGCCGTGTCTCCAGGCACTGGGGATACCCCTAAAGTATCGCCCCATTACTAATTAAGTAAAGAATGGATGTGTCCCAGGGAAAATTCATCAGCATTTAGCTAAAGATCTTCTGCTAGAGAATAAAACATACAGCTGGGCCCTCTATCTGTCATGCCTGCTACCCAGAAGGGAGCTGTAGCTCCAACACCTCGCCATTCTAAAGCCTCCACAGCTAACCCCTCCGATAGCATTCCGACCCAGCAATTTCGTGCCAAGGAAACCCTCCGCACTGCTTCTTAGCTCAGCCTGCCAGGGAGCAGGTCTCATTTATGGCATGGGTTGATAACTCTATCAGCCTAATTGGCATAATCAGACACGCTCGATTCCAGGAGGCCTCTAGGAAATAGAACTTTCCCATAGCTTGTTTGAAGTGTCAGGCCCAGTGGTTTCCAGGTTTGGCAAATCCAGTTAAACTTCTTCCTGCATCTTGTTAGATGGGAGAAAAAAAATGATCTGTCAGGATGTTCTCTATTGCCCTTCTCATCCCTCTGTGCCTGGGAACTCTTACCTCCATCAAACAGCCATTTAAGGACATTGATAGGCAGCAGAGCTGGTGGTTTGAATGTGTTTACTAATGTCCTCCTGATGGTTGTTCAGGTGCCATCTCATTCATGACCCCCTCACTCCTTTTGGTGACAATACAAACATCTGAAAAAACAGAGGGTCCACGTCTAAAAAGTGTTAAGATGAGCAGCCCCTCCACCTCCTATCCAAAATGTACAGGAATGAGAAGAAGCATGCTGAGAATTTTAAGTGATCTATAATGGCACGGTCCAGGACCAGGAGGAAGACGCACACACAGCTTATGTTCTGTTCACCATGTCCTCGATTTGACTGCATTAAACTTCTGGGGTCTGACTTGAGGAAAGAAAACAGGAGGAGTTAGGCAAGGACACCCCATTCCGGCAAGAGCATATTTAAAAAAAAAAACCGTAAATCCCACTGCAACCCATTTTTAGTAACTGTGACCCCCATTAACCCAGCACGGGACTCTGTCTCTTTGCAGCTGGTCTGTATAAGAATCTGGTTCTACTTCCTGCTAACAGAGCAATCAACTCAAGCAGTAGCAGCTCATGCTCTTAGATCCAGCGGTCCCAAATTCAGTCCGTACTTACCTTCCTGTAGTAGGGCAGACACCCCTTTCTGGCCCTGAAAGAGTTAAAAGCCAGCCCTTGGAGAGGGCTGGGGCTGAGAGCCAATAAGAAGAGGCTGGGAGGCAGCCAATCAGGGCCAGGCTAGGCCCTATAAAAAGGCTGCCAGGCCAGAAGGCAAACAGTTTCTCTCTAGCTTTGGAGAGAGATGGACCTAGCTGCCTGGGAGGGCAAGGGCAAGGGCAAGGGCAAGGGCAAGGGCAAGGGCAAGGGCAAGGGCAAGGGGAGCTGGGGAGCTCCTGCCAGGCAACTCCCCAGGCTGAGGCCTTGGGAAAGGCCTAAGCAGGTACTGGGGCTGTGGAGGTGCAGCCCTGTGATAGGCAGAGGCAGCTGGTCCAACCCTCTTGCCAATGATGAGTGGCCATTACAGACTGCAGTTTGCCCCAGGGAAAGGGGGCTAGATTGCGACTGGCAGTAGCCACTGAGGCAAGGTGGGCTTAGAGGGTTGGGGGTTCCCCTGGGAGGGGAGATCCAGAGTGTGGGGGCACTGCTGTGGGGCAGAACCCCAAGGTAAAGGGCACTGGGGTCTGGGAGGGACATGGGGCCTGAGGCAGGAGAGACACCGGCCAACAGGAGGTGTTCCGAGGGCTGGAAAAGAGCTAATTCCCGGGATGACCAGCAGGAGGCGCTGCAGCAGTGAGTGCTCGATCTGCTACACTTCCCCACTTGTGTTACGCAACACAAGCTGAAGATTCACGAACACTGCTCACTATAAAGTACAACAAATCGAGGACCTTAATAAGAAAGGTTGCTTATCATTAATGTAGTTCAGTGGGGATGCCTGTAGATTCCCACCCTTGGCAGTGAGTATGTATGGAAGACCCCCAAAAAGAACTGCAGTATTCATGGACAAGCAATTTTACATAGTGTTTTTAACGCACAATTAGTACTTATTAGTACTATCCTTCTGAGGCAGTCAGATTTATGGTAATAAGTTGAGTACTGCTAGGACAGGATTGATTTAGTGTTCCAAGACACTCCAAAAATGTGTTAACTTTGCTGTCAGATATGTAGCATAGCAGACCAGATAATTTTATGCAGTGGTAGAAAGGTTCCAACTGCAGTCATTTGAATGCCCTGCATAACTCATGGGGGTACTCATCCAAAGCCCACTGAAGCTAATGAAAATCTTCAGTGTAACTTGAAGGACAATACGGAGAGGCTAAAAATGTACAGAGAACACAAGAAGAGTTTGCACAGTACAAGGACTTCTATAAACAAAAAGAAGGATGGGGGTGGAGGGGAAGGGAAGATGCTGAGAAATTCTGAGCAGAAGGAGACAATTTAAGAAGTTCAAAGCTAATAAACAAAACAAAATTCCAGAATTGGAGCTGATCAAGAACTGGAATTGCCAACATTTCGAAATCTGCCTTTGTTCCAAAATGGAACAGCAACAACAACAAAAAGTTTGGGGTCAATTGAAACATTTTGTTTTGGTACAATTGAAATGTTTTGACTTTTATATTAGACTATAACATTTCGAAACAATGTCAATTTGAAACGAAAATCAAAACGTCCCATTCCAGTATGGTCAAAGCGTTTCGACCTTAACACTTCATTCTAAGGTTTTCCAAACAAAATTTCATCAAAAGCAACGTGCTCCCGGGGGAACGGTTTGATTTTGATGAAATGGCATTTTCGGAGGGAAAACTGTTCTGTCAGAAAAGTTTTGACCAGCTCTGCCCCACCTAATGTATCAGAGTAAAGCTTAAACAGGCTAGAACATTGTAAGCAAAGCATTACACAATAAGAAACCAGGCTCCCATGCATCTGTGATGAATCTGCTGAGCAATAAGAGTTGAGAAGAGAGCTGTGTAATATGTGGTGCTCTTCTCTTACTCCATAGGGCTCTAGTCAGCATCAAGGGAAGGTTCTCTGTCACTTGGAGCGTTGGTGATGGGTGATTCACAGAGGCAGGGTGTCTGGGTTGCCCAGGGAGGAACATGCTGGTTGCCAGCTGTTGGAGTGTCTCAGAGGGTAGCTGGCTCTCAGAAGGGGTTACGGGCCCAGTTACCTCTGACAGGATCCACAAGGGGAACTGAGGCAGCTCAGGTTCACCTGGGAGTAGTTAACTCACTGAGACGGGGAGGCAGTTAGTTAGGCAAGGAAGCTGCCGGGCATGCCAAAGGTTAAGGACCTCTGGTAGAGGAAAACCTCCTGAGAGGAAAGGTGGCTGCCAGAGAGCTCGCAGGGAGAGGATCCCTCCGGCAAACTGGTGAGAAGCTGCCAGACAAATGGACACCCTAAAGAGGCAAAAACAGGGCAGGAGGCTGGGGGAGGCTACAGAGCTAGGAAGTAGCCCACGGAACAGCAAGGGATGGGAGAGACTAGTTCTGGCTGTTCCAAACAAGGGCCCCGAGCTGGAGCCCAGTGGAGCGGTGGGCCTGGGTTCCCCCTGCTAGGGACTTTTAGAGAAGAAACTCCTAAACCCAGGAGACCCAGGACTGATTAGCCACTACTGGAGCCACACTCAGCTGCAAGGGGGTGAGCAGGAGGCAACGGGGCCCCTTCCACAGACTGCCCCTTGGCACCCACCCTGTGTAGAGCCTGAGAAGCTGTGATCTTGATTTCCTGGGCCATTAGCTGCTTGGAACGGTACCAAAGGCTAGAGCTGGTTTAAATTTTTCCCATTTTGATTTTTCAATGCGATTTCTCAAAGATTCAGCTTTTGACCAAAAGTTTTCGTCAGGGTTTGGTCTGATCTTTAGCCAGCTCCAGCACGGAGCAATTTTACTTTTGTAAAATTTCAAAATGTAAAAAAAGATCATTTCTTCAAGAAGATTTTGTGTCTTTTTTTAAACTGGGTTTTCAACCAGGGACAGTTCCGAGTCAGCTGGGTGAGTGCAGTGCTCCAGAATCCCTATGATGAGGGAGTTTTACCACAACATCTTCTTCCTCACATGCTTCACTTCAAGCACTGTGCACGGTCCCATTGACGTCAGGAGGGTTACTCAGATACTTGATGTGAAGTACAGCTACAAGTGTTTGCAGAAATAGGGCCTACCTAATTGTCACCAATTGAACTGTTTAGCTCAGCCCTGGCAGTAGATGTTCTTATTCAAGAATGCCTTTTAAAAATTGCCAGATTGGATAAGGTCAAGGTACCAGCCCTTGTATCAAATAACACTGCCATCAGCACCAAGATTTTAGTTCCTTTGCTTCAGGATTGAATTTTATTTTCTCCAAGTGAAAACAGTTCCACATAAATCAAACAGATAAGCCAGCTCCTTTCCCCTGCTGCAGAGGCTCCTGCAGAGGCGTATCTGTACAGCTGGTTAAAAACCAGAATTTGCACCCTGCAGGAAACTGAAATTTCAAAGTCTGATTTCATCCCAAGCCAGACAAGGACAAAAAGTTGAAGCCTCAGATTTTTTTGTGTGCAAACCAAAATAAGCCCCCAAATATTTCATTTCAACCTCAGCAAAACACTTCATGTCGACGGTTATATTCTGATTTGTGCACAGTATCACAAAAGTCAAACACAACATTTCGATAATTTCCCCATCCAAAATTTCGATGGACTCAATGCACTCCTGCAAAACATTTCAGTTTAATCACATCAGCGGTTTCCAATAGTTCTTCAACTGTTCTAGTGGAAAATCTCCCAGTAGCTCTATTTCCTTATTCTCTACAGGTCTCTCTCTCTAGCTAGCCTCAGGCTGCCCGTTAGCTAGGCCTGCTGGGAGATATCTGACTCTCATGCTCTTATTACATGACCACTGGATGGGAGGCAACCTACGCTTGGTGTAGGCAAGGCTGAGTCCCCAACCCTCTTAAAGGGCCAGCTCACCCTGTAAAAGGTCTCATACAAGAGCTAAGGCCCCGATCCTCAAAGGTGCCTGGCTCCCATTGATATCAATGGGCATTAGGTGCTAAAAACCTTTGAGGATGTGGGCCTAAAAGCGAAAGGCTTCAAAACCAGGCCATAATGAACTCCTTTTGCGTTAGCAGTGGTTGCCACAGTGAAAAAGTGAGCTGCAAACCTTGCCGAAAGCAGCTGCAGGGGATTGGGCAGGCGTGTGGGAGGCAGTCATTAAGAAACACTGCAAATACAGCCAGGAAGCTGCAATTAGGGACGCTGTCACAGACAAAAAAAAATGCCCCGAAGACCAAAATTCTAAAAGAGTCTGTGATCAAATCAGATTGCATATAGCAGAGAATCAAAGTGGCCCTAATTATCTGGCCACAGTTACAATCAGCACAGGTGTTCATTCATAAAGGGAGGAGGTTGCTAGGCTGCCATCGCCCCTTTTCTATGGGGATGCTCACCCCCACCGCAGCATGGTGTAACCTAATTTAGTTGGCCTTCCTTTATGAGGTCTGTGATTGTCTTTGGATCTAAGACAACCCTCCCCCCCACCATGGTAGCCATTACAGTCTCTCATCATAACAACAGCTACAATAGTCACGGCTTTCATCATCTGTTCAGCACCCGAGGGGTATGAGAATGCTTCCCTGCAATAGACAGACGTTCTTAGGGGATGTCTACACTGCCAAGGAAGATGTACGGTATTGAGTCTCACGCTGCAGGGCTCACAGCTCAGGGTCCAGCCTGGGCCCAGATGTCTGCACTGATATTTTTAGCCCCAGAGCACAAGTCCCGCGAGCCCAAGTCAGCTGACCAGGGCTCTGAGAGTCGCTGCTGTGGGGTTGATTATTTATTTATTGTTGCAGTGTAGATGTACCTGTAGGCAGTTCATGATCCTTTCTCTGTCCCTCTCCCTGCCAGCGTCGTAAAGGCAGGAACAGTAGGGGACAGAGCATCGGATGCAGCCAGTGTTAAAGAGTCGGAAAGGTCATCTGTGTAAGGTCATCGTTGTCGCTGTGGTGACGAAAACCGTGGCCTGTGTGGAATGACTGTTACCCCCTCTTTGTACACACAGGGCCAGAGTCTCAGCTACACTGAGGCCCCTTTTACAGGGCCCTGGCAGCTTAAAGAGGTTTGAAACCACAGGGGCCCTCCCTGGCAGGGGTAGAGATGGCATACGGGCTTGACACTGGCCCTGTTCCCTATCGCCAGAGTAGTGGATGGATCGGAGACATGTCAGGAGCACACTGCAACAGTATGTCTAGTCTCTGCTTCCCAAGTCCAGGGGAAGCACAGAGTAAGTTGGGTGAGCCCTGCGGCCAGCCCACGCGTGGTCTCAGAAAACAGGGAGCACAGAGGTGTGATGAGTGTTTAGTGCCTTGGGTGTCATCTGAGGTAATTGCCTGTGAGTCCTAAGAGTCCAGCCAATCCACAAGCCAGCCTCTAACCAGGTAGCCCTCAGGTAGGTATATGTTCCTAATGAAAGCAGTGATTCCAGTCTGATCAATATCATTACCTTGCCAAAAAGAAAAGGAGTACTTGTGGCACGGCTGCTACTCTATTACCTTGCCAGGGATACTCCCAGCTGCCTGGTAGTTCTGGCAGACAGCTCCGGCACCATCCTGGGCCTGCTCCTGCTCCTGCTCCAGCTCCAGTCCTGGCCGTTGCCCGGCTGTTCTGACCAGAGGTGGCTTCTAACTACATTTGTGCCCCCCACCACCATGGAAATGAAGAATCAGAACCGGAGCCTAGAAACTCAGAACCACATGGTTCTCCTGCAGACACAGCCAGCTCCATACAGCATCCTGCCATTTGCCTGTGAAATGCTTGAGTATCACTTATTCGCAGAAAAGGTCTCAGCATAGATTGTGCTGCATCCTGCCATAACCAAGCACTAAGTCACATGCTGTTCCAAGCTGGGAGAAGTGCAATGAGCTGTAGCTAGGTCATTGGTTATTTCAATAGAAAATATCAAAGGCCATTTCCTTTTCCTACTCATTCATTCAGTTAGTTTTCAGAAGCATTGACGAAGATATTTCTGTAGAGCAGGCACCAGCAGTCCACTGGTGAGGGTCTAGCCTGGAGAACAGAAAATGAAAGCCATAGGTAAAGAAGAGGACAGTCGTTTGGAATGTCACCTAGCCATACAATCCATTTGAGTCATCCCACGTAGCAGTGCGTTGCTGTCTAGCTGAAGCCAGCTTCTTCTTAGAATAATAATACTCAGGTTTTGTACAGTGCTGTTCATCAGTAGATCTCAAAGCATTTTACCAAGGAGGTTAGAACATCATTATCCCCATTTTACATATGGTGAAACCAAGGCAAAGAGAGGGTAACTGACTTGCCCAAGATCATCTTGTAGGTAATTGGCTGAACCAGGAAGAGGAACCAGGTTTGAGTGTCAGCCAATACTGCCTCCAATAGGTGATTAAATTACACTGGAACACTCCCACATCAAAATCTGATGCCCTCAACACCTCTCCAAGTGAGGAACAAATCCCTACAAATGGGTAAATTTGGGGGAAAGATCATGGCTGTGATGGCAATTTCTAGCAGGCTTCCAAGTCAAATGAGCTACCCCATTCCATATGTTGGCCAATGGGCTGCTATGAAGCCTCGCTAAGCTACAGCAGTGTTCAAGTCTGTGCTAGGAAGAGAGACAAGTTTCCAGTGAGAAGACCCAGCTAGAGAACACGATGCTGGCAGAAGGAAATGTTCAAAGAAATAAAGTTTTGGTCTGTGAATGGAAAGCTACTGTGCTCCCTCAGTCAAAGCAGCATCCAAGTGAGATAGCAGCGTCAGCCACCCATTGTTTCACGTCAGGAGAATCCAGTGCAGTGTTAAAACTCAAAAGAGAAGAGGAAAAAAGCTGATTGGAGTGAAAGTTAAAATTCCCTCAAATCATTACAGCACAGTCAGGGAGCCACCTGCTAAGGAAACTCTCACAGTGTCTTCATTTTCATTTCCAGCTTCTCTAGATAGCTTCTCCAGAGAATGTAAGTAGAGGTGTAGCTAGGCACCAAAGCCCGTGTATGGACTTACAGAATAGCACATGCACATGTGGATGAAGTTCTATGGCCTGTGTGATAGAGGAAGTCAGACTAGATGATCTAAGAGTCCCAGAAAATCTACAAAACTCTGACTCATTTGTGTCTATGAGAAAACATCTAATTTCAAAGCAGCCAGATCCATATACAACTAGAGATGGATGAAAATTTGTGGCTGGCCTAGCAGGATTGGTGAATTCTCAGTGAGGAAGGATGGCCTAGTGGTTAGGGTGCTGACCTGGGACTTAGGAGACTCTGTTTCAGTTCCCTGCTCCATCACAGACTTCCTGTGTGACCTTGGGCAAGTCATTTAGCCTGTCTGTGGCTCAGTTCCCATCTGAAGAAGAGTGAGGCGCCACTAGACCAAAAAAACTGCCCACTGAAACATCATGAAAATAATGTCCCTATGACGGAGTCGGTCATGGGATACATAGATATAGATGGCACAGAGGTTTGGTGAGGCTGAATCACTAAAGATTGCGAGGCACTCAGATACCTCAGATGGGTGCCATATTAATACCATAGACTTGGTCTACACCTAAAACCTAAGTCAGTCTAGTTATGTTACTCAGGGTTGTGAAAAATTTTGCGCCCTGTGTGATATAGTTAGGTCGACCTAGCCCCCATTATAGATGCAGCGTGGTCGATGGAAAAATTCTTCTGTCAACCTAGCTCCTGCCTCTCGAGGGACTGGATTTACTACCACGATGGAAGAGCCCCGTGTCTACAGAATCGTGGTACAGCGGCGTAGCTGCACTGTGGCACTTGTAGGATAGACAGGATAATGATCCTGGGTAGCGTACAGAGTCATTTTGTGGGTTGTTGTTATTAATATTTTAAAAACTTCTTGTCTCTCGCAAATGTGTAAAATACAGAACAGGAAAACTGGGAGTAAGGCTGTGGCATATGGAGCTTTAAGACAGAGAGTTTGCATGGTTACTGCGCCTTTAAAATTTGGATCATTCTGGACTGGCAGGGCTCAAAAGACAAGTCAGAAGGCAACTGTTGCAGCTGGACTTGGTTGGAGGCTGGACTCAAGAATGACGTGACTGTGGCTGTAGCTGGTAGGTAACGAACCCCCTCCTCGCTGTGCTAACAGTTCACTTTTTGATACTGTATTATTTTCTTGCTGCTGTTGTTCTGATCCAGTTAAAGTTACTGTAGTTAGTGAAAAAATGTATAATTGTATTATTAGATGCTGGGACACGTAACAAAGGCTCCATATACACATCTCAAGGTGGCTACGCACACACATTTTGAAGAGTTAAAGACAGTCACAAATACTCAGACTTGGTGTCTGTGACTGCTACATTGTGTAACCCTGTGATATATACAGGTTGTGTATAGTCTACAGCCCACAGTTACAAATGCAGTATTCCTGTATTAAGCATATAACAAACATCCCATTGCTAGCCAACAACAACAAAACCCCCCAACTTATTTCACAACTATGATATAATCATGGCTGTTAAGTAAAAAGCATGACATGTGACATTAAATGCAACCCTCCCCACATTTTAGCACTGTAAAGTATTAACCAATAAAATTACAGTTTGCAAATGAACTAACACTTTAGGCTGATTGGCTGGGTTACCTCTGATGTCACAATGCCACCACCCAACAATGATTTCACGTTATTGAAAAAATTTAAATAATACCTTTAATACAAAAGCAGAAGGGAAGGTTTACGAAGGAAACACAAAAGTACTGTACAATAATCAGCAGACAGACAAATCAGACAACGGTTCATTGTTGGTATCTTGAGGTCAAATTGTAGTCTGCAGCAAATCTGCAAAGAGAGATGTGGAAGGAAAGAAAGAAAACGTACCTTCAGACTAAGATCAAAGAGACAGAAGAAGCCACTGGCTCAGGCTCCTACGTGGCTCTGACCTCCACCTCCGCTAAATCTTCAGGGAAAGCCGCCGGCCTCCAGAGTGATCTTATATTTGAGGAAATTGGTCGCCGCATCAAGGAAATGGGAAGTCAGATGGTCAAGAAAGTGAATGCCGTATTTCAGTGGGACATCACTAGAGATGGAAAGATGGTGGTGCAGTGGACTCTTGACTTAAAGACTGGCTCTGGAGAGATCTACCAAGGAGCTTCACGTTGTCCTGCTGACACAGTCTTCACCCTTTCCGATCATGACTTCATGCAGTTGGTCCTGGGCAAGATTAAGCCCCATAGGGCACTGTTTGTTGGCAGGCTGAAGGTAAGAGGCAACATCATGTTGGGTCAGAAGCTGGAGATGATTCTTAAAAATCATGCTAAACTCTGAGCTACACAGTGCCTTACTGGTGGCAAGAACGGCCAAGACTGAATTCCTTTTGTCATACAGCAGAGTTGCTCACAATGGAGACTGAAAAAAGCACATCCTATTTTAATGCAAATTCTTACTATTCAAGTTTGGAGACACTCTACAGCTAATTTGATTGATCAATTATTATTGTTACAGTAAACTGGGAGTTAATAGCATAATGCACCATGTCTCTCACTGGTCCTCAATGGAAGCTTTCGTCATGCATTTGCTTAGCCGCAGCAAGCATATGGAATGCGTACAGTGCTTTACATTTCAGTCTCAGGAAAGTATGTGCCTGCCACTCTGAGGTTCAGGAGAGCAGGGTTCACACCCTGAGCTTCCAAAGATGACTGGGGCTGGGAACACTGCGGTCATCACCCGCCCAGAGAAGGTTTTGAACCACCAGTGTTCCTCCACAGCCAAATGGGAAAGTAGTGGTGAGACACTGTGCCAGATTCAGCCCTCGGGTAACTCCATCGAATGCTGGGGATGAATATGGCCCATTGAGACATGTTCAAGACGGAGTTATGGCCAGTACTTTTAACCAGAGGGAGGTCACTACAACATGGATTTGTGGAGGCAGGTGGGGGAGGCAGGTACCAGTAAATAGTAAAACTGGGGGGAAGACATAGCATGGGACAATCTCTAAACATAAGGAGATCACTCCTGGAGCATTTCATTAAGGCATGTTCAACATTAGTTGGAGAAGCCAATGGGTGCTGCGACTTCCCCAGAGTTCTGGAAGCCATGCAACACAGCACCTCAAAAGAAGGGTGTTCCATAAGGCTGAGGAGCTCAAAAGTCCAACTGGCTGCCTTGTATGATGTTTTTATGGAGGAATTGCCGTAGCTGAACAGGCCAGGGGCTCTTTTTCTGACACTGGCCAATTCCTGACCACTGACCAAGTCTGTGAATCCAGTCATATGTGAAGCATAAGGATTGATAGGCCATGTTGTTTTATCTTAACTTGTGCAAATGTAGATGCTATTCTTATCATAAGTCTAATCCTTTGTTGAAAATTACTAAACTACTTGCCCTAATATTTTCCTGCAGCAGTGGGTTCCACAGGTTAAGTGGGCCTTATATAAACATCCTTTTAATTTTTTCCCCCTTCATAGTATCACCTTGTTCTTGGAAAGGAGAACTATGAGCACCTGCCCAGGTTTATCTCTGCCAGTCATTAATTTATATATCTCTGTCATATCTCCTGTTACTTTTCCCTTGCCAAGTTAAATTGTGGAGTCCTCATAACACTCCTATAGGATAGGTGTGCATCTTACACATGGCAGATTGAGGCATAGACAAGTATAGTGATTTACAAATCACTGGCAGAGATGAGATTAGAACTCAGACCTCCTGACTCCCAGCGTTTTGCTTTCACCACTACACCTAACTGCCTTCAGTGCCATAACAGTCGTAGAGCTGGGCAGGAGCTGGACTTTTGGTTTTGTAGGAATTTCCATAATTTTGAAATGTTTTCCATTCTGAAAGGGAGCAAAAACAAATATATATTTTTAAAATTTCCTTTGAAATGAAATTCTGAAAAAAAATTGGGTTGATTGAAATGTTTGCTTTTGATAAAAAACAAACATTTCATTCTGATTTTGACCTTTTTAAACTTTTTTAAAAGCATAGAAACAATGATGAACTTTGTTTCAACAAGTCTTTTTGAAATGAGACATTGAAATGCTCCATCCTGAAAATGCTGAAGCGAGACGTTACATTCTCAAAACGCTTCATTTCTTTTTGTACAAAATTTTGTAAAAATTGACACTTTTAAAAAAAACATTTTGATTTCAACAAAAATAATGTTTTTCACTGAACAAAGTATTTTGATGAAAAATTTCCACCCAGCTCTAGGTGACAGTTGCTATGTTATTCCACATCCCTTTCTCAATGCAACCTAACATCTTACTCACCACTAAGCAAACATCTTTGCTCTGCTTTCCAATAGTGATGCTTTATCGAGATACTCAAAGGTATTTAGACTCTCAACTTAGGACCTTAAATATCTTTGAGGACCTGGGCCTTAGATCTTTATCCCGAGGGGATACAACCAGTTCAAAAATTGTCAGTGTGGCTGAGTAGTTTGACTTGTTTTTTCTACAGAGCATTACATTGCAAGTTGTTTGTGCTGAATTAGCAATGGGCCTGAGTCAAACCCTATGAGCCAGCTCTCCTGAACTTTGGGGAAACTTCAGATCCAGACTGGCCGGTGACCTTGGTAGTCAGGGCTCTGCTGTAACTTTACAATCTGCATTGAATAAGGGGTGAGTAGCTGCCCCAGGGGAAGAGCAGGGAAAAATTGCCACTCCAAGTCACCATTCCCCATCTGCACGGGGAGATGTAAGTCACATTGAAGAAGAGAAAGGGCTGTGACAATCTAATCCTTAATGAGCTTAACCTAAACTCCTGATCTTCTGAACCTCCAGGAGGCTGAGATGTAGCCTTTGCTACTCAGGTGTGTGTTACTGAATTCCACTTTTCAGGGAGTTGCCCTATTCTCTAAGGACTCTCTGGAGTTTCTGGTCACCCTCCCTAGTAGTCCTGACTAACCTAAATCAAAATGCACATTTGTCATAAGAACTCCTTGTTCTTACATTTGTCCCAGTTTGGGGGATAGGTCTGCTTCTTGCTACGATACCCACTTCAGGCTCACGAAGCTCTTGGTGTCTGTATAGAGGTTAGAGTCTGCCATTCCATGGTATTCCTGTTGGAAACTTTGCTAGAGGATGACTCCTGCACAGGTTGGTGTGATGTTCACATCTTAACGCTGGCCTGAATGTCACTGATGTTTAGTTCGCTGCAAGATATCAAGTCAGGAGGAGACCTGCCTGATTCTAAAAGAATGAACCGTTCACCCCAAACCTGAGCCAAACTGTATTTTTGAGGCTTGAAATAGTGCCTAAGGGCCAGATTTTCAAAGGTATTTAGGTGCTTAAAGATGCAGATAGGTGACCAATGGGATTTTTCAAAAAGATTTTCAATGGGAGTTAGGTGTTTAACCTGTTTGTGGGGTTTTGAAGATCCCACTAGATGCCTATCTGCAGCTTTAAGCAGCTAAATACCTTTGAAAATCTGGCCCAAAATGTTTAAATACTATTTGAAAATGGGACTTAGTTTCCTAAGTCACTTAGGCCCTTTTGAAAATTTTACCCGGTGACTTTTCAGTAATAAACTTAACCTAACCCACCCACCAAATATGTGTATCATGGGATGTTGTGAAGGCCAGAAGTATAACTGGGTTCAAAAGAGAATTAGATAAGTTCATGGAGGATGGGTCCATTGATGGCTGTTAGCCAAGATGGTCAGGGATGTAATCCCATGCTCCCAGTGTCTCTAAACCTCTGACTGCCAGAAGCTGGGACTGGATGACAAGAGATGAATCACTTGTAACTGGCCTGTTCAGTTACTTCCCTCTGAAGCATCTGGCATTGGCCACTGTCAGAGACAGGATACTGGGCTAGATGGACCATAGGTGTGACCTGGTATGGCCATTCTTATGAGTTTAAGGCCTGAAGGGACCCCAGATCATCTAGAGGCCCAGGGGCACCTAGCTATGATCTCCTTTTCACACTCCTTAGTTAATGGGAATGGGACTCAAGCTCTTAACCAGGAGGTGATATGGGCCAGTTTGCTAGCAATCTGGGTTGCATTGGTGCTTCGGATCACTGATGTTTTGGAAGAAGTAAGGATTTTTTAACATATAAGGAACATTGACCAGTGACCATTTCATTTCTGGGAAATCCCTTTGGAGTGTTTAAAACCCTGAATTCTCCTTCAGCCTCAAAGCTTTTCCAATAGAACAAGCCCTGTTGGGTGAATTGGAATCCGGATGGGAGTGTCCTGCCAGCAGTGACAGCATTAGTCCCTTTTCTCAAGGGACAGAACCCCTTTGTCCCAGGTGCCGCAAGGACTCACCTCGAGTGAAGGCACCAGACATCACAAACAAGAACCCAAGACCCAACCTCTGTGAGGAGAGGGGAGAAACCATTACAAGCAGCAAGCAAGCAGGGAGGACACTTGAGCCACACCTCCTGGTTTGGCAGGACAACAAGAATAAAATCCGAGGGTCTGAATCTTCCCTGCTGAAGTCAGTGACAAAATAGCTATTGAGTCTAATGCAAGGATCAGGCCTCAAGTGATCAGTCTAGCACCACTCTCCTTTTCCATCATGCAGATTACTCCCTCATTCTCTGAAGTCATCCCCTCCTGCATAATCATGTATAGAGGCCCCAGTGGAGATTAGGGCCCCATCATGGCAAGCACTGTACATCCACATAGAAAGAGACGGTCTCTGTACCAGAGCGCTTACAGTCTAAATAGACAAGATCAAGGAAGGATTAATATCCCCATTTATTGGGAAACTGAGGCACAGAGAGGTTAAATGACTTGCCGTAGGTCATACAGGGAGTGTGGCAGAGCCAGGAATTGAACCCAGAATTGAGTGCCAGTCCAGTGCCTTTACAAGACTTTCCTTCCTCCTGCAAAAGTGGTAAGCGCCACAGAAGGGGAATGCTGATGCCCTGTGCTGTTCCTAAATGGAGCTCCCTTCTGTGCTTAGAAGCTTTAGAAAAGAAGGTGACTTTGCAGGATGATTTCTGATCTGTGTGCTGCACATGTATATCGCGGGGTTTGTTTGGATTGGGCAGGGAACACTCCCTCAGTACAGACACAGCAAGGATCTGATCATCTCTGCATCTCAATGGCAAAATCCAAATCGTGCTTTGAGGAGAAGTGTCTGCACCGCTGAGACACGGTCGGCCGATGGATGTCTTTGATAAGGCACCAGTAGTGTCATTTGCAGTGATAAAAGTTTGCTATCTTAACTAGTCGCTTCTGTTGGTTTTTATTTACTCAGGCATTTGAGTGCAGTTTTGGGAAATTCACTGAGACAACCTCAGATGAAACCTTTAGCAAGAGGAATGATAAATATTCAAATGAGATCTCAATGAATTTCTAATATCCGTGAATGCAGCCATATGGGATATTACAAGAAGCCAGCAGATAAGAATGCTTTTTGAATTCTTATGCTGGCATACAGTGGCGTTTGATGTTTGAGCAGATTTGGTTACATTTGTACCAATAAATACTAAACACAGGATGATATCATTTCATTTCCAGCCAGGGATACCCAGTACCAGAATATCTCACTCAAGCAAACCAAGTGTAATTTCAGAACTGTGAACTAAATGTAAAACAGGGACCGGGAATCTTTGTGGAGATGTAGACAACTTGTGTTGGTTGGGTTCAAAGTTGAAATATGTGCAAGAGCCGCTGTATATTTTTGACTTGTGAGACCCAGATGGTGGCTTTTTTAATAATTCAGAAGAAGTTATTAAATATATCAAGAAGAAGGTAGGAGAGCAACGCTGAAAGAGACCAGGACATGCATGAGGCTTGTTTTCTGGAGAGTTTAACTCAAGTCTGGGAGCTTATAGAGGGGGGATTTTCCAGACACTGCAAATACAAAGTGGATCGCTCATGCTCTGCTCTGAGTGTCCTGCAGACAAAGCTCCCAATCCTGCAAACTGCCGGGAGCTCCAGGCATTGAGGATAGCAAACAAACACACTATTGAGGGTTCTGCCCTCTTCTTAAAGGCACAGTTCCCATTTCTATTCAGGGCACATGGTTAACAATGCATCCACTAGCAAAATACAATGAGTACAAGTACCACAATAAAACAAATATTTAAAAAACATAAACATTCACTTCTGAATATTTTCAGATGGCAGTGATTCCAGGCTTGTCACATGTACAACGAGATGTTGGTCAGATGAATCTGTAACTTACAAATGTTTTACAGGTATCCTAGTAGAATATGCAATACTATTCCTAATTACTTATCAATGTGGAGGTAATCTAGGGACATTTTAAAGAAGTTAAGGGGCCCATATCTGAATTTAAATGTGCTATTGTTTCTATTGTAAATATGTTAGTCTATTTTAATGTTTCTGCTACAGCTCCTTGTAATGTTTTCATCTGAGTTCCCAGCATATATGGCTGTTGTGTTATATTTCAGTATAAGTAGGTTTTTATCTGATGCATTTTATGTATTGAGAAAATAAACATTTTAAACAAAGTACATGTGTGTGTGTGTGTGTGTATTTGTGTTGGTTTTGATACATCTTGGTATTCTGGGGGCGATTCAAGCAGATTTGTTTCCTTTACAAATGGGTTCAACCTTTTCTGTGGTGCTGCCCTGAATTTAGTGGTCTCTTTTTGTTTGTTTGTTTAGATTAAAGAACAATACAAATGCCCATTGGATAAACTCCAGGCACTTTAACAATTAGTTAGATTAACGATGGTAAATAGTAACCATCTCACGGCAAAAAATAATTGTAGACAAATTGTACTGGGAGGGCTTGAGCTCTGTGTTGAGAGCCTGGGGCTAAGCCAGTCTCGATTGGAGGATGGGCCCCACCTGAGAGGAATCAGGTGATTTCTGTATAAAAGGAGCTGCAGCTCTCCTGTGTCTGTAAAAACTGCAGGAAGCAAGAAGGTTCTCGCAGGGCCCTAAGTTAGCAGGGGAAAATTCAGTGCAGGCAAGGAAGCTTCATGGAAGAGAAGGAGGAAGAAAAGCTCTCCTAACAGCGAGGGCTAGGAGAGACCCTGACTAACTGGGGAAAGATCTGGCAGACATTTGGGGGAATTTGAGAAGAGAGGCAGGAAGTAGCCCAAGGAAAACTGCAGCAAACGTAAAGGAGCAAATCTAGCTGTTCAGTACAGGAGCCGGGGCCAGAACCCAGAGTTGAGGGTGGGACTTGGGGTTCCCCTACTGGCCCCAAGAAAGGGGGTGTACAAGCCCATTGCAAGGGTTATTGAGCCCTGCACAGGTGCAGTAGGTTGAACTGAGGACTGGCTGAGGAAGAGTCCCAGAGAGGGCAGAAGGATTTTTGTTTCTGTTGAAGACATTTTTGGACTTTTAGTTTGGGACAGTTGGGACCCTGGAAGGGGTGGACTAAAGAAGGTGACCCAGCCAGAGAGCCAGGTTACCATCTAGGCTGACCAGATAGCAAGAGTGAAAAATCCGGACAGGGGTGGTGGGTAATAGGCACCTATATAAGCAAAAGCCCCATATATCGGGACTATCCCCATAAAATCGGGATGTCTGGTCACCCTATTACCATCTGGTCCCTCATGGTCTCTCCTCCTTGTGTGCTCCCACACAGTCCCTCCTCATTTTGCTCATTGTGTGCTCTCTTGTGATCCATCTTTCTCCTCCTCGCATCCTCCCTCATGGTTCCTCCTCATTCATTGCCTTGTGGTTCCTCCTCATTGTGCTCCCTCGTGGATTGTCATCCTCCTGCTCCTCACCTGCTCCCTGTAATTCATCCTTATCCTTTTCTCACACTTCTTTATGGTTCCTCCTCCTCTCATGCTCCCTTATGGTCATTTCTCCCACCACACTTTTCTTGCCCTCTTCTCCCCCTCATCGCAGTCCCTGCAGACTCCAGTCCGGTTCTGACCCTGGCTTCCCCAGCCTGTCCTGGATCTGCTGCTCTCTGGAGCCTGAGTGTGGTGGGATTTCTAGGCAACCACTGGGCCTCAGCTGCTGGAATCACAGCATGGTTGTATTGTCTCCTGTGATGAGGTGCAGGGACAAGGAGGATAACCAGAGAAGCAAAGAAATTATCAAGGGCAGGATCCAATGGCCAGGCCCCTGCCCGCAGACCACTATACTCCAAACAAGAAACTGTAACCGCCAATGAGTCTGGGCCAAATACTACACCACGAGAGAGATCAATGGACCCCTGTCCGGTGCTGGTAGACTCTTGGGCACAGGTTTTCACTGCACGCTCAGTATTGTGGATAAGAGCCACCCAGGGAGCCTGAAGAACGTTGAGACCTTTTGGTGGTGTAGTCCCAGGTTCCAGACCAAACCAAACTCATCTCAAGATCATGGGAATATGACAAACCACTATGGCTTGGGACACCCTCCGTCTAGCCTGTGACTTCCTGTATCATCAAGGAGAGACAGTTTGCCATGACACCTGTGGGGGTGAAACGAAGGTATACAAGGTCGCCATGGAGACGAATGTGACTCTATCCCTGGGGAGTGAGATGGTTGTTCCTGGAGAGGTGAAAGGGAACCTGACAGAAGGGCTGAAAAGGCACGATGGAACCCCCACCATTAGGTCAACATGAATTCCTGGTGGCCTGGATCATAGGCAAAAGTATGAGAGGCTGTGTTGCAATGAGAGGTGGCATTATGACCCCCAAGTCATGTACCAGGGAATGGGGTTTGGTATCTGGCACCTGAAGGTGATTGTGTATCCACAGGCAGTGTTCCAAGTACTGGCAGTTCAGCAAGGTGCTGGGAAAAGAGGGAGTCACTGAGACAGACTGAACCCGGGAGTGAAGCAAGTGCTGGAGAAGCTACGCCAAGCCAATTTAAAGGTGAAATCAGTAAAATGCATTTTTTTTCTGTAATCAAGTAAATGACCTGGGGCATGTCTGTGATCTCAGAAGATGTGTAGTGGGGAGGGGGCTGATGGGAGTTCTAGTCGCCTGCTTAGTAGATCCATCACACAAATGTGGGTTGAGAGGCATGGACTTTGAGAGAAACAACTTAAGATTCTTCCTTTTATGTTTCTATTCTTTTCTGTGCTTGCAGAGAGAGAAAACCAGCCCAGCCAAAGTCCCATTCTTGGGTTAATGCTCCTATCCCATTTATGAAGAGATTTCAGTTGCTGTTAACTTCTGAAAAGGAAAATTGGGGCTACGTTGGGTACAAGCAGCTGCCCACAGCAGTGAGGCTCAGGGCCCAAGTCTACAGACTCGGACTCGTGCTATGGTGCTAAAAAGCGCTGTGATTGGAGCTCAGATTGGAGCTCGGGCTCTATAGCCTAGGGAGGTGGGTAGCTGGAACCCATAGAATGAGACTCGCTGCTACTTTGCAGTGTAGACGCATCTGTTGTGGCTTGGAGTTAAAGTTAAAAAAGCGACTTGGGAGTCTTAATCCTATTTTAAAAAATGATCTAAACATGGAGGGCCAGATTTTCAAAGGTTTTTAGATACCTGAAGCAGCAGATAGGCACCCAGTGGCATTTTCAAATTGACTGCAATGGGAGTTAGCTGCCTAACCTGCTTAAGTGGAATCCCACTAGGTGCCTCACTG
The DNA here is from genome assembly GCF_015237465.2 of Chelonia mydas. Taxonomy (NCBI): domain Eukaryota; kingdom Metazoa; phylum Chordata; order Testudines; family Cheloniidae; genus Chelonia; species Chelonia mydas. The sequence goes on from NC_057851.1 coordinate 197,604,965, forward strand.
CATCTTAAGGAACTGAAGTACTTTGAAAATCTGGCCTTTCGGAGCCTATATCTCATTGAAAGTCAATGGGACTTTGTCTCAGGCAACTAGGACCCTCTTTTGAAAATGGGACTTAGGCGCTTTGGAAAATGCCACCCTAGTACTACATGATTGCCCAAGGGAGTCAGAACTCAATTTACTCCCTTGGCCTGTGTCTTTGATCCAGGCATGTGATGGTGTTTTTATTATTTGCATTGCAGCAGCACCCAGAGTCCCCAGCCAGGAATGGGGCTCTGTTATGATGCGGCTCGGTGCATGCATCTGGTGAGATGCAGTCCCTGCCTTGGAGAGCGGGCAATCTATTTAGACAAGACAGGGTGGGATGGGAAACAGAGACATGAAGATGGGAAGGGACATGCCTAAGGTCACAGAACAGGTCTCCTGAGTCCCTGTCCTGTGCTCTACTCACTGGATCATACTGTGCTGCATGCTTTTCACCCCACCTCCCATCCCCCATCTGGAGCAGGTAGCCAGGGACTGGGCAGAACCTTGGTTCCATCCCCATCACTGACCAGGGCAGCTGGGGTGGAATGGGGCATGTCATCATAGAATCATAGAAGATTAGGGTGGGAAGAGACCTCATGAGGTCATCTAGTCCAACCCCCTGCTCAAAGCAGGACCAACCCCAACTAAATCATCCCAGCCAGGGCTTTGTCAAGCCGGGCCTTAAAAACCTCTAAGGAAGGAGATTCCACCACCTCCCTAGGGAACCCATTCCAGTGCTTCACCACCCTCCTGGTGAAATACTTTTTCCTAATATCCAACCTAGACCTCCCTCACTGCAACTTGAAGCCAGTGCTCCTTGTTCTGTTATCTGCCACCACTGAGAACAGCCCAGCTCCATCCTCTTTGGAACACTCGTTCAGGTAGTTGAAGGCTGCTATCAAATCCCCCCCTCACTCTTCTCTTCTGCAGACTTCTGCATTTACGGCTGGTGCAGGCCAACAGTAAATGAGTCCCTCGTTGCTCATGGCCAGTATTAAAGACACTACCCAGCCCTTTGATAGCGGGAGTTCTGAACCTAAGGGTTTCATTCTACCCGTGGGAGCAATGCTTGGGTGATGCCAGAGCTGAGCCCCACTCATTCAACACTGCCTCCTTTGACGAGAGATCAGACTCAGTGCAAATGAGCTTTCCCACCCCACCCTCCCCTCCATTTTCGCCAGTGAATTCCAACACTGGAAGAGAGAGGCAAATTTCTGATAAGGAAGATGTCATTTTTACACACACACACACACACACACACACACACACACACACACACACACTCTCTCTCTCTCTCTCTCTCTCTCCCCCCCCCCCCCCCCAAGCATCTGACTTGGCTAATCATAACAAACATCTGTCAACTACTAAAAATAACCGCTTTGTACCATTTTGCAAAGCATAATATTTATATAGCTCAGCAGTATAATTAAAGTAATGTTTAGTTAACACTTGAAAACAGCTGGAAACTCACCAAAGCACATTGCAAGATTTATAGCCCATATTAATAGCCTGCTTGTTAGGAAGCGTTGGGGAATTTTGCAGACTTTCAATAGACACTGAGATGTAGAGCCTGATCCTCAATGGATGTAAAGTCAATGGAGCTTCACTGATTTACACCAGCTGAGGATCTGGTCTGTGGATTAGTATGTAACACTGGCTTCTCACCATGCTTAATAAAGATCCATTTCCTGCAAGTCTGCATGCTGCATTTCATATTACTAACAAAACACAGAGGAGCTCATGTAAATTCAGGCCCCTGTACAACAGTGACTCTAGGACAGAAACTGCCCTGAAAGTAGGATTGCCAACTCTGACTGAAGCTATTCCGGGAGATCCCCCCAACATGACATAACGTCATTTTCTTAAAATATCCTATTAAAATCTCCCGCATTGCTTTCAGTAGTCACCGGGAGATTGATGCTGAATATTCTGGGAGACTCCAGGCCGAACCGGAAGGGTTGGCAAACCTGCCTGAAAGCCTTCTGTAGGATGGCCTTTATCTCTGGTGGGTGCTTCAAGAACTGTGGGTGGAGAGCTGGATTCCCCCACCCTGTCACTGGAAGAAGGAGTAAACTGCAAGTGTAAACCCACAATGATTCCACTCCACTCTGTGGGAATGGCCCATGTAGGGGACTATGGGTCTCTAAATGTTGATGAGATATTGGCAGGAGCCCATAAGCAAAAAGCTGTGTCCTCATTCCTGTATTGGTCTCTTCCACCTGTCCTAGCCTAGGAGTGAATAAAACTAATTAATTTCCATCTGAATGATCTCTCAATGTCTTTGAGCTTAAAATGCTCACAAGATGTGCCCTGGAAGAAGTGTTTGTACTGTGATTTAGGGAGGATTATTTAATTAGTTTAATTTTGGATTAAAAATAATCAGATGGAAAGATGCAATAGCAATGTAATGGGTATATTGGCCCTTTTAGAGTAGAGGGCCCAGAAGACCCCATACTAGGGAGCCGCAATGAAAAAAGACTCAGGAAATAGCTTGGTAGAGGAAAAGAGGAAATAGTGCCAGGGAATTAGGAATTGGATGGGGAGGAGGAACCCCAGGACACTGTTCCTTTAAGGGCCTGGGATCAGGAGCTCTCTTGGTAGGGTGTGGCAGACACCCCTCTCTTCCAGCCAATCAGGAGGAGCTGTCTGGAGGAGGGCAGTATATAGACTGCCTTCTCCCTCAGGGAAGAGGGTAGCAAAAGAAGGAAGCTTGGGGTCAGAAGCCTAAACTCCAAAGAGAGAGCAACGAGAAGTAGCCCTGTGAAGATCTGGCTGTAGCAGGAGAAGTGCATGGTGTGGATGACTGAAGAACTAAAGATAAGTAGGAACCTTTGGCTGGCAGTGATGGACTTTATTGGTGGGACTGTTTGAAGTCATTAAACCAGCCCCAAGTGGAGGGTGGAAGGACTAATCAGAAAGGCTGGTGGGGGGTGTCTACAAGGGGCCCCAAAAGGGGGGAATGGAGAGAGGCTGCTGCAAAGAGAATCCGGCCAGGAGGGGCTGCTCAGGAAGTGGCAGCCCTGTTACAAGCAGTTTTACTTCTTTGTCAGGTGAAATGGTTTTTAGTTGTGGAATTGAAAGGAGGAGGTATTTGAGACATTTATCGTTTTGTGGTGGAAAGCGATCCTGGCAATATGGCAACGTGCTTCTCGCTCGAATGAGCTGGTACTCCTCATTCTCAACGGCATGTTTCCTCATGTTGTTCTGCTCTGGGTCTGGACACTTTTTTTTTTAATGGTAATTACAGCAGTCGGAGCTCAAGTGCTGGTAGAAGCTCAGTAGGCAAAGGCTTGGACTTGCATGGGGCTGACAGTGTAGAGGGTCGGAGGCACTGGCCTTGTGATTGACCAGCGACACCAGCTCAGCAGCAAACCATCCAGGTGAGAGGATGACGGTTGGCCACGTGGGGACATTTTTAAACATACTTTTTTTTTTTAGGGTTGATGTGTCCCACAGTGGTGGGAGTGGTGTCCCACTCTTGCATGTGTACGCACACACATAAATTGTGTTCACTCTTTAATTGTCTATTTTTAACTGATCTGTTAAAAATCTCTTAACATCTCTCCTCCTTGCTGTCTCATTTCCAGTTCCTACTGGAGCGATGCTGCTCAAGGAACTGAAAGTGCAGTTTAGTTGGTTGTTTAATGTGGCTACGTTTCCACTTGGCTTCTCAGCAGCGGCCAGCCCAGTGGGTGACAGCAGGGGTCTCATGGCAACCTAGTGTTGTCATTAGTGGATCATCATGGTGTACAAACTACAACGGTGCTCCATGATTCACTAATGACAACGGGCTGACACTGGGCTGGCAGGTGTTAGGCTGTACTTGGGCACAGGCCTCCAGCAGATCCCTGGTATCCATGGCAACCGAGTTCTGAGCCCTTGACCAGTTATGTGGGGATGCCAATCCCTGCCCCCAAAGGAAATTCTTGGAGGGCAAACTCATGAGGCCAGGTTCTGCACTGGGCTTCACACAAGCCTCAGTAAAGGTGGCACAGCCCAGACAGGGGGGATGGCAAAGGTGGCTTCATGCAATGTTTGTACCTCCCTGTCTCAGGGCTGCTCTGAGAACCATGCTGCCTATCGGCTGGTCTGCAAAGTGCTCTAGCCACTCCCCTTTCTGCCTCCAACACCCCCTCCTGCCCCTTGTATGCCTCTTCATTGCGGGCTACAAGGAGGGGCAGGACTCTGGTCACAGTACTTTAGCCTTACTCTACCCCTGTGGAAATTCCTCTGGGGCTGCCAGAGCAACGTATAGGGGCCGTCACGGGGATCAATATCTGGGCCATAGAATTTCCAGTCCCCCATGTGGAATTAACCTGCAGAGGCACCAATTTAGCCTTTCCTCTTTTGCATCCAGTTTAGCCTCTTGAACCGGGCAGAGCAACAGAGGGATTTGCTGTGACTCTTTGTCGGTATCACATTAACTGTGTACCGAAATGGCAATGCCTCTTGGCTTTCATCTGCTAGTTCAGACTCCATCACCATACACACCCATGCATATACCTGTTTGTGGAAGGGTAAATAACCAGTTAGTGGAACAGTGTAGCTGGAGATGTGGTGGAGAATCCACTACTCGAAATATTTACTTGAGGACTGGATTTCTTTCTAAAAGGCTGGCTCTAATTCCCACGCAAGCCATGGGCTTGATGCAGGAATCACTGCATGAAGTTCTCTAGCCTGTGGTCTACAGGAGGTCAGAAGAGACGGTGACAATGGCCCCTTCTGGCTTTGGAATCTATCAAACAATGTGCTTATAGAAAATAATTTTCTGCCTTGATAAGATGCTGTATTGACATCAGTGGAGACCAAGGGTCAGATGCTCGGCTCTGCTAAATCAGTGGAGCTGTATTGATTTATATGAGCTGAAGATCTGGCCCAATGTCTGCAATGGCATATTGCCCCTTCCTTCAGTAAAGCCACTGGAAGGGATTAAGGGCAAGGAAAGTTCCAAATTGTTCCATGGGATTTTGCCCTCTAGGGAAAGAGTAATAGGGGTCCATTTCCCAACCCCCATGGATCCTGGGGGATCTGCATGACATAGGAGCTTAGAGGCAGTCTGCCCACACCCACTTTGCTCTTGCCACACTCTCTTTTCCATTCCAAACTGGTAGCAATGAAGGCGTTTGGCTTTGCAGGCTCTAGGCCAGTGGAGGGCTATGGTTACAGTAAGATGATTCTCTTGGGGCTGGTTAGACAGAATCTTTGGTCAGATATCACTAGCGGTGTGGTGCAAAGTGGCTGCAGGCCACCAAGGATCTGGCTCCATAGATCTACTATAGACCCCTGCTAAATGACTGAAATTCCAGGGGGCGGATTACTTGAGCAGACCCAAGGCATTGCCATAATATAATCCCAACCATCAGGAAATTGCAGTTCCTGGTTGATGAACACCCCAGATGCTGGGCCTGATAACTCTATTGCCTTGTACGTTATGTTATCATTCACACCTGCTCTGTGTGTGTGTGTGTGCTTCTTCACACATTGCAAAGAAGTGTAAGCACTGGGGGTTGGTAATACTGCTCAAGTTAAGCACATGCTTAATAATAAGGTCCCAAAGCGCTTTACAAAGGAGGTCAGTATCATTATTACAGCAAGGCAAAAAACTGCAAAATGCAGATTTGGAAACATGAAAGCAACATCATTTGTGAAACATTTTGATGAATTGTTCATGGGGGAGGGATCCCAAGATTCTGAAAGAGTCTAAATGACACTTTTGAAATGAGATTTTTTTTTGTTTGTTTGAAATTTCCTTCATATTTAAATGTTGTTTAAAATTAAAAACCTAAGAAAACCTCTCAATCTAACAAAAACATTTTGGTTTTCCAAAATGAAAAGCTTTTTTTTTTTTTGTTTGACTCTAAATTAATTCCCCCCGCCCCTCAGAAATTACCAGGGAACCAAAAAAACCCACTTGTTGCCCAGCTCCCATAAGAACAGCCATACTGCGTCAGACCAAAGGTCCACCTAGCCCAGTATCCTGTCTTCCGACAGTGGCCAATGCCAGGTGCCCCAGAGGGAATGAACAGAACAGGTAATCATCAAGTGATCCATCCCCTGTCACCCATTCTTAGCTTCTGGCAAACAGAGGCTAGGGACACCATCCCTGCCCATCTGGATAATAGCTATTGATGGACCTATCCTCCATGGATTTATCTAGTTCTTTTTTGAAACCCATTATAATCTTTGCCTTTACAACATCCTCTGGCAAGGAGTTCCACAGGTTGACTGTGCATTGTGTGAAAATATACTTCCTTTGGTTTGTTTTAAACCTGCTGCCTATTAATTTCATTTGCTGGCTCCTAATTCTTGTGTTATGAGAAGGAGTAAATAACACTTCCTTATTTACTTTCTCCACAACAGTCATGATTTTATAGACCTCTATCATATTCCTCCTTAGTCATCTCTTTTCCAAGCTGAAAAGTCCCACTCTTATTAATCTCTCCTCATATGGCAGCCATTCCATACCCCTAATCATTTTTGTTGTCCTTTTCTGAAACTTTTCCAAGTCCAATATACCTTTTTTGAGATGGGGTGACCATATCTGCACACAGTATTCAAGATGTGGGCGTACCATGGATTTATATAGAGGAAATATGATATTTTCTGTCTTATTATCTATCCCTTTCTTAGTGATTCCTAACATTCTGTTTGCTTTTTGACTGCGGCTGCACATTGAGTGGATGTTTTCAGAGAACTATCCACAATGACTCCAAGATTTCTTTCTTGAGTGGTAACAGCTAATTTAGACCTCATCATTTTATATGTATAGTTGGGATTATGTTTTCCAATGTGCATTACTTTGCATTTATTAACACTGAATTTCATCTGCCATTTTGTTGCCCAGTCACTCAGTTTCGTGAGATCCTTTTGTAACTTTTCGCAGTCTGCCTGGGACTTAACTATCTTGAGTAGTTTTGTATCATCTGCAAATTTTGCCACCTCATTGTTTACCCCTTTTCCCAGATCATTTATGAATATGTTGAATAGGACTGGGCCCAGTACAGACCCCTGGGGGACTCCACTATTTACCCCTCTCCATTCTGAAAACTGACCATTTATTCCTACTCTTTGTTTCCTATCTTTTAACCAGTTACCAATCCATGAAAGAACCTTCCCTTTTATCCTATGACTGCTTACTTTGCTAAAGAGCCTTTGGTGAGGGACCTTGTCAAAGGCTTTCTGAAAATCTAAATACACTATATCCACTGGATCCCCCTTGTCCACATGGTTGTTGACCCCTCAAAGAATTCAAGTAGATTGGTGAGGCATGATTTCTCTTTACAAAAACCATGTTCACCATTCCCGAACAAATTATGTTCATCTATGCGTCTGACAATTTTGTTCTTTACTATAGTTTCAACCAGTTTGCCCGGCACTGAAGTCAGGCTTAATGGTCTGTAATTGCTGGGGTCACCTCTGGAGCCCTTTTTAAAAATTGGTGTCACATTAGCTATCCTCTGGCCATTTGGTACAGAAACTGATTTAAATGATAGGTTACAGACTACAGTTAGTACCCCTGCAATTTCATATTTGAGTTCCTTCAGAACTCTTGGGTGAATACCATCTGGTCCTGGTGACTTATTACTGTTTAGTTTATCAGTTTGTTCCCAAACCTCCTCTAATGACACCTCAATCATGGACAGTTCTTCAGATTTGTCACCTAAAAAGAATGGCTCAGGTTTGAGAAGGTGTACTAGTGGCACCTTAGAGACTAACCAATTTATCTGAGCATAAGCTTTCGTGAGCTACAGCTCACTTCATCGGAGAAGTGAGCTGTAGCTCACAAAAGCTTATGCTCAAATCAATTGGTTAGTCTCCAAGATGCCACTAGTACTCCTTTTCTTTTTGAGAATACAGACTAACACTGCTGCTACTCTGAAACCTGTCAGGTTTGAGAATCTGCCTCACATCCTCAGCCATGAAAACCGATGCAAAGAATTCATTTAGTTTCTCCGCAATGGCCTTATCGTCCTTGAATGCTCCTTTAGCATCTGGATTGTCCAGTGGCCTCACTGGTTGTTTAGCAGGCTTCCTGCTTCTGATGTACTTAAAATTTTTTTTGCATTACTTTTTCAGTCTTTGGCTAGCTGTTCTTCACATTCTTTTTTGGCCTTCCTAATTATATTTTTACACTTCATTTGCCAGAGTTTATGCTCCTTTCTATTTTCCTCACTAGGATTTAACTTCTACTTTTTAAAGGATGCCTTTTTGCCTCTCACTGCTTCTTTTACTTTGTTTAGTCACGGTGGCTCTTTTTTGGTTCTCTTACTATGTTTTTTAATTTGGGGTATACATTTAAGTTGAGTCTCTATTATGGTGTCTTTAAAAAGTTTCCATGCGGCTTGCAGGGATTTCACTTTTGGTGCTCCTTTTAATTTTTGTTTAACTAATCTCCTCATTTTTGTGTAGTTCTCCTTTCTGAAATTAAATGCTACAGTGCTGGGCTGCTGGGGTGTTTTCCCTGCCACAGGGATGTTAAATTTAATTATATTAGAGTCATTATTATCAAGCAGTCCAGCTATATTCACCTCTTGGACCTGATCTTGTGCTTCACTTAGGACTAAATCAAGAATTGCCTCTCCTCTTGTGGGTTCCAGGACTAGCTGCTCCAAGAAGCAGTCATTTAAGTTGTCAAGAAATTTTATCTCTGCCTCCCTTCCTGAGGTGATGTCTACCCAGTCAATATGGGATAGTTGAAATCCCCCATTATTAGTGAGTTTTTTATTTTAATAGCCCCTCTAATCTCCCTGAGCATTTCACAGATAGGGAAATTTTATAGGGATTGTCTTCAGCACATGCTTGAATACTTTGCTGAATTGGAACATTAGAGAACAAACATTGCAGAGTAGCATTCATTGAGAAGTTGTGTGTGCTGGGTAAATCATTTTTTGAAATGCACTTACTGTGAAGGGGGAGGGGAAAATATGTGGCTCTCAAACCAGTGGTATATTCCAGTCCTATTGATTAGCCATTTGTCTCAGCCAGTGGTATTGGTGTGTGTATAGATCTGTTTGTGTGGGAGGAATTGTAATTGGGACAGCTAGAGCCCTACCAAGAGCTGGGGATTTTGTTTTGATGGGAAGCAGGCCTTCCCCCAGTCCACACGTGTGTGATTAAACCAGTTACGCAGGGAACACAAGGGAGCCATTTACTCATTTACAAAGTTAAATATATTGTAGCTAAATATTGTAAATTGCCTGGCATGTTTGTATAAGTGAGGTAGGGGATGTCGGGTTCAGTAAATCAGTTCCATGGTAGATCTGGCGGGGCTGTGGGCCTCTTAATTCTGTTTCTCACATTCTCCTCGGTTTCATATTGGATTTCTTGACCTGCTACAGCCACCTTTGTGCTTTCTCCCATGCTGCCCCCTGCGTGTGGGACAGCCTTCATGAATGGATTGACAGGGCCAACAGACTCTCCTCCATCAAATCCCTCCGCAGGACTCACTTCTACTATAATGCCTGCAAGAAATGAGCCACATGAGTCTTTCTATTAATGAGCAGGTCCTATGGAGAGATTTGCTGTAGCAAGAATGGATAGTGGTACAATGCAAAGCACTGACCCCATGTGGGACTTTCATTCTGCTTCACTATAAAGCTGTTTTCTTGGAATCCCAGCTCACTATTATTAATTTGTATTATGGTATTATTTAGAGACCCCAACTGAGATCAGGGCCCCACTGCGCCAGGGGCTGTACAAACATGTAGCAGTACTGCCATCCCCAAGGATTCAGAAATAATGAGTTTGACTAAAAATAATTATGATTTAAAAAAAAAATCTGGGGTTTTTTATTTGCCTTTTGGTATTTGACCCCTGAGGTTACTCTTGCTTCTCGTTTTCCGTGGTTGCTATGTAACCACGAGGGCATATTTTTAAAATGAAAGTTGAAATTCCCAAATCCTCTCTTGACTCCAGCAACTGTAATTTTTAAAAAAGAAAAACACGAAATATGGCCAGACTCACAACCAAATCACAAAGAGTTGGTGACACTGAGACAGCAAAAGACCTGCAGAGTTTGCCATCACCCTAGAGAAGTAATGGGAAGGGAAACCAAGGCAGAGAAAGGTGAAGTAAATTGTCCAGGGTTGGACAGAGACTAGAGGGAGAGCCAGGATTAGAATGCTTATCTCCTTACGTCTAGTACAGGGCTGGCCAACCTGAGCCTGAGAAGGAGCCAGAATTTACCAATGTGCATTGGCAAAGAGCCACAGTAATACATCATCAGCTCCCCCATCCCGTTCCCCATCCCTCCCCACATCTCTGGATCAGCTGTTTCGTGGCGTGCAGGAGGCTCGGGGGGTAGAGGAGTGAGGGCACTGCAGGCTCAGGGAAGGGGGTGGAGTGGGGGAAGGACCTGTGGCAGAGCCAGGGGTTGAGCAATGAGCACCGCACCCCCCCCCCCCGGCACATTGGGAAGTTGGCGCCTGCAGCTCCAGCCCCGGAGTCGGTGCCTATCCAAGGAGCTGCATATTAACTTCTGAAGAGCCACATGGCCATCCCAGTCTAGTACAATGGCCTCCCTAGTGGGCCACACTGTCTCCCACTAACAAGCTATTAATATGCCTTTACTTGATTCTCTGTCTCTCCCCTGCTGTCATTTTTTTTTTTAAATACAAAATATACTGCAGTAGCTGTTCTCAAGAAGTTGCTTTCTATCCAGCTAAAAAGAAGTCCCTCTAGTTCACCAACGCAAACCTATGGCCAATGCTGAAATATACATTTAAAAACCCGGAGCAGTAAAATTGAATAACAATAGCACAGCTCAGCAGGCAACTGAATTACTATGTTAAAAACTCTCTCCAAACAAAGCAGTGAAAGCTACAGATGTGTTGTCACTTAATCGTGAAATGATCATGTATAAAATTGGCTCTTTAGAAGGAGCACTGAGCATATGCTACCTTCATTCTTCATTCCTTCAGTTGTTTTATACATGGCCTGTTGGTGTATACGCTTGCATGTGAATTTGGATTGAAGGGATGAATGTTGTCACTATGTGGGAACATGGCAGAGACATAATTATCTGCATCATTTCCCTTTGTCTGGGAAACAGCTTTTGGGGCAGGAAAGCAAGTCCCTTGTTCTCACCCTGCTTCATCAAAAAGGGATCTTAAGGCAGCAACCTTTGCAAATCTGGGGCCCTGAATCAGCACTGATTCTTTACTCTCTTTGGCAAAGCACTTAAGCACACGTGATGAGGCAGAAAGGCCCCACACCAGCGGAGAAGGGCTTAAGGAGAGCCTATGGGCCCAGCTGGACCCGCCCTGCTATACCAGCAGCCAATGACAAGCCTGGAGGGGGAATAAAAGAGAGCCTGGCTCACTTTAGGGCTGACTGGCAAGAAAGGAGAATGGAGCTCAGCCTGAAGGAGGCTTTGCTTGCCTAGAGGTGGGCCTGCTAGCTACAGCAGCCAGTGGGGAGTAACAGTTAGACTCCCCAAGGAGCAAGTGCGACACAAATCGGAGACTGTTTGGGAATCAAGCCCAAAGGAAAGGGCATGAATATCCCCCACCTCCCCTCCGAAGACTGGGTGGATGGCTCAGTATTGAGCTAGGTTTCCTTTTTGTTAAATGTTTTGGGGCTGAGTCCATCAACTTCCCCACAGAAGGAGATCAGACAATATGCTGGTGGACCAGAGCCTGCCTCAGTGGACTCCAGAGATAGAGACCCCCAACCCTGAGGAGATGTATGACCACATCTGGGCACTCAGAAAATCCACAGGGGGGCGCTGCTCTAGCTGAACCTTCACAATGTGCTTAACTTCAATGAGGCTTAACTAAATACTTTCCTAAGAGGGTTGGTGCTGCTGAATCGGGGCCCCAGGCTTGAAAACGGATCTTGGGCCTAAAGATCACTTCTTGATGGAGTGGGGTGAGAACAAGGCATTTTGTTCTCCTATGCCAAAGCTGTTTCCCAGACAAAGGTAGAGATGCAGATAATTATGCCTCTTTGCTCAACTGGGTCTTGGGTGTTTAAAGTTAGACTCCCAAGTCAGCTGCAGTTAGCAGGGATCACCATCTTTGGAAACCAGACGCTTGGGCCCAGAGTCACAAAGATATCTAGGCACCTAACTTCCTACTGAGGCGCTAGGCCTTAGGTGCCTAAATATGGACTTGGAATCTAAATTTAGGTACCCAGGTTTGAAAACTTTGGCCACAGTGATCACTGTGTTTTGAGAAGTTCCTTTGGGTAAATCATCGTTTTGACTGGTCGTGCAAATTGCATGTCAGAATTGCTGGCTCTGATTGGTAATTAAAAATCAGTTCTAGTTAGGTAACCATTCACCTGTCAGATGTTCTGGAGAAATTCATTGATTTTTTTTTTTTTTTTTTTGAGGCCAGAAGGGACCATTATGATTTTCTGTATAACACAGGCCAGAGAATCTCTCCCCATAATTCCTGCACCAAGCCAATAACTTGTGGTTGAGCTCAGTCAGATCTCTTAGAAAGACAGCCAGTCTTGATTTAAAGACTTCAAGTGAATCCACCATGTTCCTCGGTAAGTGGTTCCAGTTGTCAGTTAGCCTAATCTTTGGAAATGTGCAACTCATTTCTAGTCTGAATTGTCTAGCTTCAGCTTGCAGCCATCAGATCTTGTTCTGCCTAAATCTGCTACATTAGAGCTCTTTCTCAGAAATCTTCTCCCCATGTATGAAGTCTCCCCCCCCGTCCCCCCCTTTTTCACTGTCTTGTTCCAGGGAATCAAACACACACAAACAAAAAGCTCTTTGTGAGGGCTAGATTCATGTATTTACTTGCTTCCCCGCCTTCTCCTGACTTTTGCTTGATAGATGGCTGTTCGACTTTTTGGGTGCCACAAAGAAAAAGCAAGGGAATAAAACTGAAGGAGAAAAAAATAGGGGAAAGAAACCCTGGTCATTAGATTTCTTTGAAGGAAAAGTCTCCTATGCAAAGCAGGCTTTTCTTTCTGTTAAAATCTAATAGATATGAGAAGTAAAATAGACATGCCTGGAGGTCAGTGGCAGGTCAGCTCCAACTCCCTTAGGTTCCTTTGGAAATTCCAGTCTAATTTAAACAAGTCACTTATCCAAGTAGATTGATGTATTGGAGGATGGCATGTTTGACATTATCACAGAAGGATGAACACAATTCAATACCTGACTAACCTGCAGAGCTGTACCTGGGGAAAGGCTGAATTACCTATGTTGCATGTGAAGATAGATCAGAAGTGTCCAGTGAACCAATGGATAGGGAAGCCCTGTGAGCCGCTAGGTTATCCAATCAGATACAGCATGCCCACTGGATTTTTAAAAAACAAATAAGTGGCTGGCTATATGCTTAGCAGATCTCTGTCTAAGCATCTTGGTTGCTCAGAGAGCATGAAGGTCCCTGGAGTGTGTAAATATGAGAAGTCCTTATGTAAGAACTGGAACTGATGTGCACAGTGACTCACTCGGCTTAGCATGGTAACATATTGGGTAGCGCATCCACCAAGGAGGTTCTCATTGTGAAGTTGCATAAGGGTATCCTTGACTGGCTCCGTGGTGCAGGTGAGCCCCCCAGTTGGTGTCAGCTGGCCAGGGTGGAAAGGTGACAAAACAGTTCTTGGTACAGGGCAAGCACTGGAGCACTCACATTCTGGAAGGCTGAAATTCCTTTCCGCTTGAGGTCAGAACAGAAGGTATCATCAACTGGCCTGGTGTTGTGTATGTTACCATGCCAGGGATACAGGCATGGGAAGGACCTGGGGATTACAGTGGACGAGAAGCTGGATGTGAGTCAGCAGTGTGCCCTTGTTGCCAAGAAGGCCAACAGCATATTGGGCTGTATTAGTAGGAGCATTGCCAGCAGATCAAGGGAAGTGATTATTCCCCTCTATTTGGCACTGGTGAGGCCACACCTGGAGTATTGTGTTCAGTTTTGGTCCCCCCACTACAGAAAGGATGTGGACAAATTGGAGAGAGTCCAGTGGAGGGCAACGAAAATGATTAGGGGGCTGGGGCACATGACTTACGAGGAGAGGCTGAGGGAACTGGGGTTATTCAGTCTTCAGAAGAGAAGAGTGAGGGGGGATTTGATAGCAGCCTTCAGCTACCTGAAGAGGGGTTCCAAAGAGGATGGATCTAGGCTGTTCTCAGTGGTGGCAGGTGACAGAACAAGAAGCAATGGTCTCAAGTTGCAGTGCTGGAGGTCTAGGTTGGATATTAGGAAACACTATTTCACTAGCAGGGTGGTGAAGCACCGGAATGGCTTACCTAGGGAGGTGGTGGAATCTCCATCCTTAGAGGTTTTTAAGGCCCGGCTTGACAAAGCTCTGGCTGGGATCATTTAGTTGGGGTTGGTTCTGCTTTGAGCAGGGGGTTGGACTTGATGACCTCCTGAGGTCTCTTCCAACCCTGATATTCTATGATTCTAAGATTGGAGGCCAGATGCTCGGATGGTGTAATCAGTACTGCTCTACTGAAGTCAATGGAGCTACAGTGAGTGACACCAGCTCAGGATCTGGCCGTGGATTTTTTCTCTGAATTACAACAGATGATATCAATGTTTCTTTCCACATATTTTTTTTACTAACTTTTGATTTTTTTGCAAAGGTGACATATTTTAAAAAAAATCAAACTCAGAAATGAATTTAAAATGGAATGAATGTAAAAATCAAAATTAAGAAAAGGAAGAACACTTCGTTTTGGTGCAGTAGCACCTAGGAGCTCTCGTCATTGACCAGGACCCTATTGTGCTAGGCAAATAGACTCTCTCTGTTTAAGAGGGCTTAGAATCTGAATAAAAGACAAGAGACAACAGGTAGCTAGACAGTCAGATGGGGAGCACAAGGAGACAGCACTGGGATAGGCAGTGGTCTCAGCGCAGCTGATGATCCATATTGACACAAATCACTGTTGCTGAAGGGGATTCTCCTTTAGCTCAAGTGGCCAGAGCCTATGGCTTGAGAGCAGGAAGGGTAAAGCTATTACCATGAAGTTCCGAGCGTTCCCCTGCCATGGTGCAGCATCGCTCCAACACTGGCATTCGAAGATGGCCCCAGATGTGTTACCATCCTATCCCAAACTTCTCTTTGTTATTAATTGACTGGTAGAACTGATGTCAAAACAGGGTCCCAGTTGTCAACAAGTGTATACGTTACCTTCCCCTTCTGTGTACAATGATTATCAACAGAGCTGGCTGAAAATTTGGGGCATTTCAAAATTTCAGTGCAACATTTTTTGGTGGAAAACATTCATCAACACTTGGAATTTTCAAACCCGTTCACGAAGAACTTTCAGCATTTTGAAGCCCTCTCTCATGATCAACAAGGGGCACGTTTCCCCCTGGTGTTTAAGGATGGCCAGTGAAGTCAATGACATTGATTAAAATGGAATTTTCCCAAGTCCAGGCATGATCAGTGTGAAAACCTCTTAGCAGCGCCCAGAGATGGCTGTAATAGTGGCGTGACTGATTTGATCTCTGGGTGAGATTAGCAACCCTCCTGCACTAGCGGTCACCTCTGTCCCTTGTTGGCTGAAGCAGGATGATTGTAGACCCTGGGCTTGGGGATCACCAAGGGGAACAAACACAGCTCTGGGGAACGTAATGATGCTATTAATAGTTTGCACATCTCTCCACGCAGGGGACAGCAGGAGCAGCTTGAAGGAGCCTTCACAGTCTCCTGACACTCACTAAGCACTGACATTTATACTCTACTCTGGATTCCCCTTCCCCTGTTTGCTTTATTGTCACTGATGATATGTTCCTTGTCCTACCCCTGCAGCCCCGCAGCTGCCCAGCCTCACACTCCCAACACGCTGTGCCCCACACTCTGCTTCTCTCTGATCTGCTTTCTGTCCTACTTCCTTTCCACCCCTCCCTTCACTCATTCTCCTTTCTTACTCCTGCAATCCCTTCTTGCCTCTGCTGTTAAAAGAGCTGCCACGTTTTACCCCTGAGGTATCTGCATTTGGGGGAAGGGCCAAGATACTCCTCTCTGGATCTGTCAGATATCTGGGGAGCCTGCTGGATGTAAGGTGCTATGAGGACATAAGGGTGAAATCCTAGCTCCACTGAAGGCAGTAGGAGTTTTGCCACTGACTTCAGTGGAGCCAGGGATTCACCCAGTTATCGGTTCCCCAACATGGTGTCGCATTAATTTGGACCTTGCTTCAACTGTTGTTTATTATTCTGGTACCCCTAGCAGCCCCAATAGGGGTTAGGGCAGTGGTCCCCAAACTTTTAAGTGTTGTCCCGAGGCTGGGGCTGGGAGCAGAGCACTGGCCGGGGGCCAAGGTTGGAGACAGACCAATGGCTGGGAGCGGGGCCAGGCGTGGGGCCGGGAGCTGGGGCCGTGGCTGGGGGCAGAGCAGGGCTGCGTGGCGCTCCCTCCTTGCCCCCCATGGGGGCTGGCCTGGGCCCACAGCCCCCCCAAATGTTCCTCTGTGCCCCCCTAGGGGGGAGCGCCCCACAGTTTGGGGACCACTGGGTTAGGGCCTCATTTTGTTCGATGAATGTACTATTCTGGCAGGTGTCCAAGGGGAACAAACACTGCTCTGGGGAACGTGATGATGCTATTAATAGTTTGCACATCTCTCCACACAGGGGACATCTGTTCTGTAGTGGGGGTGCTGAAGGCGGAAACCATATATTTGGTTGTTATTACTGCTTCATGCCCCGGGATGCTGTGGCACCCCCAGCACCTCTAGTTCCAGCATACCTGGTCACCAGGTAGCTCTCTTACAGTCTTCCAAGTTCTTTTTCTTAGTGTGTGAACAAGATTTGACTCTTGGAAAGACATGCTGTGTTGTAGTTAGTTCTTGATATGAAGCCTAATGTGTGGTGGCAGTGAGTGGCCCTTGGAGAGGGAGCTGTGTGAGCAGCAGAAGAGTTTGCTCTCTGCCTTGGCCTCTGATTAAAGTCAGTTCTTGAGGCAGAGTTGCTCCCTGGGAACCAAGCACTTGAGCTGAGATTTCCTGAAAGACGAGATTGTGCTTCAAGCTGTTTGACCACCTCTGTTCCATGTGTATGTATAACTAAAACAAGAGAAGAGAAAACAGCTGGATGCAATGAACAGCTGGGGCAGCATAAGGTAACAGCAAGACAGTTAAGATCAGCGTAGTAAGAAGAGGCCAGAGCATACCAGCTGCTTTAATCATTAAACTCAAATAATTCTTTTCCAAATAGTCTTTCTGATGTCCAGCTGTCCACCTTAGCCACTGATGTTTTTTTTCACTCTACACCATTTTGTGAGTGAGATTTAGTGCCTGGCACTCGACTAGATACACATATTTTTAAAAGGCATATAAGAATTCAGTGGGGATTTGATAAACAAAATCAGTTTCTAAATACCATTCGAGGGAGGCAGTAGATGAAGAAACTGGGAAAAGATGAGCGTCAGCGCTGTCTAACGACTCCTCATTTGCTTTTATTCATCTCTTGCCATTGTTTGTGATTGCGGTATTTGCAAGCCGTTCATCTGACTTCCACGTATGAATATTCCTTGCAATTTTCTTATATTGTTTCCTAATTTCACATTTCGAGCAGCACACAACCGTGCTCTGGCTGCTGTCTCGAGGACGTGGAATCTGGCTGAATAATCCAGCCCTGGATTTCTCAATTTCTGGAGCTTGTGTGTTGCACAAAATGGCATTCAGTTTTGAAAGGCACAAGCCTTCAGAAGCTGAGGATGCCAGCTGGTGTCTTTGAACATGCAGCACAGAAGGGAAATCACAGTGGAATTATGCAAAGCAGTTGCTTTAGCAGTTGTTGATCAGAACCAAATGCTCTCGGATTGTCATTGTAAGGATTCCACTGCTTAGTCTTAAAATACAGTGTTCACATCGAGATGCCATTTCTGTCGAAGAGGTCATTCCACCTGACAGCGCTCTGAGTTAGTTTCTCAGATCTGAAAAAGAGTCTGTGTAGCTCAAAGGCTTGTCTCTCTCACCAACAGAAGCTGGTCCAATAAGCTCACCCTTCTTTTCTCTCTAGTATCCAAGGACCAACACTGGACACAGCGAGATTCCTTGGCTGTGTGTTTTAGCAGGGGATGTTCTAGGACAAACAGTGCTCACCTTCAATGCCTTGTTGCAGTTCAGGTAGGAGGATAGAGAGCCACATGTGGTTACAACAGGGCTCCATGGTTTATTAGCAATAACACAGAAGAGAGATTGTGGATTGTTTTGCTCCCTGTCCAGCTGGCTGACTGGGCTCTGAGTCAGTTGTTAGCACTGCGTATCAATCACCTGCTTTCCAGACACGCAGAGAGGCAAAGGCAGTAACAGGAGAGCACTCAGAGGGAAGGACCTGGAGCCGCAGTCTGCAGGACTGCTGCATGACGGGACCCAGCATAGGCTCTCACCAAGGGGCTGCTACCAGAGCAGGGTGAAGAGCAGATTTTCTGGATCTCTGGCGACTCTGAGCAAACAAAAACAAAAAACCCGGTTTTGGATAGAATCAAGAAAGAAATTTTCAAAACATTCCAGTGAATCAAAAAGTAGAGATAAAATAATAATTGAGGGTGAAGTGAAACATTTTGTGAAATTTTTCTGATTTTTGACCATTTTAAAGGTTTTATTTAATTTACTTTAAAAAAAAAAATGGAAAATTTGACATGAAAATTCCTTTCAAGCCCAAACCCCATAAAAGGTTTTGGGGGTTTTTTCTGGAATTTTCTAGGTTCTTTTGACATGAACAATTTGGTGAATTCAACAGGAAGTCTGGAAGCATTTTGCCAAATCTGCATTTTTTTCCCTGCTGCTCTCCAAAAAAGTTGTGTGTAAAAGCTCTGCCCAGCTCTCGGTGTGACCCCCTCAGGGGATCTGTTAGCAGGGCCGGGGGCTGCATTATGGCTTGATCAAAGAGGAGTCCTGAAACTTTATCCTACCATGTAGTCCTGGGCCTGAGAATCCCTGGTCTTTTGTGTTAGTTCCTGTCAGCACAACAAACCCCCCTTGCTTGCCTGAAGAAGAAATGGTGCCAGCATCTAGCTAAGTATCATGCTGGGAAGAACTGCAATGCTTCATGCAGGAAGAGATGCAATGGGAGGAATGAGTGATATTAAAACAATCCTATTACAGAACTCTTTCTGTCAGCTATTCAACTCACAGCCATTGGGCAGCCCGCTTCAACTTTGCCTGCTGGAGATCTCAGAAGCTGCCTGCTGTCTGCCTAATCCTGACATTGGGATGCTTTGCTGAGCCTGCAAACTGGTGAACGCTCATTACAAACGACGCCCTAAATTGCACGTGCCAGGGTGAGATGGAGCAATTAAAGGCGACTTGCTGCTGCTTAGTTGCCAGACTCTGAGCAGAACTGAGTCAGGTCCCAAAAAGAATCGATGTGTCTGCCAGTTGGGAGGTTTTGTATCTTCTTGTACAATGCTAGGCATTTCTCACCAGAGGAAGAAATGCAAGAGCATGTCAGTTATTCTCAGTACTATCTCTGGGTCCCAAATGAGATCAGGCCTCCCTGTGGTAGGCCTCCTACAAACTGATAGGAAGAGAAGTCACTGCCGCAGAGATCTTACAGGCTCCACAGACAAGACAGATAAGGTGTGGAAGGTGAAGTAACTCATCCAGCAGCTCAGTACCAGACGCAGGAACAGAAGAAACATATTGCACAAGCTTCATATCAGTTTTGTGTGTTTGTCTTTCACAGAATTCATTCTTACTGCATTACACTTACAACAGTGACATTTGGGCCGGATTCTCACATACAACCTTAAAGTGGGTATAAATTACAATGAAAGAGTCCTTAGTGTAAGGGCTTGTCTGTACTTGAAAGTTAATTTGGATGAATGTAGGGTGTACATTTAAAGCCCAATAGCTATTCCTGAATTGCCCCTTGTGTGGACACTTATTCCTGTTTAGCTTAATCCATGAACGAACCTAGCACAGAAGTGGATCATGCTAAAGAGGAACAAGGCACTTCTATTCTGGACTAAGTGTGTCCGCACATGCATCTGACGAAGTGGGTATTCACCCACGAAACCTTAGGCTCCAATAGGTCTGTTAGTCTATAAGGTGCCACAGGACTCTTTGCCACTTTTACAGATCCAGACTAACACGGCTACCCCTCTGATACTCCACACATGGAGTTATTCTGAAATAGCTATTCCTAAATAACTCTGTGTGTAGACAAGCTGAAACTGAGAATCAGGCCTATTTGGTTTTAAACAAACACGTAAAGAATCTTTGCTTTGAAAGTTGTGGAGTATCTAGGAATAAATAAATAAGAGTGGGCACAATGACATCAGTGGTATATATATTGCACGGCCGGGAAAGACATTTATTTTTAAGGTAATAAGCAAGAGAGAAAAGAGCAGAAGAGATAAGTAGACCCCACTCTTCAAAAGCGTGGGAACTTTTGTGCTCATGCATCCATATTTGCAAGCACAAGAGTTTGTGCACCTGCCACAAGTTGGCCATGTGCAATTTTGAAAGATCTGGACCACACTTGATTTGGACATTCTATAATATCTGGACACACTGTTACATTCCAGTCTAATTCTAAGGCACATCAAAAACTTAAAATTACAAGATGACTTAAGCTTGTAATTTAAAATTTTTCCACCTACTATTGAATGGTCCACATGTTGGTGCAGTCTCCTCCTGCTGGCTCAAAGTTATGGGCTAAAAATTGACCCAGACCTTGGACATAATACAAAAGCGTAATGTCATAGGAGCAAAAGTTGCTGATATTCCTCAAGATCCATATCTCAACCATCCAAACTGGATGAATAACTATCAAGAAACTCTCCTAAAGACACCGTCCCCGGGGTCAATGCTGGATGCTAACTTGGGGTGGCGGGCTTTTGGTAAGCACCATAGTGGATGAATTATTCATGTCTCTCTGAATCTTACATACATAACCTTACCATACATAAAATGCCATAGTCCATCTTTAATAATGATACATTTTAATTTAAAAACTCATATTAAGATATTCTAACTTATTACACTATAGCAGGTCACAATGGGAGAAGGTGGACACGGATGGCTGTAACAGGCGCACAAGTCTGTATGTATTTGCTAAGTGTACAGTTTGACAGTTTGGGTTTTTTAAAATAAGATGAGTGACTAGGAGAGGTTAATGAGTCACTAAGAGGCCACTGGCCTAGCCTGTATCATGCGGCAATTTGCAAATGGATGGATGATTGTGGTTGAGCAGTGTCTATTCAAATTAATTTGGGGAAGATATTTCATGCAGAAGGGATGGAGGAGGAGACGGGCATTCATTAGTGTGATGTGGCTGACATGGGATAAGGGCCCAAGCTGTGCGAATTGGTCAGCTGACAGTCCTTTGTACCACAAACCTAGCCGCGTCGTTACGGCACTGCTGAGAGTCCCAATGTGACCTATTGCTTTTTGTGGAAGTTAAGAGTGTAAATAGCCTTGTGGCTCTTGGCTTTAGTCTCTCTGTGCCTTAATCCCCCATCTGCAGCCTTTATGTTGAATCCTTTTCTTCCTCACCTACTCTGTCTTGTCTATTTAGACTGCAGGTGCTTCTTGTCAGGGACTGTCTCATAATATGTTTGTACAGCACCTAGCACAATGCAGGCTTTAGATAATACAGTGATGTTCCTTGGAAAGGGCCTCCTTAGAAGTGTAGCCAAGGAGCTTTTGCCGTCTCACCCCTTCCAAGCCCCTCAACAGGGAGGGGAATTCTCCACATGGAGGACGGGAGCACACCCTCAAAGACCATTTGTGTTCCAGACTGACTTGTTAATGTATACTCTTTAAAATGAACAACCTGGGTCTGAAATACCTTCTCCGCTGTGGACCTCTAAGACAACAGAGTTGGCTGGATTGCCCTTGCTGTCTGTCCTGTGGTTGCACCAGAACCGAGCCAGCAAGCTGGGCCTTCCCAGTTCAGGAGTCAGGTCTATGGGAATCCCCCTCTGAAAATGCCTGCTGCCAGCTTCCTGTGGCTGTCTGCTAATCTGGATACAAGGCCTAGGTATTCAGCTCCATCTTGATCTCACGAACGTTTCCTTTTAGGATCTGATTTTTTTTAGGCCCATTTGTATCGAAAAGCCTGGTTCCCTGGGCACAGAGGTCAGTTCACTTTTGTTTCCTAGATACTATATTTGAGAAAAGAAAGAAAGCTCTGGCATTAATAGCTCACTGGGGGAGGACATTTTCTCAGACCTCTGCTCCTGATCCATAAAAGGGTTTAGCTTGATGAAGCTATCCTTGAACTGTAAGCATCTAGCCTGGAGAGCTCCTTATTAAACTACAAATCCACTTAAACATTCATTGCCCTCAAGCCCTAACCTCCTTCTGTGAACTGGCTATGATGACTGGCAGCATAAAAGTCACTTCTCCCTGTTCGTGCCACTTCCTTTTGTGTGTGAGAGGAGAGAGAGAGCACTGGCAAGGGCGTCTGGGTTTGTTTCCCTACCCCATTTAACATCAGTGAAATGGTATCCAAATTTAGGCCGTCATTGTGAGGCTTTCTGCTTTGTGCTAGCCTCAGTAATGTTCAGAAGTTGGAAAGGGCAGATAAACTGCAGGGAATCTCCCATCATTCACTTCATTTTTAGTGCCTCATTTTCCAAGTGACCTGTAATTCCACCTAGTCTACACAGAGGGCTCTGAAAAAGAGTTTCTCCACAGCTCTTGCCTTTCAAGTGAAGGGGAATATATTTATTCCTGCAGAACTTCTGCCCCCCAGAAATGGTAAAAGCAAAACTAAGCATGTAGGTAGTTTAATTGTTAAGGGCCAAATTCTCTCGGGAGACGTCTTCGCTGCCAAAAAAGGCACGTTCTTAACTCGGGTTAGCTAACTCACTTTAGCTAACTTGGCTTAAAATAACAATGAAGACTTTGCAATTTAGCTTTTAACTCGGGTCAGCAGCTCAAATTAAAATCCATAGGGGAGCTTGGGGTGGAACGCCAGCTGCTGACCCAAATTAAAAGCTGAGTTGTTGTGACTTCACTACTGTTTTAACCTGAGTTAGCTAATGTGGGTTAGTTAGCCTGAATTAAGAACCCAGCTTTTTGCAGTAAACGTGTACCCTTGGGTCCATTCTTCTCCACAATGCAAATCTCTTCGGCATTTTTCATGCTCATGCCATGTGCGGCACTTCCCTTTGTGTCAGTGGTAGATCTGTGAGGAGCAGGGCCTGTACTCCAGACAGCGATTCTGTAAACTCTGCATTGTGAAATCGCATTTTTATTGCCTCGCTGGTTTCCAGATCAAAATTCTAAATCATTTGGGTAAATCTCCACAACTACTGAAATCCAGGGATTTATACTAACTGAGGATCTATCCCCATTTGACTATTTCTAACACTAGCGCTGCAAATTTCCCCTGGGATCTGAAAAGCAGGCTGGATTCTTTCACTCTCTCGCATCATCACCAACAATAAAGATTCTATAGGCAAGATGAGAATGTCCCCAGTTACACCTGCATGGTCCATGGGACTGCATAGGTGTAACTGATTGTCTCCAGTGGAGTTGTACAAGTGAAACTGGGCCACTCTTTGCCCCAGGAGCAGGCATTTCTGCTGATGAATGAAAAGTAATAGAATCCAGCTCACTCTCCCATAACATTTTTGCTTCTTCAGGGCTCCTAGCAATCAAAAGCACTAAAAGTTTACCTTTCTCCTCACTTAATAGCTATGACTCTGAGCACAGGGAGAAAATGTATTGAGCAAGAAGGGGACATTTCACTTTACAAAGCAGAATTGTACTCAAATGTGAATATACTGGACCTGAATCTTCTCTCAAGGCCCTAGGCCAAAGCTCACTGAAGTTGACTTCAGTTGGCTTTGGATCAGGCCCATTTGCCAGACTAAATCAAGAGTAACCCCGATGAACTCAACGTCATTACACTATCATAAAACCAGGGCAAGGGAGAGGAGAATGAATGCTCATTTGGTTGTGATTCGAACAATGATTGCGATGATGGTTTGCAGAAAGCAGCTTTTTCAATTTTCAGGTACACTGCTCACATCTGAATGCATTGGTGCTGGCATTTCTCCTTCGGCTTCCGGGGCTGAACGAATCACTTTATGAACAAAATGAAAATCTCCAGTTCTGTTCTTTAATGTAGTAAATTATGTATTTATACTCTGTCTTGAGGGGGCAAGTTAATCTTTGCTTCTGCTTGTGCCCATCTCAGGTTGTCCCCAGACATTTGAAGTCAAAGTTCCTTAACCCAGTGAGAGATTCTCTTTATTCCAAATGGCTTTTGAAAGTGCACCCTGACAAGCCATCATTTTTGAGGGATTTAGCCTTGCTAAAGCCAAGAGAAACCTTGTGCCTTCAGAAAACTCTAATCTCCAAGTTATCTGTCATCACTAACCCTTTTTGCCAGCAGATCAAACATAATTTAGATTTGTTCTGCACGATCCGCAGGGACATTACGGTACACTCTCTTGTAGCAACCCAGCAGCAGCAAAGGGAGGGAAGTGGGAGGGGGAGCCTTGTTTGCGCTTTAATCCTGCAGGCCAAAGGAGGAGTAGGGCATTGTTTGAGATTCCTAACAATTTCAACTGAGCCTACACTTTTGCTGTGTTCTGATTGCATGCAGGGAAGAGGAGGCTGTCCGATAATACTTGGCTTTGCAAGCTGATTAGGTCACCCTTCAGCCTGTTAAATGCTTCAGAAAATTAAGTCTTGTCCTCAGCTCTAGCTGGGAGCCACAGACTGTATAAATGAATCCATCAAAACGCCTTTCCCCGCCCCCTGTGATTACTGCTTTTCCTTTAACCTTCTGAAAGTGACACGGATGTGTTCTCAGTTCAAGGCTATCAGGCTTTTAAGTCATGCCACAACCTAATTCTACTGTAGCAACATCTAAATAGACAGTGTGCCTCCTTGTACCTGCTAAACACTTCATTGCTTTACCTCCCCAGAACTTAACTATCGAGTCACAAGCAAGTGGTAAACGAGTGTGTAAATCTTTAATTATAGGTTACTATACTCCATGTAGATTCCCATCAGCCCCCCCCTTTAGACAAGTCTATGACGGAATGCACCCCTGTATTGTCACCCCACATACTATTGTTGTAATTTTTGTACAAAATATGCCTTCTGAGGTATCTTTTTTAAAATAAATGAATAATTCATGTAACATCATGATGAGATGTGTGTAGTAACCTTACATGTAAAGTTATAAATGTAAGCTGAAATCATGACTGAATTGTGTTTATCAGACAAATCTGGGGACTGGGTAAACCTGTTTCTCAAAGATGAAGGACAAGCTGATGCCTCTAGCTAGGTGTCATCAAATCTGATGGGTCATCACGTATCAAGTGACCATTCTTGGGCAGGAACAAACAGATCTGCATCTTAGCAAACAACAGCATGGAACCTTGTTCACTGCAAGACTCCTTGACGCCAACCTCACAGTGGAAATGAACTTTATCTAGGGCTAACCCTCAAGAAAATGCATTTCAAAGGGTGACTGAACTACAAAAGGGAGGGGCAATCCCCTGTTATCTCTCCCTATCCATCTCTCTCCTTTTTACTTAAGAAGACAAAAGACACAGCCACTGGACTTTGGCAACAGATCCTGGCTTGAAACTGGGTTGGCAATGCTGCCGGGAATCTGTGGTAAGAATTTCACCTTGAACCAAGTCCAGTTGAGTTTAGAAAGCATTTTATCTTTATTTCTCTTGCAACCATTTCTGACTTTAATGCCTTATACTTGTGCTCACTTAACATCTCTTTGTAGTTAAATACACTTGTTTTAGTCTTTAATTAAAACTAATTCAGTGTTGTCTTTAAACTGAGCTGTGTGGGTAACTCCATTTAGGGTAGGAAACTGTTGTATGCTGATCCCCTTAGAGGGACAATGGACCTAGTGTATCTGGACTGTCCAGAAGAAGGTTGAACAGTGCAGAACACTTGTTTTTTGAGGGAAATACAGGACTGGGAGTGTGTTGGGGTCACCCATGTGAGCAGTAACCAAGGCTGCTGGAAGCCAGGCTGTGGCTGGTGTGTTGCTAGCAGGCTGTTGGCGTCAGAGCTGCTGGACCAGGCCTGTGGCTACACACAGACGCTTAGCATACTGTTTGGCTATTTGAGGAGTCCAGGTTGGGAGCTACAGCAGCAAAGCATTGTGAGGCACCCCAGCTTGCAGAGCAGGGGTGACACAGCCTCTCACTGGTCTGGATTGCACCTCAGAGTGTCATAGAGTCCACAGGCCACTGACTGACACCATAGCAAGGGGGTTATTGGGTTGATAACTTTGCTCTGAGCACCTTGTCCTTGGTTGCATAATCCAGCTGCTTCTGTCCCAGCTGACACCAGCCCACCTTTGGGCCAATTGCTTTTAGATGGAGTTTGCTGCATGTGCATATTCTTGTCGTTTCCTGCCTCTTGTGATTTTTGTTTCCACCTGTGGAACAGTCAAAGCATCAAAAACCATTGCCAGAGCTCCTGGGGACTTTTGGCCAAATGCATCCTGGCGCTGAGACTGAGAGGCAGCAGCTTGCATCTCCTCTATTTGGGAGGACAGTCCTCCTTGCGCTCCCTGCAGCCACAGCCTGTCTGGGGCTTGCAGCAGCAGGGGACTGTCCAGGTGTAGGACTCCCCCAACCATGTCTCCTCCTGCTCCAGGGGACTCTGCAGGGCCAGCATAGTGCTTGTTCTGCTCCTCATGCAGAGACCTTTGTACTGGTCCTGTCTTCTGTGGGGGTAGGACTTTCACGGGTTCAAAGAGAAACACTGAATCTGCCCTGTAACACTAGGCTGGAAATTAAGGAGAGATTCCTGGTCCAATCCCTGTGGACTCCCAACACCTGCATTCTTCCGTTAATTATTTAGTACAAACTTGCTCCTTTCTGACCCTCCCTGCAATGCACAGAATGAGTCTCTCGGGGCTACAGCCTGCTGTATGGAGAATGGACTTGATGTTGCTGTCTCTTTTCCTTCTCGGAATACTATGATGCAGCAGCATCTGGAGATTTCACTCCCATGCTGTGTACTGCCTGCGGTAGACCATTAATGTCTGAGATGAGGAATCTTACCTGGGCCTTCTGCCCAAAAGGGCAGAACACCAGCGAACAGATCACCAGCTGAGCATCCACTGCTCAGTGCCTGCACGTTGGAAAAAAATTGACCACTAACCATCTCCTTCTTCCAACCCCCACCAAATAGAAATAGCTGCTGCTGTTAGAACCTATGCTACATCATCCTGAAAAAAACAATGGCATATAAAACTCCTCAAAAAAGTCCCTTTCAAATGCCAACCACAATGGAGCTCCCTCCCATCTTTACAAAGAACACTGAAAGGGAACATGTCAAGGGAAAGTGAGAATTCAGCAAACAATTAAAAATTAGCCTTCCAAATGTTCTTTCTGGGTGCCACACAATTCCCTGGCTGGTTGGGTGTTTGGTGCTGATGTCTCATATGTTGGAGACCCTAAAGGGTTTTCATCTTCCTCTGCAGCATGGGGCACAGGTCACTTGCTGGTTGGAACTAGAGCACCCGTTTATTCTCTGTAGCTTGAAATGTTGAAATCAAGATTTGAGGACTTCAGCAACTCAGCCAGAGGCTATGGGTCTATTGCCGGAGTGGGCGGGTGAGGTTCTGTGGCCTGCAGTGTGCAGGTCAGACTAGATGTTCATGATGGTCCCTTCTGGACTTAAAGTCTGAGAGTCAGAAAACGATTCTGGTGTTGAGCTGCCCTGTTATTTATGAAAGATTATTAAAATCAGCACCATTTTAGTTTTGTGGTTAAGCCGCTGGACTGGGACTCAGGGTTCAATCCCTGGCTCTGCCACAGATTTGTGTGTGAACTTGAAGTTGCTGAATCTTTCTGTGCCTCAGTTTCCCATCTATAAAAGGAGGACAATGCCAGATTTGCAAAGGTATTTAGGTGTCGTGTGGGATTTCCAAAGGTGTTCAGGCATTGAACTTCCAATGGGAACATACCCAACGGGAGTTAGGCACCTAGGAGCTTTGAAAAATCTCGTGGGGCACTTACCTGCAGCTATAGACATCTAAATACCTTTGAAAATCTGGCCCTTTGCCTCCTAACTTGCAGGGCTGTTGTGATGATTGAGACATTCAGATACTACAGTGGTGGCAGGCCATGAAAGAACCTAGATAGCTAAGATCTCACCCAAACCTATTTAGGGCAAATAAAAACTACAGCCGTTTTCTACCACCTATAACCTCCCAGTTTGTAGAACTTTGATCTGTCGGTAGTAGAGCTGGTAGGAAATTTTTTGACTAAATGTTTTTTAGTTGAAAAATTCAGATTTGTTGAAACTTTTCACGGGAAAAGGTTGGGTTCAACAAATGTATTTACTTGGGGGGTGGAGGGGAGAAGCGTGGAAATCATGAAAATGTTTTGACTTTTTCCAAATGAAAATTTTCAGTTTCCTGGTTTGAAATGTAAGCAAATTATAGTATGATTATTTTAAAAAATGGGTAGAAAACAACGCTTTGAAATGATCAGAATGAAACATTTCGATTGACTTGACCAAACTTTTGAGGGATTTTTGGTTGAGTAAAATGTTTTGAATTTTCAAATTTTCGTGTTGGTTTGGATTGGGAAAAAATTCCAAAATTTTTAATTTTCATGGGATGGGAAAAACATTTCCCACTCAGCTCCAGCCAGTGTTGAACTTGGACCTGGCCAGAAGACATAATGTGACTTATTTATACTTACATCCTGGACATCTCCCACTAAGCAGGGGCTAGGGGGCACTCCTGTGGTTAGTTTAGTTCTTGTTTTGCTGGCTAGGGTAAAAATTGCTATGAACATACACTTCTGGATATGTCTCTTGATCACTGCATTAAATAACAGAACTAATAGTGTCTTTCAATGTAAAATGCAAAGACGCCAACATGGATATCCTATTATGTTCCCGACAAGTACAAATAAACTCCTTATTTCCACCCTGCTGGCTTAAAGGGAAAAGGTGACCAGTCACAGAATGGCTACTTGCAATGTCTTGATTTAAGAATTTATTCCCAGTGTAACTGAGCAATTTATGATGAGCAGCTCTTGATGTACTAAGAGAGATTGAAGCCAGAAGAGCAAACTCTGTGCATACTTAGGGTGACCAGACAGCAAGTGTGAAAAATTGGGTCAGGGTTTGGGAAGTAATAGGCACCTATAGAAGAAAAAGCCCTGAATATCTGGACTGTCCCTATAAAATGGGACATCTGGTCACCCGAGTGCATATTAGGTACTTCCATGGCTACTGTTGCTGTCATATCTGAGCATATCACAATCTTTTTCAATGCAGAACACCTTGGTGAAGTATTATGTCCATTTGCACGGAGATATTAAGTGACTTGCCTATGGTCACACAGAAAGCCTGTGACAGAGCAGGGAATTGAATCTAAGTTAGTGCCATAACCACAGGACAGTCCTTTCTCTCATTCGTTACTGATGGAATTCCACTGAAGTAAATGGAGAATCCGGAATGGAATTTGGCCCAGTCTCTAACTCTTTTTTTAGCTACTAGTATTGCAAGTACAATATACAAGCTGGTGCAGCCACATTAATATCCTGCACCTCTGAACTTTCCATCAAAGATGTCTGCCATAAGGCGCCAATCAGTTTGCACTAACTGGCATGGGAGATGGAAATGTTCCTACAGAAGGTACTGCCAAAGGGTCCTTTGGGGGCATCCCGTCTGTCCTGGGTAGAAAATGCAGTTGAGGCAGGGAGCATGCAAGAAAATTACCTTAAAATGGAAGAAAAAAATTGAAAACAATGGAACATGAGGGAAAACAGAGGGAGAATACTACCATTCAGTGAGAAGGTTGGACATCTCTTCAGGAACTCATGAAAGTGCCCTGTGGTAAATCTTGTTTCATGCATGTATTATAATCCCTAATAGCACGTGGCGGGGGGACGGGAGGAATAAACTCACCTCATTCTCTGGGCATTGGTCACAAAGACCAAAGATTCAGAAATAGGCCTATAAGGCCTCACCGTCATCATCCTCAAACACGGATAATCTACCAAGGACCATTGAGCCAGCCAGAATGACCATCCCTGATGGCATCACACCAGGCATGTGCTGTGAAGTGCCCAGATCTGGCTCAATCCTGTGAATCCACTAATCGCTAGGGTGGCCCCCAGGCAGTGCCAGGTAGAGTCAGGACATGCACCTCTTTGCATGTCAATGGAGAGAGTGAGAGCACAGTGTGCAGGGGTGTGTTTGTCCATGCAGTTGACCTAGCCAAAAAGCACGCAGTGCCACTTTTTACTACAATGAGTGACTGAAGAAGGGCAAGATCTCTGAGATTATGACATTTTGCAGAAAGTCAAGACATTTTACGCTTAGGATGTGGTGCTGACAGCGCATATGGAATGCCTCAAGCTGCTCCATGTCTGCCTGTAAGAGGGTCCAGGTTTCTGACTCGTAGAGCAATACAGGCAGTATGTAGGTCTGATAGATTCTGATAGATAGATTCTGAACTTTGTCTCAGTGCAAAGATGTTTTTGCATCCATAAGCATGGACTTCATGCAGGAAATGGCAAGACCTATTAGTTGAAGAGCATCTTGTTTGCTGTGACCAGTTGAACTTTGCTTGCAGCCTAGGTAGGTGAACTTGTCAATCCTCTCCATGACATTGGAGCCATTTGGCTTTCCAAAGGGGAAGACGGTCACCATTTTACCACCTGATTCTGCAGGTGGAGGGGCAAAGATAGATAGCACACAGTTCCCAACAGTTCAGCCCTGCATAGACAATTCAGATGAGCACAGAGCCAGCCACACCACGGTGAACTTATTATGAGTACACCATTAGCAATAGGTATCTCAGTCTCAGGGAATATGCGAGATTAATTAGGTTCTGATTATTAGTCTTTCTTTGCAGTTCCTAGAGGTAGTCAGTTCCCACTTTTCTATACTATTTTAATTGCTGCTGTTAAGATATGTCCAGGAAAACATGTTGGATGAATGTTGTCTTTGTCAGGCCAGTTGACAGCTGTTTTCACAAGGGTGCATGTCTTTCTGGGAGCTCTCCAGGTACAGTTGATTCTCAGCTGAACTTTCTTCATTAGAAAGAGTGAATGTGTAGACTGTTTTATAAGCAATCAAAGGCAGTGGGAGTTCTCCATTAGGGGGGCTTTGTTGAGGCTACTATCCCTTGTCCTGGGGTGGGTCAGCTAGACCTAGATACCTCTATGTTCATTCTCAGCCCAAGTCCCATGCTGTCTTTTGACTAAGCTTTGGTCACTTTTTGTGAGCCCTCAGGCATTTGAGGATGATTGTTCAAACTGTAGTCAATACTGAGACCTTTCTTATCCAAATCTAGTTCATGGAATCCTCCCTCCCCAAAGAGGTCCTGGAAAGATTCTGATGATTTTGTAGTTACTAATGCATACTTTATACAGCCTCGGACAGAGACATGACTAAGGGGTTGGTGGAAACCAATCAGATAATAAATCTTTGTTGTCCCATGTGGAGAAATCTTGGACTGTTTTTACTTTCTGTTTTATGAATCTGAGCTGTGATCTCCATTGATTTTTGCTACTTTTCTATTCCTGTTTGAACTACTCTTTGGTGATTGTATAACTTCAACAGCCTGAATTCTTGTTGAAAAGCGAAATTGTCATATGCAATTTCACCATGCTGTGGGTACCACCACATAGCTGAGATAAAACTAGGCTAGCACATGCATGCTCAACACCTGAGGTTTTTCTCCATGAAGAGAGGCTGGGAAGAAAGAGTGATAAGAATCTCCTGGCTTAGCTTTTGTGGCCTTGATAGACCAAGTGCTACACACCACATCTCTTTGAAATATCCTAGGAGCTTAATATCTTCACATCCCTTAGCAAAAAATGAGGTGTCCTGCTCTTTGAGAAGACACACTTGTTGGTCTCGTGCCCTTTAACCAAACAGTTCCCAAGATTACTATCTGCAGCATCTTCAGCCACAATTCACAATTAAAGATGGCGAAGCCAGGCAAAAATAACAACCATTCAGATATCTTTCTACTGTAATATAAAATAAAACAATACAGAATATTAAAGCAAACGAGATATGATATAAAGCTCTACAGTCTGTACAATCAGATCTGGAGGTAATAAGCAAAGATTTATGGTCAAGAAGAGGGCATTCTCCTTGATGCTTTTTGTGCCTGTCACTTACCGAGAGAAAGTAGAGATTTCCTAAGAGTTTCTTTAATTAGACTGAACATTTCATTTAATAAAATAAGCAACCCAAACCAGAAGACTGTGACTTATAATATTTTCCAAGTATAATGTGGATGAGAATAATTATAAGTATCTCCTAAAATTCAGTAAAAGTAAAGACAGGTTTGTAATAACTGAAGTTGTAATAAATTATTATAATTTTATTAATAAGCCTCAATATAGCTGCAAAAGTGGTTATCCTCAAATAGCAGACTGCTACCTCTATGAGGCATGACCACCAGAGGGTGACAAAGGGCCCAGCTTGTGTTTGTGTGGGTTATATACACATCAGTCAAATTAAAGTGATACTGCAACGTCTTTGGTGTGTGGAACAAATATTGAGAAAATGCAGTGTGGCCTAGTGGGTGGAGCCCTAACTGTGCCTCAGTAAAATAAGTATAATGACATCTGCCTCTTTTGTAAAGCTCTTTGAGTGCTATTTTTAGAAAGTGCCATATAATAGCTAGGTATTATATCATATAAGGACATAATGAAGGTGGGAGATGTTGCCGCTTTTCTTTCTCAACTACTAGCATCTAGTTCCTCATTTCACCAGTGACTAATTTAGCATCACTTTAATATCCCAGTGGAATTGGATATTTAGAGCCTGATCCTCTTCCATCTGAAGTCGAGGGGAAATCTTCCATGATGCAAGATCTGGTTCTGAGTCAGGCTGCCTTCTTTAGGGTGCCAATTCAGCAGTCCATCCCCATTCAGCAAAGCACATGCTTCAATCCCATTGATTTTCAATTAGATTTAAGCACATGCTTGAAGTTAAAGATGTTATGACCTTCCGGGGTGCAATACAGACCAGTGAGGGGCTGTGTCACCATTTGCCCTGCAACCTGGGGTGCCTCTCAATGCTTTGCTGCTGTAGCTTCCAACCTGGGCTCCTCACAAAGAGCCAAACAGCATGCAGGTCACCCCCTGAGTGTCTGTGTATAGCCACTGCCCTGGTCCAGCAGCTCTGACTGCAGCAGCTTGTTGGCAAACACCAGACACACTCTGGCTTCCACCAGCCTGGGTTACCACTTGCAGGGTGACCCCAACACACTCCCAGTCCTGAGTTTCCCCCCCAAAAGTGTATATTGCACTGTCCAGACCTCTCCTGGACAGTCCAGATAGATTAGGTCTGTCACCCCTCTAAGGGGATCAACATACAACAGTTTGCCACCCTAAATGGAGTTAACCAAACAATTCACAACACAATTAATTTTAATTCAAAAATAAAACAAGCTTTTTTACTAAGAGAGATCTTTAAGTGAGTACAAGTAATGAGGCATTAACGCCAGAAATGGTTACAAGAGAAATAAAGATAAAATGCTTTCTAAACTCACCAAACTAGACTTGGTTCAAGATGAAGTCCCTTACCACATGTCTTCAGTACACTGCTGACCAAATTCTCAGGCCAGGATCTGCTCCCAAAGTCCATAGTCTGTTTCTTTTGTCTTCTTAGATGGATAGGGAGAGAGAACTGGGGATGTTTTTTGCCCCTCCCTTTCATAGTTCAATCACCCTTTGAAATGTATTTTCCTGAGAGTGACCCCTAAATGAAGTTCTTTGTAGCTGAGACCAAGGAGACATGGAGTCTGGTGGAGAAAGGAAGCTTCATGCTGTTTCTTTTCACCTGTTTATGCTGAAATGCAGATTTTCTTTCTCTTTGTTCTTCTCCTCTTACTGTCTGAAGACTCTGTTTACATCTAATATGCAAATTGAGGTAAACACACAGCCCTTTGTTTAAGACAGGCCTGCTTGACCAGTTCTACCTAATCAGGGCTTTGTGAATTTGAACATGTGCTTTTAACATCATGCAGGGGAGAGATTTTATAACTTTACACATAATGTTGCCACACACACTTCACCATGATATTATTGACTAGTGAGTTGTTGTTTTTTTTTAAATTATACATCACAAGTCAAATTTTGTACAAATATTATTACAGTAGTATGTATGGTGTGAATACAGTGGTGCATTTAGTCACAAATGTGCTTAAGTGACTTGCTTAATAAGGATGGATTTAATCACATGATTAAATGCTTTTTGAAATGGGCCCAGAGACAGCTCTCAAGGATGGAGAAAGGAGGGCTAGAGGGAAAATTTTCAAGATTATTTAGCAGTTTTAACACTCACAGACCCTCATTCATGGCTTCTGAGAAGAACAGGTAACACACCAGGTAGAAAAATAAATGTGAGTTTTGTGAAGTGATACTGTTAGCTTGTTATTAGCATTAAAACTCTGCATGGACATATGTTTAATCTGAATCATAATGCAAATGCTTCATTAGTCATCCAGTAAATTAGATTTGTTTCTTTAATCTTTCTTGTTCTATGAATAGCTGTAAATTTTCTTCCAAAGTCCTCTTAAAAAGTGGCTGTGATGCAGTTCAGCTTGTCTGTTCCCAAAAAACGATAGAGTATTCTTTAGAATTTAAATAGTTCTGACCAGATCTAGTTTCTGCCTTGGTCTGTATTTGAAGCTGAGGGTTCATACAGATTGCTTAGTCTCTTAGGTTCATGCCAGGCTGAGTGTCACTTGTCATAATAAGAGCTACGTGACAAAAGGAGTTGTTTGGCACTTAATGCTGAGAAAATATGTGACTTTTATCATTAATTGATTTAGGAGACATTGTCCACAGCACTGCATGTCCATAATAACCCAGCTGTGTATTCTCTCCATCCTGGCACTGAAGATGAGTTTAATTCTATAATTGTCATAGTCCTTGCTGCATTATGCATTCAGCTTCACTCTTCAGAAAGCAACATCAAGGAAGATACTGACAATTAAAAATCTGCACAGTAAGCTTCGGTGCCACTTGAGTTTTCAGCTAGTAAAATACAAAGGTATAACTGCCAACAGGAGCTCTCTTCATTAAAGGGACATTACCAAACAGAAGCTAGGAATGAACACTATGTACATAGGTAAGCTCATAAAATGTCATTTTCTGGGCATCTTGTCTCCTCTTGGCTGCTTGTTGGCATCTGACTTCCCATGTGACACCAGGCTGGAGAATTTCATCCTGTGATTCCTGTATCAAGCCCATATCCTATGGTTGGCTAGACAGAACATTAGAGAGACAAGGTAGGTGAGGTAATATCTGTTATTGGACCAACTTCTGTTGGTGAGAGAGTCCAGTACAAGGTATTACCTCACCCAGCTTGTCTCTCTAATAGCCTGGGTCCAACACAGCTACAGCTACACAACATAGATAGAGCATCTACTTTAGAAAGACACTTATCTTGATGTAAAGGTTTCACATGATGGAGAACCCAGCATGTCTCTAGGTAAGGTGTTCCAGTGGTTAATTGCCCTCACTTTGCTGCTGGCATATAAACAAATAGGTAAAAAAAAACCACAGACAGGGAAGGTGGGGAAGGGACATTAATGTTAATGTCCCTGTATAGGAGAAAGGACCAGATTATCCCTTGCACTGCCATGAGTGGAAGAGACTCCTATCTGGCACAGCTGAGGGGGTGGGTTAGAGGGGACATGCCACTTCAATTTCATCAGCCTCCCCCACCCCTTATCTTGACCCTGAGGAGGCTCCACCGTGGGTGCTGACCAGGGGCAGGAGTGTGTAGATACCGCGGTGGTGAGTGCTGTGTATATGCACAGCTATGGTCGGGACTGGGCTGGAACAGCAGATGTTCGCCGCAGCATTGTCTTCCTGGAAAGCTGCTGGGATCGGCCCATCTGATCACACTGACCCAGTCTACACCATCTGACTCCCTTCCCCGCTTCGGGCATAGAAACAGCTCCCCATCCAGTAGCTTCTGTTGCCTTGGGGAGCTAGGGACCAAGACAGAGGTGCAGGGCAGCCAGCATTGCTCGTGAGACACACAGGACTTGCACTGGGGCAACATGGCCCCCAAGGAACAATCAGAGCAACTCTGTGAGTGCAGTACTGGTGTGTTCCCAGGTCCCTATCGGGGCAACCCCGGGAGGAGCCAATCTGGCCAAAAGTCATTGGGGCTGGACTGTGCCCTTTTTTTATTCAGCTGAGCAGGAAGTAAAGAGGGGGGAAAGGTGCTCTAGGCCTCCGCTTGGCCTCTGCAGCTGTTGGGTCTGATGAAGAGTGCAACCCCTACCTTCCAGTGCATCCCCTACCTTCCAGATTTCCCCAAACACACACTGCAAAAAAATGTGTGGGGAGTGGGTGGAGCTTGGCTTTGCCTCACCCTGTCACTGGACTGCACCATATCTGTGTATAGGTAAATAGTGAGTAGGTACAGTGCCAGTAGATGGCGCTCAAGAATTCATAGCATGGTTCCTGGTTTTGGAGGACCAACAAAACTTGCCATGCTCTGCAAATAGCTTCTTATAGCAGCTCTTTATGCCAGATTTTAGCTCTCCCCAGCTGTCCAGATTAGCTGGCCAAGCACAAGGTAGGGAAATAAACTGCACCCTGCTAAGGGGCACAGTAAGAGGGGAGGAATTGTCACAACTGAGTCCCAATTCCTTCCCGAGGCTGCTCTGGGATGGAGCAATCACACACACTTCCCCTTGCTGAAGCTGGGCCTGAATGCTCAGTCTGGGTCTTAGAAAGGAAAGGCACTTTATTGTCCACAGCAGGCGATGGTAAATAATGGAGAGTAAAAATTAAAAATACCGAACAACCCTCCTGATAAACAATTTTCAAATGAGTGCAGTTCTTGGCAATGTCCCTTTCAGTCCAGTTCTAAGACTGTATCTCTTGCCCTTAGCACCGTCGATTCGAAGCACATTTCACTTTCAGAGGGCGGCTTGGATATTAGTAGCTTGTTTGTGTTTGCTAATTTTATTAGGTATGGATTGTTTATCATTAACTGAACAGACCTCTCGTCCTTTCCCCACAGGACAGCTTTGAATAATACATGCCGAGTCTCAGCAGACCCACTGCTGCCACAATATTTTAATAAATACACAACGCTGCATTTGTCTTTCCTGTGTGTGCCAGAAGAGGAATTATTTTGGATACTGATATCAACCCAAGCAATCAGCTGTTCAATTGACTATTTGCAACTGGATCCACATGGCTAACAAGAGCTAATAAATTCTTTCCCTGGCTCCTCTGCCAAGACTGAGAGATCATGGCAGTCACTGCCTAGACAAGTGGATTTATTCTCAGTGACGATTCACTCTCCTCTCTATCATCCACGCAAGGAGGTGGCTTGTCCCTCCCCAGCTGGAATACTGGCATCCCAAATACACAGGCCATTTTCTCACACTTTTCTTCGTTGGTTTCTTCCATGAGAAATTATAAAGATCACTTGTCTGAGTACATGTAGTATCAACTTACACCAGAGCTGGTTGGAAGACAGCCCCTTTTTCCCCCCTGTAGAATATTCTGATTTTTTGATATCATGGCAGATGTAGTCTGGCTGGGGAACCCAGCTTATAGAGGAAAATGGGGACATGAGAAACCCAAACTACAACTCCCATGAGGCACTGTGGCAGCATTTCCAGGTTGAACTATAACACTTTTTGGATTTTTTTTTTTGCGTGTCTGTTTTTTTTGATGAAAAACAAATTTTCAGGGGAAGGCAGACTTTTAACAAAAATCATTCAATCAAATACTCAATTTCCCATCAAAAAGCAGTTTTCATGGAAAATTTTCAGCCCACCTTAATCCACAACCTTCTGCACTATGGGCTTATTTTTGCTTTCATTGAAGTCAATGGCCAAACGCCCGTTGCCTTCAGTGCAGGACAGAGACGTACCAGTGATCATCATGTCTGAGGGCCAAGAAAATTATACAAGTATTGTTTGTATAACAATTGAGATTAGGGCCCCAATGCGTGAGACTCTGTGTATGCACATATTAACAGACAACACATGCGTAAAAGAGTTTACACTCACTCTGTATGTCTACACTGCAACAACAACAACAACAAAAAGATGTTCTTTATTCAGATTAGTTTAATTTCAAGTTAAAATAGCAGGGAAGGCAAGGCAAGCTGGCTTTTAACTCAGGTTAACAGCTTGAGTTGAATCCATGTTTCCCCATTCGGTTTAACTTGAGCTGCTAACCCACTTAAAAGCTGAGTTGTCATGTTGTCAGTGTTCTTTTAACCTGGGTTAGCTAGCCCAAGATAAAAACAGATTTTTTTTTGCAGTGTAGACATACCCTAAAAGGAGGAGGTAAACAAAAGCAGCACAATCATTCCCATTTTATAGACTGGGGATTAAGGCCAAGATCGATTCAGTGATGTGCACAAGGAGTCTATTGGCAAAGCCAATACTTTGAACCTTGATTTCTTGACTCCTACTTGAGCATTTTATCCATTTGTCCATCTTACCTCAATCAGCAATCTGAAGCTGTAATGACTATCGCTTCTGCCCTTCCCTCGGATTATTCTTAAGGAGTGTGAGGAAGTTACTAATTGTAAGGTTATCTATGTAATTTTTTATTGTGTAGGGTATTTTCTTCTTCTCTTGAGGAAAGTGTGGCTGGGTTAGTTGATCAGTGTTGTGGCAAAGGTATATCAAAGAGATGTGCCTTACATGTGCTAAGAGCGATAGAGAAAATGTGAAAACAAAAGGAGTACTTGTGGCACCTTAGAGACTAACCAATTTATTTGAGCATGAGCTTTCATGCATCCGATGAAGTGAGCTGTAGCTCATGAAAGCTCATGCTCAAATAAATTGGTTAGTCTCTAACGTGCCACAAGTCCTCCTTTTCTTTTTGCGAATACAGACTAACACGGCTGTTACTCTGAAACCAGAGAAAATGTGATTGTTATTTTCACAACATACAACTGGAGAAGTTGGATAACAATGGCCACACTGGGTCAGACCAATGGTCCATCTTGCCTGGTATCCCGTCTTCTGAGAGTGGCCGGTGCCAGATGCTTCAGAATGAATGAACAGAACAGGGCAATTAGTAAGTGATCCATCCCTTGTTATCCAGTCCCAGCTTCTGGCAGTCAGAGGTTTCGGGACACAAAGACCATGGGGTTGTGTCCCTGATCATCTTGGCTAATAACCATTGATGGACCTATCTTCCATGAACTTATCTAATTCTTCTTTGAACCCAGTTATAGTTTTGGCCTTCACAACATGCCCTGGCAACGAGTTCCATAGGTTGACTGTGCGTTGTGTGAAGATGTACTTCCTTATGTTTGTTTTAAACCTGTTGCCTGTTAATTTTATTGGGTGAGCCTTGGTTCTTGTGTTATGTGAAGGAGTAAATAAAACTTCCCTATTCACTTTGTCCACACCAGTCATGATTTTATAGACCTCTATTTCCCCTTAGTCATCTCGTTTCTTATTGGAGGTGGCCAGCAAATGGTATCATGATTGGTCTCTGAAGGATTAGCTTTAAGGAAGGACTCTCTAAGAAAAGGGGAAAGAGAGCCTAAGAAGGAAGGTTGCCTCAAGTGGCTTTTTAATGACATGCATATCTAGTACAGGTGCCTAAGAAGGCGTGGAACAGAAATTTCTATCTAAAACTTCTTCTGTTGTAATGACCCAGGGCTAATGATCCAGCTCCATTGAAGTGGGAAAGATTCCCCTTGATCTCAACGGGCTTCAGATCAATCCCTCAGCCTGCTCTGACTGAAGCTAGAAGGTGTTTCAAAGCCATGCCCCAGAGAGATGACTTGGTGCCTGTGACATGGCTCCGCAGGGAAATGCTACTGAAGCAAAGACCCTAGCGTTCGGGGAACAGGTCATGGTTGTTCTGGAGGAAATTCTTAGTGAGACACAGTAGGAAAGGGATGTAAGTTACCCAGGCTACCACTAATGTCTTTGCACCGGCAGATGTAAATGGGTGTAACTTGAAGAGAGCTACGTACACCCGCCAGGATCTGGCCCCGTGAACAGTTCCATGTTTGCTCTTCCCCAGGAGTACCATCCCCATAAACATCTTGTTTGCTACTGCTGCTGCAGCAGCGGAAGAAGCTGTTTAGTTAGCACTATGCTGCAGATTAGGTGTAGTCTCTCCATAATACACATGTGATGTGGGACAGGGTGATGGGTGACCCCAAATCAGTCACCTGTATGTGTCATAGGCCTGGGCAGAGGGTGGGAGAATGGGTCCTTCCCCTGGGGCTGTGGGAAGCCGTGGCGGTTGAGGGGTTTGTAGAACCCGTCCCACACTCAACCAGCAGTAACAGCTCTTATGGCACGAGGCTGGCTGGGCCCGATTCCCTG
The DNA here is from genome assembly GCF_015237465.2 of Chelonia mydas. NCBI lineage: Eukaryota > Metazoa > Chordata > Testudines > Cheloniidae > Chelonia > Chelonia mydas. Next base: position 197,645,185 of record NC_057851.1, read on the forward strand.
CTCCGAGCATTATGACCTGGTACATGGAGTCGCAGTGCTGTTCAGGTCTGGCCCAGCCACCCCTCCGCCATGATGATGGGCAGCCAGGAGGGCCAAATTTGATTGAGTGGCGCTGTGATGCCACGTGCCAGGTTGCAATGCCACTCACACCAATTTGACCTGGACAGTTGCCATTAGGGGGCTGGTTGGGCCAAACCTAAACAGCGCTGCGCCCCGGAGGTTGCAATGCCAGGAGTGAGGAGCCACGCTCAGCCAGCTCCGTGGGACAGGAGCTGCTGCTATGGTATGCATGTTGTACTTATTTAGTGCTTTAGTACAGTCATGTGTATATTATATATTGTGAGTAAGAAATATTGAGTAAGCCATATGGTTTTTGCACTGTTCCTGTTTACTGGGTCCTAACATGCCATCCATGAGCCAAAATAGTTGTGAACCACTAATCTAGGGCGCAACTTCTGCTAAGAATTGTACGAGTCCTTCCTCTTTAAAGGCTAAGACGTAGGTGCTAAGGTAAAGGCAAAAACGAGCTGTCTGCTCAGTTACCCATTTGGCTGAGGACAGTAAGCAATAGAAAGGGAGTTAATTAGCATCCCGAAAGCATCTCCTCTGCCAACAGACAATCACTTGGTGTAAGATGGGATTGAAAGTCCCCGGTGGTACAGATCAACCCTCGGAGCACTATGTGGGGGATAAGATGCAGAGGGGGAGTGGAAACTGTTTGAGCTACAGCACTGAATATAATCCCGAATGAACTGGGAAATGGACCCCCTGGGAGAATCGCTTCAGAGGTGGGGTGTCTGGTATGGTAACGCATCAGGCACATCAAAGAAACCTGAGAGGTATAACAGGGCTGTGAAGGGAATTTGAGAGATCCGAAACCAAGGACTGACAGGCTGAGAGGCTGAACTGGTCACTGAGGGAAAAGGAGAAAGTGCTGCCTTAGAAATGTACGGGTTTATTTATTCCTTTTATTCGTTGTAACTCAACCTAAGGTGAACCCAGCTGGGTGAGCTTTTGCAGAGTTTCATTAGGCCAGCTTCTCGGCTGATGTAAACGAGAGCACTCCATTGATGTCAGCAGAGGCGTCCTGATTTGCGCCAGCTGAGGTTCTGGCCCTACATGTGGTGTTTATCCCCTTTCTTTGGCTTTGATCTGTTGTTCTCTCGCACATCTTAATCAATTTTGTTTCTAATTAGACCACTTGGGTCTGAGGCTGTTGCTGGGGAATTTCACGTAGACTGGGACAGAGAAGGGAGAAAAACAACCTGCGTCCTCTAAGAAGAGGCAGCGAAGGAAGGGTGCGTGGAACGTCTCTCTGCTCAGGATCCTCAGGCAAGAGGATGTGGGTTCTTTTTGCTCCAGGGGTGTTCTCCAGCAGGTGCACAGGAAGGCTTACTGGCCAGACGGGAACTGAGCTGAAGGTGGGAATGGGGACCCCTAAGATGACCTCTGTGGTACTACTGCAGTTGTCTGAAGCCACTTGCATTCACAGACTCCGTGCCTGTCCCCTGAAACAGACATATGTGGGTCGGCGTAATAGAGCTCAGGGTTTATTACTCCATAAACAACAACTTCTGCCATCTGAGCCGAAGGAGACTCCTGTGTCTGAGGCCTGGGCATGCTCCAGTTAAGTCAACAGGGGCTCAGTGAGAGCAGGAGCATATACCATTAGTATTAGGGTGCTTATCCTATTTACAGGCTGGCCACTAGGTGCAGAGTGCTAAGGTTTATATCCTATCTATAGGACAACCAGTGGAAGGGGGTATAGTTGCATACACATGAGCAGGTCTGATGCTCAGCATTACAGAACACAATGGTATGCCACCAGCTAGTACATTACAGTTCCATTTCATAGCTTTGACGTGGAAACATAGTTGTTCCCACCACCTGTAGGACATGTGCTTTGGGGCTAGACCCCTGTTGGGGGATATTCTCACTCCATTTCCTGTGCTGGTGGCAGAATTTTCTGTTAAGTATGTTTAGTGCTGGCTGAGGGGCACGCCATCTGGTACATCCCATATCCTCCGCTGGTGTAAATCAGCAGAACTCTGAAGTCACTGGAGGTATGCCAATTTACACCAGCTAGGGGGATGACCCAATTTTGTTAAAGTGGCCAAAATCCAAATGACAACCCAGATTCCACCATGACTCAATGAGGTCAGTGTGGGCTGTAGAGGGCGTAAACAAGGACAGAACTTTCCTCTCTCGGTTTGCCTGAAGCCTGCACATTGCAGTGACTGCTATTAACATTTAAACTCCACAGGGACATAAACAATCTGGGCCAGAGAACAATGCATCTAGCCCCAAAGCATTGAAATGAGCGAGCCTTGAAACTTTTGGAGAATAACAGAAGTCAGAAAGGATATCTTGTTCCAACTGAGCAAATTAGAGATAATACAGGCTGCTTCTGGCATAGATGACCCACATTATACCCAAAGCAAACCTACTCTTGGGGTGTGCATTCATCTATAATCTACTGGTTGAATTTCAGCACCTCTTCTAGGTATTATGTACTGTCTGATTACTTTTATAGTACAGCGGCTTAAAATGTTAAACTATATGAAATTTGCAGGCCCTCTGTGTGTGGGGGGGATCATATGTACAAGTGGCTGCGTTATCCTCGGCATGGTGAGCTTGCAGCCAGCATGATCATTTTAAGCCGAAACCAGAAGTGTCATAAAAATGTGGCTCATTGCCATGTGCTCATGCAGGCATACGAGAGACTTGATCGAAATGGCCTCATGTGGAGTAAAATGAATTTCTGGATGGGGGAAAAAATACAAAAAAATTCATCTAAGTCCCTTTAATTGTAACACTAGAGGTAAAGAAATGTTAAATTATATTTGGGCTACCAGAGGGTCTTCTTTAAATCAAGCCAGGAGGCTGTTTTATTGCCTTGTGCTCAACGAACCTAGAGTAGTTTTGTCCTCTGTAGAGGACCAGTAAGGCTCTTTATACAGAATAGTAAAACAAATGGCCAAGTTACTCTTTCCAAACGGCAGTCAGGCTATGAATCCATAGGGAAAATCTTGTGCTGTGGAAAATTAGAAACTGAGGACCAGATTCTCATTTACACTACGGAGCTGTTGTAAACATAGGTGCTGGACCTGGGGGTGCTGCTGCACCCCCAGCTTGAAGTGGTTTCCATCGTATACAGGGTTTACAGTTTGATTCAATGGCTCTCAGCACCCCCACTATAAAAATTGTTCCAGCGCCCCTGATCGTAAATGCAGATTAAATTGTCGCCCACCTTGCAGCCCATTACACCGCCAGAATGGTGTAAAGAGGCCTGAGTGAAAAACAGAATCTGGCCCGACCTAAACAAGGATGGCCAGCTGAACTGGGGTCATGACACTGACATGCTATATCATGCTTTGGAGCCAGACCACATTGAGGTGGGTCTGTTTTAAACTCTCAGAGTAGAGGTTTATTTCATGATGATAACTGTAGCACAGAAATTGTGATTTATATAGACCTGTTCACGGGGAAGGGAGTGATATGCATTGACTGGAGATCACGCCCCTTTTCTTTATCTGAGTTTTCTCTTTTACTTAACCCCCAGCAATGAGATTTCTTTGCTGTGTAGGAAATCACACTGAAAATCAGAAAATTGATGTTGACTGTTTTTAATAGAGCTCTGTAAAATATTTCACCACAAGCTGTCCTGACTACCATCTTTTAACACAATCCTTTGTGTTATTGTTCTTTCAGCTACAATAACCTTTATATATAAACAGCGTCAGGCCAGATCCTCAGGTGGAGTAAATCTGCATGGCTCCACTGAAGTCAATTAACACCAGCAGAGGATCTGACTCATAATCTTCAAATCTAGCTCTACATGCCGGGGATTATGATTTTTATACTGCAGATCTTGCTTACTTCACCTGCTTTCCTGCAGTATGTCCAGTAGAACCTCAGAGTTACAAACACCTCAGGAATGGAAGTTGTTCATAACTCTGAAATGTTCGTAACACTGACAAAATGTGCTGGTTCTTTCAAAAGTTTACAACTGAACATAGATTTAATACAGCTTTGAAACTTCACTATGCAGAAGAAAAATGCTGCTTTTAACTATCGTAATTTAAATGAAACAAACAAACAGTTTTCTTACCTTGTCAAATCTTTTTTTTAAACTTTCCCTTTATATTTTGTAGTAGTTTACATTTAACACAGTACTGTACTGTATTTGCTTTTTTTTTTTTTTTTTTTGTCTCTGCTGCTGCCTGATTGCGTACTTCCGGTTCCAAATGAGGTGTGTGGTTGACTGGTCAGTTTGTAACTCTGGTGTTCGTAACTCTGAGTTTCTGCTGTAATGCAGTCGAGGAAAGTCACTCCTAGAAAGTCCCCAAATCACTGCTTCGCTTCTATATTTGGCCAGGAAGTGTGAAGAAGAATCCTTCCAAGGTGCCCTGCACATTTGCATTTTGTTTCTGTGGCGCCTTGTGCATTTTTAAGGAACACTGCCTGGCTTTTGTTTTTCATGTTTCCCAGAACTAGTTGTGCTCAAAGCACCAGTTGTATTGAGGAACTGATCAAAGACAGTCTTAGTGAAGGGAAGTATTGCAATAGGATGTAACAAGCGTGTAATGCTCATTCATGTTATAGATTACTGCAAGGGAAGCACCAGGCATTGGGGAAACTATAGGGCCGGTGTAAACCAGCATAGCTCCCTTCCACTTTAACTGTAGCTCTACAGAGGGCTGTGTGTCTATCATACTCATTAGCCCACCAATGAACATTGCATGATAACAAGCAGAAGGAGACTTTTAAAGAAAGGACAAAAGCCAAAGCAAGACAAATCAGTTGTTGGGACTGAACGCACACTGCAGCCCCAATGTTACTAGTGACACCTTGCACTACTAGAGTGCCGGGCATCTGAAAGAGCTTTTAAAAAGGTGCCATTGCTCCCATTTTATAGACAGAGCTGCTGAAGCAGAAAGCGCTTACAGCTCATGTTCCCCTAAGCCTCAGCAGCATCCTGGCGCTAGTGTTGAAATGGTTTTGTCTTGGCCAGGCTGCCAGTTTTATCATTTTCATCAGCAGTTGAGAGAGGGGCAGGCAGATGATGAGCAAAGTTTCACTTTCCTGATGCCGACAGAACCTAAGGGACTTGCTCACGATGAGCCAGTGGCAGAACCAGGAGCAGAACCCTGGACCCTAACCAGTGCTTTATTTTCAGGGGTCAGCAGTATGAGGGGACCTCCCTATCTCATTTGTTCCTCCGCAGTGCCCAGGCGTAATGCAGCCACCACAGATCATGGCAATAAGATTCCATCACATATTCCCTAGTTCTCTCCATCCGGCAAAGACCCACATCTGACAGTGTATGCTGATGTTCTCTTTTTCTGCTGGCTGCACAGGTCTCCTAGAAAATAGGGCTAGCGATTTGGAGAGCCCTATGAGACTAATGACATTTACACTGCCGTGGAGTGCGGGAACAGTCTAGAGCCCTTGGGGCAGGCAGGATACAGCAGGCTCTCAGGCTGAATTTGGAGAAAACGTAAGTATTCAGGCCCAACAAAACTTCTGTGTACAGGAGCAAAGAGCGTTCGCAGGCAGCCCATCGTGTCTCCTACCTGCTCGCTCCTAGAATTTAAACAAGGACAACAGCTGTGCCATCCCAAATTAGTGATTTGTCTCTGTCGTCCTTGTTGCATTGCAACTGTAGGTGACACAGACCGGATTTATTTTGGGTGAAGAACATGCTGCAGTTCCCTGTCCAGCCAGGTCACGCTGTATCAAGAAGTAAACTTTTTAGGGTCTATTTCATTTGACAACACAGTCCTGTAATAGCACCGCAGGACGCAGAGGTGAGGGGAGAGCTTCCCACCTCACTGCCTTGGTTCATGGCCAAACGAGCTCCATTTTATGGTGATTAAAAATAAAGACAAGGATGTGAGAGACAGAGCATGGGTGGGATTCTTTACTGCAGCTCGCTCAATGTGCAGGCCAAAAGCAATGTGTTTCATTAGCAAACAATGATGTGTCAGACAGATCTTATTAAGCATGGTGAGAGGTCAGCGTTGCATGCTCTCGGGTGTGTTTGGGAACAGCCAGGCTGTAGCTTGCATTCCTGAGCCCCTGGTGTCACACCAAACTAGGTCCCTTATGGACCTGACCCACCTTCCCTTGTTCCACTCATCGTACTACAGGAGCAGGACAACAGTGGCTTTAATTCCCCCTCCCAATTCTGGGCTAGTGCAGGGGTCAGTGTGGCCCCTTGGTGTAAATTAATTAGTCTCCTAAAGGCCAGCAGTGTAGTGCTCTGCATTCTGGAGCACCCCAGGGTTCCCCAGTGTGTGCCACACTACAGCCCTGCCACTTCTGCTCCCTGTATCGGAGCTTGCATGGAGAGCCACTGTCTGGTATTTTACAGCAGCCCCACACAGCATCTGTGCCAGAATAATTCTGCCCCCCTGGCTGCCACCTGAGCAGTGTATCGGGGCTACAGCACAGTGGAGAATCTCTCCCCATATGTCTGGGGCTCGGAGGTGGGAAATAAAACCTGTTCTAGTAATAGCAAAGTGCAGGTGGAGAGTGGGTCTATTTGGATGAAGAGGAAAGAGGGCTTTTAAGGAAAAAAAATTTGCATCTTGAATATTTGATAATCTGCTGTTTGAGTGGGCTTTAAAATTCCATCTCCGTATACGAGAAGGGAACTGAAAATCGTATAGCCCCTATTATTGTGGGTGTCATAGATCCCACAATATTTTGTGCTCCTGCCTGGTGGCTTTGTCAACAGCAGTTAAATAACAAGCCCAATTCCCAGGGCTGTGCTGACAGCCGTGATTGATGCTGGCGAAGTGCAAAGCCAAAATAAAAGTTGAGTCAAACTGAACCTTGTTCCAAATGTCCCTCATTCTAACCAGGTCACGGGGACGGGCCATTCAGCCCTGAAATACGTTTGAAGTCATCTTTCAGATATTCTGTGGAAGCTGTGTGAAATCCAGTGGGTTACTGGAGAAATCCCAGAATGCATCATTCTAGGACAACACAGAGCTCATAGGGCTTGTGTGCTGCTAAGTTCATGGTAGGTGTGATGTCTGTTCCAGTGGGGGACAGGGTGAAGGTGCCTTTCACCTCCTACCCTGGGCTTTCCAGTCTGTCTCGCTCCTCCCCCCTACTCCATGCACCCAGCCTGTCTGCCCCTTCTCCTGGAGCATGGGCGCTTCCCATGGGTGCCCCTTCTCCCAGAGCTCTGGGGCAGGTTCATCCACCCCCTGAGGCTGCACCACCCCTGACACAGGCCACTTTCCCTCTGGAATGATCCAGCCCACTGCTTCCATTTCATTTCTCTTCCTTTATTGGGGTGGACCCCAGTGCTCTCTAAAATGGAATATAGAAAATGGCCTGGGTACTTGGTGCATAAGCTGGATGTTCAAAAGCGCAGGGTAGCACATAGATCTCCTGCTAGCCAGCATGATCCAGGTTGGAAAGCAGACTGAATGTAACCAGGAGACAGAGTGCACCTTGTGAGAACACTGTGGAGCAGAGCCACATGCTTATTATGTAATTCAGTACTAGTGCTGGGACATAAGCCATTTAATTCCCATGTGATGAGCTCCCCTGAGTCCTACAATAAGTGCCTAAGCCTGCCAACACTTTCAACACTGCTGCTGTATTGTGGGAGTGCCTGTCATCCCCCCCGCAAGATCCGAGCAATGGGAGAGCCCATCCCTGCTCCAAAACTAACTGAAAATGACAAAGGGTGGGAGCAAGGAACATGGATGAGCCCTCTCATGGTACAAAGCATTACCCCTAGCATCAAGGGTCTGCACAGCTAACGCCTGTCTCCTGCACATTAAAGCCAAAAAGCCAGGCTCCCGTTGGCGTCATTGAGACTCCTGGTTGGACTATTCTTTTCCAGCAGCATGTTTTCACCACTCAGGCCCCATGGCCATGTGACTTTTCATGCTGATTCGCAGGTCTCGTGAGCTTCAGAAAATACCTACAGTCCGGTGTTTAGACATCTAACTCCCATTGGTAGGCTCCTAAGTCCCTTTGCCCAGTAACACTAACTCTCATGATGGCAACAGGGGATCTGGAGGCAATAATCTTGTTTCTGTCATTCATGGGTTAAACCTTTTCCTCTCCTTGTTGGTTCATTACTGCCTTTTCCCAAGCAGGCAGTTTGTAAAGTCCCTGCAAGAGGGGAAGGAGCCTGGTTGGTAGTAGTAGTTAAGGATCAAACAGCGTGACAATGGAGAATACCTTGAATCGCTACTGCTGACGGGAACTGGGAGGTTCTCTGAGGAAAAGCCGTAGTGGTCAGCTCTGTAAAAGAGCAAAGTGGGGGCCAAGGAGTGAAGTGTTTGTGCTTTGAAACACTGGGTTTGTCAGTCAGTCAGTCCTGCTTCTTGGTTATGTAAAAAATGCAAGTTGGAGGCCTGATGGGGGACACGTCAATGTGGTTGTTCTGCTGCACTCGTACCAAGACACCAGCTGCTCCTAATTGCAGTGGCTTGGCGTGGCTGCATTCTCAGCACCGCACGCAGCCAGCAGGCATTGAACCTAAGAACGGCAGGATCTTAAAGGATGAGCAGGGACTGCCTGAGCTAAAAGACCCACCGCTGTTAGCTAAGGCTCATCAACCTCTATAGCCCAGCCATCAGCAGAGAGAAACAGAGCACCATGCTGAGTGGAGGTGGGTCACAGGTGCAAAATGTCTCCTTCCCTACCACCTGCCTGTCCCCCTGAGCTGTCCCCTTTGTGCCATGGTGGCCCAAACCTCCCGGACACTGGCCCTGTCTCCCCACTGAGACATATTACCCAGCTCAGGGAGTGCTTTGTAAGTAGGGACTGGGCATGACAGCGGAGGGGTGTGGAGGAGGCATGGCCAGCACATGCTGCAGTCTGCCCACCTCCTGTTGACAGATGGGGCCTTGGGGACAATTGGCAACTGCTGCAGGTTAGAGCAGATCCCAAACCTCCTGTTCCCCTCCATCCCCTCACACCTGCTGTGCTGAGTGAATTTCTGCTGCAGCCCAGAATCTGGGCTTAAGTGAGGTTGTATGGTTTGTTCTTGACACAACAAACAACATGAAGGAACCAGAGTCCTAACTATAGCTGCACACTGCTACTCTGGCTGCTTTCTAAAACATAAACCGGGTGAGCGCCACTAGAGGGCCCACAAACTGATTAATGGGCTACTCTTGCTAGATTTAAACCATTAACATGGCTTATGGAATTGCCCCTCTGGCTTACAAGATTGTTGAAGGTAACAATTCTGTGCTGTGAGCAAGTGAACCTACACTGCGGACTCTTCTACTTCATCATTTGACTATTCGCAGAGAGAGCGTGTGTGTGGGGGCAGGTGACCTAAAACAATGCAGAGAAAACAAATCCATTCAGTCACTTTCTAGAATAGCACTTTCAATTGACTGTCGAATGCCCCAGTTCCTGTGAGGTTTCCCATCTGTTTCACAGATTTCTTGCATGGGGCAATCAGAAATGCTTCCTTATGCATTAATGTGGCAAAGAGCATCTCGCTATCTTACTGACTCAGGAAGAAGCTGTCCATATAACCATAGGCGCCCACTCCGTGGGTGCTCTAGGGCTGGAGCGCCCACAAAAGATGTTTGCGGGTGCTTAGCACTCACTGGCAGCCAAGCTCCTCATCCCCCCGCAGCGCCTCCTGCCTGCCGGTGGCCCCACCACCGATCAACTCCTCCCCCTCCCTCCCAGTGCCACCCGCCCACCACGATTAGCTGTTCCACGGTGTGCAGGAGGCGCTGGGAGGGAGGGGGAAGAGTGGGGATGGGGTGTGTTTGCGGGAGGGGGCGGAGTGAGGTGGGTGGGGCCTTGGGAGAAGGGGTGGAGTGGGGGCTGGGGGGGCGGAGTGGGAGTGGGAAGAGGCGGGGACTTGGGGGAAGCGGTGGGGGTGGGGGCAGGGTCTGGGGCTGAGTGGGGGTTCAGCACCCCTGGGGAAAACTGGAAGCTGGCGCCTGTGCATATAACACAATTAGTGCAGCTGCATTGGAGAGGAAGGATGGCCTTGCAGTTGAGACACTGCACTGGGACTCAGGCTTGGCTACTGGTCCCAGCTCTACCCCCCCACCCCTGTGTGACCCTAAGCAGATCATTTAATCTCTCTGTGCGTCAGTTCCCCTTCTGTAACATGGGGACAATAATTCTGCCTCCTCTATTTGGACTGTGAGCTGTCTGGGGCAAGGTCTGTTGTCTCCTGTTACGTTTGTGTACACGGCAGCATAGCACAATGGCACTCGCATCTTGGAATCCGCAGAAAGAGATGCCATGGCTCAAGCAATTTTTTACTTTTATAACTGATGTGGCAAGCCCAGGGGTAGTGGGGCTATGAACTGCCAAGTCTAGAGGTGCCGGAGCTCAGTCCTAGCATACCCTGGCACAAATTAAACACTGCCTGTTCCTATAATACTCCCTGTAACAGGATGGGTTTGCCCTGTGGGCTGGACAGGCTGAGCTAAGACCGTCTGATTACAGAATGAGCCCCACCTGAGGGGATTGAGGCAATTCCCCATAAAGAGCCAGGCTTCCTGGTGATAAAACCCCGTTGGGGAAAGAACTGGAGTGAGAGCTACATAGGAAACTCAGTGCAGGCAAGAAAAAGGCCTGGGGGAGACCCTTAGTAACAAGGGAAGTGACTGGGAGACCTGGTGGGATCTGAGAAGAGTGTTTGGAAGCAGCCCAGGGAAAACCGCAAGCAGAGATAAAAGAGCAGACCTAGCCCAGAACCAAGAGTCAGGAGTGGGGCTGGGTTCCCCTACTGGCCTAAAGGAAGAGGGGGAGCAAGCCCATAGAAAGGATTATTGAGCCCCCCAAAGGGGCTGTAGGCTGAGCTGTGGAAGAGCCCCAGAGAAGGTGGAAGGACTTTCCTCTGGTAAAGACGCTTTGGGACTTCTAGTTTGGGACAACTGGGACCCTCAAGATGACGGCCTAGATGGAGGGCTGGTTTGCCAGGCAGAGAAATCGCCATAGCAACCATCAGCTCAGGGTGCTAGCCCAGCGAGAGAGCTGCGACGCCGTGCCGGCCACGAGGGGGCACCCTGTGGTGAGTGAACTGGGTTATTGTCCCTCAGAAATGGAAAGTAATAATGGCGTTTGTTCAGATTGCCCGTTCCCAAAGGACAGACATGAGGCAATTGACGGTCTTTATTGGAACCAAATGTAATTGTGCATAATGATGAAGCAGTACACTGTTACCAGTCTGACTTATAAGTTATACAGTGCAGTAAGTGTGCATGGTACTTTATCATGCACAAAGATGGAGTCCCTGCCCCAAAGAGCTTACCGTGTAAGTGAAGACAAACCGGAGATGACAAGTTGTGGGCATGCGGGGCAGGAATAAGGAGGAGAGGCAGGACAACATGACTACATGATCCCACAGGAGCCTGGGGACTGTCTCAAAGGTAGCAAATCTGTGTCCTGTTTGTTTTCATTGAGTTTATTTCTAAGTGTAGAAAGCAGCTCTGGTTTAGAGCCATCCTTGAATGACCATGGTCACAAGGGTTTCTTTCATCCAAGAGGCCCTTGTCTGTTCCCTAACGTGTGTGGCTGGCAGGTCCTGGGAAGGGACAAATCAAGTCTCTGGTTAGAGGCAACGAAAACAAGAAAAACAAGGCTCAGCTGTCACAAGGACCTGAACTAGTGGTTGAGGAGAAGGTGCCCCTCCAACTGGCCACGGGTGGGAACAGGAGGTGCTGACTCACGTCCTTTCAAGGAGTAGCACTGCCAGGGAGCTGCCTTCAGGCAACACCAACCAGGGGTGGGGAGGGGAAATCCACACAGATGGGGCTGTTGAAGGGGCCAGCAGTAAAGCTGTGTCTCCTGCCATACGTAGTCCAGTGCTGGATGGTGCCACGTTGTCATCCACGAGCCGGGTTGGCAAACTGGACAAGAGGGGAAAAATCATAGTGGGAGAGTAGAAATCATCAGTTTTGTAACGTCAAACGGCAGCGTGGCATCAGCCCCTCCACACACACACTGTGAAGTATACTGTAACTTTAAAACACTGCTGAACAACTGCCATTGTCTCCACCGCCAGCCGCACCAGAGGCTGTTGTGTGCCGCCAAACTAGTTGCAGTGCTGTTAAAAGGAGAATGCGCCTGTTTGTTTAAACCAAGCGCCTGGCTGCGCCTCGCAAGATGTGCCTATCTGATAAACATGTCTGGGCTGGGGAAGCGGTAGATGAAAGCTGTTTTGTGCAACGAAGCCAGACGAGAAACAAAGCCTAGAGGAGACTGTGATTTCCAAACTGCCTATCCCTCTGAGTGAAAATCACGGAGTGAAGGATGGGTTTGGCAAGGACTTCTATAAATGGCATGTGTGTCTGGAATTCCTTCAGCAAACATTTCCTTTTACTCCCTGCTTCATCTAGTCGATGAAAGGCTGAGGGGATTGGCAGTGAATTCTCCTTTCCTTCTCACCACTAATTAAATTCCCTCTCCCTACCCCATCTGTACAGCACAGGTGAGGCTGGATATGTTGTAGATATGTAATATTTAACATATTATAGTTCAACCCATTGTAGGTTAGGGGCCACATCCACTTCAATGGAGCGAATGCTGATTTACTTCAGCTAAAGAATTAGCCCTCAATTCTTCGAACATATGCAATGGGTTCCACGGTTATTCCTCGCAGCTCTGTACTTTGGCATCTTTTTAGTGCTAGAAGTTGTAAAGGATCACCCTCACTTCAGGTTAGGCCCAACACTTTCTTTTGTTAAAGTGTTTTACAAACCCAAATATGAACCGACATGGTTTCATCACGTTTTTAAAAAAAAAATTAGGGGAAACTTGTTTTTATATTTCAACATTCTCCATGTGATGATGCAAACCCAAACACCAAACCAATGCCCGGTTGTGCTAGCAGCGGAGACCCAGAAAGCATCTAGAAACAAAAGTGAAACTGACCAAACTGAAATGAAATGTAAATGGGGAGGAGGGGGGAAGCAAACAGAGCATAAATGATGGCCAGCAAAAATAATTTAGGTTTTGAAAGTGATTTTTTGGTCTAATAAACTAGGATTATTAACACAAGAAAGGATTCATTTTTAAAGATATAAATCTGAATTTGACAATCTCCCTTTAAGACTTTTTGGGAAAAAGTTAAACATGCACAGTTTATAATTATAAAAATGGGGGTGTGACTGGGATGATTTAAAATCTTTGAAGGGCTCTGTGATGAACGGGTAATGTCATAGGATACTCCCTAGGAGTACCCAGGGTTAAGGTACCTCTCCACCCCCTGCCCTTGGTATGAAGCAGTCTTGTCTGTGCTTGCTGTGGATCAGCCCCTTGAATCTCCCAGCCTCTGCAGCACAAGCACTGCCCCACCAGGCCTCACTTTCTCTGTACAGGTAGCAAGAAGCACACACCAAACCCCAAGTCCTGCCAGCATTTCCTTCAGCATCCAGCCCCGATCCACTGGCCACTCGCAGAATTACCAGGCTGCTGTCCCCAAGGGAACAGTACACACCAGCTTGCAAGCTCTGTCTTAGGACCATCACTTTGTTTAACACTGCGACCCTGGCATTTATCTATAGAGAAAACAGATTTTCAAGTGAGGGTGAGTAAGAATATTGGAAACAAATGGTTACATTTAAAACAGAATCATAACACGCTTTCTAGAGACTAAACTTAACTAACAGGCTAGCCTCCAGTCTAAGCTTGTCTCGACCAAAGTTCTCTCCAGTGTTTTCAGCCAGGCTTGGTGAAAACCCCTTTTTTCATGAAGCAAAACCACTGTTCTCTTACTTACTCAGTGAAGGGTGTTGTCTTTGCCCCCCAAATACAGTAGAGCAAGCCTTAGATGTGCATCTCAGATAGGGTTTGCCCTCCTGCCCTCCCCATACTCCTTCTGCTGTTTTTTCTCTTCCTGTTTAGTTCCTTTCTGCAGTCCCCACAACCCTTCATTAGCATTCATTTCAGATGGGTGAAAGGAGCCAGCTAAATCAACACTAACCTGACAGGAAAACGGTTTGTCACCTTTGCTGGTGACCAGTCCCTAGACATACACCTTATCATTTTCCGTGTCTGTATATAACTCCTTACAAACAGCCGTACATGTGTCTTGCAACAATATCAATGAGCAGGGTGACACTAGCTCTTATTTGAGATGTCACATTTACACTCTAGTTTGCCCAAGAAAGTCATACTAGACTCAGAAGATTCCTGTAGCCCCTTCCCAGTTGTCACTAAGTGGTGTCTGGGTCACTGTCTGTACAAATTATAAGTCCTATGTGTCTGTCAGGCCGCAAACTCCATTTTGCATATGCAGCCTCCTGCCTTCTTAGGGCCTGTTTGCCTCCACCTTGGGTTGAAAATTTCAAAGTCTGGTGGCAAAAGAGGAATGGTAGAGGATAGTTGACTCTTCAATACCCAACCATCGGAAGTCTAGTCACTCTAGCCCAGTGGTACCCAAAATTTTTACTTCCCACCCCCCCTTTACCCCTATCTGTGGCTCCGGAAGGTTGTGGCTCCAGAAGGGGGGGCACGGATAGGGTAAGGGGGCTGAAACTGGGGCCCCAGCTGGGGGCAGGCATGGAGAACAGCGGCCCGGGGGCTGTGGGCAGAGGTGGGTGGCGCTCCCTCCCAACCCCCTGTGGGGGCTGGCCCAGGCCCTAGCTGTGCCCCCCTGAATGGTCCTCTGCACCCCCCTAGGGGGGTTCACTCCACAGATTGGGGACCTCTGCTCTAGCCCAAAGACTAGTCCCTGCCCAGAAGAACTGGTTTAGCCAGAGGGAAGTCACCTTGGCAATGAAGACCCCTGAAAAATTTATGCTCGTGGGAAGGCTGGCAAGGATAATGCCTGCCACGGGAATCTGAAGGCTTTAAAGGGGCAGAAGCTGGTCTGCATGGGAGGCCATTTTGTTTGGTCCATGAGGGGGAGACCACTTGTCATGTAACAGCCCGCTTGAAAGCTTGTCTTTCTCACCAACAGAAGTTGGTCCAATAAAAGAGATTACTTCACCCACCTTGTCTCAGTGTTAAGAGGCATTTGAACAAACTCCTCTAGCTAGGGACTAAATCTCTGTTTTTGTCCTGCCTCAGACTTGTACAGGGAAACAAATTAACTGTGAGAGCTCCATGGCTTTTTAGTGGCAGCTCTTAAGTAGCATTTTCCTCTCTAGGGCCTGCAGGGGCTGGAAAGATCCATGGGAAACCCAGCTTCAACCTCACAGATCCACAGCCACTTTGTCTATCAAGTGCCCTCAGAAGGGTATTCATCACTTTGCTCTTGCCTGCACAGGGCAGGGCCAGGGAGCATAAGTACCTAATTCTGCCACTGGCCAGGTGCATGGTGGGGTATTTTCACTCTCTCAGAAACCACTATGAAAAGACAGGTTACTTATTTAGACGGTAAATTCTTTGGGGGGAAGAGACTTTGTGTTCAGTTTGCACAGAGCCTAGCGCAATGTGGTCCTAGTTCATAACTGGGGCTAGTAGATGCTTTGGTAGTATCAATAATAAACCAGATGGTCTATCATTCATCCTACACCCCCTATATTTGCTTTACGAAAACCAAGGAAATTGGCCAAAGAATGAAAAGTATTATTTAAACTCAACTTGTATTTGAAGGTCTGCGCCTGCTGTCCATCTTTGCTTAGATCCAGCTGAGCTCCGCCTGTGGAAGGACTGCAGGATGGAGACTGAAGCCGTATGAAAACATGCTGTTCATGGATCTCTCAGAAAAGGAGATGCACATTTCTCAGACACTGCAGAATGAGATTTCCCTGTTTCTCTTTAAAAAGTGACACTCGGGGGTTGTCTTCAGTGCAAAA
Source organism: Chelonia mydas (assembly GCF_015237465.2). NCBI lineage: Eukaryota > Metazoa > Chordata > Testudines > Cheloniidae > Chelonia > Chelonia mydas. The sequence continues at coordinate 197,660,946 of NC_057851.1, forward strand.
TTAATTTGAGCTGAGTGTTGCCCTTAACTCAAGTCCCGTCCACACATGCAAACCCTTAACTTGAGTGCTATGATGCTCTTAACTGGAGCTGGATGGCCTAAGAGGAAGTATAGGCTAATGCTGGAGTTAGTACAACTCATCAGCTGCTGACACAACAACTCGGTAGCATGGACGCACACGCGTGCCCTTTGAATGCCACTGGTCCTCCAGTGCTATCCCACAATTCCCCCTGTGTGCCCAGAAAGAACAGGCAACCTCTCCACATGTCACTGGGAAAGAATTCACAAGGCGGCTCAGCTTCCTGAGGTGCAAAGAACCATGGGATGTGCCCTGGCGTCTGTCTTAGCGGCTCACACAAGTGAGCGCAACACCATTGTGGATGCAGCCATTTGTGTGTTCTATCATAGGGCGGGTCTACGTGACTGCTTACGTCACTGTAACTTGTGTCGCTCAGGAGTGTGAAAAAGACCCTTCCCACCTTGAGCAACGCAAGTTACCATGACCTAAGTGCTGTCCATACCGGCGCTGTGTTGGTGGGAGACACTCTCAGAGGTGGAATCATTATGCTAGAAGGAGAGAGCTCTCCCATTGGACGTGCTACAGTGACACAGCTGCATTGGGTGATCTGCACACATTGTGACTGTCCCCCAACCATGTTATGCAACAGTGAGAGGAGTGATTTGAGTGTAGATAACTCAGCAGTGAAGACATACCCTCTGAGATGTCTACAGCCCTGAAGGCACAAGCCAAGGTAGGCTGTTACAAATTCAATGTAACAAACTTCTACTGAAAAAGAAACTTGTGAGGCAGCCCTCCCCCCCTTTTCTGAGCAGATTTAACACACCAGTCTGGTAATGTATTTGGCCTGGCATTACATGCTCCTGAGTGTTAGGAATGTAGCAGGGTATAAACATTTATACTGTCCTTTCTAACCCTATCGCTTTGATCTCCTCCATATAGTTTTCCAGCAATGCCTACTGGCAATGGAAAAATGAATTAGCTTGAGCTAATTTGTTTTTCCTTCATATACAAGTGCATTAACTCTTGGGAAACGACATGCCAAAGCGGGGCTCCGAGGCTGCAGTGCAGATGTGTGCAGCTAAATCAAGCTTTAAAAAGACTTGGAGAGGTGGGGTGTGGGTGTGTGTATGTGGGGGGAGTGTTTAAAAATGTGTGTGTTCTTCAATGCTAAAATCTTAACTGCTTTGGGGAAAGAATGTGTCTAGCTACGTGGCCTTTTCTGCAGGCCTTTATATGGGAACAGAGAAGAATGTTAGAAGGATAAGACTTTTCTCTTGTACACACGCAGGAAATATAATTATCGGGCCACATCCTCAGCTGATGTAAACTGATGTAGTTTCATTGGATTAATTGGAGCTACCCTGGTTTACAGCAAAGAATCTAGTCCAATGGCTTTCTATCTTGCTGGCTCTCTACTGCTCGAATATGCATGTTTGGCAAATGACTGTGGCTATTTAGATTTTGCTACTCTATAATATATGCTTATTGCTTATTTCTATGCACAGCCAAGACTTTCACAAGTGACTAGTGATTTTGGGTGCCTGGGAGAGATGCCATAAGATGGCCTGATCTTCAGAACGTGCTGAGCCCCCAGCTCCGAAAATTAGGCTTGTTTGCGGTGACTCAAATTGGGCACCTGAATTGTAAGGCCCCCAAACCCACGAGTCAGACTTGAAAACCTTGGCCTGTGCCTTTCAAAGGCTTAATGCTTCCAGTCACCTCCACTGGGATGGTGTGTCAGTCCTTGTTCCCCAGAACGAGCTCAGTCTCACATGAGACACCACTGGACCTATTTAACCAGGAGATAATATGGTATTATCCTTGTATTCTAGCTTGGTCATATCTTGCACTGATGGGTGCAACCTTCGGGGTAGGTGGAGAGTAGATTGGCCAGAGCACTGACAATGTGTGAGCAGTCATGAGAAGATCCATTCAGAACCGTGGTCCTGGGCTGTGGAGGTCAGATCTGGACTTTCCCAAAACTGGGGAGTGGTTCACAGCCGGAGACTCTGCTCATGCCCATCTCTGCTGTATTTGTGGATGCCACAATCCTCCAACCATAGCATCATTGTTTCCTTAGTACCCAATGCACTTTGAATGACGACGCAAGACGACTTTTTTTTTTTTTTTTTAAGGACAGAAGCCCCTGGCCTGTGCACATTGCCAAGATGTTTAATTGTGTGGTTAACTGGCTGCAGCGCACAGTACATTTACTTTAGCACAAAAAATGTGCTTTAAAAATGTGCTTAAATTCCTGAGAGTAGAACAGGAGTTAGCCCAATGACAAATGGTGTGAATACGTTAGCAGGGCAGAGGAGATTCAATAGGCTATATGCTCGGCAGTGAGTGATCTCTGCAGTTCTTAAGTCATTCATTTCCCCCCCGCTAACTTCGGAGGTAATTAAAATACCCTTCTGTCTTCAGACTGTCTTGAAATCCACAGGAAAAAAGTAACACGCAGCATTTGGTGGCCAGACAACCTTCATGCTGTGTATCGATGAAGGAAACATGATGAGCATAAACCCTTCCTTCTTCTTCAGCTCTTAGGTGGGTTGAATCTGGCTTTGTGTGTGTGTGTGTGTGTGTGTGTGTGTGTGTGTGTGTGTGTGTGCGCGCGCGTGTGCTGCTCCCTTTGAAATGCCCAAGTACAATGGCAAAATAAAGCCCTACCCCTTTATCAATGTATTGCAAATCCTGGTGCTATGATATTCACTTCCTGTACCTATGGAAGAGGAATGCATTGCACTAATATTTCTTTGTTCTCCTCTGCCTGTCATGTACCTGCCTCTCCAATTGCTTACAAGCTGTAGTGCAATATATGTGGTAGATGGTGTGTGTAGCTATGTAATGGGTTGGACGGATTGTCAAGAGCAGTTTTGCACCGTGGTGGGGAGTCAAGAAGGCAATGGGGAAGAGGGGGCGGGAGAGCATGAGGCATTGAAAATGTTGTTGTAGTCTAAAGTAAATCAAGTCTTGCTCCCCCACTTCCTGAACACCTTTCCCTTCAAGGTCATGTGTTCTCTGTCAACCTCTCCATACACACACACACACATCAGTTATGCGGGCTTAGTATCGGTATTGAGACGTGTTTTACGCTGGCTTCTCGAATAAATGTAAGAGGATTGCTAAATGACTGACTTCAAATAAGGGATCACTGGCCTGAAGAGGTTGAGAAATACTGGTCTTACTGGTCGGCTACTGCATTGAACTTTAATTTTAGGGTAGTTAAAGAGACCCAACAATTCAAGAAATAAGGTATTCGGGCTGAAAGTATAGTCTGGAGAAGCTTTATGTCTGGAGAAGCAGGATAGCTTTGTGGTTAAGGCACCGAAGAATCAGGTGATGTGGGTCCAGTTCCTGGCTTTGCCACAGACTTTTTATGTGACTTTGGGCAAGTCGCTTAATTGCTCTGTGCCTCAGTTTCCCATCTGTGTAAAGTGGATAACAATACTTCCTTTGTCTGTCTCGAGAGATTATAAGGGCTCTGGAACAGGGTTTGTATAGCACCTAACACAAGAGATTCCTGATTTCAATAAGGGCCTCTGGGCACTATTTAATACTAATAATCATTATTACAGGAATATACAAAATGGCGGAAATGGACTGATGTGGTCACAGCACAATCCTAAGAGCTATTTGCTGGCAGATTATGAATAAATGTGAGAATTACACAGTCCATTCCTGGACAATTTGTGATCAGGAGACAAAGGTAAAGTCTGTCCGGTTAACTAGTCCTTTTGGTCATAACCAACTTGCTCTACTGTAGTTGTCGTGCAGAGTCCAGGCTGTAACTTCACCCTTAACTAGTCATGTTGGGGTACCAAAAGCACCACACACAGCATTTAAAATCATCTGCTATTTTGAGATCTGTACAAGGGATGGTGCTACAGGTGGAATTTCAGTATTAATTCTGTATGTTCTGGCTCATGTGGGTGTAAGCCAGTCTTTCATGGTTATTTGCATGCACTGTTTGAACACTAATTCCTTCTGTTATGGTCCTGTTTAAGAGGAGAAGAGCTTAGCACCAACCAAAATACAAGCTTTGAAAAGTACCAATGATCCTGTGTAGATACAAGAGCTTAAATCTGTATTTTACCATAAAGATGATGATTGTTATTGAAGGTGATTGGTTTGGTAAGAGTTGAGAGCATTCTCCGTGCTGCACAAGGCACAAATGAAGACATGGCCTCTTCCTTTAAGGTATTATAAATCACAAAGAAGCTGACAATGTAAAAGTATTGTCAAGGCCATAAGGAACACAGTGTCAGTTAATATGCATTTTTCAAGCTTACATAACTAGCCCTTCCTCCTTCTGGTTTCCCTTCTTCGTTTGGGTTGCACCCATGAATGCCAGAAAACAGCAGAAGGGGGCTCACTGAATCTACAGATGGGCAAATTGCTCTTTCGTGTTTGAAAGGCGAGGACACACTGTGCCTGCCAACCATTCTGCCACCTCCCAGAAACCTCCTAACTACCTTCACAAAAACCTCGTTGTTCATCTTGGGTGCAAGTGATGCTCTAGTCCATTCAGACTGGTGGGGTAATAGTGCTACTTTATTGTAATGTTGTTGGATTGGCAAAGCATCGGTAGCTCATCATGCACCTGGAAAGAAGCAGAAGCAAAGTGCTACTAATGTAGCGTGCCGGGCCTTTGAGCTTTCGAGAATCAGGGCTTTGGTTGTGATCCAGAGGTCTATTGTGTGGTTTTGATTTAAGATCTACTGCTTTCCCTGTGTGGTCGTCTGAGGCAGCTGCTATTGTGGTTTGCAAACTTTCTCACAACACTGGTAACCAGAAGCTCCTTGACTGCAGTATTTCAGCTGAGTGGCTAGAGGACCGTCTGCCAGCTTTTGGCCACACACTGGAGCAGACTTAACCCAATAATAGAGTCTCTAGTAGAGCCATTAGTAGTTGGAGTCATTGTGTGTTCATTCCAAAGGTTACCGCAACTTAAACTCATGCTGGGCTGCTAATGTTCTACAGACAGCAGCACTGGGGATGGGAAACTGTCCCTGGCCAGGGCAGGGGAAGCTGTAATAAGCTTATCTCAGCAGGTAGGCTGCCTTGGTTATCTTACTGAGTATCTTCATGCTTCTGTCGATCCAGCTTTCTTCATACTGAGTGTTAAAACAGACTATAGCTTCCAATATTCCTGGGAGGATGACTATAGATATGTAAACCTTAATTGTTACATTTCTTCATGTTCCATAGTTCCTGACACCAGCCATTTTTTTAAAAATGAAACTCTGATCTTTATTGAAAAATGAAACCTCCCCAGCAGAACTGTAAAAACACGAGGGGTGATTTGTCCTTCGTATAACTCCACAGAGCTCAATGGAGTGTAAGGGCCAAATTTATTCATAATGCCATGCGGAGTTTGTCAGGGATTAATTTGGCCTATTAAGAATGAGGAAAATATTGTGAGCCAACTGCCTGTACAAAAACAGGCCTGTAAAGGATAAGTAATACTTGTGGTAGGCTATGGTACATTAATTATCTGAGTAAACCCACCACAGTAACACTTGGTTCTACTTTCCTTCTGCTAAGACCTGGCAGAACAATGCTTGGTCAGACTAAAGTAATCGTTTAGACCTGAGCCTCTGCTTTGAAGTGACACCCAGCCTGCATTTGTATTCTCAGGACCCCAAATGAAAGTGTGGCACTGAGATACTAGAAAAGGGGTGAGGGGGAACCATAGAGTCTGCAGATGGAAAAGACCCACTAGTGTTAGCCATCTAGACCAGTCACTCTCAAACTTTCTAGACTACTGTACCCCTTTCAGGAGTCTGATTTCTTTTGAGTACCCCAAGTTTCACCTCGTTAAACCTCCACCATTGGACTTGAGTCCTCACCTGTAACACCTAGGCCTGGGCCTCTTTCCCAATGGAACGATCATATCAACTGCTGTCGTAACCTACAGGCTAATCCTGCTATTGGTCTCAGAACAGTTGGTTATAAGCCACCAACTGTTCCTGTGTGGGGGACTCTCACTTCCTGAGGGGAAGGGTTAATGCTTGAAGGGCCAGCTTTTCAAGAGAGCTCAGGGCCCAATTTTCAGGAGCTCAGCACCCAAAACTGGGGCCGGCTTTTCCAAAGTGTTCAGCAGCCTGTGCTGGGTTCCTCCCGGGTTTCCCTGGGAACTGGGGTATCACTGAGCCTGCCTGACCCACCAGCCTGCGTTCCCTTTACACTGTACTGCTGAGGCAAGCCAGCCAGGCCCTCCCTCAGGCTTCAGACTGCACTTTTACCAGCACACTCACAGGTAGGGACACACCTGGCTGCAGAAACACACAGAACTTGAAATCAGCTCTGCATGGGAAGACTCACCCTGAGTGATAAACAGGCTGGCAGATTCTTAAGGTACAAGCTGCCTTGGCTTTCCCAGGTTTTCATACACAGACTAAAAATCCCTCTAGCCTGGGACCATTACTTCCCACAGTTCAGTCCTTGCCCCTTGGGTGTTTCCAGGTGTGTTGTTGTAGGAGAGTGAGGTACCATCACAATGTCACTGTCCCCCTTTTATATCTTCTTCCCACTTGCTGGAAAGATCTACTGCTGTAACCTGGGTCAAACAGTTCCCATTGTATAATGCTACCTCTGAGAGGTTTCTATTGTACCCAGTTTATGGGGTAATTCTTGTGCTTGTGTGCATCTCCTCAATAAGCCATGAACATTGTTTGGCCTTTTTACTGTTGTACCTGAAAGGCTGCTTGTGGGTGTTTTCAATCTCACAACGTGTTTCAGTAACACATACACAGCCAAGCTTCATAACTTCACATATGATGGTAGCACATACAATCCAAGGAGATATTAATGTCTAGCAGATAAAGACTTTTACAGTGATACCTCACAAGACATACTTTGTGAAAAACACATCCTGATGACATGACAGTGGTGAATATTGGGGTGCCAGGGTGTCATACAGCCAATGTCCCAAACTCTTCTGAAAACATGGCACCCACTGTAAATGCCTCTAGGCCACTGCACTGGCTTGGCCCCACACAAGTTTGCCTCAGGATTTCTAACAATGAGAGGAGCCTCCCCTGTTGTTCCCTTTATCCCTGCAAAAAGGCTGCTCTCAGACTAACTCATTGACAAAGTTAAAATAAAAGGCGAAGAAAAGCATTTGTGTTGGAAACTGCTCAGCAAGTGAGCCCATCTTGATTGCCTTTCTGTAGCACAGCCTGTGTGCTCTGAGGCGTGCTGATTTGCTGTCTGTGTTACACTTTCATGGCAGCCTCTCCAAAACAAGAAGCCTGAGGTGAAACAGAAGCAGTCCTTGACACATCACGTCTAAACAGTATTCTATACCTGCCTGGTTGCAAGATGAGCTTGTGGCTGTGACAGGCCACAGAAGACCGTGTGAAATATCCTAACCTCCAGCAACTCATGTAAATGACTGAATTCATCTCTCCCTGCAGCAGAATGACCTCTTTCCCTTGGTGTCAGAAGGAAACCAGTGGGCCATGCAGACAGGGTCTCTTACTGTCTCCCTGGAACCCACAAAGCAAACTTGTTTCCTACCTTTTCTTATTATTATGGTAGCACTAGAAGCCCCAGTCATAGAGCAGGACCCCATCACGACAGCTGCTGTTCAAACACGGAACAAAGAGGGTTCCTGCCCCAAGAGACAAGACAAGAGACAACCACTGGATACAGCCAGGAGTACAAGGCAGCAGTGGGTACGTCTACATTTGACCTGGGAGGTGTGATCACCAGCTCCCTTAAATGTACCTATTGGCCACCATGATGGGCAGTGATCTCAGAATGCCAGCTGCCTAACCATTATTAAACCCAAATCCTACCAAAGCAGGATACTCCACTGCACATGCTTCTGCCCCTGGGAAGAGGAGAAGAGAACAAACTACTCATGGCCGATTGTATAGTAGTGGTGCTTAATGCACGTCTGGAAGGTGCTTAGCTACTACAGGGACGAGAGCAGTACAGGGATTTATGTGGAATAGAACAAGCCCTCTTCAGGGAATTAAGCATGAAAGATTTTATTTGCTGCAGCTATTTTTCTTTCTTTCAACGAGGAAGAAAAATCGTTTGGCCAGAGGAACAAGGGAGCCCTGTGGGGACTAGCCAATATAGCTGGGAAACCAGTTACATTGTTTGCCCCTGGGCGACAGACCGAGATTCCATACAATAGGGCACTTGGAATTGAAAATGGTCCTGCATTTGATTGTGAAATCAAGCCAGTCAAAAGCGGTGGTGAGGAGCAACTACAATGATTCAATGTAATGACCCTCTACCTGTAGCTGAAATAAATATACCAGCCCTGTGTTTGCTAAAATAGCAGCAGAACAGGGAAAGGAAAGTGCCGTTGAGGCACAGGTATTGAGGTTGGAGTCACAACAATTTTTGTTTTACTGCGTGAACCTGGAGAGTCAGCTGCTCAGCCGCTATAAGTCACCATATCTCCACTGACCTCAAGAGAATTGTGGCCAGTTTACAGAAGCTCGGGATCTGGCCCCAAACTGAATTTCTTCTTAAGCAGAATGCGCCTTCCCCAGTTCTACTGTACTTGTACCATTACTATACTTGATTGTACTTTATCCCGACAACACCCGTGTGAGTCAGTGCAGGGCTACTATCCCCATTTTACAGAATGGAAATTGAGGCACAGAGAGACTGACTTGCTTGGGATTCCATACATAGTTTGTGACAGAGCACAGAACTGAATCCAGGCCTTCAAAGTCCTGATATCAGCGCCCACCCCTCTGCTCTGCACATGAAGCAGGAGGCTCTTGGGAGCAGCTGGCCAGGGGCTCCAAGGCAGAGGGCAGGAGCAGCGCGTGGGGAGGGGCATCTGAAGTGCATGTTACTTGATAGACTGCTGGGCAGCCACACAGCTTAGAGGGAACTTAGCTCACCACTAGGCCATCCTTCCACTCTTCAGCAAAGTATTTACGTGTGCGCTTTAGTCCATCCCTGTTCAACAAACACTCCCACACAGGCTGAATTTTAAGCATTAAGAATGTTGTTCAAGGCCCACTGAAGTCAAATCAACACTGCAGTTGTCAGTAAACACAAGATTTCCATAGCCGTTTTGCTAACACTTGCGGTAAATATATTGGTGGGGGTGGAGAGGAGGCAGGCATACTTTTTTGCTAATGTTCGCAATTGGTTGTGAAAAGGTAGGCCACTTTTTTCGTTTTAAAACCTTTTTGTTTTTTTGAAACAAACCAACCCACTGTAAACAATAAAGTAACAACACATACTAACACCTGCTATCCAAGTTGCTTTGATTCTTTGGTTGTCTACTTCCTGATTTCTGACCCATTGGCCTTTTGGCAAGAAAGCCCATAGGGCCTACTCCTCCTCTCAGTTTCACTAGTGTAACTCAGGTGAGAACTGAATCCGGCTGTTACTGTCCCTGAATAGTCCAGCTGAAGCCAATGTAACTCCAACTGTAAAGGTTTGCGGGACTGGCCCCCAAGTTTGGGAGGCCATAGCTGTCTGCCTATATCTGAGCCTGGGGTCTGTTCGTGCCAGTGATTGCTCTTGAAAAGTGATGGGATGTGGAGGGGTATAAATTAAATATCTATAACTTATACTGCTGGTAAACAGGTTTGGTTTGTTGCATTGTACAAACAGAACTCAGCTCCTCAGAAGAGCATTTTGCCAGCTTGTTTTCATCTTACAATTGCCCAGCAAAGATCTGTAACTATTCAGGCCTTATTTTCCCCCCCTTTCGTTTGGAGGCAAATGCTGGGGATAACCTGCAGTCATGACAATTCTATGTCAACCCCCCCTACTCTCATATTTCCTCTCCCCTAAACATTTTCACCGGTATTGCTGCTATGAGGTCTGTTTGTGGCTTCAGCAGCTGCTGTTTCAGTTGCCAGGACGCGGCTGCACAGCTCCCAGACATTTCCCAGGCCCACATGTCTTAGCAAGTGCAGCTGGCGCTTTGGTAGTAACGAGCAAAGAAAGAGGGTCATCAAGTCTGAGTTCTTTCCTAACAGACAGCACAGGACATGCCTCCATTCAGGTAGCATTCCTGGTGATTTGCCTGCTTGTGGCAGTGAAAGCTGCCAGAGGAACTCACGACCTGGTTCTCTGCAGCCTGTGTCTTGAGCACCTGTGTAAAGTGCCACTGTTGTGATTTGCACAGATCTAAATGATGGCACATGCTGCAGGGCAGGGGAGGATTGGGCCGAGAGTTTCTGCTGAAGGGGAGGTGGAGAATATTATCTTCAATTACTGCATTTAAGCCCTGTAACCTCCCTGCTCCCAGAAACACCTCAGCATCAGATCAGTGAGCCAGATTCACAGCTGCAACAAGCTGCTTGTCTGCTCCTCCTGATTGCAGGGGTGAACAGGTGATGCTGAGGGCCCCACAATGCAGAAGTGGAGAATAGGGAGGGAGGAGAGAGAGGATGTCTGCACTGGAGGGGGTATCCTTCCTATGAGGCAGCTTTAGAGCTGCTTTTGTGGCATCACAGAGCAGCCAGCTGCAGGGCCAGGAATCCAGCCCATGACATGGTGTGGAATGTTTAAATACAATGTGGCAGGACAGGAGTGGATCAGCAGGGAACTATTTATATTACTATCAAGTAATTAATGTATCTGAACCCATTGGTGCTGTTCCTAAAGCCCCAGCTCTTGGAGTCAGGTGCTAAGTTTTTTTTAATGAAAGCTGAGATTCTCATGTTAAGTTTCTACCAGTCATCTTTCAGAATAAGAGCTTGAAAATATGACTGCTAGATGCTACGATACCAGAAGTCTCTAAGGTGCCACAAGTACTCCTTTTCTTTTTGCGAATACAGACTAACACGGCTGCTACTCTGAAAGAAGAAAAATGGTTATCGCTGTACACAAATCTCATGGATTCTGCATGCTCGGGGTTGCCAATAATGGGTGCTACTGAACACGAGGGACAGAAGCACACCCAAAATGTGTAATCAGTAATTCCCTCCTAAAGGGCAACAGTTAATGAGGAGCATGCTCTGAATTCCCAGTGATTCTGCTATAAATGAGAGGTGCAATCATCCACCCTCAGCAGGTGAAATGAGCAAGTCACCTAGCTCTAGTGAGGTTGAACTGTGTGGGTTTCTGATGGGCTTGTCACAGAGCATTTTGTGCACAAGTTCATAATGTTACCATCTGAGACTATGGATGCAAAGAAATGTCAACTCCTTTCTGCTGGTCTCATGACCCACAGTTCTACGTTGTCTGACCTTTTTGTAATTGATGTTTTCCCCTTAAGAATTCCTCCTGAAAATACAAAACGCTTCACAGTAACTGCATGGGTGGGGATTTATTTACGTTCTGGTATTAAAATAACAGACCCCACTCAAATTTTCTATGCAGAGCCAGATCATCTTTTCCTCTAATGCTGCGCTTAGTGCAGCATTGGTCAAAGATCCCTTTAAATCACCTTTATTCTGGGTTCAGCTCCCTGTGCTGTTTGAAACAGCAACAGACATCCTGTGCACTGAATGCGGCAGGGGGTCTTCTGTGTGTGGTGGGGAAGCAGTATGTGATCACATCATAAAAGACTGTGTCATAATGCATGTGCATGAGGGGGCTGAATTAAGGTGACACAGGCAACCTTAATTCTAGCATTTCTTAACTTTTAAGTGCTTGACTTTTCAACCTTAACTTTTTTTTTAACTGTAGGTGGAGAGTTTGTATTTAATTAGGAGCTTGTATTGTGGTGGCACTCAGATACCTCCATCAGGTTCAGGGCCCCTTTGTGCCCCTGTTTAAAATAAAGGATGCCTAATTAGGTCAGTAGATGGTATGTGACTACGTTGTAAAGGAAGTTTGGCTGGGAAAGCTCTAGTGAAAGCTGGGGAGAAATCTGCAAGTTCTGTTGTGTAACAATGAAGAACTGGAACTGAAAGCCACACTGGTGGATGTAAAGTGACCCTGGCAATCTTAAGAAGCCAAGAAGGGTGATGTTGCCAAGGGAAGCAGAGGAAGCAGTGGTAGTAAACCCAGAGATAGACCAGGAGATAGAGAGGTGGGGGAGGAAGGAGTCCAGGGAAGCAGCTCCAGGGTCTGAAACTGAGCAGACCTGGATTGCTAGTCATAGAGTCTCTGGGCCAAACCCGGAGTTGCAGGCAGGCCTGGATTTCCCCTACCTGCCCCTGGCAAAGTGGCCCAGGACCTGAAATTGGAATAGAAGACTGTCTGAGATGTGCCACTTGTAGGATTCGTTACCCCAGAAGTGTGTGTGTGTGTAATATGTAGTGACCTGTGTGTGTGTGAAATATGTAGTGACCTGGCTGGAGGGCTGAGTCCCAGAGGTAGAGGGACCAAAGCATGCGCAACTGATGACCCGGGGCAAAAGCCACAAGGAGGCGAACGTGTGGGGCCCTTCACAAGCTGGAAAAGCTGTTTTCACTGCTGCCAGCCCCCAGGAGGGGAGGGACAACCCTGAAAACATCCGGGACTGATGACCCTTTCTCTCTCCCATCTCCTGCCAAAGGAAAGGCCAAGAGACTTTCCAATCTGCCCCTTTACTTCTGCCTGAGGGGCCTGATCCAAAGTGTCTTTGGTGGGCTTGGGATCCAGCTCCCACCCTGTATAGAAGAGCTTAAGGCCCGATACTCTGTGGTGCAAATTGGTGCAGCTTCACAGAGTTCAATGGACTTTGCCAGTTTACTCCAGCTGAGAATCTGGCCCTTAGCCTCATTTGTCATCTTGGACCCCAGCCACCAGACCTCCTGAGCCTTTGCTATTTGTGATGAAGGCTTTTGTACCATGCTTCAATAAGACACTTAAACCCTCCTTCTTTTATTTTCTATTAAATGTCACTAATTTAAATTGTCACAGCTTGAGGGCCGCAAGCCAAAGCCTCTGTGGTCTCTTGTGTAATGGCAGCCTCTGTGCTGATCAACTGGGAGCAAAAGAGCATTTGTCCTGTGGGAGACAGAGGAGCAGCTGCCTGTGGATGCTTGAAAATAAACCAACGGGGGTGGGGGGCAGGGTTAGCACGAGTAGCGCTCCAGCTGGAGTGACGCTTTCTGGCGTTGTGCTCCTTGGCAGGAGTAGAAAGGGACATGCACATCTCTTGATTTTTCCTCCCCATTGCAGTGGTACTGGAGTGGGGGGGCAGGGTTACAGGCTGTAGGGGACGGGGACTTGGAGATTCTTGAGGGGACAGATTGTATTCAGCTTTACATTAGCAGTTTGAATCCAGTCCGTGTTGGCAGAGGCTGATGCTTGGCTTTCAAAGGACTCGAGGGCACACACCCAAGTCCCATTGAAATTCAGTGGGAGTTGGGTGCCTAACTCCATTTGACTTCTCTGAAAACATCAGCCTGGAAGTGTCCCTCCCTGCCTGGTGTCCTGCATGAAGGGGGTTGCTGGTTTCCACCCAAATTCTAGAGGGCAGTTGTGCATGTCACATGACCCACCATCACTATTTGCAGGAGGCAATGTAGCACTTGTATGGGAATGCCAGGGTTAGATTTACCTGCACCCTGTCTCCTTAAGGATTGAAGGCCTACTGAGGTGGTCAAAAGGGAGGGGACTGTTACGGGGTGCAGATGTGGTTGCAGCTACCAATTTTGGAATGTTCCAAAAAGACTCTGCAACAATGGGGACGGTGCAAAGCGGGGATGGGGTGGTGTTTTTTTGTTTCTGGGATGCTACACTTAATAAAACTCCAGCTTTAAGATTGTTCCTGGTCTGGTTGTATAACATGAGCACCCAGGTGGGTGATGGTAAGAGAAGCCAAGAGTTAAATGGGTCTGGAAACCGAATGCTCCTCGAGGTGGCTGAGGCATGCGCGGTGGCCAGCCCTTGCAGAGCATGGGCTCAAGCTGGACTGAGGAGAGAGAAGGGAATTCATGGCCAAGGCTGTCTCTTTCAGAAGCCCCAAACTGACTTGGAGAAGAGACACCAAGAGAAAGCAGAGCATGAATTTATCCCAAACTAAGGAGGAATTTCCCTCCAAGTCTGCACAATACAAAAGCACCCTTCCCCTGTTTCTCTACGGCTACTCTCTGGGTGGGATTTTCAACAGCGCCTACGTGATTTGGGAGCACCAGGCTCAGGTGAAGTCAATGGGAGGTGAAGTGTAAATTTTCAAAAGTGACTGGTGATTTTTGGATTCCTTGATTCTTTTGGGTGCCAAACTAGAGATGCCTTCAAAGGGTCCTAATTTCTTTTTGAGGCCAGGGGCTCAGCATGCTCTGAAAATCAGGAGCCCCTTTCCCCTGCAAACCCTTTCCCCTGCAGGGAACTCAAAAATAGAGGCATCTAAAATCGCTAGTCACTCTCACCGGAAAATGTAGGCCTGTGCTCTGAAGTCACTTTAAGGTGTTCTTTGAAGCTCCACCTTCTGTCTGTAGCAAGGGTAGTCTCCTCAGACAGTATCTCAGTGAAACCTAGGTGTCCTGAAGAGCTGTTCTTGGTACAGGGCTTCAGAAACGCATTTAAACTGGCTGCCCTCATGGCAGGAGCAATTTGGTGCTGGCACAAAGACTAATATTTAGAGCTACTGAGCCTAAAGGAAGTGAGGAGCCCACAGCATCTATGGAACTCACACCCTACATGGCCAAAAGCCTGTCTGAATCCAGAAAATTTAAAGCTCAGTTGAGGCCCTTTTAAAAAATTGACCCTTACAGTCTTACCTGGTGTATTGAAAGTATATACGTTAGTGTTAGTGGCCTGTGATATACCAGAGGTCAGAATAGATGACCTGATGGTCCCTTCTGGTCTATGACTCTTGACTTTCAAAAGTGGCCACTGAAAATATTTCCAGTGTTGCCAGCTCTCATGACTTTAGCACAAGTCAGGGAATATTTGGTGTTTAGAAAAACACCCCACCTCCCGGAGTCACATGATGGCATGAGAATCTCCGCTTCTGTTTAAAAATAGTTTCTAATCCATGTGGCTGTGGAGAAAAGCCCTAAAGGCTAATAAACCAGAAGGCAACAAATTATTATCTTTTCTTTTTCTTTTCTTTTTTTTAACCATCTCATGATTTTGAAGCCAAGCTCATTAATTTTTCTGGTGGTCTGATTCGTGATTTTTGAACACTTGGGGTTGGCGATGTGGTAGCTACTCCCCTGAGTCATCCAGTATTACTATAGTTTTCTTTATCACTTTGTTATTGCGTGAGTTGATTGCACAAGGAATCTGGGATACGTTCTCCTGCAGTCAGGTGGCTGGAGATACTCATACTGGGGATTATACCACTGGGGCTCCAAATGAAGTCAATGCGGTATGTGTAAAGCAAACACATAAATAGATAGAGAGCACAGCACAGCCAGAGCAGGGAGCAACAAGAATCTGCCCCACTGCATCAGCTCTGCAGAAAAGGCTCTCTATGAAATACAACTCCATGAAGAGTGGAGCTGAGAATATAGACCTAGCAGGGAAATGCTGAAGCTTGGCATTGGTGTGAGAATGATGCCTAGATTCCATAGTCAGTAAATCTATATAAATAATAGAATACCAGGGGCTGGGTGTAATAGTAGAAAATAAAGGCACTGAGGCAGGCCTTGTAATCCTAGCCCATCCTGACAGGAGTTTGTCCAATCTGTTCTTACAAACCTCCAATGATGGGGTTTACACAGCCTCCCGTGGAAGTCTATTCCAGAGCTGAAGTACCCTTATAGTTAGAAAGCTTTTCTTGTTATCTAATCTAAATCCCCTTTGCTGTGGATTAAGCCCATTACTACTTGTCCTACCTCAAGTTAACATGGAGAACAATTGATCACCATCCTCTTAATAACATCCCTTAATTTATTTGAAGACTTATCAGCCTTCCCGCCCCCAGTCTCTTTTCTCAAGACTAAACATGACCAGATTTTTTAACCTTCTCTCATCTGTCAGGTTTTCTAAACCTTTTATCACTTTTGTTGCTCTCCTGTGGACTCTCTCCAGTTTGTCCACATCTTTCTTAGAAAGTGGTGCTCAAAACTGGACAAAATTATTTCAGCTGAGTCCTCATCAGCAGTGAGTAGAGTGGAACAAATACCTCCCCTGTCTTACGTACAACATTCCTGTTAATACACCCCAAAATATTTGCTTTTTCTCAACTGCATCACATTGTTAACTCATATTCAATTTGTGAACCCCTGTAGTCCCAGATACTTTTCAGCAATATTACTGCCCATCCAGTTATTCCCCGTTTTGAAGTTGTGCATTTCCCCCACTTCCTAAGTGTAGTACTGTGCGCTTGTCTTTACTGAATTTCATCTTGTTGACTTCAGACCAATTCTCCAATTTGTCAAGGCCATTTGGATTCTAATCCTGTCTCCAAAGTCCTTGCAACCCCTCCCCAGCTTGGTCTCACCTGCCAATTTTGTAAGCACACTCTCCACTCCATTATCCAACTCATTAATTAAAATAATGAACAGTAGTGGACCCAGGACTGATCCCTCTGGGGCCCCCATGAGATGTGTCCCCCCAGTTTGACATCAAACCACGGATAACTACTCTTTGAGTATGGTCTTTCAACCAGTTTTGCATCCTCAGTTCCATGTTTTCACATTTATTTGCTTGTAACCCTTTCTGACTTTATTCTTTTACTTGGCATCTCTTAACCATCTTCTTTTGTGTTGTACTGTTAATATAAACCAGCTCAGTGCTGTGTTGAAATGATAGGGGTATTTATCCCAGTTAATAAACTGTGGTGTGCTTTTTTGTCTTCAGAGGAACAAACAAACCTTATTATTTCTCTGAACTGTCCAGGGAGGGTGGAATATTAAATCACATGTTTTGGGGAAAATTCAGGTTTGGGGGTGTGTTGGGGTCACCCCGCAGGCAGCAACCCAGGCTGGGGCTGTAGACCGACTGCTGGGGTTAGAGCTGCTGAACCAAGGCTGTCTAGTACACAGACACTCAGGGCATGATCTGCATACCTGTAGGCTGGTAGCAAGCGTCTCAGGCTGGGAACTACAGCAGCAAAGCCTTGTAAGGCACCCAGGGTTGCAGGACAAGTCATGACAGAACCTTCATTGGTTTGGATTTCACCCTGTCACACCCACTTTATAGTAATTTCATGTAGACCATATTTCCCTAACTTGTTTATGGGAATGTCATGTGGGACTGTGTCAAAAGCCATACGCAAATCAAGATATATCATGTCTACAGCTTCCCCTCCCTCAACTAGGCCGATAACCCTGATAATCATCACTCAGCGTGAAAGGTGTTCTGTAAATCTAAGCTACTGCTTTATTTTCCCCTAAGTTCTGGCCTGCTGAATTCACACTTCATTTATTGTACAAATCCAACCTAACGCCCTGTGCTGTGCGAATTGGTGTCAAGGCTCCGTTTTAGCAAAGGAATCCCAAATCCTCAATGTTCTGCAAACAGCATGGTGTTTTGGAAGGAATGTGTTTTGCCATGTGGAAGTGGGCATTTCGACAGGTTATTATTTGGCTTTTAACTACCAAGGCCTTTGAATCCAGTATCCCATCGAAGTGATCAAAAACAATCTACTTTGGAACAGATGACTGTAAACAATGCCCAGGGAAACTCAGCGAGAAAGGAAAATGAAAGCTTTTTCAAAAGAGATGAAACAAAATCATTACACAGAACAACTTCAGCATCGTTGCCATTAATAAGCTCAACATATTGAGCCACTGCTTGTGGCGTTACAAACTGACCTCCAATTTTTGCTACTAATGGTAAATGTAAATAACGGGTACCACTTGTAGCAGTAGAGTCTACAATGAAGTGAGCTTAGTACAGACCACCAAAGCCTCTCAACAAAAGTATGTCGTACATTTAATAGCACCCATAGAATTCTTTTGGAAGTGATTGAGAAGTCAGAAACACTGACCTCTTCAAAATGTCCTAATTGCTGGACATCACAGCAATGTCTGCAAGCCCCAATTATTAATTATTTGTATGACCGTAGTGCTTGGAAGCTGCAGTCACGAACACTCAGGGTGTGCAAACACACTCAGAAGGGCAGTCCCTGTCCTGAAATGTAAAGAGAGGGTGGGAGGGAAAGTAGAAGGAAGTGACTTGCTCCAGGTCATGGCATAGCTGGGGCCAGAGCTCTGATCTCCTTGACTCATCATCCAGTGCTCTACCCACTAGATCACACTCCCGCTTCTCTTTTGAACAGCTGCCCTAACCAGTCTGTTGCAGCACTGACACCCCTGATGCACTGTTCTTCCACTCTGCTCACCTCACTACCTACATTCAGATTTGCTCTGTGGAGGTGGGGGTGCTAGGGTGACCAGATAGCAAGTGTGAAAAATAGGGACAGGCGGTGGAACGTAATAGGTGCCGATATAAGACAAAGCCCAGAATATCGGGACTGGCCCTATAAAATCAGGACATCTGGTTACCCTAGCCGGTGCTCATATTAATGACAGTTTTCTAAGGTTCCCTGAGGCCAGAGCCCTCCGCGTCTCACCTGCCACCTATAGTCACTGGCCGATTATCAAGAGGTAAGTAATATACATGATCATTGTATTACAGTAGCACCTAGCGGCCCCACAGTGCTAGGTAGCATACACTCATGTTGCGAAAGTCCGTCCCTACCCAAGGAGACTCCAACGTACATTGGCAAGGCAGACAACAGGGAAGAGGGTGAGCTGAGGCCCAGAGAGATGCCCACTGTTGCATAGGGAATCTGTTGCAGAGCTGAGAACTGAACCAAAAACCTTCTTGAATCCAACTAGCCCCTTAACCACAATCCCTTCCCATGCAGCACTTTCACCCTGTTAGTTACATGCTGTGTCTAACGCAGCTGCTACTGAGCCTCACAAAGTGTTTTCTTTCGAGTGGTTAAAAGCAGCCCCTTAGTTACTCATGCAGCTCCCATGGTATCAGTAGGGTGACACAAGCATAAACGAGGACCCTACTGTCTGAGAGAATTAAAATCATCCTAGTCCAGATTGTCTAGTGTAGGAGACAACACCTTGCAATCACTCCTGAGCAGAGCTGGGCAGCTGTAGCCATTCATAGGGTGTTCTTGTGATGTTCCCCTTGGGAAGGAGTGGAAATGCTGGATATGTTGACTGGTGAAGACAATCATGGGACTGCCCATTGGCTGATGTCAATCAGCTTCAGTGGAGCTGTGGCTGATTTGCACCAGCTGAGAATCAGGCCCACAGATTGTAGTGGAACTACACAGCCTGGGGATCTGGCCTGTTGGCTTCAGTGGAGCTATGGCTGACGTACATCATCTGGGGATCAGCCTCCATTTACTCTCCTGTTCTTTTATCTTCATTGCCCATGATCAGCATTCAGTGATGCAAGTATTAAGGGTTGTATTATTACCAAGTTTTATTAATATTTTCCATTCTTTCTGTTTCATAGCTGATAAAAAGAAACTCGACTAAAAGCAGATATCAGGCAATTTAATTAGCAGACATATATTGTGGGGGGGAAAATTGCACATAATTACCATGTGACATTCACTGGAAATGAGGAAATGTTTTCATCTCTTAATAATTACCAGTTGACTCACTTACCCACACTATGTTAGATCAAAATCTCTACAACACAAGTCTTAGGTTTTTTTAACCTTGAGTTTCTAATAACACACACGCTGCCAAAAAAGAAATCCGCTTAATTAAGGGACAACAACCTGGTGAGATGTTTTACGTGTTAAGTTAATTTTTTCTATACCGACTTCACCATATACTGCAGATCAGACCCTCCTCGAATACAAATCACTTCAAACTGGAGATAAGCAAACTATTGGCCATGAACAGTTTGCTCACTGAATTGAATCTTTTCTTTTACCTCTTTACAAATTTGTGCAAAAACAAGATCACACTTTCCACAAATTGGTTCATTGTCTGAAGTTCTCTGAGGTCAGTAGGAGCTGTTGGGTGCTCAGGACTCTTGAAATAGGAGACAGGTGTCTAAACATGAATTTAGGAGTTAATTATAATATCTTGCCCAAATTTCTCCATTGAAAATACATGATCAAACAGGATTAGAGTTTATACAATCACCACGTTCATGCAGCTTGCCTGCTGGTGCACTGATAGTGATGCCTGTTCAGTTTTGTCTCATTATGTCCTTGTGCTCCCCTGTCAGTCTGTATCCATCTGTTATCGCTTGTCTTTGCAAGCTCTTTCTGTTTATGCCTAGCACAATGGGGTCCTGATCCATGACTAGGGCTCCTGGAAGCTATGATCATACAAATAATTTAACAATAATAATTAATAATTCTCTATGGGTATTCTCCTATGAAACATTGAAAATATTACCATGAAAGATTACCATTCAGATGTGTGTCTATTTGCAAAGGGGGAAAGAATACATTGGGATATTTACTAAATATGTCATTATAAACTCACTTAAATCCAGCACATTATAGAAACTAATAAAAATACCTAGCTTTTATATAGCACTATTCATCAGTAGATCTCAAAGCACTTTCCAAAGGAGACAAGTGTAATTATCCCCATTTTACAGATGGGTAAACTGAGGCACAGAGCTGTGAAGGCCTAGATTCTCAAAGGTATTTAGGCACTTCACTCCCTTGAAATCAGTGGGGATTAGGCACCTAAATATCCTTTGAGGATCTGGACTGAAGTGACTTGACTAATATCACCCAGCAGGCCAGTGGTAGAGCGAGGAATAGAACCCAGGTCTCCTTAGCACTCAAGAATGTGCCTACTTTAAGCACAGGAAAAGTTCAATGGGACTACATGCATGCTGAAGTTAGGCACATGCTTAAGTATCTTGCTTCCATGAATCTGGATGAGCAATAATTCACTAATGATGCCCAAATAGCATTGCTGAGTGACTTCTGAGCAGTAGTTCAAAGTATATTATCAGAGCCAAAACCAGTTTATTGATTATAAGGCCTTTATCCCATTCACAAGCCTGGAAATATCCACAGATCTGAATGCTGCACTTCAAATTTCACCCAAATGGCAGTGTCTGCAAAATCACTGAATGGGTGACAGAGATGTATCACTTGATGATTACCTGTTCTATTCATTCCCTCTGAAGCACCTGGCATTGGCCAGTGTTGGAAGACAGGATACTGGGCTAGATGGACCATTAGTCTGACCCAGTATGGCCGTTCTTATGTTCTTAATACTCTTGCCTTCTACTTATGCAGACTAATAGTGACATCTTGTATTTTAAGAAGGCAGATCCTCACTATAGTTCTCATATTGTTCAGCAAAAAACTGCAGCACATGCTTGAATTTAACTTAAAGTTGGGCCCAGGATAAGGATGGGATTCTCAAGAGTGCTCCCAGTTCCCATCTAGGGTCAATGGGCCATGGGTACCTCACTTCTTAAGGAGATTTTGACAATCCTACCCTGAGGGCTTTGCTCAGAAGGAAAGATTTAAGCATCTGCTTAAAGGCTCTGCTAAATTGTGGGCCCTGGTGATTTTACAGCAGCTGAGGATCCAGCCCTTTACTTTGAACGGGATCTTAAAGTGGAACTACAGATGGTGACAGAGATTAGAGAGAGAAGACGGTTTTCTAGCATTCTGCTGTAATTGAGACTTAGTTCTAGTGGAGATTCTTTGTGAGGCTGGGACCCTGCTGCGGGAGGGTCCCTCTGCCACACACCCCTCAAACTCCCCCTACTGCTACCCCCAGTTCCACCCCCCTGGTAGTAGCAACAATGGCAGTGCTAACAGAGACAAGACACCAGTGGCCACTGGTAGCTGTGATCACAGTCCCTAGAGCTGCTTCTGAGCAGGTTAGGAGGCCTGGTGCTTAAAATGCTTGAGATCCTTGGAGCCCTGTATTCATTTTATCTCCGGCTGTGCCGACTGGTGAAACTGCACCCAAGGTAACAACAGCTGGCGATTTGTAGGAGGGGGAAAGCCAGTGTAGAGGCACAGCCTAAGAGAACAGGTTTCAACGTTTTCTCTCCTTGCGAGGGCAGACTTCCCACTTCTCTTAAGTAAGCTGACGAGATCCCTTTATTATTTAATGAATTGAATCAATTGGAAGTGTAATTAAATTTACTGTCCTCCAGCAAAAGGGTGTCACTGCAACCCCAAATAAGAATGGAAAGATCTTCAATCCAAATAATGGTCTGATCCTACTCCAACTCTTGTTGATCCAAAGACTTCAGTGGGACTTGGATTGGGCATAAGGTGACCATGGTGTCTTTGCACATGGCATTGAGAGGTGGAGCCTAAGGTTGAGGTAGTTTTTTAAAAACAGCCAATCAGGAGAGCCTGACAAAAGGTTACTTGACATATCTGGAGTCACCGAGAGAGAGGATTGTGGGTAACGGGTCTTGAGGTATAATGAATAAGAGAGACCATTTTTCTCCCCACCAACCGTCCAGTTGTCCTTAACTCCAGAGAGATGGACCTAGATGAGATTTCAAAGAGGCTGGATTGTGAGTGCTACCAGCTATCATGAACAGTCATGTCTTTGTTGTAACTCAGTGTTCTGCCAGTACTACCAAGACCTTATAGTCAGTTTTCACTAATAGATTTTCTGTATAAGCCAATTAATCTTCATGTTTCCTCTACAGCGCTTTGTGATTGTAGACAGGAAAAGTGAGATCCATAACTATAAACCAACATAAGAAACCACAGCATGGAATATCTTGAGTTTACAATACCCATTCAGCTCTTTGCTTCCATTCACACACAACAGCTATCACAGGAGTTTTACAAGCACTGCTTGTAATTGGAGCTGAGTGCATCATTTGCAACAAATGGTGAAGCCAATGAACTATGCCTCTTTTCCTGTTCAAGAATTGCCCATGAACAGACTGAACAACAAACACATCTGGGAAAAATCAGTGTTATTCACTGAATAATTTCTGCAAAGAATTCTTGGTCTACAACTTATTCCTGAGCAGTTTGTTCCCAATATACGCTACTTGAAATTCAGGCTGTCTTCATTGGACCATGTGGGTTACATGCTCCGCTTTCTCTTCTCTGATTGGCTAAGTGTAACTCTTAGAATTGAGTTTCCATTGTGAAGACTTCTGATTTATGAATGAAAAATTAGCTTTCTGCAAACCCTCCCTTTCCATAATTACTTTAAAATATGCTGTTTCTATGAAGATTCCTTCCAGCACACTTGTTTGCTGGACTATTCATAGGAAGCAAACACACAGTGGAATTAAATGTTTTAAAATTCAAATGGATACTCACATTGAAATTTTTCACAGTACTCATCCAGTCCTAGTTGTAACAGTTGATTACAACATCTGGGAGCAGAGCTTTCCCTAGGCCAGATTGGATCAATGTAGTGAATCATGCTGTCCTTCCCATATAGACAAGATGTCACAAGCACTGCACCTGCATCCATTCAACCAGTCCTCCTAACTGTATCTCAGAGTGCAGGGCCTCTGGTTTGGAAATTACCGTGGCAGTATTAGGTTGGTGTTTCACAACTCCTCCAATTCACTGGCACAGCGACAGCTGCAAGGCTTTCTGATGGTGGATATTTCAAAGCAATTTTGTCAAAACCAGTGTCATTGTGTGGATATGACAAAGTAGGTTCTCAAAGGACCCTAATGATTTGGAAAACTCCAAGGCTTCAGCTCAAATGCTCAGTGATGGCCAAAAAACCCCAAACCAAATCAAAACAACATGATCATTCCCCTCTATTCGGCATTGGTGAGGTCTCATCTGGAGTACTGTGTCCAGTTTTGGGCTCCACACTACAAGAAGGATGTGGAAAAATTGGAAAGAATCCAGCGGAGGGCAACAAAAATGATTAGGGGGCTGGAACACACGATTTATGAGGAGAGGCGGAGGGAACTGGGATTATTTAGTCTGCAGAAGAGAAGAATGAGGGGGGATTTGATAGCTGCTTTCAACTACCTGAAAGGGGGTTCCAAAGAGGATGGATCTAGACTGTCCTCAGTGGTACCAGATGACAGAACAAGGAGTAATGGTCTCAAGTTGCAGTGGGGGAGGTTTAGGTTGGTTATTAGGAAAAAAAATTTCACTGGGCGGGTGGTGAAGCACCGGAATGGGTTACCTAGGGAGGTGGTGGAATCTCCTTCCTTAGAGGTTTTTAAGGCCTGGCTTGACAAAGCCCTGGCTGGGATGATTTAGTTGTGGACTGGTCCTGCTTTGAGCAGGGGGTTGGACTAGATGACCTCTTGAGGTCCCTTCCAACCCTGATATTCTATGATTCTATGAAAGTTAGGATGCATAAAAAATAGGATAGAGAATAGAGTTGATAGAAAAATGTTATTTTTTCAGACATTTTCCGCAGAAAACTTCAAAAAACCAAAATTATCAGATTTTCAGCTAAAAATTGAAATTTGAAATGTTTCAGCCAAACCCTGAAATATTTTCATTCTGAAATGCAGCTATGGGAAGTCATAGTTCAGCTGCCACATGCTCCTATTCTTTATAAGCCAACTCCCTGGTTGGACTACATCTCCCACGATGCACCATGGTCTCCCCTTTTGCTGGTGGGAGGGGGTGCATCATAGCAGTTGCGTGGATACAGTGCATCATGGGAGATGAAGTCTGGCTGAGGAGCCTGGCCCAGAGAAGAAAAATGAGAGCATGAGGCCTCCAAACTACAACTCCCATGAGTGACCTCAGTGCCATTGCAGATGAGAAAAAAATCAAATCTTGAGTGTTCAGTTGATTGACTAAAAACTGAAATTTTCTATGGAAAGCAGATACTTGTTGTGAAAATCTAGTTTATCTGGCAACCCTTTTTTCTATCAACAAACAATTTTGAGAGAGAACTTTAGACCAGCCCTAACAGAGAATAATACTGAAAATATTATTGCCAATATACAACTGATCATAAGCCCTCATGTAGAATACTGTTTTCAGGTTTGGGCACCCTCTCTCTCTAAAAGGATACAGCAGGAATAAGGGTGTTCTGAGACGTGATTAGAAACATGGAAAGACTTCCATGTGAAGAGAGCGTGAAAAGACTGGGGACTGTTTCTCCTTAGAGAGGAGAGAAATAAGAGCCAAATAATGAATGGTCTGGGGATATTAGATGAGGCATTTCTATTCAACCTGTCTCTCAATACAGAAACAATAACTGCCAATAGGAAACGCACAGATTTAAAATTTTATAAGAGTGTAAACTTTTTTTACTGGTACATGCTGAGGCCAAGAGCTTAGCAGGATTCAAAAACAGGATTGAATTAGATGATAAGAATATCAAGAGTTACAATAGCAAGGAAAGGATTAAAAAAAACCAACAAACAAAATGAGGAGTTTGGAAAGGATACAAACTGCTTCAGGGCACAAACCAACCTATAAGCAGGGATGGGCAAACTTTTTGGCCTGAGGGCCACATTGGGGTTCCGAAACTGTATGGAGGGCTGGGTAGGGAAGGCTGTGCCTCCCCAGACAGCCTGAGCCCTGCCCCCTATCCCCCCCCCACTTCCCGCCCCCGACTTCCCCCCTAAGAACCCCTGACCCATCCAACCCCCCCTGCTCCTTGTCCCCTGACTGCCCTCTCCCAGGACCCCCTGCCCCTAACTGCCCCCCCGGAACGCCACCCCCTATCCAACACCCCTGGCTCCCTGTTCCCTGACTGCCCCGACCCATATCCACACTCCCACCCCCTGACAGCCTCCCCAGGACTCCTACGCCTATCCAACTCCCCCTGTCCCCTGACTGCCCCCTGGGACTCCCTACCCCTTATCCAACCACCATGCTCTCTTAACCATGCTGCTCAGAGCAGTAGGACTGGCAGCTGCGCCGCCCGGCCGGAGCCAGCCATGCCACCATGCTGCCCGGCAGGAGCTCGCAGCTCTGCTGCCCAGAGTGCTGGTGGCACGGTGAACTGAGGCTGCAGGGGCCATAGTTTGCCCACCTCTGCTATAACTACTGGGGTTTTTCTTGGAGGCAGATTATCACATAGCTGCCTCTGCAGGATTTCTTACACCCTTTCTCTGAAGCATCTGGTATTGGTAACTATCAGAGACAGGATACTAGACTAGATGGACCCTGGATCTGATCCAGTCTGTCAATTCCTACATTCTTATTGCTTTTAAGCCATGTCTCTGAATAGCTGGCTATTTTTGTCAAATAGGATTGAGACATTATGGGTCTCCCCATATGGAGTAGCAGTTTCTGGCCGAGTTGGGCTGTGGAGAGGGAGGGAGTGATACATGCTTTGGTTCCTGGCTGGATAGAATCTATTGCATTTAATAGAAACTGGCTGCTGCATTGCCCTTTGCTTCTTCTTGCACAATTTGTGTAGTGCTGAGCACTGGCTCTCTGTAGTCTTCCTTTCCCGAGTACCGTTGTCATTGTGGTGCCCGCTCCCCACTGGCAGCGGCCTTGTGGTTTGGCTGGCGTGCCGTCGAGATAAGGGGCTGTTGAATTCTATCTGTTCCCTACATGTTTTGCGGTTGGTGTGTGTTTCAGCAGGAGAGTGCAGAGCTCAAGGAACACATTTTGGGGCCGCCCAACAACAGTTGACAGTGGAAACATAAATAGTTCCTGCTAAGGGATGGTGTTTGCTTTGATCCATGTGCCAGCCTCAGAGTATCACAACAGTTTGTTCTTTTTCCTCCTGTCGACTTGCTTGTTTAAGCTGTTCTCCTTCCCGGTTCAGGGTGTGTCTTTGGCTCTGTACATTGTGCAGGGCCATCAGCCTGTGAGACTGGTAGGTGCATACATAGCTGGGAACGTGGGAGTGCACCTTGCAGAACCCAATAGGGGGTCTGTAGTGATCGTACTATGAATATCTGAGCTACAGCCAGTATCTGAAACATAGGCTTGTTTAAAGGAAGGACATCAGGGGAATGGTGTGACCTCCTGCACGAGCTGAGGGACATTTGTGTCTAGGCCCGTAGGTGGCTTTTGGAGAAGGCAGACGTATGCAGTTTGTCTGGGTGCCCCGTCTCCTTGCTGTCAGTGAGACGTATCTGCAGTGGGCATGTTGAGTGAGGGGGTGTGCATGAGCCATGGAGATGCCTGGTTAATTATTTAGGTCACTGGGGGTTAATTTGACTGTACATTCTGACATAAACAGCTCAGAGTGTTGTTATCCAGCATACTAAGGTCTCCATTTTGGTTGATTTGTCTGTAGCCAATGAGAGAGCCTTGTTTTCCCATCAGTCACTGCCCTTCCTTCACCCATTGGTCAGGTAGGCACACTACTCTCTGCCCATGAGCCATGTGCCTAGCCATTAATTCCCCTTCTGAGATATCTAAATTGACCCATTTTCCTTCTGATCTTAGCCCAGATCTTGCTGCTGAGAGAGACGCATTTCTGGTGCATCCGAGGAATCTTTTAGTACATCAGGTAGAACTAGGAAGAGAGAGTACTCTTCAGTTCTGGCCCCATCCTTTTAACTGACTGCAGGGCATGCGGGGCAGGTGATGCAGAGCACGCAATGTAGTGTTGATTTCTTGTAAATGGGGAAAGGTGGGTAGTGTTCAGTCAATGCCATCCCAGGTTATTGTTTGTGCATTTTCAACCACAGGAGCTAGTCCGTTTCATATAGAGCAACTCTGCCCCCTCCCCATCTTCACATAAAGATCAGAACTCACCATGGCACAGGGGACTGCCCCGGTTCAATATTCTGCTTACTGGTCCAAGATGCTGCCGTCAGTTGATATTTCCTGCTGTGGTCTAGGACTTCCTTTTCATGTAAGGATTTTGGGTTAAAGTCTGCTGCAACAGTCCCCTTTTCTGCATCACTTCTCTTCTGAGCAGGCATATAGCTGATGGGATGAGTTCTTGATACTGACCCAAGTGGCATTTGCATTTCTGATACTGTCTGTCTGTCTCCTGGGTCTACGTGTGCTTCTCCCATTACACAAAGGTTACCACATAGACTCTGCTCAGCCTCCTGCTGAATGCTAGTGCCCCAGAATAGTGCAAGTGTGCAATAGTGCCCCAGGGGAGCAAGTGCTATCTGGATGCTGAGTGTGTAGTTAGCTTCAGGCAACTCCGGCAGTCAGAGCATTAAGCAAACTTTCAGAAATCCTCTACAGCCTGCCCTTAGCTTTGAAAATTCCCCTGATTTTTAAGAACATCCCCCTCTGAGCTCCCCAGTTTTCTGATACAGGTGCACACCAGCCTGCATTGTGTCTGAAGATGGACACCCATGAAACCGAGGTATCTGAAAACAGTGAACACTGGGGGCATGGTGTGCCATTTCAGAACACTGGTGACAGCACAGGGTCCAGCCCAAGCAGCAGCAGCTTATAGATCTATCTTGGGTATTTCTTTGGCCCTCGTCACTGTAGTCTCTGAGCACCTCACAATCATGAATAGATTTATCTTCACACATCCCTGGGAGTGCTAGTACTCCCATTTTACAGTGCGGGGACTGAGGCAAAAAGAGGCCAAGTGACTTATCCAAGGTCATGCAGGAAATCTGTGGCAGAACAGGGATTTGAACCCTGCTCTGCTGAGTCCAAGGGCAGTGCTCTAACCACTAGCCCATCCTTCATTGCGTACATAAAATGTGTCATTTAAGTGCAAGAATATCCCAAGGAATTATCTCACTGCACCTCCCTCAACCCAGCCCTCAGCCCCATGTATTGTGGGGCGATTGCTCATGGCAGTGAGGAGGAGGCTATGTTTGTGGGGATGGGGTGGTGAAACTCTTTTGCAGGCTCACCCAAAATGGCTAAGTCCAGCAATGAGAAGGGCAGCTGCACCACTACAAAGAAAGATGGTGTGCCCATGGCTGGTGCTAGGTTGTTGCTATTAATACAACTGCCCAGTCTACTTGCCTTTGTTGTTCTGCGTGTCTCCTTGCCCGCGCCTGGCTCCTCGGCCCCTGTGTCATTAATGTCTTTTGTGTAGCTGGAGCTCTGTAAATGCAAGCTGTTTCATCCTGCTGGGGTTGTTTGTATTAGCAAGTGTAAGGTCACGCTAATTGCTTTGCTGACCGGGATAGCTGCTTAAGCTGCAATCCTACGTGCTATAGCAAGATGGGGGTTTTCATAGCTGCCAGTCCTTGACTTGACCCACACCCTTCGATGGAGTAAACTGCCTACAGTAGGATCTGCCCACTGGGCATCAGTTTGCCTGGACATTGCGCCAGGTTCATCACAGGAACAAAGGGTAGGTTACTTCTTACTTTAGTCCAGGTTCAGTAAATAAACGGCAGTCTGAATGTAACCCTTTCCTTTCCCACTTTAATTAGTAGTTTTGTGGTGGTTACCAAATTCTGAGAGAGATTCTCTGCCCATCCCAGCCCTTATATGTCACGGTGGCAGTGTATGGGGCTAGAAAGATGCCGCAGGGGGGTGGGAAGAATTCCCCTATCTCAGAAACAGCATGGGATCAGCAGAATCAGCCCTGGACAGCTCCTTTTGCAAGCCCTGGTGTAGGGAGAATGCCATTGGGCCCTCTCCATAATGGATGCCCAGTAGTGATTCCACACCACGAGTGACACAGTCCAATAGGCACTGTAAATTAGAGCAGCCCCTCTGGCTCCCCTTATGTCTGTGGGGCTCAGCATTGGTTAGGGGGTTGGATGGTCTCTGTGCTGTTCATAAACCAGCTATGCTGTTGGCTAGCTCCTGAAAGTCTATGTGGTGGGCTCCATGAATGATGCTCACCTTTGGCAGAACTGAGTAAGCAGAACTGACATTAGGGGGTTGGCTGCTTGTGTTTAACTGCAATACACCGGCCCTGCACTGCCAGCACTCGCTGTTACAATGAGCAGCCATTAAGCTTCCATCCTGCAGCTCCCAGTTCTGGCCGTGTGCTGCGTGAAGTCAGACCTCTCCAGACACAAGAGGTCAGTAAGATGATCAAGCAAGGCCTGCAGGAAAGGGGAAAGAGAAAAATATCTGAATTGGCCCTCCGCCCTGTGCAGTGGACATTATCTCACTGTACTTGCGATTACTTCTGCAGTTAGAAGTTGATGGAGAAGCCATGCTGGAAATCTCAAGCAGCAGCAAATATAAAATATGAAAACTCACCGACTGCTGACATGGGGCAAAACGGGATGCAGCATCAGCCAGTTTGCGTATTGCAAAGACGTGGGGATCATGTAAAGCTCACTACAGATCACCACTGATGACTGCACCAGCATCTATACACCTCTGTCTGTGCTAAAAGAACATGGTGCCAGCACTAGGTAAATATGTCAAGATTCAGCAGCAGCACCCAGCTTGCCAGGAGTTTGAAAATTCCCCATAGGCTTGGAGGAATGGACCGGACTGAAGTTGAAAGTTAGTGTTAGAGGGTGGGTAGAGGGGGAAGGATTTTTCTGTATGAGCTTCTTAAATTGTTCTAGTGCTCCCACCACTAATAAAGAACATGGCACTTGCTTGGCGGATTGACTCGCCCAAAATCAGAACTTCTGAGCCAGCTAAATGGAGCTGTGGTAACTTATGCTTGGTAAGGATTGGGATCTCGAACTCTGCGGCGGTGTGGGGATAGAAAAATAGGTCCTGACAGAAGTTGAATTTGAACTGGTTAAGCCAACTGGCTGAAATCCATTTGTCTGTGCTGTTATGTTCCATGCAACAGCTGGGTACAGTGCATGACTTACTTGGACGTTTAGGTCAAAGGTGTTCAGGAACCATAGCAGAGCTAGCTGGCAGAGGATAGAGACAAGCTTGGAGTGGTTTTTTCCAAACCTGGGTCAAGATCCTCTGCTGGTGAAACTGGTATTAACTTCCATGGAGATATGCCGATTTTCAGCCCCAGCTCTCTTGCTTGTTTCTTATCCTTCTTGTCACACAGTTTCCTTGAGGTAGCCTGCAGAATGGGGACATTCACAAGGGAAAGGATGTGAAAACCATGGCCACTCCTCGTAGTGGAGCGACCAGACTCCTGGGATGCTGATCGTCCCATGTCGATAGAGAAGTGCTCTTTGACAGCAGCACGGCCAGGGTACTCATGGTATGGCCTACCAGCACACCTCTCTGGAAGTGAAGGACAGGCCCAAAGGGGCAAGGGAGCGGGCCTACCTACTCTCTGGAGAAATCAGCTGTCCCAAGAAGACTGTGGAATGATAAGCTGACAGCTCTGTGGAGAGAGGGGGCCAGAGGTGGAGACAGTCGAGTGAGGGGGGGTAGTGTGGTGGGGAGGCTAGGAAATGGTCTATCGGAAAGAGGCTTACCTTTAGGGGTTCTGGTGGTGAGGAATTTGACATCTCAACCTCTTCAGAACTTGTAGTTCAGCTTGGAACTCTGTCAGCTGGAAACCCCTTGTAAGTTCTTTTGGATAAAACGTAAAACTGAGTGCTGCTGAGTGCCCCCCACGGGCATGACCTAGCACAGGGTGGTTTTGTTTGTTTTGCAAGAACAGGGCATGGTTAACCAAATTCTGGACCAGGTGCCAACTTGTGCCATCACAGTCTGCCTTCCGGAACTGCCCATCTCATCATTCCCCTCTGCAGTCTCAGTTGACTACGTTATTCTTCGCTGCCCCTCAGTAATGGCATTGCTGGCATAGAATGGCTGCCATGTTCCACCCCCAGTGTGAGTGGGTGGGAGGTGCCTCTGGGCGGAACACAGATCTCCTGCAGTGAAAGGTGTTCTATCAATCAAGGGTGCTAACAGTCCTATATAATTATGGGGATATAATGCACTGAGTGAGTGAGGAACAAGACGTGCTTGGGCAAAGTACTACTACAGAGGAAACATACTGGAGACAATGGGTCAGATCCTCAGCTGGTGTAAACTGGTGTAGCTCCATTGTTGCCATGCCAATTAGCATCAGCTGTGGATCTGATCCTGTCTTTCCATGCAAAACACTAATTCAGGCCTAATTCTCCATTCCCATGCATTTTCTGGAGTCATTTACATCAGTAGCATTTTACTCTCACTTTGCACTGTTCTATATTGGCACCGTTCTACACCCTTCTCTGTATTCATTCACACTGGTGTAAATGACAACACAAGGTGTCGGGCAATTCATAGATTCATAGATATTTAGGTCAGAAGGGACCATTATGATCATCTAGTCTGACCTCCTGCACAACGCAGGCCACAGAATTTCACCCACCACTCCTGCAAAAAACCTCTCCCCTATGTCTGTGCTACTGAAGTCCTCAAATCGTGGTTTAAAGACTTCAAGGAGCAGAGAATCCTCCAGCAACTGACCCGTGCCCCATGCTATAGAGGAAGGCGAAAAACCTCCAGGGCCTCTTCCAATCTGCCCTGGAGGAAAATTCCTTCCCGACCCCAAATATGGCGATCAGCTAAACCCTGAGCATATGGGCAAGATTCATCAGCCAGATACTACAGAAAATTCGTTCCTGGGTAACTCAGATCCCACCCCATCTAATATCCCATCACAGGCCACTGGGCCTATTTACCATGAATATGTAACTACCAAAACCATGTTAGCCCATCATACCATCTCCTCCATAAACTTATCGAGTTTAATCTTAAAGCCAGATAGATCTTTTGCCTCCACTGCTTCCCTTGGAAGGCTGTTCCAGAACTCCAAAAGCAATGGGAACACTGGCTCTACTTCTTACCTTCGTCATCACATTGCAAGTCCTTTGTTTCTTATTTAGAAGGACAACTTGCCCAAGGTCACCCTGCAGGCCAGTGGCACTGCCAGGAATAAAACCAAGGTCTCCTGACTCCCAGTCCAGGTACTCTGCTCATTAAACCATGCTGGTAACAGGCAGCAGCCATACAATTCTGAATCCTATTAACCTAAAATGAAGGAAAATCTTCTGACGAAGAAAAAGACTCGTTTGATCTTTTAATTAAAAAAAAATCTGGGGACCAAAAATTTGCAGTTCTCCTGGGTGGTTGCTTCAGATCCATTAACTGCAAAATGATTATTATTACTCACTAAATCTGGTCAAGGCAATCATACGATCTAGCTATAGGCACAAAGTTGCCAGGCTTAAAACATTAGGCTATCCAGGAACCAGCTGCTGTTGTGTATTTTCAGTCATGTTGGTGTTGATTTGCACGGACAATACAAAAATTGTTCAGAAGTAAATCCCTACCGGGCCAGCATGTGCCTATCCAGATGTCTGATATTCTGATGCCCAGCAATATCCAGAAGTGCTGTGCACTAAACAGCGTTGCTAGAGATTGTTTTAAGCTTGTAAACAGGAATCCTGAAGAGTTGCCCTGTTAATCCTCAGTGCCAAAGAACGTGATGATTCACGCTCTCTCACCATCCAAGCATTCCAGGCAAATTGTTCCACTACACCTTTGCTGTTACCAGCAGAGAGGAAAAAAATATTTACCATTGCTGACTGGTGTCATAGGGGTAGCCATGTTAGTCTGTATCCACAAAAACAACAAGGACTCCGGTGGCACCTTAAAGACTAGCAGATTTATTTGGGCATAAGGTTTCGTGTGTAAAAAACCCCACTTCTTCAGATGCATGGAGTGAAAATTACAGATACAGGCATAAATATACTGGCACATGAAGAGAAGGGAGTTACTGTACAAGTGGAGAACCAGTGTTGACAAGGCCAAGTCAGGGTGGATGTAGTCCACTCCCAATAATTGATGAGGAGGTATCAATACCAAGAGAGGGAAAGTTGCTTTTGTAGTGAGCCAGCCACTCCCAGTCCCTATTCAAGCCCAAACTAATGGTGTTAAGTTGTGCGTGGAATACAGTTCATTTGCAATGATACAGTTCTGTGGTGATCTGGAAGCCTACTTTTGCCATCTCCGATTCAAGGAATATTTTCCACACACCACTGAACAGTGCACTGACTCACAGGAACCCTCCTACCAACACTACAAGAAGAAGAATTCTGCATGGACTCCTCCTGACGGTCGAAATGACAGACTGGACTTCTACACAGAGTGCTTCCGCAGCGGTGCACAGGCTGAAATTGTGAACAAACAGCATCACTTGCCCCATAACTTCAGCTGTACAGAACGCAACACCATCCACAGCCTCAGAAACAACTCTGACATTATAATCAAAGGGGCTGACCAAGGAGGTGTGGTAGTCCTCATGAACAGGTCGGATTATGAACAGGAGGCTGCCAGGCAACTCTCCAACACCACATTCTACAGGCCACTATCCTCCAATCCCACTGAGCAATACCATCTGCTCAGGAAACTCCCTGCTATAGCACAGGAACAAATCTATACCGACACACCCCTAGAGCCCTGACCAGGGGTATTCTATCTGCTACCCAAGATCCATAAACCTGGAAATCCTGCATGCCCCATCATCTCAGGCATTGGCACGCTTACAGCAGGGTTATCTGGCTATTTGGACTCTCTCCTCAGACGCTACGCTACCAGCACTCCCAGCTACCTTCGAGACACCACTGACTTCCTGAGGAAACTACAGTGCATTGGTGATCTTCCTGAAAACACCATCCTGACCACCACGGATGTAGAACAGGGGTCTCAAACTCAATTTACCTTAGGGCCAGTGCCAGTCCTCAAATCCTCCCAGCGGGCCAATAACGTCACTGAAGATGGTGTTCAGAAAAGAAAACATTTATATTGTATTTTTTATTTCAAATTTCTTAGAAATAATAAAACTGTCATACAACTATATACAATTCTTCGCCTGCCAGAGAGTTTTTAGTGTTTGCCAGACACCTGGCAACGCTTCAGTTCTGTCAGTTTGTTGATGTTTGGCCTCAGTGACTGAGCCGTTGAAACCTTCAGGATTGCAGCAAGGTGGGCATCAGATAGTTGTGTTCGGTATTTTGACTTGTTTATATTCTTTGTGGAAAAAAGTGACGCTGCCTCCATGGCTGACTCTGCCTGGCGACGAGTGATGGTATCTCTGTCCCTCTACCCCAGCCAACGGGAGCTGCGGGGGGGGGGGAGGGGGATGGGAAGGGGGGAGCAGCAGCGCCTGCAGCAGACATTGCTGGCAGCATGTCTGCATGCGTCTCTCCTCCACGGGCCGCAGTGGGGAGGTTCTTGGGCCGCAGATGGCCCACGGGCCGGGACTTTGAGACCCCTGATGTAGAAGCTCTTTACACCAATATTCCAAATGTCAGGAACAGTTTCTCTGATGAGGTCACGGCACACCTGGTGGCTGAGCTTTGTGACTTTGTCCTCACCCACAACCATTTCAGATTTTGGGGACAACATGTACCTTCAAGTTAGCGGCACTGCGATGGGTACCCGCATGGCCCCACAGTATGCCAACATTTTTATGGCTGACTTAGAACAACGCTTCCTCAGCTCTCTTCCCCTAGCACCCCTCCTCCACTTGCGCTACATTGATGACATCTTCATAATATGGACCCACGGGAAGGAGGCACTTGAAGAATTCCACCTGGATTTCAACAATTTCCACCCCACCATCAACCTCAGCCTGGACCAGTCCACACAAGAGATCTACTTCCTGGACACCTCAGTGCTGGTGATGGTCACATAAACACCACCCTATACCGGAAACCTACTGACCGCTATACTTACCTACATGCCTCCAGCTTCCATCCAGGACACATCACATGATCCATTGTCTACAGCCAAGCTCTAAGATACAACCGCATTTGCTCCAATCCCTCAGACAGAGAGAGACAAACACCTACAAGATCTTTATCAAGCATTCTTAAAACTACAATACCCACCTGGGGATGTGAGGAAACAGGTTGACAGAGCAAGACAGGTACCCAGAAGTCACCTACTACAGGACAGGCCCAACAAGGAAAATAACAGAACACCACTGGCCATCACGTAGAGCCCCCAGCTAAAACCTATCCAGCACATCATCAGCGATCTACAACCTATCCTGGAAAACGATCCTTCACTCTCACAGACTTTGGGAGGCAGGCCAGTCCTCACTTACAGACAGCCCCCCAACCTGAAGCAAATACTGACCAAGAACCACACACCACACCACAGAAACACTAACCCAGCATACACACAAAGAAGTTGATAAAAACCATAAAATACTCTTGCTGGAAGGTTGCAATGTAACATGACTGTATTTCTTAGAATCCAGAATAAAACACAAGAACCCAAAACCCGAGAAAAACAGGCTGCTCCCTTAAAAAAAAATAGAGAGGCACAACTCAACCAACCTTACTGTAGCTGTCTGTCTGCAAACTGACTGCTGCTATGCCCAGATCACATGGGTCTCTAGAAAGTTTATTCCATTCATGGAATTAGTATAACCCATACCAGCAAAATCACTCTCTTACTGGTATAAGCTCTATCTCCACTAGGAGGGTTTGCCAGTATAGCTTGACTGGTAGAGGTATAGCTCTACTGGCAAACCCGTTCTAGTGTAGACAAAGCCCTACTGTTCACAGCCGAGGGGAGCATATAACAGGAGCCAAACTGAATTGGACCTGCTGAGGATACATGGTTGGTAAACAGGGCTTGGATAACCTGGGGACCTACGCTAAAGGTGGGATGAATCGTGGGATTCCACTCTGAGAGCAGTGCAGGTGATGGGCTTGTCACTTGAAAGGAGTGCCCGTGGAGGGATGGAGTGAGGGGACAAATGTACAGTTCACCCTGGCACCGTAACAGTTGTTCTCCCTGTCCCTCTTCATTGCTAGCTAATGGGGCAATGTCACAAAGAGCATACTAACCAATGTAACGTTGGTTCTCCAAATGTACCACCTCTGTAGAGCCAGCATGGCCCTTTCCCCTCCCCTCTACGGCAGAGATTTAAAGGATCTGTTGGGGGAGGCAGGGGCTTTTAGACGCTTGGCTCTAGAATTCTGGGACAGAAGGGGATTGCAAACTCTCCCAAAAGCTGACTGCTTTGAGATGGCTTCCATGCATGTGGTCCTGCAAAGTCAATACACCCAGAGAACAAATTATACTTTGGTCAGTAACCCTTTATAATTTCCCCAATGCACTGCCGATACAGAAATCTTGCTACACATTGATTAACATAAGCGGAGAGGCAATATTACAGTGAATTGGGGGTGAAATATACACAAGGAATTCTGCACTGACTTGACTAGGGAAGGTGAGAGGGTGGGGAGAGCATTGAATGATCCCAGTGAGCCTGCCACAGAATTCCAGCATCCCTGCTGCATAATTTAGGTCTACAGGACACAGGGTCTAGAGAGAGAGAGGCCACAAGGGCATGTAGCATGTGAAGCAGAGGCAGTTAGCCTGCAGCTTCTGGAAGAACAACTCTCAATCTATTGACATTACCTTTTATGAAGCCATTAGAGCTGAGAGGATGATCCAGGAAATGACAGCCAGCTTTGAACCAGAGTGGTGTCAGACCTATTAATGAAATGAGCGCCCTTTCCGCTCTGTGTACAGTGCAGTTCTAGGGACGGGAAGCGAAACTTGTAAGCAAAACCTGGTAGGAGTCCCTGAAAATTAATCACAGCTCACCTGCTTGTGTTAAACTAAAGCCTGTTCTCCTCCCCTAACCCCCACCCATTTTCAGACAAAGAGGGCAATGCCCCAAGTCACAGTCGTTGCCGGCATTATGGAGAAAGAGAGGAACAACCCAACGGCTACAAAAAGTATGGTGGCAGCAGCTAATGGAGAGCAAGGATGGTTCAGTGGTTAGGACACGAGGCTAGAACTTGGGAGCACTGGGTAGTCCATGCTCTACCACTGATGCCCTGTGTGACCTTGGGCAAGTCAGTTACTCTCTGTGCCTCAGTTCTTCATCTGTACAATGGGGATAATAGTATTGCCCTCCTTCCCAGGGGTGGTGGTAGGATAAATCCGTGAAAGATTGAATGTGCTCAGACACCAGGCGGATGGGGGCTGTATAAGTACCTAAAATATCTCTCTAGATAGGTGGTTGACAGATTATTCGTGGGTGAGTGGCCAGTAGTAAGGTTGATGCCCTGGTTCCATTAAAATCAATGAGCTTTTTGCCACTGGCTTCAGTGGAGCCAGGATTTCATCCTCTGTGTTTAGAAACTTTAAGTCCAATTCGTTTTATCTATTTGGCAAGCAATTATTTCCCCTGGTTTCTTACAATATGTGGCACAGAATCATAGGATTAGAAGGGACTACAAGGGTCATGTAATCTAACCTCCTGCCAAGATGCAGGATTTATTTTGTCTAAACCATCCTAGACAGATGGCTATCCAACCTCCTTTTGAAAACTTCCAGTAAAGGAACTTCCACAACCTCCCAAGGCGTCTGTTCTGTTGTCCTAATGTTCTTACAGTTAGGAAGTTTTTCCTGAGATTTAATCTAAATCTGCTCTGCCGTAGTTTGAACCAATTGCCTCTTGTCCTGCCCTCCATGCCAAAGAGAACAACTTTTTCTCCATCTTTTCAATGGCAACCTTTCAAATATTTGAAGACCGCTATGATGTCCCCCCATAATCTCCTCTTTTCCAAACTAAGCATAACCAGGCCCTTCAGATTTTGCTCATACGGCTTGCCGTCCATCCCTTTGATCATCTTCATCACTCGCCTCTGGATCCTTTTCAATTTCTGCACATCCTTTCTATACATTGGTGACCAAAACTGGACACAGTACTCCAGCTGAGGCCTAACCAGTGCCAAGTAGAGCGGTACTATCACCTCCCATAATTTGCATGCTATGCCTCTGTTAATGCAACCTAAAATTGCATTTGCTTTTTTTTTTTTACAACAGCATCGCATTGCTGACTTATGTTGAGGTTGTGATCCACCACAACTCCCAGATCCTTCTCAGCAGTGCTGCTGCCAAGTCAGTTACCCCCCATTCTGTATTTGTGCATTTGGTTTCTCTTCTGTAAGTGTAGCACCTTACATTGGTCTTTGCAGAATTTCATTTTGTCTATAGCCCAGTTCTCCAGTTTATCAAGATTCCTCTGAATCTTAGCTCTATTCTCCAAAGTGTTGGCAAAGTGAGCTGTAGCTCACGAAAGCTTATGGTCAGATAAATTTGTTAGTCCCTAAGGTGCCACAAGTACTCCTTTTCTTTTTGCGAATACAGACTAACACGGCTGCTACTCTAAAACCTGTTATGAGTGGAATGATGTCAGATTGGAAGAAGGTCTCAAGTGGGGTTCCGCAGGGATCTGTTCTGGGTCTGGGGTTGTGTAACAGCTCTCTTAATGACCTGTATATAGGAATAGAGAGATACTTTGCAGATGACACAAAGCTAGGGGGGTTGCCAACACTTTGGAGAATAGAGTTAAGATTCAGAGGACTCTTGATAAACTGGAGAACTGGGCTATAGACAAAATGAAATTCTGCAAAGACCAATGTAAGGTGCTACACTAACAGAAGAAAAACCAAATGCACAAATACAGAATGGGGGGTAACTGACTTGGCAGCAGCACTGCTGAGAAGGATCTGGGAGTTGTGGTGGATCACAACCTCAACATAAGCTGTAGCTCACGAAAGCTTATGCTCAAATAAATTTGTTAGTCTCTAAGGTGCCACAAGTACTCCTTTTCTTACTCCACTAATAGTTACTCATTGTTTGCAGTTGTTTAGCCAATTATGTATCCACTGAATGGTAGTCCCACCAAGCCCACATTTCTCCAGCTTACTTATCAGAATGTCATGTGGGAGTGTGTCAAAAGCCTTGCTGAAGTCCAGGTATATTATCTCCACCGCGTTTCCCCCTATCCACCACTCGTTATTACACTCATAGACAAATGTGCTT
The DNA here is from genome assembly GCF_015237465.2 of Chelonia mydas. Lineage (NCBI taxonomy): Eukaryota > Metazoa > Chordata > Testudines > Cheloniidae > Chelonia > Chelonia mydas. The sequence goes on from NC_057851.1 coordinate 197,700,262, forward strand.
AGAAGTGTGTGTGAGAAGTTGATGTAATAGCAATGTGTAGAGAAATGTGAAAGGATAGAGGATTCTGGTATGCATCACGTAGCTACAAGTGTTTATTCTACACTGTTTTCTGTCTCAGTTGATTCAACAATCAGCAACATAGCAAACGAAATACATTAAACTTATTTCAGAACTACTTTGGAAAAGGTCACATAAAGTTTACTCAACCAGTTAGTCATATATTAATACACTACCCTAGCGCACGTACAGGAAAATGAATCAACATGGTTTTATCTCATCCTGATGTCAGTCAGTATGGTTGTTTTGAGTGCAGTGCACAATTTCATGAGTACCTTCTCCTATTTCTACTATAAGGGAATGAACAAAAAAGAAATTTAAAAACGGGCGTATTATTAAGCTGACATGTATTGTGTGGCTTGTAAGCTTAAGAAATGTCAGATGTTTTGATTCCCAGTAGGTTGATTATGGGAATTTATTGAAATGATTCCTACCGAGTGCCAATATCAAAAGCCAGACACTGCTTAATGAAGGAAGGCAATAACACACATGTCAGGCTCTGCCTTGCACTGAATTTGGACCATCCATTAGCCAGGCAGAACTGAACAGCCAGCCACTAACAATAATGGGTCAGGAGAGCATTGAGAGCAGCATGGTGAAACAGAACCGAATGTAATTGCTGATTGATACAATCCAATGGAATGCTGAAACAGAAGGAAGGAAGTCGCCTGCCTCTTTGCTTCCTGCACCACAACCTCAAGAGCTGTGGCTGCTGCTGAAATGTACACAGTGCCTTGTTATAGTCCTAGGTGAATGTTTCTGAACTCAATGCTGTTTCATTTACTGTATTAATGTGTGATAGGATGTTATCGTTCCTTTCTATTCATCCAGATCGCCCCGTATCACTGACCTGTCCTCTTCATTATTTACCACTCTCCCAATTTTTGTGTCATCTGCAAACTTGATCAGTGGTGCTTTTATGTTTTCATCCAGGTCATTGATAAAGATGTTAAATAGTATTAGGCCAATTCCTGCGGGATCCTAGTGGAGACAGACCCACTTGATGACAGTTCCCCATATACAGTTATTTTGAGATCTATCAGTTAGCCAGTTTTTAGTTCATTTGATGTGTGCCATGTTAATTTTATATTTAGGTTTTTTTTACTCATGTGGCATTGAGTCAAATGCTTTACAGAAATCTAAGTATATTATGTCAACACTATTACCTTTATCAGCCAAACTTGTAATCATATCCAGTTAGGATCTATTTTCCATAAATCCATGTTACTTTGCATTAATTAAAGTCATTACCCTCCTTTAGTTCATTATTAATCAAGTCCCATGTCAGTTGCTTATCTTGCCCAGCATGTATGTCAGGCTGACCGGCCTATAATTACCCTGGTAATCTTGTTTGCCCTTTTCAAAGATTGGCACAACACTAACTTTCTTCCAGTCTTCTGGAACTTCCCTAGGTCTCTGAACCTTATTGAAAATCAGCATTAATGGTCCAGTGATCTCCTCAGTCAGCTCTTTTAGAACTCTTGGGTGCAAGTTACCTGGACCTGCTGGACATTTAAAAATGTCTAACTTTAGTAGTTTCTGTTTAACATCCTCCAGAGATACTAATGGAATGGAAACTATCACCATATGATGAGACTGCATCATCTGTTTTATCTCCAAATACAGAACAGAAATATGCATGGTTGTTCTCATGTCAGTCTTTGCTATATATAGCACGTGTACCATCTACTTACCCAGCATGAAGCTGATGATGGCTGTTCTTCTCTCAAACAGTGCAGGCAGGGACAATGTGCTCACCACATGGGGACCTTAATATGATCCAGGACATGACCACCCTTAACAGCAATTGCAAATATGCCTTTCCCCTTCAGAGTCTCCTCCATCTCTGAGTCAGGGAAAGCCTTGCTTTCCTCAGATATAGCAGGGTCTGGTATTTTGTGTTGAGGCCAATGACTGGTGTTGCCAAATCCGAGACACCCAACCGCAGCCGCTACTTCACTCCCCTGCTGGTGTCCCATGGCCCTGCATTAGCCTCAAATTCCCTGATTAACTGCTTTCTCCTTAGGGACCACATTCCCATCTCTGAGCCAGTGACTTTGCAGGGCCTGAGTGGCACAGAGGAGCCAGAATTGGCAGTACCCGGCAGCAGAGAGTTCCCTGATGACTGGAGCTCCAAAGTGGCATAAAACCAGCGAAGTTGGCTTCTGCACCAATTGACCCAGAAACCTCTTGGCACTGGAGGTGGGTCTGGGGCATGGCAGAGCTCCCATCAGCTCTGCCAGTTCTCAGATGGAGTATGTTCCCTTATGCACAACTGGTCTAACTTAGAACAGCTCCTAGGCTGCTCTAACTCATGCCAGGGCTGGTGCAGACTAACCCAGAGAATCCGGGTACCATAACCAGCTCTGTGATTGGTCCCCCCCCAATACACACACATTCTTCTTCTCTGAGTGGCTCTCACCACAGCAGAGAATCAGTCTCTGAGCAGCATAGTTGTGCTCTGTTTTGCTCATGTACACATGTGCGCACACGCTCACAGAGCCAGCTGTGTTTGGAGTTTGTTAATACGTTTGGAGTGGGCTCTTGGGCAGCCAATAAGTGGCTGATGACTCAGGAGATTCACTTGCCCCTGCTGTTTTTCGGTGCCTCTGACACAGCTGAGCTCCTAGCACGTGGGGGAGTGCTATTGAAAATGCTGGCTAAGCAGCCTGCCCCTTACCCACAACCCAGCCCATGTTCCCAAACTCAGGGACAGGGCCACCACTACCAACCTGATCTGAAAATCCCCTGTGCACCCAGCTGTATGCTGAGACCCATTTGAATGTGCACTGTTGTCTCCCTCTTCCCAGGGGCAGAGGCCTTCCCCGAGAGCTGGAGCAGCAGAGCTCAGTGGGGCCCAAAGCAGAGGAGCAGAGAAAGGCCTGGCCTAGAAGAGGCTGAGAGCAGGGGGCTGTCAGCGAGAGATCTAAGAGCATGTGGTACAGATGGATGGAAGAAACCACTTCTCTGGCGCTGTGGTTTGGCTGAACTGGAAGGAGACAGCCAATACACTTTCATTTTGCTTGGGCTTTTGAGCACCACTAGAGAAATGTGGTTTCTCCCAACCAGCTCCTCTGGGCCAATGAGAGAGCTGGTGTAAAAGTAAGTTACTGCAAACTGCTGGGTCAGACAATGCTGGGCTCTTAAAGAGGTGAGTGTATTCACAGCCACTGCCTCTTGGGGGCAATGTTCCCGTGACAGAATGGGGCACGCGTAGGATGCTAATGATGTAACTGTGCAAGATACACAACCAGGAATGTGACATGTTAGACATATGAACATCTTAAAAACGGCAGTGTTTTGATTCTTCTTAATGTTGGTTAAGAGCTGGGCCAGGAGCTCTGCTGGGGTCTCTGCTGAGCATGGAGCTCTCCGACATTTTCAGGCCAGGATGTGCGGAGCTCCTCTGAGCTCTCCAAGTGAGGGACATGGAGCTCTCCTGGGTTCTACGGTGCTCTGCTGGGTTTCCCGTGTGTTGCTCATCCTGTCACATGCCAGGGAGCCTGGTATCTGAGATCCATCAGCTCAGGAAGAGACCTAGGGTCAATACACAATAAAGGAGGAAGCTGGAGGCCACAAGCAACCAGAGGCATGAACAGGGCAGGCAGGTCTCAGGGAATCGCAGCAAAATCTTCTGCCCCATGGGGACATCATCAGGGAAGGTGACAGGGGCAGGCACTTCTCTGTGGTGTTGTCCAGAAAGGAGGAGCTGGCAAGCTTCCTTGTGCCTACCGGCTTGGAGAGGGACTTCCTTGACCCAGACCTGGCCTGTGAGTGGCTGAAGCCTGGTATGGTCCCCTCCTGCCATGGACTTACTCCCTTGTTCTTCCTCACCTACTGGTTCCGCTAGGGTCTCAGGGTGCCCCCCTTCCTGGGCCAAGTTCTCCTGTTCTCCACGGTTGACTGGTCTTTTCAGGATCCCAGGGTGCTCCTGTTCCCAGGCAATGCTGCCCCCATGTCCCTGGTCTACAGGGCCTCCCAGTGTCCCATGCTGCTTGTCTTCATTCCTGTGCATTGTAGTAGGGGCCTCTCCTCCCAGGTCGTCATCCTGGGGATCTCTATTATTGTCTCCCCCACCTTCACCCTCCTCTCCCCAAGACTGGTCCATCTCCTCCAGCAAATCCCCTTCGTCCTCTGTCCTGTGAACCATGGCCACCACCTCAATGTCCCCACAGTCCCCTTCCATGCTGGTGTCATCTGGGAAGAGGCGAGAGAAATCATCCACCATCACCCTCTCCAGCTCACAGGGGTCCCAGTCCCTGACGGAGAAGCTGAAGATCTCTGCAGAGCTGTGGAGAGACCTGAGAGTTAGGATCAGATGGAGCTGTGTATATAGGGGATAAGATGCCCTGCCTCCCTTCCAGTACACAGGACTCCTGGGTTCTGTATCTGGCTCTGGGAGGGGAATGAGAGGCAGTAGTTAGAGCTGAGGGTCTAGGAGTCAGAGTTTCTGGATTCTATCCCACGCTCTGGCTAGGAATATTAACTGGCAATATTACTTATTTAACAACAGCCTCTAAAAGGAGATATTGAGATCAAGAGAACAACAAAAAGATAGGAAGAAAACCCCCATAATGCCTTTGTGTTAAGGGTTTAACACCCAAGCCAATGCCCCTATCCTAACCTATATCTCAGACAGCAGGGCTGTAACCCTCTGTACCTGCCCCATAGCATTTATAATGGGGAGATCAAATTGGGCTTCCCTGTGACCATTAATACCCCCCAAAATAATGAAAACCACAGATTAGAACAGAGACTAGATGGTAGAGCTACACGTTTGTGCTGGGATGAGAGGTGAGTTTAGAGATAAGATAGAAACAGAGAAACTAGAGGTTGCATTAGAGATGGAATTAGATAGATTAGACTGATGATACGAGATGGATGGTAAAATAGAGAAATTGGGATGGACAGATGGATGGAACAGACCTAAAGATGACTCAGTGGGGAGGTTAGAGAGCGGGATGTATTAAAAATTGAGATGCTGACAGATAAATGATGGCTAGGTTAGAGATCGTGATGGATAGATGGGATCGAGATTGAGATATATTGATAGATAAGTGGATGGACTATGGATTGTGATAGATGGGTGGAGAGATGGATGGCAAGTTAGCTTTCTCCCCTAATCAAGGCTGGGGAGAGAGACTCCCTATGTCCCCCCGATCCTTTCCCATCCAGTCCCAGCCTAGCTTTGAATCTACCTCCTCCTCTTTCTCCCACAGCAGCAGATCAGGGGCCCCAAGAAGGAGCTCCAGCACTTGAGCTTCTGCATGCGCTTTGACATCCTGGTATTGGCAAAAGCCTCTTGTGAATCAAGATTCAGCTGCAGCCTGAACCAGCCTGGGATCAAATTCTAGCAGGCAGGGGTGCCACGTAGCCTCTAGGTATCCTGTGCCAGGGCTCTATGACACTATGGCCAAAGGCCAGCTCATAGCTGAGTGATGTCACTACAGCCTCTGAGCCCCCATTAGCCAATCATCACCTTCCCCCTCCAATTCATTTGCATATTGCCACCGTATTACCTGAGCTGCAGCAGCAGAAAAGGGGACAGGGAGGCAAAGGCAAACCCATGGCCTGACGGTCAGAGATGCTGAACACCTACATACCCCAGTGAACACAAAGGATGCTCAACCCATTTGAGAATAAAGCCAGGAAACTCTCCTGAGGAGTGAGGAAGCAAAGAAGTGGGGGGAGATGCAGAGGCCCCGAGCTAAGGGGAGCAAAACAAATGAGAGCAGATAGAGAGATGGCTAGATTACAGATTGAGCAAGATGAATGGATAGATTAGAGATTGGGGTAGGTGGAGAGAGGAATGGTTGAATATTTTTAAGGCAGGCTGAGAGCCTCATATAATCACAGGACTCCAGGAGCAGGAACCTTCGCAGGGAGAACACCAAATAGGGCAAGACCCGAGATGACATGCCAGCCCTGGGGATTCCCTATAGGCTGTGGGTTTCAGACACTTTTAAGGAACTGTGGAGAAACCTTGTCAGTCTATGGAGAAAGCCCTCTAATTGACTGTCCTTCCCCACCTTTTTGCCCCTTCTGGAAAGGCAAGCAATCCGAGATGCTTCATGTGGTGAGGCGCTTCCTGTCTTGGCAAATGGAGCAGCCCTGCAGAGCTCTCCCACAGGGCTGGGGCCTACTGCTCAGTCTCCTGCTCCCCTGCTGGCTCCGCGACAACCCGGTCCAGCTCCAGTGCTGCCCCCTCCAAGGCTGGTATGCGGGGAACACACTCCTCCTCGCATAGGCACTGACTTCCTCTCTTCCCAGGGGGTGCTTGACACCGGTTACACCCCAGGACCTGCCCCCACTCCACCTCTTCCCCGAACCCCCCACCCGCCACTTCCTGCCCCTCCCCTGCCTCTTCCTACCCCTGCTCCTCCCCCTCCCACCCAGCACCTCCTGCACGCTGCTGAACAGCTGATTGCGGCAGGCAGGAGGCGCTGGGAGGCAGGGGGAGGAGCTGATCGGCAGGGCCACTGGTGGGCAGGAGGTGCTGGAGGGGACGGGGGGCACTGATCCACTGGGCTGCTGGTGGGTGCTGAGCACCTTTTTTTTTTTGTGGGTGCTCCAGCCCCAGAGCACCCATGGAGTTGGCGCCTATGCTGGCTCATCCTAGCAGAGAAGGGTCCAGTCCAGCACATCTGAACACTGGGGAACTTCCGATCCAGATGCAAACGTCACCACCAGCCTTTAGCACTGGAATGGGACATGCAATAACTGTGGATCCTAGAACTCTGGAACTTTGCTTCTCGTGACCTTCTCTTTTTCTTAGTGTCCTGGGAACAGGAAAAGTATCACTGTAAACTCTGGGATGAGTAACAAACCTGGTCAACCGTTGCTAGATGGATCCCTCCATTGCTCTTATGTGGCAATAGAAAGCATTTGTATTTGATTTATATTTGGACCTCAGCATTCACTTGCTGATATTTTTTGGAGGTGGAAAAAAGGGAAACTTTAATTTCAATGTGCATACATAACATGGTACCACCACAGGGCAGTGGGTCCCGAGATTAGGCTACGAAACTGGCATTTGAGAGACCCACATTCAATTCCCTGCTATGCTCCAGAATTCCTGTGTGATCTTGGGTGTGGCTCAGTGCCCCATTCCTAAAATGGGGATGATAGCACTGCTCTGCCTCCCTGGAAAAATACACCACAATGTTCTGAGGTGATTGATGCTATGTGACAATGGGGCCTACATAGGGAGCTGTGATAGAATTTTGTATGGTACCATCTCCCCAGTGCGTCCCATTTACAGACAGTCTTTGGTGTCATGCTTACCTATGGTTGAACTTCTGACATAATCTCTTAACAACCAAGTTCCCTTGCTGGAACTCCTTGAGCACTTCAGCAAGTAGTTGATGCATTTCTGCGAGGTAGATGGCACGCCACCTTGCACAGTTTGTGTGGTCATATCTCGTGAAGAATGGCAGCATACATTTGAAGGTGAAGAGATGTGGCTTCCAATTTCCTTCTGTCTAGGCACATTTGGACATGAGCAGTAGGGCCACCATTTCCATGTACTCCTACCAAAAACCTGAAGTTCACACTACCTTTGCCTTTGTTGGTCAGAGGTGAGATTTCGAAATCCTTGTGAAGTATGAACTGACATGAGCTAACCATAAGAGTGTGACTGATCAGCTTTCCTACTGAGCTCTTGAGCACATGCTGCTATCAAGTCCAAGCATTGTGGAAGAAGCAGACACCACTGTGTTTGAAATGTCAGTTTGTGGGCCTCCATCACCATGCGACATGCCATTCATAGCTTGTTCTGCTGAGTTTAGGCCAAGAACTCTACTTTCAATCCAGGCATCTGATGCTTGTGTCAGCTGGCCTATACGTTTTTGAAAGTTTATTGAGCTATGAGAGCTTCCTAATCATGGAGTAAGCAACTCTCTCTGTACTCTGGTGTGGCCCATTTTAGTTCCATCAGTTTACAGTACAGAGTTTCATCAACAGTTAGAACCCCATGCTGCTGCCCAAGCACGGATGACACGCTTGAACCTTCCTACAACAGTATTGAGGGTGTCTAGCTCATGGACAGAGGCTTGAATGATTGGCAAGTATCCAATCACAGTTATTTCTGGTTCTTTTGTCATGTGCAATTGGCTGAAATGTGTCCATCCACATCTTGGGGTCTCATTTTGATGTTTATTATAAAGGCTGTCTCAGAAGCTTTTTGCCTGCACTGCAGCTTTGAAGTTTTCTTCAGCTTCAGAGTACCGCTCTTTGCAAACACGGCCCTTGAATACTGGTTTAGTGTTACCATTTCTCACCTCGGCTGATACGAGTGTGTAGATTGCATCGGGAACATTGAGTGTGCTTTTGTCTGAGGGCTTTAAAGCACTCAACATCAGATCAAGGGCAAGCCCTGTTTGCCAGCAACCACTTGGGTTGCATGGAATGTGTTTTTCCCATCCAGAGAAGCATCGTTAATGTCAATATTGTTGGCTGTATAGTGAACAATCTTCCTGGGAATGGGGAGGAATAACAGCACTGTTCTCAGCATCCATAGCTTGTGGGATTTTCTCTGCTGGGGCTATGTCCAGCTTCAGGATTCCTTTGTAACTAATGCAGTGGCCAGCTTTATGGAAAAGCGGAACAAGTTGCCTTGACTTTGCCTGAGGGAGGTGGCAGCCAAAACCAATATGCTTTGGTGTCCATTTCATTCCATCACTCACATTATATACAATGTCTTGAGCTAAGCACCTTGAGTGTCACTGCCTCTTGTTTCTCAACGTTCTCCATCAATATCCCGCTCAGGAAGAGGTCAGCCTTCAAATAGCAGGTGGAGGAACGTGTACAGGCTGTGTGGAATGCAAGCATCATCCTCACTGACACTCAGGGCGTGACCAAGTATCTCACTGAATTTTCAATGCAGCGTGTACCAGTGACAGAAATATGTCTCTTGGGGATGGTAAATGGGGATGGCCATTTGCGAGATGGGTACATATTTATAGTTGTCTGGAACGAAGAGTGTTTGTCTCTCAGCAGGAGACAGATCAGGCAATGAAATGAAATAAATCCCACATCAGAGCTTGGCATTTTTCCTTCTATGATGATCCACAACTGATACAGGAGTGTGGAATTTCAATGTTGGTTTCCTTTGAAAGATTTCAGTAATGATGCCAAACCTCAGGATGCTCCAGAACCTGGCCTTGATTTCGCTGCATGCTGAAGCTCATTTTGAAGCCAAAGCGTTGCTGTGTCAGTAATTTTGGTTCCCTCACTCTTCTTCATCACAGACCTCATAAATGGGATGTAGCAAATCAGGTGGTACTTGCCTTCAGCAGCTATGAGGTCATTTATTCCAGCAAAACGAACACTCATTTTGTGGTCAATTACAGCTGCCTTCATTAGCTGTGCTCTCATCTTGAATGTAGTTATAGAGATGAGTCTCTGTTTAAGGTGCACTTCTTGACAAAACATGCAGCATCTTCCGTCCGTAGGTTTCACAGAACTGGACTCTCTTGTATTAAAGACACTGGTGTCTTTAGGGATTGCCACAACTCCCCACATGTGATGCATCAGTTGCAGATGCTCTTTCTTTCTGCAACCTCTGGATTTTGCCTTTGTCAGTGTATTGGGCATAGCAATTTCTAAGCCACATGACGGTCACTGTCTGTTCTGACTGAAAGATGAACTCAGTTCTGTCAATGGCTTCTCTGTATTTGCTATCTTGCAGTTTCATTTCAATGGCTGTTGCCTCCTTTATTCTATGCAATTCTTGTTCACCTGCTTCATACAGCTCTTTACTTGGCTCTTGGCAAATAATGCAGAGACTGTGGGAAACTGGCATGGATCTCTTGAGACTTATTACCACTTGCATGGTTTACCTACAATTGTAACCAATATGAGTATCATAAATCAACATCTCATCTAACTGTCTTTTTGTAACAAACAAAAATCCATCACTTCTGTGTTAATTCTGTTCTAACTACAAAGTATTATGTACTATAAAAACAAATACTAAGCCTGCAAGAAAATGATTTCACATTACAGGAAAAATAACTTCTGTGTCTGATTAACTTATTTCTAATATTATGACCTATGGGTAACTAAATGCTATAAAAAGTTCAGTGTAAAAAAAGTTCAATATAATAGGTGTTAATACCATGACGTATCGCTTCTCATTTCTGTTCTTAATAGGCTGAAAAAGAATGATGTCAAACAGCTTGATTTTGCTGACCCGTTCATGCACAGGCTGTTGGTGTATCAAACATTTTCGGTGAATGTTGGTGGCCATATTTATTGGCAAGTTTGAGAGTCTAAACATCAAAATTCACCTTGGTAACAGCCATTTTTGAAATCAGCAGGTTCAAATTATTTTAGAAAACATTGTCACCATCTTTTAACAAAAACTGCCCCTGGACTCCTTATAGAGGATGGGTGTCTGAGGTGTCTATCTGGGCTAGTAGTGAAACTGACCTGACTCTTGTTGTCAAGTTAACAAGAGTCTGGCCAATATCACTGCTGCTATATCCGAATATCCTAATGGGCCGCTGTGGAAATGACAGGAATTATGTCAGATTCAGTCAGCAGCTGGGCTTTCAAGGCTCCCTGCTCCATGGCAGCCAGCCGGGTGGGCTGCCAGTGAGCCTGAGAGCCTGGGGAGCCCAGGGAGCTCAGCAGGCCACTGTCTGAGGTCTGTTGGAACTTTGTTGAAATTGAACAGTTCCCACCAAACAGCTCATTTTCAATGAATCTGAAAATTCCAATGAAAAGTTTTGTCAAACTTTTTTCTGACCAGTTCTAGTGAGCACATTATAGGAGATGGCTCATAACGTTAAATGCTTTGTACTGCTTTATCTTTATGAAAACATTTTAATTGTAGCTGAGGAGGGTAGAATGGGGATCAAATACAAGAGGCAGGAAGCACTGAAGAGCTGCAATCTCTTTCTTTCTCTCTTTGGTATTTATAGAGCACAAATCACCAGATTATCTAGGCCCTGAAATACAATAAAATAAGAAAGGCATAAGCCTAGAAGCCAAAGTGGGCTCAGCTTTTTGCTCTTGGTCCCTGGATTCTTTTTTCTTCTAAGTTTATTCTGTTATCAGTCAGTTTGGAACTAAGCTTAGGGTAACCAGATGTCCCGTTTTTTGGGCCTTTTTCTTATATAGGCGCCTATTACTCTCCACTCCCGTCCTGTTTTTTCACTGTTGCTATCTGGTCACCCTAACTATGCTGGTCATACCTACCAAGACTGATAGGACAGTCAATAGTCTCTTGTGGTTTACTGTGCTGAAGGCTGCAGATAGATCGAGTAGGATAACCACAGAAGTTTGACCTTCATCTACAGAAATAAGACCACTGATGTGTGCTGTATAAGTCTTTCCTATGGCACCACCCAGTCTGAGGCCATGGTTCAGCAAATCTCTTAAATATGTGCTTAACCTTAAGCGTGGGAGCAAATCTATCCCTATTCACCAAAGCTCTTAAATTCCTGTTTGAGTGCTTTGATGAGTAGGGGCTGGATTTAAACATGGGCTTAAAGTTAAGCATGTGCTGAAGTGCTTTGCTGAATCAGTTAATTCCTATAGAGATAGCTAATGTAGGGCTTTTTTCTAACTTGATTTCACGGGCGTAGTTTGCGGGGGGGGGGGGCATTGTCCCCTCCCCCAAACTGCAAGCCTCTGGCAGGTGTGGAATTTTCCCATCCACATGTGGCCCTGTGGGCCTGACTGGATCTGCCCCCCCCCCACATATAGAAATCAAACTACACCTATGCTTGATTCTAATTATTACTGTGATTATCAGTATAAACTCTTTTCCCATCCACATCACTTGCAGGTTCCAAAATGATGGATGCATTGTCCTCCAAAATTATAAAGCCTAAACAGTCTGTGCTAAATCCCTGGAAATCTGCAGGGAAGCATACACAGAGGCCTCTGCACTGTTCTAAGCTGTGTACAGGTTCTCTCGTGTCAAAATAATAATACACATAAGTAATAAGGGCTTTGAGATCTCAAAAAAGGAGGTCTCGCTCTCTTTTTCTTTACACGGAAAACTCAACTGAAATCAGTGGAGTTAACGGGTGCAAGGGAGAGGAGAATCAGTCCATTGCCTAAGGATTTGATGAACCTGCTGAGTTGCCAGGTCATGAAAGGCTGGGAATGTGGATGATTAACTCACTGAACCAATACCGTGAACACCAGAGAGTCTTCTTTCAAAGCCTTAGCTATTTACTTCAAATATTGGTGTCTTTCTACCTATACAGCTTTGCTATGAGCAGAAAGGGAGCGCTCATTTACTGCCCTAATTAATGACATAACTTGTAATTATCCAGGATACTACAGGAGATCAGCACAAAATGCATTACAAGCAGAATGACTGAATACCTGCTTGGCTAATTGGAGAGATTTTAAAGGATAAAGTGGATTTGTTAGTTAATATTGGTTATGCTAAATCGGTCTTGGCTAGCACAGAGCATTTCATCATAGGGTGCTCCAGTTGTATAGCTCTGAGATCTGCAAATTAAAGGTGAAGTATTAGTGCAATCGGTATAATACTATCAGCTAGACAGGTGATATTAGTTTGTGACCGGTAGGTAAGATGGTTTTGCTAAATCAGTGGTTCTCAACCTTTCCAAACTGCTGTACCCCTTTCATGATCTGATTTGTCTTCCGTACCCCACGTTTCATCTAATTTAAAAACTACTTGCTTACAAAATCGGACATAAAAATACAGAAGTGTCACAGCATACTGTTACGGAAAAATTTCTGACTTTCTCATTTTTACCATATAATTATAAAATAAATGGATTGGAATATAAATACAGTACTTACATTTCAGTGTATAGTATATAAAACAGTATATAGAACAGTATAAACAAGTCATTGTCTATATGAAAGTTCAGTTTGTACTGACTTTGCTGGTGCTTTTTCTGTAGCCTGTTGTAAAACTAGGCAAATATCTAGATGAGTTGAGGTACCCCCTGGAAGACCTCTGCGTACCCCTAGGGTTACGCGTAACCCTGGTTGAGAACCACTGTGCTAAATTATAGCAAATGCCCAGTGTAGCACTCCCCATCTGCTGTTCTCATAAGAGTCCTCCTTGCCTGCCATCTTTACTGTGCTTATCCTCACAACACCCCTGTGAGGCAACATCCCTGTTGTACAGATGGGGATCTGAGGCCCAAAAACACTGAATAACCAAGACGAAGTCACATGGGAGAGTCCAAGAAGAGCAGGGAATGAAACCCCAGGCTCCTGAGTCCCAGGGTGGCCCTAACCGCTGGGCCATCCTACCGTTCCTTAAGACCTCTCTTATAACAAGTCCCACCCCCCATTTCACATGCTCATGTTTAGGTTATGAATTTAAATGCGCAAATGTCAGGAAATGCCATGGTGTCGAGTTTGGGAGAAAAGCTCCTTGTGGCACATGCATTGTATTTTCTATTTTTGTCACGCTTTAGATCTATTGGGTTGAGAATTTCAAAGATGCCTAATGGATTTGGATGTCCAATTCAAATAATGACAATGGAATGTCCAAATCCTCTAGACAGCTTTGATTGTCAGATCTTCTTCCCTTTTGTGTCGGACCACCACGAAGGATCAGCGCATATCTCCATATCCCTGTTGCTCCAGCCAGTCATGTCCATATGTAGCCTTTTGTGGCAACCTCTGGCAGAGTCTGCTCTGGATAGAAGATGCTACCTTGTGAGGCTGGAGGCCCACCAATGGGTTATCATGATGGGGTCAATGATGATCCCAACAGAATACCAGCCGGTTGGATCAGAGGACAATCACGAATGCTCTGAAGAGATTAGCTCAGTCCATCCGCTTGTATTCCATGAGGTCACAATGTGATAACTGGACTACCAGGTCTCTGTAAGAAGTCAGAGGGGATGGTTAACTAGCCACCAGAGTGGGTGATCTGCATCCTATTGTGGGAAGAGTAACAAAAGCTGGCTGAATCAGCCATCTGTATGGGAGGGAAACTTTGGGGCCAAGACTGTCTTTTTGTTCTGTGTTTGTATAATGCCTAGCACAGTGGGGTTCTGGCCCATGACTAAGGCTCTTAGGTGCTACAGTAATACAAATAATGAATAGTAATAATAATAAATACCTGATGGGTGGTGTTGTTCATCTCCCCTGGTAGGAGAATGGAAATCCTGCGAGGGCTTCCATTCAACTCAGGAGTTCTCATTCCAGCAGAAATCTGTCTCTCTTCTGCTCCAGGCACTGGGAAAGAGGTAAGTGGAAGATGAAAGCACTTGTGTCAAAATCTAAGAAAAGTCAGACTAGAGGATCTAATGGTCTCTTCTGGCCTTAAAATTTATTTCATTGTTTTTACAAAATTCCATTATACATTAACTAAAAGGCCATGACATTAACAGAGCATGCTATAAAATATTACCAGAATTAATGAAAGCTATATTACCATTGAAAATACGAATCAACAAAGTGCATTTTGTGATGTTTGCCTTGCGTTTTGTAACACTACTTAGTTGTTTGTGAAAAAATTCTCATTTGCATAAAGACTTTCAGTCATTAATGCAAATGAGTGAGGTTCTGCTGCATTACAGTTGACTAATTACTGTATTTGGCTGGCTACAAATTACTGATGTGTCTCTTACAGAAGTGATAACTAATTTCAGAGCTTTTTAAAAGGCTGCTCCTTTGTGTACGCAGCATTGTGAGATGGATAGTGGGACTCTGACCATTGTTGTCCTTACAAGACCATTGTTCATGATCTGAATGGGAATGGTGAATAGTTAGTGGAAGGTAACTGCCAGTGATCTGCAATCCCTTTGGAGGTGAAAAGTGATCAAACTCATTCCCAGGGTAAATGGTAGGACTAGTTGAAAGAATGGGTTGGGGGAATCACAATTTAAAAAACTGATTTTTTTCTTGTTTTCCAAATTTTGAAAACATTCAAAATGTTGAAAAAGGTACACTCGTTCCAAAGCTTGTCAAAAAATGAGGGATGGGGAGGGAAATTATTTTGACTTTATTTTTTTCTTTTTTAATTTGGAACCTTTCAATAATTTCTAAGAAGTGGCTGGTATTTTAACAATCCAGGTGCTAACCAGTGGCCTGGCTTGTGTTCAAGAGAAAACTCAATTAGTTTTCAAAGGAAACAGCAGGAAGGTTTTTCCAGTTGATCCTAAAAGTGCATTCCCCCTTGCAGAATTAAGGGAGATTAATATAGGGTGTTAAGCTGATGCATCTTGTCCTTCCCCTCCGCCCCTCCTGTCTTCATAACCCAGCTGCATAGCTCCCTCTAACCAACCCCTTCTTTCTTCTGCTCACCCACCTGTTTGGTCATCAGCCTGCTTCTCCAACGCTTGCTCAGCTCTCTGCTGGTCCCCACCCAGACATGGACTTCCAGCTGATGTGCCTCTCCCCAGTGTGGAGGCCAACGTCTAGCATCGTATAGAATCATAGAAATGGGGGGCTGGAAGGGACCTCGAGAAGCCATCAAGTCCAGGCCCCTGCACTACCCTAGGGATCAGCAATGTTATCTGGAAATGGGAAGGGGTGAGCTGGTGGATCTAGATTCAGTCTATACAAAAGTCCCAACCCTCCCATGTATTGAGGAAATCTCACTGACCTCTTTCTAGCAAAGCCATAAACTCAAGCAAACTATATTCTGCCTGATCTTTCCTTCCGCTTCTAAGCTTAGCTCTGTCGTGTCACAGACAGGATATGTCTACACTGCAGTCATGGGGTCTAGCTGCAGCTCATGTAGACATACCTGAGCTAGCAATAGTCGCGCTAGCTCAGGTCCTGGAGCAGAGAAACCACGCTGATGCGTGCCCTGTTGCAGCTTAGCTGTTGTGGTTAATGTTAGCCATGCTAGTGTTAAACTGCTGAGGACTGGTGATGCATTTGAAGAACGTGTTTACAGGCCGGAGAAGAGAGTGCTATATCTGTATAGCAGCCACATCCCAACTCTTCGGGGCGCTGTCACTTTGACCTCTTTTTCACATTCAGTTAAGGCTCCTGAATTTTTCGCTGCTAATTGATGAAATGTTCTATGTAGCCTTCCCTGCCCCATGCACACACTTTATCTGACAACATGTAAAAGATGGTGAGCAGCAGAGCATATAACTAGTAACAGGGAAGATCAGCACCACTCTGATCTTTGCATCTACTCTAATTAAATTACTGCAGCGGGTACAGTAAGTTTAGCTCACCCAGCCAGGCTGCAGAAAGACAGCCGAGTTTATTATAACTGGGGAAGCTGCGCTACCAAGAACTGCTTGTGTCAGCCAACATGCGATGGGCTGATTTGGGGCTAGAGTTTAACCCAGGGAACGCTACATAGCCCAGGTCCTTGCGGGGCACAGAGAACAAACGGCCCATTCCCAGCAGGTTAAGAACACGATCTCTGCTATCTATGAGCCTTACAAAAACCGGAAAGAGTCCTGAGACGATGGCGTTGAAGGAGGAAAGAAATATTTATCTGCTGGCCAAAATAAAAAGACAAATAGGAAAATATGGGAAAGGCCTCAAAGAGCGATAACAAAGCAACTGATTTTACAAGGGCAAGGTAATAAGTGTCTGGAAAGTGGCCCTTTGCTGTGGCGTACTGGAGATGCTGAGCTAAGCAGCAAGCACTGCTGTGTCCCCAGTCCCTGAGTGAGGGTTGAATAGCCAAATCCTTGCACTTTCTTTTTCATTAAAAAAAAATAATTATATATATATATATATGCTGTAGCGAGTTGGAGTGGTCTCCCTCTGTAGCTGACATGGAGGAACCACTACTCTCTGGCTGTGCCTTGCAGCTGGCCTCCGCACCAGGGACCGAGTTGTACCAACCCCTGCCCCTGGAGGAGGACCCCGAGGGATGGGGACTGCTGGGGCTGCCAGCGGCCGAGTACCCTGAGCTCACCAAGGACCCAGGAGCAGTGGAGCAATATGGACAGGCAGGGGTAGGAAGGAGCCCAGGGAAACCCGATGTTAGTCCGGTTGTGTTGCTGTAACCACGGTCAGCATGTTTCGGCAGGATCCCCACTGACACAGGGTAGGATTCCCCCCACTGTTAGAGCCCTGGGCTGGGACCTGGTGGTGTAGGATGGGACCAGGTTCCCCTACCCCTGACTGCCAGCCCCACCCCTGGGGTGGCAGCTTACCCACCGTAGGCCAGATGGCTTGCATTAGTTTGCTGTCTGCCCAGCCAAGGAACTGGACCATAGACTGCTGCTGCTCTGCCCCACCCAGTGGGCTTGAGCCTGACTCTCTGTCCCAGCCCAAGAGCTGGGCTGAAGACTGCTTATTGCCCTGCCCTGCTCCAAGGGGCCAGGGCCCAGACTCTTCATTGGCACATGCCGGGCTAATTCCCTGTCAAGTGGCTGTCAGCCGCTAGGTGGAGTGGCCTCCCTCTGAGATGACAGGAACGAATCACTCCAAGCCACTACATACACATTCCTACCACAATAACTGGCCCCTTGTTCAAGGATCGAATGGACATGGAGTCATCTGCCTCCTTGTGCTCTACCCTGTCTGTTTGTTGTATCAACCTTTTGTTTTTCATCTTACTCTCAGATTGTAAACTCTGTGGGGCAGGGACCCTCATTTTGTTCTGTGTTTATACAGCACCTAACACCATTAAGCCTTGGCCCAGGACTGGGGCTCCTAGCCAGGGCATCCCTAAGTGGATATGGGGCCTGGGACAAGTCAGCCTATATGGGATCCCCTTAACATTTTTTATACAGATGAAATCTGGTATAGGGAGGGGACACCGGTGCTGGGGGGCCGGGGGACGATGAAGAGTCACAGGGTGGCACCTGTGCTCGGGTGTGGGGTCCCCCTGTGCTGGGGGGTCCTAGAAAAGGGACGGGTCCAGGGCGGAAGGGCAATGGGTGGGGTCAGCCTGGCACTGGTGTGTTCTGGAGGTGCTAGGACACTCGCGGCCAGTGTGGCAGCGGGCGATGCCGGGAGCCGACGGGGAGGAGCGGGGCAGGCTGGAGTCACTGCTGCCACTGCCGAAGACTGAGCCCAAGCCCCATGATGCCGAGCAAGAAAAAGAAATACAACACGTGCTTCCCACCGGTGAGTGCGGGTCCGACCCCCACTGCCGGTGCCAGGCCCCCCAGGCACCCCAAACTCCACCCACCGGGCTGGCCTAGCACCCCTCACATGACACATGCACACTGAACCGCGTTCCCAGCCAATGAGAGCTGCGTAGCCGGCACTTGGGGTGGAGGCAGTGCGCGGAGCTAGGAGCTGAGGGAGGGACATGTCGCCGCATCAGGGGAGCTGCAAGGAGCTGGCTAGGGAGCCTGCCAGCCCCCCTCACAAGCACCCACTGCGCCCCCCTGGGCCGTCCCCCACCACAAGCACCTGCGGCACCCCCTGGACATCCCCCCCTCCAAGAGTTAGTCAGGGATATATAGTACAAGTCATGGACAGGTCTCAGGCCATGAATTTTTGTGTACTGCCCGTGACCTGTCAGTGACTTTTACTAAAAATACCCATGTCAAGTCTAACATCTTAGTTATTTTCACTCTTGCACTATGGAGTCTTCTTTCATGTACTTTTATAACCCCTTATCAATTTATACATCTATAACCTCTTATCAAATTACACTTTTATAAAGGTTTATTCCATAGATCTGCAGTCAGGTCCATCAAACACTTTTCCAGAGTGCTGACAGGCTTTCTAGGGGCCACACTTTGGCTGGTTAACACTTTGTGACCAGCCCGAATGAGTCTCTGAACCCAGAGCTGAAGGGGATGCGAGCAGTGGCAGTCTCCAGAGCCACTGGAAAAATATCAAGATTTGGGAGAGTGGGATCCAAACTGAGGCGCACAGACAAAACATCTCTTCTGGGGAAAAAAAAGCTGTGGATCTCACTTTTATTCCAAACGGGTGAGATGAGGAGCTTGGACTGGTTACGCATCGGCGTGAGAGGCATGAATTAATCTCGCACATCGTAGGCCTATTCTGCGTGTGTGAGAATGTGGAGCAATGGAACAGAAGACAGGAGGACGCCCATTGGATAGGTTTGGTAGACACAGAACTGCTTTATTTGTAAACTCGATCACTTTAAAATTTCACACACTGGCTGCCGGAATTGAAAAAAATCCCCAAGCAGTAAGCTGCAAAATAGGTATGGCCCAGCCTTCCTTTCAAACCATAGGAAGCCCTGGTATCCAGTGCAGTAGCTAATATTTTTTTAATCATACCAGCACTTTTATAGCACCTTTCATCCTGAAGCAACCCTGTCAGGGTTCCTTCCCCACTCTGAACTCTAGGGTACAGATGTGGGGACCCGCATGAAAGACCCCCTAAGCTTATTCTTACCAGCTTAGGTTAAAAACTTCCCCGAGGTACAAGCTTTGCCTTGTCCTTGAACAGTATGCTGCCACCACCAAGCGTTTTAAGGAAAGTACAGGGAAAGAGACTACTTGGAGACGTCTTCCCCCAAAATATCCCCCCAAGCCCTACACCCCCTTTCCTGGGGAAGGCTTGATAATAGTCCTCACCAATTTGTACAGGTGAACACAGACCCAAACCCTTGGATCTTAAGAACAATGAAAAATCAATCAGGTTCTTAAAAGAAGAATTTTAATTAAAGAAAAGGTAAAAGAATCACCTCTGTAAAATCAGGATGGAAAATACCTTACTGGGTATTCAGATTCAAAACACAGAGGATCCCCCTCTGGGCAAAACCTTAAAGTCACAGAAAACAGGAATAAACCTCCCTCTTAACACAGGGGAAATTCATATAGAATAAAAGATAAATTAATATGCCTTGCCTGGCTTACCTATACTGGTTGCAATATTGGAGACTTGGATTAGGATGGGTTGGAGAAGATGGATTTCTGGCCTCTCTCAGTCCCAAGAGAGAACAAACACGTAAACAAAGAGCACAAACAAAAGCCTTTCCCCTGCCCCAAGATTTGAAAGTATCTTGTTTCCTTATTGGTCCTTTGGGTCAAGTGCCAGCCAGGTTAGCTGAGCTTCTTAACCCTTTACAGGTAACAGGATGTTGCCTCTGGCCAGGAGGGATTTTATAGCACAGTATACAGAAAGGTGGTTACCCTTCCGTTTACATTTATGACAAACCCAAATTGTTTTATACATTCTGCAATCTCAGTGTAGTAATTGCTTCTCCTGCAACTGAAATAGACACCGCTGAGAATAGCAGCTATTTAACAACACACAAAAGACAACACAACAGTTTAGTCCGGGAACTGAAGAATACTGTATCCATTTGAAAAGGCTGGGAGAATTTAGGTAGACAGCATGCTAATTACCCAGATTGGAGTTCGGCCAGGACACTACGGTTAATGCAAGAAATCAAGAGTTCAGGCTCTCATCTGAACTCAATGCTGACACTGCAGCTGCAGCAGCATGCCCGCTAATACAGGGCTAGGGCATTGGTTTAATGCTAACTGAGAAGGAGGAATGCTCTCTGCTGAATTACAGATACTTACATGTCCCTTGGAGGTTTCCCATCCCTACACTGATCTAGGCTAGCGCTGCTTTTCTTGTGAGATCTGACTGGATTTCACAACGCTGTCGTCTTGACTCTAACACCCAACTGTACTCTGGCACCCAGCAAAAGAAAGAAAATCGTTCTGTGGAACTGACTGTGTTGTAAATGAGCTCCAGTGTGTCCAGACAGTGATGCTTATGCCAGTGGAACTGCAAGAAGACCCTACACTACAGGTTGAATTACCCAGAATTCCCAAGAGCATCACACCCTAAAGATGTAGGCGGGCAATACATACCACCGATTTGACTTAATGCATTCCCTCTACACACGCACACATCATATAACATTTGCAATCTTATTTTGTCTACTCTAAGTGAGGTGTGATGTGGAGCTGCCAAGTGGTGCCGTTACCATAGAAATGGGGGTAAACAATGACACCATTGACACGTTAAAATGACCATATTGAAATATTTGCATTCTTTTGTTTAATGACATAAAATTGGATTTCCTTAGGACCTCAAAGCATCCCAACAACAATTTAAAGGCTAAAACAAAAATCTAATAATAAATATGTACAAGGATCATTGGGAAAAAACAGGATTTCCCCAGATTCAAAGGCACTGAGTACTACTTCTGGGAGATTTTATGTAGCAAGAATGCAGATTGGTATTCACCTGGCAGTTTGGCTCGTTTGCTGTAAAGAAGAATGGAAACATATCATGCTGTATGTGTAGGTGAAGTTTATCTGCATAATCTGGAGAATATGATCCCAGAACTTGAATGTAGGAGACAGGGCATATTCCCATGTCTGAAATTAGCCCAAAGGCAGTAGCCTATGCTGAGCTTCAGCATCATCAAGCTCTTTAATGACATGTTGTAAGCACCCAGTGTCTTCAGACTCAAACACCTTTTGAGTGTCAGCCAACCTTTGCCAGACAAATACTGGAACTCCATGAGTGCCTCCTCCCTTGTGATTGAAACCAGTCCAAAAGGGAATCCCCTGAATGTGAACACTATCAGTGTCATTTGGTATGGGCAGGACATCATGAGGTAGTAGTCTTAATACAGCAAGAGAGACCCCGCAGAGCATTCACCTGCAGGTGACAAGAGTTTATTGTCTGAAGTACCTTTTCATGGCAAGGTGGCTCTGGACATGTTCTAGGTTTTTTAAATGCTGCACACTGCATAAGAGACTCTGACTGTCCAGCGAGAGTGACTTTTCTTTCACACACTTCAGTGATATTTCTTGTGATGCTGGACTATCTGAAGACTGTTCTTAAAATATCCCTCCAGCCATTGAATGGCAAATTATTTAGTTGGTGTTGGTCCTGCTTTGAGCAGGGGGTTAGACTAGATGACCTCCTGAGGTCTCTTCCAACCCTAATCTTCTATGATTCTAAGTGTTCTTTCCATCAGACTGCCTTGATGTCTATAGTATCATCTCCTCCACCGATGAAATTTCCACCAGCAAGAAGTGGTACAATTCCATTTGGAATGAACATACCTCTCTGGAGTCTTTCCACTTTAGTTTTTGAAGCAGTGGTGAACCAACTCTGCTTATCATAACTAATACAGAATCCATGAAGGTGGTAGGATGACAGTTACATTGTGAGACCCGAAATCACGGTGTAGCTGTGCAGCAAAGCTTATATGCAGTGGTGTGATAATTTGGGAACTGTTAAATACCATGCACTGCACATTGGAGAGGCACCTTTTTGAATGCCTTCTGAAGGATGGTACTCATTGCTAGCTGAATTACATGCCGTTTTATGTATCAAACAAAGGACAAGTTCTTGCACTAACTGGGGCACAAAAGTAGCTGACCTCTGGAAACTTCAATCACCTGGCTTTGAATAATATTCTGAGGGTTTCATTTCAGCTATTTCAGACATAAGGATTGAAGCAACATTATACAAAACCACGTAAGAATACATGAACTGCAATAGTGGGTCAGAACAGTGGTCCATCTAACTCAGTATCCTGTCCCCGAGGGTGGCCATTACCAGAGGTTTGTGGAGAGTAAATACAACAGGGCAATTTTAGAGAGATCCACCCCTGTTTTCCCCTCCTGGCTTCTGGCAGTCAAAGGTTTTGCGTCACCCCAAGCATTGATCCCTGACCATCTTGGCCAATAGCCAGTGATTGGACCTATCCTCCATGAACTTACTTAGTTCTTTTTTTAACCCAATTACAGTTTTGGCCTTCACAGCATCCCATGGCAATGAGTTCCACAGGTTAATTGTGCATTGTTTGAAAAAGTACTTCCTCCTGTTTGTATTGAACCAGCTGCCTATTAATTTCATTGGGTGACCCCTCTTTTTTGTATTTTGTGAAGGGGTAAATAACACTTCTCTATTCACTTTTTCCACACCATTTATGATTTTATAGACCTCTATTAGAAGGTGAACACCCCTAATATTTTTAGTCTCTCCTTGTATGGAAACCGTTCCGTACCCTTCATCATCTTTGTTGCCCTTTTCTAAACCTTTTCAACTTGAACTATATCTTTTCTGAGATGGGATGACCAGATGTAGGTTCACCATGGATTTACATAGCAGCATTATGATATCTTCTGTCTTATTTTCTATCCCTTCCAAACAGTTCCTAACATCCAATTGTGATAGGTGCCACTTGGAACTGGGGTACCACTGAACCTGCCTGATCCACCAGCCTGGGCTCCCTTTCACACTGTACTGCTGTGACAGGCTCTGAAGCCCCCTCCAGCACACATACAGTTAGGGACACGCCCAGCTGCAGCTTCAAAGAGATACTGAGATCAGCTCTGCATGGGAAGGCTCAGCTAAGGCACCTCCCACTTCCTAAGGCATGCACCCCCCTTTGGAGTGTAAACCCAAAATTATACCATCTTTCGCTGCACAGGGAACTGTACAGCATAAGCTCATAAAATTCACCCCCTCCCTCAATGTGGTGAGAGATATGCAACAGCTTTCTGCCCCAAATTATAATTTCCACACATACTAGTTTTAAACAAAACAAGTTTATTAAATAGAAAAGATAGATTTTAAGTGATTCTAAGTGATAGCAAACAGATCAAAGCAGCTTACCTTAGTAAATAAACAAAACTGCAAACTGAGCTTAGCACACTAAATAGGTAGGATATGAATTAGCAAATTCTCACCCTGAGTGATAAACAGGCTGGCAGATTCTTAAGGCACAAGCTGCCTTGGCTTTCCCAGGTTTTCATACACAGGCTAAAAATCCCTCAAGCCTTGGATCATCACTTCCCACAGTTCAGTCCTTGCCCCTCAGGTGTTTCCAGGTGTGTTGTTGTAGGGAGAGTGAGGTACCATCATGATGTCATTGTCCCCCTTTTATATCTTCTTCCCACTTGCTGGGAAGCTCTTTTGTTGGGAGCTGGGTCAAACAGTTCCCATTGTATAGTGCTATCTCTGAGAGGGTTCTATTGTACCCAGTTCCTGGGGTAATCCTTGTGCTTGTGTGCATCTCCTCAATAAGCCATGAACATTGTTTGGCCTTTTTACTGTTGTACCTGAAAGGCTGCTTGTGAGTGTTTTCAACCTCACAACATGTTTCAGTGACACACACATAGACAAACTTCATAACTTCACATGATGGTAGCACATACAGTCCAAGGAGACATTAATGTCTAGCAGATTGAGACTTTTAGAAGGATACCTCACAAGGCATACTTCATACAAAACACATCCTAATGACATGACAGCGGTGAATATTGGGGGGCCAGAGTGTCACACCACTTAGCTCTTTTGACCATTGCAGTTTATTGTTCCTTGGATGACTCTGGTCCTACGTCAGATTACTAGCAGCTTGGATAGCATCAACTAATGTTATTGTGCTGCATAGAACATGGTAGACTTGCCTTGTCCATGTTGTGCATGGAATGAAATTGAAGAACCATAGTGTTTTGCTAATCTTGTCAGTAATTTGCTCCTGGAATAGCTTGCCATTTGTACATCTGAGGGAAGTAGCTCTTTATATCTTTGTAGCAGCTTGGACAGGAGAAGAGCCTTCTTGTTGTATGTAAGAATCATTGTCTATTTCTTCAATCAGCTGGTAAAATGCAATGTTATAAGGTGACCTTATTGTTGCAGTGTAACTAGCTGGTTTTGCTTTCAGATTTGTTGGACTCAAGTAGGAAGAAAGGCATGTTGAGAGATCAACGGCATCCTTAGCAATCAAGTCTTCCACAGATATTCTGTGCAACGTGTCATCATCTCCTCTTGGACTTGCTGCCTCCCTTATTTGGATTGCTTTCTCAGATGTCTCTGTTTTATGAAGTTTCTTGACTTCTTTGTGTGTGTTCTCAAGCAAACAATGCAACAAGACCAATCACTGGAGCACATGCTTGCTCTGGTGGCTATAGAAGCAGGTGAATCTCATGCTCTCTGATCAGATTCAGAGTCTGTTTTCTTCTCTGGGTGAATTCACTACAACTCTGACAGGTGCCAAACTCACCTAGCTTGTGTATTTCTGAAAACAACCCCTGTGATGGAGTACTGGTGGCACATCATCTCTACTAGGAGATTAATCCAGTAGCCACCGATATAATCTCTCCTGGCTCCTGCTGCCAGCATCACAGAATCCTGCCCAGCACTGATGGCTTTTGCCAGTTTTGCATCCTTTTGTTTTCCTTGACAAATAACCCATTTTTCAAAGTTTGTGGAAAGTTTTCTTCTCTTTGGTGGACGCTTTAAAAAGCTTGTATCCTCCACGTCTTCATATTCTGTAATTCCCTGTGGAGGTAAAATTTCCAGAGCTTAGCACTGCCCTCACCACTACCACCGGTTTTCATTTTATACAAGGATACAGACTTGTGCGAATTAGATCTCTCTGTTAGTATCAAAATTGCCATTTTTGTTGAGTGAGCACTTTGACTGAAGCCCTGTAGGAAGCTGTGTGTTTTTAATCTCTAAAACTGTACATAAGTGATGCAGAATTAAAAAGCTCGTGTCTAGGATATTTCAAAGGCTAGTACTGCATGGATAGGCAATTACAAATTAAAACCGTCTACCAAGCAGACTAGATGCTACATTGTATGTACAAAAGCTTACAAATGGAGAAGCATTACATTAGGAATTGACATACATTTATATCTCCCCACTATGCAATGCAAACTGTGGGCATGCAATCTTCTACTGCTGCTTTACAACTTTCAGTGTGAGATTGGTCTGGTTAGCAAATTTCAGTTGAAAATATAGAAAATTTATAATCGCTTGTGAGGTACTTTGACAATTAAGAATATGCCATGTGACAACATTTCATGTGAGTATATTGCAAAACGTTGATCTTTGCTATTTTTGCCACACGCTAAATAGTTTAATAATTTCTGGGGGAAAAAATGTGCCCATGCAAAACCAGTAAAAATGGCTTAATACATTGCTTGGTAGCTTTGACCACCAAACACCACATTCAGCGGTTGAAATGAAGGAAAACCGTGAAAACTGTAGTTAGAGCCACTTGCAGTGTTTCTGGAGCTGTGCAAATAAAAAAAAGATATTTGCTCATTTTGGGTGCCATCGTTCCAGGTTTACAGCACCATCTAAACGTACTTAAAATGAGCTTTCAAATGCTATATGCGGTGTGTGTGTAGGGTGGGTGCATCAAATGCCAAAAATGTGGCCCTTTTTGGAGAATTGCCACATACCTCATGGGTAGGGCCCTACCAAATTCAAAGTCCATTTTGGTCAATTTCATGGTCATAGGATTTTAAAAATCATAACATTCATGATTTCAGATATTTAAATCTGAAATTTCATGGCGTTGTAACTCTAGGGGTCTTGACCCAAAAAGGGGTAGTGGGGGCATCGCAAGGTTATTGTTGGGGGGTCATGGTATTGCCACCCTTACTTCTGTGCTGCTGCCTGCAGAGCTGGGCCCTTGGACAGCAGCCACCACTCTCCAGCCACCCATTGCCACCCTTACTTCTGCACTGCTGCAGGTGGTGCTGCCTTCAGAACTGGGTGCCTGGCCAGCAGCCGCTGCTTTCCAGCCATCCGGCTCCAAAGGCAGCTCAGAAGTAAGGGTGACAATACCACAACCCCCCTACAATAACCTTGCAAACCCCCCCTCCATGACCCCTTTTTTGGTTGGGACCCCCAGTTTGAGAAACGCTGGTCTTCCCTGTGAAATCTGTATAGTATAGGGTAAAAGTACACAGAAGACCAGATTTCACGGTGGAGACCAGATTTCATGGTCTGTGATGTGTTTTTCACGGTGTGAATTTGGTAGGGCCTAGCTTCCTCAAGATCCTTTGGGGAAAAGGCCTCCATCCCTGTGGTCAGTAAACGGGGCTTTGTCACTAACGGGCACAGCCTAGCCCCAGCCCACTGTCTATGACCCCCTCTATGGGCATAGAGTAGCCAGAGCACATTGAGCTCTGGTCTTGCCCTCTCTGCAGGGGAATGTGCGGGGGCTGGCCAGGAGCCATTATGATAGCACTCTCTGCTGGAGAGGGAACCCCCTCTTACTGCAGGGAAATTTTATAGCTGTTGCTGCCCCCTTTGCAGTTGCATGTTACCCTCACAGCACATTGGGCAGACATTTGCCCAGATCCTTTTGAATCTGGGGAAATGATCAGTGATTGGCGACTCAGGGCTTTTTCTATGCAAGACGTTCACTTCAGGTGTGAATTTAAACTGGTGTAGTTAAACTGATGTACACTTCTGTATAGACACTCCTATTTCTGTCTGAGTGGCTGATTTAGATTTAGTTTTAAGTTGATTAGAAACAGGTTTAAGTTAAATCAATATAAACTACACCTAATCAGAAATCAGAATGTCCACACAGGCTTTTGAACCACTGTAACGAAACTAAATCAGTTTAAAAATGACAGGTTAAACTGATGCAATTTCCCCACGTAGGCAAGGCCTTAAAGGGCTGGGTATGGGGGAAAAAACAAGACATTGGAATAAAAGGCAGACCAAGAAAACAGCAGGTATTTGGGGATGACACCTTTTCCTGCCCTTAGGATATCATACGTGCTGACGTACAATTTAGATTCCTAAAGCGAGAGGACATACAGCTGTGTTGTCTCATGGGTAGAGCACTGGATCAGGACGCAAGAGACCTGCTTTGTATCTTGGCTCTGCCTCTGGCCTGCTGGGTGCCCTGCCCTGTGGTGAGAGAGTCCCAGCATGGCACCCTGCTGCCATGGAAGGAGGAAGTGAAGTGCCAGGAACAGGTATGCATAAACCCTTTGTGCCTCTTCAGATAACAGCCTTTGTTTTCGATTTGTGGCCGAAGCTGACGATAGGAATCTGGGTCTCTGGGTCAAATGTTTATGCCTTGATCCACGTGCAGCACCTAGGCCCAGATCCTCAAAGGTGCATAACTCCCATTGCAATCAGAAGTCAGCGCAAGGGTCCTAACTGACTCAAAAGAGGCAAGACATGACGGGTTTCAATTGCAGCCCTGGTGTGGGTGCTGCTGACAGAAAAGTACATAAAAGGTTTCTACAAGGAGGAGGGAGAAAAATTGTTCTCCTCAACCTCTGAGGATGGGACAAGAAGCAATGAGCTTAAATTGCAGCACGGGCGGTTTAGGTTGGACATTAGGAAAAACTTTCTTTTGGGGTAGATAAGCACTGGAATAAATTGCCTTGGGAGGATGTGGAGTCTCCATCATTGGAGATTTTTAAGAGCAGGTTAGACAAACACCTCTCAGGATGGTCTAGATAATACTTAGCCCTGCCATGAGTGCAGGGGACTGGACTAGATGACCTGTCGAGGTCCTCTTGTGTCTCTTGTGCCCACGCCTTGCTGTTACAGATCTGTTCACCATTTCACCAGAGAGAGAAACACAGTGCTGCCCCCTGGACGCCTGCTCGTTTGAGTATTCTTCTTCCTTGAAGGCCAGCGGGACCCTTGAGGAGTGTCAGCGCTGTGCTAAGGTCTGCCTCGTGACGGAACAATATGACAAACAGAACTTGAAGCGAAGCAGTCTCCTTCCCTGTGCAACGGCAGTGCACTCTATTCAGATTTGTTATAGGAAAATGGCTTGTGGTGAGTGAAAGGTTATTTTTCTCCCTTTCACAAACGTCCCTGGTTGTTGAGTTACACAAGCTGTGTGAGATTTCTCTGTTGTATATGTTTTATGGGAACGTTGTCAAGGCTGGTAGAACTCCGGGCCAGATTTTGCTTGGGCCCCAGCTTTAGGAGTCATGTGGTGACTTCAAAATCTCAGCTTTCATTTAGAAAATGAACTTTGAGCCTTCATGGTTGTGACAAGAACTCCCCCATCACTAGAGTACCTCTGAATTTTTAACATGTGTCTTTTTACCACAACTCTGTGAAGCAGGGCAGTGCTATTATCCCTATTGTACAGATGGGGAATGGAGATGCAAAGAGACGATATGATAAATCTGTGACAGCAAGGACTGGAACCAAGGTCACTGGTTTCCTAGGCTAGTGCCCTATCCATTGGACCACCCTTCCTCCTTGTTGGGTGTGATAAGTTGGTATTTAGGGACTGATCCAGCGGCGATTACGGTTGCCAGTTTTGGTTGATGTGTTCCTAGAGGTTTCTTCATGTGACAATCCTGGAGAGTTGGTAACCCTAGCAGCCATTGCTGTCAATAGGAGGCTTCCCATCATTACAGTGGGAGTTAGAACAAAACTGGGACCACTCGAGCTGTCTGACAGGCTGCCGATTGCTACAGTGTGCTCAGGGTGAAGCCGTCACGAACCCTGAATAGCTGAGATGATGCTGAATGCAACTTGTTTTGGTCCGTACTGAGCACAGTGCCCGCCTGCCTGCTCACTGGGACGCTCCCAAGTGTGTTCCAACATGCCTTGCCATTTCATAACATAGGCAATCCCTCAGGGAGGAGAAGAGCCATCCACCTTTTCTTCTTCCTTCCCCTTTCCTGACAGGTTTTGCTCTGCTGCTGCTGCTGCCCAGAGGCACTTGCCCTTACAGGAGTGACTGGCTTGGTGTGGAGGTACATCAGCAGGTTCTTTCCCTGGGTGTCTAAAAGAGCGGTGGCATTTCCCATCTCCCTCTTTTGTCTTCCTTTTCTTAGGTCTTAGCTAAATGTGAGTTATCCCGGAATAGTCCGGAACCCTGAGTTCTATTTCCAGCTCTGTTGCTGATCTGCTGCGTGACCTTGAGCAAGTTTCTTCCCCTTCATTTCCCCTCCCACCTTTTATCTGTCTTGTCCGTTTCGATTGTAAGCTCTTTGGTACAGGGCTCACTATGTGGGGACCTGATCTCAGCTGAGTCCTCCAGGCTTAATTTTAATACTAACAAGTTACAACAAGGCTTAGACACAGGTAACTCCAAATATTACAAGGGGAGACAATGTTGATTTTCCTCTGTGTTATGAAAAGGAGGCGAAAAAAAGTTAAAAAAAAAAAAAGAAAAAAAAAGAAAGACGAGAAAGGAAGCACCAACAAATAATTAAAAAAGAACCTGTAATCTCCTTCTCTTGGTGGTCTTGATATGAATTTCAGCCCCACAGTGCATCCATCATGCTGCTTCCACGATCATCTTTGATGCTCGTTTTTAACCTTGTTATGTACACGCATGTGTTTGAGGGCCTGATTCCCTGCTGCCCTGCCCACTGTGTAGTCATCCACATTTCATAGACTCATAGACTTTAAGGCTAGAAGGGACCATCGTGATCATCTAGTCTGACCTCCTGCATATCACAAACCACAGAACCAGGGTGACCATATTTCTCAAAGGGAAAACAGGACACCGTGCAGGGCTGACGTGAACCCTCCCCACTACCTGGCCCCAGCTGCTCGCCTCAGGGGGAGGAGAGTAACATAAAGGGGAAAAAGTAACAGATTCATCAAGGTTTCCACTAGAATGGGTTGAAATTTGTCAAACATATTATTTTTGGGTTGAAGAGTGGGGTTTTTTTCCAAAATGAACTTTTTCACAAAAACTTGTTGACATTTTTTGTTTTTCATTTTTTTCTACTGAACATTTTGAGAGAAAACATTATTGACATGGTCATCACAATTTTGATAATGTTTTTAATAAAAAAAATGGTGTAGGTAAAAATTCACAAAAAATTCCAAAATGATGAAAAATGGGTCCCTTTAGAAACGAAAACAACATTTTTTTTTCAAAATTAGTTTTTCATTTTTCTACTATCTCTAATTTATGCATGTCTTAATGAGTAACTGGGTATATTATCATCAGTGTGCTCCCTTCCCCCTTCCTTGTCTGTTTATGGCCTTTGCTTGTTGTGTCTTCTTAAGTCTAGTTTATCTACTCTTCAAACCTGGCACTGTGACTTTGTTTGCTCTCTTTAGCCTCTTTAAAAAATGTATTTCGTTCAATACAGGCACTTATACTGTGCTCATCTCTGTAGAATCTGAGCACCTTCCAGTCGTACGTGAAGCCACGTGACTAACCTCTGTCACATGTAGTTTGTTCTTTCTCTCAGCCTTTTTTCTGGAAGAGACTTGCATGTGCGGTGCAATGTTTTGTTTTGGTAGGGTTTTGTTTTTGTTTTAAATATCCACACTGCGCTGTGCTGATGTTGGAGAAGGCAGGTTGAAGGAATGCACCCGTCACTTGGAGTGGAAAATGGTGAGGTTTATGATAGTCCTTAGGTCCTGGGGGAGCTCATTTGACAGTCTTGGACCAGCGCCCAGGAAAGCTCTGTCTTCTACACAGATGAGCTTTACCTTTGTGGTAGAAGAATTTTGCCTGCTTATACATATAACGATTATAAGAAGAAGAAACTGAGCAAAAGAACAAGAAGAACATAACATTTTCCTCAGAGGCTGAAATCTGAGCTGCATTTTTCCAGACAGTAGTCCAGCACAAGCGGTAGCAGTACTAACTTCCCCATGTTTCCCGGCTAAAGTTCCTTAATGCTGACATGAAGGAGCACCCTTAAGGGGTGAGAAGATAGTTCAGTCTCCACAACCATTCACTCCTTGGCCTTTCTGCTGAGAATGCCAACAAAGCTGCCAGTTAGGCCAAATACCCTGGTTCGTTTTGGTGACACGGACCCACTGGGAACTGGACTGAGACCACTAAACTCATTTCACAGAAGCCACTGAACGGCCCATCAGATGCATCAACAATTTTAGCTTGGATTTGACAGGTGACCTAGTGGTGAAAGTCTCTATAACTCCCTGAGCAGTGCAAATCTTGGATCACCAAGAGTACCTACTGCCCCCTAGAGGTTACTCCCTGGGAGTAACTATAATAAAAACGAAATGAGGAGCAGATGTGAAAGGAAGAAAGGAGAAGAGGAGGTATACATCTAGGAATATATGAAGAATAGTGTTTGCCCCTACCCTGGCCTATGCCTTCTATGTTGTTTTTTCATGTGCTGTGCTCCAGAAGACAAAAATAGCAGCTTTTCTCTCAAAAGAGTAACCTCCACTGAGATTTCTCTCCCTTCTGCTTCATTCATGCTGACAGCTGAGTTCAAAGCCTGCTCCACCCACATACTCAATTATTAGTGGGAGAGAAGAGGGAATTCTCTTCTGTCTCTGATAAGGAAGTGCATCCGTCTATTTAATAGAAAATCAGGAGTAATATGCTATTAAGCAACTGACTCGAAGGCCCCCTAGATATAGGTTAGTTACATGGAACTCTCTTTTTCATAAGCTCCCCTTCAAACCTGCTCTGCTGCTTCCCAGGAACCCTGCCAAAATTTCAGGTTGAATTGAATCTTTCTGTGAGCAGCAGAGTGGAGCAGGCCCAAGAGGGGTGACCTGAGATGAGCTTGATGTAAATGACACAACTTCTTTTTCCTCGTTTCATTATGTCCCTCCCTCCATCTGATCATTAGGCGGTTCTGATGTTTTGCAAAGTCTGTGTTTCTTCCTGCTCTGGTTCGTGCTGGCTGACCCTGTAGCTCCAGCTGAGGGGAAGATGTGTAGAAATACCAGGGTTGTGTGAATTAAAATAGCATTGAGAAGGGTTGGAGGCCAGTGCTTTGGTTCTGTCAGGAACACGAGTCCCATGTGAAAGTCAGTGGGATTCATGCTCCTAAATTACTTAGGCTATCTTGAAAACGCCAGCCTCTTTTCCTAATATAAAATACCTGCAGAGCAGTGCTCAAGAGCCACCCTACAATAATAAAATGGTGTGCATAAACAATGGAGGTGGGAAAATGATTTTTGTGAGGAAACTTGTGGTAAAATGTTCACGGAGTTTCTAGGCACTGAATAATTCTGTTTAAACTTATGAAAAATATCTCAGTGCCACCCGCTTTAATGTTGTCTGTGTGACATATCTCAAAGCTGTGTGTGAGCCGGAAGCCAAAAGTTGCTTTCTGTGATTACGTGGGATTGTACCAGAGCATATTAGTTGGTTTCATGCTGGGACATGTGAAATAATTTGGAGATTTCTTTTCACCTACTCCACCAGTCTTTGGTGATTGCAGAGGACATGTTCATGCAGAAGAGAAAATTGCTTATGATCCTAAATCCTTTCCTTTTAGGTTTCAGAGTAGCAGCCATGTTAGTCTGTATCCGCAAGAAGAAAAGGAGTACTTGTGGCACCTTAGAGACTAACAAATTTATTTGAGCATAAGCTTTCATGAGCTACATCCGATGAAGTGAGCTGTAGCTCACGAAAACTTATGCTCAAATAAATTTGTTAGTCTCTAAGGTGCCACAAGTCCTCCTTTTCTCTTTTCCTTTTAATGACCACAACTAAGGTTTTCCCATGGATACAGGTCACATAACTAGGCTATCACCAGATTGTCAGTGCTGTGGAAGTGGGAAAGAATGAGTGAATAAATTGTTTTCTGGGCCCATATGTGTGATTTGGGGATGTGTGCACTCACTGTGCCTCAGTCCCCCGCATCTGTAACATGAGGATAATAATTCTCCCTTTGTCTAATTGGACTGTAAACTCTTTGAGACAGGAGCTCTTCTTACAGTGGATTGGTACAATGCCCGGATTTCAGTTGTAGCTTTTAGGTGCTGGGTATTAATAACAAAGAGAGAGGAGTGGAAAGATTCAGGCCACTTCAACTCTTTGAGACCCTGATTCACAGCCCACTAAAGCCAATGGGAAACGGTAAAGCTTGTCTACGCTGGCATTTTTCTCAAAATCCTCCACCATTGCATTACCTGTGATGTAGCAACCCCCGGTGGTTGTATTGGCTTGAGTGGTAGTGGAGTCTGGCCGTCAGGTTTATCACCAGAGCGGAGTGGTTAAAATGCCAGCAGTTTACACTAGTGCTCCTGCTCTTGTGACCGCTGGGGGAGCTGTGCTGGGGGGAGATTTGAAGCAAAATGCTCAAACAGACAAAGCCTGAGTGTTTGGAAATGGGAGTGTTTGGTTAGAGATCTCTGTACTGGCTGTTCAAATAGGGTATCAGGGGTCTAGGCTCAGTTTATTTGGCTGCAGAGTATAAGCTTGTTAAAGCGCGATAACCTGCTCTAAGACTAAATAACGAATATTTGCATTTATGGGGCACCTCCCAAGTGCGAAGCTTAGCATGCTTTATACACACTGCTGAAGCTGAGCGAGGATACCTTTACAAGGTAGGAAAGTCTTGGTATGCCCATTACAGAGATGGGCAGACTGCGGGACAGAGCAGGTAGGTGACACATGGCCAAGGCCCCATTGTGAATCACAAAAGTGGGGCCAGAACCAGCTCTCTACTCCCAGCCCAGGGATTTAGTTACAGGACCTGTTGGCGGCCTGTCTGTTAGGGTATGTCTACACTGCACCCTAAATCCGGCCAGGCTCCATCTCCGGTTTGAACCCAAGCCCCCTCTCTGTCCACACACAAATCAGTCTCACTCCGGTCAGCAAGCATAAAGGACCCAACTCCTAGGACCTTGTGAGAGGGGGTTGGTCAGAGCCTGAGTTCAGCTGGGATGTGGGTCCAAGTCCTGTCATTTTGCAATGTGGACACAGTTCAGGCCAGGAACCTGAGTCTCAAGGTCAGTGTAGCACAGTATGGATGTATTAGCACCTGTGTGAGAGCCAGGTCCAGCAATTATAAGCCCAGGTTTCCCATGCACTGTGGACGCTTAAGCATAGGCTTGGAAATGCAGCCCGGGGTCCTGGGACCTGGGTGGACAGGGGAGGGGAGACACTTAGAGGGGCCGAGTACCTGACTCCAGGACTGACTGCAGCTGGGGGGGGGCTCATCGCTTCTGATTGGCTTGGACGAGCCCACCGGCCCCATTTCACCGGGCAGAGCTGGGCTTGCATGGGAACAGGCCGCCCTAGGTGACCAGCGAGCACGTGTGAAAAATTGGGACCCTTTTTTTTCGGAGGGGGGGGGGGGGGGGGTATGTAAGACAAAGCCGGTAATAGCGGCATGGCCCCGATACTATTGGGACCTCTGGTCACCCTGGGCCGCCCCTTCCAGGGGGGAGGCTGGCTGGGCTGGGGTGCGCGGAGCAGCCCACGCCTGGCTGTGCGGGGCGGGGGTGGTGTAGGGGGACCCCCCCCTCCCCACTCCTCCACCCCAGTGGCCGGGGCCCAGCCAGGAGGGGCGCCCCCGGGGGCAGGGCCGGGCGGGGGGCGCGGCGAAGGCACTCGGGGCGGATCGGAAAGCGTCGGGTGGCTCCTGTCCGCCTCCCCCTCCCCTGCCCGCGCCGCGTGTGTCTCCCTCCTCCGCCCCTCGCCGGGGCTGGCTGAGCGGGCGGCCGCACACGGGCTGGGGGCTCGACTCCGGCTGCCGCTGCCGTCGGCTCCCCATCCATGGCACAGCCCGCTGCCGCCGCCGCTCCCCGGGCCGCTGCCCCTCCAGCCCGGCGCGCCATGGAGTAGGGGCCGGGCAGCCCCCCGCGCTGCACGGACCGGGGTCCCCACCCCCCCGCCTCCTCCTTGGAGCTCCGCGCCCCCCAGCCCCAGCCCGCAGCCCCCCGTCCTCTCCTTGCGCCTGGGCCGCCTCGCCAGCCGCCGGGGGAGCCCATGGAGGCGGTGGCGGGGAAGGAGAAGCGGCGGCAGCCAGCCCCGGCGGCGGCGGCGGCGGCTCGGTTCTCCCGGCCGGAGATGCTGCCGCTGCCGCCCGGGAGCCGGCACCGGAGCCAGGCTCGCCGGAGACGAAGGGAGCTGCTGCTGGCTCAGCTCTGCCTCGTGGGCTCGCTCACGCTGCTCCTGGCTTCCCTCTCCAGCTGGGCTGGGCAATCCGGTGAGTCGCCAGCCCCTGGCACGGCCGTCGATCGTGTCTCGGGCGGGGGGGGGGGGGGGGTACTGGGGCAGGGAATGGAGTTTATTCTAGGGTTTCTGCTTCCCTGGGGGCGGGGGGGGGGGGGGGGCTCTCCGGGTGTGTTATTTCAATGGCAGGTATCCCAGGAGAAGGTTCATAATCCGTGGCTCTTCAAGTATTCAGTCCAACCCATTTTCGCTTGCTTTGGTGTGCCTGGATGTGTGTTAGGTCTATAGCTGTGCAATCAGCACTGCTCGGGCTCTTGGTGATCTCCAAGAAGCCACTGTCACCTCCTGGAGTCCAAGAGATTAGAGACCAGCTCCTACAGCTTGAGTTGTACCTAATATCGAAAGAGATTCACTAATCAAGGTCATTTACTGGCAGGTGTGCTGCTAAAGTGACCTCTGTCATGACACCTCTGAAAGAAAGTGAGGAAAAGTTGTAGTAGCTGGTCTCACTCCATAAATATGTTTATATGTAACAGTCTGTCTCCTGCACTTACCTCCACCTCTGTAGCTGTGCACATAACCACCTGGGTTTCCTATAGCGTAGTGAAAAGATGGATAATATCCTTCACATTCCTCCACATAGACTATAACTTCACCTTGTGCTATATGCATTAACACTCCTCGCTTGCTGTGAATGTAACAATAACTAATGTAAGGCGACTTTTTGGCATGGCTCCTCAGACATTGCTTTCAGTTCCTCCAGTTTTGATTAGTATTGGTGAGATCCCATCACTTGTGCTTATGGTGCTGTGGGGATCTTCACATTTTGCTTTGTATGTGCCTTTTTCAAATCTGTTTTTGAATTTCTCCAGTCCTCAGTGAGATTGACAGTCCACTTTAAGCTCAGTGCCTGTTCAATTTCCACAGCCTCAGATCTGAGCACCAACACAATCCCACTCCTCACGCTTCCCAGTCCTGGGCTTTTCCTGAGATGACATAACCAATCATGGAAAAATGGGGTAGTCAAATGTGCAGAGGAAACTACCTGGACTGAGATCACTGTACTCATTTCGCTTGTGATCTAAGCAGGCTAAAACCCAGGTCTCCAGAAGAACTGTGCATTCAACCACTCTACCACTTAGTCTTTTATATTCCATAATTGGTGAATACATATTGACTACATTAAGAAGAAAATTAGTGCTCTTTAAAAATAACATCCTCTCTAGTACAACATAAGGTTAGAATTGCATACATCACATTTAAGGTGCTTTAAAAATACCTATTAAGAGACAAATCTAAAATGTTATTAGATTGTCATTTAAAATGAATGTTCATACTTTTTGCTTTTGGTGAGCTTCATCTGATTTGAACAGCCTTTGCTTTAATGACAAGGTGACAGTGCAATGTAAAGTATTCAGTTGTCAAGCTGACTTCTCTATTAGTTTATTTTAAAATGTGATCTTCTCCATATGTTTTATTAGTTCCATGGGTTCATTTGTCAACATTGATTGCCACATGGGGACGTTGTGAATGTTACATGTTTGCACTGATGTGACAGGAGAGAAACTTTCTAAATGCATTTGCATGAGTTGCGGATATGATTGTGTTCAGTTGAGCTACAGCTGTATAATTCTAGCTGAAAAGGTATTCAGTTAGACTTATTTAATCCTCTCTGTGCAGTTGGTCTTAATGAGGTGAAAGTCTGTTTACTCACCTTTAGATAAAAGAAATTCCATGTCAATTCATATGTTGTCTATTACGATTGCAGTTCATGCAGTCATGTTCAGTGAGTTATAGAGTAACACTGTATACTTTTTTCAAGGGAGATAATGAAATGGGAGATAATGGATGGGATATAATGAAATATTTGGCTTTTGGAGAGTGAAATAGATGACACTGCAGTGAGTGGCTTTTGAAGCCTTCAGGAAAGCTGGGGCAATTTTGATCATATGCCAGAGGATTTGTTGGAAACTTGAAGCAGCTCAGTGTGCCATTTTGTATTGAAATGATTTCTGGAGGAGTGACATTCGATTTCAGCTGTTCATTGACCATCTCCTGGTTCATTTTTTCAACAAGCTATAAAATGACTGAAGTGTGAAAATACCGCACAATATTTTTATCAAGCTATAACACGTGATTAATATTTACATTTAAAATATGTCTGTGTAAGCAAAAACTGTGCAAGGCTATTTTTCTTTAAGTGCAGTACAATGGCTTAAATTTAGTCCTATGGAAACATTAATGTTCATAGTGTTTAACTGTATAAAGTAAAGAACTAGGTAGTTTGTGGTATTTAGGAAAGGTAGTAAACACCCTAAATAATGGTTGAATGCAGTACTTTATTATGTGTACAGCCATGTTTTGAAGGATTGTTGTAATTTTAGACTTAATGCCCCTAAACTATTTAGATGTTTGTTTGCTCTTATCGTTTTTTAATTAGTGCTATTTCTTCTTAAACTTGTTGTTTGCTCTTTCTACCTTGAGAGCTCAATATAGGATCAGAAAAGACAGAAAACATCTTCAATATAAATACATGCAGATATCTTTCACTTTTATAAATGACTTTCTTACAGAAAAATCCCAGAGTTCTCCTTTGCTTTGAGAGCTTTGCCATTGACTTAAAAGTAACCAGGATTTCACGCTCTCTATATACCAACTGTATAACCTAACACCACTGAAATGCAGCCACCTCTGAGATGGAACAGAGCAGCTGCTTAATATTGCACAGCATTACTACACAGCAGTTATTAGATCATGTGGAAAAGGGGAATACCAAGTCCATTTTAAAGTGCAAATGTAGGGCAAAATTCTCTCTGATCTGTAGTGTGGATTTCTGTTGCATATTTTGCACTCATGGAACGCACTGTTTTCCCACTGTTGTCAAAGGGAACTCCATATGTGGAACAAAGGCAGAACATGCCGTAGAGATCTGTACTGAGATAAGAGAGAAGTATGACCATATTTTGTTTAAATTGTTCAGAATGTTCTGCACCGGGTACTAATAAATGTTGTCACCGCTGACCCTGTTTTTGTCTTCATTCACTTTTCGTGAGTGTCTAGCTGCATCTTTAGTCAGTGTTACTTGAAAACTGATCCGAGAGATGAGAAATATCATTGAATGTCACACATGTATCATCGTATATCCATCAGCAAGGTGGGAAGATGGAGCTGGGGGCAGGTACCTTGTGCATTCAGGTCACAATAGGTGGGATTTTCAAAAGCTCTCAAGTGACTGAGGAACACAAATCCCATTGACTTTCCAATGGGACTTATGCCCCAATTCACTTAGCTACTGTTGAAAATTCCACCGACTGATAATAGCCTGTATGTTTTAGCTTGGTTGTATGTGGTGGAATTTTTACATGTTATATTTTAATGATTTTTTAATCTGTGCAAAAGTTGTTCAATTATTTGGAAAATGGGACCAGACACAAGCAATGGGCCTACTCAGTATGAGTAAGATGATTTCAGCCTAGCCCTATGGTGTTTATAGTGTCTGTTTTAATATAAAATTAATGTAAGATTTTAAAATAAGGACAGAGGCCCTAGCTCAGTGAAGTCTTTGAGCAGGTGTGTCTGATTTTAAACACATTAGTCTCAATGACTTCACTGGGATTATTCATGTGCTTAAAGTTACGCAACCGCTTAAGTACCCAGCTGACCTGGGGTTGAAATGGAAACGTGGAAGCAGTTTCAGTTCTCATAATGCCTTTTAGATCCAAGTATGACAATACTAAAACAATACAGTGTTTGAATCATCTAAGACCTATTTAATACGTGTTCAATTTTCCCCTTGCTTTACATTTTCTCCTTTGATCTCTTCCGCTTTTCTCAGTTTTCCTAGCTGTTCTTTTCACCCACCTTTCCCCCGAGACTTCAGCAGCCTGTAGCCTGAGACATCACTGTGGGACTCTTTGCCAGGGAGAGCTGGCAGAACTGACAGAAAGCTCACAGGGCTATGTAGATCAGCCTGACAGTACAAGATTTTTACAGCATCCCCGAAGCCCAATAAAATGTGAAATGGGTCTATGTCCCTCACACTTCCCCACTACAAATGTAAATATTCACTGTTCATTTCTAAGGTTTGGACTGAGTCTGGTTTCTCTCTGTGTGTTTGCATAGAGGTATTTCTGTCTACCTAGAAGAGTCTTAGGAAAATAGGCTAGTGAATAGCTGAGGATTGCAAGCTGTCCCTAGGAAAGGATTTGGGAAGACCGGTAACCAAGGGTAACTATCTTTATTGTGTGTGGCCTATTGGCTAGAGGACTGAACTGGGGCTCAGGGGACCTGAATTCTATTCCTGGTGTTGCCACTCATCTGCAAGGTGACCTTGGGCATGTCACGTTCCCTCTCTGTGCCTCAGTTTCCCCATCTGTAAAATGGGGAAATGATACTGACCTCCTTTGTAAAGTACTTTGAGATCAACTGATGAAAAATATTATATAAAAGTTAGGTATTATTGATGTATGATGGCAAGAACCACAATGTATGAATTAAAAAAGGTGTACCCATCACTTGTGGCTATATTTTCTTACTAGGGCTTACAAGTATTGTATAAAGTGTGTTCCCATGCATCATATTCTCCCCTAGGCAGTTGCGTGGAACTTCCAAAATGCATCCGTGCAAATGGATGGGAATCCAAAGTCGCAACATGCATTTTCTGTGCCCAGAAATAAATGTGTAGCTGGGGTGCCTGGCTCCCCACTCAGGCTCCCCACTCAGGCCGGTATTAAATCAGGAGTCAGTGGAGTCACACCGGTGTAATGGAGACCAGACCCACGTCTGTGGTGTTGGAGCGTAACTGAGTGCACCCAGGATCTGCTCTGCACTGTGCAGTGGACTGGAGGTTAGGGAGAATTTTAGAAGTGTCTCATTACCTGTAGCAATATTTATTGTTTCTAAGACTCCCCTGGAGAGGGAGTCAAATCACAGGTTCCAAAATCCTGCACTTGGGATTTTTTCCCCTTGCTCATCAGCCTGACTCTTAAGCATGTGTTACAGGAGAGGCGAGGAGTGTGACACCCTCTTTCAGATTGTGATGATGCCAGTGTTTTGGGGCAGGTTTCTGAGTCCTGACTGCTGGGTACTGGCCTCACGTACAGGAGAAAAGGGGGAAAACTCAACTCCCAGGATTGTTTTAATTGCCTGTGGTTTTAGAACAGCGGTGAGGAAATGCTGGGCCCAGTTCTGCAGCCCTTACTCATGTGAGCAGGCGCATTGAAGCAAACGGAGCCACTCACATGATTAAGGGCTGCAGGACAGGGCCTCTTGGGAGTTTTGCTCTAACTTGAGCCATGTTGAGAGTACAAAACAAGCTCTGAGTCAAGGCCAAGCTGGCAAGCTTTGTCAGGTTTCGTGCCTTGTTATGAATCCAAAATTCAGGCTACTTTTACAGAATGGATAGTTGAGTTCCACTGCCTTTTTGACCATCGTGGGCCAGTGGAGGGCTCTGAGCCTGATTATTTATTATTAATTATGATTAATCATGTTTATTATGATTGTATATAAGAACCAGCCAAGAGTGAGGCCCCATTGTACTGGGCAGTGTGCAAACACAAAGTCCCTGTCTCAGAGAGCTTACTGTGTACGTGACTTACAATCTGATGCTTGGTTACTCGGTTTCTGCACTTGGGTAGGGTTGGAGGAGAAAGCTGGCCAAATTACTGTATGCCATTTGCAGTCCCTTTATTCTGGGCCGATGCAAGGGTCTACCAGGCCCAGGGTGTAAGTTAGAACAACTTCAGGGCTGATCTAAATTACACTCTGTTTCCCATGGCCAGAGACAACCGTGCCTGCTGATAGTGGTAGTGGTGGTGGTGGTGGTGGGGTGGGGGGGTCAGAGTGAGGGCAGCTGGCTTCAGCAGTGTTACTGAGCATGCTCAGTCTGTGTGAGCATGCTCAGTACAAGCCAAGCAGTAAATCTAGGGGGAGGCATGTGACCCCGCATGTCACCCACATGCATCACCTCTGTCCATGGCCCACTATGGGACATAGGAAGCAGAGAATAGCTGTAGCCAAGTGCACGTCCCTGACATGTCTCTGATCCCTCCCCCACAATTGGGTGGGCAGTAGGGAGCAAGGGCTGTGTCTTTCTTTATGCCAGCACTCTGCTGGCTGGGGAGGCTCCAGTCTTCCTCTTCCTTTAAGGCCCCTTTATGGTTGCTGGAGTAGCATAAATGGGCCTTTACAATACTGGGAGTTAGGCCCTCATTTCTTAGCCTGAAATTAGGCAGAACTCTAACGTGTCAGCTGAACGTTTGGGTTAATTCAAACCGAGAAACTCAAAGCAAATTTAAAGGAACATACAATGAAACCAAAAAGCATCTGTCCTCCACACCTCTGGAATGAAACTGCAGTTGCACGTGACTCTGACCCTAACCCTGAAGTGTTACTGTAGTCAGTGGACTCCAGGGTATGGGAATATATTGTCAGAAACCAGGGCGGGCATCAGGTCAGAGCCTGATATGTGACCTTTTCTGCAGGGAGCTTGTTAAGCCTTGTGAGAAATTACTTGTTCGTTTATTTAGTGCTTGTGCAAGGTCCTGGGCTCACAGCCCTGGAGAACGAAGTCCTCTGTTTAGCCATAGGACAGCATAGGCAGAAGCAGTGCTCACCAACTGCTCTGCTTTGCCACCATGCCTTCACCATGACTTTAGGCCCCCTTTAGCAATGCACATAATTATGTGCTTAAGTTCCATTGACTTTGATGGATAAC
Source organism: Chelonia mydas (assembly GCF_015237465.2). NCBI lineage: Eukaryota > Metazoa > Chordata > Testudines > Cheloniidae > Chelonia > Chelonia mydas. Next base: position 197,742,471 of record NC_057851.1, read on the forward strand.
AACATATTGTTGTGTCCCTGTCTGTCCCAAGTCTCTCTAAGTGACTTTGATGGAATTGAAGCATGTCTTTAAAGTTAGGGATGTCCTTAAGTCCCATCCTGAATAAGGGCCTTAAAGACGAGTGGCTGAATCTCCAGGCCTCTTTGCTCCCTGGTGCCTTTGCCAACAAACGTGCCAATTTGTCCCGCTTATGAGGGTGGTTTTTGTGAAATGGATGTTTCCCCAGTAGGATCCGAACTGAGTCCCCCCAACAAATTTTGCATGACCCACAAACAGTCAGTTTGCAGTTGTTGTTGTTGTAGCCATGTTGGTCCCGGGATATTAGAGAGACAAGGTGGGTGAGGTGATATCTTTTGTGGGACCAAGTTCTGGACCTGGAGAAGAGCTCGGTGTAGCTTAAAGCTTGACTCTTTCACCACCACTGGTTGGTCCAATAAAAGGTATTACCTCGCCCTCCGTGTCTCCCTAATATGATAGTAAGGATTTTCAGTCACTACTGTCCTTGCCTGGATTTGAAACACAGCTCTTGGGGTGATCTGTTTCCTTTACACTGCTCCTTTTGTCTTCTGAAAAACAGCTCATTGTAGAAGGGAGAAGTTTGAAAAATGACCGGCGATTTGGAGCACCCCCATTTTTGGGCACTGTAACAGGGTGGGTTTGCCTCGTGGACTGGAGAGCCTGGGGCTCAGCTTGCCTGATTACAAAAATGGCCCCTACCTGACAGCAATCGGATGATTCCTGTGTAGAAGGAGCCAGGCTTAAGTAGGAACCTCAGGAAGGAATTATCAGTGAAAGGGGGAAAGCCCAGGAAACTGCTACTGTAGAAATAGAGTGTGTGGTGAGCAAGCAGGCTCCTGCAGAGCCCTGAGTCAGCAGGGGAAAAGTTCTCCAGGGAGGGAAGCCTGGGAGAGCCCCTGATCAAACAGGGAAGAGGCTGAAAAAGAGTCTGAGAGGGGAAGATGGTTCTGTTTTTGCGTAAGATATTTTTGGGGATTTCCAGTGTGGACTGCTGTGTTCCCTGTTGGAATGGACTAAAAATTGCCCTAGCTGAAGGGCCGAGTCACTGGACAAGTTACCAGGCAAAAAAACTGCTGGAGTGACCTTTGACAGGGGATGCTAATCCAGCAAGGAGCTGCTGTGCCATGCCTGGCCCCGAGGGGGTGCATAGTGGTAAGTGTTCCCAGTTACAAGCACTAATTAAAATAGTTTAAAGGGGTCTGATTTCCAAAAGGCAAGTGCTCAGCATTTCCTGAAGGTCAAGGCCTCCCTTTAAAAAACAGAACCACCAAAAGCATGAGTTTCTTTTGAGAATCCTGGTTATAAAGTCTCCTTATGTAGCAGTGGGATGGCTTCATGGGGAATGGGGGGCGTGGGGGTGGGAAGAGATGGTACAGGTGAAAATTTCTCTTGTTCCATCATGGCTAAGTTGTCTCTGAATAGTGAAATATATCAGATTGTTCCAGAAATTCCTGCTAAGTGAAACTCAGCCACTTCTCACCATCTGAATTACTTTCTTTCTTTATGTGATGAACATGGAGTTGCGTTGTAGTACTGCATGGAGCCTGGAGGATGATCTGGTTATTGGGATGTTCATTGTCTGAATATATTAGGTTAGTTTAATAGTGGGCTGTAAGGAAAAGCAGGCCGGGAGGAAACAATGGCTCAAGATATGCCACTCCTCAGTAAATACTTACAGGTTGTTAAGAGACAACGATTAGCTGTGAAAACTACCTCCTGGGTGCAGTCGTCTTACTGGCCTGGTTTGGTCAAGAAGGGCAAAATCTCAGGAATTGAGAAGAAATGAGGGACTGTGGCTGGATTTTAAGGGACTCTTTGAAGATTGGAGAAGTTATCAGGGTGCTGATATCACAAAAACCAGCCTGACACTGGCACCTGCTGAGTTGTTTGAGGAAGCTCGGCCTGCCTAGGCCTCCATCACGGAGTGGTGGCACGGCTCTAGGTAAGATAGACCTGTGTAGAGTGTAGGTTTAAATACTTTGTTCCTATTGGTAAAATTAAACAGCACTTTGATGTTAAGAAGGCCACCTGGTCTCTCTGTTCACCACTTCTCACAGGCTCCTGAAGGGAAGAACTGCAGGTGCCACACCCAGTGGAATCTGCTGGGTAAACACAGTTGATACACAGGAAGCTGTAAGCCATGATCTGACCTAAGAGTGAGAGAACCACAGAATGCCACTCCAGAAGAGGTGAAGGTGAGGGGCCTGACACCTGAGGGCGTGCTCTCAGAGAGACCAGGATGGGGACAGGTAGCGTAGCTGTGACACCTCCTTTCCACCATTATTGACTTCTTTTAGTGGTTTCATGTTTTAAGGCAGTCATCTGCCCCAGACCACTTTGTTTGCTCTGTTTCATCTGTCTTCAGCTCTCTAAATTGGGAGCTGATAAACGTTTTGTAGCAGGAAAAATTGTTTAAAGGAAAAATAAAATCTTTCAGTGAACTGTCACTTGAACTGGATTGTGTTGCGTAGATACCTGTCAAAAACCATGAGCCACGTCCCCCAAAATCATGAGATTTTTAAGAAAACAATAAACTTGGAGTTCTTTATATTTGCCTTCTGGTTTCTGAGCTTTTTGGTTTCTCTTGAGGGATACTTTCAAGCTTCTCTGTGTACCTGTGAGGCTTTGAAAGGTACTTTTTATTTTATGTGATAACCAAGATTATAGAATCATAGAAAAGTTGGGCTGGGAGGGACCACGAGATATCAGCTAGTCCAGCCCCTTGTGTGGAGTCAGGCCAAATATGACTGGACCATCCCTGACAGGTGTTTGTCTAACCCAGTGTCTCTCAACCTTTCCAGACTACTGTACCCCTTTCAGGAATCTGATTTGTGTTGTGTTACCCCAAGTTTCACCTCACTTAAAAAATTACTTGCTTACAAAATCAGACATAAAAATACAGGAAGTCTCAGTTTTACTGAAAAATGGCTTCCTTTCTCATTTTTACTGTATAGTTATGAAGTAAATCTATTGGAATATAAATATTGTACTTACATTTCAGTGTACAGAATATAGAACGGTTTAAACAAGTCATTGTCTGTATGAAATTTTAGTTTGTACTGACTTTGCTAGTGCATTTTCTGTAGCCTGTTGTAAAACTAGGCAACTGTCTAGATAAGGTGATGTACTTCCTGGAAGACCTCTGCATACCCCCAGGGGTACGTGTACCCCGGTTGAAAATCACTGCCCTAACCTGTTATTAAAAGCCTTCAATGATGGGGATTCCAGAACTACCCTTGGAAGCCTGTTCCAGTGCTGAACTGTCCTTATAGTTAGAAAGTTTTTCCAAATATCTAACCTAAATCTCCCTTGCTGTGGATTAATCCGATTACTTCTTGTCTTACTTTCAGTGGTCATGGAGAACAATTGATCACCATCCTCTTTATAGCAACCTTTAACATATTTGGAGACTTATCAGGTCCCCGTCCCACCGGTCTTCTTTTCTCAGGACTAAACATGCCCCTTTTTTTAACTTGTCCTCATAGGTCAGGTTTTCTAAACCTTTTGTCATTTTTGTTCCTCTCTTCTGGAATCTTTCTAATTTGTTAATAACTTTTCTAAAGAGGGGGGTCCAAAACTGGACACCGTACTCCTGCTGAGGCCTCACCAGTGCCGAGTAAAGTGGGACAATTACCTCCCTTGTCTTAAATACGACACTCTTATTAAAACATCCTAGAATATTAGCCTATTTTGCAACTGCATCACATTGTTGACTGACATTCAGTTTGTGATCCACTATAACCTTCAATCCTTTTCTGCAGTACTAGCCACCTCGCCTGTTCATTTGAGGTTTTTCTTCCTAAGTGTAGTATTTCACACTTTTCATTACTGAATTTCATCTAGTTAATTTCAGAGCAATTCTACAATTTATCAAGGTTCTTTTGAATTCTAACCCTGCCCTCCAAAGTGTTTGCAACCCCGTCAAGCTTGATGTTACCTGCAAATTTTAGAAGCATATGCTCCACTCCATTATCCAAATCATTAATGAAAATGTTATAGTACTGGACCCAGGACAGACCTCTGTGTGACCCCACCAGGTATGCCCTCTCAGTTTGACAGTTTGCTCTGTGAGTATGGTCTTTCAGCCAGTTATGCACCCGCCTTACTGTAACTTGATCTAAACCAAATTTCCCTAGTTTTCTTATGAGACTGTCATGTGGGACTGTGTCAAAAGCCATGCTAAAATCAAGATATATCATGTCTGCAGCTTCAACCCCCCCACCCCTATTCCAGGAACTATTCCAGGAACCCTGTCAAAGAAGGCAATTAGGTTGGTTTGGCATAATTTGTTCTTGACAAATCCTTGTTGGCCATTCCTTATAACTGTACTATCCTTTACCATGCTTACAAATTGATGGTTTAATAATTTCTTCCACTATCTTTCAAGGTATTGAGGTTAGGTTGACTGGTCTATATTTCCCTGGTTCTCTTTGCTTCCTTTTTTAAAGATTGTCCTTTAATCATATGCCTCCAGGAGCTGGGGCTTTAAGAAAAGCACTGCATAGAGTGAGACTCATGATAAAATCACAAGAGTTGGCAACACTGCTTTAGACTGATTCCTGATGAGCACAGTGTGAGCATTTTCCATCAGGACACATTTAGTCTGGATTGCTGACTGTTTTATTTTAATGATGGTTGCATCCATGCTTAGGTGTTTTTTTGTTTTTTTAAAATGTCCACAAATACAGAGCCTTATCATTTGGCCTGATCTTTTTGAGAGACTATTCCTGCTTTGTGTAGCTAGTTAATGCTGAGGGCTTTTTGTTGCCTTTTTCAAGTGAGAACATAATGAGTTCATGAATTAAAGTGTCTGATAGAGGCATCTGGTTGTTTCCACTCTGGTACGGTTTCATTGGGTAATTTTGCAAAGAGGTGGTTTGCTCACACAAATAGTAATAAGCTCTTGACCAGGCTGCTGCCTTACAATGATTCCCTTCCCTTCCAAGGCCTGTGAGAGAATTTGCAACTTGCTGGAGTAGAGCTGTGAATTACCAGACTTGAATTCATGTTATGTTAATGTGGGCAACCACTGTTCAGTTGTGCTTTGATTGTATATTTCTTCAGCGAGAGTTCAGTTTTTCGTTGTTGACCTTGTCTATTGCCTTATCTAGAGGAGACTTTAAGCAGGGGATTTTCAAAAGCACTAAGCATTGGCCTGCTCTATAGGAAGTTTTAATTCTGTGGAAAAGAGGTAGGTGCTTTTGACAATTCTACCCTGAAATTTCCCACTGCTGGAGCTTCACCAATGCTAGCAGGAGTGGAGTACTAGTGTAGATAGAACCTTGATGGGTGCTAGCATTTAACCACCATTTCCTCTAGACATGCTCTGAGTAAGGTTAGATAACACAGTGGTTAAAATGTCAAGGCTGGTCTATGCTAGAGCTGAAGTGGTTATAGTGCTGGTGGGGGGAAAACTACTGAAAAGTTTTGACACAGTCTAAAGTTAGTGCACAGACTCCCTGCTGATATGAAAGGGGCTAAGGTTCCATCGCTGAGTATCATTGGTAGAATATTAGATCCTTTCCCAGCTTTAGAACAGCTTGTCCTTGCATTATTTAATGTCAAGGACAACTGGACTGGGGATTTTGCAGTTAGCTAGCTGAAACTACACACAAGGGCCAGTTTCATCTTTCTTTCTTTTGGCTTCCAGCAAAACGTACCCCAAACTGGCTTACATAACTGTGCCACAAAGAATACATCTGTGCCACTGCATAGTCAGATTTCAAATAAAAGCAAAGTACGTGTAGGTGGTTTACTGGATAATTCACTAGCCTTTATCTGAAAGACCACACTTAACACCTAACCCTAACCAGACAGCAAATCCTGTTGGCCAGATAACCTCTGCGTGAATTACTGCACTTTTGAATCCCATTAAGATGACATCTGGACTCAGAAAATCATCTGCCTTCTCATCAGGGATGTTTCAATTAACACCCCTTTGCTTCCCTTCTCTCGCCCCCCCCTGCCCCCTCCCCGGAACTCTTGCCTGAAATTTTAAACCAGAACCTTTTGGGTTAAAAGAAATTCTCATGTTTTGATTTATTTATATTACTTTTTGTTCTCCAACACCCCTGAACTTTGTCCTGGACTGCAAGCAGAAAAGCAGAGGTTCTCGGAGGCGGTTTGTGTAGTCATTTACACCAGTGCAAAATTTGTGCACCAATCATCGGAGTGGCAGACTCTAGTCCTTTTCTCACACTATAATGGATTTACACTGGTGTAAAATAATTATAAGTGAAAGGGGACTCTGGCCCAGAGTGAAAATACATCCACTTTATGCTGCTGTAAATGGCTACATAAGATGAAGGGCAAGAGAGAATCCAGCTCACTGGTCTCGTACTGCTGCCAGAAGCAGGAAGGACTGAAGACCATGCACCAGAGATTGTTCCCCCAGCTGACTTTATAGATTTAAGAGGTTCAAAAACATCTGAAGTTTGTGGGTGCTTAATTGAGACCAAATCCCCAAACTGTTTGAGCCCTTCACTAATTTTCATGCATCTCCACACAAAAAAGCAATATAGCAAATAACAACGAATAACTTTTCACTAGAGTAAGATCAGCTTAAGTCAGGGCTGAAGACAACTGGGAATGTAGTTGGTGGAAGCTAATTATGTGTTTGTCTGCCATGCGCTGCCAGCTACTATTAGACCCCAAGCTAAGGACTGACATCTCCTGTCTATGGGAATAACCTGTGCAGCTGAATGGCAACTCAGGGAGTTTTAAGTTGCCTGGTTTCCACTGAATTCTCCTGTCAGGAGGGTGTGGGTTTCTACCCAGAGATCTCCTGAGATCCATCTGGGGTCTACTAGAGGTACGACATCTACATAGATGCCCTTTGCTTCCTTATCAGGCATGCAAGTGCTCCCACGCCTATGGACAGCCGAGGGACCCTCCTTCAGGGGAGCAGTTCCGTACCACGGCCAGGTAGTTTGAGGGGGATCATAATGGTCCCCTCATGCTGTCCCCTGCATGGAACTGGGGATTCCTGGTGGACAGTGTCCATAAGCTTGGAGGTGAGGGGAAAGGAAAACATGCCACATAGGTAACACCCTTCCTCCCCACCTGGGTCTTTTGTGTGAGGAAGCAGAGAATTGTGGGAAATTCTGTGATATTAGTGGATGTGGTGGTGGTGGTGGGGTGTTACAATCCCCAGTTTAAATAAAACTGTCTTCACATGTGCACTGGTTATAAAAATAATTCAAAGAAATGGATTTAGTTGCCTTTAAATATTCCTTTGGTGGGCTGTAAACCCAGCTGCTGTGCCAAGTGGAGGAGAACCTGAAATTGAAGCTTCCCCATGTGTTGACCATTATTTACCTCCAAGAGCCATCATCTCTTGCATGTCTCAAGTATCCTGCATAATATTTGAGACATACAAGAGATGATGGCTCTTGCCCATAGGAACTTAGGCTCCAACTTGAGAAAGCATGTGCTTCACTTGAAGCATGAGCGTAGTGCAGTTGATTCCTCTGTGCATGAAGTTGTGCATAATAATACCTAGCTCTTTCAGCAGTAGATTTCAAAGTGCTTTACAAAGGAGGTCAGTATCATTCTTTCCATTTTACAGGCAGGAAATGACTTGCCCAAGGTCACTTAGCAGGTTGGTGGCACAGCTAGGACTAGATCCCAGATCTCCTACATCCTAGTCTACTGTGCTAACCATATGACCACACTGTTTCTCATAAATTCATTTGCAGGATCAGGCTGTATGTAAGTCTTTTTCAGTGTTGAAGGCGACCAAAAGGTAAACAGTAAGCAAGCGGTATTGATGGTGATATGTGTAAATGTTGCAGTGTTGGAAAGAGGAAAGAATTTTTGTTTCAAGAGAATTGTAGATTGAGAATCTCTCTTATGGTTTGTCTCTTTGACCGTCTATTTTTAACAGTCCCTTCACCTTTCATTTCTGCTCACGGCACCTATTTTTTAAATAAGAACTTCAAACAAATTTGAATAGTTCCCGTTATGCAAGAGCACGTTAACGGCCAGGAAAAGAATCCTTTCTGATAGGCAAGCCAAAAAAAGGTTAACAGAATTTCAAATAACTGAAAGGTCTGCTTTTTAAAATAATATTCATTCAGAGACAGACTCGTTTCTTTTCCTTAAGATGGCCCAGAACATCCTTCAGTATTAAGGAGAGAGAGAAAACTAGCCTTACATGGGCATTTCTTTCTGTGTGGAGAAGATGCGCCTTTCAGTTCCTCTGAGTGCACCTTCCCTTCACCCCGGTTGTTTTGTTTGACCCCCCGACCCCAGTTCATAGGGAGCCTTTTCAGAAGAACATTGTGTGTGCATGTCAGGGCAGTGCAGGGGTTTATTTTGGGCAGTACATGGAAATGAGCCTTGACAGTTGCAGAACAAACTTGTGTTAAGGTATTCACTCCTGTTTCTCATTTTTAGTGAAGTGCCACATATGCAACTGCAGGGGGTGGTGAGTAGAGAGAGTTTTAGTGAAAACTTATTGCCATGCAAACTGTTAATTACCTTACAAGTCATGGGCTTTCAGCCGTATCAATTGTGATAGTAAACTGTTTGAGTCACTCTCGTACAAACCATAATGCACTCCAGTCTCTCTGCTCCTTTCTGTATACAGTGTATTATGGTACAGCAGTATCAAATATATATAATACTCCTCCAATACAGATGATACCATAAAGAAATACATACGTCAACTTCATCAAACTCTCACTCTAATGCAAAATTAACAGTGAGCTCAGACGTGTCAAGGCAGAATGGTTTCTCAAATGCGTAGCAGGTGGGGCAGTCAGATATGCTGATCTGTTAATATAAAAGCATATGGGGTCATTTAATGTTTTACGCAGGTTTGCTGAAATTGCTTTTGAACATCTGCTGGAGATAGAAGTAAAAGCCTTACCGTGAGTTGGAGTGAATTAGTGACAGTGCTGTTGGTCATATGAAGGTGGAAAGGTAGCACAGAATAATAAAACAATGGGCTGCAAGGGACTTTGAGAGGTCATCAAGTTTTGTCCCCTGCTCTAAGGCAGGACCAAGTAAACCTAGACCATCCTTGACAGGTGTATGTCCAACCTGTTCTTAAAAATGTCCAGTGATGGGGATTCCACAACCTCTCTAGGTAACCTGTCTTACTACTGACCTGTCTTTATAGTTAGGTTTTTCTAATATCTGACATTAATCCCCCTTGTTGCAGATTAAGCAAGTTATTTCATGTCCTGTCTTCCGTGGACATGGAGAACAATTGATCACCTTTTTCTTTATAACAGCTGTTAACATATTAAAAAAACATTATCAGGTCCTTCCTCTGTCTTCTTTTCTCAAGACTAAATCATGCCCAATTTTTTTTAACCTTTCCTCATAGGTCAAATTTTTTAAAAACTTTGATAATTTTTTTGCCTCTCCTCTGGACTCTTTCCAATTTGTCCACACCTTTCCTAAAGTGTGGCACCCAGAATTGGAAACAGTGCTCCAGCTGAGACCTCACCAGCGCTGAGTAGAGCAGGACAATTACCCCTTGCATCTGACACTTCTGTTAATACATCCCAAAATGATATTAACCTTGTTTGCAGCACATATTGACAGACAATCCGTATTAACCCTCAGCAATTTCAGCAATATTACCACCTTCCCAGTTGTTCCCCATTTTGTAGTTGTTCATTTGAGTTTTCCTTCCTTCACATTTGTCTCTACTTTCATCTTGTTGACTTCAGATCAATTCTCTAATTTGTCTCGATCATTTTGAATTCTAATCCTGTCCTGCAAAGTACTTGCAACTCCTCTCATCTACATTCTACCTGCAAAGTTTGTAAGCGTACTCTCCACTCCAAGTCACTAATGAAAATATTGAATAGTCCTGGACCTGGGACAGACCCCTGCTGGACTTCACTGTCTATGCCCTCCAAGTTTGACAGTGAACCATTGTTAACTACTCTGTGAGTATAGTCTTTCAACCAGTTATGCATCCACCTTTCAGTAATTCCATCTAGACCACAGTTCTATAGTTTTCTTATGAGAATGTCATGTGGGACTGTGTCAGAAGCTTTATTAGAATCAAGATATCATGTCTACTGCTTCCCCACACATCCACTATTCCAGTAAGCCTGTCAAAGAAGGAAATTAGGTTGATTTGGTATTTGTTTTTGACAAATCCTCTTTGATTATTGCTTATCACTCTATTTTCCTCTAGGTGCTTATAAATTGATTGTTAATAATCTGGTCCAGTATCTCTCCAGATCTATGGCAGCCAGCCTAACTTCAATAATTCCCCAGGTGGTCTTCGTTCCCCTTTTAAAACATAGGTATTATGTTTGCCTTTCTCCAGTCCTCTGGGACCTCACCCATCCTCTGAGTTCTTGAAAATAATTACTAACGGTTCTGAGATTGCTTCAGTTAGTTCCTTAAATATCTTACTATGAATTTTTTCAGACCTGCTGACTTGAATACATCTAACTTAGCTACATATTCTTTAACCTGTTCTTTTCCTATTCTGGCTTGTGTTCCTCTTCCCCTTGTTAACATTAATTATGTTAAGCATCTGGTCACTATTAACCTTTTTAGTAAAGACTAAAGCAAAATAGGCATTAAACACCTTAGCCTGATTGATGTCATCAGTTACTCATTTATCATCTCTCCTTCCCCACTAAGTAGAGGACCTATGCTTTTCTTTGCCTTTCTTTTGCTCCTAATGTAATTAAAGAAACTCTTCTTATTGCCTTTTATGTCCTTTGCTAGGTGTACCTCATTTTGTTCCTTAGCTTTTCTGATTTTTGTCCCTACATGCTTGTGCAATTCTTTTGTAATTCTCCTTAGTAATTTTTCCATGTTTCCACCTTTTTTTTTTTGTAGGATTCCTTTTTTGATTTTTTTCAGATCATCAGGGATCCCCTGATAGACCCATATTGTCCCATTAATATTAAGAACAGAAGAATGGCCATACTGGATAAGACCAATGGTCCGTCTAGCCCAACAATGGCTAGTGCCAGATGCTGCAGTGGGCATGAAGAGAAAAGGGCAATTATCACGTGATCCATCACCTGTCGTCCAGTCCAAGCTTCTGGCAGTCAGAGGCTCAGGGACAGCCAGACCATGAAGTTGTGCCCCTGACCATCCTGGCTAATAGCCATTGATGGACCTGTCCTCCAAGAACTTATCTAATTCTTTTTTTAACCCAATTATATTTTTGGCCTTCCAAATATCTCCTGGCGATGAGGTCTACAGGTTGACTGTGCATTTTGTGAAGAAGTACTTTGTTAGGTATGTTTTTAAACCTGTTGCCTATTAATTTCATTGGGTGACCCCTGGTTCCTGTGTTATATGAAAGGTAAATAACACCTCCTTATTCACTTTCTCCACACCAGGCATGGTTGTATAGACCTCTCTCATATTCCCCCTGAATCGTCTCTTTTCTAAGCTGAACAGTCCCAGTCTTTTTAATTTATTTCATATGGAAGTTGTTCCATCCCCTGATCATATTCTTCCTGTCTTTCCTTTGCATCAGGATAGTTTGAAGTTGTGACTTTAATATGGTCTCCTTGAGAAACTAACAGCTGTCCTGAACTCCTTTATCCCTTAGATTTTTCTTCCCATGGAACATTATCTACCAGTCCTCTGAATTTGCTAACGTCTGCTTTTTGAAGCCCATTTTCCTTATTCTGCTGCTCTCCTTCCTTTCCCTAGAATTGTGAAATCTATCATTTAATGCTCACTTTCACCTAAAGTGCCTTCCCTCTTCAGATTTGCAACAGTTCCTCCTTGTTGCTCAGAATCAATCTAAAATGGCTGCCCCCTGGTTTCTCTTCCACTTCAACAAAAGTTGTCCCCAAAACATTCCAGGAACTTATTAGACATTATGTGTTTTGCTATATGACTTTTCCAACAGATGTTTGGGTAGTTAAAATCCCCCATTACTACCAGGTTCTGTCTTGGATATTTGTTTGTTGTAGAAATGCCTTATCCATCTCCTCTTCCCTATTTGCTGGTGTATAGTAGACTCCATGATGTTGCTCCTATTTTTTTTCCTGCTTTTAATCTTTACCCTGAGACTTTCAACTAGTCTGCCTCTCACCCACTTCTGGAGCTCAGAACAAGTGTACAAGTTGTTAATGTATAATGCAACACCTCCCCTGTTTTTCCCCTGTCTGTTCTTCCTGAAAAAGCTATAGCCTTCTGTACCAATATTCCAGCCAGGAGATGTATCGCACCAAGTCTTTGTGTTGCCAGTTAAGTCCTATTTTAACTTGTGTACTAATACTTCCAGTTCTTCCCATTTTCTCCCATGCTCCTTGCATTTGTGTATAGACAGCTAAGATATTGAGCAGATTCCCCCACTGGTTTTCCTCTTGTTGCTCCTAAGACCTTATTGTAATTTTCCATGTCCTCCCAACGTCTTGCTGTATGTTAAGATCACACTGTTTTATGCTCACCCATGGGCTTTTGTGACATTCCCCCGCTTTGAACCTAGTTTTAAAGTGCTCCTCACTAGGTTAGTGAGTTGCTGATGCATGAAGATACTCTTCCCTTTCTTGGCCAGTTGGACCCTGTCTATTCCCATCAGTCCTTCCCAGTACAGCCTCCCATAGTCAAGAAGGCTGAAGCCCTCTCACAGACATCATCTGTGCAGCCTTGCATTCATCTCCGGGATGCACATGTCCCTGACTGAGCCCTTCCCCTCCACTGGGAGGATGGACGAGAATACAATCTGCAATTTGGAGAAGTTTGAAGAGGTATTTCAACAAGTTAGGAGACTGACCAACTTCCCAGCAGCTAGGAGGAAGGCTGGCCACTAGAAACCTGCTGCTGACCACTTCACACCTCAGATTTTGGGTAACTGTATCTGAGGTACTTTAGACTGTTTTAGATGAGTGCTTTAGACTCAATAAAAACAAGCATTTTTGTGTGAAAGCACTCTTGGGTGTACGAATCATTTATCAAACAGAGGAGGTGTCCCCCCACTGATTTGTGTCCTGAAACCACCTGGAAAATAAAGACTAGTTACCATAGTTTCGGGTTCAAAAGAAAACCCCGGGTAACAACACTTCTGAGTTAGTTCTCTTGGGCAGGGGAGTTTCACAGAAGAGTGTTAATTGTACAGGAGAAAGTGTGATTACAACACTGGAATTCTCCAGAGAAGAGCTCAAAAAAGTCTTTCCAGAATTACCAGCTCTGCTTCCATTTTTGTGCCTACACAAAACTAATTGTGAGAGAATGATTTATAAGTAGCTTCCTCATTTACTTTCTTCCACAGGTCCTGCCTAATGTTTTCAATATGCTGTACAGCTATTAAACTGGAAACAAAAGTCCGAGGTTAAAATAACATGCAGGTACATTTCAGAATGATGCACATTGCTGGGAATCCCACTGCTAATTTCCCCATATATGGCCGTGAAGAACCGTAAAGGTTCAAAACACAAAACAACCAAAGCAAGAGACTTTATCTCAGCCCTGTACTCAGAGGTATTATAGAACACCTCCTCCACCCCCATGGCTAGCTCTGTTAGCTAGTGCAGAAGGCTAAAGAACAGATTCTCATCTGGTAGAGATTGACTTTGACTTTGCTTGAGTGACACTGATTGACATCAGTCAAGAATCAGGCCAGAATAACTTGCCTAAGGTCACCTAGCAGGTTAGTAGCAGAGCAATGAATAAAACCCAGGTCTGCCTAATCTCACTCCGAGATAACTAACAAATGAATACTGCCTCCTGAAGAAGGAATAGTGTCCAATGTTTTGGGATGATATGGATACAGTTTTATTAAAGCCTGTGCTGAAAATTCTCTGATTAAATAGAAGCACTATTTTCTATAGTGTCTAGTCATTTGTTCTTCCCAAATATTTTAGGAGGACTTCAATTATTTTATTAAGAGGTACGCAGGAGCTGTATTTCTTAATAAAAGTAAGTGAATTCAGCTGGCTGTGGATCATTTCTTGGAGAGAGGAAAAAATGGGGTGGCTGATGTACTACTAGCATTGATATCTGCTTCTGTTTTGTCTGAGTGTAATGCAGGAGGTAGAGAGCCATTCCCAAGGCCATGCTAAAAGTAGTGAATGATTAGGAAAGAGAGTGTGTTAATATCACGCACTTGTAAGGATATTCTGTAGATGTTTGGGCGCAGCTCTAGGACTCTGCAAGGTGGGAGGGTGCCAAACCTCGGGCTGCAGCCCAAGCCAGAATATCTACACCGCAATTATACAGCCACAAGCCTGAGTTGGCTGGCATGGGCCAACCGCGAGTGTCTCATTGCAGTGTAGACATACCCTTGAAGACTACAGCTTCATGATAAACAGAAGAGTTAAATGTCTGCAGTACAGACATTCACATATGATAATCACAGTATTGATCTGAGAGGCAAGACAGAAGAGGCTGAAGACATCCATAACAAAGATCCTCTGCACCTTCCGCACAATCTTTAATGTACCTTGTAGGGAGGATGATCCTACACTGTGGGATACTCTACAAAGGCCAGATTTCACATGACGACTTTCCATGTCTTTTTTCTTCTCCCTCCCACAGCTCAGCAGGCAGAGGCAGAGTCCTCTCCAGACTTGTTCTCTGGTGGATGGAAAAGAGCAAGTTTGAAAAGGGTACTGCTGGATCGCTGAACCAGACAGAACAATCCTAACAGATACCAGCCCAGGAGGCTGGGAAATGCATGACGGAAGGGGAAAGCTCTAGGGAGTTTGATCACATGAAGACACGAGGCTCAGTATCAACGGGCTGATAGAAAAGGAGTACTTGTGGCACCTTAGAGACTAACCAATTTATTTGAGCATAAGCTTTCGTGAGCTACAGCTCACTTCATTGGATGCATTCAGTGGAAAATACAGTGAGGAGATTTATATACACACAGAACATGAAAAAATGGGTGTTATCATACACACTGTAAAGAGAGTGATCACTTAAGATGAGCTATTACCAGCAGGAGAGCAGGGGGTGAGGAAGAAAACCTTTTGTAGTGATAATCATAGAATATCAGGGTTGGAAGGGACCTCAGGAGGTCATCTAGTCCAACCCCTGCTCAAAGCAGGACCAATCCCCCAATTTTTGCCCGAGCTCCCTAAATGGGCCCCCTCAAGGATTGAACTCACAACCCTGGGTTTAGCAGGCCAATGCTCAAAGCACTGAGCTATTCCTCCTCCACCAACTTAATGTGCTTAGTGTGGACATATGCAATCGACTGTATAAAATTGGTTTCTAAAAATTGACCTAATTTCATAGTGTAGACATACCCAGGAAGTCTACTAATGTCCCTTTGTGAGCAAAGACCATACATATGCATCACCGGTTTCTAATTCTTGCCATCAATCATCTTCTCCACACTTGTTTTTCACTATATATCTCCCACTCTTTATACGAACATTGGGGAAGTTCAACCCGTATCCGTATCACTAGGAGCACCCATGTAGACAAGGCCCATGAGAACGAAGCTTGAGTGGTTGTAATGGGGTCAGAATCCAAGGGAGGGTTGTAAGACACACAAATGCCCATATCTTCAGCTTTTCTGTTTTGTGTTTTATTCTTTGGCTATCACCAAGTTTTCTTAATTTTTGTTTCCCACAAATGCTTTCAGGGGACCAATCCAAGTACAGAATTCTCTGAAAGAGTTAAATACCAGAACTGATATATGCTCTGGGCAGAGCCCTTGTCCTCATATTTACCTGTAAAGCACCTAGCACATTTTCGGCACTATACGAGCAGTTAATAACAACAGTTACATGCCACAGATTTATATAGCACTATTCCAGAGAAGCGGGAGCAGGCGGGAGTGGGGAAGAAATGATGATGCAGAGGGAAGAGAGAAAATAGTATTTTTAACAAGAAAAACATGTTTTTATTGAAATCAGACACAACTCCCCTCCTTTCCTTCTGTGTGTTTATTTTTTTGTAAGATTCTGTTTTTTAATGAAAATGAAGGAAAAATAGTTCTTTGGCTTCATTCGCATGGTTACCTTGTCAACAGAGCACCATGGTGTTTAGACAACCCTGACTCACAATTACTTATGTTGTACTTCTTCTTTTTCGTGTGTGTGTGTATGTGAGTTTTAGATCTGTAATACACGGGCCACTAGAGAGGTACATCACACACACAGCTGGCATATTACGTATCCATATAACAGTTGCGGTAGCTGAAAGAATCTGCTGGTTGTTCTTGGCAGGTGCCCATCTGCCACTATGGCTGCCTCTTGCAAGGTTCCACCCTGTTGGTTTGTAGAGGGGCACGGGAGACAATGCCTTCAGCATGTTGATGACACGTGGCTTTGTTTCCTACTCAGCTGGCACTGCTGCTGAGATTCAGTAATCTACCCGGATCTAATTCAGTTGGATTGTAGCTTGGATGATGGGTACATCCTGGAGAAGACTTAACAGTAGAGAGAAACAGCAAGAACTGACTTGAATTATACCATACTCCTTGATCTGTGGGAGCGTGCCTGCTATTGATACTGGGGTCCGTAACCTAGGTCTTGGCAGATCCTCATCTGTTCCTATGTGTCTCTAAATGGAACATAGCCAAAGCTGCATTTTATTGCCTATGCTTGGCATGGAAGTGCCTCCTTCTCTTTCAGCTGCAGGCTTTGCTACCATCACCCGTGCCCTTTTCACTTCCATCTTGGATTGTTGCAATGCCATCGACATGGGCTCAGATAGTCTGGGGACTAAGGTTGATGCGAAATGTGCCTGTTGTAGAAAGTGGTTGGGCTTGCTTCATGGCACTTCATGCAGAGAGCATGTCAGCTGTTCGGAGATCTGCTCTAGTTGCTGGTTAAGTGAACTTTAAGGTGTTGGTTTTGATGTGAATGATTTGGTGTCTGTTTACCTAAGAGACAGGCTCTCTGCCGGTGAGCATCGACGACAGCTGAGCCAATATCTCCTATATTTAATAGAGATGGCACAGAGAGATCCTAATTTCTGGAATTCATTGCCCTTCTTTGTCAGACAGAACCTGGATTTGTTGACCTTCAGGATTCACTGCATGGCCCATTTTTCCGTGGTGGGAGCGGGGTGGGGAAGCCCTCAGTTTATTATCTAATTTGGAGGTCCTTCACTGTTATAAGGTAGATTGTATGTTGCTGTGGCTCTAGGTGGTAAAGGCAATTTGCTATGAAGGATATGTCTGTTGGATGTGAGTTAAAATTTTGTGCAAACACCTAGTATCTCAGGTGCTTTTTAAAAACCGAAATAAGCAAATGTTATATGCAAGCATAACAACATTGTGATAAATAGCACTTTCACAGTGTGTGCTCATCCGTCTCAGCCAGTACCACCTTTTTAATAGTCAAAATTTCAGACTAGTTTTTAGACAGCTGCTATTTTTGTAATGTCACTTTACTGGGGGTGTGTGTGTTTATATTGCAGTAACACCTTGGAGCCTCAGCCCTGAACCAATTGTGCTAGGTGTTGTACAGATACAGAGTAAAAAATCATTCTTTCCACATCACCAAGAACGTGTGCATGTTCCCTCCAGAAAATTACCCTGGTCTAGGCTCCAGGGCTTACGGCTTCTAGTGACAGTTTTCAGGTGTGATATCACTTAAACCATCCTGGTTAGAAACACTTGTCTTATGACATTGAAGGGTGGAAATTTCTTCCTTTCCAACTACATGTGGCATTTTGTTTCCAGGTCTAAGTAGCCACAAGATCTCGGAGCTTAATAACATAACATGCTGATGGATAGAAAATCAATTTTAGATTATTTTTAGAAGTGTTAATAATTTATTAGCACTAATTTTTCCTCTCTGCCTCTCATAAAAAAAGAAAACCACACCATGTGGTGATATCAAGGTTTCATTCACGTAATGATCTGGGATGACCTGCATGAGTTGTAATGCAGCCATTCCAAACACATGCCAATGAAACTTTATACCACTGTGCTCTCCAGCCTTCCTTTGCTTTCCTCTGCTGCCAGCCCGGGAAGGCAGGATTATGGCCTCGTGGCTAAATCAGTATTCCCCCAGGGAGTATAAAATGGGACTGTAATAGTGATAAATCACTCTGCCCCTACTTTTCCCTTCCTCCTCTCTCCTTTTACAAGCTGCTCAGTGAAGGAAGGAGTGGGCCTTGGGGCCTGAGTCGAAGCCTACTGAAGTCAAAGGGAGACTTTCCACTGACTCTGCTGGATTTTTGGATCTGGCCCATGCTTAGAGCAGTGGCAGAGGAAGAGTTTAGGAATGTTTTGGGCAGACTAGAGCAGGGAAAAGTGGTAAACAGAGAGGAGCAGGAGGATACAATGTTGTAAGCAGAGATGTCGGAAGAGCGGACGGGTCTTTTAGAAAAAAGAGAGGAGGGAAAGAGGGGAATGTTAACATGGAGTCATAGAAAAAGAGATAAAAAGCCCCATAGCAACTCCACTGATGGGTCTGGTCCACAACCTGCAGCAGGCAATTTGGAAGAAACAGAGGAGAGAGGAGGATTCAAGGGAAATTAAATGCTTATTGGGAGAGTCAAGGGGAAGACCTCGGTGATGCTGTGGTACTTGTGCATGTTGGGGGAGATTTGCACAGTCACAGATGAGATTTAGGTGCCCAACTCTCTTTGTGCCTTTGGAAGATCTCCCCTCTTCATGAATCCTGAAGCTCATCCATGATTAGTAAGTCAAAGAAATTGCCAGTAACTCATGCAAAGCAAACCAGAGGGCATCACTCCACCTGCCCCCAGGATTAGGCTCTGCAGCAGACACAGAGCAAGCGGCTATGCTAACCTTAATTGGTTGTATTATTTCTCCTGGGCAGGGTTGGGATATTACTGGTGTTTGTACCATTTTTGGGAGCAGCAGCACAGAGGAAATAAATGGTCTATCGCTTTGTCAGGAGAGAGGTATTATACCAGGGACACAGACAAAATCAAGCCTGACAATCAGCAGATGCCAAGCATCTCAGATAACATCAACAGCTTTCAGATCATCTATGTGTAAAAGGCATCTTGCTAATGAAATAAATGTCCTGGTGGAGAATTTAAGATTCCCCTGGGTAACGAAGCACCAGAGAATAATGCTAAAAATACTAGAATGCCCTTGTATAAATGAGGGGAGCACTCGCACCTTGAACGTTGCACGCGGTATAATTTCAAAAGGGAAAGGTCCAGCGATGCCCAGTGGAAATGATGAGGGGCATGAAAAGATGTTCATAGGAGGAGAGATTCAAAAATGTAGACTAGCTTAGAGAGGAGGAGAAGAAGAGGGCTCAGGGTAGAGGTATATAAAATAATGGTGTAGAGGAGGTCATTTGGGCGCTTCTATCTAGCCTCTCTTATAAAACAAAAATAAAGGGATGCCCAGTTCAGCTAATAAGCAATTCATTAATAACTAATAAAAGGAAAGGTAATTTTTGAAACAGCATATACTTAACCTGTGAAACTCTCTGCCACAAGATAGTAAGCAACAAATGTAGGCTCCTGTACAGTTAGTCTCTTAAGCATGTGCTAGAAGTCGACCCCTACTCAGGATGGCATCTAAGCAAGTGCTTAATTTAAGCATGTGCTTAAGTCCCATTGATTTCAATTGAACTTATGCATCTGCTTAATATTCAGCACAGGCTAACTTGCTTTCCTGAACTCGGGCAATTGTAGGGTTAAAAAAATCAACATTTTAATAGTTTGCCAAAAAACCCCATTGTTCAGTAAACAAAAATGTTTGTTAATGTTTTGATAATATTTTCTATCAAAATGATAAAAGTCACGATAAATTTAGAAAAAGCCAAGCTTCCCCCCCCCAACTTTTTGCTACTGAAAAAAAGGCCATTTTTCAACATGAAATATCTTTTATTTTGGAAAAAGTTCCATTGACTTTACCAGTAACTGTTACAGGGGATATTGGTGGAAAATGCAGAAGATATCAAACAGTTGGACGCACTTACAGTACCTATAAATAGGTATTTAAAATGAATTTTGGAAAGACCTCTTGACTTTTAGGGAGCAGAAAAGGAAAACTGCACCTAAGGTGAAAACATCTTATTCTTCACTAGCTGAGCTGCTAATTTTCTAGTGCCAGTAGCACTCAGCGTGCATTATTACCCCAGCTGGGGGCCTCCATTTCTCACAGTAGAACAGCACTGAATTCAGGCACTGTAGAGTATGTCATTCCTCCAGAACTGATTCAGCTTCCTTGATGCTCCTTTTTCTTTAATGAATTCAGGCCCTTGTGACTCCTACAGCAGTGACAGGCAGTGCTAACACTCATACGTACAGGGAGGAGAATTGCTATTCCCAGGAAATAATATGTGTGTGTGTGTGTGTGTGTGTGTGTGTGTGTGTGTGTGTGTGTGTGTGTGTGTGTGTGTGTGTGTGAGAGAGAGAGAGAGAGAGAGAAAGAAAGAGCATGTGTATGGGAATCCCAGAGTAAAAGTATTTGTTAAATGCAATGACTTTGTGCAATGTTATCTTTCATCTGCACTCAGATAATGGGTCTGACTTCCCCATTATTAATTATTATTGTTTATTTATATTATGGTAGCACCTAGCGGCCACAACTAAGATCAGGGTCTCATCATGTTAGACACTATATGGACATGTAGTAGGATACAGTCTCTGCCCAGAGACAAGACAGATAGAAGGTGGGAACAGGCACAGAGACGTGAAGTGGCTTGCCTAATGCCATACAATGGGTAAGAAGCAGAGCCTGCTGACTCTCTGCTTTAGTGCTCTATCCACAGGCCCACACTGGTCCAGTCTGACTTTGTTCTCTTTTAAGTTATTTATTTTTTAAAGTAGTGACGTGAGCAACAGAATGTTCTGTCTCCTGCAATGTCATTCTTCGATATATTGGACTTCATTATGCGGGCTATGTAAACATTTCAATTAACTTAGCTCAGTATGATCATGCACTAACAACCATACACACACAATTAGATGTACACAACATTTTTGAACACCAGTGCAGATGCACAACTGTGTCAAAACCACGCATAAGTGGGAGACACCCTGATCAGTGTCACATTTCATTCTGAAAGGAAAAGGTCTGTTTCAGGTGAACCACTTGACAAGTTTTTCTTAACTAAAAAATGGATGAGTTAGCCATAGCATCTACATATCTGTGGTATGTCAGTATCTCCACTCATAAAGGTAAAACAGTGACCGAGAATTTGTGATTCCCAAACTTCTAAACAATGAAACACTCTCCTGTAGGGCTCGTTAAAAGTCCTAGCAATACTCACTCATTGAGTGAGGAGCTCCAGGTCTTGAACCAGAATTGGGGGTTACTAGGAAGCCTTTGCATCCTGGCTGCCATCCAGCCACTTGTTAGCAACTAGTGATTGGAGAGGTAAAAGGAACCTTAGCCCCACCAGAGTCACTGCCCACAGCAGTGCTAATTGGGGGAGTGCCTGCCCCACTGATTGGTCCAGCTGTGCTATTTAAGACAGAAAGAGATGCACAGATAGCTTCCTGTAACTGGAGGAATTCCTGGTTAGCTGTTACATTTGCCTTGCCTGACAGCTGAGCCGGGGTTCTAAATCTGAATGGGCCTGGGCAGAGAGATTTAGAAATCAATACCCAGTCAGGCAGTTCTTGTCCAGAAAAGATAATCACTCAGGGTGATAAACTATAACAGCCTGGAAGAATAAATTCCCAGAAAGGCCTGTGAGACAGAAGATGAATCCAGTTAAAAGCCTGTCAGGGTTCCTTCCCCACTCTGAACTCTAGGGTACAGATGTGGGGACCCGCATGAAAGACCCCCTAAGCTTATTCTTACCAGCTTAGGTTAAAAACTTCCCCGAGGTACAAACTTTGCCTTGTCCTTGAACAGTATGCTGCCACCACCAAGCATTTTAAACAAAGAACAGGGAAAGAGACCGGTTGGAGACGTCTTTCCCCAAAATATCCCCCCAAGCCCTACACCCCTTTCCTGGGGAAGGCTTGATAATAATCCTCACCAATTTGTACAGGTGAATACAGACCCAAACCCTTGGATCTTAAGAACAATGAAAAATCAATCAGGTTCTTAAAAGAAGAATTTTAATTAAAGAAAAGGTAAAAGAATCACCTCTGTAAAATCAGGATGGAAAATACCTTACGGGGTATTCAGATTCAAAACCCAGAGGATCCCCCTCTGGGCAAAACCTTAAAGTTACAGAAAACAGGAATAAACCTCCCTCTTAACACAGGAAAAATTCACATAAAACAAAAGATAAACTAATCTGCCTTGCCTGGCTTACCTATACTGGTTGCAATATTGGAGACTTGGATTAGGATGAGTTGGAGAAGATGAATTTCTGTCTGGCCTCTCTCAGTCCCAAGAGAGAACAAACACATAAACAAAGAACACAAACAAAAGCCTTCCCTCCCCCCCACCACCCCGCAAGATTTGAAAGTATCTTGTTCCCTTATTGGTCCTTTGGGTCAGGTGCCAGCCAGGTTAGCTGAGCTTCTTAACCCTTTACAGGTAACAGGATGTTGCCTCTGGCCAGGAGGGATTTTATAGCACTGTATACAGAAAGGTGGTTACCCTTCCCTTTATATTTATGACAGGGGCTCTCAGTACATTCAGTGTGTATGGGCCAAGGTATTCAGGCTGTAGACATGAATTATAAGGGCTGGGGCAGAAGAAATCCTACATCTCTTCAGATGCCAAGGTCATCAGCTTTTCCATAAGTCAGCGATGAGGATTAACGAGAACCATGATGAAAGGAACAGAGGTCCCCCAGCCCTGAGCCAAAAGCAGGTCATCAGCATAGCGAACTATTTTGTGTTCCCTGTTACCCAACCACATCTGCCTTCACATCCTCTGCCTCTCCGTGAGCCAAACTCTGCCCCCCGGCCCCGCCCTCCCTCCGCACAGTCAAATACAAGGACACCCCTGCACCGTGTCATCTTCCACAAGCCAGGGAAAATGGATTAGGTTTCCTGACATGGAGTAGGGCCACTTGATTTTAATAGCACTAGTTGTTGTGGGACTCTCAGCAAGCTGCATGATCCACCCTGTCAAAATGACAGCATGACTTAGTTCCTTTGGCTTCTCTGAGACAGCTGGTTTTTCCCAGAGCCTCTGTTTTCAAGGGTGTTTGTTAGGTTTGCAGCTCCTGCAGGGCCTCTCCGAGTGATCAGTGCTGCAGGAGCTCAGTGGGTAATGCTCTTTGCATCTGCCATGTTGAAGTGCTGAGGGATGACTGATTCTGAGGTTAATATTAATTTCACAAAATTTCTTGTTAAAAGATTTGTCAAAAGTACCTAAGTCCCAAAGGGCCTTAGGCATTAAAATGCTGATCATTGCAGTGCCTATCTTATAGGGCCCTAGCCAGCCAGAGGAATCCACAAACCCTGGGTTAGCTGTCTACGCCACCTAATCAATGTGGAGTGGGGAGAGAGATTGGCTCCTAAATCACTTGGGTGCTTTTGAAAATCCCACCCACTGTTAGATAATTTTTAAATGCCTCTTAAGTGATCTGCTGCTTGTTCTCTAAACTCGGACCTCCTGATCATCCGTTTATACTGTCCACTGTGCTTCTGAAGCTACTTCTCCTTTACTTTAGCTTCTTGTCTTGTCTTAAAGGGAACAGTACTTTAGCAGGATTCCAGTTCACAGTGAACCAGTGATCAAAAGCAACATAATCTTCTCTAGGGCCCCAGAAGGGTGGGTTTGAAGAACTGTGGAAATTCAGAAACTCCTTGCAAACAGGAGCTTAGAGGCAGCGTCATCCAGTGGGTAGGGCACTGGGCAGGGAGTCCGGAGAGCAGCGCCTTATACCTGGCTGTGCCCCTGACTGGCTCTGTGCCCTTGGACATGTCACTTCATCTCTCTGTGCATCTGTTCCCATCCCACCCTCTCTTACTCTTGTCTAAGGTTTTCAAGGCAGGCAATGGCTCTTGCTATGTGTCTCTGTACAGCATGTAGCACAATGACCTCTATGTCCTACTTTCAGAGGTTGGCAACCTTTCAGAAGTGGTGTGCCAAGTCTTCATTTATTCACTGTAATTTAAGGTTTCGCATGCCAGTAATACATTTTAATGTTTTTAGAAGGTCTCTTTCTATAAGTTTATATTATATAACTAAACTATTGTTGTATGTAAAGTAAATAAGGTTTTTAAAATGTTTAAGAAGCTTCATTTAAAATTAAATTCAAATGCAGATCTTATCAGTTTAGTGTGATCCTTGCCCTTGCTTTTCCTTGCTGAGTTTTCCAATGTCTGTAAATAGATTATCTTCTTTGGGGAGAGAGAGGTTCCATTCATCCAGGCAGGCAGCGGGCTGAGCAGGGCCGGCGGCCGGGACCCCGGCTGGCAGGGGGCCGGCGGATGGAACCCCAGGCCGGCAGCAGAGTGCCACTGAAAATCAGCTCGCCATAGGTTGCCATAGGTTGCTGACCCCTGTCCTACTCTAATACTAATACAGATGACGGTGCCCTAAGGGACTCCTATTGCATACCCTCTTTCCCCTCCTACTGAAATTTGTACAAATAAAATTGGGTTTAAAGAACTGGCTGCTATTCAGAGCCAGGAATTTTGTTTTTCCATAGGCAGCCTGTTTTCCATAGGCAGCCAATTTTTCCATAAGCATTTATGGTCTGTGTTGAAATATGCCCCGCCAAATCAGACTACAGTGAAATAATCAATGTATGAAATGATTATGCAACCCTGAGCTCAGATTACTCTGTGAAAAACTTGTGTCTGACCTGACCAGGCGACTGCTGATTACTTACCACGTCCCACCTATACACGCTGGGGGGAGTGGACCAAAAACAATACATTCAGAGGAGTGAAATGAAATTAACAAGGAATAAAAATGAAAGGATAACTTCATATGGTGTGGTGCTCCAATTAATGCAGCCAAAGCAATCCTATTAAGGAGAATCGCGGTGGGATAGCTTGCTGTGAACCCCCAGCAGCTTGCTGGCTGATGTCAGCATATGAGATTGTTCTTGGTTGCTTTGGTTTGGTTCTCCCCAGGAATACTGTGCAGTTGTAATCGCTGTAGTTATTAGAGACGTTTTAGGGGGGTGGAGATAATTTGTCCAGCCAAGCGGAAAAAATAGAGACAAAGAAGAGGAAAAAATACAGGAGAGAGAGAGAGGCAAAAGGTCTTTAAAAAGCTGTGTTGTTTTCGGCTCCTGCCAGCAGTATCTCAGTTTGCATAGAAAGTAGTTTATTGTCAGCGAGAGCCGAGGATACCTGCCAACATTGGAAAGTCCTTAGTGGTAATGCATTATGTTTTTGAAATGCCGCAATGACAAATCAGTCCCTTTTGTTTGTTCAGCTGGGCTAGTCTCTGGTCTGTAGGCTTCTCTCCGCTGTCTTCTTTTTTGTCAGCTGAAGTAAATCAATGCAGCTCCATTGGAGTCCAGGGAGCTATCCTGATATATACCATCTGAGGATCTGGCCCATTGTCTCTTCTTATGAATGTTGTTCCAGTTCAGAGTTCTTGTGCCCCGACTCCGTTAGGACAGCTATACAAAAATCAAGTTTGCTCTCTGGCTCTTAAGTACTCTCTCTATCCCCCGCATCCAACCCCTGAGCCACATGTGCACTCCCGCTGGAATCTGAGGGAAGAATATTCCCCTACATCCTGTGGCTCCTTTACTGTGTTGAGTTTCATGTTGGCAGCATATGACACCAGTGGGGCTTTCAACAGGCGATCGGGTGGAATCCAAAGCGTTGGTCTTAACCTAAAAGCCTGGAAATGATTTGGGTCCTGGTTACCTAAGGGCCCTCCACTTCCTCTGTGCCGTGCTGCTACAGAGGCTCTCAGGGAGGGCTTTGGATGGAGCTGCCTCATTGCAAATGGGTGGGCGTGGTTGGCAGGGCATTCTCTTTGAGGCTCCCTTGAGTTCGGAGGTCACTCCCCTGCCCCGCCAGAGCCCAGGTGTGTTAAACTCTAGGCAAGCTGCAAATCCCAGGCTTTTGCGGAGGGGCTGGGCTGATAACTGAGATTGATCTAGCTGTCAGGGTGGGATGAGCAATTCTTCATACCATGTAGTACATTATCGTTAATATCTGGAATAAGAACCCAGACTGTGAATGTCTCCATTCTTCCCATTTATTACCTTGCACTCTTCCCCGTTTATTTGTTTTATCCACTTGCTGTGCCTAGACCTATGTACAAATTGTGAGCTCTTAGGGGCAGGGACTGTACAGTGCCTAGCGCAGTGGGGCATGATCCCTGACTGTGACTCCCTGCCCCACAAGCATTTCCATAATCCGAGTCCTTTCCAGCTGATAAAACATTGCTTAGGGCACAAATAAGACTCCCCAGCTGGGCCTCTCCAGCTTGGGTAGCCCTATCGGGAATTAAAACTCACCCTGGCAAACTCCCACAGGGTCACTGGAACATACAAGCCTTCCCAGCATGTCTAGGTGCAGTCCCCAGGGTTGGACTGCCATGGCAGAGGTAACTACTAATAAAAATCGTGGGGAAAGTGCAGGGTCTTCTATAAACCTAGAGAGATAAAGAAGTCAGGTTTTTCCTCTTCTCTGTAGGGATATTATAGTAGCCTACACATGTAGCTGACTGTTTTTTAGGGAATATTTGTGCATGGGTACTTAGTTGGCCATTGAAGTGATGGGTAGGGTTAATTTTTATCCCCAGGGAAAAATCACTAGAATCCCCTACAAATAAATCATCTACTTGCCTTCCCCTTGCCAGAGATTTTTTTTTTAAATGATAGTTACATTGACTGGCCACATGAAATCACCCCTGCTCCCCAGCCACATACATGTGTGTGTGTGTGTGTGAGAGAGAGAGAAACCCAAGGCCAATTTGGTTTGTACGTGACAGAACATAAGCAGGTATCATCTCTGAGACCCTACTAAGACTGTTATCAAGACTCTCTTTTAAGTCTGTGATCAGCTCTTAAGGTCTGATTTTGAAATTCAATAGACATGCTTGAGATCAGTTTGTAATTGAGGGACACAAGTATGTTGCACACTAATGTACTTGATCCATTAAGAGAGAGCCTGCAGGGTATTTTGATGTGTCTCTTTGATACTTCAAGCAGTATACTATACATAGTCTGTTTGAATGAATAAATAAGAGAGACAAGGTGGATGAGGTAATATCTGTTCTTGGACCAACTTCTCCTTTTTCTTCATGTAGTGGAGTTTCATTTCAGATGGTAAAATTCAATATCTCCTATTTGTTTGCAGTGTTTTTGTAGCCATGTTGGTCCCAGGAAATTAGAGAGACAAGATGAGGAGGCAAAAAGACATTCTAGTTATCATCACTATGGGGACATACGCTCAGAGGGTGCTGTTCACTTGTTTCTTAAGGCCCTATGTCCCCTCAGTGCTGATAATGAGAATGTCTTTTTGCTTCCCCATCTTGTCTCTCTAATATCCTGGGACCAACATGGCTACACCAACATTGGATGAAATAAAACACCCTGTCCACAAAACCTTCACACAAAACTGAGACCTGATCAGCTGTTTCTTTCCCTGTATTTCACTTTTGTAACCATTAGGAGTATGCAGCAGCAATCTCGTAATAGAGCTTGTTCTCACAAGACTCCCACCCCAGTTTGGCAGCTCCAAGAAGACTTTTGAATAAACACAGATCTGCTATTTGTACTATTTAGGGCTTGTCTACACAGGAATACTCAGGAAAATTAATCTGATTAACATAAGGCATGTATTTAAAGGGGATTAGTTAAGATACATTAAACCCCTGTGTGGATGCCCTTACTCAGAATTAAAGTGACCTTAATTTGGTTTAGTTTAATTCACTTTCAAAGGGATGCCTGGGCAAACCCAGTCTTGACTCACTAGCGCTTCCTCTGATCGACCCTGCCCTTTCTTCCTTGCACAGATCTTTCCCTCCTCCCTAGAACACGCCCTGCTGACCTCCCTAAACCTCAGAAGACTGACCATGTTTGATGAATCTCAAGGGTTAAACCAGAGTTGAGTCAGTTCCACTTTCACATAATCTGCCAAGACACTGAGTCCAGGCTCCTGTGTTCTCGTCACTACAGCTGATGACATTGCAACCACCTCAGGCAGGGTTAGCTTCAAGCCGCTTCCTGTTCGATTTCAGGATGCACTGGGGAAATGAGAAACCCCAATTTTGGGCCTTAGCAGCAATGGTGGTTTTTTAAAATTACATCATCAAATGTATTTATCTGGAATTTTAAAATCTTGGCATGCATTCTGTTCATAGGCCAGGGTCTTCAAGGGCCAAAACTTTTAGTAAAGGATTTCATTTCACCTTTCCTTTTTATTTCCCCTCGATTTATAGAGACAAATTTACACCTGATTTCAGAGTAGCAGCCGTGTTAGTCTGTATTCGCAAAAAGAAAAGGAGTACAGTACAGCATCCGATGAAGTGAGCTGTAGCTCACGAAAGCTTATCCTCAAATAAATTGGTTAGTCTCTAAAGTGCCACAAGTACTCCTTTTCTGTTTACACCTGAGTATCCAAAAGTGGAATTTGGCCTATAGGTTGCAAACTCAGCTCTGAGATGGTTTAACCTAATTAAAGCTGGAGACTCTGAGCCAGATCCTTCACTGCTGTACATCAACATAGCTGTATCCATTTCAGCTGGACCTAATTCTGCTCTTACGCACACCCATTTAAGTGAGTGCAGAATGGGATGCTTTTACTCACTGTGTGTCCTTGCCAAATGGAGCTTTTCCCAAGCTCATTCTGAATGACTTATGTTTAGTTTTCCTTTTGGATAGGTCCAAATTCTGAAACAAGAAAGCTGCTCTGTATTGTGAGGAGAATGAAGAGATCTGCCAGGAGTTTAGGGGAATAAAAATCCTAGAAAGAGGATGTTTTTTTTCTCTTTCCCTTCACCGGAGAATGAAACGGTAACTGCTCAGAAAAAAGCCCTTTGGTCTGAAAACAAGTGCTGTGTGGATCTCTGACTGCTTAGCTCAGCTGATGAAAGTATGTTTATTATGACACATGAAGGCTGAAGCTGTGCTATTGTAAATGAAGTTACAAAATTAATCTGAATTAATGCTTTGGGATTAAAATCTGTCTCCATCCATGACATATTTATACAGTTAACTCATTGAAGGTCATTTAGAGACCAAGCAATTAGGAAACAGTGTATTTTGAAGTGCGTAAAATGTGTTGAATTACTGTCGTTATTACACACACAAAAACTAAGTTAAAATATGGATGTTTAATTTACAAAGTCAAGGGCTTAAAAGTTACAAAATGGCAGATTTAACATTGCCTGTGAAATCTTAATTATGCCCCTTTGTGTGTATCCCCCCTGTGGACAGAATGAAGTGGGGTCCTGTGGAAAAAGCAGTATGTCATCTTATAATTAAACGATGTCAGAATACATACTCACACACAATGGAATTTCTTGGGACAAAGAAAAGGCACTTTTCTGACCACAGTGATTTCTTCCTGCTGAATTTTAAAGGCCTGCTGCAAACAATGGAGATGTTAGAGTATCTCAAAAGTCACAAAATCTTTTATAGTGGAAAATATCAGGCAACCTAAATATAGGGGCTGTGACCACCTCCCCCTATAAAAAAACCCCTTTCTTTAATCCTCCGTGTCCTCTGAGTCCCTGCCAAAGATTTGATGATCCCTCCTGCTGTATTTCCCCCACTCTCTATTGCTCTCTCTCTCCCTCTCATACTGTGATGGGCTGTATGAACTCTGCACTGGTACTAAAAGGGTTAAAGGGACCTGGAGAGCACAATTAGTGCCCATGATGGCACCTGGAGGGTGTGTCAGGTTTAATTAAGACTGAGACTGAGCTTGAGAGGAGCTGCAGGAGGGAACTGGGATGGGCCATGAAGGAAGAAGGGAAGCAGGAGTGGAGGAAACTCTTGAAACAGGCCTGGGAGAAAACCCCGAGGGTCAGCAGCTTGGTTGGGAGGAGCTGGTGTCAAGGGAAGAAAGTCTTGTGAGGCAGCACGTTGCAGAAAAGCAGGAAAGTGCTTTGCAGAGCCTGGGAGGGCAGTGAAACCTTTGTTAAGGATTGGGCCTAGCAAGGCTGGAAGAGTGTACGTTCCTTTGCATTCAGTTTGGACTGTGGGTACGCAGCGGGTATGCAGTGGGAAGGAGTGAGAGGGAACGGGACCTGGCTGGAGAGCCAAGTCATAAGAAGTGGACCACCAGCTGGCTTGAATGGCATTTGGTGAAGGCAACTGAGAAGGCCTTGCAGTGCCCAGCTATGAGGGGTCGTGCGTGCCAGCCAGCCATTTGACAAATACCCTCTGTCCTTCTGTCTGAGACGGATGGGGCGGGGCTCCCTTTTGAAGCTAACATAGTGTAGCCTCCAGTCCTGCACAAGGATCCTGCCTCTGAGCTGACCCTTCCATGCTCTGACATGCTCTTGCAGATTCAAGGCCGTAGTTTCTTAGTTGTCTGGAAGAGCCTCAGTTGGTTGATACGAAACCTCACCTCCTCTCTAATGGGTAGAATGACATAGCTTTGTAGCAGTCTGAACAGCTGTCACAATGGGGGCAAGAGACCAACTGCAATTATATGCATCTTTAGGATAACATGTAAAATGCTGAACTAACAAAACCAGAGTTAAAGAGAGGCTGGATTCTAATGAAAGAAAGATGTACAGATGTGATGGAAATCCAGCCTAAACTCCATTTGCTATTTATTACATTGGGCTCAAGGATTCAGTAGGAGATGTGCTTAATTTTTTTTGTGTGTGTGTGCTTAAAATGCTCACAATGTCTCAAAACAGTGTTTTCCCTCAAAGTTTAAAGCTCTGTAGGGTGCATGTAGCTAACATATGGGCATACATTCTCAGCTAATTAGACCAACATGAAATGTCCAGGCCTGAGCAGTGTCATGCCAAGAATGTTCTGGAAAATGGTCAAATGTTTTTGTTGACATTGTTAAAGTAGGGCTTTATTTAGCAGCACCTCCTCTAAGCCAAAAGCAGAGAGAGAGAAGATGGGAAAGAGTGGGGTGGAAATAGGAAACAAAAGTAATAACTGAATGTTACCTTTCACCAGGTTACTTACCATATTCATGAAAATGAAACCATCCTGTAATCTGCAAAGATGTGAATGACTGATGGACCAAAATATTCAATTGGAGATGATTGCTGGTTTTGGTACACAGGGTTGTTTTTGATCATTTCCAACAGCCGAATATGCTTTAAGCACTCATAGGAGTCTGGGTTCTGTTCTGATGTGTTGTATTTTCAAGTTTATTATGCATAAATTACAATTCGTTTTGGTGACCAATTTGTCGTCTTTTCCCTTCACACTTGTAAACTTCCCAATTCATGCATGACAGTCTGTGGACTGTTCAAGTTCATCTGCAAGGAGGGCTGGTTTGGAGCAGTGGCATTTCCCCAGAAGGAGAACAAAGCAACCAGGTGGTGGTGGTAGGACTTATGAATTCAGAGGGACTCAGAGGTGCAAAGGAAGCTTATGCAGGAGAGAGGAAGAGAACCGCATATTTTCATAGCAGAGGGGTCTTGTTTAACTGTGGGACCAGCCAAGGTCAAAGGCAGTTGAGCTGGAGCAGAGTGGGAGACTCCATTTGGAGGAAAAGTCATGAGCTGTAGGAGAAGGTTCTTGGCCACCCCAGAGAACTCCGCCCCTAAGCCCCAAAAATGCTCCAGAGTGGTGAGGAAACTGAGGCGGGGAAATGTGTATAGGTGTTTTACTATTTTATCTGGCTCTGTACGTCTTCTGTGCTATATAAAGAGTAATTGTGGTTAGAAACCTTTCCGAAGCCTGTGCATGAATCATCTGCAACACCTACTACTTGTCCCTGAAGATGTGAACTGTAACCCAGAGTAACCGCAAGGTGGAGCTCTGGAAAAGGGGTGCTTAAACTATTGGGAAATCTGAGAGACTGGTCCTGGGGACTTAGGATCGCTGGACTGCAGGGCCTCGTTTCCAAGAAGGAATAGCTGATAGTGTCTGTACCAAGGAAGTGTGAAAAGTCCCTTGGGAGAATATAGGTGCTAGCCTTTTTATCATCCTCAGAGCAAGAGCATTCATCTTGTGCCCTTTTCCTCTAGGTTATGATGTCCTGAGCTATCCTATGGAAACTTACGATAAGTGGAGTGGGAGGAGGCTGCTGCAGGCAACCGAGGACAATGCCACTGAGAACCCAGAGGAGACAGGAAATCGATATGTCAAGAACTGCACTGAACCAGGTAGGAATGAATAATTCCTCCTCCTCCTTTTGAGGTTATAGCCAGCTGCCCTAGCTACTGAAATTCTGTATTGATACCACCAGGGTTGCACAAATGCTGTACCTATTAGTTTTAGTGTCCTCAAACACTCTAATTATATACCCCCTGGATGTAGGTGTAATATTAATGCTGCAAACTCCTGGGATGCAAACTATTTGGGATGCATTAGTAGCCAAATTTCCAGATTAAGCAAGGAGATGGGAGGGTTGAGATCGTAGGAGGAACGTTTTGCATATTTACTGCCTCGAAATGTCACTTGAACCTTGGCATAATGGTGAGGAGTCAGGTAACCGAGACTCTCACCAATAGGATTACAGTCTGGAAATGTGGGATGTAGTCTTATAGTAACAAAAAAAAAAAATCAAAAATTGATTTTGGAGGAGGGATTAAGCGGAGCTGAAGCTCTGCTTTTTGAAGCTGCCTTTGCCAAGTTGTTTGTTTGCTTATTCTAAAAGCCTCCACATCTTTATTTACAGGGTTATATCCTTTCACTGTCATTAAAAAATGAACCACTCGCAACTCTGCACAGAACTATCACAGCTCTTCCTGAGCATAAAAAAAGAGTAGGGATTCTTTAATTTGCATTCACTTGATTATGTATTGCATTTGTTTTACCTAACTGAAAACCCTGATAATGAATCACTAATGGTAGGGGAAGCTTTATAGGAAACCCAAGCCTATGTTTATTTTTTTAATGGAAGAATTTTGATGTGGTTCAAAGTTATGGAAAGAACTTAAGGCAGTTCTGTATTCTTCAAAGGATAATATTGGTTAACCGCTCAAAGAAATTCTGTTAAATACAGTTTGTATTGTAACTCTGTGCATATATATTTCGCCCTTTGTAATCATTAATAACATTTCTGAGACAGTTGGATGATTGTTCCATTTTCAAAGACAAATATATTACAAAAATTATTATACCGCTCTTTCCTTGATTATGATCCTCCAATGCAAAGAAGATCCCTTCTTACACTTGCATACCAACATTTGTAATAATCCGTCTCCATCTCTTTCTGAGCATAACATCTGCTGTCTCATCCCCATAAGCCTTTTCCATTACCATCCCAAAATAAATTTGGTCTATTTGAAATGTGTTTTTTGCAGGCGTGTGAAGCACAATAATCACAGGAGTTAACTGTGTGGTTTCCATGAGATAAAGCAGAAATGGTAATGCAAATTACAATTGTTACCATGAATTGCCACGAGGTGATGATGGAATATGTTATTTTATGGTAATTATGAAGCTAATTAACATATCGCTGGCTATTGTAGACAAGTATGGTTCTAAAAATGATTTCTCTTTCATTGAAAGCTGATGCTGTTTTTGTAGTCAACACCTAGCCAGCGCTAAAGGAGAAAAACATGCTTTTTGTTTTTCTCCTAAACTGTTAGAGCTGGTAAAAAAATGTCTGCGGAACACTTTTCTGTTGGACAATTCTGTTTCAATAGAATCTAGACGTTCCTCGGGAGCATATTGATTCTATCAAAATTTTTGACGAAACACCAGCCAGGCTTGTCGCCTGTCAGCCCAATTTCCTGCCAGCCAGACCAGGTAGCCCTGGCTTCCTGACTGCCCCACCCCCAACCTGGCAGCTGCCTTTTGGCACTGCCCAACCATCCAGACAGCTGCCTGCGTGTGGAATCAGGTAGCCGCAAGAGTCAGCTGCCCAGAGAGTTGAGCAACTTGGTGCAAGCCAGTTCTCGGGAAACAGAATTTTTCATTCTTTGAAAAACTTCAATTTATTTTACTTTTCATACTGATTCAGGGCAATTCACCTCTCGTTTCCCCCCCCAATGCCAAAACCAGAACTTTCTTTGGGAGGGAAATTCCATTTCCCAGCCAGCCTTTCTCTTTTCCTCTGTCCTAGAATGGAAAGAGCCTCCTTTTAGCAAAGCCCTAATAATAACTTTCACATTTACATACATGGACAGGGTGCGTTGTGATTTCATTCACTGCTAAGCTTCACTGATACTGATCATTCTGCCACTGCTAAACAAAGCTGACTTAGGGCCTGATCCAAAGTCTTTGAAGTCAAATCAAGTATTTCCACCTGCTCCAATTGATGCTGGATCTGGCCCTGGATCTGGCCTAACCTTGTCTACTGTGATATCTACTTCCAAACTGATGATAGAAAGTTGCATATAAGGGGTAGAAGATAGAATCTGACAGGCAAGAAGGCTGTAGTCATAGAATGTATCTCTTTGCCGTTGTACCCATAAAGGATAGTATAATTTTTTGTTTCTTGTTTAGTTACAAAACTGCATTTGCATTATGAAACCTGAAGGTTTCTAACAACAATGGGTTAGAATTTTCCGGAAAATTTCATCCCTTGTATGTTGAAATGTTGATGGAAAAGTTGAATCAAAATTTGTAATTTTGACTCTTTTTGCTGTATTTGGCTTTTATTTTTCTGTTAGCCTGCAGTGCAAATTGGAAACAAATTTTTGTGTAAAAATGTATACATCTTTTCTTTTAGCACAGTGTATTTTTTTCAGTTTCTCTTGAGAGCATACTCTTATATTTTGAACCTATCTTTTTTTCTTTCTCTTTTTTAGGTAGTTTTCAGAGTGTGCTCACTAAGTAAGCCAGTTAAAAAATTTTATTAATTAAGATTCAAATGAAATACTGTTTACTTAATTTCCTTTGACATATATATCTAAATGCATTCTGGAAATGATTATTAATAATAAATACATAATACCTAGCTCATATGTAGCATTTTTCATCAGTAGATCTTGAAGTTGAAATACAGGGCCACATTCTGAGCTTTGTAATACTGGTGTCAACACCCGCTCAAGTTAATGCAGTTACCCTGGTATAACAGCCAGAATCTGGCCCAAGTATGTTATTCTGTAGTATTTGTATGCACACTTTGAAATACTTGTAACTTCTCACTCTGTGAAACCATCAGTAGTTACTCTGTTGGAAATATGAATGAACAGGATGAATTTGACCTATTATCTTTATAATTCACTGCTTATTGTGTGTTACACAATTCCCTCTGGTCCCATTCCACAGAGCGTGTGAGTCTGTTGCAGCCCATAGATGCAGAGCCTGGCTCTTTAACTCAAGCTGTAGAAACTCCTGCTATTAGCTCTGGAAGATTCTTGGTTCAGTCTTAGGTTTTGGCCGAAATTGGAAACTGGCATGTCTTTATTTATAAAACCTGTCAAACATAAAATATGCAATGCTGATATAATATCCATCACTACCCATCTCTTTTGTATTTTATCAGTATATGTAGAATTTGTTAGCTAATGTAAATATATTTGGATCACACACCGAGATCTTTTGTGAGCGACCTGTTCCAGAAGCTATTGCAAGCTAGAACCAGTTATAAAAGCTACAAAAGGTGCACATTCAAACTAGAATACAGCTGTTTTTTGTTTTTTTTTTTAAAAAGGTACATTGCAAACAAGATGAGATGTGCTTCTGGATTTATAATGGAAACCATATTTTTGCAAATATAGTCATTAATTTTAGCTACATATTCTTACTAGCTCCCAGCACCAGCAAGTACATTTGAAATTCATATTGCTTGCTATTGGGCCTGGTATACAAGAGACAGAATTTGGATGACAATGTTGTTGTTTATTATTTGTATCGTGGCAGCACCTAGAAGCCCTAATCATGGACCCCCATTGTCCTAGGCACTACATAAACCCAGAACAAAAAGATGGCCCTTGCCCCAGAGAGCTCGCAGTGGTGGGCAACCTGCGGCCCATCAGGGTAATCCGCTGGTGCACCGTGAGAGAGTTTGTTTACATTGGCATGGCCGCCCGCAGCTCCCACTGGCTGCGGTTCACCATTCCCAGCCAATGGAAGCGGCGGCCAGCACGTCCCTGCAGCCCGCGCCGCTTCCCACAGCTCCCATTGGCTAGAAATGATGGTGAGTAATCACTTTGAAGAAAGATTTTTGTTAACCATACCATGCATTTCAGCTTTTAAGACCATGTGCCACTTTAACAGTTGTGGATCTTAAATGAATTAGAGTGAATATTGACTATTAATTTAAGGAGCTCTCCTACTATATTTATTTTTTTAAAACTCAAATGGACATGTGGAGGATTTTGAGGAAACCAGCTTTTTCCCACTGTCTGTGCAAACTCGTCATACGCATAACTATAATGAACAAAAGTTAATC
This sequence comes from Chelonia mydas, assembly GCF_015237465.2. NCBI lineage: Eukaryota > Metazoa > Chordata > Testudines > Cheloniidae > Chelonia > Chelonia mydas. Next base: position 197,778,657 of record NC_057851.1, read on the forward strand.
TTTCGACAGTTGGGCTCACAGCATAAACAATATAAATAAATAAAATCAAATGACTAACTGTAATAATTTCTCTAAGTAGGGAGTTTGGACAGAGGAGATAGCAGCTTCTTAATTAACAGTGGCCCACAAGAGGCCAGAGGACTGGGAGGCTAGAACTAGGCAGGGATTTTATACTCCAGAATAATGAATAGTTTTAAAGCATCTTCTCAAGCATGTAAGTAAAAGAGCCTGATAATGTGTACTTCAAACAATTCAGTGCCGCCTAAGATCTTCATTTTTCAGAAGGTCTTTAAAAATTACTGCTATCAAAGGATGCAGCCAGGCTGACTGCTAAATAGCACCGAGGCTCTGTCATGGGTGCCCTGGGCACACTGGGGAGAAATTTTCACGGAAATAACCATGTAGCTGCCACTTGTGTTAAGGGGAATCATTATATTCTCCTGTATCCCACTGGAAATTTACTCTGAGTGCTGTAGAGAAGTGGGCACCCTTTAAAAAGAAAAATGAGCATGACTGAAGTCCAGCATGATGCATGGTCACCATATGCATTATGCCCCTCTGCAGTCCACACATGCTGTGACCCTTTTGCTGATTGCAGGATCCAGGGCCTTAGTCTAGGGGACAGAGGGTTCAGTGTACAGAGTATATAATTAAGGGGACAGAATGAGCCACCTTCACATGTATACCAATGTCACAGTTTGATTTTTAACTGTGGCCTGCTGTTACATCAGCCGATTGGACTTCTTTTGAAAGAGACTCCCTTCCAGTAGTTTCTGAGGAGAATGCTGGATGTGAATACCTCAGAAATTATTGAATCTATTCATTTTCTGAAATGAGCATCGCAAAATATTAAAGCCATAATATTAAATTCCAGTTTAGCTTTTGTTTTAAACACCCTCTTCCTTATTTAGCAACACACTGCATTTGCTGCACATCCAAGTACCTATCAAACCCCAGCAATGATAATCCTGCCTGAGACCTAAACAGCTCAAAAGCCTTCAGCACAGCCTGGCTGAGCATCCAGGCTAGAAATATGGGATACTAAAGTGGAATGGGCTGTCAGGTACAAGTAGTGTTGTGGGTTCATTTTGCCAGCTGCGCAGAAGGTTATACTGTAGCTCCCCTCCGTGCCTTCGAGCAAGCAAGAGTGCTATCAGTCGGCATTTCTAAGTGCTGAATCAAAGAGGCAAAAAGTGGCTACAGAAGGAAGCTGGGTGTCTGCATTTCTGCTGTGCTGTTGGTAGTGTAGAGGGGAGACAGAAGAATGGTTTTTCCATCCCGACTTCCTTTTCCAGGATCTCCTGGCTGTTTGCAGAGGTTCATGGTGGCCTCCGCTAATCTACTCCTCTCCCATTATCCTCTTTTGTTTTGTGTTCTTCTTCCCTGGGCCAGTAGCACCAGCAACCTGGAGTTGACCAGGTTCTTGTCTCAAAGGGATCTGATCAACTTGGACTCTTAATCAGGGTGGAGGTCTTGGGCCTAGACGGTTAAGGAGATCCTGAATTCTTGGCACAACCTAGAACACTGAATTGTGGGATGGGGAATTACCTGCACAGAGAACAGAGTTTTGCTCAGTTACTGTGACAGCTGCCATGAAATACATTTTATCCTTTTTATTAAGCACATTTAAGACGAAGAAAGAACCAATACAGAAGCTTAAAATGAAGAAAAACGTTCATGTTCGCAGTTTTCCCTATTCTCTTTCCCAGCCGTCAAAGGAAATCTCCTTTAATTTACTGTCATTTGTACTCTGTCTTAAAGATGGTGACACATGAACATGATCGGGGGGAAGAGAGCATCAATTTTAGGTGGTACCTTTTGGGTTGCTGTCATTGGAAGTCTGAGCCTGATTTGCCTTAAACGAACACACACACAGGTTTAGCTGCTTGAAAAATCGCAGCCACTGCATATGGTCTCATAGACTTCAAGGTCGGAAGGGACCATCATGATCATCTAGATCATTGTCTCATTAGCCAAACTTTGAGCAGAGTCAGGCTCAAACATAGCTCATAACCTGTCTGGTCACAGCAGTGTTGCAAAAGCTGGATTTGTCCTGGCTGGGTAAGCAGTCTCTAATTAGACAGAAGGCATAATGAGAAAAGTAAGAAGGGCGGTAGAAATAAGAGGGAGGGATAGAACACTGACACAAATGAAGGGTTAATCGTAGGAACCTCAAGTTCTTTTTATTTGCCTTCTTATTTTGAGCGTTTAGGGTGCACCGGGGTCACATTTTGAAGCTTTCTATGCAGCCACGAGGGCTAGAAACTTACATTTTCCTTTAAGAATGAAGGCTGAAATCATCACATATCCACTTGACTCCAGGAGGTGGGGCTTTAAGGAAAACAATAATCATCATGAGACTTATGACAAATTCATAGATTCATAGATATTTAGGTCAGAAGGGACCATTATGATCATCTAGTCTGACCTCCTGCACAACGCAGGCCATAGAATTTCACCCACCACTCCTGCGAAAAACCTCTCACCAAATTCTTGAGAGTTGGCAACACTGGCTATGTATAATAGTCCCACATGCTGAGTTTCAAACAGGACTGGCAATAGGATAGGAGATAGAGGAGGGTGTTTGGTTTTGATCACAAATGTTACTATTTACCAACTTCTGTTGGTGAGAGAGACAAGCTTTCAAGCTACACAGAGCTCTTCTTCAGGGCTGGGAAAGGAATGAGGAAGTTTCTGTGTTGCTCAAAAGCTGTTTTCTCTCACCAACAGAAGTTGGTCCAGTAAAAGATGTTACGTCACCCACCTTGTCTCTCTAATATCCTAGGACCAGCATGGCTACAACAACACTACATACTGTAATTTAGCAACCTCAGAGAAGTTGGCCTGTTAATGTAAAGGTATAAAAAGCTGTTGAGATACTTTAGAGATCATTTCCTCTTGATTAATTATGTTTCACTTTTTTTTTTTTTTTTGGTTATTCATGCGGCTCTTGTTTTGGAAATCTGTTTTTGAAGGGTATTTTCCCTCCATCTGGTCCTTGGTATGGAAATATGGCTGCTTGGACTTCTGATATTGCAGCTTTCCTGCCTAAATTCTAGCTCTCTGCATTCAGTGCAATTGGATTGTTTTTCAGTGTGAACTGGAATTGGGATTATTTTTTCTTCTGCAGGGAAACATTTTTTCTGAGGGTAGTTCAAAAACAAACTCGTCAGCACGTTTGGGGGTGTGTGCTCAGCACAAGTTGGTGTGGGTCAAGGAAGGGGGACAGTCATCAATTATGCCCCCACATCCCTGCAAAAATGTGCTGTGAACAACACTCAGCAAATATAAAGTCTTGTTAGTGAGCTTTGCTGGTCTTGATTCATTTTGTTATCTGGAACTGACAAAAAATAAAGACCTGGAGAGATGAAAATGACAAGGCGTAGAGGAGCTTATTTAGAGGGGAAATAGTGCATTTTCCTTAAAGGTAAAGTAACTTCCGTTTACCATTTGGCTGGAAAAAAAATAGCAAAGATGGTCAGTGATATAGCTGTTGCCAGAGTATGTAAAACTGAGCGGCTAAGCATATATTTCACTGTCATGAGAGCACTTGTAAAAAGAACTAGGGGTCAGTTGTCAGTGGGAAAAGACTCCACGTCTGGCTTCACTTAATACTCCAAGTGGGGAAACAATGCTTTGCTCTTTCGGATAAGTGCTTGGAAAGGGGAGGGCTGGGGGGACGAAATTCTAGTGACACTCTTCATGGCACTGTAGCGGACAGTGTTGGGGTTTAGCTATGGAAATACTCAATGGGAATGACATGAATACTCTGACTGTCCTGTGACATGCATAGTCTGTGTGTGTCATCCATACGTGCATGTGGAGGAAGTGCTCTTTTAGTGCAATGTCATAAAAATGATCTTGCTGGAATTTGACCGTGTGCGAGTTTTAGCTCCAGAGTCACGCTGTGACTTTATTTTGATTCCTTGCAAGTATGTTTAGCCGTTCTCAAATTAGAGCAGTGCAAGCAGCATATTTGACCTGACTTTAGATATTGCTGTGTATTGCTCTTAGTAAATAGGTTTTGTTTTGTACGCTGTATTTTGCTGGCCTTTTGTCTATAGGGTCTGCTAGACCTGTTTGGCTGGGTTTGGTTTTTTAATTGGAGATAGTCGGGTACTTATGCTGGGACTTACAAAGTAACCGAAAGGATGGCCAATTCACTTTGAATTTCAGTGGGATTTGTGTGTGTCATTTCTTCAGGGGACTTCGAAAATCTTAGCCCTGACTTGTAACGCAGCTGAAGTATAAAGTTCTGTGTAACAGTCATTTTCCTTAATTAATGTGCTAGTTGCTGCTTATAAAACATAATTTTAGGAACTAAAGGCTGAGCATTTTCACATTGTTAAAAAAATAGACTCTCCCAGCTAGAATAGTGCTAAAAGCATTAAGGTCATGTGCCAAATTGCTCTATGGCATTGAGGCTAGAATTTGACCCCTGGTATTTGAGTCATGAAGGAGGGAAATAATTTGCTTCTCTGCTATTTAGGAGAGCCTGCAGTTGGTTGCTCTTAAAGGGATCAATTTCAAAGGAACTGAAGCCGACCTCCTGTGTGTAGGACCTATTTGTGCCCACATTTTTTGTGCCCACATTTTTGTGCCCCCCACTCTAGGAGTTTGAAACTCAAGTCCTCGGTTTTGCAGTTACAATTCCTTTGCAAATAGAAAAGGCAGGTGCAAGTTGCCCATAAACAGGGAGGCAGACAAAAACTGCGTAGGAATGCAGCGCAGTCAAGATGAGCAAGGTGCTTGAACTCTGCATGAAGAGTTAATTCCAACCCAGATGCAAAAGAGATTAGAGTATCTTTCTGGACTAAAGGAGCTAGAGTCTGGGACAAAGAGGTTCTGCAAAAAAAACCTCAAGGAGTAGCCACATTTAGGGAGAAATATTTAGGCTTCAGTTTCTCTTTGGTGGGGGTTGTCTGAATTATCAGCAAAGACCAGTCCCACCAAGGGAGTAAATTAGATTATATAGAGCGTGTATATTCTGTTCCAAGCAAGATGGGAACTGCTACATGGTTACACCACCCTTCTGATAACTGAGCACTTGTATGTGCCATAGACGGCTGTTTTGGTTTTCTCAGTATTGCCAACTCCAAGCTTTCAAAAATCATCTGTTGCCCCCCCCCAATCATGTGATGGCTTGAAAATCATGAGATTTTACAAAATAATACATTTGGGGTTCTTTTTGTTTGCCTTTGGGTTTTTGAGTCTCCTGAGTCCCCTCTGCTTGTATGTCCTCTGCAACGAGGAGGGCAAGAAACTTTGAATTTGCTAGGAAAGCTGAGCTTCTTGCGTAATCACCTGACTCCAGGAGCTCGGGCTTTAGGGAAAACACAGATAACACAAGGTTTGTGGTAGAATCACAAGTATTGGCAATCCTATATCCCCATTTGTCATTGATACACTGTCTTGCATTTGGTGACATTAAAGTAGATGTAACAAAATGTAAAAAAATGTCCCCACACAGTCCCTCTCCTTTTCTAACTATTTTTCTACATAAGGGGGAAGTTTCTTAATGCCTCATCCCCTGGGGACTAGAAAGGGCCACAATACTTTGTCACAAAGTTATTGGTTTGTAGAATAAGTTATTGTAAATGACAATACATATTTTAAAATACTTATTGTGTTACACTATTGCTTATGAGCCACAGTGGTGGAGTAGGACCTCCTTGTGGTAGGTGCTATACAAACACAGCATAAAAAGTTGGTCCCAGCCCCAAAGGGTGTACAATCTCTAATATGAACAAACCCCATTAGACTACTTGGCTTTTGGCTCATCCATCATTCAGCCTCCAACTTTGTGCTTCTCAACACGCCCAAGGTTTGCTCCCGTAATCTACTAATGAAACCTTGTTGTGACTTGCTGCTTAATTGATGACACTAGTTATTAGCAAGTTTCCCCCACAGTAATTATTTTTAGTGGAAGTTACCACATTGTTACACCCTAGCTATGCAGTAAAAGACATATAGAGTATTTATGATTTTTTAGCATGCATTGGAGGCCAAAGAATGAATGACCTTAGCCAACCAAGAAATTCAATAATTGTCCTGAGAAATAATGCCTACAAAAAAAAAGGAACATACGTACATAAAATAAGGGAAAAGTCTTGTGCTCTTTGTGATAGACATTGGTAGGACATCACTGAGAACCAATTAGAAAGATCCATTGTCTTCCGAAATTGACTTGGTACCTCATACAGCCATAGAGTTTAAGGTCAGAAAGGACCAGCTGATCATCTAGGCTGACATCCTGTGGATCACAGCCCAGCAGAGAACTGGCGGGACCGAGGTGCACCAATGCTCAAGGCCCCCACCGTGGTAGGGAACTGATGAGGTGAGACCTACCCAGATGATCCTGACAAACGACCCATGCTCCATGCTGTAGAGGAAAGTGAAAATCCCCCCAGGTCGCTGCCAGTCTGATCTGGGGGAAACTTCCTTCCCAACCCTGTATCTGGCAATCAGTTAGATTCTGAGCACATGAGCAAGACACGCAAGCCGGGCATCTGAGAGAGAGAGAATTCTCAGTACCACCTTAGAGCACCGACCTACCCTGTCCGATGTCCCATCTCCAGCAACTCTTAATACTCTGACACTGATACGAGTGCCTTTCAGACTGAAGTGCCCAAAGAGTTTTGCAAATATAATAGACTGAAACAGGACCTCCTGCGTACAGGGGCAGCTGCATCCACCACCAGCGTGTGGGGTGGATCACAGCAATAGCATGTACAGAGCTTCGAAGTTAGGGGGAATTTAGGCCTGACTCACTGGTGCTGATGGGAGTTGTTGAATGGGCGTTAGATTGGGCCCTTTTGTAGGTGATATATAATTACCTGATTTGGAATTTCACCACAGGATTATAACCTCTGCTTGTCTCAAAAAAATTGGTGACACTTGATCATGGTCACAGCGCTGTACTTCATCTGAAAGACAGCGTCTCCAGCTCAACCTAGATAATCCTCCAAGGGCCTTACCTTACTTAGCTCTCCTGAGCTCAGCACCTGCAATTCTGAGCAGCCTTTACGCAATCCACGCAAGTGCCGGAGAGGGCTCAGGGAGTCCTTATTTTGAACATGCACACTCACTCTCTCTCTCTCTGTCTTTTGCATTTAATACTGCTGGGCTAGCACTAGGCTGCACGAATGAATCAGTCTTTGAAATAATAAGACGGGGACTTTGTGTATAGTCAGCAGAAAGTCATGAACCCTTTAAATTAGGCGTAGGTTGGGCGTGACAACTTCTCCCTTTTGTCTTTTTCAGAACTATGCTAAATACAAATCCCGCAGCCTCCTCCCACCCTCACTATTTAATAAACCCTGTTCTCTAGGGACTGTTAATCCAGCATCTTTTGCAGGCACTAAACATTCTCTGACTTTGACACCTGCCAATTATGGCAAGAAGGTTTCTTCTCACAGTGGCTTTTATTAGAACTCCTTTCAGTCAGGATGCTGGCAGCAACTGGAGGATGGCTCGGTATGTGCTTGAAGATGTCCTATTTCCACTGAGAGGGAGGGATGTGCAGTCACAGAAAAAGGAATTGGGCCTTCAATACACCCACCGACACCGGGGGCAGCTGAGGGAGAGACCTTTTGGTTCACTGATGCTTTGCTGAGTGCATTTGGAGCCTGGTGTGTGGGAGGACAACAGTGTAAGGTGTCATGCTTGCAAATTGATTTCTCTATTAAACTGGGGCTCAGAAAGACATAGAGACTATATTGGTCTGAACCTAGGGGGATGAACTTCTTTAATTTCTTCCACTAACAGAGCGAGCCATTGCAAGCTTCCCTGGATGCAAGCCTCTAGCTCCTGAGAATGCATGGCCTGCCAAAACATGCGATGAACTACACTGTGTGTTTGTGTCTTGGTTGCTGTCAGCTCTGGAATGGGCTGAAAACCTGAAACTCATTTTGCTTTGGACCTCAGCTTGGCTGGCTGCCAAAAGATGAAAACCAAACATGACAGGGCTGCACTGTACATCTCAACCCAGCAGAGCACTTATCCCATATCACGTGCACTGCTCGCTTCGGAGCCCACTGCTAGTTTTGTTCCTTTCTTCCCAGCGTAACCCTTTGTTTTCCCTTTTGAAGCCATGGCAAAATGCAGGCTCACAGAGAATGAGCGGTGGCCCACCAGGGATCAAAGAATCATAGAATATCAGGGATGGAAGGGACCTTAGGAGGTCATCTAGTCCAACCCCCTGCTCAAAGCAGGATCAATCCCCAATTTTTGCCCAGGATCCCTGAATGGCCCCTTCAAGGATTGAACTCATAACCCTGGATTTAGCAGGCCAATGCTCGAACCACTGAGCTGTCCCTCCCCCTGATCCAGAGGGATCTGGAGCCCTATATGTTGGATTGAGGAGGGAAGAGACTCTGTGAAAATGGTCCCCAGTTTAAAAAAAAAAAAATAGAGGAGCACAGGGTGCAGTATTAGAAATCAAACTTCCTAAGCAGAGTTGAATGATCACATTTGCAAAGGTAACTGCAGTTGGATAAACAAATCTCTGTTACTTTTTGTCTAAATGCAGGAAGCAAATACCAGCATTCTTAAGTACAAAGAAGGGGGAAAATACTTTCCTAGGTACATCGCCTACAAATTCTGACACATGAATCAAGAACGCATACTGAAAGGAGATCAGCAATGGAGGAAAAACTGGGCTCCTATGTCACCCACAGAATCTTCCAGGGTAGCCAGACCTGAATTGATAATGTTATAAAAACAACCAAATATAAAAACCCCAATGCATTTTTCTTGGAGGGGGGGGAACCTTTTTTTTTTTTTTTGGTATACATTCTAGAGAAGCCAAACATGACTCCAAGCCAATTTGTATATAGTGGGTGTATGTATTACTCTGTAGATTGATAGATTACAAGGCCAGAAGGGACCATGATGGTCATTTAGCCTGATCTCCTGCAGAACACAGATCCTATAACCTTACCCAGTAATTTTGGCATCAAGTCCACAACTTCTGTTTGAACTAGGCTCCTTTTGAGACTTTTTCTTGTTAAATTCTAATACTTTGCATCACCAACATAGAGAGCCCAGTTCTGCCTTCTGATATATCCTGTCAACTGCTATTGAAAACAGTGGGAATTATGTATATCTAAGCAAAGGGGTGGGCCCATAGAAACCAGCCCACAGAGCGTATAACTGTCCGGGGGAATGCGCACAGCTACCTTTTATTCGAGATCGTGCCTTCTTATGGCTCTCCTTTGAAACCAGTGCAGTCAGCAAACTGCTGCCTGCCATGCTAGCCAAAGCTCTAGAGTGAGCCGCGTCTCTGAAATCGGACGCTTGATAGATGACCTTTGGTGAGTGGAGTCCTTTTGGAAGAGGGTTCTTCATTCCTCTCTTATGGACAGTCTGAAGTCAGCACTGGCATATCCTGTCAGCATGGGTTAAAGCTCCACTTCAAGTTTTGCAAATACAATGGCAGAGCTTGATTAGGATAAAGGAATAAGTGTTTTCGAGCTGCACCATTGTTGTTGTAAGGCGCTCCTCTGTGTGTTGGAATTGAGAGTCAGTTTTGCAACACACAATCACATTCCATGCGCAGGGGATAACTTCTGTACCTTTCCCTTTGAGTTTCTAGAGTGCCCATCACTGTAGTATCTACGGCCCAGATTTGTAAAGGTATTTAGACATTGCTCCACTCAGCGATCCAAGGGCTAGGTGAGATGGCTAAGACCCATTTTCAGAAGTGTCTTAGGCACTTAGACTAGGTCCCATTGACTTTCATTGAGACTTAGGTTTCTAGGAGCCTGTCACTTCTCAAAATGGGACTTCGCTATCTCAGTTGCATAGGTCTTACAACACTGAGTGGAGCAACCCTAAATACCTTTAAAAATCTGAGCATCAGCACTTCCCAGGTACATTAGATCACTATGGTAAGTTCCTTAGCGATCTCCATGGGTCCCTTGTTCTTTTCCCTTCCCTGGTTAAGTGGGCTTTGTTTGAGTTATACATCTTCTGCATCTCTCCTGTCACTCTAATTTTGGTGTCGAAGCTTTCTCAAAGAGTAGGGACTGGCAGAGAATCCTGGAGTGTAGTCAGGCTCTGAATTAGCCTGATCCCCTCAATTAAGGATACTTTATCTCCAGTTCTCCAATGCTTTAATGGGCTTTTTGAGTTGTGTTACCCCAAGAGGACCCAACTGTCTGGGTGGGTTGTGGATAGAATTGCTGATGTAGCTGGGTCCTAACACTTTGGAGTCTTTTAGGCTCAGGTTCAGTGCCTTAAACTGGCAGTGGAAGTGGACTGGGAGCCAGCAGATGGATCAGAACACAGGAAATGATGTATTTCTTAGGGAGGAAGGCAGGTTTGCCTCTCTGGTGATTTCTGTTACCAGTGGCTGTAGTTGTTGTTTATTGGCTGTAGCTAGCATGGATCTGTTTTGCCGGTGGTGTCTCGAATGTCGCTACGGAATTCTTGAGTTGTATTGTGTACGGTTGAGCCAAGCTCCGTCAGGGTGATGGGGCAGGTAATGCCATCTGGGCCAAAATCTACTTTTCTGCTCACTGGGTTCCTCTCACATTTGGTTGACCTTGTCCGAGAGGCAAGAGTAGAACTCTCTGCAGCTGTCAGTGCTTGGGTCTCATTAGAGGAAAGGCAGTTGCTGTGCTTAGGGTAAACTTGCTGAATAGTGGAACAGCATTCTTGGAAACTGAGCTTGTAACAAACTGGATTCTGTTTCCAATTAATTTGAATCTTTTCAGAGTCTGAGATTATGCCCTCCCCACCGTGTCCTGTTGGGAGTTCATTGGGCAATAGTTAAAGTCCTGATAATCAGTTTATATTCCCTACTGTATGATTTTAGGATTTCATATTTTGATTTGTATGTTTTAGGTGTAGAAAAAATATTAACTTAATTTCTCTTGGGAATCTGCTTTCTTAGAGAGGGGTGTGTGTGTGTGTGTGTGTGTGTATTGTGTGGTAATCTGCTATAAATGAAGTGTATCTGTAACGAGCCAACTTTAACGTTAAGAAATCATTCTGAAGCCAGAAGATCTCAGAAGTTCAGCTTAATTTATCCATAACTTGTCCCCCTTGTGCAACTTTCTTAAAATATAGTCTGTGTTCATTTAAAGGTGACCTACAAAGGAAAAAAGGGAGGAGAAAGCCCACATTTCTCTACCCCACAAGAATTCCTGCTACAGAAACAGAGAAGAAAAGACCTGACGTTCCTGAGAATTCAAAGTGGAAAAAGAATGAACAAGCAAACCCCAAATCCTTCAGGCCTTTGTTAGGCACATCATAATGAAGGCTGGGAAAGGGCACAAAGCTCCCCTCCCCATTCCCCTTCTTTTCAAGCCATCTTTAACTAATACAAATGGAATATAAAAATGGAATTCCATGTGCCACTTTACATACCATCATCAGAATGTGCATTGCATGGTTGGTTATAAGGATGTTACATCTTAGTAAATGGTTGCTTAGCGGCAAGGACCTGATCCTGCAAAGTGCCAGATGCCTATAACAGGGTTCAAAGAAAGAACTAGATAAATTCATGGAGGATAGATCCATCAATGGCTATTAGCCAGGATGGGCAGCGATGCTGTCCCTCGCCTCTGTTTGCCAGAAGCTGGGAATGGGCAACAGGGGATGGATCACTTGATGATTACCTGTTCTGTTCACTCCCTCTGAAGCATCTGGCACTGACCACTGTCAGAAGACAGGATACTGGGCTAGATGGACCTTTGGTCTGACCCAGTATGGCCATTCTTATGTTCTTATGCCTCCTTTCAGATGCTGAGCAGTGCCTTTTGGGAAGTTTTGGCCAAAATGAGTTGCTGAGGGGTGACTGGGAGCATGGAGTCAGTTGCACACTGGAAGTTGACTCCATTGCATAATGGCAGTCATATCCCATAATTTTTGCACCTTTTTTCAAATCCCACAAACCTGCATGACCCTCCTCACTGTCCGTCGTCTCCGACAGAAGCACAGAGCCTGCACAGCTCTATATTCTTGTCACGAGCTTTGCAAGTACAGGGAGCATGATCCTGCAGTATTTGCAGAGCGACAAGACATACCGAATCACTGGGGATCATTATGATTCCTGGGAGGACAGATTGCTGTGGGACCTAGCGAGAACCAATTCAAGTGCTTGGTGGTGTTCATGGAGCAGCTGCAGATGGCGAAGCATCGCTTCTGGGCCCGAGAAACAAGCACCGACTGGGGGGGATCGCATCGAAATCCAGGCGAATGACGAACAGCGGCTGCAGAACTTTCGGATGTGCTAGGCAACATTCCTGGATCTGTGGGCCGAGCTCGGCACAGTCCTCCAGTGCAGTGACACCAAAATGAGCTGCACTGACCATGGAGAAAGAAGTGGTGATCGCACTATGGAAACTTGCAATGCCAGATTGCTTCCAGTCAGTCTGAAATCAATTTGGAGGCAGGAAATCCACCTCAGGGGCCGTTGTCATGCAAACGTGCAGGGCCATTAATCTCCTCCTGCTATGCATGTCTGTGACTCTTGGCAATGTGCAGGATATAGTGGATGGATTTGCAGCAATGGGTTTCATGAACTGCGGTGGGGCTATAGATGGCATGCATATCCCTATTTTGGCACCAGACCACCTTGCTACAGAGTACATTGAGAGAAAGGGCTACTTTTCTTTGGCAGTGCAATCATTGGTGGATTGTCAGAGCTGCTTCACTGACCTCAGTGCGGGCTGATCAGAGAAGGTGCATGACGCACACATTTTTAAGAACACAGGGCTATTCAGAAAGCTGTAAACAGGGACTTTCTTTCCTGACTGGCGGATTACCACTGGCAATGTTGAAATGCCAGTAGTGATCCTGGGCAACCCAGCCTACCTGTTGCTCCCTTGGCTTGCGAAGCCATATACAGCCATTTTGACAGCACCAAGGAACGATTCAAATAATTCAGCGACTGACTCAACAGGTGCAGAATGATAGTTGAATATGTTTTTGGTTAATTGAAGGAACACTGGTGATTTTTACTCTCAAGCTTAGACCTCGGTGAGAAAAATATCCCAATAGTTATAGCTGCCAGCTGCATCCTGCATAATATGAGTGAAGCAAAGGGGGAAACATTTTCGACGAGGTGAAGGGTGCTGAGTTTGAACAGCCAGACGCAAGGGCTGTTAGAAGAGCTTAACGTGGAACTAAACAGCTCAGAGAGGCTTTGAAAGACCATTTTAACAGTGAGCCACAGTAATACTTTGTTGCACTGTGCACTACCTGGCCCTGCTCTTTTGTGGCCTGTTAGGAATTGTGTGGTGATTGCTGTGCATGTAGGAATATAATATTGTCAGTACATCTATTAATTTTGTTTGTGGCTTATCCTAGGAGTTTCGTCACACTGTCAGTAACCAGTAATTGGTTGCTTTCAGACCTGCTAAGCACTCAGTAGCAGATGTTTCAAACGAATAAAGATGAGTTATGTTTTAAAAAATAGACATTTATTTTGTAACAGAGTTCAGTGCAAAAAAGGTGAAAATTTAAAACAAGTATATTTAAAACTTACTAAAACGTAATACTCTAAGAGAACAAACTTATGAAGGAGAAAGAACACTCATGTCCATTTCAGCTACACCGACACCAGCCATGGCTTTCACAGATCAGTGTGTGTGAACCTGTGATTGTCTTTTAATGTCCACCAGGGTGGAGTGGTAGGGGTAGTGCAGTGGCCCCTGATTCTACCTAGAATGTTGAGGAGGATCACAGGGAAGTCCCAATATTGAGTTCTCATTGGGCTGCAGAGGGAGGTGAGCCTGGGATTGTTGAACCTGCAGGTCCACCAGAGTCTGCAGCATCTGTGCGGGCTGCATGAGAAGCCCCATTATGTCTTGGTGTATCTCCGTCTCCTTTTCCTGTGCCATTTTGCTCTCCATTCTTTCCTTCTCCGGGCTGTCCTCAGTGTTCCTCCTCCCTGCCTGTGCTCATGGTCCAGTGCAGCACTGGCTTGTAGGATCTCACTGAACGTGTCATCCTGAGTCCTCTTCTTTCTCCTTATCTGAGTCAGGCATTCTGCGGACGTGGAGTGGGAGACCCTCAAGGCTGCAATGGCAGCAGCTTCAGATAAAACACACAGAGGTACCATAGTCAGATCCACTCCGGAAAGTGAAATTTAAGATGCAGAACTCCCTCCCCTTGCCCCCCTAAAGTTTGGGCTTGCTTGTGCATGGTGCCAGTCACAGCAGCAGCCATGGTGAATATGGCCCACGGTGGGGTCAGGGAAATGAGGAGTGAATTGCTCGGTAGCATAGGGCCTTGGCACTGAATCCTGGCACCACTTTCCACAAGCAGTGGTGATTTCATCTGATCTCACTCCTGAGGGTAAAAAAGGCAGAGAGAGCACAGCTGCTGCTGGAGTCCCAAAGCCGCTCAGGCCCATATGCTGCTAGCCTGTGTACTGCAATGGGGCCTGCCAAAGTTATTGCTTACTGGTGTGGAAAAGGGTCTGAGCACCGAGGAAGAAATAAGGCAGCCCTCCCGGGAAGCCTTTGGCAGAGGATGCAGAGTACCTCCATGGAAACTCATCGAGATCTCTCAGGAGGATTCAAGGGACATCTCTGTGTATACAACCAAACTGCACCACATGCCTCCCTCGCCCCACATCTATCTCTAGAGGGGACTGAAAAGCAGATAGCAACTCTACCACTCTTAATGGTTCCGCTGCCTCTTCTATCACGAAGAAATTAATGAAAACTCGAAAGCTGTTACTTGCTATTGGGTGCGGGGGCGGGAACCCCTTAATGGAAAATGTATGTACACACTTTCCCAAGGTTCCTTCCCCTGCCTTGGGTTCGCCTGCGCTCAACTGGAGAGACTGGCTGGACTGCGGCGGAGTCAAAAACAGGCCCTGGCTCGCTGTGCAGCGGGAACCCCCGGTTGCCTGTTCCCGGTACTCCTCCTCTTCTTCCTGGTCCTCCACTTCCTCCTCGCTGTTCATGGCAGACGTCTATGACCCAGGATCCTCACAGGTTTCAACAGTGTTGTGCAGGGTGGGGTGGGCTCTCTGCCGAATATGGCCTGCAGCTTGTAAAAGTGGCAGCTCTGCGGCTCAGCACCGGATTGGGATTGAATCATAGAATCATAGAATATCAGGGTTGGAAGGGACCTCAGGAGGTCATCTAGTCCAACCCCCTGCTCAAAACAGGACCGATCCCCAGTTAAATCATCCCAGCCAGGGCTTTGTCAAGCCTGACCTTAAAAACTTCTAAGGAAGGAGATTCCACCACTTCCCTAGGTAACGCATTCCAGTGTTTCACCACCCTCCCAGTGAAAAAGTTTTTCCTAATATCCAACCTAAATCTCCCCCACTGCAACTTGAGACCATTACTCCTTGTCCTGTCATCTGCTACCACTGAGAATAGTCTAGATCCATCCTCTTTGGAACCACCTTTCAGGTAGTTAAAGCAGCTATCAAATCCCCCCTCATTCTTCTCTTCTGTAGACTAAACAATCCCAGTTCCCTCAGCCTCTCCTCATAAGTCATGTGCCCCAGCCCCCTAATCATTTTTGTTGCCCTCCGCTGGCCACTTTCCAATTTTTCCACGTCCTTCTTGTAGTGTGGGGCCCAAAACTGGACACAGTACTCCAGATGAGGCCTCACCAATGTCGAATAGAGGGGAACGATCACGTCCCTCGATCTGCTGGCAGTGCCCCTACTTATACATCCCAAAATGCCATTGGCCTTCTTGGCAACAAGGGCACACTGTTGACTCATATCCAGCTTCTCGTCCACTGTAGCCCCTAGGTCCTTTTCTGCAGAACTGCTGCCGAGCCATTCGGTCCCTAGTCTGTAGCGGTGCATTGGATTCTTCCGTTCTAAGTGCAGGACTCTGCACTTGTCCTTGTTGAACCTCATCAGATTTCTTTTGGCCCAATCCTCCAATTTGTCTAGGTCCCTCTGTATCCTATCCCTACCCTCCAGCATATCTACCACTCCTCCCAGTTTAGTGTCGTCTGCAAACTTGCTGAGGGTGCAATCCACACCATCCTCCAGATCATTTATGAAGATATTGAACAAAACCGGCCCCAGGACCGACCCTTGGGGCACTCCGCTTGATACTGGCTGCCAACTAAACATGGAGCCATTGATCACTACTCGTTGAGCCCGACAATCTAGCCAACTTTCTACCCACCTTATAATGCATTCATCCAGCCCATACTTCTTTAACTTGCTGACAAGAATACTGTGGGAGACAGTGTCAAAAGCTTTGCTAAAGTCAAGGAACAACACATCCACTGTTTTCCTTTCATCAACAGAACTAGTTATCTCATCATAGAAGGCAATTAGATTAGTCAGGCATGACTTGCCCTTGGTGAATCCATGCTGACTGTTCCTGATCACTTTCCTCTCCTCTAAGTGCTTCAGGATTGATTCTTTGAGAACCGGCTCCAGGATTTTTCCAGGGACTGAGGTGAGGCTGACTGCCTTGTAGTTTCCCGGATCCTCCTCTTTCCCTTTTTTAAAGATGGGCTCTACATTAGCCTTTTTCCAGTCGTCCGGGACTTCCCCGGATCGCCATGAGTTTTCAAAGATAATGGACAATGGCTCCGCAGTCACATCCCCCAACTCTTTTAGCACTCTCGGATGCAACGCATCTGGCCCCATGGACTTGTGCACGTCCAGCTTTTCT
Source organism: Chelonia mydas (assembly GCF_015237465.2). Taxonomy (NCBI): domain Eukaryota; kingdom Metazoa; phylum Chordata; order Testudines; family Cheloniidae; genus Chelonia; species Chelonia mydas. The sequence goes on from NC_057851.1 coordinate 197,795,273, forward strand.
AAATAGTCCTGAACCTCTTCTTTCTCCACAGAGGGCTGGTCACCTCCTCCCCGTGCTGTGCTGCCCAGTGCAGTAGTCTGGGAGCTGACCTTTTTCGTGAAGACAGAGGCAAAAAAAGTATTGAGTACATTAGCTTTTTCCACATCCTCAGTCACTAGGTTGCCTCCCTCATTCAGTAAGGGGCCCACACTTTCCTTGACTTTCTTCTTGTTGCCAACATACCTGAAGAAACCCTTCTTGTTACTCTTAACGTCTCTTTCTAGCTGCAACTCCAGATGTGATTTGGCCTTCCTGATTTCACTCCTGCATGCCCAAGCAATATTTTTATACTCATCCCTGGTCATTTGTCCAATCTTCCACTTCTTGTAAGCTTCTTTTTTGTGTTTAAGATCAGCAAGGATTTCACTGTTAAGCCAAGCTTGTCGCCTGCCATATTTACTATTCTTTCTACACATCGGGATGGTTTGTCCCTGTAATCTCAATAAGGATTCTTTAAAATAAAGCCAGCTCTCCTGGACTCCTTTCCCCTCATGTTATTCTCCCAGGGGATCTTGCCCATCAGTTCTCTGAGGGAGTCAAAGTCTGCTTTTCTGAAGTCCAGGGTCCGTATTCTGCTGCTTTCCTTTCCTCCTTGTGTCAGGATCCTGAACTCGACCATCTCATGGTCACTGCCTCCCAGGTTCCCATCCACTTTTGCTTCCCCTACTAATTCTTCCTGGTTTGTGAGCAGCAGGTCAAGAAGAGCTCTGCCCCTAGTTGGTACCTCCAGCACTTGCACCAGGAAATTGTCCCCTACATTTTCCAAAAACTTCCTGGATTGTCTGTGCACTGCTGTAGTGCTCTCCCAGCAGATATCAGGGTGATTGAAGTCTCCCATGAGAACCAGGGCGTGCGATCTAGTAGCTTCTGCGAGTTGCCGGAAGAAAGCCTCGTCCACCTCATCCCCTTGGTCCGGTGGTCTATAGCAGACTCCCACCACGACATCATCCTTGCTTCCCTGGTCTCCTGGTATGCCTGCTGCAGCTCCTTGGCTTTCTTGTGGCACTGCTGCTGGTCCTCGCTGTACCCCTTTCTCTTGCATCCCCCAAGCAATCGGCTTGTAGATGTTCATATTCCCATGGCTGGTTCAAAGCTGTGCCTGCACAGCCTCTTCTCCCCACAGGCCCAGGAGATCCAATACCACCTGTCTACTCCAGGGCAGAGTGCGTGGCTGGCAGGATCAGCTGGGCAGCTGCACTCAACAAGGAGAGCTGCTAGGTATGCTCCGCAAGCCAGGCAATCAGGAGAAGGAATTTCAAAAATTCACAGCACTTTGAAGAGGAGCGGGGGCTTCTGGTCTACATGAATCCAGTCAGTGGAGTTCACAATGGTGGCCAGAGCGGTCATTGTTGGGCATTGTGGGACAGCTGCTGGAGGACTGCTAGGTTGGACATAGGTAATGCAGTGTGTACACACGTGCTGCATCGACCTCCATTTGACCTTGGCGAAATGCTTCTTGTGGAGGTAGGGTTACTATGTCAGCGTAATGAGCCACGTACATAGGTGGCAGACAAATTTTAAGTGTAGACACATGTATAACTGGGTCGACACAAGGCCGCTTACACTGACACAACTTTGCAGTGTAGACCAGGCCTTCGTCATCTGTTTTTAGGGCACTCCTCTTCAGCAACGCAATCTTCACACCAGAGCAATGTGGGTACTTCCCATGACCAACAGGCGGCAGATAGCTGATTTTTTGTTGAGAGTGTTTATTCTTACACACTGCTAGTCTAAATGGGCTGATGAGGAAAGACAATGCGACTGGAAGCTAGGATAGCCACAAGAGAGATGTTGGCAGTCCTTACAACCCTTGCTTTCCTTATGCAAATGAAGACTCTCTGAAAGCATGCGGGTAGAACCAGGATTATCAGCTAGGCTACAAAAGAAAGAAGGACTTGTAGTTAAAGCACTTGATTGGCGTTCAAGAGATGTGGTTCAGTTTCCAGCACTTGTACAGACTCCTTGGGAGATGTTCACTTACTCTCTAGGTGCCTTAGTTCGAAGGCAGTGTGGTTGAATGTATAGCACGCTGGCTTGGGGCACTAGAAACCTAAGTTTTATTCCTGATTCTACCCCAGGCCTGCTGGGTAAATCACATCCCCGTTCATTGCCTCAGTTTCCCCAGCTGTAAAATAGGGGAAATAATACTGACTCCTTTATAAAGTGCTTCTGAGATCTACTGCTGATAAGAATTAGGTATTAATATTATTTGTTCCCTGTCTGAAAAATGGGGATAATAATGTTAATCATACTTCCTTTGCCTGTCTTGTCTATAAAGATTTTAAGCTTTTGTGGGGCAGGGACTTTCTCTTATTATGTATATTTAAAATGTCCAGAATATTGCTCTCTGTAGGCCCTAATGAAATACAAAAAGCAAATCAAAGGAAATGTATACCAGATATAAATGTTCTAGCAAGGAAAATCTTGACATACCAAATTTAAGTGGGATTTATTTTCTACATCCAAATATTATTCTCAAGTTGCAATGGATGCAAACTACTGAGCTAAATATTTTTAAAATGTCCAAAAATATTGCTCAGTTTTCTAAAATGACATAATCCACAGCATCATCTTATTTCATACACCTGGTGTTTTGTAAACGTATTTCCTGTGGCATTGTATGACAGTGCTCGGAGAGGAGGACAGCTGGGTTTTTGAACTATTTTAGAGCTCTGAACAGATGTAAGTTCTCATAATGCTGCAAATGTCTGCAAGCCATCCCTGTTGTGTAGCACAAACATAGCGATTTGTGAGTGGGGGGGATTATGAATAATTGAAATTCTACATTTTCCATCTTCTAACTGACAATACAGTGATTATACTGACAACTTAGAGGCAGACTCTGCTGGCCAAATCCTCAGCTGGTGGAAATCAGAGGGGCTCTGTTGGACTCAGTGGAACTATTCTGATTTACACCAGGTGAGGATCTGGCCCTTGGTCACACAGTATTTAAAGCATAGTGTGACCAGTGGGACAAGTGCAGGTCCCTTGTGCAAAGCCTGGGAAAACAGGAGAATCTCTGTGGGTGTTCTGGGGTACATATCTTTTCCTCCATCTGTGTTTGCAGCCTCTGACACCAGATGATGCCTCTGTGTAGGGGGCTGGGGGGAGGAGTTTGAACAGTCGAAAAACAGTCAACTCTCTCTTGGACTGCCTCAGCCCGCATTCCACTCCAAAATGCTGAGCAGAGAGCCACTGCAGATCACTACTCTTTGGGTGTTAGAGAAGTTGGATCTTTGAGCAAGGTCTCTCCTTGGCCTGCTTCCTTGTGTGCCATACAATAGTTCAACCACTTTGCAATCCTTGTGAGCCCATTGATTAGGGAATGGGGAAGCATTTGCCCCAATATGTTTAGTGTTCAAGAATGCCACTCTGCATCATAATGTGTAGTCTATTGTTTGACAAGTAATATACAGTGATTTAAAGGAAGACCATATTTTATGCGCCAGGGGACAGAATTATGGTTGAGCTTTTCAGCCTTAGCCTTAGAAATTTCCTGAGTGCTGAATATATGATTTCAAAAACATAATATTTCATTTAAGACCAGTGCTGGTGTTTTGCATTAAATTACATTTTCATAGTTTGCACAAAGGAGGTGGTGGGGGAAGAAACAAATCCAAGCTATTCAGCTTCTGGATCTTGTATGTTCTTTGTACCAGAGCTATTAGTCTTATACAATTTGAATGTGAAGCTGTTTGACTTGATGCATCCTGAACCCAGTCACCTTAGCTGAGGCCTTCCAAAACTACCTATCCTTAACAGACTTATATGTTTTTCTCTCTAAAAATATTACACTCAGATAATTCAATTATCTTGAGTTATAGATGCCAAAATTAGCTTTTTTGTAGCTTATACTGAGCTAGAATAATTGTACTAGAAATTTCTAACTGAGAATGCTCATACATTTTCAAATTCTGGACCAATTAGCTTAAAATTTGGTTTGATAGTTAAATCTCAATGAGATCTACAAAAGAAGCTGAGTTTGAAGTTTCTAATTTTAGCTTTTTTTTTTTTTTAATCAGAGTAAAAGACTTCTGGTCAAAGCATATGGAAAAACAGTTTCTTTTCTAACTAAGCTAGTTTTGCTCAAACATTCAAAAGAAAAGAAGTCTCCTTCGAGTGGCGATTGAGACCAGTCATGGAAAATCTCAACCCCAAAGAATAGCTATAAGTAATTGAAAAGGGAGGTTAAGAACAGAAATAGGAATTCAGTCTTAACTATAGAAGACTCTACTAACTCCAGCCATTGGGGGGGGGGTTGCTTGTGTGTGCATGCATGAGTACTTTGCAGAAGATACTTGAATACTTAAAATTTAAAATCTGTAAAAAGACTTTCAATTATTATGCTCCAATAAATATCTGAGAGTTATGTTTTTTTATCAGAAGGGGCAATACATTTTCAGAAAACCAAATGCAAAGAAAGAAAGACAGTAGATACATAAGAATGGCCATATGGGGTTAGACCAGTGGTCCATCTAGCCCAGTATCTTGCCTTCCAGTGGGGATGCTTCAGAGAGAGTGAACAGAACAGGGCAATTGATCAAGTGATCCATCCCCTGTTGTCCAAGCCCAGCTTCTGGCAGTCAAAGGCTTAGGGACACCCAGAGCATGGGGTTGCATCCCTGACCATCTTGTCTAATGGCCATTGATGGACCTATTCTCCTTGAATATATGTGGCAGTGGGTCTCAAAGCCTGAATGAATAGGCTAGTATTCATTTTGTGCACAAAGGACCCAGAGCCTGATGGGCACTGAGGTAGAAATTGATGGGCATTCTTGGGTTTGATGGTACCATCTAAATGACATCCCTACACTACACGTTGGCCCCAGTTTGGTAAAGCATCATTATTCAGGAAAACACTCGGGCGTGTGCTTTACCTTAGGCTTCGTGTGTACATAGACGTGCACTGGTTTAACTAATTCAGTTTTTAAACCCATTGAGTTTAAACTGATATAATCCCCTGTGTGGATGCTCTTAAATCTCTTTTTAAATGGTTTAGCTTGATTTAGCTTAGCTGATTCTTCACCAATGTAATTTATAGCAACGAAGACATTTTAAAACCGATGTGTCTGCACATGGGGGGATTTGCACAAGTTTAACTAAATCAGTTTAACAGCTAGGACAAGATTGTGTGGAGACAAGGCCTAAGCACCGTCCTGAATAAGGAAGAACTAAAGCTATGCTTAAACACTGGCCTGACTCAGAACCTTTCAGATGACCCATATAAACATTACAGAGACAAGACCGGAAGAAGAACTCCGTGTAATCTTGAAAGTTCATCTCTCTCACCAACAGAAGTTGGTCCAATAAAAGTTATTACCTCACCCACCTTGTCTCTCGAATAGCCTGAGACCGGCAGGGCGACAACAACAATATGTGGAATCAATCGCATTAATGATTACAGGAAACGTGTGTCAGATGCATGCTGACCAATATCGTCTCATTGATTCCGTCTAATGGAGTCTCTCATCGATACCAGCATAGGGGGATTCAGCAAGCACTGTAGATGAACATATCTGTGAGGTCAGACTGAAGCGAGAACAGTAAACGTGGTTACATATGGGACGGACAAGATTGTCCATATCCATTGCAGGCTGTTGTATCCTTGCTTCGTGCTGTTCATGCTTTTCACATAAGGTGTTAATGCACCTTCCTTCCGAGTGATTAACGGTGACGAGTCACATCTACTGTCACCTTTCTCTATCCCGGTATGTTACTTCCCAGGTGCTGGGGCCAATGTGACGTGCTTTCAAGTTTGACTTCGGTGTGTCTTTGGATCATTTGTACTGGCCACCATGAGACTGGGAGCCTTTCTTTAGCTGACTATAAGATATGGCCTTGGTATTCTTGAGTCAGCCAGATGAACGAGCTAGCCAGACCAACACAGCTGAGCTTTTAGGAGCATGCTTTGAATGCCAGACATCTGACATCCTTGTAGTCCCCCTGCTGGTCTGTCTGTAGCCATCTGTTCTCTCGTCTAAATGACATATATATTTACATTGTGAGCTCTTTGGGGAAGGAACTGTCTTTTTTTGTTCTGTGTTTGTACATCACCAAGCACAGTGGAGCCCTGGTGCATGACTAAGGCTTGTAGGTGCTATGGTAATACAAATAATAAAAAGAAGAAGATGTAGCAAGAAGAAGATATACTTCAGCATTTGCATACTGGATACTTTCTGGAATGTCTTTCTAGTGCTGATACTAGGGTATTTCACCCCAGGGAATATGATCCAACATGTAAAATACCCTAGCATCTGTTTCCTAGGACCCAGTGCAGTTGATGTCATCTTAATTATTTTAAATAATTTCAGGAGATGCTTCAAAAAATATTCCCAGCATCAGATAAAGAACATGTCAGAGCTAAGTGATCTTTCGTTTAAAACATGACTGCTGTCAGAGTGTAGGAGGTCATGGCAGTTGGGGTACTAGTTTGCAAAGTGTCAACAGTAATTACAAAGCAGACAGTTTAAAAGCTAGATTTGAGTGGAAGAGTGGACTTCACACTGACTTTGGGGCTGTGCGTCACTAGAATGTCAGCACGCGGAGTACCTAACACAATTTCTGCCTTGCTGGAAGAGGAGATTACCACGACTAAACACAACATGAAACACTTCTTAGAGCTCAGAAAATAATTAGAAGGGAAAAAATAATCCGACCAAAACATATTTCTCTTGTTTCCAGCAAGTCCATGAAGCAAGACATAATAGGCACTAGAAATACAGAGTCACTAACAGTAATGCGTTTTGGGCCCTTCCCAAAAATGTGTGCTATTTAATTGAATGGAACTACACCAATTTGCACCTGCTGAAAATCTGGCTCAGGGTCTGAATGACACATATATCTCTTTTTTTTTTTTGTCCATAATGAAAGATCTCAGTGTAATTTAGATTTGCGTATCATCCCAAAGAGAATAAGGCAAACTACACCTCGAAAGAAATCTAACTAATTCAAGCCCCAATCAGCAAAGCATTGAAGCATTTGCTTAAGTCAGTCTCTGTTCAGTAAAGTAATTAGGCATGTGCTTAACTCCAAGCACATGCTTAAGTCCCCTTGAAGTCAACAGCCTGATTCTCTTTTCCACTAAGGCCACTTTCTAGGACTTTTGCAATGTAAAGGGACCTTAAAATGTAGGTGTAAATATAATTTCACCATACTTCTAAGGTTCCTTTATGCTGCCAGGACAGGATAAAGTGACCTTAGTGTAAATGAGAATCAGGCCCAATGGATTTAAGCACTTTGCTTAAGGTTAAGCATGTGTGGAATTGCTCTTCTGCAGGGGTGGCCAACCTGGGGCTCCGGAGTCACATGCGGCTCTTCAGAAGTTAATAGGCGGCTCCTTGCATAGGTGCTGACTCCGGGGCTGGAGCTACAGGTGCCAACTTTCCACTGCTCAACCCCAGGCTCTGCCCCCACTCCACCCCTTACCCCAAGGCTCCCACCCCTTCCTGCCCCTTCCCCTGAGCCTGCTGCACCCTTGCTCCTCCCCCTTCCATCCCAGAGCCTCCTGTACACTGAGAAACAGCTGACCGTGGTGGGCAGGAGGCCCGGGGAGGGAGGGGGAGGTGCTGATCAGCAGGGCTGCTGGTGGGCAGGAGGCGCTGGGAGCGGTCGGGGAGCTGATGCGGGACTGCTGACGTATTACTTTGGCTCTTTGGCAATGAACATTGGTAAATTCTGGCTCTTTCTCAGGCTCAGGGGTTGGCCACCCTTGCTCTTCTGAATAGAGATGAATGGCTAATTCAGGGCCTTAACCCTAAATTAAAGTTCCATTGACTTCAATAGAGCTATGTTAGCTTACCCCAGCTGTGGATCTTGCCCCCTGTATTTAGGGTTGTATTATATTATAATTCTTGCCTTAACGGGTTTTGTAATTGGCGAAGTTGCTAAAGTTTGAAACTAAAATGGGTAAAAAGGAAGAATGTGGGTGACCCACTAGAAGCTGTTAAGTTTTTGGAACTTGGGAAGTTCATGCCAATATCGGGTATTTAAACAGCAAAGGTCCCAATCCTCAGCTAACGTAAATTGTTTTTACACACACGCACGCATGCACACACAGAGTTATGGTTTGAATTGTCAGTGTTAAAGCAGCCTCGTTTAGTGCAGAGCAGTAGGTACAATAAAAACATTTAATTAAAATAGGATTTTTCAGTGATTGCATAAAGCATTGTCCAGATGAGCCCAGGGTCACTGATGTGTGTGAATTCTTTGTTGCTTTCCCCTCTTTTTCCGTTCGGCAAGGGAGAGGCGAATCGTTCTGTCTGATAGCTCTGCCGGAAGACGAGTGGTTTCGCTGTTGGTTGAGTGGGTTCAGTGGGAGCAGGTGGCCGTCGTCTCAGCTCACCGTAGTCAGAGATCCCACGGTGATCAGAGAAAATGCTACAAAGACACACTGAAAGCGTATCGCAAGAAAACGGATATGGACACCACAAGTTGGGAGGAGCAAGCCATCAGCCGACCTCAATGGCGCCACATCCTCCATCAGTCAGTGGCCCGCTTCGAGGAGAAGTGCCTTGTCCTCAAAGCTGAAAAGAGAGAGCAGGAAGGAAAAAGAAAGAACTTTCTCCCAGCAGGCAGCTGGCCTGCCAGGAAATGTCTGTACCTACTGTGGGCAGATCTGTGGTTCCGGCATCGGACTTCTGAGTCATCTCAGGACCCATATGTAAATCTGTGCTAGAGATCATCCTGCAATCAAGGGATCGCCAATGATGATTCCCAGGGAAGAGGATGTTTTTTCTGTTTGGGCTTCTCCTGACAGATTTCCATGGATGATCGCACTTGGCAGCCCCCTGTCTTGCTGGGCACATAGAAGACAGCCCGTACCCCAAAGTTCATACAGTCTGAGGAGACAAGACAAAGGGTATGAGGAGACGAAACGGGTATGTCTGCAATGCATTGTGTCTGTTAGACCTGGACTTGTGGCATAGGTGCTAGAACTAGGGGTAGTTGAAGTGGTTTTCATTGTATACAGGGTTTACAGTTTGGTACAATGGCTCTCAGCATCCCCACTGTACGAATTGTTCCCGTGCCCCTGGTTTGTTGAGGGCACTTCAGCGTTCACACTACACTGTAAACCTGGATTCGCCATTGCTGGACCTGCCTCTCACAGCTGTGCTAACACTTCCATACTGTACTTCTGACTCGGGTCTGCAGCTTGAGCTGCATCCACACTACAAAATGACAGGGCTTGGATCCGCGTCACAGTGGGACTTGGGCTCTGACCTGCCCTACTGGGAGGGTCCAAGGACCTGGGTCCTGAGTGCTTTCTGACCTGAGTCAGACTGATTTGTGTGTGGACAGAAGGGGGACTTGGGCTCAAACCTGTGTCAGAGCCTGGGATTAGTGTGCAGTGTAGACATACCAAAGAGGTGAAGTGACTTCGACAATGTCACACAATAGATCAGTGGCTAGAACCTAAGGAAACACTACACTGCAAAAAAACCCCAAACAAACCCTGCAACAGCGAGTCTCAGAACCTGGATCAACTGACTTGGGCTTATGCTACTGGGCTAAAATAGTAATGTAGACATTCCTGCTCGGGCTGGAGCCTGAGCTCTGCGATCCTCCGGTTTTCAGAGCCTGAGCTCTAGCCTGAATGGGAATGTCTATGTTGCTATTTTTAGACCCAAGCTCTGAGACTCTTAACCACAGTGGGGGTTTTTTGGTTTCTGTTTTTTGCTATGTAGACATACCCAAACTCTCCTGATTCTCAGGCCAGTGTTCTACCCACTAGACTACACTGTTTCTCAGTCAGGGAGCAGCATGACAATTTTCATCATTGCAAAACGTTTTTGGCGCAGGTGTATTCTGCCTTCCTCTCCTTTCACCTCACCATGCACTTAGCCACAGAGAAGGCATCCTGTACATGCAAAGGGGTGACAGATGTACACGGTAAGGAAAGACGAGACAGTAGAAAAGAGTAGAGTGCTGAAATTTAATAACACAGCTTCTCTCTTATGCTTAAAAATTATACCTGCCAGAGACTGAGTGGGGCTATTTGACATTTGTAAAAGTCATCAACGCATCAGATGGAAATTTTAAAAATATACAACTCAGCTCAACGTTATTCAGTGGAAACAGCTCTGACCTTTAAAACTGGCTAAACATTTGTGCATCACATGCGTCACCCGCTTTGTTGTGACTTAGGCTGCAATTGCAACGTTAAAGTCGCACTGCACATACCACCTGTTTGTCTCATGCTAATGTGTTATTTCCAGATTAGTTTCTTTACCTTTTTCATTGCAGGCTTTGCTTTCCCTTCCAGTACCAGCTAACAGAGAGGCAGGGTGGTCCAGAGGTTAGGGTACTTTCCTCCGACTCAGCAGATCTTGGTTCAACTCCTTGTTCTGCCACAGATTTCCTCACTGACCTTGGATGAGTTGCTCTGTGCTTCATTTTCCCATCTGTACAATGGGGATAACACTGTTCTGTGGTGCTCAGGTACGGTGGTGATGGAGATTACATGAGACAGAATTTAGTGTATCCTTAATTCCATTGCTATTCAGCTGAGCAATTTGTTGGCTGTCACGGGACTTAATAATGTACTGAAGGGTTTTGCTGAATCTGATCAGATCCATCTTGGGAAGTCTCTGTACCCCAAAGAAGATCTTCTCCTTTGGAGTGCATAATCAACCATGCTCTTATCCAACCATGAGGCATCCAAGCTCCCTTCAGCTAATCCCTCTAGGCCAGATCCATAGAGTCACTGAGGCCGGGTGACCATGGAGGATGTGTACCTCTATAACCAAATGGAAATGTTCCTTCTTTGCCTGTACACAGTGCTGTAGATTTTCAGCGGTACTCAGGAAAGCAAGTGGCACCCACAGGGCCTGGCTTTTTAATCAATTAGCAAGGTGTGCATTACTCAACTCTAGCTGTATGTCTTGGATGTGTGGGGAGCTGCCAGGCTTAGGACAGCCACCACTATTTATTTTTTCCCTGCTCCCTCCAGGATAAGGCCAGTATTCAAAATAATACATTTTTTTAAAAAAAGTCTGTCTCCAGTTCAACTCTGACCACTAACCACGCACAAAATGCTAGCTCTGTGTAAACACTTGCTTGAGAGTTGTTGTTAAGCATCTTCCCAAAGGGAATAGTTCTGGAAATATATCCGTGCCTTCTGGGATGAAACTGTGAAAGAAAGTGCAACTATACAGGAAAAAAAAAAAACCCACCCTCTCCAATGCAGAATATTCGCAGCTAGTAATGATTTCCAATGAGAAGCATTTAAATATCCAAAAAGGCTGCTTTATGTGATGCATCCCTTTTTTCCTCTTGTTTCTAGCTTTTCTTCTACCCGAGGTGTCCTCTTTCATCCCACTGAACTTGTCATCAGCACTGGTGGCCAGTGATTAACCTTGCCAGCAGCTACTACAGCCTCCCATCCTTGCTATCAATAGCAGATATCAAACCAACCCATCCCTTCTAAACCAGACTAGACACAAGATCAGCCCCGAGCATTGGGGGTTAGTTAATCATAGTAACAGCTGGTGATAGGTTTATGTTTGAGGGGAAAAAATCTTTAAAACAAATCCTTTTATTAAAAAAAACATTAAAAAGGTACCAAGCATCATACCCACATCTACAGCCTAAATCAGTCCTGAGTCTCGGAGACCTGTCAGCCCCAGAAATGCAGAAGCAACATTAAATACGTCCCATGCACTTGATGATTGTCAGAGTGGGGATGATGGGGTAAATGACCGTTTCTGATTAGCATTTGTTAAGAGACTCACAGAAGAAATGCATGGCAGAGTTAGTTCTCCTGCTGATCGCTACATGACTTCCAAACGACCTGCCGAATTGTGACACTTCTGTCCTTCTGCAGTTCTCTGTGCCACCACTGATTTGACGTTACCTCCGTCAGCATCCTGATCACTTTCAGCTGCGCTGGCAACAAGGAGTGAGAGGTTATTATTAGCCATTCGTAAAAGATGCTGTCTTCTGATTCACTTAATTGAGGGGAGAAGAAGGAGAGAGAAAGAGGTGATAATTGTTTTGTGTTCAAACAGGAATAATTACTGCTGTAGAATTCCACTACAAATCAAAGCTGCAATTAATCATTAATTGCCAACTAAGAGGCAGATTAGCAGAATCCTGGGTCACAAATTTTCCTTTGGTCCCAGTTATGGCCAGGTGGATGAGAAGTGTGTCCCTCTAACTGTGGATGGGCTGGTGAGCGGGAGCATGCAGATTCACAGTCAGAGTGTCTGACAAATTGTGAACCTCCGTCTCCAAGGAAATCGCTTTATGGTCTATGGAGTCTGGAAGCAAGGTTGTGTTGCTCTGTAAGAACAATGCTGGGAGCCCTGTGCATTGCAGTCTGACACTTCTAGTAGCATGTTGGGAACGAGGCTCAGTCTGGGTGTCAGGAATCCGGGCCTGCAGCTGAGCCTGTGACCAGGAAACTGCCCTGTAGCTGAACATCCTGATTGACCAAACCATGAAACTGGCTCAGAGGTGTCAGACCTGTTTTTATGCCCAGCAGCAGTAGGCCAGCAGCTGCTCAACGCTTACACCTGCAGCTGTGATCATTCCTGTGCCTGCCTTGTTCCCAGCCTTCCTCCAGCCCTGTTCAGTTCTTGACTCCTAGCTCTGACCCCTGGTCCCTAACTCTGACTCTGACCTTTGGCTCTGCTTCATGCTCTCTGATTGTGGCTCTGACCCTTATTTTTGTTCCAGGCCACTCTGCTCTGACTAATAGGCATGACCACCCATGCAACAGTCCATGAAACTGGAGACCAGTCATCCCTTTGGGACTATAAAAGCGTACAAGACAAGAGAAGTTTCAGAATGTCTCTGACACAGGAAAGTGTAAAATGCATCTTATCCCAGCAAATCCATGCAAATTTACAATGTAAACATCAACTAATGCGTATGGTTTCACCAGTCCAGCTTCCATGGAGATGAAAGGGAGTCTTTCCATTCACCTTAAAGGGCGTTAGATTGGACCTTCCATGTGAGGGGATATTCTGTATAAGGAAGAGCTGGAGACCCAGAATGCCGCAGTTTCCCTGCCGCTGTAGGAGCTAGTTCCGAGGCCGCGGCAGCTGACAGCATCAGCTGAGGCAAGTAGACGGACAATATAAGCATGGAAGATGCCTGGTTAATGGGAATGCCGACGATGAAATAAACTATAACAATTCAGCTCAATCAGAAGGATATGAGCAAAAACATGGTGCTGACCCTGGTGTGTGGGTGTAGGGAGACCACAACGTATGTGTGCATGTGTACACCTCGTAGTATTGCTTCCACAGTAACATCTGTGCATGCCTGTCAGCTGCGCTGGAGATCATCTCGCTACTGCCCAGGCCAAGGGAAATGCAGTGTGCAGTTACATTGGGTTAACAGCGTTACAATTCTGCAAGACGTTACTATGAACATCAGTTTCTCTTCTATTCTGGGGGAGAAATGGGGGGGAAGATAACTGACTTTCTTCTCGCAGCCTGGCTCTGACTGACGGAGTGCACATTGACAGGGCGGCCATTCATACTACTGGCTACTGACTGGTGTTGCCCAACGTATGGAAATCAACAAGCTCAAACTCACACCAGTGACACACAGCCCACTGCTGCTGTTAGCAGTTTTAAAATGCACTGACAGCTGATATGAAAGCCAAGGGAGAGGAATGAAAAAAAATCCCCCCAGAATCCCCAAAGAGCAGTAGCAGAAGCATCTAGGGAGTGGGAATAAATGTCAGTGAATTGAGACTTCAATTGAGACTTTTGAACACCCGCTGAGCATGAGACGTGGGTAACTAATGGCAAGTTTCTCCCCCTTTTTTTTCTGTCGGCAGTAACCACAATTGTAGATTTAATCAGGATGCATGAATAGGCAAATATTCAGGCTGGACTATGGAAAGTTCCACGTACTCACCACCTAATGGGGTGGGGGTGGGGGATGGGGAAATAAGGTGTTCATGCCGTGTACATGCTTGAATTATTTTTATGTTCCTCTTACACTTGCTCTTTTTACATTTTAAGTGAGACTGTCACAGACTGTTTCAGAGCTTTGCTACAAGCCAGCGTATCTCCTTCTTCACGCTAAACACATCTCCTTCTCCCTTCCCCCGCCGCATAATAAACGGGATGTCCTTGGATTGCATTGAGGTCTTGTGTACTCCTGGGAAAGACTCTTGCTTGGAGGGACACTTAACTTTTCCTTCAGTTTAGAATTAATATCTAGGTTAGCACACAGGAAGGGGAAAAACATGTTGAATTTGTGTATCTATTACTATGAATAATTAGGATTGCATTTATTGAAATAGCTCCTGAAAGGTGCCAAACCATTTACCGGGCATTAAAAAGTAAGCGCTCACCCGTGGTAGTGAAGGTGGCACAATCAAAGCCCAGAAATAACGTTTAGCTCATAGATCATAATGAGCGAGTTGGAAGGGGGCCAGGAAGAGGAGGAGGAGGAAGGAGGTCAGGCCCCCAGAGAAGAGGATGTGAAGCATGGAGAGAGACATGATAGGAAGAAGAGGAGTGGGCAGAGGTGAAGATCTGAACTACGGGCCTTCCTTCTAGTAAAATGTGCAGGTGGGAACTTCAAAAGCCCTCAGCTTTGGCCGAACTCCACTGCCATCAAAACAAACCACCAAGCTCCCATTGACTCCGTGGGAATGGAGTTAGGCCAAGGCTGAGTGCTTTGTCCGGATGTCCTAGAGTTCAGTGCCTGCTGCTGGAGCCACATTTTCAAAAGTTCTTCACTCCCACTGACGCACCTCAATAAGGGGCAGGTTTTGACAAGCGCACAGCACCCTCTTCGGAAGACGCTATGCAGGCTTCCTCCCCACCGGCTCTGCTGATGCCACTGTGGCCTGCAGCATCCCCACTCTTCTATTCGTGGTCCTCCTGTGAGCAGATCTGTTCCTGTGAGTTTTGTGACCCAGGCAAATATCTATTGATGAATTAATTGATTAAGACACATGAGGGCCTGAGTCTCATTTATACTGTGGGCTTTTTACGCTCACTGGGAGTGTAAAGGCACCTAAGAGTGTGTGTAAATGTAATTTATGCCCACTTTATTTTTGATTATTTATTTATTGATATGATTTAATTTGTATTGTGGTAGTTCCTAGAAGCACTGACAATTCTGGACTGGGACCCCGTTGTCTTAGGCGCTATATAAACACAGAACAAAAAGACAGCCCCTGCCCCAAATTGCTGGCAGTCTAAGGCCTCTTTAGACCACCAGAGTGGTAGAAAAGGTCCTTCGTGTAAATGAGAATCTGATCCATACATATTTCCCTTATGACCTTAACTAGATTTCAGTCTAGGTCATCAGGATAAAGGCCAGTGATTTAACACTCATTTGCCATCTAGCTGGTTGACTTTGCTTGTCTTTTTGAAAGCTGTTTGCAAGGCTCTTGTATCCGTGTTGGTCCTAGGCTAGGAGAGGGACACGGTCTTTTATTGGTGGAAGAGACAAACTTTGGAGCTACACAGAGCTCAAACTTGTCTTTTCCACCAACAGAGATTGGTCCAATAAACCATATTACCTCAGCCACCTTGTCTCTTTCTTCTTGAAAGCTGATTATTCCCCTGAGCAAGTGGCAATTAGATCCAGAAAACAGAAGCTTTCCCCTTCCTGTGTGCTAACCTATATATTCTAAACAGAGCAATTTTGGCTTGTCGGCCCACTTCAGAATTTTGTTGCATTTTTGAAATTCTGAAAGAGACATGCTCCTACTTTTTACAGCCTTTTATCCCAGCCCAGAGCAAGTACAGTATTGCAAGGCAAATGGCTCCTTACGTAGATCTTAAAGGGCATTTTCAGATTCTGAGCAAGATCTGTATTATGCATATGTGCAATGTCATGAAAATTAGATACATTGTTTAAAAAGAGGTTGTGTCCATATTCATAAATGCCAAGTATTTGGGGGTGATTTTGAATGGCTCAGGTAATTAAGTAGTTGAAAAGTGGCAGAGTCTGGTGGCTGATTCACCTCTAACATACACCTGTGAATACTTGGAGTAGCTCCACTGAAATCAGCGCAGGTACGGCCGTGCAGAAGTGGGGTAAGTGAAAGGAGAATCAGGCCCAAGCGAGACAGCTTAGAACATAGGAACGTGTGATGGGGTTTATGTTCTGGACAACTGTACCACTAGGAACTGGATTGAGGCTACTTCCTCATTTCACAAAGGGCACTAAGCCACCATATAGTAAAGTATTTTAGTCACTACCATGCTGGATAATATGAAGCACTGGATTTCAATACCCTTGGCATACATAAGAATGACAGCACCTTTAGGGAATGTAGTAACTGTTAAACTGGCTTGTTGTTCCATGTGACAAATTCTCCATCCCTTGGAACTTATAAACCAAGATGGAATGGCCTTGTAAAGGATATACTCTAGTTCCACCACAAGTCATTGAAAAGGAACTGCTAGGTGAAATCTAGGCCTATATTTTGCAGGAGAGGATCAGAATTCTCCATTCTGGCCTTAGAATCTATGAATTCAATAGAAATATAGTGCTACAGTACAAAAATACTACTCCTAATAATAATAAATCGAATAGAAGGGTGACAAAGTCTGTTTCCTAATTACAGAGATATCTGTAAATCAGACAAATCAGACTTAATTTATTGCATAATACGCTGCTTCAATAAGATTTTGGGAAGAGACATTTTTCTCTATTTTAGCTGTAAATTTTTCAGAAATGGCTGAACTATTAAAATGACATTTGCATGTGTGATAGATTAGATGTATGCAAAACCACAACATAATTAATTATCCAGTACTTGGCATTGTGAAAATAATTCCCCATCAACTTTGTAACTCTGTGTTACGTTATTATCTAAGTACTGTAAATTGCAGAAATAGAAGGCAATGCAATATAAAATCATGCGGCATACACTGTAAATTATTGACATTTCTAAAGTTTCTGTATAGAAGCCAAGGAGAAAAAGATATAAAATTTAAGTGCCACTGGGAGGTTCAGAATCCTTTATAGCATATTTAAATAACCTTATATTCTGTGACAGTATATACCCTTTTGCTGGTCTTTCTCTTTAAAAGCAGAAATTGTCTGAGGCTCTGAAAGCATTAGGGTTTATATTGTATGTTATGACAAAGCTTTTCAGTGAAGTGGAGATGTATCAATGTATTTGGGCTCAGAAGAGAAGGTCATTTGAGATTCAGGGTGAAAAAGACTATTCTGAAAATAGAATTACCTCTTGAAAATTGATTTACTTACCTACATTGTAAGCTAAATCAGGTTTCCTGCTCATTTGACTACAGAAAACTCCATGATTAGTTCTGACATGAATATGTGTTAAAAGAATATTAAGGTTGCATGGCAAAGCAATCCAAATTCTGGACATGTCAAAAGTAAGGTTGCCTGTGCAAATTCATACCTTTGCCCTCCTGTGCATTAAGACATAGTCTCTTCACACAGTCCCATTCTTTATTGTCTGCAGGATCCCTACTTCGAAAAGAAGACCTAGTCAAAACCAGATTGAAACTCGATAATGTTGTAGGTTTCCACAGGAATCCCAAAATAAGTCCAGGTTTGCTCAAAGGGTGCAGAGCGAGTTATGGCTTTATAATGAAACCGCAAATCAGTCTAGTTCTGCACAGTTCTGTTACATCATTTGGGCTTGTGCCCTGCACTATGCCACTCAAGACCCAATTCTGTGGCCTCTACTTACATGAGGAGAGCCATCAAAGCCAGTGTACTACTCAGGTGAGCAAAGGAATTTGGGGTGGGTTATTCAAAGTGGCCTGAAATGGTTGGGCACCGAACTCATTAAAAATCAGTGTGAATTAGTCTCCTAACTCTTTTCCTTTGAAATAAAAATTTCCCTGGAAAGGATCTCAGGGACCGGTAATGTTAATAGCTGAGGTATCTTTGAAACACAGGACCCGTATTCCTAATTATCTCTGGATGAAGTGTTCCTGAGGTGCAGAGAGACTTTGGGAGAGGTTGCCTTGCGGAGCTGTCACAGGGGTGCAGTGGATTGTTGAAAAGGGAGGGTAATTGCACTTGGTTTGCCAGGTGCAGTGCTGAAAAATAACCCTGGGTGATAATTATATCTTTGGGTGGCATATTGCATGCTCAGAAGCTAATTGAAGTGCCGCCCAATTTATCGTGAAGTTATTTTAAGGGATTAAAAGGACCGCTTTAGTAATTTCCAAGGAATTTGCTACAATGCCATTATTGTGAGCCTCAGCATTTCATCTGGGCACTCAAATGCACAAGACATCAACATCTAGCCCAGACAAGATCATTCTCACACTCCAGGCCCTCCCCATTAGCTGGTTGAATCCCTTAAGTGAAAACGATTAAAGGATTTGATACGTCCCATGATGGAAACCCCCCAACAACTGGCACCTGTTCATAGGCCTTCTCCAATGGACCCGTTCGCTCAAATAACTGAGTCTCTGATTCTCCAAGGTATTTAGGCTCCTAAATTCTGCTGATTTCAATGCAAGTTAGTAACCTAAATACCTTTGAGGATCTGAGCTTGAATTGCTTCTGTGGTTAAGTAGTTGGAAAATTCAGTGCATGAAAGGGAACCTCAAGAGGTGCTTTGGTAAGGTAGGTGCCCGTATTCTGCTGAATGGGGACATCTGTGCAGGTTGTGCTTCCTTAGGCCTTGTCTCTGGTTACTGGGGGATCAACACATGGTGATTGATCCACCAGGGGTTGACTTGGCGAGTCTAGTGAAGACCCACTAAATTGACCATTGATCACTCTCTCCCATCAACTCTGGTACTCCACCGCAATGAGAAGCATAAGGTAAGTCGACAGGAGAGTTTCCCCCGTCGACCTAGTGTGTTTTAGGCACTGCAATAAGTCACCGTAAGGTACGTCGACTCCAGCTCCGTGACTAACGTAGCTGGAGTTGCGTAACTTAGGTTGACTTAACCCCATAGCGTAGACCTGCCCTAAATGTCCAGTCTTGAAATCTTCACTCAGGCAAAGCTCTCATGATTCTACTACCCATTCTTATGCAGAGTGGCGCTTTACTCCCTGACAATTCAATGGGATGTACTTCTGGAGTGAGGTATTGCTCAGTACGAGGCAGGGTTGCAGAATCTAGTCCGGAGCAAGGACTCAGCCTATAAGCAGCCTCTTTGGTAGAAATGCCTGCTTAAAAAAAATCCAAGTGCTCCCCTCTGTAACCGATGTGACCCATGGGAATTCATGTAAAGTGAGCTGTGCATATAGTTTATTGCCGGTTCACTGACGATCTCTCGACTTTTGCATTGCCTGACAAACGCTGCGACTTCATTGGATGATTTACAGGGAAGTAACTTTGAACATTGCCAAGTGCAGTTCTGCTCTGAAAAATGAGCCCATGAAATGGCTGTATGGGGCTTCACACAGCTGTTCAGTTGCACAGGCGTTCTGGAAGCAAATGTTTTAACGAAGTGCCTTCTTCAGTGTGACACTGAGCAGAGAGAGGCAAAGAAGGTGTTTCACCAGAACCTTTGTCTGCAGAACATTATTTATTTAGCTTTGGATTTACACATGAGCATTTAGAAGCATTGCATCTTTTCTGTTCTTCATTTGAAGTGGAGCATATTAAGTATGGTCATGTCTACCACAGGTGCCAACCTGTGTTTCTGGGGCTGGAATTGTGAGGCCAAGATTTTTGAAAGCAGCTTACAGTTCTGAGTGCCACAGGGTTTGAGCGCTTGGAGCACCATAAAGGAGCCGATTTTCAGCATGTTCAGCTGTGTTCTGAGAATCCAATCCATTTAAGATGCCTCAAAGAGACCCCCAGAATCACTAGTCACTTTGCAAATCTTGACCTCTCTCCACTTCTATGGATTAGAATATACAGCTCTAACTCAATCTCCAAGTGTGTCGACTGCAGGCTGTCTAGGCAAGGCATGGAGCTATTTAAAAATAAATGTTATAGCACTCTTCAGTCTAAAAATGTGCAGCATGAAAATGGAATGTTTCCTTGTCTATGACTTCTTTGGGTTTTTTTTTCTTTACTTGTTATGGCTGGAAAATTACAATCTGGTCCATGTTATTTCAGAATCTCTGTAACTACCAGCCGTCTTCTGCCCTTCTGTATGTTTTTCCTACATGGTGAGAAAGTTCTGTATTGTTGGAGCTCTCAGCCAAGGACTCATGAATGTAGAAGGGTCAGTGTACAACAGATGGGTAAAGAGTGCCTTTGGAATCAGAAGTTGATTGCATTAAAATAGCTTTGAGCACTAATCTGGGGCTGAGACATGGTAGTTCAATTATTGGACAGGTAATGAGTTTCTCTAAAGCAAGAGCTGGATACAGCTCCTGTTCAGTTTTGTAGGCCTTAGGTGCTTTGTTTCCAGCACAGGCTGCACCTAGCCGCTGTGAAAAGAATTAAATCCTGGACCAATTAAATATATCAGCAAAGTGGGATTTTTTTCTTTGCATGACACTTTGTCAGCTCTTATTTACCAAAAACCAGAATCCTTTTATAAGAACTGTTTTAGGATTCTCTATGTTTAAGGCTGTGTCATGTGGTGTATGCACCCCATCCTGTCCCAGCTGCTAAAGACTTAACAGAGACACATGCTGCCTCCTCAATTGGGGCTGATTGGTGGCCATGCAACAGCTGGTGAGATAAAAAGGCTGCATTAGCAGGGAGGGGTAGCAGCTAGAGAGACTGAGCAACTAGCAACCTTCAGCAGCAGGCTGGTGGGAAGCCCCCTTGGTAATTGGACCTCCAAGAGAAGAGGATCACCGTGCATGAGTCTGGGAAACAGCCTATGGGAAAGATGTGGTAGGAAGCAGTGAGGGATTGAGAGAAACTGGTTCCAACTGCTTCATAGAATCCTAGAACTGGAAGGGACCTCGAGAGGTCATCTAGTCCAGTCTCCTGCACTCAAGGCAGGACTAAGTATTATAGGCAGGAGCTTCACGCAAACCCTTTGGATTGCAGCCCAGAGGGTGGGTAGGTCTGGGTTCCCCTACCAGCCCAAGCTGAGGGGTTAGTAAAGCCTGTGGAGCAAAGGGGTCTGAACCCCAAGAGGCTCTTGTCTGTTGACCCTTTCCTAGAGTTATTGGCCTCCTGACCAGATTCTTTGCTGGTCTGAGAGGGGAGAGACTACTAATCACCCAGCTGGAGGGATAGTGAGGAACTCCCAGCCATAGGGCTAAATGGTGATTTAGCTAACAGAGGGGAAACTGAGAACATGCCGTAACAGCTGCTCAGGCATGGTGGGGAGCAGCAGCTGCTGAAAGCAACCCCATGCAGGCTGCCTTTTATGTTATGTATTAGCTAGTGAGGGCAAAATAGTCATTTGCTGGAATGAGTACACAGGCATGTACAAACCACAGCGAGGAATATCTCAGTGAGTTATCCTGAAATTCATAATGAAAGAAGCAGAATTTCCCAGTATCTGTTCTAGCAGATAATTGGTAGCAAAACTATAGCTAAATGTTGACTGCTAATATAGTAAAGTTTGCAGAACCACTTCCCCTGTTCTTACACAGCCATGATTCTATGCAACATTTCCCCGTTAAGCTGCAATGCTCTAATCTTGGTAGCGATCCAAAATGACCTATTTTGGGGAGGAGTGTTTGGGTTGTGGGGAGGGAATTGGAACAGAATCCAAGATTCAGAGTAGCAGCCATGTTAGTCTGGATTCTCAGAAAGAAAAGGAGTACTTGTGGCACCTTAGAGACTAACAAATTTTTCTTTCTGAGAATCCAGGGTGGCATTTTTAGTTAGCAATTACTGGAAAAAAGAATTTTTTTTTCTCACAGGTAATTGTGTTTTCCCACATGGATAATTCAAAAATGGCAGATGGTTGGCTCTCTAAACTGAGCAGCTAAGGAATGCTCGGAGTGAATGGTATGCTCCAATCTCACCCCCCCCCCCCACGCACCCATCCATCAGAATAAAGTTTTAAAGAAATGAGAGCTCCCACCATTTAACTTCCACAAATGCAGATTGAAAGGCCCAGTCCTATGAGGTACTGAGTGTAACATTTTCAAATCCACCTTAGTTGCTTAGGATTCTAACTCCCATTTACAAAAATGTCTTTGCCCCAGATCCTCAAAGGTAGGTGTCCAAATATCTTTGAGGATCTGGCCTTTAGGCTCCTAAGTCACATTGAAAGTCAGTGGGATGTAAGCTTGTAGGTTCCTAAATCCTATTTCCAAAGTGATTTAGTTGTATAGATGACCTGAGAGCCTTTGAACACTTTAGAGTCCTTTAAACTGGAGTGGGGGCACTCAGCATAAATGAGAACAGGGGAACTGCTGGGTGCTGATTACTTCTGCAAATCTGGTGGTTTCAATTAGATCCCTTAATAGGAGACGACAGTCCAGCTATTAGTGGG
This sequence comes from Chelonia mydas, assembly GCF_015237465.2. Taxonomy (NCBI): domain Eukaryota; kingdom Metazoa; phylum Chordata; order Testudines; family Cheloniidae; genus Chelonia; species Chelonia mydas. The sequence continues at coordinate 197,817,598 of NC_057851.1, forward strand.
CAAATGCTGTGCAGAATGGCTACGTCCCATCTGGTGGGCTGAAATGTGGCAATTTTGCAGTTACAGCAGACGAGGTATCCGACATGGGTAATGGAGTTGGGAAATGAGCCATGGCCTTCTGAATGCTTGCCAAACCTCCTAGAAAGGGCTTTCAGTAGTATTACTCCTGGGGTTATAGCTCCAAAGGTGTGTGAACAGTAATCATTAATGACTCCAATTGGAAAGAGGCATAAGGGGCCAGAAACAAAGCCACCCCCTCGTGCAAATGGGAAGTTGTGTTATTTAAAGTATTTTGACCCTTGGAATATTAACACAAACAAATTGATTATGACAAACTAGAGGACAGAGAGACCAGTGTTACAAACAGCCACTTGCTTATAGTCAGGTGCACTGTCTGCAATAGACAGCATAGAAGAAAAACAGATCAGCAGACCAATGAGACTTCTCAGTAAGTGCTTTGTCTCCTTTGCCAGGTGTGACCACTGTATATTTCAGAATTGTCTAAGGTACGCTTAGCAGGTTGAAATTCACCAATGGATGTGGTGGATTGTCCATCCCTGGAAAGAGAGACTGGATAGCCTTCTAGAAAACACACTAATTAATTGTTTCTCAGCCTCTCCACTTTGGCTACCCTTCATTTGAACTCAAAACATTTCACAACTCCCCTGTTACATTTTTACTCTTACTTTTATAGTAAGTGTATACTGGCTGAGCATTGATAATTGATTTATGTGTGCCAGAGGTGTGCGCGGAGTGAGACTGCCTTTGTTTTAGATTGTAATAAAACTTCCAACGTCACGTGATGCATCCCCAGTTGTTTTTTATGCCCTCTCCTTGTGGGATGTGACAGACCAGTTGAGGAACACTACACCAGTTCAACTACAGGTTTGGGGGTTTGATGCAGCAGTGGCTGAGTGAAATTTTATGGACTGTGTTATGCAGGAGGTCAGAGGTTCATAATGGCTTTAAAATCTATGAATATGTGGGTTTTTTTCTTCTTTGTGAATCACTTTCTTCTTCTGGCAAAGGTGAAATAAAAACCCTCTAGTCCTTTAAATATTTTCCAAGTTGCCATTAATGATTGAATATTAGATTTCCCTAAAGTATCTTCTTTTTTATCATATTTACTGCAGCTCCCACTGGTCTTCTCCATTTCCCGCTCTTCTCCCCCATGAGGCCTAATATTAAAATTTTAAATAAAGGACAAAGTAGTACAGGTTAGTCATTTCTGTGCAAAACATGCACACGCAGGGCCTAGACAAAGGGATGGATTGTATAACAGGGCCACTGCCAGCTGATATTTGATTCCCCCCCTCCCCCAAAAAATGGAATAAAACAAACTTTTATAAAATCTAAAACCCATAGAAATGCCCCCCACCCCCATTTTATTGTTTCACCTCCCAGGAAAACAGTTGTTTCAATCAAATAAACATTACCAGGCAGTGTCTGAATACTGCGACCCTAAGGCCCTGATGCAGCACGGCACTTCAAAACGTACTTATTGGAAGCCCTACATCTGATGCATATGACTTCCCCATCTGTACCAGCACCACTGCGTTGGCTGGCAGATAGTGGGTGTGGCAGGGATGGGGGCTCCACCCACTCCTCATCCTTGCCTGCTCACATGCACAGGAGAGGCACTAGCTGTCCTGAAGAGGCTGCTATTTCCCTCCTATACCCCCTCCCCCGGCATTGTGCTAGCCAGGTAGCCTGTGCAGGGGACTGGGGGGGACTCTTCTTTTTCTTTCCCTGCATGGACTTATAGAGGGATCCACACCCTTAGCTCATGATATATTACTATGGGACTATGCTAAGGTCGCACCCTCTGAATGAAAGCTTTTGCACCTGGAAGGGGAAGTAAAGAGAACTGAAGAGCCGTGCCAACACAGAATTTGAGCTTGTAGCTTCTCAGTGCTGTTGAGTCGTGGCTCTGTCTGGATGTGCTCGCATTCCTTACTGTACTCAGCAAGTTGACACAGCAGTTCTGACATCCATTCTACTCATGTGGATGTTCAAGATTAGAGGCTGTCCAGTGATTACACCATAGCTGCAAGGCCTTGTTTTATACAGTCCATAGAAATAAGGGACATGTTGGCAGGGGGGAAATGTCTCTGATGTGCAATGGAGCAGGATCAGCAATACCTCAAACTCTCTCTAACCGTAGATGGATGATGTTGTCTAAAGTGTCCCCTTCTAAGTAACTATTCCTAATTCCTTGGAATTAATGTGTGGTTCCTTGTGCTAACGCTTATTGCTGGTGGGGAATGTGTCTCCGTTTGAGTTCTCAATAAACAACATGTCATTGATTTGTGCAATACAGGACAAGAATACTGTTGTGCAGACGACCAACATCAGTACCCCCTGGGGCAAAGAAAGTTGGTTCTATTGCCTGCCAATTGCAAAAGATCACAGATGACTAATAATCGATGTGATTATGAACATACTATAAATGAATGGGACACGTGGAATGGAATTCTGCAAAAATAAACAGTACTAAATAGTAGTCAAGAGAGTTGGAAGGGATATAAATCCTTATGCTTCAGGGCTCAAGTGAGCCGCTAACTAACGGAGGTCCTGAGGGAACTTTCCCTGGGGCAGTTGCCTCCTGCTGGGTTTCTTGTATTTTCCTCTGAAGCAGTGGTATAGATCAGTGTCAGACAGGTATGGTGTTGGGGCCTGTGCCTTTAGGGGCTGAGCACAGTCAGTTGGAACCAGACATAGAATAAAGCAGATATCTTGCTAAACTGTAAGCACTGAGTGATCACTGAACTAGATGGACCCCTGGTCCGAGCCAGTCTGGCAATTTGTATATTCCTGTGTAACATAGTGCATGGTTAATGCCATGAAACATACAGTACTCCAGTGGAAGGATGAAATCCTGGCTGCACTGAAATCAATGGGAGCTTTGCAGTTGTCTTCAGTGGAGTCAGATGTCATCTGAAGTGTCCGGTGACCATTGTTTCAAAGTTAACATGGCCAATTCTGGGGAACATGGGGGAGGGGCAAAAATGGAAAACCCTCTTCAGCGTTCAGCTAGGAAAAAGTACTCTGGGATAAATTTTGGGCCCAATTCAGGAAAGCATCCCTACTGAGGAAAGGCACTTAAACGTCTGCTTAGCATTGAGTATATGCTTACATGCTTTCCTGAGTTGGCGCCATTATGAACAAACATTAACACCACAGACTAAGGCTTGCAAAATTGCATTTGCTAAAAACCAGTTTTGCTGCACAGATGCCCCAGAGCCTCAGGACAAGGCAGAAAACGATAAAAAATGGATTCAAGTGAAACAAAATTGCAAGCAACCAAATAAAATCTGGGTTGAGTCTGACAACCTGTGGGCCAGGATTAGCCTGAAGTGCATTAAATAGATGAGGTACCAACCCTTCAACAACATGACTGCAGGGGAAATAAGGACCGATCCTTAACAGGCTGAGTATTGCTACCGCACATTCATAATATGTACATCCCCATCAGCAAAAGCCTTTTGGGGAAGGCCGCAGAAACACGGGCATTAAGCATTGATGCACAATGGACTGTCAAAATGCACTTCATGGGGCCAGCACCTATTGATGTGAGAGTGGTGCCCTGCAACTGAGTGGTGATCCCTGAGGATACCCACCTTTGAGTTGATGTTGCTTGGCCAATTCATTCCCTTTTTCATGCGATTTTTCACATTAGACACCTGCTATTGGGCATTTAGTTTCTGATCTTGGATTTCATAGAACTCAAGGCTTGAGTTAAACACACTGGCACTCAAGGAAAAGGAAAAAAAAAAAACCTTTGGGCTTTTCACCATGGAAAATATAATTGCATTCTTTGAGCATGGACTAAGATCTGATTAACCTTGTGTCAGATGAATCAGGAAGTATATTGTCAAAAATCTAATGTCCAGAATTCCAAGGGGCTCATATTTTATCTCCTTGGAAGCAGGCTTTTGATCAAGCAACACAGTGCCCTGAAACATTTATGTTTGGTAGTCTCCCCGCCCCTCCCCTCCCTGTGATGGGGTATACAAACCCCACACAGGCTGGAAAGGGTTAATGAACTGCGGTGAGTACAATCAGCCCCATCTGCTATAGCTGTAGTGGGTCTCAGTCTGTAGGAAGGGGCTGAAGGGGAGAGTTCACCTACTGGCGACCAGCTGGCTGGGATGGAGAGCAGCCAAACTGCTGTCACTTGGGGAGAGGAGCATGGCTGGGTCCAGGAGCCACATCGTATAGTGGCTGGTCAGAGCCTGCCTGGAGAAAAGGCAGGTCTGACACTGGACTCTTTGGGTTTATTAGGGACCTGGTTGTTAAGCCAGGAGACTGCAGGTGGTGCCCCATGTGAGGGGAAGGATCAGGTCTGGCAGCAAGATGGGGTCTGGCAGCAAGGGCAGGTAGAAAAATAACTTCAGAGTGGGGGCTGAGAATTAAGTACATCTGGGATAAAGTCTCCTTTATTTTCTGTAATTTTGGAACCTGCTGCCCTGGAAGGGGCAGGGGTTTAAACTTTTTTAGTGACCTGGCCAGAGTGTTGAGCCATAAAACAAGAGATCAGGCTGGCAACCCTGTTGGGGAAACTGAGGCAGAGCAGATGCTACATCGTGCCAAGCCACGAAAAGGCACGTGGGGACAGTGACTTGATGAGACCCCCTGCTATCCGTACACTCGCTAACTTGAGGCCTGGGTAGAACCATTGAAAGCTGACAACATGACTCCATCCTGAACTCAGAAAGCATTTACTTTGAATCTTTGTGGTCATTGTGACTTGTTCTTATTGCATGCGGTGGGCTGGAATTTCCAAAGGAGACTAAGGAAGTCCTATTTTGGTAGGATTTGAACTTCCCTTAGGCTCATTTGAAATTCCCAGCCTTAAACAACATCCTTCTCTTTGTTTTGTCTTTCAGGGCCTAAATCCATCTTAAAGTGCAAGTTTTTCTATCTGATTTACTCATTTCAGTTTCATAGTGCTCATCCTACTACATCGAGTGGGGGCAGTCCATCCCACTACAGAGGGGAGGGGAAGTGGTTGTGGAATGTAATTTATGTAATTATTGGTCAGCCAACACCTTGAGCTTAACTGCAAAGCAGTTTTTTTAAATTCCACAGGCTGTGGTTCCATAGCACTTCATCTGAGTCTTGCAAAGTTTCAGACACTGCTTAGGCTGACTTCTTTTTTTTTCAATTTGAAACCTGATCTTTCAAGGGGGAGGAAAAATCTGAATCCAAAAGGGGAGATAAAGAACCAAGATCTGAGCGAAGAAGCTTAAATTATTGTTCGTGGATGCTTGTTGCGATGAATTAATTCTAAATTGTCGCTGGCTCTCCTCTGTATGGCAGAGTGAAGGGAATACAGATTAAGTTGATTAAGAAAGGATTTGCTTGGTCCAATAAGCTAGTCCCCGCAGCTTAGAACAAAAGGAAAGCTTCAGCTGTTTGAACTCAAAGTGAAAGAATAATTTTTATTACTAACAAGAAAGTCATAATTACAATAGATAGCCTTCTAAATGAGGGCCCCATTTTTTGATACATTTTTATACATGGAAACCAAAAGCTTAGCACGTTTTACGGACATGCAAATCGGTTTATATCCTTTACATAAGGGATAGCTCAGTGGTTTGAGCACTGGCCTGCTAAACCCAGGGTTGTGAGTTCAATCCTTGAGGGGGCCATTTAGGGAGCTGGGGCAAAAATTGGGGATTGGTCCTCCTTTGAGCAGGGGGTTGGACTAGATGACCTCCTGAGGTCCCTTCCAACCCTATGATTCTATGTGTCAGAATGTCATGAAAGGATAAAGGAGCAGATAGTTAAATATGCAGAACTCCTTAAACTGGGGATTGCTGAATGGGGAGGGTGTAAATCTACGAGGGCATTCCCTTTGCTTATACTTCTAGTTACCCAAAGATCCTGTGTTTTGATCTCTCATTTGGCTTATCCGGTAGCGGAGAATGAGCTGCATTGGGAGCACCTTTGGAGTAGAGTGCTAGCACTTTAAGAAAAAAAGGAAAACAAAAAACAACAACCCAGTATTGCCAGACCCAAGCGCTCAAAGCTCATGAGTCAGGTCCCTGAAAATTACGAGGTTGGCAAAAAATCATAACTTTTTGATTAAAGTAAAAAATGATGGGTTGTTCCTATTTGCATTCTGCTTCGGGAATCACATTTTCAAGCCTTTCTGTGGAACCAAGAGGGTGAGAAATTTACTAATTCAACAAAGCACATGTGTTGTCCCTTTGACAGCATGCGCTTAAGTGCTTTGCTGGCTTAGGGGCTCGCTTAGAAAAGGGAGACCTTATTTTCCAGAAATGTCAGTATTTTCACCCCTGTATAGACAAATATCTGCCTTTGAAGTTGAATGACCTTGCTAGACTATGGTACCTTCACTCTGCCAATTTTTAGTCACACGATTAGGTACAGCTCACCCCACTTTGTGGTGAGAAGGAGTGCATGAGGTGGAGGAGCGGGGAGTGGTGACTTTGCATGGCATGTCTCCTGAAGAATCCCAGGGCAGTTGCACAGATCTTTACCTTTCAAGTTGTTTCTCCAGGCAGGGTTGACTCTCTGTGTGCACTGAAAACTCCTTTAGGTAGCCACAGGCAACAAGGCAACCGAGCGCCTGTCGGTGGCACAGTGGGGGCATGTGCGCAGGTTGCTGCTGCGGCTCTGATCTGCAAGCGTGGCTGCGTGTGGAGATTACTCACGTAAGCAGAGTGAAGCGCATGCGTCCGTGTATGTGTCACCCAGTGGGGAGTGTGTGGCAGGTCCACAGTGGATATGAGGCTCAGTAGCTCAAGCTGTATCATCACATGCCTTTAACTCGGGATGTCTCCAGTTCAGTCCCTAGTATGTACCACAACTAGTGTTTCTGAGCTGTCTGAAAAACACATCCAGTGTTTCGTTCTGGCCAGTGAGAATGTATCTATTCAGGTGCTTTCCTAGGGTCTCACAATAAATAAAGGAATTTGTGTTTTATTTGACCAAAATAGGCATTGATGTCAACTGCTTTTCCGCCGGGGCTGTTGGTTAGTATTTCCGCGTGGGGTGGGAAGCTTGTTAGCTTCTGACGTAGAATACTGCGAGGAAGAAAAGGAACAGTTTTAGTAGCTCAGCTGTCTGGTTGATAAGAAAAGACTTAAGAACACGGAGTTGAAGGGCAGTCTTACATTTCCCCAGCTGTTCTATTAAAATTCTGCTGAATTTTGGTGATCACAGAGATTGTATGCTAATTCTGCCTCGTAGAGGTCTCGTGGTTTCTTGTATTGTCTGCCACGGGCATATGGCAGCAGTATGAACTGTTGCCATAGCAACCTTTCAGAAATATGACATCACCAGTGCTGTCAGATATAAGCCCTTCAAGGCTTTTGGATTTCAAGGATTACATAACTTTGGAAGGGTTAGGCTAGGGCATGGATCTAATCCGTTTTCAAGGTTTTAGTCAAATTAAAATGAAATGAAAGTTTCATGGCAGCATCAGCTGTTGATCTGGAGCATTTTACAACCTAGCTCTGCATGCACTGCACCATGCTGGATTATGGGGAGCCCGGCAATAAAGACACTGGACTTTACCCTATTTAGCGATTGTCTCTGCCTTGAGTCCTGCTGCAGACACCGGTATGTTGTCCCTGTGAAGCCCAAGATGTGCTGTGTCCCCATGCTGGAGCTGTGGCTGAGAATCACCTGGCCCATGAAACCAGGATTGATTGTCTTCCCTCAGTTGTTTTAAAGCACAGAATATTTATTCTGTGGGTTGAGAAGAGTTTTAGGTATTTTAAAAAGACATAGCTCTGTGATTTCATAGTATGTACCCACCCTCCATGTTTCCCAGCACAGCCATGCTTAAGGTCTATGTACTAGCACATGGTATGCCGCCAGTCATCATGTGATCCACATGACATCAGTGCATTGCTTGCCTCTACTGCTGATTTAACTTGCAGGTGGCAAGAAGGACCAGTGATGGGGGGAGATAATAGGATGCGTGCAATGTCCGTGGCTGGAGGGGGCAGAGGGCTGGCTAGGAAGCATGCTCACTGCAAGGAAGGTGAGAGCCAAAGAAAAGTGTAGTCCTGATGATTCCGGACAGGCTCCCTCTTGGATGGAGAAATCAATTGAGTGGAGTCACTTTGAGGTGGGGGCGAATAAATGTGGGCTGGCAAGCGTGCACATCTGTACATGCATACAGATGCCCTGCATTCCAGCGGGTCCAGATCTGCTGAAGGGCTGAACACACATCACTCCAAATGATCCCCCCAGGAGCTGCCACTGTTCCAGCCCCATGAAAGGCAGACCCCTGCTGCGCTGTGGGAAGGTGCATTGAGGCTGAGGGAATGTGGTGAAATTGTGGAGGTCTGGGTCTATGCTCTGAGTCTCAGATGAGCCAGTCATACAAATTATAGTAAGATAAGAGTTTTGAGCAGCCCTCCTGAAAACAAGTCTATGAATTCATCTTGCAGCCTTTAGGGGCATTGCTCCCTGCCTACTGCTTTGATTTAAATGTTCTGACAGAAGGAAACATTTTAATAAGAAAAAAGAAGTTTGATGTGGTTTATTTTTCTTTAGTCAGCATCTGCGCTGACATCCATAAATGGGTACCTAGGTAGCTGGAACTTAGCTGTGTTCTGTAATGATTTTATTACAGTGTTTCCATACAATCAAGTCTGATTTTGATCTTTATCCTACTAGAAAATGCTATGCAGAATGGAATGGAGCATTCAAAATATCCCAGCCACCTGGTTACTCATAATGATGTTTTGAGAGTCAGTTTAAGTGAAAGATGGGCATTGATGATAAAACTACGAGTTGCTTTCTGTGATTGTTGTTCTTATCTAGTCTGAACTTCTGACTGAGTGAATCAAATGATGATTATACAGAAAATATTTGCCTTGATAAGTAACTATATAAGAGAGAGAGAATGTATTTTTCTTGTTCTTTAGGGCAATAAGCAACTATATTTAGTGCTTACATGGTTTTATGGGTACTTTCCTTGGGTAGATTTCAGCGTTTTTCAAATGTCATGAAGTGCTTTCTGAGGGTAAGAAATTGCCGTTAATTGAGAGTAATGCTTTTTAGACACTCCCCCCACCACCACTACTAAGGATTATAAAGGGTTTATAAGACTGCAATTGTGGAGTTAAGTTGTAGGATTCAAGTGATGGGTAGGACTAGAAGTGTCTAAAGCCCCAACTGCTGCAAACACTTAGAGACTTAACTCTAGCCTGCGAGTAGTCTCCTTGATTTAAAGAAGACTACTCATGTGAGTAAAGATAAGCACCTGCGTAAGTGTTTGCAGGATCAGGGCCTAGGCATCTTCCTTAGACAACTGAGCTGATGCTGTTTTTTAAAGACAGCGCTATTGAATTACTATGGCATCATCTTAGCACAAACAAGTACTTACTTGTTTTATTTGTGTTACAGTAGATGTTGGGAATCTAGTTTCCCACACTTATTAACAGAACATTATCCAATATTCTTGTCATCTTAAAAACTGAATTGTTTTGCTTATAAGCATTTTAAGGTCTTACAAAACGTATGAAACAGCCATTCGACATGGACTGTCTTGGTATCTCGCTAGAAGATATCATAACGCCTGATGGCTGAAGCAGGCGAAGGTCAATTCTGAGCAGTGGTCAAATGTGTGTAGGTGGTAGGGTTGCCAATTTTGGTTGGACGTATTCCTGGAGGTTTCACCACATGATATAAACTTTGATTCCTGGCGATTCCAGGACAGTCCTGGAGGGCTGGCGACCCTAGCACTGGTTGGGTAGCCAGGAGGTCGGTCAGTATCGGTGGCACTCTGGGGCAATGGCCGGAGTTCTGACAGCAGTCAGTAGCCGGGAGATCCAATTCAAGGCAGCGGATCAGTGGGTTAGGGAGGTGAGGGCAGCAAGGTAGGTCAGGTGAGGCAGCAGCCAGCAGGCAAGGGCCTGCTGCTCAAACAGCTTCCTCTTGCCGTTGGGGTCTTTCTATAGCCTTGGTATCCAGTGAGAATGCTGCCTGTCCAGCCAAATGGGAGCCTGGAGTGTGGCTGCTGTGGGGGCTGCAGGCCTTGCACCCTAAGGTTGTTGACCAGGGGCGACGGTTCAACCTGCTGTTGTGACATGTAGGCTAGGGATGATGTCTAGGGACCCAGCTTAATCAGGGTTCAATAGCAGGGTCCTGAAAGATAGTGAGAAAATATGCTGAAAGGAGAGAGGTAGTGAAAGGAACTTAGAAAAGCGAGTCATATAAATTAAAAGGTAACTTATTAGAAAATGATTATTATTACTTATTAGAAAAGGAGGACTTGTGGCACCTTAGAGACTAACAAATTTATTTGAGCATAAGCTTTCGTGAGCTACAGCTCACTTCATCGGATTGAACTGTAGCTCACGAAAGCTTATGCTCAAATAAATGGGTTAGTCTCTAAGGTGCCACAAGTCCTCCTTTTCTTTTTGCGAATACAGACTAACACGGCTGCTACTCTGAAACCAATCAAGTTAATGTATGTGGTATTTTATGGGGGGCTAAAAATGGAGGCCGAGATTTACAGAGTTACTTTAAGGAAAATCTCGCCCATAAATTTGAAATGTTACATTGATTTTTTTAAAGAAAAAAATTCTTAACTATTCATATAATTTCTGTGTCAGCCTGAGAACGACGTATCCTGAGGAGTCAAGTTTCACATACGGGTATTACGGCCTTCGTTTGTTTTTTGAGTATGTGAGCCCACACAGTGGCCAAGAACGTGAGGAAGTGTTTAACTGGACTAGTAGGTGTCCTGCAACCCATCACACAGCTCTGCCACTGCACTTGAATCCTGATCAGCAGCAGTCCTGCTCTTGAAATGATTCTGTTCAGGCTGAAAGAATTACATCGCTCAAGTATGTGGTGATTTTGGATTGTGAACCAAGGAAGAGCAAAATAAAACCACCACACTCATTTTTACATCTAAGTAAGGGCCCAATTCAGGGGAGTACTTACAATTATATCTGGACTTAAGCACATGCTTAAGTAAGTTCCTGATTTAGGGATGCCTGGAAATGGGGCCTAAACCAGGGTTTGAATTTAATTTGGGGGGTAAAAACTGGTGTACTTACTCACTAGCTCCTGAACCGTTATACTGCCTTAAATTTAATCTCTGCATACTTTGAGACCCTTTTTTAGAGTGCAGTTCACAGTGGATAAGGATCTGTGCAACTTAATTAAAGGTTGTCCTTGCCTTTTCCTACTCTTCACTATGGAATACCTCACTGAAGTGTCTGTTTGCTCTTTACTGGCTTAGTTCCAGCTCCGTATACCCTCCATTTTAATTTTTCATAGTTCTTAGCTTTGGTATTTCTTCGTCCACCTTGTTTAGACTTCCCTGGCTCCATTATGTCTTTTCATTTCAAGCTCTTCTCCAGCACTGTCAAAGACGTGCAAAAGTGAGCGTCTAAAATGAGGCTCCCAAATCCATATTTAGCCACACAAATAAGTCACCTGATTTTCACAAGCGCTGAGCGCTCAGCAACTCCAGTTGAAGTCAAATGGAACTCCCAGGTGCTCAGCACTTGGGAAAACCAGGCTACTTCTTTAAGTGGCTAAACCATAGATTTAGGAACTTAATCAGAATCACCCACTTTTGATCATTCGTGCTAAGACAAGGGTAATCAAATCACATGTTCCAAGACATAAACTCATCACCACAAAGGGGAGGAAGGAATTTTTTCCAGTTATGTAGAGCATTGCACAGTTGGCCAGGTGTATTATGGGGTCATTATTATGTCATTGTTGCAAGTACCAGGTAGACACAAGCCATGGCACTTTATGTTCCAATGGTCTGATCCAACATGGGAAATCCTATGTTCCTTTTACATTAGGGATATTTGTCTTATACCAGATCTGTTCCTCCTATCATTCCTTTTTTCCCATCTATATCTGCTTCTTTCCCTCTCTCATAACTGTGAAGATGTAAGTTCATCTTGTTATGTAACTTTTAGATTGGGTTACAGCTGGCAATAGGATGAACCCAGATTTTTCTCTTGGAGAAAGATTCAACGCCTTCTTGCTGTAGTCTGTAATGCTATCTTTGTCTCATTTGTGTAAGAAAACCATTGACACTTAAAATGCAATTAGCATAATTCTCAACCCTCCAAGACCAAAATTGGTTGCACAAAGCTTTTAACATCTGTCTTAAAGATTCTAAGTCAAGTGCACAACAAAGATAATGGTGGGGGAAGCTTGAAATGATGCCGGATTCGTTTTTAAACCATGTGTAAAATGTTCTGTACTCTGGATTCATGATTCAGCATTCTTGATGTTAATAATTTACAGTAATACCTGGTGAGTTAATACCAGGTTTGTCTGGGACAGAAGAATGTCTCGGTCTGAAATGAGTGACTTATCTTGGAATCAGGCTGAGTGGAGCGTTACTATATGGAAATCAAGGGAAAAATTGAAATCAAGAGTAAACCAGCATTTCCATTCCTAAGCAGCAGCAGTAGGTTTTCAGGTGGACCTGTGCAGAGCTTTGTTCTCAGCACAGTGGTGCTAAATGTTTCTTAGAAAGTAATGCAGCGGAACACACATCTCTTGGAAACAGGTACATTGGAGAATTTTCTTTTTCTGCTTACCTGCAAAAGGTGTGTTTTATATCTCATGTCACTTGGGCCTGGGTTGTGCATTTGCAACCATGTGTAAGAGGTAGCACATAGCCATGCTATCCCAGGAACATCACGGGAAAGCAATCATGACTCCAAGATGATAATACCCCTTTGCTCCAAGGAGACAGTAATCTACTACTAGCCTGGACCAGTAGCAAATTACTACCATGCTTCCTAGTCCAGCTCATCTTTGCTGGCCTGTGCGTTGGGAGCAGAGACAAGGCTACATCTACTCTGCACTCACTTGCCTGGTAGAGAAGACTGGGTGCACAATACCAGCTTACCCTCCGCACCCAGATCCAAAATCCGGGATGGCCATGTAGGGGAATGGCATAGAAATGTAGGGCTGAAAGGAACCTCTTTAAGTCATCAAGTCAGCCCCTGTACTGAGACGGAACTAAGTAAACACAGACCATCTCCGCCAGGTGTTTGTCCCACCTGTTCTTAAAAACCTCCAGTGACAGGGATTCCACAACATCCCTTGGAAGCCTATTCCGGAGCTTAACTACCCTTAGGGTTAGAAAGTTCTTCCTAATATCTAACCTAAATCTACCTTGCTGCACATTAATCCAATTTCTTCTTGTCCTACCTTCAGTGGACATGGAAAACAAGAGATTACCATCCTCTTTATAACAGCTCTTAACATATCTGAAGACTGTTTATCAGACACACACACACACCCCGCCCAGTCTTCTTTTCTAAAGACTAAACGTGCCTTGGTTTTTAACCTTTCCTCGTAGGTCAGTTTCCTTATAGATCAAGCTAACCTTTTAACATTTTTGTTGCTCTCCTCTGGACTCTCGCTAATTTGTTCACATCTTTCCTGAAGTGTGGCGCCCAGAACCGGGCACAGTACTCCAGCTGAGGCCTCACCTGTGCTGAGTAGAGGGGGATAATTGTTAGCCTCTTTCGCAACTGCATCATTGTTGACTCCTATTCAATTTGTAATCCATTCTAACCCCCAGATTTTTGTCAGCAGTCCTACTACCTAGCCAGTTAGTCCCCAATTTGTAGTGGTGCATTTGATATTTCCTTCCTAAGGGCAGTACTTTTCACTTGGTTTTTATTGAATTTCATCATGTTGATTTCAGAACAGTTCTCCAATAACTCCCCATCGTGGCCCTGCACAGCCATCTAAGCCAAGCTACCACCTAGCCCTTTACCAATAGCCCAGGGTGGAGTTTAAGCCAGTGGGCAAACTCACTCACAACAGTCTCCTAATGCAAAACTCTTTCGTCAGGGCTGGGTACTAACCAGCTAGAGCTTTTCCAGCTCCAACAACTGGGAGGGGAAAGGTCATCCTCTTCCTTGCTATTGTGGAGACACCCATTCTAGGACTTCCCTGACACTTATTCTCTCATCTGTTCACTTGCCTCAGAGTCAAGGAGCCTTCTATTTAGCTTCCTGGAGATCACATGCTTGCACCAAAGTCATGTGACCAGCAACTACAGGCCTGAGTTATAACGGGCAGTAACATGTGCATTGGACCATGTATGTGGACCCCAAGCCTTAGTACCGTCTTACAGAGAGGTTGGGCCCGCAACTCCCAATAACATTCCATGGGTGTTGGGCATTCAGCTCCCCTTTGTGCCTTTGGAAATCTCTCCCTTATTCAAAGTGGCCACTGGACATGTTCTCCTCAGAAAAAGCAGGAGCCCTGATTGTGGCTATCAGATTCTGTGTGAAGCGGGTGTTTAGGCGTTATTTGTCAATTCATGCTGTGTTTGTGTTGGACCATCTTTTTCAAAGCACTATCGTTTTGAAAGAAGTTTGATCTGTGCTGCCTATGGAGGATTGAGCCAGTTTCTAACCGTCTCTGTTGGCAGTTGACAGCTGTCCAAGGACAGGAGACAGTCACTGAGCAGGAAAAGACGAGGTGCATGTATTAATCTGTTTTACAGTGTCAGTATATTTGTTTACTTGTCATCTCCTGGCACACGTGATGGACGAAAACAGTGATTTCCACTGGGCCGGGGATTCAGTTTCATCACCACTTTACCTTGCTTCACCTCAGTGGTAATTTTGAGCATTTCACGATTGTCACTTGAGCATAAGAGCCAATAATAGTAAGCATACATTTACCACTCACCTACTTCAGCAATCACTTATCAAACTCTGTGGCATTATTAAAGTGCACATATGTTGCAATATGTACTCTATATAGGGAAACATAATTCCATATGGGACTACAGATTTATTTTTTTAAACTACACACAAATTGCACCATCATGGAAATCTGCCTCTATAAATAAGAGGCTCCACTGCAGTTGTTAATTGCTGTTAGTTCTTTTGCAATGGTGCATGACTGAACAGAGACATCTAGGGGTCTGGTTCCAGAGGACTATAGCCAAGCAACTTTTGCTGATGTCGGTGGAACTCAGAGGGTAGCTCTGTGCACAAAGAAATGAAACTATACTCACTCCCCTCCTCGCTGAGTGACTGGAGCTGACTGTTTAGCTCGTGTAGCTCTGCACGTCTTGTGCCTCTGAAACCCCAGCCTCATTCCTATTCCTCTTACTCCCTTTTCAGTGGAAAGTTTTTAGTAAGATCTTGGAAGTCTCAGCTTTTTCTTGAAAGGCCTCTGTGGCAGAGGTATGATGCCATTTGGCATCAGCATGAACCTCTGAGATAATGAGGAATTGGTTGGATGGAGAAGGATATGAAAGAGCTCTCCTGACTGAGTTGCTCCTAACTGGATGCATAAGCTCTTCCGGCCATAATCTGCCCTCTATTTGCATGGGAAACTTCTGTTGCTGTTAAGGGAAGGTGTATGCATGTATCAAGGACAATATATGGCCCTTAGCTTGAGGAGCATGTTAACTATTTAGCCTTTCTGATAGCTGACATTTCTCTGTGCTGCAATGGGTATACAGGTTCTTTGGCACCAGGGGAGGGGGCTTGAAAGACATGATTGAGCCCCCTTCCAGTGCTGCCCATGTGGGGAGGTCCAATGAGCCAGAGAGTAGTGTGGCATTTGGGAGTCAAATAAGCCCAGAGTTGGCTTCCAGAGTCTCATCTATGAGTGCCTGCCTGAGCCAAAAGTAACTGGGGACGTATCTAGCCTTCCAACCTGCACCTGAGTGAAGCAGGTGCAGCAAAGTGTGGCTCAAAGCCTTAGAGAAGGTGCTGAATAGGTCTGGGTGAGGGAGTTGAATAAGAGCTGGAATGAAGATCTCTGGAACATGAGTTGTTCTTTTTATATTATTTTGTGTTTACGGACCATTAAGCTACAGGGGAGATGTGGTTATGGACTCTGCTGGTTTGTGGCTCTGCACAAAACCTGTAAAATAAATCTGAAATCCTTGCGAGGGTTTTCTCTACCTAATGTGGGAGTCATGATGCATGGACAATGGGGCCCAATTCACCACTGCATCTTGTGGGGTCATTTATACCCGTGAAATGTGAAGTGCCACTGTTCTGATCTGGTAAACAATGTAAAGAAGCAGAAGAGTACCCAAAGAGAAACGTGACATTAGATTGTATTGCAAGAGAACTGAGTGGGACATATGAACTGAAGATGTTGGCAGTGAAAGACAAGCACAGGCAAATAATTGAGGATGAACAAGCAGAGAATAAGCAATCAAAATATTCTTTCTAAGAATAATACAAGATGCAGAACACAGTAGATAAAACAGTCCTGGAGAAGCTTCCCAGTAGAGACGAGGGAGAGTAGATGCTGGAATTCTTAGAAGAAATAACCCTCTTGATAGAAAGTTTGAAAAAGGCACTGGGAAGTGACAACATAACAGCAGAGCTTCCACAGGAATGCGAGGAACGCACATGGGCCATGCCCAAGCTATTTAACAAGATTTACAAGTGAGCAAGTGCCATGAGAATTGGGGAAAATGAAATCTCCTTTTTTAGAGATGGTACTGTGTGTGAGCTCCAGAACCACAGAGGAATGAGCTTAGAGAGTGTTCTGGGAAAAGCGTTCACCAAGATACTGTTGAGGGGAATTAAAGAGATACTTGGAAATAGTGCTTGCAGAGGAACAGGCCAGATTTAGACCAGGACAGAGTACAGCAGACATGCTATTTGTGATAAGAGATGTCGGCGCAGTACACAGAACATAATCTCACCTGCTACAACAACTTTATAGACTTCAAACAGGCTTTTGATTGCATTTGGCAGAAAGGGCTCTGGCAAGTTTTGAGAACATATGGCATCCCCGAGAAATTGATCAAGCTGATAGAAAACATCTACAGCAAGTTGATGAGAGTGGACAAGAAGCTGACAGATGGTTCAGGGTGACCATAGGAGTGAGACAAGGATGCATGCTATCTCCAGATTTCTGGAAGCAGTAATGGTTGAAGCACTGAGAGATGAAAGGGGAGGAGTCATGTGGGAGGACAGCGAATAACCTTAGATTCACAGATGTTATTGACCTCATAGCATTGACCAATGAGGATTTACAGAGAATAACCCACACGACTGACCAGGAAAGCAGAAAATTTGGATTGAAGATCAGTACAGAGAAAACCAAAATTATGGCAATTGGAAGAGAAGAGGAAGCAGCAAAGATCAAAGCCTGAGAACTAGAACATGTGGAAAAACTTCTGTACAGTGGAGGACTAGGATTGAAGAATGGGAATTGTGAAGATGACATAAAAAGAATTGGACTAGCCACTACTGCATTTGGAAAACTCTGAAGAGCTGAAAGGCTACAAACATTTCAATTTAAAAACAAAAATGGCGTATACGAGACAATTGTGCTGGTACTACTCTACGGGTTGGAATGAGGGGGTGTGAGGAAGGCTGACAACTGAAAGAGATTGCCTGACTGCAGAAATGAACTGGCTGAGGGGAATACTGAGGTTGTCAAGGCTGCAGGAAATAAAGAGGTGATAAGAAAAGGGCAAGAAATTACATCGTTACAGAAGATTAAAGAAAGATGACTGCAATGGTTTGGGCATGTGTCAAGAATGGACCTGGAAAGGAAACCACACATGGTGATATATATATCAGAGCATAAGGAACTAGAAATAGAGGAAGCCTGAAGATGCACTGGGTAAACACGGTGAAGAATAACATACCACAAAAAGGTTCAGAGATGAACAAAGCTGTGAAGCTGGTATAAGACCAGCAAGTGGTGGGAAGACTTCATTTGGCCCCATCATGACTGTTGAGCTGGCGGATGGAAATCAGAAATGACGATTCTGGTCTGGCAGCATTTTACACCCAATTTACACTTGCTTTGTAAGTGACTGAACTGTGGGTAGGCAATAGTGAATTGGGCCCAAGAAGATTAGGAGGCTTATGGCGTCAGTGTACCTTCTCTAGCAAAGAAGAGATGTTCTTACCTCATGTTACCTAACGCATGAGATAAAATCCTAGTGAAGGCAACACAAGGAGTGTGGTATTTTCACATGAGTTAGCCGGTCAGGGTGAAGACTATGGTGGAACCTAGGGTTTACTCTGGTCTGGTAACTCATGAGAATAACTCACTTCCTTATATTGCTTTCACTAGGAATTTACCTTATGGGTTAGCTAACATGAGGTAAGAGCACCCCTTTTTCCTTGTGAAGACAAGATCTAAACAGGAATCAGGCCCTTAGTGTGTGGAGAAAATAAAATTGTGCAATTATTATTTTGTAAAATGTCCACTGCGAAAGCTGAAATTATTGGAAAAGTACACTTATTTTTTGGCCATTGTAAGATTTCGGGTTAATTAAAAGTAGATTTTTTTTAAAAAAAACTGTGTTCTTATTTGTTTAATAAAACTTTAACTTTCACTGAACACTTATGCTTGTCAGAGCCATTTGCATCATTAGGCACTACGCCCAGTAGTGTTTATGGGACTGACCACTTACTGTTTAAACAGCTGGTCGCACTGGAAAAAATGGAAGTTGGTTTTCCTGCCTTTTGGCATAAAAGAAAATGTGAAATAAGTAGGAGGTTGTGGGTTTGGATTTTTAATTTTTTTTTTTTTTTTTTTACTCAAATCTGGCAAAATAGGAATTGAACAGTTTTGGAAACAGTGAAAAGTGTGTGAGGTGGTTTGGGTTTTTTTACACCTCTAATAGCAAGGAATAGTTTGGTTATCTTCGGTCTCTGAATACTGACTATTGAGTGGGATGGCTCAAACGCCTGTGTCTATCAATTAGAGAGGACATTTGAGAGTCCCTTGATGAGGTGGCTTGCACAATTACGTGCCACAATGCACCAGATGAGAAATAACATGTAACTGAATTGGATTACAAACAAGGGATCTGCTCTTCAGCAGGTATTAATCAGCGCAGGCCCTTTCAGTCCGTGGATCTGCACTGATTTACTCCAGTCGATGATGTGGCCAGATAACTTTGTGGTAATTCTGGTTTTGGTTTATATATTTTAAATTGCACTAAATTTCTGCTGTAGGATTAGCTATCAGCTCCAAACCCGCAGCACAATGCAGCCTCTCTTTGGTTCCCGTGGTGTCACTTATGTAGATAGTGGGGGAAACATATGTTCTTATGGAGGAGCGTAAAATCCTGGATTCATTGAAGTCAGTGCAAAAACGTCCACTGAGTTCAGCGGGACCATGACTTGTCCCTCACAAAGAAAAAATCCTTTCCCATGTTTTAAATGATCCATATGTTTAAAGACTCTCTCGTGATTTTTAGTAATTCTGAGTACACATAAATGAAATATTCGACACTCTCTCTCTAGTTTTGTGGCTCTGTAGCCCATCTTCCAACGTTACAATAGAAAAAGCCATTGCTGTCCTGAAGCAGTACCTGCTACCTGGTACACAATGGCTGTCTTGAAATAATACTCCAAACTATCCCCCAAGCCTTAGTTCAATCTAGAGCTTAACCAAAAACATCAGCACTAAATAACCTTAACTGATCATGTCTCATATTGCGTGCGCCAATCAAATGTGCTGGCACTCCACTGATTTGGTGGTGGTGTAATTTGAGGCAGATTTCAACGTTATGCTGTGTAAGATACCGCTAGCAAGGAACAAAGACAATCATAAAATTGAAGTTAGTAACTGAAAGTCAGGATTAGGGGTTGTGCATGTGCAGGCGAAGAACTGAAAGTATGTTTTTTATGTAGCATGAATTGTATAAGTGGAGTTGGATATACATTTGATTTTATATTGAGTATGTTTACCTGTGACATTTAAAGACAGCTGGGGGGAGGTTATGTAGGGACCATTGCATCATAGTCATAACAAATATCATCTCCATCAATAGAGTGCTTTGTTTTCCACAGAAAAATTTGACTGTTTGCAAAAGTGAAACCCAAAATATTTCTGCCAAAAACCAAAATATTTTGATTTGGAAATGGTGCCTCCTGGCTCCCTGGTCTGACTACATCTCCCATGATGCACCATAGTCTCCCATCATGGTGAGGGGAGGTGGCTGCATGACGGGAATCTCCGACAATAGTTCATCATGGAACATGTAGTCCGGCTGGGGAGCACTGCCCCAGAGTAGAACGGGCATATGAAGAAATTGAACTACAACTGCCACGAAGCACTGAAGTATGATATCTGAAACAAAATATTTCATGTTTTGGGCAATCAAATTTTCCATAGAAAAACCAAATTTTTTCCGAGGGAAGTAGGCACTTTTTGTGGAAAAGTTTCATTTTGTTTAAAAGCCAATTTTCCATCAGAAAAACAGTTTTGATGGAAAACTTGGCCCTAGTCATGTGACGACATGAGAAGCTCGGCTTTCATTTCTAGCCTTCCTAGTTATGGAGAAAAGCTGGAAAACAGGAACTGTAAAGCTCAGAAACTAGAAGGCAATTAGAAAACACTCAACTCGATTGGTTTTAAAATCATGTGAGTTTTAAACCGATCACTTTTCAGAGGGTCAGACTCACGGTTATTGATCGCTTGGGGCTGTCAGTAGCACCCGTCATACTGAGCTTTTGGAAAAATGAGGCCACTTATTTGGGTGAACTGGGAGTGGGGCTCTATGGATAATCTGGCCCTAAATGTGGGTGCCAAGATTTTTTGGAAAACGTTGCCCTTAGTGCTTCCCCTTCAGTGGAACGTCTCACCGCTAACGTCACGCACATGCTTAAGAGCAGCTCTAAAGAGCAAGGAGCTTAACTATTGGAAGAAACAACTCTTTGAATCTCTAGCAATCCCCAAACAAAACAAATTCCCACTGCTCAAATAGATCCAGGGTAATCAAATGGATCAGTATGAATTGCAGTTTATCCCCATTTGGACTGACTGAACTATCCCGTAATTGAATTAATCATTTATGTTTTAATGCCTAGCTGCCCCTGGGAAACAGTCCCGTCCTCACCCGAAGGTTTTTCGTGAGGCTATTCTGTTTGTTCCCTAGATTTGTATATCTGAGACTTTAATTATTGTTTGTTGTAATGTTGGGCTTTTAAGGGAGTATCAGGAATGGCTTGGTGTCAAGGCAGTTGTTGTTACTGATAATTGTCAAGGCAGTTAAAATAAAAACCATTTGTTCTTAAAAAATAAAGTGCCAGAAAAGCATTGCACCTGGTTAGGGATTATAGAGTGTTGTCAAACGCAAAGCAAATTTTAAGACCACTTTTTGCAAAGCACTTTTTATTTTTGTGTGGTTAAAAAGGCATATCAGCTGGAAGAAAAATGCTGAACCTTGGGTGATCCACAAACCAGATGGCAATTTACTGCCTAAATGAATAACATTTGCATACATTTTCTTGTCTGTGAAGAATACCCTTTTTTTTTTCTGTCTACAGCGGAAAAGAAGAGTGTCTCCTCCTGTCAGATTTAGAATTAAGCACACTGATCCCCACACATCAAGACTTTCATGCTTGATGACTGGAAGCCTCTGTGGGGGTGTCTACACAGCATTTCGGAGCAAGCCTAGGGGAGCCTGCCACCCCAACGCAACAGACTCAGGTTAATGGGGCTTGTGCTAGCACTTGGAAACCAGCTGTGTAGACAACACTTTGGAGTCACGGCTAGGGCTGGAGCTTGAGCTCTGAAGCCCACCCCCTCCCTAGATTTCAGAGCTGGAGCTCCAGCCCAAGTCCCAACTTCAGAGCATGGTCTGTACAGCTAGTTTTAGAGTGCTACCATGGTCTGTCAACCTGGGCTGAGGGGCTCCTTCCTGTGTGCTCTGACATGCTGTATAGGCATACCCTGTATCTAGTTATGGAACTGACTAGATTAAGCCTAGAATTTGGTTCAGGATTAGAAGTGCTCAAAAATGAAAGTTGCAAAAATTTCAATTTTTTTTTCATTTCATAGGGTTCAAAACAGCCTCTTTTTTCTTGAAAATTTTATGTTAAGTTCTTTTGACTTTCCCCCCAATTTTTTATCAATACGTTATTGGTTATTTGTTCGCTAAACAAAAGATGTCCATTAATCCCATTGATAACATTTTCTATAATGTTCTGATAAAAATGGAAAAAGGCACTACAACTTCGAAAAAAGAAAAAGCAGATTTTTTTCACAACACGCTCTTGATTTAACGAACGCAACTCCCCCCTCTCCCCCCTCCCCCCCCCCCCCCCCCCCCGAAAACTGAGTAATTTCATCCAGCTCAATTCAAATACAGCAGCCTGTATGCTCATCAATGCAGGTTTCAGTCTTCATCTTCAAAATCCATTATTGGATTGGCCCAAAATGCCTGAGAGATTATGTCCCGTTATGGCATCCTGACCTTTTATGACAGTGATGTTCCACGCGAAGAGTAGAGCAGTAAACTTCAGCAGTGAAACTCAGGTGTGCTGGAGATTGTTTCTCCTCCGGATCTAGGCTGTGAGAGCAGCATGTTCAAAGAGAACATCATGACCAGAACAGAAACATAAGCACTTGGAAACCCCCACTCTGCCAAACCAAATCCTTGTATTTCTGTATTTCAGAAATAAAATGTGTGAACATTCTGGGAGAGGAGAAATTACCAGGGAAACAAAGGATCTGACCCCATTAACCATAGGCCCTACTAAATGCAAGTCATCCATTGCCAGTACTGCCAACGCAGTGTTCAAAAACTGTGAGTCGGGCCTCAAATAATGACACTGGCTGGAAAATCATGAGATATTTTTAAGTAATCAATTTGGCGTTCTTTTATATTCGCCTTCTGGTTTTTGAGCCTGTAAAGGTTGCATTTTCCAGCTTTTCTTCGCAATCACAAGGGCTAGAAACTTTTGTTATGCAATGGAAGCTGAGATTTTCCGGTAATAATGTGACTCCAAGGGCTGGAACTTTAAGAAAAACACCAGTACTGAGAGACTCATGATAAAATCACCACAGTTGGAAGCCCTGCATGACTATGTCGGGGAGGGGGTGGTGTTTAAGGAGTTTTTTGACGATAGTAAACATTTTTTTGTTATCAGAAACTGCTGATTTTTTGAAACCAAAACTTCATGCAGAAACGTACCAGTTGTGGCTAAGCTTTTTCAGATCCAGACTGGAATGTTTAGTGAGAGAGACCCAGGTTCAAGTCCCTGATCTGACTGATTGAGAGCAAGGACTGGACCTTTGGTCTCCCACATTCCGGTAAGTGCCCTAGGCTAGTTATTGGTTACAATGGGGTGGGTTTGGCTTTCTCTCTCTCTCTCTCTCTGTTTTTTTGTTAAAAAATCTTCAAATGAAACTAAATACCAAAACCTCCAAATCTTTCACAAAACAGAACGTTTGTTTTCAAGCCAGCTCTAAACCGGACCATATGAATCTATTCAATTTTGTTCCTTTCTGTCCCTTTTTCTTTTCCTGCTGGTTTGAAGCAAGTCACAGCAGTTTTCTGATACAAAAGATTGTTGCTTTACTTGGGACCTTGCAGGGGTTTTGCTCTGTGGGCTTCACCTCCAAATAGCAACTCCAAACCAACTATAATGGGATACATAATAGGTTGGCCATGAACTTTAAACACCAACCCTTCTTGACTTTACATTGACCAGGAATACCCTCCCCAGCACCCAGAATATGGGACCTAATTCTTATATATGCTAGGTTGCCCCTTACACTGCTTTGCGCCTGCCCCCTCCTCCCCACCCACCAGAGTGGGAGTAAATGAGAATCTGGTGCTTCCCTTTATTCTCTGAGCTTTCAAGTGTGGTCACTGTCAGAAGTCGCCTTTTGTAAAATATCACCTTGTTATAGCATTTGTCTGCCCCCCTGCATGTTTGATTCATACTGGTCCTAAAAGCTCATGCTTCTGGTTTTCAGACAGCCACCTTTGGGGTCAGGAAGGGATTTTCCCCCCAGTGGGGAAGTTTTTTTTTTTTTTTTTTTTAAGTCTCTTACCTCTGAAGCATTAGGGATGGACGCAGTTGGAAATGGGACACTGGCCAAGGGCCAGGGCTCTGAGTTGGCACTGAGCATTGAGCTCGTTGGTTGGCTCTTGTGAGTTTGGGGTTGGTTTTGAGCTAAAAATGGCAGTTGGGTGATGAGACTATTAGCATTTACTGCTGCTCCCCCAGACGAGCACGCATCCACGGACAGATGTTACTGTCACTTGCCCGGATTGGCAGCCCCTTGCAGACCTGCCTAAAGAAGAGACAGTGTGTATTCCACTGCCCCAAGTGCAGGGCAGAGACTGAACGGTGCCTGAGAGTCACCATGTCAGCACTGCTTCCCCTTTGCTCTCACGGGGCAAAGTAAGCAGTGCCAGCCTTTATCCTGGCAGAGGTCACTTCCCACTCGGTGTTGGCTCAGATATCCTGGCTGGCATATGGGTGAAGGGAGGTTCCAATTCCCGGTGGCCAAGGCAGGGTGGAGGGCAGTCTAGAGCAGTAGTCAAGTGTGTGCGTGTGATAGGGTAGCCGGCAGGTGAAGCCGTATCACAGCCAGTCCGGGGCAATGGTCGGCGTCTTCGCCGGGGTCAGTAGCCAGAAGATCCAATCCAAGAGTCCGGGAAGGCGAGGTCAGATGAGGCGTCAGGGCAGGGTTGGACGAGGTAGCAGGGTGAGATGGTCTGGGGAGCAACCAGCAGGCACTATTCTGTTCAGATAGCCTCCTCTTCCTGTTGGGGGCGTTTATATAGTCCAGGTACCCAGTGAGAGCACTGCCTGCACATCCAGTCAGGGGCCTGGCTGCTGTGGGCCTTAGTACTGAGGTCAGCGATGCTAGTTCAATACATCCCCGGGTGCAGCAGCCAAGGCTGCTGCCTGAGGACCTGGGTTCAGTACCAGGGTCCTGACAGAGACAGAATCAAGGCTCCCCACACTCCCTGCATGGGAGGGGGAGCTGTGGCCCTCCAGGCTGGGCTCTTCCCCTTGTGTTGTGACCTGTGATCTAGGTAGCAAGTGCAGGGGCTGCCGTTTATTTCCCTTGGCAGCACACTGCTGGGCTAATTCCCAATCCTATGGGGATTGGCTGGCAACTTCCTGCATCTTGCTACCAGCTCTTAATGCGGTTCTCCTATAGACTTCCTGCCCCTTCCTGTTGGGTTGGGTGGAGGGGCAAGGTTGCTAAATACAGCTGCGGTGCTGAGGGTTGGTGCTGTGCTAATCAAATACAGATCCACTGCTGGTTGTAACCAGTTTTATGGGGTAGTAACTTTTGGGGTGGCATGTGGCTTCAGGTTTAATTCTTAAAAGCAAAACAAAAGACAACACCTACTTAGGCCTTTAGACTCGGTTAATGGCTGGGGTAGCTAAAGTCAGCAACCCATTCAGCATGTCAGATTTGTCCACCTTTACCGTCCCCCAAGCAGGGACTAGAGCCAAGACTTTCCCTTCTTCACTAGTGCCACATGAATGCCTGACCCACCGCAGTGTTTAGTACTGCCGCCCCTCTGCCAGACCTGACTAAAACCGCTGTGATAACAGCACCAGCACTTGTAAAATGATGCTGACGATTTGTCTGTGTTACAAAAATTATCTGATTAACCCTTCCTGGTAGAAAAGTATTATCACCACAGTTTTACCGGTGGGGAGGCTGAGGCAAAACAGCTAAGTGACTCACTCAAGACCACGGTGAAAAGTCAGTGTCAGAGCAGGGATTGGCACTCAGCAGTTTCTGGTTCCCAGTCCCATATTCCGTCTGCTAGACCCCCATCTTTGTACTATGTGTCATATGTGAAGGGAGTACATCCGCCAAGCTTCAGGCTACTCCCACTCAGTACTATGGCCACAGCCATCTGTGGATGCAGGACCACTTCATTCCAACTCTTCACATTCATGTCACAAAAAATTCCTCTGGGCCAGATTTGTAAATCAGCATCGCTCCATTGACCTCAAGGGGACTATGTTGATTTACTTCATCAGTGGATATGGTCCTAAAGCTTTAGATTTTTTTTAAACCTGGTGAATTTTACTATTATAAATATACTAGTATATCATTATAAATAACTATTGTATTATTATACTGTGCCTGTGTGCTTTACCATTGCCCACAATTATGCTTTAAATAAAGCAGAGCTGGTCTGAAGCCAGTGGAAAGACTCCCAAGGACTGCAATGAGCTATGGAACGGGACCGTATACGCTTGCTGCAATGTTCGTCCCATGCAGTCCTGGGCAGGCATTTCGCCAGTGTTGTCACAGGGGTGGGAAGGCATACAAACCACGTCAGGGATGGAGCAATGGCATTGGCAAGGGATGAGGTTCATAGTCACTGATTCTAAGGCCAGATGGGACCACTGTGATCATTAATCTGATCTCTTGCATAACACAGACCACAGGACCTACCTGAATTGATTCCTCTTTGAACTAGAGCATGTCTTTTAGAAAAGCATCCAGTCTTCATTTAAAACTGCCAGTGATGACGACTCCACCGCAAACCTTGGTGGGTTGTTCTAATGGTTAATTACCCTCACTATTAAAAATGTCTTATTTCCGGTCTGAATGTGTCTCGTTTCAACTTCCAGCCATTGGATCTTGTTATACCTTTGTCTGGTGCTCAGTAGTCCCCTGTTTATACCTTCAAAGATGGTATTAGCTCTTTGGCCACAGCATCACACTGGGAGCTCATGTTCAACTGATTATCCACCATGACCCCCAAATCTTTTTCAGAGTCACGGCTTACCAGGATAGAGCCCCCCTGTACGTATGGCCTGCATTCTTTGTTCCTAGAGGTATGATTTTACATGTGGCGGGATTGACACACATAATGTTTGCTTGCGCCCAGCTGCCTGGACTCATGTCGCTCCAGTTGTAGGGTTGGGACCACAATTCTCCTCCTTTTTTTGTGTTGCGGGAATCTAGAAGCCACAGCCACAAGATAGTCCCTGCCCTGAAGAGCTTACAATTGGAGACAATAAGTCCATTCTCATGTATTTTATATCTAAACTACAATGGCATTTCTCAACTCAGAGGTCTCATGAATAATTCTTTGTTAGTTTAGAAACAAGGGAAGGGTTACATTGCTTTCTCTTAGTTCTATTTCATTCACTTACATAACATAGAAAACACAGCGGCAGGTATCATAAGGTAACCCCCAGCACAGTGTGGATCGATCATTTCATATGTTGCTTTTGCTTAATCTTCAGCGTATTAGAAGAAAGCAACTGTGCCTTTTGCTGGCAGCCCAGGGTCCCATGTGCTTACCCACGTGTGTAGCACCAGCTTGCAAATAATTATCTGATTGGCTTCTAGCCACTAAACTTCCAGTGACCCGCCTGCTGATGTTGTTTTGTGTTCTGCCTTCTCCTGACATATCTCTGCTGAGCACATGGCATTGTTTTCGGGGTAAACACAAAGACCAACGAAGAGAATTGGAAACAGCAGCCTGGACTGGCGCTGAAGAATAAACTTTGTGATTGGTATCGGAAGTACAATCTCTGTTCTGGCTGCCCTCTGTAAAAAGGAGACCAGTTGTTTTTAAAGTGAACAATATCAAAATGAACTGTGCTCCACTTTTGTCACCTCTGCCCCAACACACAAAGGTAGCGTTGGCAGAATGCAAACAAGCAGCAGTTATTGAAATATCATGCTGTCTTGTAGGTGAATAGCCCGGGGCTTGGTTTATAAATTCATAGGGATGCAATGGCCTTTCTAGCTGCATGGTCTAATGGACAGAGCGCTGTATTGGCATTCTGGAGGCCTTTGTTCTATTCCCAGCTCTGCCACTAGTCCGCTTGCTGAGCTTGGGTAAGTTACTTCCCCTCTCAGTGCCTCTTTCTCCTCCCTTGCTGTGCAAGGAACTGACTTCCTATGTGTTTGTACAGTGCCTAGTACAATATGCTCTGGAACTTGGGTGGGGCCTCTAGGTGCTACGGTAATATGACTGATATATTGACAGTGTAATTTTACTACTACTTCGAGTGATGGTCGCTATTGTATTCCACTGTGGGATACACATACGCACCAGAGAATTTGAAGGTAGTGTCCGTTGGTCCATGCATGCGCCCTGGCTGACCTCATGCCTCCGACCGATGGGATAAAGGGTGGGGTAGACCGACCACCTCTCCAGTTCCTTCTCATGCCGCGTACTCCAGGTCGGAACCTTTAGCGTCTGCAGCTTTGGCTTTGTTCTACAAAACAGAAACCTTCAAGTTTTGTAAATAGTGTTAGTATTTAGTCTCCCGGGGGGACAACCGCCCCCCCATCCGTACCTTGTTTGGGTACTGGACTGTGCCCAGTACTCCAGGCTTCAAACTCTGGGCTTCCTGCCCACAGTCCTTCTTGGTCAGGGACGACCACAAGTGCTGCCTGTACTACCACGGGGAAGCTCACATCACTGCGAGGTGCAGTATCTGCCCATCGTCCCCCAGCTGTACCTGAGGAGGATGGGAACTTTGCCTCCGCAAATGCCTTCTGGAGAAGGCCATGATGCCCCAGTCAGATCGAGGCTGGGGACCTGCCCCCGTACATCAGCCTGATTCAGCAAGGAGTGTGCCTCCCGCTGCAAAGTCCAGCTCCGGTCCAGGAGAATCTACCCCCACGGACCCCATGGCAGGGTCTTGTCGGGAAGCCGGGAAGCACTCTCATAAGCACAAGACGAAATCTTCCTCAAAGTTCACTTCAAGGAAGTCTGACTCAGCTGTAAGCAAGCCTACCAACTTAGCCCTTGAGGATTTAGTACGTCCTAACTCTCAGAGGCATGACAAGAAAGCCCATAAGCATTGGGCTCCTTCAGTTTCAGACGGTGTTCCATCGGTACCATCATCCCCAGCTCCTCCCAAACCCTGGGATCCATCAGCACTGACGAAGTCCAATCACTGCCAACTTTGGAGACCACCGTCCTGGGAGTGCATGCTTAAAATCTAAGGGAAAAAACTATTGATGGTGCTAAGGAGTGGATGATTGGCAGTGAATAATTGTGTATTTATGTTCCCATGCTGAGTTTGGGGGTGAAAGGAAAGTTTATACTACCAATTACCTCTGTTCTGTAGTTGAGGAGTGGGTAGAAACTATTGGACTGAAATGCTGATCCTTTTGCATTGCCTATGTTTGCTCTGTATAACAAAACCTAAACAAAGAACCCAAAGACTCTACCCGTTGTGAAGTCATTAAGCATTTTGAATATGAATCTGTGCATTTCCTCGAGAGTGAGCCGGACAGCATCGAAATTCTGTTTTAAGATGCATAGGTGAAACGTCACCTCTTTTAAAAAGTTCTGCATGGGGAATTTTATCTAGGCAGCACCACGCAAGGCAATAGGATTTTGAGGGATAAAATCTCAGACACAGAACTCTTGAAAATTGACCCTCCAGCAATTTAATGATCTCATAATGTTCCAACTTGGCAACAAAGAGAATAGTGTGTGTGTGTGTGGGGGGGAATCTCTGCATTAAAAGAAATTTCAAGAACACCTTAGGAAACGTTCCCAAGCGACCACGAACTCGTTCAAGGGTCCTGGCCACATATTATAGAGAGAGAGAACTGTATATCCCAAAGAGTTCAAGAGGAACAACTTGGTACTGTAGCTCTTGGGTGGAAGAGAGGCAGCGTTAAATGTACTGCCAGAGTGCTTGAGGAAAAGAAACGGCGGTGCTGAACTGACGTGGTCACCAGACAGGAAGCCTTTCAGGAAACTAATAAGAAATAATATTAGGGAAGAATTGTAATACTTTCCCCACGTGTCTTGTAGGAATATCCTGCCCATCAAGCAAGCATTGCTACAGCAAAACCAACACTTTCATAGACTGTTGCAAGACTTGGTGATGGGTTTGAATGCCTGTTACATGCTGGCCCAGATTCCCTGCTGGTGCAAATTGGCATCGCTCCATCTCGGCCATTGGGAGGGAGAAGCCTGTAAAGGAGTCAAGCTGCGTCCCAGCCTAGACAGACAGACTGACCGGGGGTGGGGAAGGGGGGGGAGAGACTTGTGCTAGCTTGCCAAAAATAGCACCTTGGACCTTGCAGCTTGGGCTCTCAAGCCTAGGGTCTGGGTGACCTTAGGAGCCTCAGCCCCAACACTCCTACTGCTGCTTTTAGTGTACTACCTGGGATGACTCTGACTCTGTCTGGGCAGGGAGGCTTACTCCCAGCTGCAGTGTGGGCATACTCTATGGGGCATCTGTCTGTAAGCAGGCTGTGAAGGGCCTGGATTCTGACAGATCCAGTCTGAAGCACAAGGATGTGACTCTAGAAAATACAAGGACTGAAGAAGACCTGTAGCAAAAATGTCCATCATGAGCGTGAGAGATCCCTCTCTACAGCAGGGGAAGGTGGAAGTTAGTTAGTGCACTTTTCTTTTTAAAATGCCTCTTGTTGGGATTGCCAAGAAGCCATGATTTAAAGCCTTTTCTCAGAACTGTCTTTATTTGGTACCATGCTTGACCGTATTATTCTTTCTCCATTTAGGAGAAGCAGGTTAGGCTCACTCGAAGCCAGTATATAGTGGTGCAGAAGAAAATAGCAAAAATCCTTGACTGAGAGGTCTGAGTTAGAGATACTGTGAACTTAATTGTTTTAATAACATCTGCACCCATGTTATCAGGAACCTTATATTTTTAAAACTGCTTTGCCTCTAATCACCTGGTTTCCTTTTCTCAGTCTGTGCTACTTGTTACATTTCGCATTTCACTCAGCATCTACAATTAATATATGCCAGGGGGTTGGAATTTTTAAATCCAGCCAAGTGTTTGACTGGAAAATATTACAATAATCATTAAAGGGCTGCTGTTCTTTTGCCCTCAGAGGGAACCCAAAATGTATATAATTGATACCAGTGGATTAACTCCAGATTTACACCAGGGTCACTGAAAGCAGAATCTGGCCCTGAAGTATTAATGAGCACTTTTAGATTCCCAATCCCATTACTTTTCGAAGGGAATTGGGTTTCCATGTCTCTTAGGCAGCTTTGCCAGTCCCAGCCTAAAGGTTGATCCTATACTTTGTGGTAGGTATCCTGGAAGCTTTGTGGGGAAACTAACTAACCTTCATTCCTCCCCCTTCTGCTTCCCAGTGAGCTGTTTTTATAAAGCTCCCCTGTAGAAGCACTTAGCTCTTGATGGCTCTGAGTCCGCTGCCGTTTTTCTTTACCCTAGCCCTTCCACCAGCCTGAGATCTGAGCAGGAACCCCTGTCTGCTGGATCCAACACCAGGCCTCCCCCATGTTGCGGTGCAAAGTGGTTGGACTGGATTTCAGGGACACGCATCGTGGTGTTAATTACCTGGAAGCTTTACTACTCAGCCAGGACAAATCCGAGCAAACTCAGTTCATTCTCTGAGCCCAGTAGCAAGCAATGAGGAATGCAACAGAAAAAGCTGCAGCTTAAGCTCTCTAAGGGCCTGATCCAAAGCCCTTGGAAGTAAATGGAAAGACTTCCACTGGCTTGGGTGAGCTTTGAATCGGGCTGAAGACTGTAACCTATCCAGAGATGCATAGGTTGAGGGGAAAGGATATTTTTAAACTTCCATAAAAGCAGCTTAGATGGAGTCGTGCTACATTTAATGTTTGTATTGATCCTTGGAAGGATAGGAGTGGATTGCTGGTATTATACAGAGCCTTGTGGAAGCATTAGTAAGTATTGCAGTCATCCTGTATGGAACTTAAATCTTTGCACACTCCCTGCCTGCCTGCACCAAACTGCCAGCTGCCTCCTCCACATGTGGCTGCTTGGAATCCATGCCACCAAATCCTGGTCCTTGCCCCCACGAGTTCCTGCTGCTCTGTGATAGCCACTTCCCACTGGTCCCTCAGTAAGGGAGGGATCAGGACCTGCCAGTAGAACTTAGGTCACTGAGAGAAGACTGGTTCCTGGCAGAGACGAGGCGAGTTGGGACTTACTTTAGCTAACTGATACAGTTCTGCCTTCTAGCACCCACACATCTTTCCTACTTCTGGGCAAAGCAGGTAACGTGCTAAGGGCCCGATTCACAATTGCCCGGGATCTTGTGTTATCACCACTGCAAAGCAGGGCCGAATCCCTGCCATTCTGATGTGGTAGCGTTTTAGATTGGCTTCTTTGAAAATCCCAAGGGGAGTTAGATGCCTGATTTTCGTAAGTGCCTTTAAAATGCCCATCCTCCCACTTTGCACTGGTGTGAAAGGCTGCTCCACGTACAGGGAAATAGTGAACAGAGCTGAGTGAATAATGAATTTTTCTGTTTGGGGGGCTGATCTGGAAAAAAATGGTTTGATTTAAACCAAAACCAGTATTTAAAAAAAAATGGTTTTTGTTGAATAAAAAAACCTTGCGTCTACTCACAACAAATTTTTTTGAGTTCTTCATTTGGATAAGTCTGTTTCAGGGTTCCCCACCACCCTTTTTTTGTGTTTGGCCAAATTTGAGTGGATTGTCCAAATTTGAAATTAAGATTCCTTTTCACATCAATCTTTTTCTAAACCAAATCTTTTGAAAAGGAAACAGCTGACACAAAATGTCTCAACTCTTTTTTGAAAATTTTTCCCAACCAAATCCATTCATTGAATTCAACCTAAATTTGGTAAATAGTTCCAGGCCCCCCAAAATACCTTGTTTTTTCTCGTGGAAAAAATAATTGGTCCAAAAAAATGTTGCCCAGCTCCAATAGTAAATCAGGCTGAAAAGAAGCCAGTCCCCAGGTGAGCACACGTGGGAACCGTGCAGTTTGCTCTGTGAAATAATGCAAAAATCATTTTTTGTGTGTGTGGGAGGGAACATTTGAAATCCACACACCCTTCGTAAGGAATGGGAAAAGATCATGGGAATGAATGCCACAAAGAATCTGAGAAAACACAGCTTGAAGGCAAAACATTGCACTCATGATGAACCAGTGAGAGATGTTATCGCCGGAAAAGCAAAGGAACGTGAATCTGCTGAGCCAGCTGCTCCTGCGTTCTGGTATGAGTCAGCAGTTGTGGGCTTTTTATTAGTTCAACAGTATAAGAGGATGATATCTGTTTAGTCTTCTTCCAGATGACTAATAATTAGCAAATGTTAATTGGAAATTGCAATCTAGGTTTCTTGTCTGGTGTTTAGAGCAGGGGGCTAGGAACCATAGCTCTTGGACTGTATTCCCAACTCTGCGAGTACGGTTTCCTGCTGTATGATTTTAGCCAAGTTACTTTCTCTCTCTCTTTCTTCCTTCTCCTCCCCCCACCCCTCACCCCCCACTTTACTTCTTGGTAAAATGAGAATAATAATACCTACTTCACAAGTGTAATACTCTTTGAGAGCATTAGATGAAAGATGGTCTAGAAGTGAAAAATGTTGTTTGCAATCAGAGTGCTCAAAACTACTCATCCATCTCTGAATTTATACCCATGTTATGTCTGCAAATGTCAAGTGCCTTACATGCAATACAGGAATTGCCTTCAAATTATCTTTGCAGAATTATTTTATGGAACACCAGTCTCACTTCTCTGTTAAAAACTGTAATTAAAATATCACACTCGGCTTGATTGTAAAGTGTGCTGTCATATTTTAAACAGTATTCCTTAGTCTGGACTGTACCTTTTCGTTATGAAAACACCAATGGCTCCAGAGGCTTTCAGTCTAGATGCTACTACTAAGGGTTTGTGCTGGAATATTGGAGAGTTCATATACAGCGATTTTTATCCAGTGTATCCCAACTAGTTGATGTTTTCTTTCTACTTTTAATCTCAATTATTCCCCAATTAGTTGTGCTAAAGACTGAAGGTGCAATTCTGGCCCCCTTGAACTCAATCATAAAACTCCCATTGACTTCAACTGGGTCAGAATTCCCCCCCCGACATGGTTTTTAGGTCTAGCCACCCCTATGACAAGGCTGGCGAAATGCCTGCACAGGACTGCAAGCGAAGAACCTTGCAGGAAGCTCCGCCAACTGTAGTGAGCTTTGGAGAAGGGAGTCTTTCCATTGGCTTCAGTGGGCTTTGGATCAGGCCCTAAATATACTGGGACTTTATTGGAATTAGCAAATTGCCACCCCATCTACACAATCCTGAGAAATGGCTCAATGGCAATGCCCATAGCTCCCAAAGTTTTCCTGACCCCACCCCATCTCTCTCCTCCCGTCTGTTGCCGTAGCTGCATCTTCCAAACTCTTACTTAGAATATCAAGGTTGGAAGGGACCTCAGGAGGTCATCTAGTCCAACTCCCTGCTCAAAGCAGGACCAATCCCCAATTTTTGCCCCATATCCCTAAATGGCCCCCTCAA
This sequence comes from Chelonia mydas, assembly GCF_015237465.2. NCBI lineage: Eukaryota > Metazoa > Chordata > Testudines > Cheloniidae > Chelonia > Chelonia mydas. The sequence continues at coordinate 197,851,595 of NC_057851.1, forward strand.
GGATTGAACTCACAACCCTGGGTTTAGCAGGCCAATGCTCAAACCACTGAGCTATCCCTCCCCCCAAGTTGATCAGACTTGAAAGTCTCTGAGTTTAGCGGGCTGGGATTTCAGCCCAAACAAAACAGAGTCTGACTCCTACACTCCTGAGACTGGAGCAGGTTGGCACAGCTTTCACCCCACCTGTGCTTGTTCTGTAGCTAAACTGCAAAGTTCAGATAAACAAAGTACTTTGCATGGCTCTCCCTGCCTAGTCCAGCTGTGAGTGTCGCACTAAATTCTCTCGTTTAAAAACCAAACAGCAGACCCCTCGAATCTATTGGCTGAACTCTTGTCTGTTAATAGCCCAAAAGTCATTCTTTACCATTCTTCCTTGCCAATATGGTAGATCTCCTCCTTTTGATTCATGTCAAGATTGTCAGTGGAGCGGCACTATCCTCTCTGTATTTGTCTAGCATTGTCACTCTTTCTTTCCCATGCTTAGGACCCAGTCCAACTCCCATTAACTTCAGTGGGAGTTGGATCACACCTGTACATATCAGTTGCCCCTGCTAGTTACTGTGCAGATGATTGATGCAATGGTTTGTGTACTCTTCATATTATTAGATTTTTTTAGGTACGATCTCAACCGGGGCATGTACCATTACAAGAGAGACGGAGACAACTTTTATTCTAAAATGAAAGAATAAGTATTCACATGCCTCTTCATGCTCCTGGCACAGGAAAGCACACTTCTGTGGGATGTTGCTTTGACCCCTGAAAATTCTGGACCAATATTTGCTTCTGGGTTCCTAGATGAAGCTCTTAAGTATGTTTTTATCCCCATCAGTAAGACATATTGAGAGAGTCACCAACATGATCTCAGTCAGTAATACGATGATTACTTAATTTTTTTTATATTGTGGTAGCGCTCAGTGGCCTCACTCAGGGTGTTGTGCTGTCCGAAGTGCCATATATATATGTGAAATTAAAAGACAAAGCCTGCCTTAAAGATCTTGTGACCTAAGCATATGGCAAAGAGCAACAGGTGGAGAAAACAAGCAAGAACAGCATGATCGAGTGTGGAGTAATAAGTTGCAGTCACAGCATACTGATGGCAGGATCTTTATTGGAAGTTACTACGCTGTAACCTGTGATCTGGTGCCCCCTGTACTGTATAGTTCTCCATTTCTGGTATTTCTGCCAGAACTACAGTAGAATGGTCACAGCCTGAATTTTATTTATAGGTTTCTGTAGGCCAGGATTTTCAAAGGTGATTTTTGAGGGCCTCAGTTTTTGGGTGGTCAACCCTTAAAGGGGTCTGATTTTTCACCGGCTGGGTGCTCAGCACTTTCTGCAAATCCGGCCCCTTTCAGGGGTCTCAAGCTAGGCACCACAGACTCAGACTGAGGCCCCCAAAATCAGGAGTAACTTTTTGAAAAACTTGGCCTTGCAGCTTTTCGTTTCTCAAAGCCCATGAGATGTTACTCACAGTGACCTAAAACGCTACATTATTCATAACTCTGGCCCATCAGAGAGCCTGTCTATACAATTATCATACAGGACTCATTGCACTAAGAGGAGGATACATGTTATGGCAACTTTGATTTTTGTTCTTTATTACGTCATTAAGGCTAACGTGGCGTTGCACAAATCATCCCCTGCATTGTCTGTCGTTTGTATTGTTTGTCCGGCCATTAATTGTCTTGCACACAATTAAGTCGTCATTCTTTTCTCTCTGTCTGAATCATTAAGAAGCTAAAATCACACATGCAATATGTAGCAAGGGAAAACCTTATGAAAACAACCCCCTGGATGTATCACTAACATGGGTTTAATATTTCAAAGGAGTCCGTAATTCCAACACAAGAAGACAGAATATAATATTTTCATCCAGTAGTTCCCCTGTAGCTAAGGGTTCATCAGCATTCTGCTTCATAGGCCAGATCCCCAACCTGGTTTCAGTGAAATCAGCAGAGCTACCCTGATTTACACCAGCTGTGGAACAAGCTCTACCACGTTTTTTCCTAAAGCACATAAGACTTCCCCATACAAATGGCTAGAAAAAGGAATGTCTTCTATAGCAGAGACATGCTTCTCCAGCCACGTTCCCTGCTGTAAATCAGTCAATGCGTTGAGATTTAAAAGGATACTCATTTTAGAAAAGGTGGGAGGATACAGTGTGTACAGGACTGATCTGTAGCTCATAGGAACCAATGGGAATCTTTCTCTCCAGAGCCCAGGGGCTGCTCCCTCTAGGTGGTGATAACCCCTGTGTTGAGCACCAAAATAAGACAATTGAGTCCAGTGGGTGGGGCAGTGGCCAGGGAGTCAGGGCACCTGGGTTCCATTCCAATCTTTGCCACTGACCTGTGTGATTTGGGACAAGGCATTTTGCCTCCCACCCTTTGAGCAACCAAGCAGGATTTTCCTGAATAAAAGCCATATCTTTTAGTTTTATTAATAGTGCCACTCATCAATGATATTTTGCTTCATTTCAAGCTCCTTTAGAAATAGTGCTTGATCCTCCTAAATACATAGCACACCAACCTAGCAGGATCTAGATAAGGCATGTTGGAAAGACCTTTTAATCTACAATAATAGAAAAATGAGAGTGCACTTGCTACCTTTTTAATTTTACACAGGCCAGAAAAAGCATCTTCAGTTTGGTTGATTATTAGACAGATATCTGATATTATGTCGCACTGAAGCAGGGAGAGCTTGCCTGTAATAAATCTCTCATTTTTTAAAGCACCATCTTCAGCATTAAACATGTTAACAAGGCTTAGAAAGGAGTTAAATTGCTGTGCAGAATATTATTTAAAATGGAGGAGAGAGAGAGAGGCAATACAGCACTGGTTGTTCTCAGCTGTTGACTGGGACCTACAGATCAAAGCAGATGTCAAGGGTGTTACACGGGGTTCTGTCGGTTTCATCCGATTTTTTGGTATGTTTGTATTAGCAATAGTCATGTTACTGAGGCAGCGTTGCCAGCTCTGGAGATATCTTATGATATCTGGGGGGGTTTTTGTAGCTCCAGTTGCTGGAATCCAGAGATGGCATGAGAACCTCAGCTTTTGTTAGGGGGAAAAACAGTAAGTGTCTAGCCCTTGTGGTTGCAGAATAAAAGTTTAAAAACATGAAGCAAGTGTGATCTATAGGGTCAGGAACCAGAGGGCATATAAAAAGAACCTAAAATCTAAATCTCATGGTTTTCAAGCCAATCTTATCATTATGTGAGGCCTGGCTCATGATTTTGAACACTGGAGGTTAGCAATACTGCAGTAGCACCTAGAGGCCTGAAGCAGATCACAAGATAAGAGTGTGTGTGTAGACCCTAGGTATGTCTACACTGTAATCAGGAGGTGTCTTTGCCACATGTGGAGACATAACCAAGCTAGCTTTGATTCAGTTGTAGCATGTACCCAGGGTCCTAGGCAGGCAGGCTTAGCCTGTGCAACCATCTGTGCTGCCGCAGCTTTGTTGCAGTTACTAGATCAGAGCTAGCTCAGATATGTCTACACACGCTGCAGTCACACCTTCTGCTCGCAGAGTAGACCGACAACTGGCAAGAGACAGGCCCTGTGCTGAAGATCTTACACTCTCGTCTGTAGGGCAGGAAGGAAAGTAAAGGTACAGAGAAGTGAAGTGACATGTCCAAGGTCCACGTATCAGGGCAGTGGCAACTCCAAATCCATCCCCTCCTTCCACAACACAGGAGGTATAGCATGGAGCAGGAGTCATTGCTATGGTGACCCTATCTGTCAAAACAACCCTGTAACAATCTTGGGGTTCATGAAACAACGATCTGGAGAATGAGAGAAATAAAACTTCTATTAAAAAGGAGAGAGCATCCGCAATGAACTGCTGTACAAAGCTACTCTGTTCTCCACCCCCTTGCTTCCAGAGCACATCTCAAAATTCCTATATTCATAAAACTGTCTCTTCTGGGGGAGTCTCTCTACCTGTATAATTTTTCACAAACAAACCCATTGGAACCATGGGCAGCCAGTTCCAACGGCAGATAGGGCCAAAGTTAGTATAAAGCCACCTTTGCACACAGCCCCATGCGTGCAAGCTGCACTGGCCGCACAAAAGCGAGGACTCAGGAATGGCTCATTTTGTACAGCTTAATTTGCAGAAGACCAGGGTCTGAAAAGTCCACTTGCCCATTCATATTGCTGCAAGATACAGAACCAATCCTGCCAATAGATAGAATTAGTCATATGCATAAATGTTTTCAGGATCAGGCCCTAAATGATTAACCTTTGACATACAGGAGATAGTATAATTGAAGGACATACTTTTCATGAAAATTTAAAATACATAAGGAAACCTTTGGCTTGACATGAAAATCACAACATTTTGAATATAATGCATTAGAAAGACACACAGCGCACAATGTGATTCTGAATGCCAGCCAAAGCCCTGAAATCAAGTAGATGAATAAATCAATTGAAAGGACATTACACTGGAAGGCTGTAATGAGACCCACTACACCGCAAGTGATATGGTATGAAGAAAATTTATGGTATGTGGTATATGTCCTGACTGGAGAAACATAGTGCAAATGTCTCTTCCGCATGCTGAATAGAGATCTCTAACAGTTTTGTAGCTTCTTAAATGGTGCTACTTAGTATGGCTTCAAAATGGTAAAGTATGCCCTAAACATATATTTTAGCTCCTGACAGGTGAAACTGCTGTCAGAATAGGTTTACAGAACTTTAGACAGACAGGAACATACTGCTTGCACTTCCTATGGCAGCATTTGGAAAAAAAGGCATTTGACGGCCTTGAATAACCAAATATTTCTGTAATGTGTATTCTTATTACAAGTAGGCTTGTTACTCAATGAGGGGGGAAAACAATAACTGAAAATGTGGAAATGGCAGAAGTGCTAAATTACTTTTTTTTTTTTTCCAATTTTCACCAAAAAGGTTAGTAGTGATTGGACATCTAACATAGTGAATGCCGGTGAAAATGAGATAGGATCAGAGGCTAAAATAGGGAAAGAACAAGTTAAAAATTACTTAGACAAGTCTTCAAGTCACCAGGGCCTGATGAAACACATCCCAGAATACTGACTGAGGTGATATCTGAGCCATTAGCTATTATCTTTGAAAAGTCATGGAAGACAGGAGAGATGCCAGAGGACTGGAAAAGGGCTAATATAGTGCCCATCTATAAAAAGGGAAATAAGGACAACCCAGGGAATTACAGACCAGTCAGCTTAACTTCAGTTCCCGGAAAGATAATGGAGCAAATAAGCAATCAATCTGCAAACAACTAGAAGATAATAAGTAACAGCATGGACTTGTCAAGAACAAATCGTGTCACACCAGCCTGATAGCTTTCTTTGACAGGGTAACAAGCCTTGTGGATAGGGGAGAAGTGGTAGATGTGGTATATCTTGACTTTAATAAGGCTTTTGATACTGTCTCACATGACCTCATAAACAAACAAGGGAAATACAACCTAGATGGAGCGTTACTATAAGATGGGTTCATAACCAGTTGGAAAACTGTTCTCAGAGAGCAGCTATCAGTGGTTCACAGTCAAGCTGGAAGGGCATATCGAGTGCGGTCCTGCAGGTATCAGTTCTGGGTCCAGTTCTGTTCAATATCTTCATCAGTGATTTAGATAATGGCCTAGAGAAAGTTTGTGGATGATACCAAGCTGGAGCAAATACTTTGGAGGACAGGATTATAATTCAAAATGACCTGGACAAACTGGAGAAATGATCTGAAGTAAATCGGATGAAATTCAATAAGGACAAATGTGAAGTACTCCACTTAGGAAGGAACAACCAGTGGCACACATACACAATGGGAAAAGGCTGCCTAGGAAGGAGTACTGCAGAAAGGGATCTTGGGGTCATAGCAGATCACAAGCTAAATATGAGTCAACAGTGCAACACTATTGCAAAAAAAAGCAAACCTCATTCTGGGATGTATGAGCAGGAGGGTTGTAAGCAAGACACAAGAAGTAATTCTTCCACTCTACTCCGTGCTGATTAGGCCTCAACTGGAGTATTGTGTCCAGTTCTGGGCACCGCATTTCAGGAAAGATGTGGCTAAATTGGAGAAAGTCCAGAGAAGAGCAACAAAAATGATTAAAGGTCTAGAAAACATGACCGATGAGGGAAGATTGAAAAAATTGGGTTTGAATAGTTTTCCTGTGTGCAGAAATTTGACTTTCAGCCTGGAATTGATTTCTTGTATGATATTTAAAGCATGCTGTGAAACTGAAGGTGAAACCTTATGTTTCTTCATCAGTTAAAGTTTTCAGGTGCTATTTTTTCCCCACCTCAAGAATGACTTCTTTATCATCATCAAACTTGTCTTGCACTTAGTCTGATGCAGAGACAAATGGTGTTGGCCAAACCTGAAGAAATTTTGTTTGAATCAACAAAGTTTTAGAGCATTAAAATCACTAGTAGAAAGTAGTGTGCTCCTTACAAAAGCCTGTGAAGTGAGATGCTTCAGTCATACGTATCTTCTAGACTATCAGGCCGTTCTGTTCAGTGTCAATCTCATTGGTCAGTCTTAACTGGACAAGATGTGACCCTATTCTGAGGATTTAAGTGGTGCATAGGCTTGTCCTTCATGGAGGTGAATTTCACCCACTGTGACTGACTATGGGGCCAGACCCTCAGTGGCGTAAATCAGCCAGGTCGATTTACAGCAGCTGAGGATCTGGCTCAGATGGTGTAAACAGGTGACTGCATATTTAAATAAACAGAGTAGGGGTGTGAATGGTTGGGCAGAGAGCAAGAAAGACCAGCGCTGACATGGTAGATGGGCCAGTAATAAATTATCTTGAATTTCACATGCTCTGTAGGCACAGTCCCAGAACATTGTGAGCAGAATGTGAGAACTGGTGACCACTCATTAAGTTACACATTTTTGTCTTTTGGGGACATGCACTTTCTTTTCCTTTCTTTTTAATGAAATAAGAAATAAAAATCAAGCCCCCAGGGGAATCCTGTATATACAAACAAGCCATGCTGGTGAGACATTAACACTGAGATTTCACCGAGAGAATTCTGGAATAGTTTCCATAGCCACTGTCACAACTTGGTCACCTATTGAATGGAACACACCAGGAGAACAAGTCGCTCTTCCTGGGAACCCAAGCTTTGGAATTCTTAACTCTAAAGCAAGCAAAATGTCAGCCATAAAATTTAAATGCATTGTATTAAGGACTCAACTGTTGCTTTGCCACAAGACCTGAGTACGTAGTTGTGCTGCCCCAGGAGCAGACCAGGAGCCAGACTGCAACCCAGAATCACAATTGAGTCCTAACTTCCTGCTTCACCCTTTACGCCGGGGGGAAGTAGACTGCTCCAATTCCTGTACCTCCCCCAAACTTCTCCCCAGGATGTGCCCATTCAGACAAGGTTGTGCCCATTTGCTGTCCCTGTCCACCCATGCCTTGCCCACCTTCATGGGAGAGGGAGTACCTGCCTCACCGTGGCTACTTCCCCCCCACTGCCCTGCTGTCCATAGTATGGCTATACCGGGCAATGGCGCTAGGGGGTCATAAGGCACCATTTACTCTATGCACCCACTCACCAGAATAAGTGAGAATCTCACCCTAAATAGTTAATCTGACAATGGGCAAGGGTGAGCACAGGACTGATCTGTCTACCTACTGGACCTGAAACTGCTTGCTGAGGGAAGTAATATATGAAAAGGTTCTGATCATAGCTCACAATTTGACCGCTGCAGAATTCCAGAGATGTAATTTCACAAGAGAAAAAATCCCTGAGCAGAGAGAATATTCAGAGTGACTTCTCTCCCACTTAAATGAACAAAGGATAGACATCTATAGCAAAGTCCCCCAACATAGAAGAGTGGAGAGAACTGTTTGAGGGAAGAATAGTGCCTGCAATCGGCTAGGATGACACCACCTTTCCTTGCATGAAATAGGGGCTAGGAAGTTTCAGGGAGAATTCACTCCAGCATACAGATTAGAGTCAAGGAGAAATTCCTGTTTGCTTATGTGGCAAAATTTAGCATTTGAAAGTTAGGCTTTCTGTAAAGAAAGCTGCCCCAGTTTGCACAGGGCAGCGTTTGGAAAGCTCACATAGTGAGAAACTCCTCATACATATAAATTAAAAATTGCATTTGCAATGAAAGGTTAGATTCAAATTGGCATTTCGGAACCTTCTGCTGCCAGCAACCATATTACTGTAAAGTGATGTAATTTATATTTGCAGAGGTGTTGTAGCGATGTTAGTCCCAGGGTATTAGAGAGAAAAGGTGAGTGAAAGAGAAGCTTTCGAGCTCCAGAGTTCTTCAGGTCTGGGAAAGGTACTCAGCTGCACAGCTAAATGCAAGGTGGAAAAGATTGCTTAGCACAAGGAGTTCACATAGGGTAAGAGACCATTCAAGTGAAGTGGACAGTTAACACCACTGCAGTTGTAGGACAAAGGAGAGTTAGTGGCTACAGACTGTTGTAATGAGCCATAAATCCAGTGTCTTTATCAAGTCCGTGATTTTTAGTGTCTAGCAGAGTTATGAATTTAAGCTCCCAGGCTCATCTTTTGAAGCTATTGTGGACGTTTCTTTTGAGGACGAGGACTGAGAGGTCAGATGTGGAGTAATTATTTTGTGAAAAGTGTTTGCCCACGGGTGAGATGGTATTTTTGTCTTTTATCATTTTTCTGTATGAGCTCATTTGAGAGCGTAGTGATTCTCTGGTTTCACCCACGTAGTTGTTGGAGCATTTAGTGCAATGGATGAGGTACACCACACACTGTGTTAGGCATGTGTAGGACCCATGGATCTTGAAAGGCGTGTCATTTGGGGTATTGATCATTGTAGCAGAGGACATACGTCTGCAGGTTTTTGCAGCTGTTTTTCTGGCAGGATCTTGCTCCTTCGAGCTTGGCAAGGTTGGAGGGTTGTTTGAAGGCTAGAAGAGGGGGCTCAGGACAGATTTCTTTCAGGATATGGCACTAACTGTTTTTAAGTGAAATTGTGACGCAGTATTTCAGTCTCTTGGAAATTGCCTGATTTTTCTTATCTGGGGCCAGATTCTGCCACACTTACTCCGGTTAAGTAGCATCTTGCTCAGCAGGAAGTCTCACTGAAACCAGAACTAATCAACATGTTTTCTTCAAAACTTCTTTTCAGTGAATAATGACTTTTTTGACCACAGCAAATCTTTTTGCAGAAAATTTTTGATTTGGTCAGAATTCTGTTTAGTTGATGGAAAAAGCAGAAATTGAAAATTGAAACACTTCCTTTCAATTTAAGTTTGGTGGCTTTGTTTAAAAAAATTGAGTTTTCATTTGTCTGTAAAACTTTTGGAGTTTTTTATTTTTTGAAACCAAACTATTTAACTAAAATCTGACCTTTTTAAATCCAAAACTAGTTTTTCATAACCAACTGTTTGCTTTTTGTTTTCTGTCAAACTACTGAATGTCTTTCACCAGAAACGTAGAGGACAAACAAGAGTTATTTTTATTTTCAAAAGTTCATGTGAAAAATGATTGGTATCTTTTGGTTAATTCCATTTCTGATTGAAACTAATGGGACTATTAGCTAAGTAAGGCAGTACTCAGCCTGAGGAATGCTAACAGCATCTGGCGACTTAGGATTTCTTGTTCTGGATTTCTGGGATGCTCTCCATGATTAAATAGTGTGCCTGGACCAATCAGAGGTGGTGAGGATGCTGCCAATCTGGTGTTCTGCGGGCGGCACTTCCTGTGGTATTTGATCCCCTGGGATTCATAATGCCTGGATCACCCCTCTGCCATGGCTGCTGGTGGGCAGTGTGGAATCATTAGTCACCTGGAGCCCTGCGGATCCAGACCTCTGGATCTTTACAGTTTCCCGACCTTTGTTCATAGCCCAAAGAATCCCTGTTGGTGGCTTTGTTGTGCGTCTCCCCATCTCTGGGACTCCCTCAGTGTCAAAGGTACATGGTTGATTCTGTGGCTCTTTGATCCTAGTGAACCCAGGAGAGTGATGAGGCCAGGAGAAAATGCTGCTTCTGCTGAGTTTCAACAGTGGGAAATAGTTGCAAAAAGAAGGGGAATTTCTTACCAAAATGGGGAGAGGGGGGACTGAGTGTGTGGGGAGAAGGAATAGGCATGGGGAGGAATCTAAGCATTGGAAGAGAAGGGTAGATAATGGAAAGAAGCCACCTTTTCAGGCTGTAAGAGGAGGGAAGTAATAGAAAATTCACTACGTGGGAGAATGGGGTCAAAATTAAGGAGCTGGATAGAAAGATAGATACTGTCAGGAAACAGAGATGGGTTTTCTGTTTGGGTTAGAGAGGGGAAAGGCTGAGATGCAGAGAAGGCCAGTGGATTGAGGAAGAAGCAGAAGTCCTCAGATGGTTAAATGGGCTTGGGTAGGCACAAAAGAATAGAATCTTCAAAACTTTAGAGGTTCGCCTTCTACTAATTAGTGGACTACACGGAGGAAGGTCCTGGATAATACAGTGCTCCCAATTTCTTCAAGCAAAACGAAGATTAGCATGCTAGATCTCGCCTCATCTTTTCATTGTTAAATCCTATTACCTTGTTTTTCAAAATTGTATGGAACAATAACCAGGGAAAGAAATGTCCCCTGCATCCACCTCTTTTGCATTCAACTGTAGAGAAAAAACGCCACCTACCTTTTAATGAAGGAGGGACCTGGCAGAATTAGAAATGAATCCGAGTGTGCCTGCAGAAGAGGAAATTGAAGATATTAGCGCATGCATTAATTTCATCCAGGCCTGACTTGTCTGATGTGACTTCAGTATATTCACCCAATAAAAAAGCTGACTTGAAGTTCACAGTTCACTGCCTTTTCCTAACTTTCACACTCATGCTTCTAGTTGGCTTGGCGGCTATTAGTTGAATGAGAGATTGAATATAAAGTTAATTCACTGCCTCTTTAACCCTTTAAAAATCAATTCTTTGCTACGTTTCTGATATGCAGCAGGGCCGCTTTTCCAGTTAGCACAGCATTTTCTTCTCATTGCCTCTGAAATGCCTTTTGATCTTGTCTGTCTTCCCGCGTGGTTTTTGTTTATGGAATGGTCTTCCTGTGAAAAATAGAGGGAAATCCTGGCCCCTGGGATGCCAGTGGGACCCATTATCTGTAATACAGTAGTTTACTTTTTCATTTATTCATCAACAAAGACCCCGCTCTTTCATTCAGGTTGTGCGTATATGTAACATGGTTCCTTTTTATTGTATGTGACAAATGACAGACATAATGCTCCATGATGGGTCATTGTTTTCTTCTTTGCAACAAGAATACACAATGTATTAAGCCTCCCCTCCCACGCCAACTGGGTGTGGCTTGAGAAATAGCAGGGGGAGTGAGAAATTGAAACAAAGCATCATTTAGATGGTGCCAGCTGTCTCCCGCTGTAGGAGACATAGACACTGATGGCTGAAGCCACCAATTCCACTGAAGTTTGTTGGATTTTTAGATAATGTGGTCTTGCCTCATTTCTTCAGCTACCCCTGATGTGTCAACAGCGTGACAGGGTTTTGTTTAGTGAGGAAACTGTTTTTGCTTTAGAGTTGGGTTCTCTCCATGAATAGTTAGAGGAGAGCGTGCGTGTTTATACCCTGTGCCTCCGTAGGACTATAAAATCCAGAGTGGTCTCCCTAGACGCTTGTTTGCTGGATGTCACACAGCAAGTGCAGGCTACACGAGGAATTAGAATATTTGTTAAATACTCTCAGCCATTATGTTGTGGCAGGTAATGTCACTGTCTCTCCAGGCTGCACCAGGCCTCTTAGCTACCAGTCCAGATTCAGGGACCAAAACAAGCACTTTTCTCACATCTTGGGTCAGGGGAGGCACTCCAAAGCCCTGATTCATGGAAGCTTCTCCGTTCAAGATAGTACTTAACCATGTGCCTAATGGGATCCACAATGGAGTTTAAGTGCATGCCTAAAATTAAGCAAATGCTTAAGGATTGGCCTGAACAAGGAAGGGTAGATTTAAACACATGCTTTCCTGAGTGGAGGCCCAACATAATGCAGCCTCAGGCTGCGTTCACATGCATCAGCTTCCTCTTCAGGTTTGCCAGGGAAGCAACTGGAAGGTTCCATCTGGCCACACTCTGGCCTTCCTCCCACTTCTGGAACTGCACAAACCCTGCATAGAGGAGCTTCTGCATGTAACCCTTCTGCCAGGCCAAGTTGATAGCAGCAAGGGCCGGGTTCAGTACACAGGGGTTCCCTCTCATCAAAGTAAATACAAAACTGGCTCGAGCCCCCACCCAGTGACCTGGGAAAATCTTACACACCCCTTGGGCGCCTCAAAGAGGCAATACTTCCCCTCTTGCAAGCACAGAGTCTCGGTGTAGTAGAGAATCTTTAATAACATGAGGTAAACAACATCAGCGTTAAATTGGGGAAACACCACAACTAGTGTTCATTAACCAAACCATGAGCAAAGACCCACCCCAGAAAATTGGGCCACATCCTTTCCCTCAGGTTCTTGAGTCCCAGAACCCAAACGTCTCTTGAGTCCAGCAATCCTCAAATCACCCAAAATCCAAAAAGTCCAGCCCCAGAGTTCAAAAGTTCATCTGCAGAGTGTTACTCCCCAGTCTGGCTAAAATGTGCCTGTGTGTGGGGGAAAGAGGTAAGGGGTACCTTACGTGTCCTGAAGCTGACTGCCCCACAGGGCTCTGCTCTGCTACGCTGTCTCACGAACAGCTCTGCTCCACCACGACCGGCTCTGCTCTGCACAGCTCGCCGTCTCACGAACAGCTCTGCTCAGCTCGCCGTCTCACGAACACACCGCTGTCTCACGAACAGCTCTGCTCAGTTCGCCGTCTCACGAACACACCGCTGTCTCACGAACGGCTCCGCTCCACCATGACCGGCTCCGCTCTGCTCGCCGTCTCACGAACAGCTCCGCTCTGCACAGCTCGCCGTCTCACGAACAGCTCCGCTCTGCTCAGCTCAGCTCGCCGTCTCACGAACAGCTCCGCTCTGCTCAGCTCGCCATCTCACGAACACGCCGCTGTCTCACGAACAGCTCTGCTCAGCTCGCCGTCTCACGAACACGCCGCTGTCTCACGAATGGCTCCACTCCACAGCTCGCCGTCTCACGAACAGCACCACTGCACTCTAGATCTTCTGGCTCCCCACTACTTGACACAGTGCTCTTAGTGATTTCAGCTCTCAGTGATTTCAGCTCATAGTAGTGGGGGCCTTAGTGCTGGCGCACCATAAGGCCAAAGTAAATGCAGCACAGTACCTGCAGCAAGACTCTTAATAGACCCAAAACTAGCTCTGACATTCCACAGTGGAGAGAGACAGAGGTGCAATTGGTGCCTCAGGCCCTCACAAAGGGGCCCACACCACCAGGTACTAATACCTGTCTCAAGTCTCTCTCAATTCACAGAGTTTTGGAACCCATGTCCCTTGCCTAGCGAGTGCTACTCAGTTGATGGTGAGTCCCTCCATCATAACAAAAGGCCAAGTACAGTTCCAAGCACAGTTCCCATAATCAGGGTAATAACAATTTACTCTTCCCGCCCCAATAACAAAGACACTGGGGATCCCACAACAGCCAAAGTGACCATTTGGGCAGTTATGGCCTCATTCTAGGCGGGGTGGGTGTGCCTATGCAAATTGAGATCAGCCCCTGAAGTTCTTTTCCACTACTTGCCACACCTCACCACCAGATGTCAGGGTGGAGCCCATCCTGACTCTGCTTACATGCACAAAGGCAAGTAGGCTGCGAAGGCTGCACTCCTCCTCCTGTCTTCAGGGGCAGACCTCCACCTGCTCCGTCACCACTGGGTTTCTGGTCCAGTCTTGGGAAGTGCATGTGCTCACACACACACACACACACACACACACACACACACGCCACTTGTGATTTCTCTCCCCTGCCTCGAATCACTTCCTTTTCACTCCTTGTGGATCTCTTTCCTCCTTAGCCCTCTAACTTTACATGCTGTCTCATTGGGGGCTGTATGGACGCGTAAGGAAATTGCATTTTGCTCAGAGGACACGACTGCTAATCCCATAGAAATACCATGGTGGACACCTCTGAGCAGGTGGTAAATGGGAGGCAGCAGGCTATTCATAGCTCAGTCCACTGGTAGACCCGCCTTCTAGTTGCACTGAGTTACCCTGTATAGGATGAGCTTGCTATAAGCACAGCAGTGCGGCATGCCGAACCACTTAGAGTAGTAGAGCAGTTATCCCTGCGAGCTCAGGCTTTTTGTCACAAACGTTTACATTTTCTGCTTTGGCAAGAGCAGTGAAAGATTTGCAAACAGTTCCCTGAAACCTAGATATTTGCAACTAAAATATCCAAACTACCCTGGCTGGAAAATTCTCGAAGTCGGGTGGAAAGCTATGTTTTTCGACTGGTTCCTTATCTGTTTTATCACCCTGTGCAATATCTTCCTCCCCACACTTTTCAGGTACTATTGAATTGTAAAGTAATGGTAATTCAAATTCTAACTCAACATCTTTAGCTACGAGAGTCTCATTCTGCTTCTAGCCTGCTGAAACAGAGAAACGTTTACCAACCTCCTTTGCTTTGTGATGTAGATGTATTTTATCTCCTTATATCGATTAAGGCTAAAAGCCACATGTTATGGAAGTGGATTTTCTCTGTATTGGTGTTTCCAGGAGCCTAGTCCATTTCTTATTACAGCTCATGGGTATGTTAAAAAGAAATGGAGTCCCGCTCTTGGGAATCGATGAAATTGCAAAATAAAACTTCTGAGGCTTATAGTACAAATAGCTGCATCTTTGCAACCGACAATTAAGGTTCTCACAAACGTGCAATCTGTCCATAGGTGTGGCAGAAGTTGATTTTAAAAATTTTATATAATTCTGACAGATACTGATTTATTTTAACAAATTTCCAATTACATTTTCACAGTGGCAGGAAATTATGGGGGTGGGGGAGGTAAGGCAATAATTACTTAGTGACTATGGACATTGAGATTCAAAAAGTTAAAGCATTATAACTGTTAAAACACAAATGGTCAACATCACCTGTCAAAATATACAAAGTAAATATCCTTAAATCAAACTCTAAGTTCCCAAGCAGCGGTTTTCTTTCTTTGCCTGTCTGTAAATTTCAGTTATCGTCAGTGGCCATATTTGTTGCTGATTTGTGTGTGTGTGCGGTGAAATTGACATTTACAGATAATACCCTTCCAAGCCTATCTATACTTTAGAAGGGGCAACGTTGTAATTTTTCAGAGTAGATGCTGCATGTTGGAGCTCTCCAACTAAGATGGCTGTACTCTACAGGCAGCCATGGAGCTTTCCTGCCCTTAATTAATCCATTTTCTTAATTGTGCCATTGCCTGGAATGGATTACATGAAATGAATGGATTTCCTATAGAACAGAAGGTATATGACTGACTAATTAATTTTCTGCACAGGAACGGTTGGGCTAGGCAGCTGAGGGGCTAGGTGAATCCCCACACATAGCTCTCTCCTGAGCTCAGCAGGAGCAGAAATAATTGGAACGGATGGATCTGTCATCTCAGGAGAATTTCTGCAGCCTCTAGATCCCCCCTTCAAATGCATGATGTCAGCAGTCGGCACTGGCTGCTGCTCTTAAGGCATACTTATGCAGATGCTAATGAAAAGCAGTGTATAACAGGAGATTCTTGCAGATTCATGCAGAAAAAGGCTCTCGTTGCTTCGCCAGCCTCATCACTAGCACGTGGCACACAGACTTTGTACACAATGCACATGTCATTTCTCGTTTCTTGAGGGAAGCTGCCCGTTCACACGAGGAAACTTTCTCAAGCTGACTTTATTCAGGATGGCAGAAGGGGGATAGGACAAGGCAGAGTGCATTGATAGTCTAGAAATAGACAATTAAATAAGGACCATAATGTGAAAAGGTATATCCAATGCTGCATTTTTCTGTCTGCTGCTGCAGATGTAACCCGTAGGTGCACATGCCAACTCAAGAAATGGTGCCCGGGACCTGACAAAGAAGCCACTCAGTATTAATAGACTTTGCATTAGAAAATAATGTTGGTGCAAGAAAAGAAATAGGACTTGACGTATGGACCTTCTGTTCCAATGCAGTATGTGTTTGGATTGTGCACCCAGAACTTTGGCAACACAATCCACATGTGTTGCCCTCTGCTACTCTCCTAGACTGCTGAGTCTTGCAGGCTTGTCCAGTAATGCGTTTGGATGATCCTTTCGTGCTTGGCTCTTTATAAACTACTTGCTCCTGGCCAACACTTTTGATTATATGACTCTTAACCAAAAGCTTAACTTTTCCCTCTGGAATTCATCTGGATTAATGCTAGGACCAGCAGCCGTTGAGACTGACCCCTTGTTCAAAAGGAAGAGCTTGACCACAGCAAGGAAATGAGAAGGACAGTAGTTTAACTTCTTGCTTGGCAAAAAATACTTTCAGTCAAAACTTACCAACCACACAATTTGATTCTGTAAATCAGGTAAATACAGGTATGCTCTGCGCATTGAAACTGAGTTAAACTTTATGGGCCGAATTCTCTGCCCATGTAAACTGGTGCAGGGCTGCTGATGTCAGTGGAACCGCATAAATTTGTGTTAGCAAAGAGTTTGTTCATAGGCATTCTGTATGGACAATTATTACTTGTTAACTGGGTTGTGTTAGGGCCTGGGAGGTGTTGGGTTCCCAAAGTGCTAAACGCTGTACAATTAATACTTATTTGTATTACCCATAGCATCATGAGACCCTGTTTTCATAGAAACATAGAACTGGAAGGGATCTTGAGAGGTCATCTGGTCAAGTCCCCTGCACTCGTGGCAGGACTAATTATCTAGACCATTCCTGGCAGGTGTTTGTCTAACCTGCTCTTAAAAATCACAAATGATGGAGATTCCACAACCTCCCTAGGCAATTTATTCCAGTGCTTAAACACCCTGGCAGTTAGGAAGTTTTTCCTAATGTCCAACCTAAACCTCCCTTGCTGCAATTTAAGCCCATTGCTTCCTGTCCTGTCCTCAGAGGTTAAGAAAAACAATTTTTCTTCCTCCTTGTAACAACCTTTTACATGCTTGAAAACTGTTAACATAGAATCATAGAATCATAGAATATCAGGGTTGGAAGGGACCTCAGGAGGTCATCTAGTCCAACCCCCTGCTCAAAGCAGGACCAATCCCCAACTAAATCATCCCAGCCAGGGCTTTGTCAAGCCTGACCTTTAAAATATCTAAGGAAGGAGATTCCACCACCTCCCTAGGTAACGCATTCCAGTGTTTCACCACCCTCCTAGTAAAAAAGTTTTTCCTAAGATCCAAAGTAAACCTCCCCCACTGCAATTTATCATGTCCCCTCTCAGTCTTCTCTTTTCCAGACTAAACAAACCCAATTTTTTCAATCTTCCCTCATAGGTCATGTTTTCTAGACCTTTAATCATTTTTGCTGCTCTTCTCTGGACTCTCTCCAATTTGTCCACATCCTTCCTGAAATGTGGCGCCCAGAACTGGACACAATACTCCAGTTGAGGCCTAATCAGCACGGAGTAGAGTGGAAGAATTACTTCTTGTGTCTTGCTTACTACACTCCTGTTAATATATCCCAGAATGATGTTTACTTTTTTTGCAACAGCGCTACACTCTTGACTTAGACTTAGCTTGTGATCCACTATGACCTCCAGATCCCTTTCCGCAGTACTCCTTCCTAGGCAATCGTTCCCCATTTTGTATGTATGCAACTGATTGTTCCTTCCTAAGTGGAGTACTTTGCATTTGTCCTTATTGAATTTCATCCTATTTACTTCAGACCGTTTTTCCAGTTTTTTTAGATCATTTTGAATTTTAATCCTATCCTCCAAAGCACTTGCAACCCCTCCCAGCTTGGTATCATCCGCAAACTTTATAAGTGTACTCTCTATGCCATTATCTAAATCATTGATGAAGATATTGAACAGAACCAGACCCAGAACTGATCTCTGCGGGACCCCACTTGTTATGCCCTTCCAGCATGATTGTGAACCACTCATAACTACTCTCTGGGAATGGTTTTCCAATCAGTTTTGCACCCACCTTTTAGTAGCTCTATCTAGGTTGTATTTCCCTAGTTTGTTTATGAGAAGGTTATGCGAGACAGTATCAAAAGCTTTACTAAAGTCAAGATATACCAGGTCTACCACTTCCCCCTTATCCAGAAGGTTTGTTACCCTGTCAAAGAAAGCTATCAGATTCATTAGACATGGATCCATGCTGACTGTTACTTATCACTTATTATCTTCTAGATGTTTGCAAATTGATTGCTTAATTATTTGCTACATTATCTTTCCTGGTACAGAAGTTAAGCTGACTGGTCTGTAATTCCCTGGGTTGTCCTTATTTTCCTTTTTATAGATGGGCACTATATTTGCCCTTTTCCAGTCTTCTGGAATCTCTCTCGTCTTCTATGATTTCTCAAAGATAATCGCTAATGGCTCAGATATCTCCTCAGTCAGCTCCTTGAGTATTCTAGGATGCATTTCATCAGGCCCTGGTGACTTGAAGACATCTAATTTTTCCAAGTAATTTTAACTTGTTCTTTCCCTATTTTAGCCTCTTCTGATCCTACCTCATTTTCACTGGCATTCACTATGTTAGACATCCAATCACCGCCAACCTTCTTGTGAAAACCGAAACAAAGAAGTCATTAAGCACCCTCTGCCATTTCCACATTTTCTGTTATTATTTTATTATTTTTCTGTTATTATTTTGCAAGGTGCTGAGCAAACACAGAACAAGAAGACAGCCTGTCAAGGTTCCTTCCCCACTTTGAACTCTAGGGTACAGATGTGGGGACCTGCATGAAAAACCCCCTAAGCTTATTTTTACCAGGTTAGGTTAAAACTTCTTTCCCCCCAAAATCCTCCCAAACCCTACACCCCCATTCCTGGGGAAGGCTTGATAAAAATCCTCACCAATTTGCATAGGTGAACACAGACCCAAACCCTTGGATCTTAAGAACAATAAAAAAGCAATCAGGTTCTTAAAAGAATAATTTTAATTGAAGAAAAAGTAAAAGAATCACCTCTGTAAAATCAGGATGGTAAATACCTTATAGGGTTAACAGATTCAAAACATAGAGAATCCCTCTAGGCAAAACCTTAAGTTACAAAAAGACACAAAAACAGGAATATACATTCCATTCAGCACAACTTATTTTATCAGCCATTTAAACAAAACAGAATCTAACGCATATCTAACTAGATTGCTTATTAACCCTTTACAGGAGTTCTGACCTGCATTCCTGCTCTGGTCCCGGCAAAAGCAACACACAGACGGAGAGAACCTTTGTTTCTCCCCCCTCCAGCTTTGAAAGTATCTTGTCTCCTCATTGGTCATTTTGGTCAGGTGCCAGCGAGGTTATCCTAGCTTCTTAACCCTTTACAGGTGCAAGGGTTTTTCCTCTGGCCAGGAAGGATTTAAAGGTGTTTACCCTTCCCTTTATATTTATGACACAGCCCATCCCCAAAGCGCATACAATAACATACTTTGTGTGACAAGATAAATAAGAAGTGTGAAATCCAGGCCCCGCTGAAGTCAAGGCCAAAATTCCCATTGACGTCGGTGAGGCCAGGATTCCCCCCAAAAGGTGTATAGTTTACTGCCTGAAGAATATGATGCAAAATATACTTGTTTACGATAACCCTTATAGGGATAGGCTAAGAGTGTTTGTTTTGTAGGGCTCACTGTTTCTTTTGGAGATTGCAGGGTTTGATCAGTTCGAAGAAATATCACTTAAAAACTCCTAACAGATTCAAATGCTGGCCTGAGTCATTCTCTTAGAGCCGATGAGCTTTTATTGTTTCAGCTGCATTTTTAGATATTTGTACTAAATAGTAGCAAAGGAACAAATGATCTCTTCCCTTTTCGGTTTGACGGGCTCACACAGAGGGGATTTGCTGAACTGTAGTTCAAAATGCTGTTCTGGAAATGGGCAATTGTTGGCTACCTTCGCACAGTCCATAGGTTTCAATCTTAGGCTGTGTTTCCGTGTTTCCTGCCCTGACACTGACTGATCTAGCTTGTCTGAAAGCGGAATCGCTGTCTGGGCCAGGGCTGTATGGGTTTGATCCAACGCCCGTTGAAGGAAATGGAAAGGCTCCTGTGGGATTTAGATAATGATTGGTGTCACACCAGCACCCAAGGTCCTATCGTGCTAAGAACTGTACAGACACACAAGAGTCCCTGCCCCGAAGCGCTTATAGTCTAGTCAAGACAGACATAAGGTGGGAGGATAGAGAATGAAGTGACTTGTCCAAGGTCACACAGAAGGTCAGGGGCAGAGCCAAGACTAGACTCCTACCCTGTGTCACCCCACGACAAACCAGCCAGGGGTTAAATGAAGGGACAGAGATGGAGGAGCACAACTCCTCATCCTCTGTTAAAAGCAGAGAGGAGGCCCCTCTCCTCCGCCTGATTTCCGGGAGCAACTCCCTTTCTTCCTGGGCCAGTGGGAAGAGTGCTCCCTGTCCTGGTTTGAATTACTTTATCATCTGAGCCCAATTCATTGCATTAATTCAGGTGTGAACAAGGAAAGCTGCCGTTTCAAAAACCTGGCCCAGTGAGTGCAGTTGGGTTTTGCCTCAGTAGGGGGAGTAGAATCTGGGTCAGTCAAAAAGAGTAATAAGTAGAAAGACAGAGAAAGGAGACAGATTTCAGAGTGGTAGCCGATCTGTCGCTAAACAAAAACTCCAGGGCAAGTGGGTCACTTGAATCATTAAAAACTAGACTGGGCAAAACACTGGCGAAACTTCTTTGGGATTTGCAGAGTGCACAAGGTGACTTACAGAAAGGGCTTTTTCTGTCTCTATTTTCTATTACTTCTCACTCATTTGCCACCACGCGAAGTTCTCAAATTTGTTGATCCGTAAATGTAGCTTCTTCCAGGGTAACCAAGTTGTGTGTCCTCCAACCTTGATTCTGAGCTTCGCCAGCAGTGGTAAGGTATTGTCCCATTTTAAGACTCTCATTATAAAATATGCTTTCAGAGTAGCAGCCTTGTTAGTCTGTATTCGCAAAAAGAAAAGGAGTACTAGTGGCACCTTAGAGACTAACCAATTATTGAACTTATGCTCAAATAAATTGGTTAGTCTCTAAGGTGCCACTAGTACTCCTTTTCTTATTATAAAATATGATAGTGCCAGAGCACTGGTTCCATTTAAAACAAAAAGAATATAATGGGGATAAAGAAGGAGCTTTGCTATCTTGATAAAACAGATGATCTTTTATCTTGCCATACACTAAATAAAGTCCTGCACATGTATAGATTTACATGAAATTATAGCCACCCTTGTAGTTTGCAGATTATTTTTCCATTTTTTTAAGTGGGAGGAGACAATCTACATGCACCTGTCACACTAGAGGTTTAAAAGTTCGTAGCTCACTTCTTGTAAGTCTGTACAAGTTCTTAGCTCACTTCTTTGTGGTCTGTGCAAATGGAACCTGATCACCGCCCAGTGTCCCCTTAAGTTCATTGGGACTCCCATGACTGGATCTCTCTATGGGCCTGGAGCCTGCAATTTGGCTGACTGTGTTGGTGACATTTCTCAGAAATCTTGAGCAAAATTCTTTCCACCATTCTGATGTTAAATGGGAATGGGAATACATTTTCCCCAGTTTATCAAAATCGTACCTGCCTTTTTGGGTTTTTTTTGTTTTGTTTTTCAGACAGGTTCTATTTAGAGCTTGTCAGAACAATTCAGATGAATCACTTTTTGTTGGAGTTTGCTGATTTGCTCAAAATGTTTTGCAGAGCCCGTTGTGTTTCGATAAAGTTCAGTTGGACACCTGTCTGGTTTCCTGCTATCTTACCCACCTGGCAGGTTGCTGGGGAGCCCTGCCTTCCAGGTTCCTGTCTCCTTGGTAGACAACCTGGTGGGTTTACAGGGAGCATGGAAGTCCAAGGAGTCCCAGCTCCCAAGCTCAGAGCTCCTCAGTAGCCCACCAGGCAGATTGCCCTGGAGCTGGGCTCCATTCCCATTTGCTGAGAATGTCATTTTTGGGTGAAGGGAGAGGGTTCATTCTGAGTTAGAACAAAACCAGACTTCAAAATAATACAATCTGACACCAGACGGAAATGTCTTCCTCTGCCCAGCACTTGTTCTGACAGAAATGGCTGAAAAGTCATGACCTCAGCCCCCACTAAGGTCTAGTTATGTCTTCTGCGTGTTTTGAAAAATATTGGCTAAGGTTTGACATAGGAAGATGTAACTTAGAAATGAGTAATGAATTGCACAAATACAAAACGGGAAATGACTGCCTAAGAAGGAGTACTGCAGAAAAGGATATGGGTGCTATAGTGGATCACAAATGACATATGAGTCAGCAATGTAATACTGTTGCCAAAAAAGCAAACATCTTTCTGGGATATATTAACTAGAGTGTTGTAAGCAAGACACGAGAAGTAATTCTTCCGCTCTACTCAGCACTGATAAGGCTTCAACTGGAGTAATGTGTCCAATTCTGGGCACCACACTTCAGGAAAGACATGGACAAATGGGAGAAAGTCCAGAGGAGAGCAACAAAAATAATTTAAGGCCTAGAAAATATGACCTATGAGGAAAGATTGAAAAAACTGGGTTTGTTTAGTCTGGAGAAGAGGCGGCTGAGGACGTAAAAGTCTTCAAGGACGTAAAAGATTGTTATAAAGAGGAGAGTGATAAATAGTTTTCGTTATCCAGTGAGGACAGTATAAGAAGTAATGGACTTAAATTGCAGCAAGGGCAGTCTAGGTTGGACTTTCAGAAAAACTTCCTAATTGTCAGGGTGGTTAAGCACTGGAATAAATTGCCTAGGGAAGTTGTGGAATCTCCATCATTGAATGTTTTTAAGGACAATTTAGACAAACACCTGTCAGGGATGGTCTAGATAATACTTAGTCCTGCCTCAGAGCAGGGGACTGGACTAGATGACCTATCAAGGTCTCTTCCAGACCTGCATTCCTATGATTCTGTGATAGACACTGGCATTTGAAAACTGCATGCTGAGCATGTACAGGAGAAAATGTCTTCTTTCCAATGTACATACTAAGGCCCTGATTCAGCAAAAGACTTTTAAGCACCCGCTTAACTTCAAGCATGGGAGTAGTCCCAGGGTGCTCATGCACTTAAAGTTAAGCATGTGCATAAGTGCTTTGTTGAATCAGGGTCTTAAACATAGGTGCATGCACAGCTGACTAAGTTTGCATTTGGATCAAAGAACTTTCACGCCCAAATGACAAAAATTAGTGGAGCTTGTAAAGAATGCAAGTTGATTGCATCTAGATTTTCTTTTTTCTTTAGTTTGTTTCGTTCCTCCATCCCCCACCTCCAAACTTCTTAAGATTTTTAAAACAAACAAAGCTAGACTTCATGCAGCATTCATTATTTGAAGTCAACCTCTCACACTTAGAGAATTCCGAAGTTTGAGTTTGCTCCGGCACCCGTTAACTTGGCTACATTGCATATGTGTAGTATCATCTTTTCCTCTTGTTGACTATAAATCATGTTGTATTATTGCTTTTTGTTCTTAAGGTATACAGAGCTTTGGCATGCACGGGATGTGCAGGTTGGCTGAGTTAATGGAGAATCAAACTTTTGAAATTTCCTAACTTGGAGTTCACAACCTTGCTCAGTCTTTTCCTTTAAGTTATAGCTTTAGTCAAGTACATCAGCCTAGCTCCCTTCAAATCTGTGGTGATTGATTTACACCAGTTGAGAATCTGGCCTACAGTTTTCATGTCCCTTATAAGGTTATAGGAGCACTATGGGATCAATACTAAAAATAAAATATTTACATGAGAAAGACCACAGTGTTGCTGTCTCTAATCATGAAAACTTTCTCCTTGGAAACTTCAAAGACAAGCAGGGGGAGAGGGCAAGCTAGGAAGGGATAAAGCATTATGAATGTCTCTAAAATGAAAGCCACTGCTGCCAGAATTTTACAGCTTCTTGCTAACATTGTCATGATGTTATTTTGGAAGAGTATTAAAGGTGACCTGTAAAGGGTTTTAAAAAACTTCGACTTTTGCCTTCTCTGTGATGAACAAAGAAGGCCTGGAAGGTTTTATTCTTTTTTAAAGAAAAAGGAGATTTTCTGCTGGGTGTGGGGTTTTTTTTTAAATTATTATTATTTTTGCTTTAACCTTAGCAGCATCGGGAATGTCATGTTTGGCTTTACCTGGCTTGTTGGAGCCCTTTTGGGATGCCTAAGGCAGATAGTTCTTCTAGTCTCCCACAATTGCAGCCCCCACTTTGGCAGAAGATGTTCCTTTGTCCTTCAGGAAGGTCACAGTCTAGGTTAGCAGCAAGGAATGGAGAATATACATTCTTTAGGGCAGGGATTGTTTTTCTTTTCTGTCATTGTACAGTACCGAGGACGAGGGGTTCTTGGTCCATGCCTGGGGCTCCTAGGTGCTATTACAATACAAATAAATAATAACAATTGCAAGTGGTGTAGCCTTCTAGCCCTCCCCAAAGTCTAAATCCAGGTAATAATACCTCAGAGTGGTGGACCCAGGCTGGCACCTGGCAGATTAACATCATCTTCCCCTAACAGCCTCTTTCATCCTTCTGGAATTTCACCTAATTTCCTCGTCAGCGAAAGGATGGTCTTGTGGGAAAGGCACTGGACTAGCACTCAGGAGATCTAGGTCCATTTCCTAGCTGTGCCACAGACTTCCTGTAGGGTGTTGGGCAGGAGTATTATAACCTGAATGCACAAAGGGGCCAAATTAAAGTTGGGCAAGCATCCTTCCTTCTGGCATTGCTGAACTTTTGAGTGTACAGTGGCAACATTCTTCTAATGTAGTTTTTTTTTAAATGTAAGTTTACAATACTATTAAAAGCTTTTAAAAAGAAAAGGATGTTTTGAGTCATGGCCAGACCAGCTACAGGTGTTAATGTCCTGCATAATCTCAGCCAAAACGACCTCATCTTTGTCCAAAGCATGCCGTGTATCCGCACACACCTATAGCATCTTCAGGGTGGGCTACGTTATTTGAAGACTCCTGGGGATGGGGGGAGTAGCTCTGAAGACTTCTTCCTAACTAAACAACCTGCTTTCTCAGTACAGCTTTCTCATGACAAATGAACACACTGATATCAAAAGTATCAAGAGGAGTGGTGGATTTTTCCTTTCTCCATCTGGTTTATATAATAAACAACTCTTCAGTTTTCAAGGCCACCCTCTGAATGTTTAACAACAGAATATTTCTTCATTGCATTCTGTCTACGAGGTATGTAGAAACTTTTCCATGTCAAGGTTGAAGCAATTCCAGAAGCAATGTATTGGTATGCCACTTCATTTGTCTGAAAGTAAAACTGCATTTTGATCAAGGAGAAGTCCTGGTCAATAATGTTTCTAGGATTCAGTATTTGCTTTTGAGAGTGAAGAACTGTCCCAATCAGTACCAACAACAGCCACAGGAATGTTTTGCAGTACATGAAATGCAGTTTAGCGCAGTTTAGCTCTACTCTTGTTACCTTCTGAATTGCCACCCTATATAAATAATCGTGTCTTTGCAACATGTTCTACTGCTGGAGATCAGTGACGCTCAGCTGGTGTACATCTACGGTGGTTGAGCTCTTCTGTCTCCTCCCCCAACAGATCTGCACTCTGAGCAAATCACTAAGCAACTGTTTCAGACAGCATATCCTAAAAAATGTCCTGTGACACAGGGTACCAAAGAGAAACGAAACAGGAAGTGACCAACCCAGGCTCACACTCCAAAAAAGACCATACAGGTCCCCACAGTACATTTTCACAAATGTCCTCCATAGAGTTTTGATCACCCTCACCATTCCCACTCAAATATGCATGAGCTGTCCAGATGGCAGAAGTAATGTGTTTGTGTTGTCATGCTAATTCCTGGCAATAAAACATTTTATGTTCCTTGAATATCGGTAGCACTGTTCTCTTCAAAAATGGTAATAAAGTGCACATTTGCTTATTAGTAATGAATGTCAAACCATTCACCATGATGGAAATATCCTATTTCCATGGCTTTGATAAATAGCTGCTGGAAATCATGAATTTTTAATAGAAGTCCTATATTTAGGGGCTTTCAGTTTCTGAGGGAGATAAAAGACTCTTCAGAGACAGAGCTCCGCAACCGCCTAGTCTTTTGCAACTGCTGCTACCTATTTAAGGCCAGTGTTGTCTTTCTGATTTATGAATATTATGCAGACATTGATTGATACGGTTTTTATGCTGGAGATCAGGCTGTCCATTGGGATAAATCAAAATATGTTTCTGCAGAGGAAGCTGTATAGTATCTAGTTTCATGTGACTGTTTTTGTTTGTTTTTTTGTATGCTCTGACCCCTCTGATTCTCATTTACACCAAGGCTCCTTTACACCTGGCGCAGTAAAAGTGGGCATAAATGTAGTATGTCAGGTCAATGTAAAGAGGCCTTAGTATAAATAAGAATCCAGCCCTAAGGTTTAGGTTTGTGCTTCATTACTTGCCATAGAAAGCACACAGTACATCCTGTATAAGTGAATATGCAAGAAATATCATCATGTTCCCTCTTAACAGCTGCAGCCACTGTGGGAATTTGGTGTATTATGATAATACACTCAGTACAACAAAGGGCATTCTGAATTATAAGCATTGAGTGCACTACGTCTTGTATTAATGAATAATTAGTTAACTGATGATCAATCCCAAAGGGGCCCCTGTGCATATTAACCCAACTAAAACAAACTTTGAAGAACAAGATGACCAAACTTATATAAACCCTAGAGTAAGAGTACACAGCGCCCATTGTGACCCAGCATTGACACTGGTGCAAACCAGTGTACGGTTCCTAAGCCCTGATCCTGCAAAGCCTCAATGGAACTGTTTGTGAGTTTAAAGTTAGACACGTGTGTGTGACCGGGGCCCTGACCTCTGACAAGCTCTCTTGGCCTGCAGGGTGAATTCTGCTGAATAACATTGAGATCCTGTAACAAAGATATTGGCTTCCCTACAGAACACGAAGCATTTTGAAGAACCAGCTCTGTGCAGACAACTGAAAAGAGAACAAAGTCATCTGAGCTTTGCCCTTCAGAGTTTAAGTTTTGAATTTTGGGACAAGTGGAGCATGTGTCCTATCCAGTCTGTGAGTCAGGATAGCCAGCTGTTCCAGTTTCATGGATTGAAGCCCTCAATTTTTTTTTATTTATTTAGCGTGCTGGATTCTTAGCTTGTCTGTATCAGTGTAGATCCACTGAAGTCAGTGGGTGAGATTCCCCAAGTGGTGTCAATGTGACAGATTCTCTGAGGATGTCAATCAGTGTCGTTCTGCTGAAGTCAGTGAGACAGATTCACAGCTGGTGTCCATTGGCAATGTATCATTGAATTCCATGGGCAGCTCCTCAGCTGGCGTCACTCAGTGTCGCTCCATTGATTTAAATGGAGCTGCACACAGCTGAGGATCTGCCCCGCTATGTCTGATACTTGCCGTAATATTTCTCTTCAGCTGCTTTAGAGCGTGGTCTGTAATTGCTGGAGGCATAATGTGATCAGTGACAGTGAGTGAGCTGTGACCAGTGTTCATGTGGTCAGCCCGCAGGTTTGATCTCCTGTCCTAGTCTCTCCTTCCTAGGACAGTAAGAGCTGGGGGTACTGGAAATGCTCCTTACACATGGCTTGCTAGAGAAGGAGGACTTCGTCCTGCAACCTTGGTGACCAGGAGAAGAAATGTCACTGACAGGGTTTGCTTCCAGCTTGTATTCCCAGAAGCACAAGGAAATGTGTGGCCTGAGTTATGAGACTCAGGGTATGTCTACACTACGAAATTAGGTCGAATTTATAGAAGTCGTTTTTTTAGAAATCGGTTTTATATATTCGAGTGTGTGTGTCCCCACAGAAAATGCTCTAAGTGCATTAAGTGCATTAACTCGGCGGAGTGCTTCCACAGTACCGAGGCTAGAGTCGACTTCCGGAGCGTTGCACTGTGGGTAGCTATCCCACAGTTCCCGCAGTCTCTGCTGCCCATTGGAATTCTGGGTTGAGATCCCAATGCCTGATGGGGCTAAAACATTGTCGCGGGTGGTTCTGGGTACATATTGTCAGGCCCCCGTTCCCTCCCTCCCTCCGTGAAAGCAAGGGCAGACAATCATTTCGCGCCTTTTTTCCTGAGTTACCCGTGCAGACGCCATACCACGGCAAGCATGGAGCCCGCTCAGCTCACTGTCACCGTATGTCTCCTCGGTGCTGGCAGACGCGGTACTGCATTGCTACACAGCAGCAGCAACCCATTGCCTTGTGGCAGCAGACGGTGCACTAGGACTGGTAGCCGTCATCGTCATGTCCGAGGTGCTCCTGTGTGAGGTCGATCAGGAGCGCCTGGGCAGACATGGGCGCAGGGACTAAATTTGGAGTGACTTGATCAGGTCATTCTCTTTAGTCCTGCAGTCAGTCCTATTGAACCATCTTATGGTGAGCAGGCAGGTGATACGGATTGCTAGCAGTCCTATTGCATCATCTTCTGCTGGGCAGGCAAGAGATGAGGATGGCTAGCAGTCCTATTGTACCATCTTCTGCCCAGCAGCCATGAGATGTGGATGGCATGCAGTCCTTCTGCACCGTCTGCTGCCAGCCAAAGATGTAAAAGATAGATATAGTGTATCAAAACAAGAAATAGACCGGATTTGTTTTGTACTCATTTGCACACACACACACCCCCAGCCTCCTGTCTAGGGGACTCATTCCTCTAGGTCACACTGCAGTCACTCACAGAGAAGGTGCAGCGAGGTAAATCTATCAATCAGAGGACAGACTAACCTCCTTGTTCCAATAAGAACAATAACGTAGGTGCACCATTTCTTATTGGAACCCTCCGTGAAGTCCTGCCTGAAATACTCCTTGATGTAAAGCCACCCCCTTTGTTGATTTTAGCTCCCTGTAAGCCAACCCTGTAAGCCGTGTCGTCAGTCGCCCCTCCCTGCGTCAGAGCAACGGCAAACTATCGTGCATCTGAGTTGAGAGTGCTGTCCAGAGCAGTCACAATGGAGCACTCTGGGATAGCTCCCGGAGGCCAATACCGTCGAATTGTGTCCACAGTACCCCAAATTCGACCCGGCAAGGCCGATTTAAGCTCTAATCCACTTGTCAGGGGTGGAGTAAGGAAATCGATTTTAAGAGCCCTTTAAGTCGAAATAAAGGGCTTCATCGTGTGGACAGGTGCAGGTTTACATCGATTTAACACTGCTAAATTCAACCTAAAGTCCTAGTGTAGACCAGGGCTAAGGGATGTATTTAAACACTCAAAGGGCATGTTTACACTTACCTCCAGAGTGATCAATCCAGCGGGGGTCGATTTATCGCAACTAGTGAAGACGCGATAGATCTACCGCCGAGCGCTCTCCCGTCTACTCCGATACTCCACCGGAACGAGAAGCGTAGGCGGAATCGACGGGGGAGTGGCAGCAATCGACCTACCACAGTGAAGACACTGCGGTAAGTAGCTCTAAGTATGTCGACTTCAGCTACGCTATTTTTGTAGCTGAAATTGCGTAACTTTAGACCGATTTAGCTCGCCCTCCCCTCCCCACAGTGTAGGCCAGGCCTAAGTAGGAGCCACCTCACTGATTAGTAGAGCCCTGCACGGATACAAAATTTGTATCTGCATCCAATCTGCAATCCATGATCCGTGGATATAAAGCAGATATCCGCAGATTTGCTGGGCTCTATTGATTAGCCAGTAAATTATTTGTAAAGGTTAGTTGCTTGGGGCAGGTACTGTATCTTAGTATGTTTTTGTACTGCACCTTGCAGTTCTGACTGGGCCTCCTTGGTTCAATCTCAATATAGGGGAAGACTTTCAAAAGCACCTGAGGATTTAGGAGCACAAGTCCCAATGATTTTCAAAGGGACTTGTGCTCATTCCTTTAGGTGCATTAGATAATTTCCCCCTTACATTTAAATAATAATAATTTGGAGCATTAACTACAGAAAAGTGTAATACCTGTGGAAAAAACATAGAGATATTTCAAAAGCATTTGCTCAAACTCTATTCTGCTTATACAAACCCTTAATTTGCTCAGATGTAGATATGCATGCATGCACATTTGAGCTTTACATGTAATTTGGATGTGCACTTTAGTGTATGCTGTTTTAGAAATCTGCCCCACTTTGTCTGAATAGGTTTTAGGTTGCTAATTTCAGTAGCAGTTTATTTCAACTAAATTATCCCTGTTTGGCATGGATTACAATACTGATCATGATGATTGCATTTGGTATTCCTATGAATACTGTAGGATTATTTCCACAAGAGTTTCCCTGTAAATCAGCATTCATTAATATACCATTAAAGTAAAGGATTACTCTTAATTTCTCTCATAAGGCTTCATTAGTTAGGCACATGTTCTTCACTTTGCAGCCTTGCGATGGACATTTAAAATCTTAGTTTTATATGAGAAAAGCAAAAATATGGATGCCTGCAGTACCTAACTCATTTCTACCTGCGTATTTTCTGTTCTTAAAATTGACCAAAGTAAGTATTGTGAGTGTCTTTCTTGGGACAGTTACTGTTGGGATGGGAGAAGGAAGTAACAGCAATGTTCCTCTGCTCGCTTGTGAGGCTGATTCATTGAGTGTCTGAAATTTGAAAGAAAAATCCCAATAACCCTTGAGGTGCAACATTTGGAAAATGAATTATAAATCACTGTGTGTGTGTGTGTGTGTGAAGTAGCTGAAGTAGCAATGGCCCTTTCAAAGGCTGCTGCAGGGGATGTCTTCATGCACCAGCTTTGAAAACATTTGCTCATTGTGAAGTGACTGGTTCACACATTGGTAGAGTGGGCTCAGTCCTTCATCATTCAGGTGGATAAACTATTTTATGCAATTAACTGGTGATTTTTAAGACAAGACCATACAAACTGAAGCTGTTGTGGCGACGTATGAGCTCATTGTGCATCTTTTTTGTAAGATTACGGGGTTTGTGCAGCTGTAGTTGTTCAAAATTTCCCATCACCGCACTGTTGTTCATCATCCTGTATGTCAGCTGGCTGCTGCCCTCTTACTGGAGACCGTTTCAATTCCATGATACCCTGTGTGCATAACGTGTAAGATGCTTTGGGGTGGAAGGTGCTGTATAAACATAAAATAGTGCCATGTACTCTTGTTTAACTGAGACATGCAATATCTCAGGACAGTTCTCTTATTTATCGGTCTGCCAGGAAACTGATTGAGCCTAGTGATCATGAATCACAATGATCCCAGATTAACTGGGATAGAATTAGTGTCAATGGAGCAAATACCAGATTGCTTAGGCCCACATTTTCAAAGGTATTTAGGCAGCTAAATTCCATTGAAATCAATGGGAGTTAGGCACCTAAATACCTTTGAGGATATGAGCCTTAATGGAAACGAAACCAAGTATTAAATAGCTTTGAAATTCTAGTTGGTATTTTTAATATATCAATTGCTAAATAAAGATTACAACTTAGATTTTCAAAGCTAAAATTCATGGGAATTGGGCATCCAAATCTGCTAGATGGCTTTGAAATTGCCCTCTAACGGTATGTTTTCCTAGGCACTCACGAGCCCTTACTGAGGGTTGCTGGGACCTAGTGACTTTGGCTGAGGGTAACTAGTTTGGGGAGTGTCTAGTCCACATCATGGCATTTGTGTGCTGTACTTGCTTTTAGATTTTGCAAGCCAGCAAAGCTTCATAGTCCTGAAGACCGATTCTCCTGATTCTGAGTTTTTCCTAAACAAAACCAACCAAGTAAAAAAACTCAATTACCACAAAGGAAATGCATGTTAAAAATGACATTCATGGAAGTTTAAGAGTTAAGCGCTCCAAGTCAGGAAATACCAACGTTAAGGCTGAACATGCAACCTTGTCCCTTTCTGTGTGCCTTAAAGTGTTTTAATTACATGGTAAGATACTATTTGTTAAACAGTAGTATAATATACAAATTGTATAGATGTGCTTGTACAGCATCTTGTAATAACTATCATAGAAACATAGGTCTGGAAGGGACATCAAGAGGTCATCTAGTCCATCCTCCTGGCTGAGGTAGGACCATCTCTGTCTAACCTGTTCTTTAAAATCTCCAGTGATAGGGATTCCACAACGCCGCTTGGTAACCTGTTCCATGCTTAACTATCCTTATAGTGAGAAAGTTTTTCCTAATATCTAAGCTAAATCCCCTTTGCTGCAGATCAAGCCCATTACTAATTGTCCTACCTTCAGTGGACATAGAGAACAATTGATCACCCTCTTTGTTATAACACCCCTTGGACATTCTTGTGTATTTATGCTAATTTTATTGTCAGAATAGTCCAGTATATATCTTTGTTGATAGCTCTGCTCAGCAAAGCACTTAAGCACATGTCTACCTTTTAAGGGCTTGAGTAGTCCCAATTAGATTTTAATATGGTAAGCTCTATTTTCTTCAAGGGGTGCATTTTAATAACTTTGTCAGCACCAATGTACTAGCTTTCAAAGCCTTTTTAAGGCCATGTTTTTGCAATGTTAAGCCTCAGTCCAGCTTAGTCATTTTGTTCCTGAGACAATATTTTACACATTGTGGAAGTCACAGCTGTATAGTGAAGACATCCAGCTGTTGTTGCTTAGCTGTTTTGAGCTCATTTAATGCAAACTTTTTCAGAGATGAGTTAGCGGTGACTCACTGATATTGCTGAGAATAGTCAGAAGCAGGGGTCAGAGTTGTTCTCCTTTCCCCCCATTGTTTCCAGGACTCCCAGCACTGCAGTATAGTTGGGGTGCTGGAACTAGGAGTGCTGGGAGTATGGTAGCACCTCCTGGCTTGAAGTGCTTTCCATCATGTACAGCGTCTACAGTTTCATTCAATGACTTTTAGAACCCCCACTATAAAATTTGTTCCAGCACCCTGGGTATAGTACTGGTTCCACTTAACTTAGTTCAGTATTTCACAGCTACGTGGAGCATACAAATATTGGTACTTCAGGCTTGTGTGACGAGGAGGGAGGGAGGCCGCAAAAGTGCTTAGGCAGTTAAACCCCAGACTTGGGTGCCTAAGTCCCAGTTCCAGGACAACTGTGATCCACAAACCTCCCACTGAACCCTAAAAGCACCTTAGCTTACTCAGCACCTAAGTTTTTCATAGTTAAAGTTCCCTTGGTGCCTCAGTTTCTCCCTCTGGGCTTGTGCACTGCTGTGTCATTCTAGGCATTCAGCTGCCTATCTCCTGCCTAAGCTGCAGAGCAATCCATGAACCAGGGGAAGGTCGCCATTCAACCACCTAAGCCACATTATCATTCTCTCTCTGTCTCTGACCCAATGACTGTTCACTGTGGATACATTCTTAGGGTCGTTGGGCTAGAGAGAGAGAAAGAGGTGGGAGACCATGAGTTCAACCCCCTTCTCCAACCACTTTTTCATTATTTAATCCACAGTGGAACAACTTCAACAGGAGGGACTGAGGGAGCCCCCCACATCAGAATATCCCATAGCCCAGTGGTTCTCAACCAGGGATCTGGGGGCCTCTGGAGGGCCATGAACAGGTTTCAGTGGGTCTGCCAAGCAGGGCTGGCATTAGACTCGCTAGGGCCCGGGGCAGAAAGTCAAAGTCCTGCCACGTGGGACTGCAACATGGGACCCAGAGCTCCACCACCCAGGGCTGAAGCCAAAGCCTGAGCAACTTAGCTTCATGGCGGTCCTGTGGTGAGGCCCCAGGCAGCTGTCCTCCTTGCTACTCACTAACTCCAGCCCTGGCTTTTATATACAGAAAAACAGTCGTTTTGCCACAGGTGGGCCGTGGAGTTGTTATAGCATGTTGGGAGGGGCGGGGCTCAGAAAAGGTTAAGAACCCCTGCCGTAGCCTAGTGATTAGAGTACTCACCTGGGAGGTGCAAGTTCAAGTCCCCTCTCAGGTATAGGAGCAGAAGGGAGACCCCTGTTCAAATCCCTTTTCCCTCTCTGCTTGAGGTGGGAATTGAACCTGTGTCTTGCACATGCCATGAGAGTGCTCTAACCACAGGGATAAAAGTTATAAGGTGGGCAGTGGCACCGCCTCTTGTTGTTTTGTGTGGAGCAAAGTAGGCACCTAACTCATTCCCTGCAAGAAGTGCCTCAGGCTCTGACTACAAGTGGAGGGTGCCCGCTCATCGATTGCCAAGCACCTCCCTGGAGCCTGGAACTTGGTGTCTGCCTCTGAGAATGGTGGGGTTTAGCACACACCCCTGTCATTAACATCTCCCATGGGCTAGCTTAGGTGGCTCCCTGCCTAGCATGCTGGCTTTTGTGGATCTCATTCTTTGGTGCCTGTCTCCTGCCATTCATTGCATAGGGAGCCTAGGCACGCAACTCAGGCTTCCTGGGTCGTAGTGGAGTTCTTGGATTTTCTAGGCACCTGAAAGTTAGGCACCGTGTCACTCAGCATTGCAACACCTAAGTCCCTTGGTGGATTCCAGCCCCTCCTACTCTTTAAAGATGGCCTGTGGACTCCATTCAGCTGTGCATACTCTAATTTGTAGTGCAGCATAACAATAAAATTGGGCTAATTCACATCCCAATCTTCACTGTAGTGTAAAGTGCAAGCTGAACAGGCTGGGTGGCAATTAGCACTGGTTGGTAGAGGTGTGGTTGTCGTCTGGCAAAGTAGTACAATTGAGAGGCACTGTCTCAGTGTCATAAAGTCAAGATGGATGAAAGACTACTCAAGGGACATGAATGCATAACAGCATGTAAGCCTAGATCTTTGCTAGGTCATAAAGATGCTTTCCCTCACAAGTTCTTCACAGGGGCCATGGGTCCAAGTTTGTGATAAATCGTGTCCTTGTGCCTGTGCTGGCTAATTCTAGCAGGCTCGCCGTGTTATCTTTTTCACACCCTCTTCTGTGTTAATTGCAGTAAAGGGAACCGAAAGGGAATTGCAGCTAAGGGGACTTGCAACTCCGTCTGCCTGTATCTCTTTCTAACAACTAAATTGGATAAGTACCGTGTGGTTTGCCAGCCCAAGTCTCAGTTGCAGCTGGCTAGAACATAGAAGGAAAGTTCCATTAGAACCTGATTGAAAAATAGACATCTCAGGGGATATGATGGATTGCAATGGAGACTTTGCTCTCCTTGTCTTAGAATACGGAGCATATGGTCAGGGATGTGGATTTAAGTTGTCTTAATCTTTCGTTTTTTTTTATTTTTTAAACACCTCTGAGTCATTGTGGTTCCTTTTCAGTCTGTTCTTGGCTGGATTTTACGTTTTCCAAGCATATGTGTGGTTTTTTACAGTGCCGCATTAAAGAATTACTGATAAAAGAACAAAACCTTAATAAAATCAGCTGTCTGTACCCCAAACAATTTTATAAGTCATGCTGATTACAAATTCAAATACGAACATTTTAAAAATGACTGATTTTTGAAAGACTTTATTCATCTTTAATATTTATTTGTAATAAGATCAAATGGTCTTGGACAATGTGCCTTTTTCTTAGGAAGGTTTCAGGGATGCAGTTTTAAAATAAACCTTTTTAAAACTGAATTTTAATGATAAACCAGAGACTTAGAAGAAACCAACATGTTCTGTTGCATGTACACACAAAGTCTATACCAAGAATAGGCAGTTAACTTAAATAAATCAATAAAACAAAATCTCCTTGACAGTGGTCAGTCACTTGATGTGCTGTGACAAGTGCTTATGCTAACCAGTATCCTTCATAAGGAAGGATAAGAGAGAGGTCCTGGAGGCCAAATTTAGGCTGCTAGGTAAGAGATTGAAGTCCAGGACCTCCATGGTAGCATTCTCTGAAATGCATCCAGTTCCATGCGCAGGGCCAGTTAGACAGGCAGAACTGCAGGGTCTCAATGCATGGATGAGATGATGGTGTAGGGAGGAGAGATTTAGATTTATAGGAACTCGGGAACCTTTTGGGAAAGGGGGAGCCTATACAGGAAGGATGGGCTCCACCTAAACCAAAATAGAACCAGATTGCTGCCACTTAAAATTAAAAAGATTGTAGAGCAGTTTTTAAACTAAGGGCTGGGGGAAAGCCGACAGGTGCAGAGGAGGATGTGGTTTGGACAGAGACATCCCCTAGGGGAGGATCTATAAATGGAGATTCCCTATGTTCTAATAAGGAGAGGATGGAAGATGATAAAATACAGGTAGGATCTGATGAGAAACAGTCAAATGAAAAAAAGTCCCATTCAATTACATCAAGTAATGGCAGACAGCTAAAAAGTGACAAGTTTTTAAAGTGCTTATATACCAATGCTAGAAGTCTAAATAATAAGATGGGTGAACTAGAGTGCTTCATATTAAATGAGGATATTGATATAATAGGCATCACAGAAACTTGGTGGAATGAGGATAATCAATGGGACACAGTAATACCACAATACAAAATATATCAGAAGGACAGAACAGTTCATGCTGGTGTGGGAGTGGCATTATATGTGAAAGAAAGTGTAGAACCAAATGAAGTAAAAATCTTAAATGAACCAAACTGTACCGTAGAATCTCTACGGATAGTAATTCCATGTTTGAATAATAAGAATATAGCAGCAGGGATATATTACAGACCACCTGACCAGGATGGTGATAGTGACTGTGAAATGCTCAAGAAGATTAGAGAGGCTGTTGAAATAAAAAACTCAATAATAATGGGGGATTTCAACTATCCCCATATTGACTGGGTACATATCACCTCAGGAAGGGATGCAAAGATAAAGTTTCTTGATACCTTAAATGACTGCTTCTTGGAGCAGTTAGTCCTGGAACCCACAAGAGGAGAGGCAATTCTTGATTTAGTCCTAAGTGGAGCACAGGATCACGTCCAAGAGGTGAATATAGCTCGACCGCTTGCTAATAGTGACCACAAGGTTGGTCCTGGGGCCGCTTTTGTTCAACATCTTTATTAATGATCTGGATGATGGGATTAATTGCACCCTCAGCAAGTTCACAGATGACACTAAGCTGGGGGAAGAGGTAGATACAATGGAGGGTAGGGATAGGGTCCAGAGGGACCTAGACAAATTGGAGGATTGGGCCAAAAGAAATCTGATGAGGTTCAACAAGGACAGCTGCAGAGTTCTGCATTTAGGAAGGAAGAATCCCATGCACTGCTATAGGCTGGGGACCAACTGGCTAAGCAGCAGTTCTGCAGAAAAGGACCTGGGGATTACAGTGGACAAGAAGCTGGATATGAGTCAGCAGTGTGCCCTTGTTGCCAAGAAGGCCAATGGCATATTGGGCTGCATTAGTAGGACCACTGCCAGCAAATTGAGGGAAGTGATTATTCCCCTCTATTTGGCATTGGTGAGGCCACACCTGGAGTATTGCATCTGCTGACAAAAACTCTTCCAAATGGTGAGATCTGCACAAGAGACTGGTTATGTTGGAGTACAGAAAAACAATCTCTGTACTGTTTTCAGAGTAGCAGCCGTGTTAGTCTCTGTACTGTGCACCCTGCTTCATTTTGAACAAAAGTGCTGCAAATGCATCAGTTCTCTCTGATCAATCAGGATGGAGCATCAGCAGAGGTTGGAGGAAGTTGAAAGACCAAATACCATTACATGAGAGTTTAATGTCACACAAAGAAAACTATGTTGCATGGAAATCAGCCAGTAGGGCAGCATCAGCTGAAAGTTCAGTTGAGAATTTACTCTTGACTGACCTCTCTACAGAAACTAATAACTGGAAAAAACTTTTTGAGCGCATCCTGAATGTCATCCTTTTTCTTTCTGAGCAGGGGTTTGCTTTCTTTGGTTCCAGTCAACTTATTGGTGATCGTGCAAATGGAAACTTTCTAGGCATAGTTGAGCTCCTCAACAAATATGACCCACTTTCATCAGAGCATGTTAAACGTGTTCGAGAATCGCAAGAGAGTCAAAAGCGCATGCAAGTCCATTATCTCTCCACATGAATACAAAACGAGTTTATTGAGCTATGTGGGTCATTCGTACAAACAACAATTCTTGATGAGATTCAAAATGCCAAGTATTTTCAATCATTGTTGATGCCATTCCAGATTGTTCTCATAAGGAACAGACTACTATGGCTATTCTATATGTTAAGATTGTAGACAGCTCAAAATTTTCAATTGAAGAAAGGTTTATTTTGTTTGACAATTTCACAAGAAAAACTGGAAAAGAAATTGCTGCTTGAGTACTTGCAATTCTAGAAGGTTTTAAGTTAGATTTTCAAGTCTGCATCGGTCAAGCCTATGACAAAGGAGCTAATATGGCTGGGAAGTACAAAGGTTAAGTACAAAGGTAAGCAGTTCTGCTTGAGCATAATTCAAACTGTGTTTTCTCCAGCTGTGGAAACCACACACTAAACCTTGTAGGTGTTGACTGTGCTGAATCATGCAAGGAAGCAATTACTTACTTTGGAACTGTTCGGCAAATGTACAATCTCTTCAGTAGTGGTCCACAAAGGTGGGAAATTCTGAAGCAGTATCTTCCTGTTTCACTGCATGGGATGTCCAAAACTAGATGGTCTGAATGGATTGATGGTGTTCAGCCAGTTGCTCAGCATTTGAATTCAGTGAGAAAGTCTTTAAAAGAATCTCTCAATCTCACTGCACAGGCTCGAACTGGACTTCAGTCTACTCAGAAGCACATGTCCAAATTTGAATGCATTCTGGTGTCATCTTTATGGATGGAGTTACTTACAATGATCCACCAAACTAATCTGGTAATTGAAGCATGCATGAAGTTCATGTCGGGCTTTAGATCAGGAACAATAACAAAGGCCCCGAGTCAGTTTAACCTCAGGCTGTTTATCCAAAAGTCCTTTCTTTGCCTGTTGGTTTCTGGAGAACCTGGTTGGAACCAGATGATGTGAGTGTCCCCAGGAGGTGGTACCTCTCGGGAGGTGTTATAACCTGAGTGATTTGCCTTGTTCATTCCCTACTATTTTCACTTTCTGGAGGAGCTGTGGAAACCCTTCCCTGTGGAGTGCACATGATCCCTGACCCACAATGACATGCAAACCATTGATACCCTGCATATGATAGGGTCTCCCAAAGATATTGCCAGAAGCTGCCCTGTCTGTCACACCCTGCAGCCCTGCTGGATGCTGCAGGAATGTGTTTGTCATCCACAATGCCTGATCTTTGGCAGCCTTGCCAACTAAAATGGACTCCCTTTTTGTTTTGGGGCTTACTGTAGCTAGAGGGTCAAAGCATATTGGGCATAGCTGTAAAGAGAGCACAGAGATAGTGGACACTGGTTTGGTATCATGATGACTGTTTGAAAAGAGAAATAATTATTGTACCTCACTTGCCTTGTCTGAGCCAGTCTGGCTAGAGGAAGAACAGGCCATGGAGCTTAAATCCCCATACGCTGCTCCAAATTAATCTCTCAGTAATGCCAAATGCTGACTTTATCAGAGTTAAATAGTTAATGGGGATGCTTACTGTAAAATAGCCAAGAGATTGTAATCACTTAAAGCGTTTAGAATTTTGGGAGAGCTTAAAGAGTATTAGAGTTTGCTCTGCAGATGAGCTGGACAGTTTAGAAGTCAAAATTCATTTACAAGCTACAAATCCCTGCAACGATGACATGGGCACATGTATGTGAATGCCAGAATGTATGGGTCACATTGCTGCACCTTCAGTTCTCAAAGAGCAGAAATGCTGTTACACGTGGAGACCCGTCTTAATCAGGATTTGGGAATGCTGCTTTCAACTACCTGAAAGGGGGTTCCAAAAGAGGATGGATCTAGACTGTTCTCAGTGGTACCAGATGATAGAACAAGGAGTAATAGTCTCAAGTTGCAGTGGGGGAGGTTTAGGCTGGATATAAGGAAAAACTTTTTCACTAGGAGGGTGGTGAAGCGTTGGAATGGGTTACCTAGGGAGGTGGTGGAATCTCGTTCCTTAGAGGGTTTTAAAGTCAGGCTTGACAAAGCCCTGGCTGGGATGATTTAGATGGGGATTGGTCCTGCTTTGAGCAGGGGGTTGGACTAGATGACCTCCTGAGGTCCCTTCCAACCCTATGATTCTACGAATGCGTGTTTTCCAGCTGTTTTTAGGTAGGGGAATCAGATGTGCTTTGAAACTTACAGTGAGATCTCAATGGTAGCCACCCTTCCACTCCCAGGATCTAAACGTCTCCCTGCTGCATATTCAACTTGTCATGATCATTCACATTGCTAGTGTTACTGTTTCTTGCAATTTTATCATGAGTCTTGATATTTGGTGTTTTCCTTTAGAGCCTTATTTCTTCCAAGTCACATTAATGTGTGAGAATCTCAGCTTTCATTTTAAAAAAACAAGTCGCTAGCCCTCATGTGAGGAAAAGCTTGAAAATGTGCACCTGAAATGGTTCGATGCCAAAGGCCAAGAAAAAGAACCACAAATGTATTATTTTTAAAATCTTGTGATTTTTTGGGGGCGGGTGGGGGCTGACACACGAATTTTAAATGGTTGGGATTGGTGACCCTTCCTGTTTAATTAGTGGGATTCTTCCTGTGCCATAATCCAATCCCCCCACAAAGGAAAAAA
The DNA here is from genome assembly GCF_015237465.2 of Chelonia mydas. Taxonomy (NCBI): domain Eukaryota; kingdom Metazoa; phylum Chordata; order Testudines; family Cheloniidae; genus Chelonia; species Chelonia mydas. The sequence goes on from NC_057851.1 coordinate 197,891,946, forward strand.
AGACATAAGCCAAGAGAGTTGGGGTGATGGGCTGGTATATGTCTGTCCAAGTCAGTATCACATTGTGACCTTCACTTGACATTGTAACCATCATTTTGAAGAACGTGGCTTGCATTTTGAGTGTGTAGCTGTGATTGCATAGAGATGTCAAAGACAGACCAAGGCAGTTTATTGTAATGCCGGACGCCTTCCGGATAGATTGACACAAGAGTCGTCAATGGTCATTGCCTTAACAATAGCTTTGATACAGGGAATGGCTTGGCTAAAGGAAACCGGTGTCCCAGTTGCACTCCATGGAGGCCAACCACCTGATAGGGCTCTGTAGCAGACCAGGTAATTGTATGACAGAGCGGCCAGAAACCTCATATAAGTTTAGACTAATCCTGCTCTCAAACGTGTGTAGTTGGAGTTTATTGGGTAGCTGTCTGATTACCATCTGTGGTAGAGGGTTTAGTTACTCTCACCAGCCTCTTCTAGTCAAGGTGCTCCTCTAATAAAAAAGGATCCTCTTCTCCCATCAGCCCAGCTCTCCAGGGCAGTGACTGGAAGTCGGTCACTTATTCATTCTGTCCCTTCACTCACCTGTCTCTAGCCTTCACCTAGCAGAGACAACTCAGCTATCCCATCTCCTTGGGGTGCTTGTGGAGGAGAAGGTTAAATGACTCAGGGTGTCAGGGAACCATTGTGAACTTCAAGGACCAAGTCCTGGACCCTCTGTAACTACATCAGAGGATGCAACATCTGAAAAGCTCCAAGCGTTGTGATGAGACTTGGGGACAGAATATGATCCCAGGGCAACAGTAGGGCTGCAGTGGCCCCTACAGGGACAGGGGGGATTCCCCTGCTGCACAAGCAGCATAGGGCTGATGTACGTGGCCTTAACGTTGCTCCCCTTTGCAGCCCACATGATGGGGGAAGAGAGAGAGAAGCCATAATGCTTTCACTATGCCTTTTCTTCCAATGGAAGCCATAAGGGATGGCAGTGTCTCCAGCCAGATCCAGAATCCAGGTGACACAAAGGTGGGTTGAAAACTGGTTGCCCATTCGACCTTACGTACTGTGCTTCACAGGAACCTTGAAGTATTCTTTCAGCAAGTCAGCACGGTATGAACCAGCCCAGACCCCTCCATTCTCTTAGAGATTGCACTGACAGGAATGACCCTCGAATTCCTGCTCCCACAGCCATCAGGCCTTGGTTTTGACATTGCCATCGCACATTTTGCTTTTAAAGTCTATCTCAGACTGCTACAGTCTGACCAGTCATTCCTGCTTTGTTATTTACTGTATCCTCTGAGTAATTTCAATCATTCTAGTTTAACAGCACATTATGCACCTGATGCCGGAGCAAGTCTATATAAGTGCCTATTGCATTGTTTCAGGAGAACGGCCCAATAATCTGACGCACTCATACTTTCTGTCTCTAAGTTCTATTAGCACAGCAGAAGTTCTGGTCTTTTACATGTTACCTCCAGGGGCAGAAGACTCCAGCTCTCTGTGTTTATTCTCGAGTCTTTTGCCAGAAACCGACAATCTCCCACTTTAAAAAACCAAAAACTTATGCAACTGTTTCCTTGCTACTGGCTCAGCCTCCTTTTGTCTCCTTCTGAATGCTGAGGTTAAAGCCATGCCCGGCTTCATTTGCATCTGAGTGTGCGTGTGTTTGAGGGGGGGGTAGCTGTAGCTGTGGGCAAAAAATGTCTTTGGATGGTTTGAAAGATCTTTTGTTCCTCTTTTGTCCTCTGTCCTTCACTGCCTACCCTCCTCTACAGGTCAGCATCACCCAGGGCCAGTAACATTCAATGTTCTCATGTAAAAAGCCCTCTAGGAAACGACAAGCTTGGGTTTTTAGGAGAAATGGTTTTGGATTTGAAAGAGGAAAGCATACACTTGTGCTCGGACGGGAATGCTTAAGTAGTCTGGGGTGACCTGAAGCGGGCATATGCCAGATGAAGTCCATCAGAAATGCCATTTCAGGTCAGGAAGGGGGAAAGGTTTTATTTCGGTTGGAAACTTATATAAAAGGGTCATGCTAGCACTGCAGCCTGCAAGGCAAAGCGAGGGAGTGTATAGCTTTGTGTAGCTCTGTAATTGCATGACCTCCCCTTGACTGGGCAGCCTGAGTTCTGTACCATCAGCTGCTAGTCCACAAGTCCCATTCTCTAGCCCAGCCCCAAAAGATCCTTTCAAGTTGCAAGGGCTTCCTGACTACATTAGCACTTTGGTCCCAGTCATGGTGTGCCTGCTGTAGAGTCTTCTATATTTCCCTGCTTTAGACATAAAGAAACAGAAGCATCTATTGTGGGCCATAGAGCCTGATCCAGGTTTGGCTGCTGGAAGGACTCATCACTGAAGGGATAACAGCTGGAAGCACCACGCCTGTTCAAGTACTGGAGGGACAGAGGGAATGGGCTAAGGAACAGCACTTGCACAGTTGTCTAAGGTGGTGTAACATGCACCCTCTTTCTCCCCCATCAGAGTTCATTGGTAACTGTTCGTACGCAGGAAGGAAGGGCAGGGCTTGGACAGCTCAGGGTTAGGTTGAAAACTGAGACTAGTTTCAAAGAAATTTTCTAAGTTGTTTCTGTTTAAAAGTTCCTGAAATTGACTCTCTTTACCACCGTTACTCTGAAGTTGCTCTTCAGATCAGCATGAAATATAGACTCAAGGTTTCTCAGTCATCTTTAAAAAGTGTAAAGCAGAAGTGATGGGATTTCTATTTCCCTGGATTTCACTTAACTGAGGAAGGGACAACTTTGGAGGGTGGACTGGTAGCTTGTTTAAACACAAGTGATTCATAACACTGACCTACAAATAGTAGTCCATCAACCATCCTCTTCTGACTGCAAATACCAGCTATTACGGACCTGGCTGATTGCCCCAGTGGACAGTCACCAATCTGTTGCAACTGGACCCAACCTTGGGATCCCAAGTGCTTCTAAGCCAGCTGGGTCTGGGCAGCATCCATCCCAGCACTCATCCGCTGGACCTCTAAGGCACACACCTGGGTGCTGACCGACTGTTTGCCCCCCTTCCTTGGGAAGTGGGACTTCATAGTCCAAATGCTCCAGGCTAAACCTCCCAAGCCTCCCCAGATGCTTATGCATGCTCACCCCAGAGGTCCACCTCGCTGGGGCGCTCTGGGTTATACTTTAACTCTTCAGGGACCACAAGGCAGGGAACGCAAGGAACACAGACTTTGCATGGGGATTTCTAAAACCGGTAACTTTTACTCTCAAAGCATACAAGAGTTACAGATCTTTTGGGCAAAAGAGCAAAACCCTACGTGCTTTCCCCTATGAATACGATCACCCCTTCATGTGAGTCCTTAGGTCCAGTGTGTGTGTCAAGCAAGTAGCTCGCTCCTTCCCTCAGCCTCCTACAGTCCTTCTGTTGCCAGTTGATCTTTGGCTGGTCAGAGAGAGAGGGAGAGAAACTATCTGGACTGATCCTGCCCTTAAATCCAGCCCTGGTCCTTCATCTGCAAAAGGCATGCTTCCACCACTTGAGCTACCAGAGAATTCCTTTAGCGGCTAGTAGCAGTACATCCCTTGTCCTCTCTGTAGGCCACCAGAAGACAACACAAAAAATTCACTCAGGCCATAATAATTTATTATTGATAGACAGTAGTGCCTGTGGGCCCCAGTTGGGATCGGGAGCCCATTGTGTTAGGTGCTACACAAACAGAGTAAAATGGTATGACAAGATATTTCAAATATATTGTTTAATGTCATTCTGTCAGAAGTTGTCCATCGCGTTTTTTAGAGACTTAGAAATGGCTTGACTTGGAAACGCATTCTGTGTAGCAGAGGAAGAAATAATACTGGGTCAACAAAATCTGCAAAAACAGGAAAGATCCCTTGAGCAGATAGCCCAACAGCCAAATGCTTTGGCACCGTTTTTGGACCAACTAATTCCCAAGCTCAAACTACTATTTGGTTATACTGTAGCAAAAAAAGCCGTAGGATCCTTTTGAAATAAAGATAATGATGCAAGAATCAATTGCATCTAAGCGCTTAGGTGCATACATCCTGTGGCCTAATGCAATGTAGTTGTAGCCGCGTCAGTCCGAGGAAACCAGAGAGACAAGGTGGATGAGGTAATATCTTTTGCTGGGCAAACTTCTGTTGGTCAGAGAGGCAAGTTTTCAAGCCACACAGAGCTCTTCTTCAGGTCTGGGAAAGGTACTTGTGTGGCTCAAAAGCTTCTCTCTCTCACCGACAGAAGTTGGTCCAGTAAAAGGCATTACTTTGCCCACCTTGTCTCTCCTGTGACCAAAGCCTCAGACCTACATCATGGCCCACAGTCTGCCCTGAGCTATGTACACATGACCCGTTGACATCAGTGAGAGCTGCTTATGTATAGCTGTGGACAGAATCTAGCCTTCTGATGCCAGAAACTGGAGACCAGTTACATTAACTTTGGCCAAGATGTTCCAAATTGACTAGCGGTATCGCCATGTCCAAATGTTCGAAAAGCATGAGTCTGGCCTCAAAAAATCATGAGATTAAAAACAGCCATACTGGGTCAGACCAAAGATCCATCTAGCCCAGTGTCCTGTCTGCCGACAGCAGCCAGTGCAAGGGGTCCCAGAGAGAATGTACAGAACAGGTCATCATCAAGTGATCCATCCCCTGTCACCTATTCCCAGCTTCTGGCAACGAGAGGCTAGGGACACTATCCCTGCCCATCCTGGCTAATAGCCACTGTTGGACCTATCCTCCATGAACTCATCTGACGACCACTTCTTGGGAGCTGCGGTAAGCACTGCCAGGATCCTGCACCCCAACCTCCTGCCCCACCCTGGAACCCCCTTCTGCACCCCAGCCCCACCCCAGAGCCCACACCCCCAGCTGGAGCTCACTCCCCCACCCACGCTCCAAACCTTTTGCCCCGAGCCCGGAGCTCCTTCATGTACCCCAAACCCCTCATTTCTAGCCCCACATGGAGCCTGCACCCCCAGCCCAGAGCCCATACCCTCCCACACACCCCAACCCCCTCCCACAGCCTGGAGCCCTCTTCTACATCCCAAACCACTCATTCCCAGCCCCACCCCAGAGCCTGCACCCCCCTTCCACACCCTAACCCCCCGCTCCAGCTCGGTGAAAGTGAGTGGGGGTGGGGGAGAGCGAGTGATGGGGGGGGGAACTGGAGTGAGGGGGTGGGGCCTCAGAGAAGGGGCAGGACAGGGGGTAGGGCAGGGTGTTCGGTTTTGTGCGATTAGAAAGTTGCCAACCCTAGTCTACGGGAGCAAAGAGAACATTGGAAAAACATAATAGAGCTTGCCTTCTAGGCAGACTTTTGTAGCTTTCACAACTTTATCTTGTAGGGTTAATATAATAATCCATTCTCTTTGAGGGAAGACCATTATCTGATTGCTTTGAAGGGACATGCTGAGAACAGTAAGCTGGAAAATTTACAGCTCAGTGGACTGTGGTTTCTACATTTGCTCCCTAAAGATTGTGAAGTTGCTTACCTTTATAGTCTCAAAAAGAATTCCTTGAAATTTTTTAGAGATGACATGGTCACTTTCTTAAAACTTTCAACTTCTCCCTGACATCCCGTCCTGGCGTCTTCAGCAAACGCTTTGTGTGAAAGGTATTGATCATTTTAGGCTACTTCTAATGAAATGTTATTTTTCTTGTGTCCTGGGACACATCAGAGCTGACGCTTTGGACTCTCAGTCTCCTCTCCATAAAGGGATTTAGAAGCATTTGTGTTTCTTAATGGTCATTGGTACGAGGCCAGATCTGTTCTCGTGTAATCACAGAATGCCACAAGTCGCTACCTCTGATGTATCCCCAGTTCACAGTGGCTCCTGCCACCTCAAGATAGAAGCTCGAATAAATATGGTTTAAGATTGGAAATCTGTTTTAATTCGGATAAGATGCTTTCTTTATTCAGATCATCCATTGTTTTGAGATCCAGGCAAAACATCAAAAGAGCTTTCTTAGACATGTTTATTCTTCAGATGCCCGCCTCTTTGGACTTTTAGCCCATATGTACATAATGTATTTAACTTAAAGGGGATTGTGAGTGATGAAACAGCAATATAATGAAAGACTTGTGCTCTGGTTTGTTTATATTCTGTAAAGCCTCTGCAATGGGTAGAACAGCTCTTCATTTCTTGGCAGTGCTTTTCTTTCAAACTGAGGGCTTACGCTTTGCATATGTCATTGGAGGGGCTGGTAGCACTGCCTACTTATTAAAGTTGCCTGGCACCATTATAAAATCTTGTACTCAGTTGCTTTCAGCTTTGCCAAACTTTAACTATTTGTCTGAAATCTTCCATACCGGGTGTCTGTCTCAGGCTGATTTTGAAATTTCTGCCATTTTTGAAAACGAGGCTGGGGAAAACTCGTTTTTTCCCCCATGTTAAAAATTCTGGGAAATTCTTTGATAAGCTCTAGCACTCCCATGCTTTGCAGTAGACACTTGAAATTTGTCCGGGGGGTGGTCTTTGTGTTAAGGATGTGCCTTTTGCTGTCCCCATGAAAATCGGCCCAAATTTGGCCAAATTATTAGCCTTTGAGAAATTGCAGTTTGCACATGCCCAGTTGAGATGTCTTAGATTTTTAAGCAGCTAAATTCCCTGAAGATTCCATCAGTACTGGCGCCAGTCCTGGGCTGAGAGTACTCTCCACCCCAATCTCCCCTTCCCCCCGTGCTCCTTTGTGCATGAGCATTATGGTGCAGTCTTTAATTAGATGAGTACATGGTATTTTTTTCCACAGGACTCCTTCCTCATTCAGTGCACAAGATGGGCCTGCTCTAGGGATGAATCAGGGTAGTGTAGTACTGGTAGCTGTCCTTAGGACACCTGCTTTGTTTGTTGCAGAAGCTGGAGGGTGTGTAGTGAATGAGGCAGGGGATTGCAGGATGAAAAAGGAGGGTCTCCTGATTAAGGCAATTGAATGTTGCCCTGGAGAATTGGATTCTATGCAGCATTTGCCACAGTGTTCTTGTGTGATGCTGGGCAAGTCACTTACACCAAACTTTTCACAAGTGGTCGCTGATTGTGTTCCATATTTACTGGGTGCGTGACTTGAGGCTCTGGGACCTGATTTGCAGAAGTGCTATCTAAATGCTAACTAGTCTGGAAAAATCAGGTCCTAGGCAGCTCAAATTGGGCACCCAAATATAGTGCATAATTTTGACCTTAATCTCTTTGTGCCTCAGTTTCCAATCTGTAAAACGGGGATCCACCCTCTCACCTCACAGGGCCATTGTGAAATTAATTCAGTAATGTATGTGAAGCGCTCAGATCCTGTTGTGGTGAGCACCATAGAAAAGCCCATGAGAAAATTAATAATTCTGTATTCCCAGCAGGGTTTGAATCGCGTGTGGTAAATAAGGCCTGGGTCACACATCAAACACCCAGGAGAAAAGAAAACATTGAGTAGCTGCTCGTTAAGTAAGCACCATCCGTTTGGTGCACGGAATGAGGCAGGGGTCCTGCAGAAAATATACTATATGATCATGTAATTAAAGGTATAAATCAATAAAGCTTATGCACAAGGGGGCCAAATTGAAGATTGCACAGACAACCTGAACTCTGGCATTTCCTAACTCTTGAGTGCTTTACTTTGCAGTCTTAGTGGTGGTGTTTTTTTTAATGGAGTTGTTTTGTGTGTAACAAGTGTTAGCCAGACCTGCACTGCTCAGGGGACAATGTGATTTAATTTCTGTTTGATGATACAATAGAGTGCTCTGATTTCAAAAGCTGTGTGTCTGGCTCGTTACTATCGTAGTAGAGTAGTTTTGCTTCTAAGCCCATCAGTTCAGCCCGTTCCAAGCACACAAATCACCTCTTCCAGTCTTAGGCAAAAATGAGATTTAGGGTGACATCTTGACCCTATAGAACTCAGTGATAGTTTTGCCATTGATTTCAATGGGTCTAGGTTTACACACACGCTTTCTCTCTCCTCCCAGGAAGGGCTATGCTGCCTGGCCTTCACTTGAACCAAAGAACCCCACACTAGAGAACCTATTCAAAATGCTACTCTGCTTCCACTTGCAGTTGTTCAGAGATTGGGCATAGATTTGAGAGTGCTCAGAACCTGTCAGAGTGCGCTTAGCAGAATCCAGCCCATCATGAATAAGAAAATAAGAAGTGGCTGTTCTATCTGCAACACTAGACTGCCTAACAAATGTCTAAGACGTTGCAAGCCTATAATACCTCCTTTCTGAAAATGCAGCTCGCCCATTGCCTGCGATTTGCCAGTGGCTGTGTCTCTAGGTGAGAGTTTGCATGGAAGTTCAGATGGAACTTTCTCTTATGCAGCTGTGGAGCCATTTCAATCCCTCGCTGTGCTCTTCTCCTTGGAGGAGGGGATGAAGTTTGTCTGAGCCTGTTCCAATTGGTGTAAAATATTGTTACCGTATCTGAAAAACTTAGGGCGAATGATGGTAGCTGTCCCCTCCAGCGGTCTCTATTCAGTTCTCCACTTCTGCAGTGTTATCTTAATTTAGATGGAATATATGGGCCAAAGGTGTTAACATAACACAGTCACTGTCCAATATTAAACAGTGTTAAACAAGGTCTGGAGTTTGATATAAAGCAAACACACTGTTAAACACCCTTTTAACCTTTTATTAAAGATAAAAGAAGCAAAAACAATTAAAATATTTGAAAGGTAAAGTATTAAATGAGGCTTTTATCTTAACAGCTTCCCTTGTTCGCTCACCTTTAGCTGGAGGGAATTTTTAGAAGAAAACCCCCTTGTCTGACTGTCTTAGATGGTATCCAAGATGGCAATAACTGTCCTTTTGGGGAAAAGAAAAGTTAGTTGAGATGAGCTATTGCTATTATTGTTAAAGTCCAATCCCATTTCATTCCATGGAGTGGCTGGATTCGGCTGGAGCCACAGAGGTGGTGATGTCATCTGCATCCCTCTCTCTGGCCTGGTCTGAGCAGGGCATCCCTCAGGATCAGGGTGATGAATACATGCGGACCCTAGGAGACAGTGGGGGTCATAATCACTATGGGAAAGCTCACTGCAGAGCCTCCATCTGTTCTTTATTTCCCCTCCCCCCCCCCAAAAGAAATCTTCTTTAAGGACTCGAAAAGGGAGTGATGGAGCCCATGCCCCTTATTATATTGTCCACCAATTCAGCCTTGTTTCGTACACCCTAATTTTGGTTCAGTGAGTTCTGGTTCCACGCTTTTTTCTTTTTTATAGGCATGATCTCAACACCGTCCTTGTGTCATATCTGTAGGCCTTTTTGTCTGGACTAATTCAATCTTTCTGTCTCCCTTGTGTACCTATTCCCATCAACTTTTATTATTACAGGTTATTGTGACCTCTTATGAACTTTCCCGTATTTTTTTTATGGTTGAGCTCCCACTTAGGGTCAGTTTGTAGGCCCAGTTATCACAACAGCAGTGAAAACATTGTCTCGATTTCTGCAAGCCAAGATATATCACTGCTGCATTTCTCTCTGCTGAGAATATCTTTGGCATCCATACCAAATAGCTAATATTCCTATGTCTCTGACCACACATTGACTTCAGTGAAGCCATGACAATTTACACCAGCTGTGCATTTGGCCCCAGGACATTTTACGGGTAACAGGGTGGAGCCCCACTGTAACCTCATACTCCCTGTGTTCCAAATCTGAAAACATGAGCACACTTTCCTCTCAGAATGCAAGTTGCTTCCCCCAAGATGTGACAATGATACTTTTTTCCATTCCTGGTTTGATATCTTTTTTCAACAGTCACTTATAGCCAATTCACGTCACCTCCATCCCCACCCCTCAAGAAATTAAAAAAATAAATGAGGTTAATGGAAGAGGAAGCAGATTCTGCTCTTTGTTAAAGTGAGAGCACTGTGGAAACCTAAGAATGGCCACACTGTGTCAAACAAATGGTCCATCTGGCCCAATATCCTGCCTTTTGACAGTGACTGGTGCCAGATGCTTCGGGGGGAGTGCGGGGGGTGAACAGAACAGGGTAATTACTGAGTGAGCCATCCCCTGTCGTCCACTCCCAGCTTCTGGCAGTCAGAGGTTTAGGGACACCCAGAGCATGGGACCGTGTCCCTGACCATCTGCCTAATAGCCATTGATGGACCTATTCTCCACAAATGTATTTAATTCTTTTTTGAACTCAGTAATACTTTTGGCCTTCACAACATCCCCTGGCAATGAGTTCCACAGGTTCACTGTGTGTTATGTGAAGAAGTACTTCCTTCTGTTTGTTTTAAAGCTGCTGCCTATTAATTTCATTGGGTGACCCCTGGTTCTTGTGTTATGTGAAGGGCTAAATAACACTTCCTTATTCATTTTCTCCACATCATCCATGATTTTATAGACCTCTATCCTCCCTTGTTCATCTATTTTCTAAGATGAACTGTCCCAGTCTTTTTAATCTCACCTCAAATGGAAGTTGTTCCACCCCCCATTCATTTGTGTTGCCCTTCTCTGTACTTTTTCCAGTTCTAATATACCTCTTTTGAGATGGGGCAACCAGAACTACTGCAGTATTTAAGGTGTGAATGTACCATGGATTTACATAGTAGTGTTATGATATTTTCTGTCTTATTAGCTCTCCCTTTCCCAATGGTTCCTAACATTCTGGTACCTTTTGTAAAGCCAGAGTAGTTGTATGTAAGCCAATTAAGTTATTCCAGGTTTCCACCAGTGTATTGGAGGGCATGATCTGGCCGAGGATATTTCTTCTTTGTCAGGGATTTGTTGTGGTTATGGTGTTTGTAGTGATCTTTCTCAATGCCAGTTTTTACTGACCAGGGGGCCTGACTGATGACTGACAACCTTACATGAACATTATGTTTGCTGAGGGAAGCTTTTGGCATTGGGTCTGCATGGACTACCTCCAACAGGCTACCAGCTACTGACAAGTTCATTTATGCCTCAACTTGTTTTTCTTTTGGAAGAGTAACAGTAAGGGTAGCAGTGAGAAAATCACAGCATGTTAAAAGTGAATCCCCAAAAAGCTGGGGTCCCTGAAAATCGCTGCCCCAAACCTGACTTATGGCAGTAGAAACAAAACCCTTCCTCTAAAAAATGGCATAAAACCATCTTTTCAAAAAGCACCTGTAGTCCTTAGCCAACCCTCCCTCTGAACTATCCAGCTGTGCCTAGTCACCCTAAAGCACTTCTCTAACTGCCTGCCCTCACCTGTATTACCCTTGTCCTCCCTTGCCCTCTCCCTCCTTTGTTTAGCAGACTCATTTGTTGCCTCATGTTTTAAATTAGACTCTGATCCTGGAAGCTGTTCCACAAGGATAGACATTTTGTGCAGAACCCCCTGGCCCTCATTGGGGCCCTAAGCAGGTACTGGGGTGCATCCTCAGGGAACTGCTCTCAGGTTTGGGTCCATACATGCTAGGGTGAGAACTGCCTCTCTTTATGGCTTTGTACAGCACCTAGCACACTTCTAGCCCTGATCAGTATTTGGACCTGAAGGTGCTACACATAGAATTCAGATTTTCAGAAGACTTTCTGGGTGCCTGGGAAGGAGTGTACTACCTCTCTGCAACCAAGACAGCCTGGATGCAATGAAAGAGGCACCCACTTTAAATGTGCTTGAGTTTTAAAAGATGGGTGCTGTGCACTTCATGAAAAGTCAGTGTCTCAAACTCAGCACCCAAAAATGGAGGCGCTCAAAATCACAAGTCACTTCTGAAAATCCTTTGTTATAAATAATGACAACAGCACTGCTCCTTCTTTAGATGTCCTGTTAAATAGAGCTGAACTCCAACGTAAAATATCACGTAACCTGGTGTAACCTGCACATGGCCAGACCTTCACTCCCTAAGGCCTAGAGCAGGAACAGCAAGAGTTGCTACTGAAGTCAGGAGTGGGGCTTATTGGTGGAGTTAATGGGGAGAACATGTACAGACAAGGGAGATTTGCTGATTGGCTTATTAGGGAAACCCTGAGCTCTGTTGGGCTATGCCTAGGGCTGTTGGTCTCTTGCTTCTCATGAGCACTTAATTCACCCAGAAATGAGAGACAAGCCATCACTTCCTATGAGAGCAGGCATGTAATTACAAGCGTACAACTATGCATGTTAGATATTGTATATGTTCCGATCCTGTGGCCTCACACTCCTCCTGCTCCTCCTCCCCTGTACACATTTCTTTTCATTCTTTGAAAAATCCAAACAATTCGAATTATGTTTATCAAACGGTGGATTCAAATTGGCAGTTAGGAAAGGTGGGCGATTGGTAAGGGAAGCTAAAGGTATGAATGAAAAATATATGATCATTAGGGTTAAAGATGATAAGAAGCCTAAATTAATGTATACAACCAAAGCACACTGAATCCATGGGACTCTTTCTCCGTTGAGTTCACTGGGCTTTGGGTCAGGCCCCAGATCCTCTGTCCTTGTGTCTGGTCCTTTTTCTTCCGTTTGAGGGTGATACTGAATTATTGCTCCTATAGGAAATGTGAAATTTTATTAAAATATTATTCTATGCTGCTGAAAAGGATATATAAGTAAATCCCTCAATGAACATCTAATTAGCTGGATTAAGAGAAGCAGTTTTGGACTAATTGGATTGTTCTTTATGTAGAGATGAGGGCTCATTCATGAAACAGCAGCATCATAGTGACTGAGGAAAAGATTGCCAGAGCTGGGGGGCAGGAGGAGCATGTCTTTGATTACTGACTGCTAGTGATTTTTTTTCAGGGACAAATTGGCTGGGCAATTCTGATAATATTGCAAGATTTCTCCTTAAGGAATAGGCAAAAAAACCTAATGGTGTAGTTCCTAACCTGTGGTGCAAACTATCTCAGGGCCAGGTTCTAATTCCCATTATGAACTAACTCCTTTTAAGACAATGAAGTGACTGACTACAAATTTACACAGCTAGCACTAAGATCAGAACTTGAACCTAAAAGCTCTGTGGTTGTTAACATCCTGCCCTCTGTGAAAACGAGGAAGAACTGGGGAATGATACATTTTGGATGGTATTCCAGGCCAGTTAGGATGCAGGAGAGGCATTTTTAATGCATCCATTTCTGTTCAAGCATGCCTATTTAATGTCCTGTGCTCTGATTGGCTGGCAAGGAGCATGGAAACATTTGGTCATGTATAGTTGTTTCTGGGTTCCCTCCCTCGTCTCTCAGAGCAAGTACAGTCCAGCATTGTTGCATTGTAAGCATCTCGCCAGCCAATCTAAATGCAAGCAACTATAGGCATGTTGGAATCCAATGAGAAAAATGTTCATCTGCTTAGCAAAAAAATGAGCTAAAAACAGTTTGAAACTGACACTCTGCCCATTCTGTGTGTGGTGAATGTACTCACTTAAAGGGAAAGCACAGCACATTGGAATGAAATGCAACAGAGAGCAAGTTGCTGCAAAAGATTTTGGATTTCTGGGTGTCTTGCAAGAGATGTTTGCATTTGCCTGCAGCTACCGTATTGCTATTCTTTGTTGGTTGAGACCAATGCAGTTAAACCTCTCACAATGCCCGTCTCTTCCAGTGGGATTGCCTGATCATTTCTCTATAATGGGTGCAATCAGTCCTGGGGCTGGAAATCCTTTAAAAAACATACAAACTCAGGGTCTGTGACCAGGTGACTCAGCACAGGGGTGGTCCGGGCAATGACCTTCCCGCCTGGATTCTGGACTCTTCCGGAGCCTGAAACATCCCCTTACCCTAAATTAAGAACAGCCATAGTGGGTCAGACAAACGGTCCATCTGGTCAAGTGTCCTGTCTCTGACAGTGGCCGGTGTCGGATGTTTCAAAGGGAATGAACAGAACAGAGCAATTATCGAGTGATCCATCCCCTGTTGTCCAGTCCCAGCTGCCTATTACTTTCATGGGGTGACCCCTGGTTCGTGTGTAATGTGAAGGGGTATATATCAGCAGTCTGCCCAATGCTGCCTATGGCTGGCACCACATGCCAGAATGGCATGTGCTACAACCCTGCCCCTGGGTCCACCCTGATATGCCCCATGTGCTGGGGATTGTTGCAGGAGGGGAGAAAGTGTGGAGTTACAGGGTATAGGGGCCAGAGCAGGAAGCAAGGCACAATTCCTCCCATTGTCCGGGTGTATTTTCAGTTCTGCAGCAAAGTTCTGTGGTGCTTTCCACCTCACCTTTAATTTTCAGTTGTAATTTTTCCGCTACACTGTCCACCAGAATAATTTGGTGATGAGAGCTGTGCACACACGGAGGGCTAATCGGCAATTCTTGGGACAATGGCTCTTTAAACGGTGTCTAATTAGAAGTCTGTTGTAGTGAGAAACAAGCAGGGAAATTCATTGAGGATTTACACACCATGCAGGTCCCAGAGAGGCCAATGCTATTAGAGAGGGTGTGAATAGTCAATGAATTTGCCCCAGAACCTAAAATCTCAAAATAGCACTTCACTAGATACCAGGAAAATAGGAATTTTCAGACTGGATCAGACCTGAGGTCCGTCTAATCCAGTATCCTGCCTCTAACAGTGTCCAGCACCAGATGCTTCAGGTATATGACTCCCCACAGTAGGCAGATGAGGGGTAATCTGTTCCCCCATGAAGGTCTCATCCTAATCACTGATAGAGATTGTTTTAAACCTTAAGGTATGAGGCTGTCTCTCCCTTCCAAATACTGTTTTAGTCTTAACTTCACATTGTTCAAAGAAATGTCCAGACTCTCTTTGAATCTTGCTAAGTTCTTGTCCTCAGTGACTTCATGTGGCAACGAGTGAGTTCCACAGACTAATTATAGTGTGTGTGTGTGTGTGTGTGTGTGTGAAGTTCCCTCCTCTTGGTTTTGAATTTGCTACCTTTACAGCAGGTTTCCTATGTTGCAGTCTCTGCTTTTATGTTAGGAAAGTGGATAGCACCTTCTGGAAGCTGCCAAGATCAAATAAGAGCAATGAAAATAACCTTACCTGTTCCTACGCATAAATCATGCTTGGAGTCAACTATATATCAGGACAGCCATTCCTAGCAAGTCATCTGGTGGTGGCTTGTCCTACCTCCTCACATCCTAGGGCTGGTGCAGGTGCATATACACAGTCAGGGGAGCCTCCGCCTCTGCAGCATAGCGCAGGTGCTCAGGAAGGAAGATCCCCTATGGGGACCTTCTGGCTGTCTGCCCTAACTACTTATCTATAGAGTCATTCTCACTCTCCTCCTGGCCCAATGTGTATTTATTTATCCACACTAGAACAGCTTCAAGAGGAGAGACTGAGGACGCTCCCCATCAGCCTGTGCCATAGCCTAATGGTTAGGGCACGCAGCTGAGAGCTGGGAAAACCCTGTTCAAATAAATCCCTTCTCATTAGGCAAAGGGAAGAAATGAACTAGGATCCCCCACATAAGGGTTATAAAGGAGTCTGCTGCCACTATCTGTCTCCCACAATTGTTTTGTGTGGAGTTAGGCAGGCCAAACAGATGGAGCCCCGCAGGTGAGATAGACGGGACAGTGCCTATCTTCACCTGGTTTGAGGATTGCGCTGGGTCTGAGGCATTAGACGGGTGTCTGGGTACCTGCCTGAGGCAGCAGCGTGCATACAGAGGCAGAAACATAGGCACTTAGGGAACTTTTACAGTGAAAGTGTAGATGCCTCCTGGGTTAGGTGGCAGCTAAGTGGGGCCTAAATCTGGTGTTAGGTGGCAAAGTCCCTTTGTTGGTCTGGGCCCAAGTGACTTGCCAAAGCTCACATACCAGATCAATGGTCTAGAACCCACTTCTCCCAAATCCCCATCCAGTGCCCTGTCTTCCTGCTCTGTCCAATTCATTTCAGTTTTTTATTAACAAAAACTGCATCCAATCGGACTCCACCTTTGATCTGTCTTAATTGGCACTCTGCCCTCAGTAACGCTGGATGTCTTCAGACAGCTAGGAATAGTTCAACACAGCTGCATTCAGCCTGACTAACCAAAAAAAACCCCCCAAAACAAAATATACAGCCCTGTGTGATGAAGGAGTTGAAACTGCACTGTGATTTATATTCAGGCAGTATGCCATAGCTCCTGTTCTCTTGCCATAGTTAATTAAAGGGCTGCGTTTCTAAAGTATGCACCTCAAGCAGCCAGCAAGGTGTGAGAACATGCACAAACAGAAACATTTTCAGAAGAGCAATATATGCGATGAGTGCAATTGGAGTTAGAGAGGTTTATGTGAGCAATAATAATATCAACCAGCTCTTCTGAAGCAATTTTTAGTAGGTCAGTTTCACTATCCCCATTTTACAGAGGGGAAAATTGAGGCACAAGGAAGTGAAGTGACTTGCCCAAGGTCACCAGATGCATTGGGAATAGAATCCAAGTCTCATGAATGCCAGTGCAGTGCTATATCCACTAGGCCACACTGCCTCCCAGTTGTTTGCATGAACACTCTAGATGAGATTCTGGGTCCCACTATGGCCCCAGGATGCTGCTGCAGCCATAAAAGCCCATTAGGGTAGGTCTTCACTGCAGGGTTAACCCAGGACCTTACTGGGGTGTAGCCTTAACCCTCCTCCCATCCATATACAAAACCTTCATACTCAAATGTGGTGGTGCTTTCCATGCAGGCTGGCTGGCCTGGGTGTGGACGTAGGTTACAGCCTGGGTGTTGCTTTCATTCTGGCTGGAATCCACCCACTTTGCAGTGAGGACACAGGCTAAACTAAGTGCTGATAACTCTCCAATACCTTCCCACAATTCCCTCCCTGTTCCGAGAAGAACAGGTTAGCTCTCCGACAACACCTGGGGAAAGAATGCTAAAGTGGCTCGGCTTACTGCAGCACAAAGAATCATGGGATGTGTTCCTAAAAGTGCCTCACTCACCCGGGTGTGTTGCTGGGACCAGTGAGGACACAGTAACTCGGGTAGGGCTTTGCAGTGTGGCCACTCACTCGAGGCCCAGGCTAACCTGGGTTGCCAGGTGACAGTCACCTGAGTTCACTCTGCAGTGAAGACATACCTTTAGAGGGGCTAGTGTTGCCAACTTTCTAATTGCACAAAACCAACTACCCTACCCCCGCGCCTTCCCTGAGGCTCTGCTCCTGCTCACTGTATTCCTCCTCCCTTGGTGGCTCACTCTCCCTCCCTCCCTTTCACTGGGCTAGGGCAGGGGCTTGGGATGCAGGAGGGGGTACAGGCTCTGGGGTGGGGGTGCTGGCTCTGGGGTGGGGCCCAGGTTGAGGGGTTTGGCATGCAGCAGGGGGCTCCAGGTTTGGGGGAAGCTGAGGGCTGGGGCGTGGGCTTACCTCGCACGGCTCCCGGTCAGTGGTGCAGCGGGGGCGGGGGGCTAAGGCAAGCTGCCTGCCCATCCTGACCCTGCATTGCGCACGTGCTGGAAGCGACCAGCCGGTCTGGCTCTAGAAGGCGCCGGGGGGAGGAGCAGGAAGCTCTGTGCGCTCTGCTCTCGCCCGCAGACACCACCCCCTCCCCAGCTCCCATTCGCCGGTTCCCAGCCAATGGGAATGCGGAGCCAGTGCTCAGGGCAAGGGCAGCGCACAGAGCGCGGTGCCCCAGGTCAGGTAGGGACTAGCCTGCCTTGGCTCCGTAGCGCCACCAGCTGGACCTTTAATAGTCTGGTTGGTGGTGCTGACCGGAGCTGCCAGGGTCCCTTTTCAGTCGAAAACCAGACATCTGGTCACCCAAGAGGAGGTCAGCGGAGAATCTCCCCAAGCAAAGGTACTGCACGGGTCCCATGCAGGAAAATACTGGGGGCAGGGGCAGGATGAGACATTCCCATTGCACAGGTATTCTGTGCTGCAGCAAACTACAGGGCAGCGCATATCCAAAGGGGAAGGAGAACCAAAATGTAGAATGGTTCCTGGCTGCTCCACTTTGTGGGAAGCTGGCGCTGCTCAGAATCAGCCAGGTGTCAAGCTATCCGGAGAGGCTCACGGGTGTGAGTGCCAGCCTCAGGGCAGACTGTCCAGGAACAGGGCACACACCCCAAACTAGTTGTATGTTCTATAATTCGATTTCACCAACCGAGGAACAAGTGTGAACTCCTAAAGCACTATAACAGCCTTACCATGGAGTCACAGACAGTTCCCATTGGGCACTCCAGTCTGTCTTGCCACCCAGGCAAGCTTGTCTCTGTGATAGATGGTCCCTTACATAAAAAATCACAATAATATTCAGGTTACTTCCAGTCCCAAGGACCAGTCACTTACCCCAGGTCAGCTGTACCTCAGATCTCAAACCAAAGACAGCGCTCATAGCTAATCCTGTAATAACCATCTAAAGATTTATTGACTAGGAAAAAGAAATATGAGTGTTGTTTACAAAGCTAAAGCAGATAAACATACACACAAATGAGTTACAGTCTTAGGTTCAAAAGGTAATAGAAATTTCTACAATAACTAAAATCTGTATGTCTGTTAGGGCTAACCCAAGCTAAAAGCTGGGGACCCCTTGCTTATGCTTAGAAATCTTTGGCCCTCAGAGTTCAAGCCGCTTAGGGATCACAATTTCTCCTTAACAAGCATTTTTATTCCCTTCCCCCAGTGTTCAAGCTGTGATGGGACAAGGTCTTGTGGATGTACCCACTTCAGGTGTGTGGGGGAAGCAATCTACAAAGAGTTTTGTCCCCAGTGGCCTGCCGCTTCCCGCAGCTCCCATTGGCCGGGAACGGTGAACCGCAGCCACTGGGAGCTGCGGGGGGCCGTGCCTGTAGATGGTCAACGTAAACAAAATGTCACGCGGCCCGCCAGGGGATTATCCTGATGGGCTGCGTGCCAAAGGTTGCCGACCCCTGATTTAAACTTCACCTTATCACATGGGACACAGATATTTTAAGTAGGATTGATACATGCAGCATTGTATAAACATTCCACAAAGGCTAAACACTAACACACAGGTGAGCCAGATTGGATTCTAGCTGTGCATTTATCAGTGTTCAGTGAGGCCTGGGGCCTTGGCATGGGCTGGCACTGGGTCTGCCAGCATCACTCTAAGCAGAAAGACAGATTTTTGCCCCCACTCCATTTGGGCTGTGTCTTTCAGTATTGTGCCACCTTGAGACACAGCACAGAATCTCAGCTTCAGTTGGATGTCCAAAAAACTAGATCGTCAGGAAATTAAGGGGGAAAACGTATCCGAAGTGTCCACAGATCACAGTCTCCTTTGCTCATTAACTCATGTTTCGTCCTAATTCTGCTCTGGTTTATGCTATTACCTCTGCTTCTGACAGCTCTTCCCTTCCTTCAAGCAAATAGCCTCTCTGATAAATAGAAAGCCAGTGGCATGGCAAAGGTGGGCTTTTATTGATGCTGAATCACGTATTATGTTAATTACCTTAAACAATATTAAAAATGTTTCTTCCAATCTCCTTTCAGCTTCTCAGAGAGACTGAATTTGTACCTCTAGAGAAAAGTCTCCCTCTCAGAGAATTTTAAAAAAGAGTTTTGAGGAGAAAAAGAGGGTTTCTCTTTCCTTCTACAACCACTTATAATAAAAGCCTTTTGTTCAGTGGGATTTGTATGGAAAGGTTTTTCAGCTGTTTCCTATTACTTGGGCTGTGCAATAGAAGATGAATTGGAGCCTTTCTCTAAGAAGGAGTTATTTGTTATTGGAATTTGTGGCTGTTCATAATGCATCAGACATGGATAAGCAGATAGAGCTTGCCTTACTCAGGGATGAGTCTCTTTTGTATGCATATAAACATAATGAATGTGAAGTCTGTTATCTATGGCCTTTGCTAGCGCGGTGTGAGTAAAACTAGAAAGTTGGGAAATCTTGCCACTCCGGTGGTATAAAGTATAAGTTTCCCATTCAGGTGGGCACACGTGTTACTCATATTGAAGCCAGTGAGAATTAAGTGAAGTGCTTTCCTGAATCCGGGCTCCCCTTTCTAGTGGTGTAGTGTCAAGAGAGAGCAGAGTTTATAGCTGTCACATTTTTGGGTATAGAAATGCTGCTATTGAACCAGGGCTGATTTCTGCCCATCTTGGGCACTGGGATTGGGGGAAGGGGAAGGAGGATGATTTTTTTCAGGGTGTTTTTTGTTTTAAACTTTTTAGCAAGGCAAAATTACGTTCATGTACATCGTTCACTACTTGTTACTTATTCGGGATTGGGTTATGTGACGCATGGCCAGAACGGGTTAAACATCCTGCAAAATAAATAACCCTCAAAAGACATGTGGGAAGATAATGTTTGTGTTTTTGTGTATTTACATATGTATGAGTAGGGTCAATGATGGAATCAACAGTCCCTGTCTATGCTGTATTCCGATGCCATTTAAATGAACTGTAAACACGGGATCTCAGTTTTCATCTCTGTTTGAAATGTACTGTGAATGATGGAGGAACACGCAAATGGCCTTATGTCAATTTTATAGCTAAGTACCAGTGATGGACCTCCTTCAAAGTCACCCTAATTACCTTTGTCAGAGTAGCAGCCGTGTTAGTCTGTACCCGCAAAAAGAACAGGAGTACTTGTGGCACCTTAGAGACTAACCAATTTATTAGAGCATAAGCTTTCATGAGCTACAGCCCACTTCATCAGATACATAGAATGGAACATATAGTAAGAAGATATATATATATATACACACACACACACATACAGAGAAGGTGGAAGTTACCATACAAACTGTAAGAGGCTAATTAATTAAGATGAGCTATTATCAGCAGGAGAAAAAAACTTTTGTAGTGATAATCAAAATGGCCCATTTAGACAGTTGACAAGAAGGTGTGAGGATACTTACGTAGGGAAGTAGATTCAATATGTGTACTGACCCAGCCACTCCCAGAGTGGCTTTTTGTTACCTTTTATTCCCAGAGAAACATTTTCTCTGCAGTCACAAAAGCTAGGAAGTTTCAGTTAAAAACAAAAAGCCCGCTGAGATTCTCACGTAATCACTTGATTCCAGGAGCTGGGACTTTAAGAACAACTCTAAATATGGAGAGACTCACTATGCAATCACAAGACTGGGCATAACTGTGTTTTACATACTTAGATACATACACTTAGATTGTAAGTTCTTTGGGGCAGGGGCTAATCCTTTGGTTCTTTGTTTATACAGTGCCAAGCACAATGAGGGCTTTGGTCCATGACTGGGGCGTCTAGGTGTTACTGCAATTCAAATAAGTAATAATAATTATTAATAATAAAACGTATTGGGTCTGATTCTGATACTCAGGCCTCTGTGCATCATTTTTGGTAGTATAAAGGGGCTGTAACGTGGGTGCAAATTACATGTATAATTACTTTATGGCCATGTCATACTGCTAGGCAGTGCAAAGGGTCCAAGTGTAATTGAGAATTAGGCCGAGATGATGGATCAGTAAAAGCCTCCATAGCTATGTTATGTGGTTGGGCTCATTGGAAGTGCGCATCAGACGTGCATGCTAAAAAAGCCACAGGTGCAACCTTTCCAACAGCTGTGGCAGTGCAGTGCATTGGGACATGCTGGCTTCAGATATGTCAGCCAGCAAGAATCACAAGGGCTTGTTCCATTCTCAAATATAATATTTCTGCTAAACATTCAAAACTGCAAGCATGAACTCTGAGCTGGCTGGTGATAGGACTAACCTTATTTTATAGCCCATAATACACGAAACTGAGTTTGCACACATGTTTAACCATTGTGCAACAAAATGGAGAAAATGGAAGCAGCTATAAAGGAAGCCTAAGAACAAAAGAAACCCTTTTGTTCACTCTCCAGGTACCCATGATCGTATGTATTGTGTGTATCGCCAGTATTTCCCTGAGCAAGCGGAGCAGTGAGCAATAAACCGTAGAAATGAATCCTTGAATAAATTCACTGCCGTCTGAACATCTACAATAAATATTTCATTTTTAGTCATTAGAATTCATTACTGCAAAGGTACAGAGAATCCCATCTGCTCAAGCATTGTTAGGCAAGAGTCAGGCCTTGTACCATTGTTACAGTGTATGGGACAGTGCCAACCATGACTCTTGGAGGGCGGGGGTGCTGCATGATTTAAAAACATACTCAACAGCACTTTGCTATTTCAGTTGTTTGTTTTCAGTAGTTAAAAGTGGAGATGCCTGTAAAACATTAGCCAAATGATTTATGATTGATATGGAAACATAGCTTGGTTTCTTCACGTTGCAACTCATGTCACCTTAAGGTAAACGCCACCCTTCTGTCTTCCATGTAGGAACATTTTCCCCCAGAATGCAAGAATTTAACATTTTAAAATATACTGGGGGCACTGACAGACTCTGGGGACTGGTGATGGACTCTCCAAGGACAACAGTTCTAATGCAAGCTGGGTTGGTTGTAGTGGCCGTAGCAAATTGCCAGCCAGTGACTGATGTCTTACAGCATGGGAGTTAAGTTGGGGGTCTCAACCCAATTCCTAATGGTCAGATGTCACAAGCACAGAGCCCATCACCTTGATGGTCGGCCCCAGCAGAGAAGTCAAAGATTGAATGAGCACAGTGTCCCTTCACTCTGCGAGGTGATCCCTACAGGTCCAAGTTGTAGCACACTAGTGGGACAGCATGAGGAGGTTGTGTTGCTGCTGTCCATGCTTTGCCTGCCTGCCCATAAGCTGAGAACTCTCATCAGCCTTTGGGGATAGCGTCACTGTCTTTATTCAAATATTGCAAATGACCGTCCTGTTAGCCTCTTGTTTGCTAACCCTGAAGGAAGCAGTTCTAGCTGAAAACTATGGGTCAGGTGTTCATTTGCTCTGAGGCCCCTTGTGACAGAGTGTGAGTAGCCTTGGGCTGACTTACCACTCTGGGCACTTGGTAAGCGTCCCCCCATGGGGCAAATTAGAGAGATAATTGGTTAGGGATGGAATGATTAATCAGTTAACATGGTGGCTCAGCTCATTAAGTGAGGACAGCTAAGAGAGAGATAGGAAGGAGAAGAGGGGAGAGAGGTAGGCTGGAGGGAAAGGCTAGAGAAACCCAGGATTGCAGAGAGGTGAGATCTCTTTTCCCCTCTCACCCTGTGCTTGGGAAGAATGTAAGAACTATGAGGTGTGGGGAACGTCTTCTGTTATATTTACAGTGTAAATAAGGCACTTGGTTTTGCATTTGCCATCAGTTCTGTGTGAGGACTGTTTGCAGTGCAGAATCCAGGGTGAGGGAATCTGGCCCAGTGATACCCCTTGGTGCCAGTCTGGCCATGTAAATAAAGGGGCATATGTGTAAATGGGAATCTGGCTGTGTATATTGTTGTAATTGCACTGGCACTCATTTCTATTTTGAATCAGAATTAGCCACCAGTGCTATGAAAGACAATCAAGGGTTTCCATGGGCACTTGCTTGTTTTAAACCACTAGATTCAAACAATTCACTCACGTGGTCCGGCAAGGCATTGAGCGCACCAGAAAGGGACTGAGCGTGGGGCAGTCTCCACCTTGTATGATTGAGTCCTTATGCCAAAGTATGAAGTTGCAGTTCAGTTCAGAACCAGTCCTTCTAATGTATTAATAGAGCATCTGGAAGCTGCTATACCACTTCTTTGCTCGCTTCATACAGCGCTAAGCTCTAGCTCAAACAGATGTTATGGGCTTGCCGCAGGAATGACAGACTGGGTTAAGTTCTCTGGCCTGTGTTACGCAGGACGTCAGACTCGATGATTGTAATAGTCCCTTCTGGACTTTAATTCTAGGGGTCAAATGTAACCTCAGCATATGGCTGGGTATTCCACATCTTGTTCTAACCATTATTAGCTTTTAGGGGTTGGAGCTTTTAGTAAATTGATGCGCTTTCAAGAGCATTTATTGTGCACATCCAGAGTTTCCCCTTGAACATGATCCGTACTGAGCCCACATCCTTCTGTACCCTCACCATGCTGGGGAGCAATCAGAGCAACTGAGGTCTGAGAGCAGCTGGTGCGACTGAAAGCATGTGTCTGAGCCCTGCCTGGGGCAGCTCCATTCTGTGACCTCCCACTGCTGAGTGGCTATTTGGAGAACTGAGTTCTGCGAGCAGCTGGTGCTATGCAGTCCCTGTGAGTTTGAACTGTATCAGCCTATTCCCTTCTGTGACCTCACCCTGAGGATTGTGATCTGGGGAATGGAATTCCAAGAGCTAGCTCTTTTTGCTTTGATTTTTGGTAGGGCCTATAGCAATGTCAAGTTGATAAACCTGAGGTGCTATTAGTTATTACTGTTACTGAAGAGACCTCGACCAGGTTCGGGCCCGTTTTGGAAGGTGCTGTATAAACAAATAGTAAATTTAATCACAGTATTTCCAGCCCCAAGTGAGTCAGGCTCCAAAAACCACAAGATTGGCTTAAAAATCATGAGATTTTTTGTAAAAAGCATACATTTGGGGTGCTTTTTATTTGCCTTTATGGTTCACCAGGGTCACATTTTCAATCTCTTCTCCACATCTGCCTCTTTAGGCACCTAAATACATTGACTTCAGTAGGAGATGAGTTAGCCAAATGCTGAATGCTTTTGAACCTCTCCCCCCGCCCCCCGAATTTCCTGGCTCTGTGTGGTCTGGTTCTCATTTACACAAAGGGTTTGTCTACACTGCCCCGCAGTGTACTGCAGGGTGTGAATAGTAGCATGCACCAAAGTGCTGTGCTGAAACTCTCTCATGTGGAACCACGTTCATGTGAACTAGGAACCTTTTGGTTTGCACCTGCAGCGGCCACACAGGGGAGTTACACCGCAGCACTTTGGTGCATGCTGCTATTTGGACCCCGTTGTCCGAACTGCTGGCCAGTGTAGACATAGCCTTTAAACACCTTTTCCAGCTGTCTAGCAACGTAAAGTGTCCTTTTAACGAACGTAAGTGCAATTCACCTTAGCCCTGAAAATGCTGATAAAAAAATTCATCAACATTTTTTTGGCGTCTAGGTAATTGAAAATTGTATTTTTAATGAACAGTTTGGTAAAAATGTAGAATTCAGAATTTTTCAACCCTAATTCGTACCCATTTTAAGGGCCATCTGCTCTTCCATAATGGCTTGGAGGAGCCTTAGTGTAAATGACCATCAGGTCCTCATGTGTTTTAACTCAAAGCCCTAAGAGGGTTTCCATCAGATTAAAATTCACGTCTGAACATTTTTTACCTATTATTGTAACATGAAGCACATAAAGTGACACTAGAATCAGGATTGGAAGGGATCTTGAGAGGTCTTCTAGTCCATTCCCCTGCACTCATGGCAGGACTGAGTATTATCTAGACCATCCCTGACAGGTGTTTGCCTAACCTGCTCTTAAAAATCTCCAATGATGGAGATTCCACAACGTCCCTAGGCAAACCTCCCTATGGCTGAATGAGATTAGAGGGGAAGAAATTCTTTGTTTGTTTTTTAATTTGACAAGAACTTGGTGCATATTCAGCTTCCAAGTTCCCCCCGTCAGTTAAATGTCCCCATTTTTTTTTTCCCATGGGTCCTTCTCCAGCAACAGGAGAGAGGGAAAAAAACCTTTGTATTGATAAAAGTAAAAGGCGGTTGAGAAACCACAAAAATGAGTATGTGTAGTACCTGAAATTACTCATTTGTTCTAAGCTTTTTGGGGCAGGGACTGCCTTTTCATCATATGCAAGGTACAGCGCCTAGCCCATTGTAGTCCCAATCCCTGACTTGGACCTTTAAGCACTACTGCAATGCGGATAATAAACTTTTTGCTCCCTGATGGATTTTAAATTACACAAGCAAAGAGGTTAGTTTAGAAATACACTGAAGTCACTTTCTGGTTCCTGAGTCTTCCATCTTATCTGACTGCAGAGTTTTGTGTATAAAACATAGACTGGTGGGCCATCAACCCTAGTGTTTTATTCTCCCACCACTGGAGTCAATGTCAAAACTCCCATTGACTTAATCTGGGACAAAAGCAGGTCCCAGAGTAGTTAGCCTGCTGAGCAATGCAGTGAATTTTGTTTAAAACGCTATTGCAGCTCCAAGAGCTATTGATCTGGTAGAGAATGTTATTCAAATCTTTGCAGTGACCTAATTTTTCATTTAGACAGAGATAGTGAAGGGAGGGTTGACCTGAGTTCATGTGTTTCTCAGATCTCAAGTGCATCTTTTTATATACTTCTCACACAGTCCCTAGAGCTGGTGGATTCCATTGTTTGTAATTAGCCTTGACAGCTCTAAAAGTAACACTGCTAAGATCTTTTTATTTTTTTTAAGGCAGAAGTACCCTCTCAGTTACATGAAATCCTAATGTCATTCATCCCAGGATAACAAAGAGCCCTCTATAGTACAAATGTAGGAATAGGTACTAATTCCCTTCAGCAATGCAACTTCCTTATTCTGAATCCAAGGTTTCTATGGAAACCTCTACAGCTCACTTTGTCTTGGGAGCTGCACTTAAAAAAAAAAAAAAAAGTTTGGAGGGGAACCATCAAATAAATGGGGGGAAGGGTGGAGGGAGAAGAGAGGTTTCCAGGTTGGTGAGAGCGAATATTTTTGGTAACGTTCAAGTGACTGATGAAGTGTCATGTTCTTTGTGCATCTGTTCTCCATAGCAGTGTGCTAACCGCTATGAGGTAGCGCTCTCTGCTACTCTGAACAAAGAGGAGATTCTGTAATACTTTTCCGTTCAAAGGATTTTCACTTGTAATGCAGATGATTTTGTAAGGCAGTTAAAGCTTTGGAGAAGATAAGCAGGATTCTGATTTAATAAACGACATGCTGATTTTAAAAATGGCAAAAATTCATTCCAGCTACCCATTTTATTTTGACTGAAATATAACAGCTCCTTACCAAGCAAGGATAAAAATCTGCTCCTACGTGTCCTTTTGAACATTTTGATTAAAATTAACAGCCGCAGAATTAGTCCTGATCTCTTATATGTTAGTGGATATCAATGTGCGTCTTATAAAATCAATAGCTGATGTTATAACGTGATAACCACCATGTTTGAGATTAAAATGATATCCATTGTCTCTACTGCTGCTCTGTAGCAGCTACTAATTAAATAGCGAATGTAAAACAACATCATTCCGATTTCATTTAGACCAGCTGAGGATCTGGCCCTTGATTATTTGTCCTTAACAAGTTAGTCCATAAAATGTCATCTGGCTAATTCAGATTCTACCACTTCTACTATCTAATAGCTCCTATGTTTACTTTTTTTTAATTGCTAATAAAATGTTGCTTACAACAGAGTGCACTTTAAAATTTGAACCGTTCAAGCAGCCAGTCCTCTCTGAGGACATCACCCTTTCATTATTCGCACCTTCAAAACAAAAGTGAATTGTAAACATTTCAAAGCTGAAATTCATACATGGGCAATAGTAACTTTTCAAACATAGGAACAATAGTAGTAATACTGCTGACTAATACTGTACCTAATATCTACATAGAAAATCTTCATGGAAAAACTGATCCTGTATGGAAATCTTATTCTCCTGCAGAGTTTGTAAGCCAAGCGTCCTGCAGACATTGAAGGCCAGAATCTGTACAACTGGACAGAAACTCAGCAGGAATCATTTATTCTGTGGTTTCAGGTTTATTTACAGGTTTTTCTGGTACAGTCAAAATAAAAGACTGGCACCTGACCACCTTCTCTCCATGAAGCTGCACAATCTGACCACCTTCTCTCCATGAAGCTGCACAATCTGAAGATACTATAATAAACAAACTAAACGCCCATGCAGTTCAAACATGGCAGCTGTTGTCCGAGTAGCTTCCAGGTAGCTTCCTCCATTTCTTCAGGGAAAAGAGCTCCTTTTTTGTAAGGCACTGCTCGTATCTGTGTTCCTCTGCACCTGATTCATCCCCGCCAACATCCTCTAACAAAAAATGCAGTAGATAGCTTATGAAAATTTGAAATCTTTTGTAACTCCATGAATTCAGGTACAAACCGTTCAAAGCGCTTGCCTTCGGATTATGTCTTGAGAACCTAGTGAGAGACATCTTAGAAAAACCTTGGGTAGAGAGACATTGTGCTAGAGTGGTGGGAGGTCTGAATTTGAATAGGATTAAATGTTTCTGTTATGCACAGAAGGAGTGAGGGCTGGGATTCTCCATCCCTTTCCAGTTGCTTGCAGCTTGCTCTATTTTTATGCTGTATTTTTTTTCCTACCTGCCTTTACCTTAGTCAGTCTCCTTGAATGAGTACAGACGCTGGATAGGAGCCTGAAGTTTTATCATCTCCATGTGTCAAAAACTGTCATGCTAAATTCTTTTATGCCTCTGTGTGCGTGCAAGTGGGGTGAGTAGATACTTGTGTGTTAGTGAATCATTATGTACATTCATAAAACCATACCTGTCATGTTTCCTTTGCAGTCCCTAGTAGTTGTGATTGATTGTGAAAATCTCTTGGAAGGAAGATGTGATGTGAACGTTTGCCTTTCACATAACAGCGCCGTAGCTGAGGAAAATTGAATCGTATAAGATAGTTTTCACTTCATTGCCCTTTATCTTTGCCTTCCGTGGTGTTTTTTTTTTAAACTCTAGTATTAGTGCTGGAATCTGTTTAAATAGATTCTTAGACAGTAAATTCTTTGAAGCAGGCAGTGTGTCTTAGTATGTATTTGTACAGTGCTGAGCACAATGGGGGAGGGAGGGGAGATCTTGATTGCGGCATCTGGGTGCTACTGCAAAATAAAATCATAATAATAAAATACCCATTGCGTCATATACCTAAGGGTCCCAGACATCAGTCCACATAAAGGCCAAATTCTGCCATTTGAGGCATTCACATGGCTTCATTTGTGGCCCACAGAGTGGATGTAGACGAAGTGTACAACCAAGTGCTCTTTGTCCTCTGATTGCTGGAGACAGTGGGTGATAACTGGCATGATGTTTGCCTTTGCCGCAGATTGCTTTTAGTAAGGTCCTGTTGAATAACTATGTAATTGCACCAGATCTAGGTTACCCTTCAGACTGTGTGCGCTCATGGGCCTGTCTTTGGCAATTATGGGTATATTGTAGCATGAGGCAACGAACAGTCCATGTTTGCTAGCTGCTTCCCTGCTTTCATTCACCTGGTGGCTGGTGTGACAGAAAGACTCTCCTGTTTCACAGGGTTGGACTACCGATACGATTTATTTGTCTTAGAATCTCTTTTCCTACACTATGGGCTTGTCTTCATTGCAACAGTTAGTACGCACGAGGTATTCCACTCCAGCTAGCCTAGCTCCAGTGAGAGCAGAGCGATCACACTGCAAAACATCACCCTAGGCTCGTCTTATTTGCAGGGTAGCTTATGCTATAACTTGAGTTTTGCCACGGCCCAACTCACAGCCACACACACAAATCTTTAGCTCCAGGTAAGTGGTGCTTTAAACTCCAGCAGTGAAGACAAGCCCATAGAGGACTCAGGGCAGGGCAGCATGGTCCTGGGGTGTATAATATACCTGAGCGGCCATCCTGTACCGCCACCTCTGCAGCTGTGGTGTCACGGCTATTGTTATGCAAGCTAGCTCGATCAAAACTAGCTCAGGGATGTCTATGCATGCTGCAGTCACACCTCTGATTGCAGCGAAGACATACCCTCTCTGCTACTGCTGGCACTACCTCTTTCATGGAAAGACTAATATTAAGATCTCCTCTGTACTTTTTTACTGGCTCACACCTAGTTTGATGACAACTTTGGCAGGACTTATAAGAATGGCCATACTGGGCTAGATGAACCATTGGTCTGATGCAGTATCCTGTCTTCCGACAGTGGCCAGTGCCAGGTGCTTCAGAGGGAATGAACAGAAGAGGTCGTCATCAAACGATCCATCCCCTTTTGCCCATTCCCAGCTTCTGGCTTATGACACATTATAACATTTCATTTTTACACTCTCTGAAATGTGTTCTTAGCAATGCTAACCTGCTGTTTTGGTCAGAAAAGTGACTATGTGAAAAAGGCAGTTTTTCACCTGACAGCTCTGCTCCCTGTGTGTGTTTAGTCCTCGCTGCTTACATTAGTCACATTAAGATGTAGCTTTTTACTCCTCTTACACGGCAGAGGTAATCCAGCTATGGGAGAGTGAGCTGGATTTTTTTTTTATGTAATCATCTACATAATTGTTAATTAAATTCCAGCTGTAGAACTTTATTAAGGATAAAGATGTAAAAGCCAAGAAGAACATAGCTTGATTTTTGGACTCCTGGTTGAAGGTGTAGGGCTGCTGGTTAGCAAAAATGACAGCTTTTTATTTGTTAGCTGAGCAAACTCAATCGGGAGTTATTGAGCAATACGACACTGTAGCAAAGCGATGACTCACCGGTGCGGCGCCTCCTGCTGGTCATCCAGGGAATTAGCTCTCCAGCACATGGAGCGCCTTCTGCAGGCCAGTGTCTTACCGGTCACTGGTCCCGTGTCCCTCTTGGACCCCGGTGCCCTTTACCTTGGGATTCTGCCCCCAGCAGTACCCCCTCGCTCTGGGTCTCCCCTCCCAGGGGAACCCCCAACCCTCTAAACCCACCTTGCCTCAGTGGCTACTGCTAGTCATCATCTAACCCCTGCTCACTGGGGCAGACTGCAGTGTAATGGCCATTCATCATTGGCAAGGAGGTTGGACCAGCTGCCTCTGCCTAACCCCAAGCTGCACCTCTGCAACCCCAGTGCCTGTTCTGGCTTTTCGCGAGGCCTGCAGGCTGGGGGTTTTCCAGGCTGGAGCTCCCCAGGCCTTCCCCCAGCCCTACTCCACTCTAGGTACCCTGCTCAGCTCCCAGGCAGCCAGGTCCTTCTCTCTCAGAAGCTAGAGAGAGACTCTGCCTGAGCACCTGGCTCACAGCGCTTATATAGGGCCAGCTGTGGCCTGATTGGGGCGTGGCCCCAGCTCTGGCTGTTTCCCCACTCGGCCTGTGCCTTTCTCTCAGCCCCGGCCTTCTCCACGGGCTGGCTTTTAACTCCTTCTGAGCCGGAGCGGGGTGACTGCCCCGCTACAGACACATTTGGAAGGCCATTTCTACAACTGCTTTTCAGCGTATAACTCAAAGCTATTCCGGCAACCTAACTGGCTGACAATCTTTAAATGCTTTTTAATCCAATTAACACATGTAGCGTTAACACAGCATTTCATTAAATGAAAGTAATTTGCCTTTATTTGACTAACAAAACCACATTTGCAATACTAATCATCACATTATCCATCTCTAGATGGTGGTAGTAATTGTCTGCTCACCTTGGAAATACATTGGCTAATCTTGCAAAATACCTTATTTGCCAAGAGCAAATCGAATGATCAAAGCAAGTGAGAGGTGTGGGTTTGGTTTTGTCTTGTTTGCACTCTACTTAGTCGATAATTTTCCATGACACTTGTTATGTTATTGGAGAGAATCAGTAAGTCTGTATTATACTGTAATAAAGTCTGGACTTGCATCCGGGGATGGTAGAGGCGAACTGCAAACCATTGATATATGTACATTCAGTATGCTGGGCCTGATCCTCCCCTCCTGCTGTAAAGAAGGAGGGAAGCGAAAGCAGGTGCAACATGGATGTAGGTGAGGAAGCAGTGGCTCCACTCCATTGGCTGCATGTTTGTGACCGAGGTAGCTACAAGACAATCTAACCCTCTTTCAATTGTGTTCCAATTGGTGTCGTTAGTGCCCGCAACACAAGCATCTGACTGGCCAAAACGCATTAATATTGAACAGATTTTAATCTATTTATTTTCAGTTTCAATATTAAAGATACAGATTCCTAAAGAATCCACAACCCAAAGCAGTCTGACCGAGCAAAGAGATGAGGGGCCAAATTCTGATCTCAGTTACGTTGCTGTAAACCCTCTGTTTTCAATGAAGTTACTCTAGGTTTACATCAACAGTAACTGAAATCAGAAACTGGACCTGTGTTTTCTCGTGATGGACTGTTGCACTGAGTTAAAATGCATCTGATTTGGTTTTTCTTTCCGTCATACTATTTGAAATAATTATGTCTCTGTATGAAGTTTCTTCATGGTTCACTTCTACCAACAGATGCTCTCTTCTAAGCTAATTAGGCCATGGAGTTTGCCAGAGTCCTACAGCATTACTGCAGAGTAAACATTTATATTCTTCATTCAGAGCAATAATAACTTAGCTTTTCCCCGGCAGCAGACTCAAAGGCAATTATTTGAAATGAATACAGAACTTCCAGTGGAATCTTCTCTCATACAGGCAAATACATCTAAATATAGAGCAGCTGTTATCTCTGCAGAGTGTGTTTAAGGGACTCTGCAAATGGGGCTTGGTTTTGAAAGACACACCAACCCCACACAAACTAGTATGCAAGCTTTGATTAGGAACAGTAAGAAAAGGATCTGGAACTCTTACCAGTAATATTGGCCCTGGATGTAGCAACCTGAAACAGGACTTATTTCCAGCAGTTTATTTATGCACTGGAATGCTACTGAAGTGAAGATATGAGCAGCTGGTGGCGTCTTAGCCATTAAAAAGAGGGCACGCATGTTCAAATGTGATTTGCTTTCAATGGTTAGCTCTTTAGGAAGTGTGTCCAAGTGAACAGAGCACTGGACTGGGGCTCGGGAGACCTGGGTTCTATTCACAGCTCTGCCACTGGCCTGCTGGCTGACCTTGGTCAAGGCATTTACCTCTTTGTGCCTCAGTTTCCCCATCTGTAAAATGGGGATAATGATACTGCTCTCCTTTGTAAAGCACTTTGAGCTCTATGGATAAAAAGTGCTGTATAAGAGCTAGGTATTACTGGTGATTACAAAAATGAAAGAAATAATAATATTTACTCCTCATAATACTTCCAAGTGTCAGTTAGTGTTAAGTGCATTTGCCCGTTTCCTGAGGAGTAGCATAGCAGTCACCAGCACATGTGACATACTTACTTGATGAATAATGTAGTGTTGGCACCATACAACCTCCAGGCTGCTATTCTCCAGCTCTGTGTTTCATATTATGGCCATGGGGGGTGAAGTTGTAGTGACAATAAGTGTGTGTGTGTTACAGGCCTCCCTCTGTGCCTGATTGACAGAGGGTATGAGTCTGTTACTGTCCTCCAGCTAGAGAGCCTCTGCTCTTTACCTCAAGTTCTAAAGCAGTGGTTCCCAAACTGGGGTTTGTGAAATGCTACAGGGGGTTCTCGGGGAAAAATTCCCTAATGGCGGACGGAGCTGTCCCTAGGGACCCTGGGCAGCATGGGGCCAGCAGCCCGGAGCCCTGGACTTCCAAGAGCTAAGCAGATCAAACAAGCATATCTATCACAGTGAGGAGATTTAAACTTCAAGACTCCTTTTACGAAATGGAAAGGGAGGTGGATATTTTTTGCTGTTTTTAAAATTAAATAGGCAGCTAGTATTGTTTTTAAAATTATTATGAAGAATAAGTTTAAGCTTTGTTGTAACATGGGTTGTTTGCCTGGACTGCTCAAGACCTGAATGCTTGGTTAGGAGGAACTCTTTGAGTTGGCTTCTTAAATACCTTCATGCTGTCTCACATCTGATGCTCCTTGATGAAACACATAGGAGCCTTGTCTTATAACAGGCTTATTCAAAGTGATACAAGCTACGAAAGTGAGATCTTGGAAGAGTGTTGCCGTTTTCATAATGTAATAAAAACACTGTAATGATAAATAATAATTAATAATAAATAGTGTATAATAAGCATGTCATAAAAACAAATTTTATATTTCCAAGATCATTGTTTTTATAATTTATACTCAGGTAAAGGAGAAAATCCCTGGAAATATTCATTTTTAGGACGGGGTTCACGAGACTTGACATTTTAGTGAAAGAGGTTCACAGGTTGTTAAAGTTTGGGAACCACTGCTCTAGAAGGATCCTGGTGCGTTGTGATCCTTCATTCAGCGTTCTTTGCTATTTTTCAGCATAGTTTGCTCTGAGAACTAACAAAGTTCCTTGTAGAGCTAGTGTCATACAGCAAGAGTCTCGCTCACCCTGGGGACATGAAGAAATGTTTTAGGTAAAAAGGAATTTGGTTCTGATCCACGAATAATAAATTCAGGGCAAAGTTCAGAGGTGAGATGAAGGGTGTCTACAGTGACCTTTTTCGTGCCTTCTCAACATGTAAATTACACCATCCGACACATTTTAGATCATCCTCCATTTATCTAGAGATAGTCAAAAATCAGAATTTTTCTCCCATGGAAAAGGTCAATATTTTGACATTTATTTTCACTCTGAATCAGGATGAAAAGTCAAAATTTTTCATGGAACAGAAACTTCTGAAAAATGTTGGCCTGGAAATGTTGAAGCATTTTGTTTCAACTTGGTTCCACAATAATCTTTATCCCCCAGAACTGCCATGGTGTCTCATGGTGGAGTTGAAAGGATCTGATTTTTATTGGTAAATTTGGCAAATGTCAATTTCATCATATATACACAATCCCACAAAATATTTCCATCAATGATGACTGAAATTTAACGATAGACAAGGTAAGAAAAGTTCTGCTTGAGAACTTACTAGAGTCAAAATCCAGTGATTTAGGCTTATTACAAATGGACTAGTGAATGAATAGTGAAAACAGGTATGATTTGTTGATTTAAAGGTACTTACTTTTATTATTGTGACATGATGTTGACAATTTGTGTTTTAATGGTTTATAAAGCTTTAACTTTTTGAATCTCAACGTCAACTGTCATTAAATAATTCTGACCCACTGTCCCCAATTTCGCACAACTGTGAAAATTCAAATCACTATAATTCTAAAAAAACGCTTAAAACCTATAATTTTGCTCAACTGTGAACATTTACATTGATAAAAAAATAAAAAAATCCTTAAAATAAACATCAGTATTATCCATTGAAATTATTAGTAAAAAAAACAACCAAATTCTGCCAAGTCTATTAGTGGGAATTGTAGTTCAAGTACCTCATGCCACATTCTTCTCACTGGGCCATACCGCTTTTCCCATGATACCTCATGGTTATGTGAGTCCCATCATGCATCACTTTGGTTCAACCAGAGGAGAGACCTATGCGAGCTTGGGCGAGGCACTTTGGCCCAGATCCACAAAGGTATTTAGGCCCCCAGCTCCAAGGGGCTAAGTACACTGAGTGAACTAAGTACAATTGCTAGATATGAAAAACAAACATGACCTCAGGAAAATGTCCTTTCTGCCAGAAGAACTAGTTCGAAAGTATATAGGCAGGTACATGTGCAGATCTTTTATTGCTCCAGAGGAAGATGGGGCCAAGCAGCCTTCTGTTCATCAGGACGCCCCATGGGATGATGCTATAGTTTATAGTGCTGTAAGTGCTCTCCTACCATTGGAGTTGTGACATCTCCCCCACCCAGCAGAATGCACAGGTGACGGTTTCTGTCACTCGTGGAGTGGAAACTGCCTCTATGGGAGCTGTGAGTGTCCACTTTGGAAATGATTGCTTCATGCTTGGTTTGAATTGTTGTCGCCGATCCTGTGTTCAGATCGGATGGATGGTGTTTTCTGAGGGCGCAGAATACCGTCTACATTTATTTCACTGGGGATCACGTATCCACACCCCAATCACATCGTTAATGCCTTGTCTGCATACAGCTTTGTATTCTGTTTATTCCCCTATCCAGACCAAAATGGTGGCAGGAGAGGTCTGACTCTGAGACAAGACCCAGCTATTCCTAATCATGATGTGTTTATTCCAGGAGTGTATTATGCTGAGAAGCCCATGGCAATAAATCATTTTGACTTTAAACATTTCTAGCACCTGCCATTCTTCTCCTCCTCCCATTCTGAGGGTTTTCCCTTTTCAAATACAAAATGTTGTGTAAAAAATGCTTTGTGATCGGTATTACTGCACATCTGCTTAATCCACAATAGAACATTTTCCTATTTAACATTTTATGGAGTATGATGCTGTGCTTAGAATTTGTTCAGTATCTCTGAGGCATCTTCGTGAGATATAATGTTATGGTTGCTATGGCTCTGAATTACACAGTAAATATACACATTTCTATAAATGGCCAGAGGACAGATTAAGCAAACACACATATCATAAAGCAGTAGCAAAAACCCATGGCATGGGATCCCATATTCATGTCTGTTGCAAGATTATCAACCTACAGAAGGACTCAGCTGTTTTTATTACCTTACTTTACCATATATTGCATCTTTCCAATACCTTGATTAAGTGTTTCTTTTTTCTCCTTTCCCAGCTCTCCATGAATTCCCCAGCGACATCTTTACTAATGAGGACAGAAAACATGGAGCTGTAGTCCTGCATGTCCTCTGTGTAAGTGTTTTGACTTCATTTGCACTTTTTTTTTAAACTGGAAGTAAAATATTATCAGACAAGCTGATGTAATTTCTTATTCATCTGGTTTTCTGTTGTTGCGGTTTCTTCCCGTGGATACATGCATATGCATAGAATTCCCAAGAGCCATTCACAACCTCGTTTCAGAATGGCGAGTTACAAATAATTTTGATTCTTTAATATTGCATCTTTTCCTTTATATATGTTATTATGCTTTTAAAGGCCCTGATCCAGCATGAAAGCACATGCTTAAATTTGCACAAGAATAATCTCATTTAAAATCAATGGGACTATTCACGTGCTTAAAGTTAAACATTTTATGTGGAAATCCTTGGGAGACAAGAACTATACAGCTTCAGGATCCCACTTTTACAGGCTGCTTTTTGGCATAGGATCTGCCTTTAATGTTCTCTGCCCACTTGCCATCTTTTTGACTTTTTTAAAATGAAAAATCAGTTAACGGGTTACAGTCTTCCATGAGACACAAACAAGTAGAAGTGGTTTCAAGGGAAGGTACAATTGTAAGGCTGAAATGCCAGGCAAGCTGGAGGAAATCTGATCACACATGTTAAATCTCTTAGCTTTGCATGGCAGGGACCATGCCTATGCAGCAGGTAGCACAATATGCCGCCGAATCTGGGCCTGTGTGTGGTACATCATGTGAGCAGGGCCTGGCCCAGGATTCAAACTGCTGTGGGCCTGAGGTGCTCAGAATGAGCATCCTTTGAGCAGAGGAAGTCTGTAAGCAACTGTTAAGTGTGTGGTACAGGTCCCCCTCGGTGCCAGATCCCCAGAGGATATAAATCTGTTACCGGCCCACCTGGAAAGCCTGCACTTAAGCAATAGTAGCAGCTTATGCTTTCAGCTCTGAAGTTCCCTGGTTCAATCCAGGTTGTATCACCCAAGATGGTGGTGGCCATTACATCAGGCGATGCCTCACTAATTGCAGTGTCACTGCCAGGCCTCTATTACTTTATCTTTTAGAAGGAATTTGATGTATTTTTTGTAGTATTTTGAGGGACTCGGGTACTTCAGAGATGAGCACCATAGAAGTATCTATAAATAACAACAAATAAATGTAGTGCCCCACATTCTGAGGCATCATAAATACAATATTTTCTCTCCAGTACTGCTGAAAGCATTGCAAAGTCAGAGTCAAGCCTGAAAAAGCATGAGATGCTTAAAATGCTTAAAATGAACATAGATATTATCCATCAAAATTATTATTAAAAAAAACAACCAAATTCTGCCATGTCTACCCCACACATGCCCTGAAAAGGAAATGAGGGCCTCAGGGGCCAATTATGTTATCTTGTTGCACCCAGAGAATGGACCAGGCTTAATTAGAGCTGAAGCCCAGCTCAGGAGGAGCTGGGGAGTGATTATAGAGGCAGGAAGTTTAGCGCGGAAGAGGGCTGCAGGGAGAGAGTCTGGAGTCACTCTGGGATTAGAGAGGAGGAAGTCCAGAGGGAGAGCGACCTCTGAATCCTCCCGTCAGTAGATGAGGCTGGCAAGTGGCCAGGAGTTACATAGAACAGCGTCTTCAGTGGGGAGCCCTGGCAAAAGGGCAAGAACTGGAGTCCCAGGGAAGGAGCCCTGAGAGGCATTTAATTGAGAGGGATGTAAGATCAGGCTGGGTGTTTGCTAGGGGAATCCAGGAGAAGGGCCTGAGAGAAGGGAGGACTCAGAGTGGTTGTGGGGAGTAGGCCTCAGAAAGGCTGCACAGGAAGAGCCCCAAGGAAGCAGCCACAAGGGCTTGGACTAAGCAGACTAAGCTTGGACTAAGCTGCTGGGTTTAGGGTCCCTAGGCTGGAACACAGTGTAGCAGGAGGGCCCGACTTCCCCAACCAGCCACTGGTATGGTGACATGAGGCTGCGGAAGGGACAGGGACAACAAAGAGCCCTGAGAAAAAGGAGTGAGGCCCACAGTGCCCAGAGTCAAGGCCAAAGGTGTGATACAGGATCTTGGGCTAAAAGAGTGGACTAAATCTCCTGGCCGGAGGGCTGAGTCACAGGAAGAGACAGCCACTGGAGGACCAGCGTGGCTGTCAGCAGGAGGCACTAGATGGAGCGAAAGCTACTGTGCCACACCTGGCCACAAGAAGGTGCTCCCCAGAAGTGAGTCCATTCCTTACCAACACATTTTGGATTTTTTTTTATTTGCCTTCTGGTTTTGGAGCCTTTGGGTTCTAGTTTTCAAGCTCTTGCCCACAACCATGAGGGCTAGAAATTGTTTTTAAACGAAAGCTGAGTGTCTTGTATAATCACATGACTCCAAGAGCTGGGGCTTTAAGAAAAATGCCTAATATTATCAGACTCAGAATACAATCTTGAAAGTTGGCAACACTGTCTCTCAAATACTTTTAGTAAGAAAGAGCATGTGCCATAATTTGCAAGACTGGGATATCTGAAAATTGTCACAGAAGCACAGCTATCATTGGAGATCCCCTGTAATCACAATTGAAAGCCCAGATTTCACAAAGTACTTAAGCACGTGCCTAGTTTTAACAAGTGAATAGTCCCATTGTAGTCAGTGGAATTGCTCATGTACTTAAAATTAGACGTGCTTAAATGCCTTTTTTTATTGGTGCTTTGAAATACTAAAGTAGTAATTATTGTACTCCAGGAACTGGGTAAAAATAATGAGTGTTTTGAAACTGGAATTGTGTGACGTAAATTCTGGTCTGCCAATCCATTATTCTATGCTTACAGGACCTTATGCTCAACAGCTTCTGTAATCTCAAAGAAATGGAAGTGCACTTCTCCCTCCAGAGCCTCTTATTAACTTCTGTACTGTAGATGAAAGACAATTCTTTTCCTTTTAACGTCTTTATAATTGATATAGAAGTGCCAAATCGTCCCTACTTCTCATGGGTGAGAGGCATTTTCAAACAGCCAAGAAAATACCTGCTTCTGATGAATATTTAAAAACATTTTATATCTTTAGTCGGCTTAAATGAACAGTCACTGTTAGAAATGTGTGATTCATGATTTCCTTTCCCTTTCAAATTACAATGTATCACATCCTATCACAAACACTGCGTTATGATTTTTTTAGGAGCTAAGTGACTCCAATTATAAATTTGTTGTATAGCGTCCGTGTTGGAAAGCTGAATATTTCCAAGGATCGGTGGCAAAATATTTGATTATGGGATGTTCTGGAGTGTGTATCCTAAACCAGGGTTAGAGAAAGAGCTCATTTAGTGGCTTAGATCACAATTTTTACACTTTACAGCCCAAAGAAAGGTGCTTAAATAAGTGATCAGATTTTCAAAGGTGCTGAGTACCCAGTTGTTCCCGCTGATTCCATAATGATTTTTGAGTGCTAATTCCTTCTGATCATCAAGCCATTTATTTTAATGTGCCTACATGTGGCTTTAGGAGTCTAATTTGAGGCATTCGGTTTGAATGTATCTACTCTTTGAGAAGCCTGGTTTTTTTTTAGGGTATTTTGGTCATGTGCAAATATTCTAGGAAAAGAAATAGATGATCAAAAAAATCCCACTTCTCGGGAAGTTTAGCATGTGCCAGAGCAGGAAACAAAATCGTGATGTCTGAGGAGGCCTACATCTTAACTCTCACGCAACAATAGCTCTCCAACAGATGGCACCAACTCTTTGTACTGGGGACAAATGTAAAATCAGGCTGATCCTGCTTGCTTTTGTAACATGCTTTGAGATCTGCCGACACCTCTGTAAGCAGGTGTAACCGAGGGCTAGACCGGTGCAATGTCTTTGCTGGGAGTCAGTGCGGCCTTGCATGGTAGGGATTGGCTGTGGAACCCAAACTCTGGGTTTGAATCTTAGGCCTGACTCTTAACTCGCAGTGATGTTTTTAATTCTCCTTACCATTATTTGGTGGCACAGTGGACTGTGCTATGCATGCTGGTGCCCTAGCTATGTAGGATGGGCTTTCCAAACTCCCCCAGTCCTAATTCTTCTCCACTGAAGTCCATTGTGGTTTTATCACTGACTTCAATGGGATCATACTTGGCTGAAACTGAGCACTTTGGGAACTTTCACCCATAGTGAGTGTGCACATCTTGTGAGGTGGAATGAGGTGAGGCTGTCGAGTATCCCTGTACTCTGTCACTGTGCGCAGTACATGATCTACTAAGAACTGAGGGAAATGGATCGTCTAGGGCCAGTCCCCTGCGCTGAGGCAGGGCTAAATATGATCTAGACCATCCCTGACAGGTGTTTGTCTAACTTGCTCTTAAAGACCTCCAGTGACCGAGATTCCACAACCTCCCTAGGTAATTTGTTCCAGTGCTAAAATACCCTGACAGTTAGAAAGCTTTTCCTAGTATCTAACCTAAATCTCTCTTGCTGCAATACCATACTGTGCCACCTTTACTTCTGTACTTCTGCTGGCAGCGGTGCTGGCTTCAGAACTGGGCGACCGGAGAGCAGCAGCTGCTGGCCAGGAGCCCAGAGGTGCTAGGGCTGTGAACTGCCAACTGGAGGTGCCAGGTTTCACCCCAGCAAGCCCCGGCACAAATTAAGCACTGTAGGCACCTAGTGGGATTTTCATAAGCACCCAGGCACCTTTAGGTGCTTAAATACCTTTGTAAAACTGGCCCTTAGTTACTGTGTCTTGACTGATATGCAACTTTGCTTTGTCTGAGTATTTTGTCAACCCTTCTTTTTTTATTACCTTCTTTAATCGCTGACTGTAAATTAACCCCTGAACTGTAGAAATGACTTTAGTGGAAGCCATTCACTTCGCCCTAGGACAAAATATGAACCTGTGTATGTGTGATGTTCCACAATAAATTCCTATACTATTCACATTTCTAAGGTCTTAATCAAAGAAAAAAGATATTTTAAAAAGCGAGCTAGCCCCAGAAATTGCTTCATACTGAACCCATTGTAACAGTGAGATAGTAAAATCATTATTTTCCATCTCTGTGCAACAGAACACATTTGCTCAGGCTGCTTAAAGAAAAGAAGAGAGAACTATATTTTTGATTTATTAATTACATTGAACTCACATAAAGTTTTCTGGATACAAGGGACTGGATAAATCATGAGACAGGTTCTTTTCCAATCTACCC
Organism: Chelonia mydas; assembly: GCF_015237465.2. Lineage (NCBI taxonomy): Eukaryota > Metazoa > Chordata > Testudines > Cheloniidae > Chelonia > Chelonia mydas. The sequence continues at coordinate 197,932,967 of NC_057851.1, forward strand.
ATGATTTGGGCTTCATATTTTCTGCTCCTAGGACAGCTTAATATTTTATAACCTTGTATATTATTTTTGAATAAATAAAATGCAACTGAACATAAATCAAAACAAATTATGTTCATTGTTTCTTGCAGGCCTAAAATTCAAGGTATAGCAACTATATCAGATTCAAATATAGCAAATATTCAAAACAGGTATACTTGACTCTGATATAACAATATTTAAGAATCTGCTATCCCAATAAGGGATTATTTGGTTTTTTCTCTATAGTGACACATGCAAAGTGGTGAAGCAGATGTCTTACTCTACTGGGGTACTGTCATTCCATGTAATAGTTTTATTTATTTTAAAAAATCAGTATTTTGTGGAGGGGAATGATATTGTTAAATTGTGGAAGAAATTAACCCCCAAAAAGAATGCACGTCACACCATGTCGAAACACCACTCTTTTCATCAGCGAGGCATGGTTTTAACAGTTTAATATTTTAACATTTTTAATAATATGTTGATTAATGCTTAGTTGCCAATACGTGCAGGCCGTAGGTCATATTTTGCTTTTATTCTGCATAATGAATGTGTTTATACATAACAAGGAACATATAATAAACAGTCAAAACAGAGTATTCTGTTTTGTCTTTTAGTGTAAATGTTCAGCCCAGACCACAAGATTTTAACATTCGAGACTTGTAGTCACCCTTCCACAGTACTATCTCTAAAGGCAGTGACTAGAAGGTGGTCAGTGGCAGTTAACTTTTGCCCCGCATCAGTGTGCTGACTGGTGTTTGGCAACTCTGCTAAGAAGTGTTAACTGACAGTGGATTTCTTGTGCACTGCTAGATACAAAGAGGAGACTGTGTTTACTTTCAGCTTATGATGGCAAAGGAAGAGTTTAATATTAGCCATTATTGTCCGGGGCTGCAATATAGCTCCCTTTCCAATGTCCTTGAAAACATCTTTAAGAAGTTGTGTTCCACTCTCAGCAACCAGCTCTCTTGTCACTTTCTGTACTTCATGCATGTCGACAGCCCAACCTGTCACGTGTAGACTCCAAACCCATGCAAGCAGGATTGTTGAAATCTGGAGGAAACCAGGGAACTCCCTGTGTAGAACTTCTTCATTTGCTACCCCAATAGCAGACCTTGGACAAGAATTTGGGATGGGCTCTCCTCTTCCTTGTGTTATGAGCTGGCAACCCGTTTCAATGAGGTTTTCCCAGCTGTCTTTACTCATTTAAGGATTCGTAATCCTTGCACGACTGACATTTACCCAAACAAGATTCTGAGCAACATTAAAGTTGTGCATCTGAACTGACTCTATCACTGAAACTTCTGCAGCTCTGTCTAGTTAGGAACATAGGAACTGCCAGAGTGCATCAGAACCATGCTCCAACTCATCAAATGTCCTGTCTCTGTCAGTGGCCACCCCCACATGCCTCCAAAGAAGATGTAAGAACCCCTCAGCAGGCAGATGTGCGCTAATCTACCCCCCACCCCAGCCTCATCCTGACCTCCAATAGTTAAAGATTGGCTTAAGCTCTGAAGTTTAGTTATCACTTAAAGTGGCAGTGGCAGGTTGCATGATACTGACCACAGTGTACATCTGAGTTGGTGGTCTGTGCTGTGGATCTGAATTGTATAAGTGAAGGGACCAGGTGGGCTCATGAGGGGTGTGTGCTTACTTCCTACACAGGGCTTGCTGTGAAACCAGACTTACTTAGAGAATTCCTAAAGACAGCATTTTTACACATGAGGGCAGATCCTTTGCTGGTGTAAACTGTCATAGCACCATTTGGAGATATGACAGTTTATACCACCTAAGGATCTGATCTCATCTTTTAGTGGGCCAGAGCTGAAGCCCACTGAAATCAGTGGAAAGATTCCTATCAGCACTGGTAAATATATCACCTGTTCTTCAAATGGGTGTAACTGTTATTTTAACCTATTGTCATGGTGAAAGCTGATCTTAAAAAAAATGGAAGACAGTAATGGGCTTTTATAAGGATGCCTCTTTTGTCTCAGTCGAAAGAAGTTGTCATCTGGCTAGGATGCTAAATCGGTAATTCTGTTTTGTTTTCTTTTTTTCCCCTCCAGCAAAGCAATGCACTTACCAAATGTCTGATCAAATCAGAGAGTGTGCACAACAATGCACTTTTTAAAGAAGGTTGTAACCATAGAATCAAATTTTTATTAAGGTTCTCTAAACCTGTGGAGAAATTTGAACTTCACAAAGTGGAGTTTTATAAGCGGAAGAAAGAGCCTTTTCCTCATGTTTGTTGATTTACTTATTTATTAACTCTTTTGTTAATAATTTTAATCAAAATGTGTTTCCCTCCTCCTCTCTCTTTATCCTTATTGGTGACTGTGTGTCAGTAAATTATGCTTCAGCTGGACTTTTTTTAGGGCTTGGCTGAAAATTGCAAAGCAGCCCAGGGTAAATACTACAAATTACTGAGTATTTTAGAAGGAGCAATATACAGCCTTTCTAGGGGAATCCAGAGGCATTTTCCCCTTGGCATTACAAAACTAACAATCAATAACACAAAGAAATAATAATATAAAATAAGTTGTTGTAATTTGATTCATTCCAAGGGCAAGAATTAAATTACTCTTCACAAATACCTTTAAAAATCCAGGAATCCTGCCTGGATGGTTTTGCTATGCCCAAAGAAGGGGTGTCACATACATACACACTTCTTTCTACTGTGGCAAACTGCAGATGCGTGCAGTTGTGATTAGCAGAGATGTCTGAGCTGGAGACACCACAGTTTAAACGATAAGAGGCTGCTGGCAAAATGTTCTTCATTGTGAGGTGAAGAGGTAAACTCACATGGTTAAAAAGGTTTGGCAAAGCTATAAGCAACTTAAAATAAGCTCTTACAAGGGGAAGTATCAGGCAACCTTAATAATAGATGGTACAATCAGCCACTCCTATAATTTGGCCACATCCTCAGTTGGTGTAAATAATTCATTTGCAGTCAATAGAGCTACACTGATTTACACCATCTATGGATCTGGCCCCCAATATGTATAGTGTGGATACGTGTATACAAAGATGCTAGCGTTCAGTAGTCAATAATGCTTTCCTTCAGAGTTCAAATACTGTAAAAAGGAGGACTGTATAGGCACGGATTTTCATAATTGTGCCCACATATAATGTGTGCGTGTACTTACAGTGATTTGAGCACAAGTAAGCAATTGTATGTGCATTTACAGGGCAGTTACATGTCTAATTTGTCAGTTTTGACTATAGTCATGGTAAGCGTGGGCACAAATTTCACACCTGCTTTAGTGTGAGCAGTTCCAAAAATCTAGGCCATTATTTATAGAGATTGTCTACTTTTTTTCTTCTGTATGAAACGAGAGACCGTCCACACCTCATCTGTATGACCTGTAATTGTCTCAGCTTGTTGGGGTTTTTATATATATATATATATATATATATAATATATACTTCCTGAACATTTTTATTTAGTTGATTGGAGACCATTATGACTAGTTGTTGGTTCATGAATTGCTATTTATCATGCACTGATACAGCAAGGTCACTGCTACATTGAGTTGACTTATTTTTTATTCGCTCCATTATGTGGACTTCAAATGGCTATGTAAGTATTTGGAATGAAACAAAGGAAGGTCCTATCTTCAATTACTGTAACCTCAGTGTTTCATTATAGAACGTTTCCAATGCCTGCATTATTTAAACTGTATAAGTTTGCAAATATTTTTCTGTGGAGGTCATGTGGTTAGGAATGGGCAAACGGGTTTAGAGAAAATATAAATTCAGATCAGCCTTTGTCCTTTGTTCAGGGCTCAAAACAAATGAGTTCTAAGAAACTTGTTTCCTTTTTATTCCCCCCACATGTTTTTACACGTCCGGGTTTATTTTGGCACCAAAAGTGGAAATATTGAGAGAGGCCATTCTCCTGGAATCCCTGACCCAGTTGGAACCAGAAAGCACCAGAAACTAAAAATAGTCTTCCAAGACTCAGCTTTGTTTCTAAAACAAAGAAGTTTGGTTACGCAACAGTTGAGTTTTCTGAGGTTGGTGCATCAATAACGGCTAGGAAGCAAATAACCAAATACCTCTAAGCTACCTTGAATTATTCCCTTCTCTTTCTCTTCCCTCTCTCCTCCCCAACTATATTTTTGGCTGTGTTTACTTTTAGATCTTTCCCTGGACATGACAGAATTTTAACATCAAACCTTGCAGGCACGAAAAGGAACTGAAAATTATAGTGCATAACAAATACTCTGCGTAGTGGGGTATAGCCTGTGAAAACAGATATGGTTCCTCCAAATTTGGTTCTGAGACACTCTGTTATTATCGCAGTGCCTTCCCGCCATAGGGGAGGGGTGGGAGAAGACCACTGGAGGCAATGCTGGGTAGAGATATATTTGTGGCCAGTCTGACTAAAATCCAAGGAAACTTTGGTTGTCTAGAACTAGATGATGAAAGTAATCCAGTGAGACACCAAGTGGCTAAACTACTGCAGTGATCTGGGGGGCAGATCTAATGATAATTTGATAGTAGACTTCCTGAGAGAACCATGGACAGCACCCTTTTAAGTTCTTTTCCTTTGGAATGAAGGATTTTTGGTAATGTAGATCCAGAACATTTGAACAATGTTCAACTCGCCCAAAAGAGAGTGTGCACTTCTCTACAGAGCCCCCCACACTGCAAGCAGGACCAGGAAAACCCTTAGGATTTAAAATGACAGTTAACAATTTTAATACAGTTTTCAGTATGCCACAGACAGCCTGTATGCAGCGGCATACCAAGTGAGACAAAAAGGAGTCTTACCCTGGCAGAGCCAGAAGGAGCTGTTGTTCTAAACTTGCCATAGCTGGAAGTTGCTCTTACATCAGCCATAACAAGATTTCTGTTAGTAGTTGTAAAGAGGACAGGATGGCCTCTTGATGATATTGTGATGGAACATATCAGCCCGTATATTATAACTTGGAAAACAATGAAAATCAACCAAGTCTTCCAGTTATGTGTGCATAGTACCCAGTGCGTAGTACCCAGCCAGAAACTTCTCCCAACTCTCTTTATGAGGGGTATTTTTAACAGAAAATAGAACAGTCTTACTCAAGACAAAAGATATGACCGTACTGTGCCATGCCACTCCCTTCATTCCTAATACTACAAAAGCTTTTTCCTGTAACTGTTAAGATATTTTGCCAGATGCAAACCTTCTGCTTTTTACATTGGTAAAACTTCCACTTTGGTAAATATCCTATAAAAGAGGTTTCAGAGTAGCAGCCGTGTTAGTCTGTATTCGCAGAAAGAAAAGGAGTACTTGTGGCACCTTAGAGACTAACAAATTAATTTGAGCATAAGCTTTCGTGAGCTACAGCTCACTTCATCAGATGCATTCAGTGGAAAATACAGTGGGGAGATTTATATACATAGAGAACATGAAACAATGGGTGTTACCATACACACTGTAACCAGAGTGATCACTTAAGGTGAGCTATTACCAGCAGGAGAGTGTGGGGGGGGGACCTTTTGTAGTGATAATCAAGGTGGGCCATTTCCAGCAGTTGACAAGAAGGTCTGAAGAACAGTGTGTGTGGGGGGGAGGGGGGGGAAATAAACTTGGGGAAATAGTTTTACTTTGTGTAATGACCCATCCACTCCCAGTCTCTATTCAAGCCTAAGTTAATTGTATCCAGTTGGCAAATTAATTCCAATTCAGCAGTCTCTCGTTGGAGTCTGTTTTCGAAGTTTTTTTGTTGAAGAATTGCCACTTTTAGGTCTGTAATTGAGTGACCAGAGAGATTGAAGTGTTCTCCAACTGGTTTTTGAATGTTATAATTCTTGACGTCTGATTTGTGTCCATTTATTCTTTTACGTAGAGACTGTCCAGTTTGACCAATGTACGTGGCAGAGGGGCATTGCTGGCACATGATGACATATCACATTGGTAGATGTGCAGGTGAACGAGCCTCTGATAGTGTGGCTGATGTGATTCAGCCCTATGATGATGTCCCCTGAATAGATATGTGGACACAGTTGGCAACGGGCTTTGTTGCAAGGATAGGTTCCTGGGAGACAGGCCAGTCCTCGCTTACTGACAGCCCCCCAACCTGAAGCAAATACTCACCAGCAACCACACAACAGAACCACTAACCCAAGCACCGTACACTTTGTAGTCTGTTGTAATTGAAATAAATATATTTGAAAATGTAGAAAACATCCAAAAATATTTAAATAAATGGTATTCTATTATTATTTAACTGTGCGATTAATCGCGATTTTTTAAAAAAAGGGCTCCAGAGGAGACCCCGGCAATTACAGGCCAGTAAGCCTGAATTCAGTACCGGGCAAACTGGTTGACAATTTTGTTCTTTGCTATAGTTTCAGACACATAGATTAACATAATTTGTTGGGGAACAATCAACATTGTTTTTGTAAAGGGAAATCATGCCTCACCAATCTGCTAGAATCATAAAACATTAGGGTTGGAAGAGACCTCAGGAGGTCATCTAGTCCAATCCCCTGCTCAAAGCAGGACCAACACCAACTAAATCATCCCAGCCAGGGCTTTGTCAAGCCGGGCCTTAAAGACCTCTCAGGATGGAGATTCAACCACCTCCCTAGGTAACTTCAGTGCTTCACCACCCTCCTAGTGAAACAGTGTTTCCTAATATCCAAGCTAGACCTCCCCCACTGCAACTTGAGAACATTGCTTCTTGTTCTGTGATCTGCTACCACTTTGACCAGCTTACTCCATCCTCTTTGGAACCCCCCTTCAGGTAATTGAATGCTGCTATCAAATCCCCCCTCGCTCTTCCCTCACTCAGAATTCTTTGAGGGGAGTCAACAAGCATGTGGACAAGGGGGATCCAGTGGATATAGTATATTTAGATTTTAAGAAAGCCTTTGACAAGGTCCCTCACCAGAGGCCAACAGAACTAGGTAGATATCACCTTGAGGTCGTAATCCTACAAAAATTTATGCACATTCTTAACTTTACACACATAGTAATTCCAATGAAGTCAGTGGAAATATTTATGTGCATACATCTTTGCAGGATTGGGGCGTAAGTCTGTAGCTGGTAATCCAGCTATTAGCTTTAAAAAGGAAATTCCATAATAATATGGAAAGTGAATAAGCCTGAAATCTGTACATTTTATTAAATAAACACTCTCAAACATCCTCTCAAAGTATTTTATATCTTGCTCCAAATACATACACTCTTAATAGGAGATCTGCAGTTTTGCTGTATACAAAAGTGTTTATTATTTGGTGACAGTCGTAAAGGTTTCAGGCTTTGAAAGTGGTGTGCACAAGGTAAATGGTGAATAATACACATTTCCCTTTCAAGGGACAATTTTATTTTACTTTGCTGGGTTCAAGCAAGAGTCCCAGGAGATTCCGTAAGGGGATTATAGTGGATGAATAAAAGTGCATCTATACAAGTAATGTCATATCTATGAAAATTCTCTGCAAAGAAAAATGAGGATCTAGAGTTTTAAAAGAAGCTAATATGTATTCAGTGTGTTTTATTTTTAAGGTAAATGCTACTATTTCTATTTGTGTCTCATACAGTAGAAAAAAATTGTGGTCGGCGTAGTATTATAGCGGCCACAGGTAGCATAGTAATGACCTCATTCTGATTTCAAACACCGGTATAAATCAGGAGTAATTTCTTAGAAGTCAATGGGTTTACACTGGTATAAAATTTAGTGTAAGTGGATATAAGGTCCAATATAAGTCAGCTTCAATTTCAGTTTTCATTCCAAATTTCACTTTCTAAATTTCTTATAAGAAGGGATGCCCTTTTAATATTTTTCATAAAGCCAAATAAGTCGTTTAAAAAAATAAATTCCTTTTGGGGATGAAAATTTCCTTTCTTGGTCCCAGCCAAAAAGGTATCTGTTTAAAAAAAAATTGCCACAATGAGCTCAGTGAATTATTTCATCATGAATGAAGATGCGTGTTCCAATTAGGAGTGTTGACCTAAAATAGAGTCTGAGTCACCTCCACATTATGCCAGATTTACACAAGAGAGCGACTATTGATTTCCAGAGTGAATCAGGCCCAGAAATTCTAGTCTTGGTTTGGTTTGTAGACCTCATTCAGATGAGAGATACAAGCACTGTTTGAAACCAATCTTTTCAATTATCTTCAAGCTATGAATGCTTTAAAGTCATCAGCTTCACTCATGTGCATTGGAAGTTCTACTAAGAAGCAACAACAAGGGACATTTGCCAAATTACTTACTTTATTGCAAACGAACCCATGATCAGACTATTGGTTATTGATCTCCATCTCTTTCAGAATGTGCAGTTATTGTGGGTTTGGGTGGTGCTAGATAGTAAATAATCTAATGCAAGAAAGAAAGCAGCTTGATTAACCAACAAGTAAAATAAGTATGCTATTATGGCAATAAAGCCACTTGCCAGTCTAGATTAGTAGGCTATTGGTGTATGGTTTGGGCATATTGTTAAGAGACACAACGTAGTATGTTTGACCACCTAGTCCCAGATCCTCCAAGGTATTCAACTCCCATTGAAATGGGAGGTGCTCTGCGCTTTCTGAAAATCAGGCCTCTTTTAAGGTGTCTCAGGCACCCAAGTATTAAGGCACCTAAAATCACCAGTCACTTTTGAAAATTTAGGCACAGAACTGTAGTTCATGTTAGAGGCACCTAGATACCCAGGGGTGGGTGCCTTATATATGCATACGTGAACTGATCTAAACAGTAGAATCTTTCTCTTTTGAGATATAGTCATATTTTGTCCAGCAGCATTCGGCAATTTAGTTTATTGACCATGCCCAGATTTTGTAGCTTTGACTTTGAGTAGAAGAGGTGAGATTCTCATTGATGGACTCAACATATCAGCTTCAAGAGCAGATGGTTGATGGCTTTGCCACGAGTGCCAATTTCCACCGTAAGCCAGAGCTAGCATTCTCCAGCCCTTAGTTAAGGTCTAGGTCTGTGGCCAGATGCATCCCAAATTCAATCTGGCCCTTAGACTATAGAAAATGGGCTTTAACTGAGACAGAGAATTATACACAGACTTTAGTTCCTTATAGAAAAGCTGGTGGAAGAAAATGTGCCCGAGATAAAATAACCTACCTACCGATCCAGACTGGTTAATGAGAGCTGAGTGGTTCTGGTGATTTGATGGAGCATTACATTGTATAAAGCAGCTAACATACTACTAAGGGGTAAAAGCTAATATTTTGGAAGGGCAGAGTTTTAACTGATGGGGTGGGAAGTTAGAAGGGAAGAGAGGGACTTAAATCTGATATTTGAAATCAGGGTCAGCTCTAGGTTTTTTGCTGCCCCAAGCAAAAAAAATTTTGGCTGCCCCCCACCCCAGCCCTGGGCTGCCCCCCTTCTCCCCTGTTTCCCCAGCCGTGGGCTCTCCCTCCCCCCGCCCCCCCCGCCCCGCCACCCGCACCCCCTGCTGCCCCAGCTCTGGGTTGCCCCCTTCCCCCCCCCCACCAGTGCCCTCCCTCCACCCACACCTCCCTGCCGCCCCAGCCCTGGGCTCTCAACCCCCCCACCCGCACCCCCTGCCACCCAGCCCCGAGTCATTGGTAACTCGCTCCCAGGGCAGGTCATCAGCATCCCGCTCATGACACTAGCAGGGGCAGAGGCTGCATCCACCTGACTCCTTCCCGGTGCCCAGGGGGCCCCTGACTCCTCCCGCTCCCCCCTCGCCTCCAGCTGGTCCGGCGCTGGAAGGGTTCGGGTAAGCAGCGGGGCTCCAGGGCCATGCTTCAGCCCAGGGTCCCTCCAGCTGGGGCTCCCATCTCCAGGACCGGCTGGGAATTGTGAAGGCAGAGCCGGGAGGACCGCCCCGGCAGGGGGCTGAGGAGCCGGGGCAGGGCAGCCCCAAAGGGAGGGGAGCGGAGCCCCGGAGAGCGGCAGTGCCCCAGGCACCGGTCCCCTCTATGGCCCCACTGCTGCTGCTTCTGGCCGCCCTGCCACAGCCCCTGGGTGGCTCGGGCCGCTTTGCCCAACCCCGGCTGCGGGGCTTGGGGGCGGCCACCCTGCGGCAGTTGCAGGCGGCTCCATGCGCCCCATGGGGTGCCCCCAGGCCGAGTGTCCCATGGTCTATGTGTCGGAGCCTACCAGATGGCTTGGCTGCTGCCGGCGGTGCAAACCACAGTGGCCCCAGGGCGCCCCCCACACTGCTGCTGCTGGACCCCAGACCGAGGGCCAGCTTTGGCCACCCACTGCGGCTCTTCCACCTGGACTTCAGCATCAGCTTGGCGGCCGGGACAGCATCTACCTGGGTGAGCACCTGCAGGGCCGTCCCCCAAGCAAAAAAAAAAAAAAAAAAAAAAGGGATGGGCCCAGTGCCACCCCACACTTTGCTGCTGTGTAGAGCCAGCCCTGTTTGAAATAGACATTGCGGTAAAGGGAAAGGCAATGGGAGCTGTAACTGATGCTGCAAAATGCGCCAATGTAAGGAAAACATATTGAGTTCTTGTGTTGATTACTACAACCCCTAATTGGAAGACTACTCTTAATGCACACAACTAACAAATTGTACATGAAACCTCCCTATTGTCGGCAATGGAACCTAGTGCTGATGGTAGGATCCTGCTCGTGATGTGAACATTAACACCCAGCTTGGCATGGTTGGATAAATGGGCTTTCATTGTTATTAGGTGGGCGCACCTAAAATAGGCTCTGCCCATTTCAAACAAACAGATGACTTGGTCCATTCCTCAAGGAACTTACGATCTACTGTAGTTCAGCCCCAAACAAGGTAGATCAGACACACAGAGGTGGGAGGCTACTCCGGGGTTGTTCTTTTGAGTCCCGCTGCTAGGGAGTAGGAACGTATCTAACAACTTAGCTCTATAAATGGAGTACATTGCCCTTGGATCACCTAAACCTGTCACGTCTGTTTCTCCCATGCCCTCTGACAGTTTCACGTTGCCACCTGCCAGCCCAGACAGGGTTCCCTTGCAGTGGGAGCTGCAACTGGGAGACATGACTCAATAATTCTAGAGATTCTGGGTGAAATCATTTCCCCATTTAAGTCAATGGCAGTTTTTTCATGGACTTCGATGGGTCCAGTTTTCACCTTCCTTCTTTTCCTTTTAGTGTCATTTGATGCCTTTTCTACTTCTCCATTGTACCTGCAGTGCGTCCAGATGCAGAGCCTTTCTATAGTGCGAGCCGCTTCTAACCTGAATAGAGGAGGGACAGGAGATTAACTTCTCAAAGTCGAGCAGGATCAACACATAATAGCTCACTGTCATGCAGTGAGCCATTACACCACACCTTTTCTATCTCACTCCTGCCATACGAAAGCTGGTCCTGAAAAGGAAAAGGAAAAGATGAGGAAAGACATTAATTACTCGTTGACAGATTATCCCCAGTGACGAAAGAGTCAGCACTTCTGGGAGTCTGAGGTTCGAAGCACAAACAATGAGTTTGGAAAAACTGTACAAAGATCTGCATATTCAGCTGCAGCTAGTGGGGAGGCGTAGCCAAAAGCAGTCTCCCCCACCTCCCCTAACCTAAGCAGAGCTCCTCTGCAGTCAAAGAAGTGGGATTTCCTCTGGCAGCTGCCCTGAGGAAGAAGATTCATGAGTTCCAATCATGCTCTTCTTGGCTAGGCCGGCCGTGCCTCTACTAATTACAGCACTTTCAGTGACAGCAATATGGCCTCCTTAAAAAATGTAGAGCCTAGATCCTCGTTTGTGCCAGAGCTGTGTTTGGTGCAGATAAGAGAAGGGGAAAAGGAGGCTTTAAGCTGCCTTTGCACGCCCCCCATTCTTTGGAGCAAGAGTGGGCTGGTTCAGCCTTTGTGGTAAATTAGAGCAACCTTATGGCTGCTCTAAACTGTGCTAACCTTGTAACAGCCCCCGAAGGGCTGATATTCTGGACTGGTATCACCAGCACCATTTTAGATTTGGCACACGCCCCAGGAGGAGTGGTGCAGAGCTGTAGGAATCCCATCATGCCCATTTAATAGGACCTTGTGGCCTTTCCGAAGCACTGGAGCCATGCAAGGAGGTCTTAGCCTGGGCCAGGATCTGGCCCTATGAGTTTTAGGTTGCATGCAACTAGATACAGGAAACGTCAAGGTAATTTGAGTGTATCTTTATAATTGCTTTCCAAGTTGTGCTGCGCTCTGATATATCAGTTGCATCCGATGAAGTGAGCTGTAGCTCACGAAAGCTCATGCTCAAATAAATTGGTTAGTCTCTAAGGTGCCACAAGTCCTCCTTTTCTTTTTACATTTGTATAGTATTGTAGCCTTTGATGCTCTATGTACAGCCTTTTAGTCACTGGCATTTCGTTCTGCTGGCTGGTCATCGACAGGCCCTTTGGCAGAATGGCACTCAGGGCTACATTGTGACACACACACCTGGCTCTTCCCGTGGGCCTTTTAAATCTTCCCATCTGAGGCTAGTTCCTTCCTTTCCCCACATACCTGTCAATGTAGGTGATTAAGGAGTCCCCTTTATCAGCTAGGAGGCAGATGTAGGTTGTAGGAAGTGAAAGTGAATTAAGGGGACAGAACGGAGTTAATGAGTTCTTAGTCCTGACTGACTTTGGCAAGCAGAAAGGGGTGTGTGTGTGTGTGTGTGTGTCTATAAGTAAAAGAAACTGATACGTCCCTCAGGGACACAGAGTATTTCTTCTCTTCCCATATCCTCTTGGAAAAATATCACTAAACACTAGCACATTTTAATACTACTTTGATGGTTTGTTCCTTGTGCTAGGTCTATAAAGCAGCAGTTAATCTTAGAATAAGTACTGTTATGAATAACTAGAAGATATATTGAACAAATATGGTAAATTATAATTCGTAATCAGTGTGCCCAAGAAAACACATTTCAAATAAGATATGTCATCTGCTCCAGTGTAGAGCGCCATGATTACTTTTCCTGTCCTTGTGTGTTAGAAGCATGGTTTAGAAAATAATTACTTTACTTAATCTGACATTTGTAATCCTTTTATGCAAAGCATTGTATCTTCATTTTTTAAAATGCCCTTTTAGGGAGGAAAAATGCCAGATAAATAGGATGCCTATTTAAAGGCTTTAAGACGTGCTGAGCTAAATGTTGCTAGATGAAGATTGACCTGAGCCTAATTTTTTTGGACATCCTCTGCTATTGTTGCCTCCCCCTGTGCACCTTCTTCTCCAACACCAACCTTGACACTTAATTTCCTTCTTTTCTTCCATTCCCACCCCAGTCCTTGTTTTCATGCCCTTTCCTATCTGTGGTAGGGCCTCTGAGTCCCAGTTCACCAAGCTATCACCATCTCCTTGTTCAAATACCACGTCAAAACCCACTTCTTCTGTGATGCCCACAAGGACTGAACTTACCATAAATGTTAGGGAAGAAGCGAAGAGATGAAAATCCCTCGATTGTCTCCACCTCTGGATTCACTAGTGTCTTGGCTTCTGTGTGTCAAGCTTTCATATCGTATCTGGATCAGTTATTAGCCAGCTAGCTCTCATGCAAGCTTCAGTTTTGTGTAGGCACTAGGAAAGCTGGGAAGACTGCACTGTCCAGTAAGGAGAGTGGATGCTGCCTTTGATCAATACATTGATGACACTGCAGCCCAAATCATCCCACTATCTGCCTTTACACATTAACCAGGAGGGACCTTGTGTTACCCCACGCAAGAGAGTTCTCAGGGCACAGAAACAATTGCCCAGTACCGCCCTATGTTCTCTTCCAACTGCAACTATCTATCCTTGTCTGGTTCTGTCTCTGGGAAAGTCCACACCATGGGGCAAAGCTGATCAACTACCAGAGAGAGCGGTAGGTGTGCTGATGCAGCAGCAAGCCAAGTTTGGGTTGAATGCAAAACCTGAGACCCTCCAGGTCTGCTGTCAGATTTCAAAGCAATGGTGTTTGAGTTGCCCATATGACCGTGTTTCAGTTTGGGAACCAAATTGTTTTCTGTTCAGCCACTCTGTGCTTTATTACACCACAACCGCTGCTTTGCTGCCGCCCACTAATTTTAAAAAAGGGGCCAAATCCCAGCCCAAAACAGCATTTCAGCAACACTGAGCTGGTTGTAAGAGAATAATCAAAGTGATGGGTCAAATCTGTTGTGCTGTGCGGGCCCGATCCAATGCCGGTTGAAGTCAGTGAACAGACTCCCATTGTCTTCAGTGCCCTTCAGGTCAGGTCCTGTGTCCCACCACACCTTGCATTGCCGGTAGGCACAACAGCCTGATGTACAAAAAAGGGTTAGAGGACACATGGCACTCCATGCTAATTTCCCCACTTTTATAGTTTTATGTCACTGCTTTTAATGTTCTTCTAGGCCCTGATCAGGCAAACACTGAAGCACATGTGTAAGTTTACTCATGTGAGTAATGCCATTGAAATCTCAGTGCTGTTTTTGGCTGCAATTCTACTCCTTTTAAAAAAAAATCAGTGGGCTGCAGGGATCTATGGTTTGTATGTTCTAAATACACTGCTGCTACTCGCATGAGTAAAGTTATGAGCATGCTTCAGAATTTGCCGGATCAGGCCCTTACTGGTTTTGAGGGCTGCTTTTCTGTACTGAAGGCTGGATGCACTTTCATTCGAAAAGGACACTGACTTTCAACTGCTTCAGTTCAGGATGGAGGGGTGAAACCTATTTTTTGACAGGCATTGCATGGATTCCCCTTGCTGCTACTCATGGTCCTGTCTGCATTTGCAAATGATGTAAGTAGAGTTCTCACTTCATTTGGTTTTCATGTAAAGACTCCCACAAGGATTTTCATGCACTTCATCAGACGGTCAGTTATAAGTATGGTATCTGTCCAGACTAATTGCCGACAGTATCTACGGCATGTAGCACAGAGTATAATAACCTTGTGTGACCTGGAAAAAATTTAAAAAAAGCAAAAGCATACAGTAAGTGGAAATTCTGTGCCTCATGTTGAGACAGATGCTGAAATGGACAATTTGCAGAGCTTGAAATGACCTGATTTGCCTTTTAAGTCTTTGCTTTTTCTCAGGATGAGAAACATGCTACCAAACCATAGCAGACTGTAGGAATCCCAGGCAAGCAAATGGTATCTTGTGCTCTGTGATGAACATACATTATATCAAATATAGACAGCACACTCAATTAAGAGTGATGATGATGGGTGGATTAGTGCTTCTGGAAGGCATTAAAATGCATTTTAAAAAGGGAAGATGCCTAGCATGATGGGAGGACCCACTGCAGACTGACTATATGCTGCAAAATGGATAGTAGCAAGACATAAATAGCAGGCCATCTTTTTAGAAAATAAAGTTTCCATGAAGGAGTTATATTTCAATGGAATGTAGGCACTTTCACTCTTAGGCTCCTTTGGAAAGCCCACTTCTTGTTTCTCAACATCCTTTCTATAAAGCATAATGTTTGTGCTTTCCTGTTGTTGTTATTATGATTTATTTATATTGCAGTAGCAGCACGAGACCCCAGTTAAGGATCATGCCAGGTATATTTGTAAGACCAGATTCTCATTTTTGCACAGGCCCCTTTGCACCCTACTGGCAGTGTAAAGCGTTCTTAAAATGGGCATAAATTAAATTTATACCTATTTCATAGGCCCAGTATAAAGGGCCCTTAGAGAAAATGATAATCTGGCCCATAGTCTTCAAAATGGCCATTTATTGTTTTGATACCAAACTCCAGTCTGCCCTCGTAGAAATTTTCTGTCTCAACTGTTTTTTTGATGGAAAACTGGGTTTTTGACAAAATGAAAATTTTCATGGAAAGTATGTTTTTCACAGTAAATGTTGACGTTTCCTTGGAAAGCTGAAAACCAAAAACCTTTTCTGCCAGGTTTTTGATGAAAATTCAAAATGTCTCGTGGAAAATGTCAACCATTTTTTTCCAAAAATTTCTACCAAAAAAAAAAATCCATTTGCTGACCAGCCCTACTTCGAGTATCAAAGCCTCAAAGGTGAACAAAGCCGAGTTACCCATTAACTCAGCACTCAGTTTACACTTCATAAGTACAGTAGTTATGACTTGAGGGCAAGAGACAAATTCAGCAATGTGAGCGTGCCATCTCAACTCCATTGGGTAGATAGAACCACACCACAGAGACCTGGGTAATAAGGGCACAAACACACAAAGTTAATGGTGAAAAATGCCCTCCTTCTGCTGACCTAAGAAACCTACCTACCTTTGCTTCCTAACCCATCCCAGGAGAATATGGGAATGAAGAGCAAACATCTTTGTAGGCTGGGAACTATGGTGAGATGAAGACTACTGGAAAGAAAATACCATTTCCTCCCTCCTTTCCTGACCATGTGAAGCAAGGGAAGAGACAGTAGGATTAAAAGTATGTTTTAAGATAAGACATAAAATTTGAGGCCTGCAGGAAATTCACTCCAAAGATTATACAAGCCCAGGCTGGGAATTCCCCTTGAAGGTGCCAATTCAGCGGCAGCATGTGCCAAAGTTTAACTGATTGAGTTCAGTGGGGCTTCTTGTGTGCTTACAGCTAGGTCTGGGCTTGAGTACCTTGCTGAATCAGTCCAAGTAGGGCTCAGAGGTAGCTGCCAGTTCCAGAGACAGTGACAGCTCATTAGCAGGCAATCCAAGAGCCAGCAGAGAGAGACAAGGCCTTGCACAGGTGGTTCTGGCCTACTGCAGTTCCCACCAAATCAATGGTATTTGGAGGCTGAATCCCCCTTACTCATTCTAGGGAGAATGAGGGCAACCTCCACCACGGAGAGCTCCTAGGAAACTCCCCTGAGGGGTTTCTCTTGGAAGTTTCCTCTCCTCCAAAGTTCCAGTCCATGCTGTAACAGTATGTAGCGAAGTCCATGGATTCTGACCCATGCCACGTGACAAAGGCATGGTGACAAGGGAACTGTTTTGGTCTTACACACACCACAGGTGTGGATTCTACTGCCCTGACCCTGTTTACAACAAAGTCTTGGTTTGGATTTAAAACTCAGATATGCAGCAGTTTCCTTATAAGTGCAGTCACTATGCAGATGGATGGATATCTGTGCTGCTCCTGATTGGCTAAGGACTGCACACATCCTATTAATGTTTGCTACCAGTAACAAAACTAGCTACTTAAGTAGTAGTTTACACACAGCCCTGCTGTGAGGGAAGTAGAGCCGTATTATCCTTATTTCCCTGATGTGGAAACTGAGATACACTTGACTATATTTGAACCCTGTGTCTAATGGCTCCTCCCCTTAAGCTGTGGGAGGGGCCTTCCAATGCTTGCACCCACCCACTCCCAGAATTCAATGGGTACACTTTACTTCTCTGTGTCTGTTTCCCATCCCATCTTTTGACTGTTTAGACTGAATCCAGTTTATAAGCCTACTTATTTGCTTTGTTATAACTTTCTTATCCTCAAATTGACATGACACAATATCAAAAAGGATGGAAGGATGAGAATGCTGCTATTTAGTATCAAGGTTTACAATTCAGATAAATAACTAGAGCTGAGGAGAACAGCCAAGGTTTGTGGAAACCAACAGTTTTATAGTCTTCCAGGCAAGATTTACATTGGCTTTATTTTCATCTAAATTAAAATAACTTTTAAAATGTAGGAGAAAATAATGATTTTTCTGCTATTTGTCTTTCCTTTTTACCAGTGTGCCTACAAAGGAAATTGTATTACTTTTTTATTGGGTGAGTTATCAGAGTCATTAGATTGCTTCCTGAGCCCACGACATTTTATAATTGAAAATATGTGGATTCTCACATAACAAATAGGCAATTCATTTCTTGCTTATCTCCAGCATTTCTCTCTTGGTTTTTTGCTGGAGTAAAGGTCATGTTTCAGAGGTATTCCCACTTGCCATTTTCCTGCTTGAGTGCCTGCATTAGCATTTCTGCGGTAATGTAGATCAGACAAGGAATTATCATGAAAACATAATAAAATATTTAAAGATATAAAAAGCTACACTGAAAGTTCTTCAGAAAACCTTTGTGCCTTGGTGTCACACATTCTGCATCAAATACTTGAATACTGATCCAAATGTTGGCCTGGATGCCACAAAGACTTATGCATGGTTTTCACCTTATGCACCATGAACAGACCCAGTGCATAAAGTTAAGTACGTGCATAAATCTTTGCCTTAGGGCTTTCTTCAGGATTCCTTACTCAGCAAAACTCCCATTACTGTCTAAGTCCCATGAAGGAACTAGCCCTACTGTGATATACAGTTAATGTCAAGAAATTCAGGCATCCTTGTCCTACAAACAGACACTGACATATCTGGATGCTTGCCCCATGGTACCTAGTGTACTGCTGATAATCAAAAGACATTCATTATTCCTGGTGAATGTCAGTGGGTGCTTTGCCTGAGTAAGATGGGCTGAACGGTGCCTTTGGGGATTTGTCAGTCCAGATTAAAGACGGCTTTTGCAGTCCTGCAAAGCCTATGGCTGTGGGCTTCCCCTAATTTGTGGGACCCAGAAATGTAAATAGGAATCTCAGCTTTCATTAAGAATAAATAATGTTTTTAGCCATTTTCCCACACTAGTGGCTAGGGTTGAAATCTTGTCTCTGATTTTTTCCTGAAGTTCACAAGTTATGATTGTTGTTGTTGTTCACAATCCCAGCACAGCTACCTAGGGCTGAGCTTTGGGTTCTAGAAGAACCCTAGCCAGACGTCCCTGGATTTTTGGGAAGACCGCAGATGTACAGTAGTAGGTGACAAGTGCCACCCAAGATATCACTGAGGGCACTTGGGCCACTGCAAGTTGCCTGCCAGCCATCTGCCTATAGCTGAGCCAGCTTCTCTTCTGAGCATCCAGCAGGAGCTCAGGCCAGAAGGAGGGGCAGCTCAGTAGCATGCCAGTAGTATGATTTGCTAGACTGATCCCCAGGGCCGGATTTACACCTTACACGCCCCTAGGCACAGCGCAGGGTTGTATGTAAACTACTATTTAAGTAGTTAATGTTTGTAAAGTCGATATCAGTCCTGAACCTCACCAAAATGCATGCTAAGCCCTCCAGTGTCTGAGCCTCCGTTGACTTGGACAATAGTCCCATGCAAAGCTTTTCTACATATTGGCACAACCCAACACAAGCAACTGGGCTTTACTTCAGCAGTTGTAGCCCACTGAGGATGGGGCCAAAAGATCCACCTTGCATAAATAAGAACTGACATATCGGGTCAGAACAATGGACAATCTAGCCCAGTGTCTTGTCTTCGGCGGTGGCCAGTACCACAGCTTCAGGAGGAGTGTACAGAACAGGGGAGTTGGAGTGATCCACCCCGACTTCTCCTCCCAGCTTCTGGCAGTCAGAGATTTAGTGTCGTCCCAAGCATGTGGTTGCATCACGGACCATCTTGGCCAATAGCCATTGATAGACCTATTCTCCATGAACTTATCCGGTTCTTTTTTGAACCCAGTAATACTCTTAGCAATCACAACTTCCCATGGCAATGAGTTCCACAGGTTAGTTGGGTGAAAAAGTACTTACTCTTGTTTGTATTAAACCTGCTGCCTATTTCACCATGTGAACTCTGTTTTTTGTATTGTGGGGAAAGGGTAAATGACACTTTTTTGACATTCATGATGTTATAGACTTCTAAAATATCCACCCTTAGTCACATCTTTTTTAAAAGAACAGTCCTAATCCTTCAAGTCTCTTCTCATGTTGAAACCATACTTTTGATCATATTTGCGGCCCTTCTCTGAACATTTTCCAGGTCTACTATAACCTTCTTGAGATGGGATCACCAGAACTGCACACAGTATTCATGGTGTGGGCAAAAGATGGATTTATATAGTGGCATTATGATATTTTCGGTCTGATTTTCTGTTCCTTTCCTAATAGTTCCTAAGATTCTGTTAGCCTTTTTGACCGCTGCTGCATATTGTGCTGAAGTTTTCAGAGAGCTATCCATGGTGACTCCAAGATCTCTTTCTTGAGTGGTAACAGCTCATTTAGAACTGATCATTATTAAGGCTAAGATTTTGTCATGGTTCTTTTTAGTAAAAGTCACAGACATGTCACGGGTAATAAACAAATTTACAGAAGCCGTGACCTATCTGTGACTTTTGCTGCTGCGGTTCCATGGTTTCCCCCACCACCATGGTGGCTGGGAGCTGTAGGGTTCCCCCTCTTTCCACGGCAGTTGGAAGCTGCAGGGGGGCCCCCCCTCCACCCACAGCAGCAGGGAGCTGCAGGGTGACCATTTTTTCCCCAAAGAGAAGACAGGACACCCCCAGCCGCTTGCCTAAGGCATCCGTGCGAGGCTGTTGCCCATCGCTGGGCCTCCTCAGGAGTCTGTCACCAGAACCTTGCAAGGGGCCCCCTGTCTCCAGTCACTGGAACCCGTGGCTGCCAGTTCCAGAGTCCTGCAGCCCCTGGGGCTGAAGCAGAGAATGTCATGGAGGTCTCTGGAGGTTACAGATTCCATGTCTTCCATGACCTCCGTGACATAAATGTAGCCTTAATCATTATATACTGTAGTTGGGATTATTTTTTCCAACTACATGTTCCATACAGGATGCTTGTTATTATTTAACATTGCTTGTATTAAGGTAGCGCCCACAGTGGACTAGGTCCAGGCATACAGTAATTTTGGCACTGCTATAAAGAGCTCACAAGCTAAGAAGGCTGGAGGAAGAAGGATAAAACATACATATTTTTTCCAGGTGGGCCTTGACCTAGTTGGTGAATTTTACAGCAGAAGTGGGCCTTGTGGGAGGACTTAAAAGAAGAGTAGTTGCCCTGTAGATCAGTTCAGAGAGGGCATCCAAGGCATATGGGGTAATGTGGAAGTGTCACGGAGCGCAGACTCACCTGGCAGCGCCTCCTGCTGGTTGTCTCGGGGAATTAGCGTCCAGCCTCCGGAGCGCCTCCTTCAAGCTGGTGTCTCACCCCCTCCTGGACCCCAGTGCCTTCGTCTTGGGTACTGCCCCCTGGCGGTACCCCCACAGTTCTGAGTCTCCCCCTCCCAGGGGAACCCCCACCCACTATCCCCACCTCACTTCAGTCTTAGTCTACTGCCAGTCACCAACTAGCACCTGCTCCCTGGGACAGACTGCAGTATAAGCCCCTCATCACAGGCAAGGGGGTTTGGACCTGCTGCCCGTGCAACCCCCCATACCTAATAGGCCTTCCCAGGCCTGCAGCTTTCCTAGGTCTGAGCTGCCCGGCTCCCTTGGCCTTCCCCAGCCCTGCTCCCAATCTGGGTACTTTCTCAGCCCTTGCAGCCAGGTCCCTCTCTCTCCAAGCCTGAGAGAGTCTCTCCTGGAACTTCCGGCTCAAAGACTTTATAGAGCCAGCTGGGCCCTGACTGGGGCGTGGCCCCACATGCCATCACTTCCCCCAATCAGCCGAGGTTTTGCTCCCTTCCCCAGCCCCAGCCCTCTGCAGGGCTTTTCCAACCCCTTCAGGGCTGGAGCGGGTGCTCACCCCGCTACAGGAAGAAAGCATAAAGATGGTTGCGGAAGAGTCAGACAAATAGAATCTTGAGACCAGGCTCATTGGCAGGGTCAGAGAGGAGCAACACAGTGAGAGGTGAATAGGCAAACAAGGAGGGGCAGAGTTGTGAAGGGACAGTTAAGTGGGATTTTTATTGGCCGCTGGGGGCGGTCAAAGAATCATCTCGCTCACTCTGTCCCAAATCCTCAGTCCGGCCCTGTGCATGTTGCTGTGATCAAAGAGAGCAGGTGGACTTTACATTTGTGGGGGTGGCAAAAAATTGTTTTGCAATCTCCCCCCCAAAAAACGCTAAGACGGATTCTGCTCTGTAGTGCTCAGAGAAACGGTCATGCACAAAACCAACAGCCATCCTGACTTGGATGAGGAACAGCCAGAGAAGTTGTGCTGAAATGATACCGATGACACCTCCCTCCCCACTGAAGTCTTCACTCTAATGTTAAAAGTAGACCAGTCACAGATTTATTGTCACCCAGAGGTGTGTATCATTCTCTCCACTGTTCCTATGTGTGTGGCTTCTGCAGAACCAAGCTTTTACGGAGCTCATCAAGAACTTCTTGAGATCTTCAGTAAGTCAAGAGAGATTCAGGGTTTGCAATAGGATCAATAAAACACCAACGATCAAAAAGTCAGAGTGTGACTGTCTGACAGATGAATGAATATGCAGAATGTAAGAAGGTCCCTAATAAAAGTTAGGCTGCTTGAGTTTGAGTCGCTGCAAATGTTTACAGTAGATAAATAGCGTGAGAAAGTGTTTACATTTAAAAATAGTTTTATAAAGGGACTAGATTTTCAGTATTTACAGCAAATTAAAACAGCCTCGTATGCTGTAATTCCTAATGGAGATTTATGTAACTTCATTTGCATCTCTTTAGTAAGATACAGTAAAGGCTCCTAAAAAATATCTTTCTCTGTGACCAGTAATTCTCGTTTTGATATGTTTATCTTGAAGAAATACATGATTTTAATATAGATTTTTATTTTATATATATTTTATATATCAGAGGCTCTACCAACAATCCATGTCTAGGTGTAAAATGTTGTCTCATTAAAATTACCCAGAAAACTATAGACAGAGTGAGAGAAGACTTCTAGGATGTGAATTGCACCTACAGAATCAACCAGCCACAGGTTGGAAGGAATTGCTGTTGAATTCCCTGAGAGAACACAAAGCAATCGGTAACGTGCACGTTATGGAACAAGACCTCTTCTAAATTAGAATCATGAGTAAGGTATTGGGTGTCCTAGAAGCAAATAAAGACACCATCGGAATAGTGGCAGTGACCACAGAGGCAACATGTTTTACCAGCTACTGTGGAACGTTGCGTAGGGCCCCCAGTGGCAGGAAGTCCACTGGGGGATTGTTGTGGTGGTTGAAAGCAGATGAAACCTCCCTTTGTGGGAGGTCTGTGGAGCCTAATGGTGGGCAGGGTATACCCAGGGACAAAGCATGGGTATACCCTTGAACCATCTCTGGCGGCAGAGCTCCCCGTCCTGAGCACCGCTGGTGCAGTTGGCGGCCAGGGGGCCAACACAGTGTGTTCTCTGCTGAGTCCTTATTCCTCCACTGTGCTTGTGTTAAATCCCTTGAAAAATAAAACACCTGTCCGTAGTAGCTAATTGCTTACCGTGGAGGGGCGGTACACTGGTGCCGTGAGAACAATGGCATCTCCCATTCCCAGGGGAGCAGTGCCACAGGTGTGCTAAAGGCCCAGTGCATGGCACATGGTATTACACACTCTTAAATGGCAACCTCTCATCCCTTCAGTAGCAGCCAGTGTAAAGCAAACATTCTGGGAACATTCACAGGGCTGGGAGCCCACATGTGCAACCCCTGGGAGCAGAAGCCCAAAGGCATCACTACGGTCTTCTTCAGGATGGGAAAGGGAAGCTGAGGAGCACAGCGGTACCGAGGCCTGCCCCCTGGCTCAGGAGGGGAGGGACAGCCGAGCATTCCGAGTGCCCCTACTGATTTTGCTGTAGGGAAGGGGAAGAGGCCCACTCCACTTTATTTGGGAGTAGGGGGAGGCGGGAGTGAGCATGTGAGCAGATGGCTGCATACAGTTGTGTGTGTGCGCGCGCGTGTGTGTGTGTGTGAGTGAGGGGTGGGTGCAGGTGTGATGGATGTGAGGGGGTAGGTATGGGGGAGTGGCTGGCTGGGAGTGGCTGCACAGACTGGATGAACACAATAGATTAAATTTGAACTTTCGTATGCAGCAGTTCAGGAACCCTTCATTCAAAACAGCTTCAAAGCAGATATAAAAATCTTTCCTTGACCCTGGAACTAACCTATCAGCTTTGAGGCCCATATTCTTATGTTTGTGAATTTTAGACAGGGGGCTACAGTAGGACTTCTAAAGAAAACGTACCTGCAACCTTAATCATGGAGCAGAGTAACATGCACATTTACCTGTGGGAGCATCCTAGCTTCTGTCTCCCAATTCACTTTCAAAGCAGGACGTCAACCATATTGTATTTACTTTGGGTGGGGCAGGGCAAATGAAGAGGCTGGGTGCCGGGGAGAAAGGAGGGGAACCATGGCAGAAGATGAACAGGGAGAGGAGCTGTCAAAAGGATGTTTTCTTTTGATCTAAATCATTCTCTGTCAGCCGATTCACCATCTGATTTTGGCTCCTCTTGGTTTTTAGGGGTCTTTCGTTCCAGTTTGAATATTCAGTTTCAAATGTGCATATTTCAGCTTGAGGGCACCTTCTGTTAACTTGGCAATAGCCAATCCTGGGCTATAAATTCCTCGGCCTTCCCCTCAGTACTTCAGCCCCTGGCTTTAGAGCATATGCAGCCCAGGATACAGTTATTTCATATACAGGCAGTAAGCCCAAGTTACGCTTAAATATGCTCTCTAGAGTTCTTTGGACAGCTCCAAAGTGGATTTCTTTTTCAGTTGAGCATCAACCTAAAATTCTCACTGTCAACAACATAAATATATTAAAATGTTGTGGGTTTTTTTCTATATTTCATTCATTTTGTTTCTGTTGCTTTCTCCTTGTCATTAAAGATTTCCATTTGCCCAAATCTCTCCTCTTCTCATTTTAAACCGGGCCCTTTTTTCCAGTTAAATATGGGGATTCTTTCCTGACTTCATTTTATTTTATGATCAGCATTTCCTCTTTATAGAAAAGTCTGCTGGCTGAAAAAAGCCAGGGAGAGAACAGGGAGATGGGAAAAGTGGTTAGATCATGTCAGCAGGGCGAGGGAATTGGGAAGGCCTAGTTTAGCCCCCAAACAATTATCAAGCTGTGTGGTTACTGGGTCGTAGGTTTTGTAATGGAAAAAGATGATGACCAGAAAATAAACATGACTGTGTGTGATCATTTAACTTGCAACGAAGAGTGAAGCCAAATGAGGACAAATAATTGACTTTATTCAAACATAATTCCATCAGAATTCCAGACTGATTCCCACAGGTCTCTATTCCACTTCTCTAAAACCACCTTATAAACAACCATCAAAAACCCACAAAGAAACCCTGGGAGGTATAAATTCAGTAAAGAGGCATTTGGGAAATTAATCTATTGTGGCTAATGCTGAATAAAAATGCCACAAACAGCTGTGGTGCTGAAGTTGCACAATTCAGATAAATTAAGTAACGCAATTAACAATCCCTCATATACAGTAGAACCTCAGAGTTACAAACACCTCGGGAATGGAGGTTGTTCATAACTCTGAACAAAACATCATGGTGGTTTGTTCAAAAGTGTACAACTGAACATTGACTTCATACAGCTTTGAAACTTTACTCTGCAGAAGAAAAATGCTGCTTTACCTTTATTTTTTTTAGTAGTTTATGTTTAACCCAGTACTGTACTGTATTTGCTTTCTTTTGTCTCTGCTGCTGCCTGATTCCGGTTCCAAATGGGGTGGTCAGTTCATAACTCTGGTGTTCATAGCTCTGAGGTTCTCCTGTATATAGATATGTGCATCTGAATCCAGTTAACATTAATCACAACACTATCCACACTCATTTCCTACCGCTTTGGGCTGACATGCTGTGTGATGGCACATTTGTGGCTTGGGGTACGTCTACACAGCAAAGAAAAACCCGCAGCTGGCCTATGCGAGCTGTCTCAGGGTCACAGGGCTCAGGCTATGGGGCTGTTTCATTTCTGTGTAGACTTCCAGGCTCAGGCTGGGGTCCCACAGCCCGAGCACCAGCCCGAATACAAAGTCTACACAGCAATGAAACAACCTTGCACAAGCCAGCTGCGGGTTTGTCTTTGCTGTGTAGACGTGCCCTGTGTGTGATGGTGGTGGTTTTTTAAAATACTCTTCTTTCCTTGATACCAGTGGAGAACTATGATCATGACAGCCTGTTCTTAGGTGCTCAGGCCGGTAGAAAAGCTGCACTGAGAACAGTGTTGTACCATTGCACATTCCCTACCCCTGCTGTGGCACCTACAGCCCTGATCTTGCAAACATGTGTGTGCTTAATTTTAAATACATGCGTAATCCCACTGGGACAGAATTCTGCACCACTGAAGTCAGTGGGAATTTTGCCAGTAATGTCCATGGTGCAGGATCAGGCCCTGGATACATAAGTGTTAGTACGATTGGGGCCTATGCTTCTTTACCTCTGCACCATGCCTAGTCATCACTGGCTCTCTGCAAGCCAGCATCGGCAGTCCTGTCCAGAAATCAGTCTGCAACACAATGTGCCACCCCAGGGCCCAGAGCTGGCTAGAGCTTTTTTTTATGAGTTCAAACCAGTCTTGTCTTTTTTATTTTCCTGTGTAGCATTATTTTTACAAGCTATCAAGGGATATGACAGGCAGCGCAAAACTTGTAGACTGCTTTGAACTTTGAAACAGCTCAGTCTCACTCCGAGGCTGGAAAGGCAACTGAGGTTGTAATGCCCTCAGCAGAAATGTGAAAAGAAGGGGATTTGGGATACAGTGGTGTGCTCTATGGACCCAGCTGTAAAAAGCACTTATTTCTGGGGATCTGTACTGTTCACTTTCAGACATACCCAGTCAATTTTACTCCATCTGACAGACTATGCATTTAAAAAAAAAAAGTAAAATTGCAGAGAGAGAGAGTTTCTAAGGTTAGGGTGATTTGCTTAATCAAAAAGAAAAGCAGTACTTGTGGTACCTTAGAGAATAACCAACTTATTTATTTATTTATTTATTGGGTATTTTCCACTGAATGCATCTGATGAAGTGAGCTGTAGCTCACGAAAGCTTATGCTCAAATACATTTGTTAGTCTCTCAGGTGCTACAAGTACTCCTTTTCTTTTTACAGATACTGTAGTCTGCCAGGAATGAGATCCAGGAGAGAAATGTAGCATCCCAATATACCCTGGGGCTGTTCCGTGGCAGCTGATTGAGACAGACCATTTCCTAATCTCTGTTGGGGATGCCAGGCTTATAAATACAGCATATACCTCATTTTCCACAAAACCGGTAGAGCCAAATTATGACGGACCCTGCATGAGTGCACTAGATGGGGAGAGCAGCTATAATTCGGCTGCAGGCACCCAGAGGAGCACACTAGCCAGATTTGGGGAGAGGACTCTGCCTTCCCTCTTGTGTCTCCCTCCCCATTCCACACTGGGAGAAGCCCTGGCTAACCCGTCACCAAGGGAGTCTTGCATCTCATTGCTCTGACCTCAGCCCCACTGGGTGCATAAGGCTTTGCAAAAGCATAATAAGCCAGATCCTTAACTGATGCAGCTTGGAGTAGCTCCACTGAATGATTTAAACCAGCTGGGGATCTGTTCCTGTGCTGTGTGGCCCTGCGTCTCCCCAACTCAGTTCAGATCCCGAGGAGCCATAGTGAGCCCTATGATTTTAGTTAACATTAAAATGATGAATTTACATCTTTTCCAGCCACTCGTTTCTGGGGGCGGGGAGGGGAGTTCTTTCTAAGACTAGCATTACTTTGGATTAAATAAAGTCCTAGGATTAGAATTCTAGGTATCATTCCAGGGAGTCTAAGCACAAACACACTTTGCTCTGCACTGAAGCATTAGCAATTGAAAACCCCCTCTGGAGAGTTCAGTTTTTCATGGAACACACTCATACTTTAAAAAAAAACCTCGAATTTATGGAAAAGGAGGATAAAGGAGATATTGAACGTGTTTAAGCAACATCTAGAGAACTTAAAAGAATCATTTGTCACTGTCTGATGCTAAGTGACGGTGGCACTTGATAACTTGTAAGAGTTTTGGATAAATACTTCATGATCCTTCCATAAACTACTAGATGTCCCATAAATTGCTGTAGCAATAGAATTTAAAAACCCAAGTGCAAGTGGGACATTACAATTTGTGTCTTTCCCTGGCACCTTCTAAACTCAATGTTATGTTTTCTCTTTCAGGCCGTGTATATGTTCTACGCTTTGGCAATTGTCTGTGATGATTTCTTTGTCCCTTCATTGGAAAAGATTAGTGAAGTAAGTATTTGTAGATGTTTCTTGCATGTCACTTTAGTAGCAATTTCCCTTGAAAACCTCAAGATGTGTCCATAGTAGATAGCATTATATTACAGTTTCTCATTTGGGTTTTTTTTTAAAAAAAATTTAATGGGTAAGAAAACAGATGTTGTGTTTACATTGAATTATAATATCGCTAAATGATTGGTTCCGCTTTGTGCATTTCTGTTACGGGCGCCTGCATGTGCATTTCTTAGTGGACAAATAATATTTATAGGGTACCCTTATAAAGCTTGTGATTGCCACTTCAATAACAATAAGAACAGTTATATCTGCAGAGCACCCCTCTCTTTAGCAAATAAAGCATAAATACTATGTAGTTAAAAACATACCTTAAGAAGTACCCAGGAAAAACGGTCTTGTGGTTAAGTTGCTCAATTGGGACTCAGAAGTTCAGTTCCTGGCTCTGTAACAAACTTCTTGTGAGAGATCTTGGGCAAGTCGCCTACCCTTTCTGTGCCCCACAGGTTATTGACGTTTATTCTCTCCCAGCATTTGGTTGTCTTATCTATTTAATTTACAAGCTCTTCAAGGCAGGGACTGTCCCTTAGTACATGTTTGTTCAGCATCTTGCAAAATGCGTTCCCAGTTTTGGCTGTGACCTCTAAGTGCTACTGAAATAAAAATTATAGTAATACATTTCTAAAAATACAATATAGCATACTATAATTCTGACAAAGATGGCCAACAATTGCATATTTTTAACCTTCTGATGAAAAATATCTGTTTGAGCCTGGATTACATTAAAATAGAAATTTTTCCAGTAAAAGCCAAATTTTAAAATTTGCAAAATTACAGTTCTTCCAGCTTCTCAAACTTCTGCACTCTAAATTCTGAGAAACTTCCTGTAAATCATTCCATCAGCTGCACTGGCCAATTCTTGGGGGGAAAATGAGAGAAATTAAGATGCACCTTGACTTTGACATGAAAATGTTGATTCACTGGATACTTCCAATTTGAAATGATGTTTTAAACCCTCTCTGCATCACATTGGATCAAACAGGTCACCCAAAGGGGCAGAGTTTGGCGAAAAGAGGACTATTTTGGTCCTACACACACCACAAATATGGATTCTTCTGCCCTGACATTGATTTCAACAAAGTCTTGGTTTGGATTTAAAATTCAACAGACATGCAGCAGTCTCCTTATCTGTGTAGTCACTGGGCAGATGGAGGGATATCTGTGCTCCTCCTGCTTGGCTAAGAATTGCACACATCCTGTTACTTTTGCTACCTTGGTCCCCACCCCAATCAGCTTCTCTTCTCCACCCACCTGCTGTCTTGTCTTTTAAACTGTGAGATCTTTGGGGCAGAGCCTTTCATTTTCTATGTTTTACAGCACCTAGCATTGGGAGCCCTGAGCTCGCCGGCCTATACACGCTACTGCAATATGAATGTATAATAACCATAATGATTAATGGTAAAAAATTCTGCTGAGTGCATGTCACAATGCAGACTTCAGTTTAAAACACTGGGCCAGATCCTCAGCTGATATAAATTAGGAGCTATGGTTGATTTACATTAGCTGAGGCTCTGATCCCTTATTTGGATTTCAGACCTCCCTGCAAGATTCTAATTCCATTATAAATTGTTCAGCAGCAAGGAAAGCTGCTCTCACACATTTCAAGCAATTGCAAAGAAAACTGTCCCCATTTGGCTCAGGCCAGCGGGATAAAATTTTAGAAGATAAGGAGTTCTTCCCAGCCTGAATAAACACAGAAAGATAATTATTTGTTGAGCGTGGGCAGTATGTTTGAAGTGTCTTCAAGTCTTTCCCAAAGCCAATTCCATGCTACGAAATCTGTGCAGCAGGTAGAAAATACAGATTGGTTTTGCCACTTAGAGATCTTTGTCAATTGGGAAAGACACCTGCAGATCTCCCCTGATGGCAGAACCACAATTATCCATCTTCCTGAAAAGAGAGCTGCTCCTGAGCTGGGGAAGGAGGTGTGGGAGGTTAGTTGCAAAATCATTTCTATCTGACAGCTCTGATGGAAGCTGACTCATAAACTGTACTGGTGTTTCTGGTTCATCGGAATACAGCACAGCCTTGTCTCAGCAAAAAAACATGTGGATGATCAAAGGGGTGACTGGGCAACTGATCCATGCCAGAGATACAGTTGTGGTGCAGAGAAGAGGGAGTGTGGTTAAAGAAGTATTAGATAAATGTGATCATACTGCAGACCATAGCAATGTGATATAGGTTAACAACACATGTTAACCATGATTATCCAAAGATGCATCAACTTTCTCAAAAACATGAGGGGTTTTTTTTCAATATATTTGTTCTCAGCCCAAAGGTGACCTTTTTGGGACACAAAGTCCTTTCTTTCCGACGACCTCAAGCTGTTCTCGAGTTCTGTGACAGTGAAAGAAATACATGATCCTCTTTTCAGAGTTGCTCCAACTTACTTTTTTTGTCTTAATCTGAAATGACTTGTCTTTAAAACTTCCAACTTGCATGGACATAGCCTTCAGTGTTAGCATTCAGATGTTCATGGGAAAGCGATCCAGCTAACTTGGGAAGGGTCTCTACTGCCTTTTCTCCTGGCCCACTTGTCTGCCTTTTTCAGACTAAAGAGGATATAGTTTGATCACACTTTCGGATAACATCTGGTGCTGGATTCTGCTGCCCTTCCCCACACAAAGTAACTGTCTACTCCACAAGAAGTCCCGTTGAAATCAATAGGGAGGCTTTGAGAGCCAGGGATTATTCAATGTCACTAAAGGTGACAGATGTGCAACCCTACTGGGTGACGTGGTATGCTTGGTATATTTTTAGTAGGTTCTCTCACTTGTTAACTTGCAAAACTCTGTCATTGGAAAGAGGTCTTGCTGTCATTCGGTCACATTAGGGAAGTTCTATTGCCTAGGAGCTTGTAAGCACTTGGAAATTGACAGTCCACAATAGCACCTCACCTGGACATGCTTATTCCAGAATAAGAATGGCTTTTTCCGGTTTAGTTTAATCAGAATTGGAAGTATATTAATATTAGGGTTATAATAGCATATACAGGCCCCAACTGATATTACTGTGGAATAGATTTTTACCTCCTTTTCCATGTCTTTGGACTACCCAGCTTGTCATGACCATTTGAATACATTGCCTCAGATTTCTCTCCCAGGGAAGCCCCTGTTATAATAATCTGTCTTTAGGAAGTACGAACTCAAGCATAACCCTTGACTGATTATCCCTCCTCCGCAGGTATCAGCAGGGTACAGGCTGTATGTGATACGATGCGTGGATCTGTTTTTCCACTGAGCCTGGTGCAGCAGAAACTAGCCCTTTGGGAGATCTGCCTTTGTTCCTAGATGTGTCTTTCACAATATTTTTAGTCCGGGTTAGATCACTTTCAGAAAAGCTTTTTGTTCAATCAATTTGTCACGTTATTATGACAATATAACACTTTTAAGCTTCCTGCCTCCCATGGAGGCCAGACTCTGCCCACCCACCTCCTCTTCCATTGCCCCCCCATATTATATATGAAAGACTGTATGATTAGCATGTGAGGGGGGCAGAGTTAAGGGTATCTGGCACCCTTGTGAGAACATGAAGCTGTGATTGGGCTGTTAACTGAGGATTCGATTGCTTGTTCTGCATTTTTTTTGCAGAGTAAATTAACTCTCTACCTTATCTTTGCATATACATAGTTTGCTGAGGTTAATATTTATGAAGAACCCTCAGAGATTCTTGTGGTAAAAATACAATGCACCATGGGATTCTTTTCAGGTTTCAGTGGGAATTAATGGAAGATAGAGGAAAAGTGTTTAGCGCGCCTGTCAGCTGGCTTGCTCTTTGTTGTTTTAAACAACCAGTGCTGTCTAAAAAGCATTTCCTTCACATCCCACTGCCCCTCATTCCACTGCTGACCCATAGCCAGGCACGGCAGCTTACGTGTTTGGGTCTGTTTTGTGTAGAAACAAGGTAGCGGTTTGCAGCCATTTTGGAGGGGGGTCGCTTTCTAGCTTCTTCGCATAAACCAATGGGAGGTGTCAGATGGTCCCGTTGGTTTCAGTAGCTTGGTCCCACTTACTGAGCTGTCGCTCGCACCGATGGAATGGTGGGACTGCAGAAAGCATATAGGAAATAGTTAACTAAGCAGATATTTGAAAAAGGGTTATACCAATGAAATATGTACACAGTCGTGAGTGCTTTTCCTCTCAGGAAATAATGTTTCACATAAGAACAACCTCCATCTGTCTATAGCTGTGAAGGCTAGAAGTGGGCTTTGGGGTTTCTTACAGCTAAAAGAAATTTGGTAAGTATGGGTATTTTAAGAGAATGCCAGTCCCTGATTATCAGTGGAGATTTTTAGCTGCTGCTGGGTAAATCCCATACAGGGAAGTTAGCACCTTGGGTCTGGGGTAATCACACCCTTACGTACTCCACAGAGCACATGGGCAAGAACTTGGCTCCATCCCCCAACCCCCACCACGTACTGGCCAGAGTAGGTGAGAAAACATGTGTATGGGGAGGAATTGTGACTCAGAGGGGCGTCATCATGCCTCCTGGGGTGTTGCAGCTAATATGCCTTGCCCTGCACAGGGCAGTGCCCAAAGGAACAATCTAGCCCTCTGTAAATTGAGATCAGAAGGCAAAACCATCTTGCTTTATTAGGTTGAGAATGCAATATTTCCCCATGGTAACTAATGCCTCTCTGTCCTGTTGGTTCGTCCCTTCTTTCCATTTAAGCATATCAGCAATGTCCTGCTCAGACAGACATTAACTTTTTCAGCTGAATTCCTTCTCACGTGCCAGTGTTATAAACATGGATTTCATTTGTTTCTCTGCAGCGCTTGCATCTTAGTGAAGACGTGGCTGGGGCAACTTTCATGGCAGCTGGAAGCTCCGCTCCTGA
Organism: Chelonia mydas; assembly: GCF_015237465.2. Taxonomy (NCBI): domain Eukaryota; kingdom Metazoa; phylum Chordata; order Testudines; family Cheloniidae; genus Chelonia; species Chelonia mydas. Next base: position 197,965,635 of record NC_057851.1, read on the forward strand.
GTTGTTTACATCTGTTATAGGTAACTAACTAACCAGCCATTTCTTCCTTAAACAGTTTTTAAAGGCATTAAGTACAGCTGGAGTTGCCAAATGACTCTAAGAGTTGTAATAACTCTTAACCTGTTCTCTCATGGACGCATGGAAGATTAATTGTGGTAAATCCTTATTAAGTCTAGGAGCTATATGTATAATCTCCCGGTGTGGATGAAAGAACAAACTCCTGAATTTCTGTGTTTATGTACAGTGTGCGTCACCAAGCATAATCCAGGCTCTGTGCACTGTGAATAGATTAACACGCTGCTAAATTGTACCAACACACACACAATGGCCATGTTTGTGTCCATTACAGATGACGAAGTACAGTTCGAGAATGGGCCAGTCCCATCTACACTGCAAGACAGAACAATGTTTTTAACTGTGTCAAGGGGCTACGTAGCTTGATTACAGTGTAGATAGAAATTTGAGTGCAGATCGGCGGGGGGGTTATGGTTGGTCTTGTTTTGGATGAGGGGCTGGAGCACAGGGGTGTAGCTGTGTGCACTGGAGATCTGTGCAAGCAGCTCTCCCTCATGTCCAACCAGCCCCTCCTTCTCTTCCAAGAAAGTGGTGAGAAATTCCCGACCCTCTCTGTGACACATACAAGGGCATGCTGTTAGGGCTGGTGGAGGCTGCTGGCTTGTGAAGCTGTGGATTCAAAACCTTCATAGGGAGAGATTAGTTGAGAGCTTTAAAAAATTGTCCTTCATCCCACCAGAAGGCTCAGTTTAGGAGAGAAGGATGCATAGCCATATTGCTTAAGGCACTGCTGGAAGGTGCTCAGATACTACCTTGATGAGCACAGTGTAGAACAGAGGATCTGAGGGCTCCCTCACAGCAGCACTTTGCTTATGGGGGGCAGAATAGAGGGCTATCCTATTGCAGCAATGCTCAAGAGTGAGGGGCTTCTTTCTTCTACACAATTGGTTCAGAATCGGCAGAACCTGCTCGTTTCAACCAAGTTTCACCACTGCTGTTGTTAGCACGGTCCTAGCAGTGGTTCCTTTGACCGCTGGGGACAGGGATTTTGGTCTGAGAATCATGCTGGACTGACGGAAGTGTGTAGCCCTCTTTATACCCATCTGTGCAGCAAGAGAGTAATTAACCACTGGCGCAACTTACCAAAGGTTGTGGCAGAGTCTCCATCACTGGAAATATTTTAATCAAGATTGGATGTTTCTCTAAAAGATCTGCTCTCATTCAACCACAGCTGTTGGACTTGAAACTGGAATTCATTCAGGGAAGTCCTATGGCCTGCATTATACAGGAGGTCAGACAACATGATCCCTTCTGGAATTAAAATCTGTTCACCTAAAATTGACCAAAATGGGGACCGTGCTATCGTAAAAGGGTAAGATGGTTTCAACATGATTTGGCTGTGCAGGTGGGACCATGTTCCAACATGGTCAGGTCACTACTTTGTTATAACACAGTCCCCGGCTTGGTAGAATGAGCCCGTTGTGTAGCATGGTTCTGAGGGGAAAAAATCCCAGGCCACAATGATCAGGGAAACTCTTCCAGACCCCTGCTAGCAACAGCTGAATTTCAACAGACTCATAGCTAGCAGGTGACGTTAGCTGGTTATTTTTTATTCGCTGACATTTATTTCTATGGTACCCATTACTGTAGCACTTTTGATAACACATTCTTACTAATCCTATCAAAGAGCCAGATTGTGCCTCCTTATTCACCCTTTAACTTTCCTCCACAAGTTGTCCTATTAAATTTGAGTCAAAGTGGCAGAATCAGGCAAATGACTACAGTAGAACCTCAGAGTTATGAACACCAGTTACATACTTACCGATCAACCACACACCTCATTTGGAACTGGAAGTATGCAATCAGGCAGCAGCAGAGACCAAAAAAAATAAAATGCAAAGACAGTACAGAACTAAACTAAACTAAATTACTAAAAAAATAAAGGGAAAGTTTAAAAAAAGATTGGACAAGGTAAGGAAACTGTGTCTGTGCTTGTTTCATTTAAATTAAGATGGTTAAAAGCAGCATTTTTCTTCTGCATAGTAAAGTTTCAAAGCTGTATTAAGTCATTATTCAGTTGTTGTAAACTTTTGAAAGAACAACCATAATGTTTGTTCAGAGTTATGAACATTTCAGGGTTACGAACAACCTCCATTCCTGAGGTGTTTGTAACTCTGAAGTTCTACTGTATACAGCAGCGGGGTGCAGTTTTTTGGAGTAGTATCCCTGTTCTTTGCGACTTACATGGTTTGCCTTGAACTTGTGTTTCAGGTGTTTTTATCACAAAAGGAGACGTAGGAGTCGGAACCATTGTTGGCTCTGCCGTATTCAACATTCTCTGTATAATCGGTGTGTGTGGCCTTTTCGCAGGACAGGTAAGAGCAACTAACGAGTTCCACAAGGTTCTTAGTTCCATTGGTTCTCCATATAGCCCAGCAAAATACCAGTGCAAGTCAGCAGTTCATGCAGACTGAGGTTTCCATTCATGGCGGGGGGGGAAGATATGGGTGTGCAAAATACAGAGGAGCTTTATTTAATTGGGGGTCTGAAGACAGCTTTGGGGACAACAGCAACAGCGTGGAAGGGAACTGCGAGTAAGCAATACTGCTGCCGAAGTAGTTGGTTCAGAAATAAATGAGGGAGAAGGGAGGAAAAGCTACATTTCTTGGAAGTTTTGAGTCTCGACTTTAGCGGAAGGAACAGCAGGTCTGAAGACCATTCTCCAGCATCATGTGAAAAGAAAAAAAGAAATAGGGTGCAAGTGAGACATATTTTAGGGCTTGAGCTTGCACTCGTTGAACTCAGTGACCCACAGAAATATGACATCCTTCCCTTCTTCCCTGTTTTCACTCTTATTTACATTCTTCCCCCACTTTCCCTTCATTTAGTGCAGGCTAATTGAGGCTTCTCTGTCACCAGCTGTGACAGGACTGAATTAGTAGCCAGTAAGGTCTTTGAGGTTTGGTTGCAGATAACTTTTGTGTTTCTCACCATTTCATACAAAGATATCGATAACCCCATCCTGTGTGTCAGATCCTAGTCGCTAAAACAAATCTGAAGTTATAGAAGGAATGCAGCAAATGAGATGAAAATATCTTACAAACAACATCTTATAAGCAGCTGCATGTCAGCTGTATTGGCATCTTAGATGACAGCTGCAAACACTGGGAATGTTTATGGCAGAGAGGACAGGGCTTTATCAGCAGTAAGACCTTGCCTATGGAATGCAATCCCACCAGAAATAAATGAGCCCAGATCTCACCTCTTTCAGATCAGAGAGGAAGAAACGTCTCTTCCCACAGCAACAAGAGCACAATGGCCTTGCAGCACCTCACTCCAGTTAAATTAATAATAATTTAAAAGAATGTCTTGTTCTTTTCATACAATCAGACCTTGTACTCAAAGGGTGGAAAGGAAAACACCATTGGGCCAGATCCTCAAGTGGTGTAAATCGCCATATCTCTGTAGAAGTCCATGGAGCTAGGCTGTTTTATGCCAGCTAAGGACCTGGCCATATGGTCTTGACAGAGTTTTCTTCTGTTTTGTCCCACGAAGGATGGTGGTGGCTGCACTATAAAAACCTAGACAGATTCAATTCAGACTTTATGAAACAGGTTTCAGATCATTAAGGGGGTTGGAAATATTATACGTAGGCAACCCTATGGTTTCATTTTAAAAATGCTTCTTAAATCTGACATTCTTCCCTGGCTCAAGACAAGAGTAATTTCCTACCTGCTCCTCTGTCATTCTGGCAGGTGCAGGTGGCAATGCCCGTTGTTAAGTTGCCTGACATTTTCCATTACAAGTCCCTGTTTTCAGTTGCTTATAACATTTCCAAACATTAACCATTTGGGTTGAAAATTTCCATGTTGGGTATCTGCTTCAGGCTAATTTTTTACTTATTTTACTTATGTTTTTAATTTAACAAAAACAGTTCAGCCATTTTTGAGAATGAGATAGGGGCACAATAGATTGTGCCCACATTAAAAAAAATGTACAGCCTTTTCACTGAGAAGCGCTAGTGCCCCCATGTTTTAAATGCTTTGTGCATGTCAGACTACCTACAATTTCTTGAATTATCCATCCGAACTTAAAGTAATTATGTTGTGAGATTTGAGTTCCTGTCTGAATTAGATAGGTGATTGACTCTGTGTAATTAAATATCTGAGTATTGCAGTTTGCAGAAATGCCAAATATTTTCATATTCTTTAAAGTGAGCTGTAGCTCACGAAAGCTCATGCTCAAATAAATTGGTTAGTCTCTAAGGTGCCACAAGTCCTCCTTTTCTTTTTGCGAATACAGACTAACACGGCTGTTACTCTGAAACCTGCCATTTGAAATGTCACTGTATGATCCTGTATATAAATGGGAAGTGAAGAACAATAGTGCAGGCAATACAAGGCAATGGGTCAATTAACTCTGAAAGACCAGACAGGGAGAAGGGGATTGGATACCTGGATCAGTACGAGAAAGTGAGCAGGGAGTTTGAGTTTTCACCGGAAAGTTTGGAATCCAGCTTTTATCATTTTTTTCAAGATGAAACTGGATATCTTCACTATTAGAAAGATTTTGTGGATAAGCTGTGCAGCTGGCATGTTCTGTAGATGGATTCCCTGAAGGAACATGCAGTTTAAAGCTCGCTACGTGTGCTCAGTGTTTAAGTGGCACCATTGTGACTTGTACTGTGAAAGCCCATATGATTCAGGCCAATTATTAATTACCAAAGCTTTCCCAGGGCATTGAGCAATGTTCCCTGGAGGTGTTCTCTTTTAATCAGTAGGAATTTTTCTCAGTCAGGTTGCCATGAACAACATTCAAACGGATGGAGATTAACTGTGCAACACGATGACCTAGGAACAACCAAATATTTCTTCTCACTGTATTTCCCGGCATTGTTGTCCAGCAGTCTGGAACCTATTCCGAAAATGCAATCACAAACCAGAATTCTAGATGGAAAGAAGTCTGAAAGTCCAGAAAAAATTGCACTATTTTGGGAGCCCCTTGGATTCTTTTTTAAAAAGACCTAACTTAGAACCAAAATGTTCTTATAACTGTCTCAACTCTCCTCCACCCTCCCACACTGGATACATTTCAGAAGCTCAGGAGGGACTTGGCTGCACTAAATAATTCAGTATGTGGTCTAGTGACTACAGAATTAGGAGTGTGGATCTCTACTTGTTCTTTAAAGGTGTTTAGGAGGCTAACTCCCATTAATTTCAATGGAAGTTAAGTGTAACACCGACAGACCCCAGTCATTGGTGGGCAGGATTGAACCTGGGATCTCTGGAGGTAAATGCATGAGCTAAAAGCCACAGGGCCTTAGCGAAGGCTGTAGCAGACTCATTAATCTCTCTAAGTGGTCTCGGTGCCACTAGATGGGACAGAACACCACACCAAAGCCATGTGTGGGTTACATACTTCCCCTAGCTGAGGAAGCACATCCCGAACTTCAGAGACTTTCCAGCTGAAATCCTGGATGAGCCCCCACTTGTAACACCACTAGACCCCTGTCATCGGCAGGCAGGATCGAACCTGGGATCTCTGAAGCTTAGTGCATGAGCCTTTACCGGATGAGCTAAAAGCCACATGGCCCGTAGCTAAGCCTGTAGCAGACTCATTAATCTCTCTCTAAGTGGTCTCGGTGCCACTAGATGGGACAGAGCACCACACCCAAGCGGTGTGTGGGTTACATAAGCACCTTAAACATCCCTAAAAATTAGACCTTTAACCTTTGTTTGCTTAAGTTTTTTCATCTGTAAGAGAGCAGGTACAACCGTACTTACTGTAACAGGGTAGCTGGCCCCTTAAATGAAATTGGGCTCAGTTCCCCTTTTCCTGTCCAGGTGCTGAGCCAATTAAGAGGGTGAGGCCTGGGGTGGTGCTACATGAGGCCTGGTGAGAAAGAATGTTAGAGCAGATTGAGTCAGTCAGGAAATGTCAGCTCTTAGAGAGAAAAGGGGTTCCTGGGAGAGGTCTGAAAGCGGGGGAGAAGTAAGAGGGATTTGCTGGCTGGCATCCCTGAGCCAGGACCAGAGGGCGGAAGACAGGAGGAGCAGCAGCAGCAACTGAGGGAGATGCCTGCTGGCTCTAAGCTGGAGAGTCAGAGCAGAGGGCTGAAGGAAAGAGGAGTAGCAGAGGGGGTTCCCTGCTGACTTCCCTTTGCCAGAGAGCTGGACTCCAGAGGAACCATGACAGGCTTCCAGCAGAGTGGCTGTGCGAGCTCCTGCTGGTAAGAGCGGGGTTGTGCCCCAGAAGGAAGGGCTGGGGCGGCAATCCTAGCAGAGGGACAGAAGAGGACGGTTGAAGAGTCCAGTGGTGGTGAAAGATGCCGGGATGGTGAGATTGAAGCTGGGTTCTAAAGAATACAAGTGCTGGGGGATATAGACTATGTTTGGGGACATTTGCTTATGGACTGTTTGCGCTAAGTGTTAGTTAATAAACTTGGTTGATGGATTGAAAGATAAGTTCGTATGGAGGTAGTGGGGACCTAAAAAGGAAACTGAAGTGAGGTGCCACTTGCAGGACGGCCCTGAGGCTACTTGTATACACTTAGTTCATGAAGCAGTTCTGGCCATTACCTTCCAAAGCGCTTTGAAATCCTCAGATGAAAGGGAGTGTAGCAAAGCGAACTATTATTTCCAGATCGTGAGAATTTGGGGGTAGAACGTCAATGGATGGGTTTTCGAAAAGTGCTCAGCTTTGGCCTAACGCTGCTTCCATTGAAGTTAGGGAGAGTGTGACCATCCGCTAAATGGGAGCAGAGTTAATCCGACACTGAATGCTTTTGAAAATCCTCTGCTAGCTTTTTGCAAGGCTTTGTAAATTTGACCAAGGATACGGATTCAGTTTCTGCTGAAGAACACAGTATTTTGTGGTAAACATGGCCAAAATTAAGTGTTTCCCCAGATTTGTCCAATAATGAAATGCTGTATATTCTCAAAGATCTTCCAAAACGGACGATATGTATCGGAAGAAAAGGAGAGTAGACTTTTGGTTTTGGTGTTGTAGCACACACATCTCAGATGCCTCTTCACATGGCTTATGTTAAGTGAGGGAAATGAAACTTTACAAGGCAGCTTTTTCTATGCCAATTTCAGTCCCACAATGTTCATGTGAGCTTCAAATTCAGGAATTAACCAACTAACCCATCCCTACTCAACATTCCTTTCCAACTGTGGCAGTTAATAGCCAGTATGGACATAGGGTTTAACTATCCTCTCTGATCATGCTGTTTACCTCAATATTATACAATTGCATCAGTGGGATAATAGACCCTGTGGGGCTGCGAATTAGGAAAAGCTGCTTTAGTTTCAGCATTTTGGTTTATTGCACTATTCCTGGTTTCTAGCACCTTTTCCTCTTTACTGTTTTTCTTAATGAGACTGTGTGCATTTAGAAACAACCATTATTCCAGCTTGTTATTGTAACCACTTGAGTGCTACCTCAGTGCCAGGCACATCACTTTGAAGAGCCAGCTTTCCATTAGGAATATGTTGTTGTGTGTTAACCTCCCTCTCCCTTGCCTGATAACTTTTCCTTACATCATCCCATGTAGCATCTAATTTACACTGTACAATCCTTGGGCCAGAGAAGCATGGCCCAGATCCTCAGATGCGGCCGAGGAGCAGTCAGCACGTGTGTGTGTGTGTCGGGGGGGGGGGGGGGGGGAATATGCTGATCTTCAGTCAATAAAATGCTTTACATACCTAGCTGCAGTTTGTCTGTGCTGTGCACTATATAACAAGCTAATAATTCTTGATGAAGTTGAATTCAAGAAGCAAAGTGGTTAATCGTTTCCTTCTTCGGGGACTTGGTCAGCTTCATCTTCGAGGGAGTGATATGGGGGCCTTGAAGGAACTTAGAGGACAGTGGAGTAATTGAAGCAACCAAAAACTAATGACCAATATGAATGGATCAAATCTTTGGCTAGCGTAAATTGGCATTGTGCCATTGATGTCATAATGTTGCTGTGAGACTGTGTATTGGAACCCCTTCTGAATCATTATACAGTAGCACATGGCAAATCCATGAGACCCAGCCGCTTCAGTGCCCTAGATGAAATCAGAACTGTTTTTTAACTATGCAGCAGTCCTTGGGGGAGCAATTTGTAATGTTGCTAAATGGAAAGAAACTGGAGAGACATTTCCAAGCATAACTCTTTGACTAAGGGATTCTCTGATATTTTTTGTTTGTTGTGAGGGATGGGGGACATAATTTAGGACCCACATAAGCAATTCAACAAGCAGCCGTGTTGTAAATTGAACGAGAATCCTTACATAGAATGTACAGGGCTGCTAATCCAGCCACAGAGCAAGAGGCTTTCCGCACATCTCAGGGAAGATGGTTCTTCAGCTAATGGCCCATCTGGGCTCTGGGTTGCTATGACCTAACCTACATAATTATAGCACTGTTGCGGCAACAGCTTTGAAATGATCACATAGCTGTTCCCTGGAAGGGAGGTCCCTGAGGTTCCATCATGTTGCACAGTGGGCATGGAAGTGCTCTGTGAGTTATTTTTCTGCACTGTTTTCCAGCAATGGGTGTGTTGTTTTATCTTCACAAAAACATAGGTAGGAACCTATGTATTATTATGATGTGTTATTTCTATTGCAATAGCACCGAGGAGCCCAAGGCATAGGCCAGGACCCGTCTTGTGCTGGGTGCTGTACGAACCCCGAACTGAATCACAATCCCCACTCCAAGCAGGATACACTCTAAATAAGCTTGCAGTCTAGGTTTACCAATGAACAGAATATGCTTAGAGAGTGAGGTATACCATACTATGGGCCAGATTTGGGCTGGCTCTTTGAGATGGACAAGTTGGGGAAGGATTCAAGGAGCGCTCTTCTCTATACAGGTCAGGCACAAATGCAGCCCCTGATGTCTTCTGAGTTCAGGGACTGTTCTGTCGTATCGTCTCTGGGGCTAGCCCTTTTAAATCGCCTGGGTCCCTGGGCAATTGCCCCCTGCTCCTCCTCTCTCCCCCCCACAACCTGTCGGCGGTCATGGTCAGGGACCATCACTTAGTTACATGGTTGTGCAATGCCACTGCAAAACAAATAATGGACAATATGCACCAAACTTCTGCCTTGGCTCCATGAATGCAGCTCGTGCTGCTGGGGAGTGCACTTCTGAGGACAGAGTCTGGCCACACAGCATGAGGTCTTATTTTGATTTCACCCAAGAGAAATGAGTTTATTTTCAGAGGACTATTTTTATAACTGTGACACTAAGTACATTCCCAGCCCTGAAGAAGAGCTCTGTGTAAGCTCAAAAGTTTGTCTCTCTCATCAACAGAAGCTGGTCCAATAAAAGATCACCTCACTCACCTTGTCTCTCTATTTTTATAAGTGAAACAAATTTGGAAAAGGAGTCCAGAATTAGCAAGTCATCAAGTATCATATTTGTCTGTCTTTTCAGAGCTGGAATGAAAGACATCTAGAAAGAGTTTGTCCAGATGTGTTTATAGGATCTTGTGATTAAAGCTGCTCAAAAAAATGGTAAAAACATTTAGAAATTTGTTAGTTTTCTTGGGGATTTTTTTTTTTATTTTAATGTCAACAAAATATTTTGAAAATGAAAAAAATGCAACCGACTTTTTATCCTTGGGAAAAGTGGATCATTGCTAGCCTATTAGTTGAGCACCTTACCTATTACAATAGAAGACCTAGGAATGATTATTATTTCATTAGTAGATCTCAAAGCACTTTATAAAGGAGATTAGTATCATTACCCCTATTTTACTGATAGGGAAACTGAGGCACAGAGCCATGAAATGACTTACTCAGGGTTACCCAGCAGGCCGGTAGCAGAAATGGGACTAGAACCCAGGTCTCCGGAGTCTCAGACTGTGGTCTAGGCAACACTGCCTTTTATATTCTTTATTATGAAGTAGCTTAGTCATGGTCCCTCTTCTGCCCGGAGGCTGCACTTTACTGTAGGGGAAAGAGGCTGGCTGTGTTCTCCCCACAGCACCCTCCAAAAGCCAGGCCTGACGTCCCATGATGGGAGAAGGCTGGGGTAGGGTTTCATGGTACAAAGGCAACAAGAAGATAGTAGGAAGAAATGCTTCACCTAGGAGGGAGCTTTTGGAATTTGAATAGGCTAGTAGAATATTCAAATATAATTATTAGTGTAAAATAGCATTTGGGAGTGAACAACTGACATCCTAAGCCAGTGCAATAATTCAACAGACTTCCTTTTGCTTTCTTTATTTACGTATTGAACGTGGATTTTCTAAGGTAGCTAAGGCCCCAGTCCCGCCAGTGACTCCATCAAGACGCAATCTGGCACTCTCCCATTGGTTTCCATTGCTTACAGAATTAGGGCTTAACAGATAAGGATAGAATCTCTAGCCTACCCAATTCTTCCTTGTTTTATTATGTCATCATGGCCCTACCAGATAACTAAGTGTTAATGTCATGGGCCCTTTTAAAAAACAATTCTTACACTAAAACTCAGTCACCACTGTAGATGAAAACCATGTTCAATATTGCTTGTGCTGTTTGTTCATTTCTGGCCCACCAGAAAGGACTGGGTGGACTAGAAATCAGAGCACCTTGAACAATGTCAGCGACTAAGAAGATTCATTTTGTGGCTCTCATTTTCCAGCACAGAGCTGCAATTTTTGAGTTGCAAACCCTGAAAGGAGGAGATATAAATATGAACAAAACTGCTTTCGCTGAACACTTTAAAAATAATAAAGACATTTCTATTAATATTAGGCTTTATAAGGCCCCTGCCTCCTCCCCTTGCCCCTTTTTAAAACAAAACCTAAAATTTGAAAATGCAGCCTGTGTACTGATATTTATAGGTGTACAAAAGAAGCGTCATCTCTCCCCGTCTGTCCCTAAAATTGGCTGGTTTCTTTTAGACTTCGGGGCAGAAGTGGATCTAGAGTACATCAGAGATAGTCAAGCCAGGGTGTGTTCTAGAAAAACAGAAATGTAAGATATGGTTGCCTCAAAGTGAGTCAGTTTTCTCTTCCAGTGAGTGATCTGACCCATTATAATTTAAGAACAGTGAGAATATTGTACGTAGGGGCAGTGATGAAATGAAGGGAGAGGCCCAGGGAGTTTCTGTGGGATGTAATAATACAAGAACGGGAGCCAGGCTTCCCGCTCCCCAAGACCGAACTGACCCCTGGGGGATCACAGGGCTCAGTGCCCATTGCTGGGGGCAGAGGAGGGGAGGGAAGGCTGCCTTACACCACAAGTAGGGTTCAGGGCAGAGGCTGGAACAGGTCTGCATAGCTCTGTTTCGGGCTTGAACCCCCTGCTCCAGAGCTTCACCCCACCGGGTTCCCCCACACACTCCCCCCAGCAGCTCCTGGTCCCTCCGCAGTCTGGGTGGTTCCATGGCACAGGGACTGTCTGTAGGATCATGTGCTCTGGGCCCCGCCCGTGGCTGACCCAGCCTAGCATGGAGCTGCTGAGTGAGGCCAGGCTGCTGAGCTTCCTCCATGGCTGCAAGGGCAGCCACATCTGCAACACGGAGCTGCTTGAGCCCTGCAGGCTGCTGATCCAGCAGGGGAGTTCGGGGGCAATGGGGGATTTGAGGAGATGTTGGTCCCTAGAAGAGGAAGCCCCCTGGACTCCTATTCAGTGGAGGGAGTGTCTATCTGTGCGCTGGGGATGGGGTGCCCCCGTGCATCACTGGGCCTCTCATGCCCACAGCACAGAGCGGGCCTGGCCACTGCCTCAGAGACACTGGGCACAAAATCAGTTGCTAAACGAGAATTTCAGGTGGATCTGACAACCCAGGGAGTCTCAAACATGTCTCCCCCACCCCATCACATGCTCAGCCCCAAGGCGGAACCCCCCAATCAGCCCTTCCCCCATGCCCGTTCCTTAAGAAAATTCTGATTGCCCCCCCTTGCTTGGGGGTGGTTTGGGTATATATTGTTCTCACTTTGATGAGCAGTGACATTTCCCAAGGCCTGTTACCCAAGGGCCAAGTTTTGCACAAGTGACTAGTTTCTGAGCACCCAACCTGACACACCCGAAAGCAGGGCCTGAATTTCAGAAAGTGCTGAGTGCCCCGCACTGAAGATGAGGCCTCTTTGGGCAGTGAAAAACAGAGACATCCAAAATCACTGTGTATTTTGGAAATGTATTTTGAGGCAAGAGAGAAACTCACACCCTTGAGTTACCAGACACAATCCCATTGACTGAAAGAGGATTATGCACCCAGAAAACTTTGCGTTACTTCTTCCCTAGAACCTCTACAATATCACTGAAGTAGTTTGTCACTAACACAGAGGAAGACTGAGTTTGCCTGGACAGTGCTATGTCACTCTGGGTTCTAGATATATTTTCCAAGGTGCCTCCACGGGTTCAATTCACGGCACGGTGGCATGGCTCCACAAATGTGCTAGCTACGCTGCAGGATGGGTATCGGAGAAGCTGTTTCCCTTGTCGTCTCTGTAGCTCAAGGAGCTCATGTCTATTCCGCTTCAGCTGTAGAGATCTCAAAGTCATGTATCATTAACACTATTTATTTAGCCGCTGCCTGATTTATTTGTACACTTGGGAACGAGGGAAAATGAGGAGGAGTGGGAGAAATCTGAGAACATTGTGTGCGGTGAAAGCAGGATATCAATTCCACCCTTAAGACACAAATCAGGCAACCTTTCGTGATGATGCTTGTTATACAGCAGGACAGAGATGTGAGAATGGGAGGCTTCCCTTTGAGCTGGTGGTGGATTTAATTAGGATCATTCCTTGATTGTCAGTCGCATCTGTTGAGATGTGAAGATGATGCCCCACACCATAATTCCACCCACACCTTATTTTCAGCCCCACTGTCCTCCACTGTACGCTCGTCTGTGGACCTGTGCCTCCTTCTTACCTCCTTCCTCCAACCCTCTCCTCATCCTTGGCTAGAATGGTGTAGAATTTTTGCAAGCACACAGCATTGGTCTAACTCTGCTGGCATTAACGCCAGTAGGAGTTATACCCATTCGCTTCAATGGGAGCATCTCAACGGGATTCCCCACCCTGACCTGCAACTTTGCTGTGGTCTTCATTGCCTGTCTACTGATGTTCCTCAATATTCACCCAAAATAGAGAAAGCAGCTGTAATAGCATGAGCTATAGACAGCTCATGGTGTTGTCATATGTAGAAGAATTCTTACATATATCATACAGCTTGCATTTGTTAACTAGGCACCTAGCAGCTGGTTTCTTGTTACACCACTGAACCGTTCTCTGCGATGAGACAGGAGAGTGTTCTGAATGGCATTAGAGGCTTGCACTTGCAGTCATGTGCCGGAGATTCTACAGTTGTTATCCGGTTGTTCAGCGGTGACATTGTTTTTCTAATTGTGGGTATTTCATAGATTCATAGACTCTCAGGCCAGAAGGGACCATTGTGATCATCTAGTCTGACCTCCTATATAACACAGGCTATAGGAATTGAATTAATTCCTGTTTTAACTAGAGCGTATCTCCTAGAAAAGCATCCAGTTTTGATTTTAACATTCCATCCGATTGAGAATCCACCACATCCTTCGGTAAGTTTTTCCAATGTTTAATTAACCTCACTGTTAAAAATTTGAATCGTATTTCTAGTCTAAATTTGTCTAGCTTCAGCTTCCAGCCATTGGATGTCATACCTGTTCCTTCAAGGCTCTCTCAGATAACTGTGTTGAACTACCTAATTTGTTAGGGTGGATAAGCAGTGCCTACTTACCCAGAATCTTTCAACTGCCCCATTCAGAGGTAGCCCAGTTCATTGCATTAATCTTATTAGTCTGTCTCTCACTGAAACTCCTCAGAACCTAATGGTAAATTTTCATTATTGTGTCTAAGAGACAGAGGCTGTCAAGTACCAAAATCAAGTGCCTTGGGTCGGCCACATTTCCGCCTCAGTGGCAATCTTTTGTCTGAATAAATAAAATGAATGCTGAGGGTTTTCCATTGTCTGAACTATCATTAACATGTGTAACTGAGGAATGCTTCTGAAAGGTTGTAAGCTAGATTGTGCTTTGATATATCTGGAAATGTGAAAACTTTCCCCATGAAATAGGGAAATGTTATAAATAAAGAAGAGTAAGAAAAGGAACCTCTGAACAGGAATTTAATAACCAGGGAGAATACTGCTTATTGAAGAGATTGGGATTTTGCAATCTAATTTTGTATATTTTGTTCTTCCATACAGTTAGTCTGCATGCATCTTAATCTTTTAAGCTTTAATTTCACTGTCTTTATGCAGTTCAGACTGGCCTAGCAATTGACCTCTGTTTTTGTGATTGCATTTATGAGATACTTTCCCTCTGACTTTTTTATTTTAATTTTTTTTGTATTGGAAAAGGGTTTATAGACATGGAGCAGTAGTTTAAGGATACTTAATGTACCAACTGTGTGCTGTTCTGGTAATATAGGGCAAAGTTTTGTTTTGTGTCAGATCTGTGGGCCTGATCCTCAGCTGGTATCAGTCGATGTAGCTCTGGTAAAGTTAGCACAACTACACCACTTAACAGCAGCTGAGGATCTGGCCCTGAGGATTTTAGTTAAATGCAAAATTTTAGTTAAATGCAAAACATAAGACTAGGGAGAAATCAATATTGTTCATTATATACTGTAGCACAGGGGAAAAAATCAAAAGGGGGCCACTGCAGAACATATAGAGAGGAAAGGAGGTATCACTAGGGTTTCGGAACTATGCGTCATCATCTAATATAAATACATTGAAACAGGAGCCTGAAAAACAAAGCATCACAGTGTGAAAGCACCCAAGCAATGAGCCCGCTAGCTATCCACCCTCCAGTAGTATCACTGGGTACCCAACAATCCAAACCACAGAGCAGGTTGAGCTAAAAGCTGAATTGGCATTGCATACTGCAGGGTGAAAGGAGGAGATGCTGCGGCTGCAACTTCCTTTACATGTTGCCCTTTAAAGGGAATTGCTGAGTGCTGTGGTACTTTCCATCTCTTACCCACACTGACCTCTTGAAATGGTTGAGCTGGATTTTTCCTCTTTCTTTGCTTTTCTAGAATTGCATTTTCTCAATATTTCTCCCTTGAGCAGCCGCTCCAAAAGGACATTCACCGACTGCAAATGCAACAGAATCTTTCTGGTGCTGTATTTTCACAAGAATGCTCTTTTTCTCAAGATTTTCCCCCCCATGAGGTTTGGCACTGGTGACTTCACAAAGAACAGTCAGACCAAAGCCGAATGATCCGGCAGGTTAGATTTCTCTTCAGCTTCCACTCCCTGTGCAACAAGCATTGCAGCCATGGGAATCGAATAATTATTGATTTCTGCCGAAATTGTGCCAGGCAAAAAAATTTCTTTATTGGTACCAAAAACTAGTGGAGAAGACTGTTTTCCCAGTTCTGTAGGTGCAACACTACGCCCTGCTGCTTTTGTCCCATCCACTCGAGCACATTGAGAAAGCTGTGTCAAAGGTGTCCCTGAAATCTGTTCCTTTTAACAGGTAATATCAAGCTTGTTCCTTAAAAAGGAGAATCTCTAAAGGGTTAGATGTGGAGTTTGGATAAGCATTAAAAGAATTTTTATGCTTATCTGACTCTTCTTGAATTAGAGAGATGAGATGGGTGAGGTAATATCTCTTATAAAACCAACTTCAGCTGCTGAAAGAGACACGTTTTCGAGCTCCACAGAGTTGTTCTTCAGGTCTGTGGAGCTCAAAAGTTTGTCTCTCTCACCAACAAAAGTTGGTCCAATAAAAAGTATTACCTCACCCACTTTGTCTCTCTCTCATCCTGGGACCAACATGGCTACAAGAACACTGCAAACATCTTCTCAAATTACCCACACTGCTTGAGAACAGCCCCCCTCATGGTACTTCTGCAAGGGCTTACGTGCTTTGCTGTGTCAGAGGCTTTGCTTCTAGTTCTAAACTAGAAACACAATATGAAGGTATGTTCATTCACTTTAACGGATGAGGCCCTTCATCCTCTTCTCTTGAGGGTCAAGTCTATTATTTTTGCAATCACACCTAGGAACCCTAGTCATGGACAAGGCCCCATTGTGCTAGGCACTTTACAAACACAGAACCAAAAATACAGGCCCTGCCCTGAAGAGCTTACAATGGAAGTATAAGACAAGAGACAGCAGGTGATTATAACAAACAGGGAGCACAAGGTAATAATGAGACAATACTGGTCAGCATGATAGGCAGTGGTCTCAGCAAACCAGCAGCCTGGCCATTAGTTGTCAAGTGTTTTGCAGGCTCATGGGAGAAGAAGGATTTGAAGGACAGTGAGGTGGCCTTGCAGATGTTCACAGGGAGCTCCTCTCATGCATAGCAGCTGGCCTCAGAGAAAGTGCGTAGGTACTTATTGAAAAAGTTAACCCATGGACCATGAAGGCTGGCACCACTGGCAGAGTGGAGGCGGGAGTCAACGTCTCAATAGCAGATTACAGATGATTTTGGATAGGGACAGTCCATGAAGGTTCTGTCAACTTCTTAACCATAAGCCCCGGTATTCAGTTCATCATTTGTTGCCCTAGAACAGTGTTATCAGCCAGGGAGGTCATGAAAGACAATGGAGGGTGGGTGGAGTGGCGAGATGTTGAAAATTTTATTATGGTCTGAAGCAAAGAAAATGTCACTCCCCACACACCCAGACCCTCCAAGGTCAAGTACTCTCTGTCAACCTCTCGAAACACACACACAAATCAATTCTATAGGTTATCATTGTTAGCATCAAGACACTTTACTCTTACAGTAACTGTAAAGGGATCACAAACATTATTGCTTCAAATAAGGGGTCAGCTGCCTGAAAAGATTAGGAAACACTGCCCTTTGCCAACTCTTCTCCCAAATATCGACATCTCTCTGAACTTGTCTGTGAATCCTTCAGAGAATGCATCTTTGGTTAAGAAGGCCTCCCTGATACACAGCACAGGGACCTATGAACTCCAGGAATTTTAGTTGAACAGTTACATTAAGCTGAGCAGTTCGCTGGAGATTATAACTGTCAGTCGAAGAGGAAAGTATTTTGTTTACCGAGTGATGTTGGAATTAGCATCCTCCCTGTTTCCATTCTGAGCATGTCACAGAGACAGATTGCTGCCACCCTAGCAGAATACCAAGTGCTGCTTAAAAGAACCGAACATACACGGAAAAATAATCAACATCAAGGTGGCAGTCTGTGCTGATCATCACGATGCAACCCAGGGAGCAGGAATTCCCAATGGATTCTGCAAAGAATAAAAGGCCAGCAGCAGGCTGAGTGCCTGATCCAAAGCCCATCGATTTGAAAGGAGGACTTTCCATTGACTGAGTAGGCTTTGGATCAAGGCAGACGGGCCCAGTCCCGCAGATACTTGCTACCGAGTGAAGGTCCATTGACTTAAAGGGCTTGACCCTGCCAGGTGCCTAACCCCTCAGCTCCCATTGAAGTCAGTGGATGTTATGGACACACAGCTCAATGGAGGAGTCGCATAATCAAGTCCTAAGTGGAATGATAGAAGGTCAAGCCCTGAGGGCACAATCCTTGAAACACAGACCCACCTCCAGTAAGACTACTCACAGAGCTAAGTTACTCACATGCATAAGTATCTGCAGTATTTGTTTGGTCTTTGCCTACGTTTATATTGATCACCTAGTTTCCACTTTATTTTTTATTTTTTTGTATTTTTATATATCGGTTTGTTTCAGTCATACCGGTTTTTTGCAGAACCCCTTTCCCATGTCCACCCCCGGTCTTGCCCATCCTATGCTCACCTGTTGATGTTTTAGCACATTTGCTAGTTAAATATTTTTCTCCCCACTTTGGTTCTTCTTTGTGTCCCTTTTCCATGGCTCCCTCCATATTCCTCGCCCACCAGGGTCACCTCGTATCCCTCCCTAATCCAGCCCCCATTACCCAGCCTCTGGCAAAGTCCAAAGGCATGGGCTTTGACAACATCACAGGGCTGTGATGGCATTGGCTGGCTTGGGGCTGGGCGGGCATGGACAGGGAAACTCCCTTACCCATGCGACTCTCTCTGCCGCTGCAACCATCCAAGTCCTGTTGCAGCCTTCCAAGACTATGGCCCCATCCTCATGAGGAGGTTGGCAGGGCTCCCAGCCCAGATAGGCTGGTGGGGGGCGGGGGGAGTCAACTGTGAGCATAGTATCTCAGAACAACTCCCCCTGGCATCTGGATCCAAGGTGTTTGGGGGGGGCATTTCCCCCACTAATGCTGTCCCCGCTAATGGTGCATCTCCTGAGCTTCTCAAATTCAATGCACTTGGGAACCGAGGCTCAGCACAGGGATATTCTATTGATATGGAAGAAGCAAATATATCTGTATACCATGGACAGGTAGTCTGAGAGAAGGAGAGTGAACTAAAGTGACTGAAACAGGGGTGGGCCAACTTTTTGGCCCGAGGGCCACATCGGCGTTGCAAAACTGTATGGAGGGCTGGGTAGGGAAGGCTGTACCTCTCCAAACAGCCTGGCCCATGGCCCCTATCTGCCCCCTCCCACTTCCCGCTCCCAACTGCCCCCCTCAGAACTTCCGACCCATCCAACGCCGCCCCGCTCCTTGTCCCCTGACCGCCCCCTCCCAGGACCGCCGCCCCTAACCACCCCGTGGGACCCCACCCCCTATCCAACCCCCCCTGCTCCCTGTCCCCTGACTGCCCCGACCCCTATTCACACCCCCACCCCCTGACAGACCCCCCGGGACTCCCAAACCTATCCACCCCCATGCTTCCTGTCCCCTGACCGCCCCCCTCCCCAGACCCTCCGCCCCATCCAACCGCTCCCTGCTCCCTGTCCCCTGACTTCCCCCCGGGATCCCCTGCCCCTTATCCAACCCTAGACCCTGCCCCCTTACCATGCGGCTCAGAGCAGCAGGAGCTCGCAGCCCCACTGCCCGGCAGGAGCCAGCCACGCCGCCACACTGCCCGGCAGGAGCAGCAGGCCAGAGCGCTGGCAGGACAGTGAGCTGAGACCGGGGGACGGGTGGCGGGGGGGGGGGGGGGGGGGGACAGGGGCTAGTCTCCCCGGCTGGGAGCTCAAGGGCCAGGCAGGACGGTCCCACGAGCCGGATGTGGCCTGCGGGCCGTAGTTTGCCCACCTCTGGACTAAAAGATGCTGATGTCAAATGCCTCCTGGTGTACCATGAAAACCATGCAGTTAGGGCAGTGGTCTCCAACCTTTTTACACACAAGATCACTTTTTGAAATTAAGTGCAACCCAGGATCTACCCCCGACCCTTCCCCGAGGCCCTGCCCCTTCCCCAAAGCCCCGCCCCGCTCACTCCATCCCCCTCTCCATCACTCGCTCTCCCCCACCCTCACTCACTTTCACTGGTCTGGGGTCGGGGATTGGGGTTCAGGATGGGGTGCGGGCTCTGGGCTGGAGCCAAGGGGTTCAGAGTGGGGGGGGACTCCAGGCTGAGCCTGGGGCAGGGGGGTGGGGTACAGGAGCGGGTGAGTGGTGCAAGCTCTGGGAAGGAGTTTGGGTGCAGGAGGGAGCTCTGGGCTGGGGTAGAGTGTTGGGGTGACAGGGTGCTGGCTCTGGGAGGGGGTTCAGGGATGGGGCAGGGGTTTGGGGTGCAGAAGGAGGTATGGTGTGCTGGCTCCAGGAGGGGCTCAGGGCTGGGGGTTGGGGTGCAGGCTCCTGCTGGGCAGCACTTACCTCGGGTGGCTCCTGGGTGGCGGCGCAGTGGGGCTAAGGCAGGCTCCCTACGTTTTAGGTGTAGACCAGACCCCATTAATTCTAGGGGGCTTTGAGTCAGTTCTCTGAGAACAGAGGGAGCTGAGCACCAAGCAGGAGGGCAGAATTGAGCTCCTAAGCATCAGGCTCTGGGAAGTGTTGGTGAACTTGGTTCACACAGTGCAGTTAGTGTAGGTGGGTGCCCTAGTACCACAGAGATGTCTAAAGGATGGCTTGAACAGCTAGATCCCAGGCATACAGCCCACAGGCCTGATTCTCCTCTCATTTACCTCAGTGTAGATCAGGAGGAACACTCTTGAAACTAGTGGAGTTATGCCAGTACAAAACTGATGTGAGAACAGAATCTGGGCCCCCCAGTTCAATAACTGTATCTCTCTAAGGTCCTTATGGCTGGCAGCACCGTAGTATCTGAGCATCTCAGAATCTTTAATGTATTTGTCCTCACAGCACCCCAGGAGATAGGGCAGTGCTATTATCCCCATTGCACAGGTGGGGAACTGAGGCACAGAGATGTTTGGTGCAGTGCTGCTGCTGCGGGTGATCTACGATACACAGGAGGTCAGACTAGATGATCTGGTGGTCCCTTCTGGCCTTAAGCTCCATGCCTCTACGACAGTGGTCCCCAACTGTGGGGTGCACCCTCCTAGGGGCGCGGAGGACTGTTGGGGGGTGCACGCAGCAGGGCCCGGGCCAGCCCCCACAGAGGGTTGGGAAGGGAGCACCACTCGGCCGCAGCTCTGCTCCACCCCACGCCCTGCTCTTCCCACAACCCAGCCCCAGCCACAGCACCAATCCTCCCCCTGCTCCAGCCCAGCTCTGCCCTCATTCCCTCTCTGCCCCCAGGCCAGCTCTGCCTCTAGCCCCAGCTCCTCCCCATCCCCAGCTCCACCTTCACCCAAGCTCCTCTGCTGAGCCAGCTGTGCAGTGATGGAGCGGGGGCATGGACAGATTCCATCACTGGTAATGGGGGGCGTGACGGGAAAAGTTTGGGCACCACTGCTCTATGACTTGCCCAAAGTCATGCGGGACGTCCGTGGTAGAGCAGGAACATGAACCTCAGTCTCTTGTGCCCCGGACTAACACGCTAACTACGGGCATGTCTTTCCTGCCCTGTATATTGTATATTGACTGTATATTGACTTGCGCCTAAAAGCACTGCTAACCCACCCCCCAAAGTAATTGATACACTGGCTTTCTTGCTGTAAGTTGTAGGCAGATTTGCGGAAAATTTAATAGTAATAACAAGATGTCACTACCTTAAATTAAGATATAGTCATTCATAAAATAACAACACGTGATTAAGAGACAGGTAGTGGAATCTCTTTAATTATCTGAATGTCACGAGGAATTCTTAGAATAATAAATGTCAAGCACAGAACTGTAGGTAATGCCCTTTGGAAGCTAATTGAGAATGCCTGAAAAATACCTTTGTGGCTTTCTTGGGTCTGAAGCCCTCCACATAATCACAAAAGAGAGGGAGTGGGTGAAACCCTGCCCCATTGAAGTCAATGGCAAGACTCCCAGGTTTCACTCAATGCCAGCTTCCCTTCATTGCCCCATTAGTGTGCCTCTGCCCTGATAGGGAGAGTAATTTTTATTTCTGTGTCTGTTCCATCTTTTGTCTCTGTCTAACGAGACTGCCAATAAGGTTGTTCCTAGTGACATGTATAGTGTGGACCACTGAGAACTGTACAGTATCAAACAGCCAGCAGATGATAATCTTCAGCGACTAAAGGTCTCGGCTTCATTCAGCCAGGTGATCCAGCGCTGAGAGTATCTGTAAACTCAGTTGGTAGCACATCAGACCTTTAATCTGAGGGTCCAAGGGAAAAGTCCCTGTTGAGGCAGAAGTGGAAGAGTGAACGAGTAGCGAAGGCACCATACTAGGGATTGGGAAATCGAGGTTTGATTCTCTGCTCTTTCATAGACTTCCTGTATGACTTTGGGTAAGTCACTTAACCTGCATCTCAGTTCCCCATCTGCAAAATGGGGTTAATAGAATTGCCCTACTTTACAGGGTGGTATTAAGGATAAATACATTAAAGATTGTGCGATGCAGTATCTGAACACTACTCTGGTAATGGGGTCACCTTATAAGTAGATAAGACAGATGAATAAACCATAACCAACCCCTCGTGCCACTCGCCTTCCCATTTTTATACACTTGCCAGCATGACTAATACTTTCCAGTTCTACGTCCAGAAGCTTCATAATATAATTGGTATAAAATAGCACCCAAGCATTAGAATGTCTCTGCAACTAGTAGCTGCCCTTCCATTTCACTGAGCTAAACCCTGGGGTTAGAGGGCCAAACAGAACAATGTGATAGTGCACTAACTGTTCAATTCCAGGGGCTCCAACTCTTCCTAAATACCAAGCGAAAGCATGTAATTAACGGATGGATCCCAGTATGCTATGAATCCAGGGGGGTGGTTTGGGCTTCTCTCTATTTTCATTTGTCATGGGGTATAACATGCTGCATATACATAGGAAAACGTACGAGCCCTGGCATGAGACAATTCTGTACGTCTGTGTGTATTCGGGGGGTTCCATCTCTTTTCTGGACAACAGTGTTGTTTCCTTGGTGCCTTTCTTCGTGTGTAAAGAGAGATGAGCAAAGGGCCCTGAGATATTGAACTTGGCTTTGCTTCACCTTGCAAGTAAAGCTCTGTGACATTTGTTGTGGTTTGAAGGATCCATAAGAAATTTTTTAATTCTGTTCCCCTTCATGTATTGGTTTTAATCCCCAAGTTACAACTGGAGTGCCAGATTTGAACAAGCTGAATAAAATTCAGCAGAAACGACATCCTTTGGCCTGGTTTTGCATGGAATGCCTGCAAAATGGCGTTTCACGTGATTTCCACCCAAAACAATGCTTTCAAACCTGCTGCAAATTTGAGCTTTGCAGCAAAAGTTTGGGCACAGGTCAGATTGCAGTCTACCGTATCACGTTTGTTAACATTACAGTCTAGTTTACAGTGACCTGGCCTTCTTGCAGATATTGTATCACTGTGTCAAATCAAGTCGTTACCTCTTTCACAAATAGCTGTTTGGAAAAGCACCGATCATTTCATGTAGATATTTTAATTTTCTGCTTGGATTCACTGAGCAGCTGTGATTTCTCATCTTTGGACTCTTGGTTGGATTTGCGTAAGGCCATTAAGGACTGTTAATGATGTTTATCACCAATACAGCTGCCATTTATATTAGTGTGGCGTAAGTAGAATTAAACATCACTAATATTAGTAATTATTATTGCCAGTGCAATTAACGATCCTGAAACCTATCAGCAAGATGATGCTTTCTCAATGTACTGTCTATTATCTCTGCAGAAACAAAACTAGAACCAACACAAAGTTATCGCAGCTTTGCTCTCTCTCAATGTCAGAACTGCTGCAATACAATTGCAGCTGAATGGTTATCAAACTAAACAGCTCTTGTATCAGTTACTGACCTGCCTGAAAGTGATTTGAAAAGTCTTGTGTCTAACATTTTATTCCACGCTCCCTAGAAAAAGGGAGGATTTCAGGACAGGATTTAAGGCTTTTTGCATAATGAAATGATGCAGCTTTTTAACAGCATTTGCTTCTTCATGGGGGATTTAGCTCTATCCCATTTTAATATGGAGTTTGACATGCTGCAGTGTCTATATGAAGGATTCTTTAGGGCCATACAGAGGGACACATCCCCTGTGGGGTTCAGAATTCAGCTCTTCCTGAGCACTGCAGGCAGGCAAGGGCAAGTCTAGATTCGCTGCCACGTAGATTGTAAGCCCTTTGGGGTGTGGGACCGCCTTTTTGTTCTGTGTTTGTACACCCCCTACCTCCGTGGGGTCTTGGGGTAGGACTGGAGGTACTAGGCATTATGGTAACACAAATAATAATGAGGATGGGAAAATCCATTTATTTATTCCATTTTTTTTCTCCAAGGAGGCATGCAATTGTCACAGTTCCTTTCTCCCTCTCTATGGAGCTGCCCAGAGCCCAGCTCTGGTATTCAAGTTGTACTCTACCTCTCTGAATCTGGCCCTGGGACAGATTAGTTTTGATCTACCAGTAATTCAGATTTGGGACCTCATCCAATGCCCACTGAAATTAATGGGAGTGTGTCCACTGGACTTTGGCTTGAGACTTTAATGCAAAGTGGGGCCTTCTCTACCCTCAGAAATTGCACCAGTTTAACGCAATCAGTGTCTAAATCAATTTGGGTAACTCTGTGCAGCCCCCCAGCACAGACACTCTTAAATGGGTTGAGGAGCGACTAATGTTAGTGTATCTTAATTCAATTTGTTAGGGCTTTAGGTGCTGGTTGGTTGATACCACTTTCCGCAGGACCCTAGGCTTCTTAGAGGTCTGTCAGTTAAGCCCAACCCTGCCAGTCTGAGGAAGTAAGAGTATAATCAGCTGTTTAAGTAAAAACTTAAATACTGCTGCAATTAAAGGGGATTAGCAGATATCCACAGTAAATGCTGAGGAATAATACTACAGTATTCCCTTCCTAAAGGACGTATGGACACACACTGTGGTTAATTTAACTATGCACTAAATGCAACTGCATGGGCAAACAGTTAAGCAGGTGCATTTTTGCATGCCGTTACTCAGTTTGCATACACGGTTGTGGTGTTGGGATGTGCAGTCCTTTTTCCTCGTGCCACAGGACCACAATTGTGATCATCTGGTTCCCCCTCTGTTCAGAGAGCATGCAGGTGGCTGGTTCTCAGCGAGATGCCCTCAGCTCTCAAACAAGTTTTCCTGACCCTCCTCTCTGCATTTCCTCCACCCCCGCTCCGGGATAGCTCTGGTCTGTTGACCTTCAGGGCATGTTGCAATGTCTGTCTGTTTACATGGGCTGCTGCAGAGGCTGGGGTTTGGCTCTGCATGGAGAGGGGAATTCTGGGTCTTGTTGGATTCTGCCAGCTGTTAGGAGGTCCAAGTGCTATTTAATTGAATTCTTGTCATTTGCACGGGGGGTGCCAACACCTTGTATAGAGGCCCCTTCTTATTTAAATCAGACACACATTTTAAATGGACAACTGTGAGTCTGAGTTTCCTTAAAATCTGGCCCAGAACCTCCATCTCAGTTCATTCCTCACGGTAACACTGGCCAGCAATTAATCTTTTGACTTCCAACACTATGAAATCCTATTACAATATCAGAGGACTGATTAGCAGTTTCCATCAAGGATTTGATGAAACATGATGGTCAGACATGCCACTGACGTGCCACCGTCTTCCACAGGGAGCTCCCTCCAGCTTTAAAGGGACATCCCTGGCTCCTAGAATAGCTCACACAAATCAGAAGTAGCATGCAAGGAGATTCCCAATTTATATCTTGCCACAGCTAATTAAAGAGACTGATACTGTGTGTGCTCCCTGCAAATTGCAGGGCTTCGGAATGCTTGTAAATTACCATGGATAGCAAGCAATATGTCAGGCAGCACAGAAAGCATTTAGAAACCTGATCTCGGTCTCCAGCTGTGTGGCAGAAACGCAGCTTCACTGACTGCTCCCATGCAATTCAGATCGGAAAGAGAAAAGTGCAAAGAATGATCCAAACCTCTATGCTTCTGAGGTTCCTTTAGACCATTGTAATGCTTATTACGGGCTTATTAAGAGCACTGAACAGCTGAGGTAGCAGTATGTGACACAGCAGTGCCCTCTTTCCTGCTGTGTGCCGTTCTAACTTGCCCCCTCGCCTTTCCTGTGTCCACTGCAGCGTGGATGTGTGGCACAATGGAGATACAGCAGCAGCAAACCTTTCAGTATATCTCTTTCTGCATGTCTCTGGTACACTTTCCTTCATCTTCTCTCAAGAACCTGTTTGTTGATACAATTGCCTTTATATTTTTGCCTGCTATTAGCAGCATGGAAGTGGCTTGAATCTGAAATTTGTGTAAAAGAGCTATGCCATCATGGACAGTGGAAAAATATTATTATTTATTAAACATGTATAGTGCAGCAGTGCCTAGAGGACAACCAGATCGCAGCCCCTTTATTTTAGACACTGTACAAACGTATAGTAAATGATAAGACACGCAAGTGGGCTGAGATGGGGATTGTGGGAGGTGGGATAACGTTCTTACCCAGAATCAGCACCACCTCCTATCCAATGGCATCTACTGGAACCAACTGCTGTTCATTTCACCAAATGGCAACCTTTCTCTCGGTCATTTCCCTTTTATGTTTACAACTGCTTCTGCGTGCATCATACTGGCGATCGGTGTAAAGAATGAGTGAGAGGTGATTTTATAAATTAATTGTATTTAGAAAGTAACTTCACCTACGCTGAGGGCTTGATTATGCAGTTGCAAAAGCCCCGGGCTGGGGGCAGTGTGGAGTTGCACTGCCCAGTGAGGAGCAGCAAGGGAGGCTATGCATGGGACAGTTTGGTGGCACATGGGGACATGCGGACAGCGAACAGTCTGGCCCTACATGTCCAAAGCACACATGCCATTGTTCCGTCTTATTGCAGGTCAAGCCTGAGATTTTCAAAACCACCCAGTGCCGGCCTAACTCTACTCCCACTGAAATCAACTCCAGTGCAAGCAAAGTTAGGTGGTCCCACCCCAAACGATTAGCTGTCTGTAAGGATACCACAGCAGTGATCTAGCCACTAAAGTTAAGTCACCTCCAGGGAGAGCCTAGCGTTGTCTTTTATCCATAGCATCAGGTAAGGAAACATTTTGCTGACTGCGCCTCAGTTTTACAATTTTCAGAGGGGTGGCCGTGTCGGTCTGTATCAGCAAAAAGAACGAGGAGTCCTTATGGCACCTGAGAGATCGTGGAGTTTAAAAGTTTCCTTTAAATGAAAAGTGCCCTGCTAGTCACCCTAAGTGCAAAGCAGATTAAAACCGTCACTCTAGTCACCTTAAAAAATGGACAGTGCAAAGGAAGCCACCATATTGTTTGTGACAAAGGAAAGGCTGCTCAGCAGATGAATACTAAGAAAATGGTTCAGAGAACTATCATATTATGCCTAGCACCTACTGTCCAAGGATCCCCAGGCACTTTCCCTGCATTAATGACTTAACCTAACAGCATCCCTATGTGAGGCGGGGATAGTTACCCCTGGTTTACAGATAGGGATTCTGTGGACCAGGCACTTTCCCAGGATCACTTAGCTGGTCAGTAGAAGAGTCAGGAATAGAACTCAGAGCATATGGATTCCAGTCTTATTGCTTATGTGACGGCTCATGGCTGCCATCGCGGCCAGCACGCTGGGGACTGAACCGGGGACTTCCAGAGCTAAAAGCATGAGCTGCTGCAGCTTGAGCTAGAAAGGGCACAGCACCAGCTGAGGCAGTAACAGATTCACAGCCTCTGTGGGTGAGGCACAAACCAATCAATGGGTTACATTGAACCACTAGATCAAACTCTCTCCTGAGAGCAGAGTTTGGGCTGCCAGCGTGGCTTCTTATGTAATCTTGGGGTGAAATTCTGGCCCCACTGAAGTCAGTGAAAAACACCAGTTGACTTCAGTGGGCCAGGATATCACCCTTGGAGCGCAACTCGGTAGGAAATCCATGAGGATTGCTTATATTAAAGCTAATTTAAATTACATAAAATCTAGAATGTTCTAGAATGGCCCTTGAAACAGCTCTCAAACTCTCCATCTTGTCTCCAAACTCCATCCTGCTGAGCAGTGGTTTCAATGTCGTAGAGTGCCAGCAAGGTAAACTTGTTCCGGAGAAGCAGCAACATTCACTGAGAGTCACCAGGGAAAGACACAATCACAGCTATGGAGACTCTGAAACGGAGACGAACAATGTTCTGAAAATCCAGTGTCCGTGTTGGTGATTTATCTGTGTAAGCTATTGCAGTTAATCACTGTAAGGTTTTGCCTTTAATTTCTGAGCCCCTTTGGCCAAGAATTCCTGCCCCTCAGCATTAAGAAATTAAGTCATAGGTTTTGGTACCTAGAAAATCTAAGCTCTTTGTGTCAAGGCATTAATAGAGAAATCAGATTAGAAGGCTAGCTTTCAAAGCTCAGGATTTCAAGTCAGTATTTACCACCAATCGTACTGCATAAGAAAGGCAATGCAAGAAAAGGAGATGAACAACTGGAATGTTTCTGAGTGAAAAATGTGTGTGGTACATTCATACAAAGATCTTGGATAAGTTTGTAATATTTGATACAGTGTGAACCAACACCTGTTTCGTCTAGCAAATTAAACAGCAAAAATACTCTTATTTACCAAAGAGCGTGCACATGTTGGTGCAGCTTTATAGACTTTTGGTAGCAGAAGCGGCATGCACAAATATCCCTTATATGAGTGCTAGCTTTAGATAAAGTATTACAGCTTGCATCAGAGATTCTGTACTGATTTGCCCCATTTTCTGGAGTTGGCTATGCTACTGGCCCAGATTCTCTGGGTGCAGCAGAGGAGGGGACTGTCAGAGTCTCTGCCCAGCAACAGGTGTAAGTTAGAGCAGCCTGTGGGCTGCTCTAAACTGCATCCACTGACTATGGTCCTTAAAGGACTGTGCTCCATTTAGGGATTGCCAGTTCACCTGCCCACACTTCCAATCCCTTCTTCACCCTGATACATCTTTTGTGCCTAGAGATTTGGGGAGGGTGCTAATTATGTGAGTGCTACCCACTAGTAATTCCCCTATGCCAGGGTAATCCCAGCATGGAAATTAGGCACAGTCTCCATTCTTACTACTCCCTAAGTCAGCAGAGGAACAGAGCGGAGAAAATCTGGCCTATTATTTGTATAAGGAATCCAGAGTGAACAATCTCTTGCTTTTCCTTTTGTGCACCCCTGTAGTTTTTGTATGGTCAACCGAAATTCTTGCTAGTAGCAAAGCTGTCAGTAACTGGTTATCATTTTCATCCTCCTAGACTCTCTCTAGTTACGATGTGTGTGCCTTTCATTTAGAGCCAGTCAGGAATTTTTCAACAAAAATTTTTTGTCAAAAAACACCAAGTCGCAAAGTTTGTTATAGCAAAACAGGGTTGGTTTCAGTTAATCTCCCAAATTGAAAAATTGTGTTTTTTGAGGTTTTGGAAATGTTTTGTTTTGACATTTTAAAAACAAAATATTCTGGTTTTCCTCTTCAAAACAACTTTGGGTTTTGAAATTTAAGCTGATTGGAGTGAAAAAAAAGGGTTTTATTAAAAGGGAGAAAATAGTCCCGATCAAAACAACAGTTAGGAAATTATCTTATAAAATGTTTCAATTGACCCAAACTGATTTTTTTTTCCCCATTTTTTCAGTTTGTGGAAATAGATTTTACCTTTGTCCCGATTCAGGGAGGGCACCTCTTTTTTTTTTTTTTTAACTCCCCAAAATACTGGTTGGATTGGAAGATAGTTTCCTCCCAGCTCTACTTGCATCACTTACATTTGCTGCATGTCACTTTGAAATGCTTATTACTAGACATGCCTGGGCTGAGCTGTTCCAACACAGAGCTGCTGCTTGTCACTTTCAAAGTCTACCAGATATTTTGTTGTTTCTCCGCTTGCCTTACCATTCCTTCTAACAGCTGAAATTCAGTGTCATCTCATTCATGAGCCAGCTCTGACAGGTGTGAGGCTCTAGCGGTTACTAACCTAAAGGCTAACTACCAGCCACTGCATTCTGCACCACGAACACCTCACTGCCCATGTAAGCTTTCAGTGCCACACACAGGGCTGACAGGTCCAGTGGAAACCAAAATATGTTTCAGACACGGAGCTAGCTGCAAATCGGACAACAAGTCTGGCCAGCTTTCTTCTTGAGAATGCCGGGGGCTGGCAAGAGGGTTTTCTGCCTCAGCTGGGAGGAAAGGAGTAGTCAGGAAGAGTGATGGAGGGGCATGTCTAAATAGAGGAGACAGAGGGCCATGTGGGTAAGACACTGGAATGAGACTCAGAAGCCTTGGAGTAAGGTGCTGACTCACCACAGACTGTGTAATCTTGGGCAAGTAATTTACTCTCTCTGCCTCAGTTCCCCATCTATAAAATGGGGATAATAACGCTTCCTTGGGCTGTTCGTATTGCGTGCTCTTTGGGCCAGGGACTGTCCTACCGTGGGTGTGGGTACAGCACCTAGCACACTAGGGGATGATCTCAACTAGGCCTCTTAGGGTACATCTCTAGTGCAATTAAACAACCGCAGCTGGCCCGGATCAGCTGACTCAGGCTTACTGGGCCTGATCTACAGGGCTAAAAATTGCGGTGTAGGCATTTGGGCTTGGGCTGGATCCCAGGCTCTCAGACCATGAGCCTGGGCCCTAGCCCAAGCCCAAACGTCTACAGAGCAATGTTTAGCCCCTCAGCCCTGCGAGCCTGAGTCACCTGACCCAGGCCAGCTGTGGCTATGTGCGCGGGTCTTTTTTTCCAGTGTAGACATGCCCTTAGTGTTATGGTAATATATACCATGATAGTACTTGCAGGTAAGGATTGGTGGGAAAGTTTTCTGCAATCCAGAGATCTTGAGCACTCTACAGCTAACAGCATGATAGCAGCAACAGCTGAGTTTACAGAATCATCAGCACAAGGTGAACCAGAGGAAGGGGGATTTTTGTAGCCCTTTCAAGCGCAGCTCTGCTCTGGGGAGTGGCTTTGCAAAGACAGCACTGGTGGGTTCGACATCTCTTCTGTTTCAGTGATTTCCATGTCTGATTGCGCGGTGTAGGAATAAAAGAACAGATTGCCCACCGGCCCTCCAGTCTGAGCCTGGGCTCTGAGAGATGTTTGCTCTTTCTGGCTCATGCATCTACATTAGTATAATAAAGACATTGCCCTCAGTTACACCTGTGTCCCTCTGTTGTCCCCGTTCTTCTCTCAGTGGGGATGCACGGGTGTAACTGGCAGAATTTGAAGAAAATGAGGCTTCACAGATGGCCTCACAACTGAAATTTAGTTAAATACCGTAGGCAAACAGGCTCCCCATTCTCCGATGAGTTAACAGGGTGCTTGTCAGACTTACCAGCCTGGCTACCAAGCATACTGTGGTTCTTTAGGATTTGGGGTAGTCCCTGATGACCTTCCTAAAGGTCATCCTTTTCCTAAACCCCTTCGTGGGTTGGAAAAGCCCACAATGAGCCTAAGGCATGGAAGAGTCCTAAGGATCATTTGGGATTCCTCCTTCCAATAAGTCTTTAGCAGCGTCTAGGGAGCAGGCTGGGGGCATTTCCCTCTGTTCTGTGGACCTACCAAGGTCTGCAGGATGAGAGAACCTTCAGCCATTGGAAGGAGATGGTCAGAGCCCCTTGTGAGCCTTTCGGTGCGAAAGATCACTTGTTTTCCTTCACCCGGTCGGCGAGCCTCCCTAGTGATTGGTTTACAGGTTGAAATCTATGTCCATGAGAATTCATTTTGAATTTTAGGTGTCGTCTCCAGTACTCGTGTGCTTTGCTTTACTAGTATCAGCAATGCTTGTGACCCCTAGTGATGCCCCTGGTTCAGGAGTTAATAACTTGTGCAATTAAAGTAAAATTAACTAAACATTAGTGCTGTGCATTAGATCTCAGCTAGGGGAGCCCAGTAAACTAAGTGTTTTCTCTCTCTCTCTCTCTCCCTGTCTTTCAACTTGCTTTCATTCTTTCTCCTCCGACAAAGGGATGTTCGCAGACTTCTTCGAGACATTGTCCCTATGGGATGTGTGTGTACCCGTGCACTCTTGATCAGAGATTTTGTCAGCAGTGTCCAATGCATTTGAGGACTTGACAGTAATAATTAAGACTTGGAGAGTCTTGACGCTGGCTGGATGTAGGGTCTTCCTTTCTTGCTAAATACACCCTTTCTCCCCTCCCCTGCAAGTGCCTCCTCAATGTGTCTCCCGCGATTCTTGGCAGCACATGATATTAAAACACCATGTGATTTAATTATTAACCCATCTAAGTTATTGACCAATCAGGAGGCTTTTACTGTGTTGTTAACCAATTGTAGTTGATAACATAATAATACTTGGTCAGTCATTTTGCTGTGAGAATTTTATGTATACAATTTTATATAATTTCCCCTGCCATACTGTTTAAATATGAATACGTAGTACTATCGTAAATGAAACAGTGAATTCACACTACTGTGGATCTTTGGGGTAATGTTGATCACTAATTTTGCTACTGAACCACTGAGGTCTGCATATCACTTGTCTAAAGGTTCAAGATAAATAACTACGTTTTAGATAAAAGAAAAGAAAAAAAATGGCATTTCCTGTTTTCCTTTTTCTAGAGTGTTTTCCTCTCCATGTCATTTCTATCCCTACTCTCACTGTTGCTCGCCAAAGATTTCTTCACCGTGGGACGCTTGGTCTTGCTGAGCCAGATATGGGTTTCAGGAGCATTTGTAATCAGTCCCCATAGGGCAACTTTTCCATGCTGGGTGGACTGACAATTTGATGCTTATATTGGTTTGGTTACTATGGTTGCAGTGCATAACCTAAATGGCAACACCAGGAATTAAGTTGTCTCTTGGATACATTAAGATGTATGTGTCAGCGTGTGAAAGGTTTAAAAATGTAACTAACAGCCCTTTACATTTTCCACAGTAACTCTTTAGGGATTGACCGTAAAGAGACAAGGAGAGGGATATATTTTTAACTGAGCAATCTGTAATGTCGTAGTTACAGTTCGACCGAACCCTATAATAAATTCTTCATCTCACAGAGAAATATAGGGCCAGATTCTCTCCCCCATCCCAATCCCATTGCTCTAGCAGCACAAAGGAGACTGAATTTGGCCATATATGGCCTGCTGAGAATTCGCCTGGGGTTGAGGGGTTCTCATCAGGCATAAATCTGCTGTAACCTATGCCATCCCCACCCCCAACCCAGATGGAGGGGAATCTCGGCTTTACTTTGCAATAGCAGCATAGATGTGCCATGACCTATGTGAAATATGAACTCCTCGTACAAGCCCAATTCCTTATATAGGTCTCACTCAACTTGGCATCAGAAGCTAGGTTCTTTCCAGCTCTTAAAGCATCTCCAGTCTGCCATCGGGTGCATGTTTGTAATCCCATTTGAGATAATGGGGTTGTTCAGGTGTGATGCAGGGCAGAATCTGACCATCTGTGGGATAGCACGGCTGTATATGAAGGTCGATTTTGACCTTCAGGATTGTTATTACATATGATGATGCATGATTCAGTTCATGATCTTTCAGATCCCAGGCTGAACTGGACCCATGAAGCTTACATAAGGAGTTCACAGAAAAACCTATGTGAATCAGCTGATACAGGGTATTATCCCTGTATAGTGATCATTCATTAAATGGAGGTTCCATGGCAAACAACAAACT
Source organism: Chelonia mydas (assembly GCF_015237465.2). NCBI lineage: Eukaryota > Metazoa > Chordata > Testudines > Cheloniidae > Chelonia > Chelonia mydas. Next base: position 197,998,521 of record NC_057851.1, read on the forward strand.
TCTTTATTTGGAAAATGATAGAAATGTTACAACATCTCTAAGTAACGCAAATGATTATAGGGTAAAATGTCCAGCCCTGATTCTGCTCATCACAGCACACAGGATGATATACAGCATCATAAGAACAAAGTTAAATAGAATGAATGTAATTTTATAAAATGCTTGTAAAAATGAAAACACAAAATCAAAAACCAACAAAAAAGACTATCTAGGATCCTAAATATGGATTTAGGAACATACCTCTAGGCACCTAAATTTGAGTATTTCAATCATAACCTACAGACATGCTGAGACAGACCTTCAACTGGTGTAAATCAAATCTGGCCCACCGACCACATGGGCCTGAATCTCATTTCAAATAAACGTTCTTTACACGGCTCTGGCAGTATAAAGCGACGTGAACGTGAGCATGAATTACACTTACACCTACTTAAAAAGTCGCAATTTAAAGAGGCCTTAGCGTATGACATTTCAAACAGTTTGTTTTGCTAGCAGTCTGGAAAATGCCAGTAATGTACGGGTTAATACCAGAGAACTCCGGGGACCTGTTTTATTTCAGCTTTCTGAAACGGGACACTTTATATAGATAACGTGGAATGAAAATGAAGCTACTGTTGATTTGATTCAATTCTTGCACAAGCATGAGGATGTGGCTGGAAAACGTATTTATAAAGATAAAGCTGGTGTAAATTGGCCCAGCTCCATTGACTTCACCAGAGCAGTGCTGATGTACACCAGTGGAGGATCTGGCCCAGAAAGTTTGAAGTGCACTCGAGAAATGGAAAATAAAGATTTGAGGATACAGTTCAACTGTGGGGACGTCCTAGGGCTGTGGAAAAAATAGAGCAGAGTTTAGCAGATTGTAGATGTTACAACCCCGTGACAGCTTTTAATCTGCCCTTTTGAGACTATTAGCTAATGAAGTCAAGGACTGAATTACTCAGTGGCCTTTCTCTTCTACAGTCCTAGTTCCTGTCTAAATTGGCCCACAGTGACCCAAATTCCTTCCGATTTCTGTGGCTTTGAAAGGTACTGAGTGAAAGGAACTATGCAGCAATCCTGTTTTATCCTCAATTGAACGTGTATTACATATCCTTTTATTCTTAAGGCTTGTCTTCATGGCACTGCTAGCTTGAGGTATAACCTGAGTGCAGCCCTTAATGCAACTCCTGTCCACACAGTGAAATCTCTAGCTTACGGGAGATAGTTTCTTAGACTTAAGTAGCTGGCCCGTGGGGGATGAGGGGAGGGTTTGAAGCTCAAATGCTGCTGAAGCTGGAATTAATAATACAGAGGGGACAGTGGGCTGCTAATAATGAAGGCTGAAAATCACAGCCCATGAGTCCGGTGCAGAAACAGCAAATTTTAACACTCACCGCAACTGTCAAATCACACTGCAACTCTTTCAAAATGCCACTTGCAAATTTGCCCCAGCCACCGCTCCATCCTTACCCATTAGGGGCAGGGATGGAGGAGAGTGGGGCCAGGGACCCATGTGGGTCAGGGTCAGGCTCTCCAGGGGTTCACCCCACTCAGTACTCCAGCTCTGTGGGCTTCGCACTTCACCCAGGAGCAATTCTGCCTTTGTCACGTGGCATGGGCCAGGCCTGCTGAACAGCAGTGGTTCCTGCACAACCTTGAGGACTTCGCCTTCCATAGCTGCCTGGCCACATTGCGGGATGGGTTCAGGGAGGGCCAGGTGGGGGTTGGGGCATGTACCTCCAACCGAGCACAGGGCTATGCCAGCCCCACACAGGGCCTCCAGCCGTCTGAGCTGGGGCCAGCTCTAGGATGTGGGGGCTCAGCCCCACCCTCACCCCACCCTAGCGACTGGAGAAATGGGAGGATAGCCAGCCCCTGTTGGAAGGTAAAGGACCCAACCTCTCGTCAATTACAAAACAAGTGTTTAGGTCCTGCACCCTCACACACACACACACCAGCACCCCAAACCGCAACTTTAATAAACAGTGGCAGCAACTTTTGAACCAAAATATCACAACTTTCTGACGGCCATACTAATGACACAAACACTGTGGGGGTATATCTACATCACAGTGTAAGGCGTGATTGTAGCACAGGTAGGCCTGCCCATGCTAGCTTTAATCTAGCCAGCACCGGTAACAATAGCAGTGAAGATGTGATAGCATGGACTTCAGCGCAGGCTAGCAATCTGTGAATACTCAAGGCCTGATTCTCATTTTCACTGTGTCTCTTTACATGGCTGTGGTGGGCAAAAGGGCATAGACTGGGTGTAGATTGCAGTTACGAGGCCCCTTTGTACTGCCTGAATGGTGCAAAGAGGCCTTTGTGTAAATTAGAATCATGCCCTACATCTTCTGGAACATTCCTTGGGCCAGCAGGCTGCAAAATGCCCAGTGTTCTAAGGGTTAATCTTTGGCAATGTGGGCAAACAGTTACACTTCAATCTTCTGTGAAAAGAAGGGTTTTTACAGATAATGAAAAGTGAAAATGAATTTTCTTTTGGTTTGATTGAATTCATGAAGAAACATGACTCGGGGATGTGGATGGAAACCATATTTTATTAAGGGAATGTCTGACGTACCGTCTAGAAATGGAAAATAAGGATTTAAGGAGACAGATTAGTTATGGGGCTGTGGAAAAAATAATCATAGTTAAACTTTAGCTGATTGAAGAAGTTAACAGCTGTATGAGCATTTGTCATTCACCCCATCAGTGCTCTTAGTTAAGAAAGTCAAGAACTAAATTAGCCTTCTGTCTTTTAGGATCATGGTCGTCTCTGACATATATATTTTAATAATGTGGGTGCATTGTGTACTGTACACAGAATGGCCACCTCTCCCAATTTTATTCATAGATTTTAAGGCCAGAAGAGAGCATTAGAAAGGTGCTAGCTCCCCCCAAAGTGGGCAGGCAGAAAGCAGGACCATGTCTGTGGAGTGAAGGCTTCCTCTAACAATGTCTATCAGAATTACCCCTGCACTTGTACAGCGATGCCCCGCTTCCGTCACAGGCCTGTGTCTCTTGGCCTTCGGAAGTTCAAAGAATCCCTTCTCGTGGTTCTAAAATTGAATGCAACCACTTCAATGCAGTGGTCCCCATTTAAAGTCAACGTTTTCCAGCAGTGACCACAGCGCGAGAGAGGGAAATACTGCAGTGTGAGATAACTGTTGACAAATGTTGCCTTTTTCATGACAGCCACTGTGCATGCGTATTGCAGAGTTTTCCTAAGGAGAACTCAAAATAGAGCAATTGCAATTGCTAGTCTTTATCTTGTGTTAGAAGTTTAAAAAACCATCCAGTAAATGCCCAAGGTTCAGGAGAATGGATGAACTATGAAAGCTAAAATACCAATAGCGTAGTCAAAAAAGTGAGGGCCTTGTGTTAGAGGGATAATTCCACTGATTTTTGCCCATGGTCTGTAATTCTGATTGTGACCGAGTTCTGCTGCTCTAAATGTAAGCCTTCCAAAAAGGAGATTCTGACTATAAGACTCAGCAGTATATCTGATCCTTTCCCAAGTGTGTTGTCCGGTGCGAGCTAGCTAAAGAAAGCCTTTTCTCCTTCTGAGAACTATTATAAACATATTCTCAATGATCTTTCACACAGTTTGAAAATGTGTGTGTTCCTCGAGAATTGAATCTTAAATTCAACCACTTTCTAAGATAAGTAATCCCTACTCTAAGGACTTGAGCTAGATATTTCCAGATTAACTCATCCAGTTGTTCTTGCGTTGATATCATCTCATAACTTCTGAGTTGTTATGCTTGATTAGATCACCAAGTCTGATCTCCTGTATAACACAGGCCAGAGAATTTCACCCGGTTACCCCTTCACTGAGCTCAGTGATTTGTCTGACTGTTAAAAATGTGTGCCTTATTTCTAATTGGAATTTGTCTAGCTTTAATGTTTTAGGTGTCTTCTAATTTAACTCTGTAGCCAGGCACTTTGCAGACTTAATTAGGTTTAATTCAGAGACCAACGCCATTAACTACAAGCTAATATCCTTGCAAACTTAGCTCCCAATTCTGCAATCTGCTGTCTGATGGAAAACAAACCGCTGCATCTCATGGAGCTCCATTGAAATCAATGAGATTCCACGTAGTCTGTATCTGTAGCAAATTTTCACTGTCACTCTATCCTATATACTAATATGGAGCACCTATTGATATGGTATACAGTATTCATTTCATATACATGACCTTGTCATCAGCAAATCATTGGCGGATGATACAAAGTTGGGAAGCATAGTCAATACAGAGGAGGATCAGAATATTATACAGGAATAACTGGATGACCTTGAAGACCAGAGTCACAGAAATGAGATGAAATTCAATAGTAAGGTCATGCACTTAGGATCTAATAATAAAAATGTCTCCCACAAGCTGGGGCAAGAGAGGACAAGAAAGACCTGGGTGTGTTGGTCGAACACAGGATCACCATGAGCCACCAACACGACGCAATGGTGGAAAAGGCAAATATGATCCTAGGATGTATCAGGCGAGGCATTTCCAGTACAGATAGAGAAGGAGTAATGCCATTGTACGTGGCACTGGTAAGATCTCAACTGGAATGCTGTGTACAGCTCTGGTCACCCATGTTCAGGAGAAATGAATTCAAGCAAACAGGTGCAGAAGAGCTACTAGGATGACCAGGGGAATGGAGAGTTGATCTTATGAGACTGGAAAAACATGGGTTGTTTAACCTAGCAAAAAGAAGGCTGATAGGGGAATAGGATTGCTCACCGTAAACACTAGGGAGGGTGAAGAGCTATTTAAGCTAAAAAAAAATATTTTGGCACAAGAACAAATTGGCCAGGGACAAATTGAGGCTGGAAATTAGAAGAAGGTTTCTACCCATCAGAGGCATGAGGTTCTAGAACAGCCTCCCAATAGGAGTTGTGGGGACAAACAACTTAATTAGTTTTAAGAGCAAGCTAGACAAATTTATGAGTGTGCTTGTATGTCCTGATTGCTTGTGATAGTAGGTGGCAGGGCTCAACAGCCCTCGGGCTCACTTCCAGTTTATGCCTTCTGTTCCTAAAAGCTCATGTTTCAGCCAGACATCTGGAGGGGTCAAGATGAGATCCCCCTGCCCCCCCGCACAGAAATACAGTATACTCTGGGTTGGGTCTCCGTCCTCTGAATCATTAGAGATGGCCATGTTGGAGATGGGACACTGGACGGGGCCAGTGCTGTGAGGTGGCACCAAGCATCCTGTCCCTAGGGTGCTTGGCTGGCTGGTTCTCACGCACATGCTCAGGGTCTAAGTGGTCACCATGTGTGGGGTGAGGAAGGAATTTTCCCCCATGTTAGGTTGGCAGTGACCTTGGGGGTGGAGGAGAGGTTTTACCTTCCTTTGCAGCATGGGGTGTAAATCACTTGTCAGGATTATCTGGATATATCTCATTCAGTCAGCTCCCTGCCACTAGGGGGAACTCGGGCATTGGTGCAACATAGTCCCTCTTATTCTCTGCCTGTGGCACATGATAGTGTAGTCTCCTGTGGGCTGTAACAGTTTGGTCTAATTTTGGTTGTTGGGTGGTAGTGGCCTGTGATATACAGGATGTCAGACTAAATCATCTGGTGTTCCATTTGGCCTTAAACTCTGACTTTCATGACTTCTGTTTTCCTGCCCTACTCAAAGTAATAATACACAGCCTTACAAGAGTATACTTAAGTATCTAAGTGTTTAGGAAAAGTCATCTTTATGTTATATTGTACTAGTTATGCACTAAGAGGCAGAGTTAAGGTTATGTTACTTTAGCATTTCCTGATTTTTCAGTGCTTAAATTTGCGACCTTAACACAGTATTTTGTATGAAATTTCCTATTTTTTGAGAGAGAGAGAGAGAGAGAGAGATGTATTTAAAAAGTTGGGGAAAAAACATGAAAAGAGAGTTGCACTGTCCAGGACTTCAAACTCTGTTGGTTTGCAAACATTTGTGAAGAATGGCTGTGGTTTTCAAAGTGTCTAAATGACTTTTAGAAGTACAAATCAGATTGACTGTCACTGATCGTTGTGCTCCTGAATCCCATTGACTTTCACTGTGCCTTGTGTGCCTAAATTACTTGCACTCTTTTGAAAATCCCATCTAGAGTGTGTAACTAGTTGACCGTTGTGCACCAATCGTGTGTGTCTGAAGGTGTTTGGCAACACACCACCACCATGCCCAGCATGGTGCACTTTCAGAGGTCTACAAAAGGCAGCCCCTCTCCACACTGTGCTGCATCTCAGATGCATTGGAGCAGAGCTACTTTTGTGGGCTCTTCACAAAATGACAAGTACTTAGTAAGTCCTCTGTGCTTCAGCTCATCCCTCTGTCAGAGGGATATAGTAATGCTTGCCTTCCTCACAGCTCTCTTCTGAAGTTAAATTAATGAATGTTGGTGAATGCTTGGAGATCCTAGGGTGGGAGGTGCTTTCTGTACAGTGTTAGTCTGTGTTTCTCAATCCGTGGATCACATCCCAAAACTGGGTGTGGGGGGAAGCAGAACATTTCAAAAGGTTCACGTGACGGCTCCGGTCCCTCAGGATTGGCTGGGCTGAGCTCCCTATTCTGGGCGTTGCGATCTGCAGGGTTACAGCACCACTCAGATTTGGCCCAGCCATCCCTCAGTCAGGAAGATGCGGGGGGGGGGGGCTGGGTCCAACTTGAGTGAGTAGCACTGTGAGTCCATGCACCAGGTCACAACTGTGCTCTCACAGATTTGGCCCAGCTGCCCTCCGACACAAGGTAGTTCAAGGCCAAATCTAAGCAGCACTGCAGCCACAAAGGTTGCAACACCCAGAGTGAGCAGCCAAGCCTGGCCAGCCCTACAGGACCAGGAACTGCAGGAGCCGCTGCTGCGGGGTGACTGCAGGGTGGGATCTGCAACAAAGACCCCCAGGCCTCCCGCCCCGCCCGCTAGGGCCAGGACCCAACACCTCACCTCCAGCCTATTTACTGAGTTGCGACAGGCCCTCAACTTTAACAAATGTGTCCTGAGCCCGAAAAGTTTGAGACGCTCTCATGTAAATGGCTCTGCAAGGTGGAAGGCAGCAGAGAACCAGGGCTCCCTGCATCCTCCCAGTTTTCTATCTGTATTCCTTTCCATTTTAAAATATAAACATTCCCCGCGTTTCGCCTTTAAAATTGGATCTTGTGTGGTGCTGAGCCCTTCACACAAGGTGCCGAAAGCTCTCTCTGGGGGCTTGCAGGGTTTTTAACAGAAGATCAGTACCTCAAAGGATTGGGCCCTCAATCCCTCCACCACCCACACGTCTTACAGGACTCTAGAACTGTGACTTTCTCCTAACCAAACAATTTGGGCCCAAGTTCTGCCTTCAGTTACAGCTATTAAAAAACCTTCTGATACACAGGGATGATTAGACCTCCCTAGAAGTAACTGAGGGCAGAATGTGACCGTGGATAAGTAATGCAAGTGCTGTCAATTACCATGACTTTGCCACCTTTAGGTGCCAGAGATTCAGTCTCACCTCTGGCCTTTTTGTGCCTCTGGACAGTGGTCTCAGAAATGCAGTGGATTCCTAAACTTGGATTTCTCATATCACATTCTAATGTATGGGGCCAGCTTGCACTGTGAAATGACAATCCATCCTTTGACATAGAGAACTTGTGATGACGAGAGCCTGGTTCACTCCTTCTTTTTGCGTATTTTCTCAGGTGGTTGCACTGTCATCATGGAGTCTGCTGCGAGATTCAATCTACTACACACTGTCTGTTGTTGCACTCATTGTGGTAAGTTTTTGAAGGCTATTATAATGGTGCTTCTGCTCAGGAAAGCTAAGTGTGTCCTATGGTCCGCATCAGGATTGTCACGGGGGCAGATTAAGACGTAGGCACTATAATCTTGTGCCCTGACTCCAGGAGTCATGTCACGGCCAAACCTCAATTACAAAAAAAAAAAAAAAAAAGCTGCTTCTAGCCTTCCTGGTTGTGGAGGAAAGCTTAAAAACACAACACAGGTGTAATCGATACAGCAGTGCTCGCTTGAGTCTGTAGAGAGGATGAAACAATAGCTCTGAAAGGAGTGAACAGCACCATTCATCTCAGTGGGGTGATAACTCTGAAACCCAGAGTACATCTGTACTCTGGCTGGGAGAGAGCCTCCCAGCCAGGTAGACAGACTTGTGTTAGTGGGGCTCACATTAGCCCACTGAAAATAGCTGTGTGGATGTTGGGGCACCAGTGGAGGCTTGGGCTTGCCACTCAATCTCGGACCCCCCATACCCTCAGAAATGCATGAGCACAAGTCCTGCTAGCTCAAGTCTGTCTACCCAGGCTGGGAGGCTTGCTCCCCGCTGTAGTGTAGACGTACTCCCAGAGGTCTGGCCTCCAGTCAGGCCATGGAGTGGATGCTTAGTCCTATTTCGTTCCTTATGTGAGGAGAGGATGGAAGGATCTGTGCATTTCCTACCTCAAATCTGAGTCATTCCCCCCACCCCCTGCCCCACATCCTCTTGGTCCTCTGGCTCTGCTACCAAGAAGCCCTCCATACTCAAGAAGGGACATGCTTTGCCCCAGTGGTTAGGAAATCAGTTCATGAATACAAAATGTTACTATAAGTCATATACATGTACACAGATGCATGGGATTTAGTGGGTACTGGTGGTAAACCCTACCAGTGAGGTTGCAAGGTGGTTTCATTGATAACACCTTGTGACTAGTTGTTATAATTCTCCAAAATATTTAGCAGTTGTGAAAATCAGGCCACTTATATAGCACCCTAAACGTGAATTTAGAAGCCAATGGCCTGATTATCAACAGTGCTCGCTGTTCAGCTCCTATCCTGTGCAGTGGGAAGTGTAAGTGCTCAGAGCTGCTGAAAATCAGGCCACAAAGGGAAACGATGCTCGCATAAGAATTGAAATGTGAAAACGACAGCAGTTAAATGGCACAGTTTCATCCAAACTCGCACAAAGTCAGGAAATTCAAAAGTTACGTTTCCCAGAGCAAAGCTGCATTTTGCATAAATGTTGTTTTCATCTATACATTACTGTCATCTTGGACATGTAGCCTAAAATAAACTATTCCCTACTAAAGAGGGGAAGGGGAGAGTGAGATCTTCTTGTGTTCACTTTAATACGTTTGTAAGGTCAAATCAGCATTGTGGTGAGAAGATGAACACTTGCAATTCCAGAATTCGTGTGACTGTAATTCGGCAACATTAAAGTTTCCTGGCTGTATTTTCTTTTGCCGTTGCATGCATGTGCCTGCATACTAGGTACATATTTCATGTGCATAGCTAGCCCCTCCCCCTGAGACTTCCAGCAAAGAGTTTGCCTCAACTTGTTTGTGCTTTGTAATTTCAACACTGCAAGGTCAGCCTTCTGCAATGTATGAAAAATAGCTTGTCTTCAATCTAATGCATACCTCAACACCCAGGCAAGAATAAAAGCAATGTAATTGACAGTAATGATGTGTGAAACCAACAAAGGCTGCTTTGTAACTTCCATGGCTTGAGAATAATAAAGCACGAGAAAGTGGCTTTTGAACAATAAACCAGCAACCCCATATATTGTAAAAAATTACCTCCTAAGGGCAGAAAGGCATGCATGAAACATCCCAGCTATTTGATTTATTTATTTGTTTATTTTTAATCCAAAGGAAGAGTGGCTATGGAAAGCCACTTTGCTTCCAACCTGATAGTGTTTGGATTGTGTATTTCATTTGCAGAACAGTTGCAAATCAATCAGGGGAGCGGGGCTGGGGTTGTTTTTTTTTAAAAAAACCTTCCAGTGGTCTTTCTGCTCATAGGGCATGACAGCTTTATTTTTGTATGCTTCTCGGCATCCTAACAGTGGCCTGATACAGTCATACCTTTTGTGTCATATCTAGAATATTCCTTAAACTAGGTATATAGCAAGAAACTCAGACAGATCATTAATCAAAACTCTCTGGTACCTGTAAACAAGGTATATATTGCTATTTCATTCTGGTTCCTTCTCTCGTCCATCACAAATGTCTTCCATGGAGGGCTATTCTTCATGGCTACAGAACTACAAAAGTTCTGTTCCTTGGGATCTTCACTCCAAAGTACTAGGATATTATCATTCCTTCCTGAGCCTCAGGTTAGATTCTGTACCCCACTTGCCCAGAGTCAAGCCCAATCCTCGGCAGCTCCTTGCTATCAACAGGGCTATGTCAATTACCATTTGTTAAATGCACATAAAGGGAAATGGGGGAACGGGGAGAAAGGAAAAACAATTAAAATATTTAACCCCTCTGCTTGACATTTTCTCCTGTGGTATTAAAAGATCTTGTTAGGTCAAACAGAGTCAGATTTCAGTGGTAGCACTTGTTTGGTTCTTAAAATACGTAGCCTGCCTTCCTCCCCTCTAAGACCCCACCTCCATCTAGAGACAACCACCTGATAAACAATACACTGTCACCTTAAATCTGCCCCACAAGGGATGCTGACCTTCCATACCCCCCCTACCCCAGAAGCAAGTGGATGCTGCCCCAGAACTATACCAAAGGGACGCCCACTCTGATTACTTTGGTGGTAGATAGTTCGGGGAAGGAAATGGGGGGAAGTCTAGCCTCACACTGAAGCAGAGTGAGGGCTGTGTGCAGTCTACAGTGTAGGGGTGTGGTTGTGTGCCGATGGGTGAAGGAATAAAGGATGTCCTGCTAGGTGGCTTTGCTTTTGAGGTTTTGCATCAGGTTGGTTACACATGCAGCACCCTTAAGCGCCCCGTCCTGTAGTGTTTAATGCCTGAATTTTAAATAGTATCACTCAGTCGCGGAGGAACATAGAAGCCTCCTTATCATAAGCTCCCAGGGTGAAATCGTAGCCCACGGAAGTAAAAGGCAAAACTCCCACACACACACACACACGCGTCTTTAGATGCTGTTCCAGTTCAGTGCTGTGCTCCCTGCTTGAAATCGTGCTGATCATAAATGGTACCTGTGTCGCACCTTCCTTTTGCGAGGCACGTACCCGCTGTAATGAGTCAGCCTCCTCACGCTCCTGTGAGATGAGTGAAGACAATGCATTGTCTTCAGGCCCATGCCCACGCAAGGTGAGTTAAGGACAGACATTAATCATGACATGGTCCCTCTTAGTGGCTGCTCTGTGATTTGAAGTGAACCAGTTTCTCTCTTGCCTTCGAAAGACACTGTCATGCTGAAATGAACATTTATTTTACATTAACCATGAAAATAACTAGATGAATGGCATAGAGAAGAAAAGAGAAAAGTGGTCAATTTCACAAAATGCAGGTGCAGGCTAGTTACACTTATAACTGATCATTCTTGCTCTACCATAGGATGACCAGATGTCCCGTTTTGAAAGGGACAGTCCCATTTTTTAGGACTTTTTCTTATATAGGTGCCTATTACCCCCTTCCCCACATCCTGTTTTTTCACAGTTGCTATCTGGTCACCTTACTCTACCAGTCATATGAATGTTCCCTTAGCCACTTTTTCTATGAGATAAAATGGGCTTCTTGATCATTGACAGAAGGAAGTAAATTTTCTTGGGTTAGAATAAATAAATCCCATATGATTATTGTTAATTTTGAGACATGAATGTGTAAAAACAAGAAATGTCCAAACACATGTAGGTCCCAGTTCAACAAAGGACTTAAGAACACAAGTCCATCCATGCTCAGCAAAACACATAAGTATGTGCTTTATAAGAAATCCCTTTGACTTAAATGGGACTTAAGCACATGCTTAACTTCTAGCCCAATATGGGATCTTCTATAATGGATGATGTTGTGTGTGGAAGGTATCCCATGTTTGTTCTTTTAACAAATAGACTGTGATGCTCTCATGGATGTGTATGCTCCACCATTGTTTTGCCTAACCATATATGTGTCTGTTGGCAAATAAATATGTTCCCATTGATATTGAGTATTTTTAAGTTATGGGTTTAACATTAAATCGCTTAAAAATCCAGGGGTTAGATGTAAACTGGGTTGGCTTCATTTACACCAATGTTGGCTCTATAACTCTTTTCCAAATAAAAAGTCCACCAAGACCTTCTTTTAATTAGAGCTTGGCAAAACATCTAATTTCTCAAAGTGTTCCAAAGTTATTCTTTGTCATGCATTAGAATGAAAAAATTCAACAATTCCAAATTTTAAAGGGACACTAGCCCAAATCCTCAAAGGTATTTAGGTTCCTAACTTCCACTGATACCCATGGGAGTTAGGCACCTAAATATCTTTGAGGATCTGGGCAACTGTCAAAGTTGTTAGGCGAAAACACGTGCCCTATGGCTTATTTTCATTTTTATTTGCAAAGATGAGTGTGCGTGCTTGCGTGTCCTGTCACACCAAAACATCGTAGCCTGAAACTATTGTTGGCACATAAAACCCTGGTGAGTATGAGCAATAACCTGTGGTGTGCATGGTATATCACAGCCACATTATCTTCTGATAACCAGTATTACTGATGTACATTACAAACAAAGAGAGGTTTGCTCTTTACAGAGTGTACAGGCTACAGGGGGTGTTTCACTGGGGTTTCCCTTTCCTTTGGTTGTTCTCTGGTACCATCACAGTGCTTTTTCATGATGGTGTTTTCCTAATGAAACTATATCTCTTCATGTAGTGTAGAGAGGAGGGCAAACAAAGAGCCATGAAGCTTTAGAACGGCTGAGCTAAAGTTTTCCCCCGTCTAATAAAAGTTGAAACCAAGTACAACACACAGTCATTTCCTGGGATGTCAAATTATAGGGTGGCTATGGACTGAGGCTGCAGGCCCCATGGCCCAGGGAAGTACAGCTTTGGCACTGACATGGTGGCGTGTTGTCACTCAGCTATTCTGGGAGGATGCCCCTGGTCCCAGGTTACTGTAAGCATGTCACCTACGCAGCTCTGGACTTGACAGGGTCACACTCTAACAAGAGCCGTGGTCTGACACTGAGCCAAAGGGAAAAAACCATGGGGCCTCTTTGCTAGCTGTCAGGTAGCATAAAATATGTTACACAATGTGAATGTTCAGCAGAACAGGAAGGCTGGATGGCGCCAAGGGATGGAGAAAGCAGGCACTTTGGCAGAAGACTTCAGGATAAGCAACCCAAGGAAGCCCAGCTATCTTCTTGACATTGTGTTGCCACAACATCTTGTCATGGCACATTACAACGTGCTACCGTTCCACAGGCTGAAAACGATTTTGAAATGAGGCCTGTGGTTGGGGGTGACAGTGAGGAACCAGCAGGGAAGCCAGTAAATTGCAGATGTCCATTTAAAGTAAGAGTGCAGGGAAAGACTGGCACCTCTGACTATGACCAGCCCGATATCCGCTGACACTCTTTCATTCTCATCTCCCATCTCTGAGAGGCCCTGTTGGAAATAAACTATGGAACATGAGGGCCATCTAGTGGTGACTAGGAAAAGCTAACCTTGAAGTTTCTCCTTTTAAAAAGTGACGCCAAGGATAAATTGACAAAAGTCAGATGTAACAACTTTTGTGACATGCTGTTATTGTTACTCAGAAAGATACAACACTTGGAGAAAGACATATTCCCTTCCCCGGAAGGTTTTGTGTGACATGATTGTGAGGCCGGGTTTTCACCGGTGTTTTGAGTTCAGTTGGAATAGTAGGTGCTCAGCACCTATGAAAATCAGGCCCTGGGCCAGATTCTTAGCTGGTGTAAAACGCATGTAGCTTCATTAACTTCATTGGCGCGATGCTGATTTACACCAGGATCTGCCCCCCCCCAAAGGTGCATGTTTATCACATGATTTCCATGGGACACCCTGTTTCCCACATAACTTCATGTGTTTTACCTCCATTAAATCACTCACATCCTTTGGACACTTGCTCTGAATGCACCTTTTATACAAAAATCTCAGAGCACTTGGGTAAGACTGTCATCCCCATGCCATTGATGGGACAGACTGGGGGACGGAGAAGTTAAATGAGCCCAAGAAAACAGCACCCTCGTGGTACTTAGGCCTTGTGCCTCTGTCTCTCGCTCTGATCATTAGATGATTCTGCCTCTCCTTGCCACATGTTCACGTAATGGGGTATTTTCAGCACGAATGTACGCTGTCGCATTTCATGGATAACGTGCCTTTTTTTAATTTCCTCCACAGTTTATTTATGATGAAATCGTTTCTTGGTAAGTGTATCCAGCTGTCACTTTCTGATTATATTGCAGGAGCTGAAAAATCAGGGTTAATGAGAGCAGGGAAAGCTAAAGTTCTGCAGAGCAATTCAGGCACCAATTTCCTGCTCAGCAGGAAACCCAGTTAGCAGGTGGACTGGCATAACTCATTTTCTAAGCTAGGGAGGAATGCCCAGGACAGGTTCATTCAGAGCATCCCCTGATGCAAGGAGGCAGCGGTGTCAGTCTGAACCCTCTGTCCACCCACATACACTCCCCCAGAGGGCTGTGGTGTCTACGTGGGCAGACTGGCAATACAGCATGGCCCTTAGTCAGAGATCTGCTGCCAGGGTGAGGTCAGAGCGACTGGGAGGGGGCAGTGAAAGCCAGAGGGGAGATGCTATGAAACATGAGCATTAGAAATGTCTTCCAGCATGTCTTCCCTGACTTTGTCCAAACGTTTGAACTTTTAAAAAGAAATTGAATGGGGTGTATCTTTGTAATGGTGATGTTAAAAATAAAATGACCTGAGATAGCATTAAAGGGGTATTGTCCAGTTATAAATCGTATATTTAAATGAATGCATTTACATGTGTTATTAATAACACCGCAGCTTAGTAAAGCTGAAAATAGAAAAATCTAATTTACTTTCAGCTGTTTACTGTGTTTGCTTGCTGTCTATCTCTCAGATCGGACAATGACATTAGTCAGTTATACTTCATTTTCAGGTTTTCTATAATGTTTGGGTTAAAAATGTTGCAGGGAGTTGCGGGGGGCGTAATTTGTTCCCCCTGGGATGTTTACTTTTACAGTTTTGCAGAGGTTTTTGTTTTTCTTTTTAAACTACAATTAAATTTGAGGGCAAATTAGACTTAACAGCTTCCTTTTAATGAAATACGTCAACGGGGAAGCAGAGCGCTGGACTGTCAGAAACAAGGAAAGTGAATTAATATGGTCAGTGCTAAATCTAAGAGATCAAAAAGCCAGAGCTCGACTTAAAAGAAGATGAACAATGAGTCTTATTGTGTAGAACTGTGGTGATGCTTATTGCTGGGGCTAGTGGTTTGTCAGAGTAAACTGTACAAAATGTAAGGTCTGGTTGGTGGGGGGACTCTATAGTGAGAAGTACCAAAAGCCATGGGCTGGCTAATTTTAATACAAATGTCCTTTATTTTGTAGTAGAAACTGCTAAAAAAAAAATCTTTTCATAACATTTAACTAGCAGTTTAAACCATGCAAAGCTGCTTGTCCAGTGCCTGCTGGCTCAGCTGTGTAGCCGCAGCAGCAGCATGCAGCAGCAGCATGGAGAGAGAGCTGGAAAGAGCTCCTGCTACCGCTTGTTCACTCTCTTTTCTCAGGAGCAGTAGCGCTCTCAAACCAGCTCTGGAAGCTGGATGGGCCTGATTCTCCATTGCTTTGCACCATGTGTCAACATCCACACTGTGCAAAGCGGGCATAAAATATCTCCACCCGCTCCACTGCACCCATGCCCCAGGCTGCCCTTCCCGAAGTGTCCAAGTTGCTTAGTGGTTGCACAGCTACACATTATTTTTGTAGTTGATTTTGATTTTTTGGCCAAGCAGGATCAGAGTAGGAGTTAGAATCCCCATGCTTTGTGCGCAGCCTACTTCTTAACCCCCTTTCTGGATATGCACTACAATGTCCAGTGGATTGAACATTTCCATGTGGGTTTACTGAATGACTAAAGCAGGGAGTGCCATCAGGCACAGGTGACTTCTCTCTGCTCTCCTGTGATTTGTCCCTCATCTGCCTTTGTTTGCAGGTGGGAGTCCCTAGTCCTAGTGCTGATGTACTTCATTTACATCCTGATCATGAAGTAAGTCAAATATGCCCTTGGCCTATTTAAAATGCAGGGCTCTGCTTTGTGATGTGCTTTCAGAGTCTGCAAAGTAATTCAAGAGCAGTAAGAGGCGGAGAAGGGTTTCTATAATGCCATCTAGCCCAGGTACTTCTCTAGCTCCCATTACATAGTGTCTGAGCACCTGGCAATCTTTGACGTATTTATCCTCACAACACCTCTGTGAAGTAGGCCGGTGCTATTATCTTTAGAGTATTGGTCGGGAAACCAAGGCACAGAAAGACCAAGTGACTTGCTCATGGTCACACAGAAAATATGGGGCGGATCAGAGAATTAAACCCAAGTCTGATGAGTGTCAGGCTTGCACCCTGACTCCTGAACCATCCATCTTTTGACCAAGAGGCTGATTCCACTGACATGGCTGGATGGTGTAACAGAATTACAATCTGTATTTGTTTTAGCATCCAGGATACTTTTTACACATGATGTTTTATGGACTTTCATGTTTGAGGACACAGAGATTGTTTTGCAAGTAACTAAGCTAGAGCTGTCCTATTCTAAGGCTAGATTTCTTTAAAACCACAGGGCCTTCCTTGCCCCCTAGTATGCTATAGTTTGGTCATACGTGGTCTGGCTCAAGAAAAGACGGGCTGTTGGGAAAGCTGCATATAGGGAGCAGAGATACAGCAGGTGTTTGTTTTCTTTGCATAGGTTTAATTCCTCCTTACATCACTGCTTTGAAAGGAAGACAAAAAATGCTGCAAATATGGTGAATGGATTATCAAATAACACAGAAATGGATGATAACAGCAATTGTGACGCCACAGTGGTATTACTAAAGAAAGGTAACTGTTCCAGTAAGTCATGCTGCTTGTTTGTATCATTCTGAATAATCCTCACTCACGTTTGCTAGTAATTAAACTACACGGGATGGTTCTGTATTGTCAGGGATTGAGATGAAGGGGAATATAGAAGAACTGGCCTGTTTGTAATCCACACCACCAGATGGCAGTGTAGTTACAGTGGATGCAGGTCCATTTCCAGTTGTGTGCATCCCATCCTTGGAGAACACCTTCCCTGAAACTTCTTAGTCTAGGATTCCCTTCACTGGGGCAGTGCACACAGAGACATGCTCCCAGCAGAGAGTGAGAGCAGTTCTACAAATGATGCAGTTCAGAATTCCATACAGAGCGCTAATTACGGTCGTCATCCAGTGAGCACCACAGAAACGCAGCAGCAGGAAAACAGCTCGAGTTTTTCTGCTACCCCCAGTTGAGGTAAGGGAGTGGTCACTCGTGCACTTCCTTTCCTGAGCCCTAGAATTGATTTGCAGTTAGGGAGCTATGCGTGTGCTCTTGCCACTTCTGCAAACTGGGGTTTTCCTTGTATTAGACAGCTGTTTCTGCCAGCTAAAATTATTGCTCTGGATCAAGATTGAACTGCTGCTGCTCTTCTCAGTCAGCTCCTGAGGTGGTGTAAACTGGTATTAATTTCAATGGAGCTACACCAATTTACAGCAGCTGAGGGTCTGGCCCATTATGTTTACAAACCTCTGTGTGGACCCTCTCATTTCAGATCAGGGTTTGTCTATATGGGAGATATTTCCAGTTATACCAGTATAATTATACTGCTATAGTTATACCAGAATGACTCCTTCTGTGGACATTCTTATTCTGGAATTAGAGTGGCTTTTTTTTTTTTTTTGCCGTAACTTAAACATCTTCCAAACTGACATAAGTTTAACTGGAAAAAGACCACTCTAATATAGGGTTGCCAGGCATCCGGTTTTTGACCGGAATGCCCGGTCGAAAAGGGACCCTGATGGCTCCCTGCTGACTGGGTTGCTAAAAGTCCGGTTAGCGGCCCCAGGTTGGAAACCCCTCCCGCACCCTAACTCCCTCCCAGAGCAGCACCCCAAACCCCCTGCCCCAGGTTGGAACCCCCTCCCACACCCAACCTCCCACCCCAGCCCTGACTCTCCTCCTGAAGCCCTCACCCCCTCCTACATGCCAGCCCTGAGCCCCCTTCCACACCTAATCCCTGCCCCAGCCCTCAGCCTGCTCCTGCACTCGAAACCCCTCGCCCCCAGTCCGGAGCCCCCTTCTGTACCCCAAACCCCTCAGCCCCACCCCAGAGCCCTCACCTCCTTCCGCACCCCATTGGGGGCCCTAAGCAGGACTATTACCCCCCCAAACACATGACATGCTAAAATAGTGAATAAGGGGCCCCCTTGAGCTGCTCAGGGCCCTAAGCAATTGCTTAGTCTGCTTATGCCCAGCGTCAGCTCTGCCTGAGAACCAGAGGCTGGAGCACAGAGGAGGGAGAAGGCAGGACAGGCCTTGTGTCTTCTCCAGCTGCTCAGGGAGCAGGATCTTAGCGTATGCACAAGGTGCCTCAGGCAGACTCATCGCTGAATTTGGTCAGCTGGTTGGACCATTAGCTTTCCTGGCTCAGGCTGGGTACTGAGCAGGATGAGACAGTCCCTCAGGGAGCAGGGGCAGGGCCCAGCTGAGGTCTGGATGGAAGAGACTTTATTTCTCAGTTTATTTGGACTCAAGGTAGAACCCTAGGAAGGGACTTCTTCCATCTTTGGACTGTGTGGCATTCCTAAGGGACCCTAAATCAAAGGGGAAATTGCGGTATGGTATTGCAGAGCCGGTTCCCTCTGGCCCAGCGTGCATGCATACAGGTCATGAGGGGGCGCAAAGGAGACAGCTGATCCTGTTACATGCTGGTATAAAAGTGCTTATGCCAATATATTTTATTCTGGTTTGAGGAAGTGAAATAAGCAATACAAGCATATAATTGTGTCTACTCTGTGGCCTTAACCATCATAGCTACGTCTGCAGAAAATCACACCCCTTACTGACATAGGCCAGAAAAAAATTAAGCGTAGACCAGGCCTTAGTCATTCAGGTAACCAGCTGACATCAGGATTAGAAACACAAATAAGAGAGTTTCAGTTATGGATTCGTTTACGCACACTTCTCTACAAATAATTCCTTTCTGCGTGACATTTCTCATGTCTGGGTGGCTTTTTTATTTTGAAACTTTGTGGTTACTCAGACAAGTCGTTTGAGAGAAGAGATGTTTCTTCACTTTTTGAAAATTGTTTCAATGTTTATCTGGCAACTGGCCACTAGTAGCCAAGAAATGACTGACTGAAAATCTCCAGTGTTGTTTCACACGCTAATCTGCAGTATTAGCTCACACACCGCATTGTTTTTACCAGCGTAGACAGTAAATTCTTTGGGGGCAAGGACTGTGGGTTTTGTTCTGTGTTTGTAAAGTGCCTAGCACTAGGGGGTGCTGTTTCATGACAAGGGCTCCTAGGTGTGACAATAATACAAATAATACATATGAAGTTGGAGTGAAACTCTATTGCAAGGAGAAAAGGAGTACTTGTGGCACCTTAGAGACTAACAAATTTATTTGAGCATAAGCTTTCATGAGCTACAGCTCACTTCATCCTGTAGCTCACGAAAGCTTATGCTCAAATAAAGTTGTTAGTCTCTAAGGTGCCACAAGTCCTCCTTTTCTTTTTGTGGATACAGACTAACATGGCTGCTACTCTGAAATCTACTGCAAGGGTCTCAGGTTTCTCATCACTTTCTGAGCCTCTGCCTTTCTGGACCCACTGAAATAAGAGAGTCAGAAAAGGGTTTCTGTATTTGAACTGTGAAATATTTTTGGATCATTTTTATTAATTCCTGAGTTCTGCCTGAAAATTGAAAGCCCCGTGGGCCTGCTGCATTTCTCACGAGCAGTCTTGAACTATAGGTTTGACAAAAGTTTCAAGAAACAACAGTTCTGCCATTTTGGTTTATACTAGCATAAAAATAATACCTTTTCCCACTTCAGTAAAAACAAAGAAAATACCCAGGCAAAATGTTTCCTTAATGAGTTAAGGCTGAGAACATATTGTTCTTTGTGGCAATATCTATAAAATAACAATAATAATAGTTATTAATTGTGGTAGCATGTTAGAGCCCCAGTCATGGACCAGAACCCCATTGTGCTAGGATCTGTGCAAACAGAGAACAAAAAGATGTTCCCTCCCCCGGATTGCTTATGGGATGTTGTTGTTTGAGTTCAGAGGGATCAGGATTTGACCTCAATCATGTGGTACAACTAGAGTGAGCTGAAATGCCTTCCGTTCGTGTCCTTTTTCTCTGGCCACTTAGGATAGGTTCTGCACATTGGGTCAGCAGCAGGCGAGTTGCCATCAGAGAACAGCTGTGCCTCACTTGCTCTCAGATTTGGTGCCCCTTTCTAGCACTGAGCGCACTGCCCAAGGATACAAGAACCTGCATTTAGTTTGCCCTATTGTGCTGCAGATACACAGCAAAAGCTACCTGCCCCAACACATGATGAAATGGTGGGTGAGGATTATATCCTCATGCAAGTAAAGATTATGCTTTTGGAATCAATGCGGCCAGTACCACAGGCCTGAGCACCAGATGGCCTCTACTGCAGTGGTACATCTGCTCTTTGGAGTGTAATCATTGTGTGTAGTATGTGTGTGATAAATTCTTGAGAGCAGGTTAGATTTTGCAATGAAAAGCCTCAATGGTGGGCCAAGTGAGAGATTTATTTCAAATCCGGTTGCTCAAGGACAGAAGTGACTGAGAGAAGAGGCACTTTAGATGCCAGTGTCTGAAGTTGAGTGACTCACCCTGGGCCCACGAATCTTTATGATTCACTGAATTCAACGTTTTGAGAACCATGTACTGTGGTGTGGGAGCGAGCGGTCATCTCTCCTGGACCACTCTTGCCAAATAGTTCCTAAGCTCCTGGGGGTTAGGGTGCTGAGAGGAAAGGGTCGCTCTCTTATGGGGTGGTTTGCAGTGTGAAAAAAAGATGGAAAACCTGTTGATCTAATGCAAAGTTGACTGTTCGGGCTGCTACTTTTGAAAAGAGGGAGAATTGTAGAACTCTTTCACTCTGAGAGGGGCCACTGGATCAGCAAGCAAGGTACCTCACTTCTTTCTCTGTGAATTCTCTGCAGGGAATTTCCATCGTAAAGCCTCGGTGATCATGGTGGACGAGCTGCTGTCTGCCTACCCACACCAGCTTTCCTTCTCTGAGGCTGGGCTCCGGATAATGATAACCAGCCACTTTCCTCCCAAAACCCGTCTCTCCATGGCCAGTCGCATGTTGATCAACGAGGTACGTGTTACTCCTTGCTCCTCAGCCTGAGTCTGTGTCCATCCTGAACTCATCTACTCCCACAGCAGTCTTCAGACTGAAGGGAGACTGACCGGCATTTCTGTGCTCTGATGGAGTTTCTCATCTCCCTCACCCCTGTCCAAGAATGCTGCTAAGCCATCCCTTGACACTATTCCCTGATGAGATACCTGAAGAGAATGCTTTTTCTACACAATGTACCAGATCGCACTAAATGGCAGAAGGGTTCCATTCCCACCCCCCAGCCCAAGAGAAGATGCTCCTAGACATTGGTCTCATTCTCATCTCACTGACAGTGGTTCTACAAACACTGTAATTCCATTGACTTCAGTAGACTTCAAATTCACACCAATGTAATTTGGATTAGTAACTGACCTGTGCTTTCGGTGTTTTAGATTCCGTTATACTCAGTCCTTCCTTTACCGAAAAGATAGTATTTGTGTCAGATCCTCAGTAGATGTAGATGTCACATTTACACCAGTTGAGGATCTGGCTCTGTATTTTTTCAAACCTGCTTTTACAAAGTTCTTCGGATCTCTCCTTATTTTTGTTATAATCTCTTTTTCACCAAGACTTTGTAACTGTGTTCCAGAGGCAAAGGCTGATAAACAGCAGAGCCTACACCAATGGGGAATCGGAAGTGGCTATCAAAATTCCTATCAAGCATGCCCTGGAGAACGGGACAGGCCCCAGCAACTCCACTGAAAGGGGCGTGAATGGGACCCGAAGAGACGAGGACATGGCTGAGGCTGGAAATGAGACCGAGAACGAGGACAATGAGAACAACGAGAATGACGAGGAAGAGGAGGAAGAGGAGGATGATAATGACGGACCTTACACTCCTTTTGACCTACCCTGTAAGAAGCTCTTGGGCTTTCCTTGTTTCAGTATAACTTTGAAAACACCAAACAGCATGACAGTTACATTTGAAATTCTAGCTGCTTCTCTGATAACCCCATCGTTCTGACCATAAGAGTTTAATTCCTCGTCATTGATGAAATGGGATTGTGTCCATCTGGTTTAACTAGATAAGGCCTCCTCCCCTCTGATGGAAGTAACAATAGAGTGGAATGTGACAGAACCCAACCAGGCTGCTGTAACTGCTACAGACACCTAAGACTTGTCTGGACTAGGGAAAAAGGTGTGGTTTTATCTGTGTTATCTAAAACCTGGTGGTAACAACACATGGTGAAAGCCTACTGAAGACAAGGCAGTGGTATTATTAACAGGTGTTAACAGGTCAAAGTAAACACCTTTAAAAACCACACACTGGGATTTTTCCTCATGTTAGGTTAAATCCTAGTGAAGGCAAGGCAGTCGGTAGTTTTAACAGGTGATAGCAGGTTAAAAGTGTAGAGGAGCCTACGGTCTACCTCGACCTGTTAACACCTGTTTATACTAGTTCACTAACATGAGGGAAGAACAAACCTTTATTCCTAAAAAGAACAGGAGTACCTGTGGCACCTTAGAGACTAACAAATTTATTAGAGCATAAGCTTTCGTGGGCTACAGCTCACTTCATCGGATGCATAGAATGGAACATATAGTAAGGTATATATACATACATACAGATAAGTTGGAAGTTACCAAACAAACTGTGAGAGGCTAATTAGTTAAGATGAGCTATTATCAGCAGGAGAAAAAAACTTTTGTAGTGATTCTTTTATTCCTGGTGTAGATTCGCCCATGATGAGCTGCGTAGTCTTGCAGGACTGCACAAACAGTCAGAACTGTGGCCTTTTATCATCACTTTGCACTGGTCTAAACAACTACCAAGATGCAGGACAATGGTGAACGTGACATCAGGGCCTAGTTCTCAACTGCACCAAGCCCCCTATACTGGCTGTTCAGAGGGGCATTCAAGTGTGTGTGAATATAGTTTACTCCTATTTTATGTCCCCATTTATACTTCCAGAGAGGTGTAAGGGGGCCTTAGGGCCAATGAGCTTTTTGCCCATTATGTTCAACATCCTTAAGTCCTGAGTGTCATTTACACCACTCCGGCAGTGTAGATGGGCCTTAAGTGGCCACATTTGAGGTTTATTTTCCAGTCTTGGTCTCTTGGTCCCCACTTTGACATCTTCCCAGGGCTGGCAACTTCCTAGCATCACCTCATGATGCAGTGCTGCCCTGTTACTGTACCTTTACTAGCATGCAGTAACACTGTGCAGGTGCAGAAGTTACATCAGTTCCACCCTTTACCCCCCTAGTACTAGGCGTGCTAGCTCGGGATTGGCCCTTTGAAAACTGGGATGAATTCCATGAATCTGTGATGAGTGACAACCCTAGGCACACACAGACCTGGGCTGCAAATTAGCCAGCGTATTCAGCCCCTACAAGGGTCTGCTCCTGCCAGATACAGAGTGGTTTCACAGCAAGTCCTTTTCCAGGGCTACTGACCCAAAAAGCTGAACTGCAGTAAGAGGGTGGTGCTCAAGCAGGGGAAAATGAAGGCTCTGAGAATGCTATCAGGAGGCTCTGTGAGCCAGGGCACTAGATCAGATCCCTCCTTAAAACTCTCTTCTTCTATGATACCTACAAAATACCTGACAGCAGCTAGGCAGCTGATGTGCTATGACCATGGCTTATCACAGTAATTGGGATCATCTCAGTCCCCTTGTGCTCCCCTTGCATCTCCCTGCCCCTTGTCTTATCCTCAGCTTGTATGTTCTTGGGCAAGGACTGCCTCTTTGTTATGTGTTTGTAGGGGGTTCAGCAGCTCTTGCTGTGAGCACAATACACATCATAAATCCTGCTCAGGGTTAAAGCAGAGAGGATGGGGCAGAGATGTATGGTTGTCCCCTTTTGTTTTTGGCAGCTGGCAAAATGGAAATCCTGAAATGGCTGTTCACCTGGCCACTGAGCTTCCTCCTGCACTTCACAGTGCCCAACTGCAACAAGCCCTACTGGGAAAAATGGTTCATGGTCACCTTTGCTTCCTCTACCCTCTGGATTGCAGCCTTATCCTACGTGATGGTGTGGATGGTACGTATCGAGCGGGGCGGGGGGAGCTGACTTGGGGCTGCGTCCAGAGCCTGTTGAGGTCAATGGATGTCTCTTTCCATCAGCATCAGTTCCCATGTATGCTAAAGCCCCTTTACACGGCAGGATCCAATGCTGTCCCCATTGAAGTCGGGGCAAAACTCCCATTGATGTCACTGGGACCAGAATTTCGCCCCAGATTTTTAATTTGGGAGTAAATTCCACTAACACACAATTTAAGGCCACGTTACCACCAGAATAGTGTAGACAGGCTTTAGAGTAAATGAGAATTTAATTTAGACTCTTTAATTGCTTTCTCTCTTTTTCTCAGTGGAGTTAGCAAGTTTGAAAGGCAGGGCTGACAAATGCGACACCCCAGCCCCTGCGCATGCTAAGCCATGAAACTCAGCCTTTCGGCTGGCCCATTTTGCTGCGTTACTACTCTACTCAATAGGGACTACTTAATGTATTTCTAGCTTGTTATTTAAAAGGTGGTTGGGGATCAATAAAATGAACAGAAGCCATCCAAATGTAATTGGCTTATTCTCTGCAATTACAGTCCTGCGCGCCTGTTAGTTCATTAAGCTGCTGCAGGCCTCATTAGACAATTGGATAGGTGATAACATCTCTGTAACTCCCGTTATAATAATGCCAGCAATGCAGCATAGATCATGCTTCCTTTCCAATCCCAGCTGTCTTGAGGAAAAAACAGTCAGTTATGGGGTGCAGAGAAGGGTTTGGGGGAACTTGGCGTTTGACCACTTATTCTGATTTTAGAACTACAGAAATACATCTAATCTATTTCTAAAGAACTGAACATGCCTTCTTCACTGGAAATCAGAAATTAGAGAAATCTTCCAGTCCATGCACAGTTAACTCCTATACTGAATGCAAAATTAAGGTCAGGTTTTTCCTCTCAGAGCCAAGCCAAAATCTTGCAAAATAATTTTTTAAGAAAGCCTTAATTCCCGAAACAGAAAATGGAGAGTGACTAGTCTCCCCTGCCTCCCTAAATGTTCATTTGAGAGGATGAACTGTTTTTAAGAACGAGTACCTGCCCAACCTTTCCAAAGCTGGAATACCAGAAGCCACAGGATCACTGTGTTGCTTATAACATATGGTTCAAATTTGTTAGACTACATTTTAGAGAGTATGAAAATCGAGTATTATCCTGAACTGAACTTTTTTATGTCACTCCTTGCAAGTAGATTCGACCACTAGTGTAACTTGCACTGATGATAAGTTCTGCGTTAAGCAAGAGCTTCCAACGTTCCAAAATGCGTAATGATTCAAAGAACACTAATAGGTTGCAACGTGCTTACCAAAAGACATGAAGATGGTTAGCAGTATCTCCTGTGTGTTAAGTTGCCTGCACTGACTTGAGGCTGTACCCCTGACTACAATATGCTTATGGTATAATTATCTTTGGTTTTCATGATTATTTAACTATTATTTGTATTATAGTAATGCCTAATGGCTCTAATTCATAGACTTTAAGGCCAGAAGGGGCCATTATGATCATCTAATCTGACCTGCAAATTGCAGGCCACAGAACCTCACCTACCTGGTCCTGTAGGAGCCCCCTAACCTCTGGCTGAGTTGCTGAAGTCCTCAAATCATGGTTTAAAGACTTCAAGTGACAGGAGAATCCACCATTTAGACTAGTTTAAACCTGCAAGTGACCCGTGCCCCATGCTTCAGAGGAAGGCAAAACACCTCATGAAGATCAGGCTCCTATTGTGCTAGGCACCATTCAGACAGTCCCTGCCCCAAGTAGTTTACAGTTCAAATAGACACAGCAGATAAAGGGTGTAGAGAAAAGAGAGGCCTCATGAGGTGAAGTGGCTTGTCAACGGTCCATGGCAGAGTGGGGAATAGAACTCAGGTTTCCTGACCCTATGCCAGTTGCCCTGCCCATTAAACCCCTCCCTCTCTTAATTTTCCCTTTTTAAGAAGTTCTTTTGCATCACCATCAAACTTAGTTATAGAAACTGACCCAGATCATATTGCAATGTAGGGACAAGTTTGACTAGGTTTTAAATAAATTTAAGCCTCTTGACAGTTCCACTTATTTCCCTAGGTTACGATCATTGGCTACACATTGGGTATTCCAGACGTGATCATGGGTATCACATTCCTGGCAGCTGGAACCAGCGTGCCGGACTGCATGGCTAGCCTTATAGTAGCAAGACAAGGTAGGTTTGCCTCCTATATTAGCAAACATGGATGTGAAAGCATCTGCTACATGTCCACTTCCTGTTAAGGAGGTACAGAGGAAGTATGGCTTGCTAGCCTCCAGATAAGCTTTCCCGATAAAGGGGATGATATGAAAGTGCATCTTCCCTGAGGTGTCCAGATGCTATTCTCAGGAGGTCCAAGCTTTGAAAAAACAAGCTGGGGCTGAAGGGCAAGACATGAGCATTCCCCAGCTCTCCTTTACTAGCTCAACTGGAAAAATGGGTATGTTTGCTACTCAGGTTCTGTAATATATGGTTTCCAAGATGTGGCAAAGATGCAAAGGTTTGAAATAAGACTCCAACTGATCTGTAATAGACATAATTACTTGAAACCATTGCAGCCTTTGGACATCCACTCTCTATTATTCAGAACCATAGGTTTCCAGAGCTATACTCTGGGCAGGGCAGTATGGGAAGAGGGGTATGACACAGATGAGGTAGAACAGCCTCCGTCCTTCTGTTCTTTTCAGGTTCTTATGCCTCTAGAGGCAGATCATCAGCTGGTGGAAATTCTCATAGCTCCATTAGAGCAGAGGAACTGGCCCTTGGAGTCTTGTGTTGGTTCCACTTAACATTTGGGAAGGGCCGCTTATATCAATCAGTCAAATTTGTGGGGGTGGGGCTGGACTACTCTAGTGGCATACTAATATGTCCAAAGGAGCAGCAGGGAGAGGTTCTGATGAGTGAAATCAACGCTGATTTGAAATTTAATATTTGCAGAGAGAACAGGAGATTGTCCTAGAACTAACTTGCCATCACAGAGAAGGTAAAAGGCCACTACTGAGTCTGGACCATGCTTTAGCAGCATAGCCAATGCTAAGCATTCAAAAAAACATGTTCAACTTGAAAATTAAGGATTAAGTTTATTTGTCTTCTGGTTTCTGAGACTTTGGGAACACTTGAGTCATTTTCTCCAGCTTTTCTCCACAACCAGGAGGGCTGGAAAATTATTTTTAATGAAAACAGATTTCCATTACTCCAGAAGCTGGAGCTTTAAGAAAAATTGAGTTGGCAATACTGCTTTGGAAGGCCAAGAGGATGTTTTCTGGTGAAACATACGCTTCCCCAGTATGCCCATATTTTTATTTATTTTTTTTTTTTTTAAGAAATGAGCATTAGTTATAAAGAAAGGCCAAATCTAGCCAGTGTTAATCTATGCAGAGTCAGGAGTAGTTCAGATGCAGATATTCTTGTTGAAGAGCAAGAAGCCTTTACTGAAATGACTGATTGTACCCCGTTTCCTGTTTCTGCAGGCATGGGGGATATGGCTGTGTCGAATTCCATTGGAAGTAACGTTTTTGACATTTTAATTGGCCTGGGTCTCCCATGGGCTCTGCAGACTCTAGCAGTGGATTATGGTTCATATGTAAGTCTTATATTTGATTGATTTTTTTTTAATTAAATACAAATATTTCTTTTAGGCTTCTGTCATGTTTTCTGTCACGTAAAAGTTCTTTCAGTTGAAATTTGAGTGAGCAAATAGCAATACCTATGTATGATTTAGGGAAATTGTAGTTAATTCTGTCTAAGATTTGTGGCATGAGTACTTTTATTTCCTGTTGAATGCAATAGCCCAAACTGCAATAAGATACCATATTATACTGTATTTTGAATAGATACATGAGCGAGACAGAGGTAAATTGCTTAATAATAGACTGAGATCTGTACTCTGAAGGGATAAAAATGGAATGATAAAACACATAGATGAGAAGCTTTGGATAGGAACAAACCAGCATAGCTTCCTGGAAAGGAAAATCATGCCTCACTAAGCCATTTGAATTCTTGGAGCATGTCAATAAACTAGTAAATGAAGGAGGCTGTTAAGAAAATTAAATATCACAGGATGATGGGTAAAACAATACCATGGATCAGAATATCACTAAAGAGGCAGAAAACAGAGTGTAGAAATAAATGATCAATTTTCAACATAGGAGAAGTTGAACAGAGGGGGTGCCCTAAGGAACTATATTAAGATCATTGTTGTTTAATAGATCAATTAATAATCTGGAAAGGGGAGGGAATATTGAGATGGTTGTATTTGCAAGTGACAAAAAATTATTTAGGTGAGTTAAGACTAGAGAAGACTGTGAGTATCGAGAGTAGTCTAACAAAGTTAGGTGACTAGGGAACATGATAACAGATTAAATTTTTTGTTGGCAAGTGCAAGGTGATGCACATAGGAAAGAATCATTTGAACTGCTTCTTAATATTGCAAGATACTAAGATGACTAACTACTCAGGGAAACGACCTGGACATTGTTGTGGGTAATTCCATGAAAATATTTACTAAATGTGTAATGGTGGTCAAAAACCAGAGTGTTAGGGTGCCCATAAAGGGAGAAGTATCAGAGACTCCCTCAAGTCCACTAGAGACTTTGTACTGCTATTAATTCTAAATGGAAGACACTAAGATTTTACGGTGATCATGTAGATATAGACTGTATCATAACATATACACACAAGATGGGCGAATTAACGTTGCACAGGCAACCTTAATTCTGGCATTTCCTAACATTTGAGTGCTTGACTTTGCAACCTTAACATTCTTTTAATACAGATTTTTGTATATAACATTTGCACAGCTTTACCTGTGGAACAATCTTTTGATACTTAAGTGCAGATCCTCATCGTGTGTAAATTGTCATAGCTTCATGGAAGTCATTGGAGCTATAACAATACACCCGCTGAGTATTTGTCCCTTATTGTATCATGCTCACCTTCACTTTATATCTTCCTGTCTAGTTGAATGGTGAGGAAAAATTTGATAACAGGTTTTTTAGTGCCTGGTTACTCTATCTCCTAGATTACATTTGGGATTTCTTTGTGAAGCTGCAGTGATCATTTACGTTTGAGATTATGTTCTGTTTCCTGTGAGGGGGAAGAACATGACTGATGGAGGGGGGAACAACAGAGGAATCACTCTTTTTCTGTAATTTGGGAAGTGTTAGAAAAAGTCATTGGCTAATTTTTGAGACGTTGGTGCCAAACCTGATCAATGAACTGTGCATTTTTCATATGTGTCATACCCTGTTGTAATTATAGAAAATTTAGGGAGAAAGCCTGTTGTGTCTAGCCCCAAAGTCACCCCAACAGCAATTGTGCTGATATACTTTAAAATAGCTTTTTAAATTATTCCGAGGAAACAATTTTTCATTATGCTTCATTCCTTTGGGGAAGTTGGTAACATAATTTAAATTAGTTTAGAGCAGACACTAGACCTTGTAGTTCTGTTGCAAACCCCCATATCTTGTACTTCAGATATTCAGACTAAAGATTTTTGAAAAAGGAAAATGCAGTTTTGAAATCTGACTTTTCCTTTTTCTCCAACGTTAGTCACTGAATGACACAATTACACTATCTCCTTTTAATTATCATCATCATTATTTATGTTACCATACCACCTACGAGCTCTAGTCATGGACCAGAACCCCATCATGCTGGGCACCGTAGAAACACGGAACAAAAAGACAGTCCCTGCCCCAAAGACCTTACAATCTAAGTAAGATTTCAAGGCAGTTGCTAAGGGTGCACTTCAGTGGAACCAGCAGCAGTGTCTATGCTTCAGGCTGTGTAACATTTTTCAGTCTAATCCTTTGTTTTCAAGCACATGTACCTTTCTTAAAATTTCGCCTTGTGGGCCGAAATGTTCCTGACCCCTTGTCTGCCTGAAGGTGACTCATTTGCAAAGTGGGAACAAAAAGAGTTCTGACATTTTCCCTATTTGAAAATACTTCTCACACCATTTTTTTGAACATCTCTGCAGCTGAAATGGCTGGGGGTTGAAATGTGAAATTAGGCATGGAAATAGTCCTCACTGAGCAGACGTGCCTTTGGATGTTCTGAAGATAGCTGTGTTTGATTTGAGTGTGTATTGAGCCTTGGACAGTTATTTACTGAGAAAGTACAGTCCTTTTTATACTCCCACTAACTACTCATGGTCATGTGCTTAAAGTTAAGCATGTGCTTAAGTGCTTTGCAGGATCAAGGTTGCGTTGCTCCAACATCTGTCAGGAAGGAGCCCTTTACACACTTAGTGGTAAAATTCAGACAAAATACACTGTGCCTGCTCCGTGAAGGATTGTTAGAGGCACAAATCCAGACACGTTTTCTTTAGAACAGCCAAGATGTCTTGGCCTGCCTGGCTCATACAGTGGGACTGCTCCTGTGCTTAATTTAAGCACGTGCTGAAGTGTTTCACCAGGTCAGGCCCAGAGCGCTCAGCACATTGTAGGATCGAGTCCAACGTGCCTGGCTAAGGAGGCTGTACTGTGTTTCCCTCTTGTTCCTGAGCCTATACCAGCAGCAAAGGATTGCACCCCTGTGCCACCTCAACTGGCCAAAGTTTTGTGGGGCCAGAGTCAAGGCTGTAACCACACACCCCCTCTCCTTGCCCACCTGCTGCAAATATGGGCTGTCATGGGCCCATGGCATCCACTACCCCCTGCACCCACAGACCTAGGGACAATCAAGACCATAGTGAAAAGCCCATGGATCTTGTAAAGTGCAGAGGGATTAGGGAGTGCTAGTGAGCAGGGCTCAGGAAAGGGTATCCCTCCTCAGGTGCACAGGAAAGTGCTTTCTGACGGCGTTGAGCCAAACAGTTCCTGATTATGGAATTGACCCGTGCCATTGCCAATTCCTGCCAGCCAGGTGAGCTTTCAAGTCCTGCAGAGTGAAGCTGCTGCTTCTTCATTTCATGGGTTTATCTCTCCGCCCCGTACCCTAATCTACCCAAAAAAACCCACCAACAGCCTGGGAAATTCCTTATCAATGTGATAAGGGAACATTAAAGGCACACGGTCAGGAATTGCTAAGAAGGTTTTCCCACCCCCACAAATGCATCCAGGATTAATTCACAAGAGGAATAAAGACACCTTTGCACGTGGATTAAATTTTGGCACCCTATTGAACAAATCCAGTGGGTGTTATTTATTGCTTTAAGTGAATGCAGTGCATATTACCTGGCAACCCTGAAGACTGCAGTCCCTGTCTATCTTCAGGGCATGTTCGTTATTTAGATGCAGTGTGGTTCAATGGATAGAGTATTGAGGCTCAGGAGACCTGGCTTCTATTCCCAGCTGTGCCAGTGACCTGCTCTGTGTGTGACCTGGGGCAAGTGACTGCCCCTTTCTGTGGCTGTATTTCACCTCCCACCCTTTATCAGCCTTGTTTATTTACATAGGAAGCTCTGTGGGGCAGGAACTTGCTCTTACTATGTGTCCGTACAGCACCTAGCCTGATGGAGCCCCAATCTGAGTAGGGGTCTCAAGGAGCTGCAGTAATACAGAATCCTAGAAATGTAAGGCTGGAAAAGACCTTGAGAAGTCATCAAGTCCGGCCCCCTGCACTGAGGTCTGATATACCTAGACCATCCCTGACAGCTGTCCGTCCAGCCAGTTCTTAAACACCTCCAGTGACGGCACTACATTCACTTACAGCAGTAAACCACACTTAGTGGCTTTCTAATATGATTCCGTATTACAATAACACCCGAGACCCCCGCTCAGCTCAGGGCCCCCTCCTCCTCTCCTGGAAGCCTGTTCCAGAGTTTAACTACCCTTATCTGCAGAAAGTTTTTCCTACTAAAAATAGCAGCAGTGCAAGCTCTCCTGCCCCACCGCACCCACGTGGCTCCAAGAGAGAGCAAAGGACCAATATAAACTCAGTACATATCAAAAAGATCTGTGCATATATTTCACCTTTTCATTGTTTTAAGCATCAACATATTAAACGTCTTCCATGAATAATGATATTTTCGATCTTGACTAAAGATCCAAAGCTGAAGTCTCCGTGTGGAGGAGTAGTGACCTTTTGACAGAACTCTGACATTTCACTTGGACTGGGAAAAGAGGCTGGGGTTAAAAACAAAACTAAATTAAATGTGGTAGGAATCAAATTCATTTTTCTAGGTCGGAGCTCATCCCTATATTTGTTGTGTTTTTCCTCTAAAAAGGACATAAACAAGAGGCTGAACATGAGTAGCCTGTTTCATGTATGTGTAACAATGTCCTCACTGTTTAATTTATCCAGATTATGTGTTGTGCAACGTGGTCACATGTTTAAAGAGTAGTCTTACAAACAAACCCATAACCCGCAATGAGCGTTTCCTCACTATTTACTTCAAGTTCATGGATTTAGCCCAGAATCCACAGCCAGCTAAACTAAAAACTGTATCTGGCGTGTAAGGACTAGATTCCACTTGGCTCAGATATAGTCTGCTGACAATGACAACATTTGTGAACTATGATTGTTCATTATTTATTCCGTCCCGTCGGTGTGCCTGGTACTGGATTCAACATAGAGAAGACAACCACACGAAGCTTACGCTGAGGGATTTGTGAGAATAAGTGTTAGGACTCCTCACACAAACAAGGCTTACTCACATCATTAAGGCCCTGCACAACTGGGCCCATGTTTTTAACAGACAAATATGACTTTGCTTACATGTTAAACACTGGAAGATTTCAAAGCTAATAATTACCATTTCTTTAAATGTTTGGCAGGTTCCCAACTTCCCATTTGGATTGCCTCGTCCAAAAGAGGAAGTCCCCAAAGCTATTTCTGAAGCTTTGAAGCATTCCCCCACACACACACACACACAAGAAAAGATTAAAAAAAGAAAAGCCGGTTTGAGCATAATTACTTTTAAGTTACCATCCAAAACTGCAAATTACGCCACCAGAATGAGCAAGATAACTGAATCATGCCATGGTCGGATGAGGGGATTTGAAATTAAATTTGAGAGGGTAAAAATGCATTTTAATAAACAAACTGTTAAGGCACTTGTAGCTTTAAGACCAATGGAGCGAAGACACTGTTGGAAAGAGAAAGAGAGCTGAAAGTCAAGCCTCCAGTCCAGAAATGCGCTTAAGCGCATGAGTAACTTTAAGCATGTGAATAGGTTCGTTTGCTTCAGTGCCATAGGGAAATGAAGTTTAATATTGAACAAGACATTTCAGGTCATTTTAACAAATCAAAACCTTTCAATTCAGGACAGCCTGACCCAAAACAAAATAATGTTTCTGTTTTCCTGACAGAAATTCTTTTTAAAAATGTTGGCAGAATTGAAGTTTTCCCATGGAAAAATTTTGATTTTGTGAAACCACATCTTCCATAGAAAAACCCTTTTGATGGAAAATTCCCAACCATCTCTTCACTTGAGTACATGTTTAAGTCACATTAAGTCAATGGGATTTAGGTCCATGCTTAAAGTTAGGCACATGCTTCCATGCTTTGCTGAATCGGGTCCAGGATGACTATCTTAAAGCACACAGGGTGAAATCCTGATTTTGGGGTGAGGGGGCAGGATTTTCACCCATATCATATGCTCCTTGGGCCACAGTTAGCTCGGACTCATGCCGTCATCCATCAGAGGAAACCCATCCACATGGTTCCTGAACTGGTTAGCCTGCTTGTCGGGAAGGTAATGGTGACAGAAAGCAGCGAAAGGGTCTGTGATGACCAGTGCAGCCCAAAAAGTGGAAGGATCTGCTGGTTGGGACAAGGTCCTGGGCAGAGCAGCCAGTGAAACATTGATTCAGTACATCTCTTCATCAGTCTCTGCCAGGGGGGCTTTAAAACCATGGCAGCAAGTCTGAGCCTGGGTCTACAGACTCAGGTGCTCAGGGCTTGCGCTGTGGTGCTAAAATCAACATGTAGATGTTGCTGTTCGGGCTGGAGCTTAGGCTCTGACTCACTCCCCCACCCTGAGCTTCAGACCCTGTGCTCCAGCTGGTTTTAGTGCCAAAGCACAAGCCCCATCAGTAGACCCTGAGACTCGCTGCGGCGGGTTTTAAAACACAGTGCAGACACAACCCTAGTCACATACTAATGCTGCCCCACCCCCTTCCTGAGGCTAGGTCAGTGAGGCTGCCTGTGGGGAACCCTAAAGGGATCCTTCTGTTGGAGGAGAATGGCCAGGGCAAGAATCCACAAACAAAGAGGTGTGAAGCCGAAGTCGTTCTTATTTAAATAAAGTGTGGGGGTACAGAAAGGAAAAAGGGAAGGGATTCAGTGCAGCTCCTAAGCAAGCTTGGCCCAACTTGAATAAACCTCAAGGCCTTTGCCATTTTCCCTCTCCTTGATCCAAACAGTCAACTCAAAAGGAGTTGAGTGTGGAGAAGGGGTATCAGACATCTCACTCCACTTGTCCCTCCTACTACAGAGGAAGAATCTTCTCCTGCTCATGAAAAATCTCTTGATCTGTTCTATTCTTTTCTAACCTATTTAGGTTCTTGTACTTCATCCATCACCCTGTTATCTGAGCATGGTAATGGCCATCCTGACTACCTAGCACAGCTTCTCGATTAGGAGAGGAAGCTTGCACACTCTAAGACACCAGGCAATAACTGTGGATCACTGGAAACTAGCCATAGGCAGGGTCTGTTTTATAGCATTTCAGCAGATGCTTCCCAGTGTCAGTTCATTCAGTGTCCAGCTTCTTTTTATGCAAACAGATGCAGAGTATCTCATTATCCACTGGAGCACTATGTCCAATTCCAGTACAGGAACGGAATGTGACAGCATTTTCTCTGGCCTTCTATATCAGACATGGTTAAAACAGTTTGTCCCCGAGAAAAAATTCTCTGTAGAACTGACAAAACAGTGGTCTTAACAGACATTCTACAGGTTCCTTAGCATCTCAGGACCTGCAGTATGCTTGTTTTAACAATCCAAAATATCCTTGTCACCAAGAATATCTGAAGTTCACCTTCAGGGAACTTCACTATCAGTTGTGTGCTCTGATATTCAGATTGACATCTGCTCCTAGACTGTTCTCCTATGTAATGTCTGGTGAAATCCCTCTACATCTGCTGTTTTGTCCCAGCTGATTCATAATCACCAGTGGCCAAATTCTGCTCTCATTTACACTGGTGTAAATCCAGGTGAAATCAGTGGCATACGCTGTTTTTACACTGGTGTAATGCAGAGCGGAATCTGATTCCTTTTTCTTCATCTGTGTGACAAGCTTGGGTATCACAATGTGTACACACAACTGGCAGTGAGCTGTGCTATGATTTTATAGATGCTGACATTTTTTTAACCTTATGTGGTAATGTGGTTTCACCCACGAACCAGCCGATCAAGTGCTCATAGCAGGAAATAGGTTTAAGTGGTAAAGTTCTGAATGTGAGGCCCCATTGTATTGTTAACAGTGTGTTGTGCTTCATCCAAGGATCTCCAAGTGTCTTACAAACATTAAGCCTCACAAACCCCCTGTAAAACAGGATTCCCATGCCCATTTATTGTGTATTTATTATGTGTATTACTGTGGTACACATATTTATTATGTGTATTACAGCCACACCTAATGGCCCCAACTGAAATCAAGGCCCATCATCCTAGTCACTGGAGGCATCTAACTCCAATTGAAATCATTGGCACCTAAATATCCTTAAAAATCTTGCTCAGTACAAACACATAATATAAATAGAGTCCCTGAAAAAAAGCTTACTGGTAAAGACTGGGCAGGGAACCAGTCAGAGAGAGATGAATTGATTTCCCTAAACTCACACCAGAGCTGGGAATAGAACTCAGGTCTCCCAAGTCTCAGTTCAGTGCCCAAGCCGTCCTGTTGTAAGTGACATTCCTGGTTCTGCTGGCTTGTTTCCCATGCTCTTTGCTTTGGTGAAAATACATTTTAGTGCCTGGATTATTTTATTCCTCAGCTTTTATTTCGGAAAAAATCTCCATCTCTTGTTATGTGTTTGGAAGCCCGCACCATATTGTTTGACTTCATGGAAGTTCCCCTCTTCCCACTTTCCGAAGTAGTGTAAAATCTGTTTTTGAATGCAGGCTGTTGAATGCAGGCTGTTGGTGAATGCAGGCTGTTGGTACCCATCAGCATAAATGGAGACCTAATCCAAAACATCATTCATCACAGAAGGCATTATTCCAATGCCATGAGAATCTACAAAACGGGTGCATCATTCATCAAAATCAAAAAGGAATCCTTCAAGAAATGGAAACATGGACAAATTGCTAAGGAATACAAAAGCATAGCACAAACATGTAGGGACAAAATCAGAAAGGCTAAGGCACAAAATGAGTTAGCAAGGGACATAAAAGGCAATAAGAAGAGATTCTTTAAATACATTAGGGTGTAAAAGAAAGATAAAGGAAAGAGTGGGTCTTCTACTTAGGGCTTGTCTACAGTGGCAATTAACAGCGCTGCAACGTTCT
Source organism: Chelonia mydas (assembly GCF_015237465.2). Lineage (NCBI taxonomy): Eukaryota > Metazoa > Chordata > Testudines > Cheloniidae > Chelonia > Chelonia mydas. The sequence goes on from NC_057851.1 coordinate 198,034,972, forward strand.
CACTCAGGAGGGTGAAAAAACACCCCCCCGAGCGCAGCTATTTGCAGCTCTGTAAAACGCCAGTGTAAACAGTGCCCCAGCGCTGGGAGCTACGCCCCTTGTTGAGATGGGTTTTTTAGAGCACTGGGAGAACTCTCTCCCAGCACTGCACTGCGACCACGCAAGGCACGTTAAAGCACTGCCACGGCTGCGCTTTAGCGTTGCCCCTGTAGACTAGACCCAAGTGAGGAAGGAGAGCTAATAACTGATGACATTAGGAAAGCTGAGGTGTTTTATGCTTATTTTGCTTCAGTCTTCACTAAAAAGATTAATGGTGACCAGATACTCAACACAGTTAATATTAACAACAAGGGGAAGGAATGCAAGCCAAAATAGATAAAGAACAGGTTAAAGAATATTTAGTTAGATGTATTCAAGTTGGCAGGACCTGATGAAATTCATCCTAGGGTACTTAAGGAACTAGCTGAAGCTATCTCGGAACCACTAGCAATTACCTTCGACATCTCACGGAAGACAGGTGAGGTCCCAGAAGACTAGAGAAGGACAAACATATAACCTATATCTAAAAAGGAGAACAAAGAGGAATGAGAATTATAGACCAGTCAGCCAAACTTTGATACCTGGAAAGATACTGGATCAAATTATTAAACAATCAGTTTGTAAGCACCTGGAGGATATTAGTATCACAAGGAATAGCCAGCATGGATTTGTCAAGAACAGACAAACAATAGCAGGGCTATTGACAGGGCTTTAACAGGGCTAATGGCCTACTGGATGGAGGAGTAGAATAGATGTGATATATCTTGATTTTAGTAAGGCTTTTGAAACATTCCCACATGACAGTCTCATAAGCAAGCTTAGGAAATGTGGTCTGTTAGGATATAGATATTCAGGCCTGTCGGTAAAGGCCTGTACTCGAAGAATTTAGGTGTATTCTTATCACTTGGCTAGTTAGAGGTATAAAAGAAAGAATCAAAATCACTGTCTGCCAGTGTAAGGTCCTTCTCTTACTGTGACAGTCTGAGGCCCTGTTCTTAGATTAAAGCCTTTGGCTAAGCAACAGAGGCAGCCATAAGCTGGGAAGTGAACGGCACATCCTCACATTCCAAACTAGACACATTGAAATAAGGTGCTTTTGGCTGTTAGGAATACAATCCTGTCCTGATAGTGCCTATCACCTCCAGAGAAAGGGAAGTGCCTAGAAAATGTAAAAGGAAACTTAGTTTGATAGCATCCTGTCTGGCAAGAACTCACTTATCCATAGCTGGGATGTGAAATTCTCACTTCTGTATTGTTTTGTCATTATGGTTCCCACTTTGCTATTTTTTGTCGGTATAATCTCTGTCTGGTTCTGTGATTGTTTCTGTCTGCTGTATAATTAATTTTGCTGGGTGTAAACTAATTAAGGCGGTGGGATATAATTGGTTACATAATCATGTTACAATATGTTAGGATTGGTTAGTTAAATTTCAGGAAAATGATAGGTTAAGTTATAGCTAAGCAGAACTCAAGTTTTACTATATAGTCTGCAGTCAATCAGGAAGTGAATGAGTGGGTGGGTGGGTGTGGGGAAAATTGGAACAGGGAATGGGGGTGGGGAAATTGGAATCATGTTTTGCTAAAGGGGGAAATAGGAACAGGGAATGGGGATAAGGAAATTGGAATCATGTTTGGCTAAGGGCAGGAATGGGAACAGGAACACAGGTGTAAGGCTCTGTGGTGTTAGAGCTGGGAACGGGGACACTAAGGAAGAAAACTGGAATCATGCTTGCTGGAAGTTCACCCCAATAAACATCGAATTGTTTGCACCTTTGGACTTCGGGTATTGTTGCTCTCTGTTCATGCGAGAAGGACCAGGGAAGTAAGTGCGTGAAGGAATAAGCCCCCTAACATGTCTAAATGAAATCACTCTAAGGTGGGTGCATAACTAGTTGACAGACCATTCTCAGGGAGTAGTTATCAATAGTTTGCTACCAAACTGGGAGAGTGTGTCTAGTTGGGTCCCCCGGGGGTCAATCCTGGGTCTGGTACTGTTCAATATTTTAATTAATGACTTGGATAATGGAGTGGAGAGTATGCTTCTAAAGTTTGCAGATGACACCAAGCTGGGAGGGATGGTAAGCATTTTGGAGGACAGGATTAGAGTTCAAAACAACCTGGACAAATTGGAGAAGTGATCTGAAACCAACAAGATGAAATTCAATAAAGACAAGTGCAAAGTACTACACATAGGAAGGAAAACTCAAATGCACAACTACAAAATGGGGAATAACTGGCTAGGTGGTCATACTGTAGATCACAAATTGAATATGAGTCAACAATGTGATGCAGCTGTGAAAAAGGCTAATATTCTGGGGTGTATTAACAGGATGTTAATATGTGAGGTAATTCTCCTGCTTTCCTCAGCATTGGTGAGGTCTCAGCTGGAACACTGTGTCCAATTCTTGGTGCCACACTTTAGGAAAGATGTGGACAAACTGGAGAGAGTCCGGAGGAGAGCAACAAAAATGTTCAAAGGTTTAGAAAACCTGACCTGTGAGGAAAAGTTGAAAAAACTGGTCATGTTTCGTCTTGAGAAAAGAAGGCTCAGGGGAGAGCTAATAACAGTATTCAGTTATGTTAGGGACTGCTATAAAGAGGACAGTGATCAATTGTTCTCCATGTCCACTGAAGGTAGGACAAGAATTAATGGGTTTAATCTGCAGAAAAGGAGGTTTAGGTTAGATATTAGGGAAAACTTTCTAACTCCAAGGGCAGTTACGCTCTGGAATAGGCTTCCAAGGGAGGTTGTGGAATCCCCGTCTTTCAAGGTTTATAAGAACAGGCTGGACAAACACCTGCAAGGGATGGTCTAGGTTTATTTGGTCCTGCCTCAATGCGGGGGGCTCAGCTTGATGACTGCGAGATCCTTTCCAGCCCTCCATTTCTCCAGTTCTATCATTTGGTCTCTGGTATCCTTCTCCCTTTCACACTCGGCACTGGGAAGATCTTGGAAAAGATGGGCTCAACTGAGGTGATCTTTAGTTCTTTCCAGGGGCGTGGAGTGAATCTTGGCTATAGTGAATCTCCCTTCTTGGAATCATTTGTTCCCACATTGACTACAATGTGGGCTGTTCCTTTACAATGTCAGACAATCTCATTGTGATCATTTCTTCTGGCACCCAGGAGGCAAAAAGCCACCCTGTTTTTTTTTTCCTCTGGACACAGATGCCTGGAGCCAAATCTCTCCCTGTGCAGTCACCAATCTAGGTTACTGGATCTTTCTTTCTTTCTTTTCTTTCTGTCCCTGGATTACTTCTTGATCACAGATTGACAGGAGTGTGGTCAAAGCCTACAGCTTGTTCTCAATCTAGTTTTCCTCTGGGCAGAACAGCTACTGTTGGTGACCAGATGGAAAGGTTCCATAGTTGTTAGCTGTCTCCTCCTTCAGGAGGATTATCCACGATCTCAGCTCTGGTGGTTCCTTTTTTTGCCTATCCATCTTGTCATCTTAGGTTTCTCCCAATGCCTTCAGCTGTTGCTCAAACCATCACCTCCATCCTTTCTCCACCAGAAAGTAAAGCAGCTTGCAAATCAGATGCAAATGAAACCCTCCTGGCCTTTGTCTAAGAAAATAAGTATCAAGAAGCTTCCTCACCAGATTACCATGGTTCCTTCTGTATCTTGTCTATATCCCAGTTATATTAATTCAAGGTAGCCTCTTTACTTGTTAAAACCTGTCAGTATGAAAGACCTGTCAGTCTTACTCCTTCAGAACTCACCTCATCATTGCTCACAGAGTTTGCTTGGTCACACACCCTTCTACCTGCCTCTGTACTGGCCCTGTCGCTCATCCAGCCCTCCTGCAGAGCTTTCCAGCAAAGACCCACACCATCCTGGTACCCTGCAGCCCTCACATTTTCAGTTATTCAACACTTGGAGTCCTGAACTGGTTGTTGCTTCTGAAATGCCATTGGACTCAATCCTTGGGAGCCAAGTAATGCAGGCCTAACAAATCCAGAACAGAAACAAAAACCGTCCATGGAAAAGGTTTCCTATCTTTCTTCCAGGTGCTTCCCAGGGTCTCCATCTGGCAGCCTTAGTGAACCTACAGCACCTTCAGCACTCAGAACAGGTTTGGGCCAGGATTTTTTTTTAACTTCCTTAGGGGAGCAGGTCAGATCCACCTTGAACTGGAGCTGTCACTCATCTCACCCCACTTTCCCCTCCTGTATCTATTTTCAGCCTATGTCTCTGTATAGCGAGTGTACTAGCAGCACTATGGAGTGTTGATCAATCTACCCATCAGCCAGTGGGACAGGCTTTAACTGTGAAGGCTGTTGAAAGCTGATGTCTGGCTCCTGTTTTGGGCATCCCCCTGGTGCAGTCAGAGAGAACTGCCTGTGAGATGAGAGGTGAGGCTGGCACCAGCTCCCCCACAGAAGAATGTTCTTGCCTCCAGCCACGGGACTTGTGTAGTTTCTTTGGCCAGGGGCTCTCAAACAAAACCTAGTCCTTAGGCCTATTCAAATTCAGATGTATAGTACTAATATTCACCTGCTAATGTCCTGCATACACATTCCTAATGAGTGTGCTTTGCAAAAGTGCCGCCGATGACCACATGTTGGCATCATTTCATATCACTGTATAACAATGACTGACCGGGCATGTAACCGTTTTGTGTAACTAGTTCCTGCCTGACAAAGTATTGTTCCACCAGTGGAGTGTGCCCTCCAACTCAGCCTCCATGGTGTGAAGTCTTGAATTCTTCTGAAGCACTAGCAACCATAGGGCCAATTTTGCAGCCCTCATTCATGTAAAGTCGCATTTGTTCACATGGGGCAGGATTGCCCCTTGCAGTCCAATCTGAGCTTCAACATTGCCTCAGACTTTGCAGTGGGACGACTTCATTCCCCCCCACCCCAGCTCAACTGTGTTGGACTGGGGGAGTGAAGCCAATTTCCCACCCACTCTCCACCCGTCTGCACAGGCAGGGGAATAGCAGCCAGGTGGCAGCTGCTCTCCCCCTCACCCAGAGCCTGATGATATCCATAGCCTGTGACTGGGAGTAACAGAGCTCATGACTCTCCTTGGTAGGGGCATAGCTGGCCTTGAATTGAGCCCTGCAGCTTCCTTTACCTAGTTTGCATTGATTGATTGATTCTCTTCATCACAGACTTTTATGACTGGGTGCTGGAATGATGTACAGGATAAAAGCTTCCAATTAGTGTTGCCGAGCATCTGGTTTTCGACGGCGCAGCAGGGCCAGGCCAGTCAATGGCACAGTGGGGTTAAGGCAAGCTTCCAACCTGCCGTGGCTCCTCAAAGCTCCCGGAAGTGGCCACTAGGTCCCTGCGGCCCCTTGGCACAGGGAGGCTCCATGCGCTGCCCCCGCCCCAAGTGACGGCTCCACAGCTCCCATTGGCCAGGAACCGCGACCAATGGGAGCTGCGAGGGTGGCGCCTGTGGGCGCGAAGGCAGCGCGCGGAGCCTCCCTAGCCGCCTGTGCACCCAGGGGCCATAGGGACCTGGCAGCTGCTTCCTGGGAGCCATGGTAAGTGCCACCGGGACCCTGTGCTCCAACCCCCTGCCCCTGCCCCAGTCCTGAGCCACTTCCTGCACCCCAAACCCCTCATCCCTGGCCCCACCCCAGAGCCCACACCCCCAGCCGGAGCCCTCACCCCCCTCCCACACCCCAACCCCTGCCCCAGCCCAGTGAAAGTGAGTGAGCGTTGGGGAGAGCGAGTAACAGGGGGATGGAGCAAGTGGGGGGGTAGGGCCTTGGAGAAGGGGCGGGGCAGGGGGTGGGAACGGGTGTTCAGTTTTGTGCAATTAGAAAGTTGGCAACCCTACTTCCAATCCCAAAGGGAGCTCTCAACACAGGATCAGGTCCTCCTGTACTCCCTGCATTCATCTCTTGTTACCTTGAGTTTGTACATGCCTGCGTTGTTCAAAACCAAGCCCTCGCTGATGCGAATTGTGTTGGATTGTGCAAAGGAAATTCACACAGCAGCCCTACTCAAAACTATCCAGTCGGGAAATGCACACAGACAGGCAGAAAAGTAACACATGTCCTAAATTACAGCTGGGTTTGTTGCACTCAGGGGACCCCGTCATATAGCAGGGAATGCGGAGTTCACTGACTTGTGATGCCAACCCCAGCACTGCAGGAGAGGCTATACTAAAATTAGGTTTGGGAGCAGGCTCAGAACCCTCAGCTTTCGCCAGCAGAGAGGGCTGGAAATATACCAGAGCCCTTGCGATCAAATGATATAATTTCTTACATATATGGATCCTGGAGCAAAATCAGTTTTGACTTTGGCAACAGCAAGTCCTTTTCCTCTCAGCAGTTTCCAAAACAGAACTGGAGATTGGAATTACATTATTTCCCTTTTATCCCCAGTGTTCAACTTCAAATGCTGCTAGGCAGGTTGCCCTTCAGTGCTCATTACTGCAAGAGCTATCTGGAATTCATGGTAGCATCCTTGCATGGCCCTGGGCAGTGCACAAAAAGGAAGAGGGGAAGCGCCCCATTTAAATTCAAGCTGTATATGTTTTGAATTTGCAAACCTGTCAGCTATAATCCGTCAACTCAGAGTCGTCTCCTGTTCTGCTTAGCTGTGTGATTACAAGCCAAACCTCTAAGGAGAGTTTAGTTCTCCTGATTTCAATACCAGACAGTGCTTTTGCCTAAGCATTTGAACCACTTTTCAGAGCCGTTGAGGCTTCCCCTGTGGCTATTAGAAAGTTGAATGGGGAATAGGTCAGGCCGCAGCATTATAGTGATTAGCGAAAGGAGCCAGTGAGAAGGCTACAATAGCAGAACTATGTGCAGGTAAAGTCAGGGAGACACTGAGCCATATTGTGGGCTGAGGAGAACGGCAGTGTATGTTACATGTCGGAAGTAAGTTGGCTGGAAGACAATAAAGCAGTGAGACCTGCATCACTCTGGCCATGCGTGTGTATGTAAAGTGAGCGTAATTTACACCCCACGTGACAGAAGCGGGTGTGGCAGGGAAAACATCTAGCTGGTTAAGCACGTAAAATAAAGCAGTAGGAGCCCATTTATGCCTGCTTTGCTTTCCTGCCCTATTGTCACATGCCCTGTGACACCACTGTTTACATCACCAAATAATTTGGCCCAGGCAGGCACTTGCAAGGGAGGTGCAACCTGCTTACACCAGGTCTGAATCTGGCCCCCTGAGCACTCATCTCTTCTTTCTTTCAGGGATAGGAGAATCACAACGGTGTCTTTTGGAACAAAAGCTACTGTGATTTCATTGATATTAGGCGTGTGCGTTTAGGTGCCTTCACGAGAAGTGCTGCTAGGGCTAGGAATGGGCTAGCTAAGTGTGCAGCTGCAATCTCTTTGCCCCCTGCTGCTCAGGCAATGAGCTCAGCCCTGCTGGGAAGAGACCTTTCTCTCCTAGCGGGAGAACACCGTGCAACAGCCCCTCAAAGACTGGAACAGCATCGCACTCCAGATCCAAATGTCCTTAATCTCAAACAGGCCTGGTCCTATTCTGACTGCCCCGTCGCATCCTAGTGTTCAGTGACTCTTACACACCCCGCAGCAGCAGGAGGGAGGCAAAAACAGGAACTGAAGCTGGAACAAAAAATGGATTATAGCCATGCAGCAGGCCAACTCCTCAGCTGGTGCAAATCAATGCCGCTCCTACTCAGAGGAAACCACAGGAGCTATGCCTATTTACAACAGGTAAAAATCTGACACGTGGGCAGTTTTGTATCGGTGACTTTCTTTACTGTTTTCCCTTCTGTTGTTGTCAATTCACCTACGAGCAGATTCTTTCCAGTTTTCCCCCTTCCAGTCTGAGTCCTTCCACTTCACTGGGCCCGCTCTCACTGCCATGTGTCATGCCAGAGACACATTTCTGACTCCTGAACCGCCATGGAAACCTCTTCTCAGTAGCTTGTATAACGCTTTGCGTTTCCCAACAAGGGTTTTGCCCAGTGAATTGTAATTTTCGTTCCAGAAAATACAGCTGCAATATCTATTCCAGGCAGCTGAGCTTCCTGACAAAGTGCATTCCATGGCAAGCCTTGTTTTCCCCAAGGAAACCATCCCTCTCTGTTTACATGGAAGGGGTTTAATCCTACCATCAGAAAAAAGGCTTGTGTAATGATTTTCATTTCAGTGAGGCCGTAACACTCAGCAGCACATCTTTGAGCCTCATCTGGAGAAATATTCGCCCCCTGTCCGCACCCTGCCCGGGAGTCACTTAGCCCATTGTTCCAGTCAGTCGCTCTGCAACTGCTGTCCTGCTAGTCCAGAACTGCAGTGCCTCTCCTTTGTGACTTAGCCCTCCATCCAAGGCACCACCATCCTCTGCTTCTGGGATATTATCAGAGTCTCCTTCCTCAAAGTCTCAGGCAGTCTGCACTATGCTGACTGTGCCACTCTTGCAGTGGTTGGTAGGGGAATCTGGGCCCACCCTCTACCCCCGGTTCCAATCCAGGGACCCTCAAACCAGCAGTTCAGCCCTATCCCTCTCAGGCCTGACTGTTTCCTCTCCTGCCTTTCTCAGGTTCCTGTTCTCCCCCTTGTCTCAGGAAGTGTGACTGCAGACTCACCTGACTGCAGCCCCCTATCTCCTGTTAACTTCCTCTCTTCATAGACCCTGCCCAGCTCCTCCCCTAGCAGGACTGCATCAGCAATTAGGCCCTAGCATGCCCTGTCTTTCCTCCAGGTGCAGCCAAGAAGTTAATTGGCCTGGTGTGGGGGTGGACACCCCATCACAGGGGCACAGAGTGCTCAGACGTGAAAATTAAAGATCAATTAGACAAATATTCTCCCATCACTTCCAAGAAATCATCGCTTTCTAGGAGGATCCTACACCTCACAAAAGAAAAGCTGGTGCAAGGTTACCTGTCTACAATGGGTCATTTTATTTGATTCAAGGATAGAAGCATATCTAATTAACTAAAGGTGAAAACGAGAACTGTCAAGCTGGAGTGAGAGTTCATCTCTGCTAATGCAACTCCATTACATGAAAACTGATGCTCAAGTCTCCAGCTTGAGGTGTTGCGATGGGTGGAAGTTGATTGGATTATTTGATTTGCTGTTGTGAGGTGAGACACACTTTATACTAAGTTTCTGTTTATAAATAATTAATAGACGTTGTAAACATGTTAAAGTCTTGATTCATGTGTGTTGTAGGGGGTTGTTTCCACATCAGTAGAAGGTGTTATGGTGGTCATAAACAATCCATTGCCCTGTTACAGCTGAGTAATCATTTATTAAAACATCTGTTAATTCTTTATTAACCCTTTATAAACTCAACCTTCTTGTAAGGCCTGCTGGGTTTTAAGACCAGCAGACCTTATGGTCATGCCTTCTATTAAGGCTCCATTTATAAATAGTGTATAAAAGATTAATAAATGATTAACAGATGTTTAGTACATTTTAATAATTCTCAATTAAGAAAAGGACTTTTTTTTTTTTTTTGCAGATGGGCTGAAACACAAACCCCTGTAACAATTGTCCTTTTGTGTGTCAACATTTGGCCCATTTTAGATGTAGGTTTAAGAACTTTTCTGCTTTCAAAGGTACATTTCCTGTTTTCATACGAGTCCAGTCATGTCACTGAGAAGCACCATCTGTCTTTCATGTTGAATGCAGGTATTTTCCATGCTAAAAACATCCAGCTGCTTCAGTTTATTTCTTTTTCCGCTAGATTCCACTTTGGTTGGCATATTTAATACCACCGGTTATTAAATATATTGGAGTCTGTAAGAAACAGCTTCTAATCAAAATCCAAACAAGAATTATTGTACAAAAAAACCATTGATTCTTGGTCAGCCACTGGCAGCTCTGCAGGAGCCTAGGGGCTGGATTTTGATCTCAGTTACATCAGTGTAAATTCATACTACCATCATTAATTGAGCCAGTAAGACTACTTGCTGTTCTAGCTTAGGGTCAGGAATAGATGGGAGTGGTCCAAAGGCAAAAAGCCTAGCCTCAGCAAAGAGTGTGTGTCAGCGTGGTCAACAGGCCCAGAAGGGAATCTTATCCAGACCTCCTTCCCCATAATTACACCATGCACAATGTGAGGATCTCAGAGGAGAGCAGAAATGTTTAGAGAGAAGTAACAGAGAAGGTCCTCAGAACTCAGACAAGGACAAGACAAGAACTCCTTCCAACCCTAGGAGAAAATGTTGTTTCAGAAAAACTGCGAGGGCTTTTAAGAAGTGGTAATTGATGCTGTGAGCAGAAATGGCTCAGGAGCCTTCTTCCATTCTCCATCCACAGCTACAGAAGCACACGGCTCCCTGAGTGGCACTTGCAGCCTGCAGTTCACATTAAAAGCAAGATCAGTACTTTCCCCTCCTTCAGTCACATGGGCGATGCCAGTTTTGGCCTTAGTGTTTTGAAGCAATCCATGTTTTAGTTTCCTGGGGCAGTCAGACTACTGAGAATAACACATGATCGGGGGCAGCAGCAGAATTCCAGAATTTGATTGGTCTACGGGTCATATATAAGAACTGTAACATCTCCAGTTTATAGCAGCAATACGAATTTAATGAACAGTTCTCATTATTATAATTTAGTTTCCTTCCAGTGGTTTCCAGAGGTCCCATTGTGCTGGGCTCTGAACAAGCACGGAATAGGAGCCAATCCCCGCTTCAAGCCAGTGTAAGGCTCTGATCTTGCCATGTAGGTGCACCCTGCCTCCAGTACAGACGCCCACTTCATAACTGCTGGTATTAAATATGCCAGTCGAAGTGGAATCTATCAGAAAAAGAAATAGCGTATGCATGGAGGGATCTGCCTTCATGGAGTTTATTGCAGGATCGTGACTCAAAATGCCAGAATCGAGCTCCCCTTTCCAGACTCAGACAGTCAAATTCTACTCTCAGTTGCAATGGGGGACTGAAATCGATGGAGTTGTTCTGGATCTACACCTGTGTCACGAGCGCAGAGTTTGGCCCAGCGGGTGGCCAATTTGTTTTTCCTGCGTGTATACGTAGAACTCCGTGAGTGCCTTAGGAGTCCTGTGCCATGTAGTTCTTGATCTTGTAGCCGTCCCTAGCATTTGCAATTCCTAAATCTCTTACAAATGTGCCACTTTATAATCCAGCTGAGAGGATGTGAGTGCTGAAAGATGGCTGGTGATACACTGTGTACCATTATTTCCCCTGTTGGCACTTGAGTAAATTATATTGTCACAGAAAATTCTCATTTGAATTGCTCTTTGGATTAAGGACAGTTTTACAAACCAGAAAGAAATCCAGCTGTTAAAACACAAGGCCCACATTGTTAGAGGTGTATGAACTTTTATCCTCAGAATTATTTTCTGCTTTGCAAATCATTTGCAGTAATGGACTAATGCTTTTGCTTTGCTCTGTATACATCTGTAGACCCAGCTGAGTAATTAAGAGCTGGAAATCGGCCCACTTAAGGAAGAACACTGCGCTTTCAGCTGTCCCCTTGGATCCCAGTAACAAGTAGAGTTATGCTATTGGAAATATTCCCGCACTAAATGAAAATAAACACACCCAGACAAACATTAGAAATGTCCTTATTCAAAGTATCTTTTAAGGATACTTGTAGTGTGTAAAGAGACTTCCTGCTAGAATCTTAAACTGAGTGAAATGATTTGCCTTTTGACGGCCTGCTGATTCTAACTGAACTTTGCTAATGATTTCTTTGCACAGAATGAGCCAAATTCTTCCCTTCTGTAACTCCATTGATTTGAGTGGAGGACTGAATTTGGCCCAGTTACTTTATAATGCTCTAAGAAAAGGAGTACTTGTGGCACCTTAGAGACTAACCAATTTATTTGAGCATGAGCTTTCGTGAGCTACAGCTCACTTCATCGGATGCATACTGTGGAAACTGCAGAAGACACAGCATGCATCCGATGAAGTGAGCTGTAGCTCACGAAAGCTCATGCTCAAATAAATTGGTTAGTCTCTAAGGTGCCACAAGTCCTCCTTTTCTTTTTGCGAAAACAGACTAACACGGCTGTTACTCTGAAACCTTTATAATGCTCTGTTGCTAATAGTGCACTGCAGGAAATACTGCTTTAATAGACTGCAGCATCTATCCAGCAAAAATTCTCTACATTAATTTGCTTGTATGTGATAATATAAAATAATTTTTGTAATGAAACTTATTCCGTGAGGTGTACCCAGGAAAGCATAAGCAGAATTTGAGACAGTCTTAGATTATTTAGGCTTTAAGGTTCTAACTGTATGGAGGAAATAAAAAATCCAGTAGCCTGTGGGGTTAAATGTCATAGCTTATGCTACCCACTGCACAATGGCCAGCTGCTTTGCTTCCCATTGGGAAGGTATTAACCTTACAGTGAAGGAAAAGGCTCTTGTACATTTCTCTCTCATTGAAATCCTAGTGCAAACACCTGGCCTTCCATGCAGTGGGCCAGCTGAAGCAGAGCTTGAGTCGACCAGCTTGAGTCGGGAACTGTATTCTCTGATATGCCAGTCGTTAGTGCTTTAGAAAAAACAATTAAAGTACATAAAGGAACAAACAATAACAGCTCTTGCAGACTCATATGAGCATAAAGGGAGGAAGGATGGTCCAGTAGTTAGGGGTTTATCTCGGGAGAGGTGAGTTCAATTCCCTGCTCCTATGTGACTTTGAGTAACTCGCTTAATCTCTGCACATCGGTTCTCCAGCTGCCCAATGGGGATAATAGCACTTCCCTACCTCACAGGGATGTTGTGAGAATAAATACATTAACGACTGTGAGATGCTTGCATACGCGGCGTGATTGGAGCCTTAGTTAGATAAACAGAACGAAGAGCCTTTTCACTTAGCACTAAATAGTTGAGATCCCCTCTAACGATATAAACTGACCATGCCAATTTGCACTGTTAGATTCCATCTTTGTTCCCTTTATGCAGCCTAATAACAGTAGGGGGGAAAGGACATACTTATCCCGGAATTTCTTCCACGATAGTTGGAAAATCAAATTATGGGTCAGGATAAAAAGGCCTTTCCCTATATTATTCATGCAGGAATCACACAGGAGTCAATTAAAAGGAAGGTACAGTCTCATGGTTTAACCTTACAAGAAACAAAAGGAGAGACAAGTAAGAAAGTTGGGTGGGAGTGGCAGGCTTTATAATGCTCTCAGTTTCTGAGTATGTCACCCTTTGATCGAACACCTTCTGGAAAGGGGAGTGGGCTAAAAACAGTGATGTAGTGGTCTTACTTGGCTTTTACATTGCTGGAGGTGTTGTTTAGAGACTGCGGTTTATGGCTACAGAATAATTAGCAGAGATGAAATCTATTGTTCAAACTTCTCACATAGTTTTAATAAAATTCCTTCTTTTCAGATCCAGTTAAACAGCAGAGGACTTATCTATTCCGTTGGCTTGCTGCTGGCATCAGTTTTTGTCACAGTATGTATATAATCTCTTCATGTTCTTTATTTCCAAGATAGTAATTTTACAGAAGTTTGCTTTTTGTCCACATGTTCCTTTTCTCTTAGAGCAGCAGCAATTGCTGTGAGTCCCATTGAGAGGTACTGCCGATTCCTACTGTAAAATTTCCAGGGGCCTAATCTGGTATTTTGCAAGCTATTATCTGACCTGACACGAGATGGCTCATACATTGTGTATTTTTTCCTTGAAGGAGCCCCAGGAAATTCACTAGTAATCCTTAGTCACTTTCCGTGGGAGAAATGAAGCCAGACTTACTCTTGTGTACAATCCACTCTCCTGCTGAGCAGATATGAGTTTGCTGTAAAACACAGCAAAGTGGACATGTTCATATTCAAGCATCAGGCTGTTTAAAGCATACAGAGGTGTTTACACCTGCAAATTGCAGGCCCAGGTGTACGCACAGCTGAGAGCCGTTTTAGACACACAGAAGGGAGCTGGCCATTGAAAAGTTTAAGGGGTATGTATCTCATAGAATTAAATGGAATTGTTCTTACCAGAATGAACTGACTATTAAAATATTGAGCCCGATCATTACCTGGTATTAATCAGTGCAGCTGATGGTGCTATGCCAATTTACTCCAGCAGTACATCTGGCCCACTGTATAGTAATATCCTAAAATGATAAGTTGCAATTGAGAACAGAATATTCTTCAAGCAAGTCAACGGCACTCAGCAGTGGAAAAGTAAATTTCATGGTCACGCTATTGAGAAAGGTGCTTGCCACTGATTGTAAATGTTTTTGATGTTGCTGTTTACTCTGAGCAAATGACTGTGTGTATTGTAGGTATTTGGTGTCCACATGAACAAATGGAAGCTGGATAAGAAGCTGGGAATTGTGTGCCTTTTCCTGTACGGCATCTTCTTATGTTTCTCCATCATGACAGAATTCAATGTTTTCACTTTCGTGAACTTGCCGATGTGCAGAGATCACTGATCCAGGTGGCAGACTGTCGAGAGGTACTTCCTTCTTACCTGTGCAATACAAAACACGGCTGGCGTCTCCAGAACACGGTGTACCCAACAGTCGTGAAATATATCCTGCTCACTGTTCATAGGATTCTCCTCCCATCTCAGTTTACCCTCTTCCGACCCCGAAACCTGGAAAAATCCTGCATCGATGTGAAGATATTTTTTTTTCAACATTAATGTGATTTCCAAGTTCAGTTTTTGAACAGTGACTGGGATTCTAAATGAACTGGCTGCTATCTGGCGTTGAGCCAGGCAAAACTGATCTGCTACAATTCCTTCCTTTTTAAGTTATTTGGTGGAAGACTAATCTAATTTATGTTTTAAGACTATTGCTAGAATGCAGAAGAAGAGGGTACATTGTATATGGGGTGTTTTTCAAGCAGAACTGTGGGAATCTTTTATTTTTTTCAGAGATCAACAGCCTCTCTTTGCAACTTCTCCTTCTGAGCGCTGGATTTCGTGTAATGATCCAAAGGTCACAAGTGCAGTGTATTATGGGAACTCAATTTGAAATACTCAGCATATGAGTGGATTGACTGTTAAAAAAAATGACTGGCAAGGCAGTGGATAACAACTTTATACTATGATTAACGCATCTCCTAAAGGTGTTGTAAGGACTGCAAGGTGAACATGGATTCAAAGGGTAAACACTGCTACCATTTTCATTATTAATGTCAGAGCTTTATTGCTAGGTTATTTATATGACTTCCAAGCAATGGTTTAGGACTGCCAGCCCACAAGGGCTAACGAGGAGAGGTCCTGGTTTTTAATGATCCACACATTGCGATGCAAGGTCAGAAGCTTCAGAGGATCGTCCAACTTCTTGTAGTTTTTGGGGGGAGTGTGTAGTTTTATGTCTTATTCGTTGTGAGAAGGACATAAGCACAGTCACACATTCTCTAAATGAGTTGTAGACACTGGTTTCTTTAAAAGGAAAGAGGCATATTTTGCACCGACATTGTTACTGAAGTCATAATTTGCCACTCTTTAAAGAATACACTGGACCTGGCCAAAAATTTTACAGCTGAACTTATCTGATATCAGATTGTTGTGGATTTATTCCGCCTCCTTCTGGAGGAAGAAAGAAAGAGCGAGAGAGAGAAATGGCACTTTTAAAATGCAGAATATCTTTAATGCAGATTCGCCCACAGATCTAAGTTATGATGAAAGTTTTGCCATTCTCTGTTCTAACAGACCTGCAAGGTTTTGTATAATACTGTATTAATATGGAGTCAGATTCCACTACATGAGGAACACCTATGATTGCCACACTTGTATGTACTGAAATTGTGGATTCTTTCCAGTGCTGGCTGTTGTATTTACTTTAAGCACTGATCACTTCTGATTCATTTGGTATGGTTTTTTCCTCTTCCTTTTATATGTTCTTCTATGAAGCATAGTAAGATACTACCAACAAGGTGAATGTTTTTGTCTATGGTACAGACAGTGGCCAATACTGGTAGACAGGACACAACAAAAACAGGGCCCTAAGAGAAAAAAAAAAATCTGAACTAGCGGAAGAAAAACAGTTCAGAGTGAAGACCCGTTTATCAACTCATTTGCACTTTTGCACTTGATTATTTAAGATTAATTCTCTTCCGACAAATAGTGTAAAATAAATGTTTCCAATCTGATCTCCATTTGACACAGCACATTACTTTCTGTCCTTTTCACACGGAACAAGTGAAAATACACATTTATTGAGCAAGTTCCATGGACAGTTGATGCATGGCCACCTTGGGTAAAAGCAGTCTGATGGGTCTCTGGAGGAAAGCAGGTGTGAAGACAGTGCAGATGTGAATAAAGGGGAGAGAAGAGAGGGGCTCCATTTTATATACGTGTTGCTATTTTTTCTTCAGGAACATACTGTGATCCCACTTGTTTCGCTAAGCAGCATTCTAAGACCAGCATGCTAAGAACTACACCATATGGAAATCCCATTGCATTAGAAATCCCCATTGTACCTTCTTAGTGTGTTTTTAATTAATAATAACCACTAAAATGTCTAAAAAGACTTCCTTAAATTAAAAAATAGTAGCATGATGTGATACATTTCAATAAATTCCAACCTTGAGGACAGTTATAAGCTCGCAACAAGATATAGTAACTCCTAAGCTGAATCTTTCCTTACTTGCAGAAGAGACAATATTTGGGAAAAAAAGTTTCACATCAGGGCCTATTATTATTTCTATTTTGAATATTTATACTGCTGCTCCAATGGAGCCAGTTGGATCTATTTCTACGAAATAGCCATTATCTATCCCATGGCACAAAAATTGCATGACTGGTTTTTTAGGAACTTTTCCTGTTGACGTACATCAAATACTGTAGTATCGTAGCTTTGCATTGTATGTGTATCCAGAAATACATTGTTCTGAACTTTGTGCATTTTGCAAGAATATTGTGAAAGTTGCTCATTCCAAGTGTAAGCAAAGAGGTATCTTAGATACACTGAACTGCTCTTACCTGTGCCATATTCTTATGAGATGTGATAGACCGTTTGCTATGATGACAGTTTGAGTTAGATGTACTTGTGATCTGAAACCAAAGCAGATGATTCAAGCTTGATTTGAAATAGAGGGCCGGTTGACTGTGTGAGTTCTCATTTGTTTTTAAAAGACAGAGCCTTTCAAACTGATAGCTTGATTAAAGTCGATGGAAAAATCTCCAGGACAAAAATGTAAGCACTTTTCTGTGCAAAGTTTATTCTGCGATCACTGTTCATGAAAGGTCTCCCTAAGACATACAATAATAAGATCGCTGCATACGCTGACTGATACTTCGAGTATTCACAGCTTTCATTTTGTTTTCCTTCCAAGCTTTCACTTTAGTTTTCCTTCCTAGCAATCGTAGACAATTTTTAACGAGCATTTCAAAGAGAGCTTAAAGAGCCTTCTCCCCAGTAGTGAACACCTCACTGCAGCTCTACCTTTTGACCTGATTTTGTCTAGGCTGACGCCAAATATCTGATCCCATAGTTTCAACTCCGTTTGACACTTCCTTGACCGTGATTAAATGCCAAAATCTTGTGATGTGGGTGGTTTTAAGAGACACAGGAAAGATTGCTTTTGCCCTACCAAAGTAGAATTCTCTACCTGCATTTTATTTGTATTTTTTTTTTAAGAAATAGTGCATTTTTTTGTAGCTATAGGTACCTACAACAGAAAATATCTTGCGTGGAGGGCATTTACACTAGTGTGGTTTGGGAGGTTTCTGTGTTGTTCTGTTCCTTTGTGTTTGACTTTGTATCCTGAGCTGAGTCATTGAAGTTAGTGAATTTGCGTGCTTTGGATTTGTGGGTTTTGCGCCTGTGAAACAGGAATTTATGCTAATTTTAAGCATTCAAATGCCTAACAAAAATTTCTTTAAAAAACAAAGAAAAGAAAGAAAGTGGGAAAAACACCCACAAGTGCTGAGGACACAACATTTAATGTCAGTGTAAGAACCGGAGGTTAACATCTAAAGAGCAATGACAGTAGCCCTGATTTTCAATGACTTTTCCTAATAATCTGTAAAATAAAATGTAGGTAGCAAATACTGTTGGATAATTTTTTTAAAAACTACAACTTTCTGACTACTGCCAGATGCTTCTGTTACCAAATTTATCTGTTCAAATTAAGTATGAGGACATGTCAGATCATGCTGTAATGTCAAGCTCTGTCTATATTCAGAGATATGCCATTCATTAATTCTCCTGCTGAGAGTAGAGAGTAGAATACACACTTTGGATCAGCCATTTCTAGAGAGCTCAGCCTCCTGCCAAGGTTGTGGCCTGCTCCGTATTAAAGCTGTGGTAGGCGAAGTCGGAAGCCATAATATCCTTCCAGCCTGTCTGAGGCCATCCACAAAGTCTTCTCCGTCCAGCTTTTGTTGGATCAAATGCATAAAGCTGGTGGACTAGTATGGACTCCAGCATAAGAAGCAGATGGCCGAGCTAGCTGAGATGGTGTTGAGTCACTTGAGAAGACACTAGAGACTGATTGGTCTGACAGCTGACATCCTCATTCAGAACATGATGAAGCCACCATATACCTTCAATACGACGTTACTGTTTCATGTCGAAAGTATCCAGTTGGCGCATTTGCGTCTCTGTTATGGCTCAGATTTCAGAGCCATACAAAAGGATGGAAGCCACTGCTGCTTGATAGATACTCCTCTTAGAGTTGATATGTGGCGTTGATGCCACAAAGGCTTCCGAAGAGCATGCATAACAATCTTGACCTTGCTGAGTTGATGTTTCATGTCAGCAAGGCAACCTCCCTCCCTAATGACGATGGAACCAAGACACTCAAATGCGCTGACAAATTCAATCTCTTGTCCATTGATTATGATGGATAGGGGTAAAGGTCCATCAGCCACTTTCATCAATTTGGTCTTCTTCCAATTGACTTGAAGACCAGTCTTACTTCTTACTTGCTTCTTCTGTAAATATATTCAAGGTATTAATGAGATTAGCATTTGAAGATGAGAATCTAGCTGTGGTATCTGCATATTCCAGCTCTGCTATGCAGGAGTCATGCGGTACCACCCCTGGAATGTGACTAGTGACAGCTTCCATCATTCAGTCAATAACAGTATTGCGCATATCAGGGCAGCCAAGCATCCTTGATGAACACTGCTATTGTACTCAAACCAGCTGGACATCCTGGTACCTAAGTGGACACAGCTCTCACTTCGGTAATGTATTTCTATGAGAAGGTGGAAGAGCTTACCAGGCACACCAGCAGCTTGTAGACAGGGCCACAGGGAGCAATGATCAACAAAGTTGGAGGCAGCGTTTAGATCAGTAAAAGCTGTATACACCTCTTATTGTCTGTGCCAAAACTCTTGACCTTTTCCAATAATTTGTCTAATGGTAAAAATCTGCTCTGTGATTGATCGGCTTGCTGTAGACAGCATAGATTCTTTATCGGGGGGTTAGCATGCTCAAGAAGAACCAGCATGAACAGTTTACTTGCAGCGGAAAGCAAAGTCATGTTGCAGTGATTGGAACACACCAGACTATCGCCTTTCCCTTTCTAAAATGGGAGAATAATCCCATTGCTCCAGTCATCAGGTGGTTTCTCATGAATCCATACTTAGTTGATAATTTGGATAAGCCGTCCCAAGACAGAATCCTGGCCATTTTTGATCAGCTCAGCAGCTATACCACAAATATCGGCAGCATGGCCATTCTTGAGCTTACAGACTGCTTCAAACCTCCTTGAGAGTGACATCCTCTGCATTACATGGAGGGCCTCTCATTGGGCTCTTCACATCCTCCCAGAGTTGTGGAGCTGCAGCTCTGATAGGGTGGTTAAGAAGCACCGGAAAATGTTTTTTTCCATCTACTCAGACATTCTACCAGTACACACAACACATTACTCAAACCGGAACCCCTCTCCCCCACTGGCTGATGGAACCAAAATTTTTGGACCTTTGCACACAATGTAGATTTGCTGTTTGGAGCATACCCTGAAAACCATTGATGCTCCTACCCTCCCATCACTGAATTCCACATTTCTGTTGCAGGACTCACTGAGACCAGTTGGAGCAGCACCAGCAAGACAATTATTAACAGCAGTCATTACGTATGGTCAAGCCCCAGTGGTGAACTTGTCAGCCACGTCGGCCTCAGCAGTGTCGCCTTGGCCTTGTCAAGGAATGCTTGTAAAGCCCTCATAAGCTGATCTCCCATCTCCAAATGTATCCTGTGGCAAGGACTTTCTTATAGACATGGCAACATCACTGTCATTGGTGCTTATGCACCCCCTTACCTTGCCAGTCAGGAGGACAAGGAACAATACTCATGAGCCCTGCGTTATGTCATCAGAAGACATTATCCTGACATTATCATTGCGCTATGCGATGCCAGCACTACACTGGGGGCCAATACTAGGAAAGCTTGGCCAGAAAGCATTGGGTGTTTTGTTGTGGATGCAGTTGTGAACGGCATTGGTGAGCGACTGCTTGAACTTTGTGCTGCAACTGGACTCCATGTTTCTGATACCAATTTCCAGTGGAAGAACATACACGCATGGACTTGGTATTCCAGTGGGGGACAAACCCACAAAGCACTAGATCACATTCTCATATTTAATTGGTGGAGAAGTTGTGTGCACCACTATTGGGTGTTCGGGTGTGCTGAAGTGGTCAATATCGATCACAGGTTGCTTGTGGCCATGGTGGAACTGAGGTTGAAGGCAACTCAAACCAAGCCTTCCGTTAGTCATTTAGACTTACTGAAATTGATTGCCTGCTGCTGTCAAAATGGAATGCCAGCTGCAATCTGCAACTGATTTGATGCGCTAGCCCTTGCAGATGAAAGCCTTGAACAGGAGCAAATCAACAATTTGTGAGACTCTTTCCAGTCTTCTGTTATGGTTGCCATCAACAAAGTGCTGGGGAAAAGGCACCCCAGGCCTAAACATAAATGGATCAGTGAACAGACCAATGTTCCCTCTAATTTTTGACAGGCCGTGTGCACAACAAATTTCTTCTGTGCAAATTTTTGACAGGCCGTGTGCACAAAAAATTTCTTCTGTGCAAATTGTTGTGTTTCTGTGCAAATTTTTGTGTGCGCGGTGTTTCGCCGTGTGCGCACGGTTTAGGATCTGTATGCGCGCGCACACGCGCACAGCTTTGAGAGAACAGTGGAACAGACCCTGGACAGCAAAGAAAATTGCCATGTGGCTTGCTGAAATGGGAACAACCAAGAATACCAATGCCTCAATGCCTTGCATAACACAGCTTTAAAGCAGGACATTTGGGGCAAATAAGGCTCAGTTGATAAAAGCTGCATCAGCCAGAAATGAGTATGGGACTGTCTATAAAGAATTGTGCCCCTTAAAAGCTGGTCCAGGGAACAAATCCTCACTTGTCAAAGATGGACACTATAACACACCAGTTTAACTTTAAAATGATATAGTTAAATCAGTGCAAACTCAATGTGGACAGACATTCTTAATTGGATTTAAACCTGCCTTATAGCAATGAAACGTCATCTGGTAAAGCATTGGCTTAAGCTAAATCAATATAAGGTAACTTTAAATCCAAATTAAGAGCATCCACACAGGGATTTGCACAAATTTAACTGAATCAGTTTAAAATCACACATTTAGGTTGAAGGGATGCGAGTTTGAATACAGACATGGCCTTGGCAGCTTTGCTCCAAACATAAGGAATCATGCCTGGTAATGCGTGTAGTTTGAACAAGCTATACAAATGCATTGGGTATATTGTGAGGCACTACGCTGAAAGAAAGGTAAGTGTTTCCAGTGCCCTAAGACTATGTGTGAAACCTTGCCGCTGTTGAAATCAATGGCAAAAATCTCATTGCTTCAGTAGGGCCAAGATTTCTTCCTATATGTCTTTACAACAGCACATCCTGTTGGTCTTAAAAACAGTTATTTAAAGATATGAATAAGTGAATCAGACACAGAACTCTTTTTTTAAGCCAAATCAACAAGCTAGTTCTTACTAATACAGCTTGGCACAAGTAAGGAGATTGCACATGAAAGTGCTATAGGGGTTAGGAACTGTAGGAGCCTGGAACTTGGAGCGTATTTCACTTGGAGAAAATTCATTTACTTTATCCCCAGCTCTGCTGACTCATTGGACAGACAATGAAAAGTTTTTAAGTTTCCAAAAGTGGAGTTGTAGCCAAATTTATGCCATGGGGGGAAAAGCAAGGTATGCCCAACGAGGCAAGCATGGAAGAAAAACACTTTTTTTGTTCTGTCTCTTTGATCACACTTCCAGTGGTATAATTTGTAACATATGGCTGTGAATCTAACTCTATCCACTTCTAACAGCCCACTAACTACGCCAAGTCTTTGAAGCGTGGGTGGAGCCAGCTAATTTCATGAAAGCTTTTAGTAAAAGAAGCAGAGGTCTTATAAGGTTCCAAATATTTTAATAGTTTTTAATTGTAATTTTCAAATTATCAGTAAAACAAGTTTTAAAACTTCCATACAAAAAATCTCGACCCCCTATCTATTTTGTTCTTTTCAATTGAGTAGTACTTGAATGTGCTAAAATTTACATGGATGTTTTTAATAATAAATGTGACTTTTTGTAGCAAGTTGGAGAAATGAGGTTCAGTGTTAAGTACCTGAACCTATATGGACAATCATGATAGGCACAGAAGTTTGCCCAAATGCTGAATATTTTCCCGTTAGCCTTGTGGTTTCAGGTCAGCATATCTGTAACAGGTAAAGCAGGTAATTTTCATCTGTAATTTAGGAGGTTTCTGTTATTGGATCCTGTAGAACAGTGTACAGATTTCATAAATAGAACCAGCTGTAAGGTTGTTACAAATTGTGTCTGTTTCTTTCTTACCTCTTCTTGCAAAGAAAAAATGCCAGTCAACATAAACGGGCTTCATCAGCGATAAGAAAGCTAATCTTAGTTACGATGTTACAAGAAGTGTCCAGATAAAATTCTACATACAGATAGATTTATATTTGAACATAAGTAACTGATACTGGATGGTTTTGGTAAAAGAATTCTTTGGACAGATGATCTGTTTACAAACCGTTGTATAGCTGGTTGTCTCTACGTACAGCATGGCAAGATTATAAGGATTCATGACAAATTTTTGAGCCATTACACTAGGTGAGAGCCTTAGGAAAGAACACTCCTTTATCTTCACTATTAACAGAAGAGGCAATAAAAGAATGCAACTGCCAATGACATTAAGTTAATAACATCAGGAGTATTTTGGACAGAGTAGCTGTTCTAAAGTTTTAGTACTTCCATAGTTTTAGATTTCATCCTTCACATTTAATATACATTACCTGAATTTTAACACCATCTTTGAGAATGAACCAAATGTTTTGATTCCTATAAAGAGTTGCAGTTAAACTCAGGCAGATGTGTACAATACAGTTTCATTTTGACGGGGGTCAGGCTGCAGTTACTTTGCTGTTCAGCAGAGTGTTAGCAGGGAGATAACTACAATCAGAATAGAGTTTCTGAGACTATATTTCCTTTCAGTTAGCCATGACATTATGGAAAAGAAAAATGTGCTTAATGTTCCATTGTTGTTGGTTTCTGAAATTAGATAGGCTTAAAGTATTGCAGGAGAGGGGTTGTGCAGTGGACAAGATGCAGCCCAGTGTCATGATGGTACTTACGGTCTTAACACCACACACAGGGCTTCTGAGGCAGACAGCGCATCAGGGAAGCGTGTTTAGGAATCTGCAAAGACACAGTGAAACCCAAAAAATGTGCAGCATTGAACAGGGATGGGGCATGACCAGTATAGCTAGGAATATGCTGATTTTGTGTAGCACACATACCCTGCCCCTCCCCCAGCAACCTCTATCAGCAGCACTCCTGTGGAGGTCCAACCATAACTTAAAGTTCTCTCTCCACCCAAGACCCTGAGGGAGGCCATGGTGGTACCACCATATGCACTTCACTGGGGTAAATGCCCACAAAGATATAGGGGGCCAGGCTGACACAATGTGGTGGTGCCATTTACACCTCCCTATGGGCTTCATCCAACTCCTGTTACAGGCCATGACAGGAGTCCCATGTGCTATAATGAGAATAGCATCAGGCCTTAAAGCCCCGATTCAGCAAAGCATTTAAGCATGTGCTTAAGTCTGAAATAAGTCAATGGAGCTTAAGCATGCACTGAAAGCTAAGCATATGCTTATGTGCGTTGCTGAATTGGGGTCTAAAGGTCAGGTTCAGTGAATCTAACCCATTGGTATCAGTGATTTTTTTAAAGCGTTTCAATGAATACAGAGTCTGCACCATAGTTGTGTGGATTTTATAAACAGCGGATGCAGTAAAATATACCCACTCCAAGCAGTGCTATAGAAAAAAGTCCTTCAGTGATGAATGACCAGAATACAAGACTCCAGCAAGGAGAGACTTTACTGAATGTGCCTTTGACTGAAAAGAAAGAAGTGACTTTGAAAGGCTTTATAGATTTTAACTACGAGTGAACTACTGAGCAAGCTTTTTACTCTTTATAGTATTCTTTAGGAAAGTAGATTTTCCCCGTTAAGTTTTGCCATGAGTTGGCATATCACATTCCTGGATTTTGCTACACAAATGAGGCAGCATGTCAGAATGTTTTTAGCAAACATGGCCTGATCTTAAGCCCACTGAAGTCAATTGAATTCGATGAGCTTTCGGTCAGGCCCACAGTCAGGAAAATCAAGAATGCGTATTACTGTTTTCTCCTACAGATAGATCACAGTTCAGCTGGTCTGATTAGCAAAGTTTGTGTGTCACTGTTCATTTGATTCTGAGTCATTCATAAACACATGAAAGGGTGTGAGATACCACATACTGTACGTTGAGTAAGCTTGGCAGTTTCTGTGTATTCCAAATGTTCGTTGACTGACTTGAAGCTCTTTGTTGCATTTCTCGAGAACAAATGCTTTTTTTTTTTTTCAGTGTTTATAGCCTAGTTTGAAGGAGAAAATAGACTTCTGGTATGGCTGACAAATTTTGGGCTCAGGTACTGCAGCAATAGTTACCCCTTTTCTCCTTCTGTGTACATGGCTGCATCTGTAGGTGTGGAGGCTAAGATATGACGTAAGCGCA
The DNA here is from genome assembly GCF_015237465.2 of Chelonia mydas. NCBI lineage: Eukaryota > Metazoa > Chordata > Testudines > Cheloniidae > Chelonia > Chelonia mydas. The sequence continues at coordinate 198,059,896 of NC_057851.1, forward strand.
GAATCCTGGCCCCACTGAAGTCAATGGGAATTTTGCCATTGATTTCAAAGGAGCCAGGATTTAACACCAAATGTTGAAAGCACTCTTACAATAACATTCTGTTATAAGGTGAGAGTTCACCCAAATTCTGAGTCCAGTCATTACTTACACATACAGACCCATTTGAATCCATAGGATTACTGTAGGAAGGACTACTCTTGTGGTTGAGGGTTTGCAGAATGAGTCCTTTGTCAGTACAAGTCTCATTGTCCCCGATGTTGTTCAGGACAGTCTTTGTCAACTGAGGTTAGTTTCCTTTAGTCGGATAGGGAAGGCATCTTGCAATTTATTTATGAAGGTCCTTATGGGATGGGTGGTACAGAATCCATCCACCAGTCTCAAAGCTATAAAATGAGGTCTATAGCACACGCCAATTTCATCCCTGTTGTAAGAATAATAGAGTTACACCCAGGATGACTATAACTCCGTGTCATAATATTTGTAGAAAATGATCATAATAACGGAACAAAAATATGTGTTTGTGGGGGGGGGTGGATGGGGAGAAATACATTTCATAGCAGGGATGCTCTTGAAGATTTGAAAGGTGAGGGATCAAATTTCCCTACAAATATATGACTGTCTGCATGTCTCCACACATTTTTAGGACACAACAACATGAGTGATGGCTGGTGGGTCCATAGGCCTTTATATAGGAAGACTTCTGACATAGTTTGAGAGGTGAAGAATTTGAAAAATTAGCAGATGTAAAATAATGTTGGCCCAATGCTGTGGATTCTGTTTGAAAAGCAGCTTCCCTACTGAATTTGGTTGGTTGCTTGTAGATGGGTATATTATTGGTTTCCTTGTATCATAAGGATGTGAGATTGTGCTACCATAATCCCTTTATTAAGTATAGAGTCAGCCTGTGGATTTAAATGTTTACAAGTTCACTACCTAAGACAGAATTCATGTATTGGGCTAACAGAAATAGGAGGCAGTTTTGGGCCAAAGAATAGGTGGGAGAAAATGCAGAGTGGACCTATTGCTTCAAGTACCTGTCTTGATACCTCGCGGGTGTAACTCACGGTGTACTCTTACACTGCACATGTTCGTTGAAACATCAGCTCATTACGCAGGCCATTGGAATCCTCTCCCAAAATCTTTTCCCAAAGAGAAATCAGTGTCTCTTCAAAGTGAAATTTGCACAATACGCAGGTATTTTATATCTGATCCTCTTCCTGGGCATCCCTGTTTTGTTCATTTATAAACAGACAACACGTTCTGTCCACTGTAAGCAAGTGAAGTAGACAGGATCCTGGCTTTTTTATAGACAAAAGACAATGATTTCACTATGAGCGTTACTGATCCAACTGAATGATTATAGTTTTGACGTGGGTATTTTAAGCTTCCTGAAGCCAGGCCATCCCATATTTAACTATATTCATTAAAGGATTTGATAGTGAATATGACAGATTTTGGGCCTTATTTTTTTAAAATTTTAAACGAAGATTTATATTCAAGTGTGTACATTATGTACTTTAACCCTGTATGTTCGCTGTTATTAAAACAAAGCCCTGTGGTAGCTGGCTGCCATATGAATAGGAAAAGAAATCAATTATGGCTGTTGAGAAGACAGAAACTGATGTCAGTATTTAAGATACTGACACACACACACACCTTTTTTGTAAGTGCAAAAGATGGTTGCTTGTTTTTAACTTGTTTCCATGTTTGTATCAGCAAGTAAATATTAGTTTTGCATGCCAATCATATATGTATATAAGAAATATAACGGGACAAGTCGAAACAGCATATCTTTGTAAATTCAATAGTATTTCCAATTATTGTTACTACCACTATGCTAAATTCCAGTTCCCTTTCCTGAATGTAAGAAAGTTTTTAAAAAATGATCAAAGAGGTCAGGAAATTGTGCACTGAAATATTTATACACTTATTTATTTATTTCTCTTACATGAAGAATTACGCCCCTGAATCAGGAAAGCATTACCTTGTTCAGGAAGAGCAGTTGAAACCCAGGGCAGTCAATGGAATTTAAGCCCACGCTTAAATTTAAGTGCAGGCATAGGTGAATGGACCTAAAGTTGGAGCTGTTTAAACACATTAGTACCATCCTTTTGAACTTCCGTGAAAAGTGGTGAGACATTTAATTTACTGTGATTTTTTATCAGCTTGCTAGTCCCCTTCCTGCAACCTATATGGCGAGGGTAGTTATCGAACATTGAGAGAACCTGAAAAATGTCTCTGTGCTGGTCACTGGTACTGATCGCTGGAGTAGAAATGCGTAAATATCAAACCTTCTCCTCTGTCTGTCAATCTATCGTATTTTGAGGGCAACCATCCCTGTTTTTTCTGAGCACCATTTACAGTCATTAAAATTTACATTTCGTGAGGTGCCAACGGGTATTTCATAAAAGATCTTCCTTTCCCAAGTTTGAATCAATTTCTTCCGAAAACTGTTTTTAAAAAAAGTCTAGGTTACATGTGATGACCTGCATTTTTGAAAACAGGTGTAACATGGAAGTAAATGTTTGGGTGCAGATCCTCAAGCCGGTGTAAATTGTCATTGCAACATTGACAGAGCAGTGGATCAGCCCCTTGAACTCTTGCAATAAAATGCTCTCACTACTTGCAAACAGGCGAGTGGGTACCCCCATTTCAATAAATGTAGGTCAGTGCATCTCCATTCTCGGAGGATGTATCACTTGGCATTGCTGTCAAGGTGAATTATGGTAGAGCTCAATATGGAGGAGGCAAGAAGCAGTGCAGGCGTCTTCGTAAGAATGGGACAGTGGAGAGGAAAGGTCAGAATTTTATGCTTGAGCAAGCTCTTAGACACTTAGGTATTTTTCATTTTAGAAAAAAAAGCTGGCAAATCAAAAGGATAAAGGCTGATTATGAAGCAAGTGTTTCATAAAATTGAACCTCCATTTATTGTAGAGTTCGTGACTCAACTGAATTCTTCTTCTTAAGTTCTCACAGAAAACATCTTTTCCTGGTAGCTCTCCACAGTGAGTCTAAATCTTCACGTACAACATACATTTCTTTGTATCTAAATTGGGATATGAAATCAGAACATTCATTCCTAGATAAACTAAAACTCCAGCTAAAATACTGAATTTGTTGAGATCTTGAAAAAAGACAAAAATAAATTCTTGATATCTTGGTCATTAAAGCTTTCTAATTTTAAAAATGAATGGCATATCAAAAGGGCACAGCAGATAAATACATGTTTTATACAGCACAAGCGGAGAGCAAATGCAAATGAAAGTAAAACTGAATTATGAAACACAGATTCTTGTGTAATGAGAATGTTGGCATGTTTTTCAAGGATTGCATTTATGTTGTACAAATAATATTTGATCTTTACAGTTCACTTACTGGTTCTGAAAAGGGGGTTTGTTTTGTTTTTTCCAGTAACAAGTACTGTATTTCCTTATCAGGGAAAATGGGGAAGATGAGTCCCAAGTATTGCATGAGTCAGACTTGATTCTTACTTTAGGTAAATAAGTGTGTATCACTGATCATGAAAATCTCCTGTGCACATGTGTCAGTGTAGACCTATATACCTTAGAGACTAATTGCACCCTTGTAATTACTGAATTCTCAGGGGCAAATTGTGACCAACTTCCTCATAAGAGTAGCCTCACTGAGTTCAACATCTACTCTCATGAACAAGGAAGTCACAATTAGGCTCTTAGGCCTAGATCCTCAATGATATTAGGTATCTAATATCATGAAGGAATTTTCCTCCAGGGCAGATTGGAAGAGGCCCTGGGGGGTTTTCGTCTTCCTCTGTAGCATGGGGCATGGGTCACTTGCTGGAGGATTCTCTGCACCTTGAAATCTTTAAACCATGATTTGAGGACTTCAATAGCTCAGACATAGGTGAGAGGTTTATCGCAGCAGTGGGTGGGTGAGATTCTGTGGCCTGCGTTGTGCAGGAGGTCAGACTAGATGATCATAATGGTCCCTTCTGACCTTAATATCTATGAATCTATGAAACCTAACTCCATAGTTAGCTGGTTAAATAAATGTTAAGAGCTACTTTAATCCCCACACTGAATATACAAGAGGGAGAATAAGCTCGAAGAGACATATTCCCCTCTCTGACAATGTCCTGTGCAGTGTCAAATTCCCCAGTAAAATGGTGAAACCACGGAAGTGTTCTCATGATTAGAAAGCACGAGCAAAAATTCAAAAGGGGGCGTGCACACAGGAAAACAGGACTGGTGCTTTTTTTAGTGCATTGTTATGTATCCAGAAATAGGCACAGGATAAACAGTCCTATGGGGTGAACTTCACCCCTGTGCAGAAAGGCAGTACAAGGCTGACGAGACATTTAAACCCATAAATAGAATTTAAGTCGGACTTACGTGCTACAGAAGCCTAGTGCTAACCCTCTGCAGAGAGGTGAATTTCAGCCATCGTAAGGAGCAGGGCTTTTGGGGCCGGATGTTCCTTAGAGCTCAGCATCCCAATAGCTCCCATTTAGGCACTAAATAAATGGATGGATTTTAAAAAAAAATTTAAAAATGCTGAGCACCCAGTGGCTCTCAGTGAAAGAAACGGGTGCTGCTGAGTGTGAGCCCTTTGATTTTTGATTATTTTTTTTTAAGTGGCACTGGCTTGACAGCACATGCTATGGCTAGAATGAGTTTACAATTACACTGTTGTAAGAGAGAAAGACGAATGTGGTGTATTCCCTGGAACCCTTACGGAAAACGTTTTTGTTTTGCGAACCTTGCTAAAGTCTCCAGACCACTAAATGCAGTCTCTGGTGGGGTTTGTTCTAAGCTAAGCTAAACGGTGATCAAACTGTATAGCTCTCCTTAAACTACTGTGGGCATGCTTAGTTTTCTACTTAATGGTGCATCAGAAGCACAGCAATAAAAGTGACTGATCTGAACATCTTTTATTCAAATAACGTTATCTGGGTTCTTTCCCATTGAGTTTGAAGACTCCATGATGCTTCTAACTATAATGAAGAGAATGTAGGTGCAACTGAGTGTAAATCTGAAATGCACACAACGTATAGTTCACTTTTAGCAGCCTTGGCTCACCAGCAAGGAGAAAATTCAACTGTTTATAGTAATAAAGTTCTATTCCAAATAGCTTCTTATTAACGTGCTTTTGAAATGTCAAAATGGCGGCGCCACAGACAAAACATTTGTTACCTTTTCAGATAAGTTACAATAATTTTGTCATACTTGTACAAGTGTTATTGTCTGTCTTTCTGTACGTTTGTTTTGCAATTTGTTATAGAGTACTACTTGTATGCCTCGTTGTTCCACTTGCCTGTGTCAATTAGAAATTCAACAGAAATGAGAGCATGCATTTCTCTATTTGCTGGTAACCTATGAATTAAAAACTTGTATTTTCTGTGTTTTTCAAGTGTTATAGCTATAAACAAAAATTCACATCACTGTTGTCTAAGGAATATCAGAACGTTTTAATAGACTGAATTACTTTAAATGTTTTGTCATTTGATTTGATACTGTGTCAGATATCTACACTAAAACAATACGTTTTATCAATAAAAAAAATCTTCTCTTGGTACTAACTTAACGCTTTAGGGCACATTGTGACAAACAAGTAGAAAATCAACTGTGGGTCAATATCCTACTTTTTAATTTTCTGACTTATTCTTCTAAGGACATCCAGTACCATTGTTTTGATCTGAATATTTGAATAAAAAAAAAACAGGGAAAAGAAATCCATTTAGTAGTGTTTATACTTTACATGCCCTTCACTATTAAATTTTCACCCTCTGGGACTTCAGAAGCTCTCTTGGACATAGTGCAAAAGGACGTTGCTAGATTGGATGTATCTGACTGCCATACAGAAAAGAGACATTGAGGAATTTTATTTGCCTAATAGATAGATGGCCAGATTCTGCTCTTTTACATCCATCTAAATCTGCAGTCACTCCACCGAAGTTAATAGAGTTGCTCCAGATTTACGCTGGTTTAACTTGGAACTGAATCTAGTCCAATATCTTTGTTTTGGGACCAGCCTTGCACCATTGAAGTTGATGGCAAAGCTTTCATTGACTTCACTGGTGCAGATTCAGGCCCCATGGAGCCAGCCTTAGAAGACAAAACTTAGGAGGTGCTGTTAGTACAGCAAGACTTGTTGTAATCAACTTTTGTTGGGAGCCAAGCTTCAGGTACCCTGTGAAAAGGAATATTATAGATAGGAAGGGTTATACATGCTTCTGGAATAGTGAAGTACCTGGAAGTAACTTGAAGAGGAGCAATTTTTGTCTTCAGTGAATGAGTCAGACAGTAATTTCTTCAGGTATAAAAAAAATATGGTGATGACAATGTTATTATGTAGGATAGCCCTTTGATCAGATGGGATTTATTCAGTGTACATTCTGCCCTGCACCAAAAAGAACTTGGATAAAGGTTAGATTTCTCCTTGTCCCTATTCAAAATGTTGCTTGGATCACACAAACATTGGCATCTACATTTGCCACACCTGAACTGTCCCATCCATACAAGGACCACAAAACTGCTCATCTTTCACATGACCTCTGCATCTCCCAACTTGTGGAATTTGTCTCTCTGGTGATGCTGATCTCTGTGGACCTTCTTGGAAAGCATTGGTCACTGGGAATGCACAAGCTCTCCCTTTGCAGCACCAGGGATTCAGAGCCATAGTTATAAGCACACACTTCTCAGTGCCAAGATCTCCTTGGATATGAGATCTGACTCTCCTCTGCCCTCAGGCACCAGGATAAGAATAAGCAGAGCTCAGGGATGGTCTCCACAGCATGGGACTGGGTGTTATCACAAAGGAGGAACAGCACCTGCAGCCAGGGAGCTCAAGAATAGATCAAAAGTTTCTGTTCCAAGGGCACCTCCAGCCCTTACAGTAATAACAATACCTAGGACTCTGTCAGCTCTCCCTGCTTGGGTGACAGGTTCTTTGTGGCTTCTACTCAAAATCATTCCTTATTCATGGGCAGCAGTGGGCCTACTGGATCGTGCAGTGGCCAGGGGTTCAAGATAGTTGGGTTCTATGCCCAGCTCTTCTACTGACCTGCTGGGTGACTTTGGACAAGTCACCTCCCCTGCCTGTGCCTCAGTTTCCCCATATGTAAAATGAGGATAATGTTACTGACCCAGGCCAGTCTGATGGCTCTGTCTTAGGCCAGACTATATTGGTACACAGATCTGTTGGGACACCCTATGTCGTTTTTCACTGTCACTAGACCTTTTGACTCAGGAAGATCTAGGTTCACATCCTCATTTGGAGCCACTCCCCCTGGCTGCTTACCTCATGGGACATTAACGGACTCTATCTTAAAGGTGCTCTGCAAAGGACTTTAAACAAAACCTGGGATTGGGCTGTTATTTTATTCTGTATGATGTATAAAAGCGTGGACGTTTGGGGACACGGTATTTATTACTGCTGTTTTTTTAACCTTAGAAATATCAGGAAGATCCAGACTGGTCTTTCCTGGTTTTGCTGGAGAACCTTTGGGAGGTGTCTCTCTCAGGGATGTTTATTGTATGTTCTAAAACTTTAACTGAAGGAGTGTTGAATCTGTAACAGAACTTTCTTCAGCCAAAATATTAATCAGTCGCTGAAGTTTCATAGGTGTAAATAAAACACAAACTACAAACAAAGTTTTAAGCATTCTCTCTCAAAAATACCTTCCTCACCCAGCCGCTTAACTTTTGTCATGTTACCGTTGCACTTATTCTCCAGTCAAAGTCTTTCAGCCTTGACAGGACCTGAATTTCTAGTGTTACACACTCACATGCAGGAAGGAAAAACTAGGGCACAAACCCATTTTATTTGTCTCTTTGAAGGTCACCTTTAGCCTACTCTGTGGAGGTTACCCCTGCATTTTTGCCATCTGCTTTGAAATGTTACTCCCAGAAAATAAAAGGCTTGTCTCTAGAGGTAGCAGACAACATCCTCTCTCCATGCTCTGCCACATTCATTTGGAGCTATTTATTACACCTGAAGTATCTCTGCCTCTGCTTGTCATGGATGAAATTTTACCTGTCTGCAGCCTCATCATACAGCTCTCCAGCTGATAAGGTCTTCAGCCATCTCAACATCCTGGAGCACCTCAAAGGGCTAGTTAATTATTTCCTCTGTTGCCTTTTTTTTCGCTGAAAAAAAATCTGCAAAAAGTGTTAGATGCAGGTTTTGATGGTTGGTCCTCCAATCTCTTTATTCTACAGGGACAAAGTTGCCCTATATTCACATCCAAAATTTAGTGTCTGGATGCACCCGGACCAGAATGTCAATCTGGTTTTCCTTCCAAACCCTCATTCTCACCCAGAGGAAACTAGGCTCTGAACCCTCACCAGAAAGAAGAATCACAGAATATCAGGGTTGGAAGGGACCTCAGGAGGTCATCTAGTCCAACCCCTGCTCAAGCAGGACCAATCCCCAACAAGACTTACATGTTTGTTTATTTGGGTAGGACTAAGGCCTTTAGGCAATCACCTAAACTTTCCACCCACTGCCTATCAAAGTGGAGTAGGCTTGGCACTGATCCTTGTTCTCCCCTGGCAAGAGCATCGGTATCTGCGGGTTTTAGGAGTCATTTGACCAGGACTAAAGCAGCATTGACGGCCTGTCACTAGTGTTCCAATTCCAGATACATGAAGGGCTACTACCTGGTGTTCTGCACCCAGCTCTGCTCTCTCAACTTGGCAGCCAGAGCTGGTGCTTGTTTTGGGAGGGGAAATCTACAATACTGGTTTAGTTAGAACACCTCAGCCCACCTTCCTGGGGGTTGTACTGGCAGCTAGACTCCCACCAGTGGGAATAGACAAAGGCAACCTTGCAGAAGAAAGAATTATTACGTACCAATAACGGTGCCTCTTGGAGAGTGTTGAACTTGTATATTCACACGCCCTGCCCACTTCCTCAGGTTTCTGCTCTCTGGGACTATGTGATTTTTAGCCGAAGAAACTGAGGCAGTTGGAGACCTCTCAGCCCTTTGTAACCGGAGCTCCTACCATTTGGTGCTGTGAGGTAGGGGCTCTCATGCAGTCCCAACAGGCAGTCTAGAAAGTTCCAGAAGTTCATTAGCAAATGAGTGGCCACATCTTCCAAGTGGGATTATGCAGAAGCAAGACTCAGGGGAAACCACGGGTACTGTTTTTTGTGGCTGTCGCTTCAGTAATCATCCCTCCTTAGACCAGCTCAACATCTGCCCCATTTCCCTTACATCTGCTCTAGTTGCAATGGAGTTAGCGTTCAGTGAGAAGTGCATTTTAAACCGCCTGTCCGTCATGGCCAAGCAGTGCCCTGAAATTGGTGTGACCCTCTCTATAGGGCCAACCAAATCACTAGAGATGAGCAGCATTGAATATTTAAAACAAGCAAATAGCACAGCGTTGAGAGCAGGTGCAGAGAAACCACTTCAGAACTAAGCAGTCACTCTATGTCTCTCACACAAGAAGATTTTACAAGCGATCCTTTTTAGAGAATGCATGAAAATAATGCAGCATAATTAAAGTATCAGCTGTGGTGCAAATGTGTCAAGGAAATAACATTGAAAAGAAACTCAGTTATATTTCTTAAATCAAAGCTTTGTCTGCTCATAGAATCATTTGCTTTAGTTGCAGAGAAAGCTGGTATTCAGCATTATATTTCCTAACATTGCAGAGCAATGCCATCTGGTGCATACACACATACTGGTGAGTATTTTCACCCTTAAATTGGATAATAATATGTATTAGATCTGGGTGGGAAACAGTTTTTCTGTACTGGAAAAATTTGAGATTTCAACCCTTTTCCAATCTCAAATCGGGACAAAAAGATGAAATCTCAAAAAAATTTGCATCCCAATAATCTGACGAAAAAATTAGTTCAGGTCGATTTAAATGTTTAATTTCAGTAATTTCAAAATTGTTTTGATTTGCTTTCAACTTTTTATTTTTGTTACCATTTTTTCTATAAATTAACTTAAAATTTCAAAACTAAAAGTCCTTTCAAACCAAAATATGGTACTTTGTTTAGAAAATGTCAAAACAGGACACTTTGACAATTGAACAACTTTTTTCTAATTTTTTTTGAAAGGGCAAATTCACTGAAATGGTCTCTTTCCCAGAAAATTTTTGACAAATGGACATTTTTTTTTTGACAGCAAAACATTTTGTCAAACATTCCTGAGCATCTATAATACTTCTTTTAATGCAATTAGAATTTGCTCATGTCATACTTATTATTGGTAGCTGCTTTTCATTTTCCAGGATATGTTCTTTGTCAGATAGTAAATGACAGCTTTTTCTTGGTGAAAAAGAGTTGGAAACTAACTGAGCTTGTGTGTGTGTGTGTGTATATATACACACACACCACCTCTGGTCCACTTAATAATGTAATCTGTGTGGTATAGCCACTTTATTGATATTCTTACTAATCATCAATCATTGGAAACTGCTACAGCTGGCAATGATTAGTGCAGTGTGGAGGTAGAAAAGCTCTATGTGGTAATTACCATCTTGTATCCTTGGATGACAACTGAAACATGTATGTATTATGGGCCACATTTTGGCACCCGTACTCATGGTGAGTAGCACTACTTGAATAATCCCATTGAAATCAACATGGCTACATGTAGAGTAAGGTGCTGTTTAGTGTGAATAAGTGTGAACACGGCCTACTTTTCACTGCGGTATGTAGCTACATGTACCCTGCATGCCGCTGCCAGCGTAGACAAGGCTTAGGTGTACAGTCCTATACTTTCACTCCAGTTGCATCCTCTCATTTGTCATAATTAAATTCAGCTGGGTCTTCTTTGTAAGGGGAGGAGCTCAGCGCACTGATGAGGAGCTGAGAGGCCTGGGGGAGAGTGTGTCTTGGAATCCTCTTCTGTGGTGGGAACTGTGGCCAAAGGCCAGGAGGGTCATGGAGAAGACGCTGATAGAGAGAGCCCTGTGGTGAGCCTTGATAAAAGGGCAGGAACTGGGTATCTTTTGGCTCAGCCTTGCTGATGAATGACACCAACATTCGGCTAGGTTTTAGGAGGACATCACCTTCATAAGGGATTTCCTACACAGGTTTATACCAGGGACCTGGGTTTGCCCCCACCAAGTCAGCAGATCACCTGAGATCCATTGAGGCTCATTGTTTTCACAAGCTGAGGTTAGATGTGGTCTCTGTGCCACCTCCCCCTGGGCAGATCCCAAACCCCAAGCGCCCTCCCCAGCAGGGCACTGATACCTTTGAAGGGAAGGTGAAGCAAAGCTGTGGAGGAGCCCCTCTCACAGCAACAGGCACAGCCCTTTGTTGTTATAACGCAAAAGCACCTGGGGAAATGTCCGCAGTTCAGTTGCTGATAGAAAAAAACAAGAGTGCTTAACACAGCTGCTCTCATTTCTTTCCTGGCTACTGAAACACTAGGCACATCACTGTACCAGCAAGGTTAGGACCCGATCTTGCACCTGGTTTGTGTGTGGCACGCCTATCTGCTTCTCTAGGAGTTCAGTGCATGGCGTGGCTGGGAGGTTACACCAATATAGAGCATCGTGCAAGGGAATGACTCTGGAGACCCCTGTCTGATGGATCACCCCACACTGGCAGCAAAAGGCTTAACAAGAGCCTGAGGCCTCAGCTAGCCCACATGGTGTCACCTGGAGGGTGTGGCAAATCACTGTGTTATCAGACCCTGCTGTGTCTTCTTCATAAAGGGAGGAGAACAGAACCTCAGGGGTCCTTTCCTGAGATGGGAACTCTGGCCAAAGGCCAAGAGGGACACTGAGAAGCCATAGGGTGGCGTGAGCAAGTCCCTGTGGTAAGTCCTGATAAAAAAGCAGGAAGTGGACCTCCAGGGAGAAAGCTCTAGGACAGTGTTTCTCAAACTGGGGTTTGCGGACCCCAGACACTCCAGGCCCCACTGATCAACTCCTCTTCCTCCCTCCCAGTGCCTTCTGCATGCTGGGGAACAGCTGTCGGCGGGGAGAGGGGGTCCCTGAAAATTTTAAAATCAAAATGGGGTCCTCCGGTTGCTAAAGTTTGAGAGCCGCTGCTCTAGAAGACATACCTGGGTCCAAGAAGCCACAAAGAACTCTGCAGATCCCAGAAAAGGGCCTAGAGGCAGGCCAAGGTAGGAAGATATCCCCGGAGACCGGAAGGAGTCTGGGACTCAGAAAAGAAGGTGGGCCTGGACACCTCAACTGGCCCCCAAGGAAGGTGTTGTGAAACTCCTCCTGACAGCTGACTCACAAGAAGTGGGAGACCACTGGTGTGGCTGTCAGCAGAGGGTACCAGAGGAGAGCCCGTTGCACCACGCCTGGCCATGAGGAGGCACGTTGGCCAGTGAGTCACACTCTGTTAAAGCCTTTTTTTTTCAGTGCTCTCTTACCATGTTACAGCTTGCATTATATGCACACAACGTGGTGGTTGGGTATCATGGCTACAGGATTTTTGACGCATGTTGTTTGTATGTATGTTTGACTCATCCTGAGTCTCTCTGAGGTTTCTCTGTTTAGGCCTCCAGCCTTTCCTTCTCGGGGGTGTAATCCCATGATTCTTCCACTCGCACACCGGCCCCTAGGGTACAGCCCCCTGTGTACCAACAGTGATTTGACTGGGTTCAGAGCCTGCAAGTCTTCCCTTCAGGAGCTATGAGTAATGGTTAATACAGGGAGTAGAGAGCTTTCTTTTAGCAAAGCACTGTTTAATCTTAACAGCAGGAGCGCCACAAAACATAAAATAGGACTTTAGAACAATAAAAGAGTCTACACTCATGTCTATCTTACCTAAAGGTTACCATTCCCCTGGAAGTTTAGGAAGGTCCAATGACTTCAGGAAACCAAGCCAGTGTGTGTGTTCCTCATGAACAGTCCCTGACAACTGCCACCACCTCTGGACACAGAGAGAGTTTGTGAACTGTTTATGGTCCTTTTTGATCTGTTTGTTCCCAGGCTTGGCAAAACAGCTGTATAGCTTTGACTGGAGCCTGCAAGTAGCATCTTCACAGCTAATAGCTTAGGTATCATTGCTTAACCTCCTGACAAGTTTACCCGGAGGTGCTTTATCTGGATCCATAGTGTTGCCTGCCTGCTTGTTTCCTAACAATTCTGTTATTAAACTAAAACATTACAATGGCCATACTGGGTCAGACTAATGGTCCACCTAGCCCAGTATCCTGTCTGTGACAGTGGCCAATGCCAAATGCTTCAGAGGGCATGAATAGAACAGAGCAATTCTAAGTGATCCCTCCCCTGTTGTCCAGTCCCAGATTCTGGCAGTCAGAGGTTTAGGGACATCTAGAGCATGGGGTTGCATCCCTAGCCACCTTGGCTAGTAGTCATTGATGGACCTACTCTCCATTAATGTGTCAAATTCTCAGTTGAACTTTTGGCCTTCACAACATCCCCTGGCAATGAGTTACACAGGCTGACTGTGCATTGTGCGAAGAAGTACTTCCTTATATTTGTTTTAAATCTGCTGTATATTAACTTCATTGAGTTATGCCAAGTTCTTGTGTTATGTGATGGGGTAAATAACACTTTCCTGTTCACTTCCTCCGCACCATTCATGATTTTATGGACGTCTATCATAGCCACGCCTTAGCTGTCTCTTTTCTAAACTGAACAGTTCCAGTCTTTTTAATCTCCTTGTATGGAAGCTAATTTTTGTTCCCCTTCTCTGTACCTTTTCCGATTCTAATATATCTTTTTTGAGATGGGGAGACAGACCTGCATGCAATATTAAAGGTGTGAACATACCATGGATTTATATAGTGGTATTATATTTTCTGTCTTGTCTTTCCCTTTCCTCATGGTTCCTAACATTGTTAGCTTTCTTTGACTGCTGCTGCACATTGAGCAGATATTTTCAGGGAACTATCATGATGATTCCAAGATCTTTCTTGAATGGTAATAGCTAATTCAGACCCAGCATTTTGTATGTACAGTTGGGATTATTTTTTCCAATGTGCGTTACTTTGCACTTATCACCATTGAATTTCATCTGCCATTTTGTTGCCCAGTAACACAGTTTTGTGAGAGCTCTTTGTAACTCTTCATGGTCAGCTTTGGACTTCACTATCTTATGTAGTTTTGTATCAACTTCAGATTTTGCCACCTCACTGTTTACCCCTTTTTTTCCAATTCATTTATGAATATGTTGCACAGCACAGGTCCCAATATGGATCCGGGGGGGGGGGGGGGCACTGCTATTTACCCCTCTCTCTGTTTTGAAAACTGACCATTTATTTCTACCCTTTGTTTCCTGTCTTTTAACTAGTTGCTGATCCATAGCAGAATCTTCCCTCCTATTCCATGACTACTTACTTTGCATAAGAGTCTTTGGTGCGGGACCTGCTCAAAGGCTTTCTGAAGCTACCATATGCATACAGCGAACTAACGCAGTGTAACCATATAATAAAAATTCCAGTGACCCAGTCCTGGAAGTGCCAGTCCACTCCTTGCTTGACAGAGCTATGCTGGTTTACACCAACACACAGTTCTCTTCCTATTTCTTTCACTCCAGCCACAAGAAATTACTTTTGTATTTAAAAGGGTTGATCTGGTCTCCAGAGAGTAGATCCCCAGCTGCACACAAGACAAGCCCATATTTAAGAGAGCACCAACAGAATAATTTAAACGCTTTTGTCGCCTTGAAAATAGCACATTTAGCATCACACCACAATACCAGAAGAGCATAGTAATGGAAGTCCTGGAGAGCAATGAGCAAATGTTAGCTGCACTAATTAAATGTGAATCTGATTAACACATCTTTGTTAGGTTCAGTTAAAAAGCAATTTGTGTTAAGAGGTATATGTCAAGGTGACAGATAATTAGTTAAATGTTGTTCTCTCTAGTGATTTGTTTTCCTTTAAATTAACAGACCGTGTATTGTTTTCCCCTTTTAACTGGAGGTTTTAAATCACTCTCATTTGCCTTTAATGGAATAGTTTTACAGCCCGATCTCACAACCTGAAACATGGCCATTTTCTTGTGTTTTGTTTCTTAAAGTTTTAAAGATGAAAGCAAGACTCATATTTGTTAGTGTTCTGCAAGTTAAGACTGTCCTGACTCCTGATGCCTGGAAAGGCCAGCATCTGGTTTGGGGATGGAGGCAAAGAGGCTGAATGAGATCCCTGGTGTGAAGATGTATGATAATATAATGGTGCTACTCCATCATGATAATTAAGGTTGAGGCTAAGACTTGGGAGTCAGGTGCCTAAATACCACTGAGAATCTGGGACTAGCTTTCTGTTTAACTCTTTTCTAAGCACTCTAAATCCTGGCATACTCTGTCCTGAAAATTATTATGCTTTGTGAGGGTCTGAGATGGGGTTAGTGGTCCACGTTTGAAATTGTTTAATCAAGGGTTTCTGAGATACATACAGCCCCCCTGTAACAGGGCAACCTGCATTCAGGGCCAGGAGGCCTGGGGCCAGTGATCCTACTCTGCTACACCTGTCCTGGCATACTGGACTTCAGAGGAAAGTCTAGCAGCTGTGGGGTGACTAGGGAGGAGAGTTGACAGGCTGATCTTACCTCAAGGTAAGAAGCCTGGTTTGAGGGCCAGGAGGACTGTGGAAGGCCAGGATCCTTTTGTAGGAGGTGTGATGTTCCCCTCTGGTGTGATCTGCTAGGTCACTCCAGTCCTTGACTCTGGGAGCCAGCCTTACCTTGCTTTGCTATGAGAACCCACGCTCCTGGACTGTTCACACACAGCCGCTGGCACGTAAGCTGCAACTTGGATTGTGCAACCGAATGACACTAGCCAATATCTCTGGTCCCAGATGCAACCCTAGGAACCTCTGTCTTGCAGTGTCCAGTTATGTCCGCTGGACGCTGCAAGGTTATATGAGTTCGTCAATTTAACAAAGACATTGATATGTACCAGGCTTGTTCTCCCAAGGGGAGTCTCTGACATGCTTCAAACCAAACGCACTGCTCCAAGTAGAATAAATAAACAGATTTTTTAATTATAAAGATAGATTTTAAGTGATTATAAGTCAAAACATAACAACTCAGATTTGGTCAAATGAAATAAAAGCAAAACGCATTCTAAGCTGACTGTAACACTTTCAATACCCTTACAAACGTAGATGCTTCTCACCACAGGCTGGCTGGTTGCTCTTCAGCCAGGCTCTCCCCTTTGGTCAGCACTTCAGTTGCTTGGTGTGGTGTCTGTAGATGTGGGTGGAAGAGATAGAGAGAGAGAGCATGGCAAACATCTCTCCCTTTTATCATGTTCTTTCTTCCCTCTTGGCTTTAGCCCCCCCCCTTTCAGAGTCAGGTGAGCATTACCTTACCACAGTTCCATACTGACCAAAGAACCAGGGGTGACTCATTCAAACAGATCCTTTTGTTGCTGCCTAGGCCAGCGTCCTTTGTTCCTGTGAGGCTGGGCTGGGTTTGTCTCATACCTGCCCTGATGAGGTGTGCTATGAGTAGGACTGCTGTGAGGGGAACCCATGCCTCTGCTGCTCTGGGTCCCCTGGTGGGGGGTGGGGGTGAAGTTTCTGCAGCCTCAGCAGGTTGCAGCACTTGTTCCTCCCTTGGCATCTCTGATGCATTTCTTGGGTGCTGATTTTTGTCTGCTACCCCTTGATGGAACTGGGGCTTCTCAGGCCACCTGCCCTAAGCCTCCAGGTCCAGTGCTGAGCCCTGAGATACCTCCATTACTTAAACCCACCCATCTCCCAGAACTCCACTCCAAAGATGTGGAGCTTCTGGTTACAGTTTAACTCTCTTAGGGGCATGCAGTCACTGTGAACCAGTCAACACACACCTTATGCCCTGTTATACTTAATCATGTCTAGCATAGGAGATTACAGATCATACTAAATGCATGTCCCTGCCTCACTACTCCAAGGCATTCCTTGGACTGGTGTCTGAGTCCCTTATGTTGTCCAATGTTCTTGGGATCATCTGGGCTCAGGAAAGACCCCCCACCCTCCACTCCATCAGGGTGCTACATGCCATGTGACCTCTCCCTCCTGGAATCCCTTACTCAGCTTCTGTGACCTTGCTCTCTCTTGCCTCTTCCTGCCTTACTCCTCTGTTCACGTGTGTTTCTTTATTTAAATCACTCCTGGTCTCTTGTTCTACTCCTAGTAAGTTTCTACTGCTCTTACATTCTCCCCTCCTTTCAGAGGAATCAGATAAACAGCTTTTCTAAGGCAGCAGTTTACCCACTAACCCAGGTGTTTGCACCCGAATAGGACGGTTATGTCCGGAACACCTTCTGTTGTATCTGTCTGGTGTAGCCTGCTCCAGGGCTTGTCAGCAACAGTGGAGTCACATACATACAGGCACTCATAGTACAGCAGTTCTTCATAATACAACTTCACAATATCAATCAGAATTCATAAACTGTACAGACATAACCCCAGTTCACCTCAGGGTGGGCCTGGAATGGATTGGTGAATGAACTCAGAGCCCAGGTATCTGTTGGTGGGTGTTGGGATAGACTGTTGCAGCTGTTGCTTCAAGGGGGCTGGGCTGAACATTCCTTTATTTTTTGCTTTTGTTGTCCTTTAGCTAAAGCACTCTGTTACACAGAGAAAGTCACTTGGACACGTGCAGCAGGATTGGGTTCCACTGTATGGCAGAGTGTTTCCATGTAGCCCCCCTCACAGAATAACTGGATGGCTCAGGGTGACATGCTGTGGCCACTGAATTAGAGTGCCCTGTTGAAATGTAAGTTCAAATTGGGCCATTGGCAGCTTTCTAAAAGCATGTGTTGTGCATATTAGTGTCCTTTTGCAAGGGGTCCTCTGGAAGTCTTGCCCTGACAGTAAAGCTTCTGGTTTTAAAAGCTGATATTTCAAGCTACTCTAAAATTCACACTCTGAATTTTACTTCAGAAGTATTGTATGGGAAAATAGAATTAATTAAATATAAGGAAGATGAAAGACTTTAGTAAGCTTTAGGGTAATGCAGTCATACTGCATGCTCCTCACCCATTTCCTGAACAATGGAACTGAGTGTGATGAAAGAAAAGCAAGAAACTGCAACTTTCATCAGTAGAAGCATTTCATAGTGACTGCTGAGCATCAGAAATGCACTCTCAATAGAGAACCCTATTCTAAAGACTGGCATGTAGTTGACATTGACTAAGACAGCACCAGGATATATTGTCAGAAAAACCAGTAACTTGTTTTAGAATGAAAAACAAACATAAAACAAATTTGAGCTGTCTACAATAATTCATCCAATCTGTGCAAACTAAGGGATCACATCTATCATAGAATCATAGAAGATTAGTATTGGAAGAGACCTCAGGAGCTCATCTAGTCCAACCCCCTGCTCAAAGCAGGACCAACACCAACCAAATCATCCCAGCCAGAGCTTTGTCAAGCCGGGCCTTAAAAACCTCTAAGGATGGAGATTCCACCACCTCCCTAGGTAACCCATTCCAGTGCTTCACCACCCTCCTAGTGAAATAGTGTTTCCTAATATCCAACCTACATCTCCCCCAATGCAACTTGAGACCATTGCTGCTTGTTCTGTCATCTGCCACCACTGAGAACAGCCTAGCTCCATCTTCTTTGGAACCCCCCTTCAGGTAGTTGAAGGCTGCTATCAAATCCGCCCTCACTCTTCTCTTCTGAAAACTAAATAACCCACTTCACTGCCTCACGGAGAGCAGGGTTTGCTTTTAACGACGTAATATGGCCTCCCTGTCTCTCCCTGCTCCCTTGCCCGAGTGGGGAATAAGCAGGCATTTCTCACCCTGACTCAACATCTTCCTGTTGGGGCATGTAGTCTAAGCCACAGTCCAGTCCAACTTAGGCAGTAATTCTCAAGCTTTTGTACTGATGACCCCTTTCACATAGGAAGCCTCTGAGTGCAACCCCTGCTCCATAAATTAAAAACACTTTTTTATACATTTAACACCATTATAAATGCTGGAGACAAAGCGGGGTTTGGGATGGAGGCTGACAGCTCGTGACCCCCCCCAAGTAATACCCTCGCAACCCCCTGAGGGTCCTGACCCTCAGTTTGAGAACCCCTGAACTAAGGCACCTGACTTCAGAGATGAGGAATAGAAAAGTAAGTCATATTAATATTTCTGTTTATAAACTCCCTAAAACATTTCTGAAATAAAGTAACGGGTAGCATGCACAGAATAGACTCATAGATTCCAAGTCCAGAAGGGACCATTGTGATCATCTAGTCTGACCTCCTGTATAGCACAGGCCAGAGAACTTCCCCAAAATAGTTCCTAGAGCAGCTCTTCAAGGAAAGCATCCAATCTTGATTTAAAAATTGTCAGTGATGGAGAGTCCATCACTGTCCTTGGTAAATTGTTCCAATAGATACTTACACTCACCATTTAAAAATGATGCCTTATTTCCAGTCTGATGCTGGTTTAGTGAAATATAAAGGCTTTATTGACACTTATTGAAGATGGCCTACAGAACCCACTTTGCTGTACCACATGTGAATAATGCAGACATACCAATAAAACCTTTACATCATATCATCAGGAGGTAGCTGTAATTTACAGCTGGGGCTACACTGGAGCCCAGCCCCATTAGCAGGAGCTGCTCAGTTGTACTTGATGGTGACCTGTTCTGTTCATCCCCTCTGAAGCACTTGGTACTGGCCACTGTCGGAAGACAGGATACTGAGCTATATGGACCTTTAGTCTGACCCAGTATGGTTGTTCTTGTGCCAACTGCAGACTATTCTGGCCACATCTGCCCCCCCTGGGTATCAATGCCCTTTTGACAGGTTTCAGAGTAACAGCCGTGTTAGTCTGTATTCGCAAAAAGAAAAGGAGTACTTGTGGCACCTTAGAGACTAACCAATTTATTTGAGCATGAGCTTTCGTGAGCTACAGCTCACTTCATCGGATGCATACTGTGGAAACTGCAGAAGATGTTATATACACAGAGACCATGAAACAATACCTCCTCCCACCCCACTCTCCTGCTGGTAATAGCTTATCTAAAGTGATCATCAAGTTGGGCCATTTCCAGCACAAATCCAGGTTTTCTCACCCTCCGCCCCCCCACTACACAAACTCACTCTCCTGCTGGTAATAGCCCATCCAAAGTGACCACTCTCTTCACAATGTGTATGATAATCAAGGTGGGCCATTTCCAGCACAAATCCAGGTTCTCTCACCCCCTCACCCCCCTCCAAAAACCACACACACAAACTCACTCTCCTGCTGGTAATAGCCTATCCAAAGTGACCACTCTCCTTACAACATGTATGAAAATCAAGGTGGGCCATTTCCAGCACAAATACAGGTTTTCTCACTCCCGCCCCTTCCCAAAAAACACACACACACAAACTCACTCTCCTGCTGCTAATAGCTTATCCAAAGTGACCACTCTCCCTACAATGTGCATGATAATCAAGGTGGGCCATTTCCAGCACAAATCCAGGTTTTCTCACCCCCCCACCCCAACACACACACAAACTCACTCTCCTGCTGGCAATAGCTCATCCAAACTGACCACTCTCCCCACAATGTGCATGACAATCAAGGTGGGCCATTTCCAGCATAAATCCAAGTTTAACCAGAACGTCTGGGGGGGGGGGTAGGAAAAAACAAGGGGAAATAGGCTACCTTGCATAATGACTTAGCCACTCCCAGTCTCTATTTAAGCCCAAATTAATAGTATCCAATTTGCAAATGAATTCCAATTCAGCAGTTTCTCGCTGGAGTCTGGATTTGAAGTTTTTTTGTTGTAAGATAGCGACCTTCATGTCTGTGATTGCGTGACCAGAGAGATTGAAGTGTTCTCCGACTGGTTTATGAATGTTATAATTCTTGACATCTGATTTGTGTCCATTTATTCTTTTATGTAGAGACTGTCCAGTTTGACCAATGTACATGGCAGAGGGGCATTGCTGGCACATGATGGCATATATCACATTGGTGGATGTGCAGGTGAACGAGCTGATGTTATTAGGCCCTGTGATGGTGTGTGTAGTCCTTGCCTACAGACAGCCCCCCAACCTGAAGCAAATACTCACCAACAACCACATACCACACAACAGAACCACTAACCCAGGAACCTACCCTTGCAACAAAGCCCGTTGCCAACTGTGCCCACATATCTATTCAGGGGACACCATCACAGGGCCTAATAACATCAGCCACACTACACCCCCCCCCCCCCCCCCCCGACGTTCTGGTTAAACTTGGATTTATGCTGGAAATGGCCCACCTTGATTATCATGCACATTGTAGGGAGAGTGGTCACTTTGGATGAGCTATTACCAGCAGGAGAGTGAGTTTGTGTGTGTATGGGGGTGGGGGGGTGAGAAAACCTGGATTTGTGCTGGAAATGGCCCACCTTGATTATCATGCACATTGTAGGGAGAGTGGTCACTTTGGATAAGCTATTACCAGCAGGAGAGTGAGTTTGTGTGTGTGGTTTTTGGAGGGGGGTGAGGGGGTGAGAGAACCTGGATTTGTGCTGGAAATGGCCCACCTTGATTATCATACACATTGTGAAGAGAGTGGTCACTTTGGATGGGCTATTACCAGCAGGAGAGTGAGTTTGTGTAGGGGGGTGGGGGAGGGTGAGAAAACCTGGATTTGTGCTGGAAATGGCCCAACTTGATGATCACTTTAGAAAAGCTATTACCAGCAGGAGAGTGGAGTGGGAGGAGGTATTGTTTCATGGTCTCTGTGTATATAATGTCTTCTGCAGTTTCCACAGTATGCATCTGATGAAGTGAGCTGTAGCTCACGAAAGCTCATGCTCAAATAAATTGGTTAGTCTCTAAGGTGCCACAAGTACTCCTTTTCTTAATGCCCTTTTGGAGCATCCCTGGATTCTTGTGACCCTTTGCACCCAGTATAGGTGAGGGAACTGAAGGTACTTTGTGTCACCACAACCTCCCTCTGTGTATTTTCCAATGCCCGGGGCTTTTGCTTGAATCAAGCCCTACCAGTGTTTGAAGCGTAAACAACAACATGGTATTTGGTTGCATTAATACCCCAACATGGCTCTGTTACGAGTGCCCTATTTATGGAGAAAGCCAAAGCCAAACTGTATGGAAAGGCTTGTTCTTAAAGTTTTGCTAATGAAGCAAAATGCAATAAAATAAGTTGGATATGTTTGTGAAATATTGCATGTGTGGATCTTAGAATGAACTAAGAAACACACTTTGTCTGAACTACGCAATCCTTATATTCAAATTGCATTGGGTGCTGTAGGTCATTTTCAATGTCTCTGTTGCATTAGTTGAAGTCAATGAGACTGGGTGTGGAAAAATTTGGCAGACAAAAACGTGCAGGAAGGAACATGGTAACTGCCATACAGTCCCAGACGACAGGTTTCAGATGAGTAATCAGTCCAGTATCCTGTCTCCCCTTGAAGCCAGAGGTATCTGTTTTGGATGAAGGTCCAAAAAACCCTGCAGCAGGCAGTTATGGAATAATTTGCCCCAGGGAAAGTTTGTTCCTAACCCCCATCAGTGAAAGAAGTGTGTTAAGACACCCAACCACAGACATTGTCTTGGAGTTACACACAATCTTCAGCAAGTCTGGGCTTATGGGGTTTTATTGCACTTATTCTATTAACCCTCTCCTGCCTCGGAGACATAGGAGGTTTAGTTAGTTACTGTGTGAAAGCCACTTGGAGACCTTGGATGCAAAGTGCTTACAGCACTAAGCACTATGATGTGTGTCCCTCTGCCCACACAAAGCTGGGGTTTCAAGCGCACAAACAGCTAACCAGGCAAGTATTCGGAGCAAAGGGATTCAACAGATGCCTTTGGAATGTAGCCCTTTAAGTATGCAGCTCTCTAGCTTCCTATGTTAGTGTTTAGCAGGCTTCACATCCTCTTCCTCCTCCTGCCGTTCCGTTGTCCAGCTCCAGCTCCATTCTCTGCCCACTCCCTTCCAGGCCTCAGGTGAGACTCTCACATTTCCCTTTGTCCCATTTTCCTCCATAGCTGTGATCTCCCCTACTGCTCAGGGGAGAGCCAGGTGCTGAAGGGAAATGGGGCTGGCCCTTTAAGGACACAGAGGGGTCCCTACCATTCCTGCTCCCCCCCACTACCCCAGCCACCCTCCTACTTCCAGCCCCACAACTTCCTCATGGCTCCAGCCCCCGTCACACCTTCCAACCCAGCTACTCCTGCCCCTCAACTTTCCTGCTGCTGCAGAGCCCTGATTGCCTCTGTTCCTCCAACACCCTCCAGTCCCTCCCTGCCCCCAATCTCTGCCCTCCTGTGCTGCTCCCTGCCCAACCCCTACCCCCAACTCCCCCCAGTCCCTCCCCGCCCTCAATCTCTGCCCTCCTGTGCTGCTCCCCGCCCCCCAACTTCCCCCAGTCCCTCCCCGCCTGCAATCTCTGCCCACCTGCGCTGCTCCCCGCCCCATCCCTACCCCCCAAATCCCCCCAATTCCTCCCTGCCCTCGCCCCCACCCCTGCCCCCCTGCGCTGCTCCCCGCCCCCCAACTTCCCCCAGTCCCTCCCCGCCTGCAATCTCTGCCCACCTGCGCTACTCCCCGCCCCATCCCTACCCCCCAAATCCCCCCAATCCCTCCCTGGCCTCGCCCCCACCCCTGTGCAGCTCCCCGCCCCATCCCTACCTTCCTCCCCGCCCCCAATCTCTGCCCACCTGCGCTGCTCCCCGCCCCCCAACTCTACCCCGGTCCCCTCGCGGTCAGGACTGTCCCTCCCCCAGCTCCCCCCAGCAGGCGGGACGGCAAATGGCCGCAGCCCAGCCCCTGCCCCCCGCCGGACCTTTCCGCCCCGCCCTCCCCACGGGGGGCAGTTGAGGGGGCTCGGCGCAGGCGCCCTGCCCCAGGGGGTTCGCCGGCCGGCCGGCCGGCCCTCGGGAGTGGGGAGGGGGTGAGGCGAGGGAGCCTGGCCGGCGGCGGCCACACAAAGCCCCGGCTCCTCCCTCCCCGCCCGGCCGCTCCCGCCGCCGTGGGCAGGAGGCCGAGCAAGGTAAGGGCCTCGCGCGGCGCCGCCCCGCGGGCTGTGCGGACGCGCGTGAGGGGAGGGGGCCGGGCCGGGCCGAGCCGAGCCGAGCCGAGCGACGGTCCCCAGCGCTCCCCCTTGCCCTGAGGGGACTCCCCCGCCTCGCTCCCGGGGCACGTCGCCGCGCGGGGCTGGGGCCCCCTGGCGCTGGGGCCGGCTCCTCTCGGTGGCTTGGGGGGGGGAGGATCCGGGCCTGTGTTGGGGGGGGGGATGTTCACACCCCTCTCCGTGAGTGAGGAGCCGCTCTGGAGCGCTTACGTGGCTCCGCTGCGTTTGAAATTCCCACCCTTTGGCCCAGGGAGCCACCAGCTCATCTGAGCCCCTGCGTGTCGCAGGTAACCTCAGCCACCGACCTGAGACCAAAGGGTTGCAGCCTGCCCGAGACTAGGCTGTCCTGTGCCGCAGGCAGGCAACAGGGCCGACCCCGATGCCTGGTATTCAAGGCCCCCCCAGATGGCAAGGGCATGACTGAGCTACACCCCGCTGGTCCTGGCAAGTGGCCCGCACCCATACGCTGCTGAGGAAGGGCACTGCTGTGGGGGCACTCACCTGGGGGGGGGATTCTTTCCTGACCCCAATATATGGTGATCAGTAAGACTCCTAACCTATAGGAACCTGAAAACCTGAATAGGAAGTTGTTCTTATGAGCAATGCCAAGCAAAAATATGTTTCAGAGTGGTAGCTGTGTTAGTCTGTATCAGTAAAAACAAGGAGGAGTCCTTGTGGCACCGTAGAGACTTAACGCATTTATTTGGGCACAAGCTTTCGTGGGCAAAAACCCACTTTAAGGTGCCACAAGTACTCCTCGTTGTTTTAACAAAAATATTAGAATTCTTATGAAGTCCTATTTTTAACCACCCTTTAAATTATCTTATCACTCTCCTTTATTGGCTGGTTTCAGTGGTAGCCATGTGAGTCTGTATCAGCATGAGGAAAACTTCTTGGTTGATTTTCTCTTTAGTAGTTTTAAGAGGTAGATCCTCCCCCTATACAAAAAACACACAACTTTAAAATGATTCACAATGAGCAGGTTGCACATGTAACTGACATTGATTATCACATGATCTCACCTTAGTTTGCCTTCTGTTGTTGGTTTCAGAGTAACAGCCGTGTTAGTCTGTATTCGCGAAAAGAAAAGAAAAGCTTTCGTGGGCTAAAACCCACTTTAAGGTGCCACAAGTACTCCTTTTCTTTTTGCTTCTGTTGTTGGTCATGCATACTTGTCACTTTGTCTTAACTTAAATCATAAACTCTTTGGGGCAGGGCCTGTGTCTTACTATGTGTTTGTACAGTGCCTAGCACAATGGAGTCCTGATCCTAACTGGGTCTTTTGAAGCTGCAGCAATACACATGATAAGCAGATTGACCAAAGGTAGTGTAAGATTACTTGGTCCAGTAGTCTGTTCCAGTGACTGTTAGTCTCTTTCAAAATGGAATGAGTGTTCCCATCTTCAAAAGGAAGTGACACACACACACACACAATATCACCAATTTACCATCTTTTAAATCTTTCCTTAAAACCTACCTATACTATGATATTTACAGATTGCTCCCATCTGGGATTGGCAAGCAGGTGGAGAACTTTGACTTCTGATTTTCTGCAAAATTTTGTTTTTTATTGTTACCTCATCCTCCCAACACAGCCAGCCTCCACTTATCTGTTTTGCCCACCTGTTGCATCCTGTCTGAGGTGTAGATTATGAGCTCCTTGGGCAGGGACCATCTTCTAGTATATGGCGTGTAGCACAATGTGGGTCTGATCATTGAGTGGGGAATTCCAGGCCTACAGTACAAACTTTTGCCAGCATAGCTATGTTAGTAAGGATGATCCCTGGCCAATGTAACTGTGCAGGCAAAAGCCCCTGGTGTAGAGTTATACTGGTATAATTTATTTCACTTGGTAATTAGGGGTAGGGCACTGGAATAAGCTATGCCAGCAAAAACACATTTTGCTAGTATAAGCTTCATCCACGCTAGGGGCACTTTGCCAGTACTATTCAAGTCTGTTCTAGGTTTTGTATACTGCACGCATCACTGTACTGTCTGAGTGCCTAAAAAACAATTGCTCCTTAACAGGGGACAAATATATACTGGCATTGCTATACCATGAAAGTGCTCCTAGTGTAAACCTGGACTGAGAAAAGGCAACCACTTCTTTAATATGTAAGATCTGTTATCTTGGAGAAAATTTAATTATTTCCTAAATAGTAGACTCTATTTGGGACAGATTTTTTTGACTGCTACTTGATTATATGGGCAGGTAGGACTGTACTAGCTAGAAATGTCTATTAATAACATGTTGTTTGTAGTGTTGTCATTATAGCAGCCCTGTTGGTCCCAGCATACAAGAGAGACAAGGTAGGTGAGGTAACCATTTGTTGGTCCAGTAAAAATATATTACCTCTCTCCTGTGTCTCTCTCTCAATCACATAACTAAGCAAGAAAAACGGGTCATGTTTCTTTCTGAATTGAATTTCTGATTTGGAGTAGTCCTCTTTAGCTGTACAATATTAAATACAGAATGCATTTGATATCACTAACAAAAGGTGTTGCTAAATGCATTGATTTATCTTTTATATTACTTAAAAATAAAACAAAATGCTTACCAACGTTAGCATGGAGGAAGGGGGGGGAGAGAAATGAATCTTGACTTTCCTCAAAATATGGAGGAACAGTTATGTAGATCAAAATCCTTAATCTTGCAACTTTCCCTGAATCCACTCATCGAAGATTCTGTTTATAGCATTCAATGCTCTCATCATAATTTTGTTGGGAATCTATCTGGCAACTTGTTCACATTTAATAAACTAATAAGAGATTATTTATGAGGTTGTGAGGAGAGCTGGTCAAAAATGTCAATTAATTTTTCCCCCCAAAATTTCCCAAGGAAGTTTTCTGGTTTTATCAAAAACTGAAATAAAAACTCAAAATTGTTCAATTTAAAGCAACCCAACTCTTTTGAGAACTGAACACCATACATTGTTACCAAAAGAAAATCAATTTCTGGCTTTTCATTGGAAAACTTCAAGAAAAAACAAACTTTTTCTGTGAAAAGTTTTGCTTTGGTGATACAGCCATTTTTCATCTAAAAATGTTTAGATGAAAAAATTGCAACCAGCTTTTGATATGATCATTGTGAAATGAACTGGTGGATTTGTACAGCTAAATACTCACCTCCTTTTCCCCAAGGACCTTCCATGTCCCATGGTGGTGGGGTTCTGAGGATTCCCCACACACATACTATTATTTTTAATATCCCTTCAGGCCCTGGGTTGCTGCTGTAGTCTTTCAGGATGAGGAGAATTGGACTGGTATTGGTATTCTACAGAATGTATTGTTCTGAGGATCATAGTTGAGTGAGAGAAGGTAGTTCCTTCTCTAGGGCCTAACTGTGATCTTTCTGCAGCATTTTTTGTGCCTCCTGACCCAGATGATAAGGATGGAAATGGGAACCCAGCTAGTATGTCTTGCCTGGAAATGGCAAGTATCCCTGATAGGTCAGTGAGTCAGTAACCCACATATGTTGTGGAGCAAAGTAATCAGGCATTTAAAAATAGCCTCTAAAAGTGCTTGTATAAAACAAACCAAAGTTACTGATTGATCGAGAGTTTGGAATGGCAGAGTAAATATTCAAGTCCAAGCAAAAAACATTGAAAATTTCATATTGGTCATATCTTTGAACATGAGAATTAGTGGACTGACTTGACTATGTGAAATGAGTTTGGTGGTCTCAGTCCAACTCTTAGGGCACATCACAAAACCAGTGCCATAATTACCACTAATTGGTACCTTTATTGGCAGTCTCTGCAGAGGGATAAGGCCCTATCTAAAGCCTATTAAAGTCATGGGAGACTTTCCATTGATTTTTTTTTTCCAGTGGGCTTTGTATCAGGGCCTGACTGGCATGGAAACTGAACTATTGCCTCACCTCCTGGAGGTGGTAAGATTAGGTAATTTGCTAAGGAAACAAATTGATATAAAATAACTTAATATGACATAGTAGCAGTGTGATGGATGTGTGGTTTGTTCGTTTTGTTTTTGTTTTGAGGGCAGGGGGAGTATCTATCCAATATTTGTCTGAGTTTAGTTCACTGAAAACAAATGCCTCTGTGCTCACAGATGGTAGATAATAAGGTAAACACTTTAAGCAATACAGTTGCTATTGAAACTGTGCTTTTGTATGCAACAGAATATCATGCTGAAAGAGACTGTTTATACATCCAGTTCTTACCCTGCTGTAATTACACAGTCCTATCTAAAGAGCTGAGTTTCAGTGTGAATGAATTCTGCCCCTGCTGCACAGAGTCTGAATGAGGGTTGAGGGGGGAATGGAAATCTCTCCTTCAGTGTATAAGCAGGCTGCGAGGCTGCAGCGCAGTTCATCTATGAGTACTAGTCTAGCCTTTATGCTGGAATAGTGGCTGCTATTGCTTCATATCTCTGTTACTGGATCGAAGTGTCTCCAATGCTGTGACCCTTCTTTCAGCCTGGACCTCAAACTTCTCTTGTACTGCAGCCTGTTATGGGCTGGCACAGAGGGATCTCGCCAAGATGCATAGCCTCTTCCCCTTCTGCGCCCCCACGCCCTTTGTAGCCTGACCACAGAGCTGAAATGAATTGAAGGGTCCTAGTTTGCATCAAAAGTGAATCTCACTCTAAGGTTGTGTCTACCCTAGACCTCTGATTCTTAAAAGTTCCTATTCTTTTTACCACTGAGTCAACTCTGTCAGTGGTAGCAATGGTGGGAGCACTAATGCAGCCACTAGTGCCTTGTGTTACAACTACAATGTAATCTAATCCCCCACACAGCAGTTCTAGACAAAACAGTGGTTAAAATACAAGTTGTCTACCTATGCTGATTCTCCCACTCTTCGATCCATCCATGGACCCGAACCAGTTAGTGCAAAAATGAGAAGGCCATATGAAAAGAAGGCTAGTATAGACAGGGTGCTGGTAGGTAGCCTTTCAACTATTAAATGTTGTTGTTTCTTAAAGACAGGGTGGATTTGATTTAAATCACAAGTCAGGAAGACTCGATTTAATCATGGATTTCTACGTAAAAGTGCATTCTGGAATATGCTGCTCAAACAGTTTCACTTTTGTTTCTACTGCCTGTCCCTCCCTTCTCACATTTATCTCCAGACATCTTCTCCTTGTCCAGATCTATTCCGCCCCCACCAATCTTCTATTCATTGAATTTTTTGAAACTTTGCACTTTCAGAGAGAGGTAAGGGATTGACTCTGTGTACACAAATTTGCAGAGGGACAATAGAGTGAGGTCTGTTGTTTCTCACCTCTATTTATTAATTTAAAAACACTTTTGCTGTTAACAAGCATTTTATCTCTGGAGACACAAATCCATAGTTTGAGAACTGCAAAACTAAGCATCTCTGATGGTATCTTCTAGACTGAGCACTGAGTCCCATTGGGTAGATAGAAAGATTAAACTACGTAATCTAAACAAGAGCCCCTGGAACCCCATAAAATTGGGTCCCTAATCCATGAACTACTGGAACTGATTTACAAAACTTTTCTTAAACATTACATGAAATATTGTCTCATACTGTAGAATTAGAATTTATAATCCCTATTCCACGGTGAGACATCTTGGAGCCTTAATGTATCTTAATTAAAACTATCTTTAGATAGGATTTTTCCTCCAAAAGCATTTTTATAAAAAAAATATGATTTTTTGATTAAAAAAAAAGCATTGATTTTTATCCACCCTGCTTAAAGACATTAATCAGGATAAAAGCAAAAGTAGGGAACAGTGTGAACTTTGCAAGGTTTCACAGCTTATTACAGTATTTGCACAATAACAACAGCAGAAAAGAGCCTTTATTAGATCCAGGTTAGGGGTTGGATTCTCCTTTTACATCAGTTTTACACTTATTTACACTTCAAAGGGAGTTACTTCTGATTTACACCATTGTCAATGAGAGCTGAATCGGGTCCAAGTAGTTGATCTTCTCAACTTGCTGTTGCCTCGTTGTACTTGCATGTAAGCGCATATATTATTCAGTGCTCTTACATTGAGCACATGCTGTACTTTTAAGTACAATTGAACATTCATTTTGCAAAGAGAGTCCCTGAAACTATACCCTCATTTAATCTAACCAATAGTATGGGGAAAAGATATTTAAATCTTACTTCAAAAATGGGTTGCTTTAAGTAAAGTGACAAACAATTGTGATATCCTCTTAGTGCATTTTCATGAATGGATTTTTGTGATGTTGCCCTTTCTAAAGCCATTAAGGAGCAGGTCAGGAATATTTTGCATTCTGTGTCTAGTCATTTAAACAATAGCATAATCAAAATTCACTTCAGCATTTATTGTTGACATATGGAACATATTCCTCCATTTTTGACTGCATGCTGTTTATATGGACTTTACTGTTGCTTTGATCTTCATGCGGAGAGTGCAGTTTGGAAACATGGTCCAGGTGTCAACATGCTGTTTGAAACTGAGGGCTTGTCTACGCTGGCAGTTTACAGTGCTGCAACTTCTTGCTCAAGCGTGTGAAAAAACACCCCCCTGGGCGCAGCAGGTTCCAGCGCTGTAAAGCGCCAGTGTAGACAGTGCACCAGTGTTGAGAGCCACGCTATTCCCCTCGTGGAGATGGGGTTTTTTTAGAGCGCTGGGAGAGCTCTATACTGGCAACGTTAAAGCGCGCACGCTTTAACGTTGCAGTATAGTCTAGCCCTGAGTCCTTCTAATCTTGCAGCTTTCTAAGAAGAATGTTAAATCAAGACCTGTGGGCCTGGATTTTATCAACTAGAGAAACTTGTCCAGTGAAAACAAGCAGGTTTGATAGAGGAGAGACATTCCTTTTCCCCCTTCCTTTTTAAGACTAAAATTTACATGTATCAAATTTTGGGGAAAAGAACTTTTGGAGTACCAAGCCTATTTTCCCTCTGGTAGGTGATCTCTATGGGTATCCTTGGAAATAGCAGTCTCCTATCCTAAAACAGATATATGGATGGGATTTTCCAGAATATTCAGCATAGGTCTAATTCTGCTCCCCTTGGAATCGATGGGAGTTTTACTATTAAATAGGAGCAGAGGTTTTGAAAATCCCACAGTAATTTATATGCTTTTGCAACTTTTTTCCACAGATTGTACCAGAGTTCAAATAACCCTTTAACTGAGCCTTTCCTGATATGTATTATTTATTTATACGTACTGTGGTGGCACCAAAGAGCCTCAACCAGGTTGAGGCCCAATTGTGCTGGGTGCTGTACAAACATATAATAAATGACAATTCCTGCCCCAAGGTACTTACAGTCTAAAACACAAGACATAGCAGGTGGGTGAGACAAAAATGTGGGTGGGATGGGAAGGAGGACAAGGTAGCAGTAATGAAAGGGAACTTAATCCTCTCCTTCCTTAAACCTCAGAACACAGGTGAGTGCAAAATTCCCTGCAACAATAGATTCTTTTCAGAGTAGCAGCCGTGTTAGTCTGTATTCGCAAAAAGAAAAGGAATACAAGTGGCACCTTAGAGACTAACCAATTTATTTGAGCATAAGCTTTTGTGAGCTACAGCTCACTTCATCGGATGCACTTCATCCGATGAAGTGAGCTGTAGCTCACGAAAGCTCATGCTCAAATAAATTGGTTAGTCTCTAAGGTGCCACTAGTACTCCTTTTCTTTTTACAAATAGATTCTTTGGAGAACATGTGTTTAAATACCCAGTTCAGGTTTAATATCCAATTTTGCCCTTAGGCGATGATTATCTCCCTGAATTCAGAAAAGGTCTGCCCTGTGTAATTTTGTAAGCTATTTAAATACTGAGAGCCAGATCCTCAGATGTAAATCAGTCCAGTTTCATTGACATTAATGAAGCTATGCCAGTTGACACCAGCTGTGGACTTGGCCTGCACCTCACACACTAATTTGAGGCCTGTTCAATTTTCAAAGCCTTTTCTCAAAAGAACCTCTTTTTGCTCCCCTTCGCGCCATCTCCAGAATGTGTATGTCTCTCTTTTGGCTCAACGTGTGGGACTAAGCACAACGCTAAATGTGACCTCACAAGTGCTTCGCAGAGAAGAATTGTCTTTCCTTACTTGTAAAATGGTTCCCCTTCTTCTGCATTCTAAATTATTCTTTTTCCTTTTACTTTGTTTTTGGTCAACACAGAGTCCCTATGTTCAAATAATTAACTCTGGGGTTCTTTTCATTCTGTATTAGAGCCAAAATACATTTCAACACGAAAATAACCTATAGTCTCATTGGCTTTCCCTACCTGCATGACATTACATTTGCTGACATTCCCCATCCGATGAAGAGAGCTATAGCTCACGAAAGCTTATGCTCAAATAAATTGGTTAGTCTCTTAGGTGTCACAAGTACTCCTTTTTCTTTTTACCGGAACCTAACATCCTCTTTCAGCTAAACTCTTGCTTCCTTCATTCTGTTAATGATTGACTCTGGGCATATGCCATATAAGATATTTAAATACCCAGGTAGAGAAAAGTTCCAAAGTACCCAAGCTGCATCTTGGCCAGACTTAAAATAGCAGATTCAACTGTATGCTTAGGAGGGCGAATATATGGAGAGACTTGGAAATCCCAGCTTGGCCAACCTGAGACTGCTTTAGGTTCCTCTAGGAGCTGAAGGGTAGGGCAGATTGGGTAATGAGTGGATGGAGCCTGGACTCAGCCAGCTAACATAGCGGAGCCAGTGCATAGGGGGAAGTAATTTGTGTCATGTAATGGACTGGCGTGGATTAAATTCCCCCATGGAGTAAAGAACAAAATTGTGCCTCTCTGAGTCCCAGTTCAACCTCATATCTGCTCCTGGGCAAACATAACTATGCTATGTCCTGCCTTTTACTGGGGATTCACAGGCACTCCATAATTGAGTCGTGTATTAGGTTTGACCTGATAATGATCGAGGGCCAGATTGCGATAGGAATATTTCCACTGGCATTAATTAGACTGTCTGTGTGTATGGAACAGCTCATCAGTTTGAGCAAATGAATTCAGTTTGGGATAAACATATTATTATAAAGAAGAACATCAAGTTCACAAGAATAAACACCCACTGCTTTTGGTGATAGGGCCCTTGCTGCATTCCTGACCCTGAGTTTATTTGGCCAATAATTTCTTGGGAAAAAGTTTAGATGTTGGCAACTGTGGGACATAGACAAGGAGTAAAATTTTTATAATAAGCTGTTCTAGCAATGGTTGGGGATTTAAAAAATATCTGTTTTGCACTGTTCAGAGCAGTTAATGCAAGATGGAAAAAACACTATGATTTAGACAGTTTAAATAGCTATCAAAAAGGAAGCCAAAATTCTTAGTGTGTTCATAAGGCCCACACCTGCTTGGCTGCTTGGGGAACGCCACAGTACCGTATATCATTTAAAATTTCTCTGTCCAAGTGCCAAGTCATGAGCACTGCTGTTGTACATGGCTGTTATTAGGGTCCAGAGAAAACCTTATAAGTTGTGATTACTTTGGAATTGGAATTTGATCAAAAACTCAATATTTGACGTGAGTTTCAGTTTTGGAAAGTGTAACTTGGTGATGTAATATTTTTGGTCCTGTAATTTTTATAATATGAGCCGTTCAATCTTGATTTTTGTATATATGAAGCAGTTTACTGTAGCTAAGATCAAGTATCTTTCATTACGTACATTAGGAACTGGGAGCGGAATGCTTTGTAACTTGGCTATAAAAACTGAAACTTGGAAAATGTCTTAGCAATGAGCAAACTTTTCCTCTTTTAGTTAGATTTGTTGAACTATAAATATCAATGTGGGAGTTTGTAAGTCAAATGCCAAAAATACAAACACAGGCCCAGGACCTGCAAAAGGAGCACAGGCACCAATCCTGGAAAGACTCCTGTTGACTTTGATGGGCTTTGCATTAAATCAAATGTAGGCAGAACCCATTGGGACTTGTAGGAGGGATCTGTCTGCATGGATACAGTTGTAGGATCAGGGTCCTTACTTGCACAGAAATCTGCCAGAGAAGGCTTTGGTTTTATTGCCTTTCATAATTTCAAGAAATCCCAGAGAGTTCTCTGTTTTAGTATCAGGGAATGGAGTGATGGAAATTGTTCCTTGGTGACACTTGACTTTTTCCAAGTGTCAGCACAGCAAAAGAATAGAAAACTCATTTACAAATTTCTGAGAAACAAACCCTGAGTTCAGAATGGAAGAGCTACAAGAAAATCACCTACAGTCGCAGTGACAAGTGCACAGGTTTCGTGAACGTCACATGGCACAGAGCAAATTCAGGCTGTAGAAGATACGTCCCATTGCCACATTACCCCATCCTGTGTTAAGAGCCATAGGAGGGGGCTCTGCGGGAGGAAATATCTGAGGAGACTCACAGCATCCTGTGATGCCCCTCCTTCCCAGTGTAAAAAGTGTGTGATGCCCATGCCTGAACTTGGAGTGCTACCAGGCATGAAACCAAAATATGCTAATTTTGTGATGGTATCAGGGTTATCGAGAGTTATATCTAATAGTGGCAGTTCTCTTTTTCCTTGATGCAAATATAAAAATATAAGGAAACTCCCTATAAAAGTTATTGTTAATAGACCACAAAGGTTGTAGATACCTATGTGTTACATAAAGAAACACCATCCATTGAAACCTGGTCGGTTTTAAATTTGTGATAAAAATAGCTTCAGGTACTTCATGTATTCTTTAGTCCTTTTGCCAAGTTTTGTGATTTTACAGCCTCTCCTTTTACCATGTGTTTAAAATATTTTTCTCTCCCCACACGACCCGCAGAGGCAAAGAAAACAAGATTTTATTGGTTATGCAGAGTAAATAGTGGAATTGACTATGTACAAAACAGAGTCAGATGCACAAAATAAATTCTCCTAGATCTTTCAATTATAGTAATGTTAGGTTGTGGTCCTGCAAACATGAACCCAGTCCCGGAAAGACTTAAGCACATTGACGTCAGTGGGATTACTCGTGTACTTAAAGTTAAACATGTGTATGTGCTCAAGTGTTTGCTGGATTGGGGCCGTGACTGTTTCCACTGAGTTTCCTGGGACTATGTGTGTGTGTGTAAGTGCTTTTAGGAATAGGCTCTTGACTCTTGCCTGCCATTGGTAAGTATGACATTTTCAGACAGTTTTTTTTTTAAAGTTGACAGAATCCCTTTAAAAAAGTAAAGTTGTGATTATAAAAAACAAAACAAACCCCCAAATATTTGAAAGCCAGGAACTAAAATGAAGTAAAAGTTTTGAAAAAATATAACAGAAATGTTTCAAAATCTGGCAGATTATAAATAATGATAACTAAAGGTTTCACAGTCTTAAGTCTGAGGGCTGGTCTACACATACAGTGCTGCATTGGCGCTGGTGCAGCGATGCTGCTCTAGTGCTTAGTGAAGATGCTCCCTATGCTGTTGGAAGAGCTTCTCTCATTGGTGCCCCACCTCCATGAGAGTCAGTAGCTATGTTGATGGGAGGAGCTGTCTCAACAGGAGTTTGGGTGATATAACTGCGTCATACAGAGGTGTGAATTTTCCACACCACTGAGCGATGTAGTTATACTGAAATAAGTATATAATATAGACTAAGCCTGACCATGTCTCAGTTCCCATTTACTTATCCACTATGCTTTTTGCTAATTACTGTGCTTGGAATTATTGGCATAGCTGGTAGTATTAGAAATGAAGCTGCAGTATCTGGAGAGTAATAAGCCTTACTCAGGTTAATTCAAGTTTTCACATAATTTTTTCATCAAATTTTGCGATTATAATCAAATTTCTGTCTCGCTCAGGCAAGCGGATAACATATCAAATTGAGTAGGAATTATTATTAAACATATACTTACCATTTTTTATATGTGTCTTTAAAAATATACATGTTTGGTATGGCTTTTTCCAAGACATGCAAACTTCTAAGATAAATATTTGATTTACTGTATTTCAGATTCACTTTTTTTATGTTCAGAAGAAAAGGATTATTTAATCCCTTATTATTTCAGCAACTGTTGCACACATGTAAACTATCATTTATAATATATGTTTCCCATATGGTTAACAGTGCTTCTAGAAACCAAAGAAGTGACTTGGCTCTACTTCACATTTCTTGTTCCTTGCTAAACATAGCTTAATGATATGCATACACCTTTCTTCTAGACTAGGCATTTCCCGTTTACTGCCTTCCTTTTATTGGTAATTTTATAGTTGCCATGTGTTGTGCTGACTGAAAATCCCTACAGTTTCTGTGATGTGGCATATAGTGGAGATTAAATAGCCCCCAAACACCCCACCTTGACAGTTCTGTCAAACTAAAGCCTTATTCTGCTTCAGCTTTCTTTTGAGGCCAACCAATCCACAAAAATATTCTGATCAAATTTATCAGAGAATCATAGAATACCAGGGTTGGAAGGGACCTCAGGAGGTCATCTAGTCCAACCCCCTGCTCAAAGCAGGACCAGTCCCCAATTTTTGCCCCAGATCCCAAATGGCCCCCTCAAGGATTGAACTCACAACCCTGGGTTTAGCAGGCGAATGCTATTCTGCCAAGTTACTTGATTTTGTGTGACTTAATTTTCATAATATATTGTATTTTGCCAATCACTGAAAGTTATGTTACAGGTTGTGTAAGAAACAGTAATAACACAGTAGCAGTTACCTTCTTTAACAGTTACAGCTACTAAAACCACAGCTTTATTACTAGCTACTCATGTATTTTGCAGAGCTGTCTGTCATAAGGTGGGAGTACAGAGGTTTACTCTGTAGAAATGTGGAAAAGTTTGGAGCCTTTGAATATGCCATTAATATGTTTAATAGAAGACAGAAAGCAGAAAGTGCTATTCTAAGTGCTCATAAAACACATTTATTTTCTGCTAGTGACTAGAGAGGGCTGCTCTCACAGGACCAATTAATATACTTTGTCATACAGCCACCTCTTCCTTCCAAATAAACAACCTTATTGACATCATTATAACTCCACCTACCAGGAAACTGTGTGTCAGTTGTGACTGGCAGACTTCTATTTTATTTTTTTGCCTCCTTGCTTCCTGGTATAGGTCGAGCTATAATACTGTCTGCTGGGATGTTTCCTTTCCGGGATGGAAGAAGAGGCAGACTGACAAAATACATTACAAGTAAGTAATTATTTTCTTCTCTGTGTGTAACCAAGCCTGGTGTACTCCTTTGAATTCTGTCAAATTGTACGGAAGGAAAAAAACTTTACTTCATTAGCAGAGCTTGATTTGGAGTAGCTTCCTGACAGAAATCTGGATTTCATAGGACAAGTGTGATGAATTTAAGAAAGGCAGCTGAAAGGAACTCAGCCCTGCGCAGTAGTGCCCTGATGCAGTAAGGTACCTGACCTTGGTGGGACTATGCACATGTTTAAAGTTATGCACATTCTTAAGTAAGCATTATCATGGCATAGGCCAAGAAGAGATTTTGCTTAAGTGTAACTATTAGAGTACCTATAATGGTCCTAGTACGGTATTGGCCTTAGTGGTGTAGAAGTTGTATACCCAGTCCCCATTGTTTTTAAAACCTATACAATATTCAAAATGTGGTTGCTCATTTAAATGTATGATTGCAAAGGTCTCATTATGGTTGGTACCTTTGACAGCTATACGTTAATGAATTTTATAAAGGCATTTATTCCCTATGAATTGAGAAACTCGGGGCCAGATAATCACAGGTTTAAGGTTAGTACTTTAATTTTACTTTTGGGAGCACCAGACCTGATTACTCAGCAGATGTTCTTTTAAAATTATACAAGATATTGTTACTTGATAACTAAATAGCACAAGTACATGTAGAATATTGAACTTTGCTAAATGCAATACAATGAATGTTGTTTGGGGGTTAATTCATGATGATGGATTTAAATGTCTAATACTGTGAAACTCTGTGCCAGTGAGAAATCACTCCTTTCAACCGTATTAAATGTTTCCACTATCTTGCGCTCTAAACTTTCCTCTGTATTGTAGTAACCCTGACAGTGAACAAACTCAGACTTTTTTGGTTCCAGGTAGCTACTACACAGTCTATTAATCAAATCCAAATAGCAGGTTTACTGACTTTATCTCCTCTGGAAGATTTTGGTCCAAATTTTCAGAAATAGGTACCTAAAGTTTGGCTTCCAAATCCATGTTCGCAAGAGTGTTTGATTGCTCAATAGCTCCCATTGACATCAATAGAACCTTCTGGGTGAGCAACGCTTTTGAAAGTCAGGTCACTTATTTAGCAGCCTAAATAAAGACATAGGAGCCTAACTTTATGCACCCTTCTTTATGGAGGGAGAGATTTTTTCAAAGGCATACAGGGCAGCTAAGCATCCAACTCCTTTTAACTGTGGATAAAAGTTGGGTGCCCAACTGCCCTTTGTGCCTTTTGAATATCTGCCTCTTTAACTATGGCTCCTAAATCCCTCCGTAGGTACCTATATAAAGTGTCCTGATTACCAAAGGTGCTGATCAGCGAAGCTCTCATAGATTTCAGTGGAAGTTGAGAGTAGTCAGCACCTCAGAAAATCAGGCCACTTTTATTTAGTTACCTAAATACCTATTTAGGCACCTAATTTTGGGCACTCAAATTTGCAAAACGTCCCCTTTATCCCTGTCACTGCATCCGTTAACTAGGATCTCACTCTGGACTTCAGAATAGAAAATATATTTGGAAGGTCACTTACTCAAGAACAACCTGACTCTCACATTTGGTTGTATGAGAAGAAAATATAATTATTCCAAATGTCTGGTTTTCTTAAAATTAATAGTTTTGGTTTTTAAAATGTTCCTTCTTCAAGAGCAAGATGCTGAGTGCATCTAGAGGAATGATGGCCCAGAGATCAGAGTGCTAGTCTGAGACTTAGGAGACCTGGGTTCCATTCTCAGCTCCTCCACAGAGTTCCTTTGTGTAAAGGAGGGTAATATAATTAATGTCAGTCAACATGGGTTTATGGGAAATAGATAATATCAAACTAACTTGATATCATTTTTTTATGAGATTGCAAGTTTGGTTGATAAAGTTAATAGTACTGATGTAGTATACTTAGACTTCTGTAAGGTGTTTGACTTGGTGCCACATGACATTTTGATTAAAAAACTAGAACAATATACAATTAACATAGAATCACAGAAATGCAAGGCTATAAGGGACCTTGAAAAGTCATCAAATTCAGCCCCGTGCTCTGTGGCAGGACCAAATAAACCTAGACCATCCCTGACAGGTGTTTGTCCAACCTGTTTTTAAAAACCTCCAATGATAGGCATTTCTCCCTTGGAAGCCTATTCCAGAGCTCATAATTAGAAAGATTTTTCTAATATCTAACCTAAATCTCCCTTGCTGCAGATTAAGCCCATTGTTTCTTGTCCTACCTGTAGTGGACATGGAGAACAATTAATCACTATCCTCTTTGTAGCAGCCTTTAACATATTTGAAGACTGTTACTGGGTCCCCATCTCAGCCGTCTTTTCTCAAAACTAAATATGCCCAATTTTTTTAACCTTTCCTTTTGTAGACCTTTTATAATTTTTGTTGCTCTCCATTGAACACTCTGAGATTTGTCCACATCTTTCCTAAAGTGTGTTGTCCAGAATTGGACACAGTGCTCCATCGGAGGCCTCACTAGTTGCAATGCACACGTTAAATGGATTAAAATAGGGAATCACCACTAAGTTGGTGCATTTGTGGTGGGATCCCGCACAGATTGATTATTTGCCTTATACTATTTAACATTTTTATCAATATTTTGGAAGAAAACATAAAATCATCACTGATAAAATTTACGGATGACACAAATTAGTAAGTAATGAAGAGGAAATGTCATTGATACAGAGTGATCTGGATCTCTTGGTAAACTGGGCACAAGTAAGCAATAAGCACTTTAATATGGCTAAATATAAATATGTACATCTAGAAATAAAAAATGCAGGCCATACTTACAGGATGGAGGACTCTATCCTGGGAAGCAGTGACTCTGAAAAAGGTTTGGGAGTTGTGATGGATAATCAGCAGAACATGAGCTCTCAGTGTGACACTGTGGCCAAAAGGGCTAATGCGATCCTTGAATGCGTAAACGGGGGATACAAGTAGGAGTAGAGGGGTTATTTTACCTCTGTTTGGCAGGGTTGCGACTGGTACTGGACTTCTGTGTCCAGTTCTGGTGCCCACAATTCAAGAATGATGGTGATAAATTGGAGAGGGTTCAGAGAAGAGCCGTGAGTATGATTAAAGAGTTAGAAAACAGGCCTTACAGCGATAGACTCAAGGATCTCAATCTATTTAGCTTAACAAAGAGAAGGTTAAGGGGTTATTATACTCTGTAAGTACCTTCGTGGTGAACAAATATTTGATAATAGACTCTTTCTTTTGTCTTCTTTTTGATCCCACCTCTAAATAGCAGTTACTCCCAAGATTGTAGTTTGGGAACAGTGCACATACTGTATAGTTGGTCATTTTGTCTTCTCAAAGTGCAGGATGGGGTCTGACTGAGCTGTCACAGAGGAGTTTAGGAAAAGTAGGGAGCCAAATATGCAAATCAGCTTTCTTTTTGCATTCAGAGGCGTTTAAATTACCCTAAGGTAAGGGTGAGCTTTCATTTCCAGCCTTGAAATGGACTGCACCCATCAGTCCATGCTCTCAGTATTGCTAAGTGCAGAGGAGCAGCTTGTCTGGGAGGCAGCAGTTAATTGTCACTTTTCTGGAACTAGTTTTGGGTTGCCCTGACCTGATGGACAATAGAATTTTTTTTGGCTTGTTTTTTTTGAACAGTTGAATGCTTGGCATCCAAAACACGTGCTCAAAGCTTCAGAGGCTCGGTGAAAAATCAGGTCAATGTAACACCCATGACAATGAAGTAAATATCGGATATGTTCCAGCAGCCGCTGGGCTCTATTGGCAAGCATGCAGTTCTGGAATAGATCTGACTTGTATGGTGGAGATGTTTAATTTACATGTATGCTGACAAATGTTATTAGCTGGCATTACAGATATCTCTCTTAAAATGTTATTTCAAAAACCTACCTTTTATGTTGGAATCCCAACCTCTCCCTCGTGTAGTTTTGGGACTGGCAAGGCTGCTTGAATGAATCACAAGGGTTATAAGAAATGTTAATTTTATAACATTGTTAATCTACAAGGTATACTGCACGATACTTCTTTTGCCTAATATGAACAAATTAACAAATTTGTAATTTATCCAGTTATATGTACTTTATTTTGTTTTGCATCACCCTGCCTGCTGTTTTGTGGGATCATTTCTTTATTTTGTTTTGATAAATTGGCATTGGATTAAGGTTATGTTTTAGGCCCTGATTCTGCAAATACATAAGCACGTGCTTAACTTTACACACAGGCAATAGTTCCATTCACTATAATGAAACTATTCCCAGTGTGTAAAGTTAGGCACGTACTTAAGTCTTGACAGGAGTGGGGACTTAGACTGTATGGTTTTCAGGACAGAGTCTGTATCTTTCTCTGTGAAATTACAGTTGCACTTGAACAAGAGAAATATCAATTCAGATCTTCCTTCAACATCTCAAACATTGAAGATGAACCTGCTGCTTCAGGATTCCCCAAGACAGAAAGTAAACATGTTTTCTTCTTCTGAACTACTCCCTCTTCTGACAG
Source organism: Chelonia mydas (assembly GCF_015237465.2). Taxonomy (NCBI): domain Eukaryota; kingdom Metazoa; phylum Chordata; order Testudines; family Cheloniidae; genus Chelonia; species Chelonia mydas. The sequence goes on from NC_057851.1 coordinate 198,101,376, forward strand.
ATGTTTTCTCAGTGACCCAGCACAAGGATGCACACTTGTTATGGCAGGTGTCACCAGGTGTTTCTTTTAAATGTTAGGGTATGTGTACACAGCTGCTGGGAATGAGTCTCACAGCCCAGGTCAACAACCTCATGCTAGAGCACTAAAAATAGCCATGTAGACATTGCTTTGATATTTGGGCTCAGCTGGAGCTTTCCTTAGAGGTGGGTGAGTAAGTTTCAGAGCGAGCTGAAATGTCCATATTGCTTTTTTAGTTGACCTGGGCTGCAAGACTTGCTCCTAGCAACTGTGTAGACAGATCCACCATGTGAGCAAATGTTTAGTTTTGGGAAACCGTGCTTTGTTGTAGTCAGTTTTTGTTGTGTCAGGTTCTGTGTTGAAGCAGTGAATGGCCCTTAGAGCATGAGCTCTGTGAGCAACAGGGGAGTTTGCTCTCTGGTTAGAGCCAGTTCATGAGACAGAGATGTTTCCTGAGAACTGGGCACTGGAGTTAGGCTGAGATTCCTGAAAGGATGGATTGCCTTGCATGCTGTTTGACACCTCTGTTCCAGGACTGGTGCATATGTATAAATAAAAGAAGTTACACATCAAATACACTCATCCTGGGTGTCGGTGATTTTTTTCCCGTGACTGAGGCTGATTTGCTACCTCTTAACAGAAGGGCAGTGTTTGTATCGGAATGTAACACTGGTGTCAGAAGAAGTAAACAGTGTAAAGCAACAGTGTAAATGAGAATCAGACCTCTTGTCTGCTTTTCCAACTCATTTAGTATATTAGGCCTCTGTCACACCATACACAATAATTCCTTTTTGAACATACTTATCTTATTTTGAAACTTTAATAAAATGCAGATGGAAATACTAAGCAAGACAGACAACATCTGTTATGTACAAGATAGCTTTATAGAGCTATTTATAACCTTCACAAGACAGACAGGCTGCTAGGGGTTTACCTTTCATAGATAGTTTACCTCCTTGAATTCTTTCAAACCTCCACTTTTCTGCATTAAAATTGATACAGATAATCTATACCCATCAAATTTTGCACCGCAAAGCAGAGTCCAAGATTCAAATTCTAAGCATAGTCTGCAGAACCATTCTTTGTCACGTGGGATAGTGAAACACAGCTGCTTTCCAGCTGAGTCTGTTGTGAAGTTGTTAGTTTAACTGTATCTATCTTGTCATTTCTAATTCCCTTTTTGCTAGCAGACGGAGTTTAGTGCTGCGCATGTTTTTGTAGTATCATTGTATTAAAGCACCGCTTCTCAAACTGCAGTGCACGGACCCCTGCGGGTCCTCAGAGGGTATTCCAGGGGTCCGCAGGCCCGCCCCCTCCCTCCCCTCAACTCCTCTCCCTCCCTCCCAACATGCCGGGGAACAGGCTTCCTACCTGCCCTGGCTCTGCGTTGCTCCTGGAAGTGGCCAGCACATCCCTGCAGCCCCTAGGGCAGGGCAAGGGGTCTCCGTGTGCTGCCTCCGCCCCGAGCACCAACTCCACAGCTCCCATTGGCCGGGAACTGTGGCGAATGGGAGCTGTGGGGGCAGTGCGCAGAGATCTCTGGGCCCCCCCCCCCACCTAGGAGATGCTGCCAGAGGATGTGCCAGTCCCTGGTTAGAGGGATGTGGGAGTGGCCCGAGGTAAGCGCCGTCCGGTCAGAGCCTCTCACCTTCTCCTGCACCCCAGCTCAGAGCCCGCATGCAAACTCTGCACCACTCCTGGAAGCGGCCTGCATGTCCCTGCAGCCCTGGGGCCGGGGGGAGAAGGGAGAGAGGGGAGAGGGAGGGGTCTCTGTTCACTGCCTCAGCCCCGAACGCCAACTCTGCAGCTCCTATTGGTCGGGAACTGTAATTCTGAAATTGTGTTTGTTGTTAGAAGATTGGAGTGAATATTGTGCATCACAGCAAGACTTCTCATTCTTTGATGCAAGTACTGAGGGTGGCAATCTAATTGAACGTCAACGTGTTGGAGAAGGTGTTTAGTGTGCTGAGCTGGGTGTCATGATGGTAGCGGGCTGATGCTTGGAGGTTGTTGTATTGGGTGAGAATGTTGTCTTGACTTGTTACTTCCTTATTTTTTAGTGTCTGTGTTTTGTGAGGAAATACACATGAGCAGCCTAACTTTTAAATTAATGAATTTCTGAAGCGCGGGATTATATAGCGAGAATCTGTGGGTGGCATTGTACAATTTTGTTTGGCATGAGTGAGTTATGGCTGTATTACCCATGATTGCTAGTGAAACCACAAGTTTGGGCATGAACTGAGTAACTTGCAAGTTCCCCCGAAAACTTCATCTCTTATTATATGAACATGTATTCTGTAAATCAACAGGACAGGAGAAATATGATCTTCCACGTGATCGCTCTGACCACTTTGCTTGTACCTTGTATCTCTTTCCCTCACCTTTTTATTGTTTTACTTTGTAAGCTCTTTGGGGCAGGGACAGAGTCATCTTGCATGTCTGTACATTACCTAGTACCCACATTTGGAATGTCACTGTTATAAAAATAAAGTCTAAAATAAGCTACATATAACAGGAAGCCACTTAAAAGTATTTGAGTACTTAAAATTTTTTTGATTATTTTTTGTGTACTTCTGTCTGTAAAGCCAGGTGCCTTATGTATTGTGTCCAACTGTGCTTAGAAGCAGAGGGAGAGAAAGAAATATAACTAATATATTTTGTAGAACTTCTGCAAATAACCTAAAGTAGCTTTTCTGGACATAAAAGGATCATCTTTAAATATTTAATATCTCTAGACAGCCTGGGACTAGATGCATGTGCCTTGTCTTAATGGAAAGCAGCAATGTTCCAGGGGTAAATTCCCCAAGATCTAGCCTTGGTAGTCATGAGATCACAGATCTTAAACTCACAGTTCTAGGAGTGACTATGAAAAGGTGCCACCTGTGTAACTTGTATGTGGGTGTGGGATGGGTATGTTCATGTGAAATTCCACATTGGGGGGGAGAAAGAAAGGAAGCATGCTTGTGGTAGGCTGCTTAAAGAAATGGCAGCTGTTTGAAGCTGCTCACAGGATTGGAATGTTAGTAATCCTGGCAAAGAGAGATTAATGGGCCGAGGCAGTCAAAGGTCTGCAGTAAATTCATTTTATCAGACGGATGTTGCCACTAGATGTATGCTTATTATCATATTTTATACTATGGCAGCACGTAGAATGCTGCCTCTTGCACTAGGCACTCCACAAATGCATAGTAGGAGCCATTCCCTGGCCCAAAGAACTTAGTCTCAATCAACAAGGTGGACAGTGGGTGGGAGGGGAAACAGAGGCACAGAGAAGGGAAAGTGACTTGTCCAAGGACACGGCAAATGTGGCAAAGCTGGGATTAGAATGCGGGTCGTCTCCTCTGAGTCCCGGTCCGCTAGGTCACACTGCCTCTGATTTGTAATAGTATCTTTGGACAAGGGAGACTAATGTGGTCAGGTTCTGCAGAAACTGAATTTATTTAAAATACATTTTAAAAAAGGTTCTCGCCCTTAAGGCTGTGAACAAAACTTTAAAAACATGAGCTGAGTGTAACCAGCTGCCAGGCAGTAGGAGAGGAGCTGGCACTGCTGTTACACTTTTAAGCCTGTCCCTTGCTCTGCCTTCAGCAGCAGAACATGTGGAGGGTCAGTTGTGTAATAGCTGAATCCTCTGGTCCCAAGAGGAAGGGGCGGGATTATCAGCAGCCCTTCCGGGCTCTACCTCTCCTGGGCCAGGATGGTTCCCTCCTCACCAGATGCCATACCAGTGGCGCTCCTACTTAACCACTCTGAGGCTTTCTCCCATGGCTGGTCCTAGCTGGCTCCTCCTCTTGCCCAGTTCCAGCAATTGCTTCCCCAGGCTTAGTGAGAGGAACAGATAATACCCAGCTCCTTACCCACCTCTAGGGAGAGGCCAAAATATTCTAACAGCCCTGGTGGCAACTCCTTAAGTGGAAGAAGGGACAGAGCAGGACCTCCAGCCTTTTTTGGGGGGACTGGGGAAGGGGAGCAGCCAGCAGGAGAGGTGAGAGGCCTTCCCTTAGGGGAAGACTCAAGGCTCAACTGAGGGAAAGATGCTGCAATCATGAGGAAGCCAGGGTAGGGCTTATATGGCTGGTGCAACTGTGGATAGATGGTACTGAAAGGTGGGTCGGGGAAGAGAGCTGGTGAATTTGGGGTATGGGTAGAGAATTGATAGGCTGAGGGTAAATGGAGAGGTGAATGGCAGGCATGTGCCCGAATGAGGTAGCCTTCAGAACTGAGTGAATGGTGGGGTGTGTGGTTGTGTAGTTTGAGACACAAAGAGGATTTGTGTGTGTGGGTGAGAGATTGGTTTGAAGTTTGCATGTATCAGTGTCCATGAGTGTGTGCATGTATGTTACATAGTGCAGGGAGACGTGCATGTATTGGTGTTTAAGGATACGTGAACAGATTTCTATCAGGGATGGTGAGAGATATTTTTGGACCATTTTGCCAGGGTTGTTATCTATCGAGAGAAATAATATTGGCTGGCACTAATGGCAGTAGCAACAAAACATTGTCTAAATATTGCCATATTAAAAGCAGGTCTTGAAATTATGGCATACAACCGAAAGAACAATTTTTACTCACAGGCGGTTTTCTTTTTTATGGTCTCTGGAAAGAGAAGGGATTTAAATACTTCCCCCAGATGTTAGTTGCATTACTCAAACAAGCTAACTTATTCTTTTTCAGAAGAGCAGTAAAACCTATTTCCCAGCACCCTCAGCGATTCTAACAACTCCACTGTTATGGCACTTCTCTAGTGAGTGCTTGGGAAGAGCCCACTGTGGTTCTTCATATTGGTACTACTAATAAAGAGAGGCCTAGGAGAGAGGACCTGGATGCTACATTTCCCTGGTACTAAACTAAGAAAATGACTCCAGAGCCCCTATGCTAGATTTTTTCCAGTTCTGTGGATAAGGACAGCAAGACAGTAGGGACTGCAGCATGTCTGTGTGGAGATGATATCAAGTGGAATAAGTTACATTTATAAGGCACTGAAGAACTGTTTAGAAAAGGAAAAGATCTCCCTTAACCAAAGTGGAACCAGATTGCTGGCACAGATGGTTGGCTGACTAGGTTTTGCAGGGTTGATTATTAAAACTAGGAGCTGGAGGAAAGCTGGCAGGTGCCAAGGGACACTGGCATTTGCCAAAGACATCTGGTAGGGATCTCAAGAATACAAATGTATCTGTCTCCAGCACAGGCTAGGAGAGAAATTAAACTGCAGGAGGGACAGGTGTTGAGTACAGGGAATAGAGCCTTGTCAAAATAGGCATCTCTGAAACATGAAGGGATGGCAAAACTCAAGGGGATGCTGTAATACTCGCTATGAACTATTCAAGAAGGGTAGCTGAGGTCCTAACAGTGTGAGAATAACACTCTATCAAAAAGATTCCACAGGGTACCCTTACTAAAAAGATTCCACAGGGTACAATTGTTTCTGTTTTCCTATGATATATAAACTGCTGTAACCTCAATAACATGGAGCAGTGCCTCGCTGTGTCATCGTCCAGGTTGCAGTTATGTTTCTGTTTCAAGCCAAATTTTGCATTAATCTTGGGTACCTGTAAAGTTTGCTTTAACGTAGCAGAACAGTGGTATGTTTAGTGCATTCTGGAGAACTTCAGAATCTTAGAGCACCAAACATATTAGACGAGAAGTAAGGGCCAATAAAACGTTTTTTTCCAGAGGTTTCATCCACTGTGATATGTAGCTAGCCTCACTAAAAAGACAAGAAAATGGTTGTGCTTTGAGGATTATCCAGCTTGGTATGTTGGCACACTTGTCTGTGAATCAGTGCAATGCTGTACATGGCTCAGTCCCTGTTTATTTCCATAGCTTAGTTGAGAGAGTATGATTCAAGAACAAATTACACGTTCTGAGCAAGACAGTAATTTTCCCTAAAGGGATCTTAATACCCTATTGCCACCGGTACACTTTAAGGGGAGGGGCAATGGGGTATTATGATCATTTTATTCATCTGTGTGGCTTACTCACATCACCAATCTGGTCCTGTTCCAAAGTGAAGCTAAATAATAGTAGTTATCTGATACAGAATGTTTCATACCAGCATATCACCAATGCATCCTAACTGAATATAGGACAATCAAAGCTGTGTGTGTTTAGAGCTCTGTTTTAGGCCTGCTCTCATTAATGTCTATTAAATTTACTTGGAGGGTTTTTTGTTATTCTGTGGGATAATAAAAGTCTGTTTTCGTTAGATAAAGTATTTGTCTGCGGCAGTCTGTGTGTGATAAGGCAGAAAATGAATAAATTGAGACATTTACCCACCATCGTTTCATGTCTGTGGTTTTTTCCAATGAAAACCTTTTCTTTCAATGAGTGAGTCATAAATGAGCTTTTCCCTGGTACTAAACTTAATGACTCACTGTATTTATACAGTGTATCTTCAAGAGGAATTGACAGCAGCTTAGAAGAGTGTGCTGCAGAAGAGAGGACTAAAAGGAGCTGATGGTATTTTTGCAAAATATCTTACAGGTGAATGTTCAGTGAGAAAATAAGTGAAAACTGGCTGTAAATCCTGTCTCATGTGGGTGGTGGGGATGAATAATAGACGGCCTTATTTATGGTTCATATAATGTGGGATATCCATGCATTAACTTTCTCGGCAGGAGGTGAAGGTTCTGATATCATAAAAACAACTGGTCTCTTTGTTAGAAGTATTTCATGCACAATTGTTCACGAACAAAAAAACCCCCTGAGACTGGAGGCTGTGTGTGTGTGTGTGGAAGTGGGGGGGGTGTCGTGTGGGGTCACATGCCCTCCCCAATTTGCTGCTTCGCTTGTACTGAACATGCTCACACGGACTGAACATGCTCAGGAACATCTGCTGAAGCCACTGCCCTCCCACTATCGGCAGGCCAGAGTCGTCTCTGCCGGAGACTATGTAAATTGTATGTACAATTTACTAACAGTAAAGTTAGTAAACTGTAACTGAGCCAATAAAAAGCAACGGCTTGTGAGAATTCAAAGTCAATAATGTTTCCCAACAGACACGATGAAAAATCAACCATGATATTTCTGAAGTCAAAGAATTTCAAAAGATTTACACCAGCTGGTCCAAAATGTTCAGTCTGTTCTCATTCTTGGTTGGGGGGGAAGGTACCTTTCCATTTTTAAGTTATTATTATGCAGTCACAGACTTTTAGTGTTGTATGGTGGTCACATGTTGTCTCCTTATCCTCATCTCCAGTGTTCCTACTGGAACAGGGTTCCCTGTTATGCACAACCATCTTTTCTCCTTTCTTCCTTGTGGCCTCTCCTGATTTTGCTCTCTGCCCTCACCCCACTGTTCTTATGTTTTCCCTCCTGCTTATTGCCTTCCTGTATTTTGCCTATCTACTGCTGGTACTTACAGGGCCCCCAGAACACCATAGTATCTGAGCGCCTTATGTTCTTTGATGCATTTATTTTCACAACACCCTTGTGAGATAGGGCAGTGCTGTTATCCCTGTTTTTACAGATAGGGAACTAACACAGAGGGACTGGGGACTTGCCCAAGTTCACAAAGGAAATCTGTGGCAGACCACTCAAATCCAGGTCTCCCAAGTCTTGGTTACTGCCCTACCCACTGGATCTTCTTTCCCCTCTTCCACCATATGGTTCCCTATCCTCTGACAAAGATAACTAATATTAAACTTTAACCAATATGAGAGTTAAAACAAGAACATTAACTTGTGTTCCTAGGACATACAGCATGCCAGCTGTAAAGGGGCAACCAGCTCTATACTGGGAGTTCTTCAACAAATAAAAATTCTGAAAGTACTGGGTTTTTTAGGACAAGCAGGTGATACCCCAGTTCATAAGTAAAATGTTAGAGTAATGGGAGCCAAATTATTTGAAATTCTAAAAGATAGGCTCTTAGAATGTCTTACATAAGACAAGGAGTACTTGTTGCACCTCAGAGACTAACAAATTTATTTGAGCATAAGCTTTTGTGAGCTACAGCTCGCTTCACCGGATGCATGCTGTAGCTCATGAAAGCTTACGCTCAAATAAATTTGTTAGTCTCTAAGGTGCCACAAGTACTCCTTTTCTTTTTGCGGATACAGACTAACATGGCTGCTACTCTGAAACCTTACATAAGACAGTTCAAGGTTAGTAACACAATTAGAATTTACTTGTAGTAAATCATTACCTCAACTTCTAATGCTGCGCTGAAGTCCAGATGCACAATTAATTGTAGCAAATACACTGAGAAATTGCATGCAATAAAAACGGGTGAGTACTATAAATTACTTCTATTTTAAAATATAATTTGGAGTGACAGGTTTACTGTCTTAAATACTTCATTGGCTTTTTGTGCAAGCTGTTTCATGCACTGTAATTTGGGTCCCAATCCAGTGCCCGTGGAAATCAATACGAATCTTTCTGTTGACCTTAAAGGCATTGGATTTGGCCTCTAATGCGTTAGCTACTTCAAATGGAAAAATCTTTCACTTTCTGAATCTCCAGAATTTAGTGAAAAGTAATCACTAAAAATATCCTCCAGGATGTTTTCATTAGAATAAATTTGCAGAACGGAAAAAAATTAAACACTAATTATTTTGCATTTACATAATAGATACTATAATTCTAAAATAAAATGATCTATTAAATTGAACTGATATATCTAGAATAGCAGACTAGTAAAAACTATAAACTGCTCCAGTATTATAATTTGACAAATAACATTTGATAATTATGAACTTGAATGCAATTATATTTAATAGTCTTAAAAATACTGAAATGGCAAAAAGATGCATGTTTTCTTTTCACTGAAATACTACAGAGCATCTAAGCAGCTTTTTCAAATTACCTTGGTATCTTGTGTGTGTGTGTGCTGAAAATATCAAGGTGGCATTTCTGAGCACTCAAAAGTCAGGAGATACAAAGTTAGGGTTGCTTATCTAACTCTGTCCTGCATAAGAGTAGTATCTTTTACTGCACGCTACTTAATGTAAACAAACAGAATCCTGAAAGTCAATCATATACAGAATTTGGAATTTTCAAAACCATTTGCTATTGGCCTAACACTGGGATCGGAATTGTCTTAATTGAGAACCAGCCAAAAGCCATTACCAAGGACCTCTGAAAATTCCTAAGTGCGGCGTGAATGAGGCAAGAGCTCCATTTCAGCAAAAACCCTACAAGTCTGTAGAAAACACTATAAAATAGGAATACCTGCTTCACAGGGGAGCTGGAGGACTAGTTCATTTGTATTTGTAAAACTGTTTGGAGGCTGGATGGAAGGTGCTCTAGAAATGCAAATTATTATTGTTTGGGCTAACCAGATTGGTGGGAACCATGACAGGTCTTCTGCTTATGAATAAGGCTAAGATTTAGTCATCGGTATTTTTAGTAAACGTCATGGACAGGTCATGGGAAATAAATAAAAATTAATGGTCCGTGAATGGTCCATGACTTTTACTACATAAATACCCCTGATGACTAAAACTTAGCAGCTCCTGGGGCCCCGGGTGCTGCTGCTCTGGGGGGCCCCAGGACACTGCTGCTCTGGGAGTCCGGGGGCCGACTGTTATCCCCTGCACTGACCGCAGGGGCTGACTGCCCCCAGCCACCCCTTCTCTGAGGCCCTGGGACCACTGCTCAGGTGCTCCTTAGGACTGCCCCTTTGACTGCTGCTACAGTGCTCCCCAGGGGCCAGCTGCTTGGGCAGCCCTGGGATCAGCCGCATCAGCCATTGCAGCTGCGAAAGTCATGGAGGTCGCAGAAAGTCATGGAATCCATGACTTCCGTGACCGAATTGCTGGCTTATTTATGACCTAAGACCTGGCTTGCTGCACTCAGCTCCTCTCAGTGTGGTCTGTGTATCACAGATACAGTGTAGCAGGATGGATTTAAGATGAGAGCAGTATCCAAATATAAGGAGTACTTTTAGTCATCTCTTTGATTGAGTTGAACCACTGGGTAGCTGACATGAGAGCAAGAAAAGACATGAATATAAGAAAATAGTTAAGTGTTTTCAGGCTAATTAGACAGTGCATGGCAATTTTAGGTCAAGATTTTCAAAAGAAAGTAGCCATTTGCAAGGGCTTAAATTTTTGAAGGTTCAACCTCAGTCAGACATCTTAAAATGGCCTTATTTTTTCATGTGGTGGGTGCCCTGGATTTTCTGAAAATCAGGCCACGTTTTGAGATGTCTCAGGTTGGGCACCTAGAAACTGAGGTACCAAAAATCACTAGCTATTTCTTAGAATCTTGACCTTAATGCTTGAGTAACATACTGGCCATTCCTGCTCTCAAAATTAATAGAATGGATTACTTACAGAGCATGCCTTCAGCACAGTATTGAATCTCCCCTTTCTTCAGACAAATATGCCGTGGCCATTGGATGGCAAACACTTGTGTAAGGACACTGCTGCTGCTCTGTGGACATATGCTTCATTTCATCTCTATTCTCTGGTCCCTGATTTTACTAGGTTGCAGTTGTTGCCATTTTGTGGTCAGTCTAGGGACAACAGGAAACTGACTCTTTGGAGGCTTAGACAAAAAATGCCACTTCGTTGTAATCTGAGGACGTCTGTGTCAGTTCTGGCAAGTTACTTAAAAACTTGGTTTAAAGATTGGTTTAAAAATATAATCATCCATAGGTTTTATACTTTATAGGTTACTTACTATATTGAGTAGATTTTATTTGTGTTCTCTATTTTCAGTCCCTTGGAGTTCATGTGTGTATATGTGTAAAATATAAGATATAGGAAGTTACTGTTGTGTGTGTGTGTGTATTGCTGAATTTAATGTTGGGTAAGCAATTATATACAGGTGCATAGAGAGAGTATAGGAACTGTTAAACTGTTGGTATTAGGATAGTATTATATAGTATAAGTATATGTAATCCCTTAAAGCTAGATTGTGGAATTACCATGAGACCAAAGTAAGCAATGGGTTGTAATTGCACTGCTCTAGGAACAGCTCTGGTCCCTGCTACCTCCATGGTTTGGGAGGAGGTGGAAGAGAAGTTATCTGTGACATTACTATAGTCAATGCCCAATGCCTGCCCCAACTGCCCACCTGCCCAAGAAGAAGAGTAGTTGCCCCATGGGAGCTGCTCTTCCCCCTTCTCCCCATAGTCCGATCTGTGATGCAGGTACCCCATGCAGGGGAGTAAAGGGGCACCTTACATAGGGGCATAAGACAGTTGCATAATTTGAAAGAATGAATATAATCTCTTTCTGCAGTCAGAAAACTGACGGAAGTTGGAATCCTTTTTAATATAATTCTCTTACTTTTGCTTGTGGATACAGCTGTACTAACACAATGCAACGTTTGAGTTAAGAGGTCTGTTAAAATCCTGGCACCAAATACTGAGGCCCTTAATTGATAGATATTCAAAGTGATACTGTGTTTGGTTGCATCAATGTGGTGCTTGAACTAGGCCTTCAGCTGACCTCCAAAAGGAAATAATTTCAAAGGGAAGAATTTAAGTTTGCCAACATCCAGATAAGGACATCGGAATTAGACAACCTAGGGCTTTGTGGATTAGAAATAAAATACAATTCTTTTGATGGGGCAATGCAGTTGCACCAAGAAAATGGGAAATAAAAGGTGTGAGGCTCATATGATGTGATTATAATCTGAAGTTTTGAGTCTGTCTTTTAATTTACCCCGAAGAGCAAATCTGATTTTTAGAAATGTTCCTTCTCATTAAAAAGAGTTTGAAAAATATATCTAGCCTACATTTTCTTAAAGCTAGGGAGCTTTTAATTTAACCCTCAGAAAAAAGATTCACTGAAAAATTGAGTGCAGCTTTGTTGCTGGGGTTGTTGTTAGCATTTTGTTAATTTAAGTTAAAAAACCCTATATTTCCTCTTTATTGCTGTAACATTCTTGCTGTGATGTGATATGTGGTGGTGATTCACAATGGCCTACTAGGTACATAAATAATACTTCCAGACAACCAGCATATCTTTCTGTACTGAGGTGGTGAAGAGTATATTCCAGCTACTATATCATAATCAGACACTGGATAAATGAAAGGCAAGGGGCCAGATTTTAAGATGTGTAAATGATTATAACTCCAGCGACCGCAATGGAGCTATGCCAGTTTGCACGTGCTGAGAATTGGCCCTTATAGTTGGTACTAGGGTGACCAGACGTCCCGTTTTTATAGGGACAGTCCCATTTTTTGGGATTTTTTCTTTATAGGAGCCTATTACCGCCTCTCCCCCCGACCCATTTTTTTACAGTTGCTAACTGGTCACCCTAGTTGGTACTATTCTTCCATGGCAGGGAGTAACAATAATTATCTATTAATCGCAGTGCAGCAGCTCCTAGTAGCCCCAGTCATGCATCAGAGGCTCCATTATGCTAGGCACTATGCAAACATAACAACAAAAAAGACCGTCTCTATCCTGACAACTTTAAGTAACAAAAATGGGATCTAGAGTGGGATTTTCAAAAGCACTCAGTGTTGTCTTCAGTGGTAGAAGAGTTAGGTCAGTGCTGAGCACTGCCGAAGATCCCACCCCTGATCTTTGTGAGCCAGTTGGGGTGGTAGTTGAGTTTGACAGTAAAATTGTTACTTTGTAACAGAAAAAGCAATTGCAGCATCAAATGCTGCATTGCACTGAATTTTTCTCCATTGCTTCAGTTCAGAGCTTTCAGATACCTAGCTTATGGGCGGGATCTGGGCTGCTTGATATATTTGTGCATTCCCTGTAGCATATTCGATTCTGTGGAATCTGCTTATTTTTTTAAAAGTTTCTAGCACTCATAGTGTCAAAGGAAAGCTTGCAAATGTGAAGTGAATGTATCTAATTCAGTTCTGTCTTCCTGAGTCTGCAGACAGCCTGAAACAAGGGCACTGCGAGGGTGTGAACTCATCAGCTTCTCCATTAATCTGATTGGGGTCTTAACTCCAAATCCAGTGCATGCACTGTACTTGCTATTGTTAACTGTTCCATCACTGGTTATTGTGTCAGATGGGATTGGGAACTGGGTTGCAATAAACCCACAGGCTCCGGGAATTGGTAGCTCCTGAAGGGAAGGGAGAAGAAAGGAGGAGAGTTGCAAAACAGAAAAGGGGAGAGAAACAGGAAGGAGGATGTGGAGGGAGAGAAACACAGGGCAAAAATGAAAATGGTCCTAAAGACGAGTTTATTTTCCCCATGAGGGATGCTAAATGAGACCTAATAAATAACAACAGTGATAACTAAAAGTACAGGACCTACTCTTCCCTGATATGTGCTTTGGGATTACTCTGACTTTGGTTATTGTGTAGCTTTCCAGGCTGGTCTGTCTAGACTCAGAAAACTAGGTAGGGCTCCTTTATCCTCTATTCTTGTGTGCAGCTTCCAGTGATGTCAGTGGGAGTTGGATGCACTGATTGAGGCATGATATGGCCCCATAAGTATGTGAATACTAGAAAAAAAGTACTCAGTAGACTGCTCAGAGTTAATGGATTCTACAAATGTTGGAGCTTTCCTCACTGGGATTATCTACATGACCCTAACCACAGTACAATATTCTAGTGATTTTTAAATGGGCTTTGGATCAGGAGCTGTGTGGCGTTAGCAAGCTAACATTTTTCACCGGTGGGTCTCCTACTCAGGAGAATACACATTTTCTAACTAGCCAGGGTTAGGTAGGTCGACACAGGTAATATAAACTACATGTTCAGTATAATTAGATAATACTGCTCATGTGTATGTAATTTGTTTACTGAAATTATTAGAGCTTTATGCAATACTGTTGTTCTGTTGTGTCTCTGTCCCACAAAATGGGCCAAAACCTCAGCTGGTATAAAATGGCATAGCTCCATGAAGTCAGAAGCATCGTTTTTCTTTCTTTGCCTGTCTGTAAATTTCAAGTATTATTGATGGAAATATTTTTTGTTGGTTTGTGTATGTACAATGAAGTGGATATTTACTGACCTTTATCAATAAAGATCTAATCCTTCCAAGCCTATTGATAGTCATTGTTTCCATTGTTTCCATGGTACCAAGGGAGCGTCCACTGGTCTTCATTAACACTCTTCGTTGAAAAGATTATTAAATTGAACACCATTTCACAACTGCAGTGTGACAATTGCTTCATTGTTGATTGTTGTTGGAAAAGAGAACCAAAGGATTTGACTGGTTTTTGGAAGCATTTTAAATTAAAAAAAAAATCTCTGAACTTAATGGACTTTGCGTTTATTAATATTACATTTTTAATTAAAAAACCTCTTAACAGCCAGTTTTAGTATTTGTAGCTTTCAAAAGATATGCAGATACGTTCAGATTAAGACTAAATTTGTATTTCTTAAACAACACATTTACACGGATAAATAGATTAGTTTTTTTTAACAAACTAACTCACCACCTTTTTGTTGCATTCCTTATTAATATATTTTATATAATTAATGTGTTGCATGAATTCCTGGAACAAGACTTAAAGCAGAACATTCTAATCTGCTATTCCTCCTCCTCCAACATTCCTGCATAACTAAGGGCTCCGATACACTTAAAGTGATACAGCAGCACAGCTGAGCCCCTGTAGTGCTTCAGTGTAGACCCAACCTATGCTGATGGCAGGGATTCTCCAGTCAACATATCCATCTCCCCAAGAGTCGGTAGCTAGGTCGACAGAAGAATTCTTCCATTGGCCTAGCACTGACTACATGGGGCTGTAGATTGGCTTAACTATGCTGATCAGGGGTGTGGATTTTTCAGACCCCTGACCACCATAGTTAAAACAACCACATTTTCTGGTGTAGATAAGGCCTAGATAGCACTTTGAGATTGTAGTCAGCATGGATGGTAGGGGCACCAGTCCTCTCACTTCAGGTAGAAAAATTCAAGTGAGCTGTAGCTCACGAAAGCTTATGCTCAAATAAATTGGTTAGTTTCTAAGGTGCCACAAGTACTCCTTTTCTTTTCACTCTGCACTGAAATTAGAAATATCTGGTTTTAGGCACTGATTCAGCAAAACATTCAAGCGTGTGCTTAACTTTTATTTGCATGCCTTGGCTTTTAAACTTCTGCTTTGCAATCATTTCATAATATGAGCAAAAATATTTTTTGGCCGGAATTCTCATTTACACTAAGAATCTCTTGACATTGCTTTAGCCATGTACAAGGGCCAGAAAGGTGGAGTAAATTATAGTTGCACCTAGTTTCAGGCTTCTTTACTCTCAGGCTGCCTTTACACCTGATCTGAATGTGTAAAGTGCCTGTTTGAGTGAGGAAAAGGAGGAATTGTAGACATCCTGGGCCTGATTCTCTGCTGCGTTCCACCAATTTTATATGGCGGTAACTTCACTGAAATCAGTGGAGTTGCCCTGGGCAAAAACTGGTATGACAGCAGAATCATATTTAACTGACAATCAATTTTAAAAATATAATAAATATGCATTCATTACATATAATGTAATAAATGCTTAATTGTATATAGCATACCAATACCCAGAACAAATCAGATCATTATAACCACTCTCTTTAAAAGGCCTTACCTTTTCTTTTGGCTACTTACTACCCAACACAAAAGTAAGCCTGCAGAGATGATACTCAAATATGTGAGTAAATTTGTGTTTTACCTTTTCATGAGGTTTTTTCAGACTCTCTTTTTTTAAAAAAAAGATGAATGTCCATATAAATGCCTTTTAAAAAAATAAATATAAACCCTTATCTCTGTTTACTGTATAGTTTCAATATGATTTTATGGCTCTTTTCGTGACCTAAACATAAGTTTCCACACTTAATGTTTTTCTCAGTAACTTCCTGATCCAATCAACTTACTTAGCAAAGTTTGTTTTGTTTTTAACTGTTAGTCCTGTAATCTCACCCCAGGATCTGAGAGCCAAACTGTTTTCTTTCCTTCTCATGGATTGTCACAAGGAATCCGGGTTCTGTAGGCCAAATTATGCCCCCTGTTACATTTGTGTCATATTCAGCTGAACCACGACTGGGTCTGCACATATGTTCCTCGGGGCATGTTTGAAGACAAGGGAATTGCACAAGCGTAACTGAGGAGATGGTTTGACCAGCAGAATCTCTATTACCGAGGATGATGCTCACACAGGGAAAATCCCAGTTTGACTTTCAGATCTCAATGAGTTTATGAGGTTGGCAATTAAGAGAAGAAAACTGAGTGTTTCAGAGTACATTTAATCTGGAAAGTAGAGAGATACAATAAACAGAATTGCACAATGGCGTTTTTCACAGCAGAACAGCATTTTGTGTGTAACTGTAACTAATGGGAACTATTTGTGTCCGTACCTTTTGTCTACCCAGCTGGAAGGTAGCATCGGTAATCTTGCTGGTTTCGTGTTTGTGAAAGTATGCAGTGCATTAGCTGCATTGTAACTCATAGAGCTGTTGGTTCCTGAAAAACAGAGGCAGATGTTATCACTGACATCTTACCTGATTCCTGGGTGGAGATGCAAGTCCTCTAATTCCTGGATGGAATTATTGTTGTAGAATTGTGGTAGCAGTGCTATCACTCAGCCCCCAAAGCAGCAAAATGTGTAAGTGTAGGTTTAAGTCCCATTAAAGTGAATGGGACTTAAGCTGTTAGTGGTTAGCTGAATTGGGGCCTTAGGTCACCATAGCACTTCTGTTCTTACAACTCTCTGTACATGAGCATTTTAGCCAAAATTTCTCTTGCTTCATTTTAGCACTACGTTGTTTTTTTTTAAGTTTCATTAAAATCCATTGAGCCATTTTTTAGGATATGGGTGTGAATGTTTTTCACTAGTTAAGAAACTTTCCAAATCTTTTTTTGCACTCTGTCTCTAAGGCTATGTCTACACTGCAAATCGGTGGTGGGATTGCAGCTTGCATAGGCTCAACAGTCTAGCTAGTGTGGCTAAAAATAGCACTGAAGAGGTAGTGGTGGGCTTAGGGGTCAGCTGAAAAAGCCCACCTGGAACCATGGGTACATACTTGCATTTCAAGCCAGGGCTGTAGACTGCACCTTCACTGCTATTTTTAGCCATGCTAGCTAGACTAAAGCTAATGGGGGGTATGCCTGCACGAGCTGCAAAATCATACCTTTGATTGCAGTGTGGACATACCGTAAAATAAGAGGCTAAGATTTAATGAGGGAACCTTTTTCTCTTGTTACATTTACCTGTTGATAAGAAAAGCCAGAGGGCTGTTACCTTGCTTGTGGGTTTTCAGAGTGTGGCACTAAAATATTGATTCATAGATTCCAAGGCCAGAAGGGATCACTGTGATCATGTGGTTTGACCTCCTGTATAACGCAGGCCACGGAACTTCCCAAAAAATAAGTCCTAGAGCAGATCTTTTAGAAAATCATCTAATTTTGATTTTAAAATTGTTATGCAGTTGTTCCAATGATTAATTACTGTCTGTTGAAAACTTATGCTTTATTTCCAGAATTCATGAGACTTCTTTCCTAATCTCCTGGTTATATGGTTCCATATGTGCTGTTGTTTTAGGAGAAAGGCAGTTGCCACTGCTAAACTGAAGGCTTTTGTTCTTTACCTACTTCAGCCTGTTTTACACCTTTGTTTGAGTAAATGAGTGTGTGATCAAGTGTGGCTCAGTTCATTGTGAAATGCTAGAGTGTGCATGGAGCTTACTCTGGACAGATGAAGCTGTTTCTTTCTCTGACAACTGGGGAGATGAAACAGGATATTTTAGAGGAGGAATGGATGTAATTTAAGTAGTCTGTGTTTTTCACAGAAACTAGGGTTTGGCTGATGTATAAAGTTGCACTTCGTGCTGGATCTTGAATAGAGAGGCATATTTGGAGCTGAAAAGTTCTGTTTTAATGTGAAGCACAAAAGGAAATATACATTATTATTTATTATTTAGAAAGATCTTCTAAAGAGGATAAGGGACTGGTATGGAAGAGGAATTAAGAGTACTGTAATTGGTTTAGCAGAAGGTTTTTGAGTCAGTTTTTTGGGGGAAATGTTGAAGAATCAACTGAATTTGATCTTGGGTTTTCCTGTACACTTTAAGATATCAGCTACCTTGCTGGGAATTTGTTTATTATAAAGTCTCTGAAAGCAGAGGTGATCAATTTCTTTGATTTTGGTTTACCGCAGTGAGGCTCTCTCTGTAGCAATTCAGTAGTTGAATCCTGAAATACATATAATAAAGTAAATCAACAAAATTTGGATATTATAGGGATGCAGTAACAGCCTAATAGATAGCACACTACACTGGGAGTTGGGAGAGCTGGGTTCTGTTGTCAGTGCTGTCATTCACTTGCTGTGTGACCCTGGGTAAGGTAAGTCATTTCCTGCCTCTGTTTCCTCCCACCCTTTGTCTTGTCTGTTTAGACTGTAAGATCTCTGGAGTACTGTTTGTACAGTGCTGAGCACAATGGGACCGTGATCCCAGTTGAGGCCTCTATGTTACTTTAATACAAATAATAGTAACAATAGCAGCCATGCAAACGTATACAGCCTTGAAATACCCAACAAGAAAAGGATGCAGTTTTCCAGATGCTATTTATTATTGATGCTGAATCTAACACCTGCGCTGCTAGACTTAATAGTTTATAGATCTTCACACTGTAAATGTTGCTCTTTCTCTTAGTATTTGTAACATAATGTATTTGTTTTGTGTGTGTTTGAGATCTTATAACATACTTTTCATTTCTACAAGTGGCAATAGTAAAATTAATTTAAAAATAAAAATCTTGGCTTCGTCTTATTTGGTAGTACCAGTGCTGTATGCAGATATACATGATGTACAGTAAAACTGAAGATTAGATTTCCTGTGAAAGGGCTGTTTCTTACAAATGAAGTTATTAATGACACAGTTTTATGTGAATGTGTGGAGAGGGATGTGTAATTAAATTACATAGCTCATAAATCCCCAGTGTAAGGCTCTTGAAGTTTGTGGTGTTGCATGGGGGATGAATTTGATGCTGTCTTTTAAAGGGACATCATCAACTTGGAAATTGCATTTCTGTCTTAATTTCTTTTTACCTATGATTGTTACAGAGAACTGCCTCAGGTGCCTGTAACTGAAGGAAGATAGTGAGGAAATAAATATTTGTTTTATTTCAGTTTATGGTCTTTGGGCCAAATCCTCAGCTGCCGTAAATGGGTGTAGCTCCATTGCAGTCAGTGCCAGCAGAGGATCTGATGCTTAGTCAGTTTTGCACTCAGTTGGTCCTCATTTGCACTTCCTGTCTAATGCGCTGCTGTGGGGATGACTGAGGTGGAACTTGCATACGTGCCCCAGATCATGCTCTTCCGCTTGATCCACCTTTCTGACAGAAGCCCATAAAACCCTTTGGAGTGAAATTGGGGTCTGTACTTGGGGCACTGGTAATGGCGCAGTTCACCTCCTAATATGAGCACATCAGCAGGGAATTACCAGCCTGGGATATGATCTGTGGCCTTTTCGTAGAGCATCTAAACCCCTTTGGTATTCTTCCTGTGCTGTGGTCCCATATGTTAGATTCTCAGCTCAGTGAGCTTCTTAGAAATCTCATTGTAGAGCTTGCCACTTCTGTTCTTCTTCCCAAATGTATAGGCCCTGGTAGCCTTGGTGTCTGCCTCTAGCGAGCTGGCTACAAGTTGTGGTGCTGTCGTCTTTGGGGATGTTGTCAGAAAACCAGAAAAGAGGTAGATTGCAAGAAAAGGACAGAGGGAAGGGATCCTAGTGGTTGTGGGAAGGTATTGGAGGATGAACAGCTCTTGATTGTTGTGTAGTGGTGCTAGCCTGCATCCACACTACATACAGATCAAGTTAGCAGCTCTCACGAGAAGCTGACTCGAGGTCTGCCCTGCACACATGGTCGTGCCAACCAACTAGTCTTACTACAGCCAGTACACACAAGTGATGAGTCTGCATGCGTACATAGGGGCCAAGTTAGAGAGAACACTTGAACTATATCTCATGTTAACTCACTAGTGAAGGCAAGCCCCTGAATTGGAGGTTGGAAGAATCTCTCTCTTTACTGGGATCCCTACACAGAGCTTGAGAGCAAGAGGAGTCCTGGGGCATTGAAGGGTGGATGGGAGAGTTGAGAACTCCCTTCTGTGCTTCATGGAGCTCCCAGACTCCTGCTTGGAGACAAAGCATGACCAAAACCTTGGGGGCTGATCTTTCCTCCAAAGCTCCTACACACTTTTGGGATGTGTATGTGTGTGGGGTGGTGGTGGTGGTGTTAGCATTACAGTAGCACCTAGCAGCCCCAGCTGCGACCAGAACCCTCCTGTGTTAATGATGAAGTGGGTTTTAGCCCACAAAAGCTTATGCCCAAATAAATTTGTTAGTCTATAAGGTGCCACAAGTACTTCTCGTTGTTTTTGCTGATACAGACTAACACGGCTAACACTCTGAAACCTGTACATGAACATAGTAAACTCTTTGGGGGCAGTCTCTTACTATCTAAATGGAGAAGAGGGTGGGAGAAGGGAAGAGGTTTTATTCCCACTTTACAGATAGGGGACTGAGGCACAGAGAGATTAAGTGATTAGTCCAAGTATCGCTCTTTAGTTCCTTACTGAAAAAGACCCTTATTAGCATCAGCCAGGAAATATAAATAAATTGAAACAAATCAGGCCCTACTATTTAAAGAGAGCTCTTGTCAGAAACTTAAATCTCTTAAAATTAGAAAAGCTGACCACGTCTCTTTAAGAGAGTACCTGCTTCTAGCTACTCCTGGGGGTATGTCTAAGTGCAAGCTGGAAGTGTAAATTCCAGCTCAAGGAGATGTGCCCATGCCAGCTCTGATTGAGCTAGCATGCTAAAAACAGAAGTGTAGCCATGGTGGCATAAGTGGTGGGAGGGGACAACCTCCCCAAGGACCGCCCCATCCAAGACACTAGGTGCATAGTAGGGCAGCTAGCCCCTCCCAGTATTCATGCTGCTGTGGCTATACTTCAAGCTACCGTGCTAAAAATAGATCAGAGCTAACATGGGTATGTCTCCTTCCGGTGGAATTTACACCTCCACTTCGAAGTGTAAAGGTACTCTGGTAAACCAGTGGAGTTTGTGTTCAGTTTGGTTAAGCGTACAGAATTCCAGATTCTTATCTGAACCTCTGCAGTCTGCAAAATCAGATTGAAAGTCTCTTGAAAACAGGTTTGTTCATGAGTTTCCCAGCGCTTCTACTTTTCTTTCTGGCCACACCTTGTAAGTGAAAAATGGTCACCTTTTCTAATGTTCTGCACTTTCACATTAGCTCTAGTAATGGGCACAGGTTCAGAGTAGGGCGAATGGTAAGCTTCCTGCTACATGCTAAAATGAAAGAAAATCTTCTGTTTTATCCCTCTCTCCTCTTCTAGCTCATAGTTTTACCTCTCATTCTTTTGTAGGTCTTTTCTTTTGCTTCTCCACTCTTTTCCGTCACCCATTTATTATTATTTTTTTTAACTCCTCCTTCGTCCTTGACCTTGGTCTTTGCCCTTTTTGGGTCCTAATAATGCCAATAAAGGAAAGCAAGAGTGTCTGTTGTTTTGGTTTTTTTCAAGCAGACATTTTTGGCTCAGCTGCTACTTTCACTCAGACTTAAACTGCAGCTATTCGATGCACTCAGTTTTTCACTGAGTGCATCGAAACAATCCAAACAAGCTTCACATTTTCTGTGGTACATTTTGCACATCCAAGATTTGGTGCAATAATTAGGTGAAAACTCGAACATAATAAACTAATGTAATTTAATGAAGGGGTGGGCCGGGGGAGGATAATGAGTTTTTAACTTACAGTGAAAAATGATGACTCACGACTGCAGATTTTGGCCTTTGTTTAATTCAGGACTTTGTTTGCAGGAAATACAAACCTGAGTCAATTGAGACGTTTTTTAAACATTGCTAATCAGCTAAATATATTTGTGGATACATGCATATAGTATAGATATGTTTGTGCAATCATTATATTCTTCTGGATAGGGAATCACATTTATTTAGCTATGGAAAAAAGTGATATCTTTGTAATTGCTATGGAAAAAGGCGATATCTTTGTAATTGCACCCCCCATATACATTTCGCTGATGCAAGGGTCAGAAAGGTTAATGATTACTTCACCGTCTTACAGTAGGATTTTTTCCCCCCTTTTACATTTACAGTAACTTGTTCTTTGTCCCTTGCTGGTGATATTTTTTTCTCTGATCAGCTACATTAAAGCTGTAATCTTTGGGAGCAGATTGTGGTGACATCTAACATTTGTTCTATTTGTACTTCAGACTGAGGTCAAGCAAACAAACAAAGCAATCATTAT
Source organism: Chelonia mydas (assembly GCF_015237465.2). Taxonomy (NCBI): domain Eukaryota; kingdom Metazoa; phylum Chordata; order Testudines; family Cheloniidae; genus Chelonia; species Chelonia mydas. The sequence goes on from NC_057851.1 coordinate 198,123,533, forward strand.
GTTTTAGCATTCTTTTTTAATGAGTGCATTAAAATCCTCTCAGAGAGCATTACAGGATCAGTTGTGAAGGGGAAGGGGGGGAAAACGGAACTCCTAGTAGCTGTCTTTTGAAGCAGTGCAATTTATAGGAAATAATAGACAAAAAGGATATGTAAGGGCTTTGGTGGGAAATCAATGGCACTATGTTGTTGACGGAAAAAGATCTTGGCAGCACTGTTGTTGTGACTGTTCCTGTGGCTTAGAAAGGAATTTCCTACAGACTGGACTAACCATTAAAAATGTCTCTACTTTTAGGAGTTCAAGACGTTCAGTGGAGTCTTCCCAGGGTAGATGTCGTCTGTGACAATGGAAGCCCGTTGTCTGGAAAAGAGAGGAAGTTTCTTTAAGGTAAAAGGAAGATCTGATTTACTTCAATAATTAGGAAGACACATTTGCTTTGAAAAGTATGGCTGTTTATAATCTCACTACCAGCTGCAGAGAACCTTGGTGCTTTTACAAAGCTATGCTGCGAGAACTTGCCTTAGCACAGTTGGAAGTTTATCCTGTCTTCCAGCAGTTGAGGATTTTGTAATTGAACAGACAAATACAAACACAAAGCACATGGCTTTATGTGCAACTGATGCTGCAGAATATGCCAAACAGCCATTGATATGTAGAGAGCTTTATTTGTAAATTGGTAAGCATCTTACTATGTGTCTCATTTTACAAGTTTTGAGGTCTGATTTAAAGTCCAGTCCTTTCATTTGTATGTTTTTGCTATATACTGTATATAATGATACATTCTGTGTAAAGGTGTCTCTTGGCTTTCCCTGCAGCTGCTACTGACAATATACATCACACACACACATCACATCACATGTTCTTATAGTTAGTTCGTACAGCAGGTATTGCTGTCGTTAAAGTTGCAAGACAACCTTGACTTTTTTCATTCTAACTCCTGATTTTGCTTTGTTCATAATTTTTCTGAAAAAATTCTCCCTTTGGTTGAATCTTTCTGTGCTTAGTTTCAGTCCATAGATTATTTTATGAAAACTCGTAGAAAAACTCTTTAATGGTTTTTGAGTTACCTGAGCATGAAAAAATGTATTATTTTTCTAATTTAAGCAGATATTTAAGACTTTTTTTAATGTACTGATAAACTCAAATGACTGGACTTTTAAAATTCTGGATTTCATACATGGCTAGTCCTCAGTGAGGAATAGCTGTGTTAATTCTGAGACCATATTTTAAAACACCCAGTTAAAAGCGACCTGAAAAAGTGGGGTTCATGCATTTACTGTTAAATAATGTACTAAGTTTAAACTACATGCTCACCTGCAACACTATGGAATAATTGTATAACACCACAGTCCTACAATCAGGATTTTTCTTTCTTCCACTCCCCTGAGTTATATATTTGTAAATAAAAACAAGGGAATTAAATGCAACAGCCATTTTTCATGTGACATTAAGACAGCAAATTTCAACACAACAGTCACAAAATTGGAACAGTTAAAATTCTCACAGCAACATTAATTTACCCCCATGATGCACAAAGATATAACAAGATCTAGTGGCTGGAAGTTGAACTTAGACAAACTCAGACTAGAAATAAGGAGGAAATTTTTAACAGTGAGAATAATTAATCGTTGGAACAATTTGCCAAGGGTTGTGGTGGATTCTCCGTCACTGGCGATTTTAAAATCAGTACTGGATTATTACTAAAATAGATGCTGTAGTCCAAACGGAAACTATTTCAGGGAATTATGGCCTCTGTATTATACACAAGGTCAGACTAAATTATCACAATTGTTCCTTCTGGCCGTGGAATCTATGAATATGTTTTTATTACTACTGTAGTTGGTATGGTAAAAGTATACTTAATGTGCAGAGAATGCCCCAGGTTAGTTAACTCACTGTTGCACCAGCAATGTATTGCTGGAGTGCATTTCATTTTATATGAATATTTTCATTTTATTTAAGAAATCCTTTTTCCCCCCTGAAGATAAGGATATAATGAAAGCTTTTACACAGAAGGTGGTTGCATGCTGACATAAAAATCATTCGTTTGTGATGTGGAAAATGTATTTGACTCCTGCGGGAGTGTGTGTGTGTGTGTGTGTGTATGTCTGAGGTTTTGATGATACTTGCTCTTTTGCATATTATCCTCCTGTACATTACAGTGAAAACAGTGTTACAATATACAGTGACACTCTGATTCTTAGGATACTGTTTTTAGCTGTCATGGTGGCATACAGGTCCTGATATCCTGTGTTTCAATAAAAAGGGCCAATGAACCCCTCCATTCTACACTGCAGAATAGAGCTAAAGTGTAAGAATTGCATGAAACGGGCCAGGAGGACATTTATAGAAGGATGGAAAAGAACCAACAGCCTGGCACACTGTCTAAAGCACTGACACCTGTTGGGGGTTCTGTGGATTTGGAGGGGAGATCTAACTGCTCAGAGCTGGGTGACGGTGTGCAGCCCCGGCTGTATACATCATGGTCTCCTCAGAATCCCACCGAATACACCTTGGAAGTGCCTGAATTCCTCAACAGCATTAACTTCAGATCCAGTGTTTTTTCCCCCCACTAAGCTAATCATGAGCATCGGCTTGGGGAAGGCACACCCTGTGGATTCCCCAAACCAATGCGCCAGAGCTTTCCACAGATCCTTAGGCTCCCCATGAACGTAAAGTCTACTGCGCCCACTCTCCCTCCGCCCCCAATCCCACCCTTTGTGCACAGCTACAAATTCTTACCTCCCCAGGGAGCATGTGTCAGGAACTATCCTGCTGAGTTTTTGACCTAGCTGAGTTTTTGATCTTTTCTGTTCTCCCTTTTCATTGCCGAGTCAACCCAAGTGATTAGAACCTGGGTAGCTCAGCCTGGGTGTGAGCAGCCATGCTGCAAAGCTATACCCCATTTACTGCATCCACACTGGCGCTATGCTTCCCCATGTGTGTCGCTAGGATGCTGTGCACACCAACTGCTCAGATTCTTTCCCAGTGATTTGTGGGAGAACTTGTTTGTCATTTTGGGCACATGGTAGGGAATTGTGGGAAGGAACTGGAGGACACTGAATGGTTTAGCCTGCATTCTTAGTGCGAAGTAGGTGGATTACCCAGCCAAATGAAAGCAACACTTGGGTTTTGGCCAATGGCTCAGATGAGCCAGCTGGCTTGGATTGAAAGTCCCACTAAACTTGGGAGAGAGGATTTTATGTGGATGGGAGAGGAATTGCGGCAACACCTGCTTAGAAGCCTGAGTTAACTCTGCAGTGAAGAAGTATGCACAGAGTGACTCTCCACTCGGACAATTTGTAATTCTGCCCCAGCTCTACCGACAGCGTAAAAAGTAGTTCAGACCAGACACAGGCATTTCTGTTTCATTCTGCTCCCAGACCAGTCTGCGCTACACCTTACACTGTTGGTAACACCACTGCTGAAAAAAGGACAGTTTTCCCTAATGTAGACAGGGCCTGTAAGTAGTGACTGAAATGCTAGGAGGGCTGGTTGGTGCTGAATTAATAGGTTTGGATTGTTTTTGTCTCAGAATATTGGCATACTACTGCAAACTTAGCTACTTGACACTGAAGAGCTGGATCTTTCAGAAATAATGGTATTGACTCTCTTCTCCTGGCATTGCTGCTAACATACATAAAAAGCTAAAACATAACGGATGCCTGGCAGCTGCCATCCTGCTGAGTCTTAGTTGCCCAGCCTTCCCCATCTGTTCTAGTCACACCCTAATCTTCCCCCCAGCAGGTTACATTCCAGACATTTCACAGCTGTGACCCTTCCCACACCAAGGCTGAAAACATCTCTTGCTGTCTGAATCTGAATCCCTCCCAGGAAACTACCATAATGCCTTGTCTACAGAAGAGACATTTGGTATGCCTAGCATGCCAGCAACACTGCACGTGCCCATGAACCTCCGTGCTCCCAATGGTGCAGAGACAAACACAGCAGTTGGATTAGACTTGCTTCCAGCAAAGCTAACCATGGTGTGCCTCTCACCAGTGTCCGTATGAATGGGGATAGCTGATATAATAGCTCCACTGTAAACAGTCTTCCCAGAAGGCGTTCTGAAATTTCCCAAAAGCCACTGCTTCAGGGAACTGTGCGCTATATGTATGCTGGAAAGTGGAGGTTGTCCAGAATAGTGCAGTGGGACATATCGGTATGGCAGGTCAGACACAACCTACTCACTGTCTGTCCTGCAAGATGGCATAGGATCAGAACTGCTACAGGCGTGGAGAAGTTAAAACTTCTATAGGCATTTCTTAGCTAGTATGTCGGGTTTGAATTGTAATGCTATAGCCTGGGGTTTAAAAAGAAAAAAACCTAAAGGAGTTAGGTGCCCATCTTCCTCTGAATTTCAAAGGAATTTGGACACCTTAAGTTCCTTGTAAAATCCCAGCCATATTCATTTTAAAATATATATTTATCTATCCAACTGTTTTAAAACCAAAGTGTAATTCTTCCTTTTAAGTCCTTAGCTGGCAGTGGATGTGCCTAGACTCCCCCGAACATAGGGGCTAATAATGTTAGTTGACAAAGCATCGTGTCATTAATTTTCACTTTGACAGCCTCATAGTACGATTACAATGACATACTTACACACTGAAATGCTCAGTTGATGCATCACAGATTTTGTTTGTCTATTATTTTAACACAGTCTTATTAGGCAAGTCATTGGAAAACAAATGAGGCATGAGTTATATTGGAATGATAGAGCTTTTTCCCCTGTGGTAGCTTATGCAAAGCCTCATGCAATCAAAAATAACCAGGTTCATCTGGGGACAGAATTAGCTTCTCAGTTTCTGGAACACATTCTGGTTATGTCCTGCTTTGTATAGACCCAGCCATTGTCTTTATTTGGTGGCAATCAACAGTCTTTTTCATTTCGAGTGAATGGCCAGGCAATTCATTAATATGATCAAACTATCTCAATTTCTCAGGAGTAAGCAGAGATTATCTTCAGATATGGTGGAGGCCGGGAGTTTAGGAGGTTGGAGAGGGGAGTCCTATTCTGTGTATTGTCTACATTGACTTCAGTGGGACTTAAGCACAAGCATTGTGCTTTGCTGAATCGGGTCTTGATGAAGGGTTTGGTTTTTTTTGGTAAGGGAGATGCTCTCCTTAGTTTATGTATAATTATTGAAAACTATTGCTGTTTTCAACTAAGAAACAAACAAAGCAAGACCTCATGGTAACTAAAACAAACAAACACAAAAGGACCATTTTATCTCCTTTATTTCAAGCCTCCTTATTGTCAGACAATTATATTAGGAGACCAAATTCTCCAGCTTACTAAGGCTTCTTTTTGACACTATAGCAACATAAACAGCTGTAACATAAATTTAACTGGTCACTGAAGATTTCCACCCTCCTTTCCTCTCCCTCCCCATGTAAGGGAATTTTTGGGTGATACAGGCATCTCGCACCAGCCTTGCCCACTAGTATGTGGGTAACTAGACAAAAAAGGGTATGATTAGGGCATGTGTGTGCCCTAGTAATCTCTAGCTACCAGAATGTCCCCTTATGGCATTAGCAGCCAATGTAAAAAACAGCCCCAAGGCTGCTCTAATTTTTGCCAGGGACCAGTAGATGGCTGGCCCTTGGATTGGACGGAGGGAAATGTGGCCCCAAACTACCTTTTCATTCCCACTGGAGAATTATGCTGAGTAGAGTTTGGCTGTAGCTCAGGATCTAGGCTAGAACATCTTGGTAGTTTCAAACAATTTGTGTATTCAGGCTGACTGCATTCCTTTTGTATTGTACAGTTGGAGAGCAGATGTATTGGTGACTTCTTTCACTCTACAGGGGTGTTTCCTTCGCTTTCTCCATATGTGAGGTCATTAGAGCACAGCTAAGTAACTTAGCTGCATCTGGATGGGTTAGACAAGAAAACACTTCCAAGTTCAGATTTAAAAAAGAATGCTATATTATTTTATCTTTTTAAATTTGTATTACTTCACCCAAATATTTTACTTACTCTTTCATTGCTTTGTGTTTGGAGAGCATATCAGAGACATTTCCATATCCATTATGACTCCGAAGATATATTTCTCAGAATGTCCTTCCAAATTCACAGCCTGTCGTCAAAGGAGAATTTAGGGACGTTTTGCTAATATATTTTATTTTACATTTATTCAAGTTTCATTTAATCTGCTGCTTAGTTTCTGAATATACTTAAATCTATCTGGACTGTCTTGACATTCTCAGTACCTTTTACTATAAAAAAACTAACCAACAAACCAACACAAAAAAAACCCCTAGCAGGTGTTGATGGCAAACTTCATGAACTTGTTGTCCTTTCTCAAGAATATTGAAATGGTCCCCATTGTAATAGCTTCTGAGCCCCTTGCAATTTTTAGTGTTCATTCTCACAACGGAGGAAGGTAGGGAAATATTACTGTTCCCATTTTACAAAAAGACTAAGAGCATGTCTGCACTTACTGGGGATCAGTGCTGTGGTGATCGATCCGCTGGGGGTTGATTTAACAGGTCTAGTGAAGACCCGCTAAATTGACTGCAGATAGCTCTCCCATTGACTCCTGTACTCCACTGGAACGAGAAGCAGACTGGGGATCAGCACTGGTACTCCACCAGAACAATAAGCGTAAGTCAATGGGAGAGTTTCTCCCGGTGACCCAGTGCGGTGTAGACACCGCGAAAGGTCGACCTAAGCTACATCCAGGCCTGCCGAGAACAATTCTGGGCCCTAGGGCCGGGGTTGTCCCTGGTGAGGGCGGGGCATGGGGCAGAAGTGATGTTTCGTCACTTCTGGGACCGACCGCGCCGGCCTGTGGGGACCCCCAAAGTGCAGGGCCCGGAGAGCTCGTTCGCGCCCGTAGGAGCCCTGCAAGCCGCCTGGGTGATTTAAAAGGGCCCGGGGCTCTGGGCTGCCACCGCTCCTACTGTAGCAGTGGTGGTGGCCAGGGGCCTCCAGGTTCTTTTAAATCTCACGGGTCCCTGGGCAATTGCCCCTTCGCACCCCCTCCTCCCTACCCCCTGTGTAGACCTGCCCTAAGTGACTCACCTGAAGGTCACACAAGTTTTTTTTTTTTTTTTTTGGCAGAGCAGAGAATTGAATCTTCATCTCCCTAGTCCAAGGTTAGTACCTAGCCAGCAGGTCATCCTTCCTCTCTGTTGGCTCTCCCAACCATTAAAACATTTTAGAGGGACCCATTTATTGTCTGTCTACCCTGAAATAAACAGTTTCTGAGACTTGCCTATTACTTAACCAGATTTTAATCCATAACAGAATTAAATGTTACCAGCCCACGGGGGGGATATTAGAAATTCCTGGCTCACAGCACAAATTGCAAGTTGCTGAAGTATATAAATACTTTAGTTCTATACAGACATTGGGAAAAGTCCACAAATAGGAACTCTCAAGCGTTCGGCCATCATTGGCTTTTTGCCAGGCTCTTATACAGAACGCCCTTTGAGAATTGCTGCACTCTACTTATCAAAACAGGAAGGAAAAAGCTTAGATGCCAAAGAGGATGCAAGGCTCCAGAAAGAATGAAAAATGGAAAAGCTGGGGGGAAAGGGCGCAAGAGCAGGGAGTTGCTTCCTGATTAAGTACAGCATTGGTCCTTGTTTTTAGGCCGTGCTCCCTTTCCAGGTTAGAAATGTTTAAAATAGCTAAGATGGAAAAAGGAGGATAAAGATCTGAATGTGATCCCTTGGAAACATTCAGCGGTGGCCACTACAGTTGGTCCTTGAAGTGCATTATGAGCAACTTGGAGGTTTCATAAATTCACAGTGAACTTTTAGTTACATTGCAGTACAGAAGCAGGTACTGTAATGCATCTGCCATGCAAAGATAGGAATAGTTTTTCTTTCTAACAATTGTCCTGCAACAACCGTCTAGACAAAAGGCAGCTATTCTGCAACACTGGGACTTTTTGCTCCAGTCTAATAGATAGAAAGATCCACCTGTAAAAATCAATGGTATGGATATCTTTCCGAGGGCTATGTGAGACAGTGGATTAGATTATCCATTGTGGCTGCACTCCTCTAGACACAGGGCAGTAGTGTATGGTGGTGGGAGCGGGACTTCTGGGAGATGGTTGTAGGTCCCTGATTCTGTGCTGCTTGCCCCTGAATTCCGTTAGAATAGCTTAGAGCAGCAGTTCTCAAACTATGGGTTGGGACCCCAAAGTGGGTCGCAACCCCATTTTAATGGGGTCACCAGGGCTGGCTTATGTGCTGGGGCCCAAGGCAGAAGCCTGAGCCGCACCACCTAGGGCCGAAGCCAAAGCGTGGGGACTTCAGCCCTGGGCAGCACTGCTCAGGTTATAGGACCCCTGCCTGAGGCTGAAGCCCTTGGGTTTCGGCTTTGGTCCCCCCACCTGGGGCAGTGGGGTTCAGGCTATGGCTTTGGCCTTCCCCCACTCAAGGCGACAGGGCTCAGGCAGGCTTAGGCTTCGTTCCCCCTTCCCTTGGGTCATGTAGCAATTTCATTGCACCGCGACCCCCTTCTGACAGCAAAAGTTTGAGAACCCCTGGCTTAGAGGCTGCTCTGGCTTATACTACTGATATAAGGTCCTGAAGATGTAAAGCAGAGTGGAAGAGCAATTTCATCAGCTCAGTAGCAGAGGAAACTGATGTGCATGAATAGCAGTGGTCTACTCCATTTGTGGACAATGTATACTAATCAGTATACCATCTGCACAAGCCTTCAAAGGCCAGGTCTATGGGATGAATATTGTTGGCTGACATCAAGCATAATAGGTTGCAGTACAAAAGAAAACATTGTGTGTGTGTGATTTTGAGATGTTTGTATTTTGTAATTTCATTCCTGGATTTTGAGAGTGTAAACAATTAGTAGTTGGGTATTTCAGGTAATGTTTGGATTCGGTTTTGTTGGGCAATATCATGCCAGAGAAGAGTTCTTTGGTTGCTGATGTATACTATGATGTTATTCAAGTATGTGACATCATGTACTCTGTGTCATGGTAATTATCATTTGGGTTTATAATGGCTATGTATTTCTTCAAATGAAGATGAATGGCAAAATGATGGTATTACAGAATTTGACCTTGAAAAGGGTTTTCCTTTTTTGGATTATTTCTGAGGAAACATTGTGGACGTGAAACTGGTTGTTATATATGTAGAAATTACTGACTTAATTTAAACTTTGGATTCCAGATGATGACTTTCTATTTTCACCTAGGAGTTTGCTCTGTGTTGTTTGTTTTTTAATGTTTTTATTCTTTGTATATGTGCATCAATGGTCCCAGTTTCAGTACTTCCTGTATTATTGGCTTTGGTATCAGTATCTCATTGCCATGAATAATCCCTACAAGATCTCTGCAGATCACTTCCATGGTTTTAAAGCTTATGATTGCTATGAGCTTGGTACAGAGCCTGCAGGCAGAAATGTATTTCCATCTGATCTTTTAAGAAAATGTCCTCAAAATATTAGTCTTTTGGGGCCTGATTCAAAACTCCTTGAAAGTCAGTGGTCTTTTTCCATTGAGTTCAATGAGATTTCAAACAGGCCCTTTGTGAAGGCAGAACTGAATTTCAAGAATTCAAATATATAGGGCCTTATGGGGTAACGAGCAACTGCATTGATCTCTCACCATCACAACTGTTGTCATCATATGTTCAGCGTTCTAGCTGGTACTTTTGGGTAGAAGTGTGTTTTTTAAGAGGTCCATGTAAAGATCTGCACACAAGCTGCCCTTTGTGGTGTACAACTGTGAGGGACTGGGGAATCTGTCTGTACAGCCGTGGTCACCAACTGGTAGATCGCGATCGACTAGTCGATCCTGGAGCCTCTGACTGTCGATCATGATCTCCGGCCGCTAACCAGGAGCCGCCAGAGGTAAGTGCCGCCCGGCGGGAGCCCGTACCCCTCCCACATCCCAACCCCCTTCCCCAGCCCTGAGCCCCCTCCTGGAGCCTGTAACCCATACCCTCTCCTGTACCCCAACATTCTGCCTCAGCCCGGAGCCCCCTCCTGCACCCAAACTCCCTCCCAGAGCTTACATCCCTTACCCTCTCCTGCACCCCAACACCCTGTCCCAGGCTCAGCCCAGAGCCCCCTCCCACACTCCGAACCCCTCGGCCCCAGCCCAGAAACTGCACTCCCTTCCTGCTCCCCAGCCTCCTGACTCAACCCCATGAAAGTGAGTGAGGGTGGGGGAGATTGAATGACGGAGGGATGGGGGAATGGAGCGAGCAGGGCAGGGCCTCAGAGTAGATCCTGGGTGGCACTTAAATTCAGAAAGTGATCTTGTGCGTAAAAAGGTAGAAAACCACTGCTGTACAGTCTCTGCATTCTGTGTGAGATTATGAACTCTGTATATACCAAAATACAAACTCCATTTTGAATGTGCAGCCTTTTGCCTTGTCTCTTGTCTGTTTCAGATTATCCATTCATATGGGTAGGTTCTATTCAGTTCACGTTAATGATTCTGGTCTCGAACCAGAATGTTAAGTGATTCAGATATCTCATCCCTTCCCTTTTACAATCAGTGTGCAAAGTGCATAGGGAAGTTCAGGCACGCATACTAATCATTAACATATTATCAAAATTTCCGCATCTATCCCATCAACAAATACGTTTATTGATCCTAGAAAACCCAGGAACCATGCTACATATTCTTGAGCTCCATCTGCTGGTACATTAGCTGTTAGCACCTCTTGTAACAATATCTGCCTGTAAACAGCAAAAATGTAAACATTCTTATAACAATTTCCAGTTGGAATTCTTTCAAGACTAGGACAATTATTTTTGCTTTGACTTTTTTGTTTTGCAAAAAATTGTTTGTGCTTTCTGTGAAAAATTCATTTTTCTTTTGTCAAAACAAAAAACAAACAAACCTGAAAACAAAAAAATTTTGGCCAAAACCAGATATTTTTATTTGGATATGTTGCCACAATGCCTTCTGGGAATTGCAATTCAGTTGATTTATGTCCCCATTCTCTTCTGTGGTTTGTACATCTCAGCTGGGCTTCAACTCCCATGATGCATTGTGGTCAAAGGACTCCCATGATGCACAGCCTCCCCTTAACAAATCATTGCATCCTGGGCTTGCGCCAGCTCCCTGCCACCGTGACAGGGAGCGACGTTGCTCCCCACCTCCAGTGAGTACCTCAGCTGCAGGTACCCCCTCCGCTGCCCCTCTGGCAATGTCCTCTTTCTGGGAACGTGAAATATAGTAACCCTAGCATGGGGTCGCAATGCCACTCATTTTTAGCCTGCCCACCCCTCCATTGTGGTGGGATTGCCAAAAAAGAGAAAATGCAGTTTATGGGCCACCTTCATAAAAAGTTTGGGAACCGCTCCCTGAATAAACTCCACACAGACTCTCTCATGGCTAACACCAGTCTTGTCTGGAGCAGATTTAATAACAAACCGTTCAAAACAATCCTCAAAGTCATAAAACAAAGTCCATCACCACAACAACATAAACATTCATACTCCGCTCTGGAACATTCAGCCAGTCCTGAGGTTCTTTTGTTCCAGTCGGCTCTTCACCAAGCAACCACTCCCAGACCTTCCTAGCTGGAGCCGAGCCTTTTTTTGTCTCTTGGTCTCTGGATAGCCCCTTCTGCTGCTCTCCTGGCCTTCTCCTGGTTACTCAGGGTCTCCTGCAGGAACTTTTTGCTCTCTACAGCCTCTGCCACAACTTCCTTTAGCAACATCCTCACCTCCCTGCATTGAGAGAAGTCAGCAGATAGCCAGCCTTCCCCTTTTGCTGTCCTCCCCTTTATGATGCCCAGTTGGGTAGCAGGTAATCCGTCAAAGGAGCACTGGCCCCTGCTCCCTCTTAAAGGGGTCAGTCATCCAGTGACAAAAAATTGCTTTCAACAGAAAAATAACACAGGGCTACTATATCAATTGGTTGCTTTATTCCATTATTTAATTAATTAAAAACCTTACATTTTCAAAAATAGGTGAAGCTGCTGCAACAGGGACAGTTTGATGCACCATGGATTCCAGGGATTTTGCTAAAGAATTTAGGGCCAGCTTTCTGTGGGCTAGCTAGGGCCTATTCTCAGATGGACAAATGGTTCTCTAGCTAGATGAGATTTTGCATGGGTCACACTTAAGAGGCCGTGAGCAAACAAGTGAATAGCAGAACTTTGGAGAGGCAACCCAGGTTGTCTTTAGATCCCCGTTGCTTCCTTGGAGTGAAGAATGCCGTGATTTTAATGTTCTCCCCTGCTTTTCAGACGTTTCCTTTTGGCTAGTTTTTTCCCCCCTCTTTGGTTTAGTTAGGCATGGCTAAGAGGAAAGCAACCAAGTGCTCCTATTATGATGAGAGTGCACAGTCAGGTCTGACCAGCTTCTCTGCGTTTTATATGGCAAGCTTCTCAACTGTAATGCATGATCATGGCTGAGATATCTAAAACACCCAGTTTTGCCTCCGCTGTAGCTACTGAGGAGAGCAGAGCAGACCTCTACAATTGAAGAGTGGGCAAGGTTGGTAGACCTCTGGGATGCCAAAGTCATACAGGCAATTAGAGAAATGACTTTTTTACTTCCCCCACTCCTGATAGACTTCTCTGTACCAATTGCCTTTGTGGCAGCCAGAGGGCAGCTGGAGAATCCTTCCTTTGTTCCTGCTAAGTCCTAAGAAAGCACCTGAAATTAAAAGGGAGACCTATCGTGGAAGTCACTTGGGTTGCTAGTCAGTGCTCAAGTAATCTCTGTTCCCTTTGCCTCATTTGATAATGTCATCTTAAAAACTGTGGCTCCCTCTTTTGATGAGCCAATTAAGAGTAGTCCACACAGTTATTCTGAATCTTTGCATTATGTAAGATGCTTGCAGGGCAGACCTTAGGGCTTCTGAGACCTTGTGCAAAGAAGCGTGAGGTACTATTGTAGTTCCTCCCTCCTTGTGATCAGGCCCTCCATTCTCTGTGGTGTTGTTGGAGGCACTCTGACAGGAGGATTGAGTAGGAGGAGAGGGGACTCTGTGTCAGCACGTACATAGCATAGGTCTAAGGATGCTTCTAAAGATCCAAAATGTCACACTCTTGATTTCAGAGATGTCCCTGTCATCTTAATACTTCATATTGCAAAGGTCAGTTTTAGAGTTGGTATACTGAATTAACCAAATAATCCTTTAATAATAATAAATTAATAATATATTTTAAAAATCTGCTTCTGTGTAGTGATTTTCATTGGAGGATCTCATACTTTATAAAGGTAAATAGAATTACAGGTCACACAGTGCATCATTGGCAATCAAGAGTTTGAACCCAGGTTTTCTAACTCATAATCTTCTATTTTAATAATTAGCTGATGATGTCTCTTTCTTAAATTACTTGGATTGAAGAAATAAGGAAGCAGCAAATGTCCTGGAAGTAAGTGGTTACTCATCCCTTTCAGCATTTCAGCCACTTAGCATGCTTAGCATCCGGGTTTGAAAACTCTATTTTCCCACAGTGAATAGGAAACTTCTGAGGGCAAGTGCCATCGCTTTCTGCAGAACCGAAGCTTTCTTCTTTTTTCCAAAACAAACACAAACAACCCCCCCAAAAAACCCCAACAAAACCCCCCAAATAACCGTTTCAAGCCCTTATTGTGCAAAAAACCTGCCAATCCAAGGTTAATCCATTGCACTGCTGCCTTTCTGAATGTGCAGACAGATTGTTCCAGTGCCTCTGCTGCTGCTCATTGCTGTTTTGAACAGTAGCAAAATGGAAACAAGCCACAATCTTTCAGGTTTTCAGTTCTCTGCAATGGTAGTGAAACTGACTAAAATAGTTCAGTTGCATTCTGCTGCCTCTTTGGAAAGCTCTTAGCAACAGCAGAGATGGACAGTTGAGGTATTTGCTGTGAGGAGAGACTCAAAAAATGAAGGCTGTAGGAAGGGTAGAGTAGTGGAAACACCCATATTTCAGCCAGAAAGCTGAGGGAAGAGGTAGTGTAGTAGACTCACACTTCTCTGTTGCAGCAGTCAGGAGACAGAACTGAGGTATAAAGTACTGGAACCTTGAGAGAGAGAGAGAATTCTCCTTCATTCTTCCAGAAGTCAGGCAGGTTGGAGAGGGAGAGAGAAGGTGCATGAGTTTTCCAATTTATCAGACACCTACTAGCTGGAAACTGATATGAAAAATGGAGAGTCCTGGAACATTACCCTTTCCCTATATCTTGATGGGGTGGGGAAGGATGGTACAGTAGAACTTCGAAGTTACGAACACCTGGGGAATGGAGTTTGTTCTTAACTCAGAAACGTTCGTAACTCTGAACAAACGTTATGGTTGTTCTTTCAAAAATTTACAACTGAACACTGACTTAATACAGCTCTGAAACTTTACTATGCAGAAGGAAAAATGCTGCTTTTAACCATCTTAATTTAAATGAAACAAGCACATAAGCAGTTTCCTTACCATGTCAAATCTTATTTTTTAAACGTTCCCTTTATTTTTTTTAGTAGTTTGTTTAACACAGTACTGTACTGTATTTGCTTTTCCTTTCCTTTCCTCTCTGCTGCTGCCCGATTGCATAATTCCAATTCTAAATGAGGGGTGGTGTTGACTGGTCAGTTTGTAACTCTGGTGTTCATAGCTCTGAGGTTCTACTGTAACTCATTTGCTGAACAGTGAGATTCTGAATCTCTTGTCTCTGTCTGCAGCCAGAAGAGTTAGTTCTCTGGAAAAATTTCCCAGCCTTGTGTTTGAGTGCACAGATGATGGGAGAAGTTTGGGTGAGGGGAGAGGGAAGCACTCTGTGTGTATTTTGTGCATATCATCTGTATAAATATGTGTGAGATTTTATTGTGGGAGAGAGAAGTGACAGAAAGAGAGACAGAATATATAATGGAGGAGGTAGCATGCACAATTTAGGGAAAAGGAGAAAAGAGAGAGAAAAGTGGAAGCAGACCCTGAAGACAATTCATAAAAAAGATACACTATGATTTATTACAGGAAAGAGAGAGGAAAAACTGGAGTGGAGTCAGGAACAGCAAGAAGGTTATAAAAGCCAGAAAAGTGCAGTAAGTCGTACTGGTTGTGTAGGACTTGGCATATATATTTCTTGACTAGTTTAGCTTATGAATAAATCTAGCCTGGTGATCTGGGTTCAGTTCCCTGTTATGTCACAGACTTGTGTGTGACCTTGGCCAAGTCACTTAATCTCTTTGTGGCTCAGTTCCCCACCTGTAAAATGGGGGATAATAGCACTTCCCTGCTTTGTAGGGATGCTGTGAAGATAAATGCGTTAAAGATTATAATGTGCTCAGATACTGTGATAATGGGAGGCACATAAAATAGATAATACCTCAAAGGGATCATTCATCCTCGTGGCCTAGGTCTATCAAGGACTAGCCTGCTTTTTTCCCACCAACAGGGTTGCCAATTATTTCTAGGAAGCGTCTCCTATCTAGCACTTCACAGTAACTGGTTGGTTGATTGGCTTGTTGTTCATGGTTTCTAACCTCAGAAATACATGACCACGTGCTAGAATTGGATTAGGTTTGGCCAGCGACGTCTTTTAGTTCAGATTTTCAAGTATGGGAACAAGGGCTCTTTATTTTAATCATATAAAGCAGGACTGCCTGGGCTGGATTCATCCCTACTGTAAAACAAGGAATGAATTTGGCCCCATGTAGTAAAAGCCAACTGAATACACGGCTCGGTTCTTGGCAGTGAAGATGCCATTTCCACTGGTGTGTAGTGCACAAGAGGTGGGTTGCCTTCTAGTGTAGGGTGAGAAAACGACTTCAGTACAATTTCACTGCCGATGTGGCTACGTCTGATGCTTTGAGACTGACTGTGCTTTTTCCCAATTCGCTGTAGTGGTTCAAAGGATGCACTATGCACATTTTCCTTACTCAATACAAGGAAGTCTTTTGTAAATTGTCAAAACAGTGGTACACTGGTACTTCAGATTACTTACTGGGATTGTGATCCTGAAAGGGAAAAAAGCCTATGAAAAGATAGAAGGATGTACTGTATTTCCTGTAGTTTTATTATACAAACCCTGGGGCCTATAACAGGACTGGAGAGCTCTAATCTAAATGGAGACTGAAACCTTTCCTTTGGATTGATCAAAATAATAATGTGCAATAAAAGAAGGCATGCCTGTCTGAGGTCAAAGGAAAGTATCCGTGTGCTTATGACATAATGGGGAAAAATATTGTTTGGTAATAGTACAGGACTTTGAAAACACTGCTCTTGTAAGGCTACCGATATTACTGAGATCTTGTTATTGCCTCTTATGTAATGAAGAAGATAGCTTTGAGTTGGGTTGGAAAGGGTTTGGTTTTTATTATTTATTTTTTTATTTATTTTTAAAGCTTTGCTTACTTTTGGCGATTTTATTTTTAAAAATCTGACTACTCCTGTATTTATTCCATCTCACTTGCATCATGTACCAAGCACACTTCGATGCTATCCCTATGGAAAGTATAGGAGGCTGAATGATTATGACTTGTAAACTTGATGGGAGAATCAATTTCTGCTATTTCCTACAAAATATTTGCAAACATTTGATTCATATATGCCATAATTCCCATAGCTGCTCAGTCACTGAGAATTCCCAAAAAGAAAAGGAGTACTTGTGGCACCTTAGAGACTAACCAATTTATTTGAGCATAAGCTTTCGTGAGCTACAGCTCACTTCATCGGGTGCATACTGTGGAAACTGCAGAAGACATTATATACACAGAGACCATGAAACAATACCTCCTCCCACCCCACTCTCCTGCTGGTAATAGCCCATCCAAAGTGACCACTCTCTTTACAATGTGTATGATAATCAAGTTGGGCCATTTCCAGCACAAATCCAGGTTTTCTCACCCCCCCCCCTTTTTTTTTCCCAAAAACCACACACACAAACTCACTCTCCTGCTGGTAATAGCTTATCCAAAGTAACCACTCTCCTTACAATGTGTATGAAAATCAAGGTGGGCCATTTCCAGCACAAATCCAGGTTTTCTCACCCCCCCACCCCCATACACACACAAACTCACTCTCTTGCTGGTAATAGCTCATCCAAAGTGACCACTCTCCCTACAATGTGCATGATAATCAAGGTGGGCCATTTCCAGCACAAATCCCTCAGACAGAGACAAACACCTACAAGATCTCTATCAAGCATTCTTACAACTACAATACCCACTCGCGGAAGTGAAGAAACAGATTGATAGAGCCAGAAGTCACCTACTACAGGACAGGCCTAACAAAGAAAATAACAGAACGCCACTAGCTGTCACCTTCAGCCCCCAACTAAAACCCCTCCAACGCATTATTAAGGATCTACAACCTATCCTGAAGGATGACCCAACACTCTCACAAATCTTGGGAGACAGGCCAGTCCTTGCCTACAGACAGCCCCCCAACCTGAAGCAAATACTCACCAACTACTACATACCACACAACAGAACCACTAACCCAGGAACCTATCTTTGCAACAAAGCCCGTTGCCAACTGTGCCCACATATCTATTCAGGGGACACCATCACAGGGCCTAATAACATCAGCCACACTATCAGAGGCTCGTTCACCTGCACATCCACCAATGTGATATATGCCATCATGTGCCAGCAATGCCCCTCTGCCATGTACATTGGTCAAACTGGACAGTCTCTACATAAAAGAATAAATGGACACAAATCAGATGTCAAGAATTATAACATTCATAAACCAGTCGGAGAACACTTCAATCTCTCTGGTCACGCAATCACAGACATGAAGGTCGCTATCTTACAACAAAAAAACTTCAAATCCAGACTCCAGCGAGAAACTGCTGAATTGGAATTCATTTGCAAATTGGATACTATTAATTTAGGCTTAAATAGAGACTGGGAGTGGCTAAGTCATTATGCAAGGTAGCATATTTCCCCTTGTTTTTTCCTTCCCCCTCCTCTCCCCCACCCAGACGTTCTGGTTAAACTTGGATTTATGCTGGAAATGGCCCACCTTGATTATCATACACATTGTGAAGAGAGTGGTCACTTTGGATGGGCTATTACCAGCAGGAGAGTGAGTTTGTGTGTGTGTGTGTGGGGGGGGGGGGGGGGGGGCGGAGGGTGAGAAAACCTGGATTTGTGCTGGAAATGGCCCAACTTGATTATCATACACATTGTAAGGAGAGTGATCACTTTAGATAAGCTATTACCAGCAGGAGAGTGGGGTGGGAGGAGATATTGTTTCATGGTCTCTGTGTATATAATGTCTTCTGCAGTTTCCACAGTATGCACCCGATGAAGTGAGCTGTAGCTCAGGAAAGCTTATGCTCAAATTGGTTAGTCTCTAAGGTGCCACAAGTCCTCCTTTTCTTTTTGCGAATACAGACTAAGACGGCTGTTACTCTGAAACCTGAGAATTCCCAGTAACCCTAAACTGAAGCCTCGTTCTGATCCCTCAGTTAAAATATGGGAACACGACATCATTTAACTAAGAACCAGTCTGTTCAGCTGCAGTCCAAGAGTTAGTGCAAAAAATAATTACTCTTTTATTTGTGCAAATATATTTATTTTTGTACCAAAGAAGGTTGAAAATATGGTTTTGTGTACCTGTGAAAGAACTTTTGAAGCTTGTGGTTTTTTTAAAAATGTTTTTATGGAACTTTTTTTTAATTGCAGAATTGAATGTTACAGTAGTCAAAGCATGTGGTTTTTTTAAAATTAATACCTTACTATGTTTGTGCCTATTGAAACTACGGTATTAATATATCTAATTAAAATAATAATCTGATCTAATTTCCTGGGATGTTATATACTGTAGTTAAACTTCAATTGTCCTGCCTCCAAGAACAAGTACAGTCTGTCCCTCACCCTTATTTTTTCTATTGTAAGGGAAGTCCAAATAGAATGGGATAAAAGGTTTGTAATGTCTAGTGACTAACCTTGTCCATTTGGTTTCCACGCCTCTTCCGCTTGCTTGACGTCATACTATTTTTGTCCCTCTCTAGCTCATTGACACAATTGCCTCAGAAATTGGAGAACTGAAACAGGAGATGGTACAGACAGATCTCATGCTGGAAGATGGATCCACTGATTTGCAAAGGTGATTAAAAATATAATATAATAGTTGCTGCCTATTTTCACTGTGCCACTTTATTCGGGAAGCTGACATTTCTGTCACATTCTTTAGCTTTCCTCCTGCGAACACAAAACGTTGTAGGTGCTGTGTAGATCACTAATGAAGGTGTTTGCCTCTGAGCAGTGGGAGTGTCTGCTGATTATGTTGTATGTGTATTTGTTTTAATTTCTTTTAGAAGCAGTTGAACTTTGTGCACTCCCAGTTCCAGAAACCTAGGAAGGAGATACACTTTTAAACACAGAAACTGCTAACATTATTCCTGCTGGTTGTGGAAATGAATCTAACTTTTACATTGTAAAGTGTTTTAGAAATATTCATTGCTCCAGTCAACTTTGTGAAGATTCAGTGGAACTTTCATACAGTAACACCTAGTGAAATGGTTAGTATAGTAAAGTATCGACTGCTATAAAGTGACCCTCATTAAAGTATTTGTGAGATATGTGTGAAGTTAGTTTAATTAAGACCATCTTTAAATGTAAGAACAGTAGACTGATGAATTTTGGGAAGGCTAAGAAAGATGTTACAGTACAAATAAAGTTCTGACTCTTTTTTTAAAATGAAACACCGAGTGCAGGTGTGGGTTATTATAACTGTTAATCTAAATCTATTGCTTTCTGTTGTCAAGCTAGGGAAATAGATAGTGTACGGTAAATATTAGGGCCATACCTCTTTGGTTTTATCTTCTTTAATGTCTTTTTTAGCAGTACTGATATGGAGAAATGTTTGACAATTCATTATGTTGAATTTTAGGGGATTTTTATTCCTCCTAAAAGTTGAAATATTAGTTGTGAAAGGAAAGTAACAGATTCAGACCTCTGAGTGTATTGAGTAAATACGCAGGTTTCTAAGTAACTGATCTTTTATAATATGCGGCCTTGTTATAGCTATGTGGGCCCCAGGCTATTAGAGAGACAAGGTGGGTGAGGCAGTTTCTTTTATTGGACCAATAAAAGATATAACCTTACTCACCTGATCTTTTATAAGGCAGTGAAATGACTTCTTGTTGCAGTACTTATTCATATCTCCGTAGCTAGGGCTTAGTTGCTATTTTCATTGCAGATGCTCATTCAGGCATCTATAACTTGATACTTGAATTTGAATCCAGAGAAAATTTAATATACAAATTGTGAGCCAGTAGAGGTCTGTGTGTGTGGTTTCCTTTTAAAAATGGTTTAAATCATCTTAACCGCTTTTCAAATCTCCAGTATTTTAGAATTGTAGCAGCTGCAAGTACCTGTAGTTGTGTTCTAAAACCTGCTCCAAGGAAATGTTCAGATTGTGAAGTTTCAGCTTCCATTCATTTCAGCAGTTGTGTGGCACAAAGAAATCTTAGAGAGATGTAATCAGCATCTTGGGGAGTGTAGCTAGTGTTGCCCCACCTTCTGTGAGTTGACTCCCTTCATCAGCTGGCGTGAGGGGGAAGGGCATACTTTTTGGGGTAGCAGTAAGGAGCGCCACAAAGCCCATTGCTCTCCATGCTTTCTGAGCCATCCTGCTTTGTGCCTACAGGACAGCTCAGGGGGCTTCTGTTTGACTGCTGCTATTCTGTCTGTCCGTGTCCTCCCCCACCCCCCGGCTATTGTCCTGATAAGGCCAGAATTTGGCCCTGCCTCTTTCAAATGGAGTCTCATGTAGTTGTATTGTTTTGTTTTTTAACTGATTGAGACTTGCAGCCTTATGTCCCTTATGTCTGTGTTTTACATTTTTCCCGGCCAATTAATAATGTATTTCAATAGTTTTCATGGTGTGGTATTCTAAGATATATTGTTCATATTAATGTCATCTGGCAGAGATGGCTTTTTTTTTTTTTTTTAAAATCAGTGACCCATTCATTTCCTTCCAATCATAGCAGCATGGAGAAGATTCATCAGAGCTACCTCTTCCTGAGTGGAGGAGAGGAAACAACCATGTCTGCAGCTCCGTTCCCTCTCCCCTCCTTCCTCCCCCAACCTTGCCCTGACCCCTGTGGGTGGGAGAGAAACAGGCTGGGAGAATGCACATCACCGCTGTTGTATGAGGAACTTGCTGTCATACACTAAACTGGAAAGTTATGCAGCTAGTTGCTGCCTTGACTGCTGTGCAGCCCTTCCGCTCTAGTGAAGTTCCCTTGAGGAGCTGGGACTCAGAGGTTCTGATGACTAAAGGAAGAGCTGGCAGCAAGTCTTCATTAAGCTGCGCTGTCAGGGAGGTGTGGGGGCCCCAGAGTCAGATTCGAGACGCAGGGCCTCTGTTTGTCTGTCTGTCTAGAGACCATGATACCCATCATCCTAGTATCTGAGGAGTGGAGACAAAGTAAAAGTGGCCTGGAAACCAGTTGAAGAATGGGACCAAGAAAAAAAGAACAAATGCATCAGCAAGCACGAAACAGAGGGTATGTCTTCGGTACAGAGTTAACTCAGGCTCTTATTAAAGTGTTGCCCCAACCATCCTTCTGTACATACACACAGTTCTCTCATCCAAATGAGGTGGTGTCTTGAACCTGGGCTAGCTGGCCTGTCTGGAGCTGTAGGCTACAGCGCTACCCTGGGGCTGGTAACCTAGCTACATTGCTGAGGAAACAAGCTAAACCCCTCAGGTTGCTAGTCTTCCAGTGCCTTCCCAGAGTTCCCCCTTGTGCCCAGAAGGACAGACAGGTTCTCCCCCAGTTTACTGAAAAAATGATTGAGTGGATCAGCTTATTGCAGCATGGAGAGCCATGGGATATGCCCACAGATGTTCCAGTAATACACTGGTGAGAACAGCACCTGTGAGAACACAGTAACTTGGGTAGGAATTTGCAGTGTGCTTGCTCACACCTGGGCTAGGCTAACCTGCTGCTCAGACCCAGGTGCTGATCACTGAGTTCGCTCTGCAGTGAAGACATACCTGAAGTTACAGAGCAGGGAAAAGACTCGATGTGTTTTGTGTGCATGAAGAGGGAAAGCTCCACCATCCTCTTAGGGCTTGTCTTGGCTGCGGCTTTGCTATAATGACAGTCATCCGAGCTGCACCAGCACAGTCCCTAGTATAGTCAGACAGTGTGCAAACAATTACTCTATCTGTTTACACTCCAGGCTGGACCAGTGTAGCTACACTGATAGCTGTCATTGGAGCAAATCCTTAGACAAGGCCTTAGACTTAGGACACATCTAAACTGCCTAATAGTTTGGACTACAGGGGTGTGAACAGCAGTGAGCACCAAAGTGCTTTGCTAGAACTCCCCCATGTGGACGATGCAGGCATGAACTGAAAGGTTCCTAGTTCTCCTTAACAGTCCTCTTCAGACAGAACTACATTAATGCAAAGTAGGAACCTTTTAGTTCACACCTGCAGGGTCCACACAGGGGAGTTACAGCGCAGCCCTTTAGTGCACACTGCTGTTCACACCCCCAAAGTCTGAATTACAGAGCGGTGTAGATATGCCTTTACACAAGACCTTAGACTCCAGGAAGGGACAGCAGCTCAGTTATTGCTACTACAACTACAGCAGCATAATTCATGTCTCTGAAATATGTGCAATCAGTAATGGCCCTTTAAAATCCCTGTAGTGCAATCTGTTAATCATAAATGTTGAACTTACAAATGTAGAATTATGTACAAAAAAAACTGCATTCAAAAATAAAACAATGTAAAACTTTAGTGCCTACAAGTCCACTCAGTCCCTCTTCTTGGTCAGCCAATCAGTCAAACAAACAAGGTTGGTTACAATTTGCAGGAGATAATGCTGCCTGCTTCTTGTTTACAATGTCACCTGAAAGTGAGCACAGGCATTCGCATGACACTGTTGTTGCCGGCGTTGCAAGATATTTACGTGCCAGATGCGCTAAAGTTTCATATGTCCCTTCCTGCTTCAGCCACCATTCCAGAGGACATGCTTCCATGCTGATGATGGGTTCTGCTTGATAATGGTCCAAAGCAATGTGGGCTGACACATGTTCGTTTTCATCATCTGAGTCAGATGCCACCAGCAGAAGGTTGATTTTCTTTTTTGGTGGTTTGGGTTCTGTAGTTTTCACATCAGTGTTGCTCTTTTAAGTATCGGGGGTAGCCGTGTTAGTCTGTATCCACAAAAACAACAAGAAGTCCGGTGGCACCTTAAAGATTAACAGATTTATTTGAGCATAAGCTTTCGTGGGTAAAAACCCCACTTCTTCAGATGCAACATGAAGAAGTGGGGTTTTTACCCACGAAAGCTTATGATTAAATAAATCTCTTAGTCTTTAAGGTGCCACTGGACGCCTTGTTGTTTTTGCTCTTTTAAGACTTCTAAAAGCATGCTCCACACCTCGTCTCTCTCAGATTTTGGATGGCACTTTAGATTCTTAAACCTTGGGTCGAGTGCTGTAGCTATTTTTAGAAATCTCACATAGGTACCTTCTTTGCATTTTGTCAAATCTGCTGTGAAAGTGTTCTTAAAACGAACATGTGCTGGGTCATCATCTAAGACTGCTATAACATGAAATATATGCAGAACGCAGGTAAAACGGAGCAGAAGACATACAGTTCTCCCCCCCAAGGAGTACAGTCACAAATTTAATGGATGCATTTTTTTAACGAGCATCATCAGCATGGAAGCATGTCCTCTGGAATGGTGGCCGAAGCATGAAGGGGCATATGAATATTTAGCATATCTGGCATAAGCAATTAATCGCGATTAATTTTTTTGAGTTAATCGCGTGAGTTAACTGCGATTAATTGACAGCCCTACTTTTTACAGTTGAGCTCACAATTAAGGTAAATTTGTAGGCCCAGTTATTACAACAGACTTTACAGTGAGCATGGATTAAATTTAGAGATCACTTTAAGGTTCTTTTCTGCTTCCTGGGTGGTATATAGGGGCCTTCGTGTAAATGGGAATCAGACCCACCATCCTGTTTGCAACAGTCCCGGGAAACAATAAGGACTCAGCTTTGAATTTCTTGACCTTTGTGGGTTAAACTCATTGTTATATGAACAGCAGACTAGCCAGATCTCCTGTGTTTTGGGGTGTGTCTGTCCTGCCCTTTTGCTCTGAGAAGATCATTTTTCTCTCGGGAAGGGATAAACTATCACAGTAAAGCTTGCAGGAATTAAGAAGAGACTTGGCCTAGGAATGGGCAAAAACCTTTAAAGATTCTATAATCCCCCATTTGTATAAGAGAACAGCTATTCTTTTGTGCCCTCTCCTGAAAAGGTATCTTTTTCTTAGATATCACTGATTTCATATTAGATTTCTAACTACAGGTGTTTTAAAATCAACACTGGTTGATTTCAGTTTCTGCAGTTTTGGTGAGGGCTTCAGTGGGGCTTTCTTGGCTTCACTGCCGAAGAACTGTAATTTTGATTCCAAAGCCCAAAATGGACATGGCTGTTAAGCACAACAAAATCCTGTTATATCGGTTTGGGTTTTTTTGTATCACTTCCTGGACTAACAAAGAGAAATACTGTATATGGAAGTGGTCTATATTGATAATGCCTGAGCAAGTCATCTGAACTTAAGCAATGATGGGTAGAGATCGCAAAAGCAACTAAAGGCCTGCTCCTTCAGGTAAAGAAGGGCCTGCTGAGGCCCGAAATGAACTGATTATAGGGGACTAAGAATGAAAAAAAACAGTCAGGAGTGCAGGTTACAGGGTCAAAGCAAGAGATCAAGAGGGGATTGAGAAACTGATGAAAAAGCCACTATAGCTGACAATCCGAGGAGAAACAGACATGTTAGGTGGCAGAAGTGTGTGCATGGATGTGGACACGCATTCCAGCCCTCTGTTTACAGGCAGTAGATCATACTGATTACAAGTTTCAACCTGCGCTGTGGACTTATTACCTTGAGTTAATTGTAGTTAGGATACAGCTAATTATTCATTTCAGCTCTTACCTTCCAAGTATTTCCCACATAATTGTGGGGTTTCATGAACATAAACAAACTAGGCAAAATGTCTGGTTTTCTTTAGTCCCCATGTGAGTTACGCTGAAACCTAGGGAGAATATAACTCTTTCTCGGGGGATTTGAACATAATCAGTGCAAAACATACCAGAATCTATAATAGTTTTATCTCAAACCTACAGAACTTCCATGCAGATATGTTTGCTTTGGTTTTCTGGTTTACTTGCCACTCGTCTTGAATATCAACAGAAGATATCCTGATAAAACACCGGGAGAGTCATTAAATAGTAAAATGTAATGCATTTTAAACTTCTTCTGCTATTGCACAATGTATGTTATAGCAACTTTTTAGTATCTACTATCTCAATCAAATACCCTTCTAACTTTCTGTTGTTCAGTGTTAAGGTACTGTTGTTTTCAAAGAAACAATACATAACAAGATCCCAAGGAGTTTTTCAGCACTTCTCCAATTTCGATTGTATATCTGTAACCCCCTTCTCGCTGGAATAGTCCTTATTCCTTTGGTTTGTGGACCATTTCTTAAAGAAAATGCAAAGACTAAGGGCTTGATTCTCATTTACACTATGGTGGTGTAAAAGTGCCCTTCTAGTGGTGGCTGGATTTGGCTGGCTGGATTTGTCCCCTGGTGTCTATTAAATTAGCTGTGCATAAATGACTTGCAGGTTGTATAATCATTTGCCAACTGGTCTTCCTGGAATTTTAGTTCACGCATGACTGGTTCACGCAAGACTGGTGTCTCTTCCTTCCATCTACTATGAAGAAAACCTGTAGGGAATGGGAATATTATATATTTAAAAAGGGCAATTTGTTCCCAGTTAACTTGTGTGGGGTTGCTAAGATGAGCCACTGCTGATCCTGCTCTAAAGCATTAGTTCATGTGAATCAGAGAGAGCATTTGGTAGGGGTGGAAAGACACTTTACACTGATGTGTCCATAATCCTTTGTCTCTATGTGAGAGGCCAACACACACAGCTGCAAGGAGCTTCTGCAATTTAATTTTGTGTATCTAGGTTACGGAGGTGTGAACACCTGTACTATGTTTCTTCCTGTACCTGGCATGTGGAATGGTTTGTGTGGATAGACCTTCTGATAAACACTCTCTGGCTTAAATAAGTAGGTGTCAAGGTTAATCTTCTTACATATAGCATAAAGGGCGTGTATGACTGTGTGTTTGGAAGCATTAAGATCTGAGTTGCTTTTAATCCACTGGTAAATAGTGGGGAGCTAGGACACACGTACACGTACGTTCTCCCTTGGCATTCTTTAAATATCGTTATTTAAGCAAGCAGTGCATTGCTGATGTCAGTAATGCTGCTTCTCTTACAGTTAACATTGATGTTCTTACATGAGTAAAACTTACTCCCTCTGTCTGCCATCCTGAGTAGGCAAAAGGCAATAGTCTTGACATGGTTAAGTTTGCAGCCGATTCTATTAAAAAGATCATCTTCTTTAGGCCCCCCCTCCCCCCATATAACTCTCTGGCTTGGAAAATTCATTTGGCTTTAGTACTGCTAACTTGCTCTGAAGGCAAAAGCAGAAAGTTTCTGCAGAAAATGTGTTAGACTGTTTGAGCTGCAGCTTCAGAAAACATGACGGTGATTGCAGAAGTAAAAAATCTCTGTAACTTGTTATAACTTATCATTTGTTTCTGGCAGCACCAGCAGCAGCATAGGTGTTTTGCAAATATAAAAGGTACTGTCTCTACTTATAGCTTGTATTCTAATGTAACAAGCAGAGATGGAGGGTAGGGGAATGGGGAAATGCAAGCCAGGCAGGTGGTGATTGGACACATCGTGGTAATATAAAATTTTAATGACTGTTGTAGCTCTTACTTAGCCATGGAATAAGAGTGAGTAAGGCGTGCCCCCTTCCCCCAATTTTCCTTCTGAGACTTTGACCATAGTGGGGAGAACTGGGACTGTTTGTCCAGATGTCCTGGCTGTGAGCAAGTAGTCAGGGAGTGGGGGAGCAATGGGGTGTGGGGCATGGCTCTGCCCCTCCTATTCTGACTAGAATAGCTGGCTGGGCGCATAGTGGAGAATGAGCTGATCCATGAAAAGGGGTGAAGCAACTTACTCCCCCTTCAGAACAAGCAGGGAGCATGGAGGAAATGTGACCTACAATTTGGTCCCTGATCTGCTCCTGGGGTGGCGCAGCTACATGCCAGCCCTTCTTATTTAGGGCAGATCGTAAAGTCACAACGTAGTCTGGTGTGACTGGTAGGACAGAGAGCCACGTTCTTTCATTAGGAGGGAGAACATCTCTGCTCTTGATCTTTAGGGCATACAGCACTTGTGCTCAAAGTTTTCCTGTGCCTGCTCTAGTTTTTGCATCAGGAGATCAGTTGCCAAAGTAACAGTTCTGTAATTGTTTCGAACAACACAGGATGTTCTTTAGTTGGGAAATAAGGAAGGACTGCAGACATTCATGCGCAAGCCATACTGCGTGTTCAAAAGTTTGGAATTGAAGAAGAAAATTTGAATAAAACAACCATACAGTGCTGAGTTCATTTAGTTTCTTTGCAAGCGCATGTTTTTAGTATGTAGTATCAGCATCCCCAGCGCGTGGTGGTGTTATTCAGTTAAACAAGTATTTTAATAACTTGCTACCCTGCCACAAAATAAATTTAACTCAGATTAGCTTGCCAAGTTCCCCTTTTAGGGACAGCTTCTGCCTTCTTTCCCTACTTGGGAAGAATTAAGTGTCAAAACCAAAGCACTTTAAACTTTATACGTCTGTTTATCTGTTTATTTTCAATTGCGAGGCAAGGACATTTTAAAAAAGGTAGTGATGAAAGGCCTCACTTTGACACACAGTAAAATGTCTGACAGAGAAGCTGGAAGAAAGTGGGTTTAAAATGCAGGCCATGTTTGTTTGCATTACTTTAGTACCTACAGGCCCTGGTCAGGATCAGAGTCCCATTGTGCTTGGTGCTGTTCACACAGGAAGGACAAAAGTAGTCTCTGCCCCAAAGAGCGTACAGTCTTTGATTATGATAGAACACAACAGATGGGTAAATGGGAGGATGAGGGATTGGTGAAACAGGCCAGTTTTGCACTGTAAGTGATAGTCACAGCTCATTGTGGTCAGCTGGCAACATATTGTAGGCATCATAGTCAAGGTGAGTCTTAAGGAGGATCGTTTGAATTTTTTTGGAGGGGTTTCTCCCATGCATAAGGGTCATCAAGGGAGAAGGCATAGAGGTGTTTGAAGGAGAAGCTGAGTGACCGGAGCACTGGTGGAGCAAAAGGGGCAGTCAGTGTTGTGATAGCTTAGTAGAGTGGCTAGTTAGGGGGAGCCTAAGCCATGAAGAGCCTTAACAGCAAAGAGAAGAAGCAGGTGTATCGTGTGGAGGAAAAGGGAGTGCCAACTGAGTGGTGCAAAGAGGGGAGTGCCATGGTAAGAGCACTGAGCAGCATTTTGAATGAACTTGAGTGGGGCAAGGTTTCTGTAGGTTCTGACTTTTGGGATCCAGATGGGAATAAAAATATCTGAATAATAATAAAAAAACTCTCTTAACATGAACATAAGAGAGGAATGGATATTAAAATTGATACCCTACTTAATTAATATAGACAGGCGTGCATATAGGTGTGTATAGTATCTCCTTGTAGTTAATTGCTGGACTTCAAAAGGCTATTGTCCACCTCACAGTAATGTACTCTAACTTGCTCTTGAAGAGAATTTGTGATATGATACTAGTGATATGAAATCTGAACAGAAGAAATACCTAGTAAGGGGGGATACCCACAGTGTTGTCATTTAAGAGAATTCCCTATTTGTAGAATTGTTTGCTCTTTGAGTAATGTACCTGCCTACATTTTAATTGTTGTTTAATTCTCTTCCTCATAGCCCAGTAAAGGACATGGATAATGTCTGTTCTGAGAAAAAGGACTTAAAAGGCTGTCCCCGGGACTCTGGCTATGACAGTCTTTCCAATAAACTCAGCATACTGGATAAACTTCTCCACACCCATCCTGTGTGGCTACAGCTTGGCCTGAATGATGCTGAAGCAGTGGAAATTCTGCAGTCCCAGCCTCCTGGAGTAAGAGACAAATCTTCAAAATGTTTTAATTTATTTAAAGGTTTCAGAGTAGCAGCCGTGTTAGTCTGTATTCGCAAAAAGAAAAGGAGTACTTGTGGCACCTTAGAGACTAATCAATTTATTTGAGCATAAGCTTTTATGAGCTATAGCTCACTTCATCGGATGCATAAAGTGGAAAATGCAGTGAGGATGTTTTATACACACAGACAATGAAAAAATGGGTGTTTATCACTTCAAAAGGTTTTCTCTCCCCCCACCCCACTCTCCTGCTGGTAATAGCTTATCTAAAGTGATCACTCTCCTTACAATGTGTATGATAATGAAGGAAACCTTTTGAAGTGATACACACCCATTTTTTCATGGTCTGTGTGTATAAAACATCCTCACTGCATTTTCCACTTTATGCATCCGATGAAGTGAGCTGTAGCTCACAAAAGCTTATGCTCAAATAAATTGGTTAGTCTCTAAGGTGCCACAAGTACTCCTTTTCAATTTATTTAAGTATCTCTTCCTAATGTAGCACATACTCACCAGTGGGTTACGTGCATAAAAGGAAGCTCATCCCTTAAAGCCACAGCAGTTCAAGTCTGGGATGAGTCATCCCCCTTATGTGATAGCCACCATCTTGGCTGACGCTTTGTGGATTGAACTAGGGCCAAAAACATGAGCTGATATAGCTACAGAGCCTTGCCTCTCTAGCTGGGGCTGTAGATGACTCATGTTCTCTATGGATCACGCACAGAGGAGGGACCTGTAAAGCACACTTACCAATGGGTCACACTATTATTAGATTTGCTGGGCTGGACCCTGGGCCCAGCTAAAAATTCTCCCAAGGTGAGGGAGCTCTGGGCTAGTGTAAAGCTGAAGTAGCCAGTTTCTTCTCTAGGTGCACCCCACGTCCTGGCACAGGGGACTTGTCAGAGGTGGGAGTGGGCAGCATGAGGTGCAACTGCACTCCATTAGTTCTTGGCTGGTGTATGAGCCTTGGGGACTTTGAGACTCCAGATCTCTCTAGCCTGTGCCGGAGCTGGATTAGATGCAGCATGTTAATTCGGGGAGCCTTATCTGGCTCTCTTATAGTACCCCTCTTTCTCGTACCCTCAGCAGATCTCTGTGCAGGAAAGAATCTGACCTGCTAGGCTTATAAGTGCAAACAAAAATCTGTTTCTGTCAGCACATCACACTTGGCTTTGGGCCTAAAAGGGCCATCATCAATTTAAATAGCTCATTTCTGTCTGAAAATGTTGATCTTCCATTATTATGAGTAATAGTGTGCCTAAGCTGAAAGCAATTAGTAGAAAACCATTTTTTCCTCCTTTTGTTTACTTTGTGCCAGTAACAGCATTTGTGTACAGTCACTGTCATTGTTTCCCCTCTGCAGTTAGGCTCCAGTCCTTCAATGAGCTCCATATGGGTGGACTTCAGTGTCCATGTGGAGCCCTGTTGACTTATATGGATTATTCCTCAAATATGTGAAAAGCAGCCTGCAAGACTGGGACTAAAGTTAGTTTCTTTCTTGATGAAAAGCCCCTTATAAACATTGGGAGGGGACCAGAAAAGTGCTTATAAAGCCATTTAAAAAAGCAAACCTTCAACTGAAGTGAATTTCAGTGGGAACTGGGCACCTTAACTCACTTAAATTCCTTTTAATATCCCAGATTTACTTTTTCAGCTCTATTATCCCTGTAATCAAATCAAAATTTACATTTTATTAAACATATTTTGGGGGATTGAAATTTGCATTCTTGATTATAGCGGTTTACATCCTCAGATATTTGTGTTGTGTTTCAAAATGTATAACCCTGGAAGTTGAAGCTAGAGAAATTCAAACTAGAAATAAAGCTCACCTTTTTTTCATAGTGAGGGTAATTTAACCATTGAAGCAGCATACAGATGGATATAGTGGAGACTCTGTCATTTTGTCTTTTAAAATGAAAATGGGATCTTTCTAAAAGATGTAGTTTAATTCCACCATAAATTATTGGATGTAAGAAGACAGGTTAGTAATAGAGAGCAAGCTAGATCACTTAATAAACTGGATATAAGCAAACAATATGCATTTTAATACAGCTGAATGGAAATGTAGACCACTGGGAACAAAGATGTAGGCCACACTTATAGGATGGGGGACTGTGTCCTGGGACGCAGTGACTCTGAAAGATGTGGTGTGGGGATAACCAGATGAACATGAGCTCTTAGTGTGACTCTGTGGCCAGGAAGAACTAATGCAATCCTGGGGAGCATAAATGGGGGAGTCTCAAGTAGGAGTAAACAAGTTATTTTACCTCTGTTTTCGTCACTGGTGTGACCACTTATGGAATACTGTATCCAGATACCCACAGTTCAAGAAGGATGTTGATAAATGGGAGAGGGTTCAGAGAAGAGCCACAAGAATCATTAAAGGATTAGAAAACATGCCTGTAGTGATGAGCTAAATAGACGGAGCTCCTTGTATCTACATGGGGAACAAATATTTAATAATGGGCTCTTCAATCTAGTAGAGAAAGATATAACATGATCACATGGCTGGAAGTTGAAGCTAGATAAATGTAGACTGGAACCGAGGTATAAATTTTTAATGGTGAGAGTAATTAACCATGGAACAATTTACTAAAGGTCATGGTGGATGCTCCATCACTGACAATTTTTACATCAAGATTGGATGTTTTTGTAAAAGATCTGCTCTAGGAATTTTGGGAAAGTTCTCTGGCCTGTGTTATGGAGGAGGTCAGATTAGATTATTTTAATGGTCCCTTCTGGCCTTAAAATCTATGAAAAGCATCTATAACAAAGATTTCTAAAATCTTATTTTTCCCCCCCTCTTGATAGATCTTTCTGGTTAGGAAATCCACAAGAATGCAGAAGAAAGTCCTATCGCTCCGTCTACCCAATGAGTTTGGATCTCGCCTCAAGGAATTTGCAATAAAAGAAAGCACATATAGTAAGTCATGTATTATGGGAGTCATTTGCTATACTGTATGGGCCAGATTCACTTTGCATCGATGAAACCCGGCTCTAGACTGTAAGCAGCGCAAAAAAAAAAAAAAAAGTCAACCATGGTCAAAGGAATAACAGTGCAAGCTGCCTACAACCCCCACTTTGCTGAGGGTTCCTAAGCCATCTGGGCAGACCTTCACGTGAGTGAGGCTGGCCCTGGAGGGGTTGGGCAATGTGCAGAGTAAGGCTTTGATTAAATAAGGTACTTAAAAATATATGCCTAACTTGCCATAAGCAAGTGAATAGTCCCACTGAAGTCAATTAGAATACTCATATGCTTAAAGTTAAGGCATGCACATAAGTACCATGCTGAATGGGGGCCTCAGTGCTTGTTATAGGCAGTCTCCACTTGTGAGGCTTCCATAGAACCCTACCAGAATTTAAAACTGTCCTTCCATGATGATGCCACCATCACCCTCCACCAGGTGACTTCTCTTTTGGCACATCTTTGCCCTGGGCACAAAGGAGAATCTGGGTTTATGTATTATTTTTAGTCATTTACTTGTTTCTCAGACTTAAGAACAATTTTCACCAATCATGGGGTCAGAAATTTAACCCCATTGAGAAACATTTCTAATAATCCTTGGTTTTCATAATGATGCAAGTATTATTTGTTCCATGTCTCAGGCCTTGTCTACTCTGCCACTTTACAGCGCTGAAAATTTCTCACTCGGGGTGTGAAAAAACACCCCCCTGAGCAATGCAAGTTTCAGCACTGTAAAGTGGCAGTGTAGACAGTGAGCGGCTCCCAGCGCTGTTAGCTTCTCCCCTCATGGGGGTGGGTTTTTTACAGCACGGGGAGAGCTCTCTCCCAGCGCTGGTGCTGCGACTACATAGCCAGGT
This sequence comes from Chelonia mydas, assembly GCF_015237465.2. Lineage (NCBI taxonomy): Eukaryota > Metazoa > Chordata > Testudines > Cheloniidae > Chelonia > Chelonia mydas. The sequence continues at coordinate 198,156,289 of NC_057851.1, forward strand.
TAAAGCGCTGCCATGGCAGCGCTTTGGCATCAGTAGTGAAGACATACCGTTAGTTACTAGAAATAAAACATAGGCAGGGTTCCAGTAAGTTTCAAAACAAAGCTGTAGTGATCTCTGTGAAAAGAGGGAGTGAAAAACAGTTCTAGGTAAAACTGAAAATAAAAAGAGGAAGCTGTATCTTCCTCAGATTGGAGCACAGTTTGGAAACTGCAAATAGAACAAAGGGGGGGTTATTTTAACAATGTGCTGGAAACTGCGATTGAAATTTAGCAACAGTTTCAGCTAAGCAGCCTTCTTCAGGAATGATCTATGAAGGAAAAGCTACCAAGACCTTTATCTTTTTATAGTGTCCTTATGTGATTGAGCTTTTTTTCTTTCATATGTTTATCCATTACTATTCCCCTGAGTCTTTACTTACATGGCTTCTTTACTCAGAGTGACATTTACTACTGACAGGAATGGGTAGCTCTGTGTTTGAAGTTAACGGATTTGTACCAGCTTGTATTAGTATTTATCCATGATCTGTAAACATGTATTGATATCAATACAAAACCGTGGTGGAAATTACATGGTAAAGATCTTTATTATTTCTGTGTATTTAAAATAACAATGTTTGAATTTTTAGAAAAGTTCTAGTGCAACTTTATTAGAAAAAAATATTTAGCTAAACAATTTGTAATAGCCATCACAAAGCATTAGTATGAATGAGACTTGATGGAAGAGTTTTGTTAAAAGGGGAATGATTCATAGATTTGCCACCAATCCTTACCAGTGGTTACTGTATTGCTGCTAATGTAATTGAGGCAAAAAATGGAAAGGATGGGTGCCAAGAGAAGGAAAGAGGTTTTTAATTAACTTGTCTATATTAGTACTATGAATAACACAAGGTCTCAGTTGTTGACTGGCTGTTCTGTTAGAAGTTGTGCAATTTTAATCTCTTTGATTCATTTCCCAAGGATTAGAACACGTTTGGAATGAAAAAAACAAACCCACCGCCCAGACTATCAGTATGTTTACTAGAATGTTTTTGACTGAGACACGTACTCCTCCACACAATTGTTTTTGATTAACAAAACAGTAGTCAGTTTGATGCTGCAAACTACTTACGCTGTGCAAAAGCCAGGAGTGTTTATATTAAGCCTGGTTTCTTGGAATGTGCATTGAAAGACTGATCTGTTTTTTTCATAATCTTTCTTTGCAGCCTTTTCTTTGGAGGGCTCTGGAATAAGTTTTGCTGATTTATTCAGGCTCATCGCTTTCTACTGTATTAGCAGGTAAGATTGTATTATGTTATGTTTTGAGTAGCATTTGCTAGACATCCTTAAAAATGAGTAACCATCCGTAAGGATTTTCTTGATTAAATATGGTATAAATATTCATCATCATCATCTCCTTTTGCCAAGGTTGGGTAGGATTGACTTCCATTTGTTTCTTGGCTTAGATAAGTACCTAGACTGCTAGCCACCTTAAGTCTAGTATAGATATTACTAATCTATAAATATTAGTAGACTGTTTTAGAGGATAACTGGCTAAATAACAAGAGAGTATGAACTGAAGCTAAGAAAACATAAAAGGAAGTCCTTGTTACCCACTGTCTTATGTGGCACTGACTAACAGGATAGTCACCATTATTGGAGAAAGTAGTATAGAACACTTCATTGACTAGACTGTGTAAATGTCTGTGTGTTATGCAGCAGTACAGCCAAAAGATTTGTAAACTGAAGAAAAAATGTGAAAGTTTTGACAGATTTCAGTGTTATGATGGTCTTGTTAAACCGTTGCCTCACTGGTTCTCCCTGTTGCGTGTGTGTTGAAGTGCCTGATATGTGCCCCTTAAATTCATTTTACTGTGAATTCAGTACTTGTCACAAGTCCTGGATTGATAGCTCCGGGGACTCAAGTCCTATGTTTAGCCATAGAACAGGTAGAGCAAGGCCAAACTTCATATCTTGGGGAATCTGTTCTAAAGGCGGAGTTCGATCTCCTTGGCTCAGACTGCCAACAAGGTTGCCAATTATTGTTGGTTATGGTGGTGATTTATGGCAGTGTGAATATTTACCCACTGGAGACTGAGAGCACCAACCTTCTTGTTGTTGTTTACGTTATGGAGCACACAGAACCCCCAAGATCAGGACCCCATTGTGCTAGATGCTAGAGACCAGGGGTTGGCAAACTTTTTGTGCAGAGGGCCACATCTGGGTGGAGAAATCGTATGCAGGGCCGGGGCAGTGGGTTGGGGTGCGGGAGGGAGTGCGGGGTGTGGGAGGGAGCTCAGGGCAGGGGGTTGGGGTGCGGGAGGGAGTGCGGGGTGTGGGAGGGAGCTCAGGGCAGGGGGTTGGGGTGCAGGAGGAGTCTGAGGTGAAGGCAGGGAGTTGCGGGGCAGGGTGCAGGAGGGGTTCGGGTTTCAGCCCGGTGCCGCTTACCTAAAGTGGCTTCGATGTGGCAGCAGCGCGCACTGGGGCCAGGGTAGGCTCCCAGCCTGCCTGCCCTGGCCTCGCACCACTCCGGGAAGCGGCCGGAACCATATCCCTGTGCAACCCCTGGGGGAGGGGGAGCACAGAGCTCCGCACGCTGCCCTTGCCGTGCCTCCAGATACCTCCCCCGAAGCTCCCATTGACCGTGGTTCCCTGTTGCCAGCGAATGGGAGCTGCGGGGGGTGGTGCCTGGAGGCAAGGGCAATGTACAGAGCCCTCTACCTCCCCTTCCCCAGGGGCTGCAGGGACTTGGTGCTGGCTGCTTCTGAGAGCGGCGCGGGGCCTGCAGCACCATGGGGGGGCGATCCCGCGGGCCGGATCCAAAGCCCTGACGGGCTGGATCCGGCCCGCAGGCTGTAGTTTGCCCACTCCTGCTATAGATGCACATGGTAGAAGACAAGCTCATTCATATAAATAACTTAACAGCACTCAGAGAGTGACTGAGCCAGACTGGATTGAAACTGGTAACCTAGCAGTGAAAGGTCCCCTATCTCATCCCCATTCACACTCTGTTTAAAATTCCATTTAGTCAGAATAGCTTTTAATTTTCCATATGGGGCTTTACATTCATTTTTGTTCAGGGCAAGGTTGATCCTGAATCTCCAGTTAAGGCCCAGCAGTTGCATGGAATCATCCTGCCTGGGGAAATCAGGAATTGCAAGGGTGGATGCAAGACTGCACCGTCCCTGCAGCTGTGCTCCAATTTGCAGCCCTGCTTCCTTTCTTGCTGCACCCTCATACAGTGAAAGACAAAGAAAAGTGAGGAGAAAACAGAAGGGTGGTACAAATCCACACATAGCTGTAACTATTCCAAAATGCTACACATGGATATTCATAGAGACACCCGCACCTGAAATCATATCCAGGGGTTTTAATAGATTGATTTTTTTTTTTTTTTTTTTTTTACCCTCCGTCATTAGCAAGATGCTCCTAGAAGCTTGCGGTTTATTTCCCTGCCAGTGTCTTTCTTTGATAATATCTTATTTTGCTCTTTCTCAAGCAGCAGAAAACATTCCCATTCCTATCCTTTTCAGACTATGTCTTGGCATCATGTGGGATATAAGTGGGAATATGCAAAGTACTGGGGGAAGCTGTAGTCAGTGACTGTGACAGAGCAGCAGAGGGAGTACATGACATCTCTTAGTGTATCTAAGGCCTTGTCACACTACCGGGGTAAGTAGACCTAAGTTATGCTACTCCAGGTACTTGAATAACAGAGCTGGAGTTGACGTAGCTTAGATTGATTTACTGCGGTGTCTACACCACACTGGCGTCAACGGGAGACGCTCTCCCATCAACTTACCTTACTCCTCTTGTTCCAGTGGAGTACCGGAGTCGACCAGAGAGTGATCTGCGGTCAATTTAGCTGGTCTTCAGTAGACCCGCTAAATCGACCCCCGCTGCATCAGTCGCAGCAGTGTCGATCCCCGATAAGTGTAGACATGGCCAAAGAAAACACAGGGTAGATTCTTGACAAGAATGGAGAATTTAAAAAAATACAGCTGGGGTTTGCAAAGGAGCCTGTGAGAGCTGGGTACCAAAGTCACAGTGAAATTCAGTAAGATTTGGGTGCCTGATTTCTTTAGGCTCTTTTGAAAACCCAGCTGATGGGTGAAATCTGTGCCCCGGTGAGATCAATGGGAATTTTGCCATAGCCTTAAGGAGGATCAGAATTTTACTCTGTATATTTAGCATTTGGAGACATTCCTCCCTAGATTAAAATGGAGTTCAGATTTTGGCCCATGGAGATGTTGACAGTGTCCTTTCAATTACTTGTTAGTAAGTGTATCAACTCACTGCATACGTTTGTGATTTTCGTCGGTTTGGAGTTTGCTGTTGCTGATTTTTGAGGGTGTAAACATCAAATATGGCAATTCATTGATCAAAGAGCTGTTGTCTGTATTACACCAGATGCTCAGTGTGCTTACAGTTTTGAAAATAAATCACCTGTATTGATACCAGTTGTATCTGAATGTACATAAAAGTGTGTAGGACGTTTTTGCTACATGACCAGTTCTTATTTCCTTACTCTCAGTACACAGGTACTTCTAATACAGATTTTGCAGTTTTTCAGACTCTGATGTTTAACAATGCACTGGTACCAAGTATAAACAAGTGGGTAGAGAAGAGATTTAATATACAATGTAATAAATGCTTACACAAAGTACTTAGACAAAGTCATTCTTAAGTTCTTGTTTCAAAGGATTTATATAGTCGATGTGGTTTGTAGTTAAGTACCATTTGTGGAGTCCCATATGTAAACATCCATTTATTATTTTAATACGTATTGAGTAGAAAACAGATATGGTGACAGTAGTATGAATGTAGTTGTATTTATTGGAATAAATATTTTCAAACTAAAGGTATGTTCAGACTGACAGAGTTTACAAGCACTTCTGTATTCTCTGTCTTAAATCTTCATTCAAGTTCTTTTTGAAGACTGGAGGTTAAATTTGAACAAAACTCAAGTTTTATGCACAAATAGGAATTTTGGGTAAAGTGCTGATTTTGGCAGATGAATGTTTCAATAATCAGACTGACATACTCTAAAAGAGCAGTGGAAAAGCTACTGCTGTAATAAGAGGAAAAGTGGGTGGGACAGGGAGAGTCAGTCCAGAAGAAAGGAACATTGGGGGACTGATTCTCATTTACACTAAAGTTTCTTTACACCAGTGGGGCTTAAAAGATTGTTATTTACATCATACTCACTTTATGGCCCCTTTAAACTGGCAGAGGAGTTCAAAGTAGCTTTGCTGTAAATGAGAATCTGACCTGTAGTCATTGCATATGCTGGAAATAATGAAAAATTTAAAATATGGAAATAACTGCAAAAATTACCAATACTGTTCTTCCTTTTAAAACAAGGGATGTCCTGCCATTCACCTTGAAATTGCCTCATGCTATTGCGGCAGCAAAGACAGAAGCTGAACTTGAAGACATTGCTCAGCTGGGACTGAGTAAGTGTGACTATTTACATAGGTTTATTGCCCTGTGTCATTGTAAACATATCAGTCAAATAGTCCTTTCACAAAAAATTGGTAAACAATGGCCCAGTTAGTTTTTTTTAAAGATGATTTTGTTGTTGCAAGTAGCGTAATTCTCCCACTTAGTGGCACTCTATTGCCTTCCTAGCCTGCTGATAAGCTTCTGTGATTTTGTTTGCTATACTGCTGCCCCCTACTTTCTCTCTAGCTGTATGCACTCTGTCCAACAGAACACCTCATACTGATCTAAATACAGTCCCATAGTCCTGAGAGCAAGGGTTTGGTGCTGTCCCACATGCATTGTAGGGTAGAGCACATGCAGCTGAAAGTGGAATGGCAGTTATTGGCTTGTACAGCATAGCTCTTAGTTTGGTAATTGCTGGAAGGTTTTGAATGGAATTCATCATGAGCAGCATTCTGTACACCGATTGGCACATACTTACATTTGCAAAGCGATTTAGGACTGACTGTTCAGAGGTGTGCTGATCTGAACGCAAGTAGAAACACATGTCAAATATATGTATTCACAATGGTATGATGAGTATTTTCAAGTGGGAGGGAAAATGCAGGGGAGTGTCCCTAGGAAATGCTTAGTTCTACTGCTAAAACAAATATGGGCACATCCCAAAATGTGCCTTGAGCCTAAAGCAGAAGTGAAACCTGGCAGAATTTGAACATGGGCCTGAAACAGATATGGTTGAGCACCTCGGGGCCATGGTGAATTCTATTTGAAGTCAGTGGGAGTTGCGGGAACTCAGCACCTTTCAGGATCTGGCCCTCTTACTCATTTAACTGAGAGCAGAATTTGGCCCAATAAACTTTTGTGTGCACTTCCCCAGCACAGTGATTTGCACTGTAATAGGACTTGAGCACAGGGAACTTCACAGGATTTTATACAGCAGTGAGCCCCTGAGGTGGCTCTGGATTTTGTTTTGCAGCAGTAACCGTGGTGATCATTTTATAAGACTCTGGTCACTGAAGTCAGTTTAAAGTGTGCTGAAGAGTGTTGTCTTTTGCACTGATAATCTGCAACTTTAGGTAACTAACGAAAGTTTAGACTTACACTGGCTGCAGCCAGGCTATGGGGCAAACACTCTCTTGGGGGAGTTTGTTTGGTCAGTGTATCCAGAGAAGGGAATGATGAGCTGGGTTGGAGTGTCATTGGCATCTCAGACCCTTGTATAGATGGCAACACCTACTAGAGGAATCTGTCCAAAGGAGGTGCATGTGCCACTGTTCAGAAGCTCTCCTCTACATCCATACCTAGAGTTATTCTGCTTGTGTTTGTCCTGTGCAGACAGAATACCTGAGAGCGCCACTGCTTGGGTGCTGCAGGTCTGCAACCCCTATCCCTAGACTTCCTCTGGCTGAATTTGTGCCCTTGGTTTTGAAAACTAATAATATGTTTGAAAGCTGAGAGAGTAATGGTCTAGTGATTAGGTGTAAGCATGGGAGTCAGGAGACCCAATTTCAATTTCCTGTTCCACCACAGACTTCCGATGTAACCTTGGATGAGTCACTTAGGCCTGGTCTACACTGGGCAGGGGGATTGATCTAAGTTATGCAACTTCAGCTACGTGAATAACGTAGCTGAAGTCGACGTACTTAGATCTACTCATCGCAGTGTCTTCACTGCAGTGAGTCGACAGCTGATGCTCCCCCATCGACTCCGCCTGCACCTCTTTCTCCGGTGGAGTACCGGAGTCGACGGGAGAGCACTTAGTGGAATTGACCTCTGCTGGATTGATCGCTGCCCGTCAATCCTGTGGGTAATGTAGACAAGCCCTTAGTGTCTCTGTGCCTCAGTTTCTCATATGTAAAATGGGGTTAATAGCATTTCTCTGCCTCATGGGGTATTGTGAAGACCAATTGGAAGGAAGTGTTGTTTACTTCTCTTAACACAAGAACTAGGGGTCACCAAATGAAATTAATAGGCAGCAGGTTTAAAACAAGCAAAAGAAAGTATTTCTTCACACAACACCCAGTCAACCTATGGAACTCCTTGCCAGAGGATGTTATGAAGGTCAAGACTATAACAGGGTTCAAAAAAGAACTAGATAAATTCATAGATGATAGATCCATCAATGACTATTAGCCAGGATGGGCAAGGATGGTGTCCCTAGCCTGTGTTTGCCAGAAGCTGGGAATGGGCAACGGGATGGATCATTTGATGATTATCTATTCTGTCATTCCTTCTGAAGCACCTGGCATTGGCCGCTGTCAGAAGATAGGATACTGGGCTAGATGGACCTTTGGTCTGACCCTGTATGGCTGTTCTTATGTTAAATTTGTTTGTGTGACACACTCAGTTGCTGTGATAATAGGGGCCATATAAGCATCTAGATAGTTTTTGAACATAGCTGTCAGTTAACGCCTGAATTTATTTCTTTCTGATTACTTCATTTTTGAGTCAAGCTGAAGCATGTTGAACACCTGTAGTATAGTTCACAGGAGTCTATGGGGTTGCTGAAGGAACTGTTGTCTGATTTCCATAGACTCTCACAGATGTTTTACTGAGAGCTATGAGGAGACTGCAGTTACAATTTGTCAAGCTAGTACAGATTTTAGTGTTAGTACAGTTTTTGCTGATGGCCCTGCATATTCAATCTATTTATATGCTGTTGAGTATCTTAAAAACTCAAACAAATTGTGTAATTATTACAAATGCACAGCTGCAGGTTGAAACACTTAGAGACATGAACGCCTGATCAGCATGGCTAAAGATAGTATCTGCCAAGGGGAGAAGAACTGATTCCAATCTTGTCATGCTTAACTTGTTTTATTTTTTACTCCAAAGAAAAAATATAGTTTTTTTGTAAATTCCCAGGGCTTAACCTTCAGGTTGTGTAAATCAGCATAGTCCTGCTGATGATGGTGGAGCTACGCTGATTAACACAAGCTGAAAATCTGGCTCTTATTTTCTAATCAAGGCCGGGGATATTAGCTCAGGGTCTATTTGAGTCTCAAAACAGGAATAATGGATACTTTATAGCAATCATTCTTTTCTGTATATCCCAATTTACTTGCTATGAAGATTCACATTGGCCAAGATATTTATAAACTCTGTAGACAAATAGCTGCAGCCTGAAGGTTTAGCATTCAGTTGTGTCTGGCAGTGTTTTATGAGGCTTATTAAGAAAAAATTTAAAAAAGAAAAGTTTGCCTAAAGTTTTCCATGCTTCAGCATTGTTATATTGAGTTTAATGTTCTGAAAGCCAACTGCATAATATCTAAATTCTTATGTTAACACAATAATGATTTTCAGATTTTTGGAGCTCTCCGGCTAACAACAACCCCCCAAATCCTTCACCTCCCCGTAGGCCTCTGCCCTCAGACAATGCTTGCAAAGACTCACGTCAGCTCTGCCTTATAAATGGAGTGCATTCTATAAGAACCAGAACGCCTTCGGAGCTGGAGTGTAGCCAAACCAACGGAGCCTTGTGTTTTATTAATCCTCTCTTCTTAAAAGTGCACAGCCAGGATGTTAGTGGAAGTTTGAAAAGACAGAGCCCAAGAACTCAAGATGTGAATGGGACGGAGAAGCCTCGCTCCCCCCCACCCAGACCTCCACCACCTTCTATTAATAGCCTTCTCACAAGTCCACAGCTCTCCAGGACTATAAAGCAGGCGAGCATGCCAGGAACAGTCAACCATAACAAACATAGGAACTTGGATTTGCTGCAGAAGAAACCAACCCCTGTTCCGCCTCCTCGTCTAAAGAAGCAGGCTGTTAGCTTAGAAGAGGAAGGTAATGCAAAGACCGTGGCAGTAATTCGATCTAGTCGTAACTCAGTGCGAGGGTCAGAAACTGCTTGCGATCCAGGTGAAGCCCTGTGCGAGCAAAATTTAGCAGCTTGCAGAAAGACCTTGGCTACAAACTCTGAGTCACAAGTACAGTGGAATGGAGGCAGGCAGAGACTGAGCGACATGAGCATTTCCACCTCCTCATCTGACTCGCTGGATTTTGATCGTAGTATGCCGTTGTTTGGCTACGAAGGGGACACTAACAGCAGCCTGGAGGACTTTGAAGGGGAAAGTGACCAGGAAAGCATGGCACCCCCTTTGAAGCCCAAAAAGAAACGGAATAGTTCATTTGTTCTTCCCAAGATTGTGAAATCCCAGCTGAGGAAAGTAAGTGGGGTGTTCAGTTCTTTCATGACCCCCGAAAAGAGGATGATCAAGAAAATTGCAGAGCTGTCCCAGGACAAGCGCACGTATTTTGGGTGCCTGGTGCAGGACTATGTCAGCTTTCTCCAGGAAAACAAGGAATGCCACGTTTCGAGTACTGACATGTTACAGACAATTCGGCAGTTCATGACACAAGTTAAGAACTATTTGTCACAGAGCTCTGAACTGGACCCCCCCATTGAGTCACTGATTCCAGAAGACCAAATAGGTAAGAACCATTGTGTCTCTATTTTCAGGGCACGTAAAAAAAAAAAAAAAATTCTGAATCCGTGGTCTATTTGAACCAGATTTGGGGATATAGATTTTTCTAGCAAAATTCAAAACCACTGATTTTTTTGTTTTGTTTTTTTGTGTTTTTTAAAGCTCAAATGCAAGAGTTCCATACAACTATGTTAGAATGAAAAGAGTTTTTGAGAAGTTGCCTTAAAACTGTAATGGTGAATGTTGGACTTAATTTACAAGTGACTAATTTTTTTTAAAAAATTTCAGTGCTGAAATGTTACATTGACGGATTCTACACTGTGGTTTTTCTCTGAAGTATGTGGAAATATTTTTAGTATTTATTTAAAACAGTGTACATACACACACACGTGCACCCCCCATATGTTAATCATATATGGCAACCATAAAATTAAAATACATTGGAAATGAACAACAGATGGTGACATGGAGAGATTTCATAACTTACTATCCAAATACTCTCTCATTCACTATTGGCAACTTGCACTGTCTCCACAAGAGATTTTTATAAAAAGGAGAGGGAGATGCTAATCTCTGGATTTCTATGCCTCTCTGTCTGTAAGTGTTTTATAAGTGTCTGAAAATGAACTGATGATTGGGTTCACATTTTACTAACAGAGAAGGATTTATGTATGAACAAAAGTGAAATAGTTGGATATACATGTTTATAACAGTCAGGGATTTGTGTATGCACAAAAGTTAAATAGTTGGATGGATACACATATTCTACTAACAGACAATGACTTGTGTATGTACAAAGTGAACTGGTTGTACAAAAACTCTGACTGTCCCTTAGTCTTGATGTTTCTCAGCAGTGTTAGTAAAAGAGTTTGTAAGCCACATTGACGAGGTAAACATCCTTGAAGGAGAAATACTTTCCTTGTGAGCTCATTTCAGTCATAATTTGCTTGTTTTCCCCCCTCACTTCAGTGTCCTAACAGTTTGGCCAGTGAATAATTTAGTGACTTTTAAAATTGGCAGATATTTCTTTCACTGGCAGTGGGTAGTGTTTTTGTTTTGAAATTTTGGAACGTATTGAGTAAGAGGTGCTTTTGTCACATTGCTATTCAACAATGAGGGAGTGAGGTTAACAAGTACTGCCAGGCAAATAATACACTCTGAAAAGTTTCCTGTAAATCAAGAGTATTTAAAAGATTCTGATTGCTTTAGTTAGAAAAGTAAAAGTATTGTGTGGATGTTGTGTGTTGGGCTTTTGCTCTATATAAGTATCGGTTCTATTGTGTTTCTGCATAATCTTAGATATTTGACAAAGAAATAGAGCTTCTTTTTTGTGATTTGGTCAAGGTTTGATTTTAACTTTCACTGTTCTTTGCAAGGGTGTGGTTTAATCCAGCCGGTGCATCTCATAATAGCTTGCTAAAATGATGCTTACTTTTGAATGTCTCGGTAAATTAGAGTGACTGAAGTTATTGAGCACTGTAACCAAACTGCCTTAGTTTTCTTCAGCTATTGAGCTTCTGACTTTCTTTGTGCAGCTTCTTCTAAATAATTTATACAGTGAGGAAGTTTAAGCAAACATGGAACTTGCATTTGAACAATCTGTTGCTTTCACCACTCCTGGAGCCCGCAAAACACCACAGCAGAGCAGGAACATCAAATGTTGCTGACCTAAACAGATAGCTATGTGGCAGACAGACTTAGTCATCGTACATAGCAGAACCTTTTACAACAGAACAAAGACCAGTCTAATCTCCCATCTAGTGTTTTATTTCACGGTTTCAGTACTGAATTGCAACCAGACTTGTGACTACAGCTAAATAGTTCGTTAATTTATAATTCCTATTAAAATTACATTATGAGACAAAGGGCTGGTTTACTCTACACAGTTAGGTCGACATAAGGCCCCTTATGTTGGCCTAATTATGTCAGTGTCTACACTACAGCCTTCCTCCCACTGATCTAAGTGCCTTACTACACCGACGACATAACTCCACCTCCACGAGAGGCATTAGGTTTATGTCAGTGTAGTTAGGGCAACACTACATCTGTGTAGACACCACATCCCTTACATCACCTGTCTTGTCAATTTCATGGCAGGAGCCCTCAAATTGACAAAAAAAGCACCCCTGCTCCCCTAGAGAGCTGAGTTGCTGGCCCCTGCTCCTAACTGGGAGCTGGGGTGAGAAACCCAGGGGGCTTTCTCCCACTCCTCGTTGGGAACCAAAACCGGGGCGGCTTCAGACCCCTATTCCCAGCTGGGAGCCGGGGTGGCTTTGGATCCCGCCCAACCCCAGTTTGGAACTGGGCAGCTTTGTCTGTTTCACAGCTCAGTGAACTGTGAAACTGACAAAGCTGCCTGGGTCCTGGGGAGCAGGCGGGGGGACGGGCGAGAAGCTGGGGCAGTGGAACTCCACTCCCGGATGGCAAGAATCCCCGGGCGGCTTCCCCCGGCTCCCGGCAGGGAATGGGGTGGGGGCGAGGAGCCCCAGGCAGCTTCTCCCCATTCCCAGCGGGGAACAGGCATGGGGCAGCCCACAGGGACCTGCCCCTCATAGGTTGGTGAAAGTGCTCCTGGTGAGGACATGCACCACTGACCCAAGGGAAGGCAGTGTGGACATGCACCACCACAGTAATTACTGCAGTGGCTGTAAGTTGAACTAATATAGGTCGACTTATATTTGTAGTGTAGACATACCCAAAGGCTCTTACTGTAGGTACATCTGACTTGCTTATAGATATGCCGCATCTTCTGGCATGTTTGGAAGCTGTTTCCTTTTAATATCCTTCATAGAGTATGCCGTGGTGTTGGTGGTGGTTATTAATAAATGTTTATTTTATGATTATATACACTTGCTCTGATCCCATTGCGCTAGGCCATTTACAGACATAAGCCTGGTCTACACTACAGCTGCCGGTCAATATAAGCGACCCAGTTTGAGTTACGTTAGTAGCCTAACTCAAGTCGACGTAGCTTAGATCTAGTTACTGTGGGGTCCACACTATGTTATGTTGACAGAAGATGCTCTCCTGCCGACATTGCTTCTGCCTCTCGTTGAGGTGGAGTACAGAAATTGATGGGAGAGCGCTCTCCATCAATTGAGCGTGTCCTCACTACACCCGCTAAATCGATGCCACTGCATCGATTGCAGCAGCGCCGATTTAGCTCCATAGTGAAGACAAGCCCATAGAGGCAGTCGTGGTGCATGCCACAAAGAGTGGATAGATTTAGAGCCAGTAGGCGCAGCTGCACCCCATTGAGAATGCTCAGGAGGAGGAGAGGTGACTGCCCTCCTGTGGGGAAGGGCAGCTTTATGTTGCCACTAGGCCTGGTGGAGGCTGGATACAGGACGCTTTGGGCATCTTGACTGTTTCCCCTTCCCTGGCCTGTTCTGCACACTTTGAGAGCTGCACTAGCCAGTTCCTGCCTCATTTTCCCCCCCAACAAAGTGTTTTGGCCAGCTTGTTCCACTGCAGCCGGTCAGACTTTCTTCAAGAGGCTCCCCCATATCCTAGATTATGCTTCAGGAAGGTGGTGTAACCCTGGGCTTAGTCAAGCCCAGAGAATTTAGGCATCAGAGCTCCAGTTTCTGAGGGTTCTATTTAATTATCTGCGTGACCATGTGTAGTTTTTCTCAGACTCCTGAAAACAAAAAATATTGCAGGAAATCTTCCAGGTTTTCCAGAGAGAGGCAGATGAAATAGTTTAAATTCTACTAAACCGTCAAAAGAACATGCACCAGCCTTTCTAATTATTCCTGACAGATGTAACCTAATGTTAATGCTCTAGACTGCTATCCCTTTACGAAATAACAACCTTCCCCTGGTAAGAACAAAGAGTAGGCTCCTGTGCATTAGGACTCGGCAGAGAATGCGTGTATTCCTCTTTTGCACCAATTTGGAAATGATGGGGGAGATCTGTGAAGGCATAAAGGGGAGTTAGGCGCCTCAATTGCATAGGAGTTGGGTGCCTATCTGCCCTTTGTGCCTTTGAAAATCTCACTTCTAAATCTGGGAACTTGTTCTTTTACTATCCTAGCAATACAGAATAAAAAGTGTGGGTATGTTTTTACATTGAGGGACAGTAAATTAAAGCTGATCAATAAAATAAACTTAAAATAAAGCTCTAAGGTGGGATTTCAAAGAGTTTAAGGGATTTGGTTACTTAAATCCCATGGATTTTGAGCACCTAATATTTTAGGATGCTTTGGAAGTCCAGTCCTAACCCATTTTATTATTTAAGTCAATAGAAACTAAACTGCGTGTAAAGAGTTGAATCCATGTCTAGCTGTATAAGCACAAAATAGAGATTGAGACTGGTTTTGGAAAACCCAGGTTGAATTCAAAGTTCACTGATGTTTGAATAGCAGACATTGGATGCTTTATTTATGTTTAATCTCTGTGGCACCTGACAAAACAGTAACAACAACCCTGATTCTTCTTCTGTCTCTGGCCAGAAAAAGATTAATGTGAATGCTTATTGAAGGCAGTTGTGGCTAGAAAAGATCTAAACAACTCAACATCTCCAGCCTGACCCCCAAAATCTAGGTCTATCCCAAGAAAGTCCTGGTTTAAATATAAACAGGTAACAAAACATTGAGTGGTGGAAAAAGGCACCTACATATAAACTAGATTGTTTGTTTGTTCTGACACTCTTAGCTGTTCACAGCATGCTTTTTAAGGTTTGTATTTTAATGCAGGGCCTATTAGTATCAGTGTGAAATTGGCCAGTCCCTTCATTCAGGACATCCTTTGTCACAGGCAGTTCCACAGTTGAGAAATGGAGTCAATGTTATCCTGTGGCGAGAAATCAGAACTGAGAGATGTGACTTCTAGTTTCTTTTCTTGACTACCTCTGACTTGCTATAGGACTTTGAGCAATCATTTAATTCCCTGTCCTTCAGTTTCTTCTTTCTGTAAGAAGAGTGTAATGAGATATACCTATCTGACAGGCAAACTGTGCAATTTAGTTTAATGTCTGCAGAAGCTTTAACATACTCTGATGAAAGGCACTGTAGAAATGCCAGGAAGTCTACCAAGCGTAGGAGGCATAGCCTTTCTGAACTAAACTGTATCTCTCTCGTAGCTCCAGGTGGTGTAATACCAACCTGCTGATGTATGCGGGGTGTTGAGAAAAACCCAAATTAGGCTAACAGAGTATATAGTGTGTAGCAATCAGGTCCCCCACATTTCCATCTCCACTGTACCTAGGTGATCTTTTTGTTTTCAGCCTTCCAAGAAATTCTGTTTCTACAGGCTGCGTCTTGCTGTGACATTGCCCAGACTGGGCGCATCTCCCCTCAACACTGTCAGTCTTAAATTACCAAAGTGCTGAATAGAACAGTGCATGCAGTCATCATAGAGGGAAATAAGGCGTGTGTGAGAGCCTGGAGGCTGAAGGGGGGAAGATAATCTCAGTGGAGGAGCAGTAGTTGGAAACTGAGTGCAGAGAAGTTTTAAAATTGGGACCTTGGAGAAAGGCAGGGGAAGGTGGAAGACCGTGGTATTCTCAGTGCAGGGAGGACTGCAAAGACACTTGCTATGACCAGTGTATCAAACATCCCAGATTTAAACTTGTCCTTTGTTGCTCCTTTGCAGAGTTACACAACAGCAGGTCAGCACAGGATACAGATGTATTTCTACAAGCCACAGCGAAACTCGCTAGCCTTTCATTTCATTTATCAAAGCACTTCCAGTTCCCAATTTGTGGTTAGTGACTAATAGTAAATATTGAGTAAAGAAGGCTTAACAAGACTTAATTTAAAATTATGTATGTGGAACCCCTCAGTGAGTGTGTGTTATAGGTCCCCCTTTGTGCTGATCCACTGAGGAGATGAGTTGTTACAGCCCCCGGCTAGGGGGGCTTGGGACTTAAGCTCAAGCTGTAGCAGCTCATGCTTTTAGCTCTGGAGGTTCCTGGTTTGATCTCCAGTGCATTGGCCAAGATGGTGGCCCTCACATAAGCACTTAAAAATGTGAAGTATATGTATTTTTTTATGACATCCACTGAACGCTCTCGCTATAATTTTCAAGAATGCTGAGCACTGACCAAACTCTGCTCTTGTTTAAATCATTCGGAGCTATATCACTGATTCCAGTGGCAGTTGAGTCAGGCCAATGCTGAGTGCTTTAAAAAATCCACCCTCAGTACCTTAGAAAAACACAGGCAACTAAGGCTGTCTGTGCAATATATCCTACAAAATATTCATGAAATGCCATGTTTTCAGTTCCCAGATTTCCACTGGTCACCAACGCAGCCCATTAGGAAGATAGTAATTGCCAGGCTGAGGGCTATCTAACACAGTATCCTGTCTCTGACACTGGCTGGCACCAGGTGTTTCAGAGAAAGTTGTAAGAACCCTACAGTAGGCACACCCACATTAGATCTCTGCCTGATCTCTAATAGCTGGAAATTGCATTATGATATGAAGCATGAGGTTTAATAGCTTTCCCAAGTTTTTGTAATTCATTGTGATCACTCTGGATATTCTTGTTTATCCATATAGAGGTCCAATCCCTTTTTGAATATAGCTAAATTCTTGGCCTCAACAACTTCCTGTGGCAATGAGTTCCACAGTCTAACTTCACGTGGTGTGAAAAAATATTTCCTTTTATCAGTTTTGAATTTGCCACCTATTAATTTAATTGAATGTTCTTTTGTTCTTGAGTTTATTCTGATAGTTTGGGAGGGAGGAAGAAGGATTTTTGCAATAGAGACTGAGATTAAAAGAAAAGCAGCTGTTTACAATAATTAACCAATGGGAAATAAAGTAAATGCCAGTGCAGTCAAGTTGTCAGTTATATTCTCTTTGGCAGTGAAAAAGTAAATGACTTCCTTGGTCATTGATTATCTCTGTGCAAAACCACTATATTAAAAAAGGGCCATTAGCCTCAATTTGTCTAGTCAAGTCTAGGCGTGATCAGTGTCTCTTGAATAGTGTATGCATTTTCTCTCTCAAAATGTGGTTTTCCTTTATTTAATTTTCATCTTTCTTATTATGTGTCATGAAGTAATTGAGCCATATGGAAGGATTCCCACCCTCACCCTACTCCTTTCCACACACACACTTACGAATATCCCCCGGATACTCTGATTTGTAATGTAATAGAAGACATTAGGAACAGACTTGTATTAAACTTTTCACTCTGTGCAGAAAGGATGAGAACAAGTACTGTCAACATTCATGAATCACCAGCAATTATTCTGTGAATCCCAGTTAGGAGATTTCTGCACTAGACCATGCTGCTGCTCATGCTGCTATGCTGCCTTCCTTATGGCAAGATTGTCTTGACTGCTTAGCAGAGGAGCTGTGTCATCTACGGGCAGCTGGCTAGTGGTTGTGTGGGAGCTTGCGATGCAAGCACTGTCAGCAGTTGCACTGGGCAGTTCAGCCTCTCTCTATGTACAGTTCAAGATAGGCTAAGTTCCCTGAAAAATTGGGAAACCTGATTCATTGGGTATCGCTGGCTCCAAAGGCCATGCCTGCGGATAACTCATGATTGTTAGGAATCACTATGACAAATTGCAGATGTGATGGCAGAGGCAAACACCTTTGCCTCTTTGCCTTCCTGCACAGCCGTAGTATGAGAATTAAAAAAAATCTCAGTGACGCATTAAGGATACGATTCTAACATGGTGATCACAGAGGTCACAGATTCTGTGACTTTCCAGGACCTCCACGACTTCTTCTGGGGCTGGAGCAGCAGCCCCTGGAACAGCTGGCCAAGGGCCAGCCTCGGGGCTGCTGGAGCAGCAGCCAGGGAATGGGGGTGGGCGCCTGAACAACTTGACCAGTGGTCAGCCCTGGGGCTGCCAAGCAGCTAACTGGCAGCCAGCCCTGGGCCCGCCAGAGCAGTGGCCCCCGGAACAGCTAGCCACTGGCCAGCCCCAGGGCCCCCGAACAGCTGACGGCTGGGTGCTGGAGTAGCGGCTGGGATGTGTGTGTGTGTGTGTGTGTTACTAGAACAGCTGACAGGTGGTCAGTCTCAGGGCCCCCATACAGCTGATGGGTGGCCAGCCCTGGGCCCGCCAGAGCAGCAGCTGGGGTTGGGACAGCTGCAAGCCCAGGCAGGGCTCTGTTTGTCCTCCCTCCCCGCAGTTGTTTTTAGTGATAGTCAGGGACAGGGTACGGGCTTCCATTAATTTTTGTTTATTGCCCACGACCTGTCCCTGACTTTGACTAAAAATACCCGTGACAGAATCTTAACCTTACATGTTTTTTATCCATAAAGCAGGGTGACCCGTGAGACTGAAATCAGGGAAGAGAGTACCACCCATACAAAGGTTAGAGCTTCATCAGAATCTTTTGTCCTCACTAACTTATTGGTAGAGTGAGTCTGCTGGCAGTATTCTCCCTCTCAGCCCTTTGAGACTGCTCAGGATCTGTTAGCCTCTGAAGACTGGCCAACATAACAGGTCCCTTGCCCCAATAGGAAACAAGTGCACCAGCTTCAAACTACAGGAGGTAGTGATTAATCCAAGACGTGGGCAAGTGTTCTATTCTCAGATCCTAGCCCAGGTGCTCCCTTATATGCATGATTCAGATAAAGACAATTATCACAGACATCCCACTGCCATTAGAACCAGGAGATGTAGGGAATCTAAACTGTACCTGTTACATTTCAGTGGCCTTGGTATCACCAAACATGATTTTAACACAATTTGTTTAGATCATGGTCTCTGTTAAGGGTCAGATCTTGCTAGCTCTCTATGTAAGGAACTCCAGTTGAAGTCAGTCAATGGGAGTTTTGATTCACAGGGAATGGAAAGTTCAGGCCCTAAATGTAATGTTTGGCAGCACTTAAAAAATAGCCTTTGATTTTGACTTCAGCAAATTCCAGCAGATGAAATGCTGGCTACAGAAGTGTCTCACTTAAAAGCACACAAATTACACAGAGCTTTTGATATTTAAAGAGTCAGTTGGTAAAGTTTTTTTTTAAAGGTAAACTGTCAATAAATACATAAATAAATAAAAAATCGGGCATTAATGATGTTAGCAAGGAATAGTATGTGGCATATTGAAATAGGGTTATCCCAGTTCATTTACATTGAGGATGAGGGTGTATATTTCCTGGATGGGAACAAATCTCTCTTCCACCAAGTATGAATGTAAGTACTTTCTTATCAAACCTGATCTTGAGTGAATGCCTGCAGCCCTCACCCGTGGAGAGGTGAGGGCTGCAGGTTCCGGGGGCTGAGGGTGGGGCTGGTGGTGGGAAGGGAGATATGGGGGGGGGGGTGTTCTCTGGAGGTGGGGGGTTGGGGAGCCTGGGGGGCGATGGGGGAGGTCTGGGGAAGGGTCCGGGGGGGAGGGGGATGTAGGGGAGGGTTCTGGGGGGGGGATGGTGGAGGTCGGGCGGGGGTTCTGGGGATCTGGGGCAGGCTGGGGAGGGACCCATGGTCTCTGGAGGTAGGGGTTTGGGGAGCAGGGGTTCGGGGAGGGATGAGAGGCTCTGAGGAGCCAGGGGTTGATGGGGGAGGCTGGAACCAGGGAGTGGGACGGGGGGGCGCTGGAGTGGGGGACATATGGGTGGAGCTGGTTGAGTGGTAGAAGCATAAGAAGTGGCTCTGGGAGGCTACAAGATGGGAGATGGCTTAAGGGAGTCAGTGGAAAGAGGGCTGGGAGCCAGGAGATGATGGGGGTGGAGCCAGGAGCCCTGGAGAGGAGATGACCTTGGGGAGCCAAGGGGGCTGGAGGTAGGGGTTGAGGTGAGAGATGGGGAGCCAGAAGATGATTGCAGGGGGGAGGCCGGAGCCATGGGACCAGGGGGTAAGCAGGAGAGTCAGGGAAGTAATGAGAAGGTGGCTGGAGCCAGGAAGTGGCAAAGGAAATGGGATGGCATAGGGGAAAGACAGGAGCTGTGGGATGGAGGGATGGCTGTGTGGCTGGAGGAGCTGCATCCAGCGGGTGTTGGGTGGGAGAACTGGGGGCAGGTCTCTAGATGCTGTTGTGATCCATGTTCTCTACATGGATGGATGTATGGGGAGCAGTCTTGGGTTATTTTCATGTACGTAGGCCGGGGTTACTGGATGCCAACAGGGGGATTATGTTAATCTTTTTCTCTCTGGTTAGGCAAGTAGAACTTGTGTTAGCATGGGCGTGAGCCCAGCAGTGTCTCAGATGGCTATGAGGAGGATTAGTGGGGGTTGTTAGGGGAAGGATGGTGAGGTGTAAACTTTGAAAATTCAGAAGGCTTGGAGAATTTGTCCAAACTGAAATTCTAGCTGTTTTAGGGCCCCTCAGCCCCCTAATTCATTTACAACCACTTCCTGCAACCCAAAATGTAGACACTTTGGTTTAAAGGTTCTGTATAAACAAAACAAAATTACCTGGAAAAACTAGCTTTGTGTTCCTGCTTCCCACTCTGTTGCTGGTGTATTGGAAGCAGCATTCTGAATAGTCATATTCAGTGTAGCTACTTGTTTCGAGAAGAAAGCATGATATTTGAAATTATGTTGAACATTTTATTGATTCCATCTCTACATTCAGTCAACTCAAGTTAAGCACCAGTTCGCGTGCACCTGTTGGGGACAGATCACTTGATGATTACCTGTTCTGTTCATTCCCTCTGGGGCACCTGGCATTGGCCACTGTCGGAAGACAGGATACCTGGCTAGATGGACCTTTGGTTTGACACAGTATGGCCGTTCTTATGTTAGTCCAAATGGGGTCTAAAGATTCTCACTCTATTCTGGAATCCACCATTTACACCTCTGTTCCTTCCTGGTATTCCTTTATGCTCTTCTTCTGGCTGGGTGGGCAGTTGATCTCAATGGATGGGTCAGGAGGGGATTGGCTGGGTCACTCTCTAATGCTGTAGATAAGATGCAACTCATTTGAAACGTCACATCTTGTCACAGTTGGCAGCTATGGCATAATGGAGACTTACGGGTAAGTTAGCTGAATCCACCCTTCATGTTGTATCTTGTATACTTTGACCTGGACAGACCATCAGTGTGCCTGGTCTGTGGACAGCTGACAGGTCACATGGTAGTTGCTTCTACAGGCTCCGTTGCCAAGCACCTGGATGCCTATAAAAGCAGATGGAAATGAGGCAGAACCAGCTTCCTACCTCCATGAGGGGTTGCTACCTAAGAGGAGGAGTGGAAACAGGAGATTGGAGCCACCAGCAGGACTGGAGCATGCTAGAGGAGGCAGGAGCTGCCTATAGGACTGGAGCTGCCTGTGGGGGGAATAGGAGTTGGTATTTTGGAAAGTATGTGCAGGGAAAGAGGAGATGGGGTCATGTGGTGGAGAAATCGGTAAGCATTACTGACCCCAGCCTCAGCTCCACCCGTGCTGGCCGAAGCAGCCCCAGCGGTTAACCGATTAAATGATATAATTTTAATCGTTTAAATGGTTAACTTTTTTACATCCCTAATTGTTACCCTCATCTTCCCTCCCTCCCTTCCTATTGGTTTTTGCCCTCACTTGTTAGATCTCCTAATTTAGGCTCCATTCCTGCAATGCAGTTGGTGGGACTTGGCAGGGGTCTGGCTCTGATGGGTTATATTGCAGGATTGAGGTCTGAGATTGAAAGCTCTGCAGGGTGTAGATTCTTTCTATGTGTTGGTACAGTGCCCAGCATAATAGGGCCTTAGTCCTGATTGAAGCCTTTGGGAGCTACTGCAGTACAATTAATCATGTAGTGACCATATACTTTCCTAAAGTTGTTTTTCCATATGATCCACTGTTGTCATTGCCATAAGGATGCTAGATGATTGTGAATGAGAGGTGATGTGGTCTGTGTGACTGCGAAGGATAGAAGAGGAGACCTGTGCACCCATGGTTTGGAAAGGAGGTGATGCACAGAGATGGGGTCCACACTGAAAAAATCAGAGAATCTGTTGTTAAACCTAGGTGAAGTAGGAATAAAAGCCAAGTGGTTGCTATACCATGTGCACCCAATAGCTAAACAAAGACCATTAGGATTGATGACAGAGTTGTACATAACTTCCATAATGAAATCTGAACTGGACAAAAACAGTTTGATTTTCATTTCGGTTGAAAAACCTATAAACAGGCCAAAGTTCATAAACCTTTTGGCAAAGCTGGGCTAAGTTTTAGCAAATCTGGATTGATTTATGGCTTCTGGTGGAAACTGTGCAAAACTGGATGGTTTCAACCCCAAACCAGAGAAAAGTTATGGGTTTTGACTGAACTGTATGGAGTTGGGATTTGTTTGAAACTGAAACTCAAAGCAAAACTCAGAGTCCCTAAATCCTTGTCCATCAAATCCAAGAGGATAGGTTTGCCTGAACTCCTGTGAACTCAAGCCACTATGTTCCATACAGCTGAACAGTCTGTTTTTATTTTGTTTTCCATATTTGCCAGACTACTGTGAATTCAAATGGAATCCAGATTCTGTTTTGCCTTTTGATTCCTTCTTAGCAAATGTCTGGAAACTCAACTGCATTAATACATAGACTTGGGTGAATAGCGTCTACTCTGATTTCTCCTTTGGGAGTGGATACGTTAATACTGATTCTACTCCAGACGATGAAATCAAATGAACTTGTGTTTCCCTTTGCAGATGTTGTGCTGGAGAAGGCCATGCACAAGTGTATCCTGAAGCCCTTGAAAGGCCACATTGAAGCAATGCTGAAAGAGTTCCATACTGTGGATGGCTCTTGGAAACAGTTAAAAGAAAACCTGCAGCTGGTGCGGCAGAGGAATCCTCAGGAACTGGGTGTATATGTCCCAACACCAGACTTTGTAGACGTTGAAAAGATTAAAGTCAAGTTCATGACCATGCAGAAAATGTATTCACCTGAAAAGAAAGTCATGCTGCTGCTGAGAGTGTGCAAACTGATTTACACTGTCATGGAGAATAACTCAGGTAATGCTCTCTTCAGGTTAGAGCTCCCTGCCTTGAAACAGTTAGGAGGGGGGAGTAAATCCTTTTTCTCCCTGCTGATTGGAGTTCCCCTTTCTTCACTTAGCTTTGATCTCTTGTCATCTGCCTCTCTGTTCCCCGGAGTCTCTGATAGACTCTGCTACTCAGTTTCTTTCTAGAATGCTGCGCCGCTCCTGGCAGTGGATCAATTAAGATACGCAGATTTATGAACTGCAGGAACAGCCCTTGGAAGAACAGCTCTGGTTAACTACTGGCGTTCGAAGTAGACATTGAAGCTATGAGCAAGGCTTTCCATAGCTGTTCTTTGGAACCTGAATTTGAAATGCTTAGGGTGTATCTATACTACAGCTTATATCGGCAAAACTTATGTTACTCCTGGGTGTGACTAAACCACGCCTCTGAGCAACATAAGTTACGCTGACATAAGCGCCCGTGTGCACAGCGGTATGCCGGAGGAAGAACTTCTGCCGACATCGCTTCTGCCACTCAGTGAGGTGGGGTTTTTTTACGCCGACGGGAAAGCTCCCTCCCATCAGCATAGAGCCTCTTCACCAGACGCGCTGCAGTGGCGTAGCTGCATGGGTACAGCTGCCGTGCTGTACGTGTAGACATGGCCTAAGTCTGAATGCTTTCTGGAAACCATAGTAGATTCAGTTAAACACATTCTGTGTATTTCAGTAGTGGAGTCTAATAAGGTAGAAACAGTACTACAGCGTGACAAATACTTTGTAACTGGAAGGTGGCAAACAAAGCCTATACTTCTGGCTAGCAGTGCCTGTGGGTGTTCTACTCGGAGCACTATCTTTTATGTTTTAGATCAAAAATAACATGACCACTTCTACACTGCAACAAGTGTCTAAAATACAACCCCAGACCTTGAAAGCTAGATAATGAAATGGAGTTACATACCGATAAGAGGCATTTTTAAAATACTTGTGCAGAGTCAACAGGAGGCATGCAGCTAAAATATGCTGCTAGATGGTGAGAATGCAGGGGTGTCACCCTGTTCCCAGGCTGTGGCCTTATGGGGTGTCACGAGCGAAGCTGGGTGAAGCTTGTGTTGGGAGAGTTCCCAAGGCAAATACAAGATGTTGCAGGAAGTGATGTTGGTAGGTGCATTTTCCCCCTCTAAGGACGCATTGAATCTGGACCCCAGGATAGGGTGACCAGACAGCAAGTGTGAAAAATCGGGACAGTGGACGGGGGGGGGGGGGGGGTAATAGGAGCCTATATAAGAAAAAGACCAAAAAATCGGGACTGTCCCTATAAAATTGGGACATCTGGTCACCCTACTCCAGGATGGTGCTAAGGGCCCAGTGTTCTTGGAGGTGCCATCTTTCCATCCTATGGATGGCACTTCTGCACGAGTCAGGTCCGGTATTCTGCCCAGCTTATATTCTGCCTGTCTGAATTCCTCTTGCAGTTTTAGTCTGATTTAGTAGTGTTTACTTCCTGGCCCTAAACTGCTGCAGGTTGTTACTTCATGGTATTTAAATGGCTGTTACGTTACAGTGTTGGGTGAAGTGTTTCTTGCATGGATAATAAAAATATTGACTGTCTAAGAAGGCAGTATCAGTAAGTTACTGCACTGTGTGATGGGGCTGGGAGCGGGTGAATGTTCCTGAGTTGTGCTCTGTTGCCAGCAAGCACATTGGTGCTCCTAAGTGTTACGGTAATATAAATCATGAGGGGTGGGGTGGGAGGGCTGGTTCAGGGGTTAGGAGTGGCTTAAGAATCTCTGCTATATATCCAGCCAGCAGAGGGCTCTCTAGGGGGCCATTTAGCTGGTGTAACGTAGGGTCTGTCTACTTAGCAGCTGGGAATGTGTTTCACAGCGTGGATAGTCAGACATGCGATAGCTCTGCTTCAGCGAGTGTGCTAAAAATAGCCGTGTGGCCACGGCTGCACAGGTGGCGTTGCTGCTATACAAGTGCAAAGTACCATTATTTTTATTATTCTTAATAATAGCAACAATGGAGCTCAGGAATCTAATGCTCCTGTAAATTCAGTCTTCTATGCTGGACTATCTGGTTCAAATGCAGGCCCTAGGATTTCCAGTAAGGTCTTCCTAGAAATAGAATTTTATTCTTAAATATAAGAGAGAAAATTGTTGTTTTCTGTTAATCTGCTCGTGGAAATCTATGCGGAAAACATCAGAATTGTATGGCAAGCTTAGCCTCGGTGAGTCAGTTAGCTGCGTGCCATCAGCAATGGATACCAACATAGGCCTTGCTCCTAAATTCCTTGTGCAGCCAAAACTCAGTTTTGGGCATGTCAGCAATACAAGATCAAACTCCAAGTTGGTATATTGCAATAGCCGATTTCCAGAGACTCCCACCTTGCCACACACCAATAAACACCATTCTGTAAAACAGTGTAATTGTGCAGTATCGTGAAAACAGCAACAGAATGTAAGCTTTGACCAGCTGAAAACAGCAAAAGGGTTTGGCCGTTGTATCAGTGTCTGTGTTCCTTTTGCTCCAGGGAGGATGTATGGGGCGGATGACTTCTTGCCAGTGCTGACCTATGTAGTGGCCCAGTGTGACATGCTGGAGCTTGATACTGAAATTGAATACATGATGGAACTGTTGGATCCGTCTTTACTACATGGAGAAGGTAAATGTTTGTTTTTGTTTTTATTAAAACCAGGTGGAAGTGTGCATGGCGGGAAGCGGAGGGGAGTTCCCTCATAACATAATTTTAACCAAAAGTATTTAAAGGAGCCCCAAAGCTAATGGTGTGCTGCCAGTACATTAACAAGAGACTCCCAAAACTGTCCTTGTTCGGTTGTGATATAACCTGTGATATAACCTGGGTGCATGTGGTTGCAGCGTGTAGAGGTGATGGACTGGAGAATCTCTTTGTGTTGGTTCCCATTTCCGTGACTAGGATTTCAATAACCTGGGAGGGACGTGGCATGACTTGGCAAACAAGCTTATATTACGTGCACATGCTGGATGTGTTTATACTTCAAGTCCTGAAAAATATTCTGAGTCTATTTATAGTGCAGCAGCTTTCAATTCACATGTAATTTGGAATGGGGGCTGGGGTGAATGCCTGGGGGATTCTCTCCTGGGAAATACTTGGAGAATACCTCCCACGTGATACACTCTGGCCCATTCCAAAGGCAAAATATTTGCTTCTTGGGAAGTATTTTTTTGAGTCCCTGAAACAAATCATCTGTGGCTGGGATGACAGAGAGGGCTAAATGCCATCAGAGGCAGGAAAATCACCCCAGCCCTCTCCTGTTTCATAGCGATATTTAACAAGGTGCTCCTGAGAACTGCCCCTCGCTGTCTGTAGCTAGGAAGATGGTTTTTAACTCCTGTGGTCAAGGTGACTTTTGAGTCTAAATTTATGTATTTTTGCCATCAAGAAAATTTGACTTCCTACTCTCATTAGACTGAACAAAACTGCTGTATCCCGTTGGATGTTGGCATGTTTGAGAGGATTATGTCAGGCCTCCTCCGATCCTACAGTTGTCTGTTCCCTGCGTTGGCGTATAGAGCTCCTCCAGCACATTGTTTAGAAATCTCATCATGGAAAACATTTGATGTATGAAGCTGGAGAACATTAACATGCTTGAAACGCAGAAACATCTGCTGAACTAACAGGAAGTTTTGTTTTTAGTTCAGTAAAGGAAGAAGTCCACAGTTGATTGGCTCTTGTCTTTAACACCAGATGCTCTGATAATTTGTAGGAAGAATTGTCTAGTGATTTGGGACTATGCGGTTCAAAAGGAATGTACTGTTCACTTTGGTGGGGTTAGTGGTTTTGTCACATTTTATGTATGAAACTTGTTTGGAGACTAAAAGCCAAGAGGACACTAACTATAATCCTGAAACTACTGCCGCTGGCAGTAGTTTAAATAGCAGTGAATGGCTAGAGCTTCAGCTCAGTGGAAATC
Organism: Chelonia mydas; assembly: GCF_015237465.2. NCBI lineage: Eukaryota > Metazoa > Chordata > Testudines > Cheloniidae > Chelonia > Chelonia mydas. Next base: position 198,182,898 of record NC_057851.1, read on the forward strand.
TCCTATTTGACTGCCTTGTTTAAAAAAAACAAAACAGGGCGTGCCTGTGTCCCCCACTTGCAGAGAGCTCAGTCCCATCAACTTCATTCTGGGACTTTTACTACTTCGAGCTTGCATTTTCTGCTGTAATTCTGTCTTGGCTTCATTTAAATCCCTAATAAAGATGAAGTAAATAGCAAGAGAGGATTCCAGAGACCACCTTCTGAGCTAGACAGAAACAAGAGGATGCGGAGGAGATAAAGAGGCCATGGGAGATTCCTTTTAAAAAAACACAAACTAGGGCCAGCCCTCTGGCCAACGGAATGGATTGTGTCTCAGCCTCCAAATTGTAGCAGACTCTCTGGAATATTTCCTGGGTGTAACAAATTAAATTCTCAGCTGTTGCTTGAGGGCAATTACAATAATTTGACATGAGATCTGTGTACTGTAAACTGCAGATTTTTGTTTTAAAAACCAGCCTGTTAATTTTACCTCTACCCAAAACTCAGGAGGGGAAAAAGAACACTATTTGAAAATGGGGTGTTCAGATTAAGGGAAAATAATATCCAACTTCAAAGAGCATAGTGCAAATGCTCAGAAAAAAAGGAGCATTGCTTATGTGTCGGGTTTTTTTAAAAAAGTAACTATGCACAGTACTGCTGCGCCTAGTGATATAAATGTCCCATCACTTCATAACATGCAGTGTCTATAAAACTGAGAAACACGGGTAAAGAGCAGGGGTGGCCAAACTTACTGACCCCCCCGAGCCACATATGACAATCTTCAGAAGTTTGAGAACCGGGGCACGCCTGCCGGGGCTTGGGGCTTCAGCCCCACTCCTGCTGAAGCCCCAAGCCCTGGAAGGTGTGCCCCATGGGGCTGAAGCCCCGAAACCCCCCCTCCCTGCTTGGCAGAAGCCCCTACCCCACCACTGTGCTACAAGGCAGAGGTCCCAACCTCCCCCCACCCAGTCTGGTAGGTGGAGAATGTGTGTGTGTGGCAGGGGGGTGTAGGGAGCTCCGCGAGCTGGACTTTAACTGTAAAAGAGGGGCATGTAGCTCACAAGCCATGGTTTGGCCAGTCCTGGTACAGAGCAATTCTAATCAGCCAACACATTAACCAAATCCATTACTGCAGACTACATGGATGGATGGATGGATGGATAGACTGATTTCAACAGATGAATTTGCGTTTTCCACTAGTGTTAATAAAAGTGTTGTCTGGTTACATTGTTAAGAATGTTCATATAGGATAACAGGCCCACTGCGGTTTGTTTTTTTTTCTTTAACCAGAATATGACTACTTTGGAAATAGTATAAAGAATTTTATGGTATTCTGATTATAGTTTTTCCCCTGCTATATCAGCAGGGCTGACTGATTTCATATTCCTGAATATTCTGAAGATCTCTTCTCTTGCACTACTTCACAGGAGGCTATTACTTGACAAGCGCATATGGAGCACTTTCTTTGATCAAGAATTTCCAGGAAGAACAAGCAGCCCGATTGCTGAGTTCAGAAGCCAGAGATACTCTTCGGCAGTGGCATAAGAGGAGGACAACTAACCGAACAATTCCTTCAGTTGATGATTTTCAGGTACTGCATATGGCTTGTGAGAGAAATAAAGGGCCAGATTCTCTGTTGCGGCGATGATCTCTTCGGTGCAATAGTTAATTTGGCCATGAGGAAAATGGTTATGGCTCCCTGATTCTTGTCCAGCTCTGCCTTGGCCATGGCACAGTTTAGAGCAGCCTACAGGTTGCTCTAACCTACAGCAGCGGGCAGTAGCCCTTCAGGCCACCTCCTCTGTCATTCTCCACCATATTCCCCAGTATAAAGGAGTAGTATGGGAGCCTGTTACACAAGCTGTATGCCTACTGGAGAGAACCCCATGCTGGGAGAATCCCCAGCTAGAGAGGAGATGTTAGTTTTCACTCCAGAACCTGACCCAAAATGTCTCACTTAGTTTCTTTGAGAGTCCTTGGATCATATTGTAAAGTTGAATTACTGGATGGCCTTGAGGAAAACATATTAAGTGAAGGAACTTAATTTTTCCCTCCCCTTTGTACAATATAAAGGCTCACAAGTGTGCTAATCTGCGTCATCTTCATTTGGTTTCGCTTCTCTATTTGCTTCACTGTTGTTATAAACCAAGCACAGGAGCATACCTTCAGCTTGTGTAGTTTAGCATAGCTCTGTTGAAGATAATGGAGCACTATATTTTTGAGAAGCCTATAACAGTGAGCTGAATTGCAGACATTTAGTAGTCTTTCTGCCTTTCCTTGCTACCCTTTAAGTGTAGGGCAATAGATTCCTCTAAAAATAACTGATATTAGCATTAGGATTGTGTCAGCCCTTTAGAGCGGAGCTGAGAGTCGTTCACAGAAATCGTGGTATACCCAAATACTGTCTAGACAGACTATTCTTGCAAGTTACTTCAGATTAGTTGGCTAGATTAAGTAAAGATCTAATTTCTCTCTGTCACAAAGTGACTTTTAAAATCATTTGTTTAGTTGCTTAGACACACTTACTGCCTGGGACGGACTCATCCTGCAACTTCTTGTGAATGTTTTACAGTAACAACTTGTCCTTTCAGATCAGCGTTAATAAGAAAAGCTGTTTCTTTCTCAGTTCCATCCCCTCTCTTCACTAAGTATTTCCTGCCTAAAATTGTGTTTTATGGAAATTTTATTATATTATAATTTGTGAGCCACTTATTCAAATTCCTATAAACTCAGAAACTACACTGGTATTTCTTTCTACCTTCCTCTCCAGGCTGAGTCTGTCTATCCCTTTAAAACTAACACACAATCATTATTTTGCTTTTCTCCGTATATATAAAAGCCCAACTTCAATAATTTTGCTCAAAGTCTGAAAGTTCCATCTCTCTCTGAATGTTTCTTGCATTTGAAAATAAAGGCCAAGAATTAAAAAATGAGTGCCTAAAGTTAGTCTGTTAAATAAATTTGACTCAAAAGTACTGCACACCCTTAGCTCCTGCTGAGTACAGTGGTTTTGAAAATATTAATAAAAATTGTAATTACAGTTGGAATTTCTAGGCTATCTTGCTAACAGACTGACTGCAGTAATGACATTGGCAGTATTGAGAACCTAGTATAAGAGGCTGTAAACACACCATAATCCTTGTGCAAAGTTTAAACATTATAAAAGACCTTAGTGTGGTTCTGCTCTGAAAAGTGTCTGTACAGACCTGTGTTCTGGGTGTATTCAGAATCCTATCAGCTGTCAGTGACAAGGAAGTGTTTTACTTCCTTCGAACACAGCTAAGAAAGGGTGAGCTGGGGACAACATCTGTATTAAGGGAGGATTGTTTTTCAAGTCCAGAGTTAGATAACTCAGATAGGTCAACTGCTGGACTAAAATATGTGGGTGGAGGGTGGATCCATAGAAATCTCTTTGGTTTCAGTTATTTACAATTCACATCATAGTCTCCAAAGTTCCCGTACTAGTTCATGATGACTCTCTAGTGGGAATTGCACAATCAAGGTCTGAGGAGGTCATCAGTCGATAGTGAAAACTTATTTCGTTCAAGGCAACTATGATGTTCTCTCTGCCTGCCTGGTGGTTTTCTTGCAAAGAATTAAAGATTGAGGTTGAACATGAGGGAGTTGGGGAAAAGAGCAGTCTTGCATGATGTCTCTTTTTAGGAGGAGGATTAATTAACTTAGGCAGTTAACCATGACCACTGCACGGAGCTAGTCGCGTCTCACTGAGAACCATTTTATAAATGCATCTCAATTTTCCTGTACTTATATGACATCTCAATCTACCTGAGTCTACCCTCCCCATCTACCAGAGTATTGCAAACTTTTTGTAGCAGCTTTGCTAAAGAAATGTCCTAATCTTAATACATCTTCCATGGAGGACTTCATCTCAGAATGCTTCTGCTGTGGGCTAAATTCTATACTCTGTGCCACCCCTTCTTCCTGTGCACCCAGATTTCAGAGTCAAGGTGTGTCACATGACTTGGAATCGTGCTGAGTGAGGATGCCTGGAGAACAGATTTGGCACTGTGTAAGAGAGACCACAGCTTCCCTTTCTGGGTGCTTCTTCCAAAACAGAATCTTGAATCATCAAGATTGTACCCCAGACAGACTATGCTTGGCAAAATTCATGCACTCAGCTAGCTGCTAGAAATGCCAGAATTCCTCAGATCCTTTCTCACGCATCCTGTGTTCCTGAAATAAAATATCCCCATATGGACAGATGTGCAAAGCCAGACCCAGATGATTTGAATTGCTGCATACTTTCTTGGTCCAGCTATTTCTGGAGGAAGACATGCCAGTTTCATCACCATCATTTTTACATTGCACAGCAACAGCCTTGACGCTAATCAAAAAGTTCCTCTTTGGACACTGGAAAGATTCTGTTACCCAGGGTTTTCAGAACCCCCAACAGTGAAAACTTAACTATTTCGCTCTGGGTTGTGTCAGGAATAAATCAATAGGAACACAGCAATTCTGTCTGATGAAGAATTAAATGCAAGTAAGTGTGCTCTTGTCTAACATTGCAGTTTATTAGATTTAAGCACACACAGATATAAGCAATAGGTTTAGAACATCCCAAATATTTACCTAACATCTGGAATGGTATTGAGTAATTAACAGCAGGATCGCAGTGATCAGTTGCTCACCCGCCAGGGAGAAAAGTTGTCAGGAAAAACATCTTTCAAGATGGCTTCAGAGGACTGCTCCAGAGTACTCTATTAGCTAATTTTTTACAACTAACTTCTACAAAACACACAGGTCATAGTGACACCTACTAAATCATCACTTTTCCTAACTCTCAATAAACTTCTAATATCAAAGTGGCCCAGACTCAAGGTCTTCAAATCACCAAGGTTTTCAGTCTCAGCTGTTGACTTGTCTGTCCCCTCCTCCCATTCTGATTAGCAGAAACTGCCAGCTAGTTTTTGACCTTGTATCTAAAAGCCTGCTTCAAATTAACCCTTAACTATGTGGTCTATTTTATTAATTCATGGTGGCTGATTGCACATAATATGGTTCCAGTTAGCTTGATCACATTCTGGGGTATACACACCCCTCATCTGAGTTGAAAAGCAAACTAGCCCTTAAGTTGATGTTGGATAAATAATCACCCTCCTCATATATGTGATCTTGATAGTTGAGAGTTATGGGGGAACTTTTCCAAGTTTTAGCTTCTCCTTAAAGCAACCCTGTCAGGGTTCAAATCGTGCATGTTTAAAACTTCTCTGTACTCACGTTAGTAACACATTAAATCATTAAAAAACTGGAGGAGAAATTAAAGCTAATTTACTTTTCCCTATTTATGCTATTTACTTTTTGCATTCACTCAGATAGGATAATGAAAATAGAGTAGTTTTGCTTTTATTTACAGTCGTGTTCACTCTAGTCATCTCATTCACTGTCACTAGCCTGAAAGGTTTGGGCTACAAACCCCACAGGGGAATATTTAATTATTAAGAAAAAGTATTTCCATTGGAATTTTTAAAAATTATACAGGTGTTATTGTTGTCTTAGCTTTCAACAGCTTGCATTTACAAAATGTAAATGCACAACTCGCATGTGAGTTGGCCCCTTTAATGACTCATTCCATTTAGTCGCACACAAACACAAGTCCCATCTGCAGTTCTCACTCAATGCTAACCTCTTCTTCCTCGATACTACCCCCTCCTTTCTGACTTTTTCCTTTCCTCCAGTTCCCCTCCCAGATACATTTTTTCCTGTAGAAACTCTCTGCAGCAGACTTATTTTTTCTTGCGTTAAAAATTTGGATATTATTTCTCAGTTTCCATATTTTACTTTTCTAATGCTTATTGGAAAGCAGAAAGGTAATATTATTTCTTCTTATGTTGTAGTATTTAGCATTTATATGTAGTGCCTGGGGGAGAGGGTGTCGCTTTGCAAAGAGAAAAAAGATCTAATTCCTGCCTTAAAATTATATCGATGCATTCAAATATTGCACAGTGGATTGTCTTCATGTACCGTCTTTCTGTGCCTCTTAAAGAAAAGTAAAAATGTTCCTTCTTTTAAAATAGGCGGAGAGTTCAGTTTTCATCTGATTTGTTAAGCCAGTTCTGGTGCTTTCCGAAAGTCTTAATCCTGCGATCTAGCACAACAGAAGCATTTTTTGGACATACTGCCCCGGGTGTGCGTGTTGCTTCCCAACATTACAGATTACATTGTTCATCACCAGGGATACCAGTTTTGTAGCAAGATGGTCCCCACTTACAGGGAAGCTTGGAAATGTAGTGTGATATTTCTCACAATTAATGTGTGGTGAGGCTTGCTGCTTACTTGTTGACCTTTCAGTCTGCTGCTGGGCTGAGCAGAATAGTTTCGCATTTCTTTTTAGATGTTTCATTTGACACTTGGTTTCTATCTGTTTTCTCACTTTACAGAACTACCTTCGAGTTGCATTTCAGGAGGTTAACAGTGGCTGTACAGGAAAGACCTTATTAGTAAGACCTTATATCACCACAGAAGATGTGTGTCAGCTCTGTGCTGAAAAATTTAAAGTGGACAACCCAGAAGATTATAGCCTGTTTCTTTTTATCGATGATACCTGGCAGCAGCTAACAGAAGATACTTACCCTCAGAAGATTAAGGCAGAGCTGCACAGCCGTCCCCAACCCCAGGTTTTTCACTTTGTCTACAAGCGCATTAACAGTGATCCTTATGGTGCCATTTTCCAGAACAATGATGACAACTCCACTTTATAGAACAGATGCTTGTTATTTGGGTTCCTTGTTACGTTGTTGAAAACATCTCGTGCGTGGCTGCCTTCTTCTTTAGGAGGCAAAAGTCTATAGATTAAATGCCTAGTAAGAACACAAGCAGCAGCTTTTAGCACTGCCTATAGAAAGTATGCGTACAGTACTTATGGCCAATTGTGCAGTGTGTGCTACCACTGTGTCTGAGTGAACAACCCGTGCAGCTGAGTTTCTTGGTACACAGAATATGTTACGCTGTGGCCCTCTGCAGGTCTATCCATGTAAGCATGTCGAGATTAAGTTTCTCATATTTATCCTTCAGCCAAATGTTGTTTTGATTAAACATGTATTCTAGACAAACTTTTGGGTGCACTGGCTGGTACACTCTCAATTTCACCAGCATAAGTGTGACAAGACTGTCCGATGCAGGGCATCAATTAATTCCCAATTATGTGGATGGTTGCATCCTTTTCTATCTAAAACTAATTTTTTTTTTTTTTTACAGAAAGACTCCATGTTTTTATGTATTTCATAGAAATTTTATAGCAGTTGCAGGTAAACTGTAAGGGTGGGTTTTTAAAATATTTTTTTAACTATAAAGTATTCTATAATTATGCATGTGACTTTAACATTTAATATACAAAAATAAATCTCTTGCTGGTTTTAGAGTATCGCATTAAATGTCTGTGGTTTTTCTCTTCCTCGTTACTGGAGGGTTTTATGCAACTTTTGTTTTGAGATTGTTGTGTTTCTGTAAGCCATTTGTATTGTTGACACTGGCCACATAGATGCCTTTATATGAACCTGATGTACTGTTATCCAGACTATTGTTTATATACAGCAGTTTTAGAAAAGCAGATACAAGAGTGTGGAATGGGGATATGAAATAAATGGATGTAGAGAAGAGGTAGAGAATGTAGAGTAACTAATTTAGGAATCAAATGTGTTTAGTCTGCTGGTTCAGGCTCCTTGCAAAAAATGGGTGAAGGAGATTGATAAGGAACAATTGTATGTTTAAAGTACTGTAGATATGCTGATGGGTAACTCTCCCACATATTAGTTGTGTTAGCAAAGGATTAAAAGCACCAATAAAATGGATGAGAACACTAACCATTTTATATAGATTGATACTAGCAACCTCAAACATGTTTTTGACTGAAACAAAGATTGTTGTAGCTTTTGATGAATCCGAGATTGTCTTTAGACAAGAGAGAAACTGTAAAGACATCTGAAAGTCAAAGCCTTAAACATAGAAAGGTACAATGAAATGAATGTGTATGTTCTATAAAACCTGTTCAAAATACTGAATATTGTGGTTGAAATTCTGGCCCCCATTGAAGTCAATGACAGTTTTACCATTGACTTTAACAGAGCCAGGATTTCTCCCTAAATTCTTGTAGTAGTGTAATTGAAGACAGGTGGTCACAAGAACATAGACTTTGGACTTGTACGGATGTGTATATATAAGATCTGTACCTTTTTTCATGTTGGTTTGCCACATATCTGAAATCGTTGGCACATGTTTGTGTTTTTATTTCATTTTGTAAATGATAAATGAGTTTTGCACATAATACATTGTAATACTATATTATAACCACAGGTGTTGTGTGATTATTTTGAAGACCGTCCACATGTTGAATTTTTGTTCATCAATAGAATTTTATGATACAGATCTCAGTGTTTATCCGTGTGTAGCCCAGCTGTAAGAGAAGGCTCAGGAAGTATTTGCTAGTCTGTATAAAATATAGTTGTGAGGAGAAGCTGAATGATTTCATTAAAGGAAAGCAGCTTTTCATTTTTATTGAAATTAGGAATAATTAATACAAAGAAAATGATTGAGTTGGATGGTACAGGAAGGCAGCAGCAATATGAAGGAGCCTAAAGTTAGATTCCCCCATCCAGTGTCTTCCTCCATAAACTGGAAGCCGTGCTTATTTATAAAATGTCAGTGCACATTTTGTTAGGCCTTAGCCCTGCACTGACTTTTGAGGACCATGCACATTGAAGGTAACACCTGAAGTTCTTGGTTCCATGGACTAGAACCAGTCAGTCATTCTCCATGATAAAATCCTAGAAATGCAGGGCTGGAAGGGACCTCGGGCGGTCATCTAGTCCAGTGGTCTCCAAAGTGGGGTGCGCGAGACGAACAATTGGGGGGCGCAGCAGGAGGAGCACCACTGGAGGGGGAAAAAAAAAAGGGAGGGGGGGCTGCCCTGAGTCCTCCGGCCTGTGGAGGAGCAGGGGCAGCTGCGCAGCCAGCGGCCGGAAAGAAGTGGCACTTTCCCCTTCAAAGCTGGCCGGAGAGAAGCGGCACTTTGAAGGGGAAAGTGCCGCTTCTCTCCAGCCGCTGGCTGCGTGGCTGCCCCTGCTCGTCCTGAGTCCTCCAGCCCGTGCTCTCAGGGCCACATTTCGAAAGGGGCTTTACAGCTGCAGGCCAGGGCCCCGGGGCCCCCTTAGCCCAGGGCCCTAAAGCCCCTGTGTTCCGGGTGGCCCTGCCTGCCATTGGGGGGGGGGGCAGCTCCCAGAATTGCGGCTCCCAGAATCGTGGCCATGGGGGTGGGGCTGCGCTGTGTAGAGCCACTTGCACACCCCCTGCACCAAACAGGAGCTGCCCCAGGTAAGTGCTCTGCACCTCCTGCCTGCCCCAGCCCTGAGCCTCCTCCCGCACCCCCACCCTGAGTGCCCTCCCACAGCCTAACTCCCTCCCAGACCCCGCACCCCACCCTGAGCGCCCTCTGTATCACAAAGTGTTAAACCAAGATTTTCAAAAATAATAAAGCATGTTCAATCACATTGCTCTCACTAAAAATATTAATAATAATTTTTTGTAGCGAGAGCAAAAAGGTTTTTTGTACTGTTAATAAAATAAAAATTTTAATATTGTTTTTCATCTTTATCTCATCCTTTAATTTTTTTGTGTATGTTTTATAATTTACATAATTAGTACAGTAGTACATGTATATAATTTATACATATATTGGGGGTGCGTGCTCAAAAATTTTTTACTTATAGGGGTGCGTGATCAGAAAAGTTTGGAGACCACTGATCTAGTCCATTGGTTCTCAACCAGTGGTCCGGGGCCCTCCGGGGGGCTATGGGCAGGTTTCAGGGGGTCCTCCAAGCAGGGCCAGTGTTAGACTTGCTGTGGCCCAGGGCAAAAAGCCAAAGCCCCACCGCATAGGGCTGAAGCCAAGGGCTCTGAGCTCTGCCACATGGGGCTGAAGCCAAAGCCTGAGCAACTTAGCTTCGCGGGGAGTCCTGTGGCATGGGGCCCCAGACAATTTCCGTTTGCTGCCCCCTAATGCTGGCTCTGGCTTTTACATGCAGAAAAGCAGTTGTTGTGGCACAGGTGGGCCATGGAGTTTTTACATCATGGGGGGGGGCTCTGAAAGAAAAAGGTTAAGAACCCCTGATCTAGTCCATCCTCCTTTCTGAGGCTGTGACTTATTTTTAAAAAAAAGTCCAGTGAAACGGGCTGCTAACTTCATTGCTCAACCATTTCTTGCTAAGTCAGGAGTGACGCTGGCTCCACGGCTACGATATGGGAGGGAGGAAAAGAGAAAAATTGTTGAATAACTTCAGAACTTCAAATGTGAAATGCAGGAAGGCAAAAAAGGAGCAGGAGTGGGAGGGGGGAGACACGTGCATAAACCACCTCAAGATGACTCTTCTGTACACTTACGCAATTAGAACACAATGTTTTTTAACTAATTTTCTTCACTGGGCAAACATTTCTCACTTCTCATAATGCCAGGAAACAGATGCCAGTAAAGGTTTGGAAAGGGTACATTACAGAAAAAATAAATTGCTCACGTCTTGTGGGAGGAACAAAAGAGCATGCCATGAAATATTACGAAACCAGGGAAAGGTTTTAAACTACATATTATTTGGAAGTTATATAACTTATTTTTTGAAAGCGCAGTCCCTATCAATTTTCCTTTCTGAGTTGGAGAAGTGACCAGGGCCTAGGTGTGAATAAAGCTAAACACCTTAGAAGACCGCTTCAAATTGAATATGAGTCAACAATGTGATGCGGTTGCAGAAAAGGCTAATATTCTGGGGTGTATTAACGGGTCTGGTGTATGTGAGATAACTGTCCTGCTCTACTCGGCACAGGTGAGGCCTCAGCTGGAGTACGGTGTGCAGTTCTGGGCACCACACTTCAGGAAGGATGCGGACAAATTGGAGAGTGTCCAGAGGAGAACAACAAAAGTGATAGGTCAGGTTTTCTAAACCTTTTATCAGGAAAGGTTTTTTAAAAATAGCTACTGGGCATGTTTAGTCCGCAGAAGAAAAGACAGAGGGAGCAGGGGGACCTAATACCAGTCTTCAAATACCTTGAGGGCCGTGATCCGTTGTTCTCTAACTCCACTGGAAGTAGGACAAAAAGTAATGGGCTTAATCTGCAGCAAGGGAATGGAAATTTAGATATTCGGAAACCCTTTTTACCTATAAGGGTCGTTAAGCTTAGGAATAGGCTTCCAACGGCGTTTATGGAATTGCTGTCTTGGGGGGAAGAGTTAAGAGCAGGTGGGACAAACGCCTGCCAGGGACAGTCTCGGTTTACTTGGTCCTGCCTTGGCGCAGGAGGGCGAGAGACCGCTCCCTTCACAAGGCCCCTTCCAGCCCCATCGGGTCTATAATTCCTTGGTGGAGCCTCGTGCTACAAAAAAAAGCTCAGCCCCCAACCGGCAAGCGTTCAGGCCGAGTGCTGGCGCTCACTCCTCCGCCCAGCACCTCTGAATTCAGACACGAGGGCTTGACGCTGGCACCACACGGTGAGGTGGTTTCATTTAATGTTTTATCTGTGCCCTGAGGATCACAGACTATGGGGCTTGGAAGGGACCTCAGGAGGTCACCTCGACCAAGCCCCTGCTCAAAGCAGGACCAATCCCCAATTTTTGCCCCAGCTCCCTAAATGGCCCCCTCAAGGCTTGAGCTCACAACCCTGGGTTTAGCCGGCCCATGCCCAAACCACTGAGCTATCCCTCCCTTCTTTCTCTGGTCTCAGCGTGACCGTTTTAACCTTCCTCGAGCTCCCGGGGTTCGCAGCCCGCCCCCAGGCGCCGGGCTGCCCGCGCGAGGTCCGGCTGACGGGCCGGCGCGGGGGGCTGTGACCCCGCCCTGTCCAGGGCGCTGGCCGGCGGCTCGGGGGCGCGCGGCCCCCTACCCCGCGCGCGCGGCACCAGGCGCTGAAATTTCAGAGGGGGCGGGGTCTACCTCGGCCAATGGGGCGCCGGCTCCTCAGCGGCTCGCCTGCGCAGGGTGTTGCTAAGCAACCTCAGGAGGACGGAAGTGAGCCCGCCCGGGCGGGGTCAGAGGCAGCAGTTCCGGGTCGGCGCCTGGCCGGGCGGGGCGGCACCATGACCTCGCTCCGGGCCTTCACCTGCGACGACCTCTTCCGTTTCAACAACATGTGAGCGGCTCCCGCCCTGGCCGCGCGCTCTTGGGGGGGCGGGGCTTGGTCCGGCGCGGGAGCGGGTTCGGTGTTAGTAGAGGGGGGGATGGGAGCTGCCCCTGCCCGGTGGGACCCCGCCGGCCCCGCCTCACCCGCGGCAGCGCCCTCGCGGTTCTGAGCCTGCCGCCTCGCCCGGCTCCGTGCCGAGCCGCTCGGTCCCGGCAGAGCCCCCGCCGCCGCCCGGGGCTGTTCGGCGGCCGCCCGAGGTGGGTTTCCCGGCCGCCGTGGGAAATCTGTCTGCAGGACAGAGAGTGAGCCGCTGACATATCCCTTTCTGAGCTGGCTGCCGGAGTAAGGCTGGTGGACGCTGGCCTGTACGAGAAGGGGCAGTCCACAGAAGAAAAAAGAGCAGGAGGACTTGGGGCACCTTAGAGACGAACCCATTTATTTGAGCATCAGCTTTCCTGAGCTACAGCTCACTGCATCGGATGAAGTGGGCTGTAGCTCACGAAAGCTGATGCTCAAATAAATGGGTTAGTCTCTAAGGTGCCCCAAGTCCTCCTGCTCTTTTTGCGGATCCGGACTAACACGGCTGCTACTCTGAAACCTGTCCACAGAAGAAGGCAATCACATGCCCAGATATAGTTTCAAAACTGGCACTGTAGCTGTCCCCTAACCAGCTACTAAGGGCTGTGGGGAAAATAACAATGAGAAGCAAAGAGAAAATAATACAATAAGAAAACTATTAATAAGGTGGAAATTAATGAGTCCCCATCCCTTTCACCAACAGTCCTTTTTAGTTCAGATAACAAAAATAAAGATTAAGGCCAGTATCCTGATATCGGATCCATGCGAGTACAATGGTCCCATTGAACTGAAGGCAACTCTGTACAGGTAGAAGAGTCTGCCATTTGGATCAGGATCAAGGCCCCAAGACACCATGGTAGCATCCGATGGTGAATTTTGAATATTTTATGTTAGAATTGGATGTTCCCTCTACAGCTATGTCTACACTGTAGTTGGAGGTGTGATTACAACTGGGCATACCAGTGCTAACGTTAATCTAGCTAGCATGGCTAAAAATAGCAGGGAAGGCATGGCAATTAGGACTCTGGTGTGGGCTAGGAACGCCAATACATAGCCCATGCTGCCAGATTAAAGCTAGTGTGGCTATGCTTACGTGAGCCTGAAATCACACGTCTGACAGCAGCATAAACAGCCTAAAGTTGTTGCTTTCATACTTACATGAACTCATTCAATACTGCACCCCGTCACCAGCGATAGATTGTCTTTTTTACGGGGGGGGCGGCGGCGGAGGATTGCGTTGTCTCTTGGAAGTGTGTTGTTTGGAAGTAAAACCTAACCAGATTAATATTCCACGAGAAATATACTTTGTAAACCTTTTTAAAGTTTAATCTGTTTTTATTTTTTTTACAGTAATTTGGATCCACTTACAGAGACTGTATCCTTATTAAGGTTTTCATTTTACTGTACATACAATGTTGGTATCAGCAGCTTTGTTTCTTCCCATTATTGTAGTTCTTATTACTACACACATCTAATGTACCCAGAACTGTAATATGGTCTTTACTAAATTTATCCAAATTGGGTAAATTAATTTACAATAATATGTAGGGGTTCCTCAGAGCCTTACATTTCCCTCCTGCAAGCCAGCCTAACCTTTAATTTCTCCTAACATATTTAAAACCATTTTGTTTTATGTTGCTCTCACGTAGACTGTTTGCTGGCTTATCCCTACTCTTCTCTTAAAATCCTGCGGGGGAGACCCAGACATAGGAATCTACTTTATCTGAGTAGAAAGCTGGCCATCCAATATACTGATAAAAGGAAGGTATAAATGCAACCGGTGGAGCTAAGACTCTCAACAGACAGCACATGCTGTTCAGTGCATGTCGTTTCAGTGCTGTTCTGTGGCAAGCCATATTCAGTCCAGCATTGTGTACTGAAGAAAGTAGTATTGTCAATTAGCTGTATACTTCTTAACAAGAACTCTGTAGTATGGGATACCTTTTTACCTACAGTATCTGGCTCACTGGCCAGAGTATTTTATTGTAGCAGAAGCACCAGGTGGAGAGCTAATGGGTTACAGTAAGTGGAGTATTGTACACTTAGTGTGACAGCTTATAATTTTTAACCATTTAAGATTCTATTGCATTTTAATACTTAGGGGCTATAAATCAGATTTCAGTTCACTTCCTGTTTTTTAATATTCACACCAAACTGGACCATTTACTGCTAACACCACCTCAGAGATGTTGAAGGACATTTCATAAATTATGCAGTCATGTTTTGTGGTGGTGGTCCTTGTGTGGCAGTGACGCAGGACTAATGCTGAGCTCTAGCAAGACACATGTTTAATGTTTCATTTGTGTAAGTCTTTGCAATATCAGGGCCTTTGTCATTGCACTGGACCTTGGCCTACCATCCTTCTGCTTGCATCTGAGGGGAAATGTTATCCTTTTGTTCACACTCTTGCCTTTAACAGGACACAATCAACTGGATTTATTTTTTTAAATTAACTAATTTCAGCACATCCAGATTTCTCAGAGCGCCCTCCTAATAGAAAGGGTTGGGGTTTTTTGGTTAGTTCCTTAAAACTGTTTTTCTGCTCCCCTACTGCATTTATAAGAGGCTTGTGGGAGGGTCTGAGAGCAACACTACCTAACATGCTCAGGCCTGCCTCTTCCGCCCCTCCCTTTTCCTGTATACATGCCCACCTGCTTCTTCTTCACTTTATTCAGTTCCTCACATAGCAGTGAGAGTGAGTGATGTCATTATGGTAGTGCATGAGACAGGAAGCAGAAATGACCCTTCGTAAAGCAAAGCTGGTCAGGCACAAAGTGCTGTCAATCACATTAAGTAAAGACGTTGAAAAAACCAGAGACACATATTTTTCTCAAATGACCCCATCTGTGCAGAATTCACTCTCCTGGGGTCTTGGCTTTCCGGTGTCAGACTGGCAAAATTCCCCATGCTCTAAAGGTTTTTGGCCCCTAACAGCAGCAATATTGGCCAGGGACATGACTGGCTAGTCCCCGCTTCAGGGGGTCTTTGGGCTTCCAACTACTGTCCCTTGACTATAACAGTCCAGAGGACTGATTGAACACTTATCAAAGTCTCATCCTAAAATGTATCGCTTGAAATTTATGCTTCAAAGACAGAAGCAATAAGCTTAGCTGAAAGTCAAGCATGAGAGTCTTGCAGGATGGTATCTGGAGAGGAGCAGAATTACAGGAAAGCAGTTTTCCCAATTCCTCTAATCTCTTTCAGTTCTAGTGTTCTAACGACCTGATCTTGCGAGGAGCTCTACCCACAGACAATGTGCAGGACCAGGGCCTCGGTGATTAGGGTTACTAGTAACAGTCAGAAGTACACAATTTTCCAATGGAAATGTGATTTTTTTTTTTTTTTATGTTGCCTGTCCCCTGTACCTTGCAAATGAGGCTTGTGCAGTTAACTATAGTAAAACCGTTTCATTCCATCATTGTGAAACACCACTACTGCAGTCTTCACAGGATCACTAAAACATTTTGGCTTAGAAAGCAGTTTGAAATAAATCTGAGGCTTTCCTTTGCGGGGACGTCCCTGTGGGGATGGGGTACGTTAATTCCAGCGTGCTAGTTAAGTGCTCCTTCCGTTTGCAGTAATGGGTAAAGCTGAAGGCTCCGTGGCCAGGGAGGAGTGGCATGGGCATGTCACTGCTCTCTCTGTTGCGCCCGAGTTCCGCCGGCTGGGTTTGGCCGCTAAGTTGATGGAGTTACTGGAGGAAATTTCAGAAAGGTGAGCACTATGTACAAATTCTAAGTAACTTTTTCTTGTGTCCCAGAAAACTGACCTTGCTTGCCCACTGAACATGTGATGTTCTGATTATAATTCCCAGTGGTTACAGAGCGCGAGGTTTAAATGATAGCTGGCAAATTTTAAGACGTTTCTTAGCTGCTGTTTCCGAGTGGCAGCCGTGTTAGCCTGTATTCGCAAAAAGAAAAGGAGTACTTGTGGCACCTTAGAGACTAACCAATTTATTTGAGCCTAAGCTTTCGTGAGCTACAGCTCACTTCATGGGATGCATAATGCATCCGATGAAGTGAGCTGTAGCTCACGAAAGCTTAGGCTCAGATAAATTGGTTAGTCTCTAAGGTGCCACAAGTACTCCTTTTCTCTTAGCTGTTGTGAAAGCCTATTTGTGGGGATGAGAGGGAAGAAACTCCAGGTCCCTGTAAAAATTTCTTGTCTGGGGCAGAGAGAAGATTCCCTTCACAAAGAGTCAACTCTTTTTCCTGTGGTGCCCACAACACTGTGTGCAGTGTGCAGACAGGGTGGGAACTGTCCCTGCCTCAAAGAGCTGACTGTATGAGAGAAGTAGAGAAACAGATGAAATCTGTGAGGCTGCTGAGTTTACTGCTCACAGTTTTGTTTTTTGTGTATATTGGGAATGAGATTGTTTCCCGCTGATGTGATCTGAAAACACTGGAGTCTTTTTTTAAGAGCAGATAGTGTGATTTTTCGCTTAAAATCTCTACAAAATGATCACGACACAGCTTAGCGATAGATCAGATAAGCACTGTCGAGGATAAATATACATAATGCAAGGGGAAAGGTAAAACTACATTTTTTTGCAGAGCTGCAGTCGGCAATAGAAATACAGAAAATAATTACATGGATGACTAAGGCTCATTTCTAGTGTACAGGACTCTCCCCTTTCTTGTTTGAGAGATGAGGCTAGCGGGGAAAGTTATTTATGTAGGTCTTTAAATGAATGGATAAAAAAATCTGCTCCCTCTCTCCTTCTGGAGTGCAAAATATATCAAATAACTCACCCAGTGTTTCTTTGGTCACTTGTACACAACTCAACTCTGCAGAGTTGTGCATTGTGTGAAAGCCTGAGATTGTTCGTGTGGCTAGACTCCTCAGTTGTACCTCAGAAAAATACATCTGCCTGTAATATAAATAAAAAACACACCTTTTATCATCACTGAATAGGATGTATTCTGTGCAGAATCTTTGAAAGAATTCGTTTCTCTTCTCTTTGATTATTGGCAGTAGATTCATCATATTATGAAATGTATTCTTTTGCTCTTCCTCATTGGTTTTTTTTTTTTTTTTTTCCCTTCACAAAGAAAGGGTGGGTTTTTTGTGGATCTCTTTGTAAGAGTGTCGAATCAGGTTGCAGTAAATATGTACAAGCAACTGGGCTACAGTGTCTACAGGACAGTACTAGAGTACTACTCAGCTAGCAATGGGGAGCCTGACGAAGATGCCTATGGTAAGTACTTGGTTCCGTAAGAGCAAATCACCACATATGTGGAAAGCTCCAGGGTTGTTAGCTTTATTTTCAAAAAAGTAAAGAAAACTCAGAGAGTTGCTTATCAAGTACAAACATATATACCATATATGCTCTTTAAAGAACAAATCGGACTTGAAATTACACTTCAATTACAGAATTTGATTTTCAGCAAGTTATACTTTGTGGTATTTATTGTATCAACAATACTTCTGTTTTGAATGTCCTCATTATTAATTGATACTTACTCCTTTATTCCAATAGATAACTTGTTTAAACTACCAAAACGATTTTGCCGTTATAACAAGTACAAGCAATGCCTTCTATAACGATGGTTAAAATGCAATTCCTGTTCTAATCTCTCTTTTCATATGCACAGAACTTTAGCTAGCAAATTCATCTTGGGCTGAAATTATTGACGCTTTGCCTCACCCCAAAAGTGAATTTATTTTATAAACAGCAGCAAAATTGGTTGAGTATTTCTGCAGGGATTGAAAAATCCATACACTTAATCATCAGTGACAAGCAGAATGCTTTCCCTGGTTCGGGATGAGTCCTTAGTCTTCAGTTTCTGCAGAACGTGAACTTGTTGTGTCAAGTGGTTGTGAAGATAACCTTCCAAATGTAAATGAATGCGGTGCTGTCTTCCTGAGACTACAGACACATGCTGCCTGAGCACTGCTGATGCCACTTACAGCTTTGCCAAGCAGCTGAAGCATGATATTGACATGATCCCTGTCCTTTTTAGGGTTACTATTCAGAAACATGTGGACAGCTGCTGAAGCAAACCAGAACTTGTGTTAATTTCACTCTGCTGCTGCTTGGGAAAGCTGTAATGAGCAACAGATGTAAGGAATAGCAATTCACAGGGGAAGAGGACCCAAAAGAAGTTGGGACAGGAGAGCACCTGATACTCCCAACTTTCAAACACCCAGTAGCCAGGGGCTGATATGAAAGCCCTGAACCTGGGAACCAGCTCCTTTCTAGCTGGGAATGGAGAGGGCTGGGCTTTTTACTAGTTCTATTCGGGGGGTGGGGGCGGGGGCTAAGCCAGCCATTCATATTTTGTTTGGCCTCTCAGTAGCAGATGCTGGTAACCCTTTGAAGCCTTGCTTTCGCAGACACCCTGATCTTAAAATTGTGAATGTTTAAAGTCAGGCAACGATAAATGCGTGCCTTGGAACGGTTCTGTGAATGCACCTGTTAATGATGTATTCTGCTGCTGATGCTTGTCGGTTCCTCAGGCAATGGAGCCCTGGATATTCTTTTCTATTAAAAAACAAAAACCCACACTGATGCGTCACTATACTTGAGATATCAAGCACTCAGTTTGAATATTATTATCTTTGTTTGCTCCCAGAAGTTTTACTTGGCTGCTTTGCACATGTTGTTTTTGTTCCTGCTTTGTTACATGTAAATATAGGTAATGATTTTATTAAAGTATACCGTAAAATACAAAGGAGGTGGCGGCTCACATTCTTGGAGCAACCTTACATCCCAGTGTTTGCTATTTTGACTTTAATATTGCATTAAAGCTAATATTTTTTGCATCTAATTGTATTTTATTTGTAGCAGTCTTATAGTATTGCAATTTCTCACAAAAGATGAGCTTTTTTATTCTAATCTGCAAGAACATTACTTAACATGGGCTTGTTTAATGTTGTCTGTCTTGTAGTAGTAACATTTGTGTTTGTCAACAGATATGAGGAAAGCGCTTTCCAGAGATTCAGAGAAGAAATCAATTATACCATTACCTCATCCTGTGAGACCTGAAGACATTGAATAACTCTAAGCTGTGGTTCTCAGGCAATTTACCAAAAATAATGTTCATGGACAATTTAAAATTTAGAGCGCAAAGAGCATCAAATGTTTTTTTTTTTTTTTTTTTTTAAGGTAACAGAAAAGATCTTGGATAGATGAGGAAGAAGGCACAGTCTTAAAAAAAGGAGTTTAGGCTCAGTGTTTTACTTTTCATAAAGCCCCAAAAGCAACAGTAGGAAGTGTACAGTTAATTGTTTATATTTTGATTTCCTGTTGTTGTTTATAAAAAAGCAGACAAGTTTAAACATTCCACCGTCATGTTTTATACCACATATTAAAACTCAGTGATGGAAAACATCACTACTTCCTCCTACTGGGCCTGAGAATCACAGCTGCAAATGTTCTTTTTTGTTCTAACAGTTGAAGCTCTAAGGGTAGATATGAAAAAGATGAAGTGCATAATAAAATACAAATTCAGTGCGATACTGGTTTGTGTAAAGTTGATCCATGGCTTTCTCTCACACTATTTTATGTCATGTTCACATGTTTTGTTGTAGCCTTCCTTAATTAGTTTTCTCATTTAAAAATCAGCTTTGGCAGAAGGTGGGATATTGTGCATCAGTTATTGATTAGGCCAATTCAGTTCTGTGTGTGTACTGTACAGTATTAGTGGAGGTAAGTCAGCAATGTATTTGCTCTTTACAGAAAACAGATTCTCTTGGCCTGTAGAAGTCCTGAGATCAGAAAAGGTGGCGCCGTTTGTTACCAAGCTAGAGTAGCAAGTCCTTTACTCAAAAACGAAAACTTCAGGCTACAGTCTAGCTGTTATTTTAATACTGTGCTCAGCGGCGGAGCAGTACTTTTAACAGTTCCTCCTTGCAGATTTGTAATTGATGGAAAGTTAAACAACTGACAGAAGCTTTGTGTGGGTGCTCTAATGTTTTCAGGGACTGAGTTTCAGTTGAAAGCTCTAGAACATCTCCCTCATGGGGTTAACAGGTCTGTGGTTCCATCAGAACACAGCTTGCTGTGGATAGTCATGATCAGATGGGATTCCTCAGGTAATTTTAGCTAGGTCCAAAGGCTTGCATGCCATAGGAAGCAGAGCAGTAGGGCAATATGTGTTTGGCAGTTTCTGTTGCTGAAGTGGGAGGCAGATGCAGGCCTAGGCTAAAATCTTAATCATATGAACCTCACAACGTGTTTTTGGCTGGTGTGCTGCAGGAGTGATTTGTTCTAAGATGAGGATTCCAATACTGTGTAGCTGTGCTTTGCTCTGTTTAGTGAGAGGCGGGAATAAGAAGTGAGCAGGAGCAGCTAAGTCGTGTTCCCAGACTTTTTCCACAGAAAGATTTGAGTAATACATGGAATTTAGTCTGATCATTGAAATAAGTCTCTTTCCTCAGAAGTAGGGAACAAATGGGAGATTGGCTTCTTGAGGCACAGAAGGGTCAGTAACTCCTCAACTCCCCTCCAAGTTGCCCCTACAAAAGTTACAAAACATATTGGTCACTTTAGGCGTTACATTGTATGTAACAGTTCAAAAGAAGTGACATTCATTCAAGCACTGCAGGTGTTAACTGTAGAGAAGATCAAACTGTTGGAAGAGAACAGAATCAGCTGTGTGTTAACATGCGGAGCTCCAATCGTCCTGCAGCCTACTGTTGCATATTAAAGTCTTACATTAGAAGATAATGTAGTATATAGTTAAAATCTACAAAGATGTCCAAGAGCTTTGTCTTTGTTAAGGGAAAGGGTGAGGCAGAGAAGTTTTAAAAAGCCAATTTTTAGAATATAATGTGACACATTTGACATAAACTAGCTTAACAGCTTCCATCTGAAGGTATCACCCCTGTTTTACAGAGAGGTGAAATGACTTTCCCGCAGGGCTACAAAGCAACAGTTGGGAACAGAATCCAGCTTTTGAGTCCCAGGGCACGTCTGTGGCGATCAATGCACTGGGGGTCAATTTAGCAGGTCCAGTAAAGACTCTCTAAATCGACCACAGATTGCTCTCTGGTACTCCACTGGAACGAGAAGCATAATGTAAGTCGACGGGAGAATGTCTCCCATCCACCTAGCGTGGCGTAGACACTGCAGTAAGTCAACCTAAGCTACGTCAACTCCAGCTAAGTTATTCATGAGTTGTGTAAATTAGGTTGACTTACCCCCATGGTGTAGACATGGCCCCAGTCCAATACCTCCCTGGGAACTTCTAGCTGAATGGAATATTAAACTCAAATTGACCTTTAGCTTTAGAGAGAGGGTGGGCAAATGTTAATTTTTTTCAGTGAGTTAAATATGTGCACACTGGCATATAATGAAAGGGTTTTAAGCCCCCTTTCAGAAGGCTTAGAAAACAACTGGACTGTATGTGTTCCATTTCCAGCTACTGGGATTAGCGAATGTGAAAAGGAATTTAGGGAGAATTTAGAAAGTGTTTAAACGAGGTTCATCCTCAGTCTCCTAGGAAAGAGGTCACCTGCTTGGAGCTTTTCTAACAACTTAGCAGTATTAAAAAGTTACTCAAATACATTTATTCAGTCAATCACAGATGAAATATTGTACAAAAATCCAATGCACAGAGGGGAGGCGGCGGCGGAGAAATGCAGCGTTAGGATTCACTCTCATCAATGTCATTGTCTGGAGCCATCTCTTCAGCCTCATTTTCTTGTTGCTGTTTCTTCCAAAGTTTAGCCATAGCAAGCAGTTTGAGGTTGGGCTGGTTGGCAGCATCTTCTGGAAAGATATAATCATAGTATTCCTCCCAGCCAGCGTCGGACTAGAAAAGAAAAGTACAAGCCCCAGGTTAGTTTATTTAGTCTGAACGCATGCTTTCACAGTAAGTTGCTGGAATACTCCGAATACTCCTCTCTAACAAGCATGGCAATAAGGACTAAATCAGAACTGAGGTTTTCATTCTTCATTCATTAAATGACTGCTAAAACTAAAGAATCAGTGGGGCATGGAGTCCACTGCCCATTAATGTTACTGCTTCTCTTACATGTAACTAAAAGGGAGAATGCATACAGAACAGAGATTTGAATATACTTCCTTAGCTTTATTCTTAGAAATAACACCATGCATATAGTTCAACTACATTAAGTTTAGTCTCATAGATGCATTATTATAATGTATTGTACACAAACAACTTTCTGTGATTGTAGGTGGCATTTTATTTTCCCACCCTTTACTCTTACCCCATCTTCAGCCTTTAATTTTCTTCTCTTCTTGACTTTGTCTGGCATAAGTTTATCTACTCTCTCTCTATTACAATCTGTTCCAAACTCCTCTTCAAAGTTTCTCCAGGATTCCAGAAGCATGAGTCTCTCCTCCTTCTCTTCACAGTTTCGCATTGTTTTATTAGCCTCTTCATATACCTGTCTGCATCTTATCAAGCTCTCCTCTTTTCCTGCAGAAAGTTCAAACTGAGCAAAACTGATCCATACCTAGGGGAAAAGCAGAGCAAAATCTAATGGAAATTTCACGTGAAAACGTCATTAAAATAAAAACCAGGAGGATGTGGCCAAGCTGGAAACCATTTGTTAGTTTCAGCACTTTTTCAAGCTTTGTAAACAACCAGCTAGACAAAACTCATGTCAGAGTAAGATTTGGTTAAGGCCCCATTTTAGTACTGAAGAATATTCTGATTTTACAGCAGAGTACCATTGTCAATGTTTCTTTTTTTTAAAGAGGGAAGTGATTTCAACAAGGCTGAAGATCATCTTTGCAGAAATCTTGTATCAAATCCTATCTTAG
This sequence comes from Chelonia mydas, assembly GCF_015237465.2. NCBI lineage: Eukaryota > Metazoa > Chordata > Testudines > Cheloniidae > Chelonia > Chelonia mydas. Next base: position 198,205,809 of record NC_057851.1, read on the forward strand.
AGACTCCACATAATTATGAGGGGTAAGACTAGTGTTTTGGTTCACTCCATCTTTGGGCTTTCTACTCAATTTTCTGCTAGTTTTTGTAGCCTGACGATAAGAAACTGGATTAACACTCCCAATTTATTTTCTGTAAGCCACTTAGTTAGTTGGTGGCAATTATTTTTGGTCATAATAAACCTGGCTGAATTTAGTCAAATTATAGATCTAAATCACATTGCTAAGGCTGGTCGTTTGTCACAGCGTCTGCAATTTTTTGAGCAGTTAAAAAAGAGGCCATGGCTGCTCAGAAGAACAGATGAGCTTCTGCAGAACTGATTTAGTTTTTTCTCTTTTTTAAAATTAATTATGTAGCCATTGTGGGGTTGTCAAGATAATCGTTCAAATGTGGGAAGCCTAGGAAACCTGGCAAAAGAAGCAGTGCTACCTCTAAGTCCTAGTAACCCAGGGCTTCTGCAGAGTGATCCTTTTTTTAAAAAGAAAGCTATAAAGACATCTCTTATCTCTAAACGAGTCATTTCACAATACTAACCTTTTCCCTTACTTATTCCCAGTGCCCTGAGTCACGAAAGTCCCCACAGAATAATGTTGATAGCTACTTCAGTGGTATAGCATTTTAAAATTAACTGAGATTCCTTCCCCAATGTAGGATTCTGACTCTGGCACATAAAATGTTGGGAATCATTAAGAAAGGGATAAATAATAAGACAAAATATATTGCCTCTGTATAAATCCATGATACGCCCGCATCCTGAATACTGTGTGCAGAGGTGGTTGCCACATCTCAAAAAAGATATACTGGACTTGGAAAAGGTTCAGAAAAGGGCAACAAAAATGATTAGGGGTATGGAACGGCTGCCGTATGAGGAGAGATTAATAAGACTGGGACTTTTCATCTTGGAAAAGAGATGACTAAGGGGGGATATGGTAGAGGTCTATAACATCATGACTGGTGTGGAGAAAGTAAATAAGGAAGTGTTATTTACTCCTCCTCCTAACACAAGAACTAGGGGCCACCAAATGAAAATAATACACAGCAGGTTTAAAACAAACAAAAGGAAATATTTTTTCACACAACACACAGTCAATCTGGAATTCCTTGCCGGAGGATGTTGTGAAGGCCAAGACTGTAACAGGGTTCAAAAAAAAAAAAAAACCTAGATAAATTCATGGAGGATAGGTCTATCAATGGCTATTAGCCAGGATGGACAGGGACTGTGTCTCTAGCCTCTGTTTGCCAGAAGCTGGGAATGGGCGACAGGGGATGGATCACTTGATGATTACCTGTTCTTTTCATTCCCTCTGGGGCACCTGGCATTGGCCACTGCCAGAAGACAGGATACTGGGCTAGATGGACCTTTGGTCTGACCCAGTATGGCCATTCTTATGTATGATCAGTTGTGAGTACACAAACATTACCTTGACATGCTGTGTCCGCTGAAGCAATCTACGGTAAAGGTTTCTTGTTTTCTCATACTCTTCTTGCTCAATTTCAAAGTCAATGTAGGATTTCCAAAGAACCTGAGAGAGAATGGGTCAGTCTTAGATCAAAACTCTTGAAGTTATGATTGTTCAATGCACTTCATAATACAAGCCTTAAGAAGTTATAGAGGTTACCAAACAGAAAGGTAGCCAAATAATTTTCAACATTAAGGCAGTACTAGGTATTACTGTCACACATAATATCACCTCTAATCTATAACTCTAGAGGTAAGGGTAACAGGACAAAGGCCAAAAACCACTATCACAAACAAGGGAATCAATAACTGGTTCTGGGCTGAATGAAACATTGGGGTTCCAAGAGAAAGTGACGACATCAAATCATTAGAATTTAGAGGGAGGAAAGAGGCTGAAAAGAGATTTAAGAGGCAAAGAGTCGGAAAAACAATGCAAAGACGTGAACAATGAGGCAAAGTAAACCATTTGATGCTCTGCTTGCTTTTGGACTGATTGAAGAGAGGATGCTGGAAGACCACCCTTGATATTTCAGACACAGAAGCACAAGATCACAAATGTGGGGGTCGGGATTTTTGCTCTAAGGCAAAACTTGAGCTGCTTACACTTATATGGAACATTTAATATAATGAGAAATGTGGTGGATTATAAATTGCTCAACAGACACTATCTCAATAATGGGAGCATTGTCCAAATTGAAAGGTGAGCAGTAGAAATAAGTGGGGGAGACATTAATTTGCCATTGCGGTACTTAACTTGAGGCAATAGGAACTGGAGAGCGACAACATTCCAGGTATGAAAAGAAGGAGGGATGTAGTTGTATATAATTAGCTTATAAATGACGGCTTAGGCCCATGAGGAGAGAATATGGAGAACTTGAACAGACATCCTATAAGTAACAAATTATTTGAAGATGCCCTAGAAGACTGACCAGCTATATAAGGATGAAACTACAAAACACTGGAGTGCAGCCTTAGAAAAGCCATTATGTGCTAAGCAACAGAAATAGACAGGTAAGCTGTAGTGTCCAAAGCATCTAAACTGGTAAGAACAGAAGTGTGAGCTATTTTATTTTACAAATATATGTATTGCACCATTTATTTGTGTGTGTGTGTGTATAAAGCAAACTTGATATTATGCAACCCTGACTCTAGCATCCTCATATCGAATACTATGGCAATAATTTAAAAAATAAATAAATGAATAGTTAATCTTTGGAATTCATGGCCACAAGATATTGAGGCAAAGAATTCAGAAAAGAATTAGACACATATAGAATACCCAGTTATACTAGCTAGGATGAGATATAAGTAGTGTCAACTCTCATGCTACAGACACAAGCCGATCACAAACTGCTTACATTAGAAAATTATTCCCTTAGGCATGTTACACCACACTTGTTTATTGTGGACTTATATACCACCTGCTGAAAATGTAGCTGAGCACTGTCAGAAATTGGATGCTGGATTAGATGGACCACTGGTCTGATACACCAGGACAAGTCCTATGTTCCAATTAACACACGGGTGGACAAAGTATGGCCCGTGGGTCCAAGCCCTCGAGCTCCCACTGGGGAGCAAGGTCAGGGGTTGCTCTGTGCATCTCCTGGAAGCAGCGGCATGTCCCGCCTCCGGCTCCTATGTGTAGGGGCAGCCAGGGGGCTCTGCTCTGCGCGCTGCCCCAAGCACCGCCCATGTGGCTCCCATTGGTCAGGAACCACAGACAATGGGAGCTGCAGGGGTGGTGCCTGCGGATGGGGCAACATGCAACAGAGCCGCCTGGCTATGCCTCTGTGGAGGAGCTGGAGCAGGAACATGCCACTGCTTCTGGAAACCGCTTGAGGTAAGTGTCACCCAGAGCCTGCACCACCCCCTGTGCCCCAACCCCCGCCCTGATCCTCCTCCCACCCTCCAAACCCCTGAGTCCCAGCCCAGATCACCCTCCTACACCTCAAACCCCCCAGAGCCTACAGTCGGAGCCCTGACCCACCCCCGCACCCCACCCTCCCTGCCCCAGCCCGGAGCCCTCTCCCACACCTTGAACTGATTTCTGGCCCCACCCCGGAGCCTGCACCCCCAGCCAGAGCCCTCACCTCGTCCCGCACCCCAACCCCAATTTTGTGAGCATTCATGGTCTGCCATACAATTTCTATACCGAGATGTGGGCCTCAGGCCAAAATGTTTGCCCACCCCTGTATTAGCATGTTAGTTGATTTTTTTTCCTCCCTAACCATCCAGTGTGTTGAGGAATAGGTTACTTCAGAGTTCTTCGTATACCCCCTTACCTCTGGCATGTCTAACCGAGGTTGACCAATAGCCAATTCGTATATTGCCCGGGCTCTGTCAGTATCACCAAGAATGGTTTCTAACTCAGCAAATTTAATCCATGATGTGCAGTTTTCAGGTGTGAACTCTAGGAATTTTTCATACAGTTTCCGGCAGCGATCAAACTCCCGCAGTTGCAGCTCCAGTTCAATGTAGCCTTTAAATAGTTTGTTCTTTGGGCATTTACCTATGGACGTTCCCTGTAAAATGAAAAAAACAATAACTGCTTATGCCATTTCTCTGAAGAAATGCTTTTTTCAATGTCCATTTACTGTTCAGTACTAGTGTTTAAATTAATCTTTGTTTAACTACAATTTCTGTTGACTACTCCAATCAGGACTAGTGTGAAATGTAACTAGTAATGATTCAGCCAGATCATTACAAAACTAACATGTGCATACAGTATCTAAGTGCTCTGAAGACAGAAAAAGTATAACTTGTTGCAGACAGTGTTCACGTGTATAATGTTTCTTCATGAGACGACATCACTCAAAACTGAGCTTACGCAAATGAGTGCTTCATCTTCTGAGTCTTGAGACTGTCACCATACAGACAAAGGATGGCTCCAGCCTCTAATCCTCCAGGTAAGGGGTCCATAAATATATTCAGAGTGTGAACCACATCTTAATAAATATGGTCTCAGGGACCACCTCCCCTCCTACTCACACTTGCACAACCGCCGTTGGGTGCCTACAGTAATAACTACCAGGACAGGTAAGCTTAGAAAAGTACTGAATGTATTTTAGCTCCTTTTAATTCACTTTAGGAGCTGAAAACAAGTAGAACCACCACCACCATGTGCCCAGCCATGATGGCAAACCAACAGGTAGCATTCTGTGATTCATAGTTTGAGAACCTCTCAGATTAAACAAGTTCAGATAGGAGTGCTTGAGGACAGGGAAGAAAGGGCAAGCCACGTGCCTCCTGCATTATCAGACTGTTATATTGGAAGAACAAAACTCACGCCCCTCCCCAATCACTTTTGAGGGAGGCAATGAAGGCAAGAATATTCAAATATTTATAAAATGCACCCAGTAGCTTAATCTCTGCCCATGAGCTAACGTAACTGACTTTTTACACCAAAGTCCACACACTCCCTCAACATAGTCCCCCACAAAACCTTCCTTACACTTGGGGTTTTTCTACTGGGGTGTGACTCTTGTGCATTTTCTATCAACATACTCACTACAAATCAAGGAAGCCATAAGTCAAGCTAGCATTAGCATTCAAGTCACATGTATTAGTCATCAATTCCAACAAATGACTACCCATGCAGCACCCACCCAGTTCTTTCCTCCATTTCTCCTACCATTACTTTTGTTTTATCCACTTAAGCTCCAATTTGCTGTCATCCAAGTCCTAATTTCACACAAATACTGGAAAAGCAAAGACCCCACACCATATGGGTCCAATGAAAATGAGGCAGAACAGTGTGTTGTCTGCATACTGATGACAACTCAAAAGCCTATCTCTCCACATGGGGGTGTGTGTGTGAGCGTGTGTGTAAAATCTTCAATCGAAAACAGGCACAGTTTCCCTAACATACCCAAATCAAAAACAGGTCTTTGAAAGGATCAAGGAAATCTAACATTTCTAAATGGGATCACAACTACCTCTTTAGAACCTACTAAATCATCTACCCCCAAATGGGAAGGTTAGAGACAGTGATAATTGGTGAGACTCCCAATGTGAAGAGATGGCATCTTGAGCAAAGCCCTAACAGCAGCACAGGACAGATGGCAGACTGTCCTCCTGCAGGGAGGCATTAACAACTTCACAATGGACTTAACCCTCTACTTCATTTTACCAGCCAAGGGCAAGAGTCCAGCTCAGCAGGCAAAGCTCCCCCAGCATTTCAGTGATCAAGCTAGCACACTCTCCGCCAAAGAAGACATTCATATTTACTCCAAGCCTGCTCTGCCACTGTAAAACACAACAAACCTGATCTGTTTTATCTGCAAAGAAACAGATGTCTCTTCACACCAAGAAGAGTGACTCAGTCATTACCAGACTAGTTTTCCCTCAGTCACAAGTAAAACGCCTCAGTATTTAACCAAGACTACTGGAAAACTAAGAGTGAAGGGAAAGGGAGAGATTTTCATTTAAAAGGGTCTTCTGTCAAAGCCAACTCCATCTTTGGAGAGGCACTAGTGTGTTATTATATTTGGCAAAAGGGCTTGATGCAATTTCTTAAGAGACTGTCCAAATTCCCTAGTATCGCTTTAGCTAATATTCTGGATGTTGCACTCAAAACTCCCAGGAGACAAGGCCTGTTACATGGATGCTCAGAGTTCTCACAGATCAAGGGTGGTTTTTAAATGTTTTCAATTTCTATACCAATTAATACTCTTTAAGCACAGAAAGCTGATTCTCTGGCTTCTCAGCCGAATGCTTTCCAGCTGAAACAAATGGAGCTCCATTACTTCCAGCTATTATCCAAACCTCTAAACAAGGCTATGCCTGCCTTTACAATACGCACAACAGCATATATGGGATACATGCAGGTCTCCAATAGGCGTAGGCATTTTGATTTGCTTAGATGAGTTGTAAAGAAGAGACTTTTTCAAAATTCTTTCAACTCTTGTTACCCCTAAAATTCTTAATTTCCTAAAACACAATTCAGTAATTACCCTCTTGTCTTCCTTTACTTACCAAAGCTCTTCTGGCATATGGAAGATTTTTCTGTCTTATTTCAAACTGTGCATACAACAGCCACATTTTGGCAAATGTAAACTAGAAGAAAAAAAAATCAAGACACATTTGGCTTAGATAGATTCTTAGCAAATAATGCTACTTATGTAGTTTCAGAAATTATTTCAGTTTTTTACTGATTGTGTAGAGTCAAGTAATATTACTGTAACTACATGGATAGTCTTATTTGAATTAACATTATTATTCTGATGAACAGGTGAATGTTACACAATCCAAAACAATTTATCATGATAAAAACAATTTATTCATGACTCTGATAAGGTGTTCACCCCACACTGGTAGAGAAGAGGTTAATAGAGTCCTAGGGAGGCTGTGCGGGAAGCAGCCAATTAGAGGGAAGCTATATGGGTCAGCCTATCAGGGCCCAGCGGGCTCACATAAAAGGGAGATGCAGGGCAGCAGAGCAGATTCAATTGGCGTTGGAAGTGCAAGGAGTGAATACTGCATCTTTAGCAGGCTGAGACCTTGGACAGAGCAACTGCTGGCAGAGACCATAGAGCAAGAGGAGCTCCTTGTTAGCTTCCAGGACTGAGCAGCTGAGTGTCCTGAGGAAGGCTGAAGAAGGTACTGGGGCCAGGGAGACACAGCAGCAGTGAGAGGAATAAGAGGGCTGGGACCCAGAGTAGTGGGTGGGCCTGGGTCCAGCCCCTGTTGCCACTGGGGAAGTGACTAGACTATAGAACTGAGATACCACCCCCAGAAGGGGGGGAAATGAGGATAGTGACATGGCCAGAGGGCCGAGTCATGAAGAGGATGCTGTAGTACTTGGACTGAAGTCATCACCACCTGCTAACTGGCAATGGGCAGGGCACCACCAGGAGAGGGTACACTGGGTAGCAGAGCTAATCCCTGTGATGGCCAGCAGGAGGTGCTGCGCTGGTGAGTGAATCCATGACAGTCACTGGCAGAAATTGTTCTCCCATAGGAAGAAAAAAGCTATAGTTTGCAAATTAAGGCTTTTGAGATATATCTTTAAGAACTAATAGAATGCATAGATTAGAACAATGCCACAAGGGAAGAGGAACTGACACACAACTGTTTCCAACAGCCATATACACACAAACTAAAATTAATTTCTTCTTACAAAACAAATCAAGTTTGTACTATCTATACTAGGAAAAAAGAAAATCAAAAATGTAAAGTCTTGAGTCCAAATAGACCAGGCTAATATATGGAAGGTTCTTCTTTAACTGTAACATTAAACTTTTTAAATTTAAAAGCAAAACAAAATGTACATCCACATTTTCACTAAGTCACAAGTTCCATTTTGTGAAGCAGAACAGCATCTTCTCTCTATTTCACTAGTAGCGGCTTTAAAAAAATTTTTCCCATTAAATGAGGAAACAGGGCTTGTATGGGGACAATATTAAGCAGTCATTAATATGCTAGACTGTACTTTGATTGCTGTAACAAGGTGAAATAATGTGTAAACTTAATGTTCTGAGAAAAGAAGTGAAAAATACCCCAACGACTACAATTCCTATATTAGGAAATACAACACATTTGGCCTGCTGTTACTCATACACCATAAACGCTTACCAGATTTCTATTAGGCCCACGTAGGCAGCATTTACTGATTAAAATATCTCCTTTTTTAAATAAGGGACTAGAATCCATTTCATAAGAGGCAGAAACAAAATGCAGAGAAGCAAAAAGTAGTGTTTTTATATCTAACACGATGCTGGAAAGGAACCTAATCCAAATCCAGAGTAACCCTCTCACTCATATTCCAGAACAAAGACTACATGACCTGTGCACAGAATCACCAACATAAACACTTCTGTGGGTCTGAGTCCTGCATGCCCTGCTGACTGACAAGGGAACAGTTCAATTGATCTCTTGTTACCAGGGAGGAGCATGTAGACCTGGGCAGTATAGGGGTAGGTAATCTCCAGGATTTTGAATAGTGTGTTTTGAACCATTCTGGGTTTTGCACTGGACCCATTAGAAAAGTCATACCTTTTTGTGGGGAATGAGTTCCACACATGCTTGATATACTTGTCTGGTTCGTTCTGGATCCTGAAAGGACAAGCAAGCTGGGTTAAATATTTTATTCAACACAAACGTTACCGTAACTAAGGAATTTGTGGAGGAGTAGGTTTAAGGCTAGGTTTAAGGTTAGAACTGTGCAAACTAAACTTTATTTTTTATACGCACAACTTGCCCACCCATTTGTGTGCACAAATCTAAAAAGCTGGCCCTTCCAGATTTAATATTAGATTCAAGAGTACAGACCACTTTTTAGACCAAAGTATTATGGTAAGGGTTACAGACCTTTTACCCTCATAGTGGGAATATTTTTGTAGAAGAATAGCTAAGATGCTATGTAATCATATTAAACAAAACTTTAAAGCAACTACAAAATGATTGATTATAAACATGGAAAAGGAGGTTCTATTTCCAATAGTAATTTATATCATTTACTCAATATCTGAGGCCAGAGTAAGAAGGATTTCAGATATTCCCTGCAAGAGAGTCATTTTTAAAGAGTACTTTTACTGAATTTGAAAATGCTACCACAAAACGTGGATTCAGACAACTGCCTGCCATGGGTAATTTAGCTAAGCCTGAGGTGGTTTGGTTCTACTTTTCTATACCAATAGGTTATCAGTATGGATTGGGGAAAATGTTGAAGGATGTACCATTAGCAACTTCACAGCGTACTTCTGCAAAATGACTGTTCAATTCATGGCAGATTACCAGAGATAGGCATATAATTTTTAATGTCTATTCTAAGTAGAAAGGTTAATTTTTCAGAGAAAAACAAACAACTCCTCTACCTAGAAAGTCAAACCCCTTTTCAGTTTTGAAATCAAATGGGCCAGTATATTTTGCTTATTTAATAAGAAAAACTCAGAACCAGACAGCAACTTAGTAGGTCACAGACAGATGTGGAAAAAGAGGAGACTCATGTTTTTACCTTTGCCTCCAGTTCTTCATACAATGCATAGTTGATCCAGAGATATATGTATCTCTTCCAGTGTCTCTTCTCTTGAATTGGTGGAACATTGGCAATGGCTCTTTCATAAACTTCACGTACGGTATCGGGATCTGCATCACTTTCAACCAACCGCAAGTAATCAAACCATGCATCGTAATTGTGGGGATTAGCCTTCCGGAAAGGGATAGGAGACCATTTCATTAATGCAATTATAACACAGGTAACTCTCCCTATAGTTTAAAGCAGAATTGTGTAAATCTGTAAACTTGTACATCTAGGTTTTTTAAATCACTGAAATATTAATGAAAGGTAAAAATGTGTGTGTCTAAGTCATGTAGGCATTTTTGCAGATTTTACTCAGATTCATGAGGGTTAAATGAACAAACTAGAGTGGGAGAAGAATTGTCACCATTGTATAGCTTCAGCAATTCAACACTTACATTTAATAGAAAGTGGGCATGCCAGATTTTCCCCCACCGCCCAAACATATTTAGACAGAACTAAGATGTTTTGTAAATGTCTGTGGACAAGTATACGAACCAAACTTAAATCTAATAACTGACTATCAGCAATAGTGCTATTTGAAAATATAGTAACTATGTTCCAAAGGAACAAAATCCTGGTTTTGATTTATATTTGACTAATTGGGTTGTCAGGCAGGCGTCAGTCTATGTCTTCCTCACTTCCCTTAGTACTTGTAATATCACAATCAAAAACTAATTTCATTCCTTCCCTCAATCTTTCCACTTAAAAATTTGAAAATATAAAACTCCTCCATTCCATCAGTTTCTTGGCAACACCATGGTGGATAAAGAAAAAATTTAATTCATATCCTAGCAGGTAATTTTGGAATATGTCAAGTTAAGGGCCAAAACACTGATCATGAAGCGTAGACCCCAAAGCTGATAAATACCCAGAATGTTTAAGTTTCTAGATGAGAGGGAAAGTTGTCAGATTTAACTATCAGTGAGACACATTAAATATTTAAAGCCAGTATGCAGTTCTAACCATTTAATAAAAACCCCAAACCAAACAAACCCAAGATTAGCTAGTTTGTTACACTTTCTATAGTTAATGTAGTGGAACTGAATCTATCCCACTCAACTGACATGTATCCCCTGTAGCCCAATTCCCATTAAATCCAACAGCTAGACGTTTTAAATGCGGTATGAGGAGCTCCAGATAAACTGTTGTATCACTTGCAGATAAGGTACAATTAAATTAAAAATTCAATGGTTTCATATGACCAACACATGTCCTTTAAAAGCAGTGCCTCAATACCATGAGACACACGAGAACCTCGTTCAGCATTGGAGATTGGAAAGTGTACCTAAGCATGTTTACACATCTGTAAGCCTCTAGATTAACACTTACCTTCACTTCCTCTTCGTACTGGAATCTCCTTTTGCTGACAATAATGTCTTCAATGCCTCTTCTGTCTCCAAACTTCTTTTCAAAGACGGTGTAATTTTTGAAGAGTTCTTGGGCCTCCTGTTTCGGAATTCTATCCAGGGCATATTTGTAGATCACTCTCACCCTCTCAAACTGAAAACATGAATACATGACAAATCAAAGTGATTTGTACTTCATTTTATAAAACATCTCCTTTCTTCCGGTCCCCATAATCCATAGCTAGTGGTAGATTAGTTAGGTAAAGGCTATTTCAATCGCTCACTGAGTACACAGCAACTTTCAAATATAAATGTGTTGACTTTTTTATCACAGGGCTAACATGCATTCTTTCATGAGCTCCGTGAGGAGTAAAACTTGGAATAATTGTATTACTACCATCAATTGGTAAATAGGCCCAATGGCCTGTGATGGGTTTTAGATGGGGTAAGATCCAAGTTACCCGGGAAAGAATTTTCTGTAGTATCTGGCTGATGAATCTTGCCCATATGCTCAGGGTTTAGCTGATCGCCATATTTGGGGTCGGGAAGGAATTTTCCTCCAGGGCAGATTGGAAGGCCCTGGAGGTTTTTCGCCTTCCTCTGTAGCATGGGGCACGGGTCACTTGCTGGAGGATTCTCTGCTCCTTGAGGTCTTTAAACTACAATTTGAGGACTTCAATAGCACAGATATAGGTGTGAGGTTTTTTGTAGGAGTGATGGGTGAAATTCTGTGGCCTGCGTTGTGCAGGAGGTCAGACTAGATGATCATAATGGTCCCTTCTGACCTAAATATCTATGAATCTATGAATCTATGAATTAAGCTGATATATTACTTTCAACACTGCAAAGCATGGCATTGCTATCAAAGGAGCAAAATCAAAAGCCACTAGCATATTGAAAAATAGGCACCAAAGATCTGATCCTGCACCACAGAAGTAACTGGGAGTTTTGCCACTAATTTAAATGGGAGCAGGAGCAGGCCCAAGGAGAGGAAGAGAGAAAAAAGCCTTTTACCTAAAATACAGGAAAACCAGAGATGCAGATGCCTCAGTGGGTTACTACAGAGAGAAAATGAAATGGGGAATACAGCAGAAACACACTCTGGACTACTTTGTTGCACAGTAAGTGTATAAGCTTTAAAAACATATCAAGATGCTCTCTAGGGCAGGGACTTTGTTTGTAGAGCATCTAGCACCATGAGGTCATAACCTGATTGGCCTCTAGATGCTACCACAATTTTAATTAATAGTAACATGCAAAACTTGTTTTTCATATTGCTGTTAAGTCAACAATCATGATATGACAATGTTAAAAAAACAACGATAAGCCACAATCCCTGCCTTGCGCCACAAATAAAAACCTGTAACAAGCACCTATATGGTAACATCTAAGGGGCTGCAAATCTGACAAACAAAGCAAGGGTCATTGGTAGGAGAGAAAAGGATGCTTTGATGGGGAAATGTTTTATGGCAAGCAGGGGTCACACAGAAGGAATCTAAAACATATCAAATCAACAAGAGAAAATTGTACACTAAGACGTAATGTAATATACCATTGGCTCTAAGTACCGTTTTTCCTAATGAAACTTCTCTCCAGTTTATACTTTTAGACTGAATCCACGCTTTATAAAAATCTGACATTTAAACCAAGAGCAATGAGACACAGCGTATCTTTACAGGGTTCTTTAGGCTCCCTAGCCTATCACAAAAGCTCTACAAGGGGGCAGTGTTTGGTGTATACCAGATTTAGAAAACATTAAGAGTTAGCATGAGGAACATGGTATGAGGTACTGTACGCAAATCTGTGCAGAAAAGTAGGTACTGAGCCAGACTCTCAGCTGGAGTCAGTGAGTGTAGAACCATGCTGATACACCAGCTGAAGATCCAGCTCATACCAGCTATAAAATGTTGTTAATTTGGGGTGCTATTTTTTCCCTGTGTTGGATCCCACACTCTCTCTCTTCTCTCGTTTAAAGTTTCACGCTAATTCTTTAGTGGGTGGATTTAATTTTTTTTTTTTTTTAACTTTTAGGATGTTTTTAGCGTATTGTTACTAACGCTCCAGGTGGGACACATTTTTATCCCTGTAAGTTTCTCATATATTGGGTAAAAAGACAAATTTAGGCCATGATTAGAGCCCTGTGCAGATACAAAATTTGTATCCACATCCAATCCACAAACATGGTCTGCAGATATCCACAAATTTGCAGGGTTCCTGCCATGATCCTGCAGAAACTTACCCATGTGAGCGTTCCCATTGAGTTAATCCCATTAGTTCATGTGCATAAGTGTTTGCTGGATCAGGGCCCGAGTCTCTTGATGGCAAGCAATAGTATCTTGCAGAGAATAAGTTTCCCTTGATATCAACAAAAAGCAAATGTAAAAAACCAGCCTCCTTGTTACTACATTCTGAACACGAGTACGAAGAACCCAGTTAAGACACCGAGAAACTACAGCCGAAGAGAATTCTAAATGGCGCAGAGGACAACATTCAACAAGAAATCTGCATTTTTATATTCATTCAATACACTTCAGCAAGTCCTTACTTCTTTCTGGTTCTCCTCAAATTTTGCAAAGGCCACAAACAAATGCTCATTCATATGTTCTTCTCCAAAGAACTCCACTGCTCTCTCATACACTTTTCTTGCATGGGCAAAGTAACTGTGTTTCTCTTCAAAGCGGGCATACTTGATCCAATTCTTAACATCAGGGTGCACAATGACAAGTATAGAAATGTTAAGAAAATGGCAACAGTTCTCCATTTCAAATTCCATTCTTCCCAGGGATCACAGGACCATGGATCATGTGAGAACAATAGTTAAAGATGAACCATGCAAAGAACATGGCCAAGAGGTAGAAGAGGAGGGTCAAGGGGTGATCCACACACAGGGGGTTTTAGACTCAGGCCCTTTAGTTTTTAGGAAGGAAGAACAGTGAATAAAAAAGGAGGAAAATACAAGATGAGAAGAGGAGGAAAAACTTTTAGTAGCTCTGACAGTAAGGAGGGGCAATAATCTAAGAAGAGATAAGTGACCCTCTACCTCATAGCAATTTTTAAATGCAAACTTCCAAAGCTCTCTCATATGTGACCCACCAAATCTTACTGCAGTGCGTTGTAACATTTACTGTTTTTGTCTGTGTTGTGGTGTTGTTGTTGGTTACAGTGCTTAAACTGTCAGCATCTTTCAAGCCAAAAATACACACCTGTTGCGGCACAGTTAAATTACAAGCTCTTCCAGGACACTTATACTCATTTAACTGAATTTCACTGTGGTAAATAAAAATTGCCATCCATGTGTACTCCTAGGTATCAGCAGTGTGTGTTGCCCACAATACAACTAAAGTGGAGAAAAGTCACATAGAAATTCATGGGCATTTAAGATGGATAACAATGAAGTGTAAAATGTGGATCTAAGTGCAAGTCTCACTGTTCTAAAAAAGGATATATCTCTCATAAATGGTGCGTGCCCTCTCCACCTCCTTGTATCTCAGTTCAAAGTTAATATAGGAATGCCAAGCTTGTTCCTCCGGTTGCCACTCCATCCAGCGTTCAAACACCTGACGTGCTCCAGCAACATTCCCCAACATCTCTTCCATATAAGTATACTTATACCTTTAAAAAACGGCAAACAAAAGTTATCATTGACGCAACTATTTAGAAATGTACTTAACAATTATTATTTATAGGTAACTCTCTTTTGGCAGTATTCATTATTTGCATCACAGAATTGTCCAGAAGCCCCATTGTGCCAAAATCTCTGGTGAGATTACAATCCAAGGGGGTGGGGGGAAAAGAGGAGGGTAACTTTCCAATAATGTGAGTCTTCTTTTTAATATTAGCTTGCAGAATCTCAGAAAAAGAAAACTGCAACACTAGAGATGTTGAAGACTTTATTTGCACACGCAGACATTTTTCTTTTTCACTAAGTGAAAGATCAATTGTTTTTATTATTAGAGGTGAAATAGTGAATTTTACTATCTGAAAACTCACCAGAACTGGTTGACCCTGGGGAGGGTAGTGATGGCTCGATCCCAGATATTGCGGGCATGGTTAACCTGGCGGTTCTTCATTTCCATTTCTGCATACTTCAGCCAGAGAGTGACATTTCTGTAGTCCACGTCTAAAGCACGCTCGTAGATGGAACGAGCTCTGGAAAGCAAACAACATTGTTGAAGTAAATGCATGTATGATGCAGTTCAAGGATTCTGACAGTATTAGTTGCACATTCTTGAAGTGCAAAATGCCCATCTTCATAATTACCTTTGTATTTCTTTTAGGCTTTCCTCCCATTGTGCGTACTTTATCCAGTTACTGATAACAGTCCTGTTTTTTCTTATATTATCTTCAAAGGTCTGAGAAGAAAGTTATAATTTATTTTTAAAAGTAAAATGTTTCTCTGTGCAAAAAGATCCCATTGTAAACCAAGAGTGACGTACTGATAACTCAAACAAGATATCAATAGATTGGACTAAAAATCCCAAACATATTACAATTTAGTTTAAACAGAAGTTACAATAGCTTAACTCTGAGATCAAAATGAATAAGAGGTTTCCTAAGTCACGTACTTGAGCAGTTAAAAATATAGCTAGAGTTGTGATAAGTGTAGATCATAGGAGAGCTGTAAGCCTGTAAGAGCCTGTGTCCATCTGTAACACCGATGGACTAACAATTATAACAGCATTCAAAATTCTTTTTAAAAAACCCTATGTTGAGATATTTTAATAGTAACATTAATTGAAGTTATGGGGCTCACTTTTTGCACACGACACTGAAAATATATTACTTTGGACGTGCCATATTCATTCTTTTGTGGCTATAAACTGATCACTTGGTGCAAGTATCGTATATCAGACATGCCATCACTTAGTACTTCCCAATGGTCCAAACGTCTATAACATGTACATACTTTACTAGCGTTTATAGGCCATAAGAGACGCCTAGGAACTCTACCTCTTCTTGACTAAGTATGTTATGACTCATGTTTATGTGACCAAATGTCAGGAGGCAAGTTTTCAGTTCCATAACGAAGCATTTCCACAACTTGATGCACCAGAGATGGCACATTCAGTGTTATAGGTTGCCCCAACCTATGTCCAACTAACATCACAGTATCATTCTTATCTAACAGATGGGTATGAATGGAGAGAACCCTTTGTATAGCCCTCAGCACAACAGGGCCCTGATCCTCATTTAGGGGCTCTACACACTAATCTAAATTCAGATCCCTTTGGAGACTAGCTTCAATAAGCGTTCAGACACTATACACCAGAGGTCAACAACCTTCGGCACGCGACCCATCAGGGTAATCCAGTGGCAGCCCACAAGACATTTTGTTTACGTTGACCGTCCACAGGCATGGCCCCCTGCAGCTCCCAGTGGCTGCGGTTTGCTTTTCCCGGCCAATGGGAGCTGCGGGAAGCGGCGGCCAGCACATCCCTATTCCCTCCCTCTGGCTGATTTTTACTCTTCTTCCCTTTTTCTATAGCCTACCTCTCAAGATTCTAGCACATATGAATAGACTCATTAATAGTATAAATACAGTTTCCAATACAAAATCATAAGTTGTACTGTTAATTTGCTACTAAATCCAAATTCTAAAAAATTATGCATTTAATTGTTTAAAGGGAACAGGTTGAGTACCCTTAAACAACCACTTGT
The DNA here is from genome assembly GCF_015237465.2 of Chelonia mydas. Taxonomy (NCBI): domain Eukaryota; kingdom Metazoa; phylum Chordata; order Testudines; family Cheloniidae; genus Chelonia; species Chelonia mydas. The sequence continues at coordinate 198,222,290 of NC_057851.1, forward strand.
GGTTTTAAGGTAAAAAAATCACAGAATATCTATCTGTTTTCTCTCTTTGAAGTTCATGAAGAATGAATGAAAACGTTCAGCAAAGTTTAAAAATATGCTAGCTTCTTAGTACTGTACAGGAGCATCAAGTCACTTGTGCACTTACCTTCCTTTTTCGAAGCTTGTAGTCATTTAGTTCTTCTTCATCTGTGATCTTTTGTTGCGGAGGTGGTGGAAGAAGTTCAAGTTCTCTCTCCTTTGCTTCTCTTAACAGCTGTTCTGCTGTGATCTGTACTTCTGCTGGCGCTTTGTTTTTCACCTTTTGGAAGAAAAAATTTTTTTTGTGGTCATCTTATATTTTTTTACGGCCATAAAATACCAAAAAAACCCAAAAAGTGAGTTGACCCAATGATTTAATATGTGAAATATACAAAGAAGTAGGATTTGGTGACTGGCTGAGAAATAAACAGAACTGAGTTTACAAACAGACAGGAAATAGCAACGCCAAATATAATATACTTGTTACTATGTCCATTTCACCCCATAAAAATGTCAAACTCAGAAGCTATAACCCTACCTGGAGTGCAAAAAGATGGAAAATGTTGGAACAAATCCTAGGCATGTATTCATGCAAGTATATCTGGGACAGAGGTAACCACCTACCTTGGAAAAAATTTAAATATGAAAATAGATTTGGAAACCTTAGTTTGTTTATCAGATGACATGTAAAGTTGGGAATATATCCTCATTTTTTTTAAAAATACTGTAAAGTAAAAAAATCATATCACAGACAATTTTACTTTTTACCTATGTTACTGATAACTCCTTGATATTAAGCATAAAAGAATTTTTAAAATACAACTTGACTATTTATGTTCTTTCTTTACTTTTAGCATTCCTCTCAGCTTGGACAATGAAAACCAATGTTGGTTGTTTAACTTTGGTTTCACATTTTCAGTACTGTACTGTGTTTTAAAACTGAAGAGCAATAATCATTTGTTTTAAAAACTGTTTGCTTTTCAAAAAAAGGTGTAAACATTCTAAACCCAAGCGTTTATAAAACCTGTAATAGCAGTAGAAAGTTTAAACTGGGGACAAATTCAGGCTGATCTCATACCTCTGAAAAAATGTCATAAAAGCTATTGATTGGATTAGAGATACCACAACTACAAAAAGCATAAATATCCTCTGAGAGAAAAAGTAAAGTATAAAGCCAGGCGTTTCTACATTTTTTGGAATATAGAGTAAGGCTCCAATCCTGAAAACACTCATATACTTAATTTTATGCATGTGAGTATTTCACTGAATAACAGGATTATTCACACCCATAAAGCTAAGGACATACATGTCAGAACGACATGGGAATTTTGTTAGGATACATTTTTGCTGGAAAATGCTGATTTGTCAAAACCAGAACGTTTCACGGAAATATATACTTTCACTGAAGTTTTTTCAGGTCCCAGATGGAATTTCTGGTCAAAATCAGAAAAAACACTCAACCAGAATAGCCAATAGCCAATAGCCCAATGATCAGAGCACTCACTTGGAATGTAAAACACCCAAATTCCCGCTCTGCCTGATTCAGAGCAGGAACCTAAACCTGGTTGCCCACATCCCAGCTGATTGCCCAAACCACCAGAGTATTGTCTATTCTTAGATGGGTCTTTCTCAATATCTCCTGTTGGAGCTGTTCCACTTTATATAAATTAAATATCCATTGAGCCAGAGTGAGAGAGAATGACTCTATGGCACTGGTCTTCAATTGGCAGCCTGCAGGCTAGATCCTGCCACAAGGGATTTCTGATTGGCCCACTGCTGGGCATTAGCTGTTCCTTCATACCCTCAGAAGCAGCCAATTAGAGCTCCTCGGGAAACAGTGGTGCTCACTCCCCCACCCCTCAGGAGCCCAGCCTATCCTCATAGGAAGGGGTGGGGGGAACTACCCCTGCTCACAGGAAGGGTGGAGAAGAAGGGTGCAGAAAGAGCCCTGCAGCTCAAAGTAGTTCCACTCCTTTCTACCCTCCTCCCTCCATATAACACCCAGCTGGAGGAGCAGGGCGGGAGGGGGAAGAAGCCCTGGAGTTGCCTGGAAGGAGGAGGCAGAGGGATAGCACTGCAGCCACCCTCCCCCTGGCCTGGAATGGGGGGGGTGAAGAACCCAGTAGGAGCAGAAATGAGGCTGGAAGCAGGATGGGCTGGGCCAGTGGTTCTCAAGCCGTGGCCCAATCAGCGCACAACTGTGGCCTATGTGACATCCTTAGGGCCATACAGGTAGCGTGTGTGTGTGTGTGTATGTATATATATATTGTGTGGACGGGACCCACAATGCTAAATAGGTTGAGAACCGCTGGGCAGATGGCAGAAGGCAACAGGGCAGAACTGATGGGAACTGGGCAGATGCACTTCAGTTTATTTTACCTATGTTTACCATCATGTCATGTATTTAATTTAGAAATTTTTCATTTACATTTAAACAAGTGGAACTAGACTGTTGATACATTTCAACTTACGGTGATACGCTTTTAATCAGGCACTTAATCAAATGCTTATGCAACATAAAGTGATCAGTAATTGACGTACTTTCATAAGTTAAACTGACTGTGCAGTACTTTTTTGGGAAGGTGTGCAGGGGGAGGGAGGAAACACTGCTTGAAATGTTGACACTCTTGCACTAAGAAAGGGAAATTAGATGTCCATTAATTTCCTGTGAGGTTTAACTTCTAATTTTAATGTCATAGTTGTAATAGAATTAACATTAATAGCATGATGTTTTAATAGCATTAGTGTATTTGTATAATAATTTGTTTTCAAGATTTTGTTGTATTACTGTCCACTGGCATGCTTAACCTTTTACTTTGAGATTAATAAATAATATCCGTCACACCACTCTTTAAAGGTGCGACCCCTGGCCAGTAGCAGGTTTACTACAGAGGAAACACCAGAAGAGCCCTTTGACCTGGCAAGATTTAGACATTGCCTTATTCAGCCCACCAGAAAATGTAATTGAATACCACTGCTCTACAGTGTGGTAGACAAAGCACTAAATCAGGCAGAGCAGGGACCTGGACCTGGGTCGTCCCACATCCCAGGTGAGTGCCCTACCCACTGGGCAACTGGCTACTCAAAGAGGGGGGCTTGCTCTTGCTCGCACTCACTCACTTTTGAATGGTCAGGGTTTTTTCCAAATATTGAAACGAAATTTTTTTCATGAAATGGAATTCTTGCTTTCTGGTCTGCCCTAAAGCACACGTGTTTGCAGGACCAGAGTTTTAGACATTCACAATTCTCGTCAGCCTGCTGAAAGTCAGATTAGCTTGCAAAGAATGGTCTGTTTGGGTCAATGGGGCTCCGTGTGGGTGTAGAAGGCACCCATGTGGGGACCGAGTCCAGGATCATGGCCTAATAAATAACTGATGTTATGGTACTAATGCTACATCTAGCAATAATTATTGGAGGATTCCATTTTTGTTACTTTTGAATTACAAGTATTTTTTAGAGTAGCAGCTGTATTAGTCTGTATCCGCAAAAGAAAAGGAGGACTTGTGGCACCTTAGAGACTAACAAATTTATTTGAGCATAAGCTTTCCGACGAAGTGAGCTGTAGCTCACGAAAGCTTATGCTCAAATAAATTTGTTAGTCTCTAAGGTGCCACAAGTCCTTTTCTTTTTAAGTATTTTTAAAAAATTAACGTGGATGAGTTTGCACTAGCAGGAAATTAAAAATCTAGTAAGGCCCTTAACTGGCCCAGAGCTTCATGGCGGTAGCTCCTGTGCGTACAAAGTTCTACTGCAGTGAGTGGGGAACTATGCAGGCCTTGGAGCGCCAGCAATGTCAATGGGGCACCAAGGAGGTGAAGTGTCTGCCATGGTTTAACTCAGTGTATGGTCATTGCCTATATCTGTGTTTAGTCAAAATAACGACCACAGAAGCAGAGATTCAGAATCTTATATCATTAGTCAGTACTCCAGGATTACGTTTGTCACAGTGAGGGGAAAAAGGTCACAGATAACATGATTTCGCCCTTTGCCTGTGACTTCCTTCCATATCCATGACTCACCCTGCAGCAGCAGCTCCTGTGGCTGAGCCTGGCTCCCTGCCCTGGGTATTGTGACCTGGCGCACTGGGACACAGCCCTATTCAGGTTTGACCACCCTGGTCATGATGGGGGGGTGGGGCTCAAACTTCAGTGAGTGGCATTGTGATCTGGTGCACAGGGCTGCAGTGCTGCTCAGGTTTGGCCCACCTGACCAAAGGGGGCGGGGGGGCGGAAAGAAGAATCCTGAACAGCTTTGCAACCGCACATGCCAGGTTTCAATGCCTGGAGCAGGATCATGGGCCCAGCCTGGCGTGACCAGGGGCCGCAACAGAGAGGTGAGCTTGCTCCCCAGCCTCCCCTCCACACCAGACTGGGATTAGGGTTGCGGTGCTGGAAGCAGAGGGTGCTGCTGCAGGGTGAGGAGAGGGGCATTATTTTGTTACTCAAATTTAGGGAGCAGTCACAGTAAATTTAGTGATCTGTGATTTTTACTACATTTACCGTGACTACTCTGACTTGATTTTTAAAAATGCCATGGTAAATCTGCATCTCTGTTCATGAACTATTACCCTATTGAGAGCAAAAGATTGCAACATGTTTAACCTTCCTTCTCTATAACTTTCTTAATGTTGGGAACTGCTTGTTACTTGTAGGGAAAACTGATGATTGCTAACATTATTAAAATCTAATCCTTCCAAGGCTATTTATTTTGATACATTAATTCAAATGACCTTTCTGAACCATAAAGACTGAAAATCACCATAACTTGACTACATTTAAAGACACACAATTCTCCACCAGCGGTAGCAACATTGGCAGCTGCAGCATAGACACAGCTCAGGTATTTTTAACATGGTGTCATACAACCCATCAAACTGAGAGGGCTGGCTGATCATACAGGGCTCTTCATTGCCAGCTACTAAGTATGATTAAAATATAGCTTAAAAAAATACATTTGATACTTTTGTAATATTACAGGGAGGTGATGGGATAGGAAAGGGGATTGGAAATGATCCACAAAACAATCTCCCCATTAAAACATGGGGATTATGATGGCAGTTAAAATACCCTCCCTCTGTACACTGCAGTCTCCCCCATTGCTACTTGTGCTGTAGCCACATCAGTGGTTCCCAGGTGCCATTTTTCCAAGAGTAAACAGCTGGGATAACTTATCTGTAACCTTGAGTTCAGCTTTGTTCTCCCCCCGGGTTATTTTCACATTCTTTAAACTAAAAATGGCTTTGAAATGGTGAGTACATGGAATCGGGACTTGACTTTTTAAAAGAAACATAAATTGGTTGAACGGAAATAGTGCTTTGTGTTAACTCCATACCAGGACTTTTCTGGTGGTCTCATCTGTTTCCTTAATATTTAAGATTTTATTTGAAAAAAGTGTTTTTTCGCTTTTTTAATTGTTGAGAAAACTTTCCCTGGGGGCCATGCACAACAATGGGCCACATTCAGATCCTGATGTAAGTCAGTGCAGCAGGGCTGAATTTTGCCCCGTAGGTTGGAGATGGACAAACTGACCTTTTGTATCTTCGATACCTACAACTGTTAATCATTTAAGTGCTGGTCATTTTAGCAGAAGTTTCCAACTTCTTTGGTACCATGGGATGAGGGAAAGGGGCAGCACAATAAATGTTTTTTTCTCCATGAAACAAGGATGTGCCACCATTCTAAGAAATGTCCCATCCCATTGTGGTCCACCGGTATGTGTTTGATCAGATAAAAGTTAGTTTTCAAGCACCAATCATGAGAACCATTACGGAGTGGGGGAAAACATATCACGGTGTTGTACCAAAAAAACCAAAAGCGAGCGAGTGAGGCTGTTTCTAAAACGGAGCCCCCCCGATAGCTGGGCTCATGCTCCATGTTACAGACAACTCGCAGCAGAGTACTATGTAAAAGCTACTGTATTTCCAGCAGGGCTCGCACCAGCGACTCCCCGCCCCCTCTCCCCACTGCCCTTTCTCCTACTTCCCCCACTCTGGTCCAACTGGGCACCCCCCAGTTCCCCTGAGCTCCCCAATTCCCTGGCACCTGAGCCCCTGACCCCCAATTCCTCAGCACCCCGAGCTTCCCAGTCACGGGTCCCCCCAATTCCCCGGCACCCCCAAGGTCCCCCACGCCGAGGTCACAGGTTCCCCCAATTCCCTCCGTCCCCCGCTTTGCCCCTTCTTCCTAATTCCTCTCCCACAGACACCCCCCCCCCCCGTTCCCTCCACTCTGCCTCCCCCTCCAGGCACCCCCGCCTCCTTCGCCTGGGCACCCCCCCATCCTACTCCCCCCTCACCGCCGGGTCGCCCCGCGGGGCTCGGTGACACCCATGCCCGGACCCCTGGGGGCAGGGTAATTCCCCCACCCGCCCAGCACGGACCACCACCCCCCGCACCTTCGCCACTTTGGGGATTCGCTGCTTCCCGGCCGCCGTAGACGCCATGTTGCCGCCGCTGTGAGCCCGAGCTCCGTCGACCCCGCCCTGATCTTTCACCTCTCACCCCGCGCAGCGTCGCCCGGGTCGTTGCCACAGTAACGGCGGCCGCGCGTCTCTCGGCGGTTGTCGCGGAGCCGCTGCGTCCCAGGTGAGTCGTCGCCGGTTCCTCTGAGCCCTGACCCGGTGGGGACCGCGGGACGTGCCGCGCCCCACGGAACAGCGGCGACGCTCTGGGAGTGCTGGGAGGAGGCGCTCCCGGAACTGGGACGCCCCAAAGAGATGTCCCATATCGCACAACTCCCCTCAGCTTGGGACTACACCGCCCAGCATGCAATGCGCGTCCCCCCCCCCCCCACGAAGACTACAACTCCCAGCACGCAGCGCGTCCCATTCCCCTCCTTCTTTCCCCCGGGAACTCCTAGCGCCTGCTCTGCGCTGCCCCCTAACCGCCCGCCCGAGAACTGCAGCTGCCCGAGCTCGCCCAGCGGGGTCATGGGCACCCAGGTGTTGGGGATTGCGGCCATCCTGCTCTTCCCTATATTGCTAGGTGGGAAGGGGCGGGGAAAGGGGTTGCAATGGAGAAAACAGGCTGGGTAGCTGCCACCTGGCTTGTCCCTTGTCCTTGCAGCCCCATGTCCTCCTGCTGTTGGCACCTGCAGACCCACGTGCCAGCGGCAAGCTGGCCCATCAAAGGACAGTTGTTCCCTGTAGTCAAAGGGCCAGATTCCTGTAGCAGTGTAGCATTGACAGTGAGTGCAACAGGGTTACCACCACAGAGTTGTCTCTAGGCAGCAGATCTCTGCTAGCGAGCCAAAGGGAAGACTTCCTGTGAGCTAATGAATTTCCCACTTGCTCTAAAATGCAGCCCAGACTGACGGCAGAGGGCCAAAGCTCACCCCCGTCCAGTCCAAACCTCAGCCCACCCCCAGAGTCCTCTCTCCCTCAAACCCAATGGCCCACTGTCAGAACAGCCCAGCGGTTTTCAAACTTTTTGAGCTAGCCCCCCCTTGAGTTACAATTCTTGGTCGCACCTCCCCAGCCTAAAAAAAATAAACACAATAGCCCTCAGGTTTTCAGGATTGGCAAAGGTGTTTGCGACCAGAGCCAGTGCTGGGTGTGGAGGCTGCTGGGAGCAGAAATCGGTGCGGCCACAGTGGATGTTGACACTGACCCACAGGCTGGGTGGCCCACTATGGTGAGTTAGGGAGTGGAAGTGATACTCCCTCCCCAAGCCCTGCCTGGCGTGGCTGTTCACCCTCTCCCTGAACATTGCACTGTGCCCCCATAGGGGAGTGTTCCCCACAGTTTGAAAACCTCAGGGGTAGCCCTACTCTGAAGCTTGATGTGTCCAATTTTATTCTTTCCAGTCTTGATGGTGGTGGTGTGGGAGGAGCCGCCCATAGTCCTTGTCTCCAGGACAGTTAATTAACCCCTTCTTGACCTGATCCAGTGTCGAGTTTGTGCATCCCATCACTCTTCCACAGTCAGAAAGTTGGGGCTGTACTAACCTTTTCTTACATAGTCTTACCACAAGTACATATATGACATGTTTGATCTGACTTGGGTGTAAGCATCAGCTCACTTAAAAAGAAAAAATGGTTAGGATGGGAAATTTCTGTTGTGTTTAAAAAGAGTGTTTTTTTAATGTTGATAAACCAGTGAGGCAATTACTGGAAGAATTGGAGCAGGCAGGGAGCAGAGTCCTCTATTTATCTCCAATGTTCTCCAGGTTCTCCGCTCCTAAACAGTGCTCCCTGTCTCAGCTCTTCTCCACTCCCCAACTTCCTTCTTTGCCCTTAATCTTCCCTGTGTTAGTTCTACTCTAATGTAGGTGTAGCATGGAATGAGTAATGGTGGATGCGAAGTCTGTATCTGGAAAGTGAGGTCTCTGACTCATCAGGATGGTGGATGTGGAGGGTAAAGTGAGATTCCCAGTTCCTGTAGGGACAATGGATGGGGTCTTTTGCCCAATACTGGACTGGTGGATGGGAAGATGTTGGTTCTGGAATGTATACAAGCAGTAAGGCTCAATTCTGCTCAGAGAACCACATCAATATAATTCCATTCAAACAAACTGGTCTCAGTGCGAGCACAGAGATCCGCAAATATAAACTTGCAGGACTGGAACCTATGATACTATACGGTGTGGTCTCTTGACCATAATGGGAAGTTGGGGTGGGCTCACATCTCTATTCTATAAAGGGAAGATATGAGATGTTGGTGTCTCTGTCACACATTACACAGGTGTGCTGGTAGATGTTCTGAGATGATGTGGGCCATACTTGGGATGGTGGTGGTTTGCCTGGGGTTGCAACTGATATTGGAAATATATATGATGTAGGGTGGATGAGTATAAAAGTTTTTCTAGTCCAGTGGTTTTCAAACTGTGGGTCATGACCCACTACTGGGTCATGGAATGTAAGGCACTGGGTCGCGGCGGCTCTGGTCAGCACCATCAACCAGGCTTGCGCGCCTCTGCCTAGGAGCCGGACCTGCTGCTGGCTGCTTTCGGGGCACAGCGTGGTCCGCGGTGCCAGGACAGGCAGGAAGCCTGCCTTAGAACCCCCACTGCACTGCTGACTGGAAGCTGCCCGAGGTAACCCCGTGCCCTAACCCCGTGTCCCAATCCCCTGCGCCAGCCCTGATCCCCCCAAACCTGGAGCCCCTTCCTGCAGCCAAATGCCTCATCCCTGGCCTCACCCCAGAGCCTGCTCCCCCAGCCCAGAGCCCTGACCCCCTCCCACACTCGAACCCCCTGCCCCAGCTCTGAGCCCACCCCAAACTCAGAGCTCCCTCCTGCACCCCAAATCCCTCATCCCCTGATCAACCCCAGAGCCTGCACTCCACTGTGCAACCCTCACCCCCGCACCCCAACCTTCTGCCCCACCCCTGAGCCCCTCCCACACCCCAAACCCCTCATCCCCAGCTCCGTTGGGTTGCGGGCATCAACAGTTTTCTTCAACTGGGTCACTAGAAAAAAAGTTTGAAAACCACTGTTCTAGTTTATAGCTAGAGTCTGGGTGGGGATTGGGAGCATAGTGAAGTTTTGTTTTGTTTTTTTTGAATGGGCAGTGTTATATTTTACATATAAGCTTGTATGTGAGTTATTGTATAAACTGTGATGGTATTTGAACTGTTCATTTTCATACTTTAATGCTTAGGCTTTTTATTTTAAATTGTGACATTATTTGGTATATATACATTTAAACTTTAATGTTAGGTGGCAACAGAATTGAAAGATAACTAAGTTTTTGTTGGTTAATCACAGTTGGACTGAATTCATATCACATTATCTATTATGAAACTGTTAAGTATACAAAGGACAAAATGGGTTATGAGGACACTACAAACACACTGCACATGGAACTGCAAAATAGATTTTTATTTGCATCCAGGGTTAGGGCTATTCAGAAAAGCCTTCCACTCCTCCTGAAGTATAAATAATCTTATTGATTTAAAAACTTGGCTTTTGGACAAATAGTTTGAAACCATCAGATACTATGATGATGAGCATTATAGAAATGTCTACAACTAAATGTGAAACCATTTCATGCAGTTGTAGGCCATTAAAAACATTCCCTCACTGTTCAGTAATATTTTAGGTGGTAACCATTATACTACATCCAATTTGAGACTGTGGTTTTCATAGGAGCCTGGGGGAGTTAGGCACTCAGATCCCATTGATTTTCATTAGGATTTAACTACCTAACTCCCTTCCTTCCTTTGAAAATCTCATCTAGAATTACTAACTTCAAGGCTGAAATCACTGCAGAAGCCATTCACATTAGATAACATTAGTGTTTTCTTTGTTTTTGCTACAGTGTATAAAATGACTGCAATAACTTCTGCAAGAGGACGTACAGAAGTGGTCAATGCCAGAAGAACGGAATCACATGATGTTTCTGGTATTATCAGTCTCATCAGATATTTTACTGAAAAAACTTTTGGAAGGATTAATGTCGTCTATCTTTTGTAAGTAGCAACATTTTAAGAACATACATGACATTCTCTTCAAGGTACCCAGAATCATAAGCCACTGTGTTACCTCTCTGCCTCTGCAAGAGAGAGCTTTGCTGGAACTTAGATTGTATATCAGCTCCCTGCCACACCTGTCTGTCCTTCTCATCAGCAAATGCCTTGCGACTCTGCCAGTCTTAACCTTGTCTTGCAGGTAACAATCAGTGAACCCCAGTTCTCAAGTTCCCCAGGAGATCTCTTTCAGTATCCTCAAAAAGAAAAGGAGTACTTGTGGCACCTTAGAGACTAACAAAATGTATTTGAGCATAAGCTTTCGTGAGCTACAGCTCACTTCACCGGATGCATCCGGTGAAGTGAGCTGTAGCTCACGAAAGCTTATGCTCAAATAAATTTGTTAGTCTCTAAGGTGCCACAGGTACTCCTTTTCTTTTTGCGAATACAGACTAACACAGCTGCTACTCTGAAACCTCTCAGTATCCTGTTCTTCTCACTTTATTTCAGTATAACAGCACTGAGATAATTCATAGTAAAACTAAGAATATGTTTCTTAATAAAGAATATAGATTTAAGTGATACCAAAGGAGGCAAAGCCTACCCAAAAGTTGGGGGGCCAGGGGCCAGGGCCCCCTACCTCTACTCTTCTGCCCAAGGCCCTGTCCCAAGCCGGAGCCGGCCGGGAACCACAGATTCTCCAGCTGCCTGGGGTGGGGTCGGGGTCGAGAGCAGCCCCCAGCCTGTGTTCCTGCTCTGCTGGCCCCTGCCCAGGTCAGGTGGAGGGTCCACAGCGTGGCTCCCCACAGTTGCCCTCGCGGCTCTTACCATGGCTGGGCTGTGGCCCCCCAGCCGGAACCAGGTCCTGGTAAGAGCCACATGGGGACAGCTGTGGGGAGCCACGGACCCTTCTGCCCTGGGTGCGGGGCCCGTGAGGCAAGGACATGGGCTGGGGGCTGCTCTTGGGCCCCCCTAACCCGGGCAGGTAGAAGGTCCATGGCATGACTCCCCAGAGCTGCCGTGCCAGCCTGGTTGGGGGTACAGGGCCTCCAGGGGGAAGAAGAGGAGTGGGGGTTGGGCCCCTGCCAAAAAGTGGGAGGGCCCTGGCCCTCCCCCCCCATTCCGGTGCCACTGTGTGATACTAAGCAAGAGTAAACGAGGTACAATAGTTGTGGTTACAAACAAAACAAAATAAAACACACTTTCTAGTGTCCAATTCTTAACTTTAAAAAGCTACAATCTTTGTCTAAACAGCTTTCTCATTTACATCAAGTTACCAGCACCTCCAGCCTTACAGCAAGAGGATCCAAGGTTCACAGAATCAGAAGGTGCTGTCCCCTTTGTTCCCTGAGTGATGGGTAACATACTAGTTGTGTCATGTGTAGGCTAACAGAGTAGTCAGTAAATACCCAGTAATAAATCAGAGACAGCTTTATGGTCCATATTTTCAAAAGTGGCCACTGATTTTGGGTGACTCGGTTTCTGTGCCCAGCTTAAGATCTCTTGGGCTTGATTTTCAGAAGTGGCGAATACCCACAGCTCCAGCTGAAGTCAGTGGGAGTTGCAGTTGTACCTCTGGAAAACTGGGTCCAATATGTCTCAAATGTATGCTCTAGGTATACTTAATCCTGCCTCAGCCTGGGCGGATGGACTACATGACCTCTTCAGGTCACTTCCAGCCTTACATTTCTGTGATGCTGTGAAGCTGGGCATCTAAAATCAGAGGGCCGCAGATCAGTGGCCAATTTTGAAAATGTGATTGTTAAACTCTGTTGGTCCCACAGAGAAGATGGATTTACTGGCAGGAAGTGTTTGTATAGTGCGTATCGGCAACGCTATCCTCTGGTTCCCTTATGATGCTGTTGAACAGTTGTTAACTTGAAGACTCAGAAATCTAAAATCACTTTCTGAATCTTCTTTTTGTCATTTCTTTAACCTTTGCAAATCAAAATTGTTTCCACAGAGAAAAAGCTAACCTTGCCGTGACACTCAGCAATAAGAAGAATGAGGTTATTGCCCATGCTGCATTTCTGGACTATCCAAATTGGAATATTGTTGATCAAGCTGATTGGGAATCATTCTTACATGAAAACTACAGTGACAAAAAGTGCACAGTAAGTAATTATTTTTTAAGATGTGTTTTCACTTGAGGGACATCAACTTAGTTTTCATTTTGTTCCTTTTGAATACTGTATGTGTTCAATTTTTGGTATAATATAGGGGGAAAAACAATTAAATTGCAACAGATGTTAAGAGATGCATTGCCCTTGTTACATGTATTGCTATTCCCTGGAATTTGGGAAGATCAGTGTAGAAAATGGTGTTCCTTTTACTGGAGATTTTTGTTTTGTTTTCCATTCCAAGTGATTTCTTTGTTGTTTGACTAAGCTGGCTAATGGGTTTTTCTACACAAATGTTCTGACTCACTGAAGGCACATCACTTGGGGTCCTAAACATTCTCAACACTAGAAAATTATAACATATTAGATTTTATAACATTACCTCTCATTCTAGAGCACTGTACGTTTTTACGGTATTGCCAGCTCTTCGAATTTTATTGAGAGTCTCACTATGTTTGGCATTTTTCTGAAAGCCTTAGTTCCTGGAGTCAAATCATTATGCGAGAATCTCTACTTTCCTTTTTTCAGAAAAGGAAATTTCTAGTCCTTTTTGGTTGTGGAGAAAAGCTGAAAAATTTGAATTCTAAAGGCTCAAACCCCAGAAGGCAAATAGAGAAACCAAAATTTATTATTGTTAAGCCAATCTCATGATTTTTGAACATCTGGGATTGGCAACACTGAAATTATCCAAGTGATAGGCAAACTGCCTCGCAGTAATGTTATCCACTAGGGATGTTAGGCAACTGTTTTAAAGAAACTATCAACTCCAGTATTGCCATCTGAAATTGTTGTTTATACTGTTATTAAAAGAAACTCTTAATGTTATTATAACTGAAGATGCTAAAGGGAAAAATACTATGTTTTTTCAGTTTGTTTTCTTTGTACTCTTCACAGTATTCTGAATATAGTTGATCCCACTGTATTGTTGATGGTGCATGCTTTTCCCCAGGCTGTGCATGGGGTGCTTACCAATATTATCATCAACAAAGCTGTAACTGAACCTGAAGAGACAGCTGGCAGAAGTGTGACCAGAGAAAAGGTGGAAAAGAGAAAGCTTGAGCATGTGTGATGTTATTGCTCCCATGCCTGCCCTGAAGTCCTTTCTGAACATGGGCAAAAAACAGAAGAACCCGTATATTTTTAAAAAGAGGATTTTTTGAAATTGAGGATATGTCATTTAAAAAGTGCTTTATGGTCCTGATCCAGAAATAAGGATGAAAGGACAACACTCCTGAGCGAATTGTAGTTTTCCTCTCCATTTCAGAAGTACTCCTCTGGTTGACATTTGTGAGGTTAGCTCTGCAGAGCTCTATATGCCAAATATGAATCTTTAGGCTGACCCTACTTTAGATGGAGAGGTAAACATGCGTGTAGATAATATATGTTGATATAGTGTAAAGGTTTGATTGGCATGAATTTGGGATGGCTGCATTACGTAAAGAATAGCCGAGCAACATGTGAATTATTCAGGCAATTCGTACATCTTCATATGGTAGCATTGTTTTTGGTACTCATTTTACAGAATAACTGTTTTAGAAATGTTTCAGAGTAGCAGCCGTGTTAGTCTGTATTCGCAAAAAGAAAAGGAGTACTTGTGGCACCTTAGAGACTAACAAATTTATTTGAGCATAAGCTTTCATGAGCTACAGCTCACTTCATCGGATGCATTCAGTGGAAAATACAGTGAGGAGATTTATATACACACAGAACATGAAAAAATGGATGTTTATCATGCACACTGTAAGGAGAGTGATCACTTAAGATGAGCTATTACTAGCAGGAGAGTAGGGGGGGGAGAAAACCCTTCGTAGTGATAATCAAGGTGGGCCATTTCCAGCAGTTAACAAGAACGTCTGAGGAACAGTGGGGGAGGCGGGGGTGAATAAACTTGGGGAAATAGTTTTACTTTGTGTAATGACTCAACCACTCCCAGTCTCTATTCAAGCCTAAGTTAATTGTATCCAATTTGCAAATTAATTCCAATTCAGCAGTCTCTCATTGGAGTCTGTTTCTGAAGTCTTTTTGTTGAAGAATAGCCACTTTTAGGTCAGAAATCGAGTGACCAGAGAGATTGAAGTGTTCTCCGACTGGTTTGTGAATGTTATAATTCTTGACATCTGATTTGTGTCCATTTATTCTTTTACGTAGAGACTGTCCAGTTTGACCAATGTACATGGCAGAGGGGCATTGCTGGCACATGATGGCATATATCACATTGGTGGATGTGCAGGTGAACGAGCCTCTGATAGTGTGGCTGATGTGATTAGGCCCTATGATGGTGTCCCCTGAATAAATATGTGGACACAGTTGGCAATGGGCTTTGTTGCAAGGATAGGTTCCTGGGTTAGTGGTTCTGTTGTGTGGTTGCTGGTGAGTATTTGCTTCAGGTTGGGGGGCTGTCTGTAGGCAAGGACTGGCCTGTCTCTCAAGATTTGTGAGAGCGATGGGTCGTCCTTCAGGATAGGTTGTAGATCCTTGATGATGCGTTGGAGAGGTTTTAGTTGGGGGCTGAAGGTGACGGCTAGTGGCGTTCTGTTATTTTCTTTGTTGGGCCTGTCCTGTAGTAGGTGACTTCTGGGTACTCTTCTGGCTCTGTCAGTTTGTTTCTTCACTTCAGCAGGTGGGTATTGTAGTTATAAGAATGCTTGATAGAAATCTTGTAGGCGTTTGTCTCTGTCTGAGGGGTTGGAGCAAATGCGGTTGTATCGTAGAGCTTGGCTGTAGACAATGGATCGTGTGGTGTGGTCTGGGTGAAAGCTGGAGGCATGTAGGTAGGAATAGTGGTATTCCAGTAGGTATACCGGTATAGGGTGGTGTTTATGTGACCATCACTTATTAGCACCGTAGTGTCCAGGAAGTGGATCTCTTGTGTGGACTGGTCCAGGCTGAGGTTGATGGTGGGACGGAAATTGTTGAAATCATGGTGGAATTCCTCAAGGGCTTCTTTTCCATGGATCCAGATGATGAAGATGTCATCAATGTAGCACAAGTAGAGCAGGGGCATTAGGGGACAAGAGCTGAGGAAGCGTTGTTCTAAGTCAGCCATAAAAATGTTGGCATACTGTGGGGCCATGCGGGTACCCATAGCAGTGCCGCTGATTTGAAGGTATACATTGTCCCCAAATGTGAAATAGTTATGGGTGAGGACAAAGTCACAAAGTTCAGCCACCAGGTTTGCCGTGACATTATTGGGGATAGTGTTCCTGACGGCTTGTAGTCCATCTTTGTGTGGAATGTTGGTGTAGAGGGCTTCTACATCCATAGTGGCCAGGATGGTGTTTTCAGGAAGATCACTGATGGATTGTAGTTTCCTCAGGAAGTCAGTGGTGTCTCGAAGATAGCTGGTAGTGCTGGTAGTGTAGGGCCTGAGGAGGGAGTCTACATAGCAAGACAATCCTGCTGTCAGGGTGCCAATGCCTGAGATGATGGGGCGCCCAGGATTTTCAGGTTTATGGATCTTGGGTAGCAGATAGAATATCCCAGGTCAGGGTTCCAGGGGTGTATCTGTGCGGATTTTTTCTTATGCTTTTTCAGGGAGTTTCTTGAGCAAATGCTGTAGTTTCTTTTGGCAACCCTCAGTGGGATCAGAAGGTAATGGCTTGTAGAAAGTGGTGTTGGAGAGCTGCCGAGCAGCCTCTTGTTCATGTTCCGACCTATTCATTATGACAACAGCACCTCCTTTGTCAGCCTTTTTGATTATGATGTCAGAGTTGTTTCTGAGGCTGTGGATGGCATTTGCTCTCAGTATAAAGAAATTACAAACTTTTTTCAATCAAGTTTTGTTAAATTAAAAATGTAGCTCTGGTGCTTAAAATTTATAACTGTAATATTAAACTTGAGTGTAAGTCAAGTTTTCTCGGTTTTTTTGGTTAATTTACTGCATAGAGAGAGACTCAAATCCAATCATTAAGACCCCACTCCTGCAAACACTTATACTCATGAGTAAATTTACCCATGCAGTTAGTCCCATTTAGTCAACGAAGCTACTTATGTGTGTCGAGTTACTCACATAAGTATGTACTGACAGGATCGGCAATTAAATTTGTAAATTAATATTTTAATTAATTAAAAAAACACTACATGCATTCTTATTTTATTTAATTCATTCGTTTCTTTTTACTATAGCCTCTGAATACACTGTTTATGCATCTTTTTGTGGCAAATGATGAATATGCGGTTGGATGTGCCCAAGAAATCATTAGGTGAGTTGATGTGTAAATTGATGCATAGGGAAGCATGTACAGTTTCCTACTAACTCTCATCTGTAGAGACTGTGGGGAATTAAAAGATGGTCATGTAACAAAAAAAGCTTAAAGGTAAATATTAAAAAAATTAACTGAATTTCTTAATTTCAGTATGTGACATGACGTGACACAACTGTGTGTAGCCTGATATACATTCTAGATTTCAAAGCTAGACTCTTACAGTTCTGAACATATTTTCCTAACAGTGTAATCTCTTGCTATATCTTTTGCTATTATTCTTGACATAAATATCATGCAGTGATTGGGACAAATTGATTTTTTTGAGTGGAGGGAGAAGGTTCATGGTGCACAGTTGTGCAGGAAGCCTAAAAGCTGTGGCTATTTCTGAAAAATCATTGTCTGCAGGTTATTCTTTGAAATGTTTGTTAGGTACAGACTATGCAGCACAAATAATACAATACAGCAGAGTGCTAGCTCAAATCACAAACAAGAAAGTGCTGCTTAAATTAGTGTGGTTCAGCGCACAGCATCCCTACATAAACAGAGTAAATTGCATTTGGTGCTGTTGCTGTCAGTTTTACAGTTACAGGGTAACTATAAAAGCCAGCTCATCCAGATGCCAGGTCAAATATCTGCCAGCAGAGATCTGCCATCTTTAATTTTTCACCACTGGGGAACTGATATAAAAAGAAAGCTATATGAAATCAAAGGATTAGGAGATTAAAGAGAGAAATGGGGTTGAAAAAACAGTGAAAAGGCCTTAATAATTTTCATATAATCTTTTCTGAGAAATCACATTTTAATTTTTTAGCCATGTGCATTTATGAGGGAAGATATAGGCACTGGAGAGCAAAGTTTCTTTCATTAAGAGATTTGCTGCTAAATTTGATGTGTAGTTACTGAGACTAAATAAAGTTATATTGTTTGTCCAGGACAGTTTTTAATGCAGTACCAGAAGTGCACTTTATTCTTCTTTTTGTACCAAGTCATGTGGATTTAGGTAAGAGTTTCCTTAATATTATTTTAATCTTAAAACAACCACTGTAGTCTTAAGTATCATTATGATTAATACAATTGTGTGGTTTTCAGCATATTAACAGAAGTGATTGTCCTATAGACCTGTGGAAGAACCAATCCTAACATACCATTTTATACTTCAAATAGCATAATCTCAGCTATATTGCTTAACATTACATAAAAAGGCTAACAGTGTATGGTCCTGATGTGCCATGGCAGTAGATCATAGTGCAGTATCATGGCCTAAATTTGAAACCATATTTTGCTCCAACAGTTCTTCTAATGGGTTAAAAAATTTCTTGGTGAAATTCCTTGATAGTTTTTAACTTGTTTTTGTCATTCTTAGGCCCAGGCTTAGGAACTTTTTTTGAGCGGATGATGAGTGTTCCAGGTTCGATAGTTGATGTGGACTTTACTTTGTTTGTGTGCCACAGGCACCAACATTGTCCCCAGCTGTACATTCGCAAAGCAAGGTAATATGCCTTCGTCTGCTTTGTCTGTATGAGTTTGTCTGGATCAATTGAAGGAATCCTATGACTACGAATCGAGAAAGTGTAGTTTTCATTAAATCACCTAAATGTCTCCTCCTCCCGTTTTCCAATTTTCTTGATGACCTAATGTTGACTCATGACAGCTACTTTTATTAAAGAGACAAGATGGGTGAGGTAATACTTTTACTGCACCAGGATACTACCTCACCCCATCTTGTCTCTCTAATATCTTAGGACCAACACATATACGACAAAACTGCATAATTACTTTTATTCTAATTTGTCACAGGACTAGTTGTATTTTTTGTAAGATAGGTGGCCTTATTTCCATATGATTAAACTGAGTGTTTTATAGCAGTAATACAGTTTCCAGATTTTGATGTTTCTTCTATGCATTTGTTTATTTCCCCATGTCATGTTGTTACATATTTTACTGGGTACAGAACTTTTGTAACTTCCACATTGCCTCTTGGAGTATCTTGCTGTGTAGTTCCTGTTTTCTCTTATTAGGCCAAATTCTGACCAACTGGGCAAAGTCTGGCTAAGTAGATTTTGCTGTAAAGGAATTGCATTTGCATAATAAAACTGAGTAAGGAGGCCTTAGGCCAAACAATCCTTCAAACATGCTAATACCTGCCTTCCTAAACATTGTTTGGCACTTGTGAATTTACTCTGTGTACAAACCCACTGGGGAACCCCTTAGCAATATCTACTCACTGTCTGCCTGGGCAGGCCTCCTCCATGCTGCTGAGGGGGTGCAAGAAGAAAACAGGGATAATACTCCTACTTTTCTCCGACCCTTTGTCTTATTTATTTAGATTGTAATTAGTTTGGGGCAGGAACTGTATCTTACTATGTGTTTGTACAGTGCCTTCCACAGTGGAGCCCAGAACTTGGTTTGGGCTTTGAGGCACTAGTATAATAATAATAATTAATAACAACAAATAGTTAAATAATTAAATAGCCCAGAATCCAGCTGTGTGGCTGTCTGCTTCTCAGTCCTCCAGCTCTTTGGAAGTGTAGAGTTTCTGTCACACTGAAGCCTTAGGTGGTCAAGGATATCCCTACAAAATTCATCCCTAGTTCTTTGCTCTCCGTTTTATTATTCTCTATAACATTTTCAGTACGGTTGTTCTGTAGCCTAAGTCCTTATAACCAAGAGGTGTTATTCACAAAATACCTGCACGTGTTTTCTCCTCTCAGAAAAGGTATTCCATTGCAATTCCTTTTTTAAAGAAAAAAATAAGTTTATTTTAACTAGCAAGTTGGAGGAATATGTTTCTTAAATCATTCTGTGTGTTTACGTACTGTGAAATGCTGCTCTAGGATGTTCTTTACAGGTCTGAAACCTACACTTTTCTCCAAAGAGCATCCACCACAGCAGAGCCCCAAATGCAAAACCATTTAACACATATTTCAACATGCCAGCATTGGTGTGCAGACTGTTTCGAGTTTCTCTGAGTCCACATTCTGTCTTTTTTTTATATTTTGTACTCCACACTACTAATCAATAGTGTGTGAAGGGATCTTAGTGTTTGAAGTAATAGTGCAAGGTAAACTCACTCCTGGGCCTTGAAAGGTATCCATGCCCCTTGATTCTGTCCATTATGTTTGTCTTTTAT
Source organism: Chelonia mydas (assembly GCF_015237465.2). Classification (NCBI taxonomy): domain Eukaryota; kingdom Metazoa; phylum Chordata; order Testudines; family Cheloniidae; genus Chelonia; species Chelonia mydas. The sequence goes on from NC_057851.1 coordinate 198,242,167, forward strand.
TAATCTGAAATACATTTTTACCTTTGGGGCTGTCAGACAATGCAGTTTGGGAAATAACATTTTTGACATGATTGAAAATGTTAAGAAAGCCATTCCAGTATTATACTGAGGGGATACCATCTTGCCTGAGTTTTTGTAATACATATAGGGTAATAATGGAATGGTTCACTTTAATGAAAAGCAGGGTAGAAAACTAACCAACGAATGGTTTACTCCTTTTAAATAATGTAACTACTTGTCCTGTAAAATTCATAGTTTAGTATAGTTTGTCGTGGATTCTTCAAGTAAGCTAAATTATGTTTACTACTGATGCTTTTCCTTCCCTTTTCCTCTGTATTTGCGTTTATACATCACTAGCATCCGTAGTGACATTCAGTGGAAACTCTTTAGAGACTTATCCATGAAAGGGTTTTGACGCAGTCCCCAGCCACCTGCCTAGCAACACGTTCTGGGTCAATGATATGAGATTAGAGTAATCTCTGTTCCCTCTCCCCCTTACCCACAGGAAAAAATATGCTGTAAATTGATCCTTTGCTTAACCCCTGTATATTGAAGTTATTCTTTATCTGACCTTTAAAATGGGAAATAAAGCTGTAGCATCCTAGAACACAAACCAATGAGCTTTCATATTGAAGTCCCTTGCCTGTACTTTGCCATTTGATCTAATTATCATTGTTTGTACTTCTCTGTACTTTGCAGCTGTGTACAATAGATCACAAATCTGCCTTTACAGTGGTATTTGTTTGTTTCAATCTGGGAAGACAGTAGAATAGTATCCGTATGAGTGAAAAGCCATTGCCTCTTATAAAATAAAGAAGGAAGGGGGTGGTTTGTAGAGGTAAACATTGTAGTTCCCATCCTGCAACACGTAGCATGTGGGGAGGCTGTTGCACTCACGGGGAGCCCCACTGACTTCAGTGGAGATTTGCATGCATGCCAAAATGATCTCATCATGCTACAGGCTTGCGGGATCAGGGCCCAAATCCTGACATGTGATCTCAGGCAAACTCACGTTTTAGGAGGGAGAGTGTAATTTCAGTATTGCACTGCTTTAAAAGGGCCAGTGGCAGCAGTATAATGAAATGTCATAATGGTAAATATATAGGTTTAACTCTTGAGTTTAACTGAAAAAAATTGTGGTTCTTATCACTTTCTCCCTTTCACTGGTTGGCACAATAAAACAGCAAGTTTAAATTACAGTACAATCTGATTGATTTGAACAGAAAGTCTAGTTTTGATTATTTGAAATTTCATAGTAAACACACTATATAAAATTCAGTTAAAGTAATGAAGACATGGTAATAGACCCCACTAGAGGTTTCCAGCCATGAAATCTTCCCTGAGAAGAACGGAGAGACCACCATTTCTGAGTGTGAATTATGAAGTGTGTAGATTATTAGTTTTAGCCAGGGTCTGCTGTACTAATGGAGTCATTTTAGGTAGAGGTTTAATCAGGTGAATAACTAGAGTCACAATTTATAGTGTGTTATGTTTACCCATAGTTCCTTCTTGCTTATATAAGCCCATTCAAATTAGGATTCCACCTATCCAAAAACTGCAGTAAGGGATGGAGGTGGAATGTTGGGTGGGAAATTTTTGTCACTGATGGCAGTTTGTGCTCCCAGTTTGGAGTGGGCAGCTGCAGAATCCACCTGTATAGGGTCCCCAAGATTGTCGTCCAAACTTAAAAGTCATGTGAACGAATCCAGTCACTACTAGCAGAAAAGGAACGAAATCTCTAAAACTATTATGCAGAATGAAACAATAGTCTGACTGCTTCGGTGTATTTGTCTTGACACACTGATGGAGACAAGATGGCACGCAGGCACCCACCCTTCCTGCTACAAAAATGGATACGAATGAGTTACTAAGAGAGATCAAGGCAGGCATTGCTGATATTCACTCCAAACTACTAGATATTAACAAAACAACCCCGCCTCCCCCCAAAAAACCCCACTTGGCAGACCTGGATGAGAAGGTCAGCACTACTGAATCTAGTGTAGTAGAGACTGCAGAGGAGACACTGAATATGCCCACCAGAATCAAGCAAATAGAGAGAGAGAGAGGGACAAGGTGGGATCTTTAAAACTGATGGTACAGAGAATTATAAAAGAAGGAACAATGTAAGAATAAAAGGAATCATTGATGATGGGGAGAAGGGTAGTCTTCTCTAAGGGTCAAATTCAGTCCTGTGCATGAGGTCAGCACATATCATCTATGCACCACTTAAGCCACACTTAAACCCTATGTTCAGTTATACCATTCTACCAATATTTACAAATTCAGACACAGTATTTGTCATAAAAATTAATAAACAGAACTTTTGAAACATTTACATCCACTTTAAGGCCTCTTTAAACTGCCAGAGTGGTCTAAATGGGAATCAGGGCCTATATTCATTTGTTTTTTAATCAGTGGCTGCAGTAAAACTTGGTACTAAGGGTTTCATTTTACATACTTGATCAATAGGAACATAAAGGATGTTATGTTATGTTAGTTTCCTGAAAAGTTGGAGAAAGGAGTTAACAGAAAAATAGCCATTGAAGAATGGTTATCAGTATGATCTTCAGAAAAAAGCTTATCAAGTATGTACTGTTCTAAAGGAAAATTATTTTTAGATATTGTTTCAATGGCACCTTATTCCAGAAAAGCTTAACAAAAATTATAAAGCAACTGGTGACTAATGGTGATGAGGTTGTGGAAATATTGGAAGCTTTACTCATATTTAGTGGGATTGCTCACAGGTAGAATATTATTGGGGTGGGATTACTAGTCAGATTGGGTCAACAACTGTATGTGGTCTGTTTTAAGGGACCACTAATAATCCTTTTAGGTCTCATAATTAATATCATGGCCTTCAGTGAGCATAATTCTTCAAGATTTTTTAGTAGCACTATGGCTCTAATTAGCCAGGGATTGGAAAAAGAATATTCTCGCTTTTGTTAATATTTTGATTCATTAGAGTTTTAGGACATAGTGGAAATGGAGAAATGGATGCGTCAAATTAAAACACAATAAAGGAGACAAAAAACTAACAAATACCTAGCTTCCCACCTTTCTTCTATTGGATTTTCATACCAGAAACAGCCACTCGCTGTAAAACTGACCCAGTTAAACACTCTGCGTTTTAAATGAGCGGTTGATTGTGAAAATCGCCAGTGTAGAGGGCTCTCAACAATTGCAAGAAATACACATGTGCAACTGCCCTTCCTGGGGAAAAGAAGAAAATAGACTTAAGACTGGTTTTATTATACAACACTTAGCAAATTAGGGCCCTGACCCAGCTGACTTCTGGGAGCTACCACAATATAAATGTTATGTAATAATTAATGGACTAAAAACAAAACAATACGTAATAAACAAGAAAGAAGTGTAAATTAACTACTAAGGCTTAACTTTACAACCTTTTATAATGGAAAATATTGCATTGATTCATGTATTGATATTTTTATTTTTGTTTTGTAAATCATTTTGAAAAAAATAAGTTATGTTTTTAATTGCAGGATGGTGCCGATTTTGAGCACTGATCCTGTTTTGTGACCTCTGTTTATAAAAGAAACAAAAACTTGAGGAAAAGGGAAGCTACTATAGTATATCAGGCAATCCTTGTAATCTCTGACATTTCAATTGCTAGGAGTACAGCATGTAATGATATTTTCTGGTGGTTTTCAAAGGCTGTTTAATAAAAGGATTGGCCCCAAGTAATGAAGGAAGTTGCTGAACTAACAACTAAGAGATTTAAGACCATTAATCTTCTGAGGGATTTGGAAGTTACATGGCCCTAGCCTTATAAAAAGTTTTCTGAGTAATTAATTTACTAAGTTACAGAACATTTTCAAATGTGTTGTAGCACTGTGTGAGTGCTTCGATGAATAATTTATAAGAAATGTGTTAAGATAGTTGACCACTAGAGGTCACTAGAGACCTTGCAAGGAAATAATCACTTACATTGCTTCCAGATGGCAATACATGTCCTAGTTTTGTTTTTATTATCTGAACTGAACCAACAGACAGGCCTAATTGTATCCGCCCCAGCCCTTTATTACTTCATATCTCTATAATACTTGACAGGTTGACATGATGACAGTGTGATAAAGATTATGACTGCACCACCTGTGGGTGTAGTGTGACCACTCTTTGCCAAAAATGTTAACAGTCTTGGGGTACTTTTGGATCTCCAGCTCCTTTTAGATTTCAAGGTAGCAATAGTGGTTCATTCTACTTTTTAAAATCTGTGGTTAGCTAAGAGGTTGTTAAATATTGCTAGTCATCATGCTCTAGTTATCTGCCGTGCACTATACTTGCAAGGTACCTTTAAAGATGGCCTATAAGTTTTAACAAGTGAAGAATGTGCTGGCCCACTTGTTTTAGTGCAGGGGGTTGGTGGGAACATATCACCCACATGCTCAGTGAACTTCACTGGATGCCCATCTTCTCTCGGGGCAATTCATCATGTTGGCTCAAATGTCTAAAGCTTGCCTGAGTTTGCTTCTTGGCCCTTTAGGGACCATCTCTCTCCCTGTGCATTCTGTGACAGCTGAGATTAGCAAATGCACATTTTATAGAAGTTCAGTCATGGAGACTTGCAGGTGTTTTCAATGGGGAGTCCCTAGCTGTAGAATTTATTCCTTCTTGTGGTCCATCACAGCCTGAGTTTCCTGACTCTTAGGGGATAGTGCAAGATGCATCATTTCAGTAAAGCATGTATTTGTTGGACCATTGATGAACTGAATGGTTTGGGTAGTACAGGATTGGGACAGTTTATCGTGTTTATTATGGATAGTTTAACGTTAGATATATTTATTTTGTGACAGGCCCATGGTGATAGGCACATTAAAAAACCAGCAAATAAATCAATCAATAGGTACTGCGTTCCCTGACTGTACTTTTTATCTACATTATTCAACATGCATTAAAATTCTCTTTTAGTCTTGTGCTTCTGATTAAGAACTAGGATTTCAAAAGCTTAATATTGGATTTTAAATGAGAAAACATTAAGTATCAGTAAGTGTGTTAATCTCTTCAGGTATTTCAATGAGAATCTATCTATACACTTCGAGTACTGTAAGACTTTTACTGCCAACAGTGTATGTCAGGCCAAGTGCAGACAGGTTGAGGTAGCTTTCACACTGACAGCAAGTTGAATGTAGAAGGAACAGTAGAAGTAGATAAGATCTGGATCCTGCAAACTGCAACATTACACCTGTGCTGGAGCCTCATTTTGACATCAGTGGGAATCCATGTGGACTCAGGGGTCTGTCTTTGCAGTAAGTTGCAGGATTGGAGCCTAAGTCTTTACTGCCCCTCTTCAGTTGTCCGTGATTTATGTTGAAAAGTTGATTGGCAGGAGTCAGTTAGGCAGAGAAGGGAGAGGAGATTTTGACCACCTTTTCAGGCTACGCCTCCAGGCTCCCCAGCCTTCATGAAGAAGGCAGCAAGTGCCTCACACTGTGGTGCCACAGGAGCCATGGAAGACAGCAGGGGCTCTCCACACAGAAGGAGCTCCACCGAGGAGCTCCTTCCAGTTCTTTGCTGCAGGGCTGACGTGCTGAAACATCCAGCCATGAAGTGGTTCCCTGCCCAGATGGCTGCCAGTGGGTGCAGATCTTAACAAAGTGACCTCATTTCAGAGCTCCCCTACCAGAGAACAGAGAAAAAGGAGGAAGGGAGTGTAGCATAAGCTAACCTTCAGAAGTAACTTACTGGGCGTTTTAGAGGCAATTTCTGGAATGGGAACAGTTTGATGCTAAATCTCCCTTTTGATTGGTCATTTGCTGACTGACACCAGAGGTGAGGAAATGCCCCCATTGCTCACGCTAGCTCACCAAGTCACAGAACACCAACTAGCGAGTAAGCACATTTAATTCTTTTGAGTGAAATTATATAATTTAATGGTCTCTTTCACACAAAAGCACACAGTTATGGCAGATTCTGCACAGGTGTGCTGGGGGGATAGTAAAGGCACAGGGAGCTCCTCCCTGCCCATGTTTGCACCATCTTTGGTATGGCTCCTTTAAGAGATTTCCACTGGCTGAGGATCTGGCCAATTGAATGTAGATTTTTGAAAGCCCTGTGTTGTTGTTTTTTTGCACCTGGGGATTTTAGATGAACTGTTTGAGTGTGCCTTGTAAATTTGCAATCACTGCCAGCAATACAGCAGAATATTAAAAGGACAAGTTTTTATTTCTTATCTTCAGGTAAGTAAGCATCCTCCTACCTCAATCATTCTCCCATTTTTTGTTTATATTTTGTCATGGTAGTAGTTATAGACCACTGACAAGTACATGATGATGAACCTGACAAGGCTACTGGTTTGTGAACAGTATTTGTTTAATTCCTATGTTACTGTCTTGGGTCAGTATACTCCCCTCTGTTGCATAGCAAAATCACAGAGAGTTTGTGGTAAATGCCATTGAATGCACTGCAGCGAAGAGGGTTATTCAATATGTTCATTCCCCATCTCAGAGTCAATGGCAGCCCCTTTTTAACAGCAGTGTGGAATTTGTGTAGTATACATTATTTTTGGCCTGAGCAGCAGTAACTTATCCTGTTATCAGAGGCGTCATTTGCATCTGCCAATGGAAACATCACAGCAAAGAGTCCGCTATATTGCCAATACTGGAATAGTGGGTCTGGGAAGTTCACAGAGGTGTATAGCTAGGCCTGGCTGTTTGAAGATGCCTGGGGTTAGGTTTCCTTATGGATCCTTGGTTTCTGCTTCAGCAGGGGCCACACCTCCAGTAAGGAAAGAGGTGGTCGATGTTTACAGTCACAGCTTCAGCTACATTCATAAGATCTCTTGTTTAAAGTGTTGTAAAGAGTGTCTGTGCTGTAAGAAATAACTGCTATCCAAATTTCCCTTTTCAGTTACCTCTGGTATGCCCAGGAAGACATTTGGTCTTTCATTCTCTGTAGTGCATCAGAGTAAATTCATAAAGAGTTTTAAAAAATATTTAACAATATACACTGAAATGATCAGTCATGTTTGTTTTACAACATTCTAAAAATGACAGTGTAATTGAAATTAAATAAATAGTTGACTTTGTATAGAAGTTATCATTTGCCTACACTCTGAAAAACAAATTAGGGAGTGAAGGATTAGTATTCTAGTATTAGAAAGTTTTAAGACATCATTGATTCTGTTTTACAGGGTGGAAGACCATGATGATCTCATGCCTATCTTCATGCATCAGAATGAAATTCTGAGAGAAACCTATGGAGAATACTTCCTTGCAGAGCTGATAGAAGCTCAGGATGAAAAAAACCATGCTGTTGTTTGTGAGGTAGATCCTTGACATGCAGTAGGCTTGGGTATCCTTAACATTCATTATGCTGTATTTGGTAACAGCTGGTGCACTGGCTTCTTGAATAAAAATGAATTAAGTAGGACTAACTATGCCTTAGAAAGCAAAAATCATAATTTTGATGGCCATTTGACACTTGAGAAATTCAGCCCTTTTCTTAGTAAGCTTTCAGTTCTTTCAGGAAAATGATTGCCCCTTTGCAGTGGGTATCTCCTTTAAGGATGGAACATGACAAGTGAATCAGTAATAAATAGTAACAATACTTGGCATTTCTAAAATGTCTTTCCATCAGAAGATCCCCAGTTACGTTACAAATCTCATTTGTACCTCACAATATTCTTAAGAGGATGACAGGGTCACCCATTCTACAGATGAGGAAACTGAGAACAAGCAAATTAAGGGCCCATTTCTGTGAGATTCTGATTGTCTGTGAGGATCCATATGACTTTAACTCATGGTGACCTCATTACGCTTTGAGGCTGCTCACATCAAGTGCTCACCCCTTTGCAGACTTGGGCCTTAAGTGACAACAAAATCATAATTGTATGTCACCTGAGAACTTTTTTCAGAAAAGAATGGAAATGTATTAATTTACTCTTGACTGAGAGCTCAACCTTGGGCAGCTCTTCTGTGGGAGGCAGTCAGGAGCATCCCTGTCCCTGCCCTTGTGTAGCTAGTAAAAGAGCTAACCAGAATAGCAGCCCCTCTGGTCAAGGAAGCGTAGAGATTACTGCTGCGATGTTTCCACCAGGAACAACTCATTGAAAAGGGACAGGGAGTCACGATTCTGCCCCTCCCATGCAGAGGCCAGCAGAGTTGGCTGGACATACCGTGATCGGTGATGCATACAGTGATGCATCCAATGAAGTGGGTTTTAGCCCACGAAAGCTTATGGTCAAATAAATTTGTTAGTCTCTAAGGTGCCACAAGTACTCCTCGTTCTTTTTGCTGATACAGACTAACACGGCTACCACTCTGAAACGTGAGCAATATGTTACACCCTTTAAAGGGCTGTAGTAGTTTGTATTCACCCTAGCACAACTGGAATGCGCAGGCAGGCACTGCCTTTCGATGCTCCCCCTGGGGCAGCCTGTACGCTCCTGAAGCTATGCCTCCAATGGAGGACTGTGGCTAAATGCCACCGTCTAACCCAGTGTGATTCATTCGTATATTTTGTTTCTTATCGTGATATAAATGAAGCTACAATTTGGTAGATTTTTCTGAGATAATTGAAAGAGGTGATCTTAAATCAGTTATTGTTATTTTAGACACTTTGCATTATAAATAACCAAATTACATCCACTAGCAACATTAATACTGCATGTGATGACTGGTAACCAAGGATACATAGTCAAAAATATCTCCAAAAGGTAGAATTAGAGATGCTCGAGATGGACAAGATGAGTGAATATTGTAGTTTGTTTCCATCTCCTGATGAATGCAGAAAAATGTATGCTATCTCCAAAAATCAGGAATTAGTTTCTTAATTAAAAGAGAAATGAGAGTGGCCAGCATGAAAGAGATTTTAAAAACATTGGTATTTTACATTGTCTCAGAGGCATGCATTTCTCAAAGAACATTCTATTTTACAATATGTAATTGCCATACTTTGTAATTCTGTGAAGTATTGTAGGCAGATAGGAGCTATAACCTACTTTAACTCCAGAAATCTGCTTCCTTGAGCAAAACAGTTAAAAAAAAAAAATCCTTAAAATGTAATCACTGCAGTTTGAAACCAAGCGGTAAACAATAAGCCATTAGTGTAATAACACATTACAAACAGCAATTTTATAATCTTATAAATAATATATTTCTATCATACATTTATGGCTCAATATGAAACCTGCAAAACGTGCTTCAGGTCTTCATAGTATAGACTCACCAATGCTGCTGCAGATTGGAAAGATACCTCCATATGAACCAAGATAGATGCCAATTTTCCCTGCAGAGAATGAAGCTGGCAACCTCTTTTTGCACATATGGTAGATGGATTGGTTAATCAGCCTCTGCTGAGCCTTGGGCCTAAAATTACACAGCAGCTAGACAACTGCAGAGACCCATCTTTTGTTCAGTTACGCAAACAAGACAAGCAAACAATCACTTGTTGTTTGGGGAAAAAAATAAACTTTTTTTTTATTTTTATTGAAATGTTGATGGCTTGATAAGACAGCTGGACAAATTCAGCCTTTTATCACAAGATTTTATTAAGTATAGGAGGAAAAAATACATATAGTGGTTATATGTTTTATCAGTAGGTTGCATATAATACTAAAAATTAAGTTATCTTCTACCTGCCTTATTTTAGTGAAAAATCAGTGATGATTCTTATTGTCAGTGTCTGTTTCTTGTTTACTATTGTAACTTCCAGGAAAGCTCCAATTCCGTGCATTAAACCAATGTCACCTGCTATTTCATCAATGCAAGGTCCTTATCGTTGTCATATCTGCCTGTGCAGTTATTAAGGCATTTGTTGCTTGATATGTCTTGAACTTGAAATTATCTAGTGCTTATAATTACTGTGCTTTCTGTCCCTGAATTAAACCATGTCACAGGGAAATAAAGTATTTTCTTCCATTTAAGAGCACAAAGAAATTTTTACACTAGTGTTTAGTAATTAGGCAACCATTGTGTTTAGCTAGATCCAGATTTTACTTAACGGTTTTAGATTAAGCAAGAATCTGTTCTGAAATAGCTAAAGATGGCGCTTTGTAATTTTATATGTTTTGTGTTTTTGTATACATTTATAAATAATTATTGAGATACAAAACACCTTACAGACCATAGCTAACAATATTTTTTTTATTCTTCCCCTGTGCATATTTAAATCAAGATTATTACATTTTCTTTTACCCTCCTCTGAAGTATCTGGTATTAGCCACTGTTAGAGACTGGATACTGAGCTAGTTGGACCTTCGGGCTGATCCAGTCTGGCTATTGCTATTTAAATCTTTCAAACCCTGGAACAAAGTAGCTTTGTTAGGTAGGATTTAAGATAAAAAGTATGAAGTATATTGGACTGTGTGGCCTTTTCTTGTGCCCCAAATTCATGTCTTTATATAGACTTGCAGCTTTTAAGAGTGTGATAATGTTATTTTGATATTTCAGGATGATGGCACTGCAGTAGGTTTCATGAGTGTGTGCTCGGAAGTGAATATACAACTGCTTCATGACTGTTTTGACCTGGGGCCTTTCCATGGTCTCTGCAAACCACATCCTGATGATATTCTCAAACCACCTCAGGAGCCAAGTATTGAAACAGGTAAAAACAGAGTAAAATATATAGATTCAAAATCAGCTAGGCTACATTTATTTTTAACTTCCAAATATATAATTATTTCATGGGGTTGGAAGGGAACCTTTTGGAATGGTCTAGCTCAGCACTAGGCGGGGAGGGCTGAGATTTGACAGCTGTTGTCTCTGCTTATTAAATGCTTGTCACTGTTGAGGAGATTGGAGGATCTTTCAGGATCAGTAGCATTATATAAACAAAGTTCAAATCTTGGAAAGTTAAAGCATTAGACATGTCCCCCAGATGTCATCTGCAACTGGTCTGTTAAGTTAAGGTCTCATTTTGAAGCTGATTCCAATGTCTGAGAATAGTTAGGCAGCTGACCAGTATCATCTCATTGTTTCCTTGTGCTCCCTCTGTCTGTCTGTTCTGCTTATAGTCTTGTACCTAGTCCCTGACTTGAAGAGTTTATAATAAATCTCTTTGTTTTGTGTTTGTACAGTGTCTAGCGCAATGGGGCCCTGCCCTTTAAGGGCTACCATAATACAAATAAATGATAATAATAAAGTTGGTGTATGAATTGCTTGAAGAGTAGAAAAGATCTCTAAATGATGCACTGTCATCCTCTGGCCTCTCTTTCTTAAGAAGCACTGAAGAGTTTTTTTGTTTGTGTTTGTTTTTTTGCATAGACAACTACATTTTGCTATTTGTTAATAATCAATAATAGAATAAGAATGAGCACTAATAAGTTACCACAATTATCTGTTTCATTGAATGTTTCTAATGCCTTGTCTCAGACCGAAAAGAGGGCCACTGAGCAGCATAAAACCAGTCACCCACAGATATCCTAGAACTGTCAGCCTCAGGGAAGAAGATGGAGGAAAGAACACACTCCTAGCTATCCTATCAACTTTCCTTTCCCTCCCCTGCAAAGAACCACCATGTTAATAAAGGAACTCCACCATTTTATTCTATCTCACCTCCTTGCCCCTGGAGCTGCTGGAGTGTTACTGCAGACCTAGGTGAAGGACAGTGTTGGGAATACAAATAGGGCTGTGGGAGGAGGAAAAATCATTAGTACAAGTCCACTGTTTGTTGAGAAGCTCCAACCTCTTGACTGTAGTGTGTGTGTGGGTCCTCTCTTTCCTAACCTTGCATGCTGGGGCAGCCTTCTTCAGGATCAGTTGTCCAGGTACACAGTCAGCTGAATGGATCTTGTAAAGCCATGTAAATTAGGGTCAGGATTGGGTCTTTAAAAGGCCAAATGAATATTTACCAAAAGACACTAAATAACTTAATCTTCATAACTTTAAGAAATACCTTTAAAACAATAAGCTGCACCAGTAAATTCTTAGTAGGTATTGCATGTACGCTTTAAAGAGTTAGTCTATTGTATCTGGCCAAAACGGGCAAGAGGAAAATGGTTCTTGTTGTTTTTAAAATCAAAGTAAAAAAATTAAGCTAGCTTACATTTATTAATACAGTATAACATCTATTACCAAATTAGTTGATATACTAGCTGCTTGGAGGTTACAAAAATTTGTATGCCCTTTATTTGTTGTCATTTTGCATGGTTTCTTTATTGAAAATTTGCTCTTTATTTGGTAAATTTTCCAAAATCTGCACCTCGGTTGATTATCTTAATAAGAGCATTTCTTCCTATTGTTTGTTAGGTATTAGAGTTTAATGTCTGTTAACAGAAAGCTGGTGTTTTAAACAGTCTGTATAAAACCCACTTCTGCTCTCAGTTAATCAAGTTTCACTTATGTGGCATATGTGATGTTATAAATCTTGTCAATCTCCACTCATTCATAAAGAATGTCAGGAAAAAAGCGGTGACCCAAAAATTTTAATGTAAAAAACAGCATATTTAAAACCAACCAACCAAACAAAAACTTTCAAGCTTTTTTTTTTTAATGAAGTATTCAGGAAAAAAAGGCATAAATCTAATTCCCCCCCTCCTTTCTGTCATCTTTAAAAGTATATTTTTTAAAAAGTAATGTTATATGTTATAGCTTGATTATGGTAGAAATAGAGTCCATTTATAGCAATTGCATTTTGCTATTCCATGGATGAGTCTTTGCAGAATCAGGGTTTACGTACATGCTTGAAATCAACAGAATTATTCATGTGGCTAAAGTTAAGTGCATAGATATATCTTGCAGGATCAGTATCTTTTTTTTTTGGTGTGTATGGGAACACCATTTGTGCACTGCTTTGAAAATATGGAACCAAATTGTCTGCTGGTGTAAAGAGAATGAAGCTGTGTTAATTTACACTACCAGAAAATATGGGCCATTATATCTTTAATGAATTCAAAGTCTGAATATTTAAAATGTGAGCTGTACAAGAAAAGCTTTGTTCAGCTATAAATAGCTGTAATAAAGAATTTCCAAGCTGTTTAACTTGCTTTGGCCCTTGTACATGGAGACTGCAGGTGGTTGTTGTTTTTCCTTTCAAAATCTAATACTGGGCAATAAAAATGAAAGAGTATACAACATCTATGTTTAACGTAATGTTGATATGCCACTTGCATTTCATTATAATTATAGTAATTTGGCTGTTACTCTATATGGAGTCAGGAATTGGTAGCTAGAAAACACTATGATACTGTGGGAATGATTCAAGAGGTTTTCATCAGGCTTTTTATTGAACTGGCTTTTTGATCCTGCTGACTTTTACATCTACCATCAACCCAGCAAACGGAATCTTTTAATTTTCTTTTGGTTGAAGTCTTTCTTACTTCAGTTACAGTAGATAATGTTCTTCCAGATCACACGTTTATGGTACATATACAAATAACAGTGATGCAACTATATTTGTCTGTGTTGGATAGAGGAGCCATTAAGGGTTTCATTTTAGTATAAAATCAGAAACAACATATCAATATTTATATGTAAAGTAGAGGCATGTATTAGTTAACTTCTGACACCTGCAAGCCTGTTTATAATGAGAAATACTGTTGGATTAATCAGGATGACATTTGATCATTTCTATAAAGGTGCCCATCGGTGATACCCCTAGAGAAACCACATATTATATATAGTATATGCACTTTTTGCCTGCACATTGCATCAACGTTTATTTCTTCTGACAGTGATTATAGCTTTTTAAAAAAATATCATGCTGAATTATTTTAGGCCTTTAAACTCATTATTTAAAAAATTAAATTGCCTGAGATTGTCCCAAAACCTACTTACCTAAGGGAATTGAACTGTAAGTTAGTTAGGTTTCTCAACACAAAGCATGCATAGAGTTTTTTGAAGCCCCCTCCCAGGGCTCAGAAGTCTTCAGATTCATAGGTTACTGTTTTGGCATACTTTATCTTAAAATCTCAAAGAGTTTTTGTTAATTAAAGATTCTCTTCAGAGACTTCATTTTAAGTATATGAAAAAATGAACTAGGAATATGTCTTTAGGATTTGGAAAGTGACTTTTAAGGAATTTTGATAGCTAATTAACATATATGAAATGGCTTACATATAGGGATCCCAGATTTTATTGTTGTGGGGTTTTCATGGTTATTTGCTTTAATTTATTGACTCCATCAGTGTTTTTAACTGTTTCTCACTTTAATGAACTATAATCAGTTAATATTTGGTTCCACATATTGAATATAAATTTGGCAATTGCAGCAGGATTTCAAATTATTTAAAGTAACTCACCTTGATATTCTACTGTAAACTAAGGGACCGTTCCTGCAAGATGTTGAGTAATCTCACCTCTCATTGACTTCAAAGGGAATATAGTGTTCATTACCTGTCAGGGCTGGGTTAGAGACTGTTTTTTCCCAAAATTGTGTAATTGCTGTCAAGCAGCTACCCAAAGGCTGCCAGGCACATGGATGGAATGAAAGTAACACAGCAGTCAACTTCTGCTGCATTGATGTCAGATTTCAGTCATGTCCTATTGCACAAATTGTACATGAGTATAAAATAGGTAAGTCATATGTACATAGTAGTTAAGCCATTACAAATCAAATGCAATAATGCATCATAAACATTCTGAAATTGATTTTGGACATTTTTATCTGGATTTTCCTGCCATTTAGCATTTTAAATGTCAGGAAACAATCTTGGGCCAGATCATCATCTGATGTAAATTGGCGTAGCATTGATTTCAGTGAAGCTATGCCAGTTTACACCAGCTGTGGATTTGGTCCATGTGAATAAAATGTTGGACATGGTGAAAATTGTGAAATCTGGTGTTTATCAGTATTAACAAAATTAACTCTATTGTTCAAATGTTTGCTTTAATTGGATTTTACTCGTTTAAACTGTAATCCAGAAACTCTATTTACACAATATTCTCTCTCTCTCTGTATAAATAATACAAATATCATGTCTTTCAATGGCTAAGTATAAGTGGATAGGCAAGTGACTAAAATTAATTGAATCCTATTGCTTTAGTCATCGCTTTTGACACCAAAAATACTATTAACCTGTTAGCAATTGACTAAAACAGAATCCCATCATCATTGCTTTTATTACTAGGAATTGAGCTCAGTCAGAGTGCTCAGTGCTGTGTAGACTTTAAAATCTGGTCTAAATAAATTTAAGTGTGTGTTGTCCTTTCCTTTCTTGTTTATAGAGCCCTTTCATCCCTGCTTCACTTACCATAGTTTAAAAACTGGTTTCTTTGTATTTATCTGCTGCCTCTGCTAAAATGGGTGTTCATTAAGGAGATTAGCCAGTGTCTGCCTTTTGGGACTGAAAAATACAACAAAGATCCTTTCTAACTAGTTGTCACAGTGCTTTAAGGTAATCATAATCATAGGTAACCAAAACCCTGGTTCATACTAAGAAGGTGAAACCCATTGCCCACCCAGCAGCTCCTCTGGGGCTCAGATGTGCTCCCAGATCCATATGCAGATGCTGCAGTGCTTCAAAGGAGCTGCAGCAGTTGTGTAAAAGGATCCTGGAATATGTCTGATCTGAGCCCCAAAGGCAAGCACTAGCTGCAATGGAGGAGACAGGGAAGTAACAAGATAGGAGAGGCACCATTAACCCTTTTAGACTGCCAGCCAAACTATTGCCTAGGGCCAGAGTTTAAAAATTGCTCAGCATCACTCCCATAAAATATGGCCTTTAGTTTCCAAAAGGTTAAGAATCCGTTTAAAAAAACCAACTGGAATAAAAGTAGTAGTGGGAGAGGAGAGAAGGGAAATTTTCTTATTTCACCAGGGGGGGTTTTTAGTAAGGGGTGTATATAGCAGTTGGAGTAACTAGTTTATAGTGAAAACTAGTGACCCTTGGATTTAAAAAAAGAATGAGACTATTAGTAGACTAGTATCTTCATTTTTGCCTTTTGAGATGTCAAATTTGTCCGACAATTTTTCAAGCACTGTGTGATAATTTCCCATTAAAATACACATTGTACTTATATAGCACCTATAATCACAGGCTCTCAAAGGGCAAACTTCTATAAAATGTAACTATAGTCCCTTTGAGGTAGGGAATTAACTATTTTAATTTTACAGATGATAATCATAATACTTCAGATTGCTCTGGCACCTACCATCTGAGGATGTCACACTTCTTCACAAACATTAATGAATTAAGCCTCACAGCATCTCTGTGAAATATTATCTCCATTTTACAGATGGAGAGGCTGATGGGAGACAGGTTAAGTGATTTGCCAAAGGTCATATAACAAGTTAGCAGCAGAGATGGGTACTGAATGGTAGGAGACAGACTATCCAATCGGTAGTTCAACTATTGACCACATTGTCCCCCTTCAGTTAGAGTCCAAATATAATTTTACATCTAAACACAGTATTAGTCAGGAATGTTTCCAGGTTATCTTTTGTTCAAATCCTCTGTTTTAAAATGACCTCTACAGTTTTGTCTTCAGAGTAAATATTCAGATATGCTGAAGTCTTAGTAAAGTGAATGTAATAGCTCAATCTTACCCATGATCATAAGAAACATCTTAATGGTGGTGTGCTGCTGAGAGTTATACTTCATGTACTGCTGTGATGCTGATGTTTATGGATCCATTTTGTAAGCTGCTTTGATGCATTTATTCCTTTTCATTATTCAGATGAAGAAAAAAGCAGCCAAAGAAGTCAAGAAGCAGAATCTGTTTTATCTCAAAACTCTGAGTGTATTAGTGCCCATGACATGGATATTCAGGTAATATTACTAAACATAATTCACTGGACATTTAAATAAATGCCATAACTATCGAATGCAGGATGCCTTTTAAATAAAACACTAGAAACATAGTCATAAATTCAGAAGGATAAAAATTGAGATTTGTTGTTGGTTGTTTAAAAACTACATGCAAAAGAGGAGTCCAGACTACATTTAGTCTCACTATATGTCTCTTTACTCAGCCAAGTCATGCCTCCCTGTTTACACTGCTCTTTTTAGCAGTGTAGTGTCCCATTGCCTCCCTGCAGGAAAAGACTGGCAGTGGGGAAGGGGTCTGGCAACTGGGAGGTAGCGGGGAAAGGCTCTGCCAGCTCTCTGCTGCTTGGATCCCTTCCCTGCAGCAGGGAAAGATTCCAGGAATGGGGAAAGGCTCTGGTGGAGGGAACGCTTCCCCACTGCCATAGTCTTTCCTCGCTGCAGTGAAAGCCTCCAGCAGTGGGGAGCTGTTTAAACCTTTTCCCACTGCCTCCCCCTGCCAGAGCCTTTCACTGACACATATAGCTACACATTGCAGGGTGGACACAGCCTGCTTTTCACTGTGGCATGTTAGCCATATGTACACTATACGCTGCCTCCAATGGTGTGTAGTATAGATATAGCCAAAGTAGCCTAAGTATCTAGCAACATCCACTGGAGCTGGGTAAGTACTTAACTATAAACCTGCTTGTCAAAACTGTTCTAATTTCCAGGGTCTCCTGTAATTTTGAAGAGGTCAGACTATTAGGGTCCCTCTAGTTCCAATTCTTTTGAAGTACTTTACGAGAATTCATACTCACCTGTGCAGTAAGGCTCAGGGAAGTTATGAAGTAGTCATTAGGATTATTTGGAAACCATTTGCATCTGAATTGTCTTGAAGCATCTGGAAAACAGAGGAGGAAATAGCTAGAATGAAGTTGGCCCTGGTGCCGCTTTGGGGAAGGCACTGCCCATCGACTGGCTGACTAAATATGAGTATGCTTGCATTCTGTAGCACTATGGGAGCTGGGCACTTTGGCCTTGTCTACATTAATAAACACCATAGCTGTAACTGAACTCCAGAGAAGCTCCGCTGTGGGAGAAGCACTAGTGTAGACCAAGCTTTGGAATTTTTGCCACTATGCTGTAGAATTAAGTGAAGTGGTAAAAATCCCCACGTCCTGTCTATGCTATAGCCTCCATTGTCGCTATCACTGGTGAAGCTCCAGGGATGGTGAATCATAACTATGACATTTACTAGTTCAGATGCAGCCTTTACAAGCCAACGTAAATCTGGTAAGGCAGATGGCAAGGAAGGTGGAGTTAGGATTGCCAGATTCCAGTTTAGTTGCAGTAACAGCCTGACTAAATGAATCCCTATCTTCCAAAGGAATCTGGGATGAAGAAACCAGATGGAATACTCTGGAATGTTTTTGTATGTGTTTTTATTGTCCTTGGTGTTGCAATAAGCTGCCTTTGTCTGCAGACATATTTGGTTTTAAAAGGACTAAACGGCAAGAGTTATGAGCCAGTTATACTATGTAGTGCTTCATAGAGGGGACTTTCAAAAGTGCTGCGAGTTTTTACATTGATTTAAAAGGGATCAGAGTTATCAATGAGAGCTTAATATGTCCAGAATTAGTGATCCATAGGAAAACAAATGATTCATGAATGTTAATTTGTATGTGTTACTGATTGCTTTCTCTTCAGGTGGACACTAAAACTGAAGATGTCCTTCTCCAAGCCTTGGATATTGTCACCTCACATTCTAGTCTGAACACTTTCGGTTGTAAAGTTTCAGAGGTGAGGGCCGGGTACAATCGAGAGTTTATCAAAATACTCATCCTCAGTGCATTTTTGAATGAAATCCATTTTTTGGCACGTGGGCACCCAAGGCTTTCCCATTGTTGCCAACTTTTGCAATACTTGGTATTTTTTTTAAAGCTTCAGTTCCTGGAGCCATGTTATTACAACAGAATCTCAGCTTACCTTTTTTTGTTTTTGTTTTAAGTGAAAGATTCTAGCCCTTGTGGTTCCAGAGAAAAGTCTGAAAATGTGTTACCTAAATGCTGAATAACCAGAGGACAAAGAAAAAGAAAGCAGTTGTTACTTTTTCAAATCATTCATTTTTGTGGCCTGGCTCAAGACTTCTGAACACTTGGAGCTGGCAAAACTGTTTTCCATGCATGTCTGTCTACCTGTGCATATAGAAGGGTGGGCTCTCTAGCTCATAACAGGACAGCACTAGGAGACCGCATGGGGCCCAGTTGGGGTCAGGTAATCCATAGTTATGTGACTCCAGTAACCAAGAATCCTCACAGAAGGGCCACATTGCATTGTACCCCCTGACTAGGGAAAGGCAGATTCTAAATTTCCTCCTCTGGCAAAAACCTCCTAGATTTCCCACCCAAATCCTATTTATTTGGGCCTTTTTTGGGGACATGTTAAATTCACTTGGAATGAACAGTGAATTTGAAAGTAAATGTCAATAATTGGCTGTTTCTCAACTGTATTGACACTGTGATTTGCTTCCACTCTTTAAAGTGAAATAATTTTTTTAATAAAATCTTTATTCAGTATTAGCATTTAGGTGATATAGCAGGTTATAATAAATCAATTGACACGATGCACATTGAGTGGATTGATTATTTTAAATACATATAAGGTACGGATATTTTGTGCAAAGTTCTGCTTTGAGACCTATACAATAGTAATCAATTTTAGTATATTGTTAGATTTGGTATTGGATCTCAGGGAGACCAATATACCAAATCTGAATTCTTCCATGCAGATCTAAAAGGAAATTTTTTTTAAGCAACAAAGAATAATATTTATGAAGTGCAACTACTCATACATAGGAAATCAGCATTTCTTTAAGTGAGATGACTCAGGTTCCCTTACTATGCCAAACTATGTCATGATTTATACCCCATGCTACCCCACTGAAGTAATTTGATTTTGTATGGGGTCAAAGTTAGCAGAGAATTTGGCCCATGGAATTTTAAACAATTGTATCTGTCTTCTATTCTTCCTTTCAGTATATTTTCAAAACTAGTCTCTTGTTCTTCAAATATCGCAGTTGTTAATCTCCAAGATGACATTTTCTGAATTGCTCTCATTTTTGTTCTTTCAAATTTTTTTAAACTTTGGATGGAATCCAAATTTTTACATTCGAAAATATTTCCTGAGATTAAATTTCTGTTACTGTTCCACATAGGGACAGTAATGAGAAATATCTGTTCCCAAACATATTGTTGTCTTTATTTCAAACCTCTTACTGCAGGCATTAATCAATTTATAGCCATGCAGAAATTTCATTAAAAATGCCCCCCTAAACTTCTAGATGGGGCAGAATGTATTGTGCTGGGTGAAGTACAACCCTGTATTTCAGCTGGGAATGCTGTAAAATAAGAATGATGCAACAAAAGACTCATTAAACAAACACACAAAAAAGGAAATGTGGTTTCAGTTTGGTCCCTTGTCTCTTCTTGCTGCAGAAGGAGAGTGTAAACACTGTTTCCAGTGCTGAATTGCCAATAGATGATGTCATAGACACCGATTTGAAAGCCGCTGGGACACCTACCTTAGAGACTGATGAGAGAGATTCCTTTCATCCTGTGTACAGAGGAGCTGTAACTGCTTTCTGTATTCAACTATTCTGTATTGATGAGAAACATGAAACAAGGCAAGTATAGACATATAGGTATTCGGTTTCTAATAACTTAACAGAAACCTGATTTATTAAGGCAGTTGGGGGAGTGACACCATCTGCTGCAGTTAAGGTTGAATTAATTTCCATCTAACTCCTTGCGTGCATTCACTCGTAACTTTATGAAGCATTCACCTTCCACTTAAAATTTTTCACACATCTCCTCTGATGGGGTGTCCTATGACAGAAAAGTTACCAGGTTGCAATACAAGCAGCCATCCTTTTGGGGCAAATACTAATTGCAGCGGTGGAACAAGGCTCACATATCCTGTAATGGGGTATACCTGCCTTTTTAGAGTGGAAGGGGCCAGAAGATCCCATGCCAGGGAGCTGGAATGAACAAAGACCCAGGAAATGTCCTGGTAGAGGAAAAGAGAAAGCAGTGCCAGGGAATAAGGAATTGGATGGTGGGAGGTGGGGGGAGGGACTCCAGGATTCTATTCCTTTAAGGGCCTGGGATCAGGAGCCCTGTGGGTAGGGTGTGCCAGGCTCTCCTCTCTTCCAGTCAGTCAGGAGGAGCTCTCTGGAGGAGGACAGTATATAGACTGCCCTCTCCTTCGGAACAGGGGAGACAGTGGCAAAAGAAGGAAGCCAGAGTCAGAATGCTAAACTCCAGGGAGAGAAAGGTCACTATGTTGCCTCCCTCATTCAGTAAGGGGCCCACACTTTCCTTGGCTTTCCTCTTGTTGCCAACATACCTGAAGAAACCTTTCTTGTTACTCTTAACATCTCTTGCTAGCTGCAGCTCCAGGTGCGATTTGGCCCTCCTGATTTCATTCCTACATGCCCGAGCAACATTTTTATACTCTTCCCTGGTCATTTGTCCAATCTTCCACTTCTTGTAAGCTTCTTTTTTATGTTTAAGATCCGCAAGGATTTCACTGTTAAGCCAAGCTGGTCGCCTGCCATATTTACTATCCTCATCTGGAGTACTGTGTCCAGTTTTGGGCCCCACACTACGAGAAGGATGTGGAAAAATTGGAAAGAGTCCAGCGGAGGGCAACAAAAATGATTAGGGGACTGGAACACATGACTTATGCGGAGAGGCTGAGGGAACTGGGATAGTTTAGTCTGCGGAAGAGAAGAATGAGCGGGGATTTGATAGCTGCTTTTAACTACCTGAAAGGGGGTTCCAAAGAGGATGGATCTAGACTGTTCTCAGTGGTAACTGATGACAGAACAAGGAGTAATGGTCTCAAGTTGTAGTGGGGGAGTTTTAGGTTGGATATTAGGAAAAAAATTTTCACTAGGAGGGTGGTGAAACACTGGAATGCGTTACCTAGGGAGGTGGTGGAATCTCCTTCCTTAGAAGTTTTTAAGGTCAGGCTTGACAAAGCCCTGGCTGGGATGATTTAGTTGGGGATTGGTCCTGCTTTGAGCAGGGGGTTGGACTAGATGACCTCCTGAGGTCCTTTCCAACCCTGATATTGTATGATTCTGTGAAAGCTGTGAGAAGCTCTACACCTTAATACAAATAATAAATAACAATAATATGTGTTTGCTCTGGATCATGTTGATATTTCCATAAGTATACATCTGAAGCACGGAATGTATTTCAGATTTCGTATGGAAACAGCAACAATACTGTGCATTGCCTGTTGGATTGGCATCAGTGTTGCATGTTTCCATCAAATGCTTGGTGATCGTGACCGTGAGCCTTAATAGATGAGTGAATGTCCTTCCTTATCTAGATGAAAGATGTCAGATATACAACCTGCAGGCCAGATCCAGCCTTCATAAGATATTTATGTAGCCCACATGACCTATTTGGGTGCTCCAGAATCTAATATTTTTAAAGTAAATTTGTAGCCCGGGCGACTGCAGAGTGTAGTCTTCTAAATATGAACTGTGTGCACACAGTATTTGCCTGCTAGTGATGTATGCCTGAGTCTGCAGATGTCTTGGAACAATGACCCAGAGGAGACAACTCCTCTGTTAATCTGATTGGAATGTCAGTTTTACAGTCCCATGATGACACTTGGGTGTCAACCGTAACTATTCGGTCACTGATCACTCAGCAATAAATATGGGTAAGAGGATGGTAGTGAAACACACTGAATTGGAAGTAGGGGATTGAAACTGAGAGTTGCTGCAGGGAAGGAAATGTAGGGGAAAGAATGGAGGAGACTCACAAAGGCCGAGAAAGTGGTGGGAGAGAGGAGGCTGTTGAAGAAAGAGAAACAAAAAGCTGAAATAGCAGTGGTCCTAATGGGAACAGATTTTCTCACTGATTGATGAATGCAACAATAAGCACCAAAATAACAAAATGTTTCATTATTATTTATAGGTCTTATTGTCCCTTTGATCTCTGTGCATATCTCTCACTGACACTGTGCACTATGTGAAGCATATGGTCCTGAATTTATACCCCAGGCCACAGACCATAAACATAGAATTTGACCCTCTCCTTCAAATGAGTGATGCCCTTGATCTAGATGATTGGTTTATCAGAAAACACTCTAAAAAGTCTCCAAGGATGAGGTAGTTTACTCACTAGGAGCTTGTCTACATGGGGAAATGAACAGGCACAGTTATGCCGCTGTAGTTATATCAGCATAATTTCTGCATCTACACTCATTATTTGGAAATAAGAGAGTGCACACAATGAGTTTACACCAGTTTAACTACAGTGGTATAATTATACATTGTAAGTATGTTGGTAAATTTCCCCATGTAGACATACTCAAAGTCCACGTTTGTTCCTCAGAAAGAATTATAGTATGTAGCAGCTCTGCTAGATTCTACTTCTCCAGGACGAGATCTGTATCACTATGGATCTGACAGATGATTTACCAGAGCCAACAGGTGTTTCCTAGAGATGAAGTCATGAATTTTGAGTCTGATAATTGTAACATTATTTGAAATACCTGTGGCACATTTCCACATGAGACAGCCTCAGGAGACCCTCGGTGACTGACAAAATCTAAGCTTCACTTAGTGGTAGTCCAGAAACAAAGTACAATTAGCAGTGGACTTCAAAATTCCTTCAATACCAACTGGATTCACCAAAGATGCATCCTGCTTGGAATGGGCAGCCCCCCCCGAGGTGTTATGCACCCCATTGAGTATCCGCAACTGTATGTCTATTTTCTGGATATGATGGCAGTCCTAATTGTTCTAAGAACCTTGCGATATTTTCAAAAAGACAATCAGGTTTTTATAAACAAGCAAGGAGAGCCAGGATCATGCCTCTTAGGTCAGGAAACCCTGTTAAGTGTAAGACTGGGCAGTGTCCCACAAGACATTCCCTTGTTGCGTACCTGGAAGAAAAAGGAAAGGTTGTATCGAGACGTATATGTGCTACATGTGCAAGTATCCATTATGTTCGCATTCAGGAGAGA
This sequence comes from Chelonia mydas, assembly GCF_015237465.2. Classification (NCBI taxonomy): domain Eukaryota; kingdom Metazoa; phylum Chordata; order Testudines; family Cheloniidae; genus Chelonia; species Chelonia mydas. The sequence goes on from NC_057851.1 coordinate 198,265,859, forward strand.
TGCAAAGCAGCCACATAATCTTCTGTATGTTTTTTACCAAGCAATCTTGCCTAGATTCAGCATTGAGAGAGAAATCCCACTTTGAGCTATCAGTTTTACAAATCTATGGGTTTGTATACCAAGGGAAATTGATGGCACAGCTACCACTGAATTCCACGATACCTATTCTGGAATAATTTCCCCATGTGGACACTCTAATCTAAAATAAGAGAAGTGGAGTGATTATTCCATAATAAGATCACTTTTATTTTGTGACAGTGTGTCCATATGGGACAGTTATTCCGGAATAGCTCCCAATGTAATGGAATAGCTATAGTGGAATCGTTATTCTGCTATAACTGTGCTGTGAAATTTCCACCATGTATACAAGACCTATTTGTGGGTTAAGAACATCCAGCTCTCCTGCCCTCTAGCAGTTTTGTTTTGCTGGGGGATGTATCTTTAATTTATTTGTCCACCTTTATATTTTTCTCTTGACATTTCCCGCTTCTCACACACCATTGTTAATAATGCTCAAGGTATGCTCACCTTGCTTATCATTATACACTACAGATTGCAGTCTCCTTTAATTTTTTTCTTAGAGACATCTTTGGAATTGTTCAGACTCCAAGATGGATATCTTTAGGAAAGAGATCATTACTTACCTGTAACTATTTTTCTCTAAGTTTAACACTCAAACAGCCTCCTCTCCATGGAGTTGAGTTGTCTGTAAATCTTGTGACTTAAATATATATAATAATAATAATATAAAATATATATCTTTCTCTCTTTAATTCACTTTACTTGAGTGTATGTTTACGTTTTTCTGGGAAAGAAACAGACCATTAGAGCACTGGGGGTAGCATAGGTATCTGAGTGGATGGCATGAGATAACCTAGACTGGGAGTGGTATCTTAGAATTTGTACTGAAGGAGTTCCTGCTGAACTTGCATGCAGAAGCACAGATCCAAGAGTAGTAATTTGCAGAAATGTAACAGTTACTGAGAAGTAACTATCTTTTACCCCTCAAGGGGAATTCAGTAGTGAAGAATTTGTACTATCCATTAGGTTATCAAATGTTTTCATCTCTTTAAATCTAGAGCCAGAATGTAGACTGGAAGTGATATATGAATGAACTAAACTTCCAGTTGATCTGCAATGAGATTCTTTGATCCTTTGCTAGTGACAGAAAAAAGTTTGATTCCTCTGGTGCTTCCCCCCATTCTTGAGCCCATTTCTGTCGAGAAGATACTGAGTGTTGTAGAAAGGGAAATTGCATTGTCATGGATTTACTATATGTGGGGGGAAAAAGACTCATCTCAATTAAGCATAGCTTTACATTTATATTATACAGGATAGGCGAATGTTTTACTGCATTATTTTGATTCTACAATCCCAGTCCCAACATGTGGAGTCATTGTATTTTAGCAAGACCGGACAGCAAATGTGAAAAATTGGATCGGGGGTGGAGGGTAATAGGCGCCTATATAAAACAAAGCCCCAAATATCAGGACTCTCCCTATAAAATCGGGACATCTGGTCACCCTATTGTATTTTCATAAAGTTTCACTTTTATCCACTCAATTATAAACACCTGAGTTAAAAATGATTACTCTTTCCATTCTTATTGGGACTGAAACCACAGGAAGGTTATTTACGTTAATTGTTTACTGCCATCATGGTTAGTCTTTTGAAATAACTCTGTGTGTGTTGGATGCATATAAAATACATACTTTTTTCTATTTTGAGAGCATAGAAATAAAACTTCCACATAACTTATGCTGGGTTTAGAACAGTTTCATATTCTTTTATGTAGCGGAAACCGGATAAAATAATTAAGTTTCTATTGTCTTACTCAACTTGAACATTACATTTCACTTTCACCAGGGAAAAGAAAGGGGATTTATTCCAAAACTATAGGTGAAAAGTGAAAAGAAGGAAAATGTACAGGAACAATTTTCAAAGTATAGCTATCAGAGGGGTAGGCCTGTTAGTCTGTATCCACAAAAACAATGAGGAGTCCGGTGGCACCTTAAAGATGAACAGATTTATTTGGGCATAAGCTTTCATGGGTAAAAAACCCACTTCTTCAGATGCATGCACTGAAAGCTTTTACCCACGAAAGCTTATGCCCAAATAAATGTTAGACTTTAAAGTATAGATGTTCCTTTTAGTTTTATAGGTATTGGATAGGTCTACTAAATGGGTATTAGTGGAACAGTAAGTCTTTTGGTGCATGATGGAAATACCTTACTCCTTAGCTACAACTGTTTGTACCCCCTGGTGATCAGACTTACTGGGCACTAATGCTACTCTGGCAAAATTTCTAAAAGTCTCCTGCAGGATTATTCTGAGTAAACATCATCTTACTTTTATTTCTTTCTCGCACAGAGGAGACTTCTCTTGAGTTAACAAGCTCAAATCTCTAGGCTTACTGTTGCTTCCATTGCTGCTTTAGGTCCTAGAAAATGACAACTGACATACAACATACAACTTCTGCAACTGATTAGTGCTGAACTAAATTTCCGATTAGAAAGTATGAATAAGTGCTGCCTGGATGGATGGGGGAGAGAAATCTTTTGAAATATACAGTACATATTGAATATGCTTTTGTTTATTCACATAAAAGTGTTTGCTCTTGGTTGCAGGTCACTGGATTTCTTGCAATATGTTTTCAACCTCTTTCCAGTACGTATAAATGAAATCTTAAGGTGAAACAAGTCTTTTCTTTGAAAGTGAATGAAAATGGTATGATAAGAAATAAAATCACTTGTAACTTGTACATCGCTAGATTCCCCCCTCTTTTTAGGGGGACCCCCCCACACACCAGCGTTAGGGGCCGGTGGGAAGAAAATCTCTGTGAGGAGTCACTTGTTATTGTGGGGTGGTAGCACCGCAATGGATAAAGTTGAGATTAGTTTACAGTTTAACGGCTGTTTTTTTTTCAAAGTGCTCTGAAATTCACATGCTTACTCTGATTGTCTTGAAAATTGCTGTACTTCATGGGGATCTGGGATAGGGTTAATTATCCAAATTTGATGCTCTTTGGTCAAGGAGTTGTCAAGATACAGCACCCCCACCCCAAAAAATCACGTAACATCAACGTTTTAGAATTCCTATTCTTCGTTGTGTACCCCAAGGATTCAAACTTTGGCTCAGATCCACCACAAACTGATTTCACCCTCTTGGGATTGATCTCAGCTAGACGTCAGCACCCACTACCCCTATAAGAAGCAATATTTTAAAAGTTATTCAAGCTCAAAGTTGGATCTACAAGGTGGGTTGAGCTAGGTTGATGAGTCAGAGAAAGTAATTTGTGTACGTGCAGCAGAACTGGGGCTCTGTTGCAAGTCAAAGTATTTGCAGCCAGCCTGATGTCAGAGTAGGGGGCTAACTCAAGGTTACAGCCTGTGGCTATTTAACCCGGGAAGCGCACACGTACTCTGAGTCCTGGCACTGAGGCCATTTCTGAGAATGTGTGTTGTACATATTAGTTGCTCTCTGCCTACATTCTGCCGTGGATCCTCAGGAAGTTTTGCACTAACAAGTAAATTTCTGGTTTAAAAGCTGATATTTCAAACTGCTCTAAAATCTACAGAGACAATCCTCCATCCCACAACCTTAACTCTGCCCTCTGAATGATGCCTCAACATGGTCCTGACAGACCTCATAGCACTCAATCCTTCCAGATGGTATGGAGCACTGTGGGGAAGTGGCATATGGGTACAGTAAGAGAAACTGTCAGATTGGGTCCCCTCTAAGATAAAAGTTGTATTTAGGGGACCTCGGATCTTAAAGCATGAGGTTCAGTTAAAAAGTCTGGTTGGACTTGTAGCCAAAATTCATCAACATCTGTATGTGGTCCAATCACCACTAGAGGGGGACAGAGTGCCACAGAGTGTAGGTGTGAATTATACTTGCAGCACTGTGTCCATTTTAAATGTTGATCTACATTTATGTGTCAGTTTTTTCTTAAGTCTCAGTGGGAACCTTTTTAAAATTTGTTTTTAAAATCACTAATAACCTGTTTGTTGTTTATTGACCGATATAGAGTATTCTTTGTAAATCTTTTCAGGACAAAGACTTTTGCATCATCACAGTGCCACACCTTGTGCCAGAATTCCTTCTGATCCAGAATTTTGTTCGAGTTAATCCTTCCAGCAACTCCACTCTTGATCATGAGCTCTATGTATTTCACCGTGCAGGACTGCTCAAGTAAACGCTTTGCTATAACAAATTATATTAACATAAAGGGACTGTATAGACAGTGGCTAAAGTACATTATATTTTTATTTAAAATTAATTAATTAATTACTTTCCTTCAGTGACATTATAAATAGGGAGATGGCTACAAATACAAAAGCAAACAAGCTTCACTGGCTTGCAAAAATTCATAGTAAATGTCTTATAAAGTAATAAGCACAGTGAAATGTTACATTAACAGATTCAGATTAGTTACAGATGCAAAGTGGTATAAAGGAATTAAATTCTCTGAATTATCTAAATGTAGACTAAGAGCATGTAATAAACATTTGTTTGTTCTTTATCTGTCCCATCTAATATCTTTCTTTGACAGATAACTGGCCTAGTGGATAATGGGGAAGCAATAGACCTGATATAGCTGGACATTAGTAAGGCTTTAGACATAGGTTCACATGACATTCTCACAATCAAACTAGGGAAATGGGGTCTAGATGAAATTTCTATATGATGGGTGTACAACTATTTGAAAGACCATACTTAAAGTAGTTATCTATGTTTGCTGTCAAGCTGGGAGGGGAAGGACATATCAAGTCGGGGCTTGCAGTGGTCTGCCCTGGGTCCAATTCTACTCAAGATTTTAATTAATGACTTAAATGATGGAGTAGAGAGTGCGCTTATAAAATTTGTGGCTAACACCAAGCTGGGAGAGGTTGCAAGCCCTTTGGAGGACAGGGATTAAGTTCAAAATGACATTTATAAATTGGAGAATTGGTCTGAAATCAATCCGATGAAATTCAATAAAGTGCAAAGTTTCAGAGTAACAGCCGTGTTAGTCTGTATTCGCAAAAAGAAAAGGAGTACTTGTGGCACCTCTTGCGTACTTTCCACAGTATGCATCCGATGAAGTGAGCTGTAGCTCACGAAAGCTTACGCTCAAATAAATTGGTTAGTCTCTAAGGTGCCAGAAGTACTCCTTTTCTTTTTGCGAATAAAGTGCAAAGTACTGCACTTAAGAAAGAAAACTCAAATGCATAAATACAAAATAGGGAACAACTGTCTAGGTGGTAGTACTGAAGAAAAGGATCTGGGGGTTACAGTAAATCACAAATTGAAAATGAGTCAATGGTGTGATGCTGTTGCACTAAGGGCAGACACCATTCTAGGGTGTATTAACAGGAGTGTTGTACGTAAGACACGGGAGGTAATTGTTCCGCTCAGCTCTGGTGAGACCTCAGCTGGAGTACTGTGTCTGGTTTTGGGCACCACACTTTAAGAAAGACATGCTGCAGATTGCCTGAACTGTAAGGTCCTTATTGCACCTTCCTGTTCACTGTTTTCTGCCTACTGGATCATTACCATTTTAATCAAAGTCTGCCTTACCTTTGAAGCAATGCATTTCTGAAATACACAGAACACAATGATAACTTCATTGGGAAAGTCATTTCATCACTTTATTTACCTCTTAGTTTTCTCTTATAGCGCATGTACTTTGTATCTTTTGAGTTTTGAAATACTCTGAACATTGCTGGGATATTGGCCATGGTCTTATGTCATGAAATTAACAGTTTATTATAACTCTTATGCTGTTTAGCATGATAAAGTTTCTTGCTATGAGATTCATGTCTTCCACCTCTTTCGTAGTGTAGTAGCTGTGCTGGGCCTGTAGCCTGCCTTAAAGGGCCTAGTGCACCCTGTTACAATTATATAGCGTCCATCCCATGGTCTTGTAAATTCAGTTGTTTATTGAATAATTGCTCAGCAACACTTCCATTTTGAACTTGTAATTAGTCACCTCATGAATTATACCAATAATTCATGCAGTAGCGACAGTTACTCATGGGTCTAAGCAAAGCTTATTTCCAGACAAGGAAACTGGGCTTCTGTGTATTATGTAAAGAACCCTATTTCATCTTCCACTTGGCCACATAGGAAGTCATTGAAGTAATTACTGGTAATCTCAGGCACAGCTGTTGAGTAATTCATCAGTGAGAATGGTAGCCATGTGTCCTTTTGATATTTGTGATCAAAATTTAAACTGGTCTTCAAGGTTTTGTAAAAGTCTCTATAATTCCGCATAAATCACGTGCGTTCCAAGTGGTATGCATATTTCCATGAAAGCACAAGGGTTAGGGCATCAGTGACCTTTCCTCCGACTGCCTGCTGTTCTGGAGGACTTTCCTTCTGAAGAGTCTCTGAAGTCAGACTTCAGAATTAGCTTGTGAGTGAAGTTCCATGATCAGAAAATCTAAAGGGGAAAATGGTTCAGGGTAGTGGGAAGTTTCTGAAGAATAAACTCAATGTGCAGCAGCAAACTCGCTGTCACTTAAAGCAAAATATGTAAAGTAAAAGATCAATATATTCTAGAGGTACCATGAGCTTTAAAAATACTGGTGACTAGAAAGGGAGTTGCATAAAATGGATTAAAAGAGAAATCACAGGGTTGAGTTAAGGGGCAAAGTATAGACATGAAAGGGCAAAATCAGAAAAAGAATGGCACAGGCACAAAATGAGGTACTGATTAGCAAAGACAGTAAAAAGAATAAGAAAAAGTATCAAGTACACAAAAAGAAAGAGGATGGCAAATGGAAGTGTAGCTCTGCTACTTAACAGAGAAGGAGAACAAATAATAGATGACAAAGCAAAGGCTGAAATGCTTAATGGATACTTTCCTTCAATTTTCACTAAAAAGCATAATAATAATAATAGTTTCCTGCCTTTTTGAGCAGTCAGAGGAACTGGACCTCTAGAATGGGTTTATTCCATACTGGGAGAGAGATGAGAATACACAGACTCAGGACGGTGTTTCCTAATCTATCGTAATGACAATGGACCCGACTTTCTTGTTGAATGCAGCCTCCTTTTTTTGCAGGTGCTATTTTATTCATGCTAAAAAATTGCTTCCTCCAGTTAACTGTGGGTACAAACATGACCTCTTGGACATCTAATTATTTAATTTGCTTAAACAAATATGCTAGTGGAAATCGAGTATCTAGAGGTAAAAGAAGCCAAGAAGCAAGATTCAACAGAGGAGCTAGGGAGCCAGGAAGTTCTGGTACAGAGAATAGAATTCATCGGAGTGGTGCTTGACTCAACCTCTGCCAAAGCGTTCCTGCTGCTGGAGAGGTTCAGGGCATTAGCAGACATCATCGCAGAAGTCTATGCATTTCCCCTGACCACAGCCAGGGTTTGCCTGCGCTTCCTAGATCATGTGGCAGCATGCATGTATGTTGTGTGCCATGCCAGGCCAGGTACAGTATTTAAATTGTTGTTTTTCTCTCTTTTAAATTTTTTTTTAATTTTTGCAGACTGCGCAAAGCTGAATTTGCGCACGTTAAATGCTTGTAAGATGAGACTCGTCTGTATCAACAGCGGGGGAGCTCGATCCTCTGCCCTATGCTAAGAGGCACTCCATTTTTGGGACTTCTGCATCGACCATGGAATCCATCTAGAAGGGTGTCACCTCCCAGTGGTCAAGAACACGTTAGCAGATCACCTAAGCAGGGACTTCTCTCATCACAAGTGGGCACTCCAACCAGAGGTAGCCTGTGCGATATTCCAGAGGTGGGGATCTCCCCAAGTGGATCTGTTGGCCACCAGGCACAACAGGAAGTGCCACTGCTTCTGCTCCAGACGGGGTCTGGGCAAGGGCTCCCTTTCCGATGCCTTCCTCCTGTCCTGGGCAGGAAGACTGATGTACATGTTCCCCCCGATTCCGCTCGTCAGCAGGGTCCTGTCGAAAGTCAAGAGAGACAGGGCCCAAGTTATCATGATCACACCAGCATGGCTGCACCAACATTGGTTCAGCATGCTGTTGAGCTTGGCGGCTGTCCGCCCCGTGGCCTCTGCCGAATCGACCAGACCTGCTGTCACAGGACCACAGTCGACGCTTGCACCCCAACCTCACGTCTCTCCACCTCACGGCGTGGATGTTGTGGCTGAACCCTGAAGAACGGACTTGTTTGGAGGGGGTCCAGCAGGTCCTCCTAGGAACCCTCAACTATACAGACCTACCTGGCAAAATGGACAAGGTTTTCCCACTGGGTGGCTGAGCGGGGCATCTCCCCTTCGCATTCTTTGGTGCAGTTGATCTTAGTCTACCTGCTTCATTTGAGGAATCAGGGCCTGGCACACTCCTCTACCAAGGTGCATCTGGCAGCCATCTCCACCTTTCATCTGCCCGTCCAGGGGCAGATGGTGTTCTCCCATGACTTTGATGGTCAGGTTCCTCAGAGGTCTTGAAAGACTTTTTCCTCAAGTTCGGTCCCCAGTCCCTCAGTGGGATCTCAGTTTGGTTCTGTCCAGGCTCACGGGCCCGCCCTTTGAGCCTTTGGCCTCATGCTCCCTGTCTCACCTATCATGGAAGGTAGCTTTCCTGGTGGCGGTGACGTCGGCGAGGCGACTCTCCGAGCTGCATACCCTGACCTTGGAACCGCCATACGCAGTCTTCTATAAGGATATGGTCCAGCTCCGTCCCCACCCGGCATTCCTTCCCAAGGTGGTGTCCGCTTTTCACGTGTGCCAGGACATCTTTCTTCTGGTCTTCTGCCCTAAGCCCCGTGAGACTAGTGAAGAGAGGCACCTCCATGCTTTGGACATAAGAAGGGCCCTGGCTTTCTACCTAGATCGGACAAAGCCTTTCTGTAGTTCGACTCATTTTTTCATCTCTACAGCTGAAAGGATGCAGGACCTCCCGGTGTCCATGCAGAGGATTTCTAACGGGATTACCTCTTGCATAAGGGCTTGTTACTAGCTGGCAGGGGTCCCACCGCCAATTGTCAGAGCCCACTCGACTAGAGTGCAGGCATCCTCAGCGACCTTCCTGGCACACTTCCTGATCCAAGACATCTGTAAAGCTTTGACATGGTCCTCGGTGCACATGTTCATGGCCCACTATGCCATACTCAGCAGGCCAGGGACGACGCTGGGTTCGGCAGAGCTGTGTTGCAATGTATGTGTCCGTGAACTCCTTACCCACCTCCATGGGTACTGCTTGAAGTCACCTAAGTTGAATGAACATGAGCAATCACTCAAAGAAGAAAAGACAGTTACCGTTTTCCGTAACTGATGTTCTTCGAGATGTGTTGCTCATGTCCATTCCACATCCCGCCCTCCTTTCCCACTGTCGGAGTTTCTGGCAGGAAGGAACTGAGGGTGGAGGGGGCCAGTGGCATCCTATATGCTGCAGCACACGTGCGCCACTCCAGGGGGTGCCAGACCTGGTCCCCTACAGATCCTGCTCAGAGAAAAACTTCCGGCACAAGTGCATGTGGCAAGCAAACACACCTAAGTTGAATGGACATGAGCAACATATCTCGAAGAACACCAGATACGGAAAAAGGTAACTGTCTTTTCCTGGTTTTATAGCAATTGTTAAATTTTATATTTTTGAACCCTGCTTAATGGAAATACTTGGTTTTGTGAAGGTCAGGTCTGACATCCTCCCGTTGATGTCTGCAGAAGCTCATGTAATGTGCAACAGGAGGCAGATCCTTAGCTGGTGTAAATTTTGGTAGCTCTATATTCACTTTATGCGAGCTATGACAAATTACACAAGCTGAAGATCTGCCCCCGGGTCTTTGACTGGAGTTGGAGAGGATGTCAATTCTGGCATGTTCACTGTAGCCTTTGTGCAAGCTGAACAGCTCTGGACTATAGACAAGCTTTCCACTGAACATCTAACACCTCTCGCTGGGCTTGTGGGGTTGCACACATAGCAACCTGTCATCTTCCCCGGTGGGCCCTGTCAGTTTGTCCGCTCCAAAATGGAGAGCTACTGAGCTTCCAACATACCAAGCTGTTAAGCCTCTTGAGTCTTCAGTCCCCTCTGCTTCATCAGCAAATTCCCCTAACCAAATCGCTGCACATTTAGTTAACTCTCTGTGCACACATGTATGCCATACCTATCCCTTCTTCTCACTGATTATTAAAATAGTAAAAGGTTCAGAAAATTACTCACACTTGTCCCAAGTTCCTTGAGAACATGGTAGCAATAGCAGCCAAGAATACTTTTTTCCACCTTCAGATAAGTCTTCATGTCTTCCTCTTCTTCCTCAAGGGCATGGCAACCATGATCCATACATTCAGCATGTCAAGAATGGGTTACTGTCATTCCCTTTACCCAGAGCTATCAGTCAAAGCCAGTCAAACTCCACCTTTCCAACACACAACAGCCTGTGTGGGACTAAACTGCAGTGAACACATAATAATAGATCTCCAACCCCCGTCTCCCTTTTCATTTTAGGGTTCATTTCATAGTCTCCATCTTTAAACATCTTCTTGGGCTGGGACAAGGCTTCTGTAGCACCTGCCTCTTCATCCCTAGCTCTCCAAGACTGCTGTGCTTATCAGGAACACAGTAGTGCAAGGGTCCAAAGGGAAGCTGTCAGGAGTTGGAGGTATTTTCAGTGCTGGGCGGCTGTGGAACATGCTAGCAAAGAAGATCAGAATGTGATTTTTTTCTGGCCATATTCTGGCCTATGTTGTAAAACGCACCTCTGCACCAAAGCCTACTCACAATAACAGATGCCATGACAGTGATTAAACAAAATAATAATTTTGAGTACAAGTGATGACACCCTAGGAAGGCAAGAGTGGAACTCACCATTGCTTTTCGTTTTATGCCCCTATAATTTTACTGTATTTCACCACTACTCTTTAAGAGAGAGTAGCATATGAAAACAGAAGGATGGAATGGAAAACATTCTGAACCCTTGGTCATAGTGATTGCTATCAGCAAGACTACAGCATTACTTTCTGGTTTAATTTAAAGCCCAATTCAAAACCTATTTTCTGCTCGCTTTTACTTTATTATACCCCACAAGTGACTCTCCTTGCTTCCCATCTGCTAGGCCTTCATCTCTTTTGCACATTAAGTGTTTGATTTAATGTTCCAGCTGAATCTATTTTAACTCTAAATTCAGTTTTACAAATTTAGATTTAAGGCCTGCTATTTTAACATTTAGTGAAAGGAAAACTAACCCTGCAACAGTTTTTTTTTTCCCTCCTTGGACTGCAGTAAACTTTTCCTTTTTTGGGGGCCACGTAATTTCATTTAGTCTGTGCCATTTTTGCTGACAGTCTAAGGTCCCAGTCCAGCAAACACGTGTGCTTAACTTTAAACATACAGGTAGACCTTTTGACTTCAGGTTTCAGAGTAGCAGCCCTGTTAGTCTGTATTCGGAAAAAGAAAAGGAGTACTTGTGGCACCTTAGAGACTAACAAATATATTTGAGCATAAGCTTTTGTGAGCTACAGCTTACTCCATCGGATGTACTCCTTTTCTTTTGACTTCAGTAAACCTACCCACATGCTTAAAGTGAAGCAAGTGAGAAGGTGTTTTGCAGGATCAGGGCCTAACACAATGGTTCCTAGCCTTTATTTGTTGGAAACTTTTTGGTGTGTCCTTGATGTCCCCAATGTCCTCTTGCTCAGTGTTCCAGCATGGCTTCTTTAGTCTGTTTTCTCTCTCATTATTCTTTTCTGTCTCTGTCCTTTTTTCCTAGTTTGGTCTGATCGTTTCTCTCTGTGTATTTTTCTTTTTTGGTTGATTTCTATTTTACAATTTCTATTTTTTGTCTATTTCTATTTTTTGGGCTCCTTCCTATGATGGCTCCATCCTCATTCACTAGATGGCTACATGCTGCTTTGGAGTGGTGATGATGGGGTGGGCCATATGTTCTTTAACATTGGCCAAGTATTGTGCAGATCCATGTGGGACATTTTATGTAAATTATGTAATGAGATAATTTACAGGTTTGAAAATAATTTGCATGGAACAGTACATTTCATGTTTAAATAATTGTGTGGAGGTAGTGCTAGTGAAAGGCATTGACTTGACTGAACTGGCGAATGAAGTCTTCTGTTGATCAGCAGGGCAAACTTGTCATTTTTATCTCCTTTAATAGGTCATTTAAGGTCAGAGCAGCAACAACCAGTGATACACCTGCTGTTGAAATGCTCATCAAAACTCTTGACTTGAATGAAAGTATACTGGATGACTTAAAGGTCTTCACTCAAGCTCGCAGAGATCCAGTGAGTACTTGTTGCAGACATACCAGTTGTTGTCCATTGCATTGTCCAATGTTAAACCTACCATATACTAAAGAATCTTTCTTAGGGTCCAAACCTATTCCATTGAAGTCAATGGGAAAGTGGCCATTAGCTTCCAGAGGAGCAAGATTAGGACAATATACCTTACATCAATGGGACTCTGTTTTGGCACAGGGGTCCATCCATCTGGAGCTTATTGCAGGATTGGTCCCTATGTTAGGGAAAGATGACTGTAATAGAACAGTGCACAGAATGTACAGAGGGCAAAGTATTTTAAATTTAGTATGTTATTGGAATTTATAGTTAAGATCAAATAGCAAACTTAGAATTCTAATATTGTGTGTAAATCAGGGATCATATTATCATTTGTCTTTCAGGATGGGACACCAGTCCAGGCATTTGTAGCAGAAGTTTTGGATCAGATAGTTGGCATTTCTGTTATTAAAAATGAAATGGTAAATCTCCTTGTATTTTTTTCCTTTTCCCATTTAAGATGTGTGCCCTGAGTTTGCACAGTGTAATGCTGACTTCATTATTATTTGTATTACATTGTCCCAGCCAAGATCTTGGCCTTGTGCTAAGCACTGTACACACACACCGTAGAAGTCCCTTCTCCAAAGAGTTTGCAGTCTACACAAAGATAGACAAAGGCTAGGGGAAAGGAAGGATTATTATCCCTTTTTACAGATGGGGACCTGAGGCACAGAGAGAGATTGTGACTTGTCCAAAGTCATACAAGGAGTCTGAGGTGAAGCAGAAAATGGAACCCAAATCTCCTGCATTCCAATCTGAAGCCCTAACCACAAAACCATTCTTTCTTTCTCTCTGTGACTTGATACTCCTTTAAATCTGTTACTGCAAACCTGTATTTTGGCCCATATTTTCCAAAACAGAAAATCAGCAGTTTGTCCCAGCATATTGAAAATGGCACTTCCACTCCTCTCAAATTGCCTTTTTTTACAATAGCTTCTGAGTAAAGTGCGTCATACACATTTAACTTCAAAGAAATTAATATTGTTTTAAAAATAGATGATGGAGTGGGAGGGCTGGAGGGTAGAAGCAGACAGAAAAGCTGTTAACTGTAATTGGGAGGTGAAGAGAATGAATATTTCCAGTTCTGTTTTACGTTAGTTGCTGCAAATTTAAAACTTTCCTGGCATTTTGTTGGCACTAAAAAGGCAAAATCTTTCTTGAAAGATTTGTAATATTCAGTTTTAAAACCATATCAAGCAAGGTAAGGAACAACCATCTCTGTTTTCAGAGATGGTTTTTAATTTTTCCAAATGCATTGAAATCAGGGGTTACTGTCTGTAAGGTGGCTAAACTAGCACAAACACCAACTCTCCTAACAGGATGATGAAGGAATCCATTCATGGGGCTCCTCACAGAGATTTTCTTTCCAAAAGTCCCCTGCTCAGCTTTTACTGTGAGAGAGACAATCTGGCCTCTGTCTGATACCTTGCAAAATTTCTTTGTAAATATCTGTCAGAAAATGTCAGGCACTCATATGCTTTACTGCTGGGGTCAGATATACATTTCTTATAGTAAATAAAGCATGATGAGTTATACAAATTGATTTTGATACAAAGGAAAGATTATGAAGAAACCATTTGTTTAGCTAATGTGCTTTGCTAGTGAATAGCTCTCAAGGTAGTCTTGTTTCAATGTTCAAATTTCATCATTAATAAATATAAAGGCAGTTTGCTGTCACATCTTTATCACAAAAACACAACTCTTTCATCATCACTGATTTAAAATGTCTTATTTCCTAGGATATTGAATATATCCGTTCACATTACAACATTGAAGATTTTATTTACTTCAGTCACCATCAGCAGGAGGAACATGGCCATCTGTACCACTTTGCTCTAAATCCCATATTCCGTCACTATACCAAATATTTTCTGAAAGAGATCCTTCGCTTAGCCTACAAGTCTTGTCTCTACTACTCTATTTATCCACAGTCTGTGGACGGCGAGGTAAAAGAAAAAATTGGCAGTGATTTTATTACATATCATATGTCCTGACCTTTATTTTCCTTAGGTTTTTTGTTTTGTTTGTTTGTTTTTCTATGACTGCATATATGGCAGGTGATTGGTATAGAGAAATTTCTTCAGAAATGTTGCAAATAACACTTTGTTCTTCTCTCAGATCACAAAATCTCCATTTGTGTTGATGGGTGACACATGGTAGGGCTAGATTGTGGGTTTGCTACAAGCTCTGTGTTTGGGGCAACACATTTAGTGTCTTCCCTCAGTGTGGGAATCATGCCTCAGAGAGGAATGATTTGCTCTCTACTTCCCCGCTTGCTTCAGTGGTGGCAGTAGTTTGGTTTTTGTCCATACCATTACTTTCCCCTCTGCTGACCAGTGCATTGTGGGAACTGTAGCCAAAATATTCCCTGCCCACTCCCAATGTATCTGCTCTAGGACAGATTAGTAATACCCCGTACCACTAGCACATCTGGACACAATGTTCAAATAGCCAAATGGGAGCAGTTTTTCCTCTACCTTTTGCCCCTCTATGGATGCATAGTTGAAGGAACAGTCCTGCTCATACTGTGTATTAACTGGGGAATACTCCATGATATTTTCATTGAATTGTTTAAGATGCTGATGCAGCTTGTATACCCTTATATGACTTGCAGATCAGTTACATGACATATTTTAAAATGTCAAGATATAAAGCATTCATAGCTTCTTTGTCTTCACCTTGTAGTTATATTTTCTGTTACTTTTTAACCAAACTTTTCTGATCAGTCATGTTCTCCCACCACATGTTTCTCAGACATTGCAACTCAGTTGCATAGTGGGTTTTGAGATGTACAGATGCTCACTTTTTATTTAGAGATTCAGGGTGGGATAGTGGGAAGAGGAGAAGGGGGAGGAAGGAGGTCACTGACTACAACATGATGAGAATAGATTAAGGATAAAAATTTTAAAAGCGCCTAAGTGTCTTAGGAGCCCTATTTTCAGAAGTGACTTATACACTTTTAGAACATAAGAATGGCCATACTGGGTCAGACCAAAGGTCTATCTAGCCCAGTATCCTGTCTTCCAATAGTGGCCAGTGCCAGGTGCCCCACAGGGAATGAACAGAACAGGTAATCATCAAGTGATCCATCCCCTGTTACCCATTCCCAGCTTCTGGCAAACAGAGGCTGGGGACACCATCCCTGCCCATCCTGGCTAATAGCCATTGATAAACCTATCCCCCATGAACCTATCTAGTTCTTTTTTGAGCCCTGTTATAGTCTTGCCCTTCACAACATCCTCCGGCAAGGAGTTCCACAGACTGACTGACTGCACTGTGTGAAAAAATACTTCTTTTTGTTTGTTTTAAACCTGTTGCCTATTAATTTCATTTGGTGGCCCCTAGTTCTTGTGTTATGAGAAGGAGAAAATAACACTTCATTATTTACTTTCTCCACACCAGTCATGATTTTATAGATCTCTATCATATCCGGCCCTTATTCGTCTCTTTTCCAAGCTGAAAAGTCCCAGTTTTATTAATCTCTCCTCATACGGAAGCAATTCCATACCCCTAATCATTTTTGTTGCCCTTTTCTGAACCTTTTCCAATTCCAATATATCTTTTTTGAGATGGGGCAACCACATCTGCACACAGCATTTAAGATGTGGGTATACCATGGATTTATATAGAGGCAATATGATATTTTCTGTTTTATTATCTATCCCTTTCTTAATGATTCCCAACATCCTGTCTGCTTTTTTGACTGCCGCTGCACATTGAGTGGATGTTTTCAGAGAACTATCCACACTGACTCCAAGATCTCTTTTTTGAGTGGTAACAGCAAATTTAGACCCGATCATTTACGTATAGTTGGGATTATGTTTTCCAATGTGCATTACTTTGCATTTATCAACCTTGAATTTCATCTGCCATTTTGTTGACCAGTCACCCAATTTTGAGAGATCCTTTTGTAGCTCTTTGCAGTCTGCCTGGGACTTAACTATCTCGAGTAGTTTTGTATCATCTGCAAATTTTGCCACCTCACTGTTTACCCCTTTTCCCAGATCATTTATGAATATGTTGAATAGGACTGGGCCCAGTACAGATCCTTGGGGGACACCAGTATTCGTGTTTCTCCATACCTCTCTCCACTTAGGAATCTAAGGGCTTGTCTACACTGCCCTGCAGTTTGGACAACAAACAAGACTACACTAATGTGAACTAGGAACTTTTTAGTTCACACCTGCAGCATCCACACAGGGGAGTTACAGCGCAGCACTTTGATGCATACTGCTATTCACATCTCAGTAGTCACAACTGGAGGGCAGTGTAGATATAGCCTCCATGTCACTAAAAGTCAGTGGGGCCTTTGGCATCTCAGTCACTTTTGAAAATGGGACTTAGGCTCCTAAGTCACTTAGACACATTTGAAAATTTTACCTTAAATCTGCTTTTCTTTTCTAACACAGGGCCTGTGTAGATAGCTAGTACATAGCAAACTAGGGTGTAAATCTGTAGCACACGAGCATGCTGTTCATGGCCAGGTAGACCCTTCTAGTATGCACTCAAAGTTCCCTAGTTCACACTGACCTATTCCCATTTCAAAGCAGGGTAAATCAAAGCACACTAGGACACTCTTAGTGCGCTGGAGCAAGTTCCACACTGCCAGTTAGTGCACAGCATGCTAGTGCACTGTCAACATACATCCCAGCTTGCCACGCACTAATTCTCTGTCTAGACAAGCCCATATAGGAATCTTGATAAGATAAATACACAAATTTTCAGAAGAATCTTTTTGCTTCTCCAGCGTGTGTTCTTCTATACAGATTACCGCTCTGTGGAGGTTTAGTAATTGCCTCCTTGAGGAACTAATCTCACTGAGTAACATTTGGCTAATTGTCATTCACAGAAATGAAGGTAAACAGGAATGGGTGGAGAAGATGAGTTAAATCTTGGTAGTATTTTCTCCTTGTTCTATTTACAGGTTAAAACAATTTAGCTTTAACTCAGCAATGCAATTCTAATAAGTGGTAAAATATTATTTTGTTCAGCTTACATTGTAGTAACATTAATCATGATTTATTTTTTTGGTGTTGTGGCTATGTTATAGACTTCAAAGGCACTTCAGTGTAATTTGCTTTCCGTTAATGTCTACTCTGTTTCTCATAATTCTCCTATTTTGTCTTTTCATGTGATGTATAATTGGGCCAGTCATGCTGGAATAAAGCTGCTTCTAATGACCTGCCCTATACAAGTTAACATTTGGAGGTTTTGTTCAGTTCAAATTTTTTCCAGTTTATTAACATTTATCACTAGGGTGAAATTGACATTTCAGTCAGTATAGATTTACTATATAAATTCTTATACCATCATTTGCCAAACAAGCAAAGGTTAACAGTAAGCAGATAATACAGCTTAATGAGGTCAAATCAAGCTGATTCATGATCACTGTGGAGAAAAATATCCTCCTGGGGAAAATACTTGTGCTGAAAAATCCCATAAACCAAACCACTTGTTTATCTGTCATTCCCACAGAGATAGTAACGTAATTACTCTCATAATTATCTTCATTAGTGTCAGGAATTATCTGCAATTCATTCCTCTGCTCTGAGTATGTTTGTTTGTTTACTGATTTTTCTCTCAGATTTAGCCAACAGAATTAAGAATTTTGTATTTGCAAAGCCATACAACAGACATCTGTGATGCACTGTTCTGACATTCTCTGTGCTAAAATATAGATTGCTCTCTTTCAGTTTCAGAATCCCTATGCCCATTCCCTGACATCTGCCCTTCATTACATGGTTCCCGTGCGACCAAGACGACAGATTGTCTATCCTCTGGAAAAGCTTGGCATAAACGCTCCATCAAAGCAGGTCTCCAAGGATCAGGTGGGTAACAGAAGCAGCAGCAGGCAGGAGGCATAGTGCCAGCTAATGCAGGGTTTGGCAGATGGGATGACATTACTGTCTTAGTGTTGATAGGCTGCTTCTTAATTACATTGAATGTGGTGTTCATACCCTTACAGTCTAAGCTTTGCTTATGCCATACTGTATCTTTCTAAGCATATATTTCAAACTGACGATTATAAAGCACAGCCACTGAACTCTGCAGTGTTTCCCTATTAGTAAATATTTTCAGGTTTGCTGTATTTCCTATTAAATTACTTTGAAACTCATAGATTTTAAATTCTTTTAATTAAAACACAGATAGCTCTTTGTACTGATGATTTTATCCTTTATGTTGGTGGTCTGCTTTCAAGACAAAAAGTACAATGATACTCTTCGGACAACTCGTGTAGAAATACTGTTTGATGTATTTTAAATCAATTTATTCTTCAGACCCGCAGCCAGGCTTCTTTAATGCTCCAGAACCCCTTCAAAAAGCACTGCAAAGTGTCAGGAATGATTTAACAGCAAAGTAGATCCCCTTAGTCAAAAGTATATATTTATAGAACTCTTCATACAGCTTGAAGATGCTAAACTGGAAGCTTGTTAAAGTTAAATTTGTTACACTTTTGTGCATTAAAATATCCTGATTTTTTTTAAATGACTAAAATCTACAAAGATGTTTTTTCTGAAGTAACCAGTGCAGTTAAAATGTCAGGGGAAAAAACACATCAGTGATGGATATTTTCTGTAAGTGGATGTAATTTACTTGGGGAAACATAATTAGAGAATTTTACATCTATTTAATGCTGATTCCAGTTCACTGAGACAGGATAACGTATAATATCCTTTAGCACTGTCCCCTCCGTAGTTGGTAGATAGTTTATGGCAGTGGAAACTCTTAATTAGGTAACAGTTGACAAAGCAGAATCCCAGAACCTGTCTCAGCCAATTGGATTGTGTGTTGCTCTTTGGAGCAACACACAATCCATAAAAGTCTCTAATTAATCTTCCCCTTCATATGCAAAACATTTCTCCTGCCTGCCTATCCTCTGCTTCATTGGCTGCCTATCCTTTTCCTTTAAACTGCTTCCTATGTGTCTTCAAATTACACTGAAGTTGCCTTAATGGCAGAACCCATTACCATTTTTGCTGGAGCCACAAAACATGACCCTCACCTGTCATTTTTGAGAGTTTTGTGTTTATGGGGTTCATAAAACACTATGCAAAGGTCCTTCCTGAGGATTTTGGGTAGGACTAGTGAGAATTGCTTGAAGCCTCCCAAACTTAACTGATTCCTTTTATATGAAAAGGTGTGGACTTTTCAGGTCACCACTAGCCTTTTGCTGAAAGAGAAATGGAGCCCAGCTGCTTCGCAAGGGTCTTCACATGTGCACTAACATTCATAAATGATTTTCAAAGGGCTATTTTCTATCTAAACTGGAGGTCTTGGTCTGCTGAGTCCCCAGCAACTTGAGGGTTACTCTAGTCCACTACCACTGCTCATAACTTTTTGAAGTAGTAGCAGCATGAAACTAACAAGACTGAATTGGCTCTTGTGCTAAGCAACTACCGTGGCCTTTGACTACAAAGAATTGTGTCATTTTAATAACTTAGTGAGGTAGGCTGATTGCAGTACTGAAAATAGGAGGCAGGCTCTGCTTTCTGATCCTGTCTCTTTCACCGATTCCCTCTGTAGCCTTGGTCAAGTCACTTGCCCTCCTTGCACTCAGCTCTCTCAGGAAGGAAGAACTGTACCCATGAATAATCCTGTTCACCCCACAGAATCCCACAACCAAGTCAACAATGTATTGTGATGAAGGGAACTGGAGGCTATAGCTAGAACTAATACAATCAGCTGACATGGATGTAATTATTAAATTTTTATAATATGGTAGAACTCAAAGGTCCCAGTCAGGCGCAGTACAAACAGAAAGACAGTCTCTGCCCTGAAGAGCTTAAAATCTAGACCAGACAAAAGTGCAGAGAAGGAGGTGGTCAGGTTGAAAAATGTCATTTTGTTTCCACATTTTAAAAGAAGTCTGCAATGTGGGGGCTAGGTTAAGGTAAGTAGGGTTAGTGAAAGAAATGAGCTAATAGGAGCCCAGAGTAAGAAAAAGGGAAAGAGTATACTGATGAGGGAAAAGAGAGGAAGCAAGCAACTGATCAGCAAAGAAATAAAAATGTCCAGTGTTCAAGCTTAAAGCAGAGTCTGATGATTATATCCCTTGCATCCAGGGGTTCTGAAGCAGGATATCCTCCTAGCCACATGGATGGGAAAAGAGGTTGCAGTGGGTCGTGGTGTCCCGGAGGGGTGGGGTCACACTTCTAGATCCGAACTAGCTGGAGGGTCCCAGTTTCGCTTCACCCACACATCTGTGTTCTCGTGTTCCCAGCATCTGTTCAGTGGGGGAGCCTTTCTCCTGATTGTGAGAAGTATTTCTTCTTGACCAGTGCTGGTGATCACTTTGTGCCTTGATGCATAAGGACTGAGATTCCTTGTAATTTTCATCTTAACTTGTGTAACTGCAAATCTTTTCCCTCTTAAACACAGCACAAAAGCTGTAGTGTCAAACAATCATAATTCGGGAAATGTGACATTTTTCATTTGAATGTCCATTATGACCCACTACTGAGTTTCTCTGTACATTTTTGCTATGGAAACAGTTTTACTAACATTCTTGTTTTGGTGCCCATACCCTGCTCCTTAATGCCCATCTGCCTCCAGTCTGCTGCCTCTGCAGCTTCAGACCTGCTTTCTGCCTCCCTGTTGCCTGCCCTCCTCTCACTCCAGCTGCTGGGACTTGCCCATGTCTGTCTCCTGGAGTAACAGCTTCAGGCTGAGCAGCTCAGAAGTTCCCTCGCTAAGGACAACCTTTGATTTGCATGCACTTGCATGCGCACGCACACGCCCCATGGACCGTTAATAGCTTAGTATCTTAGGGAACTTCGCACATTGGAAGCCCTGGGGCACTAGCGACTTGTGCAGCCACTTTAACATGTTCCAGCCGCCTTGTGAGCATGAAGAGATTCACTCCTAACTATTGTTCCACTTGGGATAATTCTGATAGGGTCTATAAGGACCCACTTCACCCCTTTCATTCCTCCAAAGATCAGATCAGAGATGTAAACCAGAAGACCTTTGCCTCACTTAATTCGCAGTGCATGAGATTGCCAATCCAGACTGAACTCGGCCTTGTTGGGAGGTGGCAGTTTCTCTGCGAGCCTGGACCGGTTCTGTCACATACAAATGAGCGCTAGTTGTTATCTGTTCTCGTTATGTGCTAATTTTTCTATCTGCTCCCTCCATCAGCTTTTTCTGCTTTCCTTCCATGGCTTGAAAAGAAACCTATCCTCCTGCAGAAGATTCACAACCTGCTGAGCATTAGGGCAGTTCACTCTGTGCCACGCTCAGAGAGAAAGAGCTCTGTTTTATGGTGTCCAAGACACCATGGATCTGTCTCCCCTCAATCCCTTTATATGGAGAGCTATACTCAGGGTTGAGACAGTGACTCTTCAGATCCAGGAGATCTGTAATATGATTGCCTGTCTTTGGTGGACCATTACCCCTGTATGTCCATACACCCTGTTCTCCACAGGATCTGTCATATCTGCCTAGGTTAGTATCACTTCTAGTATGGCCCTGGCCTCTGGATTCTCAGTATCCCTTTGCTTATGGTCATAATGATTATGGCTCTGAGGAAAGACTGAATCCACGGTCTCAGTTCTTTGTTGCTTTGAGCTCTGATGCCTGGCCCCTGTATCAGAGCAACCAAGGGGCTGTTTTAACTGACACTGCTGCCTCTGAATTGCCCCAACCCCTATGCTGTGTCCATCTCATGATAACCCATCTCATGAGGGCCAGAGCCATGTGTTTTATACCCCAAGAGACCTATGAATCTCCACTTTCTTATGGTGTAAATAATTTGCTTCCAGATCCAATAAATCTTATTATATTGAACCTTAAAAGCGTGACAGCACTGTGTGTGTAAAAATTGTTTTTCTTCGAGGGCTGCTGTTTGTGATCTCACTTGGGGGATTGCACTTCCTGGTCGCCAGCACATGGAACCATCTTTTGAAGCCAGGTCCATTGTGGAGCACGTGAGCACCCTCGCATGGCAACTTATGTCAGATGCCCTAGTCTATATAAGGGTGATCCCCTCTGAAACTCAGGGGATCACAGAAGTTCCTTTTGAAAGGCATACCCTTTTTAGTGATGAGACTGACATGATGCTGGAAAAAATGAAGTCTTCTAGCACCACAGCTAGATCTCTTGGCCTTTCCCAGACTTCCACTTCTTCTCAGATGATCCTCCTCCTGTCCAGCCTCCAAATTCCAGAGGCAAGAGACAGCATCTTCTCAAAGCTGCTCTTCTCAAAGGATGTTCCATTTTCCCCCAGAGCCAAATTATGGAAGGAGGCCTCAGCAACAGTATAAGACTAAGAACACTGGTGTTCACATACTAGTCCACCGACTCTGCTTCTAAGTAGCAGACTGATAGGCCACCTGAGAATCAAGTTATTGTCTCCAGTACCATTTTCCCTCACCTTTCTCCATTCCCTCCCTTCAGTCCTTGTCTGTCCTTATTTTACACCAGCTGGTGCATAATCACTTCTGATCCCTGGGTCTTAGAGACCATCCTCAGCAGATATTCCATCCAGTTCTGCACTAGGCTTCCCTCATCCTCCCTCCCTCCCTAGGGACAGTTCCCATGAGAACATACTCCTATAGAAGGTGGACTCTGCTATCAGAAAGGGTAATGGAAGGAATTCCTGCCCCTCTTCCCCCGCCCTCATAATCTATCAAGGGAAGAGCTTTTATTCCTGGTATTTCCTCATCCCCAAGAAGGTGGATGGTGTAAGAACTATTTTGAGCTTCAAGAACCTGAACAGTATGTCCAGACATCAAAATTCAGGATGCTCACCTTGGAGGAGATTATTCCTTTGCTTACCAAGGAAAGTGGTGCAGCTCTCTCTTTGAAGGATGGGTACTTCCACATGGCTATTAGGAAGAACCATTACAGTTGCCCTAGTTTCTAGGAAACAGACTCCCAATTAAGATTTTTCCTTTTGGCCTGTCAGCAGCCTCATGGATTTTTACCGAATGCCTAGATGGAAGTTTATCTCCTCACCCAGGAGTACATGTATCCCCATATTTGGATGACTGACTGATAAAAGCCAAATCAAAACAGGACTTGAGAAGAGTCATTGCCACTACTTCCATCCTGTGCCACTACCCAGGGCTTCAAATAAACAAGAGAGTCATTGATGACTTCTCCTAGCAAAGGATTTTTTGAGTGATGCAGTACTGGGCTTGGTACCAGTCAGTGCATTCCTTGTGGAGGAAAGATTCACTGCCATTCAGCAAGCCCAAGTCATATTAAGGGCTCAGAGAGAGCTGTCTGCTCATCTCTTTCTGAGGCTCATGGTCTTCATGGAATTGTCAACCTACATGACTGCTCACACTAGACTACTCATGAGACCTCTTCAATGGGTAGTGCAGCATTAGACCCCAAATGTAGACAACCTGCACAGAAGGCTGTCAATCCTGCCCCAGTGTCCACCCAGGGATGCCTTCAGATCTCCTGTTCCCACAGCCATGATAACCGTGATGCCTCTACTTTGGGTTGTGAGGAATGCATTACCAAGCTCTGGAGGTGCATGGACTGTGGAACTTGTGGGATTCGAGGCTCCATATCAACATCCCAAAGCTCAGAGTGGTATGCTGACCTTCAAAGTATTCCTACCCTCATTTCATCATCATGTAATACAGGCGTGACAGACAACAGCATGGACATATATTACAGCAACAGGCAAGAAGGAGCATAGTCTCTACTCTTTTGCATAGAAATAAAAAAAATTAAATGTCCAGTCCATGTATTCTGAATCAGTAACCTGAGTTGAACAGTCAACTTTCATAAGAGGAAAAGACTCAAAATTTTAACTTCCACATTATTGAAACAGGTTTGATAATATTGTACAGGAGTCCTGCCCACCTGTCAGTCATTTTTAGTCCTGTTATGTGAAAAAAATTAAAATAATGGAAATAAAAAATCTATTGTCATAAAGTGCTACTTGTTTGTAAAGTGCTTATAATTAACTGGAGAGTAGAAAACTATAGATAATTAAATAATTTTATAATGATATCTTCATAAATAAACAATTTATACATTTTTGTTTACTTTCTCACCATCTGCCCCATGGAATTATCAATATAAGAAAAGAATAGTTTGATATAATTTATGAGAATAACTGACCCCAAATGAAAATATCACGTCTGTTGAATTCTTTTTTGTTTCTGTCCCTTCATTATTGTTCTGTTGGATTTTTATTGCATGGTTGCATTCAAGCTGTTAGGTTTTATTGCACACTTCAGGATTGTTGTTTCTGCAACAGCTCACAAAAAGAAGGCAGAGCAATTATTAAAGTATTAAGGAATCCCACACAGCTGTGTGTGGATTAATAAAGGGCATCTTTGTATTACTCAGATAATTCTGTACTGCTCTAAATACACTACAGGTAAAGCTACAGAAAACCTTAAAATCAAATGGGATATGATGGAGTGAAGTCATTAAAACATAGGGGTCCATATCCTCACTTGATGTAAATCAGCATAGTTCCATTGACTTCATTGGAACTATGCCATTTTACACCAGCTGAATATCTGGCTTTGGACTGAATTGCTTAATTTGGATACAGTAATTCCTCTACAATACTGGTGCTTCTTTGAGTAGTGTTCCTATTGGTGCTCCACTTAAAGTACGCATGTGCCTCTAGAGTCCTTGATCAGAGAGTTTCCGTTAGCAGTGTCCATTCAGGCTGCGCATGCACTCTGTACAACCTTGTGCCATACACTGAGGGTATGCAGGGTTGCACGGGTGAACCTCACTCAGTTCCTTCTCTAATGCCTCGACCTGAGAGGGAGTTCTAGCTTGTCCACCTTGTGTATACCTCAGCATTTTCTACAGTTGTTCTTTTAGTTTAGTTAGTTTAGTGTTTATTAAAGTAAGTTTAGTGTTTCTAGTTAGTGTTAGTTGTTATTTAGTTTAGAATGAATTAGATAGTAATGTGGGAATTGGCTTTTTCCCTCTCCTTCCCACCCGCCTCTTTTTTTTCTAGGGAGACCTATCAGCCTGGCTGTGCATGCCTGGCTTCAAATGCTGCCTCTGTTGGGAGGGTATCCCGGTCAGCTATGGCCACTGTGTGTGTGTCCATTGCTTGGGAGAGTCCCATATCTCCCAAAAGTGTAACTTCTGCCTAGCTCTCAAATCTAGAGCACAGAAGAACTGGGAGAATAAATTGAGGTTTCTGATGATAGAGCACTCCCTTCAACCTGCTTTTGAGTCAAGTCAGGAGACCCACCCCAGTACATCTGTCTTTGAACTGATCCAGTGCCCCATGGCCTCGGCCCAGATCTCTCCTAAGAACGGGAGGACTTCGGAGGAGTCAGGGAAAGCTCAGAAAAAGAGGAGCTCAGTCTCCTATCACAAGGATCTGGCTCCCAAAAGGCTCCGGTCTCCCACTACATCTACAGTGTCAGAGGCCTCGATCTCTCAGCTTGGTACCACAGAGGCAAAAGACTCTTCTTCCAGTACCAATGGCATGGGAGATCCCAGAGCACTTCATAGAAGCACAGTCCCAGCAGGTCCCCAGTACCATCTGTGAAGGATCAGGCGGCCCAGGACATACACTCTTCTACAGTGGCACTATTTATATCAGGCTTACTATCGGTGACTTCTCACTCGGCACCTTTGGTACTGGGCAAATCAAAGTGACAGACAATTTTGGCCCATTTGTCAACACGCTGCAGATTGATGGTACCATTCACCTCAGCTGCTGCATTGGTACTGACCCACTTGGTACTGCAGGAATTCTCGTACTCCAGAGACTTCTCAGTCTTAGATGAGCTGGAGTCCCCAGTACTTATGGGTACCGACCGATTCTTGTTACTGACACCCTGGTCTCTGGATTACCATTGCTTCTTGGTACCATAAGATTCTCTGCTGTTTTTGTTTGTTTGTTTGTTTTTTTACTGGGGCCTCTCCACTGGAGGATGTTGAGGAGGATGAAGCAACATTCAGTCAGTCTCCTGTACTAGTCCAGTATTTCCCTCCACGTCCATACAGGAATCCATAGTTCAACAAAGATCCTCCTCTATGACAGATGGTGTGAATCAGCCCTTATGGGCCTGCAAAAGACCATACTGGGATTCTTGGGCTGCCTGTCAGCAGCAGTTTGCCAGACCTCAGCTCCATTGCACTGAGAATTTAGCATTACACAGCCCCCTTCTTCCAAACCCGCAACACGAGGAGACCTTCAAATAACAGTAGACTTGGGCGGATAAGGAGGCCACCCCAATAGCTTCTATTACATATTCGTCTCCGGACAAGGCAGTCGTGCCTCCACCACCATCAATAGCCAACGATTTTTGCCAGTTCCAGGACCTTGAGAAAAGGGTGGCCGACACCCTTCAGATACCTCTTGAGGAGTTCAAAGAGTTGGAACACGAGCTCCTGGACATTCTGCAGTCAGCAATGCCCAGCTGCATTGCACTATCCATCAGACCTGCACTATATTACACTATATTACAGAGGTTGTGAGTTTGATTCCCAATTGAGACAAACTATTCCCTTTATAAGTTTAGGGGAGGTTTACTTTTTCTGTCAGTTATTCTTTTAATTCAATACGTTACCAAAGTGAAGCGTACTACCCTTTCCTCCAAGAAAGGATTCTTTGACCCCACTTTTGGCAAATTTTTTAAACTCCCCATCTTTCTACAAACTCTTCTTGTACCATCCTCTGGAACTGCAGCGCTGTTAGTACTCCTGTCCCTCTAGAGGATGAAATCAGGAAAAACAGGAAGCTTGTTCATGATGCTAGAGGTGGTAAACGCTAGCACAAGCACTGGTACTACTTGATGGGAGGGGAAATAAGCTATGTACACTGCATTACCACCATGGTGTTTAGTGCTATATCACAGCATGTGTGTGCATTTAATTGATTCCAGACTGGTGCTCATGGCAATTACTGGGGCAGGGGGAAATCGCCCCCATAAAAGAAAATTCAGAGACATCATCAGAATAGTGTGAAATGAGAAATACTAGTTTGAGATCTATAAAATAGTTTTTGTTGAACAGGAAAAATTATTAATAACGGAATCTTATTCCTTATCCTTTTTCTTTCTAATTCCTTTCATTCAGAAAGATCCTTAAGTGTTTTACAAACACACACAAACTGTATGGGAGTCAATTTATCCTCCACTAAAATGTAGACATTTCTGGATTTGAAGTTGGCAGCTGTTGTATAGCACTGCTTTGTGCTATACAAGTTTAGTACGGGAAGAGAAGGCAAATCTGCCTAGAGTATTTGGCATGTTATCTAAACACCATATATCATATTCAACTGCAAAAAATCTTAAACTTTTTCAAACTGATGACTGAAACATTTATATGCCACTTCTATCTCAGGAAGCATGTGCAGAAGTTGATTCCCCCCACCAGTATTTGAACTAGAAAGCTGTGGCTGCAAGTTAATTATTAAATGACTCTTGCAAAGCAAACCATTAACCTTATGTATTGCTCCAGTGCTCTTATTGTTAAACTGGCTAATTGAAATATGCCAGAAGTACCTTATTAATATCCCAGTCGACTTGGGACACACTATTCCTGACCACAGGTCCCCCAACCACCACTTTTTACCTGTGGAAAAAATCAGGTGAGGATCTTTAATGTACTGAATAATGGCTGGACAAGGCCAGCATAGACATGACCCCTCATCCCAGGGATGTTGCACTGGCAGGGCTCTTTGTTGGTGTAATCAAGCGGGAATGTTCACTCCTTGCAGCTGACATCTTGTATCCCCCTCAGTAATAAAGATTGTCCAGGGACCTAAATTAGTAACATCAGTTAGAAAAAAGGGGTGGTCTATAACCTGTGGTCTGCCGGGACACTTCCCACTCTCCAGTGCACTTTCCCTTAGGTCAAAGGATATTTTGATTTTCAGGAATCAGCAGTGGAAAGAAGATCCAATTTGCCTGCATTTCATCAGAGATTTAGTTCTGTGTGGCATGCTGAAGTGACAAACTGTGGAGCACATTGTGACAGGTTGGATCACAGAAACCCCCTTGGGGCTGCCAAGTGATGTGCCAAGACTACTTCTGCCCTGCTTTCCCTGCCAGCTTTAGACTCCAGCACCCTGTCTTGCTGAGCCAGACACTCCAGTCTGCTCCAACACAGACACAGGGTCTGAACCACGTGCCCCAAAGCTGCAGACTTAACTGAAAGCAATTTAAGAAGTGTTCTTGTCTTTAACACTCAGCTGCCCAACTCCCAATGGGGTTCAAACCCCAAATAAATCCGTTTTACCCTGTATAAAGCTTATACAGGGTAAACTCATAAATTGTTCACCCCTTATAACACTGATAGAGAGATATGCACAGCTGTTTGCCCCCCCCCCCCCCCGGTATTAATACATACTCTGGGTTAATTAATAAGTAAAAAGTGATTTTATTAAATACAGAAAGTAGGATTTAAGTGTTTCTAAGTAGTGACAGACAGAACAAAGTGAATTACCAAGCAAAATAAAATAGAACATACAAGTCTATGTCTAAGAAAACTGAATACAGATAAAACCTCACCCAGTAAGCTTCCTTTTACAGACTAGTCTCCTTCTATTCTGGGTCCAGCAGTCACTCACACCGCATGTAGTTACTGTCCTTTTTTCCAGTTTCTTTCAGGTATCCTTGGGGGTGGAGAGGCTATCTCCTTAGCCAGCTGAAGACAAAATGGAGGGGTATACCAGGGGTTTAAATAGACTTCATTCTTGTGGGTGGAGACCCCCTCCTCTCTCCTATGCAAAGTCCAGCTCCAAGATGGAGTTTTGGAGTCACATGGGCAAGTCACACGTCCACGCATGCCTCAGAACTTACAGGTGGCAGCCATGGTTCACATGCTTCCTTGAACATCCTCAGGTAGACTTCTTATGTGGATTGGAGCATTCCAAGATTCATTGTCCTTTAAGTGTTTCTTGACTGGGTACCTAATTTGCACATTCCTTTCTCAAGGAACTGACCAAACGCTTTACAAAGGTTACTTAAAAATCAAGCCAGTACACAGCCAATATTCATAACTTGAAATATAAAATTGATACATGCATACAAATAGGATTAATAGATTCAGTAGATCATAACCTTTACATAGATATGTTATATGGCATATGTAGCATACAACATATTCCAGTTATGTTTTATATATATATATATATATATATATATATATATATAAAAAAGCATATTTCTCTAAAGCCTTATGGGGGGCACCATTGCACACATTCCATGTGGCAACAAGTCTCTAACAATCTCTACTAAGCCTAACACAGGCTGCAGATGGTAAATTTTGATAGCATGTGACTGAGTCAAGTCTGAACAGATTTTCATAGGTACAGAAAAAGGCACCTTCCTGGCCCCAGGACTAGCTCCCTGCCATACTTCAAAAACTGCTGTAAACAATGTAAGTATTAGAGGTCTTTAAAAAGTTGGACAATGTTTTTAATAGAAAGAGTTTGGCAACCTTTATATAGTCGCTGCCCTCTGTCATAAGGAAGATGTAGATTTTCAGTGTTATGATTTTGTGTTGTGGCTTTTCACTTAAATATCTTGCAATTTGGAGCTATTCCTTAGTTATAGTACTGTAGTGTATTGTTTTTAACATTGAAAAATACTTGTGGCCCAAGACATGGTAAAGAGCTGATTCCCTGATCTAAACATAAAGGTTAATATATAGTTACATTAAAGTTAAAATTAAATGAAAACAATTCTGTATCTTATAGTGTATGTTTGGGATCATGTTGAAATTGCAAACAAAGGCTCAGGGTGTATGGTTTTCATTTACCAAAAGAGAGGTATTAATTTTTAAGAGGTAACTGTTGCTTAAGATGCTGTTGTGCATGAGTAATAAATTTTTAATGATTTTCTTGTTCATGCATGGATTAAAATCCATTATTTATTGTACCTTCACTTGTCTAGTAAAGGTGCTGCTTTTATAGCACCCGCAGACATGCAAACACATTTATTTTGAACTGGTGGCTGATAATAAATTTCCTTACTGTAAATGTCAGTCGGTTTTGTGTGTTGCTGCCATTACATCTTGTTTGGAAGGCTGAATATTACACAATTATGGGAGGCACCAGATGGCATCATTAACAGGAATGCTCTGAATGTTTACCACTTATGTGCATGTGTGTAATTAAAAGTAAGATGACCTATCCTTACTTTGAAAACATGATGTCAGTAGTATACAGGTGTTAATGACATTTGCAGTGAGCTAGAATATTCATTCCTGCCTACAAAATAGGATGGTTTTTTTTAGCTTTTTGAAAACAGCTTGTAGATTGGACCCATGCTAAGTGTAAGAGCAGTTTGCAAAGAGGGAATAGACGTTTTTCCCAAAGAAACTTGCTGTTCAATATTACAAAATGAAAAGCCACAGCTGCTGTCACTAAAATGTAACTCTGTTCCAGTAAGCAACAAATAAATCTCCCCTTGTATCACATTATTTCTATTTAGCCTTGCTGTGCTAATTATTGTCAGTGTAAAATTTGATGTTGCTGGTTTTATTTTTATGGTGGTTTATTTTTAAAGGTTACAGGTTTAGGCCTGTTCTGAGTTTGTCAATGTATTTTGTTCTCAGGCAAGATGCCATTTTGATAACTTTGGAACATGTTGTTATGTGTTTATCTACAGAATAGGTACAATAGGTAGGGTGCTGAAGTCTTTCATTCTGCCCTGCTAACGTGCAGCAACGCTGTTTTGAAAGGGGTGAGAAGGTAATTGTGACATGGTAGGTATCTTTAGGTGCCTCCTGGAGGCAGTAATGCCCAGCAACCATGATGTATCCCTCTCCAAAGCAGCCCCTACGGGGAGACCTTGCTGAGCCAGACAGCACTGTGGAATTTTCTGAATTAAAGCCCAGCAGGTATTTTTACAGTCCCGTCAGAGAGTGCCTCTCTGAGCTGAGGCAGTAAGGTGCAGCTGAGCCAGGTTAGTCTCAGAACCTTAAAGAGTCTGGGTTTCTTTCAGGGGTTTCTTTCTAGTTTGCTCTCTAGAAGCCAGGATACAGAGCTCTAGAGAGAGAATCTGCTCTGTTTATATTATTTTGTATTTATAGCTGATCCTTATTTAGTTTTATTTAAAGGTTTTAAGCTGCATGAAGGGAATGTGGCCAAAGACTGATTCCCTGTGTGTGCTGTTTTGGTTGCACAATAACAATGTGAAATACACATGAAACACTAGAGATATTTTTTGTAGCCCAGTCTAGGTCATCCATGACATTTCCCTCCAGCTGCATAGACCCTGGCTCTGCCATGGAATGTTATTCTCCATGCTCATGTAAGGCCTGATCCAAAGCCCACTGAAGTCAGTGGGAGTCTTTCCATTTCACTGAGTTTTGGATCAGGCTTTTAGACTTGGGAGGCTGCCAATAAAGGACAAGCTTTGGTTTAAAAAATGCATTTTCAGCTCAGCTACTTAACTAGTGGCTGTATAAATTAATACTAGGAACAGGGCTTCAACAGTACAGAGAGCTTATCTCTTCCTACTTTCACTGTGCTTTCTGACATCTTGGTAACAGTCATAGCCTCATGCAGGCCTTGGTTCTGTGAGCTTTTCCTTGCAGGCAGAATCCTGTGCACATCTAGAGTACTGTTGACCTCACTGAGGCTCTCCATGGGCATAGGGGTCAACCTGCAGGTCGCAGCCTGCAGGATCAGGGCCCATATCTTTTCCTCTGCAGATACTGCCACCTTTCTGTCTCAATTAACATTCTACCTTTGTCTCAATTAATGTTCCTCACCTGTTGACTTCAAGTGGAGCTACAGGTCCTCAGTGCACCTTAGAACAATAAGAAGGAATTTTTAACATATATTAGGAACCACAAGAATCCTGACAGAGCTATTGGTCCACTGCTAGGTGGAAATGGTAGACTTATCAATAATAATACAGAAGAGGCAGAAGTGTTTGATAAGTGCTCCTGTTCTGTTTTTGGGATATAAACAGATGATATGGTCTCATCTTATGGTGGTGATAGCACTTTCCATTCCTCCATTCTGGAGGATGTGAAACAGAAGCTACTAAAGTTTAAACATTTTAAAATCAGCAGGTCCAGATAACTTGAATCCAAGAATTTTAAAAGAGCTGGCTGAGGAGCTCACTGGACTGTTAATGTTGATTTTCAAAAAGTCGTGAAGCACTGGGGATGTTCCAGAAAACAGGAAGAAAGCTAATGTTGTGGCAATTTTTTAAAAGGGTAAATGGGATGACCCGGGTAATTATTGGCCTGTCAGGCCGACATAGATCCTAGGCGAGATTATGGAGTGGCTAATATGGGACTTGATTAAAGGACGGTAATGTAATTAATGCAAATCAGTGTGGGTTTATGGAAAATAAATCCTGTCAAACTAATTTGATATCTTTTTTGATGAGATTGCTTAGAGGGCACCAGATTAATTCTGTGAGGTCCGTCTCATTGGAGGTGGACATGGAATTTATTATAGTTGCCCAGGTGAATGGCAAAGATTTCCTAGGGTGGAGAGACCAGATTTCTCTGGTCATTGAAAGTATCGTCAGGGAGTCTGACTTGCTTCAGGAATGAAGTGTGGAACTCCTGGCATTGGGAAAATACAGTATAAAACTCTTGCGTCTTTAGCTAAAGTGCATTTGGAGTGTGGAGGATTGGTTGTTGGTTTGTAGTCTGGTGGAAAATGATGTATTAATTATGACTAAAGCTGTTAAAATTGTAACCCTTAGTAAAAAGGAATATTGTTCTGTAATTCCAAAAGGGAATGGTACAGACAAAGAAACCAACTCTTGCGTAGTAGAGGAAAGTAGAATGCCCTCAGGGCTGATGTGGAGGAGTTAAACCCCATCTTGCCAGCATTTTGCAGATGAGCAGAGGGCAGACCCTACTCTAGAAAGTGCAAGGGGAAGGGAAATGGGGCAAGGTTTTTTGAAGAGGAAGCAGATTTTACAGGAAAGCTCCCATGGGGAAAGATAAAAGCCCTGGGAAATCTTACAAGCAATTAGTTGTGTGTGCCTAGCACCATGGGGAGTTAATATTCCTGGACCATGACTGCCTTTTTCCTGGTCACTTAAGAACACAGAGGACCTATGATAGGTTAAAAAGGAATTTTTACTGGCCAGGGATACAGAATAATGCGAGAGACTATTGCAGAACTTGTGACTTATGTCAGAAGAGAGAGAGAGACCGGCATGACCCTAAAAAGTTACCCTACACCCCCGTCCCTGGGATACATGAGGCATTTTTCTGGGTAGCAGTGGACAGTGTGGGCCCTGTGCCTCGTCCTACCCAAAGGAGGAAGAAATATGGTTTTAATGGATTTTGCCACGAGATACCAGAAGCAGTGGCTCTGTCTAACAGAGGCTGACGCTGTGTCAAAAGCCCCTTTCATTATTTTCAGCAGAGTGGGTTTCCCTAAAGAGATTTTATCAGATCATAGGTCAAATTTCATATCCCAGCTATATTGAGAATTATGGAAATTGTGTGGCGTGAAACAGCAGAAGGATGCCCCATATCATCCAGAGACAATTGGTTTGGTTGAGTCATTCAATGCAACACTGAAATCTATGCTGGGGATGTATGCAAACAGGAGGGCCCAGGACTAGGATGAAATTTTACCCTATCTATTTTATGCTTATAGGGAGGTCCCCCAAGAGTCCCCAGGGTTCTCCCTGTTTGACCTATTCATAGTAGAGCTTCACTCTTGGATCCGTGTTCCAGGAGTGTGACTAGTCAGGAAATGCCTGCACACCTGCAGACAATGCATTCTGCTCCAGCTAAAGAGATACAGCTGCTATTGTCTCTATGACTTGGATGCAGCTCTGCCTTGAGGAGCTGATCCAGCAAATGATGGAAGTACAGAGGCACTGTTGTTGCTCTTCTTTGAATATACGACAAGTCAGGAAAACTAATACCAATGGTGAACTAGATTCACTTGGTGAAAGGGTCAGGAGAGCTGGTCTTGTTTGAACTGCTGGCACATGGAGGGCCAGCACTGATGAGTAAATGGAGCACAGTGTAGCTGACATTGAGAGGAAGATGGGTGGTTACCACCCCCACCAAGCACTTAGGAGCCATGGAGAAGCAGCAGATGAAGGGTTGCTATAGTAAACATCCACTGTGCTGAGGAAAGTTACTTATGGGGCTGTCATTAAGGCCACCACCTGAAGCACAGAGATGTATGTCTGTCCAGTGCTGGTCACCACTACACTGCCCAAAGCAGAGAGGAGCACCGAAGAGTGCCCCAGTTTAATGGTGTCCATGGCAACATATCTGAATCATGCTTTCTCTGTACAGCAGACCAACTCCTGCTGCCATCTCCAAGTGGGCTGGCATGAAGCAACACAACTCTGAAAGGCTCAATGCCATACTTTGCCTCCTCAGATAGGCCACATCTCTAGCTGTCCTCTTGGAACAATCTAGCATCATGTGCTCACTGCCTGAGAGAAACCACGCACCATGCAGCACTCCCCCCAGAGCAGCTTGGTGCATAATAGCGTGCCATCTGAGCAGCCTACCACTCTGCGGGGCTACCTCTGAGTGGCCTGCAGCCAAGCAATGACAGCAGCAATGACACTGCCAGAGCACAGTGTCTCTGATACATGCCTCTACTAGAGGAATGTGACAGCGATGCTCTCTGGATGTTATGGACAATTACACACTCCTAAGGATACAGTTTAGCCTCTGCATGTGTAACACAATTTGCATTTCTGCTAGGAGAAAAGCCCTGACAATTAGAAATAACTGCCCTTTGGACTACAGTCAGCATTGTGTGTGTTTATAAATGCTTAGCAGCCTTACCTGCATTTCTACACAAGATGGAAGATGTTTCTCTCCTCCTCAGATGACTGATTAATCAAAGGCAACATCTTGGATTGGATCCCAGGATCAGTCAGTGCCACCAGTAAGCAGTATCAGCACTGGCTTATTTGTCCCTGCAAGGAAATGGGATGTTCGTGCCAACTGTTATTTTTTTAGGGAGTAACTGAAATTAGTCTCTTTTTGGTCCAAGCTGTGCAGAACTCAGAGCGTTCTTATAGGAGTCCATGCTGTACAGAAGGGCAGTGCATGTTTCTCCCCCACTGTGTACACTTTCAGCATATTAAAGTCAGCTCCTTGAAAAGGATTGTGGAGGGGAGAGTTAGGAAGCCGTTCAGCAGTGCTGCAGAGATGCTACAAACAGTAGAGCCCATAGTAATTACCTGCAAGCCCCAGCTTTACTGTTGCATATTTGGGACCAGATCCTCAACTAGAGTAAATCACTATAATTCTACCGGTTTCAGAGTAACAGCCGTGTTAGTCTGTATTCGCAAAAAGAAAAGGAGTACTTGTGGCACCTTAGAGACTAACCAATTTATTTGAGCATGAGCTTTCGTGAGCTACAGCTCACTTCGCTACAGCTCATGCTCAAATAAATTGGTTAGTCTCTAAGGTGCCACAAGTACTCCTTTTCTTTTTATAATTCTACCGAAGTCAGGTTATAAGAGAGCTGTGTTAATTTATACAAGCTAAGGATCTGGCCCTTGTAATATAAAAAAGCACAACCAGGCATGGCTATTCTTTGAGCCTTCCTTTCAGTTCATGATCCACATAACTTTTTGGGTTTCAAAACCTGGATTCACCAAACCCAGCATCACAAATTTTTCCCCACCTACACTTGGACTCTGAAGAGCCCTGCTAAACAAGACCCCTCCACCAATCCCATCTTTGAGGGTATCTCATACAAGTTAAAATTCTTCATTGTTACCATTTTTAGAATTTTAGCAGAAAAAAATCTTTTAAAAAATACTTGTAGTATGGTGTAAATTGGGGTAGCAATAAACAATGGATAAAGATGGAGCAGAAAGAGTTCACTATCTCTGTATGGTCAATGGCTTTCTTACAAAAACAGATGAGACCTGCTGAAAAAAGGGCTCCCATTCAGAAGTTTCCCTTACCTTAAAATCTGGGGGCAACCCAGAGCAAAAGCCAGCCTTGCCGTGCTGCTCTAATATGATTAGCTCAAACCCAAGTTTCCTTTCAGGAGACACTAGAAACCATTTTTTAAAAGTGGGCCTGCGAAGAGTAGGACCATTAATTTATGTGGGGAGAGGGGGAAATGTTGGGCCCAGCCACATTACAAAAAACTTTTAATTTAGAGAAGATAGCAATATTTAATTGTGTACAGTGGGCACACTGTATTTGAAACTCCCAAGAAAGGCCAGTCTTCAAGACACCACACATAGAAAAGGTGATAATCAACTGTAGAGTCTCAAAAGGCATCATTTAAAAGCGACATAGTGACTTTATCAAACTAGATATGGAAGGCAAATTTGTAATTTCATGAATATTTGGGAAAAGATAAGGAAATTCCCCTTCAGCACTGGGCCCTTATTTGGCATAAGGCTGCTTTGTCTTCCATATGCGTGAGGGAAAAAGAAAATCATAAGTTACATCTGCAGATTTTCTTTAAATGGGGGTACTGCTAATAGAGTATCAGCTGGCTGTTGGAGAGTGTGGAATGAAAGGTACCTTTTTCATATTTGGTGGGAATGTCTCCAAAGCACAGAGATTTTAAATCTTGTAACAAAAATGAAATTACCAGTGGATCCATTGGCCAGGCTTTTGGGACTCCTAGATTAAAAGACCTACCCACTGCAAAATAGTAAATGGCTGTTTCTCCTTCGGATTGGATCAAGGTGTGCTCTGTCAGAATTTGGAAGCTGAGGGAGCCCTTTATTAGTGGATCAGATCCACAGCTAGTGTAAATCAGTTTTAAAACTCTAAGATTTTGTTTCAGACTAGTAGGCCTTTTGTATGTCTGTCCAGCTGAGACCATTGCATTGCTAGTGGAGAATGTTTCATTGCCTTCACCTAGGTGGTAACCATCTCATCACTGTTCGCGCTGCGTTTGTGTTGTCCCTTTTGTGATGGTTGAAACCAGGACCTTTTTACAGAGGCGACCCTTCATTCTGACTCCACTGGCAATTGTGCTGATGATAGATGCTTCAAGACTAGGCTGGGAAACATACCTGCATCAGCTCACAATCTGTGGCCTCTGGACACAGACTAAGCTTCACATAAATGTCTTGGAATTGAGAGTACTCAACCTGGCCTGCCAGGAATTCCTTCCTTGACTGAAAGGCACGTTTAGATTTGAATGGACAGTATCACCACCATTTATTATATCTGCTGATAGGGTGGGGGCATATCAGAGACCTCTGTCTTGGGAGGCAGTGAAACTTTGGAAATCGGGGGTCCATCATAGGCTTTCACTTACAGCAATATTCTAGGAAAAGAAAATCTTAGCAGATGACCTCAGCAAGAAGTAAAGTGCCTGGCACTTGTGGTCTGTCAAAGAGGCAATAGCCAGCAACTTGTTCTTGAGGTGGGGATCTCCTCAGCTTGCCCTTTTTGCTGCAGAACATGGTACCAACTGCAACCAGTCCTGCCCCAGAGGTGGGAAGAGCTCAGGGTCTCAGTCAGACACATTTCTCTTGGACTGGAAACATATCTGCCTATTCAAGTTCCCTCTGATTCTTCTCATCCTTAGGGTCCTGTGGGAGATCAGACAAGACAAAGACAAGATGGTCCTCATAGCATCAAGTTGGGCCCATCAGTTTTGCTACCCAACATACTGGAATTGGCAGTGCATCCTCCGGTCCCTCTGCCTGATCTAGTGAACTTCTGTCTCAGTAGTACAGCCAGATTCTGAGGTCTTTGAATTGGGCATTCTGGATACTTCTGGCTGAGCAACTTGGACTGTGATTGCTCTGTAGGGGGGTTCAGAAAATTCTGCTGGGAAACAGGAAACTTTCCACCAGAAATCTGTATGAGATGGAAGTGGTTTTTCTCTCTGGGCAAGGCAAAAAGGACCTGCTCTTCATCAGTCTTTCATTGCACTCCTTCTGAACTACTTGCTTCACCTCAGATGATCTGGTCTCTCCCTCAGACCAATGAGAATTCCCCTGGTTTACAAGTTTGGTCTTTCTTCCTCTGTTACAGGACTATACTGTATTCTTTGATCCCACAGCCCTATTCATTTCCAGAAGAGGCGAAGTGACACCCTCTAGGTATTAAGAAAGCTCTGAACTACTATCTGAACAGGACTACGCCATTCCATAGCTAACAGCTAGATAGCTTGAAGCGAATGGGGCACTGGGGGCCAATCAATCCCAATCCAGAAGACTGTCCAAAAGAATCAGACTGTGGATAAAGCACTAGACTGGGACTCAGGAGACCCGAGTGCTATTCCATGGCCTATCACTGGCCAGCTGGGTGTCCCTGGGCAAGTTACTTAACTTCCCCGTGCCTCAGTTTCCCCATATATAAAATGGGGATAATGATATTGACCCCTTTGTGAAGTGCTTTGAGATCTACTGCTGAAAAGCACTATAGAAGAGCTAGTTGTAATTTTAGAATACTCTTTTGCTATGGATTAGTAGTTATTCTGATACCAGCAGGCATCAGAGCCCATCCACCGGAGCAAAGGCAGCCTCAACTGCCTGTCAGATAGATTTTGATTATATGCAAGCTGTATCCTAGTGTTCCATCCATACCTTCACTCCGCATTACTAATAGGGTCTAGCCTCGTCTTCAGATGCGCTGTCTGGGAGAACAGTCTTGCCATCTTTATTCAAAGACTCATCAGACCCTCCTCCTTTGGGCTTGGGGACTGTTCGTTCATGCGCTAAGAAGGCAGAACAGTTAATTGCAGAACAGTAACTGTGGTTCTTTAGGATGATCCACACCTGCCCTCCTTCCCTACTCTGTTGGCTCTCCCAACAAATCCATAGTGAATAGCAATTGAGGGCAAATGGGGCATGAAGACATAAGCAGGGTGTGTATGTGGTCCCAGTGGACAATGTTTGTCAGTAAATTCTGAGGACCCAGGCTTCACTTAAAGTGGGGCTCTACTTTTCTCATCTGTAAAATGGGGATAATACTTACATCATTTGAAAGTATGTTGAGGTTTATGGTTGAAAAGATCTTGTAGAAGGTCCACAAATGCAAACAGTGCTGGCTAGTGGTCAGGTAGGGGTTGGCAGGTTGGTTCCCATTGAAGCACAGTCCTGTCCTTCAGTGCCTTCACCCTCAGGGTTTCCAGTCCTCCTCTTTAGCAGAGGGGATTTTGGGGCTGGGTCCCTGAATAAACAGTCTTTTCCAACTGGCCCCTCACCCTAAATGATGGGGGGAGGGATAGCTCAGTGGTTTAAGCATTGCCCTGCTAAACCCAGGGTTGTGAGTTCAATCCTTGAGGGGGCCATTTAGGGATCTGGGGCAAAAATTGGGGATTGGTCCTGCTTTGAGCAGGGGATTGGACTAGATGACCTCCTGAGGTCCCTTCCAACCCTGATATTCTATGATTCTATTCTATGATTCTTGGTGTTGTATTGTTCTCTCGGAGTGGACAGGGGAGGCCGGGCCTTCCCTCTACACTGGGCTCCTGTCCAGGGCCCAGTGGTGGGCAGCCGTACCCAACACCTTCAGGTTCTAAGCCACTGTCCCCCTGGACCACTTCCTTCTCCAGTCTCCTTCAGCTTCCCAGAGTAGATTACTCCAATCAAGTCTCTGTCCTGCACACTCTGTCACCTGCCTCTCCTTTGTGGGTTTTCACAGGTCTGTATTGTCAGGATCTACGCAGTGAGCTCCTGGGCAGTACTTTCCACTCAGGGCAGCCATCTGCTCCCTTTCACTGCCTGCCTCTGAACTGCCCTGCTCCCTTTTTTTAAAGCTTCCAGCTTGTGCAGGCTTTACAGGTGTTATTATCCACGCAGGAAATTGTCTCAAAGAACCCAGTTACTATGGTAAATAACTGTTCTTTTATAAAGAATAAAACAATTGTTTGAGCTATTTTCTCCAGCTCCAAATGGCTTTATTTTCAGCTTCATGTTTTAAAGGTACATATAGAACTATGTTTGCTTGGACACAGTTTTGAAAGGAACACTTACATATACTTTCTAATGTTACTTTTAATAATGTGATTTTTTAAAAAAAATCTCCATTGATATGTTTTCTTAAAAACTTGCCTCTCACAGTAGTGTTTGTGCATAGCTCCTTGGCAAACATTAATTTTTGTTTTCCATTTCTTGTGTTTCAAATGGAGCTTGAAATTAAAATAGCTCTGTTTGTTCATTTCCTTGTTCATGCACCACCATTGTTGACCTCAGCACAATTCTAGGAATAGATTTGTTCATCACTTTGTCCTCCCATTTTCGTTTTACAATAGCAGAGTCCATATAGCAGAGTTGAGAGTTTTAAATTCTGTATAATCAGTGGATGTCTCCCCCAGATTTCTCAGTAATAAATGGCAAATTAAAAGAAAAAGCATGTAGAGTCTAGTGGACGTGCGTAGAGCCATAGATCATTGGGCTGGGGAAATCCTCATAGGCCATCTACTACAGCCTCTTTTAATAATGCAGATTTTTACTTCACACTTAGGACTCAATCCAGCAAGATACTGAGCCCTTTAGCCCTAATCCAAGAAAGCATTCAAACAAGTTAACTGTAAGTACCTGAGCAATATCACTGGATTCAATGGAGCTACTCACATGCTTAAAATTAAGCAAATGCTAAAATGCTTTTTGCTGGATCAGGCCAGAGTGCTTAGCACCTTACGGATCAAACCTTAAATGTTTAAGTTTTGTTGTATCTAGTCTGCTCTTGGACAAGTCTAGTGACTGTGCCATAACAGCATCCCTTGATACGATATTTCAGTGTTTATTAGGATATGTTTCTTAGTATCTGGTTCAAAAAGCCCCACAATTTCCTTTTACAACAAAGCAACAAAATCATCTATCCCAATGTTTACTCCTCACGTTTTCATTTTTGTGCCGGTTCATATGCTTTGTCTAAATTTTAACATGTTTTTCATTGTTTATCTGTTTAAGATGTAATGTGGTCCCAAATAAATGTTCTTTCAGGAAAAATGTTTTTAGGCATATTCTAAATAAACCGTGGGTCAAATTTTAAAAGCTGGGCCAATAGACGGTGCACCTGTTAAAACACTTCCCCCAGAGTCTGCTTCCAAAGCCCGTCATGATCACAAGCATACCTATCTACTCTATTTGCACAAGCATTGGATTTGGCACACACAAAATGGGGTGATGTTTGCTGGTGCACTTATCACACCCTGCTTTGAAAATATGGCCCCAAAAGTATATCAGGTTATGTCAGAAAAGCAGAAGGCAAACCATTTCTTTATTTTCATTGATGGTGTCTACGTGAGAGGGGGAAAAGGGTTAATACTGTAGAAGTTGCCTGCTCAGGCATATGTTGTGCTGTGAGACCATGAGCCGGAGACATGATTTACAGACAGGATTTGCATTTTCACTCAAGTACAGTGCAAATTGAGCAAGCATTTTTAATGGCGGTGAAGTATGCAGTCTTCTAAGTGGATGGAATTGGCTGTCCGCATGCAAAAACAACCCCCACAGTTCAAT
This sequence comes from Chelonia mydas, assembly GCF_015237465.2. Lineage (NCBI taxonomy): Eukaryota > Metazoa > Chordata > Testudines > Cheloniidae > Chelonia > Chelonia mydas. Next base: position 198,307,438 of record NC_057851.1, read on the forward strand.
CAAGAAAAGTCACCTTTGTCAGCAGTTGCAACTGAAGCAGCAGATAGGCACTCTGCCCTCCCAGGTGGAAGCAACGTGACAGATGGTACAGTAGTAGATGCTTTCAGGGACAAGAGTAGGAGAAAAAATATAAAAACCCATCCTAATAAAAGAAAATGTTATTTCTGAGCTGCATATTCCTTTTCTAACAGTAGTAATAATTGTTCTGTGCCTTACTGTAGTTAATGGTTGCTGTTTTATTTAACAAATGGATACAAAAATAAATAAGTTGGAGCTCACTATTGACCTATCTAATGTGATGTCTGGTTGCTCCTCTGGGGAACTGTCACCGTCTCATGGTATAATCTTTCCAGGGGTCTCTGCTTCTTCTGACTGATCCTCCTTAGTTTGCTCTTGGTTATAGCAGTTCCTGGAACCTCACCTCCAATTACATCTAGCAGCCCTTCAATTTTAGGGCTGGCAGTCTGCTTCGGGCTCCTGTCTGTTTTCTTGGAAGCAGCCTGATGAAGGGCTGTCACCCCTTTCTGTCCTAGGCCTTTCTGCCTCCTCCTCCTCTCTACTCTCCCCTTTATAGCAGGCCTTCTTTTCTCTGTTGGTTGCAGCTGTGGGTGCCTGCCTCCATGATTGGCAGCTATGGCAGCTGCGTGGGGGTGTGATCAAGCTGTTTGCTTGTAAACAGGAGAGGCTCTCCTCCCCCGTCTATCTATGCTCAGTATGGGGTTTGTGGACCCTATTACATATCCGCCCCTGCAAGGCCAAGGCCTGGCCTTGGCTGATGTAGGCTACTTCCCTGGACAGAGAATTGGCATTACAATACAAACTTCCTGCCCGGTGCTGTACCTCAAAGGAGTATGGTTGTAGTGACAGGTACCATCTCATGATCCTCAGCTTTGTCTTTCATCATAGTTAGCCAGCATAAGGGAGCATGATCAGTAATTAGTGCCAACTCGTTTCCTAGAATGTAGTACCACAAGTTCTCTATTGCCCAGCTGGCAGCCAAACACTCTTTTTCTATCACAGAGTATAATTTTTCACAGTGGAAGAGTTTCCAGCTGATGTAAACTATTGGGTGGTGGTCTCCATTTTCATCTTGAGAAAAGACCGCCCCAGTCCTACCTCCAATGGACCTGTTTGTAGTACAAGTTCTTTTTCGAAGTTCAGGCTATAAGGCACTGGGTGTCTGCAGAGCATGGTCTTGAGTTTTTGAAAGGCACTTTTGCAAGTTGGTGTCCATAGCATCTGTCTTGGGGCAGCACTGTCAATTAGCAGGACTGCTGTGATGGTGGAATGGGGTATGAACTGGCGGCGGTAGTAGCCAGATGAGCCTAGGAAGGCAAGGATTTGCCTTTTGGTCCTGGAGGTCTTATATGCCTGTAAGGCATGATCTTTAGCCATCAAGGGGTGGACTTGTCCTCCGCTGACTCGGTGTTCCAGGTAACAGGCTTCTTCCTTTCCTATTGTATATTTAGCAGGATTTGCCGCTAACCCAGCTTCTCTGTGATCGGAGAATGGTGGCTACTTTGTCCAGATGAGAGTCCCAATCCTTTCTATAGATAACTAAGTCGTCCAAGTATGCCACCACATATTGACTCTGCAGTTGGAGTAATTGGTCCATCAAATGTTAAAAAGTGGTCACCACCCCAAGTAACCCAAAGGGTGTGGCCTTAAAATGAAATAGGTTAAGCAGCACAGAAAAAGCCACCTTCTCCTGGGAATCTGGCCCTAAGGGGATCTACCAATAGCTCTGTCAAATCCAAAGCGGGCTTCTCCCGGTTGGTATAAGAGTTCATCCACTCATGGCATGGGGTAGGCATCAAATTTAGAAACTGTGTTCACTTTTCTGAAAGTTATACAAAAACGTAACGAGCCATCTGCCTCTGGGACCAGCAAAAATCGGTCTCTTCTAGTCATTCTGGGATTCTTCTATCACCCCAAGTTCAAACATGATTCTGATCTCTTTCTCATTGGCCCCCCTTAATTTGTTGGGAATTGGTCAGAGCCCTTCCTGTGCTACTGTACTGGATTTTGTATTAATGCAGTGTTGTGCCGGGAACATCTCCGTGGGGAGAGCTGAGACTACCTGTGGGAAAGTAGTCACCATTGAGCACCTGTTCCTTTTGCTTATGGTTTAGGTTCTTTGGGAGGGGTACTGAGCTTTCTTTAGGTAGTCATTAACTTAGTCTAGTTCCTCAGGATATGGTATGAAGAAAAGATTTTCCCTAGCTTTCTAGGGCCCTGCATTCTTTATTACCTCACAAGGGCCTTGGCACTTGGCCATTAACTTCTGAGCTTGGAAGAAGCAACAAGATTCTGTCGCCAATTTTCTCTAGCATATGTTCCCATAGCAGCCAACTGTCACTTAACTTTACAATTCAGCTCTCAGTGTTGAGGCTTGGGGCATTTTTCTAATGTTGAAGAGGAAGGCTGGGAATTGTTAGTCCCATGTTGAGGATCCTGGGAAATGAATCTGTTGAGCATCTTCTTGTATGTGTATGATCGAATCTACAAGGCTGTCTGTCTGCGGTTGGTACACAGATGTGTGTAATGCTTTAATAATTCCCATACTTCTTTCATCAGTCAGGATGTGAAATTTGTCTTTGGGAACTCCTACCCCCACGAAGACCTTCAGCAGCTCATTAGCAATAGTCTTGGCATTTGTAGAGCAGAGTGGCATGGTTTGCAGCTATCTGGTGGCATGATCTACAGTGACAAGTATATGATGATGTCCAGAGACTCTCTTCTCTAAGGGGCCTATCAAGTCAATTCCTTTTCTTTCAAAGGGAGTCCCCACCAAGGGGAGGAGTACTAGTGGCGCCTGTAGGATTTCCTTAGGGGCTGTTAATTGGCATTCAGGACATGATGCACAGAAATTTTTGACTTCCTTAAAGACCCCTGGCCAAAAGTCCCAGGCCAGGATCCTAGACTGTGTCTTGTCCTTCCCAAGATGTCCCACACATTGGGTTGCATATGCCAGATGCAGCAATTCTCAGTGATATACCCAAGGTAGTAGCAGTTGTTCTGATCTCTTGTGTCTGCTTGTCTTGGTCTATGAGATATAGCAAGAAGTCTGCCTTAAGGGCAAAATGGAGGGCATCCACCTCTTCATCAGCTATCATGACTACTTGTTCAAAGGCTTGGCTCAAAGTCTTGTCATTCCTTTGCTCCACACAGAAATCCATGAGTCTGGTTAGCTACTCCAGGTTTGGTTGTGGAGGGGGTGTTGTGTTTGGGCCCATGGCTGGCCCTTGTCCCACGGGCATCAGCTCCAGTGTCTGTGTTCTCTGATGCTATGGAAGGGATTGTTTCTCTTACCTCTCTCCACTCTTTCCTTGCTATCCATTACTCTTTCCAGGATTTTTTTTCCTTCAGCCAGGAGGTAAGAAGGTCAGTGCCCTTAAAAGGGAACAAGACCCCTAACATCTCTTCTGGGGTATCTTTCTCAGGCTCCTGTGTTAAGGGAAGCCTCTGCAAGAGCTCTGGGAAATACAACCAGTCTTGACCTAATATCACAGGGTTGAGAGGTCTGGAGCCATGCATAGTCTCGTCAACAGTCAGTCTTACTGTCATGCTGGGATACCGTAAAATATCTCCATGGATACATTTAATGGGGATTTCCCATTTCTCAAGTCTCCCTACCGCTTCAGCTATCCATTCCTGGATAAATGTGTGATCACAGCCCGAGTCCACAAGGGCCAGTGTCTTTTGACTCTCCACTTTCACTGGGATTGTGAGTTTCTCTGGGCTTTTTTTCCAGGCCCTATTCTCTCCAGTCAAGACCTGTCCAAAGTTACACTCCATGTGTGGACAGTCATGAAATCTGTGTTCTGTTGTTTACAGGAGTAACAGGTTATTGTGTCTTCCTTATTTTCTAGTGGCTGGGTTACCCCCTTTCTGAGTTTCACTGGGCCCTCATTTCTATAAAGGCATGGGGCAAGGCGCTGGTGGAACACTTAAAGGTGTGGGCCTACTCTTGCAGGGAAGTCTTACCTACAGACCTTGAGGTGTTTGCCTGCCCCCATCCTGTCCATCAACTAGTCAGCTATCTGTGTTTTCTTGGTTTTTACCCAAGAGGAGCCACCACTCTTGGATTCTCAGCCCATTTCCTTCTCCACTTTGTCTGGAGCAGTTATTTCCTCCGATGAGGGTCCGCAAATGGCTTGAGCAGCCATATAGTCCTCCATGAATTAGATTGCCTCCACTAGGGTTACCAGTAGGGATCTACAAACCCAGTCTCGGCCAGCAGATGGAAGAATCTGTATGAACTGTTCCATAACTATGAGTTCCCCTATCTGGGGTTGAGTCCAAGACTTTGGCTTTAGCAAGCACCAGCAGAAGTCCTCAAGTCTTTGGGTGATCGTCCATAGTCATGCCTTGGAGGCGGGGGTAGCGCTTGTGGCAAAAACATTGGCACTAGGTCTCTTCTTCTATGTCTAACCTGTCCAATATGGCTGCCTTGACTTGCTTGTAGTCCTGGGCCACCATGTCATCAAGCCCCCAGAATGCTGCCTGGGCTTTCCTGATGAGGAGTGGGACGAGCTGGATTTCTGGCTGCGATGGAGGCCAGTGGGAAGCCATGGCTTCCTTCTCAAAGGTTACCAGGGATGATTCTGGTCATCGTTTGTCATCATCTTGGGGAGCAGCAGGGTCGGAGTGGGGGATGCAGTCCCTGTAGGATAGGAACTCTGAGGGGTAGCAACCAGCACTAGATCTACCACCCTTTGCAACAGCTGTTACTGATAAGCTTCCATTTGTTCAAACAGCTGTTGTTGTCTCGCTTGTTGTTGTGTTTGTGAGTCAGTGAGCCATTGCAGTCGCTGATTCACCTCCATAGTTCTCTTGTGTGTATATATAGGCGGAGGGGAAAGGAGGGAAGTTTTGTTCTGTTCAGTTTTGGTTTTTTTGGTTTCCCATTTCTGCATGAATGGTTAACTGCAACCAAGGGGAGAGGGTCTGACTGGTGTGTGCTGCACTCCAGTAATCCCTGCCTCCCAGAGGGGCATAGGCAATCACTGTAGATCTTTCAAGGGGTCTCTGCTTCTCCTGACTGAGTTTGTTCTGTCAGGGCAGTTCGTGGACCCTGACCTCCAAATACATCTAGCAGCACTTCCATTTTAGGGCTGGCAGTCTGCTTTGGGCTCCTGTCTGTTTTCTTGGAAGCAGCCTCATACAGGGCTGTCACCCCTTTGCTGTCCCATGTCTTTCTGTCTCCTCCTGCACTGGACTCTCCCCTTTATAGCAGGCCTTGTTTTCTCTATTGGCTCCAACTGTGGGTGCCTGTCTCCATGATTGGCAGCTCTGACAGCTGCACGGGGGTGTGATCAAGCTGTTTGCTTGTAAACAGGAGAAGCTCTCCTTCCCCCTCTATCTATGCTCAGTATGGGATTTCTAGACCCTAGTACAGGAACATATGTAGCCATTTGTCCTGACATTTTGTTAAAACAGGGTGGTATTCTGGGACCAATTCACCTAATTCCTAACTCCCTGGGGCCATTAGCTTAGCGTTAGAAAGGCGTTTCTGAAGCACAACAGATGCTGGTGTTCGGTCTATTGTGTGGTGAACGAAAACCATAATATTGTGCTCATATGTTGCCTTTGTATCATTGATACAGGAGCCATTTCACAAATTAGGTACAACTCTTCCCCAGCAAATTGCATTACTGCTTTATATTTCATTGTTGGGCTACATTTTTTGAAAATAACAGCACTGCAGTGGAAGAGAACAGTTGAATTTAGGCCTTGCTGTAAGGCATGTTGGGTTTTGATCTCATTAGCTGCTGGCATTTCTATCTAGTTTTGTTGGTTGATTGGCTACATTTGCAGAAGTTTCTCATGTCCTCATATGCTTTTTACTACCTTAATAGTTTTGTTTAAAAGCCACATTTCAGTAAATACATTTCTAATCATTTCCCCCCAGAAGGCACTGCTTTTTAGAAAACTGCTGCTCAATCAATGATCAGTGACTCACATTGGAGAAAGCCTTCCACAGTCCATGCTTGCAAAGCACAGATAACTCACTGCACACACAAGCATGCCTAGCTTATTCCCAAAGTTCTGCGGACGATGGAATTATTCAAAAATAGTACAGTCCTGCATAGACCATTCTTAGGCCTGACATTTTTAATTTCATAGAATCATAGACTTTAAGGTCAGAAGGGACCATTATGATTGTCTACTCTGACCTCCTGCACAATGCAGGCCGTGGAATCTCACCCATCCACTCCTGTAACAAACCCCTAATTTATGTCTGAGCTACTGAAGTCCTCAAATCGTGGTTTAAAGTCTTCAAGGTGCAGAGAATCCTCCAGCAAGTGACCCATTCCCATGCTGCAGAGGAAGGCGAAAACCCCCCAGGGCCTCTGCCAATCTGCCCTGGGGGGAAATTCCTTCCCGACCCCAAATATGGTGATCAGCTAATCCTTGAGCATGTGGACAAGACTCACCAGCCAGACACCCAGGAAAGAATTCTCTGTAGTAACTCAGATCCCACCCCATCAAACAAACCATCACAGGCCATTGGGCATATCTACCACTAACAGTTGAAGATCAATTAATTACCAAAATTAGGCTATCCCATCATATCATCTCCTCCATAAACTCATCGAGCTTAGTCTTGAAGCCAGCTATGTCTTTTGCCCCCACTGCTTCCCTTGGAAGGCTGTTCCAGAACTTCACTCCTCTGATGGTTAGAAATCTTTGTCTAATTTCAAATCTAAACTTCCTGATGGCCAGTTTATATCCATTTGTTCTTGTGTCCACATTGGTACTGAGCTTAAATAATTCTTCTCCCTCTGTAGTATTTATCCCTCTGATATATTTATAGAGAGCAAACCTATCTCCCCTCAGCCTTCTTTTGGTTAGGCTAAACAAGCCAAGCTCTTTGAGTCTCCTTTCATAAGACAGGTTTCCCGTTCCTCAGATCATCCTGGTAGCCCTTCTCTGTACCTGTTCCAGTTTGAATTCATCCTTCTTAAACATGGGAGACCAGAACTGCACACAATATTCCAGATGAGGTCTCACCAGTGCCTTATATAACGGTACTAACACCTCCTTATCTCTACTGGAAATACCTCACCTGATGCATCCCAAGACCGCATTTGCTTTTTTCACGGCTATATCACATTGGCGGCTCATAGTCATCCTGTGATCAACCAATACTCCGAGGTCCTTCTCCTCCTCTGTTACTTCCAAGTGATGCGTCCCCAGTTTATAACTAAACTTCTTGTTATTAATCCCTAAATGTATGACGTTGCACTTTTCACTATTAAATTTCATCCTATTACTATTACTCCAGTTTACAAGGTCATCCAGATCTTCCTGTATGATATCCCGGTCCTTCTCTGTATTGGCAATACCTCCCAGCTTTGTGTCATCCGCAAACTTTATTAGCATATTCCTGCTTTTTGTGCCAAGGTCAGTAATAAAAAGATGAAATAAGATTGGTCCCAAAACCGATCCCTGAGGAACTCCACTAGTAACCTCCTTCCAGCCTGACGGTTCACTTTTCAGTGTGTCCTGTTGTAGTCTCCCCTTTAACCAGTTCCTTATCCACCTTTCAATTTTCATATTGATCCCCATCTTTTCCAATTTAGCTAATAATTCCCCATGTGGAACTGTATCAAATGCCTACTGAAATTGAGGTAAATTAGATCCACTGCATTTCCTTTGTCTAAAAAAACTGTTACCTTCTCAAAGAAGGAGATCAGGTTGGTTTGCCACAATCTACCTTTTGTAGAGCCATGTTGTATTTTGTCCCAATTACCATTGACCTCAATGTCCTTAACTATTTTCTCCTTCAAAATTTTTCCAAGACTTTGCTTTCTACAGATGTGAAACTAACAGGCCTGTAGTTACCCGGATCACTTTTTTTTCCTTTCTTAAAAATAGGAACTATGTTTGCAATTCTCCAGTCATACGGTACAACCCCTGAGTTTACAAATTCATTAAAAATTCTTGCTAATGGGCTTGCAATTTCATGTGCCAGTTCCTTTAATATTCTTGGATGAAGATTATCCAGTCCCCCCGATTTAGTCCCATTAAGCTGTTGGAGTTTGGCTTCTACCTTGGATGTGGTAATATCTACTTCCATATCCTCATTCCCATTTGTCATCCTACCATTAGCCGTAAGCTCCTCATTAGCCTCATTAAAGACTGAGGCAAAGGATTTGTTTCGATATTGGGCCATGCCTAGATTATCCTTAACCTCCACTCCATCCTCAATGTTTAGCAGTCCCACTTCTTCTTTCTTTGTTTTCTTCTTATTTATATGGCTATAGAACCTTTTACTATTGGTTTTAATTCCCTTTGCAAGGTCCAACTCTACATGGCTTTTGGCCTTTCTCACTTTATCCCTATGTGTTTTGACCTCAGTAAGGTAGCTTTCCTTGCTAATCCCTCCCATCTTCCACTCCTTGTAGGCTTTCTGCTTTTTCTTAATCACCTCTCTGAGATGCTTGCTTGTCCATTTTGGTCTACAACTCCTGCCTATGAATTTTTTCCCCTTTCTTGGGATGCAGGCTTCTGATTGTTTCTGTAACTTTGACTTGAAGTAATTCCAGGCCTCCTCTGCCTTTAGATCCACAAGTTCTTCAGTCCAATCCACTTCCATAACTAATTTCCTTAATTTTTTTAAGTTAGCTCTTTTGAAATCAAAAACCCTAGTCAGAAATCTATTTTTGTTTATCCTTCCATTCAGTTTGAACTGAATTAGCTCATGATCGCTCGAACCAAGGTTGTTGTTCTTCTATGAGGTCCTCACTGCTCACCAAAACCAAATCTAAAATGGCATCCCCTCTTATCAGTTCAGCAACTACTTGGTGAAGGAATCCATCAGCTATCGTATCCAGGAAAATCTGAGCACTTCTCCTCCAGTCTATATCTGGGAGGTTAAAGTCTCCCATGATCACACAATTCCCATTAGTATTTACTTCATTAAAAACATTAAAGAGGTCTCTATCCATATCCAGATTGGATCCCGGTGGTCCATAGCACTCCCCAAGCATTATCCCAGGGGAGGCTCTAGTAGCTTTCTTCCCCAGTGTGATTTTTGCCCAGACAGACTCTGTCTTATCCATTCCATCACTTCTTATTTCTTTACAGTCTACGTCATCATTGATATACAATGCTACTCCACCACCTTTGCCTTTATTTCTGTCTTTCCTAAACAGCACATACCCTTCAATACCCATACTCCAGTCATGATTACTATTCCACCATGTTTCTGTTATCCCGATAATATCTGGTTTCACTTCCTGCACCAGTAGCTCTAGTTCCTCCATTTTGTTACCTAGGCTCCTCGCATTAGTATACAAACATCTTAATTTTTGCTGTTTGGCTTCGCTCACATTCTTTACCCAATTGGGCACAGACATTCTACCACCAATATTACCTATTAGATTGGTATGTACGCTGCCCTTCCGCCTTATGTCCATTCTCCTACCCACAGCTGTATCCTTTCTTAATTTGTTTTCTTCCCTCTGACATAGAAAATCTGGCGTGGAGATTACCTGGACATCTCCCAACCATCTCCCCCGAATTCCTAGTTTAAAGCTCTCTTGATCTGTTGTGCCATCCTCCATCCTAGAAGTTTATTTCCCTCCTTACTCAGGTGAAGGCCATCCCGAGAGAAGAGTCCTCTGTCCATGAATGCTTCCCAGTGACCATACATCCCAAAGCCCTCCTTATAGCACCACTGCCTGAGCCATCTGTTGAGCATCATAATCTTGTCACACCTTTGTTGCCCTTCTCTAGGAACAGGCAGAATCCCATGGAAGATCACCTGAGCCTAGATTTCCTTAAGCGACTTCCCCAGTCTGGCATAGTCTCGGTTGATACGTTCCAGCGAGAATCTAGCCATATCATTTGTTCCCATATGAAGAAAAATCAGTGGATTCTTTCCCGCTCCCGTTAGGATCCCCTTCAGCCTCAGGTCCACATTCTGTATCTTAGTACCCAGCAGGCAGCACACCCTTCTGTTCTCTGGATCAGCTCTTGTTACAGTCCTGTCTATTCTTCTCAGTAATGAGTCCCCAATCACGTAGACCTGCCTTTTCCTGGCGATGGTGTGATTCTCCAGTCTATCCCCTGTTCCATCTGGTTGCAAGTCCTCTCGATTCCTATTGTCCCTCACAATCCTCTGCAGCCCATCCCGTATCCTCCTGGGGCTCATATTTCGTGTTATCTCCATTGACTCTTGCCCTCTTCCTATAGGACTATCTGCTCTTCTCTTCTTCCTTGCCCTCTCACCTTCAGTGACCACCTGCTGTGCCCCTTCTTCATTTTCCAACTCCGGAAACCTGTTCCTGAGCACTATTTTTCCTTCACTGCCCCATCTTTTCCTCTGGCTGGTTCTCTTAGTCACATGCTTCCACTGTCCACTTTCCTCACCCAGCAGTATCCCCTCAGAGTTCTTTGGTCCTGCTTCCATCCGCAAGTTTGAGCTTTTCCCTTCAGCCGCCTCATGTCTTTGCTCCATCATCTGCTCGAGCCCCCTTCTAAACTCAACCAGAGTCTCCACCTGCATCTCTTATCCTCAGATCTTCTCTTCCATCAGCTCTATCAGGCGGCACTTCATGCAGACAAAACTCTTTTCAGGTCCCCCCTCCACGATCATGTACATGCCGCAGCTTCTATATCCAGTCATCTTCATTGTGTCTTCCACTGCTTGGGTCACTACCACTGCTGCCTCTGGTCTGTCATCGCCTTCCCACCTCAGTCCTGTTAGTCTGGGAAACACAAACCAAACCAAAACACCACCACCCACAGCAACACAAAGCCCCAGCGAGCACCAAAACACTGCCAGACCACCACACACTCCCTTCACTAGCCTGTCTGTTCCTCTGCCTGGCTCTTATTCTTCCCTCCAAACTCCCCTTACAAACTCCCCCTCAAACTCCCCTGTTTACAGCTGTGTTTGCTGGCTCCTGTGCCGCTGCAGCTGTCTGCAATATAACAGGAAGTACAATGGTGTGTAACATCCAAGCCCTCCCAAACTGGGGTGAAATATTGGCCACGTTGAAGTAAATGACAAAACTACTGATTTCATTGAAGCCAGGATTTCACCCCTGCTCTCTAACATTGTCTGCCAGTCAGAAAGATCTAGATCATCGAACCTATTTAGGTGCCTAACTCCCATGGGAGTAGGTGCCTAAATGCCTTTGAAGATATGGGACAAAGTGCTTTAAATGTGAGAATAGAAGCATGTGTATTAGAACATCCAAACAGTATTTTAGGTGAAAAATGTAGATGATGAACATTGAAAAGCAGTTTTAATCGTGATTTGTATGTTTGTTCTTTAAACTTTTTGTTGCGATAATACCTAGCTCTCAAATAATGCTTTTCATCAGTAGCTCTCAAGCACATTACAAAGGGGTTCAGAATCATTATCCCCATCTTACAGAAAGGGAAACTGAGGCACAGAGTGGCGCTGTGGCCTGCCCAAGGTCACCCAGCAGGCCAGTTGTAGAGCTGGAAATAGAACCCAGGTCTCTTGAATCCCAGTCCAGTGCTCTATTCACTAGGCCACACTGCTATATAGTGCAGCTGTTGGTTCAAATAACTAAAGGAACACCACCAACTTAAAATTCATAGTTCTGCCTGAAACTCCCCCCGCTCCCATTAGTAAAAATAACACCTAAAATAATAGCTGAATGAAATTAGAAGAATGTTTTTCTCTATTTTTTCAATTTGTTTACTCTGTGCATCTGACAGCATGTTCTGAATAGGTAGTTCAGCTGATTCCTGCCTCTGTTATTAATTAGGCCTCAATCCCTACAAATACCTTAATATGCACTTAACTTTAAATATGTGAGCATTCCCATCACAATAAAAGGGGCTACTTACCATGGGGCAGATCATCAGATTGTCATAGCTCCATTGACTTCAATGGAGCTCTGACAGTTACAGCTGCTGAGGATCTGCCCCTATCTGGTAGTAGGACCTTAGTGACTTTCCGTTGTTTGTCTGGGTCTTTCACAGAGCAAAAGGTGAGAGGAAACCGTTATCAGAAATGTGATTGTACAACCACAAAAATTGTCAGAGTGACTCATGGGTAGATTTACAAATTTATATGAGCATAAGCTTTTGTGAGCTACAGCTGATGCATTCAGTGGTTTATGCTCAAATAAATTTGTTAGTCTCTAAGGTGCCACAAGTATTCCTTTTCTTTTTGCGAATACAGACTAACACGGCTGCTACTCTGAAACCTGTCATGGATAGATGTAATACCTGAAGCTACCTTTAATTTGTTTTTTTTTTAAACTGACCAGATTTCAAGTTCATAGTGTTGCTTAAAGTATATTTAAAGAGTCAAGGGGTTCCTGATCAGGAATCCTAGCAGTTGAAATTTAAAGTTCAAGGCCCTGACTGCAGTCGCCCATGTGTAGAACAACGGAAGTCCAGTGGGATTTCCATGTAGAGCACTTGCAGGGTTGGCCCCCAAAATATAACATTTATCATATTGCATAAAGATATAAATATGCACGTTTTATTTTTTAAACAAAACTCTGCTGTAAAGACATTCCATTAATAATTTGAACTTTGTTTCCTGATTTCTCGAATTTCGTTTCAAAAGATTTTCACTTTTTGTTACATTATAAATGCATTCAAACTTCTGAAATGTTGAAACATTTTATATTTTCATTTTCATAAAATCATTTTCCTTAAACATGGAGTTTATTATAACAAATCCTGCTAAAACAAATGTCTAAGTAGGTGAAATACTACTGTTTTTGAGTTAAATTGTTTAAAATGGTTAGCAGAAATTTGTGAAATACTCAGTAAAGCAAAAGTTCTGACAGTGTTGCAGTCGTCTTCATGATCAAACCATTTCTCTAAACATGGGTAGCAGCTGAACAGTTTGGAATCATATGAAGATGTGCTAGATTTGATACTTTTGACATCTATGGTGATTGCTTGAATCCTAATCAGAATGGTAAACTTCCTAGAATATCTTCTGGAATATTCTTAGGGAAATCCCATAACTGAGATTAAACTAACTGGCCACTGGATGTCATCATTGTACCATACAAAAATACAGTTGGAGGAACATTTATCTGGCAGTAAAAAAAAAAAAAAAAGTGGAAGGGCAAAAACATGCATTTAACATACATTTATCTCTGGATTTCAAAGATTATAAAATACCTTGTCTGGTACAAAAAGACTTCTCCAAACCTTTCACATGTTTGTAGTTCCTGGCATGGCCAGCCTCTTTAAAGTCACCTTGTTTGTTGACGCTTGATTTTTAACACATCAAGCAATTGTGTCAACTAATTTATATGAAGAGAAATATTCTCTAATCTAAATACATAGAAATCTTTGTAAGAATAATTTATTTGGAAGAATAAATGTTGTTTTCCCCCTCTTGTCTCCTAAAGGTAATAGAGGAAAACCTGTTAGAAGTTTTAGATTGTATCCTGAATAAGTGTGTCTGCAGAAATGTAGAGCAAGAGAAGAGTGTCTCATGAATAATAAAAGTAGTTCTGTTTCCTATTTCTCCCTTCAACGCACATGTGACTTTACAATTATGCATTCTATGGCATGTGAAGTTTGTGCAACCCAAAGCAATAACTAAAATGCAAAGTGTGTAATGCTTCAAAATGGAAAAACCCTCTCTGCTTTCCATGAGAAAACTGAAAACTATATATAGCACACTGCAGAGATTTTCTGTCAAATGCATTATTATCTCTTGACCCCTCTCTCACATATTTTCTGGCACCCTCTGTTGATTAGCGAAACCAAAGGACACCAGTAAAGATGACTATACCAAGTTTTACTGTTTCAACCAGTGTATACTTTAGGAAGAAGTGAACATGAGAAACTATGAATTAATTATTTAAAGTCTGCTGACCAGATCTTCACTTGGTGTAAATTGGCATAGCTCCATTGAAATCAATGAAGATGAGCTGATTTATACCAGCTGAGGATCTGGCCCTCAGTCTAACTTTTCTTTATTTGGAAAAATGATTTTAGAAGCCATTTCTCAGTGTGCTGCTTGAACACAGAAAAATCCAAAATATTAAAACTATGTTAAATTTATGCTTCAGGTAAAGATATTCCCATTAATTAAAAAAAGGTAAAATCTAAAACAATTGCTCCAGAAAGCATAAAAATAATCAAAAGATTATATGAACATGTGCTCCTAGGTGCCAGGTGAATGTTAATAAATCATAGAAAACTCTCCAAGTTCAGTCTCTAGCCACCAACAAATACTTCATAACCTCTTCTCCAAGAGAAGTTGGAACATTAAGTTCTAGTACTTTTCTGTAGCATGTTAAACGTGCATACTTACTCAGAAATGTTTAGCCACTACGTTGATTTGTGGTATGCCTGGGGCAATTCATAATGTTGGTCATGTTGATAAGCCATAACAATAGTTTTAGAAAAATGGAAGATAATGCATTACTAACATTCTAATGATTCTTAGCTGGTTTCTCCTGGGTTTGTACACATGTCTATACAGTATATCTTGTTTTTGGTTTCTTTTACAGTTAAGCTATGCTTTGAACCACATAAATCGAAAGCTGATGCTAGAGCCTAAAGTGTCTGTCAATGCTAGAATTGTGGTGGTTGGTGCATCAAATGTTGGAATCTCCTTTCTAGAAACACTGATTTTTTGGTAAGTTTTTTAACTTTGCTGGCTTTCCTACAGTGAGGGGACTAAGCTACTTTTTTAATTTTAGAGGTCTTGATTCGGCAATGAAGCTTCAACTCAGCTTCTATTTCTTTTGGTGCAGTTCTGCACCCACAAATAATTGCACCTGCATTTTTATGTTTGCATTTGAATTATGGATGCAAAATTAGTAGTCAGATCTATGACTGTCTGATATGTGGAGGTAAAGAAGTAAATTTCTCCCTATTAATTGATTCAGCAGTTCAAAAGTACTAATGTAATTGTTTGCAAGTGCAAAACTGCCCACAAAAATGAAGGTCATCTCTGAAAATCAGGTCCTCACTAGCAATGGAGAGAACTAAAAATACAAATTTTAGAATGAAAGGACATCCTGTATATCAGCCACTGAAGGTCTCACAGGAGGACTGAACAACGAGAGTGCAAAACTACATTGTATTCTACCTGCAGAATCTTGGCAGTAATGTTGTAGGGTGTGTGTCTTGTACATTCCAAATGGATTTGAAGTTAGAAGCTTGATGAGGTAAATTAAAAGCCTAGAGCCTATTCTAGAACATGTTTTGGGTCTGTCAACATTGGGCAGCCAGTCATATTAGAACACTGTTTAGCTTCAACTGAGTCTAAGTTCTCTTTGAACATTCGTTGTTTGACTTGGTTGCAAAGACAATATAGATGTGGCTTAATATTCTAGCCATTTCTATATAAACCAGTGTACTGTTGACCTTTGGAGCTAGCTCTGCACAATACCAGGGCTGGTTATGGGGGGGAGGGGGGCGGACGGGCGGGGTGTCATACTGCTGTGTCGCTTGGCCATTTTTTGGTTGTTTGTTTTTTCTTCACTGATTGGCTGGCCCTGTGGTTTTTGTTGGGTTTTGGGGTAGGGAGGTGGGGGCAGGCAGGGTGGGAGGGCAGTTGTGGTTTTTTGTATTTGGGTTGGTTTTTTTTTTTTATCAGCTAGTCCAGAAGAGTGGTACTGAACATTTTCCACCCTGGCTGGCAATACATTTAGCGCCTTTCCTTCTCAGTACTATCTGTATAGTACCAGAAAGAGAGATGAACACTTCTCCTTTCATTTCACTTCATTATGGTATTATTTTCAGAGCTAAGTTGGAACATACATAATGGGCTCAAATCAGAGCCCCACTCAGCTTCCATAGAAGCCATCAGATCTTTCCTGCTGAGGATTATCCTGGCATTTGGGAGTCTTCAGGAAGCACGGAGATGCCATATCTAGCCCCTACACCATTTCCCTTGCAGCCCCTGGGATGGGGGTGGGGAGAGGGTCTGGCTGGAGTGTGGTGCACTCCAGTAATCCCTGCCTCCCAGAGGTCCCACTAGGGGCATAGTCAATCACTGTAGATCAGAAAGCTGCAAACCAAATTGCCATGGTTATTATAAGTTGTCCAAACAAAAGCAAATCAACTGTGCAGGCAGAGTCAGGGAACAAGTACTAATATTTTTAATAGCTAGTACTTTCTAACCTTGACTTAGACTGTTGAGATTTTAATGACCATTATCTTGTGACCTGCCAAGGCTAAATACAAATGCTGCTTCCGGTCTGGTTAATTTATAGTTCTCCACACTCATTTCTAATCCTTATGGCTCATGAAATCCTTATGGCTCAGAATTTAAAACCGTCACTGCTCCAGGACCAAATATTGCAAGGTTTGGACCAGAGACCAAGGTCATTTTTGGTCCTTGCACTCATCTGTTCTTAGCTGCCATAGATGGGGACAAATAAATGTTTTTTGTGATAGGATATTTTCCTAAACAAAATTTTGGCTGTGTTAAAATTGCTTGACAGGATTAGTAGCAGTCCTCGTGTAATGATGACGTGGATGAGCAGAATTCAGGAGAGAAGATCAAAGATTCATAATAAACTATGTTTATTCAATGGATGGAGAAATAAACAAGTTTATTCCATGAATATCATGACCTCATACACATCAAAACAAGAATCCCGTTCTCCTACAGCACATACAATCTATTAAAGTAAAAGAGGTCTATTTTATGTCTACCCTCCTTATTGTCATTGTTCTTGGAGCACTCTTCTTAAAGAAAATGTTTGTATAATTTTCATATCTTGTGATATGAATGTCTTTTCCATATGAGTGCATTTTCAAGCAGATTTAAAATGCTTAAATTTGTGTTGAAAAACTTTTTAAAAACCAGTATAAAGTTTTAGATGCCAGATTCTGAGTAGAATCCACACAGCAAAGTATTTATTACAGAAACAAAATAATGGAAAAAAATATTGCCAGTTTAATGACTCTGTGCCTGCTAAGAGCTGAGTTCAGGGCTGTTTCTACTACCACTGTTGTTGATATTACAATTAGAAATATCTGTATAGCATTGCGGGGTGGGGGGGGGAATAAAGCCCTTTATGAATGGTATTGCACTGTTATAAGCAATTGACAGAATAGCTCCTTTTCCCACTCCCTCTTCCGGGCTGCCAATGCCTTTCTTTCTAACATTTGACCCAGTGTATCCCCCATTGGTGTAAGGCCCTTCTCCTCTGGTGCTTCTGCCCACTGCACCTTAGGCTCTCTATCCCAATGCATTTTTTAGCTGTTACTCTTTTTTCTGTTTCTCACCATGTGCTGTTACTTACTAAACTCTGTAACTGTGTTATGTATATGACTCTTGCAATGTTGTTACTAATTTATATTATAGTACCATCCAGCGAGCCTAGCTGTTTCCAGTGCCCCATTATGCTAGGCACTGCACACAAAAGGAAGACAGTCCCTGACAAGCTTACAGTGTAAATAGACAAGACAGACAAAGGGTGGGAGAAAAGTAGTAGTATCCCCATTTTACAAATGAAGAACTGAGGTACAGTGAGATTAAGTGACTTGCCCAAGGTCACACAAGAGGTCTGTGACAAAGCTGGGAGTTGAACCCACATCTTATGAGTTCCAGTCCAACACCTTAACCACTAGAGTATCCTTCCCATTTGTACAGCATTTTTCATACAAAAATCAATTGTATCCTTGACAATTTACTTTTACAGCTCTGAGAGAGTTCCACAGACAAGACTTTTCAGCAGTAAGCCTTATTCCAGTTGTGTTCTAATTAAGAGTTCTCACAAGATCTGTTTGTGTGATATTTAGGAGTACTGGTCTTGAAGACAATATAATTGGAACTTTCAGATTCATGAAACTTGAGTGCTGCCACATAAGAACCATTAAGAACTCAAAGAATCAAAGGAGCTAGTATTCAGCGTCAGATTTTTACATATTTTTATATTAATGTAGTATAAGTTTAACAAGCTAAGTTTTAATTTTCATATCAGCAGTTGATAAAGAAAGTCTCCTGGTCAATGCAGAGACCTTTTAATACAATTTAATTTAATATATTCACAATTTTCTACCATTGTTTGCAAAGGTTATATGTACTAAAAATAACTAGATTGAATCAATTTATAAACCCCCTAATCCTTAAAAGAGGAAGTAGTTTTCTCCTCATTTTTCTTCCTACTTAATTATTTTACATTAGTAGTCACCATAGAAACACACAAATATAATTCACTTACCTGCATACAGTCATTACAACTAGATTTTAGAAGTGATTTCAACCTGTTTGAGACTGAGGAAATATATTTTTCATTAAATACTGAATTATATCTACTTCTTTGAAAGATGTAGAAAACTGCTTCTTGGTGCTATTGCATTGTAGTATAAAATGTGGCAGTAACACTGTAGTTTGTGGGAAATCCATTTGAGGCAGAGTGCTCCAGTTATTTTTCTAGGACATTCAGTGCTTTCACTGTTTGAATAGGGCAGATTCTAGCATCAGTTCTTATCATCCAAATGTAAAAATGTGCTTTGAGGTCCATCCTCCAAAATGCTGAAGTATATTCTGTATTATATTATTTTATTAGAAAATGCTTCTTAAGTCCCTCATTTTCACTCAGAGAGTGAATATCAGGAGGTTGTAGGAACACCCGTAATTGCCATACTGAATCAGACCAATGGCTAATTCTGTGTCCTGTCTGACAGGGGGCAGTACCAGCTGCTTCAGAGAATCCTATAGTGGACTATTATACCCTCCAGGAAAGCTTCTTTCTAACACCCCTTCCTTCAGCAAGTGGTTGGTTCATGCCCTGAAATATGAGGGTTTATAGCCCTAATGTTTTACCCCAGTGAATGTGAGTGCAGTGGTTCTTATTTTCCATGTGCCATTATCCAAATAAATGACTCCCGCTCCTTTTTCCTGAGTTCAGGCTCCTGCTTTAGATGTTAGTTTTAGCTCAAAAGTAATTTTAGTTTAGTCCACACAAGAGTGAGAATTTTTTCTTCGAGAATTGACCAAAAAGGGCACAATTGTCAATCATTCCTAGGCAGTTACACAGGAGAGTGAAGACCCACCTTCATCAGCTGCATGGCCTTCCCCGATTGTGAGTCCAGATACAGGTGTGAAAGCAGGCTTCAGAAGCCACTACACCCCAGCCCTAATCAAATGTGTGGGAAGGGGCAAAAGAGAGGAAGCAAGCAGAGCCTTGGTTCTGCCCCGTAAGTTCATCAGCCAGCAGAGCTGAATTAGTAGGGGGGGAATGAGTAGCACCATAAATTGCTACAGTAATTAGCTTCCCTGCAGGAGCAAGGGCAAGCAGGGAAGGAATTGTGACTCCCACAATTCATACCCAGGGCTCCTCCTGGCCAATGCAATTATATGCTTCTCCTTACACAAAGACAGGAGTTAGGGCACTGTCTAGGATTCAGACAAGGTAGTGCAACATCACACCTTTTGTTAAACCAGCACAATGTTTGCATGTACACCAGCCCTAAAGCAGAGGCAGCAGCCTAACAATGCTCTTTTTGTGGAGAAGCAGTTCAACCCAGCAACATTTCAGTCCCTGTTGTTGTCTCCACTCCAGACTATCTCATTGGTGCTCTTGCCTACCGTTTGTTGTAGAATGTCAGAAGAAAAGACAATTTTGGATTGACTCAAACTAAAGAAGTACCAGGGAGAGATTTTTAAAAGATGGACTTTTTTTTTTTTTTTTTGCATTGAAATACTTAGTCTTAGGACAAGAAACAATAACAAGAAAAAGAGTTTGATCAGACATCAAGTAAAAATATACAATCTTACATCCTCAGTGTTGTGAACATCAAGATATAAAAAAAATCATGTCAGGACCCCCCAAAACCATGCGATTGGCTTAAAAGTAATGAGATTTTTGAACTAAGTATTGGTTATTTTTATTTGCCTTCTGGTTTTTGAGCTTTTAGGGCTTATGTTTTTAAGCTTTTGTCTATAGCTATGAGTTCTAGAAATGTTCTTTTTTTAAAGCTGAGATTCTGATTACACAATTCCAGGAGCTGAGTTTTTAAGAAAAATACCAAATACCATGAAACTTGTGACTAAACCTGGACAGTTGGCAACAATGGATTTTTTTGGAAGTTTGGGGTATACGGAATGCAAGATCTGGTTCTACCTGAATCTATTTTAGTGTGTGATCCTTGAAATGTTTCCTATTATGGAGCTATAGTCATATTGGAATAAATATACATGCTTCCACTTATGTCACTGGATATTGAAATATCTACTGTAATTATTAAAATAATCACTGCAGTGAACTTAATGTACTGATCATGTGCATTATAAAATTTTAAATTGCTCTTAACTTCCTCATTTCAAACTTGGTAAAATATGCATTCCTTACTGAGATATACTGGCATATACATGCTAAATTTAAAGTTATAAAACAAAGCCATATTTGAATTATTCAGCAGCAAAAACAGCATCTGAAAGTATTTTTCAAGTGTGAATTCTGTTTTTAAAAGTAAGTACTTAGTTCAGAGTTTAAAAAAAAGACCTTGAAGCTGAGATCAAGCAAGAGAAATGCCAACCTGAGTTAAATATTTGATTTGAGAAAATTATGAGCAACTGGAAACTGAGTATAGAATGAAAAAGACATCTCATTTTAATCACTGTTGCCTCAACAACATTTCCACTTGAACATAGTTTATAGCATTATATTTTATGCATTTTCTTACATATTGACATACTCTGAAAAAATATCCTAGCGCCCCATCCCTCAGAGGACCTGATTTGTTGTTTTTCATTTATTCTAGTTTTCCACAAACATTTAGTGTCAGACAGTATTTAAGAATGGCAGTTACAATAGTAAAGTTAGGCCAGGGAAGAAAATAATTCATGTTATGTCATTTTTAGTTTATTCCAGCATATGATTCACTATACAGCATGCTAACTAGCACTCTCTGACAACAGTTGATTGGAGTTTGGCTACAAGATCCCAGAAAGTTTCCTCACGGCAGTATCTTGTCATTGGTTCCAGTACAATGAACCAATTAGCTTTTTATCCATCTCTTTGCATTTAGGTGGGGGAAGTGTTATTGTGTCCTCATTATGGAAAAAGTTCCTCTTAATCCATGATTTTAAAACCTTGTTAATCCAACCTGTGGTATAAACAATGACTTATTCGCTGAACTCTATATACATAAATGTACTGTACACATAACAGATAAGAGGTTGCTGAGATCACAAAATGTAAAACGATGACACAGAATAGAACATATTTTGGCACTTAAAGGATCATATTCTTAAAGTTTATTTCAGTAAGACATTGAATCTGGTCTTAAAATTAGATGGTCTCATTAATTTGCTAAATCCCCGATTTCCTGTCAAGAAATCAGCTTCCCTCTGAAGGTATCTAAGAATAGCTTAGAAATACTAGGGTTTTTTTTAAAGCACTATTTGCAACAGACCAACTACAACTTCTGTTATCTGGCAGCACGCTATTGCACAATATCCTGCACATCTGTCCTGTTTGGCAATAGCAAGCATAATGCTTGCTGTGTAATTAGGCTTTTTATCTTTACATTTGTCTGAGAACATCTGAAGCTTTCCATGTTGCCTGTCACTAATTAGTTGACTAATTAAATAGTTAGTGCTTACTTGCTGATCACAGAGCTAACATGTAATGAAGGGTTTAGTGATCTTTATTGTTTTATTCTATCGGTCTTTGCCACATGAGTTGATATATGTATGGTTCCTTTTGACTGCTTTTTTTTCATACCAAGGCAAATGCAAAACAATGTTGTAGTCTACCATGTGTTCAGTGTCACTGGGCCTGCATCATTCAGACATTGTTGCCTTCCATCATTTCTAGTGAATAGAGATCAAGTTGTGACAGAGATAAATAGGATAGGTCATATCTTGCCTTGTTGTTAAATCAGTGTCACAATGGATACTGTCAGTGACTGATACTAGCATAACCTATGGGGAAGGCTATGAGTCAAGATCATCTTTCCTAGCAATCATTTGACTTTATTCTGCCAAAAATAATCCTGAATTATTACAGCCATATTATTTTATAATGAAATGGCTTGTTTTAGAGTATATTTTCAACTCAAAACCAAGACTATTTCTGTTTTAAGCATTTGCCATTTTAAACATATTGTGCAAACACCAGGCTGGGACCAAGCATTCTGGCATGCCTTGTATTTGTATATATTTGTAGGTGTTACTTTTTATTTAAAAACCCCCCCTATATTTAGGGCAAAGAATATTATACCTCACAAAAGGCCTGTTGTAATGTTCAAAGTAATCAATGAGAAGAAAAGTTGATATTTTAATTCTGAAAAAAAAAAGCTGGGTGACTAAGCATGATAATAGCACGATCAGCTCATTATGGAGCTTTGTATCTGAGTGCCTTGGAGTTTGTCGTAATCTGGACAATGCAGTTGAGAATAAAAAAGGAGCATTCAAACTGCACCACAATCCATTTATGTTTTCCATTTCTTTAAGTGGCACTGGAAATCATTGCTTTTCAGTTCTATTCATGGTTGTTTTTCCTTGTTTAAAGATGCATGCTTTGGAAAAGAGATTTTTCTATCCATAATTGAGATGTGACTACTGGGATCTTCAAAACAGGCTGTCAGGCGCCCATTGGGTGTGTTTTTTTTCTGCTTGATTGTTTGTTTGTTTTGTTTTTTGAAGTACAGTGGAATTTGCCAGTTGAAATGTGAGATAGCTGGCTGGTTGTGCTAGTAACTCTGCCCTCTGGTGTAACATAGGATTTGATTCTTGCTTATTCATTTTTTAATATTAATGTGTAGACTTTGTATGACAGATTAAGACATTTGTTTGAAGGTATTTGCTTATTTCTTCTTTTATTTTTGGATGCCTTTTTGCAATGCCTTTTAGAGATCACTTTTGGCATAATTACCTCCGGCACCCTATGTTTCTGCAGCGCAAAGAGGAATACTGTGAGTGCAATTTATGTTGAAATGGGATTTGGGGGGTGTGCAAGGAGTGGTAATGTAACTGCGTAGTATGTTCCCACAGCAACATAACTGTGAACAGCATCTATACACCAACCAGATGTGTGATTTCAGTAGTATGCGAAACAGAAGGCATGGCCTGCTGGACGGGGAGGAGTTGGAGAACAGCCTTTGTATTCAGTATGTTCTCCTTTAAAAGAGGTGGGTGTACCATGACTTAATGTTACTCTCCATCGCAGAGCTCCTCTGCCTCCAGGGAAGCCAATGCCAGCCAAGCAACTGTGTTTGGGATGTTGGGAGAACCAAAAGGGCAGCTGCTACACGTTATTGCCTTTTATTTTATTTAAAGTGAATTTTGTAATGTGGTATTACACCACCGTGGGTTCGGCTCTGGTGGTTACAGTTTCAAGCTTAACAGAGTGAAAGTCACCTCTGCTACTTGCTTCAGACTTAGAATCTCTAGGAACATACAAAGACCAAGGGTAGTGACCACACATACATTCACCAGTACAAAGTCTATTTTGTAAGTTCTAGTAAAGTTACTAAAATTATTAAAGTTATGATTACCCAAGCATATAGAAATTCTATACAGACCTATGAACAAGTTACAAATATAGTTCTACTCACATCCTTAACAATAGTATTAGGGTCTGATAGTTCTCCCATGGCTTGATCATCAGTAGAGGGATGGTTCCTGCAGGAGTCTCCCATAGGGGGCTCAATTTTCCCATTCTGAGCATCCCCTTTTTATAAAGTGATTCTGTCTATATCTATATTCTGTGCATGTCCATAAAAGTGTCAGCCCTCTTTTCTCTTATTGGTCTGTGTCCCCTGGAAACTTAAGGGACCATAATTTTCTATAGGGTATGTAAGTTCTCTTTATTCTCATTAGCATTGACGCACAACCTGTTTCCCATGGTTAAGACACATGTCTGAGACAGATGCGCCTTTACAGTATCTTTATGATCTAATATTAATCTTCCGGGTAATTTTTCGCAGTATTACCACTTGGTACCTCTTTTCCCATAATCTTAGGGCACTGGGTTATTTCTTGCTCATTGGCTTAAGTCATCATTTCTTGCCTCCAAGGCCTAAAATAGCTAAGCTAAAGTCTTGCAGGCCTCAACCTACAGGTTGTTGTGTTTCAGCTTGTCTTACTCATGTCTAATACTTGGTTCTTGTAAATACTGATCAATCTTATGCTTTTATAATCCTACAAAGTAACTCTAATTAACATACAATGAATATATATAACGTTGATCATAAAATCACACAATAAATGGATAATAAACTAAAATCATTGGCTACAATGTGGATGTTCTGAGATCAGGGGTTTGGGGCCTAGTTTTTCTTTGGATCTTCAGCTACCCATGGCCCCTCCCCTTACACAACTGCCCACTTTCCAACAGGACAAGATAGCACCCTGCTGGCTGCAAAAAATCATACAACTTTGTGGGAAATGCTCTCTTTCTATGTGGAAGATGTCTGGGGAACTTCTGGCCCTGAGTCAAGAGGGAGAACAAGCATGTAGGACTGAATCTAAAGCCAATGGGAGTCTTTCTACTGACTTCATGCTTTGGATCAGGCCCGTACTTTTTCTCTCAGTCAAGAGCAATACATTCAGTATTTGTGCCAAGCAATAGGGAGCATTTCAAAATATTAGGTTCTGTCTTGTAACAACACTGAAAAGGATTCAGGTTAAGCATTAAGGTTTCAAAAATTGACTTGTGGCATAAGGAAATAGACCATAGTATTAAAAATGCCATGTTAAAGAGCTAGAATTTTCACTGGATGTTACTCACTGAAACATTGGGAGCCACTCTTTTGCCACATTCATACAGCAACAACAGAATAGTAGCAGACAGGAAACTCAAACACACTCCTGGTGTCCTTTCCTAATCTGCAGCTTCTCAGTGCCTTATTTGCAGAAGCCAGTATTAGTAAGCATTGTAAGAGTCTACCTCATCGGTGATTTTAACTTTGCTAAATTCCAGGTGGTTATATTTAACAAAATCAACTATACTATTCCCAAGTGGTCATATACATTCAGCAAGGGTAGAACGGCTGGGCCGAGTAGCTCACAGGTTCTGATTACGGTTTGAGGTTAGATAGCATAGCACCATGCCAGATGGTGAATTTATTTCAAAGTATGAGCAAAAACCATTCTGTTTTTAAAAGTATTAATAAATGAATAACCTTGCAACATTTTTGACCAGCTCTAGTACTGAAACATCTGGGGAAAGGAAGTTTGAAATTCTGACACCAAAATAGCCCCTCCGAAAGGAGAAGTCATTTTGTGTGTTCTGGTGAAGATAGGTTTTGATCAAATTCTAAACCTCTGAAAATTGCATTTTGTACTTGTTCAGTAAATTCTGCATTAGAGTATTTCTCTTGTAAACTGTGCAGCTAAGGAGGTTCATAAAGTGTGTGTCTGCCTGAATAATTTAGCTGCACATCTTCCATGCATGAGCTGAGAAAAGAGCTTTTGTAAGGTACTCTGCTCTGTCAGATAAGCTTACAAGTTCTCTCCTGTGGATTGTTATGGACTAGAAGATCTTGGAAATACCACAAACCCTAAGTGAGGGGTGGTCTATACCTGTGCTGGCCAGGAGGAGACCAAGGACCAAATTATGCCTCAGAATTATAATTTGGTCCCTACTTATTCCTTGCTCCAGGAGTGGGGTAAACTGGATCAGACCTATAATGGGTGTAGCTTATTTCTGCTTCTGTGCCAATTGAGCTGTGCTGGCCAGTGTGTTTAGGAGCAGAGACAAGGCTCCAAACATCCTCTCCCCCTGCCCATTTACCTATACAGGACCCTGCATCAGCTATACTTTCCCCATCCCACACACAGACCAGCAATTCAGGTAGCTGGTATAAGGAGGCATCTTATACCACATTACTCCCCTGCACAGGCAGGTAACCCAGCTCATACTTGAGCCTAAAGTGGAGCTTGCGTAAAGGAAGAGAAAGTGCTGTTAGTCAAGATTAATGTGTAAGTTGGTTTTAGTAATGTGTGGTCCCTCAGCTTGCCTCTACTGTTGACTGTGTTTTTCACTTTATACGTATGCTCTGGGGGTTTTATTGGTATGCATGGAGAAACGATACCAATATTCTTTAAGAATATTGGCAAGATGCTAGGCAAAATGATGATGTTGAGAAGAGGGTTTCAGGAGAGCCAAGGGGCAGAAGGGTTGGGGGTTGAAGACACACGGGTTGATCAGGGGTTAGATGTCATGTTTGGAAATGAAGAAGACAAAACAGAATAAAAAGAGAACTAATTTAATTATGGGGAAGATAGTCAAAGATGGAGATTGGAGCAGAGTGTGTGTGAAGGAATCCAGGAAAGGAAGCAGGAAATAATTTGTGGGTCAAAATGAATTTATTGGAGATGTAGCAGGAGTTCCAGGGGTATCAGGAGGAGAGAAGGGGAGCACAGATTGTAGGAATAATCTTAGCAGAGAGAGAATCTGTGGGGCACGTATGAAGTCTGGAGTGAGGGGTCATTCTGTTGCTCCCCTGGCATTCAGGGAGGCAAAGCTGCAAGACAGGGAGAGAGAGGAACCCTTGTAGCTTCCTTGAGGAGAGTCAGTCATAGGTCAAAGTGAAAATTCCTTGGCTTTTTGGAAGAATTGCCAATAAGATAAAGGAGACAGTGACTGCTTAATGGGCTGGTGCTGCATGGTGCTTTCCTTATTCTGTCTGTGAGGTATAGCACTGCCAGAGGGTTGAGGAAGAATGTCATTAGTAGAGCTGGTGTGAAATTTTCCAACTTAAAGTTTTTCTGTCCGTAAATGCCACTTTTTTGACTAAATTTTGTTTTGATGATGTTTGATCCATTTTGGTGTTGTTGGAACAAAACATTTTTATTTTTTGTTTCAAAAGACTTTGTTATAAAAAATTTTTAAGTCAGAATTGGAACAAAAGTTCGACCAACTCAAAATGAAATTTTTAAAAATATTGTTTTGTGGGAAATTTTGAAAATTTGGTTCAATTTGGAACAAAAACAAATTTTGAAATGTTGGATTTTCTCACAGAACAGAAAAAGTTTTGACACCTCTAGCCACCAGAGCTGGGAAGGTATGTTCCTGTGCTGAGAGAGCCTACATTGGATGATGGTTTTGGGGAGCCTGGGAAAGATAAGGGGTGAAAACCTAGCCCCACTTAAACTCTCGTTCATGTCAGTGGGGCCAGGATTTTATCTAAAGTGTCTGCTACTGAGAAGCCCTATGGAGCAACTGACAACTAGAGTCATTTTTAGCTCTGGTGCTGCAACTCAGATGGAGAAGGGACTGTCGAGGAAAAGCCACTAATGATTGCTGAGAAGTTTTACAGAGAATGCAGCAAATTCTGGTTTTGAATTATTCAGACAAAATCTTTGAGAACCATTCTGTATGCTTGACCCAATGAAGCATAATTCTATACCCGGGAATCCTATTAATTAAAAATTCCACTAGGACAAAAAAAAGTATTTAAGGTCACTTCCTGGAGTCCTGTCTTGAAAGGGTCCTGATAAAAACTCCATTACAATGCCTCTCTTCACCAAAGCCATTTCAAATGCCTTGGCATTTTTTCTCCAGTGTTGGTCCCATGGAGAACTGGTTTATCTTGGAGAACTCTTAATTAAAACTGTATAACTTTTTGATGGATATCTGTGTATCAATTCTTAAGTAGGAATCCTGTTTTGAAAACCTAAGCTGATGCACATAGGTAGTTTCTTGTCTGCCAATACATTCTTTGGAAGTCATTGTTCACACAATGATCTCTTCTGCTTCCTTCTTGGTTGGCACTCTCACTTATAGCATAGTAAACAGGAAAGTATGACCCCAGGTGTGGGGCCTTCATGATGTTTAGTATGACATCCTTTCCACAGAGCGATAATATTGCTGCTTTGTTTTCCTATGACGACTCATACTTATAAAATCATAGAAATATAGGGTTGGAAAGGACTTCAAGAGGTCATCAAGTACATCCCACTGCGCTGAGGCAGGACCAAGCAAGCTTAGACCATCCCTGATAGGTGTTTGTCTAACCTGTTCTTAAGAACCTCCAGTGGTAGGTATTCCACAGCCTCCCTTGGAAGCCTATTCCAGAGCTTAACTACTCTTATAGCAAGAAATTTTTTCCTAATATCTAACTTAAATCTCCCTTGCTGCAGAATAAACCCATTCCTTCTTGTCCTACCTTCAGTGGACATGGAGAACAGTTGATCACTCTTTATAACCACCCTTAACATATTTGAAGATCGTTATCAGATGCCCCATCAGTCTTCCTTTCTCAAGACTAAATATGCCCAGTTTTTTAACCTTTCCTCATAGGTCAGATTTTCTAAACTTCTTTATTACTTTTGTTTCTCTCCTCTATACTCTTCCCAGTTTATCCACATCTTTCCTAAGTGTGGTACCCAGAATTGGATACAGGACTCCAGCTGAAGCTTCACCTGTGCCGAGTAGAGTGGGACAGTTACCTCTCATGTCTTACACACAAACCAGAATGATATTAGCCTTTTTCGCTACTGCATCACATTGTTGACTCATATTCAACTAGAACTAGATCCACTAGAACTTCCAGATCCTTTTCAGCTATACTATCACATTTTGTAGTTGTGCATTTGATGTTTCCTTCCTAAATACTTTGAGATTATCTTTACTGAATTTCATCTTGTTGATTTCAAATCAATTCTCAAATTTCTCAAGGTTATTTTGAGTTCTAATCCTGTTCTTCAAAGTGCTTGTAATCCCTTACAGCTTGTTGTCATCCACAAATTTTATAAGCATACTCTGCACTTAATTATCCAAGTCATTAATGAAAATATGGAATAGTAGCAGGTACCCAGGACTGACCCCTGCAGGATTCCACTATATGTGCTCTCCCAGCTTGACTACGAAGCACTGGTAACTACTCTGTGAGTATGGGTCTTTCAGTCAGTTTTGTACTCACCTTATAGTAATTTCATCTAGCCCACGTTTCTGTAATTTGCTTGTGACAATATCAAGTGGGATTGTGTCAAAAGCCTTACAAAAATTGAGATATGTCACATCTGTTGATTCCCTCCCTATCCAGTAGGCCAGGAACCCTGTCAAAGAAGGAAATTAGGTTGTTTGTCATGATTTGTTCTTGACAAATCCGTGTTGGCTATTCCTAATAACCCTATTATCATGTAGGTGCTTACAAGTTGATGGTTTAATTTGTTCCAGTAACATTTACTGAAGTTAGGCTGACTGATCTATAATTTCTCTGGTCCTCTTTGTCCCCTTTTTTAAAGGTAGGTACTATTTTTTCCCTTTTTCACTCCTCTGGGGCCTCAGCTGTCCTCCATGAATTCTCAAAGATAATTGCTAACAGTTCAGAGATTGGTTCAACTAGTCCTAGGATGAACTTCATCAGGCCCTGCTGACTTGAATACATCTAACTTATCCAAATAGTCTTTAACCTGTTCTTTCCCTATTTGGCTTTCATTTCTTTCCCCCTGTTGTTAACATTATTTGTGTTGTATGTCTGGTCATCATTAACATTTTTAGTAAAGACTGAAGCAAAACTGGCATTAAACACCTCAGCCTTCTTGATGTGATCAGTTATTACCTCTCCTTCCCCTATAAGTAGTGGACCGACACTTTTCTTCATCCTTTTCTTCATCCTTTTCTTGTTCCTAATGTATTTAAAGAACTACTTCTTCTTGCCTTTTATGTCCCTTGCCAGCTGTAACTCATTTTGTGACTTAGGCTTTCTGATTTTGTCCCTACATGCTTGTGTTATTCTTTTGTTCTCCTTCCTAACAATTTGTCCATGTTTCCACTTTTTTTTAGGATTCCTTTTTGATTTATCAGGCCATTAAAGAGCTCCTGATGAAGCTATATTGTCCTCTTAATAGCTTTCCTTTGCATCTGGATAGTTTTACACTGTGCCTTTAATATTGTCTCCTTGAGAAACCACCAGCTCTCCTGAACTCCTTTGTCTCTCAGATTTTCTTCCCATAAGACCTTATCTACCTGTTCTCTGAATTTGTTAAAGTCTGCTTTTTCAAGTCCTTTGTCTTATTCTGCTGCTCTTATTCCTTCCTTTCCTTAGAATCATGACATCTATCATATCATGATCATTTTCACACAAATTGCTTTTCACCATCAGATTTGCAACCAATTCCTCCCTGTTTGTCAGAATGAAGTCTAAAATGGCTGTCCCTCTGGTTCCTTCCTCCATATTCTGGAAGAAGAAGAAGAAAAAAGAAGAAGTTGTCCTCTATATATTCTAAGAAATTTTGCATTCTGCCATATTACTTTTCTAAGAGATGTCTGAGTCATGAAAGTCCCTCATTACTACCAGTCTTGTGTTTTGTATATTTCTGTTGTTTGATCTAGAAATGCCTCATCCACCTTCTCTTCCTGATTTATTGATCTGAAATAGACCCATATCATGACATGAATCCAATTTTTCCCCTTTTATCTTTACCCGAAGACTTTCAACTGGTCTGCCTCTCACCTCCTTCTGGACCTCAGAACAAGTGCATATATTCTTGATGTATACTGCGATATTTCCTCACTTTTTCCCCTGTCCATCCTTCCTGATCCCCTGTACACCAATGTTCTGGTAATGAGAACATGATCTTATGTTGATTCTTATATGCCAGAAAAGAATGCTGGTACCTTGAACAATGGGGGAAAAAGAAAGGCGTGTAACTGACTTCAGCTCTGGCTGGCAAAGCAACAAGTCACAAGGCAGCAAGTGGCCAAGAAAGTGGTTAAAATCATTTATAGTATCATAACATAGTTAACATGTTGAGAAAGGTGCACTGAATGAAGGCCACTATGCCAGACTTTAATTGAAAATTAAAGTGATTTCATTTATCTGTCATACAATGTATGTACTAATTTGATTTTCCCCATTTCCCCAACCTAGGGAGGTTATGGAATCTCCATCACTGGGGATTTTTAAGAGCAGGTTGGACAAACACCTGTCAGGGATGGTCTAGATCAGTGGTTCTCAAAGCCGGTCTGCTGCTTGTTCAGGGAAAGCCCCTGGTGGGCCGGGCCGGTTTGTTTACCTGCCGCATCTGCAGGTTTGGCCGATCGCGGCTCCCGCTGGCTGCGGTTCACCGCTCCAGGCCAATGTGGGCTGCGGGAAGGGCGGCCAGCATATCCCTTGGCCCGCGCCGCTTCCCACAGCCCCCATTGGCCTGGAGCGGCAAACCGTGGCTAGTGGGAGCTGCGATTGGCTGAACCTGTGGATGCAGCAGGTAAACAAACTGGCCCGGCCCACCAGGGGCTTTCCCTGAACAAGCAGCAGACTGGCTTTGAGAACCACTGGTCTAGATAATACTTAGTCCTGCCTTGAGTGCAGGGGACTGGACTAGATGATCTTTTGAGGTCCCTTCCAGTTCTATGATTCTATGGGTATTATCAGCTACCCTTGTTATACTGTAGCTGTGTAGCATTTGCTTCTCTAGTTTGAATTACTGCTCAAAACTGGCAATTTGTTACAATTTTTTTTAGAACTGTCTTGAGCTTTCATATTTAGAACCACTTTTATGTGACAAGGTTAGAGTACAATGGAATTCAAGTTGTCTGTGCCTTTGACTTAGTACATCATATAACACCAAATATTAACATGGTTATTTAAATACTATGCTTACAGGAGACCAGCATATCAGATAACCTTTTTTTGTTATTCAGAGACTGTATTACTTCCCAGTACAATTTTGTCATTTACTTTAAACTACTGGAAAAGATGCACAGGTGTGTAATATTTAGGTTCAAGTAAATGAAATGGAAACATTTAGATCCATGTGGGCTACTGCTCTTTACTTTGTGTTAAAAGGCTATTTGGCTATTTATTTGTTCAAATGAGAGGTTTAATGAAAGCAGTTAATTAAACGGCTTGCTTAGACAGATTTTTGCTAAAAGCAGCAAAAGCTAAAGAAGAATAATCTGATAGATTTGCAAATGGCTCTTGCCAAGATCCCTGTGAGTAATATACTAATTTTTTTTTGCTTGCTGCTTTTATTATGCTGACAATAAATTGGCAATGGGAGCCTTTTTTATTTCAGGAACAAGGATGTTTAGGCCTTCTTTTGTAGATGTCCTCTAGAACTGTGCAATGAAACTCAATACCTTTTACTTATTTCCCTAGATACTCTAATCCCTCCCCGCTTTACAAGTATCTTTGGCTGTTCTTCCCTTTTGTATCCACAGCAACATGAATCCCCACAGGAATTATTTGCTTCTAAATTGCAGGTGCACTTGTGTAATGTTTCATTGGTTTCAGCTTTTGAAGACTTTTTCACAAAATGGTGACCTCTCCTTTTACAGCACTTGATGTTGGGCATTTTTTATATACATTAAAAGCATATAAGCCACTCTGTTTCCTAATATACGGTAACTTTTTGTCAGTGTCTATTGTTTTTCAGTTATCAGGAGCTTGCTTTTAGACCGGCAGCGAGGAACTAGAGCCAGAATGTATGAACCATTCTTTTATCGGCATATAAATAAAACTATATAAAAAGAACCCCAAATGTATTGATGGAAAGTATAATGATACTCAGCAGTGTCATTGGCCAGAATTTTCAAACTTGGCTGCTTATGCATAAATCTGTATCCAAGCTCCTGATTTTCACAGATGTTGAGCACCTACAGCCTGCATTGACTTGTCAGGCTAATTATATTTAGGGCCTATATATGGATTTAAGAGCCCAACTTTTGGTGCACTGGGTAAAATTTTCCAAAGCACCTCTTTCACTTAGGCATTTTTGAAAATGGGATTTATGCACCTACGTTACTGAGAGCCAGTTTTTTAACGCTATTTAGGCCCTTATAGCTACAAATAAGAGCCTAACAGGATTTTCACAAACATCTGTCTGCATCTTTAGGTGCCTAAATACCTTTAAAAATCTGGCCCTTTGGCTCTTTTGGAAATGTCACCCACACACTTGAACATTTTGGACACTAAATTTATGAAAATGACATAATTTCCATTATTGGGGGGTTCATAATTTGGCTAGAAGAGATACTTTGGACTCTTGACATACAAAATCTTATTTTAGATATTTAAAAAGAGATGTATTTTACTATTCAGTGTTAAAGAAGGGCAAATAGTACAAAAATGTTCACTGCGTTTTCATGCTTTCTATATGACCCTATAATTTAAAAATAGCCTTCTATTTAAAATGGCATTGTTCATATTATTAGTGTGATAAATGAACTCCTTTTGGAACACAGAAATTGCCATGTTGGATCTCTCTAGCGGTCAGACTAGTCCGACCTCCTGGTCTGGTCTCTAGCTATGAATTTGTCAGTTCTTAGCTAATGCCTGCAGCGTGGACAAGAGCTGGCATCTGGTCTGCCAGCGTCACAGTTACACCCCTGTGATGTTCCTCACCGTCTTCTCTAGTATTGCCCAACTTAAATGTGTTTGTGTCTTCTGCTAATTTTGATATCTCATTCTTCATCTCCTTTTTGAGATAATTATGAATATGTTAAACTACACCAGTCCTAGTAGTGAATCTTGTGGCACTCCACTGCTAACCCTTTGCCATGTTGAAAACTGGCCATTAATTTCTACTCTGTTTTCTGTCTCTTAGCCAGTTTCTCATCTAAGGAAGTACCTTACCGCTATGAATACTTACTTCCTTTGATTTCTGTTTGTGAGGGATTTTGTAAAAAGTTGTTTTGATAAACTAAGGGTGGTATTTTCAAAAGCACTCAGCATTAACTTAACTTTGCTCCCATGAAAGTCAGTGGAGTACATTGACATAAATGAGAGCAGAATTAAGCCAATGCCTGAGCACTTTTGAAAATGCCAACCAAAATAATTTCAAGTGGTTCTCCCTTATCTTTTTGCTGACATGCTCAAAAATTTCTAATAAATTCAAGAGGCACAATTTTCCTTTACAGAATGCAGGCTGCTTTACCTCTTGTTGTATCTTCTTCTTCTAAGTGTTTTAGAATTCTACTTTTAATTATTCTTTCAACCAAATTATCTGATAATGGGGTAATGCTGACTGGTCTCCAATTCCTATTTTTGTATTTAAAAAATAATTAAAATATCAAAGAATATGAAGGTTTAAACATGGGACAACATTTCAACTACTTATTGTAAGGGCTTTCACTGTGCAATTATGTTTTATTATATGCACAGGAAGCGACACCTAGCATTAAGACTGCCCAACACACCCCATCATAAGACCTGGTTTTCTGTTGCTTATAATTAGGGCTCCGTGTCTGTGATGGAGGTTGCGGAAGTCACGGATTCTGCAGCGTGACATCTGCAGTAACCAGCATGGCTGACCCCGGGGCCGCCCAAGCAGCTAGCCCCGGGGCCAGCTACTCCAGCAGCCTTGGTTACAGCCACACCGGCCGCTACTGGAGTGGCTCCACAGCCGGCTGCTCGGGGAGCCCCACAGCTGACCGCACCGGGCACTGCTGGAGCTGCTCCGACAGCAGCCGCATTGGCTGCTACTCGGGCGGTCCCTGGGCAGGGACTGTACAAGCAGCTGCCGGTGTGGCTGGCCCCAGGGACGGAGGAAGCAGTCACAGCTTGGTGGCCCCCGGCAGTGGTCCCGTGGTCCTTGGTGGCCCCCGGCAGCGGTCCCGAGCAGCAGCGGGGAGGCGGGCGGTGCAACCGCTGCTAGGATGGCCCCCGGCAGCTGGTGCCATTGGCCCCGCCCCCACCGGTCTTCCCCCAGCAGAGGGTCCCCAGAACAACAGCCCCCTGGCTAAAATTTAGTCTGGGGTATTTATAGTACAAATCATGGGCAGGTCTCAGGCCGTGATTTTTTGTTTATTGCTCATGACCTGTTCATAACTTTTATTTAAAATACCCATGACTAAATTGTAGCCTTACTTATAACTTTGCAAAACTTTAACCATTTGTGTTGAGATTTTTTGTTCATTTTCTCTGCCTCAGGCTGAATTGTTCTAGAAAGTTTCTACAAAAAGAGTTCAACCTTTTCTTAGTATGAGGTTATAGAAAAATACTTTGTTTTCTCATGTTAATGAAGTAGTTGTAAGAAATTATTTTAGATCCTCCAGTGTCTTCATGCCTGGAAGAAGGGTTTTCAAATTTGGCAGGGAGTCTTCCTAGTGTCAGGGATGTGCCTTTCATTGTTCCTGAAAAAAAATGCCCAAATTTGACCAGATTATCAGGCTTTATAAAATCTCAGTTTGCACATGCTTGTTAGAATATGGAGGCTAGAGTCTCTGAAGTTTCCATCTGTACTGAGCATGCTCCAGCCCCTCATATCTTCTAAGTGTGACTGGACTATAGGTATGGTCCATTCTGGTCAATTTCATGGTCATAGGATTTAAAAAATCATAAGTTTCATGATTTCAGCTATTTAAACCTGAAGTTTCACAGTGTTGTAATTGTAGGGTCCTGACCCAAAAAGGAGTTGGGGGGGGGGTCGCAAGGTTATTGGGTGGGGCAGAGTACTGCTACCCTTACTTCTGAGCTGCTGCTGGCAGGGCGCTGCCTTCAGAGCTGGGCAGCTGGAGAGCGACGGCTGCTGGTCGGGATCCCCGGTCTGAAGGCAGAGCCACTGCCAACAGCAGCGCAGAAGTAAGGATGGCCTGGTATGGTACTGGCACCTTTAGTTCTGTGCTGCTGCCTGCAAAGTTGAGCCCTCAGTCAGCAGCCACCACTCTCCGGCCACCCAGCTCTGAAGGCAGCAGTGCAGAAGTAAGGGTGGCATGGTATAGTATTAGCACCCTTACTTCTGCGCTGCTGCTGGCAGGGCGCTGCCTTCAGAGCTGGGCTCCCAGCTGACAGCTGCCGCTCTCCGGCCACCCAGCTCTGAAGGCAGCTCAGAAGTAAGGATGGCAATACTGCAACTCCCCTAAAATAACCTTGCAACCCCCCTGCAATTCTCTTTTGGGTCAGGACTCCCAATTTGAGAAACGCATGGTTTCCCCCGTGAAATCTGTATAGTATAGAGTAAAAGCACACAAAAGACCAGATTTCACAGGGGAGAAACCAGATTTCACGATCCATGATGCATTTTTCAAGGCTGCGAATTTGGTAGGGCCCTACTATAGGAAGAGGATGACGATTTCATGATTAAGTTGAATGCTACCCTGGAGAATTGGATTCTATCTTGACCTCTGCCACAGAGTTCCTGTGTGATGCTAGGCAAGTCACTTAAACTGAAATGTTCATAGTTGCCCAACATTAGGCACCTGGGGGAAGATTTGCAGAAGTGCTGAGCACTGACACCTGCAGCCAGACTCAATTAGAACTGTGCTTTTAACATATTAAGTGCTATAAAAATGGTGTGAAAAAGTATTCTGAAAATTCAGGTCCCAAGTGTCTCCAATTGGGCACCAAAATTGGTGAACGTTTTTGACAATTTCGGCTTTAATCTCTCTCTCTGCTTCAGTTCCCAGTCTCTAAAATGGGGATAAAAATACCACCCAATCTCACAAAGGTGTTGTAAGGTTTGTGAAGCACTTGGATGTTATGGTTAGAACATCCTAGAAATGTTGAGGAGGAAATTAATAATATTTTATTCAGTGCAGTGTTGGAATGGATAATAAGGCCTTGGGCCACACAGTGAGGATAAAAAGAAATATTAAATAACTACGCATTTACTGATGAGCTGGGTTTCCTGTAGAAAAAATAATATGGGATCATGTAATTAAAGACCGTATCAGAGTGAGAGGGAAAGTTAAGGTTTCACAAGCAACGTTAAAATTGTCATTTCCTGACTATTGAGTGCCTGACTTCTTTTAATGTAATTTAGTATGTACATTACAGTAGCACTCAAGATTGGAGCCCCTATTGTGCTAGGTGCTGTATAGCATCCATGAAGAAATGGTCCCTCCCCCAAAGTGCTTACAATCAAAGATAACAAGTGATGTATGAAGGGGCAGAGGGACAGACTTATACACTGAAACATCAGAAATTTGTATATCAATTTCCAGTTATTGTCCTGATAACTGTATGTAAATCGCCAAGTATCTGAATATTATGGATCTTTACGATTAATGGTATTCATTCACACTCACACCCACAGTAGCAGCTCCAAATGCATATGGCGTACTGTATGTTTTAAAATGCAGATGAATGGATTGGGTCTGATTTTCATTTACACTAAAGCCATTTTAGAACACACTATGAGTATAAAGCGGCCTTAAAGTGGGAGAAAATTACATTTATACCCACTTTAAGGATCTTTTGCACTGCTGTGTAAAATGACTTTTGTGTAAATGAAAATCAGGTCTATAATCTGTATAAATATATGCACTCTGTTACATTCAGGTTATTTATTACATTGTGCCCAAAGTATGCATGGAGATTTATAGTAGATGATCCATAATCCAGAATTAAACTATTAATATGCATTTATAGAGTGGCAGCCATAACCTTGAAATTCCTTGGTTTAAGTATGACCTTTCACTTTGTTTGAATATATTTTTTTAAATGTATGAATAACAAATTAACATTAGTAGATAAAAAGCATACCATTTCCTTGTAGCACTTATATCTATCCATATTTAAGTTGTACAAAGCCTTGAAGATTATAAGGCTTAATCATTCATAATATTTATTTGTTTTTAAATGTCAGATCTAGGTTACTTTAATATATTGTCAGAGCCCACGTTGTTAATTAAAATGCAGTGGGACAAATTCTCTTGATATGTGCCAAAAAGCACATGCAATTGAGAAAATGGCAGAATCTCTTGGTGCTTAGATTCTGGCCCACTCAAATGAATTGCTCTGTGGAACCTGCTGCGTATGGCATTGAAAAATCTGCTGTTCCATTGATGAACCCTCCTAGTTCCAAGAAATCCATTACAGGCAGTGGATATAGTCTCCTTGTTGTCAGGAATCCATTACAGGAAGTGGCTAGAGTATTGCAGGCCACAAGGCTCTCTCATGCCACAGTGGCCTCACTGTCCAGCTATCTTCCTTTGGTGGCTGAGCCACAAACAGCACTGACAAAGTCGGGCTAGCCTTATTTCAACGGTCCCACCAGCAGGACTGCTTCCTGCCTTTGTCACATGTCATGTGATGGCACGTTGGGAGGAACCGGTTACTCAGGAAAACACTATATCCTGCTTTGGGCAGTGCTCAGCAGGCATGTGACTCTGCTCTAAGCATAACCTGCACACTGTTGCTAAGGCTCTGTCATTTTCCTAGCACGTACCCAACAAGCCAAGTGAAAGCAGTAATTGTAGCTGTCCAGTGATATTCATCAGCTGTCTGAATAACTGCACATTTCCAGCATGCATTGTGTCTGTCTGAATATGCGCTTTGGCCCCAATTCTGCAAACCACTGAAGCACATGTCTAAATCCATTCCTATTCAGCAAAGCATTTGAAATCAATGGAAGTCGAATGTGTGCTTAAAGTTAACGTTGCTTTGCTTAAACAAGGGCTTTATTTCTGCTTTGCCTTCTCTTCACTTGCATTATCTTAACTTTTCATGGATGTGGTGAGCCATATGTTTACTAGAGAGACAGAAAGATATAGCCATGTTTAAACTCCCACATGAAGATAACACAAGGGTCTTCCTTCTACCGTTGCTGTCTGTCAGCAATGAACAACTTTATTTTTCGTGTTATTCCCGGAAGTGAAGCCTCTGAAGGGTTCCACCAGTGGCATAGCCAGGTGGAGAAAACAGGGGGAGCGGAGATAAAAAAAAGGCGCCACCCGCTTGTACTCACGCAGCGGCGCTCCGGGTCTTCAGGGGCGGGTCGAAATGCTGAAAAGCTGCCGAAGACCGGAGAGAGTGAAGGACCCGGAGCGCCGCCTGACCCATAGCTATGCTACTGGGTTCCACTTGAGGGTCTGATGCAAGAATGTCAGCCAGGCCCCTGCTTACGAAAACATCTGCTGAATCTTAACCTTATCAAAGAATTTGAATTAGCGATCCAGATTGTGGCTGGCACTAATGCAGCTCTACAGGGATTAAAGGGGGAGTAAGATCATCTTCACTGACCAACATGGCCTCCCCAAAACTTGGGTTCAGATGTGAGGGGAAGAACAGGAACTGCACCCCTGAGAAGGTGGGCAAGGAAGGGGTGGAGAGGGGCAGGGAGTGGACACAGCTCCATCCCCTCCACAGTGCCAGCAGGTAAAGCTGAACTGGCATGAGTGAAAGCAATCTGCACCTAGTGACATGTATAACTTTCCAAGGGAAGGGAGGATCAGAGAAGGAATTCTAACTCTATAGAGCTTTGTTTTCCCCAGAAAATTAGGTGATGGGAGTGGGAGCACTAACTAGAGAAGCTGCAGCGACTGGTCTGCTATTAACACTGAGGGTTGACAAGGACTATTGTGTTTAACATCATGCCAGCTACTACAGCTAGCCAACGCTATGTCAAACACAACAGTCCTCCTCTACTCAGAGTGCTAAGTCATGTTTAACTGTTTAACACGTTAACATGTTTAACACTGTTCATTACTATGACTCCTCAAGGCCATTTTCTAACACAACCTAATTTGCAAGTGAAGGCAAGGCCTGAGTCAATTCCTGCCATACTTCTTGATACTCAAGTAACTGAGCAAAGGCTCAGTCTAGCTCTAGGATGACTTTCAAGCTAAGTGGTGACTGAGGTAATTTATGCCATATAGCTCTACGGGGACAGATCATAATGATTTTTATTTTATTTCTTATCTGTATTATGATGTAGCCCAGAGATTCCCAATCAGATTCAGGGCCCCATTGTGCTGGATTCTGTACAGCTAAACCAAACTTCTCAGGAATAGATTGGGAAACCCTGTTAAATGTAAACACTAATTATAACAGTACGTTTTAGCAAAATCAAATTACAAGTATACCTAACTGAACTTCAGCAAACTCATGTTGATCTATGTTTTGCATTTTGTTTTTACTTCTTTAGTCCGCACCTGAAGTTTAACAATCTGACCCTGATTTCAACTCATGGGCTTCCAGGAAAAAATCCACCAGGCTCTACGAACAGAGGATTTTTAATTGACAGGTTTGATTTAATTTCTAAATATTTGTGATAGTTTCAAAGGAAAATATAATACATGTGAATTTTTTTTGTGAATTTGTAGTACAATTCAGCATACATATGTACAGAAATGTGTATTTTCCTCAAGTCTTAGTGCTCATAATAAGAAACTAAAATACAAACATAATCAGAAAAACTCTCCAGGTTGGGATTCAACCCAGTTCTGTTATGAGTCTCAATCTAGATGTGCTTTCTCAAGGCATTCTCCACGTCTCCTGTCTCCCGAACAACCACGCCTTGTGGATGTATATATCTGTACCTACAAGTGATGGAAAGCCATGTCACAGAGATTAATTTTGCATGGAGTTCAGAACATCATGAAGTATTGATCATTTTTACCTCTTGCCAGAAGAAATTCCGCTGCCAGAGCCTTTCCCTGCTGCAACCCACCGCCAGAGCCTTTCAGTGCCATGTATAGTGACACACTGCAGTGTGGACGCAGCCTACCTTTCACTAGGGCATGTGGCTACATGTACCCTACACACCCCCATAAGTGTAGGCAACACTTTAGGTCTTTGTCTTCAGCGAGTATGTCAGTCCAATGCTAGGTGCCAGCCCAACTAATAGGACAAGACAAAGGCAAAGAAGATTTGAATTTAATAGATAAACCACATCCCTATATATATGTTTCATATGTAAACAAATATTTCCAGTGACATTTACAAAATATCTACATTTATAGAAAATTGTAGTTCATAACTGTCTAACCAGAGCTAGTTGTTTAATTTGAAAATAGATAATGGATATGAATTAATTTAATTAAGGAGCAGCTGAAAATTAAAACGATCTTTGGTGGGATTTTCAGAAGCTTCTAAGTGATTTTGGAACACAAGGCTCACTGACTGCCAATGATATTTGTGCTTCTAAATCACACATGTGCTTTTCCAAATCCTACCTCTCTTTATTATTCACTTTATGGAAAGTCCTTCCTCTTCCCTTCATCCTGTTTGTTTATTTCTGTCTCTTATTTGTGTCCTGTCTGAACTTATGGCCAGATTTTCAAGAGCATTGATTGTCCAAAACTCTCATCAAAGTAAATGGCAGATATGGATGCTGAGCACCTCTGAAAATCTGGACACTAGATCACAGAGCTTGTCAGGGGATGGAAGCACTTTTACTTGTTTCTGTGAAGCATGTATCCCATTTCTGGGTACTCTAATAACAATAATAATTAATAATCATTAGTAATCAGCCCTGTGTTTTGAATATGAATATTTATAAATAT
Source organism: Chelonia mydas (assembly GCF_015237465.2). Classification (NCBI taxonomy): domain Eukaryota; kingdom Metazoa; phylum Chordata; order Testudines; family Cheloniidae; genus Chelonia; species Chelonia mydas. Next base: position 198,348,501 of record NC_057851.1, read on the forward strand.
GAATGTTTATATTTAATATTCATCTTTAATATGAATATAAAATATGACAGTATTGGTACAAACAATAATCATTGTTACTACTTTGTTCCTTTTCAACTTTCTCTGTTATTGTTTATAATGCCAAAGAACTTAGGGGTTCAAACTTGATCAGGATCCCATATTTTTTAGTCAAGCTGTGTTTGGGACCTGGTCCATAGCTCACTGCAGTGGAATAACTCTCATTGGATTTATATTGGGCCTCTTACCACGATCGACCAAATAAGAAATAAAGTGGTGCTTGAGCCACTCACTGCTGATGAGCTTTGTTTGCTAAATGGAATATTTTATTCCTGGCGGCAGTGACTCCAGCTCACAGAATGAGTGAGTTCTAGGCTTTGCACATTGCTTCACAAGGATAAAGGAATGCTGCAGATTGGTCCTAGATTCTTTTTAAATGTGGCATCTGCATTCCACCTTAATCAGTCAGTTACCTTGCCAACATTTTCTGATGTATATTTCCCCATAAAGACCTTACTTCACAAACTTGAGGGTAAAAGGTCTATGACTTCTATCTAGAACATCCATTCAGCTTTCTATTTCATTCAAAAGCCACTGTAATTTGGATCTTCAGGGTCCGTCCCTCCATGGACCTGTAAACAGCTTGTCTTTACGAGTAGCACAGACCTCTAGAAGAACCTTGTGGAGTTTTTAATAGATGATTTTCCCTCTTCTGGTGTGAGGATCTGGGTTCAATCCAGACCAGTAAGGTGTTCTGTCACCACCTGTCCTGTAGCCCTGGGTGCCTTTGTACTGTGCAGCTTTGGTTCAGAGCTCTGATACCAACAGCCTGATCATTACCACACTGATCTCACCCTGGCTTCCACCAACTTGGTTGCTCCTTGCGTGGTAACACCAACACCCTTCCAGTCCCAAGTTCTCCCCAAACAACGTCTTTCTCTGCAGTGCTCAGCCTCTCTGACTGTAGCACTCACAAAATCTTAACAAGTTCACTGCTCCTTTAAAGAGACAGTACACCGCAGTTTATTAACTTAACTGGGTTTGACAAACTTTCCACTTCAAAGAAAGCACTGAGTTGGTTTATAGGTAAAGTAAAACAAGTTTATTAACAAAACGACATAGGTTTAAGTGATACCAAGCAGAAAGAATAACAATAAAAATGGTTATCAACAAAGTAAAATGCATTTTTAAGACTGAAACTTAACTTAATTCGTTATAGTTCTTGTTCAAGATACTTTCCCTACTTAAAGTAAATTTTCCAGCATGACTGGTTTTTCCAGCCAGGATCAACCCTTACAGATTCAAAGAGCTGGCTTCTTTGTTCCCTAGAGATGGATAACTTAGGGGTTCAATCTCCCTCTCTTTGTAGTCCCGCAAACCTCTGAAATGTATTCTTCTGTAGGGTCTCCCCATATAAAGTTCCTTTCCCCTGCTGGGTGTGGACGCCATGCTGTCTGATGCAGACTCCATGCTGGTTCCTCCCCCTGTTGATTTTTACAATGCAAATGATCTCTTCCTGCAACTTCCGATACAAATGAATAGCCCACTGAATTTGACCGTGCCTGGTTTGAGGTGTTGACCTCTTTCCTTTGTCTGGAGAAAACCTGTTTATGAACTCCTCCTAACATGCCTGGTTTAAACACATTTTAGTCACATATTTCCAGCATATCTGTAAAGTTTTTTGTGGGTTAACCATACAGACATCACACAATAATATAAATAATCCACTGAATGCATCCGATGAAGTGAGCTGTAGCTCACGAAAGCTTATGCTCAAATAAATTTGTTAGTCTCTAAGATGCCACAAGTACTCCTTTTCTTTTTGCGAATAATCAGAGAGTTATTAGTTTTCCAATTATATATTACATGCCACCTTTAGGGTAAATATCATGACAACTGGCATTGCGGTGCTCTTAGGGTCACATCTGGGTTTTTGTAAGGGAAGCATCAAGACTCAGAGGATTTGAAGAGCAGCCAGCCACGTGGAGTTCTCTACATACTTCCACAAAGCACTATTGCAAAGACTCAGCTCTGTGCAATAATTCAGATTATTATAGTTTCCAGGTTGAAAATGCTTTCTCCCTGGTCTCCTAGATATTTTGTGGGAATAGGTCTATGGATTATCTGTTGTTTAGGTATTTTATCGTCATATATGAGAGAGAAAAACAATTTGGGGCAGAGTGTTTTTCTTCACACCAGTCTGTAAAGCAGTGAGCACACTGTTAGTGTAATATAGTTGAGTTTTAAATGAATTTTGGGATTGCTTATAATTTGAATGCATAAGGGTGCTAAAGAGGCTCTGTTTCTTTCTGGTTTTGCTAGAAAGATCCCTTTGTAAACAGCAGCTTCTAAATTTTTGATTCCCTCTCTAGAAAATGCTGGACAATCACATACCTATTTAAGGAGGCTAGATTTAAAACAGGCAATAATCCCCCTCCCCCATGGACTTTGGTGCAGCAAAAATAGATCTTGGCCAATATTTTCAAAAGCAACCAGTGATTTGGGGTGCCTACCTTGAAACACCTTAAAAAGGTCTTATTTTCAGAAAATACACAGCACCCACTCACTGAAAATCAGAATCCTTTAAGATGTCTGAGCTGGACATCAAAAATTGAGGCAATGAAAATCATGGGTCACTTTTGAATATCTTGATCAAGCTTATCACCATTATCTTCAGTTTATACCTTCCGTCAGACTTTTGTAACAGCACAAAAGGCAACGGTGTTACACAGGTATAACTGAGGGCAGAAGTTGACCTACAAAATTTTAATTACTGAGATAGTGTGTGAGCCAGAAAGAACCAGCTTTGCTTTCAGAACCCAGACTGAGTTTGCGTGCCTGACTGGGAGAATAGTAAAATTAGCAAATTTGATATGGAGTCATTGAGACACAATAAATGTGGCATCCCGAGAGGAGAACCACCTTTTAAGATCTCAGCACTAAGATGAATGTCTGTTGGTAGTCTCCCATCTTCCAAAATAGATGAATTTCTATATACAAATGTCATCTGTGGCACCAAAGTCCTGTTTCCAAAAGAGTTTTAGGAGGTTGTCACATTCACTTTCATTGAGACTTAGGCTCCTAAGGGCCAGATTTTCAAAGGGAGTTAGGTGCCTAACCTGCTTAGGTGCTTTTGAAAATCACATTAGGCATTTATCTACGTCTTTAGCTGCCTACACACCTTTAAAAATCTGTCCCTGAGTGCCTCATTCACTTTTGAAAATGAGATTAAGGCTCCTACATAACTGGTACTTTTAAAAATTGTATCTAAAGCATAGGTTTTAGCATTCACAGTGTCATTGGGCCATCAGTCTTTATGAAAACCTTGAACAAAATTAATAAATATGACACTTGCTAAGAGTTAGGATAGAAGAAGTGAGTCTGTCTGAACAAAACAACTGAGTAATCCGAGGCCTCTTTCCTCACTTACCACCAAACATGCCAGGGTAAAAAACGGCTTTGTGGCTGCAATTGCTAATTGGAAGAGGGCTTTGTTTATAGAAGAATTGCACATAAACTGTTCTTTGTTGCACTGTATATAAATTAATTGGTTTCAAAATTCCTCCTCTCCTTAAGGGTTGGGAATGAATTGCTTGTCAGTCAGTCCCTGTGTTTATGAGGATTATCAGACATACCCTTACGAGAGAGAGAGAGATTTTCATTTGCCTGCTAATTTCTTCCTCTTAGTGCATATGATAATCTCCCTCTCCCTCCTGTGAATGGCATCTCTTTGCTTGCTTCATACAGCATTTTGAAGGTTTCTTTAATGTCATTACAGTGTTTTTCATCCTTACCATTTTGGAGGAGCTCATCTGGAGAGGGAAAGCAGAAGAGCAGATCTGATGATATCTCTGCCCTTTACTGGCATTTCTGCCGTTGTAGCCGTCTTTGTAGTTGTAAACACTTTCAGAGCAGGGCTAGGTAAGACAGTAGTTATACTAGTGGTTAGTGGTCTCACCATAGCTATTACTGGTGGAGCTGAACTAGTAGTAGCAAAAGTGGGACTATTTTAGCAAAAGAGCATTTCGTAGAGACAGCCAAAGAGAGGAAATTATCAGGTAAGAAAAACAGTTTCTTTTACAGGTGCAAAACTGCACTGTGCATCAGACTGCAAATTTGAACCATAGTAAAGTATATATTTCTGACTTGTTTTTAAACTCTATTGTAGTATGGCCTGACACTGGGAGAAATTATTTGGTTTTAACAGGAACTTGTCAGTTTGTACCTGAGAGTTTCATAATGAATAATCTCTCACTATAGGCCTTAGTAAGCTCACAGCAAGACAACAACTTGAACCACTAGGGGACTTCAACCAACTCACCAGATGTCTAATTAATGCCTGCTGTCAGCTGCTAAAATGTCACTTATAGATATTCTTTCTTCACAGCCACTGTTTTAATGATAAAGATTATGCATTGATGTCACTTTGTTCCTGGGTTAATGTTGTGGTTGATAAAATGACTGGCATAGACCGAGCTGCCAAACATGTAGTGGTTTCCAAAGGAAAAAAAGTGCCATACGACCACCTTGTTCTCTGTACTGGGCAGCAATGCCAGGTAAGATTGTGCACATAGTGAATAAATGAACATTTGATGTTTACAGTGATTAACAATTAATATGTTTGTGGAGAGTGTCACAGTTCAGGGCAGCTGCACCCCTATTTCCCCCCCTGATGGTTCAGCAAGGGTGGTCGCTTTAGACTCTCAGCTTTTCAGCAGTCACCTCTCTTGTGTGGGGACCCACATCTCTCTCCTTGTCTGGGGTTTTTCCAGGCTGCACAGTTCCCTGGCTACACTGTGAGTTGCAAGCCAGGTGGTTTAAACGGCCAGTGTCTGTATGTCGCTTTCTCCTGAGGGACTATAAACAGCGTAATTGCCCACCGTCAGGTATCACCCAGCTCTTTCTAAGCAAGGACATTTATTCTTATGAGGAAAGCATTACAGAGAAAACATATTAAAATAATAAAACAACCGACAGGCACTCTACTAAGCTTACATCAGATCACCTCCAACACCAACAAGGGCTTTGGCAGATGATCAGTCCATTAAACCCCACCAAGCAGTGGTTACAAATTCATAACAGCTTCAGCTCGGAACAATCACCCTCATGAGTCTGTGAGTTCCTCCTTTATACAGTTTGGGCCTTTGATCTTGAGATCCTGGGAACAGGTAATCGGCAGACAACCGCCTTGTCCTCATGGTATACCTTCAATGGGCTGGGCTTTTGCATAACTGGAGGTGGGGGTGAGGATGGAATTTGCATTTCCCCCTAGATATCTCCCAGGAAATCCACTTTACATATATTGTCCCAAAAGATCATTCTTGTTTGCTGCATTGTCCAATATAATCCTTTGGTCATCCAGGCCCTGCAATGATACATAGACTTTGCATTTAGTACAATAGACTCCAAAGATAGTTAAACTTTATTCAGGAAGGTTTATCACAGGGTAATGCAGGAAATTGTCTTATCTGTCACAGTGAGGACAGGAGCAGAGAAGTCCACAGCAAGTCTGTTACCAAAGGCCAACAGCTGCAGGTCTGTCACCCTATAGAAGGACTTAGGTTTCATCCAACAGTCCTTAATGGAAAACTGTTGTTGAATTCCCTGGGAATTGTGCTTGAATAAGGCCTGCAGAATTAGGTATTACTACCATGACTTTTGGTAAGGGGTAAGATTTTTGACCAAAATAGTTAAATTGATACAACCTCTAATGGGGACATATTTACATAGCTATAAAGGTACTTTATTCCGGTATAGTTTATTCCACCTCCTGTATGGGAATAAGCTATACTGGTATAAGCACATTTATATCCATGTAACTGCATCATCACTGGGGGGTTGTATTGCTTTAACTGTACCAGTATAGTTAAAGTGTCTTGTTTACACCAAAAAATTGTATCAATATTACCAAAACCTTCCACCAGTGATCGCATGAGTGGGAGCAGTCGGATGAACAAGGTTCTGGCAGCTCTCAGCCTTTTTGCTACCGTGACAATCAAGCCTGCTGCAAAGCAGGTGTAGTTAATACAACAGTAAAAGTAGGTCCAGCCATGGAAACCTTATCTGTATTAGGGCTATGTCCCGCTAAACCCCTGGTAGCGCTGGTAGGAATTTTTTTGTAAAATCCACCAGCATACACAAGGCTTGAGAGAATTTCAACTGAACATAATAATATTCCTAAATCCACACAGGCATATATTACAGTAACAAATATTTTCTTTAAGCATAAAATGAAATATATTTCTATTGGAAATGTAGATTCTGTTTGTTATGCAGTGAAGTCATACAGCATTTACTTTACTGGCCAGAGCCTTGGCATAGGAGAGAAGGGGAGCCGTCCGGGGCCATTTCTCAAGCTTCAGTGGTTTTGGCCTCAGTGTAAGCTGAAGCAGTGCTGGGGCAGCTCTAAATTACTACACCTGGCTGTGGTCCCTAATGGGGAGAATTGCAGAATGGGGCTGAGCTCTGCTCTCTCCCTGACACATGCCCCTTTGTGGGTGGCTGGGCTGCTTTCAGTTTTGTACCGTTAGTGGCGTTCTGCTCTCAACAGTGATTCTAGAAAGGGCATTGTGGAGTTCCATGTTTATTGTGCCTATGACTTCCATATTAAATGTGCTCAGATATAAATAAAATGATGTTTCATGCTATCTGTCAGCCCTGCATACACACCTTGGACTCGGACAGCCAGATTGGGTTCTTTTTCTTGTGTATCATCACAAGGCAATAAGATTCTAAAACCAAGTTGTGTCCTCTGTGACACATGTGCAGCTGCATTGCCTTCAATGAGTTTACACCAGTAACTAATTGGCTTTTATATAAAACCCATCAAAAACCTATTTTTGTCACTAAAATCAGCAGATGTGACTGAATATGTTTTTTAGCCTTTTTTATAGCACTTGTCCCCGTAGTCACAAACATTAATGTTAATCTTCAGCCCCCAAGTGAGGTCAGGAATGGACACCACGAACAGAGCTCTTAAGTAAAAAAGTACCATTTTTACATAGTTGCTTTTCAGAGTAGAACGTCGCTTTGAACAGCTAAATATGTTCACAGTTCGACAGATGGACTAAAAAGTTAAACCAAAATGCATCCTGAACTTGTTTGGATCTCCCTATATAGCTTCTACACTGTGAAAGAAATCTTTTGGAAGCACCCTACCACCTGCAAACATGTTGGGGACAGTAGCTAAGCTGGAGGAAAGAGAGAGAGAAAAATAAGGAGGGGAAGGGGAAATGCAGAATTTATCTGCCTTTGCTATTAAAAAGCGCAAGATTTTTTAAAAGTTCAGACGCTAGGGAGAAGTATTTTATCATCCAATTTCTATTTTATTTACGTAGGGCTAGCTTTTGCCACCCTTACGAGTTGTACCTTGGCAAGTAGTGGCATTGATTTCAATAGGTCTGCTGACTTAAGATCCTATTCACTATGAATGGGAGTGGCAGAATGTTTCCTTATTAGATAAATAAGATATGGAGATGCCACATCGGTGTTTCATGTGGCTAGATCACATGAAGCCCAGTGGCCAATGAGAGCATTGCTCTGAACAGTTCTTGCCCAATGCTTCAAAATCATCGTTGATTCTTCAATAAAATCATGGTTTAATTGCTTAGTGTACTAGTAATGTTAAACCATTCAAACGTTCATGTAATTTTTATCTTACACACTCAAAAAAATTATAGCCTGCTCTCTCACACAGAATTGCTCCAATTTTAGAAATTTTAGTTTTGTTGTGAAAAGGAAAAAAGAGCTCGTTGTAGTTAAAATTTTGCTTGTTAAAATTGCTAACTGTACGTTAAACAAATAGTTACCAAGATGCTTTATCTGCATATTTATACAATTCTGGTAGCCAATTGTTGTGAAGTCTCTTTTAGTCTGTACATTATTCACATTTTTGTTGTTCATTTTTCTTATGTTCACTTCTTAACACCACTATTTTAAATGGACACTTAGGGTATGTCTACACTACGAAATTAGGTCGAATTTATAGAAGTCGGTTTTTTAGAAATCGGTTTTATGTATTCGAGTGTGTGTGTCCCCACAGAAAATGCTCTAAGTGCATTAAGTGCATTAACTCGGCGGAGTGCTTCCACAGTACCGAGGCTAGAGTCGACTTCCGGAGCATTGCACTGTGGGTAGCTATCCCACAGTTCCCGCAGTCTCCGCTGCCCATTGGAATTCTGGGTTGAGATCCCAATGCCTGATGGGGCTAAAACATTGTCGCGGGTGGTTCTGGGTACATATCGTCAGGCCCCCGTTCCCTCCCTCCCTCCGTGAAAGCAAGGGCAGACAATCGTTTCGCGCCTTTTTTCCTGAGTTACCCGTGCAGACGCCATACCACGGCAAGCATGGAGCCCACTCAGCTCACTGTCACCATATGTCTCCTGGGTGCTGGCAGACGCGGTACTGCATTGCTACACAGCAGCAGCATCCCATTGCCTTGTGGCAGCAGACGGTGCACTAGGACTGGTAGCCGTCATCGTCATGTCCGAGGTGCTCCTGGTCGCCTGTGTGAGGTCGATCAGGAGCGCCTGGGCAGACATGGGCGCAGGGACTAAATTTGGAGTGACTTGATCAGGTCATTCTCTTTAGTCCTGCAGTCAGTCCTATTGAACCATCTTATGGTGAGCAGGCAGGTGATACGGATTGCTAGCAGTCCTATTGCATCATCTTCTGCCGGGCAGGCAAGAGATGAGGATGGTTAGCAGTCCTATTGTACCATCTTCTGCCGAGCAGCCATGAGATGTGGATGGCATGCAGTCCTTCTGCACCGTCTGCTGCCAGCCAAAGATGTAAAAGATAGATATAGTGTATCAAAACAAAAAATAGACCAGATTTGTTTTGTACTCATTTGCACACCGCCCCCCCAGCCTCCCGTCTAGGGGACTCATTCCTCTAGGTCACACTGCAGTCACTCACAGAGAAGGTGCAGCGAGGTAAATCTAGCCATGTATCAATCAGAGGCCAGACTAACCTCCTTGTTCCAATAAGAACAATAACTTAGGTGCACCATTTCTTATTGGAACCCTCCATGAAGTCCTGCCTGAAATACTCCTTGATGTAAAGCCACCCCCTTTGTTGATTTTAGCTCCCTGTAAGCCAACCCTGTAAGCCGTGTCATCAGTCGCCCCTCCCTGCGTCAGAGCAACGGCAAACAATCGTGCATCTGAGTTGAGAGTGCTGTCCAGAGCAGTCACAATGGAGCACTCTGGGATAGCTCCCGGAGGCTAATACCATCGAATTGTGTCCACAGTACCCCAAATTCAACCCGGCAAGGCCGATTTAAGCGCTAATCCACTTGTCAGGGGTGGAGTAAGGAAATCGATTTTAAGAGCCCTTTAAGTCGAAATAAAGGGCTTCATCGTGTGGACAGGTGCAGGGTTACATCGATGTAAAGCTGCTAAATTCGACCTAAAGTCCTAGTGTAGACCAGGGCTTATTAAGAGTTGCGGGAGTTCAACAACTATGGATTTCCCCTACAGCCAGTTCCTGTCAGTATCTGTTTCTGGATCATCAGAGCACACCTGGCTTGAACAGGGTGACATGAGATTCAAATTCTATTTTTTCCCATGCCATTCTTGATCATCTTCTTTACTTTTAAACCCCTAAGGCTGTTCAGTTGCAATTGCAAGATTCTTGTGGAACTTTTTAACATTCATCTTCCTCTCATTTATGAAAACTGGCTGTGATGCTTTGCATACTGATCATTGTATATAACTCATTACAAAAAGCAATAACCATGAAATGAAACATAGTTTAATACCATTGCCAGCAATTTTGCTGTTTAGCAGAATGTTTCCACAAAAGTGATAGTCACAAATAACTCATGTCATTTTTTTGGTGAAACCCTTTCAGTGTTTCAAGAGGTATTTTTGAAAATATTGTTATAAACAATGGCCCAGATCCTGTTGTTTACCCGAGCTGTTCTTGTGCAAGAGCAAAGGAAGGGGGATCAAAGGTAGCTTTTAGCATTCTTCATACTGGGACTGACCTAGACTCTGGTTCTAATTTATGCCTTGCTGTCCTCAGTGTCAAGAGAGTGTTTTGGCATTCTGGGATAATCAGGTTGTAGAGAAAATCCAAGATACATCTTCTTTCAGCTACACTCCCTATGCTGGAGATCAGGAGGGTGGTGGCGTGGAACTAATATTCCTCTGCCACCCCAGTTTTCTCCTACAGTGGGAGAATCCTCTGATAGCTGAACTCACAGGCTGTCCAGCTACTCTGCACAACCAGAGCAGGGCAAAGCATGAAGAGCATGCCCCGAGATGGGAGCCAATAACAATTGTGGTAAAGGACAATTCCTGTAAAATGGAGAATTGAGGGGTTTTTGTCATTTCCGTTTTTAATTGACTGTTTGAAGATAAATTTAAGCATATGATGTGTGCTGCATTTTGTGTGTGCGCTTGCATATACACATAGCAAAAAAAGATGGTTAATCCTTGTAGGTTCTTCAAAATCCTGCATTGCTTCACAGATCCTGCAAGGAACAGAAAATTAGATATAGTAACACTCATCTGTTCTCTTTATGACCAGTGACTTGTTGATTACAAATTATATGTCCAAAAAGAATCAAACTTTTACAGGGCTAGCATTTTTTATATGGTCAGATACTTTGTGTCATTGCTATTCAAAGTCTCAGTTAACAGTTATATGTGCATTATATTTATGTCAGGTTCCATGTCCCACTGGAGCAGAGATCAGTAAACTTTGGACTAACAAGGAAATCATACACCGCTGTAAACAAAGATATACTGGTGAAGTTCCGACCAATCTCTTTAATCTCTCTGATGATCAAGAGTGCTTAAAGGCAGGGCATTGGTTAAAAGAAAACTTTATCAATTCACACGGTAAGGATTTTAGTGTAAACATGTACCTTTTCAGAAATGAATTTAGGCTTATTTTTTCTCCTTTTCCAATGTATAATTAGTGCCTAATTAATTCTAACAAAATCTTTCATCTGCCATGCTTTGTTTTCCATATTAATTTACAATTTGTTTTTATTTTTGGGTATCCAGCATATTTTCCTAGGAAAAATGGCTTGAGATTACTTAATTATCTATAATTATTATATGACACAAAATGAATGTCCTAAAAGCAAAGCCTGGCTAGAATAATTAACTAATTAAAGAATAATTTAATTAGTAAACATGTTTTGCAATTATATAGGAAAACATGTAGATCTGGAAAGCGCTATAGAGAAAAAAATTAGCATGGATATTTTTTCAAACACTATTGTCTCTGTGTTGAATATCATTGTTAGTTACAGCCCCTCAGACAGAATTGCCTGTGTACTATATTTTCTGTTAAACTATACAAGTCACACATTTGTGTGAATCTCTATATCCATCATCATATTTCTGTTGTCTCAAACTATCTTCAGTAGATCCTCCATTTATTGCTCACAAGCTATTAAAATTAGACTAAAATACACCTTATATCTTCTTTGAGAGCCTCTTACATTTCACATACATGGTGCTGAGTTCAATTTGTGTATGCAACAGAAAATATGTGGGATCCTCACGCCTTACTCTACAGAAAAAGAAATAAAATGGGCTCACATTATAGCTCTTCCGAGTTTCTGATCAGAACTAATATAGAGCTAGGAGGAGGAAATGTATCTTTAGAGATAGGTATTCTAGCTGATGGTTACAACTGGAGTTCCATAAAGGTGTAGTCTAGCCCAGTGATTCTCAACGAGAGGTTCGGGGGGCCCTAGGGGGCCATCAAAAGGTTTCAGGGGGTCCGTCAAGCAGGGCCAGCATCAGACGCACTGGGGCCCAGGGCAGAAAGCTGAAGCCCCACCACCCGGGGCTGAAGCCAAAGCCTGAGCAGCTTAGCTTCATGGGGCTCCCTGTGGCTTGTGGCCCCAAGCAATTGCCCTGTTTGCTACCCCCTAATGCTGACCCTGGCTTTTATATGCAGAAAATCAGTTATTGTGACACAGGTGGGCCGTGGAGGTTTTATAGCATGCTGGGGGGCCTCAGAAAGAAAAAGGTTGCCAACGCCTGGTCTAGCGTTCATCTACTCACTTTCAATTGAGAGCATAATTAAAAAATGATGGTGACAGTGTATGGTCTACAAAAGTGCACGTCCTACTTAATAGGCCTTTAAGGAGATTGTCAGAGTGCTAGAACTTTTTATTCCTCCTCCAACTCCTGCCCTATGATCTAAAAGTGTAGGTGCTGGATCTGATCTATGCTATCATTCATATAGTCTCACAAATAAATTTTCCACTCGCAGCAGCTTGGCCCAAAGTGTGTAAATAAAACATCTTTGCATCTATGTTTCGTCAATACTAAACCCTAAGGTACACGTTTTTGTCTGGTTTCCAGTTGATATACACACCTGCATTTGTATGTAAATTGGGGTGTTAGCTTTCTGTCTGCACACTATGTATACACACAGTTGTTGAATTTACCCATACAGTAAATGTGTAAATGACGCAGTAATGTTGTGTATGCACCAACTGAAGGCTTTAGGATATTTGGGTTTAAATACCTTGACAATATATGCTGCTTAAGTATAACATTTTGTATCAGGTAAGTTTGAGTGCTGATTTATTTTGTGATTACTCCCGCCTTTTATTTTAGTTTGATGGCTGCGGTGTTTTGTTCTGATGACAGGATGGATATCTTAATGAGATACTGATCTCGTCTTTAATTATAAATTTAATCCAAAAGTGCACAGTTACATCAGTTAAGGTTTCTTTCTTAGCAGAGCCATAGTGAGCAGGACACATGATGCTTTTTCCCCTCACACTACCTCTTTGGCTCCTCCTTCCCTTTCTCCGTCTTCCATCTTCCTCCTTTGTTTTGTGTCCCTCTTCTTGCTTCTACATATACTTCCCCTGTGTTCCTGTCCCCTCTGCCGTCTCCCTTTCACTGCCCTTGTTCTGTCCCCTCTCCATTTATATTCCTTATAGATCTTGTTCTTTCATACCTCATCTCAGCAGTATACAAGATACCTGCTCTCTGGGAAAAAAAATCAATTTTTCACCAGCTAACCTATTTGGGAGACAGTCTGATAAGTGACTGGGTCGGGTAGATTTGGGAGCAGAGAGCTTGCAAAGATTCAGCAATTGATTTGGACATTTATCAGCTGTCTTCAGGCCATACTGTCACTTCCACCTGGCTGACTGCAGTTTGTGGGCACCTCTGGTTTAATCTTATTTTTAACTTTTACTTTTCAACTTGGGAACCTTTCTAGAACTTTGTTATCTTTAAGAGAGAGTAATACAGTAGGTGATACATTTCCTTTATTCAGACTTGATTACTATAAACTGTTGTTAATTAGATTTCCAATCTAAACCATTAATTCATTTTAAACTTTTTTTGGAATTCAGAGCTTTTCAGATAATGCTGGAAGTTAAAAAAAATTGGTATTAAGACACTACAGTGGGGAAAAATGGATTACCAGTGACATGCTACACTAATTTTTATTTCCAACCTATAGCATATGAACTTCATTTTTCCAGTTCAGAAAAATAATTCTTATTTCTTTGTATTATACAAATTATATGATGCATCCTCCTAATTCCAGTTCTTTTCATGCTTCTTTCTAACTAATGCATTGTACTACTCATATTTTAGCTGTCCACTAACTTCATCTAATGAGGTTCCTTTTGTGGTTTCCAGCCTACTGTACCAGACAGATGCTTTGTTGCTTCTCATCTGGAGTAAATCATTGTAGCTCCATTGAAATCAATGCTATGCCAATTTACATTAGATGAGAATCTAAAACAGATGACATTTGTTCCTGACTTAAAATCCCAGGCCTCGATCCTATAAAAGTGGGAGTTGGAGGATTGAGCCCCAGATCTTCAGTTTGTGACTTCACAGTAGGTTGCGCTGGCAGTGATTATGAAATTACTAACCAAATATAACAAAAGTTTTGTTTTCAAATAAATTCCATTCTTGGTTCATGAAGAAAATTGCTTCTTATCTTTTGAACTCTTAGACTGCTAGGTTGAGCAAAATGAATAGTTTTCCTTTAAGAGTATATGAGGTCATGGGGGACAGATTTAAAAGGCATTTAGGTGCCTAAAAATGCAGATACATGCCTCATGGGACGTTTGAAAGTTCCTAACCATGTCAGACACCAACTCCCATTTAAATTAATGGGATTTAGACTCATGTGTCTTTTGAGAAAATCATTCTAGGCACCTATCTGCACCTTTAGGTGCCTAAATACCTTTGCAAGTGTGGCCCACAGTTGTCTCTCTCTGAACCTGTTACTGATGGGGGGCTTTGTCTTATTCACAAAATGGTACCATCCATAATATTAACATTATAAGAGCACAACAGAAGACTGTCATCAAGTTCCATTCTGCTTTAAAGTGTGTTTCTATCCTAACAGGTAGCTTTGTAATAATGCCAGTGTGGAATTCTATATTCATTGCATCCCTCTGGTTTCTATATCAAATATGCTTCATTTGAAAGCAACAAGATATTAACTCACCCTTATAGAGGGTGTGTAGTGAGGTTATACAGCGTTATGAGAGGAACTAATTTTGCCCTTCCATTCCTCTATTATTGGTGATGGAAAAAAAGCCCATATTGACTCTCGGATCCATTCTGAGTTTGCAGGACTGGCAATTTGTGGGGTGGGGAAACATCCTTGTACTTTCAAATATTCTCAGTTTGCTATAGAGCCCAGGGAGATGCAATAAATATGTAACTTTTTACTGTAGAACCTCACTTTAGAATTGTCAAGGTTCCTTCCCCACTCTGAACTCTAGGGTACAGATGTGGGGACCTGCATGAAAGACCCCCTAAGCTTATTCTTACCAGCTTAGGTTAAAACTTCCCCAAGGTACAAACTTTTACCTTTTGTCCTTGAACCTTTATGCTGCCACCACCAAAGTGTCTAACAAAAATAACAGGGGAAGTGCCCACTTGGAAACGTCTCCCCACCCAAAATATCCCCCCAAGCACTACACCCCCTTTCCTGGGGAAGGCTTGATAAAAATCCTCACCAATTTGCATAGGTGAACACAGACCCAAACCCTTGGATCTTACGAACAATGAAAAAGCAATCAGGTTCTTAAAAGAGAATTTTAATTAAAGAAAAAGTAAAAGAATCACCTCTGTAAAATCAGGATGGTAAATACCTTACAGGGTAATCAGATTCAAAACATAGAGAATCCCTCTAAGCAAAACCTTAATTACAAAAAGACACAAAAACAGGAATATACATCCCATTCAGCAAAACTTATTTTATCAGCCATTTAAACAAAACAGAATCTAACGCATATCTAACTAGATTGCTTACTAACTCTTTACAGTTTCAGAGTAGCAGCCGTGTTAGTCTGTATTCACAAAAAGAAAAGGAGTACTTTGTGGCACCTTAGAGACTAACAAATTTATTTGAGCATAAGCTTTCGTGAGCTACAGCTCACTTCATCGGATGCATTCAGTGGAAAATACAGTGAGAAGATTTATATACATAGAGAACACGAAACAGTGGGTGTTACCATACACACTGTAACCAGAGTGATCACTTAAGGTGAGCTATTACCAGCAGAAGAGTGGCGGGGGGGGGGGGACTTTTGTAGTGATAATCAAGATGGGCCATTTCCAGCAGTTGACAAGAACATCTGAGGAACAGTGGGGGCGGGGGGGAATAAACATGGGGAAATAGTTTTACTTTGTGTAATGACCTATCCACTCCCAGTCTCTATTCAAGCCTAAGTTAATTGTATCCAGTTTTCAAATTAATTCCAATTCAACAGTCTCTCGTTGGAGTCTGTTTTTGAAGTTTTTTTGTTGAAGAATTGCAACTTTTAGGTCTGTAATCGAGTGACCAAAGAGATTGAAGTGTTCTCCAACTGGTTTTTGAATGTTATAATTCTTGACGTCTGATTTGTGTCCATTTATTCTTTTACGTAGAGACTGTCCAGTTTGACCAATGTACATGGCAGAGGGGCATTGCTGGCACATGATGGCATATATCACATTGGTAGATGTGCAGGTGAACGAGCCTCTGATAGTGTGGCTGATGTGATTAGGCCCTATGAAGATGTCCCCTGAATAGATATGTGGACACAGTGGGCAACGGGCTTTGTTGCAAAGATAGGTTCCTGGGTTAGTGGTTCTGTTGTGTGTTGTGTGGCTGCTGGTGAGTATTTGCTTCAGGTTGGGGGGCTGTCTGTAGGCAAGGACTGGCCTGTCTCCCAAGATCTGTGAGAGCAATGGGTCATCCTTCAGGATAGATTGTAGATCCTTGATGATGCGTTGGAGAGGTTTTAGTTGGGGGCTGAAGGTGACGGCTAGTGGCGTTCTGTTATTTTCTTTGTTGGGCCTGTCCTATAGTAGGTGACTTCTGGGTACTCTTCTGGCTCTGTCAATCTGTTTCTTCACTTCAGCAGGTGGGTATTGTAGTTGTAAGAATGCTTGATAGAGATCTTGTAGGTGTTTGTCTCTGTCTGAGGGGTAGGAGCAAATGCGGTTGTATTGTAGAGCTTGGCTGTAGATCGTGTGGTGTGGTCTGGATGAAAGCTGGAGGCATGTAGGTAGGAATAGCGGTCAGTAGGTTTCTGGTATAGGGTGGTGTTTATGTGACCATCGCTTATTAGCACCGTAGTGTCCAGGAAGTGGATCTCTTGTGTGGACTGGTCCAGTCTGAGGTTGATGGTGGGATGGAAATTGTTGAAATCATGGTGGAATTCCTCAAGGGCTTCTTTTCCATGGATCCAGATGATGAAGATGTCATCAATGTAGCGCAAGTAGAGTAGGGGCATTAGGGGACAAGAGCTGAGGAAGCGTTGTTCTAAGTCAGCCATAAAAATGTTGGCATACTGTGAGGCCATGCGGGTACCCATAGCAGTGCCGCTGATTTTGAAGGTATACATTGTCCCCAAATGTGAAATAGTTATGGGTGAGGACAAAGTCACAAAGTTCAGCCACCAGGTTTGCCATGACATTATTGGGGATACTGTTCCTCACGGCTTGTAGTCCATCTTTGTGTGGAATGTTGGTGTAGAGGGTTTCTACATCCATAGTGGCCAGGATGGTGTTTTCAGGAAGATCACTGATGGATTGTAGTTTCCTCAGGAAGTCAGTGGTGTCTCGAAGACAGCTGGTAGTGCTGGTAGTGTAGGGCCTGAGGAGGGAGTCTACATAGCCAGACAATCCTGCTGTCAGGGTGCCAATGCCTGAGATGATGGGGCGTCCAGGATTTCCAGGTTTATGGATCTTGGGTAGCAGATAGAATTCCCCAGGTCGGCGTTCCAGGGGTGTGTCTGTGTGGATTTGTTCTTGTGCTTTTTCAGGGAGTTTCTTGAGCAAATGGTGTAGTTTCTTTTGGTAACCCTCAGTGGGATCAGAGGGTAATGGCTTGTAGAAAGTGGTGTTGGAGACCTATTCATGATGACGACAGCACCTCCTTTGTCAGCCTTTTTGATTATGATGTCAGAGTTGTTTCTGAGGCTGTGGATGGCATTGTGTTCCACACGGCTGAGGTTATGGGGCAAGTGATGCTGCTTTACAGGAGTTTTGACCTGCATTCCTGCTCTGGTCCCGGCAAAAGCAACACAGAGACAAAGAGACCCTTTGTCCCCTCCCCACCCCAGCTTTGAAAGTATCTTGTCTCCTCATAGGTCATTCTGGTCAGGTGCCAGTGAGGTTATCTTAGCTTCTTAATCCTTTTCAGGTGAAAGCGTTTTTCCTCTGGCCGGGAGGGATTTAAAGGTGGTTAGCCTTCCCTTTATATTTATGACAAGAATTTTGTCACGATTATAATTGTAGCTAATATACAAAGAGCTTTGTTCTTATGCAGTTAGGATTCCAGCACACACAACATACCTGACACAAACCCACAAAAGCAAGGAAATAAAAAGTTCAGCCATCTAGTAACTACTCCTCCTTTTCTCACAATCACACACCTTACTAGTACCACAACTTCATATCACAGACCATGTACCACAGCCTTAACTTTTTCCCCCTCAACGCAGCCTCCTTCACACACCTCTTTATCAAACTTCCTCCGATGGTAACTATCAGTTGTGGATGTTTGGTGTAGTACTATTCAGTGTAGTAGGAAAGGAAAGATAGCCCGTAGTCTAGGGTTCTAGCCAGCAACTTGTGCTTCCCAGGTTCAGTTCCTGGCTGTGCTACATAACTGTGCAATTCACTTAGTCTTTCTGTGGCTCAGTTCCCCATGTGTAAAATGGGGATAATACTTGCTATTTCAAAGGGGTGTTGTGAGGCTGACTATATATATATGGTAACAGGACCATATCAAATTGCTAGTGAGTTGTGTCTCTCAACTGATTAGCCCTATGAATTAGTAATTGTTAGCTTTAACTGGGTCTGAATCTATTCCCATAATTTATTGCTGGATCTTCAAAGAGATTCTAGTAACCCAAAAAATAATAACAAAAAATATATTTCAGTTAGCAGTTACAAAGAACATTTATTCATGGTGCTCTTTGCTCCTCATCAACTAAAAGATCACAATTACTTTATTAAACACACCACAACAAATAGAGAAACTCATCCCTTCCCCATAATACAAATTAACCCTTGTAAGCAGGACAACAGAGGAAATCAATCCCTCATCTTACCTTCAAGCCCATCATCCTCCAGTACTCCTAAGAAAACACTTGAGAAAATAGATGGCTTTTGCAATGTGTCCTGAAGGTCAACCAGTCTAGTCTATTTGGGATCAAGGAGAGAGGATTGTCTGATAGTAAAACTTGCTTTCCCACCCACAAGCTGGAATTCTTGGCCTTGAAATGAGCCATCACTGAGAAATTTCGAGACTGTTTATATGGTGCTCAGTCCCAGGTGTGGACAGACAACAATCCACTGACTTATGTGTTAACGAGTGCTAAGCTGGATGCTACAGGGCTGAGATGGGTGGCTTCCTTGGCTAACTATGAGTTCAGCATTCAATACGGATCAGGGAGAAGCGATGCAGATGCATTGTCCAGACGTCCGCAGGCACCAGAAGTTGCTGTGATACCCACGGATGGAGTGAGAGCTATTTGCAGTGTGAGCCGCCGAGAGTCAGAGGCCCCTGAGAGCCTTCGTGGATGTGTTGCAGAAGCTTTGGGCCTGCCCCCTGAATGCATGCATTCTGCTTCAGTGAACTATATTGCATTAGACCAATCTCCCTTGCCCATGCTCAGTGTGGCTGACTGGCAAGAAGCCCAGCTGCAAGATATTGACATTCGTGATACACTACTTGCCAAAAGGGAGGGGCGAAGCCCAACTGCGGTTTTCCCACCTAACCCGGAGGGTAAACTACTATTGAGAGAATGGGCCAAACTAAAACTGATTCAGGGAGTACTACACCGAATGACCACCGACCCTTTACAAAAGCAACGAGCACAACTAGTGCTGCCAAAAGAGTACAGAGCCCTGGCCATGAGGGCCCTGCATGATGACTTTGGACATTTAGGGATGGAGAGGACCTTGGAACTTATTCGTAGTAGGTTCTATTGGCCCCGGATGGCTGAAGATGTTCGCAAGAAATTTGAGACTTGCGCTCGATGTGTTCAAAGGAAAACTCTGCCCACGAGGGCTGCATATCTCAAGAACATCACCAGCAACAAACCTTTGGAACTGGTATGCATTGATTTCTTGTCTTTAGAGGTAGACAGGAGGAATGTTGGGAACATTCTAGTAGTGACTGACCATTTTACACGGTATGCACAGGCATATCCCACACGTGATGAGAGGGCCACCACCGTCGCTCGAGTATTGTGGGACAAATATTTCTCAGTCTATGGATGCCCAGCCTGGATACACTCGGATCAGGGGCGGGACTTTGAGAGTCACCTTCTGAAGGAGGTGCTGAGGATAGCAGGAATTAAAAAGTCTAGGACAATGCCTTATCACCCACAAGGTGATCCTCAGCCAGAGAGGTTCAACTGAACCCTATTAGATATGTTGGGGACTTTGCGACCAGAGCAGAAGGCAACCTGGAGCCAACATGTCGCATTTCTGGTGCATGCCTACAACACCACAAAGAATGATGCTACGGGAGTCACCCCATATCTCTTGATGTTTGGGCGAGAACCAAGATTACCCATAGACTTGTGCTTTGGTGTATCAGAAGATGGAGATAGCTATGAAACTCATCAGCAATATGTATCCCGACTAAGGGAAAAGCTGCGGGATGCTTATCACTTAGCTTCATCTGCAGCTCGGAAGAACGCAGACTGCAGCAAACATCAATATGATGCTAGGGTACGTTTGCAGGAGCTCCAGCAGGGGGACAGAGTTCTGCTGCAAAATTTGGGTATTGCTGGCAAACACAAGATAGCTGACAGATGGAAGGCAATACCTTACTTGGTGATGGAAAAGCTGGGAGACCTGCCGGTCTACAGGATCAAACCTGAAGAGGGTCCAGGGCGAATAAAGACAGTGCATAGAAACCTTTTGCTCCCTGTGGGGGAATTGGTAGGCACCCCTTACGAGATGGGCCGCAACCGGGCAGGATAAAGGTGCTAGACCAAAGCCACCA
Source organism: Chelonia mydas (assembly GCF_015237465.2). Taxonomy (NCBI): domain Eukaryota; kingdom Metazoa; phylum Chordata; order Testudines; family Cheloniidae; genus Chelonia; species Chelonia mydas. The sequence goes on from NC_057851.1 coordinate 198,368,967, forward strand.
TCCAACATGGACAGCCGGCCCCCTGCAACTAACCTACCCCTATGCAGCACATCTGTGAGTGAGTCTGAGGAGGAAGACGCAACCGTGGTGTATCCTGGAATGGAGACAAGATTTCAGTCTCGATCAGCTGAACCAAAAGAGAGTTCCCCCTCTTCCACCCTAAACCCCATGGCGGAATTATGTAGGCCCATTTATGACACCCGTGTGCTGCTGATGGGACCCTCGTGTGACGACACACACAGGTTATTGGATAGTGAAAACACACAGATAGAGGATGTCCTGGGCACCTTGGACCCCCGCCAATGTTAGAACTAGAAGTGCAGGGGCCTACGCCAGTAACCGAGGGACCCTCGAAGGAAACCTCTCCATCTGTTGCTCAAGAGGATGTCCCCCCACCATGGCAACAGAGGTTCTCAATAGACGAGACAGGGTGATAAGACCAGTAAAACGGTTAACTTATGATGCACCTGGGGTGACTAGTGAGGAGCCAATACATTTAGCACACAGGCTTGTGGAAGCTAAAGTGGGCTTCCTGAGGCCCTTTGGAGGAAACCAATGAGTTGGTATAAAGGGAGTGTGATTTGTCGGGACGACAGATTCTCGGCTAGGAGGAGGATGTAAGCAGAGTCAGGATGAGCTCCACCCTGACATCTGGTGGTGAGTTGTGGCAAGTTGTGGAAAAGAACTTCAGGGGCTGATCTCATTTGCGTAGGCCTAGCATGAGCCCATAGCTGCTCAGATGGTCACTTTGGCTGCTGTGGGATCCCCAGTTTCTCTGTTATTGGGGCAGGAAGAATAAATTGTTGTTATCCTGATTATGTGAATCAAGGACAGTGGAACTGCACTTGGCCTTTTGTTATGATGGAGGGACTCGCCATCAACTAAGTAGCACTCGCTAAGCAAGGGACATGGGTTCCAAAACTCAGTGAATTGAGAGAGGCTGGGGACAGGTATTAATACCTGGTGGTATGGGCCCCCTGGTGAGGGCCTTACATGCTAATTGCACTGCCTGCTCTCTCCACTATGGAATATCAGAGCTAATTTTGATTCCATTAGGAGTCTAGTTACACGCTGTTGAGCTGAATTCACTTTGGGCCAATGGCGCACCAGCACTGAGGCTCCCCTACTACAAGCTGAAATCACAAAAGAGCTAAACTTACTAAGAGCTGAAATCACTGAGTGTTGTGTTAAGTAGTGGGGGGGCCTGAAGATATATTGCGGAGCAATTCGTGGGACAGCTGGAGCGGCTCATGGGGGCGGCTGGCAGAGCGGAGCGATTCGTGGGACGGCTGGCAGAGCGGAGCCCCATGGAGAGGCGGGGCAATCGGCTTTGAACCACGTAAAGTGCCCCCTTAACCCCCCCATCTCCACCCAGGTTGGGAGGTAAAACTGCAGATAAACTTTTGAACTCTGACACTGCACTGACCAGGGACAGAGACTTTTGGGTTGTTGGACTTTTGGGACTTTCGGTGACTTTGGGTTGCTGGACTCAAGAACCAAAGGGAAAGGACACGCCCTGATTTGCTTGGGGTGGGTTTTTGCTCATGGGTTGTATTATGAATCCTGTTGGTGGTGTTTCCCCAACATAACGCCACATTGTTTCTCTCTGTTATTAAAAGGCTTTTACTACACTCAGACTCTGTGCTTGCGAGAAGGGTAGTATTGCCTCTTGGAGGCGCCCAGCGGGGGTGGTATATATTTGTCCCAGGTCACTGGGTGGGGGATCGAGCTGGTTTTGCATTGTGTTATTGGAATGGAACCCCTAGATACTGAACCCGGCCCTTGTTGCTGCCAACTCTGACGGGTAGAAGGGTTACAGCAGCTTGAAGTGAAGTTTTAGAAATCAGTTGGCCTTCTTCACAGATCAATTTCAACTTATCTCTAAATTTTGAAGGTAATCTGTCCTTGAAGTCTGACAGTCTATCCCATAGGATATAATCATATTTACATAGCACGGCCTGATAGCTAGCTATCCTGACCTGTAAACAGGCCAATGAGTAGATTTTCTTCCCAAAGAGATCATCTTTTGGGTTCTTTCTCTTTGGAAGCTGATTTCCCTGAATGTTTTAACTTCTCATTGGCAGCAGCAACAACCAGTTAAGATGGAGCCAGATGAGTATAAAAAAATTGAAACTTTCCGATGGTACTTGATATCTATGATCAACAGGCTTTGAAGTAGCTAAAATCAAGGTGGGATAATTGAAATCAAGGTGGGTTAGTCAAAGACCTTTCATCAGATTCAAAATCCCTTCATTAATAAGTAGTGCAACTCTGCTTTGAGAAGTTGGTTGTAAAATATCAAACAGCTTATAAGCTTTTTCTGAACAGTCTCCAATGGAACTTCCAGTATTTTCATCATGCATTTCAATAATTCTTGAAAGGTTTTTAAATCATCCATTATGAGATGGAAATGGTAGAATTATCAGTAATAATGCAGAAAAGCCAGAAGTATTCAATAAATATTTCTGTTTTATATTTGGGACAAAACAGATAATGTAGTCATACCATGTGACAATGATAACAACACTCTTTGCATTCCACTAGTATCTCAGAAGGATTCTAAACAGCACCTGCTAAAGTCAAACATTTTTAAATCAGCAGGTCCATGTAACTTGCACCCAAGATTTTTCAGAAAGTTGGCTGTGGAGCTCACTGGACCGTTAATGTTGATTTTCAGTAAGTCTTGGAACACTGAGGAAGTGCAAGAAGACTAGAAGAAAGCTAATGTTTCTCTCCCTGCTGAGAAACTGTTTGGAAGAGACATCTGTGCTGAGGGTGGCAGTGCTGTCTTCCTTTCTGTTGAAGAATCTTCAGAGGCTGGGACCACTGGTGCCAAGCTGGATTTAATGAATAATGAGGATGCCAACAAAGAAGAGGACTAGATCGTGCTGAGCACTCTGGTACAATGGGGGACAGTGCCAATAAACCTGGTGCCATAGTGCGGTGTAATAAATGTATCTTTGCATGCCTATGCCCTGGAGCCCTCGTTATTGATGAAGATCTCAGTGCTGACTTTTTATTATGGTGCAGCACTGAGAGTTCCAGTCCCACTTTTTCCTGTGCTGACAGCAGTGGCTCCTTTGAGGAGCCCCTCCTTTTACCCGGCAGTGGGGACAAGCTTGGCGTTGAGAAGCCAGCTTGGAGTCTAAATTTCTCAGTTCTCAGACAGCAGGAATCCCTGACTGCTCTGATGGATTTTTGTAGAGTCTCTTTCTATTTCTTTATTGGTCCTGAGCTCAATATCATGTCTCCAGTGACTGGAGCGCTGGAAGGACGAGCCAGGAGCGAAGAAGTCTTTTTGGTCTATGTAGACCCTACTGGTGTGCTTTAATATAGTGCTGTTTGAAAAAGTACTGGCCTGTCTCCTTGCTAACAGAAAGCTCCCCAACCTGAAGCAAATACTCATCAGCAACTACACACCACACAACAAAAACACTAACCCAGGAACCAAACCCTGCAACAATCCCCGGTGCCAACTCTGTCCACATATCTATTTAAGGGACACCATCATAGGAGCTAACCACATCAACCACACCATCAGGGGCTTGTTCACCTGCACATCTACCAATGTAATATGCCATCGTGTGCCAGTAGTGCCCCTCTGCCATGTACGTTGACCAAACTGGACAATCTCTACGCAAAAGAATAAATGGACACACATCTGACATCAAGAACTATAACATTCAAAAACCAGTAGGAGAACACTTCAGTCTCCCTGGACACTCAATAACAGACTTAAAAGTGGCAATTCTTCAACAACAAAACTTCAGAAACAGACTCCAGCGAGAAACTGCAGAACTGGAATTAATTTGCAAACTGGACACCATCAAATTAGGCCTGAATAAAGACTGGGAGTGGATGGGTCACTACAAAAACTAATTTTTCCCCTGCTGATACTCACACCTTCTTGTCAACTGTTTGAAATGGGCCACTTTGGTTACATTGAACTCATTAGCACTACAAAAGTGCTTTTTCCTCCCTTCTTGTCAACTGTTGAGAATAGCCCACTGTCACCTTAATTGAATTGGCTCTTTAGCACTGACCTCCCACTTGGTAAGGCAACTCCCATCTGTTCATATGCTGTGTATATACACCTGCTACTGTATTTTCTACTCCATGCAGCTGATGAAGTGGGTTTTAGCCCATGAAAGCTTATGCCCAAATAAATTTGTTAGTCTCTAAAGTGCCACAAGGACTCCTCATTGTTTTTGCTGACACGGCTACCACTCTGAAACCAGAAACTTCTCAGTTATTAGGAAAACTATGTAGCAAAGTCCTGAAATCCCACAACATAACCCTCTCAACAAAAGTTAAAACTTTATAATGCTTTTGTGCTCACATCTCGCCGCTACGGCTGTGAGACCTGGATACCATACAAATGGCATATGAAACAGCTAGAGGTCTTCAATATGCAGTGTCTGCACACCATTATGGGGATCCACTGGCAGAACAAAATTACCAACCTGTAGGTTCTCCAAAAGTCAAATGCCATAAGCATCGAGGCCATGCTGATAAAAGCCCAACTACGCTGGGTTGGACACATCATTAGGATGCCTGAATATTGACTCCCCAGAAAAATTTTCTATGGAGAATTGGCACAAGGACATCAGAATCAAGGCCTCCCCAGAAAGTGCTACAAGGACAGCATCAAGAGTAGCACACACTTTGGTACAATAAAACTGGATGATCTTAAGAAGGCTGCGTTAAATAGATCAGCCTGGCGACACACAACACTCAGAGCTTTCCAAGCCTTTGAAGAGGACAGAAATAATCAGTGGTTAGCTGCAAGGGAAAAGTGTCATACTACTGCTATAGCTACCAAGATGCTCACCAATGACTTTGTCTGCCCAATCTGTTCACGAGCATGAGAGTTACGCTTTGGACTTCAGAGTCACTCCAGAATCCACAAAAAGAGAGAGCATGAAAATGTTGTTGAACTGACGGACTACACACACACACTTCAGACCATTTCTCCAGTTTGTCCAGATCATTTTGAATTTTAATCCTATCCTCCAAAGCACTTGCAACCCCTCCCAGTTTGGTATCATCCGCAAACTTTATAAGTGTACTTTCTATGCCATTATCTAAATCATTGATGAAGATATTGAACACAACTGGACACAGAACTGATCCCTACGGGACCCCACTCGTTAAGCCCTTTCAGCATGACTGTGAACCACTGATGACTACTCTCTGGGAATGGTTTTCCAACCAGTATTCACCCACCTTATAGTAGCTCCATCTAGGTTGCATTTCCCTAGTTTGTTTATGAGAAGGTCATGCAAGACAGTATCAAAAGCTTTACCAAAGTCTGGATATACCACATCTACATAAGTAGGATCCACATGTGCAGAACATCTTGAAGAACCACAGTTACTATAAAGTAAGTAAACGTTTTTTCTGTGATAAAATCCAGCAACCTAATGCACTGTAGCCTATTATAACTCTAATTGAAACTAATTGAAATTCATCTGCTATTACCTCTCCATTTCCCATGAAAATAAAAAGGTGGGATGGTTGTAAAGTAAAGAACAAAACTTCTCTAATGACCCAAAATGGATCAATTATTTTCCTCTTTAGGTAAAGACAGTTTACTGCCTTATTAAAAGCATGTTTGTAGAAATGCTGTAGCATTAAAATTCCAGTGCACGAATTACCGAGCAGAGCTTCTGTTGCTCTGTCTTATGTGGTTGGGTCTTTATTTTTCCAAGCTGAAAGGATTTAGGTCATGCTGGGGTCATAGAAATGTTGTGTTTCCACTTATAGGAAATGATGAGAATGCTCTGTCGTGGAACATGGTCATGTAATATTAAATGATAAAGTACTGTGATGGTCTTTATTTATGATTCCTGTTTTTCCGCTGAATATTATTATGTTTACTCACAGATGCATTTTCATGCAGTTAAATAATAAAAACATCTTGAGGAATTACTGTCTGTCTGATGGACATAATTTTAGTCTATAATGAATATCTGTAGTTCCTACAGTACAAGCACTGTAATCTAAATTCACTAATATTGTAATAAGCAGAAACCATAAATTGTTGATTTAACAGAGGTCAGTAAAGGAACAATATTTTCCTTAATCAAATGTATTGCATTTAATGTTACTATATAAAACAGATTTTTAATTTTCCTTGAGTAACTCAGTGCTTAATTCTGATCTTGCATATATAGAAATGCCAACATATATTACAGCAGCTGACCTTTCCACTGAAAATGTTGGCCTACCAAATTCCTAGGATCTGTGGGTTTCTCAGACTTGTATGCCTTATAGCGAGAATGAATATTTTGCTGGATTGGTCGTCAGTGAGTATTGCTCACTCTTGTTTTATAGTCACTGCATCCTCTGCAGCATTTTTCACCACCCCACAAATTAAAAAATTTCTAAATGAAATGTGAGACACTGTCAGCGTCAGCAAATCCACGTTCTTTACCTGCATTACTAATAATGCTTTAGATTTATTAGAAACGAAAATATCAAAACTCACATTTCATCATTGTTCTTTATTTTCGTTTTCCATGGCACTTAGCTTGGACAGTGAAAAAGATGGTTCAGTCTCACTTCTTAATTTCCCATTCCTGGTCTTGTATACTAGCACAATATTGCTGTGTCAGGTCCACGACTAGGTGTTATGGCAAAAAAGATGAGAAAATAAAAGTGCTATCATGGCTCAACAAGAGTATTTTACAATGTACACCAGGAGTAAAATTTCCCATTATCTGTAGTGGGCAAATTAAGGTTCTATGTTAAACTTAGAAAGGTAACAGTCTATTGCCAGTTATTGTCATAATCCCAGAATTGCAAATAAACTTGTTCCTTTCCAGTCGTCATTCATGTGATCAGCAAAAAATGTTTCCCACCACTCATGAGAATCTATATTGATGGTGAAATATTTTTGCATTCTCATAAAACTATGAAGAAATATGTTTATTTGGCATCGACAAGAAACTAATGTAAACAATGTAAGATAACATTAAAATCCATTATTCGTTAGCCATTTTGACATTAGCATTCTTCGGAGCTAGGGCTTTGTATAATAACACCTTCTTAGCCTCCACTACAGCACTGTGGAAGTGTCAGCATCACATGCTTCCAGTAAAAACAGTTTAGTTTATGGAATAAGATGATTTAGGTTGTAGGGATTTTCTTGCTTGCAGTGACTCCTAAATGTCAATAAGAATGTACCAGTTAACTGTACAGGAGAGAGTTTGTCTGTTCCAGTCATTCACTCACCTCTTCACATGAGCACAATGCTCAGTGCAAAACCAGAGCACTGGCCAATGCACTGAAATGCAGAAAAATAAATCCTACCAGAAAGCAAGGTCAAGCCAACTGTGTATAGAAAATAAAGTTATGGGGCCAAATTCTATTCTCACAGCTATGCAACTCCAATATAGCCAATTCCATCCTCTCTGTATATTTCAAATATCATCCCTTATTGCAGTGGTTTTCAACCTGTGGTCTACGGACCTCTGGAGGTCAGCAGACAATGTGTAAGGGGTCCACAAAAAGTTGTCATTACCATATAACAGTGGTTTTCAACCTGTGGTCCGCAGACTTCTGGGGGGCCTGTAGACTATGTCCAAGATTTCTGAAGGGGTCCGCACCTCCATTTGAAATTTTTTAGGGGGCTGAGAATGAAAAAGGTTGAAAACCACTGCCTTGTTGGAGTGGCTGCACTGTTTCAACCCTCTGATATCCTTTGAAGCACATGTTTTCCCGACAGATTTTTGTTGAACACCAAACCATGGGCCAGTTCTGTGTGTGCAGGGAGAACTCAAGACTCCTCTGCCACACCATTCCCCCTCTTCCCATATCAGGCAGAACCCCCACTATGGTGTCCGGAATCCTCATTCTGAGGGAAGAGATGGAGACTGGACATGCTGTGGAAGGCTGCAGTGTGCACATCCTACTCATTCCAGTTCTATGGACCGTACCTGAAAAATTACATCCTCAAGCTATAGCACCTTCTCTTCATATTACTGTTCTGGAGCTTCTGAGGTCCCCTGCAACCCATTGGTTCACTCTGTTAGCATGGCTCAAATGGAGCTGTGCTGTTAGAGAGCTGGTAAAGGGATAGACACCAGGAGCCAGAGCTGGTACAGGGGCTCAGGACCTCCCTATGATTGCCCAGACCTCTTGCAGCTCACCAGAGATCTGCCAGATTTGGAGGTGGGCCATACATCCTTTCCCACAAGGGAAGGAGGCCTCCACCCTTCTCCCACTGATGGGACAATGAGGGGAAATCTCTGTGAAGGATTATGCATGATGATTTTTTTCGCCTGAAGTCTACTCCTGCAGCTCTTAGAATCACAGAATCCTAGACTTTAAGGTCAAAAGGGACCATTATGATTGTCTAGTCTGATCTCTTGCACAACGCAGGCCACAGAATCTCACCCACCCACTCCTGTAACAAACCTCTAACCTATGTCTGAGCTATTGAAGTCCTCAAATCATGGTTTAAAGACTTCAAGGTGCAGAGAATCCTCCAGCAAGTGATGCGTACCCCATGTTGCAGAGGAAGGCGAAACCCCCCCAGGGCCTCTGCCAATCTGCCCTGGAGGAAGATTCCTTCCCGACCCCAAATATGGCAATCAGCTAAACCCTGAGCATGTGAGCAAGGCTCACCAGCCAGATACCCAGGAAAGAATTCTCTGTAGTAACTCAGATCCCACCCCATCAAACTCACCATCACAGGCCATTGGGCATATCTACCACTAACAGTTGAAGATCAATTAATTACCAAAATTAGGCTATCCCATCATATCATCCCTTCCATAAACTTATCAAGCTTAGTCTTGAAGCCATATATGTTTTTTGCCCTCACTGCTTCCCTTGGAAGGCTGTTCCAGAACTTCACTCCTCTGATGGTTACAAATCTTTGTCTAATTTCAAATCTAAACTTCCTGATGGCCAGTTTATATCCATTTGTTCTTGTGTCCACATTGGTACTGAGCTTAAATAATTCTTCTCTCTCCGTAGTATTTATCCCTCTGATATATTTATAGAGAGCAAACCTATATCCCCTCAGCTTTCTTTTGGTTAGGCTAAACAAGCCAAGCTCTTTGAGTCTCCTTTCATAAGACAGATTTTCCATTCCTCGGATCATCCTGGTAGCCCTTCTCTGTACCTGTTCCAGTTTGAATTCATCCTTCTTAAACATGGGAGACCAGAACTGCACACAATATTCCAGATGAGGTCTCACCAGTGCCTTACATAACGGTACTAACACCTCCTTATCTCTACTGGAAATACCTCGCCTGATGCATCCTAAGACCGCATTAGCTTTTTTCACAGCCATATCACATTGGCGGCTCATAGTCATCCTGTGATCAACCAATACTCCGAGGTCCTTCTCCTCCTCTGTTACTTCCAAGTGATGCATCCCCAGTTTATAACTAAACTTCTTGTTATTAATCCCTAAATGTATGACGTTGCACTTTTCACTATTAAATTTCATCCTATTACTATTACTCCAGTTTACAAGGTCATCCAGATCTTCCTGTATGATATCCCGGTCCTTCTCTGTATTGGCAATACCTCCCAGCTTTGTGTCATCCGCAAACTTTATTAGCATATTCCCGCTTTTTGTGCCAAGGTCAGTAATAAAAAGATGAAATAAGATTGGTCCCCAAACCGATCCCTGAGGAACTCCACTAGTAACCTCCTTCCAGGCTGACAGTTTACCTTTCAGTGTGACCTGTTGTAGTCTCCCCTTTAACCAGTTCCTTATCCACCTTTCAATTTTCATATTGATCCCCATCTTTTCCAATTTAGCTAATAATTCCCCATGTGGAACCGTATCAAATGCCTACTGAAATTGAGGTAAATTAGATCCACTACATTTTCTTTGTCTAAAAAATCTGTTACCTTCTCAAAGAAGGAGATCAGGTTGGTTTGACACGATCTACCTTCTGTAAAACCATGTTGTATTTTGTCCCAATTACTATTGACCTCAATGTCCTTAACTACTTTCTCCTTCAAAAAAATTTCCAAGACCTTGCTAACTACAGATGTCAAACTAACAGGCCTGTAGTTACCCAGATCACCTTTTTTTCCTTTCTTAAAATAGGAACTATGTTAGCAATTCTCCAGTCATACGGTACAACCCCTGAGTTTACAGATTCATTAAAAATTTTTGTTAATGGGCTTGCAATTTCATGTGCCAGTTCCTTTAATATTCTTGGATGAAGATTATCTAGGCCTCCCGATTTAGTCTCATTAAGCTGTTGGAGTTTGGCTTCTACCTCGGATGTGGTAATATCTACTTCCATATCCTCCTTCCCGTTTGCTGTCCTACCATTAGCTGTAAGCTCCTCATTAGCCTCATTAAAGACTGAGGCAAAGGATTTGTTTCGATATTGGGCCATGCCTAGATTATCCTTAACCTCCACTCCATCCTCAATGTTTAGCAGTCCCACTTCTTCTTTGTTTTCTTCTTATTTATATGGCTATAGAACCTTTTACTATTGGTTTTAATTCCCTTTGCAAGGTCCAACTCTACATGGCTTTTGGCCTTTCTCACTTTATCCCTACGTGTTTTGACCTCAGTAAGGTAGCTTTCCTTGCTAATCCCTCCCATCTTCCACTCCTTGTAGGCTTTCTGCTTTTTCTTAATCACCTCTCTGAGATGCTTGCTTGTCCATTTTGGTCTACAACTCCTGCCTATGAATTTTTTCCCCTTTCTTGGGATGCAGGCTTCTGATTGTTTCTGTAACTTTGACTTGAAGTAATTCCAGGCCTCCTCTGCCTTTAGATCCACAAGTTCTTCAGTCCAATCCACTTCATTAACTAATTTCCTTAATTTTTTTAAGTTAGCTCTTTTGAAATCAAAAACCCTAGTCACAAATCTATTTTTGTTTATCCTTCCATTCAGTTTGAACTGAATTAGCTCACGATCGCTCAAACCAAGGTTGACCCCTACAACCATTTCTTTTATGAGGTCCTCACTGCTCACCAAAACCAAATCTAAAATGGCATCCCCTCTTATCGGTTCAGCAACTACTTGGTGAAGGAATCCATCAGCTATCATATCCAGGAAAATCTGAGCACTTCTCCTCCAGTCTATATCTGGGAAGTTAAAGTCTCCCATGATCACACAATTCCCATTAGTATTTACTTCATTAAAAACATTAAAGAGGTCTCTATCCATATCCAGACTGGATCCCGGTGGTCTATAGCACTCCCCAAGCACTATCCCAGGGGAGGCTCTAGTAGCTTTCTTCCCCAGTGTGAATTTTGCCCAGACAGACTCTGTCTTATCCATTCCATCATTTCTTATTTCTTTACAGTCTACGTCATCATTGATATACAATGCTACTCCACCACCTTTGCCTTTATTTCTGTCTTTCCTAAACAGCACATACCCTTCAATACCTGTAGTCCAGTCATGACTGCTATTCCACCATGTTTCTGTTATCCCTATAATATCTGGTTTCACTTCCTGCACCAGTAGCTCTGGTTCCTCCATTTTGTTACCTAGGCTCCTCGCATTAGTATACAAACATCTTAATTTTTGCTGTTTGGCCCGCTCACATTCTTTACCCAATTGGGCACAGACATTCTACCGCCAATATTACCTATTAGATTGGTATGTATGCTGCCCTTCCGCCTTATGTCCATTCTCCTACCCACAGCTGTATCCTTTCTTACTTTGTTTTCTTCCCTCTGACAGAGAAAATCTGGCGTGGAGATTACCTGGACATCTCCCAACCATCTCCCCCGAATTCCTAGTTTAAAGCTCTCTTGATCTGTTGTGCCATCCTCCATCCTAGAAGTTTATTTCCCTCCTTACTCAGGTGAAGGCCATCCCGAGAGAAGAGTCCTCTGTCCATGAATGCTTCCCAGTGACGATACATCCCAAAGCCCTCCTTATAGCACCACTGCCTGAGCCATCTGTTGAGCATCATAATCTTGTCACACCTTTGTTGCCCTTCTCTAGGAACAGGCAGAATCCCACGGAAGATCACCTGAGTCTCGATTTCCTTAAGCGTCTTCCCCAGTCTGGAATAGTCTCCCTTGATATGTTCCAACGAGAATCTAGCCGTATCATTTGTTCCCACATGAAGGATAACCAATGGATTCTTTTCCGCACCTGTTAGGATCCTCTATCCACCCAGCAGACAGCACACCCTTCTGTTCTCTTGATCAGCTTTTGTTACAGGCCTGTCTATTCTTCTCAGTCACATAGACCTGCCTTTTTCTGGTGATGGTGCGATTCTGCAGTCTATCCCCTGTTCCCTCTGCCTGCAAGTCCTCTCGATTCCTATTGTCCTCTGCAACCCATCCCGTATTCTCTTGGGGCTTATATTTGGTGGTATTATCTCCATTGACTCTTACCCTCTTCCTATAGGACTATCTGCTCTTCTCTTCTTCCTTGCCCTCTCACCTTCAGTGACCACCTGCTGTGCCCCTTCTTCATTTTTGAACTCCGCAAACCTGGTCCTGAGCTCTGTTTCTCCTTCACTAGCTCATCTTTTCCTCTGGCTGGTTCTCTTAGTCACATGCTTCCACTGTCCACTTTCCTCACCCAGCAGTATCCCCTCAGAGTTCTTTGGTTCTGCTTCCATCTGCAAGTCTGAGCTTTTCTCTTCAGCCGCCTCATGTCTTTGCTCCATCATCTGCTCGAGCCCCCTTCTAAACTCAAGCAGAGTCTCCACCTGCATCTCTTATCCTCAGATCTTCTCTTCCATCAGCTCTATCAGGCGGCACTTCATGCAGACAAAACTCTTTTCAGGTCCCCCCTCCACGATCATGTACATGCCGCAGCTTCTATATCCAGTCATCTTCATTGTGTCTTCCACTGCTTGGGTCACTACCACTGCTGCCTCTGGTCTGTCATCGCCTTCCCACCTCAGTCCTGTTTACAGCTCTGTTTGCTGTCTCCTGTGCCGCTGGAGCTGTCTTACTGCAAGAGGGGACAATCCAGATCCATTTCTATATAATTTTCAAAACTTAAAAAAAAAGTGTTTTCCTGTTAAGGTGATATTTCTATATTTCGTAGAGAAAAAACATATGTTGTGATTTCTATCCTGTGTCTCTAATACGTGCTTTAACTAAGCAAAATGGGGGAAGGGGACAGAGGGGGAAGGAAGGGTAAGGAACAAAATTTTTATTTTAGAGGTTTTTCCATCAACATAGTTTCAAGTTCTGGGGTCATAATCCATGTCATACTTCTGCAGTAAGTATTTGCCTACTTTGTAGGATGTTTTGCACAAATTCTTCACTAAATTATCTTAGTTACTGTTGCTATGTAGCATTGTTTGCTTCATCGCATCAGAGCAATAAGGTCAAAGAGAGCAATTCTGTATTATCATCGTCTGAGTTACACTGATAGAGTTGTTGTTGTGTGTCTTAGAATTTTTTTTCCTTTTTCCCCCAGGGAACGTCATTGTCTATGGGAATATCATTGACATTTACTCCACAGCACAAACCCTCCTATCTCTTGGAATTCATGGTTCTCGCATACACCTTGTGCAGCCTCCACTTAGCTCAAATGTAACTTGCCTTAACAACAACGCAATCGAAAAAGCTGTTAAAGAGGCATTGTCAAAGAATGATGTGTGTGTCTATTATGACAGTATACTGGCACAGTGGAATGAAGGTGACCAGCCAGATCCTATAACATGTGCTTCTTTCACGACTAATACAAGACCATTTAAACTGCAATGTACAGTAAGTATATGCTTTGTATTCCTTTTGTCCAGCCTGCAAAGATAATCAGACCAAGCTAATCCTGGTTGGTTTATCTAGGTTTCAGTCTATCTGGAATATTTATCATTCACTTATTAATCTGAGGGATTTTTTTAAAAAATCCAAATAAAACCATTTTAGATTTCCAAACAGATTTGGATTAAAGAAGTGTTTAAATCAACGGACATACAAATTGCTATTCACTGTTGAATGACAGGTAGTTTTAATTATTTTTTCAAAATCATTCTTAAAATACTTCTATTGTTTAAATACTTACAGTACTCCTACCTATTGTGATCTAAATTTGATTAGGAAACTGAATTCAAGTCAAATTGTAAGATCACAATGTTAATACTGATATGCATAAAATTTAACCTACACTTATTCTAACTATTTTAAATAGATTTTCTTTACCAGAAGGAAATATGTATCAGCCCTCTAAATTCAGGATTGCAATTAAAATACAATATCGGCACTGCACTATTTAGGCCAGTCCTTTAACACTTACTCATCAATTGGCTTAGTTGTCTGACTAAGAACTGCTTGTATGAATCTAAGTTTCAGGATATGCACTTACAGGCACCCACATGACCATCTTGACATGTCTTTGCTTTGCATGCATTCCCCATTTGTGTAGTAAGTTTGCCCACCAAGTTGGAGGGGAAGCCCTACCATGAGACTCCCAGCAATAAAGTTCCCTCCCAATTCTCTACTCCTGGAATCTATAAACCCTTTCCTCTCCCCAAACATTCCCTCTCGTCTCGCCCTTCTTCCCTCCTCTTAGCAACTTTCCAATTTCTCCTCCTCCTCCTCCCTACAAACACTTCATTCTTTCTTCCCTTACCCCATTCCTCCCTTCCTTTCTCCCTCCCTCCCACACAGAACCATTAGTCTGCTCTGCCACCAACTCCCTCATTTCCCCTCCATCTCCCCCACACTCTCTCATTCTTTCCTTCTTCGTCTCCTCAAAGTGCCCCTATTGTTCCATCATTCGCCCCTCTCACCTACTCTTTTGTCTCTCCCTTTCTGTTTGCCCCTCCAACCTCATTGCCTTTCCCAGCTCTCCCCCTGCAATGAGTCTGCCATAGTCACTTCCCAACTCCATGCTTTTCTCACCCCAAAGATGGGAGAAAGAGTACTGCTTTAGTTGCTGCTGATGTCAGGGACTGTATCTCCTCTTCTCCTGGCCCTGCCCCGTCCCTGTTTGGCGAGGCTCTGCTCTGCTCTGCACTCAGTCATCTGGGTGAGAGAAGCCCAGACACTGGGAATCAGAGCCTGTTCCAGAGAACTGTCTCGTTGCAACCGCCTGCCTTCCCAGCCAGGGGACAAAGTGGCTCATAGAGTGTCATGCATGGTAGCAGGCAGCATACCAAAACGTACAATTTTCTTGCCCCCTCTTGACAGATACTATACAGCTGGTAAGTCTAATTTTAGACCTACCATTGTTAGTATTCCTTTAATAATACTATATTGATTAAATGTTTTAATGTATGAAGAAGCATACATACATCATAGGAACGCTTATCTCCTCCTGCAGTGCCTCTGCTGTGCCAGGGTGCCAAACTCCATGCCCCCTTCGTTTCCCTCTCCCATTGCAGCCTCTGTGTTCTCTTCCATGCCACCCCATGTGGATGGAATGCTTTCTCCAAATCTTAATGCGAAGTCACAAGTCTCTCCTCAATAACATTCTTCCAAAAGTCTCGCTTCTGCCATGTCACCTACGTTAAAAACTCTGTGGGACAATCAAGGTGTGTTCATATCTTAATTGTGTAACTGCTCTCATTATTGATCAATCCTTGTTTCACCCAGCCCCTTCCATGCCTTTTTTAATTTGTTTCTTGTCCTCACTTATTATTAGACTTGGCAGCATTTGATTTGTTTAAATAATTTTGATGGATAATGTCAAAGCTTATTTTTAAGCATTTTTTACTATTTTTATCAATTTAAATTTTCATGGTTGTGCAAAATTATGGGTTAATAATTTTTTGCTGATTTTTATCACTTTAAATTTCACAGTTGTGGAAAATTATGGGAGGTCAGACAATGGGGTTTGGAGTCAGACAATAATTATTTAATGACAGTAGAGACTAAGATTCAAAAAGATAAAGCTTTTTAATCGTTAATACACAAACCATCAACATCAATGTAAAGTTTTTAGATTTAAACTCTAATAAGCTCTCTAGTAAAAATGTTCTTTCTTTGACTATCAGTAAAATTTGATTATTGATGGAAATTTTTTTCTCTGTTTGTGTGTGTGTGGTGAAATGGACATTAATCAGCATTTACTGATAAAAAAAAAATCTAATCCTTCCAAGTCTACTTGTAATATGTTTGCATTCAAGGCCTGATCCAAATTTCCACTGATCCTGAATCATCTTGGGTGAACACCCTGACATCTAGATTGCTGACATGATTGATGAGAGCATTTTTCAGATGTCTAGTGTGGTTTTTCTTTTTTCTTTTTATCAAAAAAGTAATTTTTGACCAAACAATCTATTGCACTTCAAACATTCAGAACTGTGATATGAGTTCATCCAGACTGCATGGGTTGTGATTTCAGCTTTTACCCTCATATGCTTGGGTCAACAGTCCTCACTCACTTGGCAATATCCTAGGTTTTGGAAGGATTGGTCCATGTACCACAGGGGTTACTTGAGGTAGCTGCCTTACCTTCATGGCTGCTCCAAATGACTCCGGATTTCTTTGTAGCAGGATTCTAGTGTTGTGAGTACCCCAAGGTGGATGAATACATTTACCTGCCCAGGGGATATGTCCTCTTGTGCCAGTGTCTCATTTGATTTGGGATGAAGCCTTGTGTGTCGAAGCTTTTGCTCTGCTAGTTGTCAGAGTATTGTTCGGACCATGCACTTGAGGAAAGGACTTTTACTCATAGCCATAGCTACTGACCAGACTTACTAAGGCACAAACCACATGACCAGTCCTCTGGAAACTGTAGTCTGTATGTGAAATGTGATTGTGACAGTTGGTACCCTCAAATTCCCATTGTCAGTCTAAAGTCATCTCCATTTCTACCGCGAATAGGCCTCTAATCTGTCTGCATTTCCCAAAGTCTCTTTTACATCCCTATTAAGATGTGCCAAGAGTTCATTCACCCAGTTATATCAAAAGTATTCAACTAATTTGAAGACAGCATCCATTGCAGCTCTCCTGTTTTTTGCAGAATTTGTTAAGTTCTTGCTTGAAGCTGTAAATGTACATATTTTGCGAGGAGGGAAATGTCCCTCACTGCAGTCTGATGTGGGAGTGTGAAACAGTGGCCACTTCCAATACGCTCTTGGACTGCCATCTACAGCTGATGCTAGTTTTGGCAGGTTTAAAGTCCTCATTTGCCTAGAATGTCTCCTAGGGAGCTGAACTGCTTGCTAATTTCCCCAAAAGTGGGGGCATATGCAGAGGGCACTTGAAGAAGAGAGGTTGCTTACCAGTAACTTGTTCCTTGAGAGTATTCTCTGAATAGTCATACTATCTGCCCAGCCTCCTCTTTCTTCACAGTCTTAGATAAAGAATTTCAAAATTAGGGAAGGAACTGAAGGGCAGATGGGGCCACACACATCCCTTTTATACCCTTAGAATCCTCCGCAGGGCCCTGGGGGCAATTGGCCCCAATGGGACTGCTGACTCGAAAAATCCTGCAGCTTGACACCAGGGGTGTTATATTCCACCAGATGCTTCAAAGGAAGGAGCAAGAACCCCACAGTTGGCAGATGTGGGATAATCTGACACCCCTCGTAGGTCTCATCCTGATTCCTAATTATTAGAGATTTTCTTAAGCCTTGAAGCATGAGGTTTAATAACCCTTCCAGAATTTTCATCATAATTAATTATAATCTGGATATTCTTGCTATGCATATAAATATCTAATACCTCTATCAATCTTGCTAAATTCTTGGCCTCAATTGCTTCCAGTGGCTATGAGTTCCACAGTCTAAGTAAAAGAAAAAAAATGAGGAGTACTTGTGGCACCTTAGAGACTAACAAATTTATTTGGGCATAAGCTTTTGTGGGCTAAAACCCACTTCATTAGATGCATCTGATTTTAGCCCATGAAAGCTTATGCCCAAATAAATTTGTTAGTCTCTAAGGTGCCACAAGTCCTCCTCGGGTTTTTTTTTTTTTTTTTTTTTTGCTGATACAGACTAACATGACTACCACGCTGAAAACAGTCTAAGTAGACATTGTGTTCTAACATTTCCTTTTATCAGTTTTGAATTTACTAACTTTTTATTCTTCTTCAAGTGCTTGCTCATGTCGATTCCATTCTAGATGTGTACGCGCCCATGTACACAGTTGTCAGAGATGTTTGCCTTAATGGTATCCGTAGGGTCAGCTGTGGCACCCTCGGGAGTGCTGCGCTCATGCGTTGGTATATTAGGCGCTGCTGGCCCTACGCCCTCTCCGTACCTTCTTACCACCTGTGGCGGTTGGTTGGAGGCCTTTCCCTTGCCTAGCAAGTGGTTAGCGGTTCTCTCCTTTCTTCCAGCTCTTAGTGTCTTGTAAACAGTTTGTTCACAGTAGTTAGTTAGTAAGTACCTGTTAAGTAGTGTAGTTAGTAAGTTAGGCTATGTCTACACAACAAAGCTTCCAGACATTAACGGCTCAATATGCACTTACCCAGCAGGCCCAAGATGATGCTGGCTTTAGTAGAGCAGTGTTGCAAGCCGCACGGCCATGAACTCTGAGCCCGCCTCTAGGGATACTGCTTGTGAGTCACCTAGAATGGAATTGACATGAGCAAGCACTCGAAGAAAAAACAGTTACCTACCTTTTGTGACTGTTGTTCTTCAAGATGTGTTGCTCATGTCCATTCCATTATCTGCCCTCCTGCCCCTCTGTCGGAGTTGCTGGCAAGAAGGACCTGAAAGGGCATAGGGCTGGTGGTGCCTAATATATCGACACATAAGTGCGGCACTCCAGAGGGTGCCACAGCCGAACTTACGGATACTGCTAAGGCAAAAATCTCCAATGACTGTGCACGTGACAGTGCACCCACTTAGAATGGAATGGACATGAGTGACACATCTCGAAAAACAACAGTTATGAAAGGTAGGTAACTGGTTTTTTCATTGTGTCCCTTTTGTTTTTGTGCTGTAAATAATAGTAAAAAAAAGATGTTAAGTTAGAAAGAGATGCAAACCTTGTTGAAGAAAGAACACGACATATAATCAAGAAAACTTAAATAGAAAGCTAGCACCTCATAATTCTGATGGAAAAATCTTTTACTTAACTAGTTTGTATTTTATCATTCATCTTCATGTACTAATAAATGTTTGAAATTAACCCAAACATTTGTTAGTTGAAAAATAGAATATCATCGTATCTACAGAGTATACAAACTAATCTGACAAACATGATAGTTTTGGTTTCTCATAAATATTATAGCTTTAGCGTACAAAAATATGTGTAATGAACAAATACCCTTTCAAAGAAATGAAATTGTGTTATTTTCAAGTACACTGTTTTTAAATTTGGCTTGTATGTTGTGTGGGGGAGAGTTTTGTAAAGCCTTGTGTTCTTTATCATATACTTGTAATGACAAAGATAAAATATGTACTTAAGTTCAGGATATTTAAAGTACTAAATAATATATAGCTATTAAAATACAGTACATCTCTTTAACTAGAAAGTAGGAAATTATGAATACTCTTAGCTCAATAAATCTCAGCTCTTTGCGTCCCTTTTACTTTTAATTAATCTCAAAATTTGGTCAATAGGCCACATCAGGGTATACAAAGTCATGTTGTATTTTGTGCTGTAGTTTGTAAAATAAATAAATCACATGAAATAATGAGTCACACAACCTCATTTATTGTATTAGACAATGACTAATGTAGTATGACCTACACTTATTACATCTTTTTAGGCATTCTTTAACTTTTCCAACAAAGGAGTGGATTATGAAACCTTCAAGGCGATTAATGACGCGTGCCTTGTTTATGATGGAAGACTTGTTATTGATGCCAACTTCCATACTAATGACGTTAGTATCAGAGCAGCAGGTCCTTTAACCAAGTTCTCCAATATATATTATGCAAATGAATGGACACACAGCAATTTCAGTTCAAAAGAGATCGGTTTCCAGCTTGCTGCAGCTATGCTGAATCTCTTTGATCCAACTCTTGAGCCAGTTTCTGAGCCACCAGAAGATCTGGATAGACTCATCCCTATGTACAAGGGATGTAAAATTCAAGGTGTGTCAAAAACAAATTCTTCAGTCTGTTACACTTCTATGTTTTCTTCAATACTTTCTTCTGTAGTACACAATGCCATAGTATGGCATGAATTATATTATTATTGTTGGTATTTTTTGTATAAGTAAATATTAAGTAACAAATTGTTGAACTGTAGTAAATTTTATGCTGTACACCTGAGCTGATGGGTACCTGCAGCAGGTGTAATGTTACTTTATTTATAGTTAACCATGCTAGTGAAGGAAGACTCCATGTCCTCACACTTTCACTACCATCAAACTTGTTCTCTGTTCCATTTGTTTGCTGTTAATTCTTCATCTCTATCCTTAGACTCACTTCTTGATGATAAAGGTGTGTCTAGCTTAACACTGTTTGATGAGAACATGTAGTGCAGCTAATTAGACCACTTATACTTAGCTTGTAACAACACATACAAGTTTTTAGCCTACAGTACTTGAAATCTTTCAGATTTGCCTCTCCCAACCTTGCAGTTTACACCTTTGACCAGTGATGAGCTGCCAAAATCTTAACAATGGGTTCCCTCCTCACCCCACGAGGGGGTCATTGCCCACCCCTGCCCCCCGGGACTCCTGCCCCATCCAACCCCCCCACATTCCTTGACGCCCCTGCCCCATCCAGCCCCCTCCCCTGTCCCCTGACTGCCCCCAGAACCAGGCAGGAGGGTCTCGTGGGCCACCGTAGTGGGTGCCCACCCCACCCCTAAGAGCCAGAGGCACCTGCCGGGGGGCGAGGTGGGGAGTCCCGGCGGTGCTTACCTGGGGCAGCTCCCAGGAAGCATCCGGCAGGTCCCTCTGGCTCCTAGGGGTGGGGGAGCATAGCTAGGGGGGGAGCAGGGGGAGCGGCCACTCCCCCTACTGATCACATCAAAAGTGGCGCCTTAGGCGCCGACTCCCTGGGTGCTCCGGGGCTGGAGCACCCACGGGGAAAAATTGGTGGATGCCCACTGGCAGCTCCCCACCCTGTACCAAGCCCCACCTCACCTCCGCTCCGCCTCCTCCCCTGAACCCACCTCCCCGCTCTGCTTCTCCGCGGCCCCCCCCCCGGCTTCCCGCGAATCAGCTGTTTGGCGGAAGCCAGGGAGGGCTGAGAAGCAGGCCGCGGCTTCCTGCTCAGGCCGAGGGTGGTGGAGGTGAGCTGGGGTGGGGAGCGGTTCCCCTGCGCCGCCCCCCCTCGCCCCGGCTTACCTGCTGTGGCGCGGACGGCCTTCCTCACGCCCCCTCCCCCCGCCCGAGCTCACCTCTGATCTGCCTCCCTGGGCCTGAGCGGGAAGCTGTGGCTTGCTTCTCAGCCTGCCCCGGCTTCCTGGCGAACAGCTGATTCGCGGGAAGCTGCGGGGGGGGAGAAGCAGAGCGGGGCGGCACATTCAGGGGAGGAGATGAAGGCACAGCAGAGGTGAGGTGGGGCGGGGAGCTGCCGGTGGGTGCTCTGCACCCACCAAATTTTCCCCGTGGGGGCTCCAGGGCTGGAGCACCCGTGGAGTCGGCACCTAAGGCGCCACTTTTGCCAAGTTAAATTTAGAAGCCCTTTTAGAACTGGTTGTCCCTCGCAGAACAACTGGTTCTAAAAGGCCTTCTAAATTTAACAACCGGTTCTAGCAAACCGGTGCAAACCGGCTCCAGCTCACCACTGCCTTTGACTGATTGAATTTTCTGAGAATTTCATATTCATGATCTAATTGTCAGCAACAAACTCTTATGAAACAACTCAGTTTCTTTCTATCTGTGATTTATCCTTGTTCTTATTAGGGACGGAGCCAACAAGTTCAATAAAATAACAACTTTTTCTCTAATCTTGCCCCAAAGGAATCAGTTTTGATGCTGAAATCTGCTGATAAATGATTCCTAGTAACACATAGAAGGTTACATTTTAGTGTGTCTCTGCACTTCCTGGTTTAGTCCCAAAACAGAAGGTTCAGAATATACCAAGAAATTCTATTCTCATGTTATTTCACATCGAGCCAAATCCTGGAGGTAACAGAAATTTTGTAAAAAAATGCTCATACTTGTGAGATTTCCAAAATATAGTTAATCTGAAACAAACTGGGTAGCTGACATTTTGGGGGCCAAACTTTCAAAATCCTTTGCAATGGATCAATCACATTGTGTGAAATTCACCCCTACACAGAGAGCCAGCACTAGCACTCAAGTCTGAGTTAACTGGTTCACAGAGCCTGTGGTGTTGGCCCTATGTACAGGCATGATTTCAGCCAATGCGTGCAGGCCTTTGGGCCCATAAAAAATCACAGTAGTATATGCAAATGGGGTAATTGCAAGTATAATGTGTCCTCTGATCTATTTGCACATGTAGTATGTCTGATATATTTTATAATTGGACCAGCAGAGAAGGAGATAGTCACAGAGGGAGCAGATAGAAAAACAGCTGTCTGCTGTGGTGGTAGATTTATTGTTCTGGCAGCAAAACGGAAACCAATGGGAAAGTGAGGCTTTTCACTGTGGCAAGGGGACTGCAGAGCGCCCAAATGTTTAAAGGGACAGGACATCACATTCCTCCACCCTACTTTAAAGAACTTCACAAACATATATACATTATCATTTACATGACTAACAAAAAACACTCTAATACCTAGTTAGAGGTTACAGGTGGCCTACCTCAGACTTTTAAATTGCATGGGATTATTCTGCCCTGGAATAGCAAATCACTAACTAAACTATTTATAAATTCAGATGCACCACCGATGTTCACACTCTTTTGTGATAACGTGGTGATGGTGGTGGGGCAGTGTGCTGAACAACAGGAACAGCTGATGATAAGGAATCAATTGGACCTGGTAAGGAATCAGCTAGACCAGATACCAAAGTTTCTTCCACCAAGCCATCAAAATTAGTAGTTTTAACTGGAGATGATTCAATCAGAGGAACAGAAAATCCTACTGGAACATGCTCGGATTTTGGTACTTGCTGAGACTGCAATTGATCCATATGTTAATCCATAGAGTACCACTGGATAGTTTCACCACAGACAAAACAGAGCCCAGGCATTTTACAAGATCTCCAGGTACCCATTTCATTCCACAACCATATTTGCAAGTCCACACTAAGTCTCCTGCTTCAAAAGAATTCTGACAAGTCTCACGTCATTGATCAATAGGCACAGCTTGGGATTTGGCTGCACCAGAGGCACCATCAGGATGTAGCAGGTCCCAACAGATATGCAAAGATCGCTTCAAGAAAAGAGTTGCAGGTGACTCCTGGATAGTGGCATGTGGGGCATTTCTGTAGACAAGCAAGAAATTGTCCAATTTCTGCTGATGACTCAAAATACATTGTTAGCTCTTAAGGCATGGTTAAGTGTCTGTTGCAGGATGGTATGGAACAGAGCATATGTGATCATTCCATTTGAAGCTAGGGACCTTTGAAATTCTCCAGAACACAATAGAGGTCAGTTGTCACTCACCAACTGTAACAATAAACCAAATTGATTAAACAAGGTACAAAGGTGTCCAATGGTCTTGGTAGCTGTAATAGAAGTCATTCTGAAAACTTATGGCCATTTCAAATGGGCATCGACTACAACCAAAAGCATGTAACCTTCTCATGGTCCAGCAAAGTCCATGTGAATACGTGTCCAAGGAGTCTGAGGCCAAGACCAAGGATATAGATGAACTGGGCCAGGATCATGCTGAATTTGCTAACACATAGCATAGCACTTGATCTTCCTCTCAACGTCTTTGTTGATCCTTGGCCAGCAGACATGACTCTAGGCTATTGTCTTCATCCAAACAATGCCACAATGATCTTTGTGATGACCTTCTAAAACCAGAGGTTGAAGTGATTCTGGGAAGATCACTCGCATTCCCCGTAAGATGCAACCATGATTCACAGATAATTCACATTGACCTGACACGAACTGTGTAAACTGGGGATTCTTATGTCCTAACACTGTACCTTTTATTACCATTCCCTTCACAAGAGAGAGCATCAACCTTGGCACTTTCTTTGTTGTAGTCTGTGCTAGTAATGGGTAACCAATACATCAAACTGAGATAAAACATCTCATTGGAAGTTTCTTTGGGTTGACGAGAGTGCTATCTGTGCTTGATCAACCTCTGCTTGCTGAGTGCCTACACTGCAGAATGCAGAATTCTTCCTTTGGCTGCAGTTGGGCACCCTCTGCTGGGTGAAGCCCTCAGTGCAGGATAAATCTGTCTCCCTGCCTGCTTGCACATGGTTCAGCCAAAATGGCTGCTTTTTTCCCCATCACTAGGGTTGCCAGTGTTGGTTGGGTGTATTCCTGGAGATTTCATCACATGACATAATCTTTAATTACAGATTCATCTTTAATCCCAGAGACTCCAGACCAATCCTGGAGGGTTGGCAACCCTACCCATCACTGCTCTGTTTAAACAATTCCGGCAGCTCAGCAGCAATGGCAGAAACCTCTTCCTTTGTTCTACTTCTAATTGCCTACTTCCTCCTCTCTAGCTGGCTGGTTCCAGCTATGCCTGAAGCACAATGCAGCAGCAGTCTGCCACCTTGTTTCTAGGAGAAGTTTTTTCCTTTCTTAAAATATTATCTGTTTACTTTTTCTTCTTCTTGTTAAGGAAATGGGAGCACTGGACACTCGTGGGATAGCAGGTCCTTATAACCAATATGTTATATTTGGACCCAGCAGAGAAGGAGATAGACACAGAAGGCACGGATAGAAACACAGCTGTCTGCTATGATGGTAGCTTTATCATTCTGGCAGCAAACTAAAACCAACACAAAAGTGAGGCCACTGGGAAGGGGGAAGTGTAGTGTGTCCAAACATTTAAAGGGACAGGATATCGCAATATATATGCATTGCTTTGTTGATGTATATTTGTGTTATTTTGTGTATGTTATTTGCAAGAGTTACATGCTGCACATATCTTTGAAAATGTGTCCTTTGAGATGCACTGTCCGCAGTTTGTCTTTAGTTGCGTACTACATCTTATCAGTTACCAAAAGAAATATAAATAATATATTATTTACTAATAATGGACCAGATTATGATGTCATTTACACGGTTGTAAATCTGGAATAATTCCACTGAAATCAGTAGCTATATTCCATTTTAACACCAATATAACTGGGATCAGAATCTGGCCCAGTGTGAGTATTGCACTGAAATACACAAAAATACAAAAACATACACAGTATGAATGCCATCAAAAAGCAACATTTTCCTTTTCTCTGAGGAGTTCTTTAGTAAATAACATATGACTTGGGTCAAACTTGCTTGTTTTGTTTTTTGGCTGAATAAATAAATTGTGATTTACAACATTAACAAAGATATTAATCTTAGCTGTTTTCTCTGTGGTAGGAGGTGTTCTTCCCGGAGGTTATAATTACTTGCATATTTCCAAACCAGGAATCCCTACACGCTTGGATGTACAAATTGCACAACCTAATTATGTAAGTATTATTACGGAATTTTTCTTTGCTTTGCCCTTGATTCATGAACGCATTCTTATTCAGGACATTACTTAAGTACCATGTGCTTGAGTAATGTCCTGAATAATGATGGACTTAAGTATATGCTTAAAAGCTTTCCTGAATCAGGGCTTTTATCAATAGATCCATGAACTGTGATTCTTTATTACCAGTGTCTTTAAGGCATTTTTAGCTTTTCATTTACCAGAAACCTAAATTCACAGGCATACTACAAATACAATATACACACAGGCAACCTAAAAGGACTGATTCTCTAAGATACCATCTGTGCAAGACCTTCACTCATGGCATGAGGCCAACAGAACTCCTATAGTTTTTCAGGGGTTTTTGGTTCCCTAAGTTCAGAGATCCTTAGTAAGAACAGAGAGTTTAAAGGGGAGAGATAGACTTAGAACAGTGGTTCCCAAACTGGGGTTTGCAGAACGTTACAGGGGGGGTTTGCCAGAAAAATTTCACTAATGGCGGCCAGAGGACCCCGGGCATTGGAGGCAACAGGTGAGATCCGGTTGCAGGGCAGACAGCTCGAGCCCCAGGGAGAGCGGGGCAGGGCAGTTGGGGCTGGCAGCCCAAGCCCCAGAGCTCAGTGCGGGGCTAGCAGCCCGAGCCCCAGAAAGAGCGGGGCTGGGCAGTTGGGGCTGGCAGCCCAAGCCCTGTCCCCGTCAGTGGGGGAGCTGGCAGCCCGAACCCCAGCGCTCCGCGCAGGGCTGGCAGCCTGAACCCCAGAAAGAGCGGGGCTGGGCAGTTGGGGCTGGCAGCCTGAGCCCTGCCCCCGTGAGTGGGGTCGGCAGCCTGAACCCCAGCGTTCCATGCAGGGCTGGCAGCCCAAGCCCCGGTGGTCAGCGGGACCTGCAGCCCGAGCTCAGTTGAGCTCAGTTGACCAGGGCGGTCAGTGGGGTCCAGCAGCAGGAGCCCTACGGAATGTGGAGGAAATTTAAACTTAAATCCCTGGAAATGTTCATTTTTAGGAGGGGGTTCACGAGATTTCACAATTTAGTGAAAGGGGTTCGCGGGCTGTTAAAGTTTGGGAACCACTGACTTAGAAGAAGCTATGAAAATCAAATCATTGGTCCCCCTCTCTTTTGGGTTCTGTGTCATGGATCCAGAAGGAACCTTACAACAGCCCCTTTTGGGGGAGGCCTCACAAGGAGTGTCTACTCTACTCTAAATACCAAAAGCATTATTAGAACTCTTTCACTGCACCTTTTGACTTGTTCATAGTCCTCTTAAAAGATAACATCTTTTAAAACATTCCAAACACTTCATGTACATCATCAAAGAACATACTGCAGAAAGAAATGAGAAGAACTAGCAAAACGCTGTGGGAGTAAGAGAGCTTGCTGTAACCTAGCAACTAATTTTACAAAACTAGAACATGAGCACAGCTCAAAATATACCTGTGAAATATTTGGCCACAACACTGACATATGAGGTTTAAAATGCATGATTATCTTTTGTCCATTCATTCGGTAGCTGATAGATTTTGGCTAAGTGAAAGAAAGCACAGTCACACCAGAATTAACATCCAACACCATTAGTATTTCAGTTGTAGTGGTCTTACAGTAAAGCCTAGAGTCCCCAGCGAGGATTGGGGTCACATAGTGCTGGGAATTTTAGAAAAATATAGTAAGAAACAGTCCCTGCTATGAAGAATTTACCATTTAAATAGATCAAACAGACTGCATCTCCGAAAGAGAGTGGGTAAGTGATTTATCCAAGGTCACGTGGCATGTCTACGGTAGAACTGGGAGTAGAACCAGGTTTCCTAGTCCCAGTATAGTGCCCCATCCACTAGACCACACTACCTTTTGGCAGTTTAAAAGGCTGCTCTGCGGGCTTATTTCTCACAAAATTCAAGCAAAATAGAAACAATAAGCATCCTCTGCTGAGTAGAAGGAAAAGCGAGTTCAATAAGTATACCTTCATTTGTACGCTTTTTGGGCCAGATCCTCAGCTGGTGTAAATCTACATAGCATCATTATTTTCCACAGAACTATGTTGATTTACACAAGTTGAGGATTTGGCTCTGTAATTTTAGGAGGTGCTCTAGTACTGCAGTGATGGAGGTCATAGAAAAACCTACATAGATGTAGCACCCGAACAGATTAATATGGTGAAAGAATTGCATGACTAGATGATAACTGCTCTTGCAGTTTGTCAAGACAAAAGTATCATTTTAGATACTGTAGTTGATAAATACAGTTTAACCCTATAGAGTGGGATGGCTAAAAGTGTAATATGCATTTCTAAAGTTAGTACAACTATATCAAAGTAATAATAAACAGTGATTTACCAAAGAGAATATTTACTAATGTGGTTTAACATTTATGTGAGGTCACTGTTATCTTTGGATAATAGCAATTCCAAATCAACTCCAGGAAAAAAAAAATCTTATATCAAGGTCATTGCTCAACAAAATCGCTGCAGAAAACCAAAATGCTTGGTTAAGAGATAATTGCTCAATGCACCTGTTTTAACCTTTACATTCTTTTGTAATTCACTAAATTTTTGTGCAATTTAATTATGCTAAAATACTGGACTTTGTGTCTTTTCTTATACTGTTAGCAATGCTAAATGAGTTTCCTTTTATTTCTGTCTGGTTACTGACTTGGCTATTCTTGCATCATAATAGTAGTTTTTTTAATCCACTGTCCCTTGTTACTGTAAGCTATTTTTGATATTAAAAGTAAATAAAAGAGCTTAAGTCCGGATCTTCCAATTGATCTCATGCAGGCAGACTTCTATACCATATAGGTCCCCACTGACTTCAAAGAGGTGCCACAGCAGGCAAATGGCCATTTTTAGACTTCATTCTGACTAACAGGGAGGAAATGGTTGAGAGTCTGAAAAGTTGAAGGCAGTTTCGGTGAAAGTGAGCATGAAATGATAGATTTCATGATATTAAGGAAAGGAAGAAGTGAGTGCAGCAGATTAAGGACAATGGGCATCAAAAAGCAGACTTTAACAAATTCAGAGACCTGGTAGGTGAGGTCCCATGGAAAGAAAATCTAAGGGAGAAAGGAGTTCAGAAGAGCTGGTAATTTCTTAAAGCAACAATATTAAAGAAGCAACAGCAAGCTATCTTGAGGCAAAGGAAAGATAGGATGAGTAGTCAGAAGCCAACGTGGCTCCATCAGGAAGTCTTTAATGACCTGAAAATCAAAAGGGAGTCCTACAAAAAGTGGAAACATAGATAGACTGCTGAAGAAGAATACAAAGGATTAGCAGGGACAAAATCAAAAAGGCTAATTCACGAAATCAGAAGGCCTCAGGTACACCTAGCAAGAGGCATATAAAAGGTAATAAGATGACATTCTATTAATACATTAGGAGCAAGAAAAAGATGAAGGAAAGTGTAAGTACTCTGCTTCGTGGGGAAGGAGAGCTAATAACTGATGCCATCAAGCAGGCTACATTGTTTAATGCCTATTTTGCTCCAGTCTTCACTAAAAAGGTTAATAGTGACCAAATATTCAACACAATTCATATTAACAAGGGGGAAGGAACAAAAGCCAAAATAGGGAAAGAACAGGTTAAAGAACATTTAGATAGGTTAGAGGTATTCAAGTCAACAGGGCCTAATGACATTGATCTTAGGATACTTAAGGAACTAGTTAAGCAACTTTGGATTATCTTTGAGAACTCATAGAGAATGGTTGAGATCCCAGAGAACTGGAGAAGGGAAAATATAGTACCAACAAAGAACAAAGAGAGCCTGGGAAATTATAGACTAACTTCAATAATGGAAAGTTACTGGAACAAATTATTAAACAATCAGTTTGTACGTACTTAGGGGATAATAGGGTGTAAGTAATAGGCAACATGGATTTGTCAAGAACAAATCATGCCAAACCAGCCTAATTCCCTTCTTTGACAGGGATACTGGCCTAGTGGATAGATGGGAAGCTATAGACGTGATATATCATGATGATTGACTCATGCCCACATGACTTTCTCATAAGCAAATTAGGGAAACGTGGTCTAGATGAAATTATTATAAAGTGGATGCATAACTGATTGAAAGCACGTACTCAAAGAGCAGTTATCAATGGGTGCTGTCAATCTGGGGGAATGTGTCTATTGGATCTTGCAGTGGTCTGTCTTGAGGTCTAGTACAGTCAATATTTTTTAATGACATGGATAATGAATTAGAGAGAGTGGTTATAAAATTTATGACTGTGACCATGTTTGGAGGGGTTGCTAGCACTTTGGAGGACAGGATTAGAATTCAAAATGACCTTGATAATTTGGAGAATTGGTCTGAATCAACAAGATGAAATTCAGTAAAGGCAGGTGCAAAGTACTACACTCAGGAAGGAAAAATGAAATGCACAACTACAAAATAGGGAATAACAGGCTAGGCAATAGTACTGCTGAAAAATGGTCTAGGGGTTATAGTGGATCTCAAATTGAATATGAGTGAACAATGAGATGCAGTTGCAAAAAGGCTAATATCTTTCTGGGGTGTAATAACATGAGTGTTGAATGTAAGATATGGGAGGTAATTGTCCCACTCTGCTGGACACTGGTGAGTCCTCAGCTGGAGCATTGTGTCCAGGTCTAGTCTGCACACTTTAAGAAAGATATTAACAAACTGGAGAGAGTGCGGAGGGAAACAAAAATGATCAAAGGTTTAAAAAACCTGACCAATGAGGAAAGGTTAAAAAACCTGGGCATGTTTAGTCTTGAGAAAAGAAGGCGGAATGGAGATCTGATAACAGTGTCCAAATATGGTAAGGGCTGCTCTAAAGAGGATAGTGATCAATTGTTCTCCATGTCTACTGAAGGTAGAACAAGAAGTAGTGGACTTAAGCTGCAGTAAAGGAGATTAAAATTAGATATTAGGAAAAAACTTTCTAATTATAAGGGTAGTTTAGCACTGGAATAGGCTTCCAAAGGAATCCCTGTCAGAAGTTTTTAAGAATAGATTACACAAACATCTGTCAGAAATGGTCTTCGTTTACTTGGTCTTGCCTCAGATCAGGGGGCTGGACTAGATGACCTCTCAAGATCCCTTCCAGTCGTATATTTCTATGATTGTGCCATCAGCTTTAGTAAGGCGCCTTGCTTTATAAACTACATTTCCTATAGCTGCTATTTGCTACTAAAATCTTCTTAGTTTCAGAAAGAGCTAGTGTAACTATCAGGATGTGTAACAACAGTGCTAGCTGATACGATACATGTGCCAATTAGAATGTCCCCTCAGTCTAAATAGTTTTCTTAATATTCATACTATTTTTGTTCCAGGGGATGGAAATCATAACAGGAGATGCAACAAAAGGGAATTACTTCAGGATACATGTGAACCAGTACAGTATGGTAGAAACCATTACCTGCCTTTCAAAGGAGCCCTTCCCTGTCTCCAACTACATTTGTTTGTTTGGCCAGCATGAGCGGGTCCTTAATAATCTTTGTTCTCGCTGGAAGGAGGGATTGATCAAAGATCTTTATAGGTAAGATGGGAGCAAATTCTGCTTTCTGAATAAAATTGTTTCCTTTTATCACAGTATGTATTCTATGCCTAACTACTCTATTTGCTGCCCTGGAATACCTGGAAAACTAAGGCTCTTTAACACACATGTATGTATATAAATCTTTCAGTAAGTTGGCTAAGTCATTCATTGCTGTCTAACAGCAAAAGTATTTCAGAGACTTTCTTTCTGCTCCCAAAATTTTATTATAGATGAGTGATAACCGCTGTGTTATGAAGGTTGCAACCACCTTTTATTTAAAAAGCCTAATTTTAGCACCCCTGAAACCTGGACTTGGAAAATTAATTTGGCCTCAAAATTACCTAACTTACTTGGAAGGCAAAGGAGAATGTGTATGTAAAGTTTGGTTGAATTTCATGAAACAGTTTTTAGTCATAGGTCATTGCAAATATTTGAAGTAATGTGTTATGTGTGGAATTGGGTCTAGTTATGACATTCCTGCACTGATTAGTTTGTGGCTGCTTACCTGGCAATGTAACAGACTCTATGGACTTTCCCCTGTAGACTTTCCATGTCCTGGGTGGCAAACTGTGCCTGGACGCACAACAGAGATTCCCATACCAGTTCTCAGCAAGGGGATGGTTATAGAGATTCTCTAGAAAGCTGATCTGCTTGTGCCATCTGTGGTTAGGTATGAGGAAGTCGTTTGGACTAAGAATTTGAGGCAGAGCCCAGTTCCAAAATTCTTCTATCAAATGATAAAAGACAGTAAACCCTGTTTTGGAAAAGAGGCCTGGTTATTTCCGTTTCTTATGTCTCCTTCCAGAGAATTTTTTGTGGATTTTGGAAATTTTTCTCTTATTGAACAAGGTATTTCAGGGATATGAGTGTCTGAAAAATGAGAGAAAGTGTTTTTGAAGTCTTCTGATGCTTTTTTGCAGTGTCATATTTCAGAAGTGCCTTGGCCTACAGACACTGCAAATTTATTTTATTTAGTAGTCCTCAGTCAGAGCCAGTGCTTTTGAAGACAGCTTCTGCAAAGGAAAGTTATGCATCAGGACTTTATTAGAATTCTTTGATGATGTCAATAAAATAGTGGATAAAAGAGAACTAGTTGACATCATTTATTTGGACTTTTTAAAAGTCTTTGATAAAATGCCTCACAAGTCTACTAAAGAACCTAAGTAGTCATGGAATGAGAGGCACCAAATACTGTCCTGGAACAGAAACTGAGTAAGAGACAAAAAAGAAAGAGTAGGAGTGGATGGTAAATTTTCATTATGGTAAAAGGTTAACAGTGGGGTGCCAACAGGTTCCAAAGTCAATCCGGTCTTGTTTAGTATATTTATAAATGATTTGCAGATGGTGGCAAAATTTGCAGATAAAACAAAATTATTTAGGTGAGTCAAGACTAGACAAGACAGAGAGTAATTTCACAGGATGTATCCAAGCTTGTGAACTGGCAGCATGGTGGCAGATGAAATTTAATGTTGACAACTGTAAAATAATTAACATAGGAAAGAATAATCCGAACTACTCATACACCTTAATGGATGCTAAATTAGCTGCAACAACTCAAGAAAAAGACCAGGTCTTGACAGAAGACTGTTCAGTGAAAAATCTCCACTCAATATGCAGTAGCAGTTGAAAAAGCAAAATGGGATAAAGCATAATACTGTATATATTACAATGCCATTATGTAAATCAAAGGTGAGCCCTTACCAGGATAGCTGTATTCAGTTCTAGTCACCTTGATTCAATATCTTCAATATCTGTCAGAAAGGGAGGGCTTCGGATATGGGCAGGGAAAATCATTAGAGGCATGGGAAAATTCTTACAAAGGGAGAGTGAAAAGACTGGAACTGTGTACTTTGGAGAGGAGATGAATAAGAGGGATAAAGATATAAAAAATGGTATTTAGAAAGTTGATTGGAAACCTCTGTTCTCCTTTTCTCCAAACACAAGAACAAAGAGGGTGTTCTATGAAATTGAAAAGTGAAAAAGGAAATATTTTTTCACACTGCGCACAATTCACTTGTAGAAATCACTGCCACAAGATAACACTGAGGCCAAAAGCTTAGCAGGATTCAAAAAAGAATTGGACATTTATATTGATAGCAAGAATATCCAGAGATACAATAATAAGAATTAAAAACCAAGAGTTTTGGAAGGGATATAAACCTCCCTGTTTCAGGGCAGAAACAAATACTGACTATTGAGGGTTAGGAAGAAACTTTCCCTATGAGCAGGTTATTCCAGATTTCTTGCATATTCCTCTGAAGCATCTGGTGCTGGCCACTGTCTGAGTCACTAGTCTAGAAGGACCGCATGTCTGATCCAGTCTAGTAATTCATATGGTTCTGTGTGCTTATTTTTGGATTGTTGCATGGTTCATGTTGGAGATACTCAAAATCTTTTGAACTTCTCAGACACTTGTGAGCTCTTTACAAACTTTAGAAATTTCGCAATCAGCATGTGTATTTCCCAACTTCTGCACTCCAGCTGATTTCAAAGACTTTGAAAGCCCTCTTCCTTAATGTACCAAAGCAGTTGTGCACAGATAAACATGGGGATGTGGGAATGCTTCCTGAAAATCACAGGAACCAGACTTTCAAAAATGTAAATATAACCCTCACTTAGAATTTCCTGGCTTCCAGTTTTGTTTTGTTTTATTTGTTTTTAATATAATTGCAAGGTTCCAATAAGGCTTTTTACTAAAGAACAAATGAGCATTTACAGCCTTAAATTATTTTAAGAAAATATGTTGTCTTTGAAGATGGATAATAATTTCAGTTGTGCAGCCTGAAACAATGATAAGAGAGTAACCAGATCAGATACTTCAGAGCGTAAGACTGATTCCCTCTTTCAGGAAGTACTTTATTGCACATATTAAGCATTGCACAGTTGCGGAGATGCATTAAGGACAAGGCTATCCTGCCTATTAAACGTTAGATACTAGCCACTTCAGGGGCAGAATCAGATTAGATGGACCAGTGAACTAATCTGGTATTGCCACCCTGTGGGTCTTGAAGTTACATTTCTACAAGCAGTCAGGGCAGTTTCATGTCTGCCAGTAGTCAGGTTTTTGCCTCTTGTTCAGGCAGTATGTTGTTTTTCCCAAGCTGTCTGATACCAGCCCGCTTTATTATTATTATAATTAATGTTGTTGTTGTTATTTGTATTACCGTAGTGGCTAGAAGCTCTAGTCACTGAATAGAACACCACCGTGCTAGGTGCTGTTTTGCATGAGAATACTGGGCCACATAATGCCATGTACATTTGTTAGCTGGCATACATCATCCTCTTCAGTTAATGGTGGAAGGTTTTTTTGTGTTCATTTTGGGGAGGAACATGTTACTAAGTGTCTCCTTAAATAGTGAAGTCCTTTGAAAAGGATTCACGCTCCCTTAGCCAGGACTGGACCTACATCTTGTCAAGGACCCTCAGTTGTGTGGGGTATGATTTCTCCTCCTAATAGCTCTCTTCCATGTAAATATTCTGGCACTTATCTATTTGGCTGGTCTGTTCTCCCTATCCTGTGCAGGAAGATAGGGTTGAACCAGATGAAAAAAACCCTCAGTAATGTATTACTTGAACTCGTACATTTTTTAGTTTCCAGGTCAATGTTTCTATGTTCCAAGTACGAAACATTTTTCTCTAGGTAAGTCTTTCCTATGGCAATCTACATAGAGGATTGTGAAGTTTCTGATTTATTAATATGTCAGAGATTGGTTTTGATTTACAGGAAAGGTTAATTTTGATTTACGGAAAAGGTATGGCACATAGAAAATGTAAAGTTAAAATAAAGAGTGCACTACCAATAGCAGCTAAAGAATAAGATACTGAGGGAGAATAAGATCACTATAGTAGGGATGGACTAAGATGGCAACGTTCTTTACATTTTCACTGATACTGCTCAGTTAGTACATTTTTAGATTTACCATGAAAATGACTCAATAATCTGGTTGTAGTTAGATGTCATCAGTCTTTTTTTAATTGCTTATATTTGTGTTAGTGTGTGTGCACGCAGCTGTGGCCACATCTTTATCATGAACCACGAATTGTTCCCGACACTTTTGCCTTTGTTATGGCCCAGACATGGTTACAGTGTCACTTGTTGTTAGACATGCTAGCAAGGTTCACACCAGTGGCAGCAAAAGGAAAGATGAATGGTTAGCAATTGACCTTGGCAAAAGCAGCAGTTGTTCCCTTTTCCTCTGCTGCTTTCTAAAGTGCCTATACAGCTCTGCAGCAATTCAGGACTGATCGTTAGCTTGTTTTATTGTCTTTCATGTTAGACATGGTTTCATATACACCACTCAACCAAGTTCAGGACCCCTTCTGGTTCCTCTGTTTCTCCATCCACTGATTCATTCTCTCTCTTGTAAAGATCCAGCAGTATTAGTGGTGATGCTGAGATCATAAGGCAGTAATCTCAGAAGTGGCAGTGGATGGCAGAATCATGATTTCAATAGCAACATGGTCGCTCACGCTTTCTGTATGAGAGGAGGCAGACAACAGGTTCAGCAGCATTTATATTAGTGGTAGAAATGCTACACCTACAATTTTTATCAAACTTGTAATTGCTACTGATGAGCTTTCCAAGGACATGTCTTCTTCTGGATGCCAAAATCCACAACCAGATGAATAAATCGTACTGTATTGAGCGCATGAATCACTCCTGACTGCATATTTTTGGATTTACTCTGGGACATGTGAGGGAGAGAACTCTCACCATGTATTAAAAACAAAACAAAGCAATAAAATGTCTCAATTAGAGCTGTTCAGATCCCAGAATTCCCATTCCCTGCGAAATTCCAAAATGTCAAAACTTCAAAATTATGATGTTTTTCTACTGAACAAAATTCCAAAATTTCATTTTTTTAAAAAATTAAATTTTGTTTTGACCTCATCAAAATGTTTACTTTTGATAATTTCAAAATTGTTCAACCATTAGGTGACCTGGAAAGCTTGTCTGCTAGCCAGCTTCTCAGCAAGCTGGCCAGGGAGCCCAGTCACCAACCAGGATCCAGGAAGCCAGCCAGGCAGACCACAACCGGGCAGCTGGAAATCTGGCAGGCTTGCCTGCTGTCCAGTCCCTGAACAACTCCTGCTCACCTTGTGGAAGGGCAGACTCTGCGGCTGCCCACCTTGCTTGTGTATCCAGGCTTGCCAGGTAGCCAGCCAGCAAACTGGGGAGCCTGGTTAACTAGGGAACCCAGGCAGCTGGACTTCCTGCCTGGTTTCCATCAAAGCTTTTGGCAAGCATCAACATGTTCCTGTGGCACATTTCAGTTCCAGTGAATCAGCATTTTCCAGAAGAAAATTGTTCCAGCAGAAAATTTTCAACCAGCTCTAGTCTCTATACACTTACTGTTTACAGTATACTTGTGTTCAGACAGCTGGGCAAAATGAAATCACTATGATAGATTCCAACAGCTAACGCCAGTTGAATTGTTTTTGCTTCCTAAAAATTAAAGGATTCTCACTGTACATAGCATCAGGATTTCACATTGGGAAGCCCAGGGGAATGACATAGGGGCTGGTGTTTGCCTTCATTGAAGTAAAGGCGTCCTTATTGCGTACCTTTGTGTCTCCACCCCCCAGGTATCTCAGCACTGTTGAATCCTTTGGGGGTGATAGAGGCGTTCTGTGAATGTAAAAGTAGTAACAGGAAGAAGATGGCACTGGCACAGCATGCTCCAGTCAGGGCTTCCTACCCCTGGTCCAAAATGCAGTGGTTCAAACTTCACTTAGGAAAATCTGTGACTGAGAAAAACAGTAATTGTAGCCTACTGCTTAGAAGGAATTACCAGTAAAAGGAAGTGAGAGAGAGACAGAGCAAGAGATGGCTAATTATTCATCATAGCAAAGGCTCTCAACTGTCATCAGAGAACAGCATTGTTTACTTTGTTCTTGCACAGATCACCCTGGCAGCCTTCCCCACCCCCACCCCCACCCCCCACAGGCACACGCTAATAACCTTTTGAAATAAGCCTTAATGGGTATCTGGTCTAAACTTCTTTGAGCTTTAATTCTTGGTCTTGTATTGTACCTTTAGCCTGTAGTGTGAACAGGTCTTGCCCTAGATTCTTTGTACAAGCACATCAAGTACTTCTACACAAGGCTTAAGTCCCCTCTCAATCACCCTTTTTCAAGGCTTAACAAATTTGACTCTTGAAGTCTATGCCCAGAAGGCAGATCCTCCCCCTGCTCCATCCAATTAACTTTGCTGTCTTCCTCCACAGTTTGACAAACCCTTGAACATACTGTGCAAACAACATTGCACACTGTATTCCAGATATAGTTGGGGTAGATGAGACATTAACTTTCTGAATATGTAGGTCATTTCTTTGTAATTACAGCCACCAACCTATAGGTCTCCCTTGCTTCTAAAGCACCTGTGTCCTTAACTTCATGCTGGGATCCCTCCAGAAAGAATCTCCATATAAACCACAAGCCAGTTGTCAGGGTTGCAAATAAGGACAAGGCACAAACATTTCATAAGACGTACATTTTCAATTGCTGGATAGATGAAGACCCCTTGAGTGGACACATTAATGGGAGGATTTGGGGCAGCCAGTATCATAGAGGTAACGGGGTGACTGGATCAGACAAGGTCACCTTATCTTATCCCAGGAGAGTCACACATGCAGGAAGAATCCTCAGCTTCAGTCAAGGTTTGGCTACATGTCCCACAGGTCTTGCCTTTCTCCATGTAACCATGGATTATCTGGTGGCTGAAACTCATTCACACCAGGATCTAAGCCACATGCTCAAATTACTTGTTGAGGAGCCAAGGGCAAGACAGTCTACTGCAGCAGGGGGAATGAGACACTAGGAGACAGAACTCAACTGCTCTTGCCTCCTCCCACTGTAGTCTATTCCTCTACGGCCTGCCAGGGAAGAGGGAGGTCTGAGGCAATAGAGAAGATATAACAAGAGAGAAAAAGATGGAAACAAATTGTCTGCAAAAACCAAAGTGGCAGGCCTTCCTCAAAGCAATATGGCACAGGCAGCTACTTCTGTCAGATGGAGGTAGAACAACCGTCTTGCAGGACAGATCCTGGCTATATATAGCGGGAACTCTTAGGTGCCAAAATTTCTATTTGGTGAGTTGCCTACATAAGTGCTGCTGGGCATGGTTATCCAGTAGCCTGTTTCCATATTGGTGGATTCCTTGTGTATGAGAATGTATAACATAGACTATGATATACTATTGCCATTTTATAACGGAGCTATCCAGCCACAGAACACAGTCTAAGGTCACTTTTGTTCCAGGAAGTATTGCTACATCTTCTGAGTAATCCTTTTGTTTATTTTTTGAAAAGTTTGAAAATATCTTAATCTTCTGTCAACTTCAGTGCTGTTGACTTGTTGCAGAAGGTGAACATAAAGTTTAATCAAGAGGAGAGTAATTGGTGGTGTTAGTTCACTTTCCTAATCTGTACATGTACCAGTGAATTCATGCCTGATGACACTTAGTGAATGAGGACAAAATTAGGAGCACAAAGTCTCCATAATTATTAGTATATTCTTTTAGATATTTTATAAATCACACCATACACACTCACATAAAAAATTTCATTCGAAGAACATCATTAAGGTTGCAAAGTTAAGAACTCCAGAATTAGAATATGCCGTATTCAGGTTCCTTCTGCAACCTTAATTCAGCCTCCTGTGTAAGCATTATGATACAGTCTTTAAACACATGATGACTTACTATTTTTTCCACAGGACCCCACCTCATTCCATGGACAGGATAGACATTGCTCCCTTAATGAGCAGCTTTTCAATATTTTGTTTTCCCCTCATTGTTCATTGTGTGGCCCCAGGCCTTATTTACTTCACACTGTTCAAACCTTGCTCTGAAGACAGAATTATTAATTTTGTCATGGGCTTTTCTGTGATACTCATCACTAGAGTATCGGAGTGCTTCATAAACATTAATTAATTTATTTTCACAACACCCCAGTGCGGGTGGTGGTAGTATTATCCTCGGTGTCATGCCTCTGCCAAATTTCAAGGCTCTGCCCCAAAGCATGAGGCACTGAAGCGTCTCAAGAAAAGGTTGCCAGAAATGTTTAACATGGGCAAAACAAGTATTTTTCCTTCATCTCATTCTTGGAAATGGCTGAACTGTTTTGGCTGAAATTTTCCAAAAACTTCAGTCCTAACCGACAACGGATATAGAAGAATTCAGCACAAATGTTGAAAGTTTGGCAAAATTATAAGCAACTAAAAAGAGGATCTTACAATGGGAAGTGTCGGGCAACTTCAGTAATAGGTGTTGTTACCTGCTTTGCCTATAATAAATCATTCTGTTGAGACAGGGCAATCTGCAACTGTCCCCGATATCCCTGTCAGTCACGCATCTTCCCTTAGAATACGTCACTTGCATAGAACTCTGAAAGTATATATATATATCTTTTTAAAACCTACCCATTAGAAAGAAACAAAACATAAAACGTTATGTTTCTGCATCTCTTGTGAGATTCTCAAGTCTTGAGGCTTTGATCCAAAGAAAAAATTCTGTGTGTGCGTGTGTGTGTGTGTGTGTGTGAGAGAGAGAGAGAGAGAGAGGGGAAAAAATAATAACTTTACGTTACTGCAGTCAGAAAGCACAAGAGTCTCATTTTCATTGAGTAAATTACATTTACACCCATTTTAAGGCCCCTTTACATGGTCAGAGTGGTGTAAAGAGACCCTAGTGGATGAGAAGTAGGCCTACAGAAGTGCTCACAGTCTAATCAGTTACATTTCTCATACTTACTGTAATTTTGCAATATGTATTTTCTCTCTCTGTTTTTTTATGACAACTCTGACTTGGGGAAGTCCCTTACTGTAAGGCAAGAAAATCCTAGCTCTGTTTTAATCCCTTTGTGTCTATTCAGATTTTCCCGGCATGACATCCATTGCCAGGAATGGACACAGTGAAACAGCTGTCACCTGGGAGATAATTTGTCTCTGTGTAACATGCAAATTATCTTTTAAATAATTAGAGGCAGCACCTAGCAATGAATTTCCTCACTGCCTTGCATTCAGTAAAAAGGCGGATGGTTAACCCTGTGGTACTGGATTTCCTGAACATAATGTGCCAGCGCAGTTTTCAAATTAACATTAACAACAAGCCCTCAAGATCCTGCTAGCTCTAAGAAGTAGCCTCTTTCTGATGTGTGCATGAAACTGCCACTAATGCTAATAACAGGATAAATCTTGTACTCCGCATCCAGGCAAGACTCCAATTGATTTCAACAGGAGTTCTGCCTGAGTGACAACTGACAGTT
This sequence comes from Chelonia mydas, assembly GCF_015237465.2. Taxonomy (NCBI): domain Eukaryota; kingdom Metazoa; phylum Chordata; order Testudines; family Cheloniidae; genus Chelonia; species Chelonia mydas. The sequence continues at coordinate 198,409,043 of NC_057851.1, forward strand.
GCACATACAAATCAAGGATGAAATCCCCCCTCCACACACACACAAGCATGAGTAAATTTGCTTTGTGCAGGAAACTAAGTGGGGTTGTGGTGAGTCCATCCTTTAGCCCAGGGGCAGGCCATGGGACACCAAGTGCAGCGTTTCCATGAATGCTCTTCCAATCTAGAGACTGAAAAAGCAGCTGCTGTCCCTCCAAGCCCCAGATGGGGTTTCCAGCACTAGATCAACATATTCAGCAATCCAGGACTACAAAACTACCCCACACCCAACACTTCCCTCCATGCTGGCCTATTCAGCACTAACGTGGAGCCCACTTCCTCAGTGAAGGGGGGAGAGAGGTCTCCTTTGTACAGCTGCTGTATCCGCGTCCCCTTCCCTGAACAGGCATCACAGCTCTGGATCAGCACAGAGGGCTTGTGTGGCCTTTCTCTGGCAGATGCATTTCATCCCAAAAGAACTCTTTTGTGGCTCTACAATCTACTAAGAATTCTGATCTCTTAAGTTTAGTTACCATGTCAAACCTAAGTAAATTTGGTTAAATCTTGAACCTAGCAGCTTCCACAACACAGAGCAGGCAAAGCTCATGGCCCTGCACCCACAGAAGCCTCTGCAGTTCCTCAGAGTTGTGACATGTCTCATCCATGCTGTGTAGTCTGGATCTGGCTGTCCATATTGGCCTCTTCTGCACGGGAAGTCATGGACTCATTCCCTACTGGGCACTTGGGAGTGGTGTCAGGGAGGCCCTGAGCATGTGCAGCGCCTCTTCAAAGTCCAGGTGGTGGGGTTGGTTCTCCTGATTGCAGGCAGCCTGGGGGACCCTAAAGGGGCTACATCAGTCTCCCTGAGTGACAACTAACTGTTTCAGAGTTGTCAGCCAAGAAGAGACTCCAGCCCCAGTGGCTCCTGCCTGGGTAAAGATGGGCCTGATGAGCAGTGAAGACATGCTGGAGCGTGGAGTCTTGCCATTGACTTGAGATCTGTCCGCCAGTCTCTGAGAGGCTTCATACCCTATTCTGGTAAGGTGGTTGTCTATCCCTTCCACAACCAAAGCCTACTGAAATATACGGGAGTCTTTCCATTGATTTCAGTGGGCTTTGAATCAGTCCCCAGATCTGAGTGGCCTGGCCCAGTGGACTTGCACAGCTAAATGACAGAGAAGTAGCAAATATTTCTTGCAATTTCTCTTCTGGTATTGGCTGTATGTATTAAAAGACTGATGTTCTTAAGACTTTAAATTCATGAACTGTCTAAGCAGTAATTGCAAAACAGCATACGATCATCTGGCTGCATTTCCATAGTCACTTGATTAGAAGATGCTTTAGAATACTGTATGTTGAAAGCACTGGAAACTTTTATTGAGTTAAAGATACTGTAGGGTATAGTACTTCCACAGCTCAGTAAAAGCTTCCAATACCTTTGAACTACATTTTTTTCAAGGGAATAATGCTTTTAGTTTTCATGGTTAAACCAGCCAGCACTGGATCTGACAGAGCTATGCAGTTTCAGAGTTTAAGATTTTTTCCTTTTTTCTTTCTATTAACAGACAGATAGTATGGATGTTTTGCAAGGGTGCACCAGCGTAGTGTGGTAGATGCACATAAGACCATAACTACGGACATATTGGGACAGACTAATGGTCCATGTAGGCCAGTATCCTGTTTCTGACAGTGGCCAGCACTAGATGCTTCAGAGGGAATGAACAGAACAGGGCAATTATCGTGTGATCCATCCCCTGTCGACCAGTCCCAGCTTTTGGCAGTTGGAGGTTTAGAGACACCCGGAGCATGGGGTTGCACCCTTGATCATCTTGTCTAATGGCCATTGATGGACCTGTCCTCCATGAACTTATCTAATTCTTTTTTTTAACCCAGTTATAATTTTGGCCTTCACAGCATCCCCTGACAACGAGTTCAATTGTAGGTTGACTGCATTGTATGAAGAAGTACTTCCTTTTGTTTGTTTTAAACCTGCTGCTTATTAATTTCATTGGGTGACCCCCTAGCTCTTGTCACGTGAAAGGGTAAATAACACTTCCCTATTCACTGTCTCCGCACCAGTCATGATTTTATAGACCTCTCTTATATCCCTCCTTAGTCGTCTCTTTCCTAAGCTGAACAGTCCCGGTCTTTTTAATCTTTTCTCATATGGAAGCTGTTCCATACTCATTTTTGTTGCCCTTCTCTTCACTTATTCCAATTCTAATATATCTTTTTTTGAGATGGAGTGACCAGAACTGCACGAAGTATTCAGTGTTTGGGCGTACCATGGATCTGTATACTGGCATTAGGATATTTTCTGTTTTATTATCTATCCCTTTCCTAATGGTTCCTAACATTCTGTTAGCTTTTTTGACTGCTGCTGCATATTGACTGGATATTTTCAGGGAACTATCCACCATGGCTGCCAGATCTTTCTTGAGTGGTAACAGCTAATTTAGACCCCGTCATTTTATATGTATAGTTGGAATTATTTTTTTTCTGATGTGCCTTTTTGGACTTTGCCCACCACACCACCAAGCAGATGATCTGGCAACAACAACCAGTTCCTCCAGCAGCAGCAGGAGTTTTAGTAGTGGTGACAGAGAAAGTGGGACAAGGAGGAGGAAGAAGAGGACATCACCAAGCAACTGATCTTACAGGAGCTATTCCTTGAGCAGCTTCAGAGTGTGCAGCACCATTTCTGGAATTGGGAAACCAGTTTCGACTGGTGAGAAAGGATCATTCTGCAGACCTGGAATGAGCAGCAGTGGTGTGAGAATTTGAGGATGGCAACGGCAGCCTTTTTTGAGATATGTGCTGAATTAGCCCCAGAGCTACAAAGGCAGCGTGCCAACATGTGGTGCCCCATAACTGTGGAGAAGCTGGTCGCCATTGTCATTTGGAAGCTAGCCACCCCCTAATGCTACTGGTCCATAGCCAACCTATTCAATGTAGGGAGATTGACTGTTGGAGCCACTGTCATACAGATGTGTGATACCATGCATAAGGTCTTGTTGCACTAGGTTATAAAGTTACTAATGCTCAGGAGATTATTGAAATCTCTATACATATGGAGTTTCCAAACTGTGTGGGGGCAACTGATGGGACGATGTGCCCATTATTTCCCCCCAACCAGGACTCAGAATGTATAAACCAAAAGGTGTATTTCTCCATGGTTCGCCAAGGGCTTGCCAACCACCGTGACAGGTTTACAGACATATGTGGTGGACAATGCAAGGGTGATCTGGAAAGGTCTATGATGCTAGGATCTTACAGAATTCAGCTCTAGTTATCTTATTGGATAAAGGATGGTTTGCCTTGAAGAGCACTACGGACATTAATGGTCTGGAGATTGCTCCAGTTGTCCTGGGAGACATGAAGCTATTCACGGGCCATTTGTATAGAAGAAAGGAACTGTTTATCAATTCAGTGTCACCTCAGTGGAATGTGGAAGATGAGGGGGTGGAAGATAACAACCTTCACACAGTCCACCTTGTTAAGTTCGAAACCATGACTAATGTCAACAAACCATTGACCGAATGTCAACTGTGGACCTCCCAGTCGAAAGAGCCACAGGATAAGCCTCCCCTTTCAGGGCCAACATACTAGGCAGATCGGACTTGGGGTAAAGATCTGCCCGTTGAATGTTGAAGGCCTCTCACAGTCCAAATGTGACTACCTAGAGAAAGACGACCAACATCACTGCTCTCACCTTCCAGGAGACCCATGTTGCAAATGAAGAAAAAGCATGTTGTACAAAATCAATGGCTATAAATTCATAGCCAGCAATTACCACCCAAAATATGGGCTTGCAATTTACATAAAGCGGTAAATCAACAAATATGTGGTCCTTCCTCCTATAGCGCACAAAGAAACAACTATAGTCTCCATGCACATCGGCAAGCTAAACATCATTAATGTATATAAACCACCGTGTGCACAGTGGCTTCAGCCAGCTCTGCAGAATGCACAGGACCCTGCTGTATTTGTGGGTGACCTTAATAATCACCACAAACAATGAAACTATGCAGCAAACAACATTTCAGGCAAAGAACTGACACAGTAGGCATTAGAAAATGATATGCTACTCCTTTTTGATGTGAATTGGCATGCCACTTTCCACTCTGCAAAACGGAGCAGAGAATACTGCCATGACCTGACACTCATCTCTAAAGAGGATACCAGCATACCGATACCTCGATGATTTCCTGAACAGCCAGCAGAGACCAGTACTGACGCATATTGGCGTTTAAATCCCAGTTTTCTATTCAAAACTGGCACTGCACTGAAACTTCAGAAAAGCAGTCTGGGCCACTTTCTCCATGACTGGGGATAATACAATCTCCTGCATTCTCCCAATGCTGAAGACTTTTGCCTACTTTACTGTGCTCCTAATCTCCACCACAAACAAGAATATCCCCTGGAGATACAGGTCATCGTACACTCCTTGCTGGACTGCAGAGAGCCAAGAGCTCCTCCACAAATATGATGGGTGTAGAGACCCAGAAATTGGAAAAGCCTTCTTGGTATCATTGGATGCAGCAAGGCGGAAACAGGTCTAAACTTCACACTCTCAAGCAGATTCTAGAAACTGCAGGGACACCTGGGGGCTGCAAATCCCACACATGCCATTAGGCTGCAGGTGAAAGTAGATAGCCTTGTTTCTAAATTTTAGGGACATCAGAACAGCCAGTGGACAAACAGCATCACAGACAAGTCCAGTATCAGCTTTGGCAGGTGACGTCCAGATGCACTCCATCATCTCTATGGTCTGGACCATTCACAAGGAAGAAAATTGATGCAGCCACAAAATTGGGGAAAACAGTGGGAAAAGATGGTATCTATCCTGAGTTCCTATATAACCTGTGTCTTCTGGCATGGAAATGGATGATGCAGCTTTTCACCAGCATCCTGAAGACCAGTGAAATCCCCTGCGTATGGAGAGAAGCCCAGGTCTTTGCACTCCAAAAGCCTGGAAAATCTGCAGCTCACTCTTCTAGTTATAGGTCTGTCTCCCTCTTGAGCACCACCTACCAGGTGAGGAAGCACATGATTCTGAACTGAATCAAGCCCACTGTGGACATCAGCCTGTCCAAGGAACAAACTGGTTTTCGACTGCACAGAAGTGGCTGCAACCAGGTCCTGGCCCTCACTACAAACATTGAGGCTGGATTCCAACGAAAACTCAAGACCAGTACCGCTTTCATCAATATGACACAGTTTGGAAGGATGGTTTGCTACTGAAAATGAGCAAAATGATTCCTGTGTGCTGATCCTCAGGTGGCTGAACCCCATGCTTAGCAACCGAAGGATGTGCATATACTTTGGAGATCAAACCAGCAAGCTGTGCATTTTGAATAATGGGCTGTCACAGGCTCTGTACTTGCTCCAACACTCTTCAATGTATACATGAGTGATATGCATGAAACGATAGTGCAGAAGTTTGTGTATCCTGATGATTTGGCACTCACAACTCAGACCTGTAGCTTTAACAAACTTGAAGTGACCCTTACACCTGACCTTAAGATCATGGAGGAGGACTTTCAAAAGTGGCAGCTGAAGCCAAATCTGAGCAAATCGGTAGTCTCTACTTTTCACATTGACAATAGAATCGCACAAAACACTTTAACTTATGAGTTTTGTGGTGAAACTGTGCATTATGACCCAAATACAACATATCTCAGTGTCATTCCTGACCACACTCTGACTTTTAATGACCACCTCAAGAAAGTAGCCTCTAACGCAAAGACTCATGTCCCCATTATTCAAAAGTTAGTGGGAACAAGCTGGGGATCAACTGCCCTGGTGCTCTGAACATTGGGCTTGGCCCTGGTGTACTCAGTTGCAGAGTACTGTGCAGCAGTGTGGACAAGAAGCTGCCATACCCAATTTGTGGATAGACCGCTGAATCAGGCCATATTAACTCATCACTGGAACTTTAAAATCAACACCTGTGCTGTGGCTTTCTGTATTAGCAAATATTGACCCTACAGCTGTCCAAGATATAACCATAGCATGAGAACTTAAACGCACTGAAGACTACCCAGAACTTCCCCTCTGGCAGATTATGGATAATATACCCCAACAATTCCAGAAATTGCCAAAGCCACTATGGACCACATGTGACCACCTCTTGTCTCTGGATCCAGCCATGGAATGGCAAAATGCCTGGACCTTCTCTTCCATTCCAAAGAAGCACATTATTACTGACCCAACAAACTGTCCTCCCGGTTTCAACCTGCCGTGCAGACTTTGGACCACAATGAACCACATCAGAACAAACCATGTAAGATGCAGCTACTTGATAACAAGTGGAAAATCAAAGATCCCCCCAACTTGCGGTGATAACATCTGAATCATCAAACACATCATAATGCAGTGTCCCAAAGATGGATTCAAAGGTGAACTGGGTGATATCCACAGCATCACAAAGGAGGCCTTGAAATAGCTTATGGACCTTCAACTGCATCTATAGGATGTTGCTGTGCAGATACCATATGTGAGAGAGTGGAGTGTGTATCTGGCCGTTTGAAAGGAAGGTTGTGGAATAGGTTGGAAGCTGCAGAAAAAAATGTGCCCACAATTATAGCTGCATGTTGTATTTTGCACAATATTTGTGAGAGTAAGGGGCGCTGAGGTGCAGAGACTTGATCAGTGGTTTGAGCAGCCAGCAAGGCATCCAATAGAAAATGGAAACCACAAAGGCAATACTCTCAGAGATGCTTATAGCTCTTACTTTGAGTCTCAGGCTTGAAAATGTGCAGTTGTATATTCAGCTGTTAATCCCTGGTGCGGGTTGGATAGATTCTGAGCAGGCAGAACAGATACTGGGAGGGAAAATAGGGAGGTAGGCATGCGCCCTCCGTGGTGCGGTCTTGAAAATGTTCGATAATCGAGGCTTTAGCATGAGAGCCAATTGCCCAGCTGGAGCAGCCACATTTTGAAAATGTGTATGCGGGAGGGGCAAAGGAACACTGTGGGCCGAGGGATGGGGCAGGGCTGGAGACTCAGAAAGGCACCTAGCTAACATCTGCCTAAAATGACCACAGGCATGAGGCATCAGGAATAGAAACTAGCATGCCAATTAGCATAACAAATTTTAAAGATAGATACTTGCATAACGAGCTGCCCGCAGTAGGATCTGCCTCTCAGTCCTGGCATGGGTTTCTGGCTGAGAGGGCATCAGGGTCCTGAGCCTGAAGAGACCATGGCTTTCCGGGAACAGCTCTTCACTGACCACCCCGTGTTCATCTTCAGATGTCTCTTGCTGCTCGGCCTTGGGCACGGGACGGGAGAGGAGGAGGGCAGCAGAGGCAGCAGCAGGGTCCACAACCTTCTTGGGTTCAGTAGTGGAGTAATTGATCAAAATCTTGTTCAGTTCCTCAAAAAATGGACAGGTCACATTTCTGCTGCCAGACCTTTTCCTGGCATCATTGGTTTGTGTACATTCTCCTGAACTGTTTGCTCTTTATCCTGCACTGGTAGGCGTCCCGGTTGTGGCCTCTCATGGACATCTGCTTAACAATGTCCACAAAAAGATCTTTATTCCGGTGGCTGGCCACAAGAGCTTGCTGCATCAACACTGCTCCCCCGATGGAGTGAGATCTAGGGTTTGGGCACAGCTCCAAGAGGGTGCATGAGACATGTGGAAAGGCTATAATCAATATTACATGGTCTGGCCAAGATTTTCAAAAGTGGCTGCCTAAAATTAGGCTCCTAAATCCATATTGGAGCACCTGAATAAAAGGCCAGTTTTCAAAAGTACTGAGCATCCAGCAGCTCCCTTTGACTTGAGTGTAGCACCTTAATGAGCCCATTTAGTCAGTACCTAAATATGAGTATAAAGCCCATTTTTGACTTTTGGCTGTAAAACATCAGTCATGGTACAAATTCTTGGGGGAGCATACTATTATGGTAGAAGATGAGTGCCCCCATGATCAGACTGCTGCCCCTTTTATAACTGGTCAGCAGTGACAGTCTCATCACCTTCTCCTCCTGATGGTTTTAGAAAATTCCAAAATCTACTGGGGGGAAATTGCAGATCTGTTACTGTGCTCTCTCTAAGAAGAAAAGTAATGGTTCCCATCAAAGATGGCCTACTTAATCCAGCTCAAGTAGAGCTGGGTGACATTATAGTGATTTTGCTGAAAAATACGTTTTGGGGGTACCAGAACTATTCGTTAATTTCACAACCTGTTTGTGGGGGGAGAATTAAATGTTTTGACCATTTGGAAATGTTTGGTTTCAACATTTTCATTTTGAAATGTTTTGTTTTGACCTTTTGTTTTGAAACAGCGTTTTGTTTTGAATTTGGCCAATTTAAACAAAACAAGGGTGAAAAACACCTAAAAACAACCAAACCAAAACAAAAAACTTGGAAAAAAAATTGTTTAGTTTTGGGTTGACCAAAAAGTTTCCGGTCAACCCCAAAAAAATGTTGGTTGCTTTGATGTGGTGAAAAAAAAAATTAAAAAAGTTTTCATTTTATTGAACTGAAATTTTTTGGAGGGTTTTTTTTTTCCTCTCTGGCCTCCAGGTCGGTCGCTAACCCCTGTCTCATTCCCTCCAGTCGTAAAAGAGATGACAGGCTCTATCAGATGCCCTAAATTCGGTTGCAAAACCCCCTATATTCTGTGGCACAAGTGGAAATGGGTCTAACAGGCTTGCATAATATCAGGGCAGTGAAGAACTGGAGAACCCAGAAGAGGAAACACTGAAGCTGAAGACTTTGTATACAAACCTGTTTTCTGCGGTACCCCAGGGTCTAAGGACACATTTCACAAGGTATAAGCAGGCAGAGAAATGTATAGGGCTTCTACTTGGAGATTTATTCATATTTTTACAAAATTAGTTTCTTAATGTATGGGCTAGGTCTGATGCCCATGTCAGGAAGGAGGTGCTGCAGTCTTTATTTAATTATTTCTCGCTGCTCAGCCTTAATGGGTTGAAGCTGCTCCACTGAGGATAAATAATTGTAAAAGTCATTGGGCCAGAGAGAGCACTCACCTGGTAGGTGAGAAACCCAGGATCCAGTCCCCCATGCTCCAATTACTTCTTTATTTATCCACAGTGGAACAGCTTCAAGAGGAGAGGCTGAGGAAGCCCTACAGCAGACTATACTGTAGCCCAGTAGCAAGAGGGTCCTCACTATTGAGGGGGCAGATTACTTGTTCAGATCCCATCTGCCCCTCAGTTGGTGAGGGGACTTGAACCAGAGGTCTCCCACATCCCAGATGAGTACCGTAACCACTGGGCTAAAAGTTATGAGCAGAGGGCGCCTATCTCAGTGAGAGTGGCAGGGATTAGGACACACCCCTTGGCCAAATACCTCACATTGGCTAGTTTAGGCAAGGAGCCACCCAGCATGCTGGCTTTGTGAATCCCATTCTGAGGCACCTATCTCTCCCCATTCATTGTATAGAGAGCCTAGATGCCTAGCTCAGGTTTGTGAATCCCAGTGATTTTCTAGGTGCCAAAAAGTTGGGTGTGGCAATGCTGTGAGTCACCCCATCTAAGGTCCTTTGTGACTCAAGCCCTAGATATTTACAATAATTCCCAAAAGAGGAGTGGGGTGAGTTTTGACTGGCAAATTAAATCACTTGTTCCTTAGTTCCTCCCCTTTGTTCTCCTGCAATAAAACAACCACTGTGGAAGCCATAAGAGAGCGTGGCCAAATTATGGACCGTAACCTTAGAGCAATGGCTATTAGCCAGGATGGGCAGGGATGGTGTCCCTGGCCTCTGTTTGCCAGAAGCTGGGAATGGGCAACAGGGGATGGATCACGTGATGATTACCTGTTCTGTTAATTCCTTCTGGAGCACCTGGCACTGGCCACTCTCAGAAGACAGGATACTGGGCTAGATGGACCTTTGGTCTGACCCAGTATGTCAGTTCTTATGTTCATTGGCATCTCCCGCTGCTGCATCTTAAGTACAAAATAGATAATTTAGAGGATCCTCCTGATACCTGGCAACGAACTGGATATTCTTTGGTATCAGGGCATTAATCTGATATGAAAGTGATTCAGATAAGCTTCATTTTGCATTAATGAAAATCACATTTGTTAATACAATGCACAAAATCTCTCCTTACCAGCTAGTTTCTAAAATACTTAAGTTGCTTATTTAATGAATTATGTGTGAGCGGTTTTCATACGTGAAATTTGTAAAGTATCAGATGAGTGAGTTTGCTTTCAATCATACTATGTAGAAGTTGATTACCATGATATGATGCAGTAATGTTGATGCCAAGGCAAGGCACGACTGCTCCTGAGATTCAGCCTAAGTACCAGTGTATATGTCATAACTGGAAAGAATAAGATAACATAGGACAATGATGAGAAGTGTGACTGCCTTTGTTCTCCATGTCCATGTTACATTATAAAAGAGCACATCTAGGGGGTGATGTTACTGGAAATACTGTGTGGGAAGCTGCATCATGCCAGTCTTTCTTCAAAAGCCAAAATGGAGGGTTTTTTTAAAAATGTAATGACAACAGACAATGTTTATTACCCTTATTTTTAGTGTTTACAGTCATCAAGGCTAAGGGTGAATTCCTGCGTCTTCTTATAATATTGACTTTCATACTTTGAAGGTGGTCACATTACACTGTATTCCTGCCACCAACCTCTTTTTGTACATTACTACTGTTTAGTTTAAAGTTTGTGTAGGACTCTAGTGGATTAGGAAGCCTTTGAGCAGATCCGAGATTTGAGTTTAAATCCTAGTCCTTCCACAGACTTTCTGTGCAACTATTGCCAAGTCACTTAACCTCTTAAGTTACCCCCTCTGTAGAAATTAGAAATAGTAGACAGTTCAGAATGCTCTGTTTGCTTATTAAGATGTGCACTGGCTATCAATTCCTTTCTAGGTGAAATTTAAAATGTTGTTTTGGACCTGTAAAGCCTTGGTTATTTTAGAGACCTCTCTGTGTTGTACAGTGGCAGTTGTGTTCAGCTCAAGTGCTCTGACGAACATCCTCCTGGTTTAAATGGAAGCGGGACAGGAGTTAGGGGATTCTTGATGATGTGCCCTTGACTCTGGAATCCACTGTCCCCGCTTTGTTCTGCAGAGCAGTGGTGACTTTCATGACATGCCATGACACAAGTCTTTTCCAAAGACAAAGCATGCAAATTTTCAGCCCCAAAGGTAATGTTATAGCCATGTGAAAACAGGAAGTTATAATGGGAACGATTTTGTATTTTTGTAACATTTGCTGTCAGAAATAATGCTATAATTCCACCCTAAAAAGCTACAATAAAATGACATTAAGGTTGCAAAGACCAAACAAGTGGAGAACATCACTGGATGTTCCGGTAGCTGTTCTCTTCAGTCTTGTCTACTTGTCCCCAAGTCTATGATCCTAAATGTTCAAAAATATTTCAAAATGATATAAATAATACTGACATTTACAAAATGTAACCATTTGGCCTTCTCTTCTCAGATTCACTTTGCACACAGTATGTTTTGCAGTAGGCTAGAATTAAAGAATTAGTGTAATTTTTATGAGATTCTGAGCAGAAACACTACAATAGAATGTTTAATGGCCCAATTCTAATAAATCTCAAAACATAATAGAGACATTAGCGAGGAGAAAAATATTTAATGTTTTTAATTTTATCTTTAATAGGACTGGTGAAAGATATTCATTAAAAAGGACTTGTGGACAGGATAATCATTGCACATCAGGAATTATATTAAACATGATATAGGCGCTGCATATAAAGATTTAGATCAGCCTTTCAAAAAGTTAAGAGCATTTGTTTATTAAAAGAAATATTAGAATGCATTGCTTTCTGGAATTCGCTGGATCCTGTCGCATTAGCGTGCCTCAGTTACATAAAAGGGATTCCAGCTTACTCTTTTGTTAACTCCGCAGACCTGTATGAGATATTTTTTCCCTGCAGGAAAAAAAAAGAACGAACGGAAATGGGAAAGGCTGTGAGCATGGTTGAGTGGGACTAATGCTACTCAGTACTCTTTCCAGTCTAATTAGAGGTAAATAGGTGTGCTTTTTATGAAGAGAGAACCAGAATAAGAGGAGCTCATGAGGGATGGATACTGAAGCCCTAACAGCTTTTCTTTTTTTACTGGAATTAAATGCTAGCCATGATTCACACTATTAAAGCTGTACTTACATAACAAATCAATATAAATAGCCTGACATCTTTAGGTGGCTTAAATTTATTTTATATATTTAATTAATATTATTTTTAATGAGCAACGAAGCTTCTAATGAACAGCTAGGTTACTAAGAAACTCCAGGGCCAGAATTAATAGGGAAAGGCTAGTCACATAATCTTAACATAGTTTACTTATGGTAGAACCTTGCTAATTCATATTAATAATTAGACAGACCATTGTGAATTACTGAATGTTCTGACTCTGTAAATGAACAAATAATTTTAGATAAGTAATCATACTGCACCACAAAGTGTATTTTATTGATTTTGTTTGACAGTTTTGTTTCCTTTTAATTATTTTTCATAATATATTGAATATACATCATGCAGTATGTTGTGTAGAAATACACAAAACCTTAAAACATCTGCTATTAATTTTTTTTGAGAGAGAGAATAGGGGAGAGACTGCCATTTTGGTTGCCAGCTGTAATATGTTTGGATTAGCACACTGCAGTTTAGCAAGGCTCTATTGTGCAGTAGCCACCATTAAAAAGTGAACATTTACTAACAGTTCAATCTGTAGTACTGAGGTAATACAGAATATCTGTATAGTGTACTTAGAATAGGAAATAACTGCAGTACCCCAGTTACTGGGGTGAAGTAATTGTTAGTAAATGTTCACTTTTTAATGGTGACCACTGTCTATGATAATATAACATAATATTCCTTTGATATTAAAAATACAGAAAATAAAAATGAGAAATCAGTATGAGATAGATGAATATTTTTTACATTGTGAAGATGCTGGCAAACATAAATAGGTACAAGTATAACCCCTGATTCAAAGCCCATTGAAGACAGTGACAGTCTCTTCATTGACTGTCGTGGGGTTTTGATCACATCCATTGGGAGTGTTATTTTGATCAATAGGAAAAACCCCTATCCAATTCAATGGTTGTTTTTCCTGAATGAGGATCACAAGATTGGGTTTATAGTGCAGTGTACTTATGTACTATTATTAAATTATAACAGTATTTTAAATGCGAATAAATCTATGTAGGATTTGAAATCAAATGTTTAACTATTTCTTAGCAGAATTATTGCCAGTTTAACAATAATCCCAGTGTTCTTTTAAAAAATTATAAATATCTGCAAATTTCCTTCTCTGATTTTTATATTCCCATTGAAAGAAGCTTGAAATAAATGTCTTCCTCTCAACTAGTGAATTGTATCATTTTGTAATCCTGCTTCAATAAAGTAAATCATAGGGCCTGGTTGAATATCCCTTGAAGTCAACTGTAATCTCTGTTGATTTCACTAGGCTTTGGATCAGGACAACAGTAGCAGAATGTAGGGTTGTCAATTTTCTAATTCCAGAAAACTGAACACCATTGCACTGCCCCGTCCCTTCCCCCGCACACTGCTCCGCCCCTTCCCCGAGGCCCCACCTCTTCCAGAGGCACCGCTGCCCGCTCACTCATTCTCTCCCCCCCCCTCCCCCCCGTCGCTTGCTCTCCCCCACCCTCGCTCACATGGTCATTTTTACTGCAAGGCCCAAAAAGACATATTTATTGTTTTGACAGATATATTATGCTAATTTCAGGTTTTATTTGTTAAAGGACACCAGAGCTGTCAGCAAAATAGTCAAAAAGGATAATTTTTTAAAAAATGAAATTTCACAAAGATTTTCATGATTCTTTCCCTCCCCTCTTCCCATTTTTCATAACCAGCTCCATGGTTTTTTTCACTAAAGTTATTGTAATTGTATGTGTGGAATTAGGACCACACATTATCACAGCAGCAATGGGTGGCCCACTCCTGAAGCCCAAATACAAATCCATAGAGCACAACCAAAGAAATGGACACCTGTCCAGATACCTGTATAAATAAATCTGTAGAAACTGACTCCCCCACCTACATGCAGGTATACACATGCGTTCATGTGTACACATCTAGCATGCACTAACACATATACTTCCACATTATTTATTATTACAATGATTGTTTAATGCCTAGAGACCCCAACTAAAATCAGGGCTCCAGGGTGGTAGGTGCTGGACATAAAAAGAGAGAGTCTGCAACAAAGAGTTTATAACGCAGCTAGACAAAGATGGGGAGAAAAGTACGATACATTGGCTCTTCTGCAATTACTAGTCAACAACATTCAGTTTTTAAGAAATAATACATTTCTTTTAGATTTCCCTTCTCTTTTAAAAACGTGTCATGAAATGAATACACACATATTTTATGTCATCAATTTTTTTGTGTGCAAGCCAGCAAAAGGAATAAAAGTCAAAGAGTTAGGCTGCAAATTTTATTCACGCAGGTATACACACATGCGGCAATACACACACCTCCCTACACAGAGACCATCTCTTACACACATACAGTGCATGCATGCACACGCTTGCCTACACAGTGATGCTTTTTCATACACTTTTCCAGGTGCTGCCTAAATCACTCAGCCAGGAAGGGAGGAGGGTGGGCTGGAGGGGAAAAGATGTTGGCGGGGGAGAGGAGAGAAGAGGATGGGGAGGGAAAGAGGCAAAAGACGAGAGCAGGGTGGGGTGAGAGGAGGCAGTGAAGGAGAGATGAGTGGGCGTGGGGGGGTATGTGGGGTGGATGGGGATGCAGGGGGAGGCAGAAGGATACAGGTGCATGAGGATGTGGGGGACACAGGGGTGTATAGGGACATAATGGGAGTGCAGCAGTGTATGGAGGTGAATGAGGTGCAGGGCTGTGGGAGGTGAGGAAGGCTCTGGGAGGTGGAGAGGATGGGTGGGAGAGAACTGAAAGGGGTACAGGGCTGGGATGGGTAGGTGTGGGGAGCAGGACGGGATGGGGGGTTGGGACGGGGAGGGATGCCTTGATGGGTGTGTGTGTCGGGGTGGGACAGGAGGGATGCAGTGACGGAGGATGCGGGTGCGGTGGGGTTGGGACGGGGAGGGATGCAGTCGGTGGGGATGGGGGTGCAGCCCCATTCCCAGCACTCGGAGACAGGGATACACATACCTCCAATTCCCGGGGGCTGGTGATGGGGTGACAAACCGTGGTTTGCTGCAGAGCACGCGCTGCAGCTCGAGCCCAGCCACAAGAGGAGCGCGAGGAGAAGAGGGCAGGGCCGCTGCGGGAGAGGCACACACCAGGCGACCCCTCAACAGCTGTCTGCTGAGCGCTCACGACAGTTCCTACCCTGCTAGTGACCCAGCCAATGGGAGCTGTGCCGGGCAGCATGCACACCCACCGTGGCAGCCCCTAAGGCTAGGAGCTGGACATGCTGTCTGCTTCCTGACCCGGGAGCCACACGGCATGGTGGCTAGCAGAGAGCCCGCCAGCCCTGCTGCACAGCGCCACAAAATGGACAGGGCCCAGTCAGCAATGCCAAAACCGGACACCTGGTCACCCTAGCAGAGTCCCAAATCACTGAATTATCCACGGAATACCTGAAATACATGGATAAATAAATGTTCAGTGAGTAGTGTTTTTGTGCAAGGAATTAAACAGTACTCCTGCAGTAGTTCTGCTGTAATGTATTTCTGTTTTCTTGTTCCATGATTGTAAATAAGTTACAAGCCCTGTAAAAAAAAAAAAAAAAAAATTACAAAACCAGTTAAAAATTTGTATATAGACAATTTAATTTTATTGTTTGCCTAGCCATGCAATATAGCTTTTTATCTCATTTAAATCAGGTGGGGTTGGTAGCAAATTTTCAGTATTATTTTCTTCACTGTGAATTTCATTTTCTGGTCTCATCATAATCTCATTGTAATTCAGCATCTCACAAGTCAGTCTCTCTCTCTTTCTTCCATATATATGATTCACTGAATAACTTCAGTTTCAGTCAATTAAATTGTAGTCGCAGTGCCACAAGCCCAGCAACATCAGGGTCAGTAACCCTGCTATTTATTTCCAGCAGGGTTGACTTTTTGAGTACTTTTTACAATTGTCTTTTTTTACTTTGGGGGATGTGGTGTTTGTTAGCAAGTTTTTTAAAAAGTCGTCTTCCATTGAAAATAAGACATCTTTTGGAAGGTACTTGCTAAATCCTTTGTTTGTATAGTCATAAATAATACTCTACCATAGACTTAACCAACCTTTACTGTGTGGAGAGGCTGGTTCTCAGCATATAGGGAACGTGATTTTTTTTCGTGATTGTCACTTGTCATTTTTCACAGATCAAAAATCTTTATCTAATGTGTCACCATTACAAGCTTCCATTATTTTCTATTCATGCAGACTGTCTCTGAGTCTAGATCTTGACCAGAGTTTTTTATTTTCAGCCACCTTTGATGTCACTACTTGTTGTAACCCCATTTCCATAATTCTGATCAGCACTGGCTGCTGAAGATGTGATTTTCAGTAGATTTATAGGACCAGATTTTCAAAATTGCACACATATCCTGCACTCTTAATGTCTGCACCTTCATAACACACAGTTGTGTGCAGAAATTACCAGAAATGGCCATTTGCATACACATATGTTCTGTGTGCATTTGCAGTTATGGCAATTACATGTTCAAGTTAGGCACATAGTTGTACATGCCTAAATGTCATATAAAACTTACCCATGTTTTCTGTGACAGAATAAGAATTTTCCTCTTGTGCTTCTTAAATGTCCTTGCAACTGAGCAAAGGCTTTAACTATTTAAATATAGCACTTAGTGTCAATGCGAAAACATACATAGCTGGGGGGCAACCTAATGATAACCTATGGGTCTAATACAATGAATGCTTCAGATTAAATAGAGCTGTATATGTCATCCAAAAGATAATAACCAGTGGTGTGTTGCTGAATAGCTGAGCTGCTGCATTCTAAACTTGAAATTCTTGAAGGGTCAGAAACGTCCTTCCTAGAAATGAGCTACAATATTTAAGCCTAGAGTCTGATGGGATAGGACACAGTCTTCTGACCAGCTCTAGGTGGGCATTTTTAGCAGCTGTAGCTATTTGTATAACTACAAGGAACGCAGAAGGACACGATGATTGTAGGGCAGTCACCTTGATTAAGGGCGAAGTTATGGACATTGTGAGTGCTTTGAAACACTTCCTTCTCTGCATCAGCTAACTTCCATCTTTCCATGCAGCTGTTCTTCAGCTAAGTGCCAATGACTCCCAAGCCATACCTAAAACTTTGCCAACCCTATAGCTCAACTGTAGATGTTCTAAGTAATGTCTTGATGAGACTAACAAAAGCCCCCAAGCAAAAGTTTACCACGTAGCTTCCATAGGTGCTGAAACTAGAAGTGCTGGGGGTGCTACCACACCCCCTGGCTGGAAGTGGTTTTCATCATATACAGGGTTTACAGTTTGGTTCAACAGCTCTCAGCACCCCCACTATACAAATTGCTGTAGCACCTGCGGTAGCTTGAAATGTGCTTGTTATCTTTAAACACATTGCAGTAGTGCTGAATACTTTGAGTGGTCACTAGCATAAAAAAAATGGAAAATATCATTCACTACAAAGGCAACCAAATGATTTTTGAACACAATAAAATTTCCCCTGCAGTGCTCTCAAGTGAAATTTGCTATTTCCATGTGCAAGTCGAGCTATTTTTCACTTAATAATCACAATTTACATTTGAGCCAATATGAGCTGTATGAATAACGGCCACATGTGTCAGTCAATTCAGGCCAAGATTTGTTGCAACAGCACAGGTGTTTGTCATACCAGATGACCAGTGATAACACTGGGAAGTGGGGGAAGCAGAGTGTATAAGAGTGATGGCACACTCCAACATTTGGGGGGTTTTACTTTCCACCAGTGAGAAGGGTCTGGCAGACCCACTACTATTCACCTGGCTACATCCCACCTCCTAGATCAAGCTTTGCCAATCTTGAAAGGCTGCATGTCAGAACAGCGATGGTTTCCATAAATGGTACCGCATAATTATAGGCTTACGGCGTATAAACAGGTGAGGAAAATTGCTTGGAATATTTTGGGTTATTTCAAATTCTGAACATTTGAGAACTGATATAGTATCTCCAAGATGTACCTGATCAGCCAGGTTTTGCATATTTACTGTATTTTAAAAATCCAATTTTTGTCAAAAATATGGTTAAAACTTTTAAAAAAAATCTTGCTTGGCTGTCCACTGAATTGCACTCTGTATAGGCAGCCATGCCCAGTGGTGTGGGCGTTAAACTTTACCACCCAGGAACTACACCCACTGTAAACTTCTATTTCAGTTATGCTAGCTGGTTCTGTGAGCTGAGTGTTATGCTCCAAAATGGAACAACAGTCTACCCTGCACGTACTCTCTATCTGGCTAACTGCATAAAGTTGGTGTGAGTGGCTGATGTAAACTATAGCAGCCTGGAAGCTGAGCTGATCTAAAGTGCAAAGCTAGTATGGCTCCTCTGAAGAGCAACGCCTGAGTTGGTTGAAATATGGATTTTTCTGTGTTCCTCCTTAATCCCAACTTAAAACAGAGGAAAAGTACTCCTAAGTACATTAACAACCTCAGAGTTTGGGGCTCTGATGTGCCAGTCATCTATTGGCGTACTTGGAGTGCTAAGTGAGGAAGTTGAGAATATTTAGGGCCTGATCCACATCCCACTGAAATCAGTGGAAAGACTCCCATAGAGTTCAGTGGAGTTTGGTCAGGTCCTTAGTGAACCATACTGTTGTGGCTGACCCTAAAAGGGGGGCATTTTATTGTATTAATGGTCGATTCACAGCTTAAACATGAGATTCTTCCAACGAGACTGCCTTTTATAAAGATATGAAAGTCAACGTCAAGAGATCCAAACTAATCCTGCTGTTTTAGACAGTGAATTATGACACCCAAACACACCCAGACAAATTTTCCTGAGTGATAAATTTGTTGGGATTCTGAAATAAAGAGAATTGGGTGTGTGGGAAGCTGGAGGGAAGAGTGGGGAGAGCGGGAGTAGGAATAAGAAAATAACAGACCCTTGCTTTTTACTTTAATTTGGTTTTATTATTGCTGCTATTATAAAAGGTTTTTTTAAGTGGACAACTGAACATCAAGCGGGGACTCTCTGTCAACATGGATAAATAACTCTAGCTGCAAGCATACTGGTAACTTGTGCCAATATTTTCAAACGGCAGTTAGGTACCCAGACCCAATTGATTCTTGGCAGGAACTGGGTGCCTAACTACCCTTTGTGCCTTTGAAAAGCCACCAGACATCACCACACACACTCCTTGGTCTCATCTCAGAGCAGAGCCAAAAAATTGGTAGCATAAGGCAATATAGCAATGGTAGAAATCTTATAGTATTTATCTATACAGGTTGTTTTCTACATTTGTTTAAATTATATTAACATGATTCTATTCTAGAAAAAAAACTGTCTCAACAGACACAAAATTCAGATCATTTAATAAACTGAAGGAAGAGGTTTTTCCTGGGTAGTTTAATGAGTCAGTAAGTCAGCCATTCCCAAAGTGTAGGGTGTACCCCAAAGACAAGCCAGCTTGGGGGACAAAAGGGCCTTTCAGCTGTCCTCCAGAATCCCAGCTTGCTTGCTTGCTTTTTTTTAGGTACATTTTTGTCTGTTGTGGTTGTGAAGAAAACCTTGAAAGCATGACCTAAGTGTGCGCAGTGTTTGCCAGGGAGTCTGAAACTATAGCGCTGAAGTACGAACGGCCATATTCATTACAGTTGGTGCTAACTCAGATGCCACTGATGACACTTTAAATGCCAACATTGTTAAATATACTACTGTTCATTGAAGCATGAGAAAAAGGAGGGGCTATATCATATTAAGAAAATCTACATAGCCTTACAACATCAGTGTTAAAAAACTATAAGTTGGGACACAGACACATACACACACACACACACAGATTGGCTTAAAAATCATGAGATTTTAAAATGTAATGAATATTGGGTTCTTTTTATTTACCTTTTGTGTGTGTGTGTCTTTATAATACACTTGAGTCATATTTTCAAGCTTTTCTCTACAACTATGATGGCTATTTTCCTTTTTTTATTTACTTATTTAATGAAAGCTAAAATTCTTCCACACTCATGGAAGTCCAGCAGCTGAGACGAAGAGAAACACAAACTATCACAAAATTCATGGTGAAAATCACAAGACTTCACAACATTATACTATCTACTCTGCATGATTGCTCATTTTGGACAGATCTTTAACAACTTATGGTGGGTTTGAGGTAGGGATGTGATTGGTTTAATTTTCCTGAAAGAGGGGCTCATCTTTCAGTGCAGCAGTGGGTGGTAAAAATGAGTGTCATGTCTATATTCCTTTTTCGGAGTATGCCTAAATGGCTAATAACCTGTGCCTAGCAGAATACGGGCTCTGTTGAGAGATCTGTAGTTCCTATTCTCTTTTTTTATCATTCACTACAGTTGCCCATTACTCAGATGTCATGGGACTTTTTTGATGTGATAAAGTTCTTATTAACCTTTAATTATTTCTGTCATGGTTTCTTGTTGTGGATGCTGAGCTTGGCATTCTCAGTGTAAAAGTACCTCACAACTTTCAAAGTCTTTAGATATTTTTTTTTTTTTTTACATGTTCACATCCAAGGAAAGATCTAATGTCTTGGATGTGTGGATGACTTAAGTGGTGCAAGTGCGGACAAGGGTCAGTGTGCTGTCCTCATTTCTTTTTTTTTAAAGTATCAGTAAGCATCAGAGAGCTACTGCTGCTTCAGAATTCTTGAAAAAAACATTGTCATGTGAAAGTGGTGTATAGCAGTACATTAAATAAGAGTCTGGAGACTAAAAATAGATGGGTTTTGGAAGGGAATCCATTTACATGCAGATTTCAGAAATACCACATTTTTATTTCCCAGGATTGGCCAACTTTATCTGCTCATTTTTATCATGTGTCTCTCCCCTCCCCTTTAAATTTAAAAAGATTCAACTCCTATTGCATAGGATGCCAGTAGATAATTTTCATTTTTCTCCCCTTCATCTAATATAGGTTACACATCACAGATGAGGCAGAACAGACTTTATGTATTGTTTGTCAATGAAAGGAGAGAACAGCTTCCTAGCAACAAAAAGGATGTCACATATTGTCTTCAAAAGGAGACCATTTCACCCCATCTAGTTACAAATGCCTTCCAATGATAGCTTCTATAGATATAAAAGCCTACCAGCAGGGGATCCCCCCTTAAGAAGTGACCACGTTTTAAAATCGGTTATGCCCCTGGCAAACAGTCATCTTGTACATATTTAGCTTGATCATTTTGGCAGGTTATGAAAGACTAAATGGTGCAAACACATGTGGCAGATGCTGTTCTCATGATAGTTGAGGAGCCTCTGAGCTTCTGTTGGTAGCATGCCAGGTTCATCTTGTACACTGAAGAGCATTATACTTTCAAGCTTTCTACAGCTTGCCCTTAGGGACTACTGTTGAAGTGGTAATAAAATTTAAAATGAGCCTCAGAAAGTCAACTTGTTGGTTTGGCTTCAAGTGAATCGTTTTCATTATTAAACTTCAATTTAATGGAACATGTGTTGTATTCTGAGAGAGTAAATCTAAATATGGTTGTTAGAAAGGTGATTCTGTCTTAAGGATAAATATGCACTGCCAGAAAGGGAAGAGAATTGCTTATATATTAAAACACTCTGTGGTGGTTGCATTTCTCCATTTGAAATAAGGTAAAGGAAATTTTGTATTAAATAGCTGGCTATTAGTAACCCCTGTACAACCAGGTTGAAAACATAGACAAGAAATTGTCCACTTCCAGAGTAAACACATTTTTATTTGAGCCAAATACTGCAGGTTGCTGAAAAATTTCAGGCCGTAAGCTCTGAAATTTGGAAATGCTGTGATGAACTGTACAAGTATGAGTACCTGAAGATGTAGTTATCAGCTGAACTGGTAATAACAATAATACTCAGTATCCTCAAAGCATTGTACACACATCATTTAATCCTCATAACATCTCAGTGAGGTATGTAAGCAGTTTCATACAGGCAGGGTGTTTAAAAGACTAGCCTCAATCACAAGATGAAATCCATGTCAGGGCCAGAATTAAAACGTGGGAATTCCAGGCTCCCAGGTCTGTGCTCAGATCACTATTTCTTGCTCAATGGATATTTCTCTGTTAAAACAGATTTACCAGTAATAATTGCACAACTAAAACTAAGATGCCAGGTGAAAATACAGGAAAAATATTTGGCTACAGGGCCATGCATGCCAGTGTAATGTGAGCATCTTTAATTATCTTGGTGTATCTTTTCTTGTGCCCCTCCTATCTTGCTTTGCAATCTAACTGTTGACATTAAATGGAAAATGTTTTGAGATGAGTTAGTTGTTTAAATGTTTTGGGAAACTCTTCATTTCTATGTATGTATCTTATAGAGATATGACAAATACATTTTAAAGTACATTTTTAAAAGCGGCTCTTAGAGCTGAGTTCAGCTTTTGTAAGATTTCAGCCCCAAATATAGAGATGAAATCAGTCTTGGTAATGTGCTAGCAGTGTGCTGCAAGATGCTCCTATGTCTGTCAAAATGGAAAGGTAAAGATGAACAGCAGTGGCAGTAAATATTTATATTGTGGAAATGTCCTTCATTCTGTTTGAGGCCCTATTGTGCTGGGTGCTGTACAAACACAGAAAAGAGACAAGCCCTTATCCAGAGGGCTTACCATCTAAAGAAACACCCAGAGGGAAGGAGATGGGGGTATAACACCCAAGTGGATGGGTATGATGAAGAATTAGAACAGCTCTGTTAGTTACATACTGTGGTGTTGATTGAGTCATTAATATCTGAAGTCCAATGAAGCTTTTATTTATAGAAAAGTTGCTGATAGGAAATATCACAATTCAACATTTATAAAAGGTTGGCTTCCTTTTAGAAAGCAATTGAATGCTGGTTTTCTGTGGAAACTGTTATTAAAATTATGTAATTTGAGTTTTTATTCTAGAAATTAATATATTTATTGTGAGGACATTCGGCCAAATCCCATCAGAGTTACACATGCAATATTGCTTACTCATGAGAGCAATCCCACTGATGTGAATAGACTACAAGCTTCCAGTGACACTGTTCACGTCTAAGGACTGTGGTCATGATTTTGCAAACATGCACATGCTTAACATCAGTGAGATGACTGAAATGAGCAAAGTTAAGGATTTGCGTGTTTGCAGGATCAGGCCCTATTTGTCTGGTACCCAGTTTAATAATAAGTTACACTGATTCTTTTGGTCCTATTCTTTCTTCAGTGGGTCCTTTTAACTTCCATTAACATTAATGAGAATTGCATGCACACATCAAGCAGAGAATATACCTCGTGTAATCTACAGATTATTGACACCACCACAATTATTTTTCGTTATATAGGAAATAGAAATAAACAGCCATTTTCTGTGTCATCCAGTTGCCTCTAGCTGCATTTACAGTATCTACTTATATATCTTGTTATGGCCTTAATGATAAATAGATACTTACATTTTTCTAACTTTTCACAGAAAAAGTGTAATGAATGCTTTCTATCAATAGATATAATATAAATGTTAAGATAGTTCCTCTTAAGATAGATTCAATTTAGCTTTAGTGCACTAGTGGAAAGAACATATTGCAACACTGTGGTGGCCTGTTTTTCTGGCCTTTATTAATCCAGAAACCTTAATGATGAACAACATTTGTGTCATTGTCTACACAAATTTAATTTGTTTATGCAGGAGTTCAGTTAATCCTGCAATCTGCTTTTCTCAAATGAGGACAGATAATGGAGACACCGTTCTTTACAGGTCTTCAGGCTTTTAAATTCTGATAAAATCAGGATTCTTCACTGGGTCTTGCCACAGCTCTGAATTAAGCCACTTTAAATGTAATTACTGAAGCTGGCTGTACATCAGGAACATCCATTAAAAGAATTGATTGACCATGCTGTTACGGGAGGCATTTTATGAACAAACGATCATGATGGGTCCAGAACTGTAATTTATAAAAGCAAAAAAGCAGGTAAATACTTTATTAGTGGTTAATGAGAGGTTCACTGGATAACTAAATTTCTTCTTTTTCAACCAGCTATTTCAGGGAACCTTGGTCCATGGCCATCTATCACGATCGGTTTATTGATCTTAAGAAAGAACTGCGCCAAATCCTAATATCCAGCCAGGTAAGAAAAATGACTAGCAATTGCATTTTATTATTGGAGTAAGTCGTTATTGTTGAGCACTTCTTTTTTTTTTGCTCCCATATTCTGCCTTAAATTTCACTTTTTTCTGTTTAATTACTCACTTTGGAAAGCCTAAATAGACATAGTCTATGCAGCATAAGGAAGATTCAGTAAATACTGGAAATTGCTCATTTTAATTATTTTTACAAATCTCAAAGTTGCTGGTAATGTTTTTTTCATCGTTTACCTTTCTCCATTTTCCTATGCAGCATTTTTATACCCCTTATGTGTTTTCTAGTGCAAACTTGCCACTGAGACTTGGAATTCCCATTTCTTTAGTTAACACTGCTTTCCATACAGTTTTGTTCATTTTTTTACATAATGATATAAAAGCACTGTACGAACCATCCTAAAATTTCAGATCCTGTGAGATGTAAATCTTTCTATAAGTACCTATGGGCACAAGCTACGTAGTTGATAAAGTAACACAGAATGGCTTTTCAGTGATAGATGAAATTCCCAAATATAGGGGTGGGGAGAAATTAAGACATTTGCTAATGTCATTTGCACTGTTGACCGGAGCATAAATTCATAGTAATTTCTCCATTTTTTCCTCTCCAAGTGTCTGACTCAAAACCCATTGAAGCCAATGGACAGGCTGCCACTTGATTCAGTGGACTTTGGATCAGTACCTAAAGACAAAGTTGTAAACATATAATTGTCTCTAAACAGAATTTTTTCTCTACAATCTAAAGCTTGCTGCTGCCTAGTGGGTGGTTTAGTGCCATTCTACCGTATCCCTCCACATACCCCCTTCGCTTCTGTTTTACATATCGAAATTCTATATTGCTGCACTACTTTTTAATGGATTGCTGCAATTACCATACAAAATTGTTAACTGTGTATTGAGGTAACATCACACTAGTCCCTAGGAAAGGTTAAAATAAAATACAAAGGTGCTAGATAGTATTGTCTCTTCTGTTGTCATAATATGAAGAGTACTTAAGTGAAGTATTATTTTTAGATTTTCTTGAAAACAACTTACAAAGAACAGAAAATTAAATTCTAAGCAAAAAATTGTGCCTGAAGGTAGTGATTTTCTGCCCTGTTTCAGCAGTGCTTCCTGTATTGTAATGTGAACAACTTATCTCTTACGTGCTATCTGTTTTATTGTCTACGGACAGCCTGGAAATGGTGTCTTACGTATTTCAGGATTACTGAATCAGTCATGCAAACTGTCTCTCATGTGAGTTAGTCATGACACACACACGCAAGTAGTCCTGTTGAGATCACTGGGACTACTCCTATGAATCAGGATTACTCACATGAGAGAGGGTTTACAAGATCAGGTCCTATATCTGACAGGGTGAATGCACATTTGTCATTCCCCTTGTCTGTTTTTATTCTAATTCCCTTCACACAGATTCTGATATTTAGAAATACTAAGTTTAGTAAATATGTATCTCCTATGTCTGTTTGTACAGTACTGAGCACGCTGTCAAGTGCTTAATAAATACATACTGCTCCGTTGGAATATATCAAGTGTCTTTTAAATTGTCATTATATAATTTGGGAGCAGGAGGACCAGGACCTTTACTACCTGTTGCTCATATTCCAGTTGACCAAGGCATTCAAATAAATGTTCAGTCAAATGCAAAAATAAGTAACATAATAAGTAAAAATGTTTAACTAGCATTGTTATAGTTGAGATTGTAAACTACAAAAGTCAGGAATTTTAAGTTCTGATTACCATAGAAAATGGAACTCAATTAAAATGTAACAAGACATACAGTAAGAGAAACTAAGACATGCATAAGAGCCAAGTTAGAATCATTGTGTGGACCATGTCTGTGAACTTGCGTGTTTAAATTCTCAGCCATAACATTGTATTTATTTGAGTGTCTTGCACAGGATGTTCTTCATCTTCAAAAGCTGATCATGCTTTGAATATTTACCCATTTTGTAGGATCCCAAACATGTATTTATTTCAACGTGAAGCGCTCCAGCTACGTAGACTTGCAGATGATAGAGCTGAGTTTTTGCACCTCCATCCAGGGCTAGATTCACAAAAAAACTGAGGCATGGTGATGCTATTACCACATTTAACCTGTAGGGCAGCTAGAAAATTGCTGGGATTCACAAACCTGGGTTTGGCACCTAGGCTTCCCGTGAAAGGAGGGAGAAGGTGCCTCAGAATGGATTCACAAAAGCCAGCCTGCTGGGTGTCTCTTGCCTAAACTAGCCAATGGGAGATGCCAGGGAGAGGGGTGTGTCCTAAGCCCCTCCCTTCTCAGCAAATTTGGCACCTAAATCTAGAGAGGCACCTCCTTCTGCTTGGGTTTCTCAGCTACACACCCTGTCCTGGAGTTAGGCACCTATGCTGATTGTACAAGAAGCTGGAAGGGGAGGGGAGAATAGAGAACCTCTCTCATAACTTTAAGCCCAGAGGTCAGGGTACTCACCTGAGATGTGGAAATCTCCCACTTCAAAGGGATTCCCCACATCTCAGGTGCAAGCCCTTACCACTGGGTTATGGGATATTCTGGTGTTGGGTTCCCTCAGTCTCTCCTGTTGAAGCTGCTGCACTGTGAATAAATAATTTTAAAAGTAATTGGAGGTGGGAGACTTGATCCTAAGTCTTCCAGCTTTCAGGTGCATGCTCTAACCACCAAGCTCCAGAGTTATTCTTCGTCCTTGTATACGCTCTCGCTCTGGTCCAGTGATTCTTTTATTATTTCTCCATAAGAACAACTTCAACAGGAGAGACTCAGGGAGTCTCACATCAGAATATCCTCTAGCCCCGTAGTTAGGGTACTCATCTAAGAGGTTGTGGATACCTGTTCAAATGCCATCTTTCCCCCTTAGGTGAAGAGTCAACTCCCAGATGAGTACGTCAGCCATGGGGCTAAAAGTTATGAGGGAGGTCCTCCCCAAGCCATTTTATGTAAGCTCGCATGTAGAGGCCTGATCTGGTAGGCAAGTTCTTAGTCTGCTTTACAGATGGGGTCCCACAGAGGAGGTAAGCACAGGAACACTTACCTTCCCCCCAATTCATGCTTTGCTTTGGGGCTGAAGTGTCCAGACATCTAGAGCAGAGCTGTAGTGTGCATGCACAGACGGAGCAAAATAGGTGCCTAGGAATGTTTATCATGAAACTTTAAGTGCCAAGTGAGTTTAGGCTCCTACAAGGTGCAGTGGTAGTTGAGCAGGGATTTTGTGAATCCCACTCAGGCCAGATTCTGGGTTTTAGGCACCTAAAGTGGCAGCTAGGCACCTGAGTCCTTTTGTGAATCTAGCCCCAGCTGTTAAAGTATTAATAGAAAATTGTATAGTACACATGTGCAGTATGAGCTTTCCAAGCAAAGGCACTTGTCTTCAATAAGAACTACTAACCTGGTTTTCACATGGCAGCTGGGGTTGATTGGAAAATCAGGCCACACGTTGCTTGCAAATTCGACATTTAAAAACATAAACCGTTCTGAACTCAGCACCAGAACTGTGTCTGGAAATTCAATTTCTAAGAAGTTCAAATACTGAAATTGTTGTTTCTTGCCCAAGACATTTGTCAGACTTTGTACACACATTATATGTATATCTGTCTATACACACACAGAAGCCTTTTGAACTGTAAATAGGTGAGAATTTTCAAACCAAAAGATTAAATTAACACCTAAATTTATGGTCTTATCAAAGTGTCCTTTGAGCCATTAGTGTCACCACACTGCCACAGTATGATAATCCTTCCACTGCTTTCCTGATAGCTATTGCCACCAAACACCCCCTTCCTCATCCAAGGAATGTGGCGACCAGCTGTCTCTATATTTGTTGCCAGGGAGAATGAAGGGTGAAAGGCAGGCTTCAATGTCTGCCTCAAACGAGTGGCCTAATATCAACAAATCCTAATGTATCTGGTGCCTGAGCCTTGAAGACTGTTGCTGAACTAAGTCCATCCAGTTGTACAAACCATTGAGTTCTGTTACATGTACTTGTTTCTCTAGTGCTGTTTGGAAATGTGTGTGCATATCCAGCCTGCCTGTTTTATTGTAGTAGAAGCTAGTGTAGCTATACCTGCCCACAATGTTTTGTAACGTCAATGCTGCTCTTTCAGCTTATTCCTGTCTTTTACAGGTGGATGGCCTTCCATCACTGGACCAGCTCGTTCACCAGATAGTGGATGGCGAACTCATTCTTTCTGAGAAACCAAAGCAATACCTCAAAAGGTTCTTTCAGCAAAATATCTACAAGAGACTGGTGGAGGGAAGCATCCTCAGTTATCTGAACTACAATAACTACCACCTGCCTATGTATGCATGGCCAGGGATTGTTTAGTTATGATTGGCTAAGTGAGGCTCGCTTTTCACTCTTGATCCATAGGGTCCCTGACTCCCAGCCCCTCTCTTAGGGAGCACCGAGATGGCTTTCAGCCTGAGGCTGCATTCAGCAAGCACCATGAAATGTTCTCTTTCAATTCTCCAGTAGGTGGAGCGGGCCTCGGATTCTCCATTCAGCAGGAACCATCAGGCCCAGGCCCAGCCATTCCTATGCAAAGCTGGCCTGGCTTTTCAACAATAAAAGCCCGCTCCTATCAGCCATGCCTAGTTCGTGTTGATTTGATCCGGGCCTGGCCGGGCTCCTGGTGGCTTCGTCAGGAGCAGCCGCAGTTTGGCTGCGCGGGGGCAGGGGTTGGAGGCCGGCTCCCTTGCGGGCCGGGGGGGCTGGGCCGGCAGCCCCCGCCCCGCTGGCAGATGGCCGGTGGGGGCTGGAGATCGCCGTGTGGCTGCTGAATTGTTCATGGCCCGCGCGGCCGGCCAGAAGGTGCATTGTGGCGGGGGGAGGGGGGCGCGCCAGTGGGCAGCCTCGTGACCCAGCAGCTGCGGGGTTAACTCCCTGGCTGGAGGCGCCTCGGCAACCAGCTGACCAATGGCCGCCGGCGCTGGGCTGCGCAGCCAGCCAATCGGCAGGCGAGCGCCCAAGGCGGGAAAGCTGAAGCCCGGCACGGAGCCGGGCTGAGGCGCTCCGGCCAGGTGCCGTCTCGCGGGCGCTGCCCGGCCGCAGGGGCGGCGCTGGGCTCGAGGGCGCTGCCCCGCATCCTGCGATGGCCGCGGGTGGGGGCGAGAAGGGGAACCGTGACCGGGGGCGGCGCTCCTCTCGCTGCTCAGCGGCATCCCTTCTTCACACGCCGCCCCCCGGGCCTGTTTAACGAGCCAGGGGCAGCCGCCGCGACGCCCTTCTCAGCGGGGTGCTTGTCCGCTGTCACCGCCTCACAGCGTCACTCCTCAGGAAAAAACATGTCCGCGCCTGGGCGAGCACAGGGCCGGCGCCCATGGCGACTTACGCAGGGAGCGGGCCCTAGCGGGTGCTGATTTCGGGAGAGAGTCACCAGGCACCCCCGAAAGGGAGCTGGCAGGGTGGGCTTGGAGGGACTCGCTTCCCGGCCGTTGTTTAAAATGCACCCACGCTGCAGAGTGCCGAGCGGCCGCGAGCACAACCTGGACCGAAGTGCAGCCGCAGGAACAAAGAGAAGGCCCCGGCCGTCAAGGAGCGGGCCAGCTACTGCCCATGGACGCTGCTGCATGGGGCATAGGCTCCTTTGGGCGGGGGCAGTAGCCTCCCAGCACCCGCAGAGGACAAGCGTGTTTCTGCCCCATACACAGAGCTGTTGAAACTCGCCCCCCTCCCCCTCCAAGCGGCATAAACTCTGGCAGCGCAGGGAGACAGCTACACGGATTAATTAAAAAAAAAAATCCTATGTGGCCCATGAAACTAGTCGCTCCGCTGTCCCATGTTTCCAATCTTAAAAAGCGTGACGCTAAATGAGCTCTTGCATCGCAACAATGATTGACGAATGTAAGTGAAAAAAGATGCTGCCGTAATCCCAGCACGCCTGGTTTTCTCTGTACAACTAATACAGCCCCAAAAAGGGAGATGAAAAAGTTAAAATATTCTTTGCAGCGGAAGATGTAGAACACGTCTATCACTATTCAGACATAGCGGGGGGGGGGGGGGGGTAGGAACCTGGGGGGGGGGGGGGGGGGGGGGGACGTAGCCATGTGTGAGTAGCTGTTGATTGTTTTCTGGTTGAGAGAAGTGATGATAAGCCTGGGCTAAAGTGTACATTGCTCGTGTGGGGATTGCTCGTGTAACCTGCAGCTGTATGCTAATGATAATAGAAACAAATCCGCTGCCTCCCCCCATTAAACAGCGAGGAGGCAGGGACGCACACATCACTGAACAAATACACTCGCACTAGACAAATAAAATACACATACACACACACCAAAACCAAGAGAGAAAGAAACAAGAAAGGGGCAACCCACTCACCAGCATGTGGCTCGATGTGAATCTCAGTTATTCTCTCCTACTTATCTTTACAGGGTATTGCCTGATCACTCAGTTTTAGGACATGCTTATTGGGGAGGCTAAAGGAAATCAATGCTGGATTGCTGTGTGACACGACTGAAAGGTAACAACAGTCTTTACGGTGTTTGTCATGCTGGTCCTGCAACAAATGCCATCGAGTCCTGTTCTCTCACACTCGGGTATTTACTTTTTCCCTCTCTTCCCAGAAACGGTGATCAATTTACCCACCGTGGGCTGAAAAAAAACAAAACTTTCCGTTCATTTAGGCCTTTGGGCAGCTATGCCTGAATAGCATAAACAAATCGCCATAAATACGCCACTTAAAGAGAAAGCTCCTCTACCCAGTATACTTTGCGTAATAAAAGAACTGCTCTCTTCCCCCGCATACAGCCCCCCCCCCCCCCAAAAGCTGAATAATGGAAGCAGAGCAGATTGCCATTGGGGGATACTTGAAACTTAAGCAATAGAA
Organism: Chelonia mydas; assembly: GCF_015237465.2. Taxonomy (NCBI): domain Eukaryota; kingdom Metazoa; phylum Chordata; order Testudines; family Cheloniidae; genus Chelonia; species Chelonia mydas. The sequence continues at coordinate 198,440,040 of NC_057851.1, forward strand.
AATACTTCAGGTCTTTTTCTTCTGGTAGCTGGGTGAAATGGAACAGACTCGTGGGCTCTCTCTTGTTTTCTCTCGCTTTCATGTAGTATTCTTTTGTGTGTAATTATTTAAACGGGAGATCCATAGCAGCTTTATGCTAATCTGCTGAACAAAGGGAGCGGGGCGGGGGAGAGGGGAAGGTGAATAGAAGGCGCGGGGGGGAGGGAGCGGTTGAGGGATTCGCGTGTCTCTCGCGTGGCCCGCAGACAGACACAACAATCGCTAATTCCTGCAAACGCGCTGCGCTCGCTCCAGAGCCCTGGGTCAAACAGTAGCAACCCAGCAATTGTTTATGCGTCATGCAACAATGGGGGTTAGAAACCTGATGAACCTTTCTGATTGCAACCTACAAGGTGTGTGTGTGTAAAACAATCTCTGGTCAACTTGATACGTACAAAAATGGGGTTTGTGAATCTGATGAAACGGTCTGACAAGGGGGTGTGGGTGTGTGGAAGTAAAAATCTGTAATCCACTTGATACTTACACCAGGAAGGGGGAAAGGTCGATTTAAAAAAACATCTAATCGGAGGCAGGGCTCTGCTCTTTGCAGGTCACACTTCAGCCCAATTCTAGGTTTGTTCCGCCAAACGCATGAGGCTGGTACTGTGTTGAGTAATCAAAACCGCTCTGCGCCAGTCGGCTGATACAGGGAAGCATGCTTAAAATCTGGAGTAAAGTAGGCAAATCAATAAAGCTGAGGGGTGGACAAACCGTTTAGCCGTTCGCTCCGATGCGCTCGCAGGAACATTCAAAATAGCAAACTCCTTGACCCAAACTGGCTGTGCTCCCCCCGCCCCCGCAATGCCTTGTCACAGGACAGGGTAATAGGGGATCTTGTAGAAACGCGTCTCCCCAGCAAGCCTCACCAAAAGGAAAACGCCATGCAATTGAGCTTTGCTGCCACTGATTTTCCATCTTGGCAGAATACAAACGAAACCGAGCGAGAAAAACACAACATGCCTTATTCCCTTAAAAAAAAAAAAGTTGCAAAACGTGGCGCTGAACTGACTCAAGACTGGATCTCTTTGTCAAAGCTGGGCTCTGTTTCAAACAGGAATTCATTCAGAGGAGGCCTATGGCCTATGTCACACAGGAGGTCAGACTAGAAGATGACAGCGGTCTCTCCTGGCCTGAGGAGCTATGAAATATTCCCTGTGCAAATTCCCACATATGCCGTTGGTCTCGTCTTGCTTGTGAAGGGAACGTGGCGCAAACAAAGTGGTTTGTAAGGGAAGGGGGCGGGGTGGACTCAGCTGGGAATCCCCTGGGGGAAACGTGGAAGTTTTCTGCTGAAGACAAAGAGTTAAATAGGGTTGGAAGAGAAGCTGCTTTGTAGTTTTAGAGGGACTTATTCAGCTCAAACGCTTCAAAAATAACAGTCGCGTCTTGAGTTTCAGACACTGATACTATTTGATTTTTTTAAAAGGCTCTGTTTATTACAACTGACTGGACAGCGCCTTTCCCCAGATCGGTGCTAAAGTCATTATTCCTGGTATGTTGTGCTGCTTCATGCAGCGTGCAGTCGTGCCCGCAGGGTGCTCCGGTCGGAAGCTGCCCAAGTGGAAAGGAGGGCCCAGTCCTTGCCCCGAAGACTCCCCAGTCTAAAACGGCTTTAGGGTTCAACGCAAGCCGTGTTGTCTGGTGAGCCATAGCGGCCGTGCGAGAAGTACTGCACAGCCCAGCAGCAGCTCCAACTGTCAGATGATGCACACTGCTGCACCTGCTTTTGAAGACGGGTGTCTCCCCCTCCCCAACATTTTTTCCACTCTGTTGTGAAAATTAGTTTAGCATACTTGTACCTTTCAAGTTGCAATTAATCTTTACCGTAGTACACGACTGAAAGCAAGGAGGGGTTTTTTTGTTTTTGTTTTTTTTTTTTTTCAGCTGGCTGGGGCTAGCAAAACAACAAAAAGAAACGGATCCTTTGACTCGAAGTATCTCAATAGGTTTCAATAGATTCCCTTTGGTTAATTCATAGCACTGTTTGAATTCGCTGTGCTGCAGCGGGTTTTTGTCGGTTTTTTTTTCTTTTGCATTCAGCTTTTTAAGGTTACGTATTTTGACTTATCTCTTTTAATGAAAAAGAGCGCCTCTATTCCTCACATATTATAGAGCAGGAGAAGAGTCTGAGCAACTACAAAACTAGCCAAACTGGAACCTACAGAGTAATAAAAATGGGAGAAAGTAATTGGGGCGGGGGCAGTACCGCTTCTTCTCTGTCGTTATAGACGCAATATAAATCAGGATTAAAACGGCTAACATCAGTTGCATTTGGATTAGCAGGCATTTCTGGATGTTTGCAATATAGGCAGGAGAAAGAATGGTTTGATTAGATCCAGTATGAGGCTGATGTGGTGGGGAAGGGAAAGAGAGCTATGGGCACATAAACATTTTTCTCGTTTTCCCCAATGGTCTGTCATTAACTAACTATTTGCCCGATAACGAATGGCAGGCAACATATGAATTATTACACTAGGGTCTAGCTTACATGATTATTATCTGAGAGCTACCTTAAATTCCCAATCCTGCAGACACGCACGTGCTTCTCTTAACTTTATTGCCGTGACAATAAAGCTTTGGCAAAAGCGTTCAAGCATCCTCAACATCAGACCATTTATTTTGGTGGTCCATGCCCAACCCTGGCACTGCGCAACTAAGGGCAATGAGTAACCTACAAGCAAAAATATCACCATGTAGATCAGATAACAAACTTCAGCGTTAGGGCACTGGGGGGGGGGGGGGGGCGCTAATACATTCCCTTCGATTAGGAGCAGACACGACTCACACGGGAAGCCTGAGCAGGCTAGCTGGCTTTCGATCCAGTTCTTCTAAGGGCTGGGGGGGACGGGGACGGAGAAAATCATTGCCACTTTTTCTTATCCCTCTCCTACTTCTTTCTCTAGACAAGATTATAGGACAAGCAGCTCTGGGAAGGTTTTATCCCATACCCGTGTAACAGGTATTATTGCCTGAGACTTTTGTCCATGCTTTTCCTTGAGCAATCTGTGGGGCGACAGAGAGAGACTTTAGAAGGATAACGCCTTTTGCGTCCCAAATGTAGCAGGGAGGGAGGCGGGGTATTGGGGTTTTGTTTGTTTTTTCGCTCTTATGACTTCTGGTGGCTGGGGCGGGGGTGTGTGTGTGTGTGTGTCTTGTGCTATTGCAGCCGCTGCCTTGTCTTGGTGGACAGATTTCTCTTCTCCCCACCGCCCTCCCGTCTTTCTCCCCCTGCCCCAGCCCCGCAGCACGCGTCTCTTTCTCGTCCAGATTGGCCGCGGGTCGCATTCAATAGAAAGAGGTTAATTTCCTTCACAAAGGTGAAGGGGGTGAGGCTTTGGGAAGCTACTGTGCAGAGACAGACAGACCCTTTCTTTATTTTTTAGCTACTTGATTAGACCCCTTGATTTAGCATCTGATGTCAAACAGCAGACAAAATGCACCAACTGAATTAAAATGCATGAGGCCGCAGAGGATCGTGTACAAGAAGTTTGTCAGATATATATAATGATAAACTAGAGATGCATTGTAATAATAAATAACACTGAGGTTGACACACTGTGCTAAGTGGTAGAGGCTTCATTTACCAGAATGAGTAATAGTATTTTCAGTAATTTAACAAAAGTTTTTTTTCTTTTGTAATTAAAGCCTCCCCCCAAGTCTTACACCCCGCCCCCCCCTCACCAGCGCCCAATCTCTTCAACTCCAAAGTGTACCAAATCAACAATTTGCTTTGCTGATAAAGTGTTTATTTACGGTCAGAACTTTTCGAAGAGACTCTGGACACGAACAGTACTGCTGGATTTTATGAGCGCTTCAGACTAGAATAACCAGTATACCAGCATGTATGTTTCTCCTCGAAATGGCTTCCCATCAGTTCCTGAGGACACTTCCTTGCCAGTATATTTAGCGTCCTGATTTTCAGACTCCAGTGGCAATCTCCTAAAATGTTTTGTTTGCAATTATACGCCCCCCCCCCCATCCCAGCATTTCCTTAGGGGTGAGAGCTTTTAAACAATTCAGAACCTACATTTTCTTTCTCTTCTCCCCTCCCCCCCTTCTCCAGTTTGCATATTGAACCCTCCTGACATATTTCTGACCATTCTTCTCCTTTGTTGCTATTTTGCTCCAGAACCGCGGGTAATCCCCCCGATTTGAGATGCTGCTCATTGTCATGCTGATGGACATTTCCATTTGGCAGATCTGTGCCCCCCGGAGGAGACACACAAAGGCCAGGCACGTGTGCCTTCCTATAGAAAACCATCAGACCGTGAAAAGAGGAGGGGCCAGGCGTGTGCCTTTAGCCGGGAGGGGCCAGAAGTAAATGGGGGGAAAGGAGGAGGGAGGGGGGGACAGAAAGGAAAGCGAACGAGAGAAACCCCTCAGGTACATCTGCTGTACCTAGCAAGCGACCCCGCTGTCCCTGCCCCTTTCTGCGAGCCTGCACCCTCCCACACTCCTCCAATCCATAGGAGCCGCAGGAAGCGCTGATTGGCTCGGGGATGGAGCAGGAGGCTCGAACAATGGCATCCTCTCCCCTTAAAAAGAGTGCAGCGATCCGGGCAGGGGCAGACGGGACCCATTTGCGGGGCGCCCACCAGACAACAAGTGCAAAGGGGGACCAGCAGCAGCGGCACGTCGGGGGTCTGTCCCTCTGCTGCTGAGCCCGGACTGGATGGCAGGAGCAGGCAGCCAAGCCTGAGCGAGGCAGCCGGCTGGAGCCAGACGCACAAGCCTTTTGCTGCAGATCCGCGCCCCTGTCGCCGTCGCCTCAAGTGCCTTCCCCGCCGGCCCAGCCGCCAAAGATGCCCCGGGGGTTCCTGGTGAAAAGGAACCGGAGGGCCACGCCGATCTCCTACCGGGTCCGTTGCGGCCAGGAGGGTGAGCCTGAGCTGCTGCTGTTCGCCGGCGGCCAGCAGCGCTGCTCCCAGCCCCTCCCCTGCGCCGGCCTCGATCCGGCGGCCCCCGCCGCGCCCCGGGAGCCGCCGCCGCCCCCGAAGCCCGTGCAGTTCGGCACCCCCGAGGCCGCGTGCCAGGCGCTGTACAGCCCCACCCGGCCGGTCAGCAAGGAGCACGAGAAGAAATCCTTGGAGCGCAGCTTCAACCTGGGCTCGCCGGTCTCCGCAGAGTCCTTCCCGGCCCCGGCGGTGCCCGGCACCATGGACCCGCTGCTCTTCGCCCCGGCCGAGCTCAAACTGTGGGTCTCCTCCTCCAGCCCCGCGGAGACCAGCGGCCCCCAGCGCAGCACCCAGAGCGACCCCCACAGGGACACCCACTGCGGCGCCCAGGGCATGCCCGGCAGCACCCACAGTGACACCCACTGCGGCGCCCAGAGCGCCACCCACTGCAACGGCCAGGCGAGCGCCGGCACCCGCAGCCTGTCCGCCCTGCTGCCCCCCTCCGCCGCCTCGGGCCGCCCCCAGCCCAAGCGGCCCCCCGCCGGCTCGGAGCCCGGCAAGCACAAGCCCCCGGCCGCCAAGAAAGCCAAAGCCATCCGCAAGCTGAACTTCGAGGACGAGGTGACCACGTCGCCGGTGCTGGGGCTGAAGATCAAGGAGGGGCCGGTGGAGCCGCCCCGGGCGCGGGGGGCGGGCGGGCCGGGCCCGCGGCCGCTGGGCGAGTTCATCTGCCAGCTGTGCAAGGAGGAGTACGCCGACCCCTTCGCCCTGGCGCAGCACAAGTGCTCGCGCATCGTGCGCGTGGAGTACCGCTGCCCGGAGTGCGACAAGGTCTTCAGCTGCCCGGCCAACCTGGCCTCGCACCGCCGCTGGCACAAGCCGCGGCCGGCCCCCAGCGCCCCGCCGCCGGCCGCCAAGGCGCCCGAGGAGCGGCCGCCGCCCAAGGAGGCCGGAGGCAGCGGCAGCGAGCGGGACACGCCCAGCCCCGGGAGCGGCGGCGGCGGCGGCTCGGAGTCCGGCTCCGAGGAGGGGCTGTACGAGTGCCCCACCTGCGCCCGCCGGTTCCGCCGCCAGGCCTACCTCCGCAAGCACCTGCTGGGCCACGAGCCAGGGCCCGGCCCGGAGAGGCCCGGCCCGGAGGAAAGCCCCAGCCCCGGCCTCGGCCCCGGCCCCGGCGCGCCGGCTGCCAGCGAGTGCCACCTGTGCCCGGTGTGCGGGGAAACCTTTCCCAGCAAGGGCGGCCAGGAGCGGCACCTGCGCCTGCTGCACTCGGCGCAGGTCTTCCCCTGCAAGTACTGCCCGGCCACCTTCTACAGCTCGCCCGGCCTCACCCGCCACATCAACAAGTGCCACCCCTCGGAGAACCGGCAGGTCATCCTCCTGCAGCTGCCCGTGCGCCCCGCCTGCTAGGCCGTGCCTTCGCCCCTCCTGCCCCCCGGGCTGCAGCCTGGCAGCTGCCTCGGACCGGCTTCGCCCTGCAGAGCCGAGCTCTCCAGGACCCCGGCTGATCCCCCACCGCTCCTCCAGCGCCTGGTCTATTTATAGATGACAACAAAGGGGCTGGGGGGGAGTGATAATAAAATCCACTTGTGCCAGTGTCTCCTTGGTGGTGATTCCTCCATCCTTGCTACTGTAGCTCAGCCTCTGAAAAGCAGCCCCTCTTTGATCGCTAGCGGGATCAAGGTCCCCTTAGGAAGTCTCTCTGGTTTTCCTCTGCCCCCATCTCTCTGTGTACGTAGCCTAGGGGTTGGGTTGGTTGTTGGTTTTATTTTTATTTTTTAAAGTCAATCTCGAAGAATAATGCCTTTATATTTCACAGGCTGTAAACTGAATTTACCACATGATTAGCTTTATTATGGCTTGTGAACTGCTGGAAGCTGGCTTTACACCCCCACCCCCTTTTATGTGAACAAATAAAACTGCTTCATTTTGTTTTCTTTAGTATAGCCACAAATGCCTTGACTCTACTGTTGATGGTCTCCAGAATATGCTGTAGAAACTGCCTTAAATATTACCTGCCAACTTTCTTTTTTCGATTGTTTGTCCTTAGCGAGGTAGAATCACGAGCTGACTATATGTATATGTTGATTTGAGTAATTGTTATTTATTCTTTATTTATTTATATTATGAAGATTGATATTATTTGATCGTGAATATTTTGATGCGCTTTTCCCCTTCCCAGTCCTGCCATTTCACTGTGCATTTTAGAAGAAGATCTTGTTCTAAAGGGATCTGCTAAAAGGTTTTAACTTTTCTACCTAGAATAACACACAATCTTGACCATTTTATCCTGCTCCAAGGGCGCAGACAGCTCTTGTGCAACCGACAGCTCTTACTTTTAGATGCAATCTCTTTTCTACACACATTATTTTCTTAACTGTTAGCTATTTATAGAATGCTTCAATAGAACTGTTTCAACTGTATAACTATTTACTATTCAAATAAAATATTTTCAAATTCAAGTACACATCCTTTCGCGTCTCATATTTCTCATTAATCAAAGCCTTCCTACTCTTCTTTAACGAAAACTAATCTATTCATTTAAGCTTAAAAGAAGGAAGAGCTTAACAGAGCCCGATGTGGTATGTAAAATATCACTCTGGTGGTTATTTTTCACACACCCTCCTTTGAAGGCGCTCTGAGTGACTTAGCAAGCTAAAACCTAGGCAGCCTAGTTACACCTTCCCCTGCAGCTTTAAACCCACCAAGAAGAACGAAGCTCTTTAGGCATTTGCTAAATCGTTATTTCTTTGAGCGCGCAACTTGGGAGACCAGAGGAGTTTGTCCATCGTTTGGTAAAATTATCAGGAAGCAAATTACTGTAAACCAACGCCTTACAAAGGGGAAGGGCTAAAGCTGAGGTCAGGCTGGCTAATCCCCTTTCTCTTGCTAATTGACCGTTCCTCACCGAGGGCTGCCTCATGGCCTGGGCCTGAATCAACCAATACGTTAGCTCCAGCCCCAAATCAGAGACACAGTAGAGCTAATGTTTTTTTATTAAAAAAACCAACACCCCTCTGTTGTAACGATCAGCGCTAGCATATGGCTTGTGAGCGCGCTCAGCTGATAGTGAGCGCTCCAGACTTCAGCCATCTCAACTTTCATTTCACTAGTGCCAGGGTCTAACCACCGGCATAGCCCCATTGCAGAAACCTTCACCCGCTCGCCTTCGGGGCCCCAGGTGAGAAACTTTACTCTAAAGCACTTCTTATTCTCGCCTCGCGGGGGGCGGGGGGAGCTAGATACATGCACGGCCCGCCCCATTGAAACCACTGGCTGAAGGGTCTGGAGCCCAACAGAAACAGCGGGAAATCACGGTGGAGACACTCTTGGGGTAAATCTCACTTGTATTGTTTTCCCCCGCCACCAGCAGAGCGACTGCCCTTAACCCTGGCTGGAATTAATTCTCTTCAGGGCTAGTCCTTTTACCTGTGTTTCTGCTACAGTCCAGAGCGCATCACAAGCAAACACGCAGCTCCCTCCTTCATGTCCCTTTTCGCGGCTCGCCCACCTGCCATTAACCTAGCGCCCCCCCCCCCCCCCCCCCCCCCCCCCCCCCGCGGATTCAAACACCCAGGAGTGAAGCACGGAGAAAATAGCATCACCCCCACAAAGGCGACCGCTTTGAGTCCTGATCTGCAAGGGGCCTTGCAGTGGAGACCCACCCTCCAGGGGAGCTGCATTCACAGACTAGCCGTGGCGCAGAGCAGCCTAGATTGCACACGTACTCCCAACCCCCTGCCCCGGCCCTGCATACAATTTCCCCACCCAGATGTGGCCCTTGGCCCAAAAACTTTGCCCACCCCTGGATTACACTGTCAGTGTGGGCATTGTAGGCTGACTTCTGAAAGCCAGTAAGCAGCACAGTGTCTACACTGACACTGAGTCGCTGTAACTACTTCAACCGTATGCTGCTCATGGAGGTGAAGTTATACATAGCAGGGCAGTTATGTCGGCAAGAACCAAATCTAAGTGTAGACGCTTCCATAGTAAGGTAGACCAGACCTCAGTTGTTGGGGGTGCAGGCTCTGGGGTGGGGTTGGGGATGAGGGACTGCAGGGACATGTTTCCACTTCTGGGAGCTGTGCAGAGCCATGGCAGGCAGGGAGTGCTGATTGGAGCTGCCAGGGTCCCTTTTTGACCGGGCATTCTGGTAGAAAACCAGACACTTGGCAACCTTAACACATGCCCCTAGAAAGTGCTTTTCTCATCTCCATGCTTCTATTGCCACATTGTGATCACCCTCAGATAGCATTTTGGGGGCGTGATCTGTTGCATCTGGAAAATTGCATATTCAAGCCATAAATGTTTTCTTCTGGCATCTATAAATGGTGAGCAGATGGGCCTGAGGGTGAGTGTTGACATGCATCTTCTTGTTTTATGATTTGTACATAGTGTTGTTTGATTATTGAGATTTCCGTGTAACCTATCAGTAACTGCCTTTCCTTGTTGTTAGGTGCAGGTGCCCATGGTGACAAGCCAATCTGGTCTAGTGAGAATGCACACCAGGATGATATTTAGGCACATATCCACTGATAAAGTACAGTCTTCTGCAGCATCCTCTCTCTCAGGTACTATGTATTGGTTTAAAAAAAAATACCCAAGGGTGGGATTTTCAGAAGTACTCAGTGTTGTCCTAACTTTGCTTCCACTGCAGTCAAATAGGACCAATAAATTAGTTAGTGCGCCAGAACAGTGTAAAGGGGCCTTAGGGTAACTGAGAATTAAGACTCCAGTGTTTTACTATAGAGTTTACAGTATAATTTAAATTGTATTTCATTACTTGGAATATCACTGTGGTTTTCTTAAGGCTAGTTTTGGTAAAGTATCAGCACATTTGGACTTGATGCATCTAGTGCATTTCATCCAAGCATCTCAAACCTACACACACAAACAAGTCAGATTACAGTTTTAAATAATTTTAATGAAACTTAGTTCACTGTAAAACTCACATAACAAAGATTTCAGATTTGCATCATAAAAAATTTTGATATGTTAACAAGGATGGGCACTTCAAGCATGGGTTTTCATCTTACAGATATTATAATACAGGTAAATGCACCAAAACAGGACATTGTAGCACCTGCTGTTTATAACTGAACAGATGATCTTATGCAGTCTAAGATATGTATAGACATCCCAATGTGACTGTACTTCTGGATTCCGATTTTTCCGTTATTGTTCAGCATTAAAGCCAAGTCAAGACTAAAACCATGCAGAAAGGAGTTCCACATCTTCCATATAACCCCACTGCAGAATACAGCACTCTCATAATCAATACATTTTGCCTAGTGACATGTCAGGCGAGGTAAGGTAACATTGGAAAAGTTTTCAGAATGCACCCTTCAGTTATGAAACTTGATTTTAAATGATTCTCCTGGAACAGTAAGTGCCTATTCTCCAGCATAATACACCTTTGCCTAACATTACTTTTAGAAAAGGATCAGTTACTATTTCTAGAAATGAGAAAACTACGTTGAAGCTAGCATAGTCTAGTATAAATAAACACATATTCAATATTTTTCACAATACCCTGGGAATTTAAATGGATTAGTGCAAAGTGTTAATTTTACATCACCTTTCTTCTCAGGTTAGAAAGTTGACTTCTTTTTCCTTAATCTACACATAAAACTATTTCAAAGCAAAGCAAAGCTTCTCTCCTATCTCTTAATTGTCTGGCTTTTGTCAGTTTAAAGCTGAAAGTCCACTAGAAGTTTGGATCACTGTAGTAACTGATGACATATCTGCTGTAATACCAAGGTACAGCAGAGTAGGTTAACAGCATACATCAGCGACAGTTCATACGTTGTTGGGTTAAGCCAGCATTTTACTGCTCTTTTCTATAGTTTTTCATATGCAAATTAAATATTAGTTCAAAAGAAAAAAAATCTCAAAATGTCTGGCACCTCCATCTGGTGGGTACTTAGATTCTTTTTAACAATGCTATTTACTTGGCAGACTTAAGAGGTTTGGTCTATTGTATACATTTCTATTTAGGGACATTTATGCTATTATCATTAATCATATAGGCCCCGATTCAGGATACACAAATATTCAAGACAAGCACATACTTAAGTGCTTATGTTCACCTTTACTCTGTGGAACATTTAAAGCACAAGTAGCCCCACTGACTTCAACGGAACTTCACATGCCCAATCCAAAGCCAATTCAAGTCTATGGAAAGAATCTGCATCAACTTGAAAGGGCTTTCGCTCAGGTCCTCTGTCTGGTGGCAAGTGTTTGTAGGATCAGGCCCATAATCATTAGAGGACTCAGTACTGATCTTCACTATCTGGGTGATCGTTTAAGCAATAAGGATCATGATGTGGGTCATTTCTCAGGGAGTGATGTAAATGGGAGAAGTTAATGGCCTGAAGCACAGTTAAGAGACCCTAGGTGATCATTAATCCTGACCATCAAACTTATTGCTATTTTGCATGCTGAAAAAGAAAAGAAAAATCTCATGGGTGGAGAGACTTGTTATGGATCAAATAATGATACAGTTTCAATTGGAACATACAATTAATGCCCTGTAAATTAGCCAGCACTGCATTCACATTACAGTACTGTTCATCTTACAGAATTAGCGACTGCTCACCTCTGTGCAAGTGCACTAGCTCAGGCATATGGCAATGTGGACTAGAGTATCTGAAACCATTCTTCAGCTGTTCATGTCTTTTGACTACTCAAATGGATTAGTTAAGAATGGCCATAGTGGGTCAAACCAATGGTCCATCTAGCCCAGTATCCTGTCTTCCAGTGGCCGTTGCAAAATGCTTCAGAGGGAATGAACAGAAAAGGGCAATTTCAAGTTATCTATCCCCTGCTGTCCAGTCCCAGCTTCTGGCAGTCAGAGGTTTAGGGACACCCAGAGCATGGGGTTGTGTCCTGGATCTTGGCTAATAGCCATTGATGGATCTATACTCCAGGAATTTATCTAATTCTTTTTTGAACCCAATTATAATTTTGGCCTTCACAACATTCCCTGGCAATGAGTTCCACAAGTTGACTGGACATTGTGTGAATATGTACTTCCTTATGTTTGCTTTAAACCTGCTGCCTATTAATTTCATTGGGTGACCCCTGGTTCTTGTGTTTTGTGAAGGAATAAATAACACTTCCTTATTCACTTTCTCCATATTATTCATAATTTTATAAACCTCTACCATATTCCCCCTCAGTTGTTTCTTTTCTAAGCTGAATAGTCTCAGTCTTTTTAATCTCTCCTCATATGGAATCTTTTTTGTACACCTAATCATTTTTGCTGCCCTTCGCTGTACTTTTGCCAATTCTTAGATATCTAACATTAACCCACCCAAATGTAAACATCAAAGATATTTTGGAGCCATACAAGAGCAAGATACTCCTGAATGAATGGCAGGCAACAACCTCCTGATAATAGGCTTGTTTCTGATGGGAACGTTGACATATACCAATACAGTAGTAACAATGTTAAGACCCTGATCCTGCAAACACTTAATAGGTGCTAACTTTTGACTTAAACAGGTGTGCAAGTTTTTGCAGGGCTGGGAGTCTCTCCCTTTTGATCAACTAAATCTCATGCATGTTACATGCACATAGGGAAAGGAAAGGTGAGATTTTCAAAAGCACAAAGAGAACTTAAATGCTCAAATTCCATTGAGGAGGTGGTTTGCTAACTGCCCTTTGAAAATTTCCCTCTTATTTCTTAACACATATCAAATTTTTTTTTAAACAAATTAAGGTCCCTGACCTGCAAACACTTATGTGTGAATAGCCCCACTGAACTCAGTGGGACTACTCATGTGTATAGTCACTCACATGTGAAAAAAGTGTGCACAGCATCAGGGCCTTCATCCCCATCAGTGCTGGAGAAAACAAACGTTTTACACAGTCTCTCAATTCTGGAGTATCTTGCAATTATTTTAAATCTTTTCTGATTGTCCTTAGAAACTGGGCTCTGGTAGAGTTGACTCAGATTGCCAGCCCTTGTCTGTAAGAAGAGCTGATTCCCAATTGCTTACAAGGCAGCAAATAGTCATAAAACTATTATTTCCCAAGACAGACTTCAAAGGTGGGGGCCTGAAGTTAGTCACCTATATCCATATTTAGTACCCTACATTAGTAGCCTGATTTTCAGAGGCTCTTATTGACTTGAATTGGAGCTTCTGGCTGGCTGCACTTTTGAAAATCTCATCACGCATTTAGGAGCCTAACTTTAGGCCTCCATTTTAAAAAAATCTTGGTCCAAAAGAACAGTATTTTTAACCGTAAAATGAATTTTAAAGACTTTGCTAACACTACAGCATAACAAACAGAACACGTGTAACCCATTCTCGGCAGCTCAAACTAATTAACTCTCAGATCACACTAATAATTTTACAAACAAAATGACTTTAGAATTCATCTCCTGCTGTGTAGGATTAACTTTCCATTTCAGTATCAAAAGTTCACCCAAAGGCTATTTAAAAGAGAACTCTCTCACCCCCTAATCTCTCCAATATAGACACTAGGGGGTCCTTTTCCCCACCAACAAACAAATACCCCCATAGCATTTCCATTATGACTGAGAGAACTGACCCCCTTCATTTTCCTATGTAAACTCTCTGTAGAGTAGAAAATCAACAGTAGAAACAGATCATTTTGAATGTTCATGTAAATCACTCTGCAACAAGGCGTTATGAGGCTTAGAAGAGGAGGAACTCTCATTAAGCATTTCTTACACTGAATGGTACATAAATAACGTCTTTGGGGGTTGGTAATGGTCTGTAATTATTATTAGCAAAAGGCTGCAAAACCCCCTTCAGAGGAAGCTGAAGATAATGCCATTGTTGCACAGCCTCTGCTGGTTCAAACCATGCCAGAGGCTACGGCTGAGAACGCTTGCCAGGTTCAATACAGTGAGAGTGCTCTCATGAGGGCCTCACTTCTGCACTTATCCAAAGGGCCATTTCTTTGAAAATATTGATCAAATGTACTGACTACTGGCAGCTGAGTGCTGCAATGAATGCTCCTAAATATGATCCAGAGAAAGGGTGCCAGTGGCAGCGCTGGCTCTAAGTTCAGTAGTCAAAGATCCTTTGGAGGAGGCTAGGCTTACAGACAGCGGGGGGGGGGGGGGGGGATGATGAAAAAGGAGCAAATATCAGTCTGAATTGCCTATGTGCATCAAGGACACAGCCATCTGTGTGAATAAAATATGTAACATTCCAATGAAGAATCGGTTTGATTACCTTGAGTACCCTGTCTGGGCTCAGTTTGGAACTCCTCACTCAGGCAAATCTCTCTCTGACATATGGATGGTTAGGGGCCTTGCTGAACATTTCACTTGAAGGCAATCCAAGAGCTATACAGCTTTGCCCAAAAGGGGAGAGAGGCTTTGCTAATTGCAGCAGATTGCATTTTGGACTTTAAAGCATTATGTCAAACATTATTAGTTGATGATAAGGATCAAACCCTGTATTCCTAGTGAATACACCTTGCTCCCATGAGGAGTTCTTATCAAGTCTGATAGGGTGAATTCACCCCTGGGGACTCTCTTTGATTTTGATACAGTCACACGAGGGATGACTCTGACCTTCCTTGTGTGAGAGTTGCATGACTCAGGCCCAAAACAATCTGAGAAGCCAACTTTCTCAATCAAGTTCTAAGAGGAGCAAAAGTTGTAACTGCCCTATCCAGTGAAAGTCACCAATAGGGCTGTTTTCACTTTCTCCCAGAAATCATCCTAGCACATGTATTAAATGGCTTCAAGCGAGGCAGTGCCTAAGAAGCTAAATAATCTGGGACATGGTTTCTGAACAATCACAGGATGCGACATGAGTGCATCATTTGTGCACGGGATTACACGAGTGTGCATTGTGGAGTTTGTACCTTCTTCTTTCATTCAATCCCAAACTAAAAGCACAAATGCAGATGTGATAACATTTCAAAGCCTTTTAAGGGCTGGACTGTGCTTTCTAAGCCATTAGCCACACTGGGGGACTGAGGAAAGGCTCCAGCATAGCACGAACCCCAGATGGAAATTCAACTGGGGCTCTGGAGAAGCACATGCTGCAATGACGCATTGCCACTCTGTTTAAAGGTGCAGCATGCACTGTGCTCCATGCCAGACCAGCATGGTTGCCGGGAGTGGGATGCGCTTACCCTTCCCCCTTTTGGGAAGTTAGTATTGCTGTCAGCATGAGCTGGGCGCAGTGCCTATGCTCTCCACTGGGATTGTTCTTGGCCCCTGCCCAGGAGTGTAAGGGAAGACAAGGCTCTCTGCATCATCACATCTTTGGGCACTGGCTCTTAGGTCTGATCATCACCTAGACCGTAGACTAGTAAAGGATTAGTGTGGTACGTGACACGTTGGAATCCAGTCTCAGAAGGGACAGTTTATTTTCTGAAATTCCACTGTTTGACTTTCGTGAGGATAATGAACTGGGAAGATTGTTTGGTATGTTCAGAGACAAGAAAATTACAAAGCACAGCCATTTCCACTTCACCTGCTTCTGCACAGTTCCGTATACTGGACATTACAGATGGGCCCAATAGGAGAACATATAAAAGATTGAGGCTCTTCAAGCATCCTTTTCTAGTAAAAGCAACAGGAGCCCTGACTTTATAACTTGTGATAAAAGCAAAGCCACTGTTGTGGAAATAACCATGTAACCAGTTGTATATTAGGAAAACAGACTCCCTTCCTAATGAGTGGAGACGTTCAAGTGTTGTATCTTATTGGTTCCTGGAGGCATTTTTAAAAGACTCACAATTCTCCTGCTTTACTAGAGGATGCAAAATTGCCCCTTCACGTTGAAGAATGCGGCATTTTGAAGGGGGGAAGCTTCCTGAGTTTTCTAAAGATATCATGATTATTCCCTCCGTTGTTAGAATACAAGCATTTACAAAAGAAATATTGCGTAAGCACAATTCACTTATATTATATGACTACCCTTACACTTTGGGAAAGGTATCTACCCAACACATATGAAGGTATATCTAGGTTATATATAAAATTCCTGGATGTCTTGTTTTTGTAAATTATCTTACTGACAACTGAATGGTAAAAATATATCCACTACAGCACCTTAGCCAAATGACAAATGGAGTTGCACTATGGTAATAAGGTCTTGCATCACAACAGCACACACTTCTGGAGTGTTTTATTTCCCCAGTTAAGGGTACTATGAAGCAAACTGTCAAGAGAACTGGAGTTGGAGAGAATTTTCAGCCACAGCTGTTGTAGAGTTTGGTCCAACACAAACTGAAAAATATCTTTAGTCTCTTGATTTATAAAAGGTGACCCCCTCACCCCAAAGTTTTACCAACTATTTTTAGACACTAGTATTATTGTCACTGTATGAAAGGGT
The DNA here is from genome assembly GCF_015237465.2 of Chelonia mydas. Lineage (NCBI taxonomy): Eukaryota > Metazoa > Chordata > Testudines > Cheloniidae > Chelonia > Chelonia mydas. The sequence continues at coordinate 198,456,307 of NC_057851.1, forward strand.
TAATTGGAGGTCTTCTCATGTCATCAGATACTGAAGATGTTCTGGAGATTTCCCTTGAATATTGAAATGAGCATATTTGTAATATTAGTTTTCAAATTTCTAGGAAACCTTATGGAAATACAAATACTGTTATGATGGGGGCAGGGAGTGAACTGTCCTTAGATTACATTAAATCTAGTTGTTGGTGTTTAATTATGCCAAATGGAACCTGGACTAGGCAAGTATGTTGCCGGGTAGCTGAATAGTTTTCACTGATAAAAGCTAAACAAAAACTTCCATCTGTCAGAAGCCAGCTCATTTGTAAAGTATAATACACTCTTACAAAATGGGCCTGATCATCCTGCCAGGTGACTTCTCAAGGACCTGCATATGCAGAAGTGATGGAACAGTCTGGTCCCCTGTACTTTTATGGATTAGCAGTGTACTTGTCTGTCTGTCAAGTCTACAATGGGCCAAATTCAGCAGTGGCTTAAGAATGGTGTAAGCAGGACAGAAAAAAGGTACAACTCTTTGGTATTCAGCAGGAGTCCAATTTACCCCTCCCACATCCTACCTAACATCCTCATGTTAGCAGTTCTTCCTGCTATACAGCCCATTCTGCTACTCAGCTTCAGTTACACGAATGCCAGATCTGCGTCAGTTACATTGTTTTACCACTTACACCAGATATGTAACTTATTTCACCATGGAAGTCACTAATGAAATTGTCCGGAGCTTTCCATGAGAATTGCATTTATTTATACCCAGTCTGAATTTTGGCCAATAGCTCTGTTCTCTTAGCCAAAATGCAGGTGGTCAAAAATGGTGCAGGTAAGCAAATGACATTCTATTGTATCCATATTCATCCAATGCATTCAAATCTACATTTATTATTGCAATACTGGAAATAAAATCCATTGCCACGGGATCAATGTACCTTGTTTTAACTTGGCATCTAAACAAAGGACCAGAGTAGCTGTATATATCACAAAGATACATTTTTTACATTTAACATATTTTAAATCAGAATTATGCAGTGAACTGAGATTTAATTGATTTCTGAGGAGTTAAGAAAAGAGTGTACTTGTTTGTTTTATACTACCAAAACCCTCAGATTCTAATTTTCATTTTTTAAAGAAGAAAATACGCTTTTTTATAACAAGGAAATAATAACTCTGCACTTTCATTCTTCCCTGCATTAGAGATTGGTGTCGTTTTAGAAGGAAATATTTTGTCTCATTCAGAAAAATCCTCTTTGAGCTACTCCACCTGGTGTGTATTTGACACACATTTTACTGGGTAACTAAGCACAGTAACTCCTTACCCAACAGTGATTAAAATGAAAACACATTAGATAATGCAATACACATTTTTTTCTAACTTATTTTATAGACACACAATCAGAAAGTTGCAAAGAACAAGGTTTGAACAGAAAGTCAAATGGCAATCAGAAATGTCAGCAATTCAATTATGCTCTGTGCCAGGAGGCTGACTGCATTTATCTGCTAGCTAGTGTAGACTATGTACTAACATCACAAGTAACAATTTCTAGTTTCTGCTCTGGATAATGAGTGCATCCCATTTTAATTTTTCCTGATAAACTGGTTACCACTAGAACCAAATAAACTAATACAAAAAGTCAATAACAAAATGCCAAGCTATAACTTATTACTGTAAAGATTTATCAAATAGCATTCATTATTTACAGAGAATAAGCACAGATCATTGTGAACGTGAAAATAAACATTCACTTAATGTATACACGGAAACTGAGTGCAAAAACAAAAAGCCCAAATAAAAATGGCGACCCAATGGTGCATTTAGCTTTACTTAAAGTAGCTCCCCTTCAGTTCAGGTAAGAAGTCACATTAAGTTTTTCAGGTGTGCATCCAGCTTAATAAACACAAACAAACAGAGACTATGTTAACTAGACCTGAGGAAGATTAGGAAGATTACAGGGGTATGATACAAAAATCAGACATATATACGAACACTAGTAGTCAAAATGTCAAAAAACAAACTTACGGTAACGTTAGGTGTCTGACAACTGCCCCCTGTCCCTCCACCAAACAAAAAAAGAGTCAGGAAATTCAGTTTTGAAACTCCGCCCATTTCATACACTGTTGTTCCTAGGTATTACAGCATTATTATATGGAAAATCAACTTCTGTTTAGAGACCTTTGCAATACAAAGTCATAATGGATGACAGAATTTCAGCCTTAAATCTGAATTCCTTACCTTCTATTAAGTGTTTAAGTGGTTACAGTGTGTGTCTCTTATTTTCCTCGCTTTTATGGTAATATTAATTTTCTAAAAGTACAAAAATTTCCCCTTAACTCCTCAGAACCACTGTTCACTGAAATTGTACTGAGGTTTTTTTATATCCAAAACATTTGCACAATATGCAGATCACCAAAAGAACACAATGTAATGTATCCTTGGAAGGTTATTACAATATCTAGGACTAACTAGGGATACTTTAATTTGCAGATTATTGCGCTGTTGATGTGCTATGTCAGTGTGGCTACTGAGGATGTGTACTGGCTCCCAGTTATACAAATCTGGTTGAGAAGTAGTTATTGCAAATGTGCAATATTTGCTTTTCTAAATGAAATCACTGGTCATTTTATTTTTTCCACACAAACAGAAAAAAGTGATTAGCTCACATTATGCATTAATCACATGCAACATTTCATATGACAAAATGACCCTAGGTCCAAAGATAGTGCTGCAAAAGAAGATTTCTATCAAAAAATAAATGGACAGACATAAACTAAATGGTCTGAACCAAACTGTACAGGTTTACATCTCTAACCTGTATTACATTTTATGGTATAAGTATGAATCTTTGTTAAATACCAAAAAAGCCAAAACCGCAAACCCTTAAATTTACCAGCATTGGCATGTGATGGTTATAACCAACAATAAGAGATAGAATGCAGGGGTCTTAATTCTGCTCTCTGGTATGTTAATATGCAGCATCCCACAAAGGGCCCAATCCTGCGAGGGTCAGCGCAAGCTCAATTTCAGGATTTTACTAAATGAATGGGGACATGCACCCTTGAATAAAAGGGCAAGATTAAGCCAAGTGACTTTAATCCAGGTCTTGGTGATTTATGCAATTAGCAGCACTTTCCTAGATTACAAATAAATTACTTAAAACAGCTATTTGATACTTATGGTTTTTATGCACAAAAACTGTACTGGGGTATCAATTCAAAACAGAAAAGGAAGGGAGCACTTGATGACATACTGAAAAGCACCCAAGTCATTCACTCACTCTTAAGAGAAAAAGTCCATCATGTTTAATTAAATGAAAACTTGTTTTCCATTTAGACAAAATTTGCTAATATACACACAGGTGTTAAACTATAATTGGAATGATTAAACGATCAACACAATGAAAGTAAATTAAATAATTGGTTTCAATACTTGCTTTGCATCCTCTTCCTGTGACAGCTGTACTTGCATCTACAGATTCTAAGGGAAAATAAGTGAGTTACCCCACATCAGTTAAATGCCTCACACACTAAAAAAGATCCAGTTTTGACATAGTTATTTTGGTGACAACAATAATCAAGTGTAATGCATGACAGGTAAATCAAGTGATAGCTGTCCATCAATAATTTAAGTTTTGCCACAAGGGAACTGTACACTTCCTTATATGCTCATCCAAAGCATGTAGCAATGTTCTAGTGATACAGTAAATGATTTTATTCCGATTTTTTTTTCAAATTCCCTTGAATAGGCTTCCCCTTCCAAAGTGCTTTAATTTGAAGATTTGCTGAGAGCACTAGCAGAGCGCCGAAGTTTCCCAGAGGCTTTGTTTTTCGTGGCATTGGGTAGTGTTGGAGAGGTCTGCTCTGCTAACTCTATTCTTGTGGTTACAGTAAGATCAGCACTTGCACTCATAGTGAGACAGCCTGAAAAGCAAGTGGGCAAAGAAAATAAAAATGTATTATTAGAACAATAGAATGTGTCCAATGACAAAAGTGCTTCCTAAGATACAAAAAAGAAACAAAAATTCATCCCGTACGACTCCACTGAATTGACCAGAGTTGCACTACGAATATGTTTGGCCTAAGGAACCTAACGGTTAAGAAGAATGAGCTTCTCATACGTGGTAAGGAGGCTAGTATTGGCTGCTTCCAGAGAAGGTAACAAAAGACTAGGTTGTGACTTGAACTAAGTGCCCAGGCAGGGGAGTACGAACCTTCTTTACACCCCTCTGCTGGCTACCCAGACCTTGAGACTGAGAGTGCAGGAATGAGCAGATGCTGCCTGCGCCAGCTCCTCCCCCACCTCAGAGCAGGTGTGTGGAGACGGGTGGAGGAGTGGGTAGAGTCTTGGCTCCACTCTCTCAAAGTGCTGGCCAGTTCAGCTGAGCTGGCACAGAGGCTATATAATTTACTGCTGCCCCCTGAAGCAAGGAAGGAATTGTGTGGGACTCAGAGGAGTGTTTCTAGGTCACAGTGTCTCTGGGGTCTACTCCTAGGTTGGTGCTTCAAGGTACAATATAGCTCTAAATCTCCCTCTTGCACATGTATTATTAAAAGTGCTAGTTTTTGTTTTGTGTTTCACTGAATGGCTCTGCAGTATTTAATTTCTCTGTTTCTGAGGACTGAAAATTAGTTTCCTTAGTATTACTATTTCTGATCATACTACAACAGTAAGGTGCCTTAACTGCTAATGCTGAAGAGAAAAAAAGCAACGTCTTTTTAAACAATTCCATTAAGGAAGCCGTAAACGAAATCACCATAATTTCTGTTGTATTCAAGAAGGCTATTTAAGAACTTTATGCAAAGCTTAGCAAATCCCTGTTGGCTACCATATAGTCCACATGTATTTACACATTGTTATTTTACACATTTAAGTTACAACTCATTCATTCCCAAAAGGTGATTACAACTAGAGGTCAGGACCAAATAGCTTGTCTGAATGAGAACAGATGAGGACACAGCCATTAAACTCAAAAGTAAATGAATAATATTAAAGCATGTGTGCAACTCTTGTCTTTCCCCAGTGCAATTATAATCATGCTCTGAGGAATACAAAAATGCATGCTGCAACACAGTTCTGTTGTTGCTACTGTCGTTTTGACTTGTCCCAGGACATTTCTGTAAGCGTGAATGCCATTTCATCAGCTCTCTCCTGGTGCAATATTTTTAAACAATGGTATAGTTCTCCCTGTAAATCCTCAATACAAATATTTTTATTAGAGATGGGACTGAAGCAAAGCCCCTTATCCAAACACCTCCAAACCTCTGGGGATGGAGGAGGAAGATTCAGAATCCAAACTCAAATCTGGATCTAAATTTCACAGTTGGCCTCTATGTCTATAAAGGGCTGAGCATCCACAAACTTCAGACCTAGAGCTACATTTTGCAGCGTAAGCCCATCTCTAATTTATCTACATACTATATTTTCAGATTGCTCCTGTACCTGGATTTAATTTACTTGTGTTAAGATAACGTTTTACATGTTTATAGAACCTTGCATCCTGAATGATCCCAAAATATTGCAGATACTGTGCACAAACCCCACCACTGAAATGCATCCACTACTGAATTACATCTGCAGTGGAAGCTGGCAACCAACTGGTTGAATAGCACACTATACAACAGCGGGAGAAGGGAAATAACTGGCCCAGAAACCATGGGGTAAACCATACCCTTATGAAAACTATCAGGAAATCCTTCATGTCCAAGAAAAGACGACAGGACATCAGTTTGTAAGGTCTTAACTGAAAGATACCCCTGTAGTAAACTGCATGATATTCCATTTACCTTGGAAAGACAAAGGACTAACTTGAGTCTGCTGGAATTTGAACATATGCTTCTAGGTATTTTAAACCTGATGCTAAGGGCCACTAAACTACCTCATCCCATCCCTTCTTGTAGTGACCATAAAACTAATAAGCCAGACTCCCTCGCATGCTATGGATGTGTAAAGGAGCTGTAAACCCAGTCTAACGGGTGTTTTGCTTTGCTGAAGCAGTGGAAAGCAGCCTCAGCGCACTGGTGAACCTAGCCCAGTATGTTTCTACACTAAAGCATTTTCATTTGAATCATTCTTTCCTGATGCCTGACAGAAGGGACCCATTCTAATGACTGCAGCTAGCATTTTAACCATGACTCCATGGCTTTAGTTTCTCCCTGAAGGGGTTAAGATATTTTACAGAAAGTATATTTCATAAATTATAAGTTTAGCAGACAGATTCTCACAAATCAATTACACAAAAAGCAACTCCCAGTGGTGTAGCTGCAAGCAATCCTGGGTTGTCTTCTGAGTGCTTCTAGAAATTCAGCTGCACCACTGTGAGCTAGATGCCTGTATTAATCTTACTTCCTCTCAGAAGCAAAGTCTGGAAATGCAACAGCACAGTCAGTGTCTCAGTTTGTTTCCTTACGGTAAGGTTTAAAACACAGCACTTATGACAAGAGTGAAACTTGTAATCATTAAATGCAACTATGTTACTAAATATCATTCTAATGCATGAAAAAACAAAAGAAAGGACAATTCAGTTGCTGTTAATCTGAAAGCATTTACTGCTCATTTGAAATTCTTAAACCAATTAACAAACCCGATACTCACATTTCATATGATAAAATATAAAACTGGTAAGTAAAAAGTCAGTTAACTATTCCGAGCAGAAAAAAAGCACTTCCAAATAAGTGAAAAATGTGATTTAATATGCAAAGACATTTTCTATGAAAAATGTGGACCTATTAGTTTTGGCTTAGAACTGGAAAATTGCTGTGTTTTCCCTAAGAAAGAAAGTGTGTGTGTGGGTGGGGAGGATGGGATGGGGGGATGTGCTGTATTTTACATTCCTACAGCTAAGCAGAATGGCAGATGGTCAAAATAATACAATTTTCTCCAAACGGGCAAGCTGAAGCAATAGTCATGCAAGCTCTCAACAATACAGGTCCTGCACATATGAAAAGCAGGGCAGTTCAAACAGTGTGTAAGAAGGTATAGCCACACCTAAGCATTTAGAATCATCCCCAACATTCCTTTAGCCTTTGGAGTTTGTACATTCCATCAGTCAAAACTTTCTTCTGGCAAGTCCTTAACTATGCAATCAACCTTGAAGCTCCCTCTAAACCATCTTGATTGATAGGCAGACAGCAGCTGCAGAATGAGCAAGTAATAACCACAAAAGATAAAGGCTTTCATACAAATATTGTAATTCCACTTGCAAGCTGTCTGGCATGAACTCAAATTACTTGGCCTTCTTCTAGCAATGGAAGCTTGGAACTTTATTCAGATAACACACTCTAGCCCACTTAACTATGCACCAGTTTAGTGACAGGAAACAGGACAATACCCACATATGTAAAAATAAACAATACATTAATGTAAAGGTTACAATGAGATTTCAAGATTTTCCAACAGCCCAAAGGAGGTTTATCTAAATTTATATTCTAAATTTTTTTTTGGGGGGGGGGGGGGGGAAATAGGCAGCACAAAAGTTCTAACTCATCAAAGCAATTATAAAAATGGCCTGATAAAAAAGTCCATCACTAAATAATGAACATTAGCGTCTGAGATTCTGATTCATAGATGGCTCTGTTTTTGCCCTCTGAAATACACAATTCAAACACAAACACCTACCAAAAGATACTCCAAGCCTAAAATCCTCATTTCAGGTAATGTAAAACAATCAATCATTTATAAGCATGGAACACTTTTTAGATGATACAATGTGGGCTATAAATAACCATTCATCAATCCACTGAGCTTCTAGTTTGACAGGTTATTATTTAAAGGCTCTTGGGTTGCATCCATCTGTGAATCAGGATTCAAGGAGTTAATTCAGTGTTTCAAGCCCTCTTTGCCTAAACCCAGGCTACCGCTGAGCGTATCCAGCCAGCATGCTGCTGTCAGGCTGCTTCCTTCCATTCGATCAGTGCATTGGAAATTGCCCAGACAAACAAACAGAACCGAGGAGACTGCAAAGGTCACACCTGGCGTGTGGCCGGCCGGCCTGCCTGCTCTCCGGGTCCTAAACCGCACCCCCAATCGCCAGGTTCAGGGCGCTCTGTGTTTCCCCTCTTTTGTTTTCTTTTCCTCCCCCAGCTGTTCCATTCAGAGGCCCAAGTTCAGCAATCTGCCCTCCCCAGAAAGGGAGGCCCTTATTAAGCTGAGCTAACTCAAAGGGCCAGCACAGCACGTGCCACTCCTTATCGGCCCCATCTCAAGATCCTATTCCATGGTGCTTAGCCAACAAAAAAGTAAATGGACTTAACTCCCATTGGCTCCCCTGCAGCAATTCAAACAAAAGTGCAAAGCAACAAAGACATTTTCCACTATGGCAGGTGTTGGTGTCAGATTCCGCCTGCAGCAAACAGGAGCAGAAGAAAGAATGAAAAAAAAGTATGTGCTTCTCAGACATGCAGGGGGATGCTAACAGGGCAGGCAGCCGAGCTCTTAGAGCTGTTACTCAGAGGTGAGCATAGTCAGGGTCGCTCTTTTCCAGCACAGAGCTTGGAACTCATGTTTTGGGGGAAGAAAAAGAGACCCGGCCTGAAGATGAGGTGGGACTGCAGTGAGAGAGAGAGAATGAACCACACAAACCAAGAGTTGTTTCAGCTTTATATTAGCAACAGAAGGAAGGAAGGAAGCTGGTTAGTAAATCTAGCGTGATGCCAGCGCTGTAGCCTGCTCGAGGTGTCACTCTTACCTTTGTCAATTACCGTAATGAGACCTTTACATATTTTAATCTAAAGGGAAAAAACAAAATCATATAAATAAAGGAACAGCACACCTACTGCTCTGTTATGAGGCTCATAGACATTGCTTACACCCATTTAGTTGTGCAAGAACACTGTGCATCTTAAAGCAAACTAAACATTCAGAAAGTAAGATATCATTCATAAGTGGAAAATAATGATATTCTTTAAAGTTCACATTAGTGCTGTTATCTGGCAAGGTGTAAGAGGGAGGAGCGGACCCACACTTCTCTCCAATATCGGTTGAAATATGGAGAAAAAATTTGAGCACACAATTATTTCCACCCAGTTTAAGGACATATTACATGCACATTACTATGAAATTATAGACATTTTAGTGCTCTGTTCCTGTCAGTCAATTAGTGGCTGTACAATTTCCAAGAGTGGTAAACTCTGAAGTTTCATGAAGATTTAAATAGCTTTTACCTGCTGGTCAAGTTAAAATCAGCAAGTGATTATATAATGTTAAGCTCTTTGGACTACATTTTTATAATGTAGAAGCCCACTTGTGCATGCAAAAATGCATGTACAATTGTGTGCATGCGTGTGCATACAATTTGTACAACCGCATGGACAAATAAGATATTTGCATGAACAAATGATGATTCAGATGATTCTGTGATCATTTCTATAAGCAAATACTTGATTTGTGTGAAAAATTATGATAGTTGTATTGTGCAATTGCACATAGTTTTTGTGCATGGATCTCAGGCTTTATATTTCTGTTGCATTATGTCTAAAAGGGGATTACAACAATCAGTTTGTAATAAAGAGGAAAATTATACTTCTAATGAATGGTTTGTGATCCCTGGAAAATTAAAAGAAGTCAGTTTAAAATAATTCAAGTTTCTGATAGAGCACCTTTTTAACTGCATGTAGATTTTTTTTTAAATCCTTAAAAAAAATAAGAGTTTTTTCTTGTCTGCTGATATTTATAAGGCTCTTTCTATCTGGGGAGGGAGGGCAGTCCTGAAAGCAATACCAATAAATACGCTCTGTCCCATTCCTTTTTACCCCTCCCCCTCCTGTCTATGTGACGGCCTGCTGCCTCAGTTTCAGCTTTTCTGCTAACACCCTCTTGCATTTGCTGTGGAAGAACATACATGTGAGCTCTCCTAGTTCATGAGGGTGATTTCATCCCCGTAGAATATGAGACAGGAAGTACAACTGACCAACACCAGAACAGTGAAACTGACTGGAAGGGATGTTAAATGTACAAAATAAATAAACTGAAAAATACTGTTTTCTCTGTGATCTCTCTCCATTCCAATAATTTTAGGTGTTATTGTAAAAACAGATGCATGGTATTCAGTGGAAAATGTGGTTTTCAAGTTGATAGCATCCTTTTAATAGTATCTTCAACAACTACATTTTAGATAAACATAGTGCATGTCATCTCAAAGAGTTTAATAAATGGTATACACACAAGAATTCAGTGCTGCCAACCGTCAAAATTTTTATCATGAGTCTTGCAGTATTTGGTGTTTTTTCTGAAAGCCCCAACTCTTGGAGTCATGTTATTAGATGAGAATCTCATCTTTCATTTAAAAATAGTTTCTAGCCCTCATCGGTGCTAAGAAAACTTGGAAAATGTGAACCCTAAAGGCTCAAATACCAGAAAAACAAATGAAGAGAACCCCCACATTTTTTATTTTAAAAATATTCTGATTTTTAAGCAAATCTCAAGATTTTTTGAGGCCTGACTCATTATTTTTGAACACAGGGGGGAGGGGTGTTTGGCAAAACTGGCAATTGCTTTATCACTAATATCTCATGGGTGGGAGGGTAAAAGGAAGCAGAAGATGGACAATCAGACAGCACAGTACAAAATGGGGAAATTTTGACCAAGTTGACAAATCTCTTTTTTCACAAGAAAAGCTTGCAGACTTGATCTGAGTGTAACTGATAGAGCAATACCTGCCTGAGTCTGCGGAAAGCCTGAAACAATAGTTCAGGTGTCTAATGGGTTGTTAACTCTGACACCTGTTGCGCTGTGGGCAGCCCTGAGAACACCCTCTCAGCAGTTACTTGATCATAGCCCTGCTGAGGTGGTGTTGCCAAAGCAGACTCTGCTTTGGTGGGTACCGGTTGAATTCTCCCTACCTCTCGGATGGAACTCAACCTGCCAACATAGGGACAGCTGGTGAGAGCAGGGCCAGGCCTACCTGAAGAGAAGTGGTGGAGGGCTCCCCATCACATAAGTTTATTGGATTGCTCTTGCCCCGTTCCAAGGAAGGCCAGAGCCATGAGGGGGCCTCATTTAGGGAAGTGCCTAGGATCCTTGATTGTCTAACTCTAGTCCTGCAAACCAGTAGTTCCACAGTGTTGCAGTATTTTGCACCTGATGTTTAGGTATCTAACGATATGTCTATACTGCAATTAAAAACCCATGGCTGGCCTATGCCAGCTGACTCAGACTAAGGGGCTGTTTAACTATGGTGTAAATGTTTGGGCTCAGGTTGGAGCTCGGGCTCTATGACTCTGTGAGATGGAAGGGTCCCAGACCTCAGGCTGTAGTCTGAGCCTGAATGTCTACTCCACAATTAAATAGCCCCGTAGACCAATCCTGAGCCAGCTGGCACCAGCCAGCCATAGGGTGTCTAACTGCAGTGTAGATATATCCGTAGGGTCTCTCTTCAGTGCAAAAAGTGTGTTCTTAACTTGGGTTACAATAACAGTGAAGACAAGGCAACTCTGCTTTCAACTCGGATTAGCAGCTCTAGTTCAATCCAGGCTCCTCTATAGGCTTCAATTCAAGCTGTTAACCCGAGTTTAAAAGCCAGCTGCCGTGTCTTCACTGCTATTTTAACCTGAGTTAGCTAGCCTGAGTTAAACTCTCATTGTTTGGAATGAAGACATACCCCAAGTCATCTTTTTTCATTTTATTACAACTTTATTCACATCAAACCAATAGAAATAGGTTAGCTATCTGCCATTCTCAACCGACTCTTGAGTCTTGGTTCTGAAACTTTCTCGTGAACTCTTCTTTCCTTCTCTTTTCTCACTTTGGTATAAGTGTGTGATTTTGGGGGGTAAAAGGATTCTTCTTATACCAATAATACTGACATTATCATCTGTCCATTTAGTGCATGATAGTGTCTCTTTCCCTCAAATAATTTTTAAATCAAACACATGCTTGAAATAAAGCACGTCATTTTATAGGCGTAATGCCTGAATCAAAGAAAAAAATACAGTAACCAAGGAAAGAATGCTCTAAGAATATAGACGGACTGCAACTTTGCTGCAAACCTCTTTCACTTGACATTGAAAATCTTAGTTTTAAAATATTAAATGCTAAAAGTATTGAAGATACATTTCCTTGGGGAGGGAAGGCAGGAGTTTCCCAAAAGGGTTCATCGCTGAGAAACTACAGGCACGTGTGTTTGGTACTGAAAGGAATAAGCTGCGGACATGTTCTCTCTGTCTGTCTGTCCCTTTTCACAGCAGCATCTGAGGGAGTTTGGAGTGTGGCTGTGTGTGTGTTAAGAACGAACAAAAAGATAGAGAACAACAATATCTCATCTGTAAATTCAACCTTAGTCCCTTATTCCTGCCACTCCTCACTTTCCATCATACTTATATGGCTCCCATTACTGTGGTATCCACCTTTAACACATTAATAATCACAACACTCCTGTGAAGTAGGAAAATACTATTACCTCTATGTAAACACTGGGGGGGGGGCGCTGAGGCACAGAGAGACTAAGTGACCCACCCAAGGTCACACAGGAAACCCATAGCAGAGCAGAAAACTGAACCGAGGACTCCGAAGTCTGAGACAAACACCCTGGGCTAGCCTTCCTCATAAGTTATTCCATGGTGGTGGTATTTCTTAGGTGGCTACCTCAGTAGTGTGTTCCAGGTTAGGAACTGTTATCTACCCAAATATCCCTGCCCAAAGATTAGAAGATTGTCTTCCCTTCAAGGTTATAATGCAGTGACTTTAACTCAAAACAATTCAAGACTCATAAGAATATAACAGCTGCCAGACTGGGTCAGACCACGATTTATCTAGCCCAGTGTCCTATCTCGGACAGTGGCTTGTACCCAACCTTCAGGGGAGTGTGCAAAACAGGACAATTATGAAGCAATCCACCTGTCTTTCACTCCTGGCTTCTGGTAGTCAGAGTTTTAAGTCATTCTGAGGAGGGGGTTGCATTCCTGACCATCTTGGCTGATAGCCATTGATGGACCTATCCTCCATGAACTTACCCAGTTCTTTTTAGAACCCAAGTTATACTTTTGGCCTTCACAACATGCCATAGCAATGAGTTCCACAGTTTAGTTGTACATTTTGTGATAAAGTACTTGCTCTTGTTTGTATTAAATCTGCTGCCTATAAATTTAATCAAGTGCCCCTGCTTTTTGTATTGCATGAAATGGTAAGTATCAGTTCTCTATTCACTTTTTCCACATCATTCATGATTTTATAAATCACTATAATACCCACCCCCTTAGTTGTTCCTTTTCTAAGATGAATAGCCCTTATATACACCATATATTTCCAGTGTGTGTATCTTTTTTCCCTTCTGACCCTTTCAACATGTGGCATGTCAGGCACATCTTCTCCTTTCAGATGTCTTGTGTCATGGCCCCCTCCCTCCCTGACTCACAGCTCTGTTACACTGTTCAGGATTCTTTGATATGCCTGACTTTTCAGACTTGACACCCCTTTCCCCTAATTGTACTGGCTTATGGTATCTCTAAAGAGGAAGATTTTAGTCTCTCCCTAATGTAAGGGATTAACAATTTAGGTTCCTATTTTTCAGAACATCTTTGGGCTTGCCTACAAAAACACTGTGTTTGCAGCAAGCTGGGGTGCAAATATACCCTGCACTAGCCTGCCAAGCAGTAAGGGTCAGTATGGACCCTGCTGCCACATGCTAACCGTTCCCTAGTGCGCTTTGATACACCCCACTTTGAAATGGGAGGAGATCAAAGCACACTAGGGAATGGTTAGCACACAGCAGCAGGGTCCAGAGGGACATACTGCACGGCACGCTAGTGTAGGGCAGACTGACTCCCCAACTGCCACATACTAAACGTTTTGTAGACAAGCCTGTTCATAAATTGAAGTTTCTTTGTAGGAGTTTCTGCGCTGTAATTGTTTCTCAGTTGACCCTCTCATCTTATTACCCAAAAAGGTGTCCCTCCCTCCAAGGGCCTTCTGGTCTTTCTTCTGGCCCAATAACCATGATTTCACATGATGATTGTCCTTGCTGGACCTGTTAACCTAATCCCAGCATACTGTCTGTCTTACATCTAAAGTTCAGAGAGACAAAGCTCATAGAATTCTTATCTGTCTCAACATTTAATTCTAATCAAATATGGATTATTCACAGTTTAAATGTAATCTGTCACATATCTGGGGTAATTATTAAAATACAGTTGTAAATGTGCCTTGCTTTAATTTCCATTTGAGATTGGAATTATGCAAGAATTTAAACATTTTTTATGATGATCAGATTTATCCAGTGATTCAAACGTTTACAAATAAAATTGTTATAAAGATTCTGACACTTCTAATTATAGAGTATATTGGGACAATGGAACTGAGATATCTGCTTTCTCTACAGGAGAAAGACTAGGGCCAGGTCTAAACTACAGACTTTTGCAGTATTAGCTATGTTAGTCAGAGGTGATGACGTGTGATATAACTGACATAGCTGTGCCAACAAAAGCCACTAATATATAAAAGGCCTAAGATATTTAAGGCCTATGAACTATTCCCTGGTACTCTGGGAAAGAACTAAATCACTTACCCGAAACTATGCTAAGGAGACTCCAATGCACTTTGTTTTGAGAGCTGGCTTTTTGTCAATAGGTTCTAAGATTGATCAAAGCTGCATTGTTTATGAGGTAAGATTGCTTGGGTAACAAGAATACTGAAAAATCTCTGGAAAAAAGACTGCTATGGACTAGTGCCTAAGAGACTGTAAATCAGGAATAACCCATAGTTGGTATCTGTATCGATTCTGTCTTTCCTTTTCTTTGCCTTCCTTTATTTCCTTCTCTCAAGCTATCAGTCTAATGGTTGTCATGTCCAATGAACCTGAGGCCATGATGTCTTATAGGTTTAAGAATGGATCCTAGAGAGTTCTGGATTTGGTCTTTATCTGCTTATCTGACACCATCCCCACTGTATCCTGCTACTGGGAAAGAGGAGAAAACTTACTCTAACAACAGGACTTTGCCTCCAATCCAGCCATCCAGATTGACCTAAGATGTACCAGGGAGTCTGCCTGCCAGAGAAAAGCACAACTCCTACCTGAACTTGACAACAGTCACTACTTATCTACTTCAGCTGGACCATAAAAAGGAGTACATATTTAAATGTTTTCCTTTTCCTTTCTCTGTTGGCCAAGTTTGGCTGGGGAAACTGATTGGCAAAACTAACATCAGAGTGTTTTGGTTGTAACTGGGTAAACATTTCCTTCATTTAATGAAAAGATTGAGAAAGAAAAGCTGGGTTTATAACATGCAATGCTTAAGTAAATAAAGATAGAAGGATTAGCATGGGGCGGTGTGATACAACATGGCCAGAGGGCAGCAGGAATCCTTATTCCCTGTAGAGGGAAGAAAGTTTGCTATAGATTAATTAAAGCACCTGAAGCCAATTAAAGCACCTAAAGCCAGTCACCTGATAAAACCCTCCTGCTTCACTCAGACAGGGGAAGGAGTTGAAGCAGAGTGGTTTGGTGTTGGAGCAGAGAGTAGTTTGGAGGGAAGCAGAGGAGAGTTTGGAGAAGTGCTGCGGTGGGCTAAGAAGACCAAGACCCTAGGTAAAGGGATGCCTGGTTTGTGCAGAGGGAGGGTAGGAAGCCCCACAAGCTGAAGGGCAGGAGAGGGAAGTAGTCCAGGAGAAGGAACCACTAGTTCAAGCGGTTTACTGCTATCCCTAGGGCCCCTGGGCTGGGACCCGGAGTAGAGGGCTGGCCCTGGTCCCTCCCTCTCCACTCCCCTCCTCTAGGACACTAGTGGGGCAGTTAATACCCCAGTTCAGGGGTGAGAAACGGTGCCCTGAACCCTTCCCAAAAAGTGAAAGTGTGAGTAATGCCGGCAATTTGCCACAGCAGTTATTAAAGAGTTTAAAGCCTTAGACTATGAGAAAGAACCTTAAACTATTCTATTACCCACTATTTGTGTTACCGTCGTCACGGACCAGGACATCACTGTGCTAGGCACTGTACAAAAAGCCAGTCCCTGCCCCAAGTAGCTTCCAATCTAAATATAAGATAAGAGACAACAGATTGATACAGACAGACAGGGGAGTACAAGTAAACAATGTGAGAACACTGGTCTGGATGGCAGCCAGTGGTCTCTGCACATCAAGAGCTTAACCATTGTCTAGTTTTTTGTAGGATATCAGGGCAAAGGAGAGTGCTAAGGAAGGATCTGAAGGTGGATAATGAGGTAGCTTTGCAGATTTTTATGGGAAGTGCCTCCCATGTGCTTTGGGCAGCATGAGAGAAAGCACAAAGGTGCTTGTTTGAAATTTTAACAGGTGGATAAAGGAGTCCAGCATCATGGACCGATCAGAGGTGAGTATAAATAGTTTGATAGCAAATGAGAGATGATAGGTAGAGTGGGGATTGACTGTGAGGGGCCTTGAAAGTGAAGACAAGTAGCAGATGAGAGTTTTAGCTGTGTGAATACACAGGAAAGACTGTATCTTAAAGATCTTATACAGAAAGAATTGGCATGAATTAGCTATAGCCTAGATATGAGTTCCTAGAGTTTTAGTGCTGGCCCTGGTGTGCACAAAACAACATGTAATTAACCTATAAGCCATGACAGGTCTATGAAAGTCTTTGGTTTCAGGATATTACTGTCATGTCTACTCTTCAAATAAACAGCTACAAAGAAACTCCCTAGTAACTCTGCTTAGCACTTCAATATCCTGTATTTCTAAACCTGCATGGACACTGGTTACTGCAGTTATAATCACAGTGTAACTGGAAACCTTTAGCCTATGTGTTCAATTCAGTATATTTTGAAGAAACCATCAATTTAACAGACAATTGTAGCTACATTCACTCCGAAATAAACATGTTTTAAACACATTATGATCAGAAATGAAGATCTACAGTAACAAGCTCCAGGAGCGTGGGAAAGGAAAACACTAGAATTCCATTTGCACAATGTGTTAAGAATGTCGTGTCTGGTGTAATCTATTAAAGGATTTGATAATCTTTGTTTATGCATAACCACTCATTTCAATCTTTATTTGGATCTCTCTCATTTGTATCTTTTTGCTCAAAAAATTTATTAAACCACATATTCACTACATAATCTAACTTTTAGTTACATTTGGAGATTCTTTTTTTAAAATAGTTGAATTTAAACTGAAAAGAATGTACATGAAAATGCTGCATGTGATCTACCATTCCCCATGCCATAGCTATGACAGCTGTTATGCAGCACATTTCTTTGGGCCAGCAGAACACACAAAGCATATGGAGGATGTCAATGCAAAGGCCAGCTCAGCCCTGACTCTGCTGGAGACTGAAATACGATAGGACTCAGCCTTTATTTTTAGGTTCAGATGCAAAGCCGACTGAAGTCAATGGGACTCTTTCCAGTGACTTCAATTGGCTTTGGATCAGGCCATTGATAATTGTCCAGAGGAGGATGTAAAACTACTGTACAAGAAGGGTTAAGGTAATAATACCTAGCTTTTATACAGAGCGTTTCATCAGTAGATATCAAAGTGCTTCAGTCTTTAAATGCATTTATCCTCACAACGCCCCTGTGAGGTAGGGCTGTGTTATTCTCCTCAATGTACAGAAGGGGATCTGAGAGACAGAGGGGCTAAGCGATTTGCCAAGGTCACACAGGAAGTCTGTGGTGGAGCAGGAAACTGAACAGTGGTCTAGACTAGTGCCCTAACCTCTGGGCCATCTGTGGTTCAGAAAAAGACAATCACCTGACACTAAGAGCCCCTTGAAATATTTCTAGGGATGTGAACTTATCTTGAGAGAAGCTAATCACCCATGACTCCCACTGATGGCAATGGGTGCTCAACACCCCTCAGTATCAGGCCCTTTGTTATATTAGAGAAGTTAAAATCAAAAGCAATGCTCTGCACTAAAGAAATAATTAAAGCAGAGAGGGCTCTGATTAGCCTGACATCACTTCTGCAATTTCTCCCCAGCCATCAAAAACTCCACAAGCCTCCTAAGCTCCACAGTCAGAGGAGCTACAATCGATCTCAAGGAGGTATGTCCCTCTTGAATGAGGCCATAGAATGCTGGAGATCACCTTAAAATGCCAGCCAACCCTGCCTCCTTCTCGGGGTGGAGTTGGTGAATGGGAATGACACCATCACACGGGGGGCTAGCTCATGGCTGCCTGGCTGGCTGACGTTTGTCAGCCAGGGAAGAAATTTTAAAGGGGCCATACTGCCTGGAGCGCTCTTGCTGGCTGACAGGTCAAGCAGCTGGAGCTGTCAGCTCGAAAGAAGAGAGAGGCCCATCAAGTTAATATTTCTTCCTCTACAAATTGATTGCTAGGGAGGACGCTCCCCCCACCAATCTATTGTCTCTTCCAGAGATCATGGAGGGGAGAGCTTCCCCAACCCAACCAAGAATTTAAAGAAATGGGACCAGGCAGAGAGAGTGATTGCTCTTTGCAGATCATAGCCACTCCACGCATAGTGGTTACAACAGTTGAGGCCGGGAGTAGCTCTGTAGTCTAAGCAGCCCTAGGGGGACAGATACAAATTGTGAGCAACGGTATGCAACGGGCAGAGAGAACTCCCGCCCTGATCCCCTAAACAACTTCCAGCCACGCACTGTTTTTTCTTCCCTTTGTAGAGCAGGACGGCCTTTCCACATGGCATATTGTATGCAACCTTCTTAAGCCTCACAATTTTGCCTGACTAGATCCCTAAAAGAGCAGGGCCTAGATCCTCAGTTGGTGTGAATCAGCATGCCTTCAGTGGAGTTCACCAACCTACATTGATTGACACTATCTCAGGATCTGGCCGTTGGTATTTACTACAGCTTTTTAGTCACTGATTTAATAGAACATTCCTGACACAACTTACACATTTACTACTTAACTCCAGTATTTCTTTTTCCTGAAAAATATGCAAATCATCTGCCAACATACGCGATATTAAATAATTTTTAAAATGTTAAGCGTGTGATCAACCTACAAAAATCAGGAGAACAGTGAGTTTAGCGTGAGAGTGTCTTCTTCTCACATTCCATTGCACATAGCTAGTGGAGGAGTCTCAGAATTCTGAGACTCATCATACCCATTAGCAGATCACTGAATTAAGGAAGGTACAGCAGCCTGAAAGAAGAAATTTCATTACTGGAAAAGGAGAAATGACTTTGGCTGTAATTTTCAGTGTTGTCCTTGTGACCATGGCAGGCATTTGTGTTTGAATGAGATTTCTTCATTACTGCCAAGCTTCTTCAGTGAAGTTACAATTTTGCTTATGATATCAGTTTGTTGCCAAGGAAATGACTCTGATCTCACAAATTCACTACTTAGCATCCGGAAGATGGACCAGAATTTCTGTGCTATGTTGTCTGAACACATTGATTCTAAATTTACTATAATGAGCCATACAAAATTATGGAAAATGTGAAATGGATTTATGTTTCAGTCAGATCTAAGATTTCCCCAAGATGAAAGGGTAAATTTTGCTCCTCCCAGTAAAATGTGTTTCTATGGGGGACTCCAACAATCTGAAAACTACAGAACTTTTCCTCCTTTGTTAAATCAGTTAGCGCCACTAACTAGCTGACAGAAACTTTGGCACCTCTTCATCCTCAGCTACCAAAGCACACTCTCTGGCCTGTTGATAGCCTCCCAAGATGGAAGGACCAAAATGTCCCTCTCTGCTTAGGGGGCTCTGACAACTGGGTTGCTGGGCCTGGCCTAGCAAAACCCAAACCCAGACTGGGAGGACTTATCTAGGGAATTTTCCATAGGTTCCTTGTACTACATCACTCAGGACCACAGGCCCAAAAGCTGCATCAGTGGGAGCTTTGATGCAGATGGTAATGGCATGGATGGAACGCCAAGAGTCCATTTGACAGGTTTCCTGTACTGACACAGATTCTCTCTTGGCCTAGGAGAAGACTCCGTTATCAGAGGAGGGAGCTCTAATGCCTATGGAATAGGGAGACTGCTATGTATGCTTCCTTAATACATACACAAACCCATGTAGCAATGATTGAATCCGAATGGGAATGATCTTCCTCTTTTGTGGGAGGGAGGGAGGGAGGGGGCAAGGAAACAGAAGAAACCCTAAATTCCCTGTAGGTAAAACTTCAAGGCCCCACCTCCACCTACAGAATGCCAAACCCTTTCCCTACACAGAAAGAAAAGGAGGACTTATGGCACCTTAGAGACTAACCAATTTATTTGAGCATAAGCTTTCCTGAGCTGCAGCTCACTTCATCGGTTTCCCTACACAGAGTCATCTGAGGACAAAATGGTAAGAAAATCAATGTCCAGATCCCCATGGAGCTCAGAATTAATCTTGTGAATAGATCTGGGAAGCAGATGAAGGTTTACTTTATGGGATACCTGAACGAGGAACTGGCATTGCAGAAGAGGGCTGCCAGCTCACCCACTCTCCACGGGAAGGAAATGGCTAACAGGAAGGTCACTTTTATTGAGCCAAAATAAGGGTCCCAACACTACACACTTGAAGGGAGAGGTATGGAGACACAATGGAACTAGCAGCAATGGAGATAGTTACTAAATTGTGGTTTCTAGTTATTGAATCCAAATTTGGAGTCAAAAGGGTCCTTTAGGCATGCAGTACCTTACATAGTGAGAGACGATGACTTTACTGAGGATGCAACTGGAGGGTCTATACAGGGCAGAGTATCCCAGAAGATGACACACCTTTTTGGTAATCTACAAAAGTTATGCTTAGCCTTACCTAAGGTTAAGCATGACATAAGGTTTCTTACAGGACTCAGCGATTAACTTTTAAATATCTACGTGAATTTGGAAAACTCTGTCTGGGCTTAGACAGTAACTTTCTCTTATCTATTATCAAGGCTTCAAGAATCTATCCTGAGGGTCTTGTGAATCTCCCTCCTATCACTGATCTATCTCCTGGCACCTAACAATTTTTAGAATGCAAAGTCATACTGAGTTCAATCAGACTTTGCAACAGACTCCGTACTAATCATAATTTATTACGTTTCCTCTACATTTGAAGATATCAATTCTTCCATTTCAAAAACAATTTTTAACAGGAGCGATCCAAGCACAGTGCAGGCATGGGCTATATACGATTCTTCAGCTACAGCACTCCAGGCTGGACATGCAACACCTCCGAGGCAATTCTAGTTTTGCCTCTTTCCTGATCAGAAAATGTCAAACTGCCACATGGTATTGTGAAATGGACCTATCTCCTCCGCAGAATAGGAAGCCACTATCACCCCGGGAGGGGGGAGGGTCCCAGAGCCCAGGAACCAGCCTGAATCCAAACGTCTACACTGCAGTTTTACAGCCCCACAGCCTGAGCACCGCAAGTCTGAATCACCTGACCCAGGCCAGTTGCGGGTGTTTAACTGCAGTGTAGCCATACCCAACGTGTTCACAATGAACAGCGAGGAGTACAAAGAAAATCAAAACTAGAAAAAGTGTCTTTTTAAACAACATGGCTGCACTGAATGTTTCTTTCCCTTTAAATAGCAAAAGGGATCAATGAAAGCTAAACACTCAGCAAAAGGTATTTTAAAAAATAGTAAATATGTCTTGGGCAGAGAAAACATTTTTATTATACATTCTAGAAATAAAAGAAAGATTAATTCTTTTATATCATTTTTTTAAAAACAAAAGCAAAACAAACAAAACAAAAAATGGAACAACGAGGCTGCTAAGTTTCAATCTTATGTAAATGAGCATGCAAGATTTCCACAGCCTTAAAAACCTGGGAATGCTGGAAACAGCTACAGTTCCTTAACTGAAGTGTTGCTCCTGGGCAATGCTACAATACTCATTAAAGAATCCCTTTATCAACATATATTATTGGGTGCCACAGTTTTCCTATATAGTTTTCCTGTTAGTCCAGTGACAATAAATAAAGGCTGCCTAAAAGAAAAAAAAAAGTGCAAACTGAGATTCATTTGGCTTTCTTTTCATTCTGCAATAGCCATCGGCTACTAAAAAGTAAAGATTTACACTATTTATATGCTTTCTGATAATGTCAAGCATTATGCTTTATTTTCCAAATCATTAGCATGCACAAGAATGACCTCATGGTGAACAGATGCACTTGGATATGGCAGTGATTAGATCAGTCCTCTCAGCAGTCAAGTGTGCCCATTCCAATTAACCCTTTGAAGAATCAACTGCAAGTCTACAATATTAAAAGAATGCTTGCAGATACAATTTCTGGATTCTCATGGTCAGCAGAAAGCGACCATGACGGAGTATCCAAATGTGCAGCACAAAGCTCTTTCTGAAGGAACTGTTATTTAAAGTCTGAATATTGATTCCCTTTTCTAGAACTTTCAAGTGTTTACCTCTCTTAGCAGTTAAAACCACTGTCGGGCTTCTAATCTTATACTGCTACTCTGTTTCATCAATAAGGGCAATTAGACTTGGAAACATATTTTATGCACCTGTTAGTACATATGTATTGACCATTTAGGATTGCTTTTTTGAAAGGATGCACCATCAAGTTGCACATTCTGAAGTTTGTGAGGAGTACCAGTATTTTGTCCAATAAAGTTGTTTTTGGTTTTTTGACCGGGGAGGCAGGACGAAGAAGAGGAAAGGATTGTAGCTAAGAACACCCTTTAAAGTAGGAAAATCTACAGAGGGACAGGATGAGAATAATTAAATACTATAGGACTACTAAGGACTTCTTGGGTTGACTCTTATACACAGCCTAATTAAAATAAGGCATGTAACCTACCAGTTTAGCAACAAAGGATCTTATTCTGATCTTTTGATCCTAAATCTGCACTTCCCATAAATGAGTTATGGGGTGTTCATTCTGCCTAGTATTCTGTATTTTCAGTGTCTAAGATGCATGGAGATCTAACACTACATATAAAGAGTTAAAGGCCCTGGTCCTATAAAGAGTTACACAAAAACAATTGGACTACTCCCATGCATAAAGGTAAGCACCTGCATAAACGTTTGCAGAATGGGAGCCTAAGTCAGTGCACACTTTATAATCCATGTCACATGTGAGTCTGGGGGCAACATCCATTCTGCAGCATCTTGTTATTTGCTAGTAGTCTGAGGTTATGTAACAGAACATAAAAGCACAAAAAGGTAATTAATAATAATATACAAATTGCATATGTTAATGGCTATATTTTCACTGCACTAATTTATAGTATATCACAGGATGCTTTTTGAATCCTATGTTGCATTAACTGCTTAAAAAATCCTAGATAAAATAAAACTGTACTACTGGGATTGTGTACAGGGAAAATTGATCCCTGGGATTGTGTATCTGTATATACAGTGATCATGGATTACGATGAGGTGATGTTGAGGATAGTATGGGTGGAAGAATGGGCCCTAAATTCACCATGAAGGCTTAAGCTGTTCAGGGTCAATTTTTCCAGTTGGCTTGCTACTTGGAAGAGGATAAAAACATAGATAGATGGGCCTGCCTTGGGCAGTTCCACTTTTCTTTGCAGGTTTCATTTCTCTGTTTTGGGATGAGCATTCCCCTTGGAGTAACCTGAGATCTTACCAACATGTGTCAAATTTCTTAAATGGAAGAATGCCACTTCCACACAAATTGCACAGCCAACCTGTGCTACATACACATGTAAATAAGGTAAAATTCTGAACTACATGAGACATGATGGATGGATATAATGTATATCTACAAATACAGCACTGGTAATACTTACTAGCTGAAATTATCACAATTTGTGTTTGCTTGCACTCAACCTTGCTCTGGGAATAGTTCACTTCAAAATAAACCCACCCCCCTTTTCCGGACATTGATGTGAATAAATAAATGGATGTGACCTAATTAAAATGAATTTAACAGTAGCTTGCTTTTTATTTTAAAGGAATCACATTACCATCTCATGAAGGATCACAATATTCCACATCTGCTCATAGAGATACAAATACACAATGTCCTGATTCATAGTTTTATATATTGAGTTAGTAAATGGAAGATCTACTGCAAAGTACTAACCTAAAATGTGATGATAATGGGAATATTATATGAATACAGATGTCCCTGATCTTACAGGTGGATGTGTGTGGGCAGACCACTGTGTCCATCCTGACCTCCACTCACTTCAATGGGGCTCTGTTGGCTCTTTTTGCAGCATCAGGGCCTATATTAGTGCTTAAGCCCTGGGACTATTCAGCATTAACAACGATTGTGGAATTACATCAGTTATATCTGGTTTCAATATTGATTTAGAGCCTAAGAATTCACAATCCTGAAATCTGATTATAATAGGACTCAGTAATCCTGACATTAAACAATTTAGCAACTAAGCAGTAACAGGTAAAAGTATGGATAGATTTTCTTTTAATCCTGGAATAGGGAAAGTCTTGAGTCACGAAAAGAAAAGGAGGACTTGTGGCACCTTAGAGACTAACCAATTTATTTGAGCATAAGCTTTCGTGAGCTACAGCTCACTTCATCGGATGCATGTGCTCAAATAAATTGGTTAGTCTCTAAGGTGCCACAAGTCCTCCTTTTCTTTTTGCGAATACAGACTAACACGGCTGCTACTCTGAAACCTGTCTTGAGTCACGGATTTACATGTCTTTGTAAAGGCTAATATGACAAGTAATTTTCATGATTTAGGGAGTTGTCTAATCTAGAAAATTCTATTTTAAAAATAATAAATAAATTATTCTCTTCTAATACACAGCTTGAAACCTTATGATATAGAATTTTCTAAAGCCCATAAATGAAATGAATTTCTCGAGTATACAGTTTGCTGTGTTGTTCTTCCAACATTCTCTAATTACAACAGATCTTTTAAATCAGGTATTAGCTGTCTTATAACACTGAGTAGACTAAAGATTTGGTCAGTCAGAACAACTTGAAACCTTGGAGGGGAATAAGGGAGACTGGCAGGGGATGCTTCTAAATTCAAGCCTGGATCTGGATTTTGTGCCTCTGACTGTAGCTGGGCAAACTGAAATCCCAGATCTGAACACCCCTGAACTTTGGAGACTTGAGTTTTGGTATCTGACTCATGACTGGCCCTAGTATTATAACAGGCTGAACTAAAAATATGCTTCCAAACATACCCAAACTTTGGAAGGCTGAAAATCAGGATCTGAATTTTGTGACAAGTTCTGATCAAGAAAAATTAAATCACATAAAAATGATTCTAGTACTTAATGATTATTTAACAGTTCTTCTGAACACTTTAAATAGATCTTAACTAAGTATTTTTTTGCATAACAGATATTATAGAATTTAGAAAATAATGTCTTTTCTAATTATGCTTAATTTGATCAGAATAAGATGACCAAATAACACATGCAAATGTGGTGGAACAGAAGTATGGAAGACTGATGAAGACAATAAAATATGCTTAATGTATTTTAAAATTCTGCCAAGATGCCTGTATTTTTATTTGCTGATACCTAAACAGATACATGACTCAAAGTTTCTAACAAAACTGGGTATGAAATCTACACTTCTAATGAAATTGATAATTTTTTTGTCTCAGAGTTTTGGCAGGGTATATAAAAGAATTTAATTCACAGCTGTTCTACTTTTTTAATGTAGAAAACATTAATCAAAGCTTTAAGTTATAAGCTTTTCTAATGTTGTTTAGTATTCCAGTTCAACAAAGATCAATAGAGGCCATCCCTGTGTTTCTTGACGCCTCTCCAGGAAGCAGAGGCGCGATTATGTAAATAGCACTGGTTCCCCTTTACTTCTGCCAGCTTGCTTATCTCCAAAGCCTTCTGCCTGCTGCTACTGGCGACCAATACAAGTACATGCATATACCTCTTATCTCCTAACAAAGCTCTGAAAGCTCAAGGATTGGAGCCAGTAATGTTAAACAATGATGCATGGCTGATTTTATTTGTAAGTGATTTATTTCAGTAAACGTAATTTCTTCCTTCAATTTTTCAGTTTAGATGTCAGAATATAGGGAATAAAGCAGATGTGTTGAAACATTTATACAGGGTTGAAATAATTAGAAAGTGTACACCCAATGGGTGCAAAGAAGGGATTAAGGAATTCATCAGGCACTGACTGTATACTTTTCTGCAAGAGAGGAAAATTAATCCTTAGGGTGCTAGAAACCTACTCTTCAGAATTAATGTTTCCTTTTAAAACCGATTTATCAAGAATTATTAAAATGACAAAGTAGCAACTGTTATCTTACTGACCTTAGAAGTTAACTTAAAATCTTGTTATGATGTTAAGAATATATTCACTGAGTTTTACATAGATTTCCATCTTTCAACAAGATTAATGAAATAATTGTTGAAATAGAGTTTAAAAATGAGATTCCTATCCAGGCATTGGTAGGAAGTTTGAAATTTGTCCATCCATATATCAAATATTAAAAGGAAAATGTTAGCATACTGTATTACTGTTATAATATTCTAACCGAACACTATCCTTATATTTCTTTTGCATTAATCCCTGACCCTGGTATCTCAGCAGCATAATCCCCATTTAGCATTAGTAGCAACGGCTTCTACTGTGAGGAACTATTTTTTGATAAGTAAGCACCGATTCAGGCATTGCTTTTGTACAGCATATTCCCAGCTCAGCAAGAAACCCACACTCCTGAATGAACCAGAGCACATTACTGAGAGAAAGTTCATTAACCTTGCTAGATTCGGGGGTTAACAGGATAGCTGAAGAAAGGAACTGAGTGAATAGCTCTGATGCAAAACAAATTAAAATGAATGTCATCATTCCTTTTGATATTCATTAGTTGATTCAGAGGGAGAATGCTCTTCTTAAATTTGCAAGCATTTATCTACGAAAAACAGGTGTACATCTGCTGCTCAAGTGCTTCTTAGTGCTAAACAGAAGAATAACGTACAGAGACTCACCAGTTCCACTGAGAGAGTAGCTAGGAGAGGGAGAAAAGACCTGAGCTGCAAAATCCTCAAATGTCATTACTTCTTTGTGATTCTGGATTATTGCTTCAAGATACAGAGCTCTTTCCTCATAACTGCAATACTCAGGTTAAGGAAATGCACATGCAAAATTAAATGCTGTTACACAATGTCCTAGAATGCGAACAGTTCAATCCATACAAACACATGTAGAGAACTACATCATTGGTGTGAAAAATATGCCTTTCAAAATTTCTTTAGAATATTTAAGATTTCTAAACATAAGCACTGAACTGTAATAACACTGTACTTTTTGAAATTACTTATCATATCAATAATTTTTTTTTACCTTCAACACAAATATTATTGAAAAAGGCATGGCTTAGTGACTGAATCCAAGAGATCTCTGAAGCTAGTGGGGATGAAAACAAAGACCCTAGAAGTATATTCCTGGGGAAAAAAAATGTTATATTTTTAAGGTGAAAAACCATAATGTCAACAGAAATGTATTTCATGTTTAGCATGCTCCTGATAGATAATATTTGCATTACAATTATTCTTTTCATCCTACCAAAAATAACTGAATTGGGAGTACAGGTTATAGGCAAAGGAAAAGAATAGATGCAACTGATCATTGTGCTACTTAAAATAAGGAAGTATACAGCACTGAATAAGATTCCTCAGCATACAAAGTTTACATTAAAGTTATACTGTAGAAGATATCATTGGATGTACTAATAAATTATACATATTAATAAAATAAGACCTTGTATTCAGTACAGTCTACATAATACAGACAACAAAGCAATCTAAACCAAGACTATTGCCTTTTAATTAAAATTCGGCAACCTGGAACATGCAGCATTCAAATGTGTAATTCAAAAACCAGTCACCAATAAAACTTACAAGCGTAACAAGCTGAAGCAACTTTCCAGCTGTCTTAATAGGACCCCTGCTTGCGGCAGCTTTCCACAGTGGAGAAAGCAAATCTTTTCCTTTTGTGTGCAGCTTCTGTTTTCTCAGAAGGTGAATCATGCATTTCCAATAACAGGATAACGTCTGAAACAAATCTACAATGGACTGAAGAACCTCACATATGACTTTATGAATTAACACTTGAAGAAGCCAGTATGACATCTCATTCCCCATTTCCTCATTAAAAACAAAAAAAAAAGTTTTCAGATCTTCATTGCGTTTTTGTCATGTGGAAAAGCATTCTAATTCTACGAGATCGCATTAAGTAGGAGAAAGTGCCAATTCATAATTACCAAATTATGAGAAGATGAAATAACACCAGTGACTCAATATAATGTAGGTGATTGGATTTTTTTTAATTGAAAAGCCTACATTACTCATTAGAATTATTCCAAGGTGCAAGTTTGTAGTTTCCGCTACATTAATATGATACTTTAAAAATGACTGAACATTCTTTTCAATTCAGAGTAAAATAATGCAGCATTAGATTTCTAGTGCTCCATCTCAGTGGGGATAATCAATGTATTTATGTCTTAATCATATGCAAGTTAATGTAGTCACTGGGGTTAAAAGACATTTTAGGAAGATTTTCATGCTAATGGAGACAGATACACATATGATAAATCCTTCTATAAACTTCCTTTGGGAAACCGAAGAAAGAAAATGAATACTTAGCATTTCAGAGATTGCACCTGCTGACAATTTTATTTACTTATTTTCTTTTAAAGCCCAGCAGAACACATTCCTGATAGCACAAGTATTAGGCTGAGTGTATTTGGGGCTGCTTCACTATTATAGGCTGAACTCCTGATGACTCTTGTTAATGAATAGGCTGCCAAACTTCCTAAGAGAGGAGGCACACGCCTAGACCCTATTCTAAAGGGACTGACTGATGCCATTCACATCTCATTATGAACATGCTTATTCTGCACAGCACTTGGCTGTTGCCAAGGCTCTGTATTCCATACTGCCACAGCAAGCCGCTGGTCCTGTTAACAGCAGGATGTTAGGCCTGAGTGGCCGTCTGGCGAACAGGCACTCTGACACTAAGCTGGCACGTGCTGGCGCAGCAGGAGCAGACCAAGGCGTGACAAATTACTGAAAGAGCTAAGCTAAACTTATGGCTGACAACCACCTGAGCCTTAGGACCTCTATGGGCCTGCCATCAACTCTCAATTCATTGCTCACCCTTTTAGTCTGCAGTATGCTTGTGGGCCAAGTTTAAACAAGGCAGATACACTATAAAGGCTTTTCATGCTATGCCTAATAATATCCTGCTGTTTAATGAAAGGCCTTGCACATCTAACACATAAGCATACAATGCAATAAACCATTGCTAACAAAACAGAAGTTCCTATGTATTTTCCTAAATATTGCATGGAAAGATAGCAAGATGGGGCCCTTTCTATGTTAATTCATAAAAAAATGAATTCTGAACATTCTTATTTAGGATGCTGAAGATGTCCCTAATATAGAAAAAGGCAGAGGAAATATGTCCATTATCTTACAGTAACAACATTAACAAAATAATACATGTATGCAGGCTAAGCAAACATTCAGAAATCTACAAAGATTTAACATGCTTGAAAGGCCTAAAAGAACATTTCAGTTCAAAAAACCAAAACCAAACAATTTGCACTTGAATTTCTTGTGTGTGAAAGATTAAAAGCACTACCTGTAGCTCAATCCATGCACAGCATGGGCAGGTTCTGTGCAAATTTCCCCACACGACTGTTCTCATGCATTTTATTCTTGAATTTAACATATTTTTTATTCCAGTTGAAGACTACCAAGAGGGCCAAGTTGCAGTGATTTTTGTGTTGTAGGCAGAAATCCACTAGGGACTAGACAAAGATCAAACTCATTTTCACTTGTAGCCTAAGCCAGGAAATATTAAATGATTAAATGAAAATGAACTAAATTCACTGTTACCTATTTTAAATGTGCAAAAATATTTGTAAAGGCAGTCTAAGAACAAAAAACGATTTTATCAAGGACACGTAAAAATGATAGCTTAGATGGAAGGTAAAAACCCTAATTATTTTAAGGGAGACTATAGAAGGATTATTAATTATAGTATATAGTATAGTACAGTAATAAATAGAGCCCTTTGACAGTAATATATTTTTTAAATAAAGGTAATCCTAACAAATATATAAATGGGCCATTTTCAGAGAAATTTTCTCCAAAGCTAAATATCTAAGCACATAGGCTGGGATTTTCAAAAGGTGCCTAATGGAATCAGGTGTCCAAATCCTACTGAATTTAAACAACAAATAGCATGACTTCATCCTGAATGCCTGTTAATCACTCAGGCCAGGTCTACACAAGGAGAGCTTTGCCGGAAGAGCTATATTGGTATATACTACGCTGGCAAAGTGCTCCAACTGTGGACACAGTTTGTACTGGCAAAACTACACAGGTTGACTATATTTTTTCTGGCATAGCTTATTTCAGCCCTCCCAGAAAAATAAGTTATGCTGGCAAAAGCACAGTTTTGCCACTCTGAGTCGACACTAGGGGTTTTTGCTGGCACAGCGTTGTCAGTCAGGGATCACACCTCCTCATATATCTCACTGGTAATGCTACGCCAGCAAAAGTTTGTAGAGTAGACCTGTCCTTAAAAGGACCTATAATTGTCCAAATGAGTATTTACCAAAGGAAAAAAGGAGAACGGAAGGATCATTTCAAGAACTTTTGTACTGCTACAGGTACTCTGGTGATTTACTACTGTTTATCAGCTGGAGTAATCTGTCATAGCTCCCTTGTCATAACCACACGCTTATCAGGATTGTTTCTGTTGGTAAAGGGAACAATGTCAGGTGGAGCTGGAGAGAAGGGGAGAGTAGCTACAAGGCGTGCTCCCCTCTCCACCTGAAAGTCCCTTTGCAGATATGTTTGGGTTATGTGGGACTAGAAAGGGTGGAGACATGGAACAATCATTAAGAAAGCTGGCACAGAAAAAAATCAACAGGTCTACTTCACTAATAATGAAAGATCAGTTCAGAATGGGATACAACATGATGAGAAAAAAGAATACTCTGCGAATAATAGGAGTGATGAAAAGCAGACAACAGCTAGATGGCTATATACTGCAGCAACCTGAGGCCTGAAGACAGAAGGTATTCCAAAACATGATACAAGTGGCAAATAAAGGAATCTAGGGAGAGACTTGAGTATCACAATGAAAAATGTGTTCACTTAACTCCACAGATTGGAAGGTTTACTATCTACTGTCAACACCTGCCTGCAGGAATGGGGAATATTATTAAAGCTTTCAGACTATTTCCTTTAGGAAATAGTTGATATCAACAGCATATTTATATATAGTGTGTTTCATCCCAAATGATTTCGGAGTGCCTTATCAACTCATACACACACATTTTTATACATATACTTTATCTATATAAACACATACATTCTATTTACACACACACACACAGAGTACACTCTTTGGGGATAGGGACTGTATTTTTTGTTCTGTGTGTACAGCACCTAGCACAATGGTTCCTGGTCCATGACTAAGGTTATTAGGCAGCACAATAATACAAATAATAAATAATCTCTCTCTCTCTCACACATACACGAAATGAGCATTAACTCCATACCTCAGCTCTAGATTGAACTGCTGCAACAGACAGAAATAGACTCCCTGATAGACATTTCTAAACTTGGACATTTAAAAACCAGGCCTTAACTTTCTGAAAGTCCTGAACGCTTGGTTTTAGTACTTGGATTAGGCTAGCTGTGGAGAGCTTGGATGCAGACCCCTCTCCAATATTTTATTTATATTATATATATATACACACATACATATGTATATGTTTCTATTTTACAGTTATTTTGGTGTGCCGCTCTTGCATACATATTATATATATATAAAATGTGTATGCAAGAGCGGCACACAAAAATAACTGCAAAATAGAAACATATACAGTAGACAGAGCCATTATTTACCTTATGGTAAGTGTAGTTTTTCGAGATGTCTGCACATGTGGATCCTACTCATGGTGTATGGGCACCCCAGCACAGTAGCTTGGAATGGTTTCACTAACAGTGTCCTGTAGGGGTCATGCTTGCACTCTTCATTCTCTTGTGCTCCCCTACCGAAGGCAAAAAAGCATGACATCCCCAAAATATATAAGACTCTGAGTTGTGGGGAAGGAGGGCAGGTTGTGCGATCCACATGTGCACAGTTACTCTAAGACAGTAACCACTCTTTCTTCTTTGTGTACGACACATGAAGGAAGGTTTATGTAACACTTTTAAAAAAGGCTCCAGAGGTGATCCTGGCAATTACAGGACAGTGAGCCTAACTTCAGTACCAGGCAAATTGGTTGAAAAAATAGTATGAAATAGAACTATCAGACACATAGATGAATATGTTGGGGAAGAATCAACACGGCTTTGAGACAGGGAAATCACACCTCACCAATCCACTGGAATTCTTGAGGGTGTCAACAAAAATGTAGACAAGGGTGATCCAGTCGATATAGGGTACTTGGCCTTTCAGAAAGCCTTTGATAAGGTCCCTCACCAAAAGCTCTTAAGCAAAGTAAGCACTCATGGGATAAGAGGGAAAGTCTTCTCATGGATCTGTAACTGGTTAAAAGACAGGAAATAAAGGATAGAAATAAATGGTCAGTTTTACCAATGGAAAGAGGTAAATAGTGGGATCCCCCAGCGATCTGTACTGGGACCTATGCTGTTCAACATATTCATAAATGATGGGGAAAAGTGGGGGGTCAACAATGAGGTGACAAAGTTTGCAGATGATACAAAATTACTCAAGATAGTTAAGTCCAAAGCTGACTGTGAAGTGTTACAATGGGATCTCAAAAAACCTGGGTGTCTGGGCAACAAAATAGTAAATGAAATTCAGTGATGATAAGTGCAAAGTGAAAAAAAGCACACTGGAAAACACAATCCTAAGTGAACATAAAAAATGATGGAATCTATATTAGCTGTTACCACTCAAGAAAGAGATCTTGATGTCATTGTGGATAGTTCTCTGAAAACATCTGCTCAATGTGCACCAGTAGTCAAAAATGTCAACAGAATGTTAGGAACAGGCTAGGTTATAAAACAGAAAATATCTTAATGCCACTATATAAATCCATGGTAGTCCCACACCTTGAATACTGCATGCAGTTCCAGTCATCCCCTCTCAGAAAAGATGTATGGGAACTGAAAGAGGTATAGAAAAGGGCAAGAAAAATGATTAGGGGTATGGAACAGCTTCCATATGAGCAGAGATTAAAAAGACAGATTGTTCATTTTAGAAAAGAGACAACAAAGGGCGGGGGGGATAAGATAGAGGTCTATACAATCATAAATGGTGTGGAGAAAGTGAATAGGGAATTATTATTTACCCCTTCGCATAACACAAGAACCAGGAATCACCCAATGAAATTAATAGGCAACAGGTTTTAAACAAACATAAGGGAGTACTTCTTCACGCACCACAGAGTCAACCTGTGGAACTCGTTGCCAAGGGATATCATGAAGGCGAAAGGTATAACTGGGTTCAAAAAGTATTAGATAAGTTCATGGAGGATAGGCCCACCAATGGCAATTAGCCAAGATGATCACGGATGCACCCATTCTTTCAGTATCCCTAATCCTCTGATTGCCAGAAGCTGGGACCAGACAACAGGTGATGTATCACTTGATAAATTGTCCTGTTCTGTTTATTCCCTCTGAAGCATCTGGCACTGCTCACTATCAGAAGACAGGATACTGGGCTAGATGGACCTTTGGTCTGACTCATTTATCAATGATAAAAGGTGAATTGGACAGCTTGGTAAGGTTTCAAAGGGGGTTTCATTAGAGGAGAAAGCACTAGATTTAAATCCCATGGTTGAGTATTCTTTCTTACACGAGGAAAAACTCAAATCAAGCCTCCCAGAAGTCTGCTCACTGATTGATGAGAGAAAACAGAACCTCCTTTTACAGGCAGATGAAATGCTGATATCACTGCCAAATATACCTTAGTTAAAGCAACAGATAGACTCGAGTACTTTAAATATAATAAATAATCCAAGATTATTGAAATAAACCACTAAGAAGAAATGTGACCCTTTGATACTGTCCATAATAAGAAATACTTTTATTTTGCAGAATGCATAATTCCTTTAGAAAATTTCCTGCTCTAAAGTAAGATATTCTGTTCTTCTGAAGAACATTCTGTGTCTAATGTAGACATACAGAATCCATCCAAGCTGTGAGATGTAGCAATGCTGGATTTGGGTGAAGAACTACGTGGATGAGAAAGCTTCATCATATAAAGAAGAACCATGTGGAGGACCAGATGAATCCTTCTGGTGTATCGATACCTTCTCATCACTGTAAATTCTGTTGTTCTTATCTCAAAATTATAGTAGATCTGGTGCATAAACTGCAGTAGGATGTACTGCACTGCTATCTTCCTGTCCTTCAAACCACTGCAAAGCAATTTCCAATGCACTGAAGTCATTGGATGTGAAGAGATGTTGACTTTTTCCTTCCTCAACAGCACTTTTGTTGTATGATTTCCCCCTTCCCCCGGTCAGGAAAAACGGTTCATATAACTGGTCATTTGTAAGACTGACATTCAGAAAATGGAGGTTCTACTGTAATTAGAAATGAAACTGCTGTGGGAACTGAGGTAGGCAGAACATAGTTGCCCAAAGCAGAAGCTGAACATTCTGCTCTCACAAACTCCCATTGGCTCTGCATTCCTTACATTTGGAGATCATCATACTTTTAAGTCTCATCTTAGAAATAAAGGGATTCTAGACAGCAGTTCAGGGTAACATTTAAATACTTTCACCAACATATGGAGCATGAACACCATCACACATGCATATAGCTGACGTTCCATTATTTTTAGGAAAACAGAGTTAAACTCTATGAAGGTCTATGCATAGGGAGAGGAGGGACTGACTGACCACAATATAATTATTTGTACTGGGGTAGTGCGCAGGAGCCCCAGTGACGGACGAGGACCTTATTGTGCTGGACTCAGTCCAAACACAAAACAAAAAGACTGTTCTCCAACCAGCCCTATGGGCTTTGCCAAGCAAGCTAATGCTAACTATTAGTATTAACCTGTTAGGGTTCCCATCACTGGTATGAATTCCACCCTGAGAGGGGACTTCCGAGTATGTGGCAAGTGGACAAGCTGAGAGGTAATGTGGAGGCAGAGGGCTCCCCTCACGTAGATGGCCGTGCCCTCTAGGGGATAAGCCAATTTGTTTAACTCACTCTTATCCATTCAGTGAGCGGGCAAGTTTTGCCAACTGCAAGAAATTAGGAGGACATTTCAACAGTCCAAACTTGGAGTTTCCAGCTTCCATCATAGGAATAACCCACACAGTTGATTATCTGGACAACAATTATTGCAGACAAGACCAGGGAAACTCTCGTTTGTGATGACAGATTTCCTTCTGTCGGTTTTTCAGTTTACAGGATACAGAAAGAGTACGAGAGCTTACTGAGCTTTTATTTGTTTTGTTGATTGCTTCTTCAAGACTCCAGTGCCAAAGAACAACTGACTGGTAATATCTACCACCCATCCACATTAACAATTATATCTTTTGGGCATTAAATTTACTTTCCCAGTTAAGTGTAGGAGTGTCCACAGCATGCCTCTTGATGTGCAGCTTTAGAATTAGTCGTGGTAAAAATAAAAAAAGGTAAGTTTTTATATTACTGGAAATAGCAACAGCAGGACAAACATGGTTTGTTAAAGTTTTGCCATCCAATTTTCATCCTAGGCACTGTGATCCTGTTCTCAGTAAAATCAATGGCAAAACTCCCATTGACTCTAGTAGTGCAGAATCAAGCCACATATGCTAAGGGAAGCTGACTCTTTGTTCCTGAATACTCTGAAGTGTTCAGCCTCAGTTCCCATGTAAAATCACCAGAAGGGGAATCACCACACTCATATCTAAAATATGCACTAGATAAAAATGCGGTTAACAGCCAGTTAAGCCCCACCCAAGAGCTGGAATATGGATGTGTATTTTAGTTGTCCTTTTCACTGAATATTGTGAAGCTAAAACATCCGTATTAAATAAAGAAATTGCACAATAAAAATAAAATACGAGCAAATATGGTACCTTATTAAAAAAATGGGGACTGGAACACTTCGGAATTGCAGGTCCGAAATATGAATGTAGCTTTACATTTTATTCAGCAACCACCTTACATTGTCTTGCAAATGGCAGAAATGGTTCTCTGAAGAGCTATTAAACATAACACCAAATTAATGTAGGAAAACTAATATGGATATAAATGTTAGGGGGTTACCAAAAGGGAACAATGTAGGGACCACAAAAAAATATTTCAACATAAAGTGTTAGTACACAACCCTTATATACCTAATCAGCCTAGTGCTCTAAGCACTGTAAAAACATATCATGTCATACTTTAAAATACAATGTCTGATGGTCGATTTATGTGTGAAACTCAATATGCTTGATAGGCTTGCTATCAGTTATGGTCCAGTTACTGCCACTACTGCATAAATTTAACTGAAAACTTTTGGGGGAATTCTGGTTGCATACACCCTTCACAGAACAGGTGCAATTAAACCACATTTGTTAACAGTTACACATTTTAAAAAATTATATTTTGGGTAAATAAAGCAATGCTTTCCATATTATAAAAATATCAGATGCCGGACCTTGTAAAATGAACAAGAGTTTCTCACTGATTGAATTTCACCCCATATTCTTAAAACATCCTATCAGCCCTGCACAACTCCCTGAGTCAATGGCTTTATGTGAGGGACTAGGTGGGAGCTGAGAATGAAACTCACTGCTTCAACCCACAGCCAGGCCACAAGAATGTAATGCAGCCCCTCTGTGGCAGCTTCTCCAGCCTTTGGGATGTAACAGTTGTTGCTGTCCACAGTGGAATTGGACTGGCTTAGAACAAATACTGTTGCTCCTCCCTAGTCTTTCCCTTATTCAGAGCAAGCACAGAGTCCTCCTCTGCAGAAATTGGGAGGTGCAGCCACCTTGCCTGCACACCCCCGCCCCACACACACGGACTTACGTTGGACAGAGGGCCTTGTGCTGCCACTCCATACTACGTTTCTCCTGCCCATGAGGAGCACATGCTTTAGAAAAACTAGACAAAGCAGCAAACTTAGAAGGAGGTTTTCAAAGGCACAAAGGCCAGTCAGGTGTCCAGCACACATGGGCTTTCAATGGGAGTTAGGAAACTTTGTGCCTTTGGAAATCTCCCCTTTAATATTTTCAGCAGCTAACACCTGAACCATTTGTCTGTCGTACCTGTAGATGATGCTGTGAACAGTGAGAACTCTGCTGTACCTTTTCAACTGTAAATTCCTATATGTCTATACAACCCCTAAATACAATGGGACCCCATGCCCAACTGGGGTCTCCAGACACTATCATAATATAAATAATAAAAGTAATTATATATGGGAATGTGTTGAACTGTTCAGCAGTAGTCTGTAAAATGTAACCTGAAGGGATACCGAATGTTTCTCAATGATGATTAATTACACTGGCTTTAAAATGAAAATAAGACAATTTTATATTAGAAGTCTAACACCTTGGAAGAGGAATAATGTAATAACAAAAACATATCGTGGCTGCCCTTAGGTGAAAAACTAAGGCGTCTGCGCTTATGTGCTGAAATGCTCTGTGCCATCTGCTCCTGGCTCTGGTTCAATCTGTGGTAGCCCAAGATGTGCTAAGGACTACCAGTTTAGTAGGGAATGCTTCTGCCCTTCTCTAGGATGTCAAGAATATGTGGTAAATTAGTCATCTCAAGTGCTTCGGGGGGAAATGTTTCATTTGTTATGAAAAAGGGATTCAGCGTTATAATTTGTTTACTACTATTCCTTCCTTGAAGGAGACCTCCTGGGAGCAGATGCATGATATCATCTAGATGATTCATTTCATGATAGCATTGAAAGAGCAATGGGTTACTTTCCTGGTACCATCCAACAGTTCTGCATTTTCATTGCATTGACGCATATCCACCACCTTTAGGTGTGGTTTTTGTTCTCGTTCTTTTAATTGCCTTTGTAATCAGCCACTTTTATTTGTACAGCTATCTGTTCTGCAGAAGACCATCACAAATGCAATTTATCTTCATTATAAGTTACTTCTCTTATTACAGATCATTCTTAATATAAAACTCCCACATACTTTGGAAATGATTTTCCACTGCAGCATTTAGAAGGATTGAAAAAAGAAAAAAATCTGTCAAAAAAAATTGTGGTCAAATCAACAAATCTAAGGAATAAAAAGACTGAGATCTCATGAGACACATTAAATTTACCTTAACAAGAAAACTATATGTTAGATAGACTGTATTTTTCATTTTAAAAATATTATGTAGGAAACAGTAGAAAGAAATCCAAACTATTAATACTTATGATATTATATTCAGACCTCTAATACAAAGTTGTCAAGCTGTGTGACAGACAAGAATAAAATACTGTAATTCTGAGAAAAAGATACTAATTCCTTACTTTTAACTTCTCTGTATAATTCTCCATACAAAAAGTATTTGTCAATTTGACAAATAAAAAGCTTATTCAAATAACTTGTACTATTAAAAATCAAAATGAATAATAGGGAGCAATCCTAGCTAACAACCCGTACCTACAAATACACTCCCATATAAACTGGCACGCCAAAATATCGTCATTGCTCCAAGGACTTCAATGGGCTCTGACAATTTACACCAAATGCGCTTCTGTCCCACTGATTTCCCCCTACTATTCAAAAGCAGAGCTCATAACCCAATACATCTCTTCTCCAGGCCTGAGCTTTGCTGAATAGAGATTGCTAATTGTCAAAGGCACTCTAGGTGATGAAACAGAATGGAAGCAGCTGGAAAAAGGCAACAATATCTTACTCAATTAAAGACAAGAAAACTTTTTGAAACCAAGGGCTGGAAGTGCTGTAGGTGAGGAATGGGCGAGCGCCTGGTTTGCTCACAGGGACAAACTCCTTGGTGAGATTCTTCCCAGTCTCATCAGATGGTCAAAAACTGTATGTGATCAAGGCACCAGTAATGTTACCTACCCCTCACTTCAAGAAATGGAGTCCACCACAAAACAGTCGAACCCCCATCAATTTAAGTGATCTGGACTACGTTACAGAAAAAGTAATATATCCCCAGTCTTCCAACCACTATGCAGTTGAGAGATCGCTCCCACCCACCTGAGAGCTGTGTGGTGGTAGCTATTTGGACCCTTTCTGTCAGGGCCATCAACCTGGTTGTCAGCGGTCTAAGAATGGCAGTCTTATGAGAAGAAAGGAAAACTTTAAAGAAACTCCATGCTAATGCATCAGAAAGGAAAATACATAATTGTAGCTGTGCACAAGACAGATAGACAAGTCATAATAATACCTGTGCTACATAAAGATAATGCATTAAGAAAACAAGCCAAAAGCTGCACAACAAAATGGAACTTTTACACCTGAGCTATAAAGAGGGAATTTGTTCACACAAGGCATTGCAAATGGCAGACTCAGTCTTCTACAAGCTCCATATTCCACTTAGTACTATGGTCCCTCTGCACCCCACTGGTGAGGTTTTAATCACCATAGTTAAGAAGCCAAATCTGCCTAAGGAATAAAGTTAGCCCCTATTATAGGCATATCATGTGCTTTTGTAAAGATTTCAGTATTTATCAGTGTACAAAGCTAGTATATTAAAAAGCAAGCTTGACAAAACACAAGTGCTGCGGCTTGTTGGCAATGCATTTAGTTGCAGTGTAGGAGACTTAAGTTCACAGAGTCTGATGCAAAATTTCAACAGAAGTCAGTGGAAACTGTGGGTGCTGACCTCCACAGTCTCCTGTGCCTTAGTGACTGCCAGTGCATTTTTGTCCTGGGTTTCCCTTCCTGGCTTCTGTGTGCCTTTATAATTCTGTTACGTAGACCCAAAAAACCCTATTTTGCCTCTAAATTTGATAAATCTGAATAAAACACAAACATTTACACTGATAACTGAAGAAGAGTTCTATAATGGAATGCAAAGCAGAATCCTAAAATTAAAAGATGTTCAATGCCTCTCACTTGTAAATTCATTTTTAAACCATAAACACTCCTATTAAGCTAATGAAATAACTATGTACCATGCACAGCAGTCCTACAAATGTCTTTAATACTAGGTAAGTTCTCAGAACATCGAAGCGCTCAAATGCTAAGGCATAGATATGTACTTTCAAAAGAGCTCTCTACTCTGGGGTGAAATCCTGGCCCCACTGAAATCCACAGGAGTTCTGTCATTGACTTAAATGGGGCCATGATTTCACCCCATGTATATTTTAGAATATGGATACCCTCTGGTTTAATATTTTATGTCTAGTCATATGATGTTGAGAGACTAAAGCCACCATTTCTTATTCTGACAGATAAATGTCATAGTAACAGCAAAAAGGACTAGGAACTCTAGAATTAAAATATAAACGTCCACACCGATTCATTCATGCCTAGGGGACTTTCCATATTTCAGCCTCACATGGTTATAAGATACTTGATACCTACTTTGAGAACAATAATTCAGACAACTAAGCTTGCTGTTATGCATAAGAAACTGTTGTTACATTCCACTAAAGGACATACTTCCTTCACTATATTTTGATATCTATCAACATAAATAATCTTAAAAATTTAATGAGTTGTCCTGTTTGCTTTAAAAAAAACGAGTTCATCACCTGTTTGAGAAAGTATGACTTTTCCATTGCAGAAAATAAAGGATTCAAAATAAAGAACTTGTGAACAATCAAAAGTGTCAAACATAATCAAGACACTCATGCATCTTGAATGGAGGATGGCCCAGCATTTCCCAATTATTCAATCCTGAAAA
This sequence comes from Chelonia mydas, assembly GCF_015237465.2. Lineage (NCBI taxonomy): Eukaryota > Metazoa > Chordata > Testudines > Cheloniidae > Chelonia > Chelonia mydas. The sequence continues at coordinate 198,496,860 of NC_057851.1, forward strand.
CATCTCACTTCAGACACTTGTAAGGTATAAATGACCAATTTAAACCAACCTTAATGGGAGAGAACACAGTGGAAAAAACTGATGAAACTATAGTGCTAAAATTCTGGTTACCTGACAGAAAATGTTTATTACAATATTGTATGATGAAATGACACACACCACTATAATAAATGAACCATATTCAGCAAAGTTTGCTCAGGGAAGTGTAAATACACTTGCCTACACCAGTGTAACCCACTGCACTCCCAGAAGATTCAACTCTGCTGAACCCCCAAAACAGACGTTGGTGCTGCTTTGCATGGCTGCAATCTGGCCCCGGCACCTTCCACTACCAGGGATCTCTGCTACTGTTTACATCAGTGCAAACAGTGGACAACTTACCTTTGTACATATAAAATGTCTATGCAAATTGTTCTGAGTCATTTAAAAAGATATTATGCATGAATCAAAACTGAGAAGGGTCTTATATCATTACAGAGCTTTCATATCAAGTCCAATATTGAATAACCAGAATGAAAAGGAGGTTGGAGATTTTGTTTTTAAAATGTGTTTGATTCCAAAATAAAGCACACACCATTGCAAACGAGGAGCAAAGTTCTATAACTGCATGGGAAAAAGCTTCTCAACTAAGGGAAGGCATGCCCTGCAGCTTGAGCCACGCTAGCCTGAGTCAGCTGGTACAGGCCAGCCATGGGTTCTTAACTGCAGTATAGACATACCCTAAAGATCCTTAGGGAGTTCAAGGCCACTAATATCCAGAATACTGATGATGCAGAAGTTATTCCTGGAGAGGCCAAGTTGCTTGGGTGTCGAGTTCCTATGCACAGGCTCCTCATCCCAGGATGGACATATCTGTAGTGACTGCAGTTTGAATAGGGGGCATAATGAAGGCCCTGTCCTCACTGAAGATTGTCTATGGACTGCCACTGGGCCAGAGATCATTTATCACCAATGCAATCTGAAAGACCCTGTGCTGGCTGCTTCCATTAGAGGGTTTTTTGTTCAGTATGGTTGTTAGGTCAGGTTTATAATGCTCAAGACCCTTATATCTAAAGAATTACCAGTTGGGCAGAGGGGCGATGGTGGCTCATATATCAACATAGTACTGCTGCCCTCAAGAACCAAAAAGCTGAGAGCTTGAAGTGAACTGCCTGTCTCACTTAAGGGAGCACAAAACCCAGGAGTGAGAAGGTATATTCAGAGAAACCTAATTACAAACAGGACTTGGGCACCTGTGATCTTTGCCAGTGCAGACAGCAGGTGTTGATTCTTAGGCAAGTGTGAAAGGGACCTGTTGTCATGCAGAGGCTTTATGCAACACTCACTTCACTGCAAAGATCCAGGATGAAAGAAGCCTGATGATTACAGAAGACAAATCCCTAGGTCATTTTTCTACAGAGATCATTATAACAATGTGACTGTACCATTTTATCGATGTATGTACAGCTGCCGATGGTCATGTTCTCTAATTATCTAGCTTGTTCCACAAACTAGGTGATCATGGAGGGATAAATAACTGGAGGAAAGGTCACATGTTACTAAGCAATGCTTCCCCAGTGCTTTGTTAACGTGTTAATCTTATTCAAAATACTGGCAAAATACACCCATTTCAACAAGTCCACTAATGAGCTATTACTTTTGGACTTTAAGAAAGGGGACAAAGTTAATTGAAACCTACTTTTTATTTATTAGTCATTTACTAAGCCCTTCCAGTTCCCTGAACTAGGACATTCTAACTGACAGAAATGGCATGCCATCTTTAGTGGGCTACTATCAAAAACTACATACAGCTAATTATTGAAGAGCTGATAAAACTGAAAGTGAAAAGCCAACGTTGTGTCAGGATTGTCTCTGCTATTTTATATATATGCTTACGGAGGATGAGATATTTCTTTTCAAAGAATGAGATTTTTTCCCGCTTACAACAACATTCTAAGCCATTTATTTATTTGTAAAAACTACAGGGGTTTTTCCAAAAGTGCTCAGCAATGCCCAACTCAGCTCCCATTGTAGTCAATCCCAAAACGCCCATTGGCTTCAACTGGACACAAGGTGGGCTAACCCAAGCGCTCTTTTGAAAAATCCCAACCCTACATCAATTGCACATCTGCACTATTGCTCACATAATAATTCAAACGGAGATAAGACGTGACATTTTGAACCTATGTCATTCCCATATGTGTATTTACTTGACATGGGCCTACTTGCATGTTTAAATGTTTGCAGGATCAGGGCCTTGGTTTAGACAAGGAAGCAAGCTAAGAACCTTTAAAAAGTTGATGGAAAAAACACTGTACATTCACATTAGGTGACACACAAATATTTTCATTGCCTTTCATTTTTTTCAATTTAGCAAAAGTGATTAAACACTAAACAGCTGTACCACCTAAGAGACCATTCAACTGCCACATGTAAATTTTAAAAGCGAAAATATTTCTTTTGAGTTATAAAAGAGTCGACTGTCAAAAAAGAGCACTCTAGCTGAGCATACGCATACTGTGCCAGCCTTTGCTTAGTATGCTTGATTTCTCAGCATGTGCAAGTTGCATCCTGGTTGTCAGATTGAAAGGAAATTCTTAATTCATTTATCTGTACAGTATTTCGGGACTGCATGTTCAATTAAACTCAAAACCTAATCCATACTCTCTCACAACACAAAATACATGAAGGTGTGACAGAAAGATATTATCTGCATGACTCTGGGATAGCTGCATTTGGGGCTTAAATTCAGCTGAAGCTGTCCAGAGCGGAGCTCCAGCAAATATTTTCAAACCCTTGGCCCCAAGCCTCATGGCACCTACCACCCTGCAGGCGCAAAAGCCGTAAGGCGCCCCCCCACAGACACCCGCACCATGGGCTAAAGCCCCGAGAACCCCCCCACCGCAGCTAAAGCCAGGAGCTCCAAATGGGGTGTGTGGATGGCTTCAGGAAATAATCTATGAGAATTTAAGTCCTGGCTGCATTACTTATGAGTAAGGATATGATTACGTCACAGATTCCGTGACTTTAACAGACCTCCGTGACTTCCGCTTCAGCTTCGGCCCTGGGCAGTCAGCCCTCCCTCCCTCCGTGTAGGGCTTCGACTTCAGCCCCGCACCATTGGAGTCCAGCATCCACAATTTATGGTTTATTGCCTGTGTCCTACCTGTGAATTTTAATAAAAATCCCCATGCCAAAATCTTAACCTTATGGACAAATGGTGAAGCCAGATGAGTGTTATGCAGGTCATCCCAAATAAGTGGTATTAATTATTGAATTACAGCAGTGCCAGAGGTTTCAGCTAAGAAAGGGGCTCCATTATAAAAGGCAATGTAAGAACATATAGTCAGAGACTGTAAAATATTCTGACAGGGACAATCTAAATAGACAAAACAGATAAAGTAAAGTAATATTATCCCCCATTATTATCCCAGAGAACTGAAGCCCAGAGAGGTCACGCAGGATATTTGGGGAAAAGACAAACATTGAACTCCTGAGTTACAATACAGTCCCTTAACCACAAGAATATCTTCTCCTTCAAAATAAAACATTTGTACCATACCACGCTAGCATGTAATGTGTATTATAGAGAAAAATCTATTTCAGAGCTGTTTTGGTGAGTTTTACAAACGTAACTGGTACTATTTTTATTTCTGTCACTCTGCAAAACCAGGCTCCCCGATTTACCAGGAATCCAAAAGCATAGGTCTCAGAGGAAGAGGACAATTCTGCTAATAGAGCAGAAGTTGAAAACATTTTTCTGGTAGTTTATTATTATTGTTGTTATCTTCATTGACAGCTGTTGGAAGCTGCCTGTCGGAACATTTGTAGTCATTCTTATGAAGATGGATTAAAGGGCACCATACAGGTGAGTAAGCCAAAGATGAATGATAAATGCAGTTTAACACATGGCTCTGTTACATGGATGCAACTTCACCTAGACAAGATTGATAATATGGCTTGGTCATGATAGGCACTCGAAAGAGGTGGTGGAATTTATATTTTGTCCTCCTGATTGAAAAAGTGCAGCAGTGCTAACACAAATCCAAATTTATGTTTATTATTGGATCCAGGGAAGCTTTCGGATGTCCATATAGGGTCTGTGACCAAGATCACTTGTTTCATGTGCCCATGGAAGAAGAGCATGATCTTTTCTCTTTGATGTGGTCAGTGCCTCCATGCTCTATGCCTTAGTCACCTCCTGATTACATTGCTGTGATGTGCTATACATGGGCCTACATCCTCAGGCCACTCAGACAATAAAGCTAGTATAGAATGTAGCAGTCCAATGATTAAACAGAATTACATATTAGGAACACATTACGCCAGACTGTCAGGATCTGCATTGGCTCCCAAAATGTTTCCAGGTGGAGTTCGAACTGATGGTGTTAACCTACAAACTGGTTGGTGAGATGGTCACTGAGGAGATCATCTTCCTCCCTGGGACTTATTGAGACAGTTCAGATTAGTGGAGACATCTGAACTGGAGCTCCCTTGCTATAAACCCAAAGGAGCTGCTAGCACTGCATTGTGTCTGAGACTTTAGAAATTGTTCCCCCACTTGGTATGCCAGAACCCAAATTTCTTAAACTTCATGGCACACTGCTAATGTCCATCTTTTCCCAAGGGTTTTGTAGAAGTTATAGGCGTAGGACTGCAAAGGTTAGGGTGTATTATATTATCCTCATAGAGTGGGATGAGCAGTATTGTGTATTGGGGCCCCAGACCATAAAATGGGGGCTTATACAGGTCTTTATAGATGTAAACAAATGTTATCACATCTGGACATGTGTCCATATATATATATATATATATTTATTATTTAATTTATATATGTGCCTATCACATTTTCCAAGCATAGACATATTATTAAAATTAAATACGTAAACACTTAACAAAATCAGCACAATGTCAGTTAGAGAACTCAAACTCTACAGCAAAAGAAACTCACACTCTGCCCCTCTGCCCACGACCAGGCCTTGCAGCATACCCCAAAGGTCTACCAAATCAATATGGAAATGAGTACCAAAGAAGAGGGCCCTCTACTGAGAATGACTTGCCTTGCAGCCATACAAATCTTGCAGCTGGCAATGATCACAGCTGTCTAACTTTGAGGATGGAACAAATGGAGAGGGGGAGAGAGATAAGGGTACTGCTAAGATAAACAGGACCTAAACAATAGAGCTTCATAGTTTAAAACCAATGCTTTGGGAACTGCACCCACAAACTAACTGGAATACTGTTTAATTAAGTAATTCTTTCATTTTTTTCTTTATCCTCCTGCATCTTCATCATTTACCAGTTTCCGACATTTATTTTGATCTTGTGTTTGTCTGTTTAGGTTTCTGAGTCATGTTCATGGTTTTGGTTTTCTCTATTTTGCATAAAAAGAAAAGGAGTACTTGTGGCACCTTAGAGACTAACCAGTTTATTTGAGCATGAGCTTTCGTGAGCTACAGCTCACTTCATCGGATGCATCCGATGAAGTGAGCTGTAGCTCACGAAAGCTCATGCTCAAATAAACTGGTTAGTCTCTAAGGTGCCACAAGTACTCCTTTTCTTTTTACGAATACAGACTAACACGGCTGTTACTCTGAAATCTATTTTGCATAGTTTCTCTAAAGGCTCATTTTTTCTCTTTCCATGGGCTGTTCATATTATCACTTGCCATGGAAATCGTGATGGTGGCAACCTTAAAGCGTGTCCTAAATATGTCCATCGTCTTCTTACCATATTTGATGCTTTAGATTGTTTTACTCCACTTAGAAATTCTGATGCTGCAAGAAACTCTTTCCAATGGATCTGAAGATGTTCCATCGACATTTGCTTTGGAATGAGTTGATCTGATCAATTTCTGTTGTAGGTTTTTGTGACTCTGCTCCATAGAGGAGCACAGTCATTATGCTGGCATTAAAAATTAATATTTTTGTGTTAATGCCAATCTTGCTACTTTTCCAAATATTTTCAAGTTTATGAAAGTTGTCTGCTGCTTTCAAAATTTGTTAATTAGCATCTAGCGTGGTGTCACCATCACTGCACATCTCATTCCCCAGGTAGGTAAAATGACTTTTTCTAGTGTTTCTTTGTCCTTTCTAATGGTTAACATTTGGGACATTGATAGCCATATAGTTTATCTTCCCCATGTTGATGAACAAACCAACTTGTTTTGCTATATGTGCCAAAAGCTGTCTCTTTTCTTCCATTAAGCAATGTACAGAACTAAATAGGACAATGTCATCAGCAAAAATGAGGTAATCCAAGTTTGCTTTATCATTTGTCCATACAATTCCTCAGTTGCCTTCTGTGGTTACTTTCCTCATGACATAGTGGCAAACAATAGTGGGGACATAATACACCCTTAACTTACTCCAGTAGTCACTGCAAACCTTTGGCGGATATTGTCACCATTTCTGACTGCATATTCAGCATTATCATATAGATCCTTGATGATTCTAATTCTGTTTGGCTGGCACTCCATAGTATCCCATAATTTTCCAAATACTGTCTTTGTAATTATGAATGTAATTATCAAGTAATTATGATAGAATAATTCAATATTTTAAAGTAAAGATTAATTTTAAATCTTTGATGGTCTGAACACTGTATCCAAATTTCAAGGAAACCAAACATAAAAACTATCAAAAATATTTTTCCAGGTATATTTTAGACTTATGGTGACTTTGCTACTTAGGAAACTCAGGATGTGATTTCACCCAACTTGATACACTAGATATGTTTGGAACAATTCAGCAGCAAAATAAAAAGTCTGTACCTACATCTGTAAATAATGAAATAAATAATCCTGTCTACTTTGATATATAGCTCTATCTAAGAACATAATACTTAGCACTTACATGCTACGTTACATTTTTAAAGCACAGCAGATTCCTTAATCTATAAACATGTACAGACAAAAATTATCCATAGTAACAAGACAACAGTAGATGACAGGGTTTTTTTCCTGCTGGGTGCTGAAGACAGCTCCCTGTGGTTTTCTCAGAAAGAAAAATAGCATTATGGGTTCAAAAACTGTATAAATAGTTTTATAATCTGCTAAAAATCACAACTATGATGCAATTTGAAATGATTTCTTGAATAATGTAGTCCAAAACCTTTTCTTGAAACAGAAAATAATCTATACCTTCCCCCATAAACTTATCTAACCTTTCCTTGAAGACATCTAATGATGGAGGAAAAGCTACCTTATCTGACATACTGTTCCACTTAGACAAAGCGGATGAGGTAATATGTGTTATTGGACCAACTTCTGCTGGTGAAAGAGACAAGCTTTCAAGCATACACAGCGCTCTTCAGGTCTGGGAAATGTACTCATAATATCATAGCTAGGTACAACGTGGAACAGATTGTTTAGCATAAGTAGTTCACAGATATTTCAAGGGACAGGAGGGGAAAGCTGGGTGGGAGGGGTAAGTGGGCTATAGATTGTTGTAATAAGTCATAAATGTCTCTATTCAGTGTCTCTATTCAGTCCATGAAATTTAGCATCTAGCAAAGTTATGAATTTACCCTCCTCAGTTCATCTTTTGAAAGTGTTGTGGCAGGTTTCATTTGAGAATGGGGACTCAGAAGTCAGATACAGAGCGATCACTTTGTGAAAAAAGTGTTCACCCACTGGTGATATAGTGTTTTTATCTTTTATCATTTTTCTGAGTGTGAGTTCATTTGAGAGTGTAGTGATTGACTGGTTATTATTGGTGCATTTAGTGCACTGGATGAGGTACACCACATGTTGTGATAGGCACATGAAGGATCCATTGATCTTGAAAGGTGTTGTGGGGGAGGGTGTTGATTACTGTAGCAGTGGGAATATGTCTAGAGGTTTTCCATCTCAGGGACTGGTGCTGCTTTGAGTTGGTGGGACCTGGTTTTGGGGGAGCTTGCTGAAGAGCAGGTTGGAAGGTTGTCTGAAGGCCAGAAGAGGGAGTTCAGGAAAGATTTCTTTCAGGATGTGGTCCCCATTGAAACTGAAGATACCTTGTTTGGGTTCCAGTGTGGGGTGGTAGGGGACAACTAGAGGTGTATGGTCAGAGGGGGTTTTATTTCTGTATTGAAGCAGGTTCTCTCGGGATATTTGGATGGCCCATTCCATGATGCAATCTGCTTCTCTGGTGGAGCATCCTTGTTTAGTGAAGTCGGTTTTAGGTGTGTTAAGGTGTATATCGTGAACTTTCTCCTGTCAAGGTTCCTCCCCCACTCTGAACTCTAGCGTACAGATGTGGGGACCTGCATGAAAACCTCCTAAGCTTACTTTTACCAGCTTAGGTTAAAACTTCCTCAAGGTACAAATTAATTTTATCCTTTGTCCTTGGAATAACCACTGCCACCACCAAACTCTAACTGGGTTTACTGGGAAACGTAGTTTGGACACGTCTTTCTCCCCAAAATCCTCCCAACCCTTGCACCCCACTTCCTGGGAAAGGTTTGGTAAAAATCCTCACCAATTTGCATAGGTGACCACAGACCCAAACCCTTGGATCTGAGAACAATGAAAAAGCATTCAGTTTTCTTACAAGAAGACTTTTAATAGAAATAGAAGTAAATAAGAGTAAAGGAATCACCCCTGTAAAATCAGGATGGTAGGTACCTTACAGGGTAATTAGATTCAAAACACAGAGAATCCCTCTAGGCAAAACCTTAAGTTACAAAAAAGACACACAGACAGAAATAGTCATTCTATTCAGCACAATTCTTTTCTCAGCCATTTAAAGAAATCATAATCTAACGCATATCTAGCTAGATTACTTACTAAAAGTTCTAAGACTCCATTCCTGTTCTATCCCCGGCAAAAGCAGCATACCGACAGACACAGACCCTTTGTTTCTCTCCCTCCTCCCAACTTCTGAAAGTATCTTGTCTCCTCATTGGTCATTTTGGTCAGGTGCCAGTGAGGTTACCTTTAGCTTCTTAACCCTTTACAGGTGAGAGGATTTTTCCTCTGGCCAGGAGGGATTTTAAAGGGGTTTACCCTTCCCTTTATATTTATGACATCTCCTCAACGCATATTCTGTGGTATCTGAGTGCCTGGCTGTAGATAACAGATTTCTTGGTGTGTTTGGGGTGGTATCTGGATCTGTGAAGGTAAGTGTAGTGATTGGTGGGTTTCTTGTATATAGTGTCTGTAGGGTTCCATTGTTGAAGCTGGTCATTGTATCCAGGATGTTGATGCTAGCATGGGAGTGTTCTAGAGAGAGTTTAACGGATGGGTGGTGATTGCTGAAGTTGTGATGGAAGTTTATGAGAGATTTTAGATCACCTGTCCAGAGGATGAAAATATCATTGATGTATCTAAGGTATATTATTGGTATCATGGTGCATTTGTCTTTACAGTTAAATAAGATATGCCATTTTAGAATGCAGTAGGGTCTTAAATAATGCATTTTGTCCCCAGCCTATTGAAATATATACAGTAGACAAGATGACAAAAGATTTGGTTCTACCCATATTTATGCCCCAATTCTTCCCTTGATTAGGGCAGCTCTGTGCCATTCCAGGGGCACAAAGGAGTCCTACAGCTGGTGTACCTGGCCACTGGAAAATTTTCAGAGTATTTCTAGATCTTATGTTACTCCACTGACAAACAGCATAGAAAGTGTGCCTGGGAAAAAGTATCATTTTGTTTTGGCTTTTAGTTGAAAAAAATAAGTGAAATGACATTGTATGTCCAAATGTTTAGTTGAAGTAACAATTTTTATTTAGTTTTGACTTAAAATGTTTTGCTTCAAAATGTGATTTGAAACAAAAATTGTCTTTTCAAATTGGCTCAAAAATCATCTTTTCCCCAGGCTCTGGAAGGAAGTAGGCTGAAGGCTAAAAGCCACCTTCGAACCCTACTCCCTAGGGTTGCACCAAGCATTCCTTAGCTAGACCAGAGAATCTGGCTCTTAATATACTGAGGAGTAAGAAGCATTACAAGGTAGCTATGAAGTAACGAATGAACTAATCTAATGTAATTGAGACTGCAATGCTCACTCTATCATTTGAACAAAACCCTGTTCGATTTCTGATGTTCTATAATGGAGCTTTTAGTTATTCACAGTTAACACCTATTTACATCTGAATAACATTTGAGTAGGCCTAAAGAAGAGGATTTAATTTGACTGAGAATGTATGTTTTGTAAAAGTCAGTTTTAAAAAAACCTAAAATATACAGAAATATTTGCATGCATTTAACATTTCTGTGCAAGATAAGAGAACAGCAAAAAGTAAACAGTTTAATAGTGAAAAGTACATAAAATTTCCTTCAGTCTTAATAATCTGCAGTTTTATCAGAAATCAATATAAGGAAATGAGTTTCTAAAAGTGTATGGAGCCTTATTTCCAAAGGGCCTCAAAGTGGCTTTCACAACATCGAGATAGACTTTTGAGCACTAACACACCTACACATGTGATTTGTATGTACCAGTTCTACCACACATCTGCACATCTGTAAATACTCAAAAAGCATAGGTAAAGGGGTTTCCACACACACAAATGAAGTCCACACTTGGAAATTTGGACCAAAATTTGTAACCTGACAAAATTTGTTCCCTGCCAATGTCTATTTAACAATACATCTCTTTGCAGGGATGGCTTTTTCAACTGTATTTCAAAATCAGTATATTTTTCCCTATTGAAGATATACCATAACTGCCAGTTGATAACAGAAAATGATGCTCAGGCAGTTGTAATCAGAACAAAATGTAACTATACAAAATAATCCCCACTCCCAGGTAATTTATTACAGAGCTTTTAATTATTTTGAGAAAAATACTAAATACCAAAGTTTTAGGTCTATTACAGTTGATAATTTAATTGCAAAACAGAGATACGTTACCAGGGGGCTTATCACTTAGTACCTTGCCAGTGGTACCCTCTACAGATGCTGGATACTAAATGTATTTTGCTGCTGTGGTGCTAGACCACAGGGAATTGTTGCCCAAACATAGTTCTACAGTAGAGCTTATGGAGGAAGAACAAACGAACACTCAAAAACATGCTGCCCTAACTTGCATTAAAAAAACAGATGAAAATCAGAATCTGACAAATACTCACAACTGCTATCAGTAACCAAAACTAGACTGGAACTTGGAATTCCTATATTTATAAAGTAAGGCCAGAAGGGGCCATTATGATCAAGTTCAGCCTTCTGCATAACACTTCCCTGAATTAATTCCTGTTTGATCTGGAGCATATCTTTTAAAAAGCATCCAACCTTGATTTAAAAATGCCCAGTGATGGAGAATCCTCCATAATCCTTGGTAAATGGTTCAAATGATTAATTACTCTCACTTAAAAATCTGCACCTTACTTCCTGTCTGAATTTGTCTAGCTTCAATTTCCAGCCATATATCACGCTGGCTAGCCTCTTGAACACAGACACAGAGCTCTCTGTAATATAAATATCACCTTCTGAAACACAGTTTTTCAGCTTTCCATGTTGCATCCCTTGGAAAGCCTCAGCTTTGACTAATATCAAAGCAGATATTCCAGTGTTGTTTCCTTTTATTTGGTCAAGAAGAGTCTAATTTCAGCAAAAAGATTCAGCATTAGCTCTACCTGAGCTCATCAGGAACACTTGCATACTCCAGCGTCAAAAACTAAAAAGATAGTTGGCAACAATCTTCAGATTCTAGCCTCCCAGCCATACTGTGAAATCATGCTGTTTATTCCATTGTAACAATCAGACAGACAGAGCAGAACACCTGGTACTCTCAATATTTGGCCTTCCTTGGCAGTTGACAGCAAAATCTCCCTACCAGGTGGTTGCACTTCAATTAAATTAGCTAGTCATTGTAGGGTTAACAAGTACCAAATGGCAATCTTTTATTCATATAACACAGCATCCTTTGTTGATCATTGAACAATGTTGCTTAAAATCCATTAAAATATTGCAAACATGCAGATTGTAGTGGTATAAGTACAGCAGTAAGTTTCCAATGTGTTCAGTTCGCAAAGTATTGTAATAGTTCCTACCAGTTTCATGATGATTTAATCCCCAAAGATAAATGATTAGGTCAAAATTTGAAATAGCAATTTTTCTTGACGTGACCTGTCCATAGGTAGAGCAAATTCCCTCTCACTATCCATCTCAACCCGAAGTACATGTATTGATGTTTTTCAGTTTCCCCAAAGGAGTAAATTAAAATACTAGTGCACCTTGGTGAAACCTCTGGTTTTCACTTCGGAAGTACGGTAATGACGCAAAACTGAAAGCGTTAGCAACTCCTTTGCAACAAAGTTATATGTGAAAGTTTGCCCACTTTTGTTGATTTCTTCTAAGCTTTGTTCCTATATCATGACTTTTTTCCAAAGCAATGACATTTAAAAATTTGAAAAAGGAAGAATTTTGTTTAGTTCTAAGGGGGGTGGGTAAGAAAGAAGCACAGGTCTGCTGTATGGTCTTACAATCATGCATTGAATCGTGGAGTACGAAGTAGAGGGAATGATGCAGTACAGGTTTAGAACATGCTGTTCACACGAAGAACTCTCTCAGTACTAAACCAAAGTAATAGTCACAGTAAGAAGGTGGGAGAATGGGTGGCGACACGAGACACAGAAGTGCAGGGATGGGTATAAAAGGCTGGTAATAGTCCTGGTGTGCAGAACTGATTGACAGGACACTGAAGGGAGCAGAGAACACATCAGTTTTGAGCTACATCTATAAAAGGGATGTAAGGCTACGACACATGAAGGCAACAGGCTGTTCCAGGTAGATGATGTGACTTCTGACAGACAAGAATGGAGACTACAGAGCGGAGAAGAGGGCCAGGGATGGCAGAGAAGAATATATCAGTGTATATAGGAAGAGATTAGTTTAGAGAAATATCTTGAAGTGGGTGGCCATGAAGGGTTTTGAAGAATAGGATTTTGAAATGGATAGAGAAGAAGATGGAAAACCAGTGGAGTTTGTTAAAGATAATGGTGATGGTAATGTGTTTCTGTATACATATTTGAAGGCCTGCTGCAGCATAATAAACAAAGTGGAGTTCGGGGAGACAAGGTGGGTGAGGTAATATCTTTTACTGGACCAACTTTTGTTAGTGAGAGAGACCATCTGAATAGCTGTGTGTGGCACGAAAGCTTGTCTCTCTCATCAACAGAAGTTGGTAATCCTCACCCACCTTGTCTCTCTAATAGCCTGGGACCGATACAGTTACAACTACATTGCATACAAGGTGGAGTTTGGATATAAAAGACTGACAGACATCTGAAGAAAAGAGTTGTAATAATCAATGTGTGAAGCAAAAACCATTCAAATACAATGGTGATGAGGCTACACAAGTATGTAGCTAGAAAGACGGATAGAAAGCATCAGTGAGAACTTCTGTAGTGTAAGTGGTGAGATAAGTCCAAATTCATAATGGCACTTAGATGTTGCTTCTACCCACCTAATGGAATCCATAAACCCTGGATTAGCTGCCTAGACTTCCTAAAAAATGCATGCGGAAAAATAGGTGCCTGAGAAGGTGCTAGAACTACAAAAGCCAACATGCTAGGGAGGCAACGAGAAGAGTGTGTCCTAAGCCCTGTCTCTCTCTTGCATTTAGGTGTCTATATCTGGGCTGGAGCAAGATGCCTATCTTTGCTTGGGATCCACAACCAGGAACCCTCTCCTGGAGTCAGGCACCTTCACCGTTTCTTGATAATAGCAGCAGTGCCTGCCTAACTGCATACAAAATGACTTGTGGGGGTCAGGAGAAGGAGGAGGCTTCCCTTATAACCTTTAGCTTAGTGGTTAGGGAACTCATCTGGGAAGTGGGAGACCCTTATTTAATTCCCCCCACACCGACCTAATAAGAAGAGATTTGAACATAGGCTTCCAACGTCTCAGTGAGTGCCCTAACCACTTGACTACAGAGTCACTCATACTCTCTGGCCAAATGCATATTTAGTTTTTTAATTCTTTATATGCAGTGGAACAGCTTCAACAGGAGAGACTGAGAAAGAGTATCCCATAGTTCAGAGGTTAAGGCACTCACCGGAGAAGTGGGAAACCCAAGCTCAAATCCCATTTTCGCCACAGAAGGGGAAATTGAGCCTGGGTCTCCCATATCCCATGTAAATATTCCAACAACTGGGCTAGAGGATGTAAAGGGAGGCCTCCTCCTTTTCCACACCCCAGCTGGCCATTTTGTATGGAGTTACGTGAGCTCGCAGCATGCCTACTAGGCTGGGCCCTGCAGGAGATGGGGAACACACATTTTAAGGATCATGTTGGAGCTTAGGGGTGAAAGACGTGCATGCCCAGAGGCAGAAACTTAAGCACATAGGGGACTTTTACAGTGAAAGTTTAGGCACTGAGGGATTTTAGGCGCCTACAGAGTTAGGTGGCACCTAAAGGAGGAGGAGTTTAGGTACCTAAATTTGTATGTGGATCTGGGCTGCAGGGGCTAAGGGTTTTATATTGCTGCTCATCACTGCAGTATCTGGGCTGCTGTGGAGTATGCTATTGCTGTTGTGATATTAGACTGACTTGTGAAAAGACAGCTCAAGGTTTAATGACAACATGAGGTGAAAATGAGATCAGATTTGAGAAGGAAAATGAATGAAATAGTGAGATGACTGAGGGATTGCTGGAGTTGAATTTTGAAATGATGTGTCCAACTGGATGTTGGTGAATAGAGGATAGAAGGTATAGAAAAAAGCGGATATCAAGAAAAAATGGTTTTTGGAATTCTACAGAGCAGTGGTCCTAGGTGCTACTACACCTCAATCACAAATTATTTTATGTGCATATTTAACAATGATGAAAATAAAGATTAATTTATTATTCTAATTTGTATGTGCTTCTTTCTACACTAAAGTTTAGTAGGATTTCCTTTAAATATCAGTAATACTATATTAATTAGATGTGTCAACCCATCAGTTTGCTAGACCATCATCTGTCTTTTTTTATTGGCACAAGAATGAAAAATAATCAAATAATGCGATACCAGTTAAATTCACGAGTCTTTTCTTTCGTTCGCTGTTTAATTTACAATACATTTTCTTTTTAAACTTGACTTTTATGAATCATCTCCTTTCCTATAGCCTGAAGAATAGCATTCACAAATTTTCTGAAATGAGGGTTATTTACCTGTAAACTGAGTTCTTTGAGATGGACTCCGCATATTCACACTCTTGGGGACGTGCAAAGACCGATGCAGCAGGATGGTGGAACCTTCTAGAAGTAGTGTCTATTAAGCACTCATGCTTTTCCACCCTCCCTGTTGAGTACTTGAGTATGTTCTGAGGGTGTGAATAAAAGGGGGCATGGCACCGTTGCCATCTCAGTTCCTTCCACCACCAAAATGGAAAAACACAGAGATTTTAATTTGGACTCTGCAGGAGCGGGGAAGATGGGCAGGAAGTGTGAATATGCAGAGTCCATCTCAAAGAACTCCAGTTACAAGTAAGTAAACTTCATTTCTTCTTCAAGTGCCCTCTGCATATTCCCACTCTTGGGAAAGCATGGCAAGCAGTTGAGTAAATTGGAGAGCTGTGGAGTTCTAATTAAACAAAGATTGAAGTACTGTTCTACTCAGTTGGGTATCCAACTTAGATGCCATATCCAATGCATAATGCTTCAGGAAAGCGAGAACAGACTTCCCCATAGTGGCTTTGCATATTTCAATCAGGGGAATGTGTTTATTAAAAGCTGCAGATGTCACCTCAGACCTACAATCTGACATTAGGCAAGGAAGATGTAGTCAAGGAGTTCTTTGTCCTCATCCTGGGCTAGTAGAACTTTTTTTCCTCTTTGCATTTGAGAGTATGTCAGTTGGTGGTGTTCACAATAAGGCTGCCTCTTCTGGGTATAAGAAGAAAATAAAAGTTTTGTCTGTGAAATCAGGACATAGGCCTGGTCTACACTACAGCAGTAAATCAATCCAGGCTATGCTACTTCCATTATGTGAATAACGTAACTGAAGTCAACGTAGCTAGATCCAATTACCGCTGTGTCTACACCGCAATGTGTTGAGGGGAGATGCTCTCCCACTAACTTACCTTACACTTCTTGGGGAGGTGAACTACAGAAATTGACGGGAGAGCGCTCTCCTGTCGATTTAGCACATCTTCACCAGACACGCTAAATCGATACTGCATTGATTGCAGCAGTGCTGATTTAGCTCCATAGTGAAGACGTGCCCATAGATGCAGATGTTTTTCTACAATGAGGAAGTAGTAACCCCAAAGATCTCACAGTGTAGTGTGTGTCCTTCACTTTCTCCAGCACTTCATCAGTTTTCAAAAGTTAAATCTCCTCAAAAGGTAAATCCTCAAATTTGTCTTTGTTTCCAAAGGCAATGATGCTGATCGTAGTCATCATGTCTGTGGAGAACATGAGTGATGCCACAGATCTTAATGCAGTTTCAGAAATGTTGAATGATGCCCGAAAGTCATGTTTTGCCACATTCTGGCCCTCTGTAATAAGAGCTGTTGTTAATTTCCTCTGATTGTCTGGGAGGTTCTTGGTTAAGAATGAGATCTTCTCCTGCAAGTGAAATTAATATCTTGTCATTATTGTTTGATAATTGTCCACACACATATTTAAAGCCAGCAAGAATAATCTTTTTCCTAGAGAGCCCATTTTTTCCCCTTCTTTGCCATAAGTTGAGTGCTTAAGACCTGACCTGGATCTCTAAATGATTATTGCTGCGACATGAGTATTAGGTTGAGGGTGCACATGAAAATAGGAGAACCTTTCATGCGGGACCTGATCTAATTTTTCTGCCTTTTTGTAACTGATTGACATGAAGATGGATTGGAGTACAGAGATTTTGCTGTTGCCAGAGACCTTCCAACATGAACAAAAAAAAGACCTAACTGAGTGTGGAAGAACCAAAATGTCAAAAACTGAAGGTGTGGATTCTTCTAAAGTGACTGATGGTAATTTCAAATTTGATGCCATCCTATCCACTAGCTCATGAAACTGAATTGCATCCTTAAAAGGAGACAATGCTGTAGCTGCACCCACATTTTCACCAGGAGATGAGCCTCTGTCCTGCTCCATAACTTCTTGTTGAAATTCCTGTAGTGGAGATGTTCTCTGATGTGTCCTCTGGTAAAGATGGGGGAACAGTCTCTAGATGTCGGATCTGCAACCCTTAGATTTTGACCCTTCGGAGTCATGCTTCCTGGAGTGATAGTGGTAAGCAGGAGTTGGCCAATATGGCCCAGGCATTCAAGGCGGTACATGCAATCCTGCCAGTCAACCCAATTCTGCCTCACATCCCTTGTTTGGAACTCAGGGTGCCAAGGAGGAAATCCTTACAGTATCTACCATGATAAGCTGGTTTATAACTGAGTGACTAATTCTCCATATGTTGCTCTTGTCTTTTCTTTCTTCTTCTTCTTTTTTTTTTTTTTTTTTTTTGGTAAACAAACATTGCTTTCTAAAGGAAAAGTCTAAGTTCATTGTAAATTACTTTGTCCTCCACAAAATACTATTAGAGTTGACTAGACTTGAATATTGCAGGGTTACTCATATCTTATCATCCTGACATTTTCAATTTTTATCTTTATTTATTATGAATTCAGAAAACTATTGCTTGGTGCTAACAAATAAAAGGAACACCTAGCATTGGCTAGATCTATAAATACATATTGTGAAAAATTTAACTGTGCAGATTTCCCAATTTTACTCTTGACAGGCATCAATCCCCTGCTATTCAAGTCCTGGGTGCAGAAACTGCAAAACTGCGTCTGTTTTCCGGAAAACATCCACCAGGGGCTAAAATGAGGCTGCCCAATTAATTTAATTTCCTAATTAACTTTTCAAATAGATTACAAACCAGTTCTCAAGAGTTACTGTAAAAGGCTAAAAGAAAAGGTGTACTTGTGGCACCTCAGAGACTAACAAATTTGTTGAATTTGTTAGTCTCTGAGGTGCCACAAGTACACCTTTTCTTTTTGCGGATACAGACTAACACGGCTGCTACTCTGAAACCTGTAAAAGGCTAGTGTAATCGCCTTCTATATCATCTCTCATTCTTTTTATTTTAAAAATGAATTACATTATTTGGTGTAATAGCAGTAATGCTAATGGAACTACATGTAGTTACTAGACCAGGATCAGATTCTTTGAAAATAAATGTTTCAGTTTTTCTTCAACATGTATTTTCAATAAATTCGATGGCATTTATCTTCTAGGGCAGACTACTATCTGGTGCCAATGTATAATGCCATTAACATTATTGTTTATTTTCTATTACCCTACCTTGGACAAGGTTTGACTACAAAGGTATTAGAATGTGCCTATTTGAAGCAGATACTCTTCTACAGCTCAAAACAATAACCAGCACTTCTGAATAAACACAGAGAAAGTGAACATTAGCACATCAAAAGGCCCTTTCTGTAAAGAAAAAAAATTGCATGATGCACACTTTAATCTTTCTGACAATCTATGCATGGATTGAATTGAAGTCCATTTTTCATACAAATGTGAATGCTTGGTAACAAGGACATCTTTACCAAAAGTAAAAAAGAAGAACACAAAAAGATAAGCTAGTGCAGCCTTTGAACTTTTAAAATCTTTATCATTAGACAATAATATTTAACTAGTGATGAGTAATATACAATTTTCGGTTGTTTCATTAGAAAAACAAAATAATGATTACACGTAATATAAGGAAAGCTTCAAAACAGATATTATAATCTTAAAGTAAAAACAAAAACAAACCCTTTTTAGAACTTTTGATCAACTGACAATGGTTTAAAAATCTGTTAAATCATGATTAGAGGAGAGCCAACATGCGAAGTATTAAAGTATATCTTTTTACTCCATTAAACTGACTATTCTTAATATAACAGTCTGAAGTTTCATAGATATCAATTGAACTTTCACCTGGGTAAGAGAGAAATTGGGCTCAGACTCAGTTTTAAAGGAACAATGTTAAAAATAAATTTGAAATTTATATCTCACAATGCATGGCTTTGTAGGCTTAACTGGCTTAGCTGTTTTGATCTTCTAATTTTGCACTAATCATTCTTCATAACAATTCTGAGAAAAATACATTTTAAAGAGCTAAATCCTTGGACTTGGAGAACTCTTTCTCAACCAGATCTGGAGAGCAGATACTTCCAGAAAATAAAATGACATGCCTGTAAGCCAAAAGTATTTATTACTTCTGGGATGTGTAGTTGATTAGTTTCTCTATCTACCCTAGATCGAATGATTATTTCTTACAGTACAATACTTATTAACAACTTCGATTAACCCCTGTTTTGCCTTGATGAGTAAAACCTCATGTTCCATTCTATTTATTTATTTTGAGTAGGGGAAGTTAAAGGAAGATTATTTATCAGTAACTAGAATATTCTAACTATATTGCCTTCATAGATGCATATTGCTGCAATAGTGTACAGTGCTTTCTGAGTCCCAGAACTATTACAAACTGTTTTTCATTAAGGGTCATGCACGCAGATCAACCCCTAGCCACAAATATTCTGACAGATGGGGTCGGAATTGTATATTTTGAGAGGAAAGGCAAGAATAGCTTGGGGGTGAAGAGTGACAGATTCTTCAACACTTCTCTTCCCATTCCCCCACAAGGATGCTCTAGCTGCTCCAGTGATGTGCTGCCAACATTTTATCAGGGGCTTCCATTCAAACCTTCCCTGTTACACTATGTTAAACCCTGTGCACTGTGGGCTGACATGCCTTCAGAGAGCAGGGATGAGGGAAATAGGGAATCTATTAGTGTGTACTTCCATTTAAATGAAAATGCATTCCCATAATTATAACTTTGGAGGGAGATGGGGGGCCAGGAAGCCTCATGAGAAGGAGAACGGATACTGCTGGGGGATGCTAATACCTTAGAAAAAGGCGTGAGTCAGTTAGAATTGGGGCAGTCATGGTGCTGGAAGGAGACTCATGATGGAATAAAGGCAGATAACTGGTGCTCCCTCTAAACAATTCGCACACAGCCTCTGAAAATTTGAAAGACAGGCTCCTGTGCTTCACTCTTGAAAGGAATCATAAGCATCAAAGTTTTGACCCAACCTCTATACCAAGGAATCAAGATTCCTCCCTTATCCTGGATGCAGTCCAATCCCTATTAACATCAGAATTACCATACTGGGTCAGAACAATGGATTATCTAGCCCAGTATCTTTCCAACAGTGGCCAATGCCAGGTGCTTCAGAGAGAATGAACAGAACAGGCAGTCATCGAGTGATCCGTCCTGTGTCGTTCACTCCAAGCTTCTGGCAAACGGAGGCTAAGGACACTTAGCATGTGGCGGCATTCCTGACCATCTTGGCTAATAGCCACTGACGGACCTATCCTCTATGAACTTATCTAGTTCTTTTTTGAACCCTGTTATAGTTTTGGCCTTCACAACATCCCTTGGCAATGAGTTATAAATCCTTAGTTCTTGTAAATATGTGAAGGAGTGAATAACATTTCCTTATTCATTTTCTCCACACCAAGCAAGATTTTATAGACACTATCGTATTCCCTCTGAGTTGTCTCTTTTCCAAGTTGAAAAGTCTAAATCTTATTAATATCGCCTCATACAGAAGCTGTTCTATATCCCAAATTATTTTTGTTGTCCTTCTCTGTACCTTTTCTAATTCTAATATATCATTTTTGAGATGGGAAGACCAGATCTGCATGCAGTATTCAAGATGTGAGCATATCATGGATTTATATAGAGGCATTATGATATTTTCTGTCTTCTTATTGATCCCTTTCCTAATGGTTTCTAACATTGTTAGCTTTTTTTGGCTGCTGCTGCACACTGAGTGGATGTTTTCAGAACTATCCACAATGACTTCAAGATCTCTTGAGTGGTAAAAGCTAATTTAGACCCCATCATGTATAGTTGGGATTATGTTTTCCAACGTGCATTACTTTGCATTTATCAACACTGAATTTCATCTGCCATTTTGTTGCCCTGTCACCCAGTTTTGTGAGATCCCTTTATAACCTTTTGTAGTCTGGTTTGGAGTTAACTATCTTGAGTTATTCCACCTCACTGTTTTCCCCCTTTCCCAGATCATTATGAATATGTTAAACAGAACAGGTCCTGGTACAGACCCCAGGGGTACTCCACTATTTAGCTCTCTCCATTCTGAAAATTGACCATTTATTCCTACCCTTTGTTTCCTATCTTTTAACCAGCTACTGATCAATGAGAGGACCTTCCCTCTTATCCCATGACTGCTTACTTTGCTTAAGAGCCTTTGGTGAGGGACCTTGTCAAAGGCTTCCTGAAAATCTAATTACACTACATCCACTGGGTCACCCTTGTCCACATACTTATTGACCCCATCAAAGAATTCTAGTAGATTGGTGAGGCAAGATTTCTCTTTACAAAAGCCACATTGACTCTTCTCTGACAACTTGTGTTCATCTATGTGTCGGATAATTCTGCTCTTTACTATAGTTTCAACCAATTTCAACTGGGTACTGAAGTTAGAATTACTGTCCTGTAATTGTCGGGATTGCCTCTGGAGCCTTTTAAAAAAATTGGCGTCACATTAGCAATCCTCCAGTCCTATGGTACAGAAACTGATTTAAATGCTAGGGTTACATACCAGAGTTAGTAGTTCTGCACACCTGCCACCAAAATGCATTCCAATCTCCCTGACCTAGGGAAAAAAGACATACCCGAACTAGCCAGCTGTCCTAACTTTGGATGCTGAAAAGTAATTTGACAGGGTTGAGTGGGATTTTGTCCTAAATATATATATTTGGATTTTTGAAAAAAATGTCAAAGTAAGGTAAATAAAATAACACCATGCTACAGCCACACTACCTCAGTATAAACGAATTATCTGCAGATCACAAACCCAAAGTAGGACACCAGGAAAGCATGACCTTTCTCTACTCTACTAGCCTCTTTAGCCCTGAAACCATTAGTGAAAGCAATTTGATATATGGATTTGACATATCAATTTCATAATATGAAGTCTTCCTGAATGCAGGAGTTATTACAAAAATGTCAGTGGTTAGAAATCCTGTCTTGATAATTACAGAAATGATAAAGGCTATATCTGACTGTAGAGTTATTGTAGGGTCCAAATTCAACTGGCTCTAATTCTGAAATCCTGTCACTCTTGAAATTTTGTCCTCTCTATATTGGTAAGAAACAACAGTTTACTTGGATTAAAACAAAGTATAAACTACTCATCCACTCCTAAGAAATCAGGTACTCAAAGTTATTGGACTATCGGTTAAAACATATGTACAGAGAAATAAAATATGAGAAAGAAATGTTTTCCTAAAAGCTAACAAATCTCCCTTGCTGTAAATTAAGATAATTATTTCTTGTGCTATCTTCAGTGGGCATGGAGAACAATTGATAACCATCCTTGAGTTAATCCTGCCTTCCAAAGTGCTTGTAATCCCACAGAGCTTGGTGTCATCTGCAAATTTTATAAGCATACTCCCCCCACTCCATTATCCATGTCATAAATGAAACTATTGTCTAGCAGTGGACCCAGGATTGACCCCTGTGAGACCCTAATAGGTATGCCCTTCCAGTTTGACAGCAGACCCTTGATAACTACTCTTTGAATATAGTATTTCAACAAATTGTGCACCCACCTTATAGTAATTGCATCTAGACCACATTTCCCTACTTTGCTTATGAGAATGTCACATGGGACTGTGTCAAAAGCCTTACTGATATCCAGGTATATCACCTCTTCTGCTTCTCCCCCATCTAGCAGGCCAGTAACCTGTCAAAGAATGAAATTAGGCTGGTTTGGAATGATTTGTTATTGATAAATCCATGCTGGCTATTCCTTATAACCCTATTATCCTTCAGGTGCTTACAAACTGATTGTTTATAATTTGTTTCCATACAGGTATCCAAGTTAGGCTGATTGGTCTATAATTTCCTGGGCACTCTTTGTTCCCCTTTTAAAAGATAAGTACTACGTTTGCCCTTCTCTCGTCTTGAAAATAACTGCTTCAGCTAATTCCTTAAGTACTCTAGAATGAATTTCATCAGGCCCTGCTAACTCGAATATATCTAATTTATCTAAATATCCCTTAACCTGTTCTTTCCCTATTTGGCTTGCATTCCTTCCCCCTTGTTAATATTAATTGCATTGAGTATCTGGTCACCATTAATTGTTGTAGTAAAGACTGAAGCAAAAGTGACATTTAAACATCTCACTTTTCTTGATGTCATCAGTTCTTAGCTCTCCTTCCCTGATAAGTAGAGGACGTAAACTTTCCCTCATCTTTCTCTTGCTCCTAAATGTATTTAAAGAACCTCTTCTTATTGCCTTTTATGTCCCTTGCTAGGTGTACCTCATTTTGTGACTTCACCTTTTTGTTTTTGTCCCTATATGCTTGTGTTATGGTTTTGCACTCTTCTACAGCAATCTGTCCATGTTTCCACTTTTTTTTTTAGGATTCCTTTTTGATTTTCAGGTCATTAAAGAGTTCCTGATTGACCTCTTATTACTCTTCCTATCTTTCCTTTGAATCGGGATAGTCTGCAGTAGTGCCTTTAATACTGTCTCCTTGAGAAAATGCCAACTCTCCTGAACTCCCTTTTCCCTTAGATTTTATTCCCCTGGGATCTTGCTTACCAGTTTTCTGAGTTTGTTAAAGTATTGTATGCTTTTTTGAACTCCATTGTCCTTTCTCTGCTGCTTTCATTCCTTCCTTTCCTTAGAATCACGAAATCTATCATTTCATGATCACTTTCACCCAAATTGCCTTCCACAGATTCTCTACTAATTCCTCCCTGTTGATCAGGATCAAGTCTAAAATGACTGTCTCCCTGTTTACATCCTCCACTTTCTGGGACAAAATGTTGACCCAATACATTCCCAGGATTTACTGGAAATTTTGTGTTTTGCCATACTTCTTTTCCAAGCGATGTCTGGGTAGTAAATGTGCCCCATTACTACCAGGTCTTGTATGCTGGACATTTCTGTTATTTGGTCTAGAAATTCCTCATCTACCTTCTCTTCCTGATTTGGCCCCTCATATGATGTCATCCATATTTTTACCTCAAGACTCTCAGTTGGTCTGCCTCCCACCTCATTCTGGATCTCAGAAAAAGTGTATATATTCCTGATGTATAATGCAACAATTCCTCCCTTTTACCCTGCCTGTCCTTCCTGAACAAGCTAAACAAACATTTCAGTCATGACACTTATCCCATCAAGTCTCTGTGATGCCAATTAAGTCATTATAGGCCTGTCAGCCTGACTGTGATCCCAGGCAAGAAAACGGAGCAGCTGATATGGGACTCTATTAAGAATTAAAGGAGGGTAATATAATTAATGCAAATCAACACAGTTTTATGGAAAATAGATCCCATCAAATTAACTTGATATCTTTTTTTGATGAGATTACAAGTTTGGTTGATAAAGGTAACAGTGTATGACATAATAGACTACAAGGTGTTTTAGTTGGCACCACATGACATTTTGATTAAAAAAACAGAATGATAGAAGATTAACACGGCACACATTAAGCTGATGAAAAACTGGCTAGCTGATAGAGGTCAACATGTAATTGCAAATGGGGAATAGTCACTGAGTGGGTATGTTTCCAGGGGGGTCTTGCAGGGATCATTCTTGGCCCTACAGTATCTAACATTTTTATCAATGACCTGGAAGAAAATTTAAAATCAACCAGATGATAAAGTTTGCAGACGACACAAAGATTGGGGAGTGGTAAACAATGAAGAGGACAGGTCACTAATTGAGAGTGACCTGGATCATAGAATCATAGAATATCAGGGTTGGAAGGGACCTCAGGAGGTCATCTAGTCCAACCCCCTGCTCAAAGCAGAACCAATCCCCAATTTTTGCCCCGATCCCTAAATGGCCTCCTCAAGGATTGAACTCACAAACCAGGGTTTAGCAGGCCAATTCTCAAACCACTGAGCTATCCTCCCCCCCCCAACATGTAGTAAACAACAGGCTTTTTAATACAGCTAAATTAAGTGTGTACATCTAGGAACAAAGAATTTAGGCCATACTTACAGGATGGGGGACTCTATCCT
Source organism: Chelonia mydas (assembly GCF_015237465.2). NCBI lineage: Eukaryota > Metazoa > Chordata > Testudines > Cheloniidae > Chelonia > Chelonia mydas. The sequence continues at coordinate 198,521,801 of NC_057851.1, forward strand.
AGGAAGCAGAGACTGTGAAAAAGATTTGAGGGTTGTGGTGGATAATCAGCTGAACATGAGCTTCCAGTGCAACACTGTGGCCAAAAGAGCTATTGCTATCCTTGGACATATAAACAGGGGAATATCAAGCAAGAGTAGAGAGGTTATTTTACCTCTATATTTGGCACTGGTGTGACTGCTGTTGGAATACTGTGTCCAATGTTCCCTCTAATTTTTAACAGGCCATGTGGGCAAAAAATTTCTTCTGTGCTGCCACCGAAGCAAAAAAAAAAAAAAAAAAAGCCACCACCAAAGCCAGAGTGCGTGCGGTATTTAAGATCTGTGTTCACGCGCACATGTTCACAGCTTAGAGGGAACAGTGACTGTGTCCACTTCTGGTGCCATAATTTCAGAAGGATGTTGATAAATTAGACAGGGATCAGAGAAGAGCCACAAGAATGATTAAAGGATTAGAAAACATGCCTTAAAGAGCTTAATCTATTTAATTTAACAAAGAGACTGTTAAGGGGAGACCCGATTACAGTGTACAAATGGGGGAACAAATATTTAATAGTAGGCTCTTCAGTCTAGCAGAAAAAGTATACCGCTATCCAACTGCTGGAAATTGAAGCTAGACACATTCAGATTTGAAATATGGCATAATATTTTAATGGTTAGAATAATTAACCACTGTAACAATTCACCAAGGGTCATGGTGAACTCTCCAACATTGACAATTTTAAAATCAATACTGTATGTTTTTCTAAAAGATACACTCTAGGAATTATTTTGAGGAAGCTCTATGGCCTGCTATACAGGAAATCAGATTAGATGATCACAGTGGTCCCTTCTGGCCTTGGAATCTATGAAAATTATAGCAAACTATAGAAAACTGCAAAAACAATTAAAATAATCTATATAATAATGCCAAATGTGCAGTCAGAGATGGTGATAACATTGGCTAATGGTTTGCACTGACAACTGGAGAGACAAGGGTGTCCCACTTGTTGTTTACATTGGTCACTGACTATGTCCCGAGGAAAGTAATTGCAGAAGACAACGAGTCATTTTATGGACAAAGTATAAAGCCCAATTGGATAACCTTGTTTTGCTGATGATATTGTCTTGCCTAGTTCAACACATCGCTAAAAGGAACAAAACCCCCAGCTTTTGGCACATACAGAAAAATAAGTTGGTTTGTTCATCCACAAGGGGAAGATAAGCTGTATGGCTATCAATGTCCCAAAGCTAACCATTAGAAAGGACAAAGAAACACTAGAAGTAGTACATCATTTTACCTATCCATGGAGTGAGTTGTGCAATGATGGTGACACCATGCTATATGCTAAGCAACAAATATCAAAAGCAGCAAACAACAGACATAAACTTGAGAAGATCTGGGAAAGTGGCATGATAAAAATTCATATTTTTGAATGCCTAACACTGGCACCATGTCTGTTCTCCTTTATAGAGCAGAGTTACGGAAACCTATAATAGAAATTGATAAGAAGATCAACTCATTCCAAAATAAATGCCTGTGGAAGATCCTCAGAGTCTATTGGAAAGAGTTTCTTGCAACATCAGAAATTCTAATTTGATGCTTTAGATTTGTTTGCCTCTAATATAACATGACAATGAACTTATTTGGGACACAATTTCAGGATGCCACCAACACAACTTCCATGGCGAGTGATACTATGGACAGCACATGGAAAGAGAAAAAGAGGGCAATCTAGAAACATTACACAGAACAACAGAAAAAGAAGCCAAATCCATCAACATGACATTAAGAAGCTGGAACAAACCAGCACAAGACCAAAATAAATGGTGGAAACTGAGGGATGCCCTGTGCACCTGAGAACACGGGAGGACAAAGAAAGAGAAAAGGTAGAGAAGTAAAAGCATTATTATTATTTATATTAAAATAGCATCCCGAACCCTCAATCAGGATCGGAATCTCATTGTGCTGGGTTCAAACAGAAATACAGAGTAAAAAGACAGGCCCTATCCTGGAGCTTACATTTTAAATAACTAGGCAGATGAAAAACAAGGGGAAAAGATATGGGTTTATCTGCCATATCTTGACTTTCATTGCCTTCCTTTCAGAAAACACTAAAGACACGCATACTGAAACATGTTTTGACTGCAATTATCCATATATCCTTCTCACCAGCTGTGATGCTGTGTGATTGAAATATGACCATGTAGAACATTAATATTGCTACGGTTAGACAATTGCAACAAATCTTGTACAAAACATATTATGGAAAAAGTTATGATTTGCTAAATAAGATTATCCTGTTTAAATCCATCTGAATTAATAAATTAATAAATGTATCTGAAGTTATGAATATTGGCTATATATCTGTACCCCAAATGTGTTTGTTCCTGGGGTAACATACACTAACTAAACTCTATATTGAAGCCAGACAGGTAGGTGTTGATGGCCTATTAAAGACATTTAACTCTCACAATGGGCCACAGAAGAAACTCTTTCCGCCCAGCAAGTCTACCTGTGGACGCCTTATCACAGCCTACGGCTGCCACTTTGAATCAGCAAGCCATGTAAGGACATGTGACATGCTCATGTGACCCTGGACTCCATCTTATGCCAGTAACTTTCCACAGACAGGGGCTGTGACCTGTGTTTGGACCTGGCAGAGGGTATAAAAGACCCTTGAAACATCTCCATGTTGCCTCTTTCCTGCTCCGATTCTCTGAACTGGGGATTTACAAATAAAAGGAGCACACAGAACTGAGGACCTTCCAGTCTTTTGGAAGTTACCACAGACTTTACAAGCCAGCAGTTCACCACTACCAACCTGATATAAGAACTTTGCAATGATTGTATGTATATGATTTATTAACCAATTTAACTCTCTTCTTCTTTCTTACAAATAAACCTTTAGATTTTAGTTATTAAAGGATTGGCAGCAGCGTGATTATTGGGTAAAATCTGAGTTATACATTGACCTGGCTATGTGGCTGATCTCTTGAGCTCAGCAAAACACTTTGTTTGATTAAATTGGTTTTCAGTAACCACTCATCATAAAGTCTAGTGTCTAGGTGCTGAAATAAGGACTGGAATGCCTAAGGAGACTGCATTTTTGACTTCTTGATATCCAAAGTGGTGAGACAGTTTTGTTACTGACTTGGTATATCTCATGACAGAATAACCACCAGTTTGAGGTGAGTCTGCCCTATTTCTCAGCAGTTTGTCTGGAATCTGGTATTCTCATCTATGAACCACTGAAGCACGGTGACACTGGCATACACAGGAAAAAAGATCAGAAGGATTTAAAAATGCTAAAACCTTTAGACATCAAAAACAGTAATAAAATTCATGTGAGAATTTTATTTGTAGCCCCATCTTACACAAATTTTAATTAATCAGGTAGTCTTTATACAAGTTAAATCTCTCCAATTTGCATCAAGAATTATGAATCCTTTGAATGTGACTTTTGGAATTTCATAATTAACACTACTGTAGTTTTTTTTTTTAAAATAAGGTGGAAATGCTGGCATGCATATCCTATTCAACAGCTTGAGAATACTAAGAGCTTTTACAAGGCAAAGAACACATTAAAAGTTCATTAATTAAACAGTGCTTGTGGAACAGATGGAATGGCTATCTGGACTCTAATTACTGTACGTTGGTACAGAGGTTTGCAGACCTTAACGAGGTTCAATAAAATGAATAATTACACATTAGTCACAATTACAGAAACCTGCAAGATGAGCTGAATTATCATGGCAACAAGTCATAAAACATGGTAACACAAAGACCAAAAGGCACTCCAAAACCTAATAAAGAAAATGCTTTTGGATTCAAACAATACATTCTCACATCCCAGTCCATGGAAAAAATCACCAGGATTTAAAGTAACTGTTTACCATCTTTATATATGTTGTAGAATCGATTAGTTGTAGCAAAGTATCCGGGAAATGTAGAACCTAAAGGGTTAACCAAATGAAAGCCAACAGGGCAATGATCTGAAAAATAACTAGCTACAGAAATGAACAGAACAGGAATCTTTTTGTCACACATTAAATGCATTATTGAAAATGAGACACTGAAGTTTCCTTTTATCTTTACAGGAAAATGGAGATGTAATATGTCAGGCACTGAGGCTGTTTAAACCAGTATGATTAGTAAATGCAGCTATCCAGAAAATTGGATTATTAAGATTACTTAAAATTTATGTTTTTTTCAGTAGCTCTAATTAGACCCTTACTTATATAGATATAATAAGTCCTTAACCTTATTTATTTCATAGCTGATTTTTGTTTCATGTAATACTGAGGAGACAGTTGTCAATAAGGATGAGAAAATATTTTATTCATTAAATACAGTAAAACCAATTTGATGAAAACCTTTGACTATGTTTTCACTTTAATAGAACATTTTTCTTAATGTTTTTATGAATCAAGCACATATTTCATCAGTATAAATTGTCACTGTTTCCCCATTTAGAAGACCAGTTATGATGATGTAATTAAAGGTGGCTGCATTAAGTACAGAGAAAATGCTTAGAAGAATGTACAACAATACAATCATCACAAATCAATTACAATCCTGTAAAATACTTTAGACACATTTGTACTTAACTAGTAAAAGTGACATTTTAAAACTAAAATTATAAAATTTAAAAGTAATCTATTTAAACCACTTTAACTGAAATTCTGTCAGACTCTCTATATTATTGTTTATTTTAAAGGCATTTACAACTTGGATGAAAAATCAACATGCACTGAGGTTAAACACAGCATGCAAAATTTTAATCAATTGAAAATTTAATTTAGCATAAAAATTTTCATATATTTATATGGTTATCAATATAAAATTCAACTTTAGGACATATATTTGCTGTGCCAGGACTCTGCATCCATGGAGCACTGTCCATATTCTAAATGGGAAGCACTCTGTATGAAAAGCTAAAGCAGCCATGCAAGTCCTGTCACCTTCCTGGGGTGGAATCTGTGACTTATTGCCTAGCCCTTTTTGTCATATATGGCACTGGGTTCCAGGGAATGAAGTACAAGCAGGCAGTGGGTATGCTCAACAGGTGGAATTTTTCTCTGAGTGACAGCAAAGAACATGAACTTGGCCAATGAGAAGATAGGTTGGGGGGCCCTCTGGCAACTGGAGGCGAGGAAGGAGATCACCCTCACTGCAATTAAGGGAAGGTGAAAGGGGCCACAGTCACAACTCAGAGACACAGAAGACCTGCCCCTTATCAGAGGCAGAAACTCCCTCAGCCTGACATACCACCAGTCAGTATGAGAGTGATTCACATCATCCCCAACCCTCAAGTTAACATGTTGGTTTGTTTTCTTTAAATAAAAGGACAAGAACTTAGTTTCAGTCTCTTCCTCTCTCTGCCATTGGAACTGCTTAGCGGGAAAGGTTTTACTAGAGCCCAGAATTTTTAGGCCAGTAGTAAAACTCAGTAGCTCCAGAAAAATGGAGAAGACGCTCATAGTGGGGAATGGAAATAAGTAGTAGGGCTACTCGTGGAGGGGCTGGGCTTATTTACAGTTCGAGTTCTTAGCATTCCAAGCAGCTTCAGTGCTGTGCCCTGGGCACTGGGTGAATTTGGCTTCTGTACCTATCTGCTTTGGAAGATGTTCTGGTGCACAGACTGCTTATGTACTCCAGAAATCAACATTCTATATAATGAAGGCTAAATAGGGTCCTAAAATATGTAGCAATGAGTCAGAGGTGAAAGTAACCCAGATAACTTACCGGTACGGGGGTCTGGCTCTAGGCCCCCAGAAGGGGCGGGGCCTTGGGTGGAAGGGGCGGGGCTGTGGGGTCAGCCTCCCCCAGCCAGCCCATCCGCGCTGCCTGGCCTGTGCCTCCCAGGGCTCCGGTGGCGATTTAAAAGGGCCTGGGGCTCCGGCTGCTGCAAATCACAGGGGCCCCGGGGCAAGCTGCCCCTTTTACACACACACCCTCATGTCAGCGGTAGGGGGGGAGGAAGGGGCAGCAACATTCAAGCGCTGCCGCAGCAGCGCCTTAATGTCAGCTGCATATGGGCCTGTACCGGCAGCCACTTCTTACCAGTACACTGTACCGGCCCGCTTTCACCCTTGCAATGAGCCAAAATGTGAACCTCCAAAAATAAGAGGAGAAAAAGAAAGGAATCTCAAGGTCACATGTATAGTTTTCTTCAACCTCAGTTTCATAATTCAGCATTTTTGATGTCAGTACTTTGCAGTACGAGCTATGACTATGTTTGCATGGTAGAGTCATGACTTTCGATTTAAAATGGAGAGACATACTATCTAATCCAGCTACGATGTGCATGAGTGACTGATCCATTTTGCTTCATGAAGTTAGCGATTTGCAAGCTAAGGTCTGGACTACACTACAGACCTATTTTGGTATAACTACGTTGCTCAGCGGTGAGAAAAATCCACATAGCTACCGCCTCTTGGGAAGGTGGATTAACTATGCCGATGGGAGAGCTCTCTCCAGTTGACTAAAAGCATCTTCATTAAAGCACTACAGAGGCGCAGCTGAATCAGTGCAGCTGTGCCGATGCGGCATTTTAAACACAGACCTGCCCTAAGAATCGTTATAAGATCATCTCCCTAGTAACTGTTACTGCTTAGGTGTACAACCTACCAGATTTATAACACAGCCCATAACTTTCCAGAAGATACCATTATGGATTCTGAGGAAAATTATATTTTTTCAAAATAAACAAGTAAAATAATATTTACCTACCAGGTTACACTACTTCAAAAGGAGCCATCATAGTGTATCGGGGAAACTGAAAAAGGTTTTCCAAGTTAGTAATTATAAGAAAACATTACTTATCCATTGGAATCTTATTTATGTTTAGATTTAAGTAATCCTAAAAAAGGACCACGGAAACAAGAGCTCTAGCCACTCTAACAGTCATCTTACAACAATGTAACACACCCACAAGCATTAAAAAATAAACATTTACACAGAAATTAACTCAAGTCAGCAGGCAGGAAATCAGTTGCAGAAAAGTACCTTTCCATCAGCCCTCACTACTACTGTCTCCAGGACCATAGCTTCAACCTTCTACAGAAGCCCTATCAGATAAATAAGCTGAAAGTTGCCTTTTTCAAGAGCTTATAGAGAAAAATGTCATGAAGTGCTTAAGAGCGGAGACAAAAAAACCATAATGACGTCTAGTATAAAAGCCCTAAATAATTACCGTATATCCTCATTCATTAGCCTATTCATTTATAAGTCGACCCCCCCCCAAGATGGATAGCTAAAAATAGTAAAAACTGTATGACCCTTTCATAAGCCGACCCTATATTTCAGAGGTTGGCAAACTTTGGCTCCTGGCCTGTCAGGGTAAGCCACTGGCGGGTCGGGACATTTTGTTTCCCTGGAGCGGTCACAGTACTTGCAGATGCTCCAAATAAACAAAACGTCCCGACCCGCCAGCAGCTTACCCTGACGGGCCGGAAGCCAAAGCTTGCATCACAAGAAACACTCAAAAGTTTTGCTAGAATTATTTTAATGTAATCTAACGAAAAACCTGTTGTTATAATAACTGAACAAATATGTATTCACCTTCAAAATTACAGTCAATATTTAAAATCAGTAAATGGATATTTAAAACAAGTAATTTAGAACAATATGAGACTTTAAAAAGTCTTAAAATCCTTCAAAGTCTGAATCAGTTTCTGATTCACCAAACCGTTCATTAAACTCCGCTTCAGTCACAGCTGCACCTGCAATGTCATCGTAGATGTCGGCAGTGTCGTCTTCACACTCAGATTCCCTCTCATCAGCTTCTTTTGTGTCATCATCAAATATGGCATCATCTTCTGACCCGTCGAGTGCATTGCTGATACCGCACTTCCTAAATGATTTTTCTATCACTTCCGATGGAATGGAGACCCACACGTTCTTGATCCACTGGGCAACTAGATTGATTTCGGGCTTCATAAGATTCCCACCTTTTGTCAACTTCGCCATAACTGAGCACATCCATTTAGACCACATTTTGCGTAGCCTGTCTTTAAAGGGTTTGTTCAGGCAGACATCAAGCGGTTGTAGAACTGAAGTTAAGCCTCCAGGTATTACAGTCAAAGTAGTTTTCATATTTTTGGCCACATTTTTCACCTCATCCGTCTTGTGTGCCCTGAACATGTCCCAAACGAGTATAGCAAGTTTCTTGAAAAGTGCTCCTGGTCTCTTATTCCACACTTTTTCCATCCATTCAATATTTCCACTTTCACCCATCCATCCCTTTTCGTGTGCATGTACGATGACACCAGCAAGAAATTTCATGTTTTTAGGCAAGGTTTTTCTTTTAAAAATAACAGGAGGGAGCTTTGATCCATTTGCCAAACGCGATAAAACCACCGTAAAATGGATTTTTTCATGGCCAGTGGTTTTAATTAAAACTGTTTTTTCACCAACACCGGTTACTGTTCTGTTGTTGAGGAGATCGAATGTCATCGGTGTTTTGTCCATATTTCCTATTTGTGACTGTTCAAATGCATATTCCTTTTGTTTTATAAAAAAACTTTGGAAAGATTGGATTTTTTCTTCCAGATCTCTCAGCAGCTTTTGCGCTTTGTTTGCTGATGAAGACAGAGACTATGACGGTTCATGAAGCGAGTACACCAACCTGCTGATGCGACAAACATTGATGGCTTTACTGACTTGAATTTGTCATCTTTCGACATTTGCAGAGCATGCAGACGAATTCCAGTTCTAGTAAAAAGGTACCCATTTTGTCGACATTCAACAACCCAATTATTGAGATCTTTCTCCAGCTCAGGAAATGAAGCGCACCTCGCTGGACGTTTTTTCTTGCTTCTTGGCAGGTCTTTTAGTGTTATTTTATTTTTTCACCATTCTCTTACTTGCATCTCATTGATACAGAATTCACGAGCAGTGGCACAATTATTGTTTGCTTCTGCATATCCAACAACTTTAAGTCTGAACGCTGCGTGATAAGCAGACCTTTTTCTTTTGATTTCACCGTTGTTCATTTTAAATACTAGTATGAAAATAGATTATTATTGTAATTATAGATTTTGTAGGATTTTATATAGGAATGTCACCTGCTTTATCACTGTCAAATTATTATTGTTCTTTGTTTATTTCAAAGCAGCCCTGTAGATTGGCATGTCTGTGGGGATAACAGGCTATTTCAATTTTATTAGAGATTCTATCGATTATGCATATTATATTTTCATATTGGCTCGAGATTTATGAGGTCCATTGGTAGAAATGCATGAAGAGATCAAATTACACAGTAGCGGACTGACACCAGTGCTATAGTACTATCGTTCATTGTATTTTTCTGATTGGCTTGTAAGGCAGAGCATTTTGTGAAATGCATGGGTCAAATGTCATGAAGATCTGCAGCACTGCTCTTTTAGTATTCCTTTCAAGCCAATCTAGTCCACTAAACAAAGCCTTTGCAACTTTAAAAGGCTGCAGTATTGACATCAATAAATGGGTCAGCAAACTTTGGCTCCCGGCCTGTCAGGGCCTGTTAGGTTCACTCCCTCTGGGGCACCTAGCATTGGCCACTGTCGGTAGACAGGATACTGGGCTGGATGGACCTTTGGTCTGAGCCAGTATGGCCATTATCCTTCAGACGAAGGTGCAAGAACCTTGCAGTCGGCAGAGTTTGGGGCAGATTATCCTGAAAAGATCTCATTCAACTCCTTAATACTTAGAGATAGGCTTTAACCCTGAAGCATGGCATTTTATTTCTCTTCCAAACTGTTAGCATTAATTATAAGAACTCTGTATATTCTTGAATCTTGCTAAACTCTTGGCCTCAGGGATATCCTGTGACAATGAGTTCCACAGTCCAATGATAAGATGTGTGAAAAAGTATTTTCTTTTAGTTTCATTGACTGTCCCTTTGTTCTTATGTAAGAGGGAGAACAGGAACTCCTGATCTATCTTCCCTATTCTATTTCTTATTTTATATACTTATCTCATGCCCTCTCTTCTTTGACTTGTCTCTAAAGTAAGCAATCCTAATCTCTTTTCTTGAGTTTTTTCATGCCCAATACCATTCTTGTACCCACACACTCATTTTCCAATCTCTTTGTTTTATTGTTTTTACTCTGAATCTCTTTGATTTTCGCAATTTAAATTGCCCACGTTACATTGTAAAAATTTGGTTACATCCTCTTAAATATAAATTAAATTAAGTACTCAAAGTAATTTAATGTAGTTAAAATATAGAAGTGATCACTGTATGTTCTGCAGACTGTGATTATATTGGATGGTTTGAGAATACTATAAGCAACATCAGTAGCTCCCTCTAGTTGGAAAATTTGTTTTTGTCCCCCCCTCCCCACTAAGAAGAACACGGTATTCTGGGGAGATAAACAGATGTTTCAACCTTCCCATTATAAATTGGTGGCCTCTGAATACTATGACATTCAAATATGATAGTTGCACACCCAGTAGTTATATTAATATATTGACTGGTTCTCTTCCTTCTGAAGTACAATTTAAAATGTTCTGTGTTTGTACAGGGTGACTGATTAGCTTTCTGAAACAGAACTATTGGGAAAATTAGAAACCTCTGATTTAGAATAGAAAAATGTCTGGTTTAACTTGTTAGAAAATGAAGCTGGAATTTTTCTATTATTCTTAGTTTTAAAAAAAGACAAGAACTTGCATTAATAAATATAAGGTTTCATATATTGATCCAGAAGCCACCTACTTACATTTCCAAAGCTTTGAAACTAAAGAAGAAGCTTTTTAGCCTGAGGGGTTAAAAGTGTGGGTGTGGAAGTGGGCTTTTGTTTGAAAAATTAGCAATGCTATGAGTCATTGTGCATTAGTGGCAGAATAGTTTTGCATCTTGTATGAATCCAGACACCATATGCCATGCGAGGACCTATTACTTTATTCGGTGCCATTGCTGACAGGCAGACACGTGGGTATCCCCAGTGGAAAGGCTGTCTCCTCTCCGTGGTGAGTACAGGAACCCAGTGATCTGAACACATCAGACATTGTAACTAGCAGCAGGAACAGCTGGTAAGCAAGCAAGAAGCAACGGCAATACAGACCTAGAATGTTAATGAGACTGCATGAGCTCACAGCACAAACCTCAAAAGAGAAAATATCAATTTGAATTTTGTCAGTTTCTGCATCTCAAAATGTGTAAATTTTAATTCATTTTTGAGATCTTAAGGCTGAATCCTGTGATCTTTATTTAGGTAAACTCCCACTAAAGTATGGGAGTTTGCCTGAGTAAGGTCTGAGTAAAATCTGAGTAAGGGCTTTTGGATTTTGCCATTTAATTCTATTATTTTAAAACAGTGATCTTTATTTCAGGCCAATAACATAGTAAATGGCCAACCTGGCAATCTTTAGTCAGGCAAAACTTGTGGTAAAGCCAATGAATGTTTTGTCTTAGAAGGGATTACAGAGGAGCTGCACAACAAATTCCCTAAGGATTGCTTTGGAAATGTCAGAGTAAAGTCCTTACTTTGTGCTAGTGCGGGGTTTTAAAAAAAAAAAAAGCCCACAACTGTTTAGAGCTATCAATTCAGTGTTAGTCCAAACATAGGCAACAATGGTTAATCTTCTTTTATGTCATAACTTTAAAATATATTTTACCTGGGAGTATCTGAGTTAGAGGTTCTTTGTTTTTCCTGATAACCCAGGTGTAGGGAGCTGTATTCAGCTCTTTCTTGGAGAGGAAAGAGCCCTACACTCAAGGGAGGAAGTGACTATCAACCATTTTGTTTTAAAAATCTGTTTACGATGGAACCTAATTCTCTGTTTGCTAATCGGCAAACCTGATATTGTAAACACATGTCTGGTGTTTCACCATAGTTTCAAACACAGATCTAATACTAAGAACTATGTGCAGTGAGGGCTCATAATATAAATATTTCATTATTTTAAGAAAATATATTGCAGTACATTTACTATGTAGTATGAAATTAATGTTAAAAATAAAACTATATTTCTCTTGAAGAGTGCCCAATTTTGCTACTGTACTTTACACGGAGTAGCATTGTGCTCTGTGAGTAACACTACTGAAATCAGTGTAATTACTCACTGAAGAAATCACTACTCAACAAACAGCGAGTGGCTCTCAATGAGCAATGGACATTTCAAAATTCAGGATTACTGTTCAGTATTTCTATAGCTCTTTACAGACTGGATCCTGGCCTCAGAGTCGTGAAGACTATAAAGCTACCTTAAATGCAAATGAGGATAGTCTCGTGGTGGGCCCTACACAATCCCCCTTTGCAAGCTATGGCTGGGATAGGGGATAGGCCAGCTCACCTTTGAGCTCTGACAATCCCATGTTATAATTACCCCAGGAGTGCTATTACCAGCAAGTACAAATTAGAGTACAGTGAAGTTCCCTTTACTCGGTTATTGGTTAAACCAATCTCAAGCAACCCAAGGAGAACAAAGGTGGTGTACTGTCACTTATGTGCAACTCAATCTGATCCAAGGACTAGGACCTGCGTGTTCAAATAACTATACACATAACAACTAACAAAATCCTGCAAAGTGAATGGTGCTGTATAAATAAAATCGTTACAGGTGGGAAAAAAAGTCAGGAAGGGAAAGTGATCTGTATAAAACAACAGCGTTTTCCATGATGGAGCTAGGATTAGAATTCATAATTCCAAAATCCAAACCCTGTGCTCATTTCTGTAGACTATATTGCTTCTAAAATCACAATGGACCTTCCAGTCCTCAGTGTGAATGACAGAGGTTTTACTGTATATTTAGGCCAAAAGTTTTAATTTAGTGGAATTACTCCACATGTATACCAGTTTCACAGAATGACTTGGTATCTCACACAGTTACTTTATTATTGGTTTTTAAAATTATTTACCCTAGGACATTATTTAACCACAGATTCTGTTTTATGAACTGTGTTACTAAACCAATATAACAAATAACCACATTTTTAAAATTGCTTTTATTTACTGGAGAGACTACGGTTTTTGCACATATGGAGATCATCATCAAGAGAGGAGGCAGTCAGAGCAATTGAAACTTCTACCAGTGGATTGGAACTATATCAGTGACATCACTGTTAAGAGTCACATCACTAATAACTACATCAAAAACAGGGAGATGCAGAAAATAAGCAGTCTCATATTGAGACTATGGCCTATACCAGTAAAGGGACCGGGCTCAGTTGTCTTGCAAAGCTCACATCACCTAAATGGGGTGAAGGGTAATGAAGTTCAAAGTCATGGTGGAAAGATTAACTAGATTGTTTTGGGCTAATTCTAAGGCAGGGGTGGGTAAACTACAGCCCATGGGCTGGATCCGGCAGGTCAGCTGTTTTAATCTGGCCCTTGAGTTCCCGCTGGGAGCGAGGTCTGTGGCTTGCCTTGCTCCGGCGCTCCAGCCGGGGAGCAGGGTCGGGGGCTGCTCCACGCGGCTCCTGGAAGCAGCGGCATGGCCCTCCTCTGTCTCCTATGCATAGGGGCAGCCAGGGGGCTCCGCTGTGCTCGCTGCCCCCACCCCAAGTGCCGCCCCCGCAGCTCCCACTGGCCGGGAACCGTGGCCAACAGGAGCTGTGCGGGCGGTGCCTGTGGATGGGATAGTGTGCAGAGCTGCATGGCTAGTGCCATGCCTCCTGCTAGGAGCTGTATGGGGGCATGCTGCTGCTTCTGGGAGCTGCAGGGGTGGCACCCGCAGGTGGGCAGCACGCAGAACCGCTGCTTCCAGGAGCCACTTGAGGTATGCACAGCCCAAAGCCTGCACCCCTGAGCCTCCCCCCGTGCCCCAACCCTTTGCCCCAGCCCTGATCCCCCTCCTACCCTCCGAACCCTTCTGTCCCAGCCCGGAGCACCTTCCTACACCCCAAACTCCTCATCCCCAGCCCTACCCCAGAGCCTGCACCCCCAGCCGGAGCCCTCACCACTGCCGTATTGCATTCCCCTGCCCCATCCCAGAGCCCCGCTCCCGCACCCTGAACTCCTCATTTCTGGCCCCACCCCGGAGCCTGCACCCCCAACCAGAGCCCTCACCCCCTTCTGCACCCTCAAGCCCAATTTTGTGAGCATTCATGGCCCGCCATACAATTTCTATTCCCAGATGTGGGCCAACAAGTCCCCCCAACCCCGTGTTATAAGGCATATGAAAACTGGGGGAAGGGGGACAACAACAAAGGCCTCTGTGCCAATAACCTTCTTCAGGGTGGTGCACTCACAGTGCAATCTGGATATATATAACCTGCAAGTCTTTATTTGGTAACCCTGACTATAGTGTCAGCAATGATTTTAAGGACTCGAATGGAGTCTTGAAATCAATGAAGAGGAGCAATGCTCCTGTTATGAGAGATTTCAAATTAAAACAAAAATGAATTGGCAGGAGGACTACACTATTCACTACCAGAGACAATCCCTCCTATCACAAGGCTGAGAGATGTTGAAAGTGTGAAATATAATTGTTGTACCTGTTCTATGAATAAAGAGGACTTTGCTTTCCAGGGCTATTGCTCTGGTTCTCAATTCAGTTCTTAATCCTCTTTAACACTGTATACATGAGATACAGAAAGGTAGAAATGGCACTGGTTTTTTGGGATGTTGATAATCCTCAGAAGTGAAAAGGAATTTACATCCAAGATAATGTGAAGAGGGAAGATGAGCAGTCATTAGTACATGAGAGGAAGCAAAAATTTATCTGAAATGTAAAGGTTTAGATTTTTATGAATACTTCAGTGTGAATCTGTGGAAGCGAATATATATAGAACTATACAGTACCACTGGAATGCAATGTACTTCTCTCCAAGTCTAAGTAGTACACTATGAATAAGAGCTGAAGAGCTGCCTCTACAATCCCATGTAATGCCACCTAAACGCTTTGCCTCGTGTGACTTATTACAGGCTGGACAGATTAGAGCTATCGATTGCTGCCTGGAGACGGTTCTCACTGTGAGAACGGAAGGCAAGCAGCAGAGACAGACAGCTAAACTATTGATCTACTTCAGCAGGGAAACTGCACTTCAAAATGAAGGTCAGTACTCCTTTACACCACCTATTGGAGCAACTGTAGCGTTCATCAGGATACTTCAGAAATTGGTGTGACTGAACCACTACTCCGGTCTCAAACTCCAACCTGTCTTGTGATAGCTGGTTACAACAGCTGACAGAGAAGCTAAACATGGCAAGTTAAATCTGTTGCTTTCCTGTAGATAAGGTATCAGAGACTGACTGTAGATACTCCTGAGAGTCAGAACTGATCATTTCAACAGAAAACTGTCAGGTGCCATGTCAAATAAATTGCCAAAGCTACAGTGATACATTCTTAAGAATTTCATACTAGTTTCTAACATGATCTATATAACTTGAAGGCACAAGCTTCACTGGATTAAAAAAAAACCAAACCTTTTCTGAAAAGATTCTTAGACTTCTTCCTTGATTTTCAAATCACCATCAGAATCAAATAGATCAGAATGGTATTCTTCTTACAGACCAAAAAAGCAGGTAACACACATTTCAAAAAACTGCATCTGGCATACAAAAAATGTTTTAACCCACCAGACAATCTATGTACTTAGAAATATATTTTACATACAAATGTTTAAATCAAGCACAGTGACTATTTACTCTCTAAGGAAAACTATTAAAAATAAAGAGGTGTAATCAGAATTAATCTTTGTATGAAAAATTAGTATTAAGGGCTTGACCTAAACCAACAAAAGGAAATTTATTCAGAATTAAAGTTGAAAATCTGCTCTTAACCTACCCTATTCTGGACATCATATAAGGTAGATACTTTAATATCTTAGCACAATATGGTGAGCTGAAGACTTTGAACATCCTTGCTTTTGTGGTTCTATGGGTTAGACTTTTATACTTAAGCTAACGTAGCTACCTGTTTTAATATAGCTAAGTACATGTACAGTAGAACCTCAGAGTTACGAACACCTCAGGAATGGAGGTTGTTCGTAACTATGAAATGTTGAACAAAACATTATGGTTGTTCTTTCGAAAGATTACAACTGAACGTAGACTTAATACAGCTTTGAAACTTTACTATGCAGAAGAAAAATTCTGCTTTTAACTATCTCTAATTTAAATGAAACAAGCATAGTAACAGTTTCCTTACCTTGTCAAATCTTTCCTTTTGAAATCTTCCCTTTATTTTTTTAGTAGTTTATGTTTAACATAGTACTCTACTGTATTTTCTTTTTTTTTATTTGGCCTCTCCTGCTGCCTGATTGCATACGTCCGGTTCCAAATGACGTGTGTGGTTGACCGGTCAGTTCGTACCTTTGATGTTCGTCACTCTGAGGTTCTATGTACTGTATTCACTATAGCACATAAATCTTTAAGAATTGCTCATGTACCCAACTACTGTACTGGAAGTAAGGAAAGAAGGGGATTACAGTGGACAAGAAGCTGGATATGAGTTAACAGTGTGCCCTTGTTGACAAGAAGGCTAACAGCACATTGGGATGCATTAGTAGGAACACTGCCAGCAGATCAAGGGAAGTGATTATTCCCCTCTATTTGGCACTGGTGAGGCCACATCTGGAGTACTGTATCCAGTTTTGGGCCTCCCACTACAAGAAGGATGTGGACAAATTGGAGCGAGCCCAGCGGAGGACAACAAAAATGATTAGGGGACTGGGGCATACAATTTACGAGGGGAGGCTAAGGAAACTGGGCTTATTTAATCTGCAGAAGAGAAGAGTGAGGGGGGATTTGATAGCAGCCTTCAACTACCTGAAGGTGGGTTTCCAAAGAGGATGGAGCTAGGCTGTTCTCAGTGGCGGCAGATGACCACTTCAGAAAAGCAGACTTTGACTCCCTCAGGGAACAGATGGGCAGGATCCCCTGGGAGAATAACATGAGGGGGAAAGGAGTTCAGGAGAGCTGGCCGTATTTTAAAGAATCCTTATTGAGGTAACAGGGACAAACCATCCCGATGCATAGAAAGAATAGTAAATATGGCAGGCGACCAGCTTGGCTTAAGTGAAATCCTTGCTGATCTTAAACACAAAAAAGAAGTTTACAAGAAGTGGAAGACTGGACAAATGACCAGGGAAGAGTATAAAAATATTGCTCGGGCATGCAGGAGTGAAATCAGGAAGGCCAAATCACAACTGGAGTTGCAGCTAGCAAGAGATGTTAAGAGTAACAAGAAGGGTTTCTTCAGGTATGTTGGCAACAAGAAGAAAGTCAAGGAAAGTGTGGGCCCCTTACTGAATGAGGGAGGCAACCTAGTGACAGAGGATGTGGAAAAAGCTAATGTACTCAATGCTTTTTTTGCCTCTGTCTTCACGAACAAAGTCAGCTCCCAGATTACTGCACTGGGCAGCACAGCATGGGGAGGAGGTGACCAGCCCTCTGTGGAGAAAGAAATGGTTCGGGACTACTTAGAAAAGCTGGACGAGCACAAGTCCATGGGGCCGGATGCGCTGCATCCGAGAGTGCTAAAGGAGTTGGCGGATATGATTACAGAGCCATTGGCCATTATCTTTGAAAACTCATGGCGATTGGGGGAAGTCCCGGACGACTGGAAAAAGGCTAATGTAGTGCCCATCTTTAAAAAAGGGAAGGAGGAGGATCCTGGGAACTACAGGCCAGTCAGCCTCACCTCAGTCCCTGGAAAAATCATGGAGCAGGTCCTCAAGGAATCAATTCTGAAGCACTTCGAGGAGAGGAAAGTGATCAGGAACAGTCAGCATTGATTCACCAAGGGCAAGTCATGCCTGACTAATCTAATTGCCTTCTAGGACAAGATAACTGGCTCTGTGGATGAGGGGAAAGTGGTGGACGTTTTGTTCCTTGACTTTAGCAAAGCTTTTGACATGGTCTCCCACAGTATTCTTGCCAGCAAGTTAAAAAAGTATGGGCTGGATGAATGGACTATAAGGTGGATAGAAAGCTGGCTAGATTGTCAGGCTCAACGGGTAGTGATCAATGGCTCCATGTCTAGTTGGCAGCCGGTATCAAGTGGAGTGCCCCAAGGGTCGGTCCTGGGGCCGGTTTTGTTCAATATCTTCATAAATGATCTGGAGGATGGTGTGGATTGCACCCTCAGCAAGTTTGCAGATGACACTAAACTGGGAGGAGAGGTAGATATGCTGGAGGGTAGAGATAGAATACAGAGGGACCTAGACAAATTAGAGGATTGGGCCAAAAGAAATCTGATGAGGTTCAACAAGGACAAGTGCAGAGTCCTGCACTTAGGCCGGAAGAATCCCATGCACCGCTAAAGACTAGGGACTGAATGGCTCGGCAGCAGTTCTGCAGAAAACGACCTAGGGGTTACAGTGGACGAGAAGCTGAATATGAGTCAACAGTGTGCCCTTGTTGACAAGAAGGCCAATGGCATTTTGGGATGTATAAGTAGGGGCATTGCCAGCAGATCGAGGGACGTGATCGTTCCCCTCTATTCGACATTGGTGAGGCCTCATCTGGAGTACTGTGTCCAGTTTTGGGCCCCACACTACAAGAAGGATGTGGAAAAATTGGAAAGAGTCCAGCGGAGGGCAACAAAAATGATTAGGGGACTGGAACACATGATTTATGAGGAGAGGCTGAGGGACCTGGGATTGTTTAGTCTGCAGAAGAGAAGAATGAGGGGGGATTTGATAGCTGCTTTCAACTACCTGAAAGGGGGTTCCAAAGAGGATGGATCTAGACTGTTCTCAGTGGTAGCTGATGACAGAACAAGGAGTAATGGTCTCAAGTTGCAGTGGGGGAGGTTTAGGTTGGATATTAGGAAAAACTTTTTCACTAGGAGGGTGGTGAAACACTGGAATACGTTACCTAGGGAGGTGGTGGAATCTCCTTCCTTAGATATTTTTAAGGTCAGGCTTGACAAAGCCCTGGCTCAGATGATTTAGTTGGGGATTGGTCCTGCTTTGAGCAGGGGGTTGGACTAGATGACCTCCTGAGGTCCCTTCCAACCCTGATATTCTATGATTCTATGACAGAACAAGGAGCAATGGTCTCAAGTTGCTAGTGGGAGCGGTCTAGGTTGGTTATTAGGAAACACTATTTCACTAGGAGGGTGGTGAAGCACTAGAATGGGTTACTTAGGGAGGTGGTTGAATCTCCATCCTTCGAAGTTTTTAAGGCCCGGCTTGACAAAGACCTGGCTGGGATGAATGCGCTGGGGTTGGTCCTGCTTTGAGCAGGGGGTTGGACTAGATGACCTCCTGAGGTCTCTTCCAACCCTAATCTTCTATGATTAATTATCACACTTTCCTACTAATCTGCAGGATTACCAACTCTCTCTAACATATCTGAGGAGAGAAATGATGACATCCAATGCTCAGCTATTACATAAATCAAGTGTGTGTTCTTATTGTGTATGTACGTATATACACAAATATATAATTTTGCAGTGGAATAGTATGAAAATTCAAGATAAACTTGAGGGGTTTATAACTGGACGAAAAAATCCGAACCCTGGGGTGGGACACCACAAGCTGTCATACTGGGAGTGATTTTTTTGCTAACCCAATGAAATGTGGTTCAGCTTTACTTTTTATTTATAGAAGAGAAAAAAAAAACAAAAACAAAAACAAACCAATACATGATACAGTTAGTATTTTCAAACGTTTGGAACCTTTTTGCTCTGCTACTAGAAGCAATGAGTCTAGCAAGCAAGAGGAAGAGGTGTGGTAGAGTTAGTGCTTGGGCTATCTCCATTTCTACTGAAGACAGGAGACAACTCAGTACAGCATAGTAATAGAGATCTTACAAAATGAAATGATAAAGATATGCAGGAATCTGAATTTGCAGGAATCAAGTGGCTCGAAAAGAAAAGAAAACAGCATCAGTTCTGTTGATGTCCTCTAAAATGAGGCTTTTAAAAAGATGTCTTTAGATTGACCATGTATTTATTAATCCAAAGCAGATATTAATTTAACATCTAATGGTTCTTGAAAACAGAAACTGTAGTTAAACTATTAAGGAAGTAGTTAGGAGACCAGAGTCAGATTACCCTAGATCGTAGAAAGCATATCAAGCAGTGTGTGTTCCAGGAAGACAAACAGACTGTAAATCTTATGCTCTTCAATGGATGCCTTGCAAAACCTGGGGCAGAACTTCAGATGTGTACCCAAACATTTGATTTCTTCACATTGTTCTAAGCAATGAGAGTTAGTGAAAAAGTAAATTGGACGGGAATTACTACGGTCACATCCAACCAATGAAGACACCTAGTCAATACCCAAAGTCAATAGAAGACTAGCAGATTTTAGCTCCACAGTCTCTTCTGAAGTTAGAAAGGACCATACTCACCAGAACTATCAGAGGATAAGCATGCAGGCATTTCCATCAAAGAAGTGAATGCTCCAATTATCTATGTGCACCTCTTAAAGTTGAGGCTCAAGGCAGGTGATCTCCCTCAGAGTCTCACTCAAAGATCCAGTTCACCATAGATCAGTGTGGCCATTCTTCAGAGGCAAGATATGAGACACGCTTCTCTCAAGTTTAGAAGCAGGCAGAAAGGCCTCACTGTCCTAATAGATTCTGTCCTATTTCAAACTGTATGAGTTTCCCAGCGCAAGTCGGCTGAGTTTATCCTTTCTCATTAATCAATGTAAAGCAGCACTGACTGATTGTACAAAGATAATTTTGCATAACACCAGCTTTTTGTGATCCATAGACAATCCAGGAATGGTTCCATTTCTAGGATGCTGACATGTAACATGCGCTCCTGGAGGGACAAAGTATCCTGGGTATAAAATTTCCTGCCGAGCGGCCCAATTGTAAACCATATACGACCAGAACTAACTTAGATTTAGGAAGCTAGGAAATTAATCTACTTAGACAGATTGGATTTGAAGTCATGCTAACTCAAAGCAGTATTTTTCAGTTGCATTCTGAGAATATGTGCACAATGTGAAGTCAAAATCCTTGTGGCAGTCAATGTGAAATTATGAAACAAATATTGCTTAAGTCCCTGAAACCTGCAGACTGAATTGCACCTTTACCTGCAGAGGATAAAACTAGTACTTAAGATTCAAAAGAACAAAGCAATTTAGATTTAGAACAGTATGAGTGCATGTTAAGATACAACCTTGTTTTGTTTCTTTTTTAATCTTTACAGATAAACTAAGCACTCGATGCATTGTAAATGACTGCAAGACAACTTAGGAAACAGTACCTGGATACTCAAAAATATCTTCCTAATGTACAGTTCATTTAGGAGAATCTGGAGGAAAGCACAAAAATACATTGTACATGTGCCATTGTCAGAAGTTATACTTACTTAAATTACAAATACATAACCATGTTTAACTTTTCTCCATACTGTATGAGATCTGGATTCCATCAAAAGCCAAGTACATAAATATATTTCATTATGGACTTTAAAGGTATATATTTCTTCTAGGTGTTCCAGCAACAGCAAATTCCAATTTTATATATTTCAGTTATTGTATTTTTATATATAATACAGAAGATGTATTGTTTAAGAAAAAAAACAAAAGGAGCCAGCCTGAAATTCACTGGGCTAAATACAAGCAATCAATAACTCAGAAGAATCCATTGTTGGCTAAATCAGATTTTTATATGCACTCAGGGTTCCAACAAACCTGATCTCTCAAAGTACCTTACATAATTTCATCAGCATATGCCTTGAAGTCAGCAACAGGCCAGTTTGGGTTTTATTAATTGCTTTATTAAATTTACACATACAAACACTAGTGTAGCCTATAATATTTTTTTCTGACATTCTGATTGTTTTCAATTAGCCCTAGTGAACCTCTTGCTTTTGTTTTAGATGATGTCTCTCCTACACATACCAAAAATAAGTATTTTCCATAATACAAGGGACTGAGAAACTTGCAGCTTCATACAATCTGTCTGAACCAATTCTTGATCCTCACAAGCATCACTTCGTATCATTACCACATGCTCAGATATTTCTCTAACCAACAAAACCAGCTTCTTGAAATTCTCTTGAACATAAAATACCTTTATCTTTTTTTTTCCCCACTTTTGGTAGTCATTTCTCAAATTATTCCACGGGGCGGACTCCTATCCAAAGAACACAGGACTTGGTAGTGAAGAATATGATCATGTAGCTTATCTAGATATTGCCTGGTTTCTCACAAGGAAACCAAGCAGAGTTAGCAGAAACAGCAATTTAATCTTACAATATTCCAAATAAGGCCTCAATAGCTTATTATAAAGTACTTATCTATCAAAAAAAATTCATGTTTTTTTTTCTTATTACATTACTTGATTAGGCTCCAAAACAATCTTCTTACACAAGGGTAAATCTAGAGAAGGACTTGCTCTCTCAAATTTTTACTGCCATGAGTTTGGGATGGCTGAGTCACACATATGCAGAGGAGTTGTGAGTGACTTATGAAGGTCTTTCTCAAACAGTTGTCTATGAAGACTTTACAACAGCTCCACACGATCATATTTTGTTTATATTAGATTTTTAGACTCCCCTCCATTCCCTCTGCCCCAAAGTATAACTGATGCAATTGTTATTTGGGGCAGGGAAGGAGAAGAGGAGAAAAAGTGGAGGAATTTACTGCTGTCCACAAGTACAATATAAAGTCATTTTAATAGTAGTTTGAAAGTTTATACCATGATTTGTGAGATATATGATTTAATGTGGTGGCCTTTCTACATACCACTTCACCAAGCACCAATCATTCTCTCTCAGATGCTTAGCTAACTGGTTCTTGCTCATATGCCCAGGAAAGTGACCACCATTTGTGGGGTCAGGAAGAAATTTTTCCCTAGGTTAGATTGGCAGTGACGTTGGGAGTTTTTTGCCTTCTTCTTCAGCATAGATAATGGCATAGAGAGTACACTTATAAAGTTTGCAGATGATACCAAGCTGGGAGGGGTTGCAAGTGCTTTGGAGGATAGGATTAAAATTCAAAATGGTCTGGACAAACTGGAGAAATGGTCTGAAGTAAATAGGATGAAATTCAATAAGGGCAAATGCAAAGTACTCCACTTAGGAAGGAACAATCAGTTGCACACATACAAAATGGGAAATGACTGCCTAAGAAGGAGTACTGCGGAAAGGGATCTAGGGGTCATAGTGGATCACAAGCTAAATATGAGTCAACAGTGTAACCCTGTTGCAAAAAAATTCTGGGATGTATTAGCAGGAGTATTGTAAGCAAGACACGAGAAGTAATTCTTCCGCTCTACTCCACATTGATTAGGCCTCAACTGGAGTATTGTGTCCAGTTCTGGGCGCCACATTTCAGGAAAGATGTGGACAAATTGGAGAAAATCCAGAGAAGAGCAACAAAAATGATTAAAGATCTAGAAAACATGACCGATGAGGGAAGATTGAAAAATCTGGGTTTGTTTAGTCTGGAGAAGAGAAGACTGAGAGGGGACATGATAACAATTTTAAAGTACATAAAAGGTTGTTACAAGGAGGAGGGAGAAAAATTGTTGTTCTTAACCTCTGATGACAAGACAAGAAGCAATGGGCTTAAACTGCCGCAAGAGCGGTTTAGGTTGGACATTAGGAAAAACTTCCTGTCAAAGTGGTGAAGCACTGGAATAAATTGCCAAGGGAGGCTGTGGAATCTCCATCATTGGGGATTTTTAAGAGCAGGTTGGACAAACACCTGTCAGGAATGGTCTAGATAATACTTAGTCCTGTCTTGAGTGCAGGGGACTGGACTAGACAATCTCTCGAGATCCCTACCTGTTCTATGATTCTATAGGATGCAGGCCACTTTCTGGGATTATCTGGATATATTTCACTTAATCAACTCCCTGCCATACAAGGGGCATTTGGCAGTGGTGCACCTCAATCCCTCTTGTTCTCTGTCTCTGGCACATAATAGTTTAGTCTCTTGTGAGCTGTAATACTTTGGTCTAAGTTCAGTTATTGGCTTCAGTGTGGCGGTGCTGTTGGTGGCCTGTGATATACAGGTCAGACTAGATAATCTGGTAGTTCCTTCTGGCCTCAATCTCTATGACCAATTTGCCTCAATCCTGATCTAGAAGGTTCAGGCCAACCTGGGAGATGTGCTACTTCCACACCTGCTTCACATAAAACCAAAGACAAGTTAGATGTACAGCAGCAACTTGACCTGCAGTCTTGAATTACAAGAATGTATCTATCTCTGACACTGTGTCTATGTAGCTGTTCTAGTCAGAAGCTACATCATGTACTAAAACAAGAAGCAGTTTGAATCCTCTGAATCTGACAGTATAAAATATACCATATTTTTCTGAGCTCTGTGTACAATATTTAGCAAACATATGCATTACTGTCAATAGAAAATGTTTATAAGTAAATTTTATCAAGAAAATACACTTAGGGAATCCTAAATTGACTAAAAAACTATTGGCTAACCCTGAAGAAGAGACCACACAGAAGGAAGATTCTTTTCACATGGATGCCTTTTTCATTGCATCATAGCTTTTACGTGCTCTTTGCTGTGCCCTGCCTTTTTCTCTGTGTGTAATTAAACTGATTTAAAGTCTAGTTTTACACATACATTGTTGATCAACCCTACTCCTAATAAATGCCTACGACATGCTGCTTATAGCATTATGTTCTTTTCAAGATGGTACTGACAATTAGCAACCTCAGATTTAATTGCCATTTGATTAGGAAGATCTTTTGTTTATCTGCAGTCAATTGTTTTAGTCTGAGAGAGAATGATATCTCTTGAAGATTACTGGTTCCTTCCTCTCTCCAGGAAACAGAAGATGGTTTTGAAACCCTCAGACTCGTATGTAATACTTATTATGTTAGTATACAACAATTTCTAGTAGCTTTGCATATTAGTATGCTATATTCTTATTATGATGTTATGTCATCTGAATGCTTATGGTTAGTCATTAAAACACATGTAAAATAAAATTCTTGCCTCAAAGAGCATGATAGTGAGGCTACTCCCTGAAGCATATCAGCTAGCACTCAGTAGCATCTTTATGTTTGTGAAAGCACTCCTTAGCGTGGGTTAAAGCCAGGAGTCCAGACGTTTCTAGAAGCTTTACGAATAATCCTCTCATTTTCAGGAGTACATTTAAATGTATGCTAATACCTGGCACGTGATCTCTATAACACTTCAATAGAAGTTGAGTTCAGATCTTTCAAAAGAATACTATTCTATTCTCTGTTTTGTTATTTAAACTTAACTTGAGTACAACTGTATACTTCGGTTTGATTTTGTGTGATGCCATCTCACCTGGTCTGAATTGTGTAAATGAACGAGTTTCACGAGTGGCTTTGAGATACAAGACAGCAGCTACTCCGATACTTGACAGAAAATTTGAATACGTCGGTTAACTGACACATTTTTGAATACCTTCCGTGCTCTAATAAATGCTTTAACACACAGAAATCGCTGCAGCAACATGAAAAGTCTTTAAGAACAAGAAAAAACACTCATACACTCTGAAGTTTTTACCTTTTCCACTTTTTAACAGCTTTCTAATAGCAAAAAATATATTTCGGTATAACAGTGGAATTTGAGTCATCATGGCCAAATGATTACAGTGCAAACCCTAGATTCTTCTGTGGCTCTGCAGGCTTCTGGTCCCCATGGTAACTAAACCTCAGATATTGTCCTCCACTCAGCTGGAGTACAAAGTATTGGGAGGCTTTTGTGTCTGATGAGATTTCTTCCACAACCTTCTAGCAACAGACCCTAGTGCTTCCTCCTGACTCTTTTCTAATTGAGATGCAAATTAATCTCTGTGGCTGATTACACTTCCCTTAAAGCTACTGATAAGTGCAGCTGTAACCAGAGTTTACAGACTTTCCAACAAGTGACTTCAGCTGCCATTATTTGCATGAGACTGCCAGGACTTTACAGCCCACTATCTAGGAGATGTAGATCACTTCCCCTTCGGCAGTGCCAGCATTTTATTCACTGTATGTTGTTTAAATTTAAAGTGAAAATGAAAGCAAACTCTGCTATTTGAAATAAATGTTTTACAATTATTGTACTGTCCCCAAAATTATTTTGCTCTTTGCACCATGTTTCTGACTACACTATCATTTGCCGTAATGCAGTTTTTTACTTTATTCTCAAGTCTAGGTCATAAACACATTTCTGAAGCCCCCTAATTATTTTTGTTGCTGTTCTTGGAATGCCTTCTGCTTTGTCAATATTTTACTGCTACTGAGATGTCCAGAACTAACTGGAATATTCCAGATATGGTCTCAGCGGAGATACAATGCTCTGCATCACTATCGTTTACCACACCATATAGCGTCAGATTACCAGTTTCCACCTATACACAGAATAAAAAGTATCTTTGGTAATTTTGTGGTAATGGTTGACAAATGTTGACTTTTTAATGGCTTGTACTTTAAAGAGAATGGGAACGCCAGGTCTCTGGTTTTCTGCCGGAAAGTCCGGTTGAAAGGAGACCTGTACAGTGGCCAGTCACATGTACTGACCGGATACCAAAAGTCCAGTTGCCATGGGTGGGGGGGCCAAGGGAGGAGGCTCTGGGTCATCAACCCATGCCAGCCCCTGCTCAGCGGAGGCTGCCTCCTACCTGCAGCTCGGGAGCCTGCCTGCCCAGTCCTAGCCCCGAAGCAGAGGGAGCGCTGCTGGTGGTGGTGGTGGGCGGGGGAGAGGAGATAAGTGGACAGGACCAAGTGAGGAGGAAGGGGGTGGGGGAGAGAGCCAGGCGGGATGAGGGCAGGGCCTCGGGGGAAGAGGTAGGGCGAGGGGAGGTTCGAGCTCTCCTGCTGCGGTGTTCAGTTTTCAGAAATTAGAAGGTTGGCAATCCTATCCGTGAGATGCACTTCTTTTATACATACGTACCCTAAAGCTGCAACAACTTTTTTGGTGTCATATCCCCAGTGCAAAGTCATGTTTAATTTGCTGTCCAGTCTCAATCTTAATTCTTTCAGCGTTATTGCTTTCTGGGTTTACCCTTTCCATTGAATATTTTTTTTTTAATTATTTCACTCCCAGTGGCGCTGGAACAGTTTTTGGAGTGGGAGTGCTGAACTGCACCCCTCTAGCCCCAGCCCCTAGAGCTGGGACTGGGAGCAGGGCCATGGCTCTGGGAGGGGGGACGGGGCCACAGCTAGGGGCAGGTCAGAGTCCCAGGCATAGGGCTGGCAGCAGAGCCCCCAGGGCCCCGGCAGTAAGGCAAGACCCTGCATGCGGTCTGGCGGCCAGTGGATCCCCCGGGCATGGGATCAGCGGCCAGATGGGACCCTGTGGCCTGCAGGGGAGCCCCCAGGCTGTAGCGGGGCTGGTGGCCAGGACGCCAGGCACAGAACCTGGGGTGCTGAGGCACGCCCTACATCCCTTCTTCCCGTGCCTACGTTCACTCCAGATTTCCTAACAAGTGTTTTTTCAAAGTTTTCTTTTTCCTCATTTAAGTTTGGAACATCTGCAGTTTTTATTATCTGAAAATTTTATTAAATGGTAACTAACCCATTTCTTTTTGTCATTTTAAAAAACTGAATCCCAAAGAATTTATGATCTTAGGGCCTAATTCTGCAACTCACGCCAAGTAGCACTTACTCATGATAGGAGTCCCATTAAGTGGGACTAGTTACTCAGCATGCATAAGCATTGTAAAAATCAGGCCCTAAACAAGGATGTAAATGAGACGGGACATAAACTTCAGTACCTGCTAGACATCATCCCTGAAACTCAACACATTTCTGTTTATCATTACAATTTGGTTACGGTTCTTCAGCTCATTTCCAGTCTATGTGGCGCTGTCCATACCTAGGAAAATCTCATTAAATGCTGAGAGTAAGCTTTCCTGAGATATCAGAAAAGCTTCAATAATATTTTAACACTGTACACTTATTGAAACTACTGTTTTTTGTAATTTTGTCAAAAATGGAAATAAATGTACCTGGCAAGATGTGTTCATGACTAACTCATGATTCTATTAACCTGTAGATGCTTAGAAACTTTTTCTCAGTATTTTTCCTATTATTTTACTGGGGTTTGGAGCAATTTTTTTTTCACAAGGAATCGCTGGGAGATAATTACCAGGATAATTATCCTTTCCCTTTTTAGAAGAAAAGAGGACACTGATCTTCTCAGATCTTATAACTCAATCACTACCTTATTCAAGTACTTCTGTTTAAAAATCACAGGGTGCTGCTCAAGGAACATGTTTAGTTAGTAATCAAATAAAAATTTTCTTCTTAACATAGTCACTCTCAAAACGCCAAGGTTGGATATCACCAAAATACAACATATGAAAACTACGGAAACGTATACATATTGAGCATTTCATTATATTACTAATTCCTGAAGTTTCTCCCTTTTGGTTTAAGCATTTTATGAGCATATATGTGCATGGAAAATTATAGTTGTATATATGAACTTATTGAGCTTATCCTGTCAATCCCCCTCCATTCCTTTCCTATTTCCAAACAATAGCCTGACAGATTCCTCCACCCAACAGGCTGAAGCCAAACACCTGCCTTCTCATCCCATGACAAATCCTCAGGTCCCTAGAGTGCTCTGTTCTATCTTGTTTTCCCCACCAGCAATCACCTGCTTCAACAAACTCCCTCTGGCAGGGGTTTCCAACAAAATGTTCTGTCCCTTTAAGAAAGTTACCAAACCTTTACTTTGTGCTTAAAGATGAATCTTTATTCTCTCTCACATCCAATAAAAGTTGCTTAGGACTTTCCACCCTACTCCAGCTTTTTCCCTTCTCTGATGTCACCTCCCCACTACATTACCTGTTGTGAGGTCCAGCTGCCTTTGTCAGGCTCCAGTATTTCTACTTTCCATTCACATCACATTACCATATGCACAGTACAGTTTGATGCCAAAGTGCACATGTGCAAAGTAATGATGCTGCTAGACCTCACAATGGCCCCAGAAGGGTACAGTGGCATGTATCAGACCTAGTCTGTGTGTGTGTTGCATTTAAGTAGAGAGAGAAAGAGGCCTGGCAAATGTTGGGTCATAGCAGGCTGGTGAAAACCAAATGCCTATGGTGTGTGGAGAGACTCTAGACAGCCTTAAGGCCTATGGGAGATGAAAGTCACTGTGATCTCTCTGTACATTAAGTGGATGGAGCTGTGACAGTGAAGGAATTGGGGACCTGTTTATGGGGTACTGTTACCTTAATAGGAACCTTAAATATGGTTTGTTTTGGAGAAAACATCTGAATGATATAGTTCCTTATGAAAACCAGTTTATTTATCCCTAGTATTCTTTTATGGATATATTCATTTATATAAAATAAAACTTTTCTTCTTAACACAGTCACCCTCAGGCTCCAGCATATCACCCTCAAATGCTATTATACACACACACAGAGTTAGATACACACACACATATATATATGCTCGAGTGCTAGGGATTAGTCAAGTGGTTCTCATCAGGTAACTGTATCAGACCTGAGCTCTTTCTTTAAAACTAATCCAAGGCTCTGGGTGCGCGCATGCACACATATATGTATATCACTACCTATGCCACAGACTCTGACACACAAGCATAAACTGTTAAGATATGTGTTTTAATATGTATACAGTGCTCTGAAGCTAGAAAATGCTACAGTATTTATACTTGCTATGTATCATTGTTTTAGGTGAAGGAGCTCAGCTTTAGAGAAATAGGTTTTGGACTTGATATCCAATGACCATGATTTGATTTTAAAATCATTGGTTAACTTGGGAATTGTAACCATAGCAAGTGGCAAACTTCCAGTTTTCAGCACTCTAGACGTTGAAATACGTCCACTGATTGCCCACTAGGGAAAAAAATAAGCAGATGGCAGTTGAGCTAGCCCTCACCACTGAGAAAGAGCAGTGACCACTAGATAAAGGCTAAACTTGACAGATTCTACTTAGCCTGCTGAGGAAGTTATTACAGGAAAATCTAGGAGGAACAAAGGGCAAGGATGAACATTACATCAAATCATATCTTCTGTTTTCCTACTGTGTCAAAAATCATTTTTCCCTTAGAGGTAATGGCATGTTTTTCACTCTTATAATCTCTGTTACTGTATTCCGGTTACCAGCAATACTAGACTGATTGTTTTATTGTCAGACACAGCTTAACACATCTGCTCATACAGTCAAGGTTACAGATAGAGGGAACTACTTTGACAGTAGTACTTAGCTGAATTACCTACTCATGACACAAAAGTGAAAAAGCTAGCGAGTTTTGAGTCTGCTTTTAAGTACTGACATAATCTTATAACTAAGGTAGTGTGTGGGCTTGCCTGTGCAACTCCAAACAACTTCACCTGGTTTAAACTTAAGAGGAAAAACAAAAAAGATAATAAAATGTTATTTAGTGTCTTTGATTCTTATACAAATCTTCATTTCTGAAGCTTTCCACCAACACAATTAATCAAATTTAGCTCTTCTACAAAAATTATAATTTCTTACATAGCCATAGTAACTAGAAAAATCGAACCTAAAATGTGCATGCCTCTGATAAACTCTAACAAAGCCATCTTTCCTTCATCACAAAGATTAAGCATTCCAGTTGTTTCGTCTCAGGAAAATCAAGCGAGGCATCCCTCATTACATAATTCAAAAGCCCCCAAATTAAAAGCCTCCAAAATAAACTGAAATAAGATGAGTGCTGATCCATAGAAACATATGGGACTGTTAGCAATGTGGTTAATGAAGCACACTAGAGTAATTTTATAACATTAGTGGCATTAAGAGAAAAGAAAACCAGAATGTCAAGTAATGAGTGATTTTATGCGATTAGCCTGCATACCACGCAAGAATAATAATTCACACTACACAATTCTACAATATTGAAGCATGCCTTCCAGTTACCTATAACTACTGCTGGAAGAATGTGTTCTCAAAATTCTATGATGCAATGTGGGTAAAATGAAAAATGGAGATAAAGACCGATAAATATCAATACCATTGGCCAAATGCTACCTATCTTAGTGATGTGAAGATTCCCAAAGAAGACCGTGGAATTACTTGCATTATTACATAAGGGAGTAGAACTGGGCTCCTTTTGTAAATATTAAGCTAATATAAACAATTATTTTCTCTGTGCTTCAGAAATTTGCAAATAATCCCTCTTAAATTTTAAAGCACCATTACATCTAACAGTATACCTGTTGACTCTGCAATTAACAGGAAAGTCCAAAAATGCTTGTATTGTTATCCTTTATTTTTAAAGCATACCATATCAGATTAAAGCTCAGCAAGAATGAGTCTAAAAACATGCTGCTTGATATGAAGAAAGCTTTGACATTTTCCCGATGCACAGTTCTTAGTATAAGTCCAAGTGAAGAGATCTCATTCGCACTTACCTCTACCAGAAGAATATTTGTACTTATGATTCCTACATTCAAATTGCATAAAATGCACAGAAGGAAAGGATACAAGCTCTGGTAGAGGGGTATGAGAGATTTCACAGCCCTGCTGGCATTGATGCATGTGGCACATATAAGGCTTGGCAGCAGTTTTGCAGTCACTATTGCTCCATCAAACAGAGGACCAAAAAATGGCACCTGCAAATCAAAAAATAAAAGTAATAGTATTTTCAGATACAGCATTCTCCAGTCTTAAATTGATGGTATCACTGGGGGTGGAGGGAGATTTTCAAAGGCACAAATAGAAACTAGGTACTCAATCCCCATTGACTTTCCAAAGGAGTAGGGCACCTAACTTACCTTTGTGCCTTTGAAAATCTATTCCGAGGACATTATATTTAATTCTGCAATACGCAAATAGGGATCAATGAGGTTTTGGAAGGGAAGATTACAAAAATGAAAAATATCCAACACATTATCTCTTTATAATGAGTCTGCTCCACTATTTCTGACAGAAACAAAATAAGCATGTTATTATATGTACCAAATAATCTTCTAGTAAGACATTCATGGTGATATTTTGTTTTCAAGAAAACATACATTTGTTCAGATCTGGCATTGTGCTCTCAGCTAAATATTTGTATACCTAAAGTTTTGCCACTGGATATTCTTCACAGATACCATCAGTTCCCATCTCTCTTGGAGACCAGGAAGATACTGCTAAATAGTTTTTCACAGGCTGATTGCAGACATAAAAAAATTGATTAGTTCCTACTGCATGCGTATTAGGGATGTAGTCTCTCCTCCATCCCATCACTTGGGCTACAATCAGAAGAAAGGTAAGTCAATCATACTCAGTAGAATTTAGTTTTGGTAAGTACTGCAAAGCAGGTTTTTTTGTCACAGATTTTTCTCCTCAGATTGTAATTTTTGCTTGAGCACAAAGCTATAGCTTAAACTGTAGCACAGATTAAAGTAAGAACAGAAACAATTGTTGGCAACTGTCAGTATTTGCATTTATATATAAAAGCTGCATTAAGATAAAATGTGGAAGTAACTTAGATACTTAGACATCCATAACCTGTTTTGAATAAAGTGAGTCTTTAGGTGTATTCTCATAAACCATAGCATTGGGGTGTAGTCATGAGTTTGGAATGGCTTCCTGTCTAGTACCCTGAAGAACAGTCATACAAGGAAAAGTATAGCTTAACGAAAAGGTAACGAGTAAAACTGAAGTCTCCATGGGATGCAAGAAAAGAGAAAATCCCAAAAGAGGTCAAGAATCTGGTACAGGTGGTAGGTAAACTTGAGTGGAAGACTGGATTGAGCTAAGTATAAAAAGTAGGGCTGTCAAGAGATTAAAAAAAATAATCACGATTAATCACACGATTAATCGCGCTGTTAAACAACAACAGAACACCGTTTATTTAAATACTTTTGGACGTTTTCTACATTGTCAAATATAATGATTTCAATTACAACACAAAATACAAAGTGTACAGTGCTCACTTTATTTTTTATTACAAATATTTGCACTGTAAAAAACAAAAGAAATAGTATTTTTCAATTCACCTAATACAAATACTGAAGTGCAATCTCTTTATCATGAAAGTTGAACTTACAAATGTAGAATTATGTACAAAACCCCCCTGCATTTAAAAATAAAATAGCATAAAACTTTAGAGCCTACAAGTCCAATCAGTCCTACTTCTTGTTCAGCCAATTGCTCAGACAAGTTTGTTTATATTTGCAAAAGATAATGCTGCCTGCTTCTTGTTTACAATGTCACCTGAAAGTGAGAACAGGCATTTGCATGACACTGTTGTAGTTAGTGTCACAAGATATTTACATGCCAGATGCACTAACGATTCATATGTCTGTTCATGCGTCAACCACCATTCCAGGGGACATGCATCCATGCTGATGACAGGTTCTGCTTGATAACCATCCAAAGCAATGTAGAAAGATGCATGTTCATTTTCATCATCATGAGTCAGATGCCACCAACAGAAGGTTGATTTTCTTTTTTTGGTGGTTTGGGTTCTGTAGTTTCTGCATCACAGTGTTGATCTTTTAAGACTTCTGAAAGCATGCTCCACACCTCATCCTTCTCAGATTTTGGAAGGCACTTCAGATTCTTAAATCTTGGGTCCAGCGCTGTAGCTATCTTTAGAAATTTCACATTGGTATCTTCTTTGCATTTTGTCAGATTTGCAGTGAAAGTATTCTTAAAAACGAACAACATGTGCTGGGTCATCATCCAAGACTGCTATAACATGAAATATATGGCAGAATGTGGGTAAAACAGAGCAGGAGACATGCAATTCTCCCCCCAAGGAGTTCAGTCACTAATTTAATTAACGCATTATTTTTTTAACAAGCATCATCAGCATGGAAGCATGTCCTCTGGAACGATGGCCGAAGCATGAAGAGGCATATGAATCTTTAGCACATCCGGCATGTAAATATCTTGCAACATCAGCTACAACAATGCCATGCGAACACCTACTCTCACTTTCAGGTGACACTGTAATTAAGAAGTAGGCAGCATTATCTCCCGTAAATGTAAACAAACTTATTTCTCTTAGCAATTGGCTGAACAAGAAGTAGGACTGAGTGGACTTGTATGCTCTAAAGTTTTACGTTGTTTTGTTTTTGAGTGCAGTTATGTAACAAAAAAACCCTACCTATGTAAGTTGCACTTTCCTGATAAAGAGATTGCACTACAGTACTTATATGAGGTGAATTGAAAAATACTATTTCTTTTTATCATTTTTACAGTGCAAATTTTTGTAATCAAAAATAATATAAAGTGAGCACTGTACACTTTGTATTCTGTGTTGTAATTGAAATAGATATATCTGAAAATGTAGAAAAACATCCAAAATATTTAATAAATTTCAGTTGGTATTCTATTGTTTAACAGTGCAATTAATCACGATTAATTTTTTGAGTTAATTGCGTGAGTTAACTGCAATTAATCAACAGCCCTAATAAAAAGTGAAGTAATCCAGTATCTCTCTCAAAGGGATTCTAAAGACATAACTGTAATTACTTCCTTAAAGAGTTTTGCACTGGAGACTTTAGGTGACGATGTCCTCAAGAGCCTTAATGTCTAATTTAGGGATTTAAGATATGGATGGAGGATCAGGTTCCAAACGCAATATACTAATAACAAATACTGTACATATTTTGTCTCTTTTAGACTGTAAATTCTTCATGACAGGGAACATCTCTGCTATTTAGGGTAGTATATACATAATTCTTTCTATAAGGTAGGAGTTAGCTTCTATTAAGCCAAATTTTAACAGGTCCTTACATTTATTAAAACTGAATAAATTCATTAGATATTATCCACCTGTGATCTGATGCCAGTCAAGAAATTTTCTGGAAAGCTGTGGGGGGTAGGGGGGAGCAGGCAAACCAGACAGTGTTGTCATGAGAGCTTAGAAATTGAGTTTCTACTTGGAAACTTTCTACCGTTTGGGAGGTGGGGGGGTTTGGCTTGTTATTTTTAAAAAAATGACTTGTACTAGAATCTCCAAATTTGTTTTATTCTGTTGGCCTAAATGAGGATTGCTATTTAAAAATACATTAGGGTAGATTTCTGGGTTCATATCTAGGCCACAATCCTGCACCCTCAACTGCACATTGGGACCCTAGTTATTGCATGCAGTGTTCATAAACACTGAAGTCCTTACAAGGTCTACCAGCTCTGGAACATGGTGCTCGTTGCCCACAGGTTGTGGACTTCCTAAGCTCAGGAATGGAGTAGGGACAAGGGGTCCAGGAAGGCAGAAGAGATAAAATGAGAGACATGGAGCCCCAAGGGGGTCTAGTGTGCAGATGAATGGAGAGAGACCGAGCCGCATCAGGAAAGGGTCATAGACCCACATGGCCATTGTTGTAGAGCTTCTAAGTTCTGCAAAGCTTAGAAACATTAGCTCTGCAAAGTCTGATGTGATGATTGTTAGTTCTTCAAGGCCAGGGCTGTTTTAAATTAATTCATAAAAATGTAAGGAAAATACATTACTAAAAAGCCTATGACAACCGAATTATATTGAAAATATGTAGCTGTATCTTCAAAGATGCTTTAAAATAATTTACATCTTAAAAAAAAAAAAAACCACCCCAGCTCTCAGCCACTAGATAGACACCACAAATTCAATCAAGAGCACCCAACCAACCAACCCTAACTTAGCCCCTATTCTCACCATGCAGATACTACTGTGATAGCTTCAATATAGAAACCAAGACAGTATTAGATATAATTCAATGCATGTAAGATAGATACATTTAGCTTAGCAGTTAACCTCTACATAGCTATCCTCAGCACATCTAACATGTAAACAAATATTTTCATAAGCTTTTTAAGACTTAAAACATGCTTAGTTTTTATATTATGTATCACTGCAGAGTTCACCTATGAACTTGAAGGCGGCAGTGTGCTTCTGGTAGATATTACTTTATGATATTCAACCTAGATATCTATCTATGCTGAATCTTACAAGTGGAACCCCACATAGGGTTCCCCTCCCCTGTACAGCCCCCCCTGGAGTTAAATAAGGGAAAAGAATGATCTGGCCCAAGGTAATTAGCTTCTAAGCAAAGGGCCAGTTCATAGCAAAAACAAATCAAAAAACCCCATCTTAAAAACAGTATCTTATAGATACATCTAGGCAAGATGCTGACAGGCTTGCCCTATTACATGAGTTAGAACTGCGACACCTCTCATTGGTTTAGAATCTCTACCTAAGGAACTGATCACATAAATGTAGGTCGACAACTTGCAGTACTCTCAGTACCTCTGACCATCACAAGTAAATGCTAGAATAAGCACAACACACGGAGAAGCCCAAATTATTTGTAAAGTGGAAAAATGTGTGGAAACACACATAAGTAAAATGAATATGGATGGTTAAAAGAAAAACGAAAAATCTTAAGAATATTAAAAATGTATAATAGATACTGATTTTCAGAATAAGTCAACCTTGAACTAATTTCTCGACCACAAAAATCTAAATGAAAAAGAAACTAAATGGAACTAGTAGTAATTATCAAAATTTAATCTATGGATTTTTTCCATCTGTACTGGGGCTTATCACATAAATAAATACCCTCCATTATTCTTCTGTAACCGCTTTGTGGGTGACTGTGACAGTCATTCAATAAACGGACAAAAGGAATAATATAAATCCCCTGCATCAGGGGAATCCCTCTAATTAGAAGTGGCAATGAATCACAGAAGAAATTTGATTTTAATATAACATCTGCAAATGACAGCTGTCTTTTCACACAGTTCTTGTTAATGTCATTCCTTTACTTAAAATAATTATTAAAACCAGAAAAAATAAATTAATATAAAATATTTCCATAATTTGACTAATTTTGGATCATTTTCAGAACATGCAGTTTAACATTTGGAGCCTTCATCTATTTCTATATGCAAGATTTAGTAGATTCCCAGATGGAAAAAACAAAACAAACCATCTATGCCACAGACATTCTACAGCATCAAGTTTTGTGCTGACTTTGTTTTTAAATTAAGAATTGCTAAGACCAAAACATCTGTAAATATAAATTCATCTGAAGATCTATGAAAGGAAGAACATTTTTAAAAGTACTGAGACAGGGAGCAGCGAGTCAGACCTGTTAATTTTGTATGCCAGGTGTGAATAATGAGGGTACACACTTATAAACAACATATGCAGACCACACACACATTTTCAATTTGATATTTTGGTGAGTTATGAACGTAAATGCCCAGAAACTGATATGTATTAGTCAATGTATTAACAGTTAATTTTACAGAGGTTTTAATATCCACATAAACAAACAAAAAAGTTCATAATGTAAATCACTGGAATTATAAAATGAAAGTAATAGTCAAATATTCTTATTGACTATCAGTCATTGCTGGTAAGGTTTTGATACCCTTAAAGAAAATGATTTAAAATCTTGGAAATGTGTTGGGTTGTCTTAAGGCAGCATCATACAACAAGTTACTAAATTTATCATGCCATTTTCTGAAATTCAACAGGTAATCATTAACAAATGTCAAAACATTAAATGTTTCAAAACTGAGCCATTTTCATCAGAAATGCTAGATTCTGACACACAAATCTATTTCAATATTATATACCTAAAGAGAAAAAAGCATGTATTTTTCCATTCATGATTGTATTTTCTTAGTATTCAAGAGAAGTATGACATTAAATCACCTTCTGAGCTAATGTAAAATGTTTTTCCGAACAATACACAATTTAGAAGGAAAGCAGAATTCTGAAA
Source organism: Chelonia mydas (assembly GCF_015237465.2). NCBI lineage: Eukaryota > Metazoa > Chordata > Testudines > Cheloniidae > Chelonia > Chelonia mydas. Next base: position 198,559,250 of record NC_057851.1, read on the forward strand.
ACCGCAACTATTCTTACTTTGTACCACAGAAGAGATTATTATTATTATTAGTATAACTCTAGCAGTATCATAGATATTTATGGATAAATGTGAGGATAAGGTTCCTGCCCTGAACAGCTTACAAAGTAAGGGCTCAATCCTGCCAACATGTGCAAGTAATTTTACTCATGTAAGTATTACCATAAATCTACTCATCTGCATAAGGATAGGTTCCATAAAAAACGGTAACCTACTTTTTGTAACTGTTTTTGTTCAAGATGTGTTGCTCATGTCCATTCCATTCTAGGTGTGCGCGCACCCACGTGCACAGTTGTCGGAGACTTTTGCCTTAGCAGTATCCATAGGGCTGACTGCAGCACCCTCTTGAGTGCCATGCTCATGCATCCGTATTTCAGGCGTCGCTGGCCCTACACCCTCTCAGTTCCCTCTTGCCAGCAACTCCGACAGAGGGGCAGGAAGATGGGTAAAGGAATGGACATGAGCAACACATCTCAAAAGGTAGATAACCGTGTTTTTTTTTCTTCAAGTGCTTGCTCATGTTGATTCCATTCTAGGTGACTCACAAGCAGAAGAAACAGAGGTGGGCTCAGAGTTCACAGTCTTGCAGCACTGCTCTACCTAAGCCAGCATTGTCTCAGGATTGCTGGGTAAGCGCATAGTGAGACATGAATGTATGGACGGATGACCAGGTGGCAGCCCTGCAGATATCAGAAACTGGCACATGGGCCAGGAAGGCCACTGCCGAGGCTTGTGCTCTAGATGAGTGGGCGGTTACGATCGCTGGTGGAGGCACCTTTGCCTGATCATAGCAGAATTGGATGCAGGCAGTGATCCAAGACGAAATTTTCTGGGGATGTAGACCGACTCCAACCATGCCTGTAGCGGCCGGAGGTGAAGCTGGGCATGACGGACCACATAAATACAAGGAACCATGTGGTCTAGCAGTTTTAGGCAAGTGCAGGCGGTGGTGAGCGGGTGGGCCTCTCACACGGGAAATTACATCGGACTTGGCTCAGAAACAGGTCTCTGGAAGTAAAGCCCTGGCCCGCGTGGAATTGAGAACCACCCTGACAAACTCTATCCGCTTCACTGGTATGAGGGTTGATTTCTTTTCGTTCGCTAACAGACCCAGATCACGGCATGTGGACCGCACCAGACTGAGGCTGCTCTGCACTTGATCTCACAATCTGCCCTTGATGAGCCAATTGTCAAGATAAGGATAGATCTGCACCTCCCCCCTGCCCCCGATGCCTCAGGTAAGTGGTTAGTGGGACCATACATTCTGTAAAGACCTGCGGGCCAAGGAGAAGCCAACGGGGAGCACCGTGAACTGGAAATGGCGCTGGCCCACCATAAAACAGAGGAACCGTCTGCATCCTTGGAAGATAGAGATATGGAAATAAACGACTTTCAAGTCAAGAGCGGCATATCAGTCTGCTGAATCCAGGGAGGGGATGTTGGAGGCCAGGGATACCATGCAAAACTTCAACTTCTTGAGGTACTTGTTGAGTTGTCGCAGATCCAGAATTGGTCATAGACCCCCTTTTGCTTTTGAGATCAGGAAATAAAGGGAGTAGAAACCCTTCCCCTTCATTTCCTGAGGGACCTCCTCCCGCATAGTTGTAGGAGGTGGTTCACCTCCTGAACAAGGAATTGCTTGTGAGAAGGGTCCCTGAAGAGGGACTAGGAAAGGGGGTTGCCGAAAACTGTAGCCCAGCGACCAGGCCAAACGGCAGGGATGGAGACGGTTGAGGAAAGGGTGAGGAAGATCTGGGGAGGTGACTGAGGTGTTGCTCTCAAGCGCACCTTCAAAACACCTGCTTCTGGCCCCCATGGTATTTCACCAGGCCAGGTTGCACAGGTGAACAGGAGGAGGAAGGGCTGTGGCAACTGAACCCAGTGTCCCTTCCCCTCGTAGATCCCTGCCGAGGCTGCCAAGGCCTTGGTGGCAGGGGTGGCTTCCTTGCAGACTGAGGTGTATGCATCCCAGGGAGCGGAGGGGGGCCTGAGTGTCCTTCAGACCGTGCAGCCTTGCACCCATCTGATCTGAAAACAGCCTAACTCCTTTAAAAGGGAGATCTTGAATGGAGGACTTCATCTCCTGGGATAGGCCGGTGGTCTGAAGCCAGGATCTGCGCCTCATGAGAACCGCTGAGGTGACCACCCTGGCTGCCGAATCGGCCGCATCCCAGGCCATCTAGAGGGAGCACAGAGCTGCTGCGGTACCTTCTTCCACAAGGGCCCTGAACTCTTGGGCCGCCTCCTGAGGCATGGAGTCCTTAAACTTGTGGAGAGAGTCCCACAGGTTAAAATTATAACGTCCCAAAAGTGCCTGGTCATTTGCGACCCAGAATTGTAGACTGGCTGTGGAATAAATTTTTCTTCCAAAAAGGTCCAGTCTCTTGGCCTCCTTATTTTTGGGGGTGGAACTCGCATTCCCCTGCTTGTCCTTTTTGTTGGCCGCCAACACGACCAACAACCCCGGGGTGGGTGGGAACCTAAGTATTCGAACCCCTTGTCAGGGACAAAATACTTTTTCTGAGCCCTCGTGGAAGTGGGTGGGATGGAGGATGGCTTTGGCAATGTTCAAGACCCCTTCGTGCACTGGGAGCATGACACATGCAGGGGTGGACGTGGAGAGCACGCTGAGCAAAGTATCTGATTGCTCTGACATCTCTTCTGCCTGGAGACCTAAGTTAGTGGCCGCCCGTCGGAGCAGGGCTTGGTGCTCCTTAAAATCGTCCGGTGGGCTAGCACAGGAGGGCCCCGCCACCGCCTCCTCTGGAGAGGACGACGACGACTGAACCACCAGGGGAGGGCCCAGGGCATCATCTCCCACTGGGAAGAGGGTCTCGTGGTGGGCATCTGTCCTTCCACCTCAGCTCCTGCTGGCACTTCCTGCACCATGATGGAGCCACTGGTGCTGTCAGTGCTGATTGGCGTTTGTCCGATGTGGCGACCGAGGACTGGTGAGATGGGAGCATCGGCATAACCGGAATGCCTCAGCTATTCCAGTAAGGCCACTGCGCTGGCCAGTAGCCCTGCTGTCAGGTCAGCATCACTGCGGTGGATGAAACCTCTGGAGCCCAGTCGCAACAGCCAACGGGGAGCACCGTGAACTGGAAATGCGCTGGCCCACCATAAAACTCTCTCTCCATGCCAGAGAAATCCTCCTCTGGTGACCAGGGCAGGGCCTGTGTGACCGGTGTCTCGAATAGTCAGACTGGTAGCAGGAGTAGTGGGAGTGGCGCCATGTTGGGGAGCATCTCCAAGACCTCGGTGACGATTAGTGTCGGCGCGAAGTTGACCAGTGCCAACTGTAAGGTAACCAGTGCCTCCCTCGGGCCAAAGCCTGGCATGAAGGTGGAGCCCCGGAGCGTGGTGCTGGTGATCAGTAGCGGCAAACTGGTGACCTGGGCTGATGCAGAGACCAAGGGCACAATGACAAAGGGCTCTGCCTTGGCTCCAGAGACCGGTGGCGCTCACTCGCCTTCTGGGAGGCCTTCACAGCTAGCTTGCCCTTGTAGGGAGCCTTCGCCGGGTCTATCGCCGCACACAGTGGGAGAGTTCTTTGCTCTCTTGGCGCTGGGACCTGAGAAGGCGTTCACTGGACCATCAGTCTGGGTCCCCTATCGCTCCCCGGAGTCGGTGGTGGCTTGCGGCTCTCGCGTGGGCAGGCAGACCAAGCAGGGTCCTTTGCCCAATGCCTCTTGGTCTGACTTGCTCGGTACTGGGTCCCTCTTCTTGGTCTTCCTCTTGGGTAACGGCGAAGGGAATCGGAGCTGGGAAGAGCCCAGTGCCAGGGGTGCGCTACGCATCGAGGCTGAAGTGCTGGGCATTCCAAGGCTGGGCGAAGAGCGGCCTCCATGAGGAGGCCCTCAAGCGAATGTCATACTCTTTCTGTGTCCTGGGACGAAAGTTCTTACAGATGTGACACTTTTCTTTAATGTGGGATTCCACCAGGTACTTCAGACAGCTGACATGCGGGTCACTAACAGGCATAGGCCTGTTGCAGTCAGAGCAGGGCTTAAAACCCGGAGACTGAGGCATGCCCTGCCTGGGGCAAAGTCTCCGCCAGGACCCTAACTGACTAGCTATAGTACTTAACAGCTACTTACTAACTAATCTATTATAAAAAACAAACTATTTAAAGCTGGAACATGAGGTTCAAAGAGTCGGGACAAAAAAAGAAAACGGATCACTTGCGAAGCAAGGGAAAGAGGTGCTCTGACCAACCACCACAGGTGGTAAGAAGGAACTGAGAGGGTGTCGGGCTGGCGGCGCCTGACATACCGACGCATGAGCGTAGCACTAAAGGGGGCGCCACAGCCAGCCATACGGATACCGCTAAGGCAAAAGTCTCCGACAACTGTGCATGTGGGCGTGCACACACCTAGAATGGAATCGACATGAGCAAGCACTCAAAGAACATATGATATGCAAACAAGGATGTGGTAGGAAGGGGAGCAACAAAAAGTTGTCTTGTCAGTTCCATAGTTTTGTATGGATTACTTTTTATCTGAATATCTTTCAGTACATCAGGTGAAGGGGTGGCCTATGGTTTACAGGCCTCTTTAAAGAAGCATATTTTCAGGAGGACCTTGAAGAAGAAAGAAGGGGGTAGACAAATTTTGGACGAGGTCAAGGGAAGTTCCAGGCAAAGGTCTGTATGAAAATTATTTAATTCCTGGGTTTTATACAATAAACAAAAGATGACAGGTGTTGTCAACATGTATACACAAACACCCTTTATGCACACATCTCTTTTTCAATGCAGTATGGACTCAGAGAATGTGAACACAGGGAGGTACAGAATTGACTTTGCACGACAGTTAATGAATGCATGCTATGAAAGACAAATATTCAGAATGCCAATGTGTAACTGGTGCTGGGGCATCCAGAGCTGTGAGCCCGTGTTACCGCTCTGCCTCATCAAAAGTGAGGAGTTTCTTGGTGAGGAAGACTGGGTCACACAGTAAAATATGGAGTTAATAGTATTTTATTATTAATAAAAATATGTATGTATTGATTGCCAGGTATACTTATAGCACTTCTCAAAATGTGTTAAATCCATAACATAAAGTGCTTTCAGTTTAAGGGTCCAATCCTCTGAATTGTTGAGAATGCTTAATTCCATCTGAATTCAGTGGATGTTGAGGGTGTTCTGTACATTTCAGGACTGGTGTATAAATCCCCAATTGTGGACTCTGATTCTATGGGAGTGTTAGCTGCACAAGGAATACACGACTGGGCCATAAATCCATATGAAGAAAAAGACTAGAATTATCAATTCCTGTGCACTCGCAATGCCCATGCTGAGGCCCATTAAAATCAATGGGACTCCATGCAGTCATAAGCTTTCACCCATGTGGATCTTTTTGCCTTAATGAGGGAGTTTGGCTGAATAAGTAAATTGAATATATATTACAGTGTTCTCTGTTCAGTACTTTATGTAAGTTGATATTATTTTAAGGAGCCAAAACAAGATTACCTCTTAAAGAATCCTTAGTGTCAGAGGGATGAAAAATAAATATAATAATAGAAATAAACTATAGTCGGATAAAATTTACAGATGTGGAGAGAAATGTACCCCTTCTTTGACCACTACTAATTCTAAAGTAAGTTATCCAAGAAACACAAAAATTAATATTCCCCACATTGCAAACACCTGCTTCATTACAATCACTAACCTAAGAAAAAATAGGGTTTTTTTTGTTGTTGTACACACTAAAAGAAGGCAAGGTTAAAGAAACCTTTTGAGTATAACTACCTCAGTTCTATAGTAAGCAGCACTAGTTAAAAGACTCGGGAATGGGTAAATTATAGTACCAAATGGCTGAGAATTAATCTCTGACGACTAGCTGCAATCTAACGAGGCATCTGTGTCCCAGGGAACCCACAGTATGTCCCTGGCGGTATGTGTAGTGTGTAGAGTCTGCATGGCATTCTTTGTCCTCTTTTGCAGGCGGCTTTTCGTCTCATTGTTTAGAATATCCTCATGCATCTGTGACGCGTGGAATGCATTCATACTAACAGACTTACTATTGTTTTCTCTCAGAAGCTTTGTTGAGCTAAGACTGCATCACAGTTCCTGATAATTATATTGCTTAATTAATCAAGACAAAAAAAATTTGCAAATCATTGCCTGGTTGCCAAGCAGGGAGATAAAAATGAAAACAATACAAGCTGAAGCAATATAACAAAAGTAACAGCTAGCTGATCAGAAATTCTTATATAATGAAGCTATTAATGCTAAATCGGTTAATGTTAACATTGCTCCAGGTGTCTCTACTTAGATGCAAACAAAAAGGCTAACATTATGTATATAAAAGGCCAAATGTTACCATGGATTCTGTAACCTGATAGAGAGGACAGCCTTTTCATTTGATTAGGGAATGCAATTTAAATACCAGGGACTGAAGCCAAACAACAGACATTTCTCTCTGCAAGCCTCTTTCATTCACCCTGGGGTCAGTAGCTGGTGAACAAAAGGTCAGCCACACTTGCCCTGGAAATGTCTGGATTAATTTTATTACATTGTAATGGTTTGTACTTTAAATGTAGGGATAACACTAAATTTCCAGTTGGCTATTATTCTTTATGCCTTTGGGTGTTTTTTGACTAATATGTAAAAGAGACAGCTATTCTTGGATCGATTCACACAATTTTCAAACCAGCTTATAATGCTAAATTCTAAAAAATGTTTATGAAACTCGTGACAAGATACTGTTGGCTATATGATTGTATAATACTTCAGCATTCTAAGATGTCATTTTCACTATTTTTAAGTCCCTGACAAGTGGATTGCAGATTCTTTATATACCCAAAATAAAGTTTAACAGCAATAAAAGGTCATAATTTAAAAAGTTGCAAATTCTAAGGTTTATTTTTGTAAATGTATACTCACAAATTACTAATTGTTAAACTGTACAGTTCTTGTATCTTTCACAGTTCTGAAAGATGCATCATATTCAACTCGAAAAATGTGTCACTGGATTTATGCATCATTTCTGCACTTGGCTGTACTCCAAGATAAATATCATCCTTTATGTATGAAGGAGATGATATTGTGGACTATAATTACTTTATAAAATAAATTTTGCCTTGAAAAGGTAACATATCAAATATATTAGAACCAAAATTTACACACACACACACACACACACACACTCAATTTCTGCATTTCAAATATAAATATTCCATCTTTATGTACACAGCTTTTTAGACACTGGTTGCTTTTGCTTTGAGATTTAAACCCACATTTACAAGGAAGTTGAAAAAAGTTATACTATTTTAAATTGTTGACAAAAACAGAAAAGAAATTAAAGTAAGTCTTACAAATACAAATTGTTTGACATTTCACACAAAAACAAGGATGCTGAGTGAGAAGAATCACACTCAATCCTTAAATCATCCCAGTGAGTCAGATTATTGCAGTGGTCTCAAACTTTGTTTGAGGGTACATACAATACCATATGTGCAGCAGTAGCTAAGCATGATGGGGTGAATTAATGCCTAGTGAAAGCCTGAACTCTAAATTCCCTTGCTTTTATTAGTTTAAAAAAATCTTTGCCATTGTTTTAAATATCTTTCTTCATATTTCATCTCCTACAGTTTTAGAATTTTGAAAGGTTGCCCCAAATGCTAAGCATTAATGTAATATGAATATGTTCTTCATTTCATATCTAACCATTTAAATCTCTACTCATATTAAATTCTCGGAATAAAGTTTCCTTTAAGCTACACAAGAATTGTTGGCCATTTGAACAATGTTTATGATGGACATAATAAAGTAGCTTAAAACATACCTCTGGTTTCTTCATTATCTCTACGAAAAACATGTGATTCTTCATTGGATAAATAATAATTAAAACATCTCCAAAATCTGTTGGTATAATACCCCTGCGGTAGTTCCTGGTGTGCTCAGACCAGACGATGTGAACCTCATCATTTCCCAAGTGACGAAGCTGCAACAGCAAATTGGCTCTTTATTAATCAGAGTGATAACAACAGTTTATGAGGGGTCATGGCTTACAAATTGAATTACAATGCTTGACAGTAGAAATATTTCATTACAGAAAAGGTTAAAATATTGCTTTTTCTCTGCTTGTTGGAATTAAAAGCAACTAAATAACTTGCCTCATTCAAAACACATTGTTATTTAATGGTTTAATTAAGTAATTATCAAATTATCAATTTGCATGAGGTGTACATGCACAGTATATATATACAGATTTCTGTGCTAATCTGGATTACTAGATCAAAATGTTTATTAGCGGAACATTTTAATTTAGTTAAAATATTATAGTTTTCACAGTGATAGTAATTACTATGATTCAGGTTGCAAACACACTTTCCATTGTGATTTCCCATATCCTATTTTCTCAGACACCTGAAAGATGCACTTTTGGGTCTGACACTTACTGTGCTATATCTGTCAAAAGGCAAACTGTGTTTTGAAAATGTGAGCAAAATCTCTGAAGTAGTTTTTGAGTTATGACAGAATGGGAGAAAAGTACCTTTTTAAAAAAAACGTAAAATATGTCTGAAGTTTAAAGTTGAAATGTAGCATAGAAATAGTCCTTATTAAGTAGTAGTGCCTTTTCTTTGTGAAGAAAAAAATGTCTGTGATTTAACAAAGGTAAAGTCATTTGAAAATTACATATGGAGCATCCACAATAGACTGTTTCTGCTATACACTTTACCTTGACATTATATCTATTATTAAAGGTGAAATTTACCCCTATGCAGAGGGCTAGCACAAGACCTGTGCAATACTTAAGTTCCATTTAAACCTTAAAATAGATAAAGCTGGTGATTAAAGTGAAGCATAGGCCTTGTTCTGGCCTTCTGTATAGTGATGAATTTCACTCTACTAGAATTGGATGGTAATTTTTAACAGTAAAGGATTTCTATCAAAGTTGCAAAACAACATTGCGAGGATCAGAATGCTAACAGTACCTTTGCTTAGGACATTATAGGTTAATAATACCTGGGATTTATACTTGGGAAAAGCAAAATAAGACCTGTTCATACAATACCTCAAGTTCACAGCTCATTATTTGATTTTACTTGACACAGAAAAGTTGCTGAATTTATTTCTCTGATTTATATGTACAAATGAAAAATCCATTTCAACCCTATCTACAAAACAAGTAATCATCAGTCCCTCATTCCTCAGTTTGAAATGTGTAAACACTACACAAAGTATTTTTTTCCTGGACCAATATAGATTAGCGTAAATTAACTTTCTCACTATCGTGCCCATGGCTACGAGCATTTCATTATTTTGTAATGATATCTGATGATTGAGATAAAATAACCATAATGTGTGAATATTGTGTGTGTGTGTGTATATATATATATATATATATACACACACACATATATACATATTTAGCAATATTAAGCGGTGGTACTGTGAGAATATACGGTGAAATCTTGGTTCCACTGAAGACAATAGCAAAACCCCCACAATTTCACCCATAGTGAGGAAATAGATTCAACTATAAAATCATAAGAGTGACCACATACAAGATGTGAAGCAAATTTGCTACTGAAAAAAGAAACTACGTGGGCTACACTAATACATACATTTCACCTATTCAGAAATAGTCTGTACTAATCTAACAATAGGTAAAAGGAATGTGGAAGGGAATGCGGTGTGTTAATATATTAGTTTACTAGCTGAACAACAGTAAGGGCTCAAATCAGGCCACCTGTACTCACTGAGTAGAATTTTTGAAAACAGTTCAATGGGATTATTTTTGGAAGTGCTATGCAATGTAAATGAGGATTAATATATGCAGATGTATAGAAAGCAGTGAGCAAAACATAGGACCAAATCCTTTTAAAAAAGGAACATCTTTTTTAATCATATGAATTCTTCAACCAATGATTTCTTAAATTTATCAGCACTTTTCATTCTGAAGAATCCCAAAATACTTTACAAACATTACAGTGATTGCTCCACTTATGTCTGAAATACAGCCACTTCTAGAGCGTTAACGTAGTCGCCATTCTGAATCAGCAACACCATATTTTGTAGTAGGACTTAGATACAAGAAAACATCCAAAATAGGAGGAAATTTAAGCCAAAAGAATGTAATTTCGCTAGTTGCCATTTAGCCAGGAAACAATGGCTTATGCCCCTACCTCTTGCAAAAACCACAATGACATACTTAATCATCGCACATGATTGGCGCCTTGGTTTTATCTTTTCTCAAAGATATCTCCCTTCAGCAGCACAGAGCTCCTTAGTACAACACTTTTGGCATCAGTTTAATACTCACTTAGAAGACAGACAGACACCTACTGAATCATGACCCTTACTTCCTATAGCTCCTAGGGTTCTCTGAGACGTTACCCATCCAAGTACTCGCAAGGCTACATTCTGCTTCATCTATGAGATATAACACAATCACAGCCCAAAGTAATGTGCCAGAAACATACATTTGCTTTACATTAGAATGATAATTGCCTTTAAAGCATAAAAGACCATTTTATCATAATATTTCTAAAAGAACATATCTCCTTGATCAGTATTATTATTATTTGTACTACAATAGTGCCTAGGAGCCCTAGCCATAGACCACACTGTGTTAGGCACTGTACAAACACAGAACAAAAAGACAGTCCCTACCCCCAGAGACTTACAGTCTAGCGTACAAGACGAAAACCAACCGATCGATACAGACAGACGGGAGTACAAGGAAACAACGAGACAATATTGGTCAGCATGACAGGCAGTGGTTTCTCCACACCAACAGCTTAACCATTGTCAGGTTTTTTGTCGATATCATTGCAAAGGAGAATTTTGAGGGGGATCTGAAGGTGGGTAATAAGGTAGCTTTGTGGATGTTTATGCCAAATGCCTTCCAAACACATGGGGCAACAAGGGCAATAGCACAAGGTGCCTGTTTGAAAATTTAACAAGTGGGCAGTAGAGGATGGCATCATGGGTCATACACAGGCAAACATCGACAGCTCAGTAGTGAATGAGAGATAAGTAGGGTGGGGATTTACTATGAAGGGCCTTGAAAGTGAACACAAGCAGTTTATGTTTGATTCAACAGAGAAGGGGGAGCCTATGGTGGGATTCAAAGAGAGAGGTTACATTGTCAAAGTGATGGGCTAGGAAAAAATTTAGCAGCAGCATTCTGAATGGATATGAATGCCAAAAGATCGCATTTCTCAAGGCCAGAAAAAAGAATGTTGCATTAATCAAGGTGCAAGATGATGAGAGCTTGGGTGAGAGCTTTAGTGGATGTACAAAGGCCATATCTTAGAGATTTAGATATAGCCTGGCTATGAGGACCCAGAGATACTGGAGTTGAAGGTGACACTCAGGTTATGGCCTGTCTGACAGGCATGATGGTGGCATTGTCCACAGCAATAGAGAAAGGAGACAGTAGGGAAGATGCCGGAGGGGGAAGATTAGGAGCTCTGTTTTAGCCATGTTTAGCTAGACATTCACAAGATGTCAGAGAGACAGACTGAGGCTTTACTTTGGACAGAAGACAACATGGTGTAGAGACATAAATCTGTGAGTTGCTGGCATGGTTGTTAAATTTGCGTTCGCAGATGAGATTACCCAGAGATGAAATGTATAGGCAGAAGAGAAGGGGACCTAGGACAGAACCCTGTGGAAGCCCCACAGAAAATTAGAGGGCAGATGAGGAAGGACATGCTGAAGGAGAGCTTAGAGAGTTAGGAGGGGAACCAGGAGAGGACTTAGTCTTGTAAACCAATGGAGGAAAAGATTTCACTGAATTTTCAGTTAATTCTGACAATATTGATTATATTGTTATAATACTGTACTTATCAGCTTTTGTGTTTTGCTAAAACATCGTTATATTGCCAGTGACACAGAACAGTAAAACCATAATACACTAACTGTAGACTTCTTACTTGGATCACTGAAAAAAAATTTTTGGATTTTGTGTGATATATATCTAAAGCTTCTGAGCACAAACTAAACAAAAAAGGAACAGTTTTGGCTATAGTCAAATAAGCAAATAAATGAATAATCCAGAGCAAAAGTGATGAGTTCTCTCTCCTCCAATATACATAGTTTGAAAAAACCAACCAACCGACCACGAAAAGGATGAAACTGGAAAATAAGACAAATAAGTAGATTGTCGTTTTAAATTGAGCCCTGCTCTGAAAGATACTGGAGATGTACATTAGCAAATACTCAAGGAAGGAAGCTCTTGCAGTTGTTTGCATTTTCCTTCTCAAAACTTAATAGATTAGTATTAATTTATAAACTGCACATAAAGACAACTTTAATAATGTGAATAAGATTTACACACATTTTTAACCACACATTTGTTCAAGTACAGTAGTTTCCTTAATGTCTCAATTAGATCAAACCATGAATATACATATAACTTCGGTCAATTTATAGCCTCTAATTTGAATTATGCCATCATTAATCATGTCTCAGCTGCACTCCCTCAGCTAGAATATGTGCTTCAGAATGTACTTGTCAGTTACAGCACAAATGCTCATTTTTCAAGCCTTACAAAAACAACTCCATGTTCTGAGGCTAGTCGTGCGCCACTTCCACTCACTCACTTGAGTAAATAGTTTTAAAGGCACTCTGCTTTAGCTAGTCTGCATGCTGCCTGCCAGGCAACACGCCACTGCTGACACTGGTCATGGTACACACCTAATAGTCTGACCTCCTTTTCCTACTAATTGCATTACTTAGCCAGCTGGCTCCAGAAAGGAGTCGTCTGTTTGATTGAAGAATTCCTGCTTTTGGGTAGGCATGGCTGCTACTTTTACTAAGTAACAGTCAGGCCTGACATCCCCATTGTTTGTCTGACAGTGAGCCCATCCTAAAATCTAAGTTTTATTTGTAAATTAACCAAGAAACTTCCTGCCAGAACAGCGCTGCCTGGAGACTGATAATGTGTGCCTTTCATTCCCTTTCACTCTTACTGTATCACTGCCAATTTGTTTTTCTGCTGCTGGCCAGCCTTAGGCTATAAAAGCCTTGTAAGACATAAGTGCAATTATAGTCCTGGAGTCAAATGAATTGGACAAATCCAATAGCACAGCTCTGTCCCCACTTTGCAAACCCCTACAGCTGTTAGATTAGCTGCTAAAAATCTAATCTAGCTATAGCTAACAAATTTCTGAAGCGAAGGAGCAAGAGTTCAGTATAGGGTTGCAACCAGATTTCTGAATTGAAAATGTTCTACTATGACAAAGGAGAAGATGGAATAAATCACTTTGAAATTTTGCAGCTCATTTTTAAACTGTTAGGTATAATTTAGTTAGACTAAGACAAGGAACTGTAGGATGCTGTTACTGAGATTGATTTTTATTCTAGCTGTGAGATATCTGATAAAAGTTTTAACACTAATGATGCTAAATCTTACAGCTGGAAAAGGTACCAGTTGAATTTTGATTATGTCAGTAGGAAAGTTTTTGTTCAGGGCCAAGTCTTTTAATATTATTTGGAGTTGTAGTACTTATTTTAAAAAGAGCAACAACATTTTTAATATGAAAACCTGATTTTCAAATATGTAAAGGAAAAAGTATTTGTATTGTTGTTGTCTACAGAATTACTGGGCCAAATTCATCCCTGATGGATGTGCACTAATTTTAGTGAATTTTAAACCAGAAGTGGATGCATCCCCTTGTGCCTAAAAAACAAAACAAAACACCATAACAAAATATTTAGGTGGAGTTACTGCATCAGACTATAATTCCACAACCCATAGAATATATAGCCCGCTGTACAACTGCAGTATTTACAGGATGCTTCCTTGGCTAGCAGAGGTAAGACTTTCTGTTATACTCTTGGGTTTGCAACCTAAGTAAGATGATCAGCACTCTGATTCTTCTGCCTGGAGACAGGCGGAAAGAATAGAGCAAAGAACGGAGATATGAAAATAGAGCTACTGGCCTAGGAGCCACCAGGTTTCACGCAGGATAAAGTGTTATTGAGAATCTGCCCGGTGGAAGCAGAGGGAAAGAGAGGAAAAGAATGTTACCCTTCTCCCATCCTTGAGTGGCAGCACACTAGGATTCTCACCTCTCAGTAATACAAGTTTTTTTTTTTTTAAATAGCATTGGATATTACTGTAGCAGCAGCAAATGAATGAAAACTACTCAAAAACATGAGGTTTTAATGCAACAATATATAATTCTCTTTCTCAACTCCTGTTAGGAAGTTATGACAGGGAAGGGAAGGAGTAGAAAACTCCTCTTGGTCTTGACATTCTTCTCCACTGATTTAAGATGGAAACATGGATTCTTCCTACGTGAACATCTGATACTCTCAAATAACATCAGTCCTGTTGTGAATATGGCAGATATTCTCACCAAGATCTCGCATCTCTCTCTCTTTCTCACTCCTGGACGAGTGACATGACAAACCCAATCTTTTCATGACTTGTTCTGGTCAGGTATTGACTCATGTGCCAAAAAAAAAAAAAAAAAAAAAGATGCACGTGAGGGCAACTAGGACATTTTTCTTCTAATTGATCTGCACGGGAGAGTCACATGGACATGTTTATTCAAGCACATAGTCCTATCTGGTTCTATTGGTATATAGACCTCTAAACGTGGGATTTCATAGCTTAGTTCTCTGAACTGGTCTGCGTACTGCTGTTGGAGTGCCAGTGGATTATTGTTTTGGGGGATTTCAACGTTTATACTGATATCAGCTCTTTTGGATCAGCAAGTAAGATTCGAAGAAACGGACACCTTGGATTTTACCATGAGGATGAGGAAAGCTCCCATAGGGCTTGTTGTATATTCATCCTTGTCTTTGGAGCTGGTTTGGATATCACAAATACTCAGGCTCAAACCATCAGCTCACTGGTTTCACTGTGAACCTTATTTCATATGTATTATCATTGCTAGAACCAAATCTCACAGACCCCAGTGAAGATATGATCTGAAGGCAATGAGATTGCATAGGTGTGAATGAACACCCACAGGATCTTTATTACAAATATTATGGGAAAAGGAAAAGACACAGCTTGACTATCAAAAAATAGGGTGAGTTTGCAGGGCGAGTAGTCAGAAATTCCATCTTTCTAACGTTAACTAAGCAAATGTGATATGGAAATCAACATGACAATGAATATGGCACCTCACAATGACATTTTACAGTTATTTCTCAGGGCACAACTGTATTTTAAAGCAAATGAGGTAGCTATGGTTCCATTACTGATAGATCTTAACAATTCACTTTACGAGGGTAGGGTGCCGACCATCCTTAAACCATGCGAAAGTTTGCCAACTGTCCAAAATATCTCTGATCTTCTGGAGTACCCACCAGTTACTGCTCAATCTTAAACAAATAAGTAGCTGGATATCAACAAAATTCTGAGCTGGTTTCCGTCTGGGTTCTAGCCATCCTTTGAAGCTGAGACTATTTGTCAGGATTGTGAATGATCAAATTATGGTTTTAAATTGAAGTCGGTTGGTGATTTTTGCTACTATAACTCATCACTTTTCTTTCACTCCCTTTCTTTTCCTTTATTAGACTCGATTGCTCATTTATTCATCCATGTTTGTACTTTAAGAGAATGATATTTTATCACATTATATTGCATGTGTTTTTATTCTATTGTACTGAACTCTGAAGGTTTTGACAGTGAGGCAAATGAAATAAAATGACTGCTATTATTATTACTAATAATGGTATTTGATGCTGCCATGGAAATGCAGAATCCAATGTTCACAAGGCACTGCATTCGGGGAATCTAGCTGCAGAATTTAACTCCCATGTGCTGCAGAATAAAGAGGGGCTTGCATACATAGTACAATTTATGTTGCATTCAAATTTTGATTTGAGCATATGAAGATTAACTCCTATATTTCAAAATAATGTACTAATAATATCTTAGAAATTTCTATCATAGTAAATGATATAAATGAGTTACCTTTTTGGTCAGTGAATCATCAGAATCTGACGGCATTCTTGTGGACACATGAAAAATGACTTCCACAGTAGAGGTAGCATAATACGGTGCTGTTTGTCCTGTGCTGCCATTACGTTGCAGACCACCCATAAATCCACAATGTGTTGAAAGATCAACCTTATTGATATAAAAGGGGAAACAATAAGGAAAAAACCTTCTCCTTACTGAGCCACATTTAAAGGATATTATAGCATAGACAATCAACTCTGTGTGTGTATGTATATTTAAAGTGTTAAGGCTTTAATTTTCTGCGTGTGTGTGTGGGGGGTCTTTGTACAACATTTTAGGATACGCCAGCTTTCCGTTTCTGTAAGCTGCTAAAAAGAAATATCTCTAAAACTAATAACTAGACAGTCATAATGGAGACAAGGTGATTTGCTTACCTGTTAATATAGTTTCTTTTAGTCTTTAGTAGGTCATTACAGACAAGTGGTATTCTGTCTTTCTACTACCAAATGACAAGAGGGATCAAAATAATTCTGTAACGCTAGGCTCCTTTATTCTGACTAATTCTGTTTGAGCAAACCAGTTCAAGAAACCTCAGAGTAATGAACCACACCTATGCACCCTTAATTAAAAATCAGTGTCAAATATAGAGAAAACATGAACAGGGAAACACAGGTGAAAGGAAGAGCCTCTCTCGCTAAGTGCGGTTACCATTACAAGTTAGTAAAAAATATGAATATCTAAAAGGACACATGCTCACTACTGCTTCAGTCTTATAAAACCTTTATAACTGTAAAACCCCACTTTTAGGCAAAGGGAAGTCAAAGTTTCCACTCCACAGTTCAGCAATCTGGGCTGACCCATTAAAAAGTAAGAGAAGCTAAAATTAGAGCAAGAGAACTATCTGTTTTCTCTTATATCCTATGGATCAGTGCAGACAGTGGGAACTTTAATGGCAATATCACTATAGGCATTACTGTAACAATCAACAGACCACATTATAAAGGGCTTCCTTGCAGGCATGCCAAAGTAGCAGTGGCAAGAGAAATGATGTAGGAAAGCCTAGGTTACAGCCCTGCAGAGTTCTAGAAGGAAGGCATCTCTCTTTCTGCCTGTAAGATGGCTAAAACCCTGTTAAAGTGGGCTCTGATGGTTGGAAGGTGATACCTGCTTTAGACCACAGAGGTGAGAGAATGACTCATAGGTGTATCTGGCAATTAAGTCCTTCAACTCCCTCTACTGCTGTAAGATGAACAAAATGTCAGATGACTGCTTCTAGGGCTTTTTTAAGCATGACCCCCAGTTTCTTCTTTACATTAAAGGTATGCAGTAATTCTCATTATTTAGAGAGGAGCAGAGAAAAGGAAGGACTCTCTTCAGCCAATCTGTCAGGGAAAGGATCATGGGAAAGGAATTAGTGAGCGGCCAATTTGGTTATCATTGCATTTTGATTAAAGATTCAGTAAAGATCTTTGAAGGGAAGGGCCTGAAAATCTTCCATTCTCTTAACTGAACTGATGGCCTCTAGAAAAGTTGTCTGAAGGGTGGAGAATCTTTTGGAGACTTGTCTTACAGACTTGAAGAGAAAACACAGGAGGACATACGAGACCAGGTTCAGATCGAAAGGGAGTATAAACAGATGGGAAGGGAGCAGAGCCTTGGCTTGTTTATTGCCTTACTGCCTTTGGTTCTGATCTAAAAAGAAATGGTTCAAATTTGCTTACCTTACATGTCAAAAGTTGTTTTTTTTCTGTTAGCCATGCAGACTCAGCCTCCGAGCTGAAAGTTAAGCTAGGTTCTTTTTACTGTTTCATGCATTATCACTAGCATTATGGATCCCTGAGGTCAAATTCTGCCTTCAGTTGCACCTCAGTAGGATTGCACAGCGTACATGAGGACAGAATATGGCCATGCAGTTAGACCTTAATTAACAATTCTCTTGATGGTGTGTGATCCAGAACAGAATCCAGCTCACTCTTCCCCTTGCTGCAGTGGCTCTGCAGGGCTAACAAGAGTAAACAGCTGTAAACATGTACTTTTCTCACTGAAGCAAGGAGAGTAAGAGGAAAGACATGGAGCAGCTCTGTTGAGGAAGAGGATTCCATTTTTGGAGAGTCATTTTCTGACCATAATTTTCTTTATGGAATAGGGCCACTTCTGGGCTGAGACTCCACTGGCCTTTCTTGTTGCTAGTTTTAGCACTCTAGCTCACCTGTGCTAACACACCTCTGTCTATTTGAGCTGGAAGGCACACTTCCAGCTGCAGCAGAGACATACCCTGAATGGATGAGGTGATATACTGCACCAAGGTGCCCTGGATCAAATGAAGAATACTGGGATGCCACTAGCCTAAGATCTCAATACCTTCTAATGTAACTTTTCCATTAGAAGGGAAAGAGAAAAAACATACTACCTCTAGCGTATAGGTGGTACAAGGCATCAACCTCAAGAGCATCATCCTCATTCAAAAGGTGGACAGCAGAAGAGGAGCTTCTGTACCTTCCCATTTCCTGGTATAATGTTTAGGTCCCTGTGGGGCAAATGCCCATAGCTGTCATATAAGGAGAATACCTAGAGCTGTGGTTCCCCTTAATGGATCTGACGGAAGATTAGCCAGTCTACCCTGCAATTCCTTTTTTGAGACTATGTGAATGGCAAAGAGGGTGATTAGATTTCTCTCTACCCACAGAAAGACATAACATGCTTTTCATTATTTTCCAGGTTTTTTTAATGCCACGAAGGCTGACTACGCAAGTGACCATGGTTAAGTTCATCTTCATCACTTTGCCCTTTAGATCACAGCTGAAATGAAGGACAAACTACACTGGCCAGTGGCCTTAGTTTCAGAGGTGCTAAGCATCTACAGCTCTCATTCAATTCCACTGGAACAGTGGGTTCTCAACACCTCTGAAAATCAGGTCCTTTGTTCCCAGACAGTTAGGAGCTCTCTGATTTAATCTAGCAGCCTTATGCTACTTTGTGACAAAAGTGAGCAGTACAGGTCAAGAAGCTACAGATGACCCATAGTAGGTAATATCCTTTCACAGTTAACAGCCCAGGGATAAGTTCAGGTCTAGTGAAAGGGAGAGTAGCTCTAATGGGTACAGAAATCTCATGAGTCAGAGCTGAAGAGAGTACTTGTGGAAGTGAGCCCATAAATAGATGGATCTATTTATTGAAGTTGTTTATTGAGTGCTAGTCTTTGTAGTATGCAAGCTTTCTAGGCAGAGCAACATGAACTTTGAGGTAGGCCTCTGCAAGAGCAGAGATCTGATCCCTGAAAGCCTAGTGACTCAAGGCTCTAGGAAGAACAGCTTGCCTCAGTAAATACTGAGTCAGGGTAGGGGTAAAGGATTTCTTGGACTATAACTTCGCTCTGGGATTATAGTAAGGATTGGACAATACCTCTTGGAATATCTGGTCTCAGAATGTGGCTCAGATGAGTAGGTCTTCCACAGAAAGATGTGAAAAGAGGTTCTCCCACTAATGAGTAACAGTTAACATCACCATCACTTTTATGGAAATCTGGGGGTCAATGGCAAGACCAAACTCTAGGGCTTTGTAACAACAAACCACTGTCTGGCCTGACCTACGGGAAACAGGAGAAAACTTGTTTTGTTTGGAAATATGTCAAATGTAACACAAGCTGCTCCTACAGTAATTCCTCTAATAATTTAAAGCAAATTTCTCTCTCTCTCTCTTTTTTAAAAAAAAAGTTAATGGAAAGTTGCATTTAGGTTGCTCCCCTGAGCGCAGCCCCCTGAAACACCTGATGGTAAGAAATATTTCACAATTGAATAAACTATTAAAATACACATATATAAAAATAAACAATTGAAATTAGTACTTTTAGCCTCCTTTTTTTAGAAACTATTTTCTAAAATATTTCACAGTCTACATGTGGCAGGGAGTGCTTAACCTATGGACTGTCAGGATTCTGCTTTGTATATTGCTCAGCATTTTTTTAAATGAACTTCTGGCAAATATCATGCAGTAAGTAAGTTAAAATTATTTCTCTGGTTTTGAAAATTTAAATATGCGTAGCTAATATACAATTTACCCATTTTAAAAATGTTGATTTCAACAACCCTACAAAAACATTTGAAGTTTGCTACTATTACCTCCCAGCCCAATCCAGCAACAAAATCTTCATATGGTTGGCTTCCTCTTGCATTGGACAATATTGAGCATTTGTCCTCTTGTCCTTCTGCAATGTAAAACACTGCAATCTTGTGAGTTTCACGGCTGCAATTAGAGGTAACAAGAAATCTAAGTTCATTTTAAAATGTGGAGGTTACTTACTATAACAGGAGGTTCTTTGAGATGTGTGGTCCCTAACCATAGTCCACGCATGGGGCACACATGCGCGCCATATGCCCAAGTCTAGAAGTTCCTCAGAGCAATGCCTGTTGGCCTGCACGTGCACAGTAGCTCTCATGCTCCCAACAGAAGATGTGAGGCAGTGAATATTGACGCTTCTCCAGTTCCTCCTCTTACTTCAATCCAGCAGGATCCGAAGCAAGAAAGGCCTTGCATGCAAGGCAGACCACTCTCAGTTCCAGTAAGTTTATATGTAGTCTGGCCTCTTGTGTGGTCTAGGTACCCTGAGCAGTTTGTTCTCCTGGTGAGCACCCCACCCCAGAAGAAAGGCATCTGTCACAATGGTAGCCCTGGGAGTGGGAGGAAGCTGCTGCTGAACTCTTCCTCCCCTCACCCCTACAGCTGCAGCCTACTGCTTCTCCTTCCCTGCCACTGTAATCATCGAGAACTTCAGTTTTCAAATAAAGATGTTGAGTTGCGAAGGTCCAGGAAGGGTCTCCACCCTCTGTCTTTTTTGGGAAGTAGGAAATACCGGGAGTAAAATCCTCACCCATAGTAATGAGGCAGGATGTGTGCTATTGCCTTTCAGTGTAAGACAGATCCAGCTTCCTGTTGAAGAATTACCTCATGAGAGTGGTCCCCAAAGGGATTTGTGAGATGGGAAAGAGAAACTCTATGGAGTACCCCTTGTGGATACTCTCCAGAACCCAACTGTTTGTAGTGATCTTATTCCATTTGTGGGCAAAGAATGCAAGATGGCTCCCAATAGTAACAGAGGATGAGGTGGTTGGCATCAGTGGTATATGCATGTCTTGACCAGTATGTGAAAAGACATTCTTGGCTCATGGTTGAGAATGAGTAGAGGTTATGGCAGTAGCAGGGGCTGAGAAGCAAGGTCCATGAATCTTCTGACATTTGTGTGGTGGTTCAGTTCTGCTTTGATAATAAGGTGCATGAGGAGAGGTGGCCTTGGTCTATAGAGTAGCCTCTGGTGTTTCCTCTTGAGGGTCAGAGTATAAATCCACAGGGAACACAGAGTCAATTTCAAGACTTTTAATGAGTGCAGAGACTTGTCCATTTTCTCATTAAAGAGATTCGACTCATCAAAATGGGAGGTCCTGGATGGTGCTTTGGACCTCCCTAGAAAACTCTAACAATTGCAGCCAGGAGTCCCTCTTCATGACTAGGCCAGTGACCAAACTTCTGGAAGCAATGTCTGCTGCATCCACTGCAGCCTGCAAGGCAACCTATGCCACTAGCTTCCCCTCAGCTACAGGAGACTGAAACTGGGCCCTGACCTCTGTGGAAAGCTTGTCTGTGAAGTCCACAAGCCTGGAACAGGTATTAAAATCGTATTTTGCTAACAAAGCTAGATAGTTAATTAAACCACTACATATTAAACCATTGAGGACTTCAATAGCTCAGACATAGGTGAGAGGTTTATTGCAGGAGTGGGTGGGTGAGATTCTGTGGCTTGCATTGTGCAGGAGCTCAAACTAGATGATCATAATAGTCCCTTCTGACCTTAATGTCTATGAGTCTATGAGTTAGCGAAGGAAATTGCAGGCCTGACAAGCAGAAGACCTTTCTCCCCAAGAGTCCCATCTCTTAGAGCCTTTATTTGCTGGGGTGGCTCCTTTGATAGCATGACATAGCCCTTACAGCAGCTGCCTGTACCAGCAGCGAGTTGTGGGCAGGATGGGGGAATAAGAATTCAGCCCCTTTCGCAGGAACAAAAAACCTTTTCTCAGCCCTTTTCGGTGTCGGGGCACATACTGCACTACCTGGTTCTAATATGGTCTCATTGATGGGTAAAGTCACCTTACTTGGCCCTTGAGACTGTAAGATGTCCAAGAGCTGGTGTTGAGAGTCCTGGACCTCCTCTAAAGGGATCTGTAGGTAACTGGCCACTCTTTGTAACAGCTCCTGGTAATGGCAATCGTCATTTGGCGGAGAAGGAGTGACTGCTTCATATGGGAATGATGAAGAGGTACCCATTGGAACTGTTGGTACCTGCTGATTTGGTTCCACCTCTTCCTCCTCTTACACTGACAGAACTGGCTGGAGAGAGGGAGAGAAGCAGTACAACTCCTGAGAGGGGCTAAGACACCTTCCATAAAGATTCAATGGACCCCAATGAGGCTAGAAAGAGGGATCAGTTGGTTGCAGGGAACCCCAAGAAAATCAGTTTCAGCAGCCCCTGGGGAAGTTGTACAAGGGAGAATGGTGAGCGTAACCTCTTGACTGTCTATCAGGGCTTGAGTGCCTCTATGGAGATAATGGTATGGCCATCTCCTCTGATTCATCCAAGTCCAAGAACAGCTGCATTGGTAGTGGCAGTGCCATCAGTACCAGGGCATTCCTGATGGTTGGAGGTGAGACAACTCCTGGGACAGCGATGTAAGGTCCTCCTCCCGAGTAAGGATATCCTTTAGGACAGTGGTTCTCAACCAGGGGGCCGTGAGCAGATTTCAGGGGGTCCGTGAAGCCGGGCCAGAATTAGACTCGCTGGAGCCCAGGGCAGAAAGCCGAAGCCCCACCGCCTGAGGCTGAAGCCTGGGGCCCTGAACCCTGCCACCCGGGGCTGAAGCTGAAGCCTGAGCAATGTAGCTTTGTTGGGGCCCCTGTGGCATGGGGCCCCAGGCAACTGCCCTGCTTGCTATCCCCTAATGCCGGGCCGGCCCTGGCTTTTGTATGCAGAAAAGCAGTTGTTGTGGCACTGGTGGGTTGTGGAGTTTTTATTGCATGTTGGTGGCAGGGGGCGCTCAGAAAGAAAAAGGTTGAGAACCCCTGCTTCAGGAGGGCTGGGCCAGAAAGAAGTGGAGACTGAGGATAAGGAGGAATATATCCTCCGATATTATATAAGTCTTGGTATGCCCTGATGTCTGATGGGTTCCTGCAGTTAAGTCTGACGGATCCAATACATCAACAACAACTGGATAGTCTTTAGATGGACGAGGTGGTACTGACGATGGATTTGGAGCAGCACTCAGACAGAACTGGCAAGCGTCCATTCTTATGCTTTGGTACAGGGTGACCAACAGAATTGGCGGACCTTTCTTTTTATGTATCTTGCCCTCAGATCTGGGGGTCTTCATTGGAGCCGGCTCCTTAGGTTCCGTTTGCGACATCTCACACAATCCAGACTGGCTTGGTGATGAAATGCGTTTCTTACAGACAGTCCTCAACAGGGATCTGTCCTTGCACTCATAAGAGTGCCCTCTACACTCATGAGGAGCCCGAGAAGAAGAGTCCTTGGGTTTCGATGTTGACGGCACCACTCCAAGGCACATGCTAGGTAGGTGAGGATGGTCTCCCTGGTCTGGATCGGAGAGGGGCCCTATAACATTCTCCATCAGGTGCTTCTGTAGGAGAAGCTCCCAGGCTTCTTGAGTTCTGGGTGGGAAGAAGCAGCAAATATTGCACTTTGCAGAGATATGCGCCTCACCCAAAGAGCACAAGCATAGTTGATGTTCATGACAGATGGAGAAGGATTAAGGGCAGGAGATACGATTTTTGAATCGCAGGACTTTGGGGCACAGTCCCAGAGCTGGCGGAGGGGATCCCCAACTGGAGAAAAAGAAATACTCGATACTATATTATAACTTTTTAACTACTAACCTAAGAATATAACTATATACAAATAGATTATACAACAAAGTGAAGGAGGACAAGAGTCCGACTCAGGCCATGCAGTGGTAAGAGGGAACTGGAGAGACGTTAACCCTCATTGTCTTTTATAACACTGGTCAAGAACACAAGGAGAGCTCCTGCACTTGTATGGACCAACGGACACTGCTTTGAAGAACTTCCAGACT
Source organism: Chelonia mydas (assembly GCF_015237465.2). Classification (NCBI taxonomy): domain Eukaryota; kingdom Metazoa; phylum Chordata; order Testudines; family Cheloniidae; genus Chelonia; species Chelonia mydas. The sequence continues at coordinate 198,583,284 of NC_057851.1, forward strand.
TGGGTGCATGGCAAGCATGTGTACCCCACAAGTGGAATATACATAGGGACCATCACTTGAAGAACAACTTGTTAGTTCAATTAATTTTTCTTCAAATTAAGAGCAGTGTACTCTGAAATGTGACTATATAAAAATCATACCATTTTACGCAACAAATCTGATCCTTGTAGGAATACAGTCATGTCATCCTACTTAAGTGGCAAAAACTAATTTTTATCATGTTTTACTTCTGATTACACTGAAGAGTCAACACCATAGGGGACAGTGAACTGGATTCTATTCTTTTTGTGCATCAGCAAAAAATTGATTACCTAATTACAATCACAGGGTTAAACACTTACATCTGTGCAACCTCACTGAAGAGTTGCCCAGGTATTAATGAGGGCATAATTTGGCCTGTAGATTCTTAATTACTGATGTAGAAGAAGGAAAAAACATTTATGGACTTTCAGAACCCAAGCTGAGTTTGACAAACCCAGATGTGTAAAAAAGGGTTTTTTGGGGGGTAAACTGAGCATATTTGTTATGAAAATTATTGGGACACAATAATGCCCCACAATGCTATCTTTACAGTCACTTTTCAAAGAAAAAAAATCACATTTTAAGTAATGGCAAATAGTACACAACATTCAGAACTCTATTCTGCAATTGCCTAGTTCTAAAGAGATGGGTTTGAGCTTGCTCTTTAGAGGACTGCTATTGTCATATGAATCATTTTGAAGAAAATTCTTCTTTGGGAAAATATTCCTTGGCTAATATACATTCAGAGTAGCTCCTTTCACCTACGTCATTATGGACACTGATATGAAAACAGAAATATATATGACTCCTTAAACAAAAATCCTGCGACTTATATTCAGTCTCATACATAGTGGCACCAAAAGTAATTTGCTCACTCCAGCTAAAAAACAACAACCAAGAAACCTTTTCATTTCACACTTGTGAAGAGGGTGTCACCCAAATGGACTGAAAACATGGGGAAAACAGTAATAGGCTGATTTACTGGTTCTCTCACCAAAAACTCAATATATTGAATTGAATACACAACAACAGGTATTTACATTGCTAACACAGGCAACTTCTTCTGGGAATGATTAGTTTTGGGAATGCTGTTGTGGTGCCCTCCCTTGAAAATGTGGCCTTTAACATTAGAACCGTTGAGTAAGTTTCACTTACCATTGACGGGAGTCCAGATTTTTCAACTCTCTCAATAATTTAGAATTTTTCTTAAGTAGATGAAAGCTTTTTCTATAGATATATAAAACAAAGATTTAAGGGAAAATGCATCATAGAATATATGTCATGAGTTTCATAATTCACACAGCTAAATAAAAGGCTGACTTAAAATATACATAAAAAAATTCCATGCATTATGACTAAACTGCATCAGTTCTGTCCTTTAGACCCCCAACCAGCAAAACACTGAAAAATGCTCTTTCCCCAACTACTAACCAACCTCACAGTTCTCTCTCTTTTTTTCAATATTTGGGGAAACAAAGGTATTTTTCAGCCTATCCTGAAGCTAATCAAAGTGGGCCATTTCAGACCCAGGGACCCTTCTCTTCAAGAATGCTATGCCAGTGGCGCCATCTGATTAGTACAAGGGGACTCCAGCACGAGCATCTTTGTAAATCACAATTGTGGCAATATAGCACAGGGAAACTGAAGACTTCTTCAGCTTTGTGAGATAGCAGCAGCATTACAAACATATATTCATAGATACACGCTTACCTTCTATCCCAAGAATTCATTCCTAAGTCGTTTAGCAACAGCCTACAGAAATAAAATGGTGCTTGTGGTTCAGCAGAACTTGGTTCTTCTTCACTCGCTATGTTCATATCAAGATCAGAACTGCATTTACGTACATGGTCTTTTTCTTGGGCACTCTGCCTTATTATGGCTTCTATGATCTCATTCTCTTGATCATGGCTCATACCAAATGGTGGTGGTGATGGCTCATTTAATTTTAGCTGTGGATGTAAAAGGCATTCAGGACTAGTGTTACCAATCTTTTCTAGCAATTCATTAAGAGCATCGTCTCCTTCTTCTGTTTGAGAAAAGTCTGTCTGGGCCTCAAATTGCCCTTCATGACTGCCCAAAACCACAAATGAATTATTTCCAGTCTGACGTGCTAGACAGCCTTCCAAAGGTCCGTATAATATCGTGCCATCCCAAGAATATTTCCCTGAGATATCTCTGACAATTACTCTTACATCTGAGAGGACTCCTGCTGGCTCAGTATCCACAGTCGTTTCTGCAGGAATTTGAAGGTAAGATATAAGAGTACTGTCATTAAATACAAATAATTGCAAGTTTGGACTTCTGAAGACTTCTGAAGACAGCTCAGAAGATTCCACATAAAAGTTGTCATGATTCTCACTAATAAGGCTGTGAAGAATGGCAGGTCCTCCACTGAGGGGATAGTGACTTAAGTGGTTTACTAGATGTGTCATAACCATCCGTGCAGTTAGAGGTATTAATTCCAAGCTTCTTCTTTTTTTTTCTAAAAATCAATCAATACAAAGATAATAATCAACCACAGCAGCAAAGAATAATTAAAATGAGCACCCACACATTTCAATCAATATGTAGTCCATGGCAGGTTATAAGGCTGTTTTGATTTTTTTTTTCTTTTAAGCCATCTATTTTTCCATTAAAGAAACATTTTTAAATAATAATAATAATAATTAAAAAAAACCCACTTCACATTCCTTTTCAAATAATCTTTAGATTTCAAAATTCTCTTTTGGGTATTTTACAGTTATTCTAATTCACATCTCCCTCAAAATGTAATTATCTGGGTATAAGACTACAATGACATCCTGTGAAAGTGGTTACATTTATTATTGGACCAACTTCTGTGGGTGAGAGAGAGAGAGAAGCTTTCGAGCTACAAAGAGCACTTCTTCAGGTCTTGGAAAGTTACTCAGAGTGTCACAGCTGAATAGAAGGTGAAACAGATTGTTTAACATAAGCAGTTAACATATATTCTAAGGCCCCATTCAAGGTGAAGTGGCCTGTTAATAACCACCACTATCATTGGACAAAAAGAGGGGTTAGTGGGATATGGATTGTTATAATAATTGTTGTAATCTAATGAGGCAGAGCTGATCTATCACTTCCTGATCAATCATAAAGCATTTGTTTATTTGCCATGACAGCACTAGTTTTCCTTGCTAGGTGAGCTGCAATCATGAATTCTCTCTGTATACTGCCAAATTTGATGTAAAACAACACTGATGAAGTATTGTTGTAGTCGTGCTGGTCCCAGGATACTAGAGAGACAAGGTGGGTGAGGAAATATCTTTTATTAGACCAACTTGTTTCGGTGAGAGAGACAAGCTTTTCAGCTTACACACAGCTTTTCTTCATGTCTGTGTGAGCTGTATTTCACAAACCCCCTGATTTCCCCCTCCTTTTTTTTTTTTTTTTTTTTTTTTTTTTGAAAGAGTGGAATCTTCAAGAACACTTAATTTTACTGCCCCTGTCTACCATCAAAGACAGAAAACAGCTGCCTGCATTCTGTCACAATGGGCTGGAAACAGCTCTTTCTGGACCTAATCAATGATATTCCATTGATCTGCAAAAAGAGGTTACACAAGTGTTGTCAGGTGTTTCCTCCTTCCTACGGGCTGAGCACTGACAAGCCTCTTAATAAACAATACTTAACATGTATACCGTGCTTTACATCTGCAAAGACAGACACACAACACACAGATGATTGTTTTCAAATGTTCTTTGCTGCTACTCCAGTCTAAAGTCTCATTAAATCTTGAATAACATAGTGCAGCAGTTCTCAAACTGTGGGTTGGGACCCCAAAGTGGGTCACAACCCCGTTTTAATGGGGTTGCCAGGGGTGGCATTAGACTTGCTGGGGTAGAAGCTGAAGCCTGAGCCCCACCGCCCAGGGCCCAAGCCCAAGGGCTTCAGCCCTCGGTAGTGGGGCTCAGGTTACAGGCCCCAACCCCCGGCCTGGGGCTGGGGCCTTTGGGCTTTGGTCCCTCCCGCCTGAGGTGGTGGGGCTCAGGCTTTGGTGGGGTTCGGTGGGGGTCTGGCTTCAGTCCCCGCTCCTGGGGTTGTGTCGTGATTTTTGTTGTCAGAAGGGGGTCACAGAGCAATGAACCCAGCCATAGCGTACTAGCAACAGCTTACTTTCATCTTATTTGACATTATTTGACATCTTATCATGACTTCTTAGCTGTGTTATATACTCTTTAGAATGAATTTATGGTCCAAACAAGTTCATAATCTAGATCATCATCATCACCGTTACAGGGCGAGCTGTGATTTAGACCCCTTTCAGTCCCTCTTCAGTGAATCTCCCAGGTGACCAGCCTGGATTCCTGCACGTCACTTTGGGTGGAACCACATCATCCTACCATTCTTGGACTAGATTCTGAGCTACAGCTCCCTTACCAACTGTGTTAACCTGACAGGCCCAACTTGGCATGCAGGTTTGGCACCTGCAAGACCATTTCCTCTGGAAAACTGTGACAAAATAAGTTTGAAGTGACACAGAAATAGCTTCTTCAGAACAAAGCATTATTTATTCTTTCAGCCAGAGGTACCTAGCAACAAGAATCAAAGTTTAAAATGATAAAGGTCTATATGCATATTTCCCATTATCTAAACCCTGATCTTTCCTTGCAGGTTGTAATAAGTTCCAGTCAGCCCAGTTACGCCCATCTCTGGGCTGGTAGAGACAGTCTGCATTGCTGCAGAAGCATGCTGTGTGTGTGTGTGTGTGTGTGTGTGTGTGTGTGTGTGTGTGTGTGTGTGTGACGAACACAACTCCAGCTGCTGCGGACACCCCACTCAAACCTGCACTCCCCTTCCAATCTAGGCCAGCATATTTAAGATTTTAGTGTACCCTTTGATCCTAAGTTTGGCCTTGGAAGAGTAAACTTTGCCAACCTAGTGGGCACTAAGCCAGGGGTTATTTCCCATTTCCCTACAGTTTCCCAAAGGACCCTTGCTATTCCTTGTAGTTTCCCGTTGGTTTCGCCCTTACAGCATCCTTTGATATAACTTGCATTCAAACAGGATACTATCCAACTGATATACTGAGGTGCATAAGACATTAAGTGTATTTTTTAACTCCCTCATTCTCTACAAAGAAAGATGACTATCTCCAAGTTCTTATTCAGATATTCAGCATTTCTTTCGCTGGGGCATAATCAATCACCTAACAGGCTTCAAGTTCATCTCAACACTGCAACAGGATATAAGTGTCTGTAAAAGTCAGCTGAATCAGGCTGTGAAATAGTGTCCAGGCCTCTGTCCATAATTCATAGTTCATGACAAAAGAACAAAAAACTTGTCTAAGGTCTTTTAACAAGGGCCCCAACCAAAACAAGATACAACCAGGTCTGTGAAAGTTGGCATCTGAGCTAGGTCATTAAGCTTTTATTGTTCAATAGTCATCCTCTCCTCAGTGGGCTACTTCCTGCAAGATGAGCCATGAATCTGGTACCCTACTGTGTGTGTGACTGAGGCAGAGAAAACTGGTTTGAAAAGTGGAGATATCTGCCCTGGATCAAGGATCTTGGTACCGACAGTGAGCAGAGCAGTGCTGAGACAAGGACCAAAGTGGTTAGATACAGAGGACTGCTTTCACGAGCTGTAACTAAGCTGAAAATGCCTTACCTAGTTTATGAGAATTAAAAATCTAGATATGTTAAGCAAACTATTTTTCTTGCTGCAATTCTATTTCTCTCTGTTTTTAATAAACCTTGTTTTTGTTATGATTATTGTTGTATGGGTAGTTTCATGCAGTCTGCCCTCAAAGAGAAGAAAACCCTTACCACCTCCAAGAAGAAGTGTTGTAGGGTAAAGAGGCTCTGGAACCTATACACTCCCCTCTCAGTCTCAGGCAAGGAGTATGAACACAGGTATTCTATCCCAGTGAGGTGTGTTGTCATTATGCTATAGTGGGTAAACACAAGGTTAGAAGCTGAAGGGCCAAGCAGAAGAAAGCTGAAGGGGGTGGGCATTACTCCAGTGCTTGCTTGTTATACAACAAACACAAAAAAGCCCCCAGAAGATCCAATCAAAAGGGAGGAAAAAAATGTCCAGTTTACTGCATAAACTTTGGTTTTTAGAATAAATATGTTTCATATTCCTAATGTTGAAGTTTTCATTAATATAAAAATAGTGACAGTGATTTCAAGCTGTCAGATTTCCATATTGTTGGGGAGTATGTCTAATTTTCTTGTGGATGCTGAGAATACTAAAGAAATGAGAGAAGCAAACAACAGAAAGCTTTATTAATTTTAATTGATCTTGTAACGATTAACTTTTTGTATTTAACTTATTTTAATTATCCTGGATAGTTACCTTGCAAAATTAATAATCTGCTTTCTGCCTACACTATTATGATATTTTGAATAAAAATACACACTCAGTATTGCTTCTACAATGCCTGTTGCTACTATAGCAGCTGTTACTGTAATGTGTTTCCTCTTTTCTCTGACCTGATTAAACCTATTGTATTGTTGTAGCTAGCTATAATGAGTGATGAATAATGTGATAGGTAAAAGGCATATGTAAATAACAAAAATAAAAAAAGCAGGAAGAATCCCTTTTTAACATTAGTCTGAAAATAGCATGACAGTAAAATAGAAGAGTGAACAAGGCACAAACATATCCAAGATGAAAAACATTTTGTTCTACCTAAAATGACAAATCTCTCTCACGTCTATTTTTATCTTTCTGCTCTTCACAAAATGTACCCACTCAGAAAGAAGTGTGTGCAGAGCAATTGGTTTTAATGCCTCTAACCTTTTCGTTAAACTAAAAATGCAGGTACAAGAGAAGTAAAAAGAAAACATGCTGTCGTGATGAAAATTTGTTCCAGCATGAAATACAGAAAGAACTGTATTTCAAAGTAGCATAGAAAGTCTAGCATTATTTTGCACATCCTTATACTGCATCTGTTTCTGAATCCTGTGTAAAAAAATATTTCTGTGAAATGGTTTACATAAAGTTTTTAGAACAATATTGTACTCCGGAAGTTATTCTTAATCTAATGCTTGAATTAATGATATTGACCAAGATACATAAATAGATGTTTTCCCTTAGTGAATACATCCTACTAGCAGCTGATTTTTTTTGTAATGGGTGAATCAAATCATGTGACATACATAGAACTGAATTCACTATAAAATATTGTGAGAGATGTGTCTCTCTCTCTCTCATCTACAAAATGTTATTTGGCCATTTTATGTATTACAATCACAGGAGTTTTTCTTGCAACAATCCCCAAGAAATGCTGCATAATTGAAATGGGCCACCCTGATTACACTGGCCTCATTAGCACGACAAAAGTGATTTCCACCCCTTCCTGTTGAGAATAGCCCACTTCCACCTTAACTGAATTGGCTCATTAGCACTGACCCCTCACTTGGTAAGGCAACTCCCATCTTTTCATGTGCTGTGTATTTATACCTCTTTACTGTATTTTCAACTCCATGCATCTGATGAAGTGGGTTTTAGCCCATGAAAGCTTATGCCCAAATAAATTTGTTAGTCTCTTAAGTTGCCATAAGGACTCCTTGTTGTTTTTGCATGTTTACAGTTTTTTACTAGAATTTTATACCATTGAGCTTGCCAGAGTCTATGGATGACATGTTTTGGTTTTCAATAAATCAGATCAGGTCCAATCAGATAAGGTCCAAGTTCTGCTCTCAAACGTTCCTAGTGAGACTCTCCTTGAAACCAATATTTATAAAGTTAAAGTCATTCTTAGTAAAAAGTGAAGAGCCACTGCTGTTTGGAGAGTTTTCATATTATTCCATCAACATCAGATCACTCATGACTACGTACTTGTTTAGCTTCCCATAAAGCAAAAAAGGTGTTCAAACAAGGTACACAATGGACTAGCCACATAGTTCTCAAAAGGATTTGATTTGGAGTTAATATTATTCATCAGTTTTAATTCTGTAAATGTAACCACAAGCAAAAGTGATTACCCAATACCATCATATCTATGACTTTCTCACTATAGAAAAGGCACATGGGAGAAGTGACATTTTCTTCTTTGTTCATAGATACTAAGGTCAGAAGGGACCATTATGATCATCTAGTCCGATCTCCTGCACAACGCAGGCCACAAATCTCACCTACCCACTCCCGCGAAAAACCTCTCACCTATGTCTGAGCTATTGAAGTCCTCAAATCGTGGTTTAACGACTTCAAGGAGCAGAGAATCCTCCAGCAAGTGACCCATGCCCCATGCTACAGAGGAAGGCGAAAAACCTCCAGGGCCTCTTCCAGTCTGCCCTGGAGGAAAATTCCTTCCCGACCCCAAATTTGGCAATCAGCTAAACCCTGAGCGTATGGGCAAGATTCACCAGCCAGATACCCAGGAAAGAATTTTCTGTAGTAACTCAGATCCCACCCCATCTAACATCCCATCACATGCCATTGGGCCTATTTACCATGCATATTTAAAGATCAATTAATTACCAAAATCATGCTATCCCATCATACCATCTCCTCCAATGATCTTGTGAGGTTGCAAGACCCTAAGAATTCCATACCACATATCTGCAGTCTATTAATGACTTTGGGAAGTTTTCAAGATGCTCTGACAAGCAGCAGAAACAGAGCTGTCTTGAATTTAGCCCCAAACTGTTGTACATCAGAACCCTGTTTTTATTATTACAAACTCTTATATATCTGAGGATTTGAATTCAATCTAAACTCAGAATTTTTATGCAAATTAAATCTGAATCAATAGATAAGGTCATCTTCTCTGTCATACATCACTCAACAACTAAAATTAACATAGAAAGCATATGCACAATTAACATTTTTTATATACGTTACCTCAATACTATTATCCTTCTAGACTCCAAATGAGAATTTCAATTAGACTTCTTAACTGGGACAAATATTTACTCTCTTGCCATTCTAGCTCAGATGTGTTAGGAGTTCCCAGCCCTCTCTCTTTTCAAAACAGTATATCAACTTCCCTATGTGGTTAACTAGTTGATGGTTTTCCCTTCCAAAAGAGGGCTCTTGAGGTAAACATTTAACGTTTGGAGTCGTATTGAAGATGTCTTTATGTTTTCTTTTGACGTATTTGCAGTCATAATTTATGCAAGTCTGTTATCTTTTCCTACAAAGAAATTCTGGTTTTGACACATTTTAGTAAGCATCAAGAAGTGTGTGAAATTTTCTGGTTCCTCACTGGTATTCTCCTAATATACTGAACACACTAACATAAGTGAACTCCAGACTATGAATGCGTTGCACCACATGGCTTTCCCTGTAAAATACCTGTAGAATTATTCAGCGTTACCTGTGCAAGCATGTTTTTCAACGAAGAAATGCCACCTAGCAGGTTATTAAATCCTCATATTGTTAATGTTGAAATCCTAGCAATCTTCAAGTTATTTTCTGTGGAGTTACTTACCTTCAACAACAGTGAGTAGATTTCCCAAATCTGGAATGGAATGGGAGTGTGCTGGCTCAGAATTCTTGACATTTCCCAATGGCAAAAATGGATCATAGTCATTAGATGAGAGATCTGCAAGGCTCAATATGTAATGGCTTTGTTGCGTATATGTGCTTGAGCCATAAACGCAACAGTGCAACACCTGCAAGAAGAAAAGAAATGAAAATTGTACTAGAAATAAATTGTACAAAAAAATATATCAAGTCAAGTGACATAAAGTGATGAGATAAATTTACTATGCTATTAAATTCTGACACATTGTAGTATATTCTATAATATAGGCTGTGTCTAAGGCCTTGTCTACACTGCCACTTACAGTTCTGAAACGTTCTTCGCTCAGGGGTGTGGCAGTCTAGACGGTAGCTATTCCCCGTGTGGAGGTGATTTTATTACAACACTAGGAGAGCTCTCTCCCAGCGCTGGAGCTGCAACCATACAGCCATGAGCTTTAATGTCGGCTGTCTAGACATACCCTAAATCTTGCTGCTTCTTCCTACACCATTTTGCTAAAATAAAACCCTAGTCCAGGCCCTCATTTCGTATCGTGACTAGAGCAACAACCTCCGTTTACAACATTCTCCCTTCTGGCCTTGACAAATTAAATCTCTCCCGGATTGCATCAGTTCAAATCAATGCTGCAAAGATTATTATCACAGCTCATTGCTTTGACTAAGTCACCCTTCTCTTTGCATTTCTCCACTGGTTTTTGCTTCTCCATTACTATTCTACTTGTCATCCCTTTTAAGGTCATAGAATCATAGAATATCAGGGTTGGAAGGGACCTCAGGAGGTCATCTAGTCCAACCCCCTGCTCAAAGCAGGACCAATCCCCATCTAAATCATCCCAGCCAGGGCTTTGTCAAGCCTGACCTTAAAAACTTCTAAGGAAGGAGATTCTACCACCTCCCTAGGTAACACATTCCAGTTTTTCACCACCCTCTTGGTGAAAAAGTTTTTCCTAATATCCAATCTAAACCTCCCCCACTGCAACTTGAGACCATTACTCCTTGTCCTGTCCTCTTCTACCACTGAGAATAGTCTAGAACCATCCTCTCTGGAACCACCTCTCAGGTAGTTGAAAGTAGCTATCAAATCCCCCCTCATTCTTCTCTTCTGCAGACTAAACAATCCCAGTTCCCTCAGCCTCTCCTCATAAGTCATGTGTTCCAGACCCCTAATCATTTTTGTTGCCCTTCGCTGGACTCTTTCCAATTTATCCACATCCTTCTTGTAGTGTGGGGCCCAAAACTGGACACAGTACTCCAGATGAGACCTCACCAATGCCGAATAGAGGGGAATGATCACGTCCCTCGATCTGCTGGCAATGCCCCTACTTATACATCCCAAAATGCCATTGGCCTTCTTGTCAACAAGGGCACACTGCTGACTCATATCCAGCTTCTCGTCCACTGTCACCCCTAGGTCCTTTTGCGCAGAACTGCTGCCTAGCCATTCGGTCCCTAGTCTGTAGCGGTGCATTGGGTTCTTCCGTCCTAAGTGCAGGACCCTGCACTTATCCTTATTGAACCTCATCAGATTTCTTTTGGCCCAATCCTCCAATTTGTCTAGGTCCCTCTGTATCCTATCCCTGCCCTCCAGCGTATCTACCCCTCCTCCTAGTTTAGTATCATCCGCAAATTTGCTGAGGGTGCAATCCACACCATCCTCCAGATCATTTATGAAGATATTGAACAAAACCGGCCCCAGGACCGACCCATGGGGCACTCCACTTGACATCGGTTGCCAACTAGACATGGAGCCATTGATCACTACCCATTGAGCCCGACAATCTAGCCAACTTTCTACCCACCTTATAGTGCATTCATCCAGCCCATACTTCTTTAACTTGCTGACAAGAATACTGTGGGAGACCGTGTCAAAAGCTTTTCTAAAGTCAAGAAACAATACTTCCACTGCTTTCCCTCCATCCACAGAACCAGTAATCTCATCATAGAAGGCGATTAGATTAGTCAGGCATGACCTTCCCTTGGTGAATCCATGCTGACTGTTCCTGATCACTTTCCTCTCATGTAAGTGCTTCAGGATTGATTCTTTGAGGACCTGCTCCATGATTTTTCCAGGGACTGAGGTGAGGCTGACTGGCCTGTAGTTCCCAGGATCCTCCTTCTTCCCTTTTTTAAAGATTGGCACTACATTAGCCTTTTTCCAGTCATCCGGGACTTCCTCCGTTCGCCACGAGTTTTCAAAGATAATGGCCAATGGCCTGCAATCACAGCCGCCAATTCCTTTAGCACTCTCGGATGCAACTCATCCGGCCCCATGGACTTGTGCACGTCCAGCTTTTCTAAATAGTCCCTAACCACCTCTTTCTCCACTGAGGGCTGGCCATCTACTCCCCATGCTGTGATGCCCAGCGCAGCAGTCTGGGAGCTGACCTTGTTCGTGAAGACAGAGGCAAAAAAGGCATTGAGTACATTAGCTTTTTCCATATCCTCTGTCACTAGGTTGCCTCCCTCATTCAGTAAGGGGCCCACACTTTCCTTGGCTTCCTTCTTGTTGCCAACATACCTGAAGAAACCCTTCTTGTTACTCTTGACATCTCTTGCTAGCTGCAGCTCCAGGTGCGATTTGGCCCTCCTGATTTCATTCCTACATGCCCGAGCAATATTTTTATACTCATCCCTGGTCATATGTCCAACCTTCCACTTCTTGTAAGCTTCTTTTTTATGTTTAAGATCCGCTAGGATTTCACCGTTAAGCCAAGCTGGTCGCCTGCCATATTTACTATTCTTTCGACTCATCAGGATGGTTTGTCCCTGTAACCTCAACAGGGATTCCTTGAAATACAGCCAGCTCTCCTGGACTCCCTTCCCCTTCATGTTAGTCCCCCAGGGGATCCTACCCATCCGTTCCCTGAGTGAGTCGAAGTCTGCTTTCCTGAAGTCCAGGGTCCGTATCCTGCTGCTTACCTTCCTTCCCTGCGTCAGGATCCTGAACTCAACCAACTCATGGTCATTGCCCCCCAGATTCCCATCCACTTTTGCTTCCCCCACTAATTCTTCCCGGTTTGTGAGCAGCAGGTCAAGAAAAGCTCCCCCCCTAGTTGGCTCCTCTAGCACTTGCACCAGGAAATTGTCCCCTAGGTAGGAGAAGGTCCTTCATTGCTTATCCTACCTCTCAAACTATCAAGATGTTAACTCCTGCCTCCACTATGACAATGACACCCGCCTTTATCATCCACTTGCTAAATTTTCAATCAAGCATCTTTGTGTTTCTGTCCCACGCTGCCCTTCATAAACATTTGCAAGATTACCTCTCCATAAAACTCTTCTTTGCTGTCATGTCTACTAAAAACTTGACAACACATATACATCTGGTGTGCTGAGAATGCTGCCCATTATGCTGACCAGTATTGTCTCTTTGTCTCCTGGTGCTCTCCCAATCGGTCTCTTGAATCTACCTGTTCTCTTGTCTTATACTTAGATTGTGAGTTCTGTGGAGCATGGACCATCATTTTTGGTGGTTAGTTTGTACAGCACATAGCACATAGCACAATGGGACCCTGGTCCAAGACTGGGGCTCCTCTGGGCTAGTACAATGCAAATTATTATTAATAATAATACTATATATTATTGATATAATAATGATGCCCATTGTTAAATTCTCACCGATTCTTTAAGAAAGAAAATGCTTTTTCTTATCAAATTATCTTTTTATCAGTAAACTACTATATTAGCCATGAAAACAAAACTATTTATCATCACAGATCTTGATTTTAAATAAAAGCAATATCAACATGCTATTTTTATATTTGGAAAATGTGTTTATGCATATTTTAAAGGAAGACTGACTTCATGCTTGTTAAGTACAATTTCACAATTAGGACAAGATCTATTGTGGTATATTGTTATAAATTGGAATGTCATTATAGAATATCATCCCTCAGGCATATGCAGACATATTCAAAAGTGTATTACGTCAGTTATAAACTAGATTATTTTATTTACTTGAAAGATGTACTGATATTTCATAAAACATGTTTAACTTACTTATGGAAAATGTTGCTAATTATATGTTATACAGTTGTACTGTATTTCTTGTCTTCATTTGATTATTATTAGCATTTGCATTAAATGAATAAGTTCTACAAATGTCTTAGGACGAGCAGTCATGGAGACTGCTCTTTATTTTGAGTGGGTGCTTGTCCATTGGGAAATGGCCACAAAGCTGAAACTGGCTTTACACAACTGTAGACTTCTATCTCCTCAGTGTTGGCCTTGAGTATTAAAAGTGTGTGATTCTACAGTGCTCCTCTAGGGGGACCTCATTCAACAGTCACAGCTCTGACAGCAGGAGGTGCATATAGTTTTCATCCAGATCCAGCAGTCCTCATAAACACGTGTGAAAGAAAGACATAAACATTGCCATGGATCTCCTAAGGTCCTCAGGACAGGAACTCCTTTCTTTGTGACGTTTACTAGTCATGCCATTAGAATACAGTAACTCCTCACTTAATGTTGTAGTTATAGTCCTGAAAAATGCGACTTTAAGCAAATCCAATTTCCCCAGAAGAATTAATGTAAATAGGGTGTTAGGTTTCAGGGAAATTTTTTTTTGACAGACAAAAGGCATCATATACATTTTAAACAATTTTAAACTAGCAATTTAATACAGGTATAAGTTTTAAACAATTTTAAAGAAACAATTTAATACTATGATCATCATTGCTGAGTATGAAGCTCAGTTGAGGAGGTAGAGAGAGAGTGGAAGAGGGTGGATTGTCCGGCTGCTCCTCTTGCTGTTCTTGCAAGCACACGCACAGACTTTGCCAGGGGCGGGGGGCTCAACCCTGAGCCCGTCCACTCCACCCCTTACTCCAAACCCCACCCTCAACCTGCCTCTTTTCACCCCCTCCACCTCATCCCCCTTTACTCTGCACACCACGTCCTTGCTCCTCCCCCCTCCCTCCCCTGCCTCCAGCCCGCGGCAATCAGCTGGTTTGTGGCGTTAGGCCAGGGCGAGGAGCGAGGAGGCGGCGCGCTGCTTCCTCATGTCTCCCCCCAGCCTCCTGAACACCGCAAGACAGCTGATTGCTGCGGGCAGGAGGCGGGGGGAGTAGGGGGAAGGCGTTGATTTCTGGGGTCTGCCGGCCGGCGGGAGGCGCGGGGGGAGGAGGCGCAGGGGAGCTGATGGGGGGGCTGCCAGCCATGGACAACGAACGAGGCCAAACGACATTATAGGGGAGCACTGCACAACTTTAAAGGAGCACGTTCTGTAATGGAGCAGGGACGTAACATCGAAACAACGTTAAGCGAGAGGACATTAAGTGGGGAGTTACTGTAGGTGCTTCCCCTGACAGGACTCCTAAGCTCCTTGGGAGCCAGGACTCTGCTTCTGTAGCGTTTTAAGATCTGTTGGCCAAGGCACTTTCTTTTTTCTCTCAAAACTGCCAACGTTTAAAATTTTATACTCCAGAGTTTGTGTGTGTAACATTTCAGATCTTGGCATCAAATGACTTTTTTTTTTAAAATTGGTATTTATAATGTAATAGAAAGAGTCATGACAAGCAATGCTCAGAATATGTTGTACTTTTTAATTTGTTTAAACTAACCTATACATACTATTTTGTTTAGTTATTTATCCACCCAATGATTGAAGCATTTAAATAATCATTTGTAAGTCAACATGATCCCCCAAACACTACAAACCAGCCCTGAAATTTCAAAAAGGAGCCATTTTAACTCCTTTATGCTCCAAAGCTACTAAGCAGACTTACTTGTAACTTTCCAGAAAATCAAATCTACCCCCTAAATGTTAGGGGTGAAATTTTAATTTGTTTTCATAACTAACCCATGGATTTAAACAACAGTAACTGAAAAACTTCAATGTAATTCAAATGATGGAATCATCAGTTATACTTCCATAATGCATCTGTGCCTCAATGATCCAGAATAGACACATCTTTACACATTTAAAAACTTTGTTAAAAACAATTCATATTGAATCGATTCTTCATACTCACCCTATATACGTAATCCAGTAAGGGAGCTTTGGAGGAATGTTGATCTTCCAGAACAGTAGATACTGGCTCTAGTAAGGTTTTCATTGGTAGTGCCATGCACCAATCCAACAAGCAAAGTAATAATGAAACTATAAACTAAACAGAAACATGCAAATGAACACATAAGCAATACTCATCAAATTCATCAAAATGTTTAAATGTTAGCTTAATATTTTAAAATAAGATTTAGGAATAAATTTCCTTTAATATGTAGTTCAAGAAGCAAAAACAATGATGGAGTTTGTGTTTTATGCCACATACCTTTTTATCTGTTTCTACAGAGGAGTATTCAGCACTTGGCAAAAGAAATGCAATGGTGGCCACAAGAATCTGCGCAAAAACCAAACCCAAGGCAAACAAAATTACAAAAAGACATTTTGTATCTTTAATAAACACAAGGCTTGAACCATTGACCTTCAATAGGCTTTGGATGAAGACTATAAAGAGCGGTTAGCAGCCATTTTTGTAAATAGCATCTGAACCAAACTGAGAGTTCCACATTGTTAGCAGATTCTAGAAATAAATTAGAGCAAATTGGAAAAAAATCACACTGGCTCCAGCAAACTAAAGCAAAGAACTCTCCTAATAATGATTGTAGAAGGAAGCAAAGAAAGTTAGAGTTCTAAGACTGTAATTTATGATAAGCAACAATTCTTTCAATTGTGAAAAATAGCATCAGTTGGACATTCTGTTAACTTTGAAGCTTTTTCAATTCTATGAACAATCAACACAGAACATCAGATGTGTCATTTTCAATTCCCATACATGAGTATTTGAAGAGATAAGACATACCTCAGTAATTTTCCTGGATAGAGAGGATTCATACTTCTGAAGCTCTTCCCAATAAGAAACTAGCAGTTGAAGAACATCACAGGCTATCTGGGCTACCAGTTTATTAGAAAACTGTAAGAGAATTAAATTAAATTAAACAAGGTAGTATCATGCCAGAAAAAAATATTCACATATAATAAACAGTAATGTCAGAGTTTCTACTATTTTAAATGGTACTACAGCCATAAAAACTACATTAAAGGAAAATGAAGGTTACTTGCAACTGGAGTTCTTCGAGATGGCTCTGCATATTCACATTTATGGGTTTTGCACTGCCTAATGGAGCTTAACAAGAGAACCTTCTCCAAGCTGTGTCTATTAAAGTGCTCATGTGCCCCCTCCTAGCCCACTCCCTAGTGCCACCGAATGTTCTGAAGGTGAGACTATATAAGGGGGAGTGCCCTCTACCAACTCAGTTCCTTTCGCCAACCCAGAGGGAGAGAACGAAAATAACTGAAAAAAAGGGGAAGGTGGGTGGGAAGTGTGAATATGCAGAGCCCTCTTGAGGAACTCAGGTTACAAGTAATCAACCTTCATTTCTTTTTTCGAATGGCTCTGCATATTGCCACTTATTGGTAGTTTGATAAGCAGTACTGAAAATAACCTGGAGGAGGGAACAGAGTCCTAAATAAATTGAGAACATGCTGATGTGCAAAGCTCTCTTCTGAAAAGTCCAGGGACCCTGAACTATAGGATGACTCAGATGTTGCCCTACCCCAACCACTGTTTGACACATCTCAAGTTACCTTCAATGAAAGTGAAGGGGCATTGAACTGGACACCCTGAGAACGTTTTCTCTGACTGACCATCACATCAATAATTCCAGAATGTTTTGAGGCATGCTGACTAACATCTGGAGATTGTCCAGATTTGGTCTGTAGACCTGAGACAGCCAAAGCTGCATTGGCCTCATTGTGAGTTGTGCAAATGGAGTCACATATGTAGTAGCTGCCATAAGACCCACAAAGGTGGTTACTTTCTGTTTTTTGACATATTTGAATGTATAAAACATATTGAACTATTTTTGAAAATCTGTCCTCTGGTAAAATGGCTTTCCCTGCTACCAAATCCAATATGGAGCCTATGAATAAAATTTCTGAGTTGGACAGGGATTTGACTTTTTTGACATTCAGGAGAAATCCCAGTTCTGAAAAAAAGCAATGGGGCTTAATAAATCATCACAAAAAGCCTTTAACAGACAATAATCAGAATAGGGTAAAAAAAATACCCTGCTTTCTCAATTGAGCCTCTACGACACAGAAGCACTTTGTAAGAACCCTTGGTGCTGTAGACAGGTCAAACAACAGCCCTTTATATTGGAAATGGTGTCCCACCACCACAAAATTAAGGTACTTTCGAAGACTGTGTCATACAGAGATATGAAAATGTATCTTTTAAATCAAGAGTCACAAACCCAATCCATAATTGAAAGCAAAGGGATTCTGGAAGCCAGAGTTAACATATGAAACCAAAACTTCAGAATATACTCGTTATACCTCTTAAATCTAAAATGGAATGACCCTCCCTCCCACCTCATCATTTGTCAGCACCAGAAAGTACCTTGAATAAAACCCCTGATCTTGCAGGTGCTCTGACACCTCATTAACAGCCCCCATGAGAAGAAATTTCTGTATGTCTGAAAGTAGACTAGCCTTGTGAGAAGGTTCTCTAAAAAGAGAAAGGCAAGGGAAATTGAAAGGGGTAGTTTAGGTGTAATACGCCTGCATCTGATGATAAAATGGGCTAGCATGTCTCCAAACACAGGAAGGGAAGGGACCTTACTGATTGGTTCTAGACTTGCAATCCTCATATCAAATTTCAGGGCTAATGTGCAATGAAGATGACAGAAAGGTCGCAGATTGCTTAGAGTTGGGCCTCGATTTAAAAGACCTTTTCTTACGCTGGCTCTGGAAATACATAGCCTGCTGGTGCTTTGTCGATGTCTTTGATTTGATAAGAAATAAGCTGAAGATAACTGTGGATAATACTGTCTCTGACAATGGAAATAAAAATATAGAAGGTCTCTGTGGCAGGGTGGTCACCCCACCATGCCTTGAAGGGCTTAAAACAGCCCTAAGAGAGGGCTGTAGCTGGAGGAAAGCTAGGCTGATTGGGGGAAGTAGCCACAGGTGGGGCCACGTCCCAATCAGGCCACAGCTGGCACTATAAGGGGGCTGTTAGCCAGGAGCTGAGACAGACACTCTATGTACATGGAGAGAGGAGGACCTGGCTGCCTAGGAAGCTGAGGAGGGTACCCAGGGCAGAGCAATGCTGGGGAAGGGCAGAGGGAGCTGGGGAGCTCCAGCCTAGCAGAGCCCCTGGCTGCAGGCCGAGGTAAAGGCCCACGAAAGGGTACATAGGCTGCAGAGGAGCAGCCCAGACCTAGACAGAGGCAGCTGGTCCGACCCCCCTTGCCGATAATGAGTGGTAATACTGCAGTCTGCCCCAGGGAGCGGGGGCTAGACGATGACTGACAGTAGCCACTGAGGCAAGGGAGGGATAGGGGGTTCGGGGTTCCCCTGGGAGGGGAGACCCAGACTGTCGGGGATACTGCCAGGGGGCAGAACCCTAGTCTAGAAGGGCACCGGGGTCCAGGAGGGGCATGGGGTCAGTGGCAGGCGAGACACAGACCGGCAGAGGGCACTCCTGGTTGAAAAGAGCTAATTCCCTGTAAAACCAGCAGGAGGCACTACAGCAGTGAGTCGTCGCCCCGTGGCAGTCTCCTAGTAGAAGTAATAAAGTACAAAGATCTTGTCTTCTTCAGCTTCTCCAGCAACTCATCCGTCTTTTCACAGAAAAGACCATCTCCTCTGAAGGGGAAATCCTCCACTTTAATTGTAGTATGATGAGTCAGAGAAGAGGAAAGAAGCCAAACATGTCTCTTCTAAGTAACTGCAGAAGTCAGTGATCCAGCAGAAGAATCTGAAGGATCAAATAAAGTCTTGAGAGAGTGCTTTGCTACATTTTGACCCTCCATTAGGATTGCATTTCCCAATCTCTTTTTGTCATTTGGGAAATCCTGCACAAACAGTGCCTTCTTTTCCCACAGGTGAAACTGATATTGAGCTATAACAGTTTGGTAATTTGCCACCCTATTACCAAGAGAACATTGTTCTCCCTAGGGAATCAATCTTTTTCCCTTCTCTACCTACAGGGGTCCAAACCTCAATCTACTACTGGCAGCAGTCACCACCAGTGTAGTTGGTACAAAGTGTGAATACAAATATGAAAACCCCTGTGCTGATATAATTTCTCTGCTTTCTTGGAAATAGGTTGGCAAGAGGCAGGAGTGGACCAAGCAGCCTTAGCAGGCTGCAGCAAACTGTCAAGGATTGGTAACAACATCCTATTCTTGGAGGTGGCCCCAAAAATGAAAACACCGGGTAGGATGTCTCCTGCACAGGCACTAAATCATAGAATCATAGAATATCAGGGTTGGAACGGACCCTCAGGAGGTCATCTAGTCCACCCCCCTGCTCAAAGCAGGACCAATCCCCAATTTTTGCCCCAGATCCCTAAATGGCCCCTCAAGGATTGAACTCACTACCCTGGGTTTAGCAGGCCAATGCTCAAACCACTGAGCCAATATTTGTGTGAAGCTTTCAAGTTTCTGTTGTTTGACCAATAAATCTCTACGCACATAATGAAATTTCAAACACACATATGTTTATGAAAATTAAAGGCACATGCTAACAAAGATGATCACACTGTGATTATTTCAAAAATGCTCACTAGTTGAATAAAAATGAGTGAATTATTTGAAGATTAAAAATAGAATACATTTCTTCCACTTCTTCCTTAGATGGCTGAGCCTTACCTATAAGATTTTGAAAAATTATTAATAATATTTACTAAATGAAAATATTTACTATTTTAAAAGAACTGCAAGTTCATTTTGTTCTCTGTAAGCCAAAAGAAAATATAACTTTCCAATAACTGCACCTAAGTTTGATACAATGAATAAACGTCACTCCCCTGCATCAACCAAATTACCTTCAATCATTTTATTTGACAGAAAAGTCATTTAACACTATCTCTAGGCAAGTGTCTCCTACCTCTCATCAAAATTTATTTTCAAATGAATGCCTTGTCTTACACAGTATTTATACAGCTGCAGGAACATATCACCCCGTAACAAAACTCTATTTCTTTGCCACTACGTGTCTTCAATACAGCTGAAGAGGCTGTATCCAGAAAGCAACTGTACCACACAAAAATAAGATAATCTTTACATGATTCTTTCATTCCCCCTGCTCATACATTAAAGTAAAACTGTTTCATTCATTCCATCTCAACTGATATTAAAGACAGCATCAAGCAACCTGTGACAGAGTGTTAGGAAACTGTGGCTGATCCGGCACTCTGGTCATTGGTACTCCAATTAGATGCTCTAGAGTTCTTTGAAAAATCAGTGCCTGTGCTAACAGTGCTATTTTAGATGGTCATTGAGTGAAAGACAAGCCAGGTTCACCAAGTCTGTGGAGCAGCCGGAGAACATGTGGAAGATCCTGAAGAAAATTTCAATCAAGCAAAAAAGTAAATTCACTGAGCAGTTCCATGGTCAGCAAATTCCTGATAATGCCCTGAGCATTCAAAAAACAAGCTTGCAGGCAGATAATGTTGTAAGCATAAAGAACCAAATAATCAGAATACACAACTGGGACACACCTTGATCCTAAGTCAGAAAAGTATTTAAGCACATGCTTAACTTTAAACATATGCTTGATGAATATTTCAAATATCTAGAATACCTTGTCCATACAAATGTTCCCTTTGTTAATCACACAAACACAATTCATACTAATACCTTTAGTGTTACACCTATAACATTTATTGCATCCCTCACTTGAGGATGGTTTGTGCACTGTACTAGTTCTTCACATATCCAAACTCCAAGGCAGCAAACAGCTATACACCTTTTAAAAAAAAAAAGGGAAACAATGATTCAGTTATAAGCTTAAAAAGAATATCCTCCTTCCTCAATATTTCTAACTTTCTGAAAAATATATTTTGGAAGATTTCATAATGATTTCTCAATGACACAGTACAGATCTTTTTTACTGACATAAGATTTTATGGCTAATTACAGAAAGCTACAGAATCAAATAGAGAGTTTGACATTGACATTGTCAGTCAACCTGGGATAAATTTTAAAACCGTGTTCAGGCTGTCTGTACCCTGAGGGTGTGATTTTTTTTAAAAAAGTACTCAGAAGTGGCCTAACTCTGCTCCCCACTGAAGTAAACAGGAATAACTTTAAAGGAAGCAGAATTAGGGAATGATGAGCACTTCTAAAAGCCCACCTTAAGTTTCCCTTTCAGCCAAGGAGAAGAGAAAGGGCCCATCAAGCCACATCTCTCTTTCCTACCTCTTGGCACAACCAATGATTTTTGGAACAGGGAAGAAAGAAAGAAGGCTCCTTAAACATTCAGGGATGATTCTTGCAAGCAACAGAGCTGCTAGCGAAACCTCTAATGACTGTGGGTGGGTAGGAAAATTCCCTTCCTGACAAAAAGCCCCGATAGATTTTCTATTATTTTATAAATGACAGATGGTGTATTAAAGGTGCAGCACACACATAAATGTTGATAACAGACTGGGCTCTGTTTTCTGTCCCCATCCACATAACCTGGGTCAGTTTTGTTACAAAAGGCTATACTCCTGTCATAAGGCAGGATTCCAATGGCTACTGCATCTTCCCATTAAAAAATAATCAACTGTAAATAAAACAACATCAGCCAAAAACATCAACAACAAATTAATGCAAGAGTAAAAGAAAGAAAACAAACCCAAATCCAAACAAACTAACTGATATTTAGGATGGAGGTCAGGCTAGACAACCATAAGCCCCTCCAACAGATGGGAGAACTATTCTGGTTCTTAGCAATCATTTGTTAACTACTGTCTCTGAACCTTTTTTCAGACCACATGGCCACTTCTTCTCTGTTAATTTAACTTTAGCTGTCTGTTCAGTACTCAAAACCATTCTTCTGCAATAGCCCATACAACCATGAGGTGTCTCCACCTCCTGGAGCCTGTGCTTGCTGCTCCTGGTATTTTTCATCATCAGAGACTGAGAGGGCATTCTTTACATCCATCAGGTCACAAGCATGATCAGTAGCATTCTAAATGCCCTTGAGAGACAGAGACACCATGTGCTTGGTTTTGTTTGAATGTCTTCTGTTCCTCCTGTAAGAATGGACTTCACGGGTCACTAAGAAGTAACACCTTGGTGAGGAAAGTATTGCTCTTACTTCTACAAGTTGACAGCCACTTTATGTTTGAAACCTTACAGTCACTCTCATTTACAATGGAGATAACTGTTTGGCATTCTTGTTGTAGCCTTCCTCTAGTTCTAGGGCTTGGCTATACTTGCGAGTTACAGCACAATAAAGGAGCCCGGGCACACTAGCTCACTACCCATCCACACTGGCAAGGCACGTAGAGGGCTCTGACTCTGCAGCAACAGCGCTGCTGGTACTCCACCTCAGTGAGTGGAATAATGTTTGCTGTGCCCCTGCTGGAGAGCCATTGCACCAGTGTGGACACCCTCGTCCTATAGTGCATCGGCCTCCAGAAGTGTCCCACAATGCCTGTGCTAGCCACTCTCGTCATCACTTTGAACTCTACTGCCCTGCCCTCAGGTGACCAACCATCAGACCCGCCCTTTAAATTCTCTGAGAATTTTGAAAATCCCCTTCCTGTTTGCTCAGCCAGGCGTGGAGTGCTCTCAGCGAATCTTTCCAGGTGACCATGCCTCCACGCACCAGGCGATCCCCAGTATGGAGCAATGACAAGGTGCTGGACCTCATCAGTGTTTGGGGAAAGGAAGCTGTCCAGTCCCAGCTGCTCTCCAACCGTAGGAATTACGATACCTTCACGCAGATAGCAAGGGACATGATGGAAAGGGGCTATGAGCGGGGTGCACTGCAGTGCAGGGTTAAAGTGAAGGAGCTGCGGAATGCCTACCGCAAAGCCCATGAGGCAAACAGCCACTCCGGTGCTGCCCGTGACCTGCCGTTTCTACAAAGAGCCGGATGCGATACTTGGCCAGACCCCACCTCCATTCCCAGTACCACCATGGACACTTCAGAGCCCAGTTCAACAAGGCGGGAGGAGGGGGAGGAGCAAAGCAGGAGCAAGGAGGAAGACATCCCAGAATCCCCAGACGCATGCAGCCAGGAGCTGTTCTCAAGCCAAGAGGAAGGTAGCCAGTCGCGGCGGCCGGTGCTTGGGGAAGGACAAACAGAGGAGGTTCCTGGTAAGTGGCTTTTATTTTGGGAAGGAAGTTATTCGGTGCAGGCTCTTGGTGGGGGGAAGGGTTAGGGCTGCATGCATGCCTAGATGCGGAATAGGGCGTTGATGTGCTCTCTCACATCGTGGTAATCGGCCTCAGTGATCTCTTCAAAGGTCTCATCCAGAACTTGGGCAATGCGTTTGCGCAGGTTTCTCAGGAGAGCCACTGTGTTCCTTGTCCCAGTAAGGCTAACTTGTCCACGCCACTGTACCGTGAGGGGCATGGGGACCATTGCTGCACACTGGCGAGCTGCATATGGGCCAGGGCGGAATTTGTATTGCAGTAGAAGACCCTCCCTTGCTTCCCAGGTCACCCTCAGCAGCGAGATATCTTCCAGGATGAACTCCTGTGGAAAATGTGGGGACAGTGTTCAGTGTAGGAGACCCCTGCTGCTGTTGGCTCTTCCCAAGGCACAGTAACCCAGAGAACAGTACAGCCGTGAAACAATCAGTCACACTTGACCCTGTGCTTACTCACCATTTTGGGGCTCCTGTGGGTTATGTGCGCTCGCTTTGGGACGGGCAAATTATGCTATTGTGTAGACTGTGCTTGCCCTTAAGTACGGGGGAATCATTGCTCTGTCTGGTGTGAATAATGCTGCCTCTGTTAAGTGTTGCATTTTCCCTTTACAGATGCAACCTTGAGATCTCAGCCGCCTGTGTTATCACCAGCCGAAAGACTCCAAAGAATCAGAAAGAGGCCATAGAAGCAAGGAAGATATGTTGTGTGAAGTAATGCAGCATTCAAGTAATGAAAATCAAAAAGTGCAGGAGTGGCAGGACAGTGAAAGGAGGATCCACCAGCAGAATGAGAAGCATTGGCACAAAAGTGTAGTGCTCCGGCAGCAAAGCACGGATCAGCTGATAAGCATAATGGAGCACCAAGCAGACTCGATCCAGGTGCTCGTAGCCATGCAGGCAGAACACTACCGTGCCCAACCCCCCCTGCAGCCCTTGTCCCAAAACTCTTTCCCGTGTATCCCCATGTCATCTCCAACCCACTTTCCCCAGCATCCGGGTTCTCACCGCCACCAGCTGCCTCCAACATCTGTAGCTTCACCACCCAGCCCTGAAAACTACGACCCTTACCCTCTGTACTCAACCCCCATCACCATGCAGTATAGCCATCCTGAACTGCAGCACTCATTGCACAGCACTCCAGACAGGAAGGCTGAGTACGATAACAGGACATACGCAGATCTGTGATTGTACCATTCCCCACGCCCTTGCCCTTTCTGTTTCCCAAGCAGTTGTGTTTCTTTTCAGTAAATGAATTTTCTTTTCAATAAGTGGATTTTTTGGCTTTGAAAACATTCTTTATTATTGCACAGAGTAAAAGACACCTTGGTCCAGGAAAGAAACAGGCACTGCAAGTCAGCGTAGCAAACACAGATTCCTACTAACATTGGAACCACTGCACTTCACATCCGTGCAGGGCACCAGACATTACTGGTGGCTTTCAGCCTCAAATTGTTCCCTCAAGGCATCCCTAATCCTTGCAGCCTCGCGCTGGGCCTCTCTAATAGCCCTGCTCTCTGGCTGTTCAAATTCAGCCTCCAGGTGTTGAACCTCCAAGTTCCATGCCTGAGTGAATCGTTCACCCTTCCCTTCACAAACATCATGGAGGGTACAGCACGTGGATACAACCGCAGGGATGCTGTCATCGGCCAGGTCCAGCTTCCCATACAGAGAGCGCCAGCAGTCCGTTAAATGGCCAAAAGCACACTCCACAGTCATTCTGCACCGGCTCAGCCTGTTGTTGAACCGCTCCTTGCTGCTGTCAAGGCTCCCTGTGTAGGGTTTCATGAGCCACGGCATTAAAGGGTAAGCGGGGTCTCCAAGGATCACAATGGGCATTTCGACTTCCCCTACGGTGATCTTCTGGTCTGGGAAAAAAGTCCTGGCTTGCAGCTTCCTGAACAGGCCAGTGTTCCGAAAGATGCATGCGTCATGCACCTTTCCAGGCCAGCTTGCGTTAATGTCAATGAAACGCCCATGGTGATCCACAAGCACCTGGAGAACCATAGAGAAATACCCCTTCCAATTAACATACTCGGAGGCTAGGTGGGCTGGTGCCAGAATTGGAATGTGTGTGCCATCTATCGCCCCTCCGCAGTTAGGGAAACCCATTTGTGCAAAGCCATCCACAATGTCCTGCACGTTACCCAGAGTCACAGTTCTTCTGAGCAGGATGCAATTAATGGCCCTGCAAACTTGCAACAACACGATTCCAACAGTCAACTTCCCCACTCCAAACTGGTTAGCGACCGATCGGTAGCTGTCTGGAGTTGCCAGCTTCCAGATTGCAATAGCCACCTGCTTCTCCAACGTCAGGGCAGCTCTCAATCTCGTGTCCTTGTGCCGCAGGGTGGGGGCGAGTTCCTCACACGGTCCCATGAAAGTGGCTTTTCTCATCCGAAAGTTCTGCAGCCACTGCTCATCATCCCAGACATGCATGACGACGTGATCCCATCGCTCAGTGCTTGTTTCCCGAGCCCAAAAGCAGTGAGCATGTCTGTGAATGCCACAAGCAAACTCATGCCATATGCATTACTCGAGTCGATATCATCATTGGATCCCTCACTGTCACTTTGGATCATAAGGAATAACTCGACTGCCAAACGTGACGTGGTAGCGAGACTCGTCA
This sequence comes from Chelonia mydas, assembly GCF_015237465.2. Taxonomy (NCBI): domain Eukaryota; kingdom Metazoa; phylum Chordata; order Testudines; family Cheloniidae; genus Chelonia; species Chelonia mydas. The sequence continues at coordinate 198,609,541 of NC_057851.1, forward strand.
GCATACTCCTCAGCAGTTCGGGCTCCATTCCCGCAGACCGAAAGGGAAGACAGAGCACGCAGTACAAAAAATGTTGAAAGATGGCACCAAATGTGGACAGAAGCACAGAGATTGCTGGGATGTGAACCGATGCATCATGGGGCGTTGGGATAGGACATAGAATGCCCCGCACCCCCCGCCCCCTTCCCACAAGCCACAGCGCCAGAATGGGAAGAGATGCTCTGTGGGATAGCTGCCCATAATGCACCACTCCCAATGCCACTGCAAGAGCCGCAGATGTGGCCACGCCAGTGTGCTTGTTCCTGTCAGTGTGGACAGACTGCAGCGCTTTCCCTACTGCACTCTCCAAAGGCGGGTTTAACTCAAAGTGCTCTACATCTGCAAGTGTAGCCATGCCCCTAGCCTCTTGAAATATAGCTCTTCTGTAACTACCCCAGGATTAACTGTCTTTGGCTCAAGAAGCTTGTTAGATGCTGTGAGACTTTTATCCACAACTTTCTAAACTGGTGATCCTCCTAAAGTATTATGAGTTGTGCTGCGCTATTTTAACATTGCTAAGTATTGAACCTTTGAGTTGGCTTGGAGTTATGTTTTATTTTTAAAATCAAGTTGTTTGCTATTTTTTCCAACTTTCCGGCCAACCCATCTGACTGTGCAAGAGTAACCTTTGGAAGCCCTTAGGAATATATAAACCACTGTCTACAAAACTGATCCATGAACTTCCTGGTTGGGGAAAACCATCAAAGAACAAATGTTCTCACTAATAATGGAAATATTGCTCCAGTAAAGGCTCCTCCAATAAAACCCTAGTAATACATTAACCAAATAAACATTTCCTAGATGAGACACATACACTTCTCTTTCACATTATTATATAGTGAATATAGATCTATTTATATCATGTCATATGACTCACCCATTCAAAAAAATCAACTCCTAAAAGGATGTCTTCATCAACGGAAAACATCTTTTTATTCATCTTGGTGACTAAGTCTCCCCTTCAGATAGCAACCCTGCCAACTTACCTGAAAAAACCTCATTCTTGAAAAACCCAACATTGAGTGAGAAAGACCTTTCCAACTCTCACCCCATGTTCAACCTTGCTTTCTTAGGAAAAATCATCAAGGATGTAGTGTGTTCATGCTTGCAAGATTGGGCCCTTGTGATTACAAAAAATATTTGTAAAAGAACTGTATATTGCATTAAAATATATTAGGTCTGATCCTGTTGCCACTGAAGTCCAGGATAAAACTCCCATTGACTTCAGTGGCAAAAAAACAGCACCCACAGGAATTTTTTTTTAAACTTCTTTCTTTGTCTGGTATCACAGTCTTGATTGTTTAAATGTAAAGTTTAGCATTTCTTTTAATTTAGAATCCTTAAAAGAACCTTCTCCCAAAACAGATGGCAAGCTCTTGTTTATAGCTATGATCTACTCCGTGTATTTTCTGACTTTTAATTAAATGTTGCACGTAACTAATAGCATGTTAAAAACATGCAGATTTTGAATACCTAGAAATAGATCTGACGGATTCAAATGCCTCCTTCAAAACTGTATACAATGTTGCTGTAGCCATGTTGGTCCCAGGATATTAGAGAAACAAAGTGGGGTGAGGTAACATCTTTTGTTGGACCAACTTCTGTTGGTGAGAGAGACAAGCTTACAAGCTTACACAGAGCTCTTCTTCAGGGCTGGGAAAGGTATTCAGTGTCACAGCTAAATAGAAGGTGGCACTGATTGTTCAGCATAAGTAGTTAGTACATATTTCAAATGGACCACTCAAGGTGAAGTGGCTCATGAACACCCTTCCAGTCATAGGGGGGAAAGAAAGCAGCTAAGACCACCACTCCCACAACTGACTTCCCCGCCCCCTTCCTTTACCCCCTACGACTGGACAGATGTTAACGGGCCATTTTACCCTGAATGGTCCCCCACCTTGTCTCTTTAATAACCTAGGTAACTGGACACCATTAAATTAGGCTTGAATAAAGACTGGGAATGGATGGGCCATTACACAAACTAAAACCTACTTCCCCATGCTATTTTTCCCCCCACTGTTACTCACACCTTCTTGTCAACTGTTTGAAATGGGCCATCCTGATTATCACTACAAAAGGTTTTTTCTCCTGATGATAGTCCACCTTAATTGATTAGTCTCATTAGGGCTGGTATGGCAACCCCCATTTTTTCATGTTCTCCGAATATATATATCCTCCTACTGTATTTTCCACTGCATGCATCTGATGAAGTGGGTTTTAGCCCACGAAGGCTTATGCCCAAATAAATTTAGTCTCTAAGGTGCCACAAGTCCTCCTCATTCTTTTTGCTGATATAGACTAACACGGCTACCACTCTGAAAACTGCATATCTTGTAACATGGGCAGTCAACAGGTGGACCGCAGGCCAAATCCAGATGGTCAAATACTTTTGAATGGACCACGAAACCTTTTTATTTACTTATTATTATCATCATTGTTTTTATTGTTGTATTATTTTCTCTGGAGTCTAGACCTAGAATATACCTTGAGCAAGAAGTCTGAACCTTGACAAAAAATAATTGATTACCCCTGCCTTGTATCCTTCAGAGTTGTCAAGACACACGTAAATACATTTGACATCCAGCAAGCCACGCTGAAAATGTCTTAGAGTGGATGCCATACTGTTTACCTGCTTTTTACATTATTCAGGATGATGTGCTTTGTCTATCAGATTAACCTTTTTAGTAAGAAAATGCATAGGACAGATTTTATTAAAACTAATAGTTGAAAAGGGAAAATAAAGGTTAAAAAGAAACTTTTTGGTTTTGTTTTACATATAAGGTGTTTTTTTTAAAGTAAGGATTTGAAAACATGAGTTGTAGTGATAGACTCAATTTATTTAGCTTAACAACGAGAAGGTTAAGGGGTGACTTGATTACAGTCTATATGTATCTATATGCAGAACAAATATTTAATAATGGACTCTTAAATCTAGTACAGAATGGAGTAACACAATCCAACAACTGAAAGTTGAAGTTAGACAGACACATTCAGTGTGGAAATAAGGAGTAAATTTTTATCGGTGAGAGTACTAAATGATTGGAACAATTTATCAAGTGTTGTAGGGGATTCTCCATCAGTGACTATTTTAAAATCAAGATTGGATGTTTTTCTGATATGCTCTAGGAATTATTTTGGGGAAGTTCTATGGCCTATTTTATACAGGAGGCCAGACCAGATGATCAAAATGGTCCCTTCTGGCCTTGGAATCTATGAATAAGTACAAAATCAAAAAAGACAAAGCTTCAAGGTATGTATGTGGGCTAACAGTCCAAATTCTGGTCTTCCTTACACTGCGATTGAGAGCAAAATTTGGCCCCACTGTCTGTGCTACAAAACAAAAGTTCAAAAAGGGAACCATGGACATAGTTACTTGTTTACAGGTAGATGAAATAACAGTAATAAAAAGCACCCACAAGAATATAATATTCTTTTACAAGAAGTTTCAGTCTAATCCATTTAAAAAACTTTACAACACACTCAGTTTCAACTATCCCCCAAAACATTGTCATCCAACCTATTATTTTTAATACTGTTCAAGTTGAATGGCCTCCAAAAAGTACAGCCCTTTCACACCAACTTATTTCTGTTTCAATTTGCCATCTTAAGACTCCACAGTATTTTCTCTTTCATTCAGGATTTTACCTTGCAGTTTCACTGGGCTCATCTGTGGCATTCTTCAATAGAATATTTATGAGGTAACACTAAAACAATAAAATTCATTAGAATAAACACTTTTTTCCACAAACAGATTACTTCTCTATTAATTCAAGTGTGTTAGACATATAATTTGGACTGAGTCACAAGTGAAATAAATTTGGTAGTCTCAGTACACTCTTGTCAAAATATGATATGAAACAAATATCCCTTAGAAAAAGTGAGAGCTATATTGGCTACAGCCAACATTTATAAAATTGGGTGGATGACTGTAAGTACCTACAATCAAACATCGGCATCCAAATTGAAGTCAGCTGATTTTCAGAATTGCTGAGCACCCACTGGTCTCATTGGGAGTGCTCAGCATGTCTGAAAAGTCAAAGTCACTTTTAATAGCCTAACTAGGGATTTATGGGATAGATACACAAAGAAATGTAGGTGTGGTGATGCTGAGCGTCTCCACACCTAACTTCTAGGTGCCTAGAAAATTGCTGGGATTCACAAAGCCTAAGTTCAGGCCTAGACTCTCTATACAATGAATAGGGAGAGACAGGTGACTCAGAATGGGGTTCACAAAAACCAGCATGCTAGGCAGCTCCCCACCCAAGCTACCCAATGGGAGATGCCAAGATGAGGGATGAGTCCTAAGCCCCTCCCGCTGAGGGAGTTTGGTGCATAAACCCAGTCTGGAGGGAGGCACCTTCCCATTTTCTTGGGATTATCAGATGCAAACCCTCTCTTGGCATTAGGCACCTATGCTGTTTTTGCAATAAGAGGGGGATGAAGGGAGGTTCAGAGGAGGCGCTCCCTCCTAACTTTTAGCCCAGTGGTTAGGGTAATCCCGGTTCAAGCCCCACTCCACCTGAAGAGTAGATGGAATTTGAACAGGGATCTGCCATCTCTCAGGCGAGAGATCTGGGATATTCTTATGTGGTGCTCCCTCAGTCTCTCCTGTTGGAGCTGTTCCACTGTGGATAAATAATTTTAAGAAGTCATTGGAGCAGGGGTACTAGATCGTGGTTTTCCCACCTCCGGTTGACTCTGTAGCCTGGGGGTTAGCATTCTCATATTTTCTCTCGCTCTCCCTCTCCCTCTGGCCCAACTATTCTTTCATTATTTATTCACAGTGGAACATCTTCAAGAGGAAAGACTGAGGTAGCCCCACATTAGAATATCCCATAGCCTAGAGCACTCACCTGAGAGGTTACAGGTACCTGTTAAATCCCTTCTCTACCTCAGATGTAGGGGATTTGAACCAGAGGTCTCCCACAACACAGGTGAGTACTCTAAACACTGGGCTCAATGTTATGAGGAGGGTCCTCCCTCCCCCAGCCACTTTGTATAAGTCTGTCCATGGGGGCTCATTCTAGTAAGTGCGCTCAGAGATCCCCTTCCACACTGGGCCTTGCAAGTTAATTAGGCAGAGAAATGCCTATCTTCTCACTGTTGGTACATTGCTCTGGGACTAGGCATCCAGATGCCTGGCATGGGGCAGCAGTGTGCATGAGCAGAGGCAGAAACACAGGTGCACAGGGAACTTTTGCTGAAAAAATTTAGGCGCAGAGTGAGTTTAGGTGTCTATACAGTGTTCGGAGGCAGCTGAGCAGCGGGGTTTGTGAAACCCAGTTTTGTCAGACTTAGCAGTTAGGCACCTAAGCCCTTTTGTGAATCCAGCCCTAGGGTGTCTCAGTTCTAGGCAGACAAGTCTGAAAATTTTGGCCTACTTTATTTAGTTCAGAAAAGGACTCAACCCTAATTTGCAAAAAGAAAAGGAGTACTTGTGGCACCTTAGAGACTAACCAATTTATTTGAGCATAAGCTTTCATGAGCTACAGCTCACTTCATCGGATGCATTCTGTGGAAAATACAATGAGGAGATTTATATACACACAGAACATGAAAAAATGGGTGTTATCATACACACTGTAAGGAGAGTGATCACTTAAGATGAGCTATTACAGGCAGGAGAGTGGGGGGAGGGTGAGGGGGAGGGAACCTTTTGTAGTGATAATCAAGGTGGGCCATTTCCAGCAGTTAACAAGAACATCTGAGGAACAGTGGGGGGTGGGAAATAAACATGGGGAAATAGTTTCACTTTGTGTAATGACCCATCCACTCCCAGTCTCTATTCAAGCCTAAGTTAATTGTATCCAGTTTGCAAATTAATTCCAATTTCAGCAGTCTCTCGTTGGAGTCTGTTTTTGAAGTCTTTTTGTTCAAGAATTGCCACTTTTAGGTCTGTAATCGAGTGACCAGAGAGACTGAAGTGTTCTCCGATTGGTTTATGAATGTTATAATTCTTGACGTCTGATTTGTGTCCATTTATTCTTTTATGTAGAGACTGTCCAATTTGACCAATGTACATGGCAGAGGGGCATTGCTGGCACATTATGGCATATATCACATTGGTAGATGTGCAGGTGAATGAGCCTCTGATAGTGTGGCTGATGTGATTAGGCCCTATGATGGTGTCCCCTGAATAGATATGTGGGCACAGTTGGCAACGGACTTTGTTGCAAGGATAGGTTCCTGGGTTAGTGGTTCTATTGTGTGGTGTGTGGTTGCTGGTGAGTATTTGCTTCAGGTTGGGGGACTGTCTGTAGGCAAGGACTGGCCTGTCTCCCAAGATTTGTGAGAGTGATGGGTCATCCTTCAGGATAGGTTGTAGATCCTTGATGATCCGTTGGAGAGGTTTTAGTTGGGGGCTGAAGGTGATGGCTAGTGGCGTTCTGTTATTTTCTTTGTTGGGCCTGTCCTGTAGTAGGTGACTTCTGGGTACTCTTCTGGCTCTGTCAATTTGTTTCTTCACTTCAACAGGTGGGTACTGTAGTTGTAAGAATGCTTGATAGAGATCTTGTAGGTGTTTGTCTCTGTCTGAGGGGTTGGAGCAAATGCGGTTGTATCGCAGAGCTTGGCTGTAGACGATGGATCGTGTGGTGTGGTCTGGGTGAAAGCTGGAGGCATGTAGGTAGGAACAGAAGTCAGTAGGTTTCCGGTATAGGGTGGTGTTTATGTGACCATCGCTTATTAGCACTGTAGTGTCCAGGAAGTGGATCTCTTGTGTGGACTGGCCCAGGCTGAAGTTGATGGTGGGATGGAAACTGTTGAAATCATGGTGGAATTCCTCAAGGGCTTCTTTTCCATGGGTCCAGATGATGAAGATGTCATCAATATAGCGCAAGTAGATGCTGGAAATGGCCCACCTTGATTATCACTACAAAAGGTTTTCTTCTCCCCCCCCAAGCCCCCCGCTCTCCTGCGGGTAATAGCTCATCTTAAGTGATCACTTTCCTTACAGTGTGTATGATAACACCCATTTTTTCATGTTCTGTGTGTATATAAATCTCCTCACTGTATTTTCCACAGAATGCATCCGATGAAGTGAGCTGTAGCTCACAAAAGCTTATGCTCAAATAAATTGGTTAGTCTCTAAGGCGCCACAAGTACTCCTTTTCTTTTTGCGAATACAGACTAACACGGCTGCTACTCTGAACCCTAACTTGGTTCATTTTAATATTTCTCATAACTCTATCAAGCCCAATTCATATCTGGTGGAGAATGCAAGAATATCATACCAGGTGTCCAGGAGGGGGTGTGTGGGAGGGTGGTCTTTCTCCTCTTCCCACCACCTGAAGTTCCCTACTTGGCATTTGAAGATTCTCCTACATCTTTACCCAAATTCCCCAGTATATTACTGCGGCACTGTATCTCATGGCTTTTGTGCAATCTTTACCACTAGGGCTTACTTCAGTGTAAATTAAACATTTTATCACTTGTTTAAAACAAGGCCCCTATACTGCAAAACATTATACCCATGTGTACAGTTACTCTCCTATGGAGTCCCATTGAAATTAATGCTCTAAGAAAACATATCAGAGCAAAACTGATTTCTCTCTCCAGTAAATGTACATTGTTTCATACTTTAATATAATATGAAAAATAAATATATGCCTCTGTGCATAGCCCCGTCTGTCAATGATGTACTTATATCTAAGGAACAAATATACTACATCATAATAAAAATAAATAGCTTTTTTATAATTTGAGATTAAAATGATTTGACTGACACAAATGAACAGCATCTGATTTTAGCTAGTTCTCTCTCCTTTAAATGAAAAAATTAACTTCACAAGTTGAAACATTTACACTATATTTTTAGTTCATTGCTAAAAATGGTCTGTAAAATTAAGAAAGTATCACTTATCAATTAATGTATGATCATTTCTTTAATGCATGATAAAAATAATCAAATTATTTAACCAAATGTAAAACTTCACTAGATTAGATAAGGATTAACTAATATAATTTTACTTTACTTTGACATCTGCATCTCCTGCGATGATTTCATCAGCTTCACTGATGGGTTGTAATAGAGGGATTTCTTGGTAGATATTTGGAAAGCAAACAAGAGAACCAAGAATGGTATGAGCTTCTGACCGAGGGGCCTAAAGGAAAAAATACAAACATAATATATGTTATTTTTTCCAATAAGCTATAAAAAGGACATTTTAAAGAATGGTGATACTGTGTAACATCATCAAAGAGACTCAAAGTTCTTTGTACTTGATCACATTTCTCTTCTGCTCTTTTTTTGCTGAATTTGTACAATAAACTATACCCTCAATAGTAATCAGGCATTACCTTTGCATACTCAGCATAAAGTTTTGGTTTTATTAGGATACATATTGTTCCTCCCATTGTTTCCTCCTATTTCCATTTTCAGATGGTCTTTAGGGTCAGTAGTTTGGCAAGAAGAGGCAAGCAACTGCTTCTGTAGGATCTAGCTCTCTGACTGACTGCATTGACCACTCTTGGAAATTAGGCCATTACATCCCACCTCAGGGTTAAATTTTCATTGATCCTCATCTGTTGTTCATGCACAATGCTTTATTGCCAACTCTTCTGGATAATTCTGTAGCTTCACCATTCTGGGGCTATCTGTGCTACTTGGAATCAATTCAAATATACGTGTAATACAGTAGAACCTCAGAGTTACAAACACCAGAGTTACGAATTGACCAGGCAACAACCACACACCTCATTTGGAACTGGAAATACACAATGAAGCAGCAGCAGAGGCCCCCCCACCCGCCAAAAAAAGCAAATACATTACAGTACTGTGTTAAACGTAAACTACTAAAAAAAATAAAGAGAAAGCAGCATTTTTCTTCTGCATAGTAAAATTTCAAAGCTGAACGAAGTCAATGTTCAGTGGTACACTTCTGAAAGAACTTGAATGTTTTGTTCAGAGTTACGAACAACCTCCATTCCCGAGGTGTTCGTAACTCTGAAGTTATACTGTAATCAGAAACTACAAGATGTGCACTGTGCTTGCTGAACCAACGATAGAGGCATTAAAACCTTTGCTAGCTTTAATTATTTCTCTCAACCAAGTGATGTGGAAGTGCTCAAAATGCTAGATACTTTCATGCAGTATCATATCAATAGCAAATTGTGCATACATTATTATGCTGCACGCATTACAAATAAAATACTGCATTTAGTTTTACTCCATTAACTCCAAAACATGAGCCTCACCTTTTAAAAATGGACATTAACATACTGATCTAAAATGAGATCTTTTCTAAGATTTGGGGAGCCTAATTTTCATACATAAATGCCTAAATAGGCTGTTCAAATCCCATATTTGGAAGCTTAAACACACAGCTAAACATATAAATGTCTGTTTTATGTGCCTATGTGCCGATTTGAGCATCTAATTGTAGAATTTGGATCCAATGTTTGAAAATTAGACTCACATGCACTGGATGCTAAAAAGTGACTATGCAATTAAAAATTAGAAGCCTATTGATATACTTGGAATGCCCAAGTAAACAGAGAAAGACAAATATCAGATATATCTTTAAATATTTGAGTTTGAAATTTTTAAATATTCTTACTTTATCTCTCTCTAGGATAAGGGGGGAAAATTATTTACTAAATGTTTCTCTTAACCTAGTTATCTGATACATTTGGCATATATGTTGGTAGTTACTGATGTTTATAATTTGAGCTCAACCTATAAATTGATACATATTTACAATCTCTAAATCTAGCTATACCTACCCACCTATCTGACTGTAGGTTTTTAGGCAGTTCTCATCAACATGGTGTCTCAGTGCCCTAACTGTAACTTAATTAAGAAGTCTGTGCCTTGGACCTCTTATTTTGGTTACTATAACCTCTCTCTTCTCCAGCAACTCCCCACTTACTACCTCTCTGCATTCCTCCCTCTTCAGGTGCTTAATTTATGTTACTCTCATGTGCCTATGACCATATCAAATTCTCCCTGAAGCACTCCACTATTATAAATTTAAGTACTTTACTTGGAAAGGGCCTGTGCCACCTTGCTCCAAGTTTCTTTCTACACCCCATCTCTACTCTCTAGTGTCCTCCAAATCCTCCCCTAATTTTTCCACTCTGCTTTGCACTCTTTCATGCTTGGAATGTCTTGCCTAACAAATGCATCCTCTCCCTTCCTCCTCCAACTGCTTCCTTAAAATCAGTTTCTTCTAGAAATCCTTCCTATCTTGTTTCTGCTCTCCAGCCTCTTCATATCCATCCTCACTTCTGTTCAATTTATTCGCAATTTTTGCTATGTCTTTGATTGTCAGCGTTTCTGGTGTAATGTATTTTGTACAGTAGTGTAGATATTTATGGCACACTATAAAACAATTTTAATAATGTAGAAAACAGTAATGCTTCTATTTGTTATGGGTTTTTTATGCAAAATAATTTAATGTAAATATTCTTTAGATAAACTTTCTTTGCATTTGAACTGCAGTGTTACAGAACCAAATTTAAATCAAACTTGGTACAGGTTAACAAAAATTGCTCTTAGGTCAGGGTCAAGCATGGAAAATGTCAGCCTACATTTTAGGTATTAATTTTGCTCTCTAATCTAATATTTCCATCTGTGGCCTGACCGAGAAAGTTCATATGCGTGGGTATAATCCTGCACCCATGTGGAGCTTCCTCGATACTGATGGCTCCAACCTCATGTATGAGTTTTCAGCACCAAGAGCTATGTGTTTTTATAACATGCCCATTGTTGCAATATCCAAGTGTCATAGTTATGGCTGCAAAAACCAATCAACCAAACCAACCAACCTCCCCACATACTCACACAAGAGGTGTGAATGGGTCTTGAATGGAAATTCAGCATTTACAGTAACACTGATAGCATGACACTAGAAGGAGAGCATAGAGCATACACTAGAGTAGACCATATAAATAGACGAGGTATACCACAAAATGTTTCTTATGTAAAGCTCTATTCCAATTAAACTGTCCAAGAAAATGAAGGGCAAATAGATATTTGTGCCTTAAGTATATCAATTAATTCTGCATATTTAGTAATCTTTCAAATAAAAATATCGCATAGCAAATATAAAATGGTTTGTGCCCTATAGGTGTTTTGTCAGAGGAAGGATTTTTTTAAAAAAATTCTTTTACATATTTACAAGGTGTTCTGCAGTACTTACTAGCTCTGCAAGCTTTTGATCAATAATCAGGTTGGTTAATTTTTGTGAGAACTCTACAAAATTGACAAAAAGTATACTAAAACTGATGGCTGTAAATCCAGGGATCACCAAAAAACTCAGTTTATGGATAGCTAGGGGCAAAATGTTTCACCATTTGAATTCTGCTGAAAAAAAGAGCAGGTGATCTTTCTTTTTCCTTAACTCATACTCTGTGCCTATGCAGCTAACATACCTCTACACAACAATCTAAAGTTACTGTGCATAAAAACATCAATAATTACACTAGTCACAAACACAGAGAAAGAACACCCTTGTTCCGATGTCCCATTCTTATGCACAAGTTCTCCTTGCTTTTACAGGCTTGTCAGACCTTTAAACTTATTTTAGCCTACCAGTAATAGTTTTGTATTTTATTAAATTTTTTAAATTAGATTTGATGGTATCTGGTTCACATTGCTATTAACCCTTATAAAATGTAGAAAAATCTGCATTTGTTATGAGAAAGCTTTGTGTTTTCAATATTCATTTCTTGTAGAAAGCTAATGAGATTCTGAAACCCAAGTCTTGCTTTTAGTGTGTAAATGTGCTGCAATATTAGTGAGGATATGATTTCTCACACTTTGGCCTTTTGATGAAACACCTTTGCAATACTAGTGTCACCTTATCCTACAATTTCACACATCGGCTGCCATGGTATCTGCCCTGAGAGCCCCGTTTCACATTGCACTAATGAGTCAACACCTGTTAGAGTAGAGAAATCTGAACCTTGTTAGCGACTGTGCACTCTCCTGGGAACTTGGATGTTGAGCATTGTCATACTCACCTCCAACATGTCTGTACTAAGGATTCTGGCTGCAGCTGTGATGAAGTCTCCTATCAGCATTGTAAAACCAGGTAAACCCAAGAAGAAAAAGCAAGATGGGCAGTGTTTTATGACGGTATTTAAAATATCCTGAAAAGAAGGAGACGCTCTCTCAATTTTTACAGAAAAAAATATTTGAGAATATTTATCGTTGTATTTTATAATGATGTTACTGATAACAGAAATTAAGTGCTAATACTTGATATATAAAACATAAATATACATATAACGGAGCACCCCAAAACATTGATATGGTTTACTATTCTGTCCTCGAGGTGCACACCTCCTAGAATGGTTTCCAATTCTTACTCCCTTTGAGAAAAATTCATAGATTTCTTTATTTAGAAACACACTGAAAAGGAAACAACTGTTTATAAGATGATGTGTTTTATGTTTATTAGATGTACTAAAACATTCAACTGGTTTGTAAGTTTATGATAAACTGATATACCATCAGAAATGGGCCACAAAATCATTTTGTTCAGGCTTCCATGGCTATGTAACATTAGTGAAATTACACTAGCTACTGTCCTTGTTTCTGAGTAGTTCAAGACAATAACCTACAGCCATTATTAAAACTTTAGTATGACTGCTTCATAGGAACGCTCAAATGTCAACACAAAAAGTACCTGGGCATAGCAAAGAGAAAGACAGTGACCGAGAAATCTTTGTTTAACTTTTACCAGAAGTCACACCTACCCATTACCATAATAAACTAGATAGAGGGAAACATAACTTTTTCATTAATTATTTCATATGGTAAAGGGAAGTCTGCATTAATTTTAAGGGGTAGAACATCATCAAAAGCATTGCTGCCACACATATACGTATTGCGCGCGCACACACTTTCTTGGAGTGAGAATTTTTTCATTCCTTTGCCTTCTGCTCAATTTTTTCACTGGCTGTCCTTATCGAGAAATGATCCCAACAATATCTGAGTTGAAGTTCCACATCTACAAAACCTGAGTGGGTTCAAAATTAGACACAAAGTTTGCATAAACCCTGACTGCAATTATTATTTTTTTCAGAAAAATGAGGTAGTTGATTTCCATAGAAGTTCAAAACCTCGGTTTAAATTCTCATTCCTACTAAAAAAGAAAACTTATTCAAGAAAATGATTAAGCTCCCTCCCTTCCACACAACTTTTTTAATGCACTAAAGAAGGCCTGACCTTATTTTAAATTGCAAAATATTCTTCCTGCTTGATTTTTAAATTAGAAATAAAGATTTGTCTACCTTGGAATAGTCCATCAGTAGCTAAAAAATTAGCAAGAATTTGACATCACAGGTATCAAGGAAGTGAAACTTGATTGACAATACAAATAATTTTATTCAAACGGCTTAAAACACTGTTTGTTTGTTTAAAATCACTTATTTAAACAAAAACACCTGAGAAAAACTCCCTTTGTTAAGGATTCAACATTTCCATCCTTTCAATTAAGATCTGAGAAAGTTATCAATCTACATTAATTCTGAAACCTCCAGTTATCCTCAACAATGAAGACCAGATTTGACATTTCTGAGAAAACTGGTCGTTAAAAAAGCAAGTCTTTTTCATACACATCATAAACAAGCAAAAAAGCAAAAACTCAGTCTTTTTCCCACTTGCAGACCATTCTTTTAAATTACATCAGTAATTTGCAAAACATAGAAGTCTGAACAAAAACTACTTATTATTTCTCCTCTAAAATATTTAGATTAGCATACTGTGAAATGATAAACCAGCTTGTCTGTTATAAAATTAAGAGATAATTTTTAATTTTGGCATTGCAGAAGATAGTGTTTTCACCTCTCTGAATGACCACAATGCCACTCAAGTTAATGTTTAAACTAGTTTTAATCACTTCCTTTGATACATTTTAAAGTCAATATCAGTCAATGCAAACATTCTAAAAGACTGAGCAGATGGATGCTGCAGCTCATAAAGTGGGTGGTAAACTCATGCTCTGAGGGCAGAACAAAAGATCCACCCTTTTTTTCATAATTAAGGAGCTGATTAATGCATTGGGCTCCTCACAACACACCTGTAATTACTAACAGAGGTAGGTATTGTACTGTGCTCTGAATATCAGGCATCACACTATACAGCAGCAGATGGGCGTACACTTCTGCTGACATATGCTACAATAAAAAAAAATGCATGCAAACCTGGCTTAAAAGGTGGCAGAATGTAGCATATTCGATGACGAACACCACAAACAACTGCATTAACTTTGTCCTGCTTTCATTAATTCCATCTGTTCAAGTTAGATATTAAACCAAATCTTCAATTTTCGTTTTGAAATCTTTAAAAGTTGGCTGTGGAAACTACTGAGGGCAGGGCTCTGTATGGACAAAAAGTCTGTGAGCCTCCTGAGGAGGCTTCAAAGATTCAATAAACACCCAGTCTTTTGGGTATTTATCCAAGCTGAACCTGAACCTTTAGGACGATCATCCTTTACTATTGTCTACTGCTAGCACAGTGTTGATTAGGTTAAGAAAGCACTGTACACATGATTATGAAGCTAACTTTGGTCCTTTTTACATCACCTTCTGTAAATAAGCAAAGGAAGAAACGAATATAAATGGAAGAAAAGCTGTAGGTGTGAGAATACAGTTGCAATATAAAACAAGATGATGCAACTTTAGCACCAGATATGTTTTTACACTGCATTTTTCTAAACAATGCAAGAATTTAGTTACAGATGCCACATTCGCTGCTGAAGAACCATAGTAAAGTATCTTTTACAAATTTAAAAGAAAAGATTTTTTTCCCCCGAAATAAGTCAGAAAACTTCTATAAAATTGTTTTGAAAAGACTGCTATTACAGTGGAATGACCCTCAGCTTCTCTTTTTCACTATTCACACTCAGGATTTGCAATTTTACACACGTCATGCTACTGGGTGATGTGGCAGGCTCACAGCTATTGGCACCAAAGTTATCGATGTACAATTGAGTAAAAGTCAGTTTACACTCAGTCTTTGACTTTATATCAGTTTCCACAGTCAAATTCTGATCTCAGTGATACCAGTGTAAATCCAGGATGGTTCTATTGACTTGTTTAACATTAATCCTGTGTTATACCACTATAAATAAAATCAGAATCTGAAAAAAAAAATAGGAAAAAGGCTTCTGCTTTACTTAAAATTAATACAAATAATATAACCTTAAAAATGAGAAGTTTAATGACAAAGTTTGTCAAATTTTCTCTCATTTCCTGATTAACACACTTTTGTGCATTATACACATCTAGTGATAAAAGCTAGATTTTATGTAGTAATACAGTAGGTTTGCAGCTTATCAAAAGATTCAGATTTATGAGAAAGCAACCAAGTGAGAACATCTGTCCTTTATCCGTGATCTTGCAAAAATCAGGTAATTCAAACAGAGGCAAGTTGCTTCCTTCCCTTCCAAGCACGGTTCTATAAAAGTAAACTGTATTCAGCAGCTTACAGCCTAGTAAATGAATCACTTTAATTGAATGCTATGTACACAGTAACTGGAAAAACACAAGCAATAAGAAAAACATATGGTGATGGCAATAGAAATTGGTTTACTCATTTTGTACAGTGTTGTTTCTTTACTTCTTTCATAATTGACCTTTAGAAGGATAAATGTGTAAAATAATTTTGGTTTATTATGGCTCCAAACCTTTCAACAATTACACAAAATGAAAATCTAAAATGAAGTATTCATTCTGGAAGCATTTCCATTGTTTACATAATTGCACAGCTATAATTTAGTGTTCACGTTGTTATGGAAAAGTGAAAAAAAAAACCATTATGGACTATTTCAATTCCAAATGCTTCACCGTAGTGTCAAAAATGGAAAAAAAAATCCTGTTTATGCCAGTCTAAAACGGATTAACCCTATAATTGATAACATAACGTATTTCAATACAGAGTATTCTAGCAGTGAACAAAATAACATCATATGGTCATCACCATCCTCTGAGTATGTGAAAAAAATGTTTACGCAAGTTCACTGGAAGGTCAATTATAAAAATATTCTTCACTTAGTTTTTGCTCAGGCTATTACAGATTATAGGTGTAACAAAATAGCTTGCCATCTGTCTTTATCAGGTTTCCCAACTGTCCCTCATCAGGAACAAGCTGGGTTTTTCACTGAAAGTTCACCTTGTTCTTCAATGAGATATCACCAGGGACTGGAATTTACAAAAAGGAAAATATCCATCACAAAATTGCTCTGTTTGTTTTCAATTTTTTTAAAAGGAAAAAATACTTAAATATGTTGCTTTATTAATTTCCCAGAGAAGATTTTTTGTCCTTTTCCTTTTTCAGAGTTTCAGTAGAGCTACTATAAGGTTTGAATAGACAAAGGAAAAACAGGCTGAAACACTTGATAAAGGAACCCTCACTATTCTAGCTACAATATCTTAGGTTTCTAAAACACTAATCTAGTTTCAACAAAAATGTATAAAAGAATTTTAACTCACATGAAGCAAGATGATTATTTTGATAGAAGAGCTATGAAAGTCTGTCACTAAAAAGTATTCTCAGAACAGTAATAGGTACTAAAATGTATATTCATCTGACAGAAGGGAATGATGTTAAAATTATGTATGGTCAATGCTTTGAAGCTGGTGACACAGAGATGTCATCCTGAGGAAAAAGAGTGCTTAATAAGTGAAAAGAATGGAACTAGACACGGAACCAGGGATGACTGGAGATGAAAAGGGATAAGAACGGCCATACTGGGTCAGATCAAAGGTCTATCTAGCCCAGTATCCTGTCTCCCGACAGTGGCCAATGCCAGGTGCCCCAGAGGGAATGAACAGAACAGGTAATAATCAAGTGATCCATTCCCTGCCACCCATTCCCAGCTTCTGGATGGATCTTGGTGCCAGCCTGAAGGGTCAGGGGCATAAAGTAGGAGACTTCAGAGTTTGAAGTGAAGAAGAGTGAAGAGGTGGAAAGAAGAAGGGGGCAGAGGGAGAGAAGAAATCAAGTTGGATGTTATTTATTCTGGACTTAAATTCCTGGGCAAAAAAGGGGGAGGGAAGGGCAGGGATGTGGGTTTAAACAGCTGGGAAACAAAGGCACAGAAGAGACTGGTGAGGCCTTCAGCATAAGAATTGATTAGTAAGGAAAGGTAAAGTTATTTACCAAGGACAAGGGCAGAGATGAGAGGCAAGCAAGGGAATTTAAATTGTAGCATGTGACCATAGCTACCAGACTCACTCCAGAGTTCCTTGTTTCTGTAACAGACAATTTGCGGCTGGAGGGGAGGAGCTATGGAAGGGATCCTACTAGGCTGATGTTATAGGAGCTCTCATTCCCTGACCTCTGAAGAAGGATCTGAAGTTCTACCAGGCATTGGCAGAGCAGCTTCATGGAATGGCTTTAAATGTAGCTTTGTGACTCTCTTTAATACTATACACATAATACCCATATGTCTGTACAGTAGTGTAAGATTTACTGAAAAAAGGTGCACTGCTAAATGCTTATCTAGAAAATAGCATTTGGGGAGAGAAGGGGAGGGGAGAAATTCATTATAATTTTGGTTGCCTTCCAAGAGTTAACAAAATAATAGTAGAATATAAAAGTCTTATGAAGTTTGATGTTTTTATAAAACTAATAGATCTGTAAAGATGAATGTAATACACACAATGGCTTATGGTTTCTGAAATGCCTCAGAACTAAGGGTCCTGATCTGCAGCACTTCATTAGCCACATAAATATCTACAAAGAGTACTTTTTCCATGGAGAACAAAAGCAAAGCTGCTTGCTTATTGTGTCTTTAGAAAACAATGCTCTACCCAGCTAATACTTGTTCCAGTAAACAGCACTAATAGCTTGGCAGTCTAAAAGTTCTACACTATTCCTCATTGTATTTATAAATAAGAACTTAATAGAAAAAGATATAAAAGCCCACAAGTACTTTTTTTTACTTCAAATCAATGGTGATACAAAATAGATAATTTAAATGGCTTCTATAACAACAGCCGTCACATAAAATGCTTCATATTACAAATTAGTAAGATGCCTAGCTAAATCAAACTGACATCTCTCCATATACATTGTTTCTACAGAAGCTTGCTACACAACTACTGTGTTATTTCCTTGCCACAAGTACCAAAAGCATATTCAAAATATGTTAAAAAACCCTCCTCTCACATCTAAATATGCAGACTATATTTATTGACATACGTGGCATAAATAATTAGTATCAATAATGTACATTCACTTTTTCTAAGCCTGGTCTAGTCACACTTGTTATTAAAATGAAAAGAAGAAATGAAGTGAAAATCTAACCCTTAACTTTTCAGTCTTCAGCTGTGCAGCAATTTGTTGGCTTACACTTTCTATATGAAGGAACAAATCCAATCTCTCTGTATTGAAATTTAATCACCAAGTACATCTGTTAACTCAGCAAGGCTTCTTCTTTAGGTTTTAGTTTTACTCTTAACTTCATGGAAGTAAAACATGGTGCAATTGCAATGCCTTCCCGTTATTCTAAAACTGCAGTTATCACTGAGCATTTCTAAAATCCTGTTCTTTAAGAATATTCTCTAACATATTTTCTATCTTAAAATCCCAGCTCCAAAATGAACTGCTCAGTTACATTGAGACTGCAGCCATGAAATCTAATTGTTACACTTCCACATTTTTTATGGAATTAAACCTCAAAGTCTGGAATGTTATCTAACCCATTTACCCACATCTCAAACATTCTCTTTTGCCCAATGGGCATGTATTGTATGGCGTATGTTATCAAGACATTATACTAAGTATATTCATCTATGTGTATAGTTGTGGCAGGAGGCGAAGAATCTCTGAGGGAAACTGACACCAAATCAGGTCGGGGTTCTTTAAAAGAATCTCTCCTTTCAAATTTAAAAAGAAAAGACTTTAAATCTACACAATGAAGTGACCCTGCCCAACAAAAGCACAGGTTTTTTGTTTTTTTTTTTTGTTTGTTTTTTTTAAGAAGGAAATCCAGAGGGACAGTTTCAAATGGCAGCTAGGCACCCAATTCACCCTGAAAGCCCTCCTCAAACTAGATGGTGCAGCTCTTGCCACAATAGCAAGAAGTGAGCCATGAAACCTGTGAAGATTTGGTTAAAGAACAAAAAAGCATCCAAAAGATGGAAATGCTTATTCAATGCAGATCTGGAGTTATCCAGACCTCTTCTGTCTGGAAATTTGAAAAGAACTGATCCAGTCATAAGATTTCTAGTATTTCTGGTTTCAGATGACACCAGGAAATTACAGAGCTGTATGAAGCACGTCTTTATTAAGGTTTCTGAAATAATAAAAAATGATTTCTTACCACAGTAAATATAGGTCTTTGAATATACAGAAGTAACATTCTCAAACACGTTGTAGGATCTATACCCTTTTGGATCCCTTCTCTGACCTTTTGGAAGGCCTGTGTGCTCCAGTGCTTTGGGAACCATCTAGAAACCCAAACCGATTGAAGCTACAGGTATATCCTCCCGTGGCATTGAACTTTTGAAGCTGAAATCATAAACAGGCCATGCAGCACCAATCACATCAGACCCTTTTGCAAAACCACTATGGCAACAGAAGATGGCGGGAAGGTGGTTGGGTAGTGTGAATACACAGAGGCAAAATTTTCAAAGAAACAGTTATTATGGTAATAATTTTTCCTTCTCTGTAGGGCCTCTGAATATTCCCACTTGGGGAAGATTAGTGAGCAGTAGAATCCCCAAGTGCTAGTAAATAAGCAAGCAAGAATAGATGTAGATGTCAAGTTGAGAAAGGTAGGCTGTGTGAACGAGTGTACCAAACTCCAGGTAGGAGTCCTACAGATATCTATTTTGAATGCATGCCATCAGTCCCATCTTGGTAGTGGTAATAAGTTCTAAGACCAAGAGCTACGGACTTCCTTGCTAAAGCATAACATGTCTCAAAAGACATCCTATTCTACTTAGATAATTGTTGCGTGTAAACAGTATTCAGGTTATACTAAAGGCTACAAAAAGTTTAAATGCCTTAATCCTTCCCAAATAAAAGCGCAAAGCCCTCTTGAAATCTAGCCTGTGCTACCTAATTTTCCCCCAAACAAGAATGAGGTTGTGGGAAGAACACCAGAAGAAAAATGGTCTAAGGTGGAAATCACACACCATTTTTAATATAAATTTGGGTTGAAGACATGGAACCTGCATGATACCATGAAAGAAGGATTATAAGTTTATAAGCCTATAATGCACAGCTCTTCCAGATGTAATTGCAATTAAAAAGCACTGGGCCAGAGTCACAGTTGGAGCAAATTGGCATAGCTGTACTGAAGACAGTGGAATGGGATCTCTGACCTTTTGGAAGAGTTTAAACAGATATTTCAGGTGACTAAAACCCATACAGCCATCCACTGGCAGAAGATTGCTTGTTCAGTGTGATAGATGCACCCTGAAAGAGAAGAGGCAGCTGCTGACAACAGAACAAAATAAATTATACAAACACCAGACCATGGAGACTGACTTCTCCGGCGTACCTAGAGAAAAAAAAAGACTTCACTTCTCATAATATTTAAGCATTGGTGACTTTCTGGACTGCAGTAGACTCATGTGGAATCTCCTAAAGAACATGTCATGTGAGAATTAGACAATGTCCTGTGTTCTAGACCACAAACTGGGATAACTCCAGATCAGACTCAAACTGTTTTCCTGAGATAGTATGTTCAATGATACTGATGGAAGAAATGACAGGTCTATGAATGGCCAGTCCCAATTCTTGAACAGCAGATTCACCACAAACTGTTCCAAGAAACACTTATGTTATCTCTGAAGCTTGTGACTGGGGTTGACTGCCAGCATATGCTTTTTGCCATCCAGATGTAGAGCTATCAGATGCACTTGATGAAGCAAACATTGCTTCCTGACAGGTTTTTTTGAGCATCAGGTTGTTTGTTGATAGAATATATAGATCCTGTGCTGTCTGTTTGCCCTTAAACAAAACCCTTGATGAGTGGTAGAAAATATTTTAGAGCCCACCATTTATAGCTTTCAGATCCAAAACATTTAAATGGAATTCAGTCTCCCACACAGTCCACTGAGTATGAACTGTCAGCTCCTGGGGGATGAGCTCCCCAGCTTTAATAGATTACAATGACTATCACAAGAGTTCTTGGTGAAAGACTGAAAATTTCAACACACTGTCTGGAAGCTCCCGCCAATGGAAGGTCATAAGGAGGAACACATGCTAGAGCTGCCATATCATACACATTTGGGGTGAATTTTGTTGCATGAGATGGGTACTTGCTAAACATCTTGGTGAAACAGACAACACCTTGCACTGATGTTTGGTCCCCCCATATAAAAATTGAGATTTTTTGTGAGATTAGGAAAGTGGCATCATTTGAACCGAGAGCCAAAATCCAACTGGAGTTGGAATGACAGAAGCTAGCGTCAAGCATGTGAAATTTAAATCTTTTGAAAAACTGCTTCGTTTCCAGGAGGCCATCTTTCTTTTCTGGTATAAAGAAGTACTGTAAATAAGAAGCCTGACCTTTTGCCTCTGTACTGCTGAGGAATGGCTCCCATTCTTAAGAAATGTACTTCTAATCTGAAGAGTTTCCAGAGAAAAACACTGATAAGGGAGGGTTTATGCCGTGGAACTGGATTATATTTTGATGAAAAATGGACAGACTCTACTACTGCATCAAACAACAATTCTACCTCAAGACACCAGGAAACAACCTCCAAAAGTTGGTGGGTAGAGTACAAGGGAAGGAAACTGTTTATGGGTTCATGGGCAACATCAAATTTGAGGCCTTCCTCAGAACTTACTGCTGTGTATTAACATCCTTAATTCCATTAAATAAGGTCTCCCCCCCTCTATTGGAATAACTAAAGGAGACACGGAGTATTTAATTTGATATAAAAGAGGAGAATCCTAACAGTTTCTACTAAATCAAGTGTTAAGAAAAACATCATTCTAGTGTATCATCTTTTCAGAGACCATTATACAATCCAGTCCAGAATTTCGATGTTAGTGTCAGTTAAAGGCATAGGCATACAATTAGTTAGTGTCAGTTAAAGGCATACAATTTGCCTAGCTAGCAAACAAAAAGATTGACATTTAATACACAAACAGTGTACAAAGCATTTGAAATACTCTTAAATAATTTAAAACAAACACCATAACATAGTCACTCTACTACTGTGGTAGACATAGAATGAAATTTGGTTTGTAACATTGGGCTTGTTTTTGTGTCCATTGAAATCAATAGCAAAATTCCCATAGACTTCAATGGTGCAGCATCAGGTGCATAATGCAATACTACATAAGATTTTAGCATAACATTTATGTATCTATACTTTAGCGCATATACAGTATGTTCTCTCTCTTCTGATCTTCTTTCAGAGGTCATTTTTCACTTTGTAGTGTGGCCTAAAACGTAGTGTGTCACCTAGATTCTTTAGAGCCTGAAAGGAGACTGGAGTGCTTTTCAGTTGAAATCCTCACACTTCTGTCTTGGCAACAAAAAAAAGTCTGGTGGCTCCTTCTAGCTAGCAGCACCCAGTCCTTTGTTAACAGGAACATAGGAATCCCCACACTGGATCAGACCTGGTCCAGTATATGGTCTTTGACAGTGGCCAACACCAGATGCTTCAGAGGAAGGAAGAACCACCCAGCAATAAGCAGATATGGGATAATCTCTCCCCACATTAGGTCTCATCCTAATTTCTAATAATTTGGAATCAGTTTAACTCTGACGCGTGAGGTTTAATATTCATTCCAAAATTTCTGTTAGTAATAAATAACAAGAATATCCAGATTTATAATTATCTGTTTTAGTATCTAATCAGTGTTTTTTTATCTTGCTAACATTTTACCTCAATGCCATCCTGTGTCAATGAGTTCCACGGTCTAATTACATGTTGTGTGGAAAAGTATTTCCTTCTATCAGTTTTGAATTTATCACCATTTACTTTCACTGAATGTCCTTATTCTTGTGTTAAGAGGCAGGAAATAGAGAACTACCAAATCTACCTTCTCTAGACCATTCATTATTTTATATACATTTATAACATTCCCTCTCATTTCCTCACTAAAATAAACAATCCCAATCTTTTCAATCTCTCTTCATATAAGGGTTTTTCTGGGAATTTGATCATTCTCATCACCATTTTCTGAATCCCTTTAATCTTACAATATCCTTTTTGAGACAGGGTGACCAGTACTGTGCACAGCATCCAGATAAAGCTGTCTACATCACTGGACTTATATAATGTCATTATAGCTATATATTATTCTCCATCCCATTCTTTAGGCATCTTAATACCTTTTCAACAGTGAACTTTATTTGCCATTGTGTTGTCCATTCACCTGGCTTGGGTAGGTCTCTCTGAAGTTCCTCAGAGTGCTCTCTGATCTTGGCTGACTTAAAATAACTTTGCATCATCTGCATAGTTTGATACCTCACTGCTCACTTCCCTTTCCACATTTCTGTAGGCAGAGCTGGGAGTGCCACCTGTACTTAAGGTTGCCATTTATACGACTCTTCAGTTCCTCATAATTTTCCAAACTAATTTGTAGGGCTGAAATTTTCCATGGTGGGTGTGTGCCTCAGGTTGAATTTGGGAGGGAGGAGAGGAAGGGAGAGAATTTCAGCAAAAGTTATTCAGCTGTTCTTGAGAACGAGATTAGGGGAAAATATGTTGCCCAAGTTAAAAAACTTCTTACAACCATTTTGTTGAGAAGCTCTGGGGCCTCGGTGCTTTACAGCAGGGACTTAAAATTTGGAAGGGGAAAAAAACATCCCCAGTATCAGGGATGTGCCTTTTGCTGCTTCCACGAAAAATGGCTCAAATTTCACCAAATTATAAGACTCTGAAAAATCTCAGTTCACATGCTCAGTAGAAGACAGTTTAGCAGCTAAATTCTTTGAAGCATCAATCTGCGTTGAGCATGTTGCAGCCCAGGAGTGCCAGGTTGAGCAGGACATTTTTTGAAATTGCTGCTCCTGGCTGCTGAGGTGCGAGGCACTAGAATTGAGAGACTGTCTCTTGTGTTCTCGGTGCCCCTCCTGGGCCCACACAAGGGGAAGAAGCGGAATTCAAATGCAGAAGCGACAAAAGCTGGACCTAGGAAGGGATGGGGGAAAAGGAGAGGATGGAAGGAGTAGACTGGGACAAAGAGTTAGGGGACATGCAGCGACTGGGTCTAGGAGCTAATAGTGCGTGAGGAAACTAGGACTGAGAGCCAGTGTAAAATGGGATAATACCACCACTTCACCTCACAGAGGTGGTGTGAAAATAAACGTATTAATGTTTGTGAAGCACTCAGATGATAAGCTCCACAGAAAAGCTATCAAGAAATTAATAATTCTGTATTCAGAAAAGGGTCTGAATAGTTTATAATAAATAAATCACAGAGCCACACATTGATCAACGTAGACCAAACAAAATGTTGAATAGCTGCTCTTTTCGTAAGCATCATTGCACAGGCTACCCTAATTCTGGCATATCTGCAGATCTAAGAGTTGTCTTTGCCACCTACCTTTCTTTTAACATAGTTTGGGGGGGGGGGGGTAATACATGTAATTCATTAATAGACTTAACACAGGATCTAGTACGGATCCTGGAGGCACCCCACTATTAATCTTTTGCTATGATGAAAATTGACCATTTAATCCTACACTCTTTGTTTTGTCTTTGCCCACCGCAATACTTTGCCTCTCACCCCATGACTATCTAATTTCTTTTGTAGCCTCTTGTGAGGGACCTTGTCAAAGTCTGAAAAACTAACTTGTTTGAAAGTCTAAATTATGTTCACTGGTTCTCCTTTATCCACTACTTCACTGATACAGTTCAAAAATTCTAATAGAGTAATGAGACATGATTTTCCTTTGTAACTTTGAAACTTTGTTCGCCAGACACTATCAAACCATGATCTTCCAAGTGTTTTATAATTCATTTTCAATTATTTTAATAGGTCATTCACTCACCATTCCTTACCCATCCTGGCTACTAGCCATTAATGGACTTAACCTCCATGAATTTATCCAGTTCTTTTTTAAACCCTGTTATAGTCCTAGCCTTCACAACCTCCTCAGGCAAGGAGTTCCACAGGTTGACTGTGCGCTGAGTGAAGAAGAACTTCCTTTTATTTGTTTTAAACCTGCTACCCATTAATTTCATTTGGTGGCCCCTAGTTCTTATATTATGGGAACAAGTAAATAACAAGTAAATCCATTCCTCCTCCCCTGTCTTTGGGCTTACAAAAGAGAAGTTCAGGATAAACATGTGGAGTACGATGGCATATCAGCCCAGTATGTTCTCTATCTGTATATAAAAATTTAAAATTATAAGGTGGGAGGGTATTCCCACACCCGTATGTTATAATTAATTCTTATTTTCCACTACACAGTATGATTTCTCCAGTCTGAAAAAAGGTGATGCAATTGTTGCATAGGATTGTTCATGTCTTTGTACAGGGATGTTTGTTATTAGAGGCAGGTATGGCCAAATTACAGGCATCTCAGTTACATCACTATCTTTCTTTCTTTCTCCCTTTCTCTGTAAGCTAATTGCTAAATCTTAAACTCAGAATGCCTTTGGGAGCTTTGCATAAAATACTCTCTCTTACATTGCTCTTTTATATACTGTACCTCAAAAGAGGAGACAGACATTTCTGGCAAGTTTGAAAAGTTAGGTCACATTTGCCATTAATTATACTGTATTTCTGTATGAACATAAATCAAAAGGATATTTTTTAGTTTTATTCCTTTTCTAGCAATATAAAAATCGATAACATAGAGAAGAAAAAAATGCAAATTTTGCACACATATAGCCTTCAATAAGGAATGCTGTCTTTGCCAGTCTGACTAGAGTTGTGAGAGAAATAAAGTGATAAGCAAATAAAGACAGTATATGTGCTTTAACTATGAGGTATTGTCCTTACCGATTTAAGAGTACCTTGTATGCAGTTATCCAGACACATACAGTATGCAGATAAATATGCACACACATCTGGATGCCTGTGCACTGACATAAACCCAACTGTGTTGCCTGTTCAACTGTATCTTCTTGCTAATACTTTGCATGATTTCTTTTCCGAAAAAAAGCTGTCAAACCTCTGTCAAAATGAAAACCATGCTAGCTGTGTTGTGAGCAACTATTCAACAATAGGTTTGCATCTGTGATAAAAGGTCTGTGGGATTTTTGTTTTTAAATAATGAAACATTTCAGAAAAGGCTTATTACTTATGCCAACTTCCAAGCGGAACCAATGAAACTCTTGATAGCACATTTCAGTGAAAAGGCCCCGGCTGTATATTTACTTAAGTATATAAACACAAGAACTTTAGCTCAAATAAGCAACATAGTTGTGTGGTGGTCCTCAGTCTTTATGCTCTCTCATCACTGTGAGCTTTGAAGACCGGGCACTCTCAGTACCCAGCCACCTGGGGATGTGATTATTAGTCAAAATATTTGCTTAGATTGTAAGGTCCTTGGGGTGAGGACTGTCCTTCTGTATGTGTCTGTACAGTGCCTAGCACAATGAGTCCCTGGGTCTATGATCAGGCCCCGTATGTGCTACCATAATACAAATATTAAGTAACAGTGATATTACTATACTGTATAAAAATAGTTAGGCATTCATTTAAACAAATCTATTAAATACCACTGACTTGTGGGTTTTTTTACCAATATCTACATTATTAATTATATGAGGTTTAATAAGTTGTGCTGATTCTGCCACAGTAATTTGTTTATGACTGAGGCATCACTTAGTTCCCTGAGAAGCATGATCTAAATTCTGCCCCAAAACCGCTGCATTGTGACACGCCATTGCAGTCGTTTTGGGGCATCCTGAGGCAGCTTCAGATAAATTTGAAAATTTAGATTATTGCATTAAATATGGAAATAAACATGAAAATAAAGATCACAATATCACCTCCATTTTAATGTGATGTTAAATTAGATTGTGTTCTAATGATAAAGTTTAAATTTTGACTGTGCTGTACATTTCTGTACTGAAAATCTACAGCACTGCTATAGATTCTGTCAGGGGAAATCAGAAGCTTTGGCAGATAAGGCAAGGGACTGTTGGGGCTTCCGGCACCAAAGCAGCTATGGTAAACGTTTGAATCTGTGTGATAACTACTACATTAGCTAAACGTTAAAATGATCAGAAGTGAAATAGTTAACAAGACTGATGATGCAATTTGCATAATTAGATTTCAAAGTAAATACCCCGCAGAGCTGAAAGGAGTAATTCATATTTGTCAGAGCTACTTTTTCAGGCGGCCTGCAGACTCAAACAAATATCACTATATCAGTTTGTACCATTTCGTCTTTGGGAGGCTTTCATCACAACCTTAAGAGCCATGAATTTTTTTTTTAAATGAATGTTTAGGTTCTGGTCTACAGCTCTGAAGCAAGGTGAATTCTGCAGGATTATTACATACTTAGAGCCCTGTTTATGATGCATACTATGTGTCCAATGGTACCTCATCCCATTACACAAATATATCAGTAGGTAGCATGTTATTAACAAGTATGTAGGTTCATGTAATCAAAAGTTTACACAGTAGTATAATATAGTATACAGTAGTATATTGTAGTTGTTGAGCAGCAGGCATTAAGACTGAGTACTTTGATGTCAGGTTATAATGTTACACCACATTTGGTACCAAATATGCTTGCTGTGTACTATAATTTTTCTAGTTGAGAAACAGTTTTCCCAAATCAAATCAGTTATTTTTGGCTAATACAACCACCTTCTTTGTAAATATTCATACATGTCTATTTATAGCAGACTTTATCCTCAGTTTATGAAACAGATCTGAGTTGTTGATCTGGCAGCACGATATTAATCACAGGCATGACACTCAGATAAACAAAAAATAGTAATAATCACAACAAACATTTATTCATGAGTTTTGAAAATCAAAAGGAACAAAGAGTTAATGATTCCTCTGACCAGTTTTTCAGATAATTTAAAAGTAGACAAAAAAGTAAGGGAATATAACATGACAGGAAACTTGCAGTCAAGTGTGCCACCAAGAGGCAAAAATCAGCAAGCCACGTAAGAACAAAAGGACAGTGTTAACGTGACAAAACTGAAAAACTTCAGAATGGTTTATAACTAAGAATCTGCATTCACTATGCAGTCTTTACACCTTGACCAGATTTAAATTCTAGACTGTAAAAATATATTAAAGATATACAGTCATATATAAAAATTAAATTAAATTAAATTAAAAGCGGCTCCAAGGTGAAAGTGTTGTCTGGTAAGTAAGTTCACTGGT
Organism: Chelonia mydas; assembly: GCF_015237465.2. Lineage (NCBI taxonomy): Eukaryota > Metazoa > Chordata > Testudines > Cheloniidae > Chelonia > Chelonia mydas. The sequence goes on from NC_057851.1 coordinate 198,637,808, forward strand.
TTTAAAAATGCCAGAGAAATTCTACTTTGTGATAGTAAGTTACAGTAAAAGAGAAACAAGAACAGTTTATGGTTAGAATACATAGCAGTGAGCATTTCATTTTAAATTTTGGCACTGATTTTTTAAGAAATACAAAACAAAAATTGCGATGAAAAATACAAGACATTTAAATTAATAGAGCAGTCATTATTACCAACACTAAGATAAAGGAATCCAAACACACAGGGCTAGATTTCTAAAATGGCTCAGCATCAACAACAGAGGCCAGATTTTCAAAAGAGCTCAGCACCCAGCAGATCCCTTTGTTGTCAAAAGAAGCTTCTGGGTGATGCATTTTTTGAAAGTCTAACCAATTTGTGTAGCTACTGTGACAAAGTTCCTCCTCTGCCTTGGTGGGTTATGTGCTTTCAGGTGGATTTGCTCGCTTCAGAGGTTCACAGCTGTCCTCAGTTTGGCTCCTTTTGTTAGTGACACAAACCTGCCGTTCACTCAGCTAACCTCATCACTGGCCGGCATGGAGAAAAGGAGGACAACAATCCCCGCAGTCTCTGCTGGCCCACCTAATGGGTCAGGGGACAGGCCAGAGACCTTCCCCTCTGATGGGACCCACAGTCCAGGTCAACTCCTCTTATATCAAATAGGGAGTTGGGGGGATGGGGTGAACCCGGGCCTGCCCTCTACTCTGGGTTCCTGCCCAGGGCCCTGTGGATTGCAGCTGTCTACAATGTCTCCTGTAACAGCTGCATGACAGCTACAATTCCCTGGGCTACTTCCCCATGGCCTCCTCCCAACACCTTCTTTGTCCTCACCACAGGACCTTCCTCCTGATGTCTGATAACACTTGTACTTCTCAGTCCTCCAGCAGTATGCCTACTCACCTCTCAGCTTCTTGCGTGCCTCTTGCTCCCAGCTTGTTGCATGCGCTTCACTAACTGAAGTGAGGTCCTTTTTAAAACCAGGTGCCCTGATTAGCCTGCCTGTCCTAATTGATTTTGGTAGCTTCTTAATTGGCTCCCGGTGTCCTAATTAGCCTACCTTAATTGGTTCCAGCAACTTCCTGATTGTTCTAGAACAGCCCATTATCTTACTCAGGGGAAAGGGACCTGCTTAATCTGGGGCTAATATATCTACCTTCTATCACTCTCCTGCAGTCATCTGGCCTGATCCTGTCACAGTACCAAAATGGAAGAAAGAATTTCGTTGAAAATGCCCCACAGCCAAAGTTAAAGTTTCTGCTGGTTCTTTGTTTTGTTTTTAATTTTTGTATGGGGGAGGGAGGGTCCAAGACCACAGTGCCAAAGAATACTAGTTTTCTTGTTTTTGTAATGTCCATGTAACAGCCATGCTACAGCATTAATGCACCCATGACACATCAAATTATAGGTGTGTCTGCAGTTCTTTTAACCATTCGGAATAAACTGGACCTATATTAGCTTTCCATTGTATTAAACCTTTTGCTACCACAAGACACATCAGTTCCCTTTTCTTGGTGTTTGCTGGACAATTTAATGTGTCTACTAATTGCAATATAAAGCTTTTTGTTGATATTTGTATTCTTGAACAACATTCTTCAATGATGTGTGCCATGAAAGGGCTCTCTCCCCACGTATCATCGTCACATGAATACATTTTTAGAAGATTTACTAATATCCTCATAAAAAACATGGAAAACTATTTTTAGAGATGTTCCATTTTGTTTAAAATATCTTATTTCCTGTAGTTTTTACACTATGTATATTTGCCCAAAAACCAAAACTTAGTTTAAGAGCAGATCTCTTTGTGTTGCCTGTTCCTCATGTTAATCCATAATTTCTAATATCACTCATTTCCTGATTTCCCATTGATTTATTGCTAAGTCTTTCACCAAGATTTAACACAGGAGCTAGAAACTGTATTCATGCAAGCCACACAAGTAAGCAGGATCACACTGGTGGCTCATAATCATCCTGTGATCAACCAGTACACCCAGATCTTTCTTCTCCTCTGCCACTTCCATGTCTGCAGTTTATACCAAAAATTCTTGTTGTTAGTCCCTAAATGCATGACCCTGCACTTTGCACTAATGCATTTCCTTTGTCTAAAAAATCAGTTATCTTCTCAAAGGAGGAGATCAGGTTGGTCTAGCAAGATCTACTTTTTGTAAACCAGGTTGTATACCATTACCCCTAAGATCTTCATTAGCCTTATTAAAAACTAAGGCAAAATATCTGTTTAGGTGTTGAGCCATGCCTTGTTTAACTTTAATATCTACCCCATCCTCAATGCTTAGCAGTCCCACTTCTTCTTTCCTTGTTTTCTTTTTATTTATATGGATATAGAACCTTTTACTGTTGGTTTTAATTCCCTTTGCAAGGTCCAACTCTGCTCGGCTTTTGGCAGTTCTCACTTTATCCCTACACTTTCTGACTTCCAAGAGGTAGCTTTCCTTGCTGACCCATCCCATCTTCCATTCCTTGAAGGCTTTCTGCTTTCTCTTAATCACCTGTTTGAGATGCTTGCTCATCCAGTCTGGTCTGCAATCCTTCCTTACAAATTTTTTCCCCTTGCTTTGGATGCAGGTTTCAGATACATTCTGCAACTCTGACTTAAAGTAATTCCAAGCCTCCTCCACATTCAGATTCTTGAGTTCTTCAGTCCAGTCACTTCCCAAACTAATTCCCTTAATTTTTTTTAAGTGAGTCCTTTTGAAATCAAGGACCCTAGTTGCAGATCTATTTTTGTTTATCTGTCCATTTAGTTTAAACTGAATTAGCTCGAGATCACTTGAGCCAAGGTTATCCCCTACAACCAGTTCTTGTTGGTTCAATGACTATTTGGTGAAGAAATCTGTCAGCTATCACAGGAAAATTGGGGCCCTACTATTATTAGTAGCCCTTGTCCTCTAATCTATATCTGGGAAGTTGAAGTCTCCCATAATCACACAATTCCCAGCAGTATTTAGTTAGTTAAAAACATTAAAGATATATCTATTTATATCCAAATTTGATCCGAGGGGGGGAGGGAATTGTAGCATACCCCAAGCGCTAGCCCAAGGGAACCTCTAGTAGCTTTCTTCCCCAAAGTGAGTTTGGCCAACACAGACTCTTCTAGTTTGGAATTGGCCCATTAAATCACTTCTAATTTCTTTACAGCTACCTCATCATTAATATACAGTGTTACTCCACCACCTTTAGTTCTGTATTTCCTGAACAAATACCCTTCAATACCTGTAGTCCACTCATGACTACTATTCCACCGTCTTTCTGTTATCCCTGTAATATCTGGTTTCACTTCCTGCACCAATAGTTCTAGTCCCTCCATTTTGTTATCCAGGCTCCTTGCATTGGTGTACAAAAATCTTAATTGCTGCTGCTTGGCTTTGCCCACGTACCTCACCCGACTGCGTACAGTCATTCTGCTGCCAGTATCACTTACCTGACTGTTAGTGCTAATACCAGTGATGCTATGATTCCTCTTAATGTCCATTCTCCTACACACTGCTGTTCCTTTCTCCATTGCTATATCCTTTCTTACTTGATTTTCCTCCAGCTCAATAAAATCATGCATGGAGATTACATGAGCATCTCCCAAACATCTCCCCTCCCCCAAGTTCCTAGTTTAAAGCTCTTTTAATCAGTTGTACCAACCTCCATCCCAGAAGTCTATTTCCCTCCCTACACAGGTAGAGTCCATTCCAGGAAAACAGTCCTCGGTTCTAAAGGATAAGGTCCTTTAGAGTAAGGGACCTGTCGAGAGAGAGAAGTTGTGCCCATTATTGAATCCAGAAAGGCTCCTATAAAAAGAATTTGCTGTGCATGGGCCAAAATTTATTTTTTTGAGATTTATCTGCAGGCTTAGACTTCAGAATAGTAAAGTAGTTGTTTGAACTGCCAACCACACCTGACATGACCAACCCTTGAGGAGCCAGTTGTCAAGACAGGGAAAGATTTATTCCTAGACAATGGAAATAGGCAGCTATGACCGCCAGGACCTTTGAAAACACCCTTGGGATAGATGACAGGCCGAAGGCTGGTAGGACTTGGTACTAGTAATGATTGTGACTGAATGTGAAATGAAGAAATTTTTCATGAGAGGGATTAATAGCTTTGTGGAAGTAGGCACCTTTCAGGCTGAGGGTCTAAAGACAGTTCATTGATTCCAGGGAGGGAATTGTAGCTGCTAGGGATACCATCCTGAATTTCAAATGTCTGACATACTTGTTCAATCATCTGAGATCTAGCATCAGCCCCTCGGTTTTTTGGGCTATCAGAAAATATCTTGAATAGAACATTTCCCCCCTGTGTTGAAGCGGAACTGGCTCTATGTCTCCTAGACTTGGGAGAGATGAAATCTCCTGTGTCAGCACTGATTGTGAGAGGGTTCCCTGAAGAGGGATGGGGCAGGAGGGTGGAATGGAGGTAAACTGGTTAGTTATTCCAATGTAATGGTCTCTGATATCCATTTGTCCAATGTTAAAACTTCCCATGCTTGATGGAATAGAGAGAAGTGGTGCCCAAATTGAGGCAGCGGGTTATGTCATGCAGATGAGAAATCCTGATTAGTGGGTGGTTTGGTCTCAATCAAACCATCAAAAGTGGTGTTTAGATGATACTGATGGCTGGGATGAAGCAGTTGATGTAGCGTTAAGGCTTCTTCTTTGAAAATCTTGAGCTCTTAGCTGGTGGCCCACAGAAGGAGGAAAATTGAACAGGGCAGGATCTTTGTGTCAACTGAGACCTGCTAAATTTTCTCTTATTTGCAGGTGTGCATATCACTGAAAACCTAAGTGTTGCCCTAGAGTCACTTAGGGTATAAAGCAAATCATCTTTGCAGTCCGCGAAGAACTTGTAGCCATCGAAAGGTAAACTTTCCTCCGTCAACTGTACTTCACACAGCTGAAGCCAGGAAGCACTTTTCATGAGTATTGCAGTGGCTGTGGAAATAGACCTGGCTGAAGTGTCCACCACATCAAGTGAAGCCTGCAGAGATGTTTTTGCCAAAAGCTGATCCTCCTTTATTATGGTGCTAAACTGCTCTTGGCATTCCTGTAGGAAATGGTAATAAAAGCATTAAACTTCTTGTAGTTCAAGCAGCCATATTTTGACATCAGTGCTGGTGGGTAGCTATCATGAGCTGTAACGTTGCTGATGAGGTAGCTCTTATGACCAAAAAGGTCCAGATATTCCCAGTCCTTATAATAAGGTGTGGCTTTTGGGGCATGTTGCCTGCCCCTTTCATTTACTGCATCCATGACCAGAGAATTTGGCGCTGGATGAGAAAATAAAAATTCAGAATCCATGCCCAGGACAGAGTAATTTTTTAAATCATTTTATTGGCACACCGAGGGGGGGAGGATTGCTGGAGTTTGCCACATGGTCTTGGCTGACTCAGGAATGGCTTTGTTAACTGGCAGTCCCACCTGTACTGAAGTAGAAGTGTGTAATATGTTCAGGAGCTTACGATGGGATTCCTGTATTTCTTCCAGGGGAATCTACAGGGTGTCAGGGACACACTTCACCAGGTCCTGGAATTGCACAAAGTCATCAGCTAATCATGGCAGTGGTGTCATGACTACCTCTTGAGGTGACGATTACAAGATGTTTATAAAGGGGTAACCTCCTTGGCTCCCCTTGCCTCTTGCTTCTCAAAGGTCTCCTCTAGCTCAAAGTGGAGAGCAGGGATGGACAATACCAGGGAACGTGGTCTTCTGTGTTCCTTATGGGACTGAATCAGGGTCCCCCGAAACTGCTGGTGGTACACTGCCCATGGACCCCAATTAGGCCAATGAGAAGGACCATAAGGCATGGGGGAAGGTATCCAACATTGGTCATCCCAAGTCTTAGTAGCCAGGGGTCTCTTATCCTGCCTTTGTTGCATCTTCTGACAAAGTTCCTGCTCTACCTTGGTGGGTCTTGCGCTTATTGGCGGATTTGCTCACCTTGGAGCTTCACGGCAGCCCTCAGCTTGGCCGTTTTTCTGAATTCACAGTCCAGGTCGACTCCTCCTGTGTCTGACCAGGAGTTGGGGAGGATTTGGGGGGAACCCGGGCCCGCCCTCTACTCCAGGGTCCAGCCCAGGGCCCTGTGGAATGCAGCTGTCTAGAGTGTCTCCTGGAACAGCTGTGCAACAGCTACAACTCCCTGGGCTACTTCCCCATGGCCTCCTCCCAACACCTTCTTTATCCTCACCATAGGACCTTCCTCCTGGTGTCTGATAATGCTTGTACACCTCAGTCCTCCAACAGTCCGCGTTCTCACTCTCAACTCCTAGTGCCTCTTGCTCCCAGCTCCTCACATGCACACCACAAACTGAAGTGAGCTCCTTTTTAAAACCCAGGTGCCCTGATTAGCCTGCCTTAATTGATTCTAGCAGCTTTTTGATTGGTTGCAGGTGTTCTAATCAGCCTGTCTTAATTGTCTCCAGAAGGTTCCTGATTGGTCTGGAACCTTCCTTGTTACCTTACCCAGGGAAAAGGGACCTACTTAACCTGGGGCTAATATATCTGCCTTCTATTACTCTCCTACAGCCATCTGGCCCGACCCTGTCGCAATCTGTGTCGAGAAATAAAGTCTCCTGGAATAAACTGGAAAGCCTTGAACAGAAAATTCAGAGTCTGAGTCAGAATGCTCCTCCACATATTGTATCGTAGCTGACAACCCCTCGTCATGGATGACAGAAGTTGTGGACGAGGCAAGTTTCACAGCAACATGAGCAGTTGGTGACCCAGCAGACCTTGGTACCAAGAGATGTCTGGAGGTCACAAGCTGTAGAGATTCAGGTTCACTCAGTACCATGAGGTCTTTTGGGTACCAATATTCCCACAGTACTGGGAGCACAATAGAACTTGGTACAGGCACCAATTATGTTCTGGATGCCATTGTCCAAGGCACTGATGTCGGTATTGAGGGGAATCACAGATTCCATTGAAACCACTTTGTTGCTCATATTATTCTTCACTATAGAGTCCTTTACTGCTGAGGTATGGGACTTAGTTGACATCTTACAGTGCTTCGCAGTGGCTGAAGTTCTCAGAGCCTCATTAGCACTCCTCTTGGGGCCTGAAGTCTCTAGTGACCAAGTCGTCTTTGAGGAGGAATTCTCTATTCTGCTCCTCTTATTGCCCTCTTTAGTCTGAGTGGGAAGCTCTCAGTACCCCCTGCACTGTTGTCGGTACCTCACTCATGGACAACGTCGGAGATCAGGGTTTCGATGCCATCTTCACCTTGGAAGCTCTCGTGAGATGTGACCATGATCTTGACATTGACAGGGCACTGACAGAAGTAGAGGGTCTCTGTACAGAGGGGTTTCTCTGCAGCTGGGACAGAAGCCAGTCTTAAGGCTTGCTCCATTATTAAGAGCCAGTATGTTTTCCCTTGCTCTTAAAGGATCTTCCCTGAATAGAAGCTAAGATCTTGCATTTGCTGGGAATATGACAGTCTCTCAAACAACTAATACATTGAGATTGCCCGTCACTGACAGAGATTGCTTGTTGACAAGAGAGGCATCTTTTAAACCCTGAGGAGTCCAACATTCCAGATAGAAGCAAGTTCGTTAGGGCCCCTCAATAAGGGATAACACAAACAAAAATGTATTTTTTTTAAAGAAAAGGAATAAACAAATGTGAACAAACATTCCAAAAGCTATAAGGAGGTAAACGTACTACTACTACTGCTGCTAAGAACTAATAATGCTAGGAATACTAATAAAAGAGGAAAAAGGGGCACACTAAATTCCATCTCTCCCAGGAGGAGATTGAGAAGAAATTGAGAGCAGTTTGCCCATGCATCCCTGTATAGCCTCTGTATGGGGCACAAGGATGCGTAGGGCGCATGCGTGAGCCCAACGGGCACTGCTACCAAAATTCTCCAATCAAAGGTGGATGCACAGCTGAAGTGGAGCACCCACAGGGACATGACTTGAAAAACAACAATTATTCTTACTGATGAAACAAGCACACCAGCAGCAGTTTGAAAGTTTACAAGCTGGAAAGAACAAAAATTGGGAGAACAGAAAAGGAGGCAAATATACAATACACAAATAGGGAGGAGAATAGTTTAGGCTATAGGATAAATAATTTCTAGCCCATACTTTATTTTAGTTTGTGTTACAGCCATTTCCCTCCAACTTCACAGCTTCAAATTTGCTAATCCAGGCTTCGCCATCAAAACAATGTAGTAAAAATGTGTAAATGCAGTAGTAAATACAGTAAATGTAATTAAATTATTTTAAAAAGAAAAGTCAAGCTTTTACCTGATCTTCACTAGTTAAGCCAATGTGCATCACGAGATAAAAATGCACTAGGAAATCAGAATTTGGCAAAACATCTTGGCGCCTAGTCATCATAGCACAGATCAACCTGTATGCTTGAAGTTTACCTTCTTTATATTCATTTGGCAAGGTTGTTGCCTGAAAAGAGCAGAGAATTTTTTACTAACAGACAAACAGCAACCAACTGTATGTATACTGTATGTATACTTGCCAATAAATGTTTTGAAGCCACATTCTAAATATGGATTCTCAAGAGTTGCTTGGCTGTTCTAGACAAAAGTATAGCTAAAGGGTGGACGCTGATTATTTTTCTAATACATCTAGAACAAGGATTGCAGAAAGAAACACCGTAAAAATGCCATTAAGTGATTCAATATAGACATGCAGTAAAATACTACTCTGTGCAGAATTTAAAACTAATTTACCTTGAATAACCATGCTGCAAATATTCTGAGAGGTGGAATTAAAACAGGAGGAGAAGGTGTAGACTGGTTGTCCAAACTTATAGCAAGATTGTCCCTTATCTGATTTAAAAAGAAAAGGGAGGGGATTAACAAAATAATATTTAATACATTAAAATGAGTATTATTTACAATACATGATTACTTCCCAGCCTTTCTACTGGAAGTGCTGTCATTTGTCTGTCTCTCTCTCTCGCATACACATACATACATACACACACACACACACACTTTCCAATGAACTCAAATTCAACAGAAAAGTGTGTGGTAGTATTCCTCCATCCTAATCAAATATTATCATGTTAAGGGTGTACTGTGGAAATTTACACTAACTCCCAACATTTGTGGATTATTTTGTACTTTCAATTCATTGCTTCTATTTCACTATTTTACCATCTCAGAATATACTAATTTAAATCCTTTTTGTTACTGCACAAAATTGTCTTTTATTAGGTGTTTTTACTGAAATTCGAACATCCTTTTTCTTTATTTACAATATAATCTTTCCCTTCAAACACCACACTTTATTGGTTTATTCACTGTTAAAGTTACAGTATCACTAAAAGAACCAGCATGAGCAGTTGAAACTCCTTAGATATTCTAATAAAAAATCTATTTTACTGCTTAGTAAACTTTTATTAGAATATAAATTAATTTTTATAGCAAATACAAAATCACTCTCTTTGCATTAGAATAAAACACATTAAAAACAATACCTTTGCCAGTTTGTACCATAGTTCATAGAGATACCCAAAAACTTTGGCATGGATTTTAGGAGACTGGATATTATTCACATCTCCAAGAATTCCCAAGATCCTTCTCCATAATACAGCAGCTGAATCAGGATGCCAACCTATGAGGTTTCCACCAGCAATTATACTGCAGTCATCAGCAAGGAACTCGCTGCTGTCTATAGAATAAAAAAAAAATTGGTTTCCATCAGTTATAAATGCAGTGGGTAGTCTATCTGTGGTCCACAAAACCCAAACAATCATTCATATAAAACAAGGGAGTAATGGTTATGAAAAAAGTTCTGAGCTATGAATTTAAGCATTCATTATGCAAAATATATATTCAGAGCAACACCTTTCTCAAGAAATGTTTCTACAGATAATTGGTAAAATTGCCCTGTCAAGTCATCTTTTCTCCTGGAACTGCATCCAATTTTGGCCCTTTTATAGCCTCTTGAACTTCCTATTGTGAGGTATCCTCATCCAGTCTCTTCTTTTCTAATTCCTACATGATTGGAATTTGAAACTCAGAAATAAATCATCATAAAGTCATTTAGCCATTTGCATTCCCTTAGATGCAGTGAGGGAATAATGGGAACAAACAAATGCTTTCTTTATAAGTTTAGAAGTCAAATATGGGAATTTTTTACTCCAGTACAATTAATTTAGTTAGGAAAAAATAAACTTTACCTAATACCCCAAGTACTGTGTGATGTTCCCCATTCAGAAAACACAAAAAGATTCAAAACAGTAAAATAATGGTTTTCATTATTAAAACACAGACTGCTACTTACTAAAATCATGGCTAGCAGATTAGGCAAAATGAAAGGGAAACTGAGCTTCATTAATTATTCTACAGAAGAAATGGGTAGTATCTACAGATAATGGCACATTACATGACAGACAAAGAATAATTTGTAGTCACTGATGGTCATGTAATTAGAGAAGGCTTTTATTAGGGTTTAACAGCAGTATCGAGAGTCTCCTAAATAATTTGCTCTGGGTTCAAAGCGTACGTATTTGATTACAATGATTTATTCATGCCGTGAAGTGGTGGTACATACAAAATGTTTACAATTTCATTTTTTCCTTATTTCACTAGGTAGGATTGCCCCTTAAGCACCATTCCCACTTATCAATTACTAGCAGAAGTAGAAGGCTATGTCAGGGATTACACTGCAAGGGGATGACACGCTAATATTAGTAAGAAATCCATGTAAAACTATTTCTATGACTTAGATCATCATGGAGAAGACTGGAGATTTTTCTGGATATAAATTAAATCATTCTCAATTTGTAAAAAACCCTACAATTCCACCATGTTTATGCTGTGAGAGTTTAAATGGGTAATAAAAAACTTCGTTTGTTTGGGAATTAAGAGGACTATGTTATTAAACAATGCAGATAGGCATACACAAAAGCCAATTATAGAAAACATCAAGGAAGAATGACAAGTGGGATTCCTGGAACCTTTGTTGGGTAGGTCTTTGTAAAGGTGATTTCTACCGCAGAATTAAATTTTCACTCAAAATGCATCCTTTGGAGTGTATCCTTTTCCGAGCAGGGCTTAATGTGGGCTTCATCCAAGCACTTTAAGCAGGTCAGATGGGGATCACTGACCAGCACAGGCTTTTAACAAATCTCACAGGACTTAATCCTGGGGAGCAAGGCATCCTTTTGGTACTGAGCACAGTACCAAAAAAGAGGAAAACTGGTCCAAATGGATACAAACACAGAAACCTAATGCTAACTTAAGAAAAAAAAAACAAAAAGAACCAACCAACCATAACTAACGGCAACTATCTACAAAGAGAGAGGAAGGCACTTGAGTTAATAAGACCAAGATCATTCCAACCACCATCACTGGTGTTAAGAAGGAACTGAGGGGAGTCGGGGGTGGCCCCACCCTGTTATACCAGTGTGTAGCAGCGTTTGGCAACACAAAGTGCTCAAACCACCTGATTGGTGCTGCTGAGGGGAAAAAAATCTCTGACCTCTGTGCACAAGGAGCACACACACTTACAGTGGAATGGCCATGTGCGATCACTCCAAGAACTCATACAATATGCATGCATGAACTTTAAATTAGTATAACTTTTGCTGTCCTTGCTATTTTCATGTTATTTCTCTTTTCTGATTGGTTTATTACCACCGATTACACACTCTTACCCAACACCAGCACTAGCAGCTTCTACAAACAAACTGCAAGTTTAGCTTGAGAGAACTTTTAAATCACAAGCCCAAATACACTTACCTTTGGAGAAACAGGTATTAAAGTAAAATTAACCAAAATACTCAAAACAAACTGAAAACCATAAATGAGCTCCAGTTAGATCCATCATTTTACTGTATCTATTGAAATTGATCACATTGTCCCCTTCACTACAGTGCACAGAGGGGAGCTAAAACAGGAGTATTTACAGTGGAAACTCCAAAGGAGTAATGGCAACAGTTCCACGGCATGCTCTTGTTCTTTCCCCAGCCCAACAGAAGCCATTCAAGCAGATACACTACAGAGTAGGGAGGCACATTGGGAGGTAGTAAGTTTAGGAGAGGGATGCTCTCTGTAGCATCATCCCCCCAAGAATTATGATGCATTATTAATATATGCTGGTTGGTCAGTAAAACCCTCAGAAGTTCTGAGGGAGCTGTAGTGTCATAACAGAAGGGGGTGTATCCGGGAGCCAACTCTCCAGAAGTTTCCAGCTTTGACAAGGAAACCTGAATCACTCAAAGGATATGAAAGGCCAAATCCTCCATCCTTTCTGCATGAACTCAAAACTTTACATCAGACAGAAGAAAATGAAGTTAACTCAAAGAATTAAACCTTGGAATTTCTGAGCCCCACTAAATCTAAAAATGGTTTCAAAGAAAGAAAGATATTAATATTTAACATGACTAACACTCTCTCAACATGAGAAATACAGTTATGCACACTCATTCTGTTAGGTAATTACAATCTTATTACTACATTTGCCTTTCTGCTCTAGATTACTGATCAAATTATTTTATAAAAATAGTTTTTTTTTGCATATGCAAAGAGCAAAGTTCTTGTATTATGGATAGAAAGCAAGCTAGCAATTTGTCTTCTTCACATAGGTAATAATCCTTAACATATGTTATATTACAATTTCCCTTTGTACCGATGACAAGCTGAACTATTGAACTGGATGAACTTATTCATTATATTAGTAGTATTTCAAAGAATAATTGAATAAATGGAGTAGATAACCCTGAAACTATATATCTCATTATAGAAAATAGCCTACCAGAAAAATTCTTATGTTACCTGATTAAGTTACTGAAATAAAATCTATGATGCACTTATTAAAAATTAGATGAAAAGTAGCCTTTACAAAGAACAAAGCACCAAAAGAATACAATACATAGTCATAAATAATGAGACCTATATGTCAAAGTTACAATAATTAAAACGAAAAAGGTAAAGGAAAATTACTAACAAACTGACTTTTCTTAGGGTGTTCCCTTCATTAAGTCCATATTCTAATGTATTTCCTAATGACACTGCAGACTGCTAGATAATTAAAGCATATGCACAATACTATAAAAAAAACTTCAACACAGAGGGTGAAATCCTGCTCCTCCCTCAGATCAGTAAGATTTTTGCTCCTGACTTCAGTTGGACAAAGATTATACCTATAGAGTGATTGTTTCAGAGAGTATAAATACTGAATTACAATTTACCATTATCTTCAGTCTGACTTTCTAAATCCTTTAATAAAGGGAGTCTGCAATTCCCATTTCTGATTCAGCTTTCACAGCAAAAGCTTGGAGACATGGATTCCAAATGCTTAATCTTGAGAAAATCATTGTCATGAGGAAACAGCAGCAACTGAAGAATAGCACATTCAGGAAGAAAGAATCATGGCTAGCAAGTGGGATTTTCCCCCTTATTTACTTATAAAATCTTTCTAACCTCCAACAAATGCAATCTATGAAAGTAAAGTGGTAATGAAGTTTCTATCTGAAGGAAACAAGAGACAGAAAATGAAAAGCAAGGAACAAAAGCATGTAAGTATAGTCGATACTGCTATATTCTTTGATAACCTTTGGAAGGAACTTTGTATAGGCACTTGACATGTCTTTACTTTTGCTCCCTTACTGCTTTCCATATGAAACAGAAGTTAACTACCATTTCAGTCTTCTATTTTTATACCAGTTACCTATCATAGGCCATAAGAACTTTGTTCTGTAATCTCCAAAGCTACACTACAAAGCTACCAAATACCTGCCCTTGTGTACAGACAACCTCTCTCTTAAATCTTCATAAAGATATTAGTTGCTTCTCATTAAAATATGACACATTTCAAGAGTTGGCAGGCTGGAAGAGATATTAACTAAATATTGGATTTTCAAAAGTTTCTCAGTGATATCATCAATTATTCCCTGTGTCCACTGAAGCTACGATGAGAAGTAATGGGCTTAAGCTGTAGCAAGTGAGATTTAGGTTAGATAATAGGAAAAGCTTTCCAACTATAAGGATAGTTAACCTGTGGAATAGGCTTCCCAGGGAAGCTGAGGAATCCCCATCATTGGAGGTTTTGAAGAACAGGTTGGACAAACACCTGTCATGCATGGTTTAGGTTTACTTGGTCCTTCCCTCAGGGCGGGGACCTGGACTTAATGATTTCTCAAAATCCCTTCCAACCCTACATTCCTATGATTCTAAAATGGTATCTAGTATAATTAAATAGTAGGATATTAAGTTCTACTGCCAATTTTAACTCTAGTAGACCCAGTTTCTTAACCCTTGGATGATATTCTTGTGACTACAGATCTTTCTCCACTTTCTAAATATCTAATTACTTATGTCACTACCACACCTCAAGATGAAAGATAACCAGAGCACAAAGAAGGAACTTGGAGAGGTCCTTCCCTTTGAGATACTAGTGATGTATGACATCCTTTCCACTATCATGTTTTTCCAGAATTGTCCCTCATTTAACAACAGACAGTATACATTTGCTGGGTTTGTTTCATGGTCTTCCATTTTTGTGTGTCTCTGTGCATATTTTGTTGTGCAACACTTGACCTAGGCAATCAAACTGATACACCATTGTGATGAAGTGAAAGAAGAGTGTTAACACATTCTCTGAGGAAGGGTTAATTTCTAGACATTAGTATTGTATACAGGGTTATTAATATTATTCAAAATTAAGAAAATGAAGCATTACTAAGAGTTTACAATGTTTTATCTTAAAAGATGAACTATGCCATTAGGGTTACATGTAATGTCAAATAATTCTCATCTACTTTAAAACAAAACACTTTTAAAAGCAAAAAAGTGCATGCAAATTGAGTTGTATAAACTAGCATGTGTAAGTTCTACCGTTCTGTGACAAAAATTTACAATATCTATTGTATTTTCTTGAACATAGGTACCTGTTAAATTTGCAGCATCTGAAGGACTAAGCTGCAGCCAATGACGTGCATCTGCATCTACACAAACATCTGTTGGTATATTAACTTCATGTTCTTCTTCACATGTTTGCCAGGGGACCAGGGTGATCTCTACTTCATTATTGTAGCCAATGAACGTGTCACTGCTAACACTTTCACCTAAAGTAAGTAGGAATTACTAAATGTCATAAGCAATGTTCTACAATAAAAAAAATCTTATTTTCAAAAACATGATTAAAAGTAACCAATATTATGTATGTGATACGTCAAATTAGCACATGCCACCACAAACTACTACTCCTTAGAAAAAGAATTTGGTTTCCTGGAACTCACTCATTTCTCTTTCTCTGTGATTTCCATGTGACTGCTGCAAGTCTGCTTTCAAATCTAATTCAGCTGGACTGCTGCTCCTTCGTATTAAAACCTTCAGAAAAAATATAAAATTGCATTCCTCTCAATTAATGTATGGTTAATTTGAAAAATATATCCCATAATATTTTAGAATAATTCCCTCTATTAAGATACATATACATTTTATACCTAAGTATCACTGAAAACTAACTCTGACTTATTCAGGGGTGGTTTAGACAATAGTTAGTCCTGCCTTAGTGCAGGGGACCGGACCAGATGGCCTACTGAGGTCCCTTCCAGTCCTACATTTCTATGATTCTATTAATAAAAAACCATATCACATAAGGCATAGAGTAGGAGCATGTTACTAGAGTTAGTTGCTGTGGAAACTTTAACTCTAAATTTCCTAGACTACATGGGTGTTAAAAACTTATCAGTTAAAATGTTGCATCAATACAGGGCTGGGGGGGAGGTGTATTTTTGTATTTGCAATTAATATTCTTAATTTTTAAAAAAGGAAAGATGACCTAGATGTCAAAAGAACTTATATGTTCTTGATACATTGATCAGGCCTTATGACCAACTTTTCACCCTACTTGGTTTCTCAGGCTGAAGCACTGCCACGCAGGAGGCAATGAACTCATTTGCCGAGGCTGTCTTTCTGGAACTTGTGGCCCCACAGCTGATTTTTGTGGGGAAGGAATTGGCACTCATTCCTCAGGCACATGCAGCTGCTTGCACTGTTTGGAAAACTGCCTACAGTTTTGTTTTTCCCACCAAATCAGGTTCATGTTGAGTAGATAAATCCAGCATGTAGTAATTTTTGAGCTTTGCACTGGTTCACATATTTTCAGTTATTTATGCAATAAATATGGCCACAACCTCAGTATCAACTTGCAAAGAAGGTGGGAAATGTGATATTGATGGCAGCATTATCAGGAGGTGGTAAATATTTTGACCAGCATGTCAATAACACAAAAGCAGGGGAGGAGGGTTAATCTCTTACTCCCACCACCATTGCCTTTGCCTGAATTGGGTAAAGAAACTGTAGCAGAGCAATACGTAGTGTTCCCACTTTGCTCGAGCCAAGTGTGCAGTCTCCATGTTGCTTTTAGACTACACCCACTTAAGAGCAGCGGACCAAACCAGAGTTTCAAACTACATTCATCAATTTGATATTGCATTGCACTTCTAACAGTATCAGCAGTTTCAAGCATCAATTATTTCTGCTGTTTATTCAAAATTAACATGAAAAATTAAAAAAAACGTGTCAGTCAGAATGCTGACATACACAAAGTTTTGAAATAAATGGCCGATGGTGCAAATTGTGCTGAGAAAGGCATTTCTCTGAACACTTCATGAACGATCAAACATTTGTTTAAGTACTATGCAATTCGGTAATGAATATAATTCATTTATAAGACGGTTATAAACTCTGTGTTTATAATATTATATATCAATCAAACAAACAGAGTTTATAACTCTTATAAATATATTCATTACCCAATATATTTTATATATATATATATATATATATATATATATATACACATATACACATATACATATATACATATATACACACACCCCCACCCCTCTACCCCGATACAACGCGACCCAATATAACACGGGTTCGCATACAACACGGTAAAGCAGGCCTCCCCCCCACCCCCAGGGTCTGGGAGGCAGTAGCTGTGGGGGGGCACTTTTGGGGGCCCCACAGGCCCAGAGTGGCCCGGGTGATTAGCAGGGGGCTGGGAACAGCCCGCTCCGCTTCCCTCGCCCCGGCCATGTCACTTGGGGGAAGGGATCCTCCCCAGCACTCACCAGCAGCGGCAGAAGTGGAGCAGCACAGCCTCAGCCTGCTCCACTCTGCCAGCTCCCAGTCACGGCGCTCCGCTTCCCGCCGCAGGTGAGTGTGGGGGGCGTCCTTTCCCCAACCTCCCCGCACTCACTGGCAGCGGGAAGCTGAGCGGGGGCGTGGATAGGGGTCGGGGCAGTAAGGGGACAGGGGAGTTGGGTAGGGGGTGGGGTCCTGGGGGTGATTAGGGACGGGGTGTCTCTGGAGGGGGCGGTCAGGGGACAAAGAGCAGGGGGAACAAAGCAAGTTCAATATAATGCCGTTTCACATAACGCAGTAAGATTTTTTGGCTCCCGCGGACAGTGTTATATCGGGGTAGAGGTGTACACACTCACACACACACACACACACACACACACACACACAGTCTTTATATGTTGCTTTATGTAATCTTCACTATAATATTTCCATAAACGAGTGTTACAGTCTGATAGTATTAGAAAATGCACAATATTCATAACAACGTAAGAATGGCTATACTGGGTGAGACCAAAGATCCATCCAGCCCAGTATCCTGTCTACCGACAGTGGCCAATGCCAGGTGCCCCAGAGGGAGTGAACCTAACAGGTAATGATCTACTGATCTCTCTCCTACCATCCATCTCCACCCTCTGACAAACAGAGGCTAGGGACACCATTCCTTACCCATCCTGGCTAATAGCCATTAATGGACTTAACCGCCATGAATTTATCCAGTTCTCTTGTAAACCCTGTTATAGTCCTAGCCTTCACAACCTCCTCAGACAAGGAGTTCCACAGGTTGACTGTGCACTGAGTGAAGAAGAACTTCCTTTAATTTTTTTAAACCTGCTACCCATTCATTTCATTTGGTGGCTCCTAGTTCTTATATTATGGAACAAGTAAACAACTTTTCCTTATTCACTTTATCCACACCACTCATGGTTTTATATACACCTCTATCATATTCCCCCTTAGTCTCCTCTTTTCCAAACTGAAAAGTCCTAGCCTCTTTAATCTCTCCTCATATGGGACCCCTTCCAAGCCCCTAATCATTTTAGATGCTCTTTTCTGAACCTTTTCTAATGCCAGTATATCTTTTTTGAGATGAGGGGACCACATCTGTACGCAGTATTCAAGATGTGGGCGTACCATGGATTTATATAAGGGCAATAAGATATTCTCCGTCTTATTCTCTATCCCTTTTTTAATGATTCCTAACATCCCATTTACCTTTTTGACTGCCGCTGCATACTGCTTAGACTTCTTCAGAGAACTATCCACGATGACTCCAAGATCTTTCTCCTGATTCATTGTAGCTAAATTAGCCCCCATCATATTGTATGTATAGTTGGGGTTATTTGTTCCAATGTGCATTACTTTACATTTATCCACATTAAATTGCATTTGCCATTTTGTTGCCCAATCGCTTAGTTTTATGAGATCTTTTTGAAGTTCTTCACAGTCTGCTTTGGGTCTTAACTATCTTGAGCAGTTTAGTATCGTCTGCAAACTTTGCCACCTCATGTTTTACCCCTTTCTCCAGATCATTTATGAATAAGTTGAATGGGATTGGTCCTAGGACTGACCTTTGGGGAACACCCCTAGTTACCCCTCTCCATTCTGAAAATTTACATTTATTCCTACCCTTTGTTCCCGGTCTTTTAACCAGTTCTCAATCCATGAAAGGATCTTCCCTCTTATCCCATGAGAGCTTAATTTAAGTAAGAGCCTTTGGTGAGGGACCTTGTCAAAGGCTTTCTGGAAATCTAAGTACGCTATGTCCACTGGATCCCCCTTGTCCAAATGTTTGTTGACCCCTTCAAAGAACTCTAATAGATTAGTAAGACATGATCTCCCTTTACAGAAACCATGTTGACTTTTGCGCAACAATTTATGCTCTTTTATATGTCTGACAATTTTATTCTTTACTATTGTTTCAACTTTTTTGCCCGGTACTAACGTTAGACTTACCAGTCTGTAACTGCCAGGATCACCTCTAGAGCCCTTCTTAAATATTGGCGTTACATTATCTATCTTCCAGTCATTGGGTACAGTAGCTGATTTAAAGGACAGGTTACAAACCATAGTTAATAGTTCCGCAATTTCACATTTGAGTTCTTTTAGAACTCTTGGGTGAATGCCATCTGGCCCTGGTGACTTGTTACTGTTAAGTTTCTCAATTAAGTTTCTCTGCGATGACTTTATCGTCTTTAAGTGCTCCTTTTGCATCTCGATCGTCCAGGGGCCCCAGTGGTTGTTTAGCAGGCTTCCTACTTCTGATGTACTTAATACTTGCTATTAACAGCTACAGTTTAATTCCAATTTCTATTTCATCAATGGGATCCACAAACTTAAAATTTCAGTTATCCTTTGTAAACATTTATATTAATAATTAGAAATGAAAAGTTCTTAGGATCTTGGCAATTATTAGAACTTGGATCAGAGTCTATTAATTTTGCCTTACGTGTTGGGCTTCATTTTCTTTCTTCATATATCCTTTCTTGTCTTGAATGGATTTGGAATCCACACAATTTAAATTCTGCGAACTCTCAGTCTTTTTATCTGCATAATCAAAATTTTAACAAGTAAACAAATGAGACAAGAAATACAGACAGTTAAGGAAATGAAGCCTATGGGCTAATTCTAAAACAATTCAAAACAGCACTAAATATGTGCATGTTTTTCATCTTTCCAGTATTTACAGAGAAGTGATTGAATATGACACACTCATATGATAGTGTAGGATTGTTGTGGACTCATTTATATTGTGAAAGCATTCAATTATGTGGATAATTCCCTCATAAATAGTGTAAAAAACTGCAGTTTGGGAATACAACTAAAATCTTTAGCTGTTGTGTGTGAAATGTAAATGCAGTGCTAGATACTGGAAATGACAAGTTACACACCAATCACAGATATTTTCAGTGGCTTTCATTGTGAGACGAACTCTGCTTCAACACAAATGATATTCTACACTTCCAAATGACAATTGCCTAAAGCCAAATTGATTTTTTACAAATTAATAAAAAACAAGACTCTTGTCAAAGATAATTCAGTGCCTGTGAAAAGTGTTGGAACAACAGAGCTGGAAAATGAAGTTATATTTCCACAAAACAGATACAGCACATAGAATGCGCACTCAAGATTCCCAACACATTTCCACTAATGTTACCTGTCTGCCGATACTTCCTTTCTCGGGAATAGTAGGTAAAATATTATCAGGCTACGTGCTAATGGCAAATCAATTATACAATTAAGTCAAATATCTCACTAAATTGCTCAGTGTCCATTTATGAGGCCCTTCAATAAGGCAGGTAAGAAAGTTTGCTTGACTGTTCCCTACACTTCTTAGATGAATGGAGGGCAAATGGATGTAGCCAAGAGTATAGTCAGCATCACAGCAGATAAACCCTGGAGGAAACATCTCTAAAACTATATAGGTAAATTATTAGCCAATGATAGCTGTCTTTCAATCATTGGTACCTACTTAAAGCCCTGGTCTACACTGTAGAATTACTTCAGTATAACTACATTGCTCAGGGGTGTGAACGATCCACCGACCTAAGCACCAGTGTAGACAGCCTTATGCTGGCAGGGATCTAGCCGATGCAGCGTTTTAAGTGTAGGCCTGCCCATAGTATAAAGCACCTGTAACTAACTCACGTGGAAGGTTGCAACATATTCTCCTATAAACAAAACATTATAAACAGGAAGTTTGTATGAATGCTCTTGTCCACACTGGGGAAGAGCAACAGTTCACTGAAGCTATTTTGAAAACTGGTCAGCTCATTAAGTTTACCAACAGTACATAATTAATGTAACCACTGTATTCCTCTACAATGGGGAGTATGTGCAAAAACAATTGCTTATGTAGCGAGAAGTGCTAATGTTCTATTGGTGACCACTCTAAGCTTACAGCTATATGGAAAATTAGGACATGCAGTTCATCAATGGTTGCCCAAGGAGTGGAAACTGTAGTGTTCTAATGTGTTCACCAAGTCATCTAACCATGTTAAGAGTTCAAATTAATTAACACTACCAAGTCCTCCAGTATAGAAAAATACAATCATTGCACTACTTTTTTGCAAGAGATAAATTACATTTTAATTATGATCACTAAAGCAGAACTTGTTTTTAAAGTATGATGGTAAAAATGAATGGCTCTTACCTACACTACAGAATCCAGTGATGCTGAATTAGGAGCTGCCCTGGTAAATTAAGTCCTAATTTTTCTAATGTAGCCAAAGACTAAGGTTAAATATACTTTCCTTGGCCATTTTTAATGCATCTTCAAAGGGTTAAAACTAACATTTTAAGTGAGATATACATACTACTGAAAATCCTCAATGGGTGGGTGTGTGGATGGAGACATTCAGAGGTATTATTTTAGGAGCATGATTGTGTTATATCTAAATTTATTATTTAATAAAATAGGGTTTGGAACACTGAAAAACAGGATTTATTGTACCATAGCTTAAATGAACAGACATTATGGCATAAATATACATTCATACAATAGCAATGGGACATTTTTCCTTCCTATTCACAAATGTAGTTTAATGAGATTCAAAGGCAGCTTAATACAGTATAGCCACTGTATGTCACAAAAGTTACCTTGAAAAAAATCAGAACTAAATTGGTCTATAATGTCTGAAGTGCTACTGCTTCGAGTTAGTTGCTGGTCCTGGTCTGCAAAGAGGCCACTCGACTCTGGTCCTGTTGTATTTTCTGATTGTTGAGCTTCTTCAACTTCTGCAGATTTCAATTAAAATAAATTGTGTTACAAGGATTCTAAAACTCTTTGCACATTTACTACACACTAACATAACAAAGTCAGGTGAAAAGATGAACAAGCTAAATATTTAAAACACATAGAAATTATGAGAATAAAATGAAAAATTTCAATTTTAGTTACCAAATGCTCTCCACAACTGAAAAAAAATTCATTAAAAAAATGTATTCCAGCAGCAGAATTAGGAAGAGGTTCAGAGAAGGGAAACTCAAATTATTAGAGTCATAGAGTGGGTGCTGAGGGCCAGAGGTATGTGGGGTTTTTGTCTCAAATGGAGAGAGATTAAAAAGACTTAAGACTGTTAAGTCTAGAAAGGAAAAGGGTGAGAGAAGATATATAAATTAATGAACAGTATAAAGAAGACTAATTTGGTGTTCCTATTTACTTTTCTCATAATAAAGGAAAAAGAGGAAACTTAAAAAGTCAACAAATTCAAAATTAATAAAAATAATATATATATATATATGTTTAATAAACATCTTGCATAACTCTCCAATGGGACTCACTTCTAAGGGATTTGATTCAGAAAAATAGATTAGTAAGTCTCAAGCAGTATTAGACATTCATAACAATAAGTAGGGGGCAGGTAAAATCTAGGGGCAGAACGTTCTCCCCATTCCAACTGACTCCCTCATAGCCTATTCACTTAGGTATACCTTCCTCAATCATCCAGCATTCATCACTGGCACAGACTGGACACTGAACTAAACAGACCATTGGTTTGTTCACGTGTTGCAACTCAGACTTAGGTGCCTCCATAGACATACAGGAGGGGGATCACCTTTCCTGCATTCCTTAGAATGTGCACAGAAAGCTGGATCCTTTCCTGCGGACTGATGAGATTTGCAAGTTGGGAGAAGAATAGGAGATATAAGGAGCAGCACACTGACGGGGGTGGGGGGGGAGATCCCTGTCCTTCCAGTGGATCGTCTCACATCCATAAGAGCAATACCTGCACACCTTAGGAGGTACACAGGAGGTCCACTCTGCAGGTATTAGCAAATTTATACCCCTCCCCCTTCCCTAAACTCCCTACATGCAGGTGCTACAAGGAATGTGAGGTTCTGTTATTAGCCTTATGAGATAGGTGGGCAGAGCTTAAAAATATCCAATGTCCTGTGAGCCATAGCTTCCTCTTCAGTGGCCAACCAAACCTTCCTAACCTTAGAAAACTTGTTCTTTCTTGATGAGCAAAATCTGAAACATTAGTAACCTGACAGGCCTAATAAGATTGTCAGTCTTTGGACAGTTCTATCTGGGCTGGTGACCCTGAGGGCCAAGAAAATCTGCCAAACCTAATAAAACCATTCTCGCCCACCAGAATCCTTAAGGGATCCCAATTAATCTATTAAGGCTTATGAACGATTGGACCCCTCTATAAGTCTACTAAGGCATGTTAGAAAATCCTCAGCAAGTGTCCCAACGATATTAGCAGGGTTAGTTAAGTATAAGCAATAGTCTCTGCCTTGGTGGGGACTGGATAGAGTTTTTAGCTTGTTAAACATTTTAATTTACCTATTTTTTATTTATTTAACTGCCTCAACGACAACGTTAACTTGGTTCAGGTTTATGTTGCCAGGAAATTTGTTTAGCTTGTGCATTACCAATGTCAGAAACTCTGTTCAATATATATATTAAATATACAAAAAGAAAAAAGTTTAGAGATTTAAAGCATTTTTAAAAATTACGTAAACCATAACTAACACACTCTCTCTCTCATTCCTTCTCTCTTTATAAGACAGCAAAACCCCTTGCCTGACAGTTTCTTATAGGATATCAAATATGCTTGACGGGAAAAATGGAGACTCAGTTTTAAGTTTTAGCTCTTGGGTTTAGGTATTAAAGTCTGATCCTGTTTCTTCATAAGATAGAACAAGACAAGCACACAAAGGTGAAGAAAGAAAAGGATAGCAAACGTAGCAAAATTCAGCATCTGTCTCTGTCTACAGCTGTAATTCATTTGCTGCAAAAGTAACATGAGTAGCACACAATCTTATTAGCCTCTTCGGGATCTGGCAAAACCAGAACTGGACTACGGTATCATTTTATCTTGCCTCTCTGGATACAGCAAAAGATTGCATGGTTTGATTTGTCCTGGCAGGTTAAGCTGAACTCTCATTAGACTGAAGTCAAATAGATAAAGAGAAGAGAGAAATATGAGGGGTCAAGTGGGGGAAAATGGAAACTAACACACAAGCAAAGGAGTGACAGCAGGAACTTTAGGTTCATATCTCAGGAGTTAGTCAGAACACAATTGTGGAGATGATTCTTTTTGACTAGTCAGAATTTCTCCCGGGAACAAGAAACAGAAGACCTAAGATTTTGATGGTAAGGTCGTGGGTCCTAGCATGTGGTAGGGACAGGCCTGGCAGTGATGCTAGTTAATGCTCCCTGCCACGCCTAAACTAACAGTCAGCTCTTTCCTAGAAAATGTCCCAATGGCATAGCAAACATATCCTATCAAAACTGACTCATCAGAACAAGTATCCAATGATTCACATATGCACTCTTCCTCTCTTCTTAAAAATGTTTTTAAGGTCTCTTGCTAGGGCAATTCCTTGGGAGCCTTGAAAATCCTACTCAGAATCTTAGTTCAGACAAATGCAGATTACACCATTGATTCCAAGCTCTGGTTTCTTCAAACAATGTTACATAACAAGCATATAAGTTACACTGAACTTTCCATCAGCTTTCAACTCACTGTGGGACAATTCAAGACCATCCCTGAGAATTCAGCACAACTCTTCTCCACTCCCCCAACCCTTCCTTACTCCTCCACTATGCCTTTCAAACCTTTGTCTGTTGGCACCTTTGTTCTGCTGCCCCTCTTCATGCCTACCTCTCGCACATCTCCTAAAGTCTACAAGAAGTGAACACCAAAGGCAGTCTGCAGAAGGGAGCAGTGGGGCTAGCAGGGGATTGTGGTGGGGATCAGAAAAAAAAGGAAGACATTCCCCTCTCCACACTCTGTTGACCACCCCACCTTTGAGGGTTAGTTTATAAATGAATTGCCTGATTCACTTCAATTTTAATAGAAAATAGCCTAAATTTCACATTGATAAAACTCTATTAGTTGCTTTAGATGTCGAGGCCTCTCAAAAGCAAGAATTTACATTTTTATTGAAAATAAAGCTTAACTCTCCAGCAGTAATTTAATGGGTCTATTTTTAGTTCAATGAAGTGGTCAAGCTTGTCTCTTTCACCAACAGAAGTTCATCTAATAAAGATATTACCTGACCCAGCCAGTCCATATAATTAATGGGAAAGCAATTAAATTCAGATACATTTTAATTTAGTTACAAAGGAAGACATACCTAAATAAACTGTAGGTCAAGATAAATCCTTAATGTTTAAGTGTATAAAACAGAATAGTTTGTGGGGCTCCAAACGTCTGAACAAAAACAGAAAAATGATACCGTCTAGGCCTTGTATGTTTAAATATTTTTTTGGTAATAAGAAGCATAGATAGAAAGATTTTTTGTTTCTGAAATCAGGATCCCCAGGAAAATGTCTTTAGAGGCAAAATTTACAATTAGCATTAACTTGTGTGACCTCATTGTTAGGTTGACAGTGAATGGGATTTATTGTCAAAAAGCTGTGGCTGGCTGGATTTCTCCAGCATGATTTGTTTTGAAGCATTAGGCCCAATCATTCAAATAGCTTTGGGAATATTTTCCCTGAAACTACTCCAAAAAAGAAATATTTAAAAAGCTTTTGTTCTCCTCTTCCTCAAAATGGTGCCCCATTTTGACAGTAAGTACAGTTCCAGTGACCCAAAAATAAAAATCACTAGAATTATTTAAATATCAGAACTTACCATCCAAACAAAATTTGATAGTGAACATGAGATAACCTTATGATTAAAGAGGAAACATCTCCCAAGGACGACAGAATGCTGCTTTAACAACAGAAGTTGTTACTGATTAATTATAAGGGAAGGAGAGAGAGAGAGCGCCGTGTAAACCATACTAACGCACAGTACTGTAGAATAATTAAAGAGACAGAAAAAGCCAGCAACAGCAGTTTAAAAAATATAAAGAACATTTAGATACAAGGTGGCTTTAAGTACAGTACCTGAAAGTCTGTGAGAGCAAGAAGTGTAAGAGATACCAGGTAAGAGAGAGCTCACAGTGTGAAGCAGAAGAGGTACACTTTTAGTGGCTGGCAAAGCCTCATAAAGATGAACACAGTTGCTGATAGACTGGCTTCGCTTAGCTTCCAGGGAAAAATAAAGTAATAATTATGTTAAAAGAACAGTAAAATATAGGAATTTTTCTAAGGCTATTCTTTAAGTGTCATGGCAAAATAAATGCAACACACATCTGAAACAGTTCTTTAACATAAATATTCAGAAATCCTACATAAAAATGAATTCCCATACAGTAAACGTTTGAATGTGTTGGAATAAAATTGCCACATAATAAATGTGCATTAATCAGCAGAGTTTTTTTTCTTTACAAGACTGTGAAATCTTACAATACCATATCTTCCCATAAATCCATTTTGTCAATTAACATACTGGTTATCTTACTAAATCTTACTCAGTAACTCTGTAAAATTATGATGTGCCACCACTCTAACCTATCCCAAACCTTTGTTTAATACTTAAGAATTTTAGAAAACAGAAGAGAAATATATCCAACGATGTGTGCATCTCAAAACTAAATGAATGGGAAATTTCTTCCTGGATCATTTCTTTTCTGTTATCTGTCTCTCTCAATTCAGAGATGTATGGGCTCCTCTCTGCAGTTCTGGAGGTGGTTCAACATTGTAACACAGTCTGTGCAGGCCATGCCCCTTCTCTGGCTTGCCACCAGACAATTCATTCCAATATTGTGTACAAACTCTGAGAATATAACATGCAACATTAACTTCAAAGCCAATCAGTAAACTATGTATAGCGGCCCACGAACTGTAAGTATAAAAATTAAATTTTGTCCCTTGGCTAAGAAGCCATGTAGGGAAGGTAGAAATGTGGAAGACGCTGCTAGCAGAAAGGAAATGATCTGTTAAGAAATTTCCCATTCTGCAGCCTCAGCTTCTCCACAATTCTGAGGTGTATGGGAAGTAGCAACCAGTGAACATAAGTAGAGAGGGATAAAGAAATAGACTGAGATAGGGAAAGTTTCCCCCGGAAATTAAATATCAAACTGGCAAGCTGTTTGTGGACCATCGCACGCAACACGACGGACAGCAAGTCTGCAGAGGATAGCAAGTCCACATTCTAGTATCTAACAAAGGTGTTAACAGAGGACCTTGTTGCTGCCCTGCAGATTTCCTCAGTGGACGCAAAAGCTTTTTTCTGTTCATGGTGTCACCAAAGACCTTGTGGAGTACGCCTTGATTCCATCAGGAAAAGGTTCACATGATTCATTGTATGACTCTGTGATGCACAATTTGATTGTCCAAAGTCCATTTTTGGCACTTCTGATTAAAGAAGATAAAGAGCCTGACCTCCTTGTTAATTTGATGCTCATGAAGTATATTTTTAGTGCTCTAGGAGCATCTAGATTCTGCCATAGCCTAAATTGTAGGTCAGGGGAAAAAGATGGGAGGACAATTTCCTGCAATGCATGGAAAGAGGAGTTCACCTTTGGTAAAAAAGCATCTAGATTCTGATATCACAGCAGTCATACAGCACATTCTTGCATGCCTCAGAATCATGTACAAAGTCTGTCCCCACTTTGATATTATTTACATTTATACACAAAATAAAAAGGAGCATCCATTCAACGCTCCAGGTGCCCCTGTCATAAATTACAAAAACATTAAACTGCCCACAGAACACCTTCAGCACTAGAATCTCAACCTTATGCCAGCACTCCTTATGGGGTCTGCTGGGTTAGAAAATCATCCAATTCAAGGAGAATTTTTCCTCTGCTGACAGCCATGGTGCAGAGCACTGACTTTTTCAATTTTGGGGGGCTGCTTGCCACCCGGCTCTGCCCCCCTCCACCCCTTCTCCCAAGGCCCCACCTCACCTCTTCCCACTCCACCTCTTCCTGCCCCTGCTCCGCCCTGCATCTTCCCACTCCCATTCCGACCCCTCCCCCGAGCATGCCCCGCTCTCGTCCCCCCCTCCCCCTAGCGCCTCCTGCATGCTGCTGAACAGCTGATCATGGTGGGCGGGAGGCGCTGGGAGGGAGGGGGAGGAGCTGATCAGCAGGGCCAACAGTGGGTGGTGAGCACCAACTATTTTTTCTCCATGGGTGCTCCAGCCCCAGAGCACCCAAGGAGTCGGCGCCTATGCCGTGGTGACATTCAGAACTATCCCTCCTCCTCCACAACTGCATCTATGCATACAGGAACAGTCCCCCCACTCCATGAAGCTCTTGCAACTAACCCACAGTGCAGCCAAACAGTAGAAAATTATACTAATGATTTTGTTTAAAGTTTTGGCAACTGAGGCTTCAACTTCCAACTGGCCATTATAATGCACTGCAGCATTAACCTCCAGCCCTCTCCTGGACAGTTCAAATATATTATGTTCATTATTCCTTTAAGGAACAAACAAACAACAAGGCACCTTACATGGAGTTACCCAGTCACATTAACTTGATAAAACAGCAAAACAAATTTACGAACTAACTGAGTACAAGCAATGAGACATAAGAGTCAGAAATGGTCACAAGAAAAATAAAGATAAAATGCTTTCTAGTGCCTAACTTGAACTATATTAAATTTAAAGGAAAATTTCTCACCACGTCTCCAGCAGCATTACTGACTAAATACTTCAGGTCAGGACTGCTCCCCCACAGTCCAACAGCTGCTTCTTTTGTCTTCTAAGGTGCAAAGAGTGAGGAAAGGGAGGGAGGGAGAGGTGTCTTGGGTTGTTTACCCCTTCTTTTTATTGTGTCAGTCCCTCTTTTAAAAGCATTTCCAGCTGAGAACCAAGAGACAGGGAATCTGGTGGAGGAAGGAGACCTCATGCTATTTCTTTGCTAAGATGCAGATCTCTTTGTCCCTGTCCCCTTCCTTGCCAAAGAATGGCCACTTGATAGGTGGTGGCCCACCAGCTTTGTTGACACGTGGATGGGGCATCAGCGTACCTTTTGTCTTTGAGAAACTGGTTTAGCTACTCCTGAGACTTGCCTGGGAAACACACTTCAGCCATGATTTCAGATTATATGAATAAATTTACATATAATGTTGCTACATGCATTTTACCATGATATTACTGCTCAGCAAGTTATGAGTTTTCAAAAGATACCTCACAAGGCATGCCCTGTACAAAGATTATTACATCAGGTGCAGGGTGTGAATCCAGGGGTGCATTCCACCACACTTCCCCCCCTTATAAAACTGCAGTAGGGTTAGCCAAGAAAAAAATATTTTGCACAAGGCTGCAAGAATTCAATCAGAATGTGAATCTCAAACATCTCACACTCAGAGCGAGATTCATACCCTTAGACAGCAAACTACTTGCTTGCCACCAAGTAGTCTTTCCTTACTAAGGACAGGGAATGTTTCTGGTCTGAGTGACCACACTCAAGAGTTAAAAATTTCTTTGTCGAGTATCCTAACTCTTATCTTCAATGGGATCTTTTGGAAGGAAGTCCCTTGTAAAGGTGTGACTGTCTTTCACTGGTAGAGCTAATGTTGCACCAACCTTAGTTTCCCCAAACACATTAAATTTCCATATACTCTTATAAAATATTTTAGTTTAAAACATTTAGTTTTAATGAGAAGACCACCTTCAGATCTTACGACATCCTCAAATGAAAGGGGTACAGGAAACCCTGTACACTATCTACCATTCTTGAAGGCAAAGATTTTTTAAATTTTTATTATTGAGTTCCCTGCAAACCACTAACTGGCTTCCATGCTTGGGAGAGTCGTGTGTGTTTTCACTGACAGTGTCTCAGAGTTTAATGCCAGAAGGGACCATTAGATCACCTAGTCCAGGGGTCTCAAACACAAATGACCACGAGGGCCACATAAGGACTAGTACGTTGGCCCAAGGGCGGCACCATTGATTCCCGCCCCAGCCCCACCTCACCCCTTCTGTGAGGCCCCTTCCCTGCCCCTATTCCAACCCCTTCCCCGAAAGGCTAAATCTATGCCTTTAGGATCTAGAAAGCTAAATCCTTTCCAACATCCAGGATATGGAATTGTGAGGTTTCAGAAGGACAGACTGGTTAAGATGTAAATCCAGTGTAACCTCAGGTAGGATCCTGGGAGTTAGATGTAAAGAGATTTTATCATGAAAGAACATGGTATAGAGGGAATCTGCTCCAAAGCTCCAATCTCCCTACCCTATGAGCCAATGTGATAGCAACTACGAAGACCGTCTTCATAGATAAAAGAAGAATGGAACAGGTAACTATTGGTTTAAATGGGGGTCTCGTGAGGGGGTCTTGTGAGGTTCCAAGAAGGAGTGTGGTTTCTAATGTGGGGAAAGAGATTATGCAGACCCTTAATAAATCTGGATGATACTGGGTGAGCAAAAATGGAGAATCCCTCCACCGGGGGATGGAAGGCTGATACAGGAGCCAGGTGAACCTTGACTGAGCTGATGAATAATCTGGATGTCTTCAGATCCAGCAAGTAATCCAAGATGAAGGAAAGGGGAACCAATTCAGATCACAGGTAGCAACAACCGCAGCAGTGGATGCATCTCTTCCGTTTCTGCAGGTAAGCAGTGCAGGCAGATTTCATTCTGCTGTGTAATAACAGCTGCTGCACCTCTCTGGAGCAGGAAACCTCTATTTATGAGAACCTCCAGGAGCCAGGCTCTGAGATGTAGAACCACCAAATTGGGGTGAATCACGTGACCCACATTCTGAGACAGGAGATGGGGAACTTGATCAGTGGTTGTACTCAGAGCTAAAGCAGGTAATGGTACCAAGGTTGTCTCAGTCAGGTAGGTACTTTGAAAATAACTCTGGCCTTGGCCTGCCTGATCCTGTTAATCAACCTTGGAATTAGGGGCATCAGAGAAAAGGCAGGGAACAGACTCCTTTTCCATGGAAAAAGAAGGGTGTCCCCCAGGAAGCAATGACTCAGACCTCCCCTTAAACAGAAGAGAGAATACTTCCTGTTCTTGGAGGTGGCATAAAAATCAATCTCTGGCTGTCCCCATCTCCGGAATATGTCCTGGAGGACCTGCGGGTCCAGCTCCCATTTGTAGTCATGGGAGAAGTGTCTGCTGAGCGCATCGACAGTGGTGTTCTGGATGCCTTTAAGGTAAGCTGCTGAAATCTGGATGTGGTCTCTTCATCTGGCTCAGAGGACAATTGCAGGAAACGCTCCATTGCCAACAAGTCTAAGCCTTATCTCCCTGTTCTTCCTAGACTTCCTGGACTTAAGGGCTAAACAAAAGGAGCACTTCTGGGAGATATGGGACTCTCCCAAACAACGGAGCCACCTGGAATCTCCATCGCTCACTGGCATAGTCTCCCGGCAGGAGAGGCAACATTTGAAGCCTGGCAAACCAGGCACACCCCACTAAGAGAAGACAAGTCTCCCTGAGGAAGAGAGAAAACAGTCCTCTCACCAAAACTAAATATACTAAACTAACTTTAATAGAAAAAGTAAAGAGAAAGGCCAAGTATGCTCTAGGCAGGCACACTACTGTTGTGTGTCAGGCCGAGGCTGTAGAGAAAGAACTGAGGGTTGTTCTTCCACACACTCCTCTATAGCCTCAGAGTCTGCCACGAGGAGGCATAGGGTACATGCGCAGAAGGAACAGGCACAACTAGCTAGAAATCGTCAATCAAGGGCTCAAGTGGCGCATGCGCACCTGGAATGGAGCACTAATAGGGACACTACTTGACGAAGAAACTGAAGTTATAACAAAGTGGTTAGGAGAAACTGAACCACCAACTTGTTTCTGTTATGAAAGACTGAATTTCTGGTGATCTGACCAGGAGGACAGGGCCTAGTCCTGGAGCCTCCAGCAACAACGTTTGACTGTCTCCAAATTCAACAATGAGCTACCCGTTTGTTATGAATGAGGAGAGAAGCTGTGCAAAGGAATATCCTTCACTCAAAAGCAGTAATGAACATCTGCTGTGGCTGCTGCTTTGAACTGGAATGAGCGGCACTTGTGACCATCATATCAGAGAAAGACAATCTACTATCTGAAGCTCAAAACCAGGCTGCTGGAGTGTTTGAAAACCCTGTATTCTCTTCTGCATCTCAGGACTCAGGGACACTCTTCCATCAGCCTCATTCCCTGACCTGCTCTCACTTTCCTCTTATTTTTCTCATTTTCTCTCTTTCTTTATAGAACATACAAGAGAAAAAAGAAACTGGTGAACACCGAGCTACTGTATATACATATTGAGCTATCGTACATATTTATTTGGCCATATTTTCAAAAGTGCGGGGAACTCAGCACTGCTGAAATTCAGATAACTTATTCGGGCACCTAAAATATGGATTTAAGAGCTTAATTTGGGTACCCATTTTTTAAAACTTGCCATTATGCACAGTGCTACAGATGTATATTTCACTTTAGAGAAATCACAAAACAAATTTTAAAAAGGTCTCTATATCGAGAAAGTGTAAGATGTAATAAAGTATACAAAGGGATATAGATATGGATGTTAAGTACAACTAAATACAAAGAATTCTTATCCTGGTTAGCTTTATTAGATAATGATGATCATTTTTAAAAAGTTGACATTTTAGAATTATTAAAATAAGAGATTTTTCTTAGGTTGTAAAAGTGATAGACTATGCCAGAACTATTTATTAACTGTTTGATATTTTTACAGTTATAAAAATACAATATTTTGTGGAAAATGGCTTAGTCTTGCAGCTCTTTTTCATTGACTGTAGTAAGTGAATTCCCCAGTAATAGGAGGTATTATATATTTCCTAGTATTCTGTAAACCTCTCATTAATTTACTTGCTTAATTTACAGGTACTAGAACTGTTCAATGAAACTTCAAAGTATTTCTACACCTCCATATAATGTTTACCAAATACTAAATCATGTAGTCCAGAATTTAGTATATACATAAAAGAACCTATTCATAATGAATACACTAAAATATTTTCATCCAGAATCCTTCACCAAAAAAATCCAAGGGTGTTTTACAATTCAGATCTGGTAAAACAGCAAGGTGGGAGAAAAAGATTATTGTGAACACATATTGTATTTTCTGGCTTTAAAACTGTATCTTAATACTACACTAACAGGATTATTTTGCACAGAATATATGTAAACATCAGCAGGACATGATAATCTGGGTATCTGTACCAGTGCTTGAAAGTCTGAGAAAAGTTTTAAGGAATGAAGCCAAAGTGTCTTGATTCACTAGTGAATGCTGAATTTTCCTGGGAACAGTGGCCTGGAATGACGTGAGTTATTGCTTTTATAAAAAATTACTTTAAATATCTGAAAGGTAGTCATGCTGGCTAAAAAGTCCCAGCTTTTACAAATACATTAGTATAGTATATCTATATAGTTTGCAATACTTAGCCAATCATTCTTTATTATCTAGCCCATTTAATAAAAAAACCACACTCAACAAAATATTAAATCATTGTGTCCTAACCTCAGTAATCAATAAATCTCTCCTATTTTATATAATCATAGTATGTTTGACTAAAAGGATTCCTGAAGTAAATAAAACTGACCTCTCTTTCTAGGTATAAGAAAAGTGAAGAAAAAGATTTAGAGACAAATTTGCAAACATTTATTCCTAATTAAAAGTCACGAGAGGAGATTTTAAAATAATTTCAGTTTTATAAATGTTGATCTTTCAATTTATAATTAAGATGTTAAAGCAGCCAGTGCCTAACCTGTTGCTCTTTGTCGGACTATGTTTCTTGCTTTTTCAATTCCTGGTGCTCCAGAGGTAGTAGCACTCCTGAATCTCATTGGTTCCGCAACTTCAGGATGACTTCTCCAGCTTAATGAAAACGATCGTCCCATTGTAGTTGTCTTTTGAGGATCTGAGATGCCACCTTTGAGATAGAGCAAGCAAAAGCAACATCAATCTAGAAACATTTACAATTAATGCTATGCTTATTTCATACTACATAGAGTTAAGTGTTTCTACAAAAAGGAACTAAAATGGGACAAGTTTTAAACCTATTATTTTTGGCAGAAAAATATTATTCAAAATAATTTAAGAGATGCCAACTATGGAGAAGTTGTTCCACAAAGCTTATGTATTACAATTCCTCCCATTGTTTCTTCTTTCTATTCATTTTCTCAAATAACAATTATTTGTCACTTGACCAGAACCCAAAGTGTCAGGACTTAATCAAGAGTCAAAATAGGTTTTTACAATAACACCATACTGTACTGCGTATTCCTTGATTTAAATTCAAGAATCAAGTCACTGGCATTGAGAGTCCACCTTGCTCCACCTATTAGACATCCTGAAAATCAGGGAGTCGAAGTGTTAAGTTTAATCTGTGACCAAATCTAAAAATAAGGGTGCTAAAAGTTGAGAACCTGAGAAAACAAACTGATTTCAATGGGTGCTGCTGAGTGCTTGGCATTTTTGAAAATCAGGCCACTTATTTAGATGTCTAACTTTAGACACCCATTTTTTAATAATCTTGGTCTACATGCTTCTAAACCCTATTCCTTTTATGGAGGTAGTAGAGAAAACTAAACTCATCACTAGACCTAAAAGCTTGTTAGTTACTTTTTCTGAATCTCAGATTATTCATGGTCAGCACCCAGGGATAGCCTTTGGGAGTTGTGAAATTGGACCTCTAATTTTTGAGGGAGATCCCAGAACAAATAAGGACTTGAGGTAAGGGATGGACAGTGCTGTCATTAATCATGTAAGGTCAATGCAAGCCTCTCCGTGGTTAACAGCCTGCAGTTGAACTAGCTCATGTGCTGAGCTACCAGTGAGGCTTCTGCCCATAACCGGTGAC
This sequence comes from Chelonia mydas, assembly GCF_015237465.2. Lineage (NCBI taxonomy): Eukaryota > Metazoa > Chordata > Testudines > Cheloniidae > Chelonia > Chelonia mydas. The sequence goes on from NC_057851.1 coordinate 198,672,482, forward strand.
ATTTCAGTCGAGTTAGGAGCAGCAACCTAGTAAAGCAGATAGTAAATACATAAGTGAGAGCAAGGGATTCCTGTGTTTTAATCCTGGTTCTAATATTAACTCTCTATATTGTCTTGGGCAAACCTTAGGGATGAAATTCTGTGCTGTACCTCTAAGACACAATACAGACCTTGCAGCCCAGAGGGAGGAGATGCTAAGATGACTAAGTCACCTTTCCACCCTCCTGATCCTGAGTTGCTTCAGAGGCTAGAGAGGCCTCTGGTGTAACTTAGACAACCCTAGGGGTCTGCCTAAATTATGGCAACTTCCTGTGACTACCTTATGGGCAAAAAGAATAGGAGTACTTGTGGCACCTTAGAGACTAACCAGTTTATTTGAGCATAAGCTTTCGTGAGCTAAAGCCCACTTCATCACTGCAGCACTGTATCCCTGCCCCCATAAAACATGCTCCTCCTGGTGTCAGCCCTGACCCCTGGCTTGTGAGGAAGTCCTTGCAGGACAGCCTTAAGGCTATCTTCCACAGTGCCTTTGCCAGGTGAATAGCCCCCTGGCCAGTTATAGTCTATAAGACCCTCTATGCTGCTCTGGCACTTTTACCCAGCATAAGAGGGTTGGTGCAGGGAAAAGGATCTCACCTTGGGTCTTTTTGCCCTAGTTTTCCCACCTGTAAAATGGGAATTACATTTATCTACCTCAGAGCACTCTATCCATGTTCACTAAGATAGTTCAATTAGTTAATTATTGTAAATTGCTATGAAAGCGGTGCTAAGATTCACAAGACTGCACACAAAATCCTCCACTGACCCCCAGACTCTTACTTAAACAGGTTTATTAAAATAAAATGCAATTATATGAAAAAGGATTTCTAGTGTTGGTGGCTATGCGCAGATTCCTGCACAAGCAGCTGTGCTCCATTCCTACTACCGCAGCGGAGGCTGGTGTTGAACCCCTAAACATCCATCTACATTTTTAAAAAAGTTTTTATAAAAACAGATCAGTATAAGTATCTTACTAACGCAGATGCTCGATTTTTTTGCATGTAATAATACTAAGTAAAGTAAAATGGAGTGCATTTTTTCAAATGAATCTTTACAATGTGTAAAGAACCATAATGTTTAAGTTACATCTGAAAATCTAATATAGTCCAACTAAGTTTGCGTATCTTAACTTATTTAACATAAAATACACTAAAGAAGAGAGACTTTACCTTTGCCTCTTTGTTTTTTTTCCTTTTGCTCACTTAGTTTATCCAGTGGTAAGTTTGTCATTTCAACTCCATACACCATTCTTGCTAACACCACCGTTAGAGAATCCATGATGTTGGCCCATTCAGTTATCAGCTCCTCCCAGTCAGTAAGGGAAGACAGTATGCTGAGCAGCTCATCCCAGAGTTCTCGAGAAATGTAAACACTCAGATTTGCTCGGATCCAAGCCACAATAAGAGTCTGGGAAATAGAAAAGCAATGACATTTTGTACATTTCTAAAAAGCACAGAATTAAAAATTTGGAAATGTATGTCCAAAGACCAAGAGAATTTAGACTTTTGTAACAGCTTTTCATATTTTTAATTTTCAGTCACTAAAATGAATTGTCTTTCTTTCCTTCTGTTATTCTTTACTTTCAGAATTTGCCACTTCCTGAGGCTGTTACTGAAAAATGATCAAGAACTACAAACAGAAATCATGGTTTCATGGGAGTTAAATGAGTTTAGCATCTAACAAGAAAAGAACTATAAAATAGGACCCCATGTATAAAGAGACAAAATTCTGCAACAATAATGCCCCCTTATTTCAGCAGCATATCAGGACTTAATTCTGCGTGGGAGAGGGGGAAGATCAGGACTTCTGTCCATGGAATGGAAAAATGGGAAGGAATAGCTCCTCTCCCATCCCCTCTAGGGATTTTCTTTCACTTGATTCTACCTTCCTTCCCCTGCTTCTACAAGAAAGGAGACTGCCCTGTCTTTCTTTCCTCACCACCAGAGCTGAAGAGCTGGCTGGTACTGTAACAGTACGGATACAGGGCACTAAGAGCTGAGGAGACTACTAGTAATTCAGGTTTAGCAGTCACCACAAGATCACTTAGTCCTGAAAATAATGTGGGTGCCAGGATGTTAGTGCTGGGAGAATCAACAGGGTCGGCACTGGAGCTGAGGAGAATACGTCATCAGCACTGTGTGAGGTGATGTCAGTACCAACAGATTGGTATCAGTGACGTGCAGAACATTGTCTCAAAGGCTACCAAGTGTTCTCAGTGATGGGTTTTTGCCAAGGTGTCAGAGGGACTCAATTTGGACCTTTTGGCTGAGAGGTGAGGTGATTTATGCCCCGTTTTACTAGGTTCCAGTAAGGGTAACCTAGGCCTGCACTCACTGTGGAAATAACATTCGTTCCTACCCCTTTCAGATAACTGAGTGGAGGAGGACTTAGCTTCCCTACTCCTCTGATTGTAGAAAGGTCTGAACTTTTTTATGAACCGTGAGCCTTGGGGTCTTGGATCTGAGCTGCCACTTCCAGGAGCACTAACTGTGGACACCTGTTCAGGCCTGGTAGGCACGTTCTCTCTGGTTCTGAGGAGACTCTCATAGAGCACTCCTAACTTGTGTGTCCTCCTAGACAAGGAATGACAGATTGAGCATTTATCAGACATTTGCCTCTCAAATGCGCATCATTAAGTGGAATAGCTGCGTCACAGGAGGGACAAGTTTTAGCCTTCTTTGCCCTTTATGCCTTCCGATGGAAGGGGGAGATACAATGGCACCCAGGGCACAGGATTGGCCTCAATGGACACTTCTGACCAAAAGAATTTGATGAAGTGTGTGTGGGGAGCATGCACACCAGAAGTGGAATACACATGCACAGTCACTCAAAGAAGAAAAGACGAATAATTACTTAAGATTTCAAGTAAATTATTCCATTTAAAGAAAAGGAGTACTTGTGGCACCTTAGAGACTAACCAATTTATTTGAGCATAAGCTTTCGTGAGCTACAGCTCACTTCATCGGATGCATTCAGTGGAAAATACAATGGGGAGATTTATATACATAGAGAACATGAAACAATGGGTGTTACCATAAACACTGTAAGAGTGATCACTTAAGGTGAGCTATTACCAGCAGGAGAGCGCCGGGGGAAGAGGGGATAAACATGGGGAAATAGTTTTACTTTGTGTAATGCCCCATCCACTCCCAGTCTCTATTCAAGCCTAAGTTAATTGTATCCAGTTTGCAAGTTAATTCCAATTCAGCAGTCCCTCGTTGGAGTCTGTTTTTGAAGTCTTTTTGTTCAAGAATTGCCACTTTTAGGTCTGTAATCGAGTGACCAGAGAAATTGAAGTGTTCTCCGATTGGTTTATGAATGTTATAATTCTTGATGTCTGATTTGTGTCCATTTATTCTTTTACATAGAGACTGTCCAGTTTGACCAATGTACATGGCAGCGGGGCATTGCTGGCACATGATGGCATATATCACATTGATAGATGTGCAGATGAACAAGCCTCTGATAGTGTGACTGATGTGATTAGGCCCTATGATGGCGTCCCCTGAACAGATATGAGGACACAGTTGGCAACGGGCTTTGTTGCAAGGATAGGTTCCTGGGTTAGTGGTTCTGTTGTGCGGTTGCTGGTGAGTATTTGCTTCAGGGTGGGGGGCTTTCTGTAAGCAAGGACTGGCCTGTCTCCCAAGATCCGTGAGAGTGAGGGTCAATCTCTCTGGTCACTCGATTAGAGACCTAAAAGTGACAATTCTTCAACAAAAAAACTTCAAAAACAGACTCCAACGAGAGACCGCTGAATTGGAATTAATTTGCAAACTGGATATAATTAACTTAGGCTTGAATAGAGACTGGGAGTGGATGGGTCATTACACAAAGTAAAACTATTTTCCCATGTTTATCCCCACCCCCTACTGTTCCTCAGACGTTCTTGTCAACTGCTGGAGATGGCCCACCTTGATTATCACTACAAAAGGTTCCCCCCTGTAAGGGACTGTGGAAGACTTTGTTACGGCCTAGCTTGGGAACTTCTGCTTTCTCGAGGCCGCCCGGTCACTGTAGGACATGGGAAACCAGCTGTAACCAGCTTTAGGCCGGTTCCATCTGCCCTGCATGGCCCTTTGCCAGGTAGCAGAAAGCCCCTTTAGGAAAGTACCTAATTATATATTCATAAGCTGTTTCTGTGTAATGCTTATTATGGCTCGCTGTTTACCCTTGCGTTGGACTCCGTCCCAGGCAAAGCACTGGTGTGCTGGGTTCTCTGCCTCCATGACAGCAACGCTTGGAGTCCCCGTTGCAGGTGTGTCACTAACCTTCAAAAAAGCCAATAACTCGCTGCTTAGCTGCGTGTGGGTCTCCTTTTCCAGAGTACCTCTGCCGGCCTGCGGTGCTTCGAACACCTTGGCCCAGAACACCCCCACACCCCCGCTCTCCTGCTGGTAATAGCTCACCTTAAGTGATCACTCTGGTTACAGTGTGTATGGTAACACCCATTGTTTCATGTTCTCTATGTATATAAATCTCCCCACTGTATTTTCCACTGAATGCATCCGATGAAGTGAGCTGTAGCTCACGAAAGCTTATGCTCAAATAAATTGGTTAGTCTCTAAGGTGCCACAAGTACTCCTTTTCTTTTTGCGAATACAGACTAACACGGCTGCTACTCTGGAACCTGTATTCCATTTAAGAAATCTAAATACAACATAAAAAATTAAAGGCTGCAGAAGCTAGTATGGCCCCAGCAACCTTTAACTCCAACATGGAACTTTTTTTAAAAATACAGTCATTTTAAAAAATTGCTATAAATTACATTTACATTAGAAATTAAATGCAGTTATATGAAAAACTCACGTTCATACAACTGTACTATTTTTCAGATGTGGCTCTACTGTGACATCAGTTAATAATTAGCAACCCTTGCTTTACTGCAGATATTAATTTAACCAGTTTGTGGAAAGTACAGTTTGAAACAAAATTCTAATGGAAAAGCACAGCCTATGCAGAAAATAAACATATAATAGCCAGAAGGTGGTGCTAGAGATCCAACTTTTCAAAGCTGAGGATGCTGATTAAAAAAGATAAAAGGTTACATTTGTTTTTATATTTTGTCTTGAGCAATGTTTTTATGTCATCAAAAACAAGAAAACTAATTTATTTTATGTGTGTTGTTATGATTTTTGAAAAAAAAAAATCACAGAAAAAAATTCCTTTCCAACGCCTCATTTTCTTTTTTCGATTGATTTCTGAGTATAGATGCATTAAATTTTATGACTTAGTTTTCCTTCCCTTCTGCTTGTATTCTTTTCTAGAAAAATACTTGATTTGGCTTAGTGGATGTAACTTGAATGATGTTATGAAATTAAAAGAATCACAGTATCCTGAAACTTTGTTGATGCTGGTACACACCATGTTGTGCCACAATGTGCTATTTAAATTACCTTTGTTTTTTTATTTTATTTCTGACTACTTTCATAAGCCATAAGAAAATTTATTACAAAAAAGAAAATAACCGTGATTGGTAGGGGGAATGTTATTCTCAATCTCCTATAAGATTATTTTAATAAAGGAAATTAAAATTACTACTTTGATGGGGGAATTTCAACATCATTTTAGTAAGGAATAGGTCACTCAATTCACTTGTAAATCCAGGAATATACATAGACCAATTTGGTGTCTAAACATTTTAAATAATATGACTGATACCAGAGAATTCTCTAAATCTGAAATTATTAGAAACAGGCTATCTACAATGAGAAAATACATCATATATCCATCAATTTAGGAGTCCACATAGACCAATTTACACATAAGATAAAAGTTGTCCTATTCACATTGAGGTGACAGACTAATCTCGAATAGCTTCTGACATGTAATACCCAACAGTTTATAAAGATACACAGGTAAGGCACCCAAACAAAATTAACTCTGTCCTACAATGATGTCACAAAGGACAGGGAGGGATAGCTCAGTGGTTTGACCATTGGCCTGCTAAACCCACGGTTGTGAATTCAATCCTTGAGGGGGCCATTTAGGGATCGGGGCAAAAATTGGGGATTGGTCCTGCTTTGAGCAGGGGGTTGTACTAGATGACCTCCTGAAGTCCCTTTCAATCCTGATATTCTATTCTATGACAGGAAAAAAAAAATCTTTAAAAATCTGTTTCATCTATACAGCCTGAAGCAACAAACGCTAAAATGACTATATGCTATTTTATTAAAGCATCCAACTTAAGTTTATATGAAAATAAATATTGCATGACCACAAGGGGGCAAAATGAACAGAAAGCAATAAACTACCATGATGACTAAACAACAGAAAACCTACCCAGCACATGTAAATAAGGGATCAGTGAACATAAGGGAAATGCAAATTTTTAGTACATCCTGTACCTAGCAATAGTAACAAAAGCAGATCCCATAACATTTGCAGGTCTGTCTGCCTATTAAAATATACAAGTATACTTGACAGACTGACAGACCTGCTCAAGTCTTCCTCTAGTGGCTATAATCTACAAAATATAGAGTACCCGATACCCTAAACTGTACTATTAACAAGAGTCAATATTTTATGGGTTACAGATAGTATTTTTTGTAATACAGTGCAATATTTAAATAAAACCATACCTTTTTGAATGGCATAAAATTATATCATAAAAAACCCACTTCTTATATGAAATAAACTGTCATTGAAATTTGCTTTCCATTCTTTCAAAAACACTTTTAAAAAGAACAAAAATAGCACTCAGTTTCAGTTTTACATTTTCTTATCAAAAAGAAAGGCACTTACCCTGAAAAGTAATCCTGCCAAGCTTTGAGCAAACATGTCCTTTACTTGGTTATCCTTTGGCTTCTGCATGACACCTTCTGTTATTCGCAGGAGTATTTGTAACATCTGTTCCCTGGTACCAAAATAAAACCTCACATTTCAATTACAAGTTTTATTAATCTTACTTGTTCAGTTTCCAGATATGAAAACCACTCTTAATTCACTGATAAAGTCTCACAAACTGAAAAAGTGATAATACTCAAAACACTTTGTAAGTCACCTTTAAGACAACTTTAACTGTCTGTGGAGACTTATGTTGAAGATAATCACTTTTGGAGCACTTTGCAGAGAGGGGGGGAAAAAAAAAAACCTTTCGTTTTAGAGGACGCCAAGTCAGGAGTGGAAGTAAAAGCCTGGTCCCCAAAGTCAAGGGCAAGAAAGTATGAAATTACTATGAAAATCTGCCCTAATATGTCCAAGTTTAATCAATCAATCAGTTTCCACATACTCAGGAGACTTGTTAGAAGTTTGCAGCCAAAATCTCTGAAGATGCACCATCCCCACGAAGTGACTGAGCACTTTCCATCCTCTCACAGCTCTTAGTGCTGACCAGACTGCACATGCAGTCTGGGCCGGAGACCAGACCCGGGAGCAGAGCCCTCTTTCTCAGTGACCCCCGCTGGCATTCAGGCAACGTGGAGGAGGTAGAAATCTGAGTCAAATGTTGAGGGACAAAAACTGAACTGGGGGAAGGACGGGAGTAGATTGGGGGACAAAGAATCTGGTAAGACTGTATCATGAAAAAGCACACACATGAAGGGGCGGAATTAAGGTTGCACATTAATACTGGCATTTCCTGACTTTTGAGTGCTTGATTTCGCAATTGGCTGAGTGAAACAAGGTCTTACACTCAACTCAATGGCATTCCTACCTGTCTGCCTGTAATGCGATAACTTTTGAATGCAGAGTCCAATCAATTCCAAAATTTAAGGGAATGTTCTAGGTATCAATGGCTATTGATCTGATGAAAATCGGAAAAGCCAAAAGGGGGAAATGGGGACACAGCACACATGGAGCCCCTGTCATCTGGTTAGCAGAGCCAGCAGCTTCAACCACCTTTATGCATGTCTACAGATCAAAGAACCAGTTGATGACAGCCATTAACACATTCCAGCACCCCCCTATTTTAGCTCTACCCATCTTCACAATACAGATTTAAACCCTGAAAGATTTCTCTCCCACACTGTAAAGAAAAGAAATAAGAATGAGAGTGAGGTGACAGAATGGTAGTACACACCGAGGGGGAAAAGGGGGCAGAGTCCCTAGCGTGGGGGGCAAAAAGCCCCTCATATGTTGTGAACTGGGAGATCACAGAATCATAGAATATCAGGGTTGGAAGGGATTTCAGGAGGTCATCTAGTCCAACCCCCTGCTCAAAGCAGGACCAATCCCCATCTAAATCATCCCAGCCAGGGCTTTGACAAGCCTGACCTTAAAAACTTCTAAGGAAGGAGATTCCACCACCTCCCTAGGTAAACCATTCCAGTGTTTCACCACCCTCCTAGTGAAAAAGTTTTTCCTAATATCCAACCTAAACCTCCCCCACTGCAACTTGAGACCATTACTCCTTGTTCTGTCATCAGCTACCACTGAGAACAGTCTAGATCCATCCTCTTTGGAACCCCCTTTCAGGTAGTTGAAAGCAGCTATCAAATCCCCCCTCATTCTTCTCTTCTGCAGACTAAACAATCCCAGGTCCCTCAGCCTCTCCTCATAAATCATGTGTTCCAGTCCCCTAATCATTTTTGTTGCCCTCCGCTGGATGCTTTCCAATTTTTCCACATCCTTCTCGTAGTGCGGGGCCCAAAACTGGACACAGTACTCCAGATGAGGCCTCACCAATGTCGAATAGAGGGGAATGATCATGTCCCTCCATCTGCTGGCAATGCCCCTACATATACATCCCAAAATGCCACTGGCCTTCTTGTCAACAAGGGCACACTGCTGACTCATATCCAGCTTCTCGTCCACTGTCACCCCTAGGTCCTTTTCTGCAGAACTGCTGCCGAGCCATTCGGTCCCTAGTCTGTAGCGGTGCATGGGATTCTTCCGTCCTGAGTGCAGGACTCTGCACTTGTCCTTGTTGAACCTCATCAGATTTCTTTTGGCCCAATCCTCCAATTTGTCTAGGTCCCTCTGTATCCTATCCCTGCCCTCCAGCGTACCTACCTCTCCTCCCAGTTTAGTGTCATTTGCAAACTTGCTGAGGGTGCAATCCACACCATCCTCCAGATCATTTATGAAGATATTGAACAAAACCGGCCCCAGGACCGATCCTTGGGGCACTCCACTTGATACCGGCTGCCAACTAGACATGGAGCCATTGATCACTACCCGTTGAGCCCGACAATCTAGCCAACTTTCTATCCACCTTATAGTCCATTCATCCAGCCCATACTTTTTTAACTTGCTGGAAAGAATACTGTGGGAGACCGTGTCAAAAGCTTTGCTAAAGTCAAGGAACAACACGTCCACCGCTTTCCCCTCATCCACAGAGCCAGTTATCTTGTCATAGAAGGCAATTAGATTAGTCAGGCACGACTTGCTCTTGGTGAATCCATGCTGACTGTTCCTGATCACTTTCCTCTCCTCTAAGTGCTTCAGAATTGATTCCTTGAGGATCTGCTCAAGGAGACGGGGAAGTCAGATACATACAGACCATTACATGTGGTGAGGGGGTAATGTGGGGCATACTGAGACCCTGACATGAGGGAGCGGTTGCTACGTGTTCCAGAAATAGAGTGAGATGGGAGGGTGGTGGCATACCAGGAGCTTTTGGAGGGGAGGGGAAATGGAAGGATGCACTTGGCCTGGAGAAGCAACCAAGTGTACGATCCTCTAGTAAAGTTCTTTTACCAATTTTGTGTGTGTAATGTTTTACATATATTGACAAACAAAATTAGTTCAATTAGCATTAGAAAGACAAACATTTGTTTATTTTAAATTCCACTGATTGATTAAATGTATAGTTAGGTGTACGTGTGTGTGTGCAAACCCATGCAAACATGCACACATTTGCATGTATTTAGTGATTATAAAGCATCTGGCAGCCCTAGCTAGCCACAGAATGTGTATAGTAAGAAGTTAAAAACTGATTTAAGAACACTTATCTATATTAAGCATTTCAAGATTTGAATAAACTGTATTTTTAAAAGTTGAAAATGTAGTTTGAATAAGAATCAAGTTTGAGCTAAGAACAGTAAAACAGAAGGTTACATAAGCAAAAACTTTAAACAAAAATCTCTTACATTCAGTATTTTAGGAATTTCCCCCGCAGTGGAATCATGAACTGTCTTACAAAATAAGTACAATCTTATCATAGTTTTTACAAAGGCACACAAGGAAACATTAAAAAAACTAAAATGTTATGGAAATTCCCTCATCTTTTTTCAATTATTCTGTCTTAAAATTCTAGAAGCAGTAATACTATTAATTAATTTATTCAACCTTTAAGATACATTTAAAACTTACCATGTCTTTTTATTCATTGAAAGTTCCATTATCATGTGCCTAAAAATACTCAAAACTGCTTTGCAAGCATCAACTTGCTCCTTCAGGAGAGCAGGGACTTCAGCACATGGTTCCAATAAAAAAACATTTGCAGAGTTTGTCAAAAACACCTTGAAAACAAAGCATTTTAATTAGGAAAAAATAAGTTTACACAGTATCAAACAAGACCAACGGTAAGTTTCAAAACAAACATGTTTTCCTCTTCTAACCAAACCCTTATCTTTCCTTAAAGAAGGATATGTTATATTATCTAACACACTATTTTCTTCTCCCATACCATTTAAAAGAAGAGAGTCATGTTATATTCACTATTATAGTAAAAATATAACATATTCTTGATCTTTTAGATGCTTGTCTTTTCCATTCTACCACATGGGGGTATTCTTCCCCTCCCAACCTATTTTCTAGCTGTACATATTTAAAGAATGGCCACTGATATTTTTGATCATTTACATTCAGCACTGGCAAAATGTACGGATTTCTGAGTAATTCCCAACTCCACAAGTATAAAAATAGTGTCTGTCTGTCTAGTGTTCTAATGTCTCTAGAACTGGTGTCTGGTTCTGCAAGATAGGAACACACAGTTAATATGATTTTTTTTAAAAAGAGAGAAGTCCAATTGTTCACAAGGTAATCCATGAAAATGCTCAACTCCTCTAACAATTGCTTTCTGACATCTGAGAGCACAAACAAAAGGATCTTTATCCAAGCTCTCCTTAAAAAAAAAAATATCTAGAATTATTGTTTACATTAATCAGAACTCCATTTTTTCCACAGGAAGAGAAGGTACACAGTGCTTTCTGGCATGTAAATGCATTCTGACCACTTTAACTGAGAGTTCTCTTTTAGGGTCCAATCCAACATCTGTAAGATTAATGAAAGGACTCCCACTGACCTTAATTTAACTTGGAGGGCCGTTAACTAGGATCATTTTCTCAAAACACAGCCCTCAAAGACAGAATTTTGAAACTGGAATGACTGCATATTAGCAGAAAAGGTCTTTCATCATAGACTACTTAAGCAGGTCATTTATTGCTAGGTACACAGAATGGGACCCCAGAAAGTCCCAAAGGCTACTCCAGAGTAATTAGGTTTACTGTACAGTTAGCCATTTTTTTAATGGAGTTCAAAAGAAAGGAGGTGATGAAGAAACTGCATAAACCAAATTATGTTTCCCCTTGAAAAACAAAATATAACTCCATGGGTTACAAAGCTTTAGTTTGGATTAAAAACTGGGGTAAATTGCATTATTCATATATGACACAGTCTCTTTGGCATCCCTTAGATTTTTGCAACACCTAAGAACAAACTCTCTGTTGAGGGGCTTTATTACTGGAGTGCATTTTACCTGCTCAGTTAGTCTGCTGTCATGCTCAGAATGTCACCTCCTGATTGTTGATATTGCAAGTAGATTTGTCTTTAAATTCTAGATAGCTAGCTCTGTGACCTTCCTCTGCCATATTTGTTTCTTGGCTGATCATCTTGACTTATATATACTAGTAAAATTAATGTGCCTGACTGAATTTTATGCTTTCCCTATCAAATATTTCTGCAAAGAGATAAGAAAAAAAGTTCATATTTTGACCAACAGTTACTTCCTTTCTATGGGTATTACAAGGTGCTCAGTTCATAGCTACTGCTTCTGCTGATCCTACCCGTATGATCCCTAAGATGTACAAGTGACTGAACATTGCAACCTAATGACAGCTGTGTCACTTCAGTTATCTGGTCATATATGCAGACCGAAAAGGAAGAGACTCAGATCAGCGGAAGTGAGCACAGTGCAGTTGCATGCCCCCAAACAATTCAGGCTGTAGAGAGAAAGTAATAAAATTTTCTCTCAACTACTTGGCATATATGAAAGTTATGTTCTATGCTGCTTATCATGCTAAAGACTACATAATATCCTTAAAATCACCAGGGATTCTACTGTTCATGTCCTCTGAATAATCAGTAATTATATATGTTTCCTATCCACTAGGATGGAGAGTCCCGCTGTTTGGAATATAGTGGGAGACCAATATAAAAACAACACTTTCTGAAGGGAGGGATTTTTGGGAGAAGCAAAAGTTTTACACACGCCATATTTCAATTTCTTAATATTAACAGTATGACTCATTTTTACTTCTGCACATGGTTCAGAACTATAAAGCGATTCTATATAATCTCTGGTTTAATTATTAAACAACATTTAAGGAAACATCAAAAGCGAACTGAAAAAGTCAACTTGACAAAAAAGAAACTAGGCTTCTTTTGTACTTACAGTAGCAACAACAAATATGGATCTACACAAAAGCATATTTTGTCACTTTTCAGAATAAGCTCACACTTTAAATTTCACTTTTTTTGTTTATTTTATCACCAGAACCCTCCAATATAATCTCTCAACTCAGAATTCCAATATTGTAGGCAGGTCTGAGAGCACCACCTACTATTAAGGTTGCCTGGCACTTCCCATTATAAATCTGTTTTCAATTGTTAATGACTTCGTTAAAAAAGAAAAAACAACAAGAACAAAAGAAAAAAACCCATCCTCTAACCAGCTGGGCTGAAATTTTTCAGGCCAGATGTATTCGCCAGGCTGAATAGTTCTGGAAATTTTCAGCCAAAAATAATTCAGCCATTTTGAGAATGAGGCTAGTAAAAATTATATTATTTTGCCCACGTTAAAAGATTTTGGCAACCTTTTATTTGAAATACTCTAACACCCCCCTGCTTTGGAGCAGGGACTTGAAATTTGGTAGGGAGGAGCCTTTGTGTCAGGGATCAGTCTTTTGCCATGTTTGTGAAAATTCCTCAAATTTGGCCAAGTTATAGGCCTTTGAAAAATTGCCATTTGCACATGTTCAGTAGAGACTTGCTAGAGCTTAGCAGTTGACTCCATCCTCATTGCTATTAGTGCCAACAAGACTGAACATGCAAATGAGTAAGTTTTTTTACCCTATAAATGGCCAGTTGACTTCATGAATTTTACTTAAACTTACCCCAGAAACATTCATCTTTGAGCAAAGATTAAGTGAATATTTCAGAAAGTTATAAGCATGTGAAAATTGGCTTAGAATGGAAACTGCTTTGCAGCCTTTAGTACAGCAATTGGAAACCTTATATTAATTTGTCATCTTTGTAAAAATGTCCCTTCTGCTGACTTCTCAAACAATTTAATGGAATAATTACAAATTTATTTTTAAATTGATAACCTAATGTTTTCTCTATATACCATACCTGTAATGCAGCCTGAGCACCAGCCTTAACGTTCTTGTCTTCGTCTTCTAGTACACATCCTCTGCTAACAGCATTAGAGAAGGAGTAAGTTCTTCCCCAACTGGAAGATCTTTTATGTCCAGAATGACCAGAGGCAAGCTTTCAAAAACACAAGTAATTTAGTAATACAGGATTATAAAAGATGCTTTCCTATATAGATCATATAAAAGCTAAAAAATAATATTTTTGAACAGTCATAGGTTCTGTGCTCATTTGCATAACCATTAATTAATAGTTACTCTTATTCAGATACCTAATTTCTATAGGGTATAAGGGCAGTCCACATTACCTTAAAAATATTTAATAATGCTTTTCATAACCCATTCATAGCTGTAAAATTTCCCTTTAAATTTTTTTTAATAAATAAAAAAATATATATATTAGTTGAATTTTAAGCTCTCTGTAAAACAGCCTGAGCAAAGACTGGTACTGTAAGTTTTTTTATATTCTAACTCTTGTTCCCCAAAGTGCAGAAATACCCTTCACAACTCAGAATAGGGCAGATACATCTGGTTCAATATATTAAGATATGAGCACCCAAGCCACAAAGTTCAGATCTGAATCTGAACTTCCCAAAGGTCAGGGTGTCTGGATCCAGGGTTTTGGTCCAGATCATAGAACTGATGGAATATCTGCAAATATAGCTGGGCTCTTATCAAGATTTTATGATGGATTTAGATAATCAAATATTTGTAATTTTAATTGTGTTATCGTATACTCATGCTAAAATATTTCTGTCAAAAGGAAACACACATTCATGCAAACGGGGAATATTAAATCAGTAGACTGAACAATTCAACATTGCAGAATGTAACACTAAGTTCCGCTAAGTCCATCCAAAATGGTATTTACATAGAGAGTTAAAAGAAAGGTTAAAGATCAGATTTTCAAAACAGCTCAGCACCCAGAATCACCCATGGTTGAGAGCAGCTGGGTGCTCAGCACATTTCAAAATCTGGACCTAAAGAAATAAAAAGGTGCATAAGCAAATATCTATCATTAAAAAACAATTTTATGAAAAAGAATTGAAGACAAATAAGAATAACATCCATCATTCAGCTTGTACACAGTAAGTAATGATTGGTACCATACATGTTTGCAATCTGTCTCTGTATGTTCCAAGTTGGACACATTATCTTGAATATTTTCTTGTTTATCTGGTTCTTCCATGAACACAGGCTTGTCTTGCAATATCCACTTTTTATATACCTTAACCACTTTCCGTGTTGCAGATATATCAGAGGATGGCAACAAAAAAGCCTAAAATGCAAATTTAACTCAATTTACCTATCACAGAATATTGCATATTACACAGACCAAAAGAAAACAGTTTAAAATCTACTTTTAAATCACTACTATCAAGAGCTATGATTATCACTAAGCTATATAAAAATCAACCTAAAAATACATTTGTGAGGTTCCATAATCATTGAGCTTAGCTGACTTCCATATTGCATGTGCTCAGACTGCAAGTAAAAGAATATTTTTCTTCACTGTCTCTCTGCAAACTCAACCTGGGTTCTTTTCCCATCTTGCTCAATATTATCAGTGACAGAAGTTCTGTAAACTAAATTATGCCCTTAGATACACAACCTGTAAAACCCCACTGATTTCAGATTATGTTATCAGTGTCACATGTAAAATCCCAGTTAAGGCAAATGCTGTTAAAAGGGTGCCACCAAGGGCATAACCTGGAAGATGGGAAGAACAAGTGGCATTCTGTTGCTTCCTACTAAACTTTCTGAGGTCACAGAAGAACATATTTTTGCATACTTTTTATGGTCTGCAGCTGGGAGCCTCTCTGTAAGGTCCACCATTCAAGAGCCTTGGGAGGTTAAGCTTGCAGCCTCCTAAATTTGTGAGACTCATCAGCTCCTAACATCTCTAAATAGGTTTGTCAGCCCTTCACAACATTTCTAAGTATGGTCACGGGACCTGACAATCCTACTAAGACTTCAGAGGGTGAAATTCCCCCGAATAAGTGTAAGGCTCAAATGGGACCAGAGGACCATCAACAGATGTTATATATAGGGCTGTCGATTAATTGCAGTTAACTCACGCGATTAACTCAAAAAAATGAATTGCGATTAATTGCAGTTTTAATTGCACTGTTAAATAATAGATTACCAATTGAAATCTATTAAATAAATATTTTGGATGCTTTTCTACATTTTCATATACGTTGTATTCTGTGTTGTAACTGAAATCAAAGTGTATATTATTTTTGCTTACAAATATTTGCACTCTAAAATGATAAACAAAAGAAATAGTATCTTTCAGTTGACCTCATACGAGTACTGTAGTGCAATCTCTTTGTCGTGAAAATGCAACTTACAAATGTAGATTTTTTTTTGTTAAATGACTGAACTTAAAAACAAAACAATGTAAAACTTGTTTTTTTGTACATAATTATACATTTGTAAGTTCAACTTTCATGATAAAGAGTCATATTAGGTGAATTGAAAAATATGATTTATTTTGGTTTTTTACAGTACAAATACTTGTAATGAAAATAAATAAGTGAGCACTGTACACTTTGTATTCTGTGTTGTAACTGAAATCAGTATATTTGAAAATGTAGAAAACATCCAAAAATATTTAAATAAATGGTATTGTTTAACAGTGAGATTAATTTTTTTAATTGCGTGATTAATTTTTTTAATAGCTTGACAGCCCTAGTTATATACTTTCAACCTAAACTCTACCATAACATTTATCTAAGGAAATGTCCCTTGTTTGGCAAAAAGACACTGGATAACAGGAGATCTTGAGGAACCTCATAAAGATCACTGTAGTCTGTTATGCCAATATCAAATTCCTACTTCAACATTTAGTAATCTTTAAAATTAGAGTTTAACCAACTAAAACTTTGATTCTCTGCATTCGATAGTGGTTAAAACTTCAGATTACTGAATTTATCTATCTTTCGCTTTGTATTCATGCTATGTAATAACAAAGTTAGAAGATTTTTTGGACTCTAACGAACATTTATTTTGTAATGTTTTATAACATTGCACACCTTGTGTGATTAACTCCTAACAGGGTAGAAACATTTTATCTTGGCAACAGATGTGCCATTCCCCACCCCCACCCCCCATATTATGATGCAGGCCAAAGTCTGTTTTATAAGAGACTTACTTGTAACTATGGAATAGTTACCTACTTTTCATAAATATAGTCTGAAATGAGCGGATATAATGAATCCAGTCAATCTTTTTCCACCTGAGCTACCCGAATGGTGAGCACTGCAGTGACATCTTGCTTGGAACCTGGATATCTGTCAATATGATTCCCTCTGACCAACATGTGGTGAAGCATTAAGAGGCTAGAACGAGCATGGTCAACTGGCAGTCCGGGGTCTGCATCCAGACCACCAAACCATTTATTTGGCCCACCCATCGGCGGGGTCGCAGCCCCAGAAAAAGATTTTTTATTTTTTTTTTTTAAAGATTGAGCCGGGTTGTTGAGGGGCACAGTCTTTTAGTAAAACTGCTGCCTACTCATACCATTCTGCTTCACTCCACTTCTCCATCAACACAGGCTCTGACTCCACCCCACCAAGTTCCAGCTACTGCCTTCCCATTCGGTGCCGGTTTGGGAGCTGACCCCAGCCACCGTTCCACACAGTAGGTGGGGACAGAGCACACCCCTGCCAGTCGGAAGGAAGTAACTAGAGCTGGGTAGCATGGGATGAAGCTGGAGCCTGTGCTGATGGGAAATGAAGGGGAGCCTGGAAGCAGAAGCCCATGCACCATGTCGCAATGCCATTCACTAGCCCAACCACTTCTCCATCACGCACGTAGGAGGTGGACTCTGCCCCATAGCACCCAGCTTTGATTACTGCTGTACCATTGGCTCCCACAACCAATTTGTTTGTGGCCACATGGTGGAGCCTGTGCCCTTGGAGCAGCAGAAACTGGGAGAGGTAGAGAAAAAAAAATTAAAGACAGAATTGTTTTCTTATTTTCATTTATTAATCCCCTGCTCTTCTGCACACGGGGAAAAAAAGGTTTTAGATTCATTTAATTGGTATTTATTTATTTATTTAAAGGCTGGGCTATAAGGGACTTTTATATTTAAGAATACTTCAGTTTTACACTGTTAATACCTGGTTAATTGTATGTTAACATGCTGTATTGTAGGAAATATTTTTGAGTTATGCAATATGTAGCCTGTTTAAAAAAAAAAAAAAAAAAAAAAAAAAAGCATGGTCCGCCAAAAGTGCTACTTTAAAGTTAACCATTCCTGGGGTAAAAAACAGTAGGACAGTATTAAGAAATCCTCAGCCCTCATCAGCTAGAGGGAAGAATGTTTCAATATACATCTTCAAGGGAGGGTTCAAGAGAAGCATGAGAATTAATTTACACGGTGACCAGAAGAGATTCTCACTTCCCCTTCTTTAAAAGAAAAAAAAGACCAAAAATCTATTCTCTGTTTCAAATACATAATCCATATGTATATTAAATAAAAGGCAAAGCAAATTTCTGTTGTGATGTTCTTTATTTCCGTAACATACAGTGAAGTTTTAAGTATTTTGAAGGAATGCTGAATTAGTTTATCATAATGCCAGAAGAGGGCAGCATAACACAGTATTCCATAAAGGATACCTAACTGTTCTTTAGCGTCAAACCACCTTCACCTCTTTTTCAATATAGAAAGCATCTTCACTGCATACAGATACTTTTTCCTCTGAAATCTTTTTTTAAAAAAAGATGGCAAATACATACCAGGGGCTAAGAGAAAACATCCAATAATGACATTTACTGTTGTCTACATAGAAATTATGTATTTACTTTGATCATAGCTGCAGAAGCAAGCTTCTTGCAAACTCAGCTTTGCACACACATATGCAGTAGCAGACGCTACATGCTTTTTAATTATATGTACCAGTATATGAGACATCAAAATTCATATGCAAGGCTGCATTAAATGATCTAGGAGAAAGTGTGACAGTATTGCTATTTTGATCTGAGCACCACATTTGTATTCCTATTTGACTTTCTTATCTTCATCTATCAAATTACTAATTTATCCCGATAAAAAAGTTTGAGATTTTCAATGCTGGCAAATGACAAAACGTCTTTTAATCATGTTAATTCAGCATCTTGTCATATTATATAAATAATACAGTTTTCCTCACCTGCATCACTTTCAAGTTATCTTATTTCAGAACCCTCTTCTAAATTTATCACGTAGATATACAAAATCTTAAACTTACTTTAAGTTTTCAGTGGTAACCACCAGTCAGTTTATAATCAGAAAATGTGAAACAGACTCAAATTGATAAGCATAGGGGGAAAAAAGTCTCTCTGGTCACACTAAGAAATGGCAGACCACAATATCCCATTTCATGGGTTTTAACTGCATATGTCCAAGCTTAAAAGCTACATCTTCAGATGAATTATATTGTATATAATATACATGAAAGCTTCTTTAACAAATGGTGCTTTCCTGTATTTGGAACATTATAAATAATAATCATCTAAGGACTGGACTTAGGACTCCTAAAGATAAGGACTTGCAGACAGGACCATGGTCAAGTTTAGTCAGTCATTTGGTTCAACAGCATTTACAGTTTTCTTTCACATAACACTTAGCCACACAGTGCACTTATATATGTGCTTCTGCAGTTTTTTAAGTTATACAATAGTATGTATAATCTCCTACTACTTACTTGGCGAAATACTTCATTAACAAAATTGACGTAACCTCGAGTGGACAACAGAATTCTCTGTACCATCTCATACACTGTCCGATGTTGTTCTTCAATGCTGCAAAGGCTAGAGTTACTGAGTCGCCTATCAGACAAAGTGCTGCTATTGGAATGATTTTTCTCTTGCTCTGATAGCACACTAGTTTCCAACTCGGGGTTTTTATCTTGAGTTGTACCACCAACAGTCTAGACAGGAGAAAATGCAAGCCTAATAAAATACTTGTATAATACTGCATATAAAACATACCAAAAACCTGGGTTACTTATTATGAACTCCAGTTACCAGCAACTTTCACAAACTTTCACAAAGATGCCCATGGAATCCCAGGAGCAACCGAATACAACTTTCAATAAACTTGAGCCAAGCAAAAAATTAGTGATATAATATTTAAATGCCTAATGTGCATCCTATTCCCATATCTCAGATCTGTTGTCTGTAAGACAGGAAACCACAAGATAGGGTGAGTTGGACCACGGAGATTTAAAAGAGTTTACCAATATGGGGTACACCAGTAACCTTGATTTTCCAACATGAGGAGATCTACCTTCAAAGATACTTGCTTTTTAGTCTTTAGAAAATAGATGGCACATTAGGACACAGTGCTATGGGATGATCCTTAGGTCACTCTGCTCCATCGGAAAGAAGAGAGAAATTGGGGAGGAAAAGATGTAGGGAGGAAGAGAACAGAGGAGGAGTTCCAAGTCACTTTTTTTGTTTGGAAAAAATTGTCACCCTAGTCACATTCATGAAGCATCTTGGCAAAACGGTAAATTATGGGGTTATTTGCATAGCTGCAACATTTCATAATAAAAGGGATCCAGTCATGAGAGAGAAGATGACAGAGGATATCGTCCTTTGAAAAGAGATGCTTTAAAACTTATCTACTTAGTGGAAGAAATGTTATCTTAAATGAAAACATGTAATCCACATGCAACAATGCTCAATTCACTGAAAGTATTGCCTGGGCATAGGCACTGATTAGAAAAACTTCCCTTCTTTTTACAGTATCAGATTCCAGAAATACCTCTGAGTGAAGTTCACAAGCTACAAGGGAGAGCAGCCCACATTCGGTGAAATTCAAAGTCATTAAAAAGTCAGCACTGCCAACAACTGCCACACAGTTCTTACCAATTTTGCTCTATACTTAGAAGAGGAATCTCATATCCAACTATGGGGTAACTGTTGACAAATTCTGACTTTGATGGTGAACATTTTACCATACCTCACTGGGTTTTAAACCAAATATTTTTTTCAGTATAAGCTTTCAGACAGTTTTACTAGAGAGAAAAAGTCTCTTCCACTTTATGTGGCTATAAGTATGTTGAACATGGCAAGACAACTCTTCAGACAAAAATCTGGGAGACACAAATTGATTTAGAGTACTTGAGCTTCAGAGAAACAAAACAAAAAAGCCCTTCCTGTTAAATAGCTACACAAATTTCAACTTTAGACTTCTGACTTTCTATGTTTTCCTTAGAGAATCTGCAGCGAAGGCCAGTTGCTTGCTATGAAACTTTTGGTGTGTGAAGCTACCAATCCTGGCCAGATTAGAACCAGTAATTTGTAAATTAAATGTTCACTCCACAAACTGCTGGTGGATTATATTGGTACTGTTTTTCCTCATTTCCAGATGCTAAATTGTATTAAAAAAAGCTAAAAATACATTAAATACTTTCCTAGTATTTCACTGTAAACAACTGCTAAAGTTGTTGTAAAGATGTGTGATTATTAAAGACGGCGGTCAAGACTCTCTCTCTCTATTGATTATACTGTATTCAGAAGGTTGCTTTTCCTCTTTAAATAAGGTAAAGGACAAACAGCTACAGAAATATTTTCCGGTACATTGCTAAAAGTGCTCCTCCAAAGACTCACTCCTCCATCAGAGGAAAGCTAATTTAAACACCATCATTCACCCACCTAAGCAGAGCATTTCCTTTTTGTTTCAGTTGTCAATATATTTTGATCATCTGCAGCTTCTCTAGCATATACATAAGGAAACAAGCAAGTTTATGACATACCTGAATGATTTTAGGCAGCATTTCTCCTCCATTTTTAGTATTCTGCTCTGAAGTTAAGTACTTCTTTTCGAGAAAGAAGGTTACAAGCCATTTAATAAAAACAACACGAGCAGCCATGAATGGGATTTTCGTGCTGTAGATGTTCTCATTATTCCGAGTTGCAGTAATGTATGCTGGTTTTGGCCTCAAGTCAGGAATATCTAGTGAGATTAAACAGATAATATAATTAAATCTTTTTTTAAAAAACAACAACTGCTTGGTAAAATGAATTGAACATTAGACCTAAAGCATTTTTTCTCCATGTGAACGAATAAATGTGATGCACCAGCTGTTTATACCTAATATTATTCTTATTAATATATATTTATATACTGCCATCATTTTGATTGGTGCTGGTGAGAAACAAGACAAAAAAAGCACAGCTCCTGCCTTGAAGAACTTAATCCATACCAGATAAATAGCAGACAATGCAAGCAGCGAACAAAACAAAGGGACAGGGAAGGGAGGGACAAGAGTTTAAAGCAAGAATATGTAGAATGTAAAATTATCTTATAAATTCTGATCATTTTTATTGAGAAAAGGTAAAAGAGGGATGGAGTAAATAAATCAAGAGCAGTCAAATAGTGCGAAGCCAAGTGGAAGGAGTGAGGCTTGAGGAAGAAAAAAGGATTTACTAAGGCACACTAGAAAGGGGAGATCAACTCAGGTGCAAGGAGCAGTGTGAGAAAAGCACAGACAAAGTGGAGAAAAGGCAAAGGGCTCAAGGTGTGAAGAACGACCAGAGCACAGAAGAAGAACTATAAAGATGAGAGGTAAAACACAGGCGGGGCAGAGTTGTGCAGAGGCTTAAAAGTGGGCATGAGTACTTTGAATGTTGAGAAAAAAGATGGAGTGAAGGATCTCTAGGGGTGAATAACATGGTTGAAGTGGCAGTGAAGTAAGATTAGTTGTGGCACCTTAAAGACTAAAATTTATTTGAGCATAAGTTTATGCTCAAATAAATTTGTTAGTCTCTAAGGTGCCACAAGTACTCCTTTTCTTTTTGAGGATACAGACTAACACGGCTGCTACTCTGAAACCTGAAGTAAGATTGTATTAGCTGCTAAATGCTGGATAGACTGAAGAGGAGAAGGTTCACAGTCAGGGAGGATGTTGAGGAGGAGTATTTCTACTGGTCAAGTATTAATGGCTTTGGTTCCATTCAAACACCAGCACCTGAGTTCCAATGCACCACTTAATTGATGTATTAGGAACAGCTCAAAAATAAAAGGATTTCAACATTTCTAGAGTGACGGAAGCCTTTAATCATACAAATGGATTTTTTTTTACTGGCTCTGCAGCTCTAACCCTTGCTCACAGCATGTCTGTACTCACACCTACATCTCAGCCTCCTCTGACCGTCCTACACTGTGTCTACACTTTGAGCTGTGGGTGCAATTCCAGCTTGAGGAGACATCCTTGTGCTAACTCTCATTGAGCTAGCACACTAAAAATAGTGTCACAGAGCTGCAAGTAGCAGGACAGGATGGCCACCTGAGCATTTGCCTATGGTCTCTCACGGTCATGCACTCAGAGCAGCTAGCTTGTCCTGACACCGGAACACCCCCAGGCTACATTCTGTTTTTAGCACACTAGCTCAATGAGAGCGAGCACAAGTATGTCTCTGAAGCTTGGAATCACCCCTAGCTCAAAGAGTAGACATACCCTTAAGATGCCATTCTCTCTCTCCCCCGCCCTTCAAAGATGAAGAAGATAAAATAAAAATGATTTTACTTTTATCAAAACTAATGTCTGGCTTTTGGGCACCTCAACAATTCTTTCAACATCCACTCTGTAACATGTATTTTACCATATTTATGCACATTCCTTGTTAACTTAAAACATGAAGGCAATGGAAGTTTTGGGTGCTCAAGGAATGCAGGAGTGGCCCCAGCCCACATGTAGGAAGTGAAGGTTAAAAAAAAAAAAAAAAAAAAACAACTTTCTGTGTTCAGTCCACTGCTCCCAGGGGGACATGAGGGATTGAATCCAGCCATGGAACTATTACAACCCATTTTTTCCTTAAAGCAACAGTAAATAACCCATGGAACTAATATCTGTGATTGCATGTGAAAGATCACGGTTTATTTTTTAAATTAATGGCACCTAATAATTTGATAAAAATGCAAAATAAATACAATTATGTTAACATAATCTGTTTCACCATATGAGAATATAAAAAGGGGAATCTAAAATAGTACTAGATAAAATATTTTTTTCTTATAAGCCATTAAAAATAACACAAATGTCACACATATGCTCATCAAATATAGTTGTAATGATCACAAAGAAACTACAGAAAGTAACCACCAAATATTTTTGCTACTTAAAAGTAAAACTCTCTACTTACCAAGGACAGGTTTGTAGAGGCTGGTTAGTTTTGTAAAAGATGGAAACAAGTGAGGAAGATAATACTTTCTAAACAAGGTGAAGAGAAACTTAAAACCAGTGTCTTGGTTCTCCTTATTCTTCCACTCTAAGCTTGCAGCCTTTGCCATGGAGTCAAAAAAAATGTTTCAAATTAATACATATTCTATTAAAAATTTCTTCATGTTGAGGATAAATTCTGCTTTACTGAATGTGGAAGATGGAAAACAACACTTCAATAACAGATCTGAAATATGAGTATTCTATTTCCAAAGCGCTACAGAGTGCAATAAGAGCCTAAGAAAAAAAAAAAATGATGCATGCCAGGTCATTTAAAAAGCAAGCATACAGGAAGCTCATTAAAAGCTGACACACTTATACTGTTATAATCCAATCACTTACATAAATGTCATAAACTAATGTCATTGTATTTTGTTAAAATATTTTACTAAGTTTAAACAAAGCTTCTTACCTCTAAGTAGGATTCTATGAAGCTACTAGTCTCTCCAGAGTATATTTTTCTATCATAATCAGCACAACCAACTCCTGTCATTAATGGAGTTGCATATGCACATACAAGATAACCTTAGGAAGCCTGAATCTTGAGCCATACGTATTTGCCACTGGCATTGGGAGCTGACTGCAAAATCTGATTGTTTTGGTGCTTCAGTATGTCAGCCCTGGTGAGCATCAGGTGTTGTGAGCACACATTATGTGAGCTTCCATGTACCATTCTGACCAGTCTGTTAAATTGTGCTAAAGACTGTGGTGATTTTTTCACTGAAATATAGGCATGTTAAAAATAGTAAGCATGTTCCAATCACAAAACCCTACATGTGTTAGTTTCCCCTAATTATTTGTGCCATGGATTCCAACACAAGAGCAAAGAAGAATGGTGAAGGCAGATATCCCTGCAATAAGGGAAAGAGACTTCTACTTGCTCAATCCTTCCTGTGGATTTTGCTCTCTCATATCAACTTCACACCATGTAAATATCAAACCAGTTTAATTTATTTACCATTCTTCTGAGGTACATTCTTTCAACTCGACTCAATCCCTGCCCCCATTTTTTAAAGCAGCTTCAAGAACAAATAAAATTCTCAGTAACTGAAAATTTTCTTTTTTTCAAATTCCCACAAAAGTCCATCTGTACACCAAACCAGGAAATATCAAGTCTAGTCATCTTGCTAAGAATTTCATATTTTCACATCTAAAATTAAGGGATACTGATTTGTTTGCTTCAGCCATAGTCTTATTAAATTTTCCCACTTTCATCAATAATGAACCTACATCCCAATGAAATGTTTTTAAAATTCCAAAATCACCAAAGATCCTGTAACTTGCAAGGCCCCATTCTGTAAATACTTACACATGTAAGCTCTGGGAGTGAAAGTATTGTCTGGAGTTTTTCCACTTTTACTGTCTACTGTCTGAAGTAAATTGTTGCTCCTACTTGATTATTTTAGGTTGGTGGAGTCAATTTTAATATATTAATGCCACAGCGTATTTATTGTAAGTCTAATTATTGTCAGAGTACTCAGGGATTTTGTATACATGTTCTTTTTATAATGTCAAATCTACATAAATAAAATAAAATGAACCTATTTGTGAGTAGCATCACTGAACACAATGTGTAACTTTATTCATGTGTGTAAAATTACTGTTTGCCCTGATGCTGCAAAAATTGCACAAGAATATAAATTCACTATTGCCTTTAAAATTTACTGTCCAGTGATTGCTTTCTTTTGCCATCTCAAGTCACCTGACATAGTCAGCTGTATTTCCATTAAATATTTCTTGATTGCATCCACTTTAAGCTGTTTTTCCTAGTTTCAAAACCAAAATTCAGTTAAAAAGTATGTATTTTTGCCAAAACATTTATTTTTATTTTGCATCTTTAATCAGGGGTATCAGCTAACTTTTCTCTATTCTCAGTTTACATGCTATAAACTAACTGGGCCATTCTTTTGGTTCTAATTACACAATATACTGAAGCTAATTAATTTACAAAGCATCAGCTCTACTTTCTCCAGAAACCAAAAAACTGACAACAAAATTGTGGTCTGAATTCAAAGACATAAAAATTTGTTTCCCTCAAAGACGACTCTTCAAAATACATGCAGCCTTTAGTCTCCGTTAAACATGAGGGTGTTTGTCTACTCCGTTCTTGCCTAAAGCGTGGCTTTTCCCTAAGTGTCCGCTCTGAACACTCATTCCGTACTCTGAATGGATGCTTTTCATCTCAGCCATCACCATCATTAAAAAAGGTTTGTACAGCCAAACTGGGTCCTTAGCTGCACTAGTGCAACACCATTTTCCGCAAGTGTAACTGATCAGAATTTAATGCACAGTTCTGTTGATGAACCAGGATGGAACAGAATCTGCAGTGCACACAGTGCTAAGGTATTTTGGCTTTGCAGGGCAAACAGCCCTAAAAAAACCTGTGAACATATTTTTGCACCATAGTATGTTGGAAGTTTGTATATATAAAGTGAGCAGTTCTGTTGAGTAGGAAGGTATCATTTTTACATTGCCACTTTGTACAGTAAAACTGCACTTTAAGTAAGATGACACAAACACTTAAAACCATTTACCATTTTGCTCACATAACCTTCCTAAAACATGTCTCCTATAGAAATAAAATATCAATTTTCAACTTTTTAGTTTTTCATTACCTTAGTTCTTTTTACAGGAAATATCAGAGTTCTTTAACACCTAATTTGTATATGTTTATTTGTTCTATTAGGATTGCCTTTTAATATTTCACTCCCTCATTTTACTTTAATTTTGTTTTAATCTCAATTTTTGTATTTTTAGAATACTTTCATAATTCTTCTTTCCTACAGGAAGAGTATGTAGACACTATTGTGTCTTATCTATTTTTAATTAAAATTTTGATTTAAACCAGCCTTCACATCCTTCTACAAAAAAAAAAAAAAAAAAAAAAAGCCCTCAATCTCTCCACTCCTATCTCTTCTCCACTCATTCCTGGTATCTGTTTTCATCAATGTGTGTATCACTAACGAGTTATATCTATATCCCCTAGCCAATATTCTAAATGCAAACCCATACACATAAGATTATCCTGATCAAACCAAATAGTCCCATGGCCTCTCCTCCTTTCCTCACTTACCGTACATTGGGGATTTAAAACACCCAGCCTGACTGACAAATAAATATGGCTGTAAAAGGCAATTTTGAGCACCTTCTTGGATCTGCTGACAGCCAGAAATAACTAAATAGATAAATAAATAGATTTCAGATTAAACAAAGTCTATTTTTTAAAAAATGTCCAAAGTCATTGTCAACATCAGTACCAAATCCTGCCGTAGCAATTATCTAGCTGAAGAAAACAAACCAGTCACAGCCATGCTACTAAAATCAACAGCCAATATACTTTCTAAGCTTTGCTGAAGTCCTGGGTTATATGTCTATACTGCATTTTGGAGCAAGCCTCCCAGCCCAGGTCCACAGATGTCTGCTAGTAAGCCTTGCACTAGCATGCTAAAAATAGCTGTGTAGACAACGCTTTAATATTGAAAGGTTTCAGAGTAACAGCCGTGTTAGTTTGCATTCGCAAAAAGAAAAGGAGTACTTGTGGCACCTTTTCTTTTTGCTTTAATATTGTGGCTCAGGCCGGAGCTCAGGCTCTGAAGTCCTAGCTCAGGCTTCAGAGCCCAGGCTGCAATGTCTACACAGCTATTTTTAGCATGCTAGCATGAGACAGTGGACCCAGGCTGAGAGACTCACTCCCAGATGCAGTGTACACATACCCTTGGAGACGAGCGGTAAAATAGGAGACAATATAGAATGAAGTCCTGTGGAGAACATTAATTCAGAGGCGTGGCTTACTATAATGCATTTCATATACTACTTGGCCTTATCTTGATTTAACAGGATGACCTTCCTCAAAGGTTACATGAAGAGTAAATTACTTGTTAGAATTCTTTAGGATTCTGTAACATAACCAGCAACAGGGATTTGAAGAGTTATGACTGAATCGTTTGACTGAAATGGGTCGACCACCTCTTATCATACTAGCAATACTGATTGCTGAGAGAGGAATTATTCTATTAACAGCTTTTGAAATATGTGCAAAGTGCACCTATTGTATGAAAAGTCAAAATTAATTAAGCTTTGAAATCTGCTTCCTGATTTCAGATGCTGGAGCATAGGTGACTAGGAATTTGTGTGAAACTGTTTACCGTGTTAGAAACCTTCTTTATGGATATAAACTAAAGCTTTAAAAACACCTCACAATATAACATCATCCCGTACTTGTTTTACTTATCTGAGATAGAAATAACCAATTTCAATATAAAAGCCACAACAAAATATTTGACTTCTTTTCTTTTATAAATAAGCAACTCTCTGAATGACAATAACCTTCATCTGAAAATATTGTACAAGTGGAAAAAACGAAAATAAACTCCCACCACAGGTACGTTTCCTCACATATTAAAGAGTTTACAAAATATTCTTTTCACACCTGGATTACCATATACTTTAACAATATCTGAAGAAAATAGCAGGTTTGGTCCTCAGCAACCTTTTCACCAGAGACAGCTGGCAGAAGTGGGGTTATCTCTTCAGGATAAATCTTTGCTAAAATACAGAGAAAGATTTTTTTAAAAAAAAAGATTAACATTTTAAAATAGTGGTATAAATAAATTAAATTTGTGATGTATTCATGTTCTATAAAATATTATAGTATAAATACAGCTACTGATTGCACAAAGCCATGTTCCATTGGTCAGCTGGATTGTTTTGATATCTACCCACACCCCAAAATATATAGCTAGAAACAGCATCAGCCCTGGCCCCAACCACCAAAACCTAACACACACATTTTTCTGTAGGAGACCAATTTCTCAAGAGAGGAATTTCTAGCCTTCACCATAGTGACAATCCTGAAAATAATTGAGTGAGAACTGATGCAGCGATGTCTGAGTTTGCAGATAGCCTGAAACAGTAGCTCTGAGAGATGTGAACTGCTAGATTCATTTTAACACCTTGTTAACTATGAAAATTAAAGATGATAATCTGTGGCACACTGAAAATGTGAGAAAGCATAAACTGAATTTAATACTGAAATGAATAACACAAGGTCTATTATTTATACTAAGTTTTAATTTAAACCTCTGTTTTTAAAATGTATCTGCAGTTGCCACCAAATAATGAAAATTTCCACTGGCGTGCCACAGAATCCAGGGAGCTTACTACAGAATATATGAAGATTTGACAACACTAGACATATTAGCTCTTTACAGAGAGCAAGATTGCCAACAACTGAAAAAAGAATAAAAGGAAGGGATTAACTAACGATGGTTGGAACCACAGTCTCTTATACACCTTTGCGTCCAAATGTTCAGATCAGTGAGAGGATGTGTATGGAATCAATAGTCCCTGATATCTAACTGAAGTATATCAGTAAAGATTCTAATGTAACAATTAAGAATGGCACTGAGCTTTCCCAGGAGGTAACATTCCCACAGATGCCCCCCTCCCTTTTATACTATGCATTTTTTAAGTTTTCCTTCTCCTGTTCCTTCTCTCCCAAACCCACTGTTTCTTCTTGCCTGCTACACTTTTCCCTTTACACCCTGTGGACTCCTCCGGTGGAAAGACCTTAGCAAAGAGATGATTCTTGCATTTACACTTGAATAGTTAGGATCAATCTAATTGTCCTTAAATGAAAACTCTGGAATTTGGCTGCCCTGTTTGGTCTGCAAGAGTCCAGATTTGAAGAGCTTCAGGGATGCTGCAAGACTCATCTGTTTTCCTGGGCTTTATCTGGAGAGAGAGAATTGGGCCAGATGGCTGAGAAGACTCTTTGTTGGCAATGAGTCATTGTATCGTTTTCTTAATTGGTATTTTTAAAATTTTGTACATATATTTAGATGCTTGTGATTGGCACCTTTCAGACACATGAGTAAATTAGCCATTTGCACTGGAACCCTAACTGCCTTCCTTTCATATGATAGGCTGAGGACATGCAGAAAAGGGGGGTGGAGCCCCTTACTGTAACAGTCACCAGAACTCCCAGTCCCTTTCCCCTCTTTGTTTAAGGGATACCCCCCCCACAATCTTGATTTAAGTTTCAGTTGATCAGGGAATTTGACCCCCTACTGAACAAGTACCTGAACTGGACACCTGCCAAGTTGTGACAACATGAACACTTTACAACCTAACCTACCCACCAGGTCACTGGACTGCTGATAGAGGGAGTGGAAAAACCCACACTACCCAGCCAATCCACTAGTGAGAAAAATTCCTTCCCAGACCCAAAAAGCAATTAGTGTGATGTCCACACCATGACATAGAAACCTGATACCCCACATGTAGAATGGCATCCTGGGAATGAGCAAGGACCAATAAGATCTCCCCTTTAATGCACAGAAACCCATAGGCTGCCACTGCATCCTTCAATGTAGCCAGTTAACGAAAATCCCTCCCAAACCCACAAGAAGACTAAATGCCCACAAGGAGAGAGGAAGGGTGAGCAATCCTTAAAGAGCCCCAAGGATTTTCTTTCCGTTGCTAACACAAACAGCCTTTCCATCTCTGAGGGGGAGAGGGGGAGGTGCTCATGGTGGATCTCAAATATGGAGATCCATGCTGCCTATATATGAAGAAGAATTTGGGATTCGTTTTCTACCTATAAACATCTAGAAAGCAATTTTCACCTAAATATAAGCATTGGCTATATAGTATTTAAGTTCTTTTTAAATTTTATACTGAAAAGAACTGTCTAGATATACTTACACTCAGTGACCAGCGGGAAGTAGCAAAGCAGTGCAAAAAGATCTGGTGACTTCTTTTCTATATCTTTAACACTAAGTAACATAAAAATGTTCTGCACTCTGAAACTACAGGACTAGAGGGATACAGTGCTATGAAAATATTTTAATAGATTACTAATCTCAATATGACATGTGTCTGGTTCACTGATTTACAGAGACGGATAGTATGATCTATTAGATATTTTCCCCTATTAGCAACATCTGCAATTCTATGAATTAGCGACCAGAAAGGGCTATATATTCAGCACTTTAATTCTGATGATTTTACTTACCATCAGGCAAATTAGGAGTAGGGCTAATGAGTGTATCCAGTGTACAGGGACCTCTTGATGACATGATCGCTGGAAAACCAGGCACTAGGCATGCAAAAATTAACACTTGCTCCTCTGTGGAGTTTGTCTGAAGTGCTTGAAGCCAAAGAAGAAACAGTCGGATTCCTTCACGTCTTATCTAAAAGGAAAAGAAAGTAGAAAGGTACATTGATATAAACAGGAAAATGCAGTAAAAATACTGAATATTTAAAGAAAATAAAAAACGCTTTTTCAAAAATATTAAGATAAGCACCTTCATTCTTATCACTCTCCAGTGAGCCCTCCAACTATATTAAGAGGCAGCACTGAGGGTGTGCTGGAGGCATATTTAGGAATACTGCTGCATTCTGCCAATATCCAGCCAATGTAATAGTCACTCAGAAGCCCATATTGCCACCGTAAGTTAGAGCAGTGCTGAAGCTGCTCTGCCTTGAACCAGAGGCCAAACACCTCTGGTAGCTCTGGAATTAAAAGTAGCAAGAAACACTAATATGTCATCTAAGGGAAATACCTTAATAGAGTTTCCAGTGTGCAAAAGCTTCTTCAAAACTGACCCTGAAATTAGAAAAATGAAATAGGAAAATACATTACAATTATTAAAGTGGTCTGCTTTTGTCAAAAATGCATTTTTACCACAACAGACTGTTTTAATACTGCTAAACATTATTACTACTGCAATGTGTTCATTTAAGAAATAAATATCTGTGAGGAATTAGCAATGTTATAGCTAACATTATATGTTCTGTTGAATAGAAAGATGGAAAAAAAATTAATTTAATGTATCTGAAGTCTACTTTGTTTTACTCATATTCCTCTCATTTAAAAAATATTACTAGTGGACAACTGGTTACTTTGACCCATTAAATTTGTAATTTTATATATTTTTTAACTATTGTATTAACGTTTCTTGCCCATAGTTCACATTATGGCATACTGACTGGAAAACTGATAATAATGGTTTTGACATTTGGGGAAGGAAGCATGGGAACAGTAACAGAACTAATACTGACAACATTTGGTGAGAAAAATATATATATATATATATACACACTAGAAGGCCTGCAGATGTACAAACAACTAAGAGAACAAAGACTAAAAACTGTTTTCAAATAAGACTGTATGAACCAAAACTAGACAACCTTGAAAATGCCAGTCAACTAACATAAAATACTCTGCTAAATATCAGAGCAAATCTGAAAGTGTGGAATATCATTAGCTGAACTCTCAAAAATAATATTCTCTCAGGTGGAGAAGTAACATATCCATTGCTTGTTATTAAATGCATTACTTAAACATGGTACTCCATGCCCTACTGAAGATTTAACCATTTTGCAACACAATAGTAAACCTACTGCACTAATACATTTGCATCTTTAATGTGTTAGTGCACATGAACGTTAAGTAACTGTTTGTCAAAGCAAACTATTTGCATTTGCAAACACTATTTGTACACAAATGTGCATGCACAAATCAACGTGCCATCAAGTTTACTTGCCCATTAATTGAGGCTGGCTAAAAATTTCTCCAATTATGACTTTTTGACTGAAATCAAAACAATACAATAGTTACTAAATGTCTGAGTAAAGCCCAATTTATGCTGTTCAAATTTACAGGAAATTATAATGAAGTAGTTCAAGCAGATGTCTCCTTTTATTTTTGTATGTGCTAACTGGAAATTTGACAACAGCCCTTTCCTTGACCTTTCATTTCCACCCATTATTTCTGCTGCCATCACAAATTCATTGCTCAGCTAGAAAACACACTGGTTGATTAAACAGCAAAATCAGTGTTGAAATCCCAAATAAAGAATAGTGCTTTAAAAATGTGCCATGTGTCCAAATTATAGTCAATAAACAGTACAGTAAATGTTCTGACTGCTTTAGTGCTAATCAGAAGTATAGTTTTTCATTTTCAAAGCAGTAATAAGTCTAACATATTCAAATTAATTTATAGGGACACCATCAGGTTAAAATATATATGTTAAAGTTTCCTTCCGGTGTCACAAACAAGTTAGATTATTAAAACTTAAAGAACTTTGAAAATTTAGTTTACTTTTCAGTGTTTATGGTCTCTCTTTACTCTCTTGTGAATTCATCCAGGTCAATGAAACAACAATGATCAGTTTTGCTTTCTGGTTCTCAAGCATTAACACAAGACACAATGATTGGCTTACAAATATTGCTGTTTGGAGCCCTGAACTAGCTGAGAAAAGCTTGTCCCTTCAAGCTGTGAAATTTAGTCAGAAAAATTATTTCTGCCTCATTTTATTATTGACTTTTCCACAGTACACAAGAGAATAATATTAGCTTGTTAGCCATATTGTGCTATATCTTTATGTTTAACAACTAAACAAACTATATTAAAAGAACGTTAAGGTTGCAAAGTCAAGCACTTAAATATCAGGAAATGCCTGAATTAGGTTTGCTTATGATATCTTAATTTGGCTTCTTTGCGCATGCGCATAATGATACAGTCTTTAATTGCATGACCACACGCAATTTTTTCACAAGACCCCAGCCTCATTCTGTGCAGGGGATGGAGAGTGCTCTGGGAATTAATCAAGGTTGTAAAAATATGAAGCAGTTGATTGTAAGGACCCTTTCCTTATTTGTTGCAGAAGTTGGAAGGTGTGTAGTGGAACAAGGCAAGAAAAAATGAAGAAAGGATGTTGTAAGGGTTGAGGTTGTTAAACACTGTCCTGGATAATGGAATTTTATCCCTGCTTCTGTCACAGTTTTTCATTTTCTGGGTGCCCACATAAGATACCTGGGGCCAGATATTCATAAGTGCTGGGCATACACAACTTTAACTGAAGGTCATTATAGCTGTGCTTTCAACATATTAAGTGCTATAAAAATGCTAAGTAGTCTGAAAAGTCAGGCCGTAGGTGTCTCACATAGGGCATCCAAAATTAGTGACAATTGACAATTTACTTGACAATTTAGGCCTTATTCTCTCTGTGCCTCAGTTACCCAACTGTAAAATGGGGACAACACTACCACCCTATCTCACAGGGACATTGTGAAGATTAATTCATTAATGCTTGTGAAGCACTTGGATACTACAGTGAGAGCACCCGACATGTCAAGGAGGAAATGAATAATTTTGTATCCAGTGGAGGGTTTGAATTTCCTGTGTTAAATAAGACCCAGGCCCAGGCAACAAACAAGGAGGATAAAAAGCAATATTGAATAACTAACTACCTATTCACTGAACGAGACAGGGGTCCAATGGAAAGCATATTGTGTGTTCATGTATTAAGGCTATCATAATGCATAAGCCCACAGGAGCTGAATTAAGATTTCACAGGCCACCTTAATTCTGGCAGGTTTCAGAGTAACAGCCGTGTTAGTCTGTATTCGCAAAAAGAAAAGGAGTACTTGTGGCACCTTAGAGACTAACCAATTTATTTGAGCATGAGCTTTTGTGAGCTACAGCTCACTTCATCGGATGCATACTGTGGAAATAAGGTGCCACAAGTACTCCTTTTCTTAATTCTGGCATTTCCTAACTTTTGAAAGTTAGGATTTGCAACCTTAACATTCTTTTAATGTAGTTTTTAAAAATGTAATTTCCTTAACTAAAAAACCTTAAAACACCATCACGTGGAGGCATACTGACACTCCCCTGCCACCCTTGGGGTCATCAGCAAGGTTTGGATCTTCGGATGCACAGCACGGACTTCCCACTTGATCTAACAGAATAACTGGTAGCAGTAATAGGCTGTTATCCTCTATGTTGCTCAGGCACTAGTGGGGATGAGACACACTTTGTCTGTGGGTTTCACAGCTGGTTGATAACAGCAAAGGAAACTTCAGACAGGGTTGGGCATAATTCCAGGTTCTATAGGGGAACATTCTCAAGTGGTTTACAGATCCTTCTGCCTCTGTGCCCCCAACCTGTTTGTGGCTGTTCCCCTCTGTACTTATCTGCTCCACCCCTGCTCCTTACCTCCTTCCCCTTATCTGATTGCTACCCCAAAATCATCCTGGCTCCTGTCCCCTCAATCCAATTCCTCCTCCCCCTGCTCCTGCCCTCTCCCTCACCCCTCTTATCCAACTCTTCCCTCAGACCCTCTCCCTGCTCCTGCCCCCATCCTTCTACCCAACAAAAGGCATGTTACTTTTTTTTCAGATGTGGTATGCCACATAGTTTGTGCCACAATACTCCTAGCTTGCTGAACAGGTATGACACTCTGATGTCATGAATGCTATTGTGCCACAAAATACAGCAAAACCCTCTCTCATATTGTAATCTCCATTCTATTTTTTCAAGAACATGATGTTGTGCAAGGAGTTAAAGATTTTTCAGATCTGCTCATCCCAGGGACATGAAGTTTCAAAAAGATAATGGCAAATTAATTTCCATATTTCTCAGTTTATGCACGCTGAAAAGGGCAACTTATCGTTTTGAAATTTCAAGTATTGGTGTGAAGAAAATGGATAGGTTTTCATATAAACAACAAAACATACTGGAGCCAGATTCTACTCTAAGCACAGATGAAAGTTCTCTATTTATTTGTCATCCTCATCCATTAATTGGTTTATGGATCGAAACTACCTCAGAGTGCGTCATCTTGTGTGCTACCTTTTGCCTTTCAGTGATTAGGTCACAGACACTGCACTACTTTTCATCCAAGAATCTCAAAGAACTCTGCAAAAGAATGCCTAAGTATTATTCCCATTTTACAGATGGGAAAATAGGCACAAAGAGGTTAATAAATCTGCCCAAGGCTCCACAAGTCAGCAACAGAGTCAGGTGTAGAACTCAGATCTTCTGGCTGGCATTTTTCTGCTTTTATCACTCTACTAAATACAAATGCTGAAGACATGAGCTTTGTAATTCACTCTTTTTGTGGTGCCCAGGATTTGTACTAATTGGGAGAAAAAAATCCCTGGAAGAAAAGCTACAACTATATAATAACCCTTGCGGCAAAAGAAGAAACTAAGCAGCCAAATACCAAAAAAAAAAAAAAAAATTTAAATAAATAAATTTAAAATAAATCAGGGGACGTAGCTGAAGGGTTTTGTGACTGCTTTAGCAGGGAGAGAAAAAGAAATTGAGGCTGAATGGAGGCTTTAAGAGCTGAAAGTTCAAGAATTTTTAGTTCTGGGGCTGGTATTGAAGTTCTTCCTATGCACTTTTCTACTACTACTAAATGGTTCTGTGGTTCATTGGGCATAATGTGCACTTCCTTCTGTGGGAATCTTCAGGGCAATTTATGCAGGAGGACAGTTGCCCCATTGGAATTTTTATGATGACAAAGATGCCCTTGAAAATGGCATTACTAACCAGCTTATATTTATACTAATAGAAAGTTTATAATGGTAAACAACCATATTTTACACATGCATTTTAATACTGCTGTGACAATCAAGGTTCAGGCACCCCCAGGGAGAAGAGGGGGGCTGAACCCCAAAGAATAAGCAGTTGAATCAATTGATTGTATACAGTGTTACTGTACTATAAAAATAGGTTGAGTAAGGTCTTTTATAAAGCATGTAATGTTCTGAACTTGATGTTCATTTGAGATATGTATATAGACTGTGGTTATGAATTTATGTATTCATGAATACAGCAAAACTGTGCTCATAATCTGTAGTGTTGTCAGGCTGAGGAAAGGCTGCCTTCCTAACCAGAGGAGACTAGCTCCAACACCCACCATTGTACTACCCAGGAAAAGACAAATAGTCGTCCACTGAAATGAATGGGAAAACAATGAGAGACTTCCTGTCTATCAGCTTAAGAAGGAATTTCCCCCACTCTGAACAAACATGAATCACCACGGAAAGAGAGAGGAAAAAAGGGGAGGAGGAAGGCTTTTTAAATGGAGGCATTAAATTATTGTTTTCATAGAGAAACTAAGTGACAATCACTTAGTGTGTGCTGTCACTGAAGCACTAGATCCAATCTATAGCAGGGGGTACTTTGGGAAACTGTTCAGAGACTATGGGTAAATTGCATTAGAGAAGGGAGTTTATCTAATTTGATTTATGTTTATTATCTTTATGTTTATTTGCTGTGTAACTTGTATATTTTTGCTATTCCATACTATTTTATCTTTGAATCTGCGATTTTTTAAATTTAATAAGCCTTTTGTTTATTTTTACCCCAAGCAGGTCTCTGGCACGCAAACTGTCTAGTGTGTGCACCAAAGTAAGCTGGGCAGGGGAGTGGAAGGGAGGGCTGGTTTCACACTTTTGCGGGAGACAACGCAGAGGATAAAAGTCCAAGTGTTGAGTACCTAAGAATGCAGGGTGGATGGATTTGGGGAGACTTGGGACTGGAAGGGTTGTTGGTGGTACTCTGCAAAGAGTAACTAAGCTGGTGGAAGCCAGGGTGAGACCTTGTGCTTGTGGGCAAACTACGGGCGTCAGGGATCTGAATGAAAGCTGCACAGCATAAAGGCACCCAAGGTAACAGAGCAGATGGTGACTAAACCCCTTACTGGTTTGGGTAATCCCCAAAACATCACAGTGGCATAGTGGTTACAGGAGTTGCACCCCAACATCAGCAAATCAAGGTTTACACTCCAAACACTTGCAAAACAGACTCTAACAGATTGAAAAGTGAGGAAACGAAGTACAAGCTTACGGTTTGTTATTTTCTTTTCTTTACTTTGGGATAAAGGAAATACAACAAGGAAAGTGGAAAATGAGCCTGTTAGAGTTCTTGCATGATCAAGCTAAAAAATATTTTAGTAGCAGCTTAAAATAAGTGTTTGTTCTTACCTATACTGTGGAAATGCCATCGATAAAATATCCTCTCAGGTAGCAGTTGTAATATTTTCTGCAGAAAACAAAACTAAACAGTTAACTTTTCCATAATAAATTAGATCATTCAGAGAATCTTATGGAACAGTTGGTGTGTCCCTCTAAGCCAAACGTGAATTAAACAATACAAAAATGGGCACCTAGAGTAACAAGGATTAGTGTCCACTATTTTACTTTCCCTAGATATTTAGAGTATATATCATGTTCATTAACCACAATTGTAATTACATTTTAAAAAGTATCACCGTCAAGGAATTTTTTTTTAAACTTTCCATTGTTTTAGAAAGGATTCACACCCTAATATTTTAGAGCATAAACCAATTTCTAACTGAAGGAGTTAGAAGAAACTTTATTTATGGACAGGGTATTTCAAAACTGCACACTTCAGGGTATTTATATGGTCTTTTGAAGCATCTGATATTGTCCACTGTCAGAGCCAGGATATTGGCTAGATCTGAGCAAATGTTACACTCTATGGATTAGAAGGATAATGAACTCTTGTTTATTAATGTTGGCAGATCCATCAGTTCAAGCAGCCCTAGGGGAACTTTCGTGAGTACTCTTACAGAGAACTTATTTACCTGCACTTTCACCTGCTGAGTGGAACTGACCAGAATCGCACACAGTTACATTAATTACTCCACAGCAGATGCAGTTGGCAAAGCACTCATGTGGAATAATATACAGTGGTCTTCCTCTGTAGTTTTGGGAGGACTCTCACAGAGGAAGATCAATGCAAGGAAGAGGGAAAGTCTTGACCACAATCTCTAACTTTGGTATTCTATATGGTCCCAATAAAGCAAAGCAATTAAGCACATGCTTAAGTACTTTGCTGAATGGGGGCCTATAATCTTGGTTGGAAAAACAGTTGGGGCCATCAGATTTTGCTGTTTGCCAACCGAGTGAATTATAATGCTACAAAGCAATTTGTATGAATCACCGAAACTTAATTTTGATGTTTTTACATTTGGCAAAGAAAGCTTTTTTCCTGACTTTTAAGTGTAGTGCAAGCCAATGTAGCTAACTTGCAATTCAAGGTCTTTTTTATGAAAGTGCATTATAGGCTGATATCCAACAGAAAGATAACTCTGGCAAGTAATTGCTAGCTTGTTGCTGCAGAGGATATAAAAGGATCAAATTAATACAAAACAATGAATATGGATTTCTTTTTCTTTTCTGAAAACTTTTCAGCTGCTGAGCAATGGATTTTAAGAAGAGATTAAGAATCCAAAAGGGAAATTAGTTTTAACACTAAATTTTAAAGGTCAAATAATTATCTCTAAAGAAACTGATAGTACTGTTTAATTGTCACACAAAACACTAGGAACAAATTTTCACAAAACTTAAAGCACCACCAGTTCTTAAGAAAAACTACATGCAGGATGCAAAATGAGTGACGAGTAATAACGTAAGCAACTGTGACCCACTTCTTGGTCTTTAAAGATAAAGACTCGTAAGAGGAATTAAGGCAACACAGCCAAGTAGACAATCCTTAACATTTTAGTTATTTCTTCATATAAGGCCAACAAGTGAGCCATTATTGCCATTGGAACGATATGCTCAAAAAATGGATTACAACAGAATAAATCTGTTGGAAAACAAAGTGTTTCAGAAATTGTACACAGTACTCCAATGACAGTCTCTGAAAATGGAACATTCTTTCCTTCACAGCAAAAAATGATAGTCATGGCAACTTCATAGACATTGAGAACTAGACCTCAGGTCACATCAGTTTTCTACAGCAGCCAGAGTAGGGTAAAAGTCCTCTACAACCATTACCATGGGAGTTGTCCCATAGTCAGTATTAAAAACCTTCTTATAGTTAACTCAGAAGAGAAAGTAAGTCTGGGATATCCCTTCTATGTTCCTCATTGTACTTTGCTTCAACAAGTCCTTCCATAGGCTTTCACCTGGGGCTTACCTTGGTAGCAGTGGCTAACAATAATTATCTTGAAAATCACATGGCCAGATGTCTAGCTCTCTGTCTATGGGCAAGGTAAATGTGCTTGGAATGGAAAGATCTGACTGGCTAAAAATGAGATCATGATTAAAAAATTTGGGGGGTTACCTGTTAAGGACCATGTTTCTGCCAACCAGATTGCAGGATATACAAGGATATAATAATTATCCATCTAAGTATTAAAATACTAGGAGATCTGCACCTTTCAATACTGCCTTTGACATTAATCATCTAATCTCTGTTTTTTTCTATCCTAAATTGTGAACTTTTCTTTTTGGTTTTCATTCTAAGTTTTACAGTACTACATGTACCAAATGTGAAGAATAAAAAATCATGCTGAACTTTTCATGCATTCAGATAATTGTTAGACACACAATATATTGTAAATGCAAAGTGCACAGTAAGAATTCATGGCTTTTAAGAAACACAAACAAATTTGCTACTAAACCTGAATGAACTGATGGACCTTCAGAATGTATCTTTTAAAAGGGATCCAATGCGGAAATGTTCAAACTTTTTTGTATTTATTATAAATTGACTAAAAGAAAAAAAAACCCACAACAACAGACCACAAGGAAATATATCAAAGTATTTATTTCTATTTATGTCTTGGGTACAATTTCCTCTAAAAATCACTCGATACCCAATTTTTTATGTCTCTAAAATGGGCCAGTGACCTTTTTCTGTACCAGAATATTTCAGGACAAACCTGTTAAAAGACCGTCGATGACATAAGATTTTAAAATGCACTATGCTTGTTCTACTGTACAAAGAAATGTAAAATGTTACACTGTAAGGCAACACTATGTAAATGGGTACCCAATGAAATACAGGTAAATTGTAAATATGACTTCCAATAGCATGATCGTTTGCAGTACATGGCATAGTATGTTAGTCTTATAAATATATGAAATTCTCCATATTGAAGTATTATTAATAAATGTCTGAATATAATGTGATGCACAAATTATGTCAAAAACATAATATAACAACTTCAGATGCAGAACAAACAGAAGTAAATGAAAAGCAAACAAAGAAATTGCTTCCATGGAAATACTTTCATTGAAAAACAGTGGGAAGAACTATAGAAAATATAATATACAATATGAAAGCAAATTTCTTCTAAAAACTAGTGTTTTTAAAGGGTGGACTGTAAATGCAGACTACTGAAGAATAATTAAACTTGTTGTAAGATTATGTGAAGAATACCCAGCCAGTCAAGGACAAGCACTCTGAACATAGCTTATTCGTCCACCTTTCAGCAACCCCAAAATCATGACTCCATAATTTTTTCTCTACAAGAAGCACCAGCATGCACTATGTTTATGAGTCTGCAAACCCATTAGAAACCTCACTGTAGCATACAACCCAGATTACTGGAGGAAAGAAGGTCAGAGAGATGACTCTTTCAAACCACCAGAGTTTTGCAAAGGTTTATTTTATGTGTGACATGATTCCTTTACAAGGTTCCTTTATTTGCAATGAGAAGTTAAGTGTCCAGTCGCTTGGAGGTTTCTGTGGGTTGCAGGAAAGTTCTCAGAATGGAAATTGTAAAATGTCTCATCTCCAGATGGGTCACTGACTCAAATAAATAAAGGTTACTTACCTGTAACTAGAGAGCTTGGAGATGGCTCTGCATATTCACTTATGGGTACTGAACCAACCTTGGGGAGCCTTATGGTAAAAAGCTCTTCTAGCAGTCAGCTAGACTGTTCCCGCACCCCCATCTCACCCCTCCCCTCAACATTACAACTTACCAAGGGCAATGCTATAAAAGGGGTTGCGCATTCTCACCACCCCAGATCCGTCCACTGCAAAGCCAAAGACACAGAATGACAAGGACTTTGATAGAGAGAGGAAGGCAGATGGGAATATGCAGACCCATCTCAAAGAAATGAAGGTTACCTTGATAGACTGATAAGAAGTGCTGAAAACTAACCTGGAGGTGGGGACAGAGTCTTAGCTGAATAGAGACTAAAGCACTGCCTTACCAAATCTGGTGTCCATCCTAGAAGTCCAGATCATAGTGCTTGGTGAAAGTATGTTGCAGCCTTGAATATTTCAGCAATCGGCACTTGCCTAAGACAGGCAAAGGAAGTAGCCACCAGAGCTCTTATGTGGTTGAACTGCAGCAAGTAAAGGGATTTTCACTAGCATGGAGCACTCAGCGACATGTTGTTTAATCCACTGAGAAAGGGTCTAGGAAGAAACCATATATTCTTTGTGGTTCTTGGTATAAGAAAAACAATATAGGTGATTTACAAATACTTTTAGTTTTGTCCAAGGAATAGGCAAGAGCCCTTCTAACATCCAAAGTGTGTAGAACTGATTCCTCCTTATTAGAGTTAGGCTTAGAGGAAGAAAAAAAGGCAAATGAATGGTTTGATTGATGTGGAAATCAGACACTACCTTAGGTAAAAATCTGAGATCAGGTCTGAGAACTACCTTGTCTGTATGAAAAGAAATGAAAGGTGGGCATCATTCACTCACTCACTCTCCTGGCTGATGTGGTGGCAATAATGAAAGCTATCTTAATAGCTAAATGGAACAAAACACTCAGCCAAGGGTTCAAAGGGCGATTTCTCCAACATCATATTGCGATCCCAAGAAGGAAGGGGATCCCTAACAAAGGAATACACGTTTGATAAACCTTTCATATAGATCTTTTAACTAAACAATGTGCAAACAGTGATCTACAGTCAGTTAGATAGTGGTATGCAGAGATGGCTGCCAAGTGAATCTTTAATGATGATGGGGATAACCCCTGATTTTCTAAGTACATGAGGTATTCCAGAACACAAGGAATGGAACCAGATACAGGAGAATCAGACCACCCCATCATCCAAATCTGAAATCAGAACGACTTTAGATGGTAACAGTTCTGGTAGACTGTTCTTGCAATTTAATTACTAGATTCTACACAGATGAAGAACATGACTACTCAGCCGTGCCAGCAGGTGAAGAGATTGTGGATCCAGATGAAAGATCCTGCCCTCCTGCTGGAACAGGACACCTGGGGACAGATGCATGAAGACTCCACCAGACAGCTAAAGGAGATCAGTGGTTTACCACTAACACGGCTAAGCCAAGGCAATGAGCATCATCCTTGACTTATCCTGAACCTCTTCCTTACCCTTCCTTACTATCTGAATGAACGGGAAGGTGGGGGGGGGGCAGGAAATGCATATATCAAGCCCTTCCCCCAGTGCAAAAGGAAAGAATCCAACAAGGACTGACTGTCCCTGCCTTCTCTATAACAGAAGAGGAGACACTTCCTGTTGACCCTCACTGCAAACAGGTCCACCTCCGTGGACCCCAGTTGACTAATTTAGTCTAAACCAACTGATCCCTTAGGGACCATTCATGCATCCAAGCACTATCTCTGTTGAGATGGTCCATGACTATATTGTTTTGCCCTGCTAGATGCAAAGTGTTGACAAATATACCAGTCCCATAAACGTATGGCCTCTGTGCACAGAAGAGTGGAATGGGCACCTCCTTGCTTGTTGATGTACTACAATCACTAATGTATTGTCTGTCACTACCTGTACAACCCTCTCTTGCAGGTGGGAGAAAGGAATGACCTCAGAGCCAGATGAACAGCTCTTAATTCCAAAACACTGATATGCAGGGATCGCTCCTGAGAGGACCAGTGATCTCAAACTGTCAAATGATTCAGATGCGCTCTCCAACCCATGACTGACACATTTGAACTCACTGTCCAGGATGGACCCAGATAATTGAACTGTACATCCCTGAGCACATCCATTCTGACTGACTACAAGTCTAGGGAGACTATGATATTCTGCGGCATGGTGATAAATACCTGAAGGCTGTCCCAACTTGGCCTATAAACCTGAGACAACCAGTGCTATAAAGGTGTCATTCTTAGATGGACAAACAGAGTCACTTATGTAGTGGCTGCCCTAAGACCCAGGAAAAGTTTTACTCTCTGGGTGGGACATTGGTGGATCCTAAGCATATCAAGCCCCAGGCAAGAATCTCTTCTGCAGGCACTGGAAGATGATGATCCACAAAGTTGTGGAA
Organism: Chelonia mydas; assembly: GCF_015237465.2. Classification (NCBI taxonomy): domain Eukaryota; kingdom Metazoa; phylum Chordata; order Testudines; family Cheloniidae; genus Chelonia; species Chelonia mydas. The sequence goes on from NC_057851.1 coordinate 198,716,106, forward strand.
CTGAGTAGCGTCCTTGGAAAGGGAGAAGGCTGAAGCAACCCCCCACATGTTCATCTGGTGATAAATTGAGCTCAGTTCATTTCCAGATGCGCCTGATCAAAGATAGGACCTATCTCCTCATCTTGTTCCTCAGATAGGGTTTTAGGCATCACTGTCAGTAATGTCAACAGATCTGTAGGAGTTAAATCAGAAGATCTCTAGACTGCCAAATCTTTAACAGACAAAACATTACCACTTAAATCACTTGGAAAGTAACTGAAAGGCTCCTAAGGTGGCCTCCAGTAAGACCACAGGCCCCATGATTGCGAGGGTCCCCAGCAACTAGGGTTCAGGAATATGCCTGCCGGAGGACAACCGTAGAGTGGCACAAAGAAAACTACAGGTCTCTGTATTCTTCTTTTATCTTCCTCCTGGTAAGGATCCAGGTCCAGATCTGATATAGAATACAATCGTGGTAACAATGGATTCAAAGGGAAGAATAGAGATTCAGCTCTTTGTGGAGACCCTGCAGGGTCTTAGGAGGAGGAAGGAAAGTGTGAGCCAGATGAAGACCCACAGCATCTTCTGGCCTCCTCTGCTTAACAGGGAATGAGCAAGACCACCTGGACGACTTGGAACTGGGGAACCAGTTTCCCCCACTCGGAATTGAAGAAGCAACTAGAGCTGGCAGGTGAACCTGGGCTGTCACAGTGACAGAGCTCTCTGGAAACGAGGATGTAGCCAGGACTGACCCAGGAGCCAACATCAGATCCAAAGATAGACACAGATCCATATTCCTTACTACCAAAGATGGAACAGAGCTCTGCTTCAGAACCATAGCAGTCTTGTCGGAATCAGGCAGATCCGACAGTTCTGATGCACAGGAACCAGCACTGGTAACACGAGCTGTTTTGTCTCTATGCCTCTTTTTCTTGGCACCACAACCAAAGGCTCTGGTGGCCCAGAATCTGACACACTGAGCTATTCCATTTTCCTGGATCCAGAAGTGGAAGTCAGAACCAGCCCCAGTCCTGCAGCCACAAGGGTTCTGTCAGGGTTGGATAGCTAGGAGGCACAAAGTATGGGCACCTCTTTTGACCTCTCTTTTGGAACCAGGGCAGTGGGATCTGACCACATGCCCCTCAGTTTGGGCATCTGTAGCCTTAGAGGCTTGACTGAGGGAGCTACAGTAGCTGAGTCCGACCCCGACAGAGGTTGAGATTTCTTGGAATCCAACAGTTGCTTGAAGCTGCTGGTAGCCACAGGGGCTGAGACTAGTCTTGTAGGGCATGTCTTCGCTAGCAATGTTAAAGCGCTGGCCGCAACAGTACTTTAACATGGCTGGGTAGTCACGGCATAGCGCTGGGAGAGAGCTCTCACAGCGCTATAAAAAAAAAAAAAAAACCACCTCCACAAGAGGAATAGCTAACAGTGCTGGTGCACTGTCTACACTGGCATTTTACAGCACTGAAACTTGCAGTGCTCAGGGGTGTGTGAGCGAGAAAGTGGCAGTGCACTAAAGTGCCATTGTAGACAAGACCTTACACCTATGACCCAAGTCCAGAGGATCTAGCCTCAAAAATAAACAAAACCCCGGTGACAATCAAGGTTGAACGGACAATATGTAGCTTGTGGTCCAAACAATATCAAACAAAACAACTGTTTCACTTGAAAACAGGCTGGGGTTGACTTTACCACCAGGTGATAACCCAGGTGCCAATGAATTTCAGGGTGTGTCTAGAGCCAACACTGATTAGAAATGGTACAGAGGAGTCTGTAATACACATTGTGAAGAGAAAATTCAGGTTCTCAGTTGCATGGGACAGGTAACATGAAAAAAAAAATACACCTTTTTGTTTTTCCCTGGAAAATGCATTATTTGGTAGAGATAGGGCTTTTGGTAGATCCTTGCATTAGAACAGCCTTTTTAGTCACGGTCATCAGCTAGGGAGAAGTAAAATGGGTGGGAAGGAAAGAACGCAAAGTGGTCCTGGCTCAGAATAGCCTTCATGTCTGAAACCTTGTGATAAAACTAAATTTAGGACACATCTGACCCACATCACTTCCCCTTCTCCTCCACTGCTCTCAGCAGTTCAAAATCAGAAATGAAAAATTATGCATTTGGAGAAAAATATTAAATAGGATAACAGTGATCAGATCAGTGAATCATCTGCATAGTCCAATCCTGAACACTTAGCTGAAGGGGTCTTCCAATCTATGTAATTATCTGAGGTCAATCATGTCACAGCTAAACCACTTTAACACTGTGCAAGTTATTAAGAGAATGGATATAAGTAATCCAAGTTAACTTAGCACACTTTGCTCCTGGTGCATAGAAAATGGTTCACAAAGTATCTGAACTGCTAAATGAGGTGAAAAACACAATCTAATTCAAAGTTAAGACTGAAACGCTTGTGCTATTAGTGCTTCTTGTGCCTATGTATTACTGGGTCCCAAGATAAATGTGTTACTTTACATATTAACATTAGGGAGGTGAACTCACAATCAGCCAGACAACCACCCATATTTGTATTCCTGAGAACCCATTCTTCACTGTCTCCTCTCCCACACAGTTATAAGAAATGTATACAGCCTTTACTGTGAAAACCAAACGACATTTTCTTCCACTCCAACCTCGATTCTTAGTTAAACTGCTGTGAATTCCAAACTGGCTATTGACATCTTGCTTGTAATTTCACAGTAAAGTAATATGAAATATTTTAAGAAATCCCAAAGTGTGAAATAATATTACTTTTTCCAAAAAACACACAGATCTATTTAATGCTTTGTGCTTTGCTGCATCTATATGGTAATCCATTATAGCACACTTGAAATAGAAATTAGGTATTACTACTGATCAACACATCAGGGTATCTGTCAGTTCTTTTAACTGATTATCCATAGTTCTTTTTCTTCTGGGCTTACTGCATGACTAGGAATAATGTGAAGTTTCAACCTTAGTTTATACAGGATGCTGCTTTTTGAAAGAAACACTTTTGTTTTTAAACTCGGTTTTCATTTTGTATGTGTAGAAAGAATCCTACATCTCAGATTATTAGGGTGAATGCATCATTTTTTAGCAGATTCACAGTCTCGATTAATAATGCAGTTTCTGAGGGGGAAATATGAAGATATAATGCTTCTATTTTCACAACTTTATTTAGCAATATAGGGTTGGAAACCTGCACCCAGTAATGCCCACTACCCAGTGCTTTTAAGGGTAAAAATAACTCCATAAAGCAGCTATCCATGTGGAAGGGGAGAAAATTCCTTCCTGACCCCAGTAGGTTTCCAGCTTATACCTTTAAGCAAGAGAAATGATCCTCATAATTGTCTTAACCTATACAGCTATAACTGCAGGTGGACTGAAACACACTGTGCTGAGTGCCTTACTAAAAAAAGCCAGGGAGAGAGTGTATTCTTGTTGACTGAATAGGGAAAGAAAAGGTGTATGCCAGTGAAATGGAGATGGTATCAGTCATGGGTTACATATCCAGAAAGCAACAAATGTTTGATGCAAACTCTCACATTACAGGGAAGTCTTATTATTCAGCTGGTGAATGGATCTGCCCTGAGCCAACAGAGATCCAGGGAAGCTCTTCTACTTGGCTATGTGTGAGTGCTGCAATTTTGCTGGTACCTGTAAGCAAAGATTTGGACCTTTAGTATTAAAGGATTCCAATGGTAAGGCCCATAGCAAATTAGGATGTAAGCTATTATTCACAGACTTAGGAGCTTGGTTGAAGCAGTGAGAGGCCACTGAAGTTAGGATGCCAGCAGCAGCTCAATCTAGATTGCAGGATACTCTCTTAATTACATCACAGGCAAACATTTATAAGTACTTGAAAACAAGTGGAATGTGTGCCCAACCATGCAACTGACTCCTTCATGCTCCAAAGAAGCACCTTAAAATTAATATTTTAGAAGTGGAACATAAACAGCATACTGCAAATTTTACAACAGAAAGCTATCAGAATATTTTAAGGGCACACTTGGGCAGATATGTCTGAATGAACCACAGTCATGGTAGACAGAGCCTTAGAAGGTATGGAACGCCCTTTCCCCTACGTAAGAGAGAATCAACACTCATGAACTGAGGAACTCCCGCTAAAGGTCGGAGATATAGCGAGGAGAGAAAGGGTGTGATGGTAAACAATTCCATTATTAAAAATATAAACTGCTTAACTTGAGAGGACCAACAACAGACTGAAGACCTACCAACCTGGCAAACTTTCACATCCCATATGCCAGAGTAAGCTCTCATACATATATAGGAGAAGCAGAAAGAGTTTCAGAGGCTTCCAGAATAAGATATGGCTGAACAAGAGAACATAGAAGACTGGAAGTCTTACTCTGGCCCCATTTTTATGGGAATAAAAATAAATGGTTTGTCAATGCTACAGTTGACTATTTAGGTTTGAGTCAAGCTGTTTAAAACAAAATATTGCTAACATACTGTATTATGTATGAAGTAGTACTGCATTGAGATTTTTACATATGGTGAGATGATGTAACATTCATGACAGTCTCGCCATAGTCCACAGATGGCTGAAAATTGTATAATTTAAAAATATATTTATGCTAGTTATGTAGCACTGAAAGGAACACACATTCTCTTGAAGAGTGTTGGTCTTTGGGGTTATTGGTCTCACCTTAAATATACAGTCTCAGTGAGTATTTGCCTGATTGGCTGACGCTTCTCAGGTGTATCCAGGGTTGTGAGACACCTTGCAATCACCTTCCCTTAGTGTGAGGAAGTCTTCACTGGACCTGCTATGGATCAGTGCCCTAAAACCACCAGCCTCAAGCAACACAAGCACTACCTTCCAGGCCTCACTCACTCTGCAGCAAGAGTCACGCACCCCTAGGTGCCAACTCCATGGGTGCTCTAGCCCTGGAGCACCCACGGAAAAAAATTAGTGGGTGCTCAGCACCCACCTGCAGCCAGTAACCCCCCCTCTTCCCAGCACCTCCCGCCCACCGACAACCCCACCAATCAACTCCTTCCCCTGCCTCCTAGTGCCTCCCGCCCGCCACGATCAGCTGTTTTGCGGCGTGCAGGAGGCTCTGGGAGGGAGGGGAAGAGGTGGGGTGGAGGTGAGGAGTTGGGAGAAGGGGTGGAATGGGGGCAGGGCCTGGGGTGGAGCGGGAAGAAGGGGGCACAGGTAAGGGTTTGGGGCAGGGGTTTGAGCACCCGCGGGGCCCGGAGCAAGCCGGCGCCTATGCACACACCAACCCTCATGTCTATTAGCATCCCTCTGGAGCACCCAACCCTTGTTCCGATGAACACGGTCAGAACTCTCAGACTCACTATTCCCAAAGGAACGGTACACACCAGCTTATAAAATTCAACTCAGGATCACTCTACTCAACACATAGCACTTAGAGATACATATAGTGAAAACCTGAATAAATCATCAAAGAACAGAGATTCAAGTGATATTGGAAACAAATGGTTACATATAAAACAAAATTATAACATTCTCTCGAGCTTAAACTTAACCCACATGCATTCCCCTATTTCCTACAAGATAGCTTACCCCGAAAGACCTTTTCCCAGGAATTTTAAGCAGTTTGGCTGAGACCCCCTTCCTATAAGATCAAGCCCACTGGCTGCCTGTCCTTAGTGGACGGAATCCCTGGCGATTCATCTGCACTCCAGATATAATTTCAAAAGGTCATTATCTTACTTCTAAACAGGATAACCCCTGTTTTTGTTTTTCCCTCCAGGCCCTGCAATCTCCTGATTAGCATTTAGCTCAGACTGTAAATGGGCATCCATTGTGAACCATATAATACTTAATTTGGACATGACCAGCTACAGTGAGGTAAGCATCATTTCCCCTCTGCCTGCCAAGGGCATATGCATCATCTTTCTATGACTTGCCTTAACTCACAGTGCTAGAGAACATAATTTTTAGTATAAATTTATAACTACATATTTTCCGTATATACATCTGACAATGAGGTGACACAGGCTTTCATTAGAGACCTTACCGGACATTCTTTGGCAGAGCAGAAGGTAGAGATCAGACTCTTATGTATACCTGTGCCCTCTGCCAGTTGGCATCAAGAGGTCCTTGGGTCACACAGACATCTTAACATTTGTTTAATTATCTTGTTTGCTGTATATTATTTACACTACATTTTCCAAAAAAGGATGTGGGTGACTTATGTTCCATTAAGTTCCTACTATGACTGTATGCACAACCTGAGTATGTGCACACACAAGTGAATTTGTTCACAACGGCACAAATAAATTTAGGACATAAAAGTGTATATACCTATTCCATTCAGATTCTTAAACCACGCCCATCAGAATGGCATGTGTGTACCATACATTCGTATCCTTGCCTTTCTGAAAATATGGGCCTTTAAGATTTTATATCTAGACATATTTCTAAAGAGCAATGATTAGTTCTAGACTGAAACAAGCAGTACTGCATAGTATGGGTTTGTGTAAGTTCAAATATTTTTATTCATTATGCTCTTTGAAAAGGAAAAATATATACCCTCATGGAAAAACCAGCATAAAAACTAGATCTTTCTGCAATATAATTCTTATAATCTTTTGTCTTCCTGAAAGAGTTGGCACTTATGAAAGTTAGGAAACTATGCTTTTGTGTTTAAAAACAAGTAACTGCAGGGATTTTGAAGAAAACTATCTCCAAGCTATGCCACATCCAGCACAGTACAATTGTCTAGCAGCACTAAGGAAGTGGAAGGGGATTTTCTTTTCTTTGTCTGAAGCATTAGATACTGGCTGTTGTCTGAGGTAAGATATCAGAGGTTCCTAAGTATGAATGGCTATAAGAGAAATCAAGTTCTCTCAAAATCCAGTTGTCTCAATTACCTACTCTGGCAGTGAATGCCACAGATTACTATATGTTATGTAAGGTTACATTTATGTAAATATAATGCTCATAAAAGGTGCATCATGACCGAATTCAGCCTTAATGAGTAATGCCTTCTCTAGTCACAGAAAATTACAGCACAGACAACGTATGAGTGTCCCGAAAATATTCTGTTACTTCAACAGGGAGTGACCATCGAGGAAGAGAGGGAAATTCAGTCTTCACATTTATCCAGTCTTTAAGCTCCATGGTAAGACTGTGAATAAGGGTGCTAATTATTTCAGTTGTGATGGTAATTGATACAGAACCACTGGGAACTGGACTGAGGCCAAAATCATTTTACAGAAGATTCCAGAGAGCTGAAGTTTAAAACCTTACATTTTTTGTTTAGTGATAAAAACTTTCCAAGATAGTCATTGTGAACAAGTATTGATGTCTGATGTTATTGCCTTTTAATTTAATAGTCTTTCCCCCTTCTGATTGTTTCATATCCATTTCTATATTAGTTTTAATTAGATATTAGGTATATAAACACTAAAGCTGATGTGCAGACAAATATTCCAAATTAAAGCAGAAGCAGCCTTCTCTATTTGGAACTAAAAAGGTTTTATGCTTTCAAACTATTTGTGCAGAAGGGAGTTACTTTCTTTTGTTTTAAACAAACACTAGGTGTCACTCTAAAACAGTAGTAAATACCACCAAAATATATTGGAAAAAGCAAAAAAAAATTATGTAAATCCCCTTCCTAAATAGGTTTATTGATTCTTAAACTCAGTTAGCCCTCAGCACCTGTATTGAGGATGTTTTAATCCTAACTAATTAACTACTTACCTAATTAGAAGAAAATATTGGGAAAAGCTTGGCTCCTGCTGCAATAGGATTACATATGGTAAACTAACCAACCAATTAATTTCATCTCCTATGGCTTGAGGTATGAATGTTTAATTTATTGGCATTTACTCTGTTTTCTCTGTCCTATATTCACATTGAGGTATCCTTTGGTCTATGAGTTAAGAGCTCCTTCCAAAGGACCATTCTCCTTTGTGTGTTACTTTACTAACTGTGTAACAGAGATAATGAGTGATAAACTTACTAGTAAAATGGGTTGTCATCTTATTTCCAACAGATGACCATTATAGAGCAGGTCACTCCTAGTTTTATGGAAATATCTTATCTGTGGATTTCCTCTTCCTCATGTTGTTGATAACTATACAATACATATTCCTGAATGGTAAACATCTCAGTAAGTCTTATCCACCAATATCCTTTGATTTCTATTAGCTTTCAAAGTTTTTGGTTCTCTTTCAAGCCTTTAAAGCCTTGTTTCAGTAAAGTACATAAGCGCATGTTTAAAATTAAGTAAATGTAAGGCTTTTAATGAATTTTATTCAGCAAAACACAACCATGAGATTTAAACACATGCATAAGCAATTTGCTGAATCGGGACATAATTCTGTTATGTTCATAAAAGTTACTGTGCAATATTTTTCTATTTTACACAGTATTTTTGTCCTAAGTATTTTTTTTTTTAGTATTAGACACCCATACAGTGCCTTGCATTTTTAAAATTAATGTAGAAAACATGAAATACTAACATACACTAGCTGGGTGGGTATTAGCTCTGTTTCTTGAGTGGAAAAATAGACACAATTACTTTTCCAAGACCACAGAGTAAATTAATATAGATTCGAGATTAAAACTCGGGAGCAACTACCTTCTGATGCCTTGCTCAGTCCACAGTGCCTTCCTCTTACTCTTCGGGGGAGGGGAAGGGGAATATTTTTCTGCTGTTGCCATTGAAGAGCTAAAATAGCTATACAATACCTAACATGACTCTGTTCTGCCTCATGTATAAACTTAATAGCTAAATTCCTACTGCAGATTCTTTTATTAGTGTTAACATAAATAGCAGAAAAGGTAGCTTGATTTTCAGATTACAGGTTGAAAATGAAGTGTTGCAAGTTAGCAAAAAACACCACAAAATTCTGGAATATACAAGTCAAAAGATAAGAGACTGAAAATTCCAGATTGCCCAAACTCTCATTTCATAATTTTTTTTCAGATTACAGACACACATTAAGATGACCAAGTGTTTTTGTAATTGTTTATAATCCTAGTTTATTGGCAATTAAAATATAGATGCATGTAAGACAAAAGATGGAGTGTTTCACTGATCCTTGCCCTGTATGAAGGAAGATCAGTACGCAGGAGTTAAGAACAACCTTAATTAAATTTAATTTTAAATTTCTGTATTGAAGAGTCTTCTTTTCTTCCTGGTTCTAGAAAATAATCCCCATTACTAATGCCATTTTGAGTATAAAGTCAGCACTGGAGAAGTAGTTCCCAGCTGAAGACAAAAATTCACTTCTGGACTAACATCAAAGAAAGACACTGCAGTCTCAAAATTGCTTTTTTAGCAACACTAACAGGGAAATCAATTACAGCTGCTATATGCTCAGCACTTTTGAAAATCTGGCCGCCTCTTTAGGTAGCTACAAATGGATTTAGAAACCTAATTTTAGATAGTCATTGCTATCTGGGACTTCATGGGCAGATTAGGATTATACTGTGTGATATGGCTTCTGGAGTACACTAAAATCACTTTCACTTTCTGCTCATACAGTTGAGACTCATGCACTCCAGTAGCGACGTTTCCTCCCATCCAAATGCACTTAAGCAGCCGCTCTAATCAAATTAAAATTATCCCTTAAATAATCTTATCCATTACAGTTCCATTCCTCTTAATTTTTGCTTAAACTAGATGGTCTTAATTTAATTATTTGGTTAATCTCTCTGCCACGCCCAGTGCAAAAGGCGGGGACCACAGACCAAGTGCTGATTGCGGGTTTGCTGATATGCGAAGAACAAGGTTCTCCATTGGTTGTAAGCAAAACAGATCTAGACATACCAACAGTTCAGCCCTGCATTTAACACAGTCACACACCCAGATATCTCTCAACCTCTTGTATTTTTTTTTGTAACAAGATCAAGTATTGCTATCCAAATGGCTGCCCCAATTAAAAAAAAAAAAAAGAGTACAGGCTAAATAGCTCTTATTACCAGTCTAGTAAATTTAAACACTTCTTGAGGTTTCATATTGACATGGAAGAGGAGGACTCCATCTGTTGTTGTCAGGACACACATCCCCGCTATTAGTGCCCTGACTTACGCATTTTTAAGCATTCATATTACCCCTCAGAAACAGCCAACATCTAATAGAATTTACTTTGCTTAAGCAAGCCTTCCCTCCTATCCCATGACTACTTGCTTTGCTTAAGAGCCTCTGTCACAGGATAGGAGGGAAAGTCCTCTCCTGGATCAGTAACTGGTTAAAAGACAGGAAACAAAGGGTAGCAATAAACGGTCAGTTTCAGAATGGAAAGAGGTAAACAGCAATGTCACCCAAGAATCTGCACTGGGGCCAGCCCTGTTCAACATATTCATAAATTATCTGAACAAAGGGGTAAACAGTGAGGTGGCAAAATTTGCAGATGATATAAAATTACTCAAGAGAGTGAAGTCCAAAGCAGATTGCAAAGAGCTACAAAGGGATCTCACAAAACTGGGAAACAGGGTAACAAAATGGCAGATGAAATTCAGTGTTGACAAATACAGAGTAATGCATATTGGAAATAATTCCAAATATACATACAAAATGATGGGGTCTAAATTAGCTGTTACCACTCAAGAAAAAGATCTTGGAGTCATTGTGGATAGTTCTCTGAAAACATCCGCTCAGTGTGCAGCAGAAGTCAAAAAAACTAAATGTTACGAACCATTAGAAAAGGGGTAGATAATAAACAGAAAATATCAGTAATACCACTAAATAAAGCCATGGTAAGCCCACACCTTAAATACTGCGTGCCGTTCTGGTTGCCACATCTCAAAAAAGATGCATTAGAATTGGAAAAGATACAGAGAAGGGCAACAAAAATGATTAGGGGGATGGAACAGCTTGCCTATGAGGAGACATTAAAAAGACTGGGACAGTTCAGCTTGGATAAGAGACGATTAAGGGGGGATACGATAGAAGTCTCTAAAATCATGAATGATATGGAGAAAGTGAATAAGGAAGTGTTATTTACTCCTTCACATAACAAAAACCAGGGGGCACCTGATGAAATTAATATGCAGCAGGTTTAAGACAAACAGAAGGAAGTACTACTTCACACAACGCACATTCAACCTGTGGAACTCTTTGCCAGGGGATGTTATGAAGGCCAGAAGTATAACCGCATTCAAAAAAGAATTAGATAAACTAATGAAGGATAGATCCATCAACGGTTATTGGTCAAGATGGTCAGGGATGCAACTCCATGGTCTGGGTGTCCTTAAACTTCTGTCAGAAGCTGCGAGTGGATGACAAGGGATGGATCACTCGATAATTGCTCTGTTCATGCCCTCTGAAGCATCCAGCACTGGCCACTGTTGGAAGACACGATACTGGGATAGATGGACCATTGGCTGACCGAGTATGGCTGATGTTCTTAATTTAAATACTGGATAAAAGTGAAGTCTTCTGCTTCCTACATAGACAAAAAGAGTTTTTCCCACCAATGTAGTTAATCCATCTCTCACTGCTGCCTGCAAGGCTGAATCCTGACCCTACTTCTTTGTCTTCAAGCATTCTGCAGTCTGCCACTGTCAGTCCTCTCAATTCTTCTCAGAATCATTTCCTTGTATTTTTGCTCTGTCTTCTCAGGCAGTCCCAGAGAAAGAAGCACCTTTTCTCCTTTTAGTTTTCACACACTGAAAATCTTGCTGTGATAGGTAAAATGAGTTTACAGGGAAAATCCCATTTACATTTTTGTTCTCTTTGCCTTAATTCTTCTGTTGCTTTCCTGACTCAAACTTTCAGTGAAGTCTTCAAAGACTTTGATTTAATGCCCTCAGGAAAAAAAGTTCTTTTTGCTCTTACATCTCCTATGAGTCACAGGATTCTCTCAGCTGTTAGTAGTGCATCTTAATAATTACAACTCTAGGACAACTTCCAGTTTTTGGGGTGAGAGAGAAACCAGTCTCAGAGCTCCATCAATAACTATTTCTGCTTTAAATTCAGTGCATCTTAAAGCTTTGCACCAGCAGAGGAGGTTTCCTTTATTCCAAAATTTTCAGAAACTCTTTATTCTCATATTATTTCTTCACTAAGTCAAGACATTTCTTGCCGTCTCTTTTCGAGCTGCTTGATCTAAGGAGTGAAGATTCAGGACTGCATCAGTAGCTTCTCCAACTCCATGTTGCACAGTGTGCTCACCCTCTAACCTAGCTGGACAATTTTAAATATTTTTCAGGGCTGGGAGTTTAGTTTTAATACTGTTTGGATAGCTTTAGTTCCAAGGGAAATAACTGCATATCAGTTTAACTGCTGGAAGTCTGTGCATGTTTTTCCATTTTTAACTTTCACTCAAAGCCGCAGATCTTCAGAGGGTGGCAGGCTAGCACCCTGTTAAATACTTAAGAAGTGGAGGGACCATCTTTTAGGTTATGAGAACTGGGGGAGGTTGTTAATGGAAGCAGATTCTGTAGCCGCTAACTCAAAATTCAAGTTCAAACAGACATCCTCAGTGGGTCCACCTGACTGGCTCAGGATCTACAATTGTTAAAATTTACGCCTAGTCTATACTTAAAAGTTAGGTTGACATAGCTACGGCACTCCCAGGTGTGAAAATATTCACACCCCAGAGCACCATAATTATGCCAACCTAACCCCTGGGGTAGACATGGGTAGGCCAACAGAAAACCACCTTCCATTCCCATAGGAGGCATCTACACTATGTTACCACAGTGGCACAGCTGCACTGCTGTAGCTGAGCCATTGTAGTGCCTGCATTCACGAATACGGGCCTGAATTACAAACAGGATTTCTGAATAAGGCATATATAGCTAACCATAGTTCCAGCAAAAAATAAATCCAGGCAGGTCAAACAGCTGGTAGACATTTCTTGGTCAGAAGTGGAGACTGATTTGATTTTTAATTCCAGAACAAAGGGGGTCATCCCAATTTCTCCTGTGACAACTTACATTCAAATGAAGTTATGGGCTTCCCATGATTTTGTAAAGAATTCAGCATGTGCATCGGAGTACTTTATACTGGTATATTTAGCCTCTTTTCACTTCCTTGAAGTGAATATGCAGTGTATGTTGTCTCTCCACCTGAAGTCCAGGAAAAAGGTGAACTTAGTAGAGTTATTTGAGAATGTGTTTAATCCATGCTAGCTGCAGGATCTTATTCATATCCCAGGAATTGAGAAGAAGAATAATTCACATCTCAAAGCTATTGTTTCATGCTGTTTACAGTCAGTCATTAAAACTGACTTTTTGCATGCCAAAGTAATTTGCACCCAACCAAAGCCTCAAAACTTCTTCCTCCCTCATTGGTCTCCATGGATCTTGACAGCCTTAACACATTCTTCCGTTATGTGTTTGTACCACAATGGGGTTCTGGGCCATGATTGGAGCTCCTAAGTGCTACTGTGATACAAACAATAAATATATCGTAGACCAGACATCCTTATCAAATTCACACAAGCACTTTCAAATGAATATCAATTTCCCCATTTCCCCCCTTCCTTCAGCAATGTAGTTCCCCTCACATGATTTTTCCTCACTTGCCTTCACTCCCTTAAGCTGTGTTAAATGTGTTAAAAAAAAAGATGTGTTAAATGACATGTTAAAATACAAATTGCCTTGTCTACCCTAGGGACAATCCCAGCATGCTAGTTTTTTGTTTCTGGACATAATTACAACTATTTAAAAAAATTATTTTTTAGTTAAAAGAAAAAAATATTTGATCCCTGTGTGAATTCCAAATGATATCTGTTTTCTTCAGCTAAGAAGATATATATTTAAAATGTTTAAACTCGTTAGCACTGTAGAATCAATATAAACTCCCAACAAGTGTACTCTGTTCTTTGGTGGTTTGCACATAGTCATTAAATCTGTTAGCTAAGTTCCAACACAGAGTCTCTATTTCAGAAGGTGATGTGCAAGACTGACAGACACGTTGGCTTTTACATCTCAGCTTGAGTTTGCACAACTGTTTGAAAACCATCCCTTTTTTCTGTGAAGTGCAAAACTTAGATCCAGTTGTTATTGATGTTTTGTCTGCACTGGAGAACTGAACTGTTTGTAATTAGTCATTTTCTGCACCAATTGAGAGAGACAAACAATTCAGTCCATCGACATTAGGCATGCTGATCAGTTATCTTTCTCCTGGACACCCACATTGGCATTGCCTTAAACCGTTTCATTTCAAATGCCTTTTGAGTACTTATCTTCACCTCAGAGGGGTGTCAGGATCCAGTTATTTGTTAGATCTTTCTCTAGGCACCTTCCCCAGGCCCTGTGAGGGACAGAAATGGGGAGTGGGACCGTCTTGGACCTCTCCCCACCCCTACTTCTCTAAGGGAAATGACATACCTCTGCCAATGGCCCCACCAGCCAATGAACCACAGCTGGTTTGCTAGCTAAGGACCAAAATAGGGGGGGCACTAGTGAAGATAAAGGGACATATCTAAGGGATAGAAAATGCAGTGTGGTGGCCAATAAGCATTAATCAGGGGAAGCCCTCATCTTTCTCTGCAACATTGCTCTTATCAGGTACATCAGAATTGTTTCACCAACTGAGGACATGAGCAGGAGGAACTTGTAGAGGTTGAGGGCATTTCTGGAGGGGAAATGGGGAAGATGATGTGGGTGGCAGAGGGGAGACTCTTCGGTGGTGAACCAAAGGTGGTTTGCCAACTGAGGCAGCTATGGAAAGACAGCTCCTCTGTCCACACTGACACAAACATTTGAGGCAGGAATAACAAAATCAGTGGTTTGTTAAACGCCAGAAACAGTGTGTGTGAAATGTTCCTTAGAACTGAATCACTTGTATGTGGATGTTTTACACCTTTCAATTGAGTAAAGGGAAACAAATATTACTGAGCATGTAAGTTTTTCTACTATATACAAGGCCAGAGACATGTGGGAGCTTTAGAAATGTGTAGCAATATTTTTTGTTTTCAAACACAAACCTAAGAGTAAGACTGCACACAGATTTGTGTTAAAAAATTCCACTAGCTAGGCTGAAGGGCGCCTTTAGCTCAAGTGTATGTTTTAACTTGCCTTTTTGCTTTTCATTTTCTTCCCTCTGTGAAAGTTCTAAGAAGTTCTAAGAGCATGTCACTCTAACACTGGACATCATGAGCTATGAAGAATCTTTGGGTATCTGAAATCCTAGAATGATGCACTTGCAGAACTTTAGTGAAGCAGGAACTGAACGGTGAATTATGGAGTAATGCATGCTTGGAGGGAAATGGAGAAAGAAATTTTAAAATGCACGGTAAGACTTATTCTGCTGCTGAATACTTTCCTAAAGTCTAGTGGAGACATTCAGCAGTCAAGTCTGTGCTCCCCATAATTTTCATTTCAGCTTCCATTTCATCAATATGGGCAGGAAAACATTTGTTAGTGGGTCAACAAGACAGAAACATACACAGGAAACATGATTCAAATTGAAGGGATAACTTACAAAGTTATTCCAATTTGTTTTTAGCTATTTCATCTCTAATTATAAATCATACCTTGCTACCAGCAAGCAAACCCTCAACCCCTTAATGTGCTGAAGCATTCTTATTCACACTTTGAAAAATGAGAAGTTTTGATTGGCAGGTTAAATTTAATTTTTCTCCTGGTCTGACGTAGCTACCGCAACATAAGGGGTGTTCAGTGCTTTGAAAAAGCATAGATGAAAAGAGTACGTAGGGAATTCTTAACTGCAGAAAATTAAAGGATTTATAATATCTTTAGAAATAATGTATCACTTTTATACCATAAATTTCATCTCATTCAAGGCACTGGCAGAGGCAACACTATTAGACATAGTACCCCCAACACCACAAATTAACATACAGAATATTTATCTCCAGATTGTGTGTTTTATATTTCTACAATATTTATGGTCTAAAATAATTTAAATGTGATTTTTAGTTATATTTTTCATTAGCATTCATCAGAAAGCCTAAAAGGCTGAAGTCAAGCGATTTTAAAAATTCCTTTATTCTGATTGGAAGAAACTTACTAATACAATATATAATAGTGATTAAAGACCAGAGGAGTCTACAACTAGGCTCCATATAATGTTGCAAGATGAAATAGCTTTTATTTTCATTTTGAATTTCTTAGGTCTGGATATTACTCAAGCTCATGGTTATTCATGTATCATAATACAGAGTTTATTTCTGAAAATTTATTTTAAAAAAAAGAAGTATTACTAAATACAGGGCCTGAATCTTATATGGTCACTGACACTTGCGCAAAATGGGAATAAAACAATACCACTATTTTGATTTGTGCATATTAAATTTACTCTGTACAGGTGTAAATGGCTACGCAAGGAATGAAGTAGTGAAGAATAATATTTGTAGGTCTCACTGTGGAGTAAACAGTGTAATAAGATAACTTACTTCAAAAAGAAACAGAATGGAGTCCAGCTCCTCCCTTTGTGATTTATTCCCTGCAATACACAAAACAGTATTTCATATCAAAATAACGTGGTTTGTTGTTCTATAATCGCAAGAAAACATAAAAAGGAACAGAATGATTTTTTTATTTAAGTGAACTGAAAGGCTTTGAGCCAGTACAGAAAGGTATATCCCCATACTGCAGTATATTAGCAGTTATCAGTATATAACATCTAAAGCCCCAATCCTGCAAACTCATATCTTCTTGCTTAACTTAAAGCACATGCACAGTTCCACCAAAGAACCTTCATGTTAACTGAAGTCAAAGGAACTATTCATATGATTAAAATTGAGCACAAGCGTATTTACAGGATCTGGGACTTAATTATTCCGCAACAATATATAAACATTTGGTGTATATACAATGCTTAATTTTTGTGCCAAGGCATAATCTATATTAAATGCATCATTACAGTATTTAAATAGCTTTCAGTTAATAAAGAGAATATATTTAAACATATATTTTTTAAAATGTATTTTTTTAAATAAGCCATTTGAAGACTAGTTAATCCTTTCCTTCCCTGAAAAGGCTTTGTCTACACACAAGTTGTTCTAACTTAAATTGGTTTTTAAATGGATTTAGTTAAATCAGTGCAAATTCAAAAACCTATCTGAACACACTTATCAGTTTAAAACCAGTTATATTAGATTAGCTGGTGCTTGTAAATTTACCAACGCAAACAAAACAGATTTAAGTCAACTTAAAACTGGCTCATAAGTGTCCACACAGCATTTTTCATGGATTTAACTAAATTGCTTTAAAAATCTCAACTTTAGTTGACATGGTGCAACTTTGTGTGCAAACCACATCTATGCTATAAACAGTAGCAAATTGCCATTTCCACTTGTGCCGTAGAAGTTGAAAAATTGCCACCAATTTTCTGAATGTTCCAACTGCACTTCAAGTGTTCAGCGTCCTGCTGAACCTCCTGCGCCGTATGCATACAATACACACACAGAGCTAGAGCTCCAAGCAAGACAAGCAAAAACAACGTCATCCATCAAAATATCTTTTGGCCTATAGAAAGACCCACTGTGATGGGAGCCAGGAGACCATAAGGTCTAGTCTCACCTCTTCTACCAACTAGTGTTAATCATTTTCTGTTAATTTCACACCCCTGTTGGGCAAGGACTCATTTCCCTTGTTTGAAGCAGACAAATATCATGTGAGACCTGGAGAACTTCTGTTCAAATCCCTTCTCCTCATTAGAGGGAAAAATTGAATCAACTTCTCCTACATCCCAGGTAACTACCTTAAAACACTGGGTTAAAGATTATAAAGGAGGCCCCAGCTGCCTCTGGCTCCTCCTCCTCCCTCCCAACCCCCAGTCATTTTCCATGGTATTAGGTGCTGAAGCCATCTTACTTGAGGAGAGGGTTCATGGCTGTGGATCTCAAACAGAGATAGGAATCTCCCTGCAGCCCAGACTTCAGCACCAAACTCTGTTGGAGGGACTTACGACACCTTCCTCGTTGGCATTTCCCATTAGGTAGCTTAGGCAGTTCCCCACCTAGCAGGCTGGCTTTTTTGGATCCCATTCTTAGGTGCCTATCTCCTCCTATTCATTGTACAGGGAGTCTAGCTGCCCAATTCAGACTTTGTGGATCCCATTTTTGTTCAGTGATTTTCTAGGCATCTAAAAGTTAGAAATTGCAACATTTAAGTCTCTTTGTGGATTTGAGCTGAAAAGTTATGGGGGGTTCTGAAAACTCCTTGTCAGCAATCGGTATCATATGAAGCGTATTTTAGAAATAATGTTAGGGCATATTGCAAATATATTTTCTTCATTCTTTACAGATCTTATTTTCCACCTTTAATTCATAGATTCAGTGCAGTTTCAAAAAAACCCTCTGATTTGTAGATATGGGTAGAATTGTTCATTGCTAAGTGGAAAGTCAACCACATAATGACCAATGGGTTTTAAATTAGTAGTAGTTAAACCAGCAATATCCCCATACCTACAAGTGTTTTTGAAATGCTTTGTTCTAGGTTATGATTTTTGCATGTACCTATAACAGCTTCTATTGATCGTTCTAGCAGCTTTCCTTTGTTTAAGATTTATAAATCCAAATTCTTAGAAAAAAAAATCAGAAGTTGAAGGGAATGCTCAAGAGTTACTTCAACAAGTTACTTTTTCTGGCTTGAGTTTACAAAATGAAGCTTAAGTACCTGAAAACTTAAAATGTAAACAGTATTGATGCTAAGGGTACATAAAATATTATACTGTATGGAACTATGAAAGGATTATGAATACAGCAAGGTATGGAAGAAATACCAATTAGAGTGTGTGTTTATTGGAATGCTTTTAAAACTGATTAAGAACACCTGCAGGTATATGAAAAAATCCTGGCAAAACTGTAGGACAGGACAGATTACCTTTTTGTTTCAAGCTATTTTCCAGTGTTATGAAATTTTCATAGAAGATAAAATAAATTTGAGAATAGTTGATCTCAAAAAATTGCTTCAGGTCACTTCCTTCGACAATATCTGAAAAATTAAGAAAAAGTACAAGACAAGACAATGTAACTTACAAACACCAGAAATATGAAGCCAGTATTTTCCCCAAACAAAAGTTACCATGAAAAAATCTACTATTAATGTAGCAATAACAGAACTGTCACATTATTTTCTATAAAATATTTAACATTACATTTATACTGAACTACTAATGTTCAAAAGTGGATATTTAAAGTCTCTTTCCATTTCCCTTTATGAAAGGGAGCTGAAGAAAAATTAGTATTTTCATGAAAACAGTTCCCAATACTTCAAGCACAAGTTTTGTCCTACCACTTACAAATAAAAAAAACAAACAACAACGGGGGGGGATGGGGGGGGCCAGACACTCATACTTATACATGCATTTGCAATAAACAAACACAGAGAGCCAGCAAGCTGTCTAACTGGCCACCTACATGTGCAAAAAGAATTGCAAGTAAAACTGCAGTGATTGCAAATACAAATTATACATGGACATTGCTCCATGTATAGTTATGAAAACCTAAAAGAGGCTACCAGAATTAATTTGGTGCACCAGATTTCTAAGAAGAACGCGCAGACCTCTATTAATAACATTTGCTAGTCAAATTCTGCTGCAAAGCCAGCATGGAAGCTCACCGATATAAAATTACATTACATTATGGAGGTGCCTGGAAGTGACTCTACTGTTAAGGTTGTACTCTGAAATGGGCTTAGAATGGATCATTAACGCCTGTTTTTCTCTAGACATAGGATGGCCAATCTGTGCAAAATTGCACAGTGGGTTAGTTTCTATATCCTTTGAATTTTCTGTACCATCTTTATTTGGTTTCTCATCATAATTTGTTGTTACTGGGAAGAATGAACTTGGACACTGGCTGACACTTTTCTTGGTAGTCCTACTGATCTTTTATGAACAATAGCAACACTAAACCTGATACAGAGAAGCACTGTGAGGCGATCTGGTGCATCTGGTAGTTTTCTTTAAAATTATATATATATATATATATATATATATATATATATATGGATGTTTCTGACTGAGATATCAAATTCTGAGCACACCTTAATATCAGCAAGATCACATTTTGCAACAGTAAAATTAGTTTACTATATTTTTGCAGAATCAACGTTTATAATTGTTTCAAAAGCAACATTATAATCAAATATGTTTAGCAAGTCAAAGCATATAGTACATTCACAATTAGTTAAAAAAAAATCTAAATTTATTATCCTAGTAAGTGGTCTGATTTTCAGAAATACAGAGCACCCAGATCTCCTATTAAGTCAACATGTACTCAACACCTCAAAGTCATACAGCTACGTAAGTGGTTCATATTTGAAAATGTTGGCTTCAATCTCTTTGGGCGTCTGCTTTCTCAACCGTAAAATGGAAAGAATATTCCCTTACCCCACAAGGGAATTAATGCTTGTTTAGCATTATATAAACATTAGGGTCCCACCCGCCCCGCAACAGCGTAGAGAAACAGACCAAGCATCCCTCTGTGTATCATAGCTCTGCCAGCTTCCACAAATGATCTTTTAATTGAACAATTCTTCTGTGACACAAACATGTCTATACTGCAGTAGGTCGCCATGAACCTAACAGAAAACTGATATCACCATAAAAGTCTGTTAATCTTTATCATTGATTTACACAGAACTACCGCTTATCTATATAAGATTCCAGGATTGCTGACCTATGTGTCACTCTAAGGTAGGGGTAGTCAACAGGCAGACTGCAAGCCAAATCCAGACTGCCAGATGCTTTTGAAGCGACCCCAAAATCTTTTTATTTATTTATCATCATTGTTAATTTTTTTTATTTTCTTCTCTGCCGTCCGTACGTTGACTAAGCCTTTACCAAGAAATTTGGACCTTGATAAAAAATTAATTTATTGCCCCTGCTCTAAGGCCTAGCAGGTCTGTAGAGTCAACATGAAGTGACGAAAACCGCTACAAGTATGGTTGAGTGCTCATTTTGTTCAGAATTTCACCAGGTTCAATCATCACTGGAACATGCATTCTTTTAGCATCCAGTTTTTAAGTTCTCAGCCATTTTGACTTTATGAACTATACCTGTGCCATATACTACTATAGTAAGGGCTTGTCTACACTGACAATTTACAGCGCTGCAACTTTCTCGCTCAGGGGTATGAAAAAAACACCCCCCTGAGTGCAGCAAGTTTCAGTGCTGTAAAGCACCAGTGTAGACAGTGCACCAGTGTTGGGAGCCGCATTCCCAGCACTGGGAGCTACGCCCCTCGAGGAGATGAGTTTTTTTAGAGCACTGGGAGACCTCTGTCCCAGCACTGCGCTGCAACCACACAAGGCAAGTTAAAGTGCTGCCGCGGCAGCACTTTAGTGTTGCCAGTGTAGACTAGCTCGAAGGCATGTAACTAAGCCACGTCAAGAGTCCTAGACCACTGGTTCTCAACCGGAGGTCCATGGCTCCCTGGGGGTCTGCGAGCCAGTTTCAAGGGTTCCGCCAAAATAAACTGGGCTTCAGCCCTGAGTGCCGCACCACCTCCATCCATTGACTCACTTCAGTGGGCCACCCAGCCTCTCTGGGCTGGGGGAGGGAGGGAGCACGACCAAAATGACAAGTGTAACTGCAGAAGAGAGATCTCCCCCTGCCTTCAGAAGGGGTTACCTCTCAGCCACTGACTCCACAAGCAGGCAGCATCTAGCCAAGACACAACACGGCTCTGACCTGCTACATCAGCACTTCAGGGAGCAGAGCCAACCGGAATTCAAAAATCGGGGGGAGCACGTGACCACACATGACCCACCCCAACCCCACGCATCACCTCCAGTTGGAGGTCTGCAGGTTTGCCTATTTAAGTTTAGGGGGACCCTGGGTAAAAGAAGGCTGAGAACCTTTGAGAAGTAACTCCACCAGTCACCACCCTTACTCTACAGCTAATTTACATGCAGCAGTTTCATTGCTTGTGTAAAGGCGAATGCACAAATGGTGGATTACTTGGTTCAACTGCCATAGTTCTTCAAAACCAATCACACAACCAGCACACACAAGAACCCCAAACACAGATAGCGAAAGACGTGCCTCATTTGCCACCAGCACAAATCAACACAAAAGCTCCCAGCACATCACACACTCACTCACCAGGACAATACACTTGATACACATTTATTTAAGCAATTATATAGCTCAATATATATTTGTTCAACTTCATCTTACTTTTTTTATTATGTTAGAAAATGGTGAATGACATTTATTTACTAGATAATTTTTACTCGTGCTTCAAGCTGCTTCTTAATGGAAACTGGAATCCAATTAAAAAGCCAAAAAAGCATTAAGATTATTTAACTAGAACAAACAAAGCTACCTTAAAGGGCTGCATACATAAACAAATAAGTTTATCAAAGTATTTTTGTATTTAAAACTTATTTTATTAAACACAGGAACTACCGCCTGTATTTAGTAAATTGCCATATTGCTTCTGATCACTATGGGTCGAATTTTTCAACAGCACCTCAAGATTCAGATTGTTGAAAATCTCACTAGGCATCTATTTGCACCCTTAAGTGAAAATCTGATCCCATGTCCTCTAAGTTTTTAGAATTAGCTCTCATCCTCTCCCAACTGGTTTTAGTTTATAAACTGGATGAAAAGCTTGCCTGCTATTTTAACTCCCAAGCGGTTTGTCAACTTTGAATGAATTAGTTCAAATGAAGAAAATACTCTCTCTGATGTGCTCACTAAGATGAAATCAAAAGCAATTAAGGCAGTGGTTCTCAAACTTTTGTACTGGTGACCCCTTTCACATAGCAAGCATCTAAGTGAGACCCCCCCCACTTATAAAATTAAAAACACTTTTTAATATATTTAACACCATTATAAATGCCGGAAGCAAAGCGGGATTTGGGGTGGAGGCTGATAGCTCGCAACCCTCCATGTAATAACCTCGCCACCCCCTCAGGTAACCCCTGAATTAAGGCAAACCCATTCTGCACAACAGAAACTGAAAGTAAAGTACTTCTATTTGGAAAAATGTAAATACTAGCATTTGCTGCATTGTAAAGATTGAAAATAGTATACTTAATGCAGTACACGACATTGTGACGTATTTATAAAGCTTGAGTTAACCTCAGAAGTTTGAGATGTTTCACTCCGATTCTGTATGTAATTCAAAAAAAGCAGCAGCACTCTTTAACTCATTAAAATTTGAGGAACTGCTGATGCAGTATCTTGTCAATTTATGTTAATGGATTATAAAGCAGGCCTTAACATAGGTAGACATAATTTCAAATTTAATTTTAAACAAATTAAAAAAAGAAAAATATATTTAATTTTTTTTAAAACAAGTTTTTTATTTAATCAGTTTTTATCCACTCTGGTCATGGTAGGCCAAACCCAGCGAGTCTATCTAACAATGCACTGGGAATAACAGCACGGTAGATAATGCATGTTCTGTTGTCCCACGTTTCTCTCTATTGTGGTGCCATTTCTCAAGGGGCCATTCCTTCTTTTAATCAAAGTTATAGAGACTAATTGGAAAACGACAGCTCCACAACACTGTACAATTTCAGAATGTAAAATAATAGTTTTTGTTGACTTGCTATTTGTACATTTTGAAGGGCCAAGTTTTGTTTGTTTTGTTTTTTTAAGTCTGTACTATGAAAGTGATCTACCCATGGAAAGTGTTTTGTGCCAATTGTTTCCTACAAATACAGGTCTTGAATTTACAAACTAAATGTTTTACTCCTCTCTCTGAATGCCTTCTGTTAAATACAACAGCTAGTAGAAAACAAGGCTTCTATTTACAGGATTTTGCATGAAAGAGATGAGATCATTTAAAAAAAAAAACAAACAAACACCACTTTCCCTTCTATTCATGGGGGAGTGAAGGGTGGAATGCCTAATCAAAAAATAAACTCATTAACAACGGGGTAGATAACTACTAACAAAATTATTGTTATTCTGAGATAAGCATATGTTTTTATAGCTACATCCTTTTCCTTCCAAGCTATTTTGTTCCTAAAATTCTCTTGCAGAGCACAGAGAAACAATTTGCAACTTTGAATGACAAAAGGTCAAAAGGGCACTCAACAGCAACACTCTCTTTTTACTGCACCAGTGGCAGCTAGTTCCAGTATAATTAAGATTCTGCTGAAATTCTGCACACAAGTTGTCAGTTCTGGTGCAAATGATCAATTGATGTAAACAAAATTCTGAACACTCGTGTGTGTAAGATCACTGGATTTCCTTATTCTGTTGTACCCAATGAAAAATCATGTCTGTCCTCCTCCGAACTGTGCACCCTCACAGCAATGAGAGGAATACAGAAACATATTCTACCAGCATAGATGGAATCTTACACTGGTGAATGGAGCTCTCTCAGATGGAGAGAAGAGCAAAAAGCAAGTGAGCCAAATACATAAGACTCGTCTGGTGGCAGAACTTCTGACCTCAATCTTGCATTTCTGTGCCAACATGAGTTGGAAGCTCCAGAGACACAGGGGCTTCCATTTCTTGCCAGTGAAACTTTCCAAGCCAAATGAAGCAGCAGTATCAATGGTATTTTTTAAACTTTTCAGACTTCTTCCTCCCCCTCAGTTTCTGTGGTTCTTCCCACTTTCCTGCTCAATTTGGTCTACTATTCATTTAAAACCCTATTTTTGTTTTTTTTTAGTAGTAGTACCTATGGTTATCACGGATTGAGCCTTTTTCATTTCTGGGTGTCTAAGATGAATAGAGACTGCTTCTCAATGAAACTGATTATGAAGAGTTGTTTAGAAGACCCAAAACAGACCCATAAAATCACTATCACGGCCACATTTCAATTAAGGTATCAGACATAGCACCTGAAGGATCAAGCGCAATGTTCTCTTCCTCAATTTCTATACTGAATGAAGCTTTCATTATCTTATTTGATCTTTAAGACTACAAAGCAATCAGTAGATTTTCTGCACTTCTTTTTTTAAGCTGAGCACCAACCTTCTTGTTGCTTAACTTTTGACAATCCCTTCACATTAGAATTATTTTCATCACTTCAATCCATTCAATTCCTTGACTATCACTCCCTTCAATTTTAAAGCATTAGTAGATTAACTGACTTTTCATATCTAAACACTAAATACCATTTGTATTATTGATCAGTAGCTTTCAGATTTACTACAATTAGAATGAAAAACAGCCACCTACTGCATTCAACCATTTGAAGACTAAAATAAAAGACAAGATTGCAAGCTTTATACAGAACCATGCTATTAGACACCCTGCCCATCTTCTAGACGTGTCTACTTTCTAGCTTTGTTTGTTAAAAGTTCGTAATTCCAATTCTTCTCCAACAAATAAAGGCTGCTGATTCTATCTACTGGCCAACCTCCTCTCTAATCACCAGTGATTCAACTCATTGCCCTTCCCCCCCCCAGTATTTCAAACAATTCTGAAACTTTTTCATTATTTCCTAACACATAAGAAACTCAATGTTCTTATTACTGAAACGGCAGAAATTAACTGTGTAGTCTGGTGGTTAGGGCACCCACTGGTATCCAATCCCCCTGTCCCAATCACTTTAATTATTTATCCATAGTGGAACAACTTCAACAAATGTGGTTTCCTGAGACTCTCAACAGAATATCCGATAGCTCAGTGGTCAGAGCATTCACATGAGAGGTGGGAGACCCCTGTGCAAATCCTCTTTCCCCTCTTCTGGCAGAGAGGGGGAAATTGAACCTGGGTCTCCCAAATCCTAGGTGAATGCTCTAGACACTGGGCTAAAAGTTATAAAGGTGGCCCCACCACCACTACTTCCTTATCCAGTGGCCAGACTGTAAATGGGGCCTCAACTGGTAAGCAGCCTCTCAGCACACCTACTGAACGGGAGCCTGGACATGAGTTAGTCATTTGTATGCCTATTTGCCCCCGATTTGTGGATCACTCTGGGGCTCAAGCAGGAGATAGGCACCCAGATGCCTAGTGTGGAGTACAAGCGCACGTGCTCAGAGGCAGACACATAGGTATCTAGGGAACTTTACATTGAAATCTTATGCCATCTCTACACTTACAAGATTACAGTGGCACAGCTGTACTGATACAGCTTGATCACTTGTGTAGCCACGTTACACCGATGGGACATCTCTTAGGAAGCAGGTAGGAGAGCTACAGAAGGAGGTGGATAGGCCGAGGAGCATCCATGCACATGAGGAATTCATTGACAGTATTCATATGGAGACTTCCAAGGCTGAGGATACTATCCAGCTAGAGAGGACTGCTGTCATGGCACCGGGGGAGGATAATAAGGCTCTGTCACAGGGAGGACAATGGCTGCTGGTTACTTCTGGCAGCAGGCAGTGCTCCACCTCTGCTACCAACCAACCCACCATGCTGATGGAGAACCGTTATGCTGCCCTGGCAACAAGTGATGAGGAATCACCCCCAAAGGTTGAAGAGGAGAAGCCACGTACCCCCAAAGCTGGGAGGATCACAGCCACCACTCCCAGGAGGAAATGAAGAGCAGTGGTGATTGTGTGGAGACTCTCTTCTGAGGGGGACGGAGACACCCATCTGTCGCCCTGACATGGCATCCCGGGCAGTATGCTGCCTGCCAGGGGCCCGTATTCGAGATGTTATGGAGGGACTGTCAAGGTTCATCTGGCCCTCTGACTACTACCCCATGCTACTCATCCATGTGGGCACTAATGATACTGCAAGGTATGACCCTCAGCAGATCAGAAGTGACTACAGGGCTCTGGGAGTAAGGGTGAGGGAGCTGGGAACACAGGTGGTGTTCTGTTTAGTCCTTCCAGTCAAGGGTAGGGGCCTCGGCAGAGACAGATGCATCCTGGAGGTGAACGCCCGGCTGCGAGGATGGTGTCGCTGTGAGGGCTTCAGCTTCCTTGACCACGGGATGCTGTTCCAGCAAGAAGGACTGCTAAACAGAGACGGGGTCCACCTATCGAGGAAGGGGAAGAGCATACTTGGCTACAGAAGGATAACCTAGTGAGGAGGGCTTTAAACTAGGTTCCACGAGGGCAGGTGACCAAAGCCAACAGATAAGATTAAACTTGATAAGTTTATGGAGGAGATGGTATGATGGGATAATATGATTTTGGCAATTAATTGATCTTTAAATAGTCAGTGTCAATAGGCCCAATGGCCTGTGATGGGATGTTAGATGGGGTGGGATCTGAGTTACTACAGAAAATTCTTTCCTGGGTAGCTGGCTGATGAATCTTGCCCATATGCTCAGGGTTTAGCTGATCGCCATATTTGGGGTCGGGAAGGAATTTTCCTCCAGGGCAGATTGGAAGAGGCCCTGGGAGTTTTTCGCCTTCCTCTGTAGCATGGGGCACGGGGCACTTGCTGGAGGATTCTCTGCACCGTGAAGTCTTTAAACCATGATTTGAGGACTTCAATAGCTCAGACATAGGTGAGAGGTTTATCGCAAGAGGGGGTGGGTGAGATTCTGTAGCCTGCATTGTGCAGGAGATCAGACTAGACGATCATAATGGTCCCTTCTGACCTTAATATCTATGAATCTATAAGTCAGAAACCTGGAAACCTGGGAGAAGGGTCGGAATCTGGTGGAGCATGGCTGTTATAGCAGAAATAAGGAAGAGACTAGACAGAACTGGGAGGGAGGGGGAAATCAAATCAGTATCTTAGATGTCTATATACTAATGTGAGAAGTATGGGGAATAAGCAGGAAGAACTCAAAATGCTAGTAAATAAACACAACTATGATATCACGGAGACTTGGTGGGATAATACGCATGACTGGAATATTGGTATAGAAGGATACAGCTTGCTCAGGAAGGACAGGCAGGGGAAAAATGGAGGAGGTATTGCCTTATATATTAAAAATATACACTTGGACTGAGGTTGAGATAGAAATAAGAGACAGACTTGTTGAAAGTCTCTGGGTAAGGATAAAAGGGGTAAAAAACAAAGGTGATGTCACGGTAGGGGTCTACTACAGGGCACCTAACGAGGAAGAAGAGGTGGATGAGGCTTTTTTTAAACAACTAACAAAATCATCCAAAGCACAGGACTTGGTGGGGATGGGGGATGACAACTGCCCAGACATCTGTTGGGAAAACAGCACAGCAGAGCACAGATAATCCAAGAAGTTCTTGGAATGTATTGGAGACATTTTTTTATTTCAGAAGGTGGAGAAAACTACTAGCGGGGCTGTTCTAGATTTGACTTTGACAAATAGGGAGGAACTGGCTGAGAATTTGAAAGTGGAAGGCAATTTGGGTTAAAGTGATCATGAAATGGTAGAGTTCACGATTCTAAAGAATGGTAGGAGGGAGAACAGCACAATAAAGACAATGGATTTCAAGAAGTCAGACTTTATCAAACTCAGGGAATTGATAGGTAAAATCCCATGGGAAGCATGTTTAAAGGAAAAAAAAAAAACTGAAGATAGTTGGCAGTTTTTCAAAGAGACATTATTAAGGGCACAAGAGCAAGCTATCCCAATGTGTAGGAAAGATAGGAAGTATGGAAAGACACACCCTGGCTTAACCAGGAAATTTTCAGTGATCTAAAACTCAAAAAAAAAGAGTCCTACAAAAAGTGGAAACTCGGTCAACTTACAAAGGATGAACATAAACAAATAACACAAGTATGTAGGGACAAAATTAGAAAAGCCAAGGCACAAAACGAGATCGAACTAGCCAGGGACATACAAGGAAACAAGAAAACATTCTACAAATACATTAGAAGCAAGAGGAAGACCAAGGACAGAGTAGCCCCATTACTCAATGAAGGGGGAAAGACAATGTGGAAATGGCAGAGGTGCTTAATGACTTCTTTGTTTCGGTTTTCACCAGGAAGGTTGTTGGCGATTGGACGTCTAACATAGTGAATGCCAGTGAAAATGATATAGGGTCAGAGTCTAAAATAGGGAAAGAACAAGACAAAAATTACTTAGGCAAGTTAGATGACTTCAAATCACATGGGCCTGATGAAATGCATCCTAGAATACTCAAGGAGCTGATTTAGGAGATATCTGAGCCATTAGCAATTATCTTTAAAAAGTCATGGAAGATGGGAGACATTCCAGAAGACTGGAAAAGGGCAAATATAGTGACCATCTATAAAAAGGGAAATAAGAACAACCTGGGGAATTACAGACCAGTCAGCTTAACTTCTGTAAGCAGAAAGATAATGGAGCAAATAATTAAGCAATCAATTTGCAAACACCTAGAAGATAATGAGGTGATAAATAACAGTCAGCATGGATTTGTCAAGCACAAATCATGTCACACCAACCGGATAGCTTTCTTTGACAGGGTAACAAGCCTTGTGGATGGGGGGTGGGGGAGGAAGCAGTAGATGTGGTCTATCTTGACTTTAGTAAAGCTTTTGATACAGTCTTGCATGACCTCATAAACAAACTAGGGAAATACAACCTAGATGGAGCTACTATAAAACGGGTGCACAACTGGTTGGAAAATTGTTCCCAGAGAGTAGTTATCAGTGGTTCACAGTCATGCTGGAAGGACATAACGAGCGGGGTCCCGCAGGGATCAGTTCTGGGTCCGGTTCTGTTAAATATCTTCATCAGTGATTTAGAAAATGGCATAGAGAGTACACATATAAAGTTTGTGAACGATACCAAGCTGGGAGGGGTTGCAAGTGCTTTGGAGGATAGGATTAAAATTCAAAATGATCTGGACAAACTGGAGAAATGGTCTGAAGTAAATAGGATGAAATTCAATAAGGGCAAATGCAAAGTACTCCACTCAGGAAGAAACAATCATTTGCACACATGCAAAATGGGAAATGACTGCCTAGGAAGGAGTACTGCGGAAAGGGATCTGGGGGTCATAATGGATGATAAGCTAAATATGAGTCAACAGTGTAACACTGTTGCAAAAAAAAAAAAAAAAAAAAAAAAAAAAAAAAGAAAACATCATTCTGGGATGTATTAGCAGGAGTATTGTAAGCAAGACACGAGAAGTAATTCTTCTGCTCTACTCCACCCTGATTAGGCCTCAACTGGAATATTGTGTCCAATTCTGGATGCCACATTTCAGGAAAGATGTGGACAAACTGGAGAAAGTCCAGAGAAGAGCAACAAAAATGATTAAAAGTCTAGAAAATATGACCTACGAGGGAAGATTGAAAAAAATGGGTTTGTTTAGTCTTGAGACGAGAAGACTGAGAAGGGGACATGATAAGTTTTCAAATACATAAAAGGTTGTTACAAGGAGGAGGGAGAAAAATTGTTCTTCTTAACCTCTGAGGATAGGACAAGAAGCAATGGGCTTAAATTGCAGCAAGGGTGGTTTAGGTTGGACTTTGGGAAAAAGTTCCTAACTGTCAGGGTGGTTAAGCACTGGAATAAATTGCCTAGTGAGGTTGTGGAATCTCCATCATTGGAGATTTTTAAGAGCAGGTTGGACAAACACCTTTCAGGGATGGTCTAGATAATACTTAGTCCTGCCTTGATTGCAGGAGACTGGACTAGAGGACCTCTTGAGGTCCCTTCCAGTTCTATGATTCTATGACATCATAAAACCAACTCAATGAATAGAAGTAGCTATGTTGGAGAGTATCTCCTGCCGACACAGTGCTGTGCATACGAGCACTTATGCTGGCAAAATTTATGTCTCTCGGGGCAGGAGGGGTTCACACCCCTAAGCAACAAAAATTTTGCTGACATAAGCACTAGTGGAAACATACCCATCGGCTCTGAATGAGTTTAGTTGCCCACAAGGGTTCAGCAGGAATTTTGTGGATCAGAGTGGAGCCTAAACCTGGGTCTTATGCACCTAAATCTGAGCCTGAGGCACCTAAGTCTGGAGTTTAGGTGTTTTAGTACCTTTGATGATCAGGGCTTAAGTGACTTGCCAAAGGTTACACAGAAGTTTAAGACAGTGCTGAGAACAGACTGCTGACCTCTGAGTTGACAGAACTACATCTTAGCAACAAACTGCCACTTTTTAATACAAATGGGCTTGAGTTTCTGTACTGCGGCCAAACATAAAATAGGGATAATAATTCTTACTCACCTTCGTAAAGTACTTACGATCTACAAATAAAAAAAAAAAAATACTAGCTAACTGGAAATCATTATCATTAGCCACATTTTTCAGATAGTTTAACCAAGGGACAGAAGTACATGGATTTGCCAAGGAGGCTTTAGCTGTGCAAAAAAAACCTATGTGCGTTCTAGTTTTGGGTCTGACAATTTGCTGACTTAACCAACATTGGAAATGAAGTTAGACTGTGCTGCACATGCATGTTTTGATAATTTAGCTACCTAAGGAGTATATCTTGTCAGGTGTGTATCAAATGAGACAGGCTTTGAAGGAACCATTCTCAGCTCTCTTAGTTTAATCTGGTTATCTACCCCATCCCACTTTGTTATATTTCCTATTGTGTAGATAAATGAAAACACTTAAAACAAAAGTAAATGTTTAAAACAAAACAGACATTGTGAAATTCCAAAACCTTTACAAAGACCAAAAAAAAAAAAAAAACCAAACCAGCAACTTTGTTTCAAACAACAATTAAGGCCGTTCTTAGTTGGTGGAGCAATTTGTCTAAATAACAAAGTAGTTTCTTATCACGTTATTTACAAAAATCAAACAGTGGAAATGAAAAATTAAGGACATTTACTCACAACAACCTTCACTTTGATCTAAAAATACTATTCTTTCACCAGTAAACTCACACAAAACCCTTTTGAAAAGAAAACCAACAGAATTTTATATTTGAGATTAATGACACATGTTGACCTGCTTCTAATGCAGGCTCACATATATACATCATTTTACTAATCACTAACAATTATCGTCTTAACATTAAAACAGTCAAATTTACTCCCGCAAAAAAATTCAAATGTCAATTGATAAATATTAGCTAACAATAATTTCCATTTAAGACTATCCTTTGAAAGAAAACTCTACTGAAATAAAGATAGCAAAAAATCTTCAAATAAACCAGCAAACCATAGGTTCGTGGTAGGGTTGTGCTGTGATGAAATTTCTTTATATGGATGAGAATGCGTTCATCTAGGCAGTATATGGGTTTTTTTTAATTCTTAACTATTAATTTCTTTACTTTATATGCTTGAATTTTGTGATTGACAGTGTAGTTTACTCTTAGGCCTGGTCTACACTGGGGGGGGGATCGATCTAAGATACGCTACTTCAGCTACGAGAATAGCGTAGCTGAAGTCAACATATCTTAGATCGACTTAGAATCACTTACTTCGCGTCCTCGCAGCATGGGATCAACGGCTGCCGCTTCCCCATCAACTCCGCTTCCGCCTCTTGCCGTGGTGGAGTTCCGGAGTCGACGGCAGAGCGATCGGGGATCAATTTATCGCGTCTACACTAGACGCGGTAAATCGATCTCAGATAGATCGATCGCTACCAGCCGATCTGGCCGGTAGTGTAGACATGGCCTCAGCAACACTCACTCTTTTTAAAATTACATAAACTTTTATTTTCTATTAAATTTCTAGACTAAGAGTAGTTTGTTAAGTTATTTAGGTGGATATAAAGAGTAACCAGTCCCCCTGTAATAACGTCACCAACTTACTGTATGAACCAAGATGCATGTTTTCATGTTCTTGGCTGAGTGAGAATGAAATGTAATCAAAGAATGACTAAGCAAAGAAACAAAACGTTTACACAAATTTGGTTACTTTGGTTTGTGTTTTATTTTTAATATTGCCAACTAACTATATACTGATAAACAGAACACGTTCAAAATGTACAGAAAGTCACAAGACTGTATTTGGGCAAAATTTTTTATTTCAGTGAACTAAAGTCATCAGGATATAATCAATGAACTGTAAACGTTTCTTCTACATTGCCTTTTATCAAGGACATCTTCATAGCATAGACTGATTCCATACAACTGATATGACACAACAAGAAATTAACCCTGCAAGGGCTGTTTTGGATTTTATTATTTTAAATGACTGGGAAGAAAAACATGGGGTTTGTTCTCCAGAGTGGATTGATTTAAATCATTTTAAATCATGATTTAAGTCAGCAAGCAGGAAACCTCCATTTAAATAATTGATTTTGATCTTGTTCTGTATTTGTATTTTTAGTTCTTTTCCTAAAGAATGATGATTTTCATTGATTGGTATAATCATTAAAACACGTTCATATGCAACTAAATATAACCTTTACTTTAAATTCGGTACTTTTTTGCTAACCAAAACGATACACTAAATCTATAAACATTTATTTAATCATCTACACAGCCGAATACACATTTTTTTAGATTCTTAGTTTTTACATTTTTATTATGTTAGAAAATGGTGAATGACATTTATCTACAAGATTATTAATTTTTTTACTCATGATTTGTGTCAAGCTAGATTTGGAAAGGAAATTGGAATACAATTAAAAATGCACAAAACAGCATTTTAAAATTAGTTCTTTATTAGTTAAATAAAAGTACCTTAAAGTACTGGGTACATATATAAAATAAGTTTATCAAAACATATTTTGCACTTAAAGCTAATTGATTTATTAAACAATTAAATATTATCTATAGTGAATTGAATTAATTGCTTCAAGATTTTAGAACTAGTAGATCTCGTCCTCTCAGACCTCTTCAATATTCATAGCTTGAAAGACGAAAACAAGTTTTTCTACTTTTTCGACTCCCAACTGGTGTCTCAACTTCAAATAAGCTAGCTACTGAACTAAACTAGTTCAATGAACTGAAATGAAGAAAATATTCTCTCTGTACCTGCAGAACAGACTACTGCTGTCAAAAGCTGGTCTTAGCACATCAGCAAGTTCTGGTTCCAGGTGCTTAGCCACCAGTTCAGTAGTTTGACTTTAAGAACTTTGGCAGCAAGCATGTATTGCTTGAATATTTTTGTTTTATTTAAATGTAAATGATTTTAATAGATTACAAAGTTAGGCCTTAATGTAGGTTATCAAATTCATATTTAATTTTAAATTTACTTTTTTAAATAAGTTATTTAATTTTAAGAAACCTTCAAGTTTTATTTAACCTGTCATTTTGTCAATCTCCACCTAAACCACGTTCACATAATACTCACAGGTTAATTTAGTGTAAGAATAAAGTATTCAAGCAAAATGTCACTAAAGTGATTTGAATAACTGATTTATATTTCACTTCAATTAGATATAATCTTGTTACATTTCCTGGAACATCCTGAAAGGTTTTACCCATCCTATTGTGTCCTTTTCCACTAATAGTTTAGGACTACAGTTAAGACATCCTGAATTCTGATTTTATAAAGCAGCCATTTCCTTTTATCCTAATAGAATTTAAAATATTTGCTTAAATGTATGTAAGAGACATTAATCATAACAGTATCAGCTGCAACGTTTACAATTAAAACAGAAAGTGGGATGGAGACTATCCCTTTGCTTAAGTTTTGCTCAGTATACACTAGTCAGTAGATTTTATTTGGAAAAGAAGTTTTTCTTGATTATTATATAGTACAGCTACAATCAGGAATGACATAAAAGCTCTCTCTTTGATTAACTGATATGTAACTAAGGTAGTTTTTTTAAACCAAAAAATGAAACTGAGAAAGAAACAAAAAGCAGTTTTTTCCCCATTCTCTGAAAATGCTCACACGGAGACAATTCCCCCCTTTTTTTCGGGGGGGGGGGGGGGGGGTTGGGGGAAAGAAAGAGAAAGAGATTTCAAGGCAATTTTAAAACTAACTCCTTCTTGTGCTGAAAGACTATGATGTGACCACTGAGGTCCCCCTTCCCAGTCTTTTTGTAGCATCCACATAGAATCATAGAATATCAGGGTTGGAAGGGACCTCAGGAGGTCATCTAGTCCAACACCCTGCTCAAAGCAAGACCAATCCCCAATTTTTGCCCCAGATCCCTAAATGGCCCCCTCAAAGATTGAACTCACAACCCTGGGTTTAGCAGGCCAATGCTCAAACCACTGAGCTATCCCTCCCCTCAAAGGGTGGTGACCTGCCTTAACTTACATACCTTAAGGACATAATTTTCAGGGTAGAGACATAACTTCTTAAATATTACCAATCCATACATTTCACAGTGACTATGATGACCAGTAAACTTCTGGCTCTTGGTAGAGACCTTGCATGCCACCCTTTGGTGAACTATTACATAGATACCTGACCATGGAGATCTCTGTAAACTCCTATGTATCTCTTATGCCCTCCGCCAGTTGGCACCAAAGGGTCCCTGGATCACAGTGAGAGGCTAGGAATTTTATTTAGTGTCTATCAGTCAGCTACAGTATGGTAGGCATTTCACAAATGAGACATAATCTCTTCTCGAGCTGGTTTACAATCTATTTCTGATATAGATCAAACAGTTCAGAAGCAGATGAGTCAGCGTAGCATGCTGAGCATTTTTTAAGGGTGTCATTCAAGAAGCTGATTTTAAAATGTGTAAGAGGAGAGGGTGTACAAGAAGAGGCGCTTCAAGTGACTGGAGAATGGGAAAGCATTGTAAGAAGAGCTAACAGGAGACAAGCTTCTCCTGCTGAGTATCTTTCATCTGCATGCTTAGACTTAAGCTGTTTGGGGTAAGGGAGGTCTTTTTGTTACATGTGTGTTCAGTGCCTAGCAAGATGGGTCCCTGATTTGTGGCCTTTACATGCCACCATAACAGAAATAAATAAATCAGAGATGCTTAGCAAGCGTGTCCTCGGAGCCTGGGAGCAGCAGTCCCTTGGCTTGTAAGAGCCATGCCCTGACCAGAGTAACTGGATTTCAGCCATGTATTCATTCGTTGAATAGAAGGAAGTGACAGACCCAGAGCTGCTGTGGGGACCTTTCAATCCCCTTTTACTGGTGCCTGCTCTCAGAATACAATATTCAGCACCCAGCAGGGCACAGTCCTGCAGTGGGGAGGAATAATCCAATGGGGAGGGGAAAGAGTATTTAGCAAGCCAACTGACGGCTCCTCACCCCCCTCCCCAGAGTCCTTTAGTTTAAAGCCCCCAAGGTCTGCACCCTGTCTGCTGCCACCCCACCCCGACTCACCCAGCAGCGCTTTGAGGTGCTTGAGGCGGGTCAGGACGTCCTTCTTTGGGTCCAGAGCTTTCTGTGTAGATTTCTTGACATCGGCATGGCTCCTTCTGGAGAACATCCCGCAGGGGGAGACCCAGGAAGGGAGACTCCCTGACGGTGAGGTGGGGGATCAGAGACTCCCTGATGCTTGGCGGGTAAAGGGGAGAGCACCCTCTGCCGTGGCAGGGCGGGGGGGGGCGCCCCTGTTAAGTGGGGGAGGGAAGCTGGAGATCTGCTGGTTGAAGGAAGCAGCACCCCTGCTGCGGGGGGTAAGATAGACCCTTGCTGGGTGGGGGAAGGGCTAGAAAGCTCTTCTGCGGGGATGGGGGGCAGCACCCCCCGCTACTGTATGTCTGAGGAGGAGGGGGGAGGGAAGAGTTCCCTGCTGGGGGGCCCGAGGGACCCCCCGTTCGGAGGGGCCGGAGAGCTCTTACTACGCTGCGGGAAGGCTCCCTGCTGCGCCTCGCACCGCTCTCACTCCCCGGGGTGGGCGTGTAAACACGGAACTGACCGGACGCCGCGACGGTTAACTGCCTCCAGTCCGGCGCCGCACTGCGCAGCCGCCCCCGGCCGGGCCGGCCTCCCCGCGGCGCCGTAGAGCGCGAGCCCCGCGCCCCCGCCGCCCCGCGCGCGGCGCCCCGCCCCCAGCCCCCCGAGCGAGCCGCGAGGACAGTAGCCACCTCCCGCTAGCGGGGGGACCCGCCGAGCGCCCCTCCGCGCGACACTACAGCCCCCAGCGTGCAGCGCGGCCGGACCCGCGGCGCCGCGTGGAGCGTTGCATGCTGGGAGCTGTAGGCACTGTAGAGCCACTTTACAGACACTTCCCCCGCCCCCCGCCTCTTGGCACTAGCTCTGCGCTGTGACCTGCAGGGCCCCCCACTCCCCTCCCCTCCCCATTGACACCGGCTCTGCGCTGTGACCTGCCCCCTCGCCGCCCCCGACACCGGCTCTGCGCTGTGACCTGCAGGGCCCCCCTCTATTGACACCGGCTCTGCGCTGTGACCTGCAGGGCCCCCCCCTCCCCATTGACACCGGCTCTGCGCTGTGACCTGCGCCCCCCTCCCCCCCATTGACACCGGCTCTGCGCTGTTATCTGCGCCGTCCCCGCATTGACACCGGCTTTGTGCTGTGACCCCCAGGGTTCCCCCCCAACCCCCCGCCCACTGACACCGGCTGTGCGCTGTGACCTGCAGAGCCCCCCCCTCCCCTCCCCATTGACACCAGCTCTGCGCTGTGACCTGCGTCCCTCCCCCCATTGACACCGGCTCTGTGCTGTGACCTCCAGGGTTCCCCCCCTTCACAACGCCCCGCCCACTGACACCAGCTCTGTGCTGTGACCTGCAGGGCTCCCCCCTCACACACACATGGACACCGGCTCTGCGCGCTGTGACCTGCGGGGCTCCCCCCTCACACACACATGGACACCGGCTCTGCGCGCTGTGACCTGCGGGGCTCCCCCCTCACACACACATGGACACCGGCTCTGCGCGCTGTGACCTGCAGGGCTCCCACCCCCGACAGCAGCTCTGTGCTGTGACCCGCAGGGCTCGCCCCCGCCCCCCAGCCCACTGACACCGGCTCTCCGCGCTGTGACCTGCAGGGCTCCCCCCACCACATAATCTGAATCATGTTTTGAATAGCTGTGTATTATTTATGTATTTATAGTCCAAACAATGTTCTTAAACTCTACACCTAGTAAGAAAACAAAAGGCCAAATAGATTTGCACAGGTATAACTGAGAGCCAAAATGTGACTCAAAATTCCAGACCACATACAATTTAATGAGATTCTGGGGTGTGGGGGGGTTTAATGTTAGTAAACTCCAACTCAGAATTAAGGCCTAAACAAAAATCTACCTCATGCAAGTAAATTACCAAGACCTTTCTTTTTTATATTACTGTCAATCACAGAAGAATATAAATTATTTATTGGTGAGAAGGGTTGGATGGGGAAACTACCAGAGCTCACAAAACTGAATACTCTTCTCCACCCAGCTTTACTGTACCATTTTAACTAGACTGCTTTAAAATCAGTTAAATCAGCGCAACTTTCTCATGTGGACAAGGCCTCAGTCCCCTGCACCTCCTTTCTCCCACCCCTGAACTCTCCAGTACATCTTTTATTGGGCAAGGGCAAAGTGGATGTTGAGCAGGTCTCTGCTTCCTCTTCTTCCTCACAAACGCTTATTTTACTGGTGGCAGTGGTTGAGGGAGTCTCTGCTGCTCCCCACTGCTCCCACATTCCTTCCTCAGCAGCTGCTTTTTTCCCTGGAGATGGGGGAATTTCCTAACAATTCTCCCCTTCTCTGTCCCCTTCCTTTCAGGCTCCTTTTGCTCCAGCAACCTGCCTGTCAGTGGTGTTTCCTCTTTCCGCTCCTTTAAATAAAAACAGGGTGACCCAAAGAGGCAGAAGCGTATGACGGCAAAGAGCAGGCCTGGGAAAGAGGGAGGTCTTGGCATCTTGCCTCGTTGAGGCAACTTATGCTACCTGCCAAGGTAGAATGGATGCGGGTTGGGAGTGAGCCTAGCCGTAGAGGAGGTAGAAGAAAGTCGTGTAAGGTTGCAAGCAAAGACTGAACATCAGAATGAGAGCTGGGGGTGGGTGGGGGGTTGAGGAGGGTTGGGACTTTTCATCCTAGCATGTCCTTTTGAGTTCTGATGGATTGGGTCTCAGATTTACTGAGTTCTGTTGAATTCTATTCCAATTCCAGCCCTGCAATTACTTTCATTTGCTCTCTGCTGTACATTTCTGATTTTTGTCCTTTAGTGTTGCCAACTTTTGTGATTTTCTTTATCACCATGTTCACTATATTTGGTGTTTTTCTTAAGGCCCCAGCTTCTGGAATCAGTTGATTATGTGAGAATCTTAGCTTTCGGTTTTGGTTGTTCTTGTTGGGGTTTTTTTGGGGTGGGGTGGGGGGGAGAAATAAGGAACAGTCTAACCCTCATGGTTTCAGAGAAAAGCTTGAAAACATGATCCAGCTGTAGCCTTGAGGTTCAAAAACCAGAAGGCAAAGGAAAAGAACCCAAATTTAATATTCTCTTAAAATCTCATGATTCTTGGGCCTGACTCCTGATTATTTAACGGACTTGGGGTTGACAATCCTGTATATTTACTTGGTCTTTTTATCCCAGTTTTACAGGCTAACATCTCATACTAGGAAAAGCTTTAAACCTTGTGACGTTGTCTTAAGTTATTTGTCAGGTGTTATTTGTCAGAAAAATTGCAGCTTCCTGAGAAGAGTGAAATAGGTCATTGCTGTTCTCACGTTTAAGAACCTCAAATAACAAATGTGGTTGGTTGAGGCAGAACATAACTCACGGTTTGGCTTCCTCCTTCCTTATTTAAATTAGAAAAATTATAAGTTTCAGTTTAGCTCTTTTGATAATTTCTGCTATTTCCACATTTCTGCCTCTGCATTGTTAAAAAAGAGTTGTTTTATTTTTACATAAAATCTGTTGCTATTGAATCAGTCTAATTTTCCTCAAATCACTTAACTTCACACAGGGTTCCTGAATTAAATACACTATGCTCTTCCAAGAGTGTTTCCTCATTAAAAGCTACTTCCATGCAGCTATGTTTTAGATACAGAAGATGAACATAATGTCACTGTGAATTTCCATTACTAAAACAAGAAGTCAGTGCCCTAGGAAAAGCTGAGACATTGAACCTGTGCCACTTTCTAATCAAATCTGTAATGCTATTATTTGCTACACTTCAAAGATAAAATCTTAACTAACAAAAATAGTAATCAGTACACAACTAATACTTTGTTATTTTATGGCACTTACACCGAGGATTCAAAGCACTTTACAATAATCCTCAGACGACCCGTATGTGATAGGAAAATATTATTTCCATTTACAGATGCTAAAATTAAGTTAGGCTGCATGCCTAGTTCACACAGCAAGTCAGTGGCATGATTAGGAATAGAACAAAGAATCTGAAATCTCAGTCCTCTGCTATAACCACTCAATAATAATATCATAATAGCGATACTTTATGGCCATATAGTGACTTGCATTCAAGGATCTCAAAGCCTTTTAGAAATAGTAAATTGAATCTCACAGCAACCCTATGAGATGGGTAAATATTATTCTTTCCATTGTACAATGATTCGGCTGAGGCTCAGAGAGGTGAAGGCTATAATCAACTTGGGTGCATACCTACATCCATATTTAGGCAACAAAAGTTAAATGGTCCTATTCGTCAGAGGTGCTAAGTAATAGTATTGAAGTCAATGGGAGCTGTGGCTGCTTAACACCTCAGAAAATCGGATTACTTTTACCTTGTTAACCAAATATGGATTTAGACCTCTAGCTTTAGGCACTCACATTGAAAAGTTTGGCTTGAATTACTTGCTGTCAAAGTC
Source organism: Chelonia mydas (assembly GCF_015237465.2). Lineage (NCBI taxonomy): Eukaryota > Metazoa > Chordata > Testudines > Cheloniidae > Chelonia > Chelonia mydas. Next base: position 198,756,284 of record NC_057851.1, read on the forward strand.
ACACCAAGATGGGCATAGAATCCAGATCTCATGACGCATTCCTGTGCTTTAACAAGGGCGTCCTTTCTCTCTTAGCACTGTGGAGCACAGTCCCATAAAGTACCGGGTGACTCAGCATAGCATAAAATTTGTATAACTAGAAAGAATGGATTTTTAAAATTGCATGCTTTAAACACTGAACTAAGATTATCCGGGCCTAACTCTCTGACTTTAGTGGTGTTCTGCTATGGTGCTATGTGGTTAGGTCCTATGATGGTGTCCCTTGAATAGATATGCGAACAGAGTTGGCAATGGGGTTTGTTGCAGGCCCTAACCACATCAGCCACAGCATCAGGGGCTCGTTCACCTGCACATCTGCCAATGTGATATATGCCATCATGTGCCAGCAATGCCCCTCTGCCATGTACATTGGCCAAACCGGACAGTCTCTATGCAAAAGAATAAACGGACACAAATCAGACATCAAGAATTGTAACATTCAAAAAGGAGAGCACTTCAATCTCCTTGGTCACTCAATAACAGACTTAAAAGTGGCAATTCTTCAACAACAAAACTTCAAAAACAGACTTTAATGAGAAACTGCAGAACTGGAATTAATTTGCAAACTGGACACCATCAAATTAGGCCTGAATAAAGACTGGGAGTGGCTGGGTCACTACAAAATGTAATTTTCCCTCTGCTGATACTCACACCTTCTTGTCAACTGTTGGGAATGGGCGACGTCCACCTTGATTGCATTGGCCTTGTTAGCGCTACAAAGGTAATTTTCCCTCTGTTGATATTCACCCTTTCTTGTCAACTATTGAGAATAGGCTACTTCCACCTTAATTGATTGGCCTCGTTAGCACTGACCCCCCATTTGGTAAGGCAACTCCCATCTTTTCATGTGCTGTAATATATATACTGCTTATTGTATTTTTCACTCCATGCATCTGATGAAGTGGGTTTTAGCCCATGAAAGTTTATGCCCAAATAAATTTGTTAGTCTCTAAGGTGCCACAACGGCTCCTCGTTGTTTTTTCTATAGAGTTAGGTTGATGCAAGGCAGCTTATGTTGACCTAACTCTGTAGGCGTCTACTCTAACATGTTGCTCCCGCTGATGTAACTCGCTTGCTATGCCGACTTAAAAACTTCACCTCTACGAGAGGTGTAGCACTTAGGTCAACATAGTTAGGATGAAGCAGTGTCCGTGTAGGCACTGTGTTACTTACACTGACTTCAGTGGCCTCCAGGAGGTGTCCCACAATGCCGCACTGTGACCACTCTGGTCACCATTTTGAGCTCCGCTGCCCAGCAGCCAGGTACACAGGTATGTATCCCTCCCCTTTAAAGCCCCGCAAATTTTTGAAATTCCGTTTCCTGTTTGATTGGCATGGAGAGCTCATCTAGGGACTGCCCAGCTGACAGGCTGCACGCTGCAGATGCGCTCCTACCTGGAGTACCCAGGAGATGGTGGATCTCCTTGGTCTGTGCAGAGAAGAGGCTGTATAGGCAGAGTTCCTATCCAGCCCTAGAAACGTCAATATCTATGAGCAGATTGCTCAGGGCATGGGGAAGAAGAGCTACAAGAGGGACCTGGGGCAGTGCCATGTGAAAGCCCAGGAGCTGTGGCAGGCGTACCAGAAGGCAAGGGAGGTTAACAGTCACTGCAGAGCCACAGACATGCCACTTTTACAAAATGCGGCATGTCATCCTTGGCAGAGGCCATTCCCGCCCCCGCCCCCCCCAAGAGCCCTGTGATACTTTGGAGGAGCCAGAGACACCGGTCCTCAGAGTGAACAGTGAGGATGAGGTGTTGGACGAGGAGGAGGAGTATGGGGGACAGGTGACTGGGGGATCCAGTGGCACAGTGGGCCAGGACCTGTTTTTGACTCCAGAGCAGTCAAGCCAGTCCCTACAGTCCAGCACGGCTGAGCCTGATGCAGGGGAAGGAACCTCCAGTAAATATACAGTTTGCTTTGATATTGCAGGGACACATCTGTTCATTTACTCTTTTTAAATCATGCTAGAAGAGGTAGTGAAATAATCAATAGACAAAGAGTTGCTATCTGCTTCTCGATGCCCTGTACAGTCAGGCAGAGGGAGCCCTGCAGAACAGTTTGTTTATGTGCACTAGGATGTCCCGTGAATCCTCCATAGAGATCTCGATGAAACTTTCCTGAAAGTAGTCTACAATCCTCTGCTGAAGGTTTCTGGGGAGGGCTGCCTTATTTCTTCCACCGTGGTAGGACACTTTCCCATGCCAGTCAGCAATTACTTCAGCAAGCACCATTGCAGTACTCAGGCTAACAGCATATGGCCCTGGTCTGCAGCCATACCCGTGCGGGAGCTGTTTCCTTTCAGCCTCTGTTACTCTCAGGAGTGAGATATCAGATAAAATAACTACCACTGTGGAAAACGATGCTGCTATTCAGTTCAGTTGCCCTATTCACATATACTGATACCCGTGTGCTCACTTCCATTATAGTCCCAAATCGCCCCCTTTCTGCCCCGGGCGGTACTCACCATGTCTGGGACTGCCGCCATGTTCTATGAGTTAAGTGAGAAACTAGTGCTTGCCACTTGAGTGGATCAAGGGGAATGCATATGCTCTCAGTAGTACCTCTGTGCATTGTATTTTTTGCAGGTGGAAATACGGCCTTGAGAGTCTCTCCATCCACACCAGTGGAGTGGCTCAACCACATAAGGAGGAGAAGGGAGAGGCTGTGGGATGACATGTTCCAAGAGATCCTGGAAGCCTCTGGTGCTTCAGATACCGAGCACAGGACTTGGAGGATCACCCTCGCAGACAGAATGGACAGGGATAGTGTGGAGAGGAGACAAGCGCAGGAAAAGGAGAGGAACATGCAGCAGGAGATGCTGGAGCTTCTCAAGTGGCAAACAGACATGCTGGAGACTCTTGTTGACCTTCAGGTTCAGCAGACCCATGCTTGCCTCCCTTTGCAGCCCATAGAGAACGGCATTCCAGAACCTCCCGACTCTCCCCCTACATCCCCCCCCCCACACACACACACATACATTCTACGTGGCATCCGGGGCCATTGCACTACCCCTACCACTTCCCCCTGGGGGAGAATACAGACAACCACAGCCGCACATACATTGACCTGTGAGAGACGTGGCTGGTGTATGTGTCTGTGAAATCAAAATGACTGTTCTTTCCCCTTCAAAGGTTCTTCCCCGGTATTTATAATGTTTCATTCAGTTATAAATGTGTCTGTTTGCATGGGTTCAGAATAAAAGTCTATTCAGGGAAACTTAAGTCATCTTTATTAGTTCACACCATATACTGCCAGGGGCTGACATAATTCATATTCATGTAATAGGTGCATTTGTAATGTTATATTACTACACACACAGTACTCATTACAAGGTTCATACTGGGGTACAGAAACACAATGCGAGGCAGACCACACTACAGTAACACACATCACCATGGCTCACTATTAAAATGTTCTTTCAAAGCCTCCCTGAGCCGTATAGCTCCCCATTGAGCTCTTCTTATAGCCTTGGTATCCGACTGCTCAAAATCAGCAGAGAGCCATTCCACCTCTGCCCTCCACCCTGGCAGAAATTTTTCCCCCTTTGCTTCATAGATATTATGAAGCACACAGTAGGCAGCTATAACCATTGGGATATTTTTTTCACTGAGATCTAATCTCATGAGTAGACAGCACCAGCGGCCTTTCAAACGGCCAAAGGCACATTCAGCTGTCATTCTGCACCTGCTGAATCTGTAGTTGAAGCACTCCTTGCTGCTGTCAAGGTGGCCTGTGTACAGCTTTATGAGTCATGGGAATTAGGGGTAGGCTGGGTCTCCAAAGATCACTATTGGCATTTCAACATCCCCAATGGTAATCCTCTGGTCTGGAAAGAAAGTCCCTGCTTGCAGCTTTCTGAACAGGCCTGTGTTCCTAAAAATACACCTTCCCTGACCACCCTGCGTTGTCTGTAAAATGTCCCTGGTGATCCACCAACAGGGGCACCAGAACAGGGGGGAGGGGCAGGGTGGTGAGGGAGCCATAACTCCATCACTTTTAAAGTGGGATGGCTATGAGGGCTGAATTAAAACTGTACAGGCAACATCAATTCTGGCTTTTCCTAACTTTTGAGTTCTGGACTTTGTAACCTTCCCATCCTTTTTAATGTACTTTTTGTGCATAATATATACTTGTTAGACACATTAAATGCCAATGGATTTGGGATGGATTTTTTCTAGCTCCAAGTTTGGGAAAATTGTCCCAAATTGTCCATCCTCTTCCATCTCTGCCAAACACAAATGAATAAGACAACATCTATGACAATACACAACTTCAAATGGAAAGTATATATGAATCACAAGGGACAGTGCACTGTAAGTCTTTGTTAAAGAAAAATATCTGCAGCTTGGTCTATCTTTTCCTGTGTAATGTGGTTCTTTCTGATAGACCTTCAAACCCTGGGAAGCTGGCGTCTACAATGGATTAGTTAATAGAGCCGGGATTTCCAGCCTGTTGTTGTTAGAGCTCCAGTTTAGGATGGATTAGCAGATGAGTGCCGCCCATTTATCTCCTTGTACCATGTGCAAACAAAGGTGTCGTCATCTCTCCTTTTTCCCATCCGTTTTCCCTCTCACTTCTCCTTTTCCATTTCTCTTTCCATTCTGTGCATTTTTTCTTGTTTCTTCTCTTTTGCTCTTTCAAACGTTTTTTCCAGACAATTCTTCTCCACCTCCCTCAACAGCCCAGATTGCCACACTCCCTAGAATGCTAGGGCGGGCATCAATTAGTGCCACCTGAGACAGAGCTTAGTGCCAGAGAGGAGGGAGGCTTGGGCTCGAGGTCTAAGGCCTGAAGCCCTGTATATGTGAGCAGAGGCCCCAGCAGCCAACTGCATTAGGGAACAGAAGGGAGAGAAAATGAGTGGATTTGGAGGAGCCACTGGCTGGTTCCTGGCCAATGGGAGTGCGGAGCTGCTGCTTGGAGCGGGGGCAGCGCAAGGAGCCACGTGGCCCCCACACCTAGGAGCTGGACCTACTGCTGGCTGCTTCCAGGGTGCAGTGTGGCATCAGAACAGGTAGGAACTAGCTTACGTTTAACGGCCTGGTCGGTGGTGCTGAGCAGATCCGCCACGACCCAGTGCCTTACATTGGGTTGCGACCCGCAGTTTGAAAGTATGCTCAAACTGCGTAGTTTGAAAGAGTATGCTCTATAGCTGATAAAATTAACCTAGTTAGTTGCAGTATGTTGGAATCTGCCCCCCATTTCTCTAGCTATATGAAATAAGGGGGCATGTTTGGTGTGTTACAGGGGGGTTGTGATCCCTTTTTTAATCTTTTTTAAACATAAAACATGCAGTCTAACCTGTGAACACAGCCTCTCAAACTGCACTTGACTTGCTGAACAAGTATGATCACCTTCCTCTAAGTCTGAAATGATAATGGCAGGGGTTGCATTATGGAACTTCTCTACTTTGTCAATCCTGCTTTGTTACGACTCAGGAACGACTGCTAGGAAACAAGCAAATCATGTAAAACAAATTTATCTCAGATAAGAGTCAGTGGAGCCAATTATTTTTATTACTATAAAAGATGCTGGCAGGGGGATAAATATTTTTTAATGAGTTGACCAAGATAGGCTGTCTGGAAACAGAAAATTTGGTGCACACATGCATTAGAGTTTAGATTAGGTTCGATGAAGGAGAGTAATGGTAAGATCCATGAAAACTGGTGCCAGATTTAGGCACCTAAGTCCCTGTTTTGGCTCCACTGCGGTCCACAAAATTACCTGTGAGGGGCTCCATAGGTTTCAGGGGAGCTCCATCAGCTTATACCAGCTGAGGCTCTAGCCCTATATTTTCATCTTGTTACAAAAGGGTTTATTCTCCCTGTACCTGTGGCACATGAATTAAGGGCCCTAGATGCCTGCTGGGTTCCCACTGGCTAGAGTCCCTGGGAAGCCAGACGATATCACTGTAACTAATACTATTCCTTGCCCCTGTATGTCTGCTGAAAGGGGAGCTGTGCAAGAAAGCATTGAGCGGACTTGAGAGTGCTAGTGAAGAGTGTGCTGGCTTCCAAGACGAGTACGTTGCATCCGTCTCTTTGAAACCCTTTATTTAATAAAAATTGAGAATTTGCTTTAGGAAATCCAAGTGGGTGCTTTGGTATTCCTCAATATTCAGTGCTTGCATTTCTTCTCAAGGATATAACTAAATATTGATGGGCCAGAGCTGCAAAATTCAGATCGAGTTGTGCATCTGGATTTGGAACCAGTCACTTTCCCTTGGAGTATAAAGGGGTTCAGATATGGGCTCCAGCTGGATTCCCGAACATCAGAACAATACCCTAGCACACTGGCATTGTTTGTTTTTTAGATGTAAAGATCTAGAGACTCATAGAAATATAGAGCTGGAAGGGACCTCAAGAAGTCATCTAGCCCACCGCACTGTGCTGAAGCAGGCCCAGCTTAACCTAGACACTTCCTGATAGGTGTTTGTCTAGCCTGTTCTTAAAAACCTCCAGTAATGGGGTTTCCACAGTTTCCCTTGGAAGCCTATTCCAGAACTTAATTACCGTTATAGTTAGAAAGTTTTCCCTAATATCTAAAGTAAATCTCCCTTTCTGCAGATTAAGCCCATTGCTACTTGTCTTACCTTCAGTGGACATGAAGAACAATTGATCACGCTCCCCTTTGTAACAACCCTAAATATAGTTGAAGGCTTATCAGGTCCTCTCGTCAGCCTTGTTTTCTCAAGACTAACCATGCCCAGTTTTTTAACCTTCTTTCATAGGTCAGGAGGTTTCCTAATCTCTTATCATTTTTGTTGCTCTCCTCTGGACTGTCTCCAGTTTATCCACATTTTTCCTAAATTATGGTGCCCGAATACTCCAGCTGAGGCCTCAGCAGTGTTGAGTGGAGCAGGATGGTTGCCTACCATGTCTTACATACAGCACTCCTATTAATACAATCCCAAATAATATCATCCTTTTGTGCAAATGCATCAACTTGTTGACATATTCAGTCTGTGATCCTCCATAACTCCCAGCTCCTTTAGGCAGTAGTACTCCTAAAGGCAGTTATTCCCCCCTCTTATAGTCCTGCATCTGACTTTTCCTTCTTACGTGTAGTACTTTGCACTTGTCTTTATTACATTTCATCTTGTGGATTTCTGACCAATTCTCTAATTTATCAAGGGCATTTTGAATTCTAATCCTGTCCTCCAAAGTGCTGGCAACTACTCCCAGCTTGGTGTCATCTGCACATTATATAAGCATACTCTCCACTCCGTTATTCAAATCGTTAATGAAAATATTGAACAGTACCGGACCCAGGTTTGACCTCTGTGGGACCCCACTGTATGTGCTGTCTAGTTTGACTGCAAACCATTGATAACTACTCTTTGAATACAGTCTTTCAACCATTTATGAATCTACCTTATAGTAACTCCTCCTACACCGCATTTCCCTAGTTTCCTTATGAGAACGTCTCAAGGGACAGTGTCAAAAGCCATACTAAAGTCAAGATATGTGATGTCTACTGCTTCTCCCCCATCCACTAGGCCACTGACACTGTTAAAAAGAGAATTATGTTGATTTGGCAGGATTTGTTATTGACAAATCCATACTGGCTAGTTTTTGTAAACCTATTACAGTAGAACCTCAAAGTCATGAACACCTCAGGAATGGAGGTTGCATCCAATGAAATGAGCTGTAGCTCACAAAAGCTTATGCACAAATAAATGTGTTAGTCTCTAGGGTGCCACAAGTACTCCTTTTCTTTTTGCGGTGTGACAAAGTTCCTCCTCTACCTTGCAAAAAGAAAAGGAGTACTTGTGGCACCTTAGAGACTAACAAATTTATTTGAGCATAAGCTTTCGTGAGCTACAGCTCACTTCATCGGATGCATTCCCCCTGTTTGCTGTAGAGGATGTTGATCAGGTGGTTCCACAGTTTCTTTGAGAGCGTGTGGCACAAGCTGTCAGCATAGTCTGTGTGGTATGCAGATTGTAATGGATTTTTTACCTTCAGTCCTCTACCTTGGTGGGTCTTGCGCTTATTGGCAGATTTGGTCGCCTTGGAGCTTCACGGCAGCCCTCAATTTGGATGTTTTTGTGAACCCACAGTCCAGGTCAATTCCTCCTGTGTCTGACCGGGAGTTGGGAGGTTTGGGGGGAACCTGGGCCTGCCCTCTACTCCAGGTTCCAGTCCAGGGCCCTGTCTAGAGTGCCTCCTGGAACAGCTGTGCGACAGCTACAACTCCCTGGGCTACTTCCCCACGGCCTCCTCTCAACACCTTCTTTATCCCTCACCATAGGACCTTCCTCCTGGTGTCTGATAATGCTTGTACTCCTCAGTCCTCCAACAATATGCGTTCTCACTCTCAGCTCCTAGCGCCTCTTGCTTCCAGCTCCTTACACGCGCACCACAAACTGAAGTGAGCTCCTTTTTAAACCCAGGTGCCCTGATTAGCCTGCCTTAATTGATTCTAGCAGCTTCTTGATTGGCTGCAGGTGTTCTAATCAGCCTGTCTGTCTTAATTGTCTCCAGAAGGTTCCTGATTGTTCTGGAACCTTCCCTGTTACCTTACCAAGGGAAAAGGGACCTACTTAACCTGGGGCTAATACATCTGCCTTCTATTACTCTCGTGTAGCCATCTGTCACCCGACCCTGTCACAGCGGATACAGACTAACACGGTTACTACTCTGAAACTTAACTCTGAAATGTTCGTAACTCTGAACAAAAAACATTATGGTAGTTCTTTCAGAAGTTTACATCTGAACATTGACTTAATACAGGTTTCAAACTTTACTATGTAGAAGAAAATGCTGCTTTTAACCATCTTAATTTAAATAAAACAAGCAAAGAACATTTTCCTTACTTTGTCATATATTTTTTTAAACTTTCCCTTTATTTTTTTTTTTTTAGTAGTTCACATTTATCACAGTACGGTACTGTATTTCCTTTTTCTTTTTTTTTGTGTGGCTCTGCTGCTGCCTGATTGTGTACTTCCAATTTCAAATGTGGTGTGTGGTTGACTGGTCAGTTAATAACTCTAGTGTTCGTAACTCAGAGGTTCTACTGTATCTTTTAGGTGCTTACAAATTGATTGTTCAATAATTTGTTCCAATATCTTTTCAGGGATCAAAGTTAGGCTGATTGGTCCATAATTTCCCAGTTCCTCTTTGTTCTCCTTTTTAAAGATAGGTACTATGTTTGCACTTTTCCCATTCTCTGGGACTCATCTTTCCTCCATGAGTTCTCAAAGACAATTGTCAATAGTTCTGAAACTGCTTCAGCTAGTTCCTTATGTACCCTACAATGAATTTCATCAGGCCCTTCCTCCTTGTTAATATTAATTGTGTTAAGCATTTTGTCGTCATTAACCAGTTTAGTGAATATTTATATGAAAAAATATTTCCTGTGGGAGCACAATAATTTAAGGGCTAGTAGCCTGTTGGAAAGGTTGGTAGGATCCAGCCCACCCAATATTTTGAGCACTGGTAGAAATTTTCAACTTTTCATTAAAAAAAAAAAATTCGGCAAAACCGAAAGCTTTCAGCCAAAAAGCTTTTGATGAAAACTTAACATTTTCTGTAAAAAGCAGACACTTTTCTCCCTAAATTTGTTTAATCAAAAATGGAGTTTTCCCTCTAAAACCAGTTGGGATGGAATATTTTCAACCAACCTCATATACAAGGCTACATAACTTTGTTCGTATGGTAAAGATAAAAAGGAGGCAGTAAAAACAGCTAGTTCAAAAGAGATGCGCATGTTCTGTATGCCAGGTGTTCAAACCAAGTCCAAAAAGAAAGAAGAGAATTTACAACTGTGAATGGGAAAACAACAGGGAAAAAGGAAGAACACATCTCTTATGTATCGCACACCCCTTAACACACTTTGAAAAGAGTAGGCCGTGATAGAAAATTTCAGGGAGTGAAAATGTCCACCAACATAGAAGCAGATGGGAGAGCTCAAACTAGGTTGGCAAAAGGAGGAGACATATGAGGAAGCTTATGGCAGGCTGGGCCAGCCCTGGACTGATTGGCCGAGCAAAGAACTCTTCAGGCACAGGTGGTGTGGTTTATCCTAAAAATTAGAAGAAAAATCAAGAATGTCCTGCATTTTTAAAGCTTGAATATTTACTACTCCAGGCGTACCTCAGCCGTATTTTATAGTACAGAGATAACATGTTGCTTTTCTCAACTGCACTAAATCCAGGATACAAAAATGTTTGCTTCAGCCATATCTGAGGGGAAGGATCACTACTACTTCAACTCGTGGCTCTAGCCTTTTCATCTTGCAGTGTATATACCTCAACCCTCAGGGAGTCAGCTGCCTGCTGCTAATGAGGTTCATCAGCATTCCTTGCCATGGGCACATGCTAATTCATTATGGCTGGTAGCAGAATGCAGGGATGTTTGGCTCTTTGGGGAGATGTTTTAATCCCATTTCTGCCAGATCCTGTGCAGGGCTTGCCATTAAAATTCTCAAATCACAGATAGGTCAAGACAGAATTTAAAATAGAACTTCATATGGTAGCTAGGTCCTACCTAAACGCAGGTAGTGACAGCCAGGCTCCAGTAGCATCAAGGGGAAATTTACCATGGAGTTCAACAAGGCCAGGATTGTTACCCATGCTGTATATAGGTATTTCTATACCTCTCACCAACCACAGTAGCTGAGTGTAAGAGAGAGAAACATGAAATTTTAGTCTGAGCAAAAATATAAGCACTTTAGGAATCAAGGACTTCTGAATCATAACCCTATGTCTGATATTGATGTCTTCTTGGCCTTGGGCAAGTCATCCACCCTGATTTTCAGAAGTGCTGAGAAACTTCCACACCAGAGCGCTTCAGTTGGAATTGCATAGTCTCAGGTATTCAACTTCTCCACCTCTTTTTTTCTCCATCTGTAAAATAGAGATAATCATACTTATCTATGTGAGCAGGGTCCGCACTAGCTCTCCCTTGACCTCTAGTGATGCATTGGGGGAAAAGACCTCAGGGGAGCAGAACGTATTTTCATTGACACACCTACTCTGCCTAGGTCATTAGCAGAGACAAGGTGGGTGGGGTAATATCTCTTATTGGACCAACTTCTGTTGGTGAGAGAGACGAGCTTTCGAGCCCCACAGAGCTCTCCTTCAAGTCTCAGCAGATAGACCTGCTTTACCACAGTGATCCATTTTGGCTGGTTTTGGGTTACAATTCACTTTAGTATTGAATGCAGGGGCAATGAAATGTTATGCTTATTGTATGAGTAAAGGGCAGCAGAACTGCCCTTGCTATGCCGTGATTGAGGGGGTCACTCTAAACTGAACTTCTCTTGCTAAGCAGCAGGTAGGGATATAAATTCCCACTGAGGATGAGGGGATGCTGTTTAAATACAATAGTTGTGGATGCCATTTGATCTTCCCCTCTCTCGTATTTAAATTGGATAAAAATGATTGGACTCGTATAAAAATGATTGGACTCAGCTGAGACTCCTTATTCCTGTTGAATGATTACTAGAGCTGAAATCACTGATGAGCGCACCTCGGGGGCTAAGCCTTAGACTTGGTATGGGGATAGTAGCATTGCAGTAAAAGACCATGAAGAGGAAGTAGCATAGAGGTTCTTCTCCCCTACCAAGTGAAATCACTAAGAGCTGGGCTGGGTGGGGGGGGACCTCAAACATGGCATTGCAGGCTGTGGTAGTAAGCTGCGAGAAGCAGCAATGAGCAGTGGCAGAGGCTGTCGCAGAGATAACAGTGACCGCAGCAAAGGTAGTAGTGAAGGCATCGTTCAATGCCCCACCCCCCCACTTTTCAGGGGTGAGAGATGGACCCATGTGAATGAGTCTCTGAACTCTGAGTCTTTGATGACTAAAGACAACCAGCTGGGTGAGTGGGGTGCAACAGAGGGAGAGGGGACTGGTGTGTTAAAGGGACATGTGTTCATTGGACTTTCAGGCCACAAAGTGAGAAACTGAGGCAAAGGACACTGCCCAATGTACTGTGGGGTGGGTGTTTGCTTATGGGTACATGCTTTCCAGTGGTGGTTGGGTGTGTTCCCAAACCAATGCTACATTTCCTTTCCCTTTTAATAAAACCTTTCTTTTGTTCTATGCAGACTCAGTGCTTGCAAGTGGGGAAGTATGGCCTAGAGGTGCCCGGGGTGGTGTTTAGTTTTCCCAGGTTACTGGGGAGGGGCTTGAACCAGTTCTATTTTTTATTGTTAAGAGGAACCCCCCCAGATATTGAACCTGCCCCTTGTTGTTGCCAACTCCACCCGGCAGAGGAGTCCACTCAAAGAGGTGGTGTTGTGGGCATTAAGAGAAGATTTGCAAAGCGCTACACTATTATCTCTTCTTGTGTAAGGCTGAGGGAGTTAAAAAGCATGGATGTTAAGGAGGAATTAAAACAACAAAAGTGAACATAATAAAGGAGAAAAATCTGTTTTGTTCATGAGGTATTGTATTTGCATCATTGTTTGTAGCTTGAGGTCGGGGAAAGGAGCTAAAACGTTGGGTTAACCTCTGAAAAAAGTACAGGAAATTGCAATTTAATATAAACAAAGAAAATAAGAGAATTTTAAAGGGGTAAATTATAATTTAACATTTTTGCTCTTGCATTTCATTGATGGAAAAGGGAGAATTTTAAAGGAGAAGAGAGGAAGTAAAACACAGAGACTCTGAGGTTTGTTGTGGCCCTAGTTGCTGGGAAGAGGAGGATACCACTAATCTCTCCTGTGTTTCTATTACATTTTTACCCTGCATGACTCTTAATGTTTCTGTGGAGACTTTGTACCCGCCTTCCCTAATAAAACTACTTAAATAAGTGTGAACTTTGGGACTAAAATAAGTGACTTGCCTTGGAATGAGGGAAATTTGAAAGGTATGCACCTCAGTTCTGAGTGTCTTGGCCTGCTGACTTTATTGCTTTTAAGCACTTATCCCTAACTGACTGTTGGAGCTTTAAGTTGACTATCTATACTCCTGCACAAGCTGACTCTTTCAGGTCAAATAAGGAAGCCAACTTGTTTGCAGAAGGGTGGAGATTGGGGATGGTGTGCGTTGTTTATATACATGAGTCACCTAAAGTTATGTGTAACTTTCCAAACACCTGCAGGGGGCAGGAGCCTGTGGAATTTGTATCCTGCTTGGATTGCTCGTTGGTCTGAGGTAGTATGGAAGTTTCATATGAAAAGAAATGGGATACATTTCCCCAAGCAGTATAAGCACCTCTCTGACATCGGCTCTCTGGTATCATTTATATGCATGGATAAATTCTTCAGTTAGCAATAGTTTTGTAGAGATTTTTAAGCCTTAAATTAGGAGGTCATTTTATAAATTAGCATACGTGGGAGTTATTTTTCTAACAGTCATTGTTTAACTGTCCTTTGAAATAATTCCAAAATATACATTTTTCTGCCACCAAAGCTTCATCAATCCAAGGTTAATGTTGAGAAACTAAGCCCAAAATATCAGGAAATTCAAAGTGAAGGTCCAGAAGAATCGTATTACTCCTGTTGGGTGTAAGCATTATAGTTTGGGCAAACTGGTTCTTCCAAAATAAGAACCGGTTCCAACCTGAAGGTACACATTACAATTAAGTGTGGGAGAACTAGTATTGTCAAAATAAGGATGGAGGGGAAATTTTTGCCCATCCCTAAGGCACATCAGCTGATTCTTCAAAGTTTTAGTCACATGCTGAACTTTGCTGTGTTTTTCTGGAGACTCCCCCATTTGTAATCTGGGAGCAGAAAGCCCCACCTAGAAGATACTGAGAGCTCTAACTTGCTGAGCAATAGGAGTGAGCAGGGAAAAGCTAGAACACCTTGAATAGGTCCCCATGCAGGCTGAACAGGCATTCAGAGGATATTTCTAGGGTAACTTTAAATGTCAGTGAGATCCTTCTAGTAAGACTTACAGATGGAGGTTTGGATAAGGATTAAAGGTCATTTATGGTTAATACAAGCTATATTTGAAGTATTCTTTCCTGTATGTACAAAGTGTTTTTCCTTCTATTGTTTTGTAAATATAGATCAACTTATTCTAATGGTCCTTTATTTGTTTTTCTTCTTCTGCATGGACTTAGCCGGTAGTGTACTATGTTAGACTTAAGAATGTGCTCGTTTTGTAATTTCCCTTACCTCCTGTCTGCTCTTTATCACTCCAAGGAACAGTAATTGAAGGAGGGAGGCAATCCAATGTGACCACCCTTGAACCAATCACCTGCCAAATCGAGAGTGATCAGGCAGACAGTCTTAACCCTGAGCACAGTGCATACAAACAAAATTGGGGTTATTTGGTGGCAGTGTAATTCATTAAATGTTGTCTCTGAAAGTAAAACATCAAGTTCCCTTGTGTATCAGGAAGGGGAAAAGAAACACAAAGCTACCCACTGGTCACTAATGTTGTGTTAGAGATATTCTTTTTTTGCAAATGAACTGCTGCAGAATCTGGTGCAGTAATTATACCCTTCAGGAATCACTCACCCCCACCCGCACCAATAAGCATAAGGGAGAGGGGGGAATCTAACTAACACAGTTGGTGTTTAGATGAAATTAGGCAGTTAGCTTTGAAAATATATTAAAAGAAAAATTTTAATTAACCTGTTCCACTGAGTCATAAGATAATATCTGATGCATATAACAGGCAAACAGGTGAAGTATGATAAAATAATTATTTGCAATTAGATACATGCATTACAGACAATGCCATAATTAAAATGTACTTAATGTCATAGGAGGTCCTTTATTATCAAAATCATTCGTGGAAGAATTGTAAAAACAATGTGATTATTATCCAGAGTTCTGAAAAATCTCAAAATTTACCAACAAGACCAAAGAATTTCCTATAACACTTTCTGTTACTGGACTCCTGTTATTTTAGTACCTAATCCATTTGTTACTGGAGTGGTGCTTCCGTCATTTGTTCATTGATATTCTTTTCTTTCATACTCCCTGAAATCTGATATGCAGCAAGCTCCAGACTAGCTATTGCCAAGGAATTAACTATTAGAACAGGGCATGTTTTTAAAATAGAAATGGATTTTTGTGCAGATCAGATGGGGGAGGGGAATGATAATTCTGCAGTTAGTGGAATAGTCCAGTGGTTAGAGTGCTAGCCTGGGGCTTGGCAGACCTGGGTTCAATTACCTGCTTTGCTACAGGCTGCTGGTGGGGTGGGGGAGTCAGTTTGTCTCTGTGCCTGGGTTCTGCACCTTGAATACTGTGTGCAGTTCTGGTTGCCCCATCTCAAAAAAGATCTCTTAAAATTGGAAAAGGTACAGAGAAGGGCAACAAGAATGATTGGGGGATGGAACAGCTTCCACATGAGGAGAGATTAAAAAGACGGGGACTGTTCAGTTTGGAAAAGAGTTGACTAAGAGCAATATGAGAGAGGTCTATACAATCAGGACTGGTGTTGAGAAAATTAATAAGGAAGTGTTATTTACTCCTTCATATAACAAAAGAACCAGTGATCACCTAATAAAAATTAATAGGCAGCAGGTTTAAAACAAACAAAAGGAAGTATTTTTTCACACAACGCCCAGCCAACCTGTGAATGCCAGAGGACGTTGTGAAGGCCAAAACTATAACTGGATTCAAAAAAGAACTAGGCAAGTTTATGGAGGATAGGTCTATTGATGACTATTAGCCAAGATGGTTAGGGAGACAACCCCATGCTCTGCTGTCCCTAAACCTCTGACTGCCAGAAGCTGGGAGTAGACGATGGAATGGATCACTCGATTATTGCTCTGTTCTGTTCATTCCCTCTGAAGCACCTGGCACTGGCCATTGTCGGTGGACAGGATACTGGGCTAGATGGACCATTGGTCTGACCCAGTATGGCCACTTTATGTGTAAAATGGGGATTATACCATTTCTCTGCCTCGTGTGGGTGCTGTGAGGATCATAAAAACATAGGGCTAAAAGGCACCTAGAGAAGTCAAGTTAAACCTCCCCCCACCCCCGGCCCCGCATCCCCCAGTGCTAAGGCAGAACCAAGTAAACTTGGATCATCTCCGACAGGTGTTTTTTATTCAGCCTGTTCTTAAAAACCTCCAATGACAGGGATTCCCCAACCTCCCTTGGAAGCCTGTTCCAGAGCTTAACTTCTCTTATAGTTGGAAAGTTTTCCTAATATCTAACCTAAATCTCCCTTGCTGCGTGCAGATTAAGCCCATTACTTCTTGTCCTACCTTCAGCACAATTGATCACAGCCCTCTTTATAACAGCTCTGAACATATCTGAAGATTATTACCGGGTCCTCCCTCAGTCTTCTTCTCTCAAGACTAAACACGGTCAGTTTTTTAACCTTTCTTCATCGGCCAGGTTTTCTCATTTATGTTGCTCTCCTTGGGTCTCTCTCCAATTTGTCCACATTAAGGGTTGTGGGGCACTTAGACAGTACAGCTATGGGGGTTGTTACCTACCTACCTACAATTGCTAAATAAAATCAGGTGCATTTCTTGAAAAACTTGCCATGTTTATGAGAATGTACGTGCCAAAAATCTATGGAATTTTTTTTTACCATACGTATATTATTTTCTCATACTTGTGAAAAAAACTGTTGTTCATGGTATTTCATGAGGCATTTAACTAGTATTACCTCAGATTACCATAGGATTTCATGAGGCATTTAACTAGTATTACCTCAGATTACCATAGGATTTCATGAGGCATTGAACTAGTATTACCGCAGATTACCATACAGTGTGGGAAAGACTGGCCCCATTGAAGTCAATGAGAGTTTTGTCGTTGACTTCACTGGAACCAGGATTTCACCCAGGGTCTCCCAGAGCTCAGTAGTACGACAGGGGTCATACACCCATAGTTGTGAACTATCTTTGAACAATATCTAAAATGTATTGGATTCACCAGTGGTGAAAGTAGTTTCAAAGAAACAGAGGGTCAGACTGTGATTTGCACTGGGGTAAATGACCTGTTGGTTCTGGTCATAAACTAAGATCATAAGCTGTTAGGGGCAGAGGCTTTGTCCTTCCTATCTACAGCACCGAACATAATGGGGCCCTGATCCCTGATCTATGCCTCTAGGTGCTACTGTGTTACAGATAAAGAGTAACTCCATGGATGTCTCATTGGTGAGATCATAGACCCACTCAGTCTGAGAATGACCCTAAGCTCTCTAAGGGGTCTTCTCTGAGTATTCCTTTCAGGTGGTGTCTTCGAAAGCACCCTGTCTTAATTTAATTCTGTTGCCACTGAAGTCAGCATGTACTGTTGTAATCGTGTTGGTCCCAGGATATTAGACAGACAAGGTGGGTGAGGTAATATCTTTTATTGAACTAACTTCTGTTGGTCAGAAAGACACGTTTTCAAGCTTACACATAGTTCTTCTTCAGGACTGGGAAACATACTCAGAACCTGCAGAGTGGAAACCCGGGGGATTCTGGGCTGCTGACACCTCCACATTGCCTCTGGAGTGTGTTTTAACTTCCTGTGGGTTTATCCACAAGTGGGTTGACTGTGGGCCTGTAATAATCCAGGGTGTTGCTGGTCAGGAGTGAGGTGCATTGAAGGGGTCTGTAACCTGGCACCTGATTCTGATCTGCTGGTAACCTGACCCTGCCTGCCTCCTGACACCTAACTCTCAGTTAATCCTCTGGTCTATCTTGGACTCTGACTGCCTGGTATCTGACTTGGCATGACTCTTTCTCTGACCACTAGGTATGACTGCCCACATCCTGATCATCACAATGTAAGCCCAGAGTTAGTGGAACTACAGATGACCTTGGGTTAGAAAAACCCAGGGCTTGAGTATCTACACTAACTATGAACCTATGTTAAGAAATTTCTAACACAGGCTCAGACCTGGGGTTCTGGTGTCCACTCTGCAGCATGCACACCCAAGTCAAACCAACCATATCCAAGACTCCTTAGCACCCTGCCAAAAAATGGCCTCTCTAGCCCTTTGATTGTGGTGCACCCTGAGGAAACTTGACTGTCCACCCTGCACATTACAGGAGGTTTGAACAGCCTGCCAACACATCCTGCCAAGCAGTCTTGTTGGTCTGTGTGCTCCCAGCTACTGAGTCAGCAACATGGAGGAGGCATCTTTTGAAGAACTTCTCTTGCTTGTGCTTTCACACCTGTGTCAGGAGATGGGCTGAGTGTCTGCGACTCTGGTGGACATTTCCTCAGTATTTTCTGACCCACCAAAGACACCTGACATAGGTCATGATGGAGCAGAGGAGGAGGAGGTGTACCCAGGCATGGTAGACTCAAACTGTCTGCTTCTGACACCTGGTATAGCCACCAATGCCCCTTTTATAGACCAATGCTTCTGGAGCAGGGACACAAGCACAGACAGGTGGTATCATCGTGCAAACCTGGGATGATCAGCAGTGGGTCCAGAACTTTTGCATGAAGAAAGCTACGTTTCTGGAGCTTTGTAAGCAGCTTGGCCCAACCCTCCAGGGTAAAGATACATGCATGAGGGCATCCTTGTGCAGAAATGGGTTTCTATAACTGTCTGGAAGCTGGCTACCCCAGGCTTCTTCAGGTCTGTTGCCAGTCAGTTTGGTATTGGAAAGTTGACCATGGGCAAAAGTGGTGATGTAGGCAATCAGATGTGTGTTTTAGCCCAACCTCGTGGGTGTAAAAGGTATCCCTGAAGTAATTGCAGGCTTTGAGAAAATGGGGTGTTCTAACCATTTTGGGGCCATTGCCCCTAGTTTACTCTCCTCAAGGAGCACTGGTTGAGCTGGTAGCTGAATCGTTTTTTGGTGCTGTCAAGACGGTTGGTGTACCCCTTCATAAGCCAGGGGAGCAACAGATAGTCTGGTCACCCAGGATCACTACTGGCATTTCAACATTGCCAATGATGATCTGCCATTCATGAAAGACAGTCCCTGCTTGCAGCTTCCTGAAAAGTCCTTTGTTCTTAAAGATGTGAGCATAATGTACCTTTCCTGACCAGCCCTCACTGATGTCAGTGAAGCATCCCTGGTGATCCCCCAGTGCTTGCTTAACCATAGAAAATTAGCCCTTTCTGTTGATATATTCTGTGGCAAGGTGGTCTGGTGCCAAAATAGGGATATGCACACTCTCTGTCGCTCCACCACAGTTCAGGAACCCCATTGCTGCAAATCCATCCACTATGTCCTGCACATTGCTGAGAGTCACAATCCTGTGTAGCAGCAGGCAATAAATGGCTCTGCACTCTTGCCTGACAATGGCTCCCGTGATGGATTTCCCGCCTCCAAATTGATTTCCGACTGACCAGTAGTAATGTTGCATTACAAGTTTCCATAGTGGGATTGCCACTCTCTTCTCCACTGTCAGTGCAGCTCTCGTTTTGGTGTCACTGCACTGGCAGGCTAGGGCAAGCTTGGCTCACAGATCCAGGAATGTTGCCTAGCAATCCGAAAGTTCTGCAGGCCACTGCTTGTCATCCCAAGCCTGCACCATGATGCGATCCCACCAATCAGTGCTCGTTTTTCAGGCCCAGAAGCAGCACTCCACCATCTGCAGCTGCTCCCTGAATGCCACCAACAACCTTGAATTGGTTCTCGCTATGTCCCACAGCAATCTGTGGATTCGGTTCTTCTTGGGGCTCTGTAAATACAGCAGGATCATGGACCCTGTGCTTGAAAAACTCATGACAATAGTGCAGTGAGGAAAGCTGTGCGGGTCTGTGTGATTTTGAAAAAGAAGTGCAAAAATTATGGGATGCAGATAACATTATGCAATGGAGATTGTTGCAAACTGGAAAGTTGACCCCATGTGCCAGTCATGACTTGTTTTGGCCCAATCATGCATTGACAAAACATCTCAAAAGACGGTGGCGGGTTGCACAGTGGGATACCTACCCATGGTGTGCTGTACTGTGCATCGATTCAAGCAATCCTGGTACCAACAACACAAGGAGCAAAGACTTGTCTCTCCCACCAACAGAAGTTGGTCCAATAAAAGATATTACCTCCCCCACCTTTTCTCACTGCTCTGAGATCAATGGGAGTAAAGCTAGGCCAAGGAGAGAGCTTTCAAAATCCTTAGAGTTGAATGTGTGGAATGCGGCATTCCAGTCATTTAATAAGCACAATTCAGTGCTTTGAAATAAAGACCAAATACAGCAATACATTTTCTACAACAGGGGACCCTCTCTGTGTTGTCTTCATTTTATTCTTCTTTCCTCTAACCCCAAGCTTCTTTTCTTAAGTCTCTTGCAGGCTTGTTCATCTGCATGGAACTTAATCCCATTCTCCAGACACATCCAAAGCTCGGAGCTCCTGTACTATCAGTGAGGGTTTTGCCTGTATGAGGAAGACAGGATTGGTCCTTAATATTTCATTAATCCTTTCTATATTTGATTGAACACCAACCTATCTATTTCATTTCTCTTTTCCTTTCAATTTTTCATGTTGTGCTTTCCACTTCAGTTCTTTTCCTCCCCCCCACATCCCTTTACAAAAAAAGCAATTTAAATTTTGTAACACTTAGCATTCCGAAGCGGCTCAAGGTCCTTTCCAGTAATATTACAGTATATTTTTGAGATTCACTCTCATTTACACTAAGGCTCCTTTACAGTAAGGGTGGACTGAAAGTGGGCTAAATTACATAATCCAGTGGAATAAGATAGTTTGGAATAAGGCACTTTTATTCCAGAATAAGAGTGTCCACACGGAGAGTTAGGCCTGGTTTATAAAGTAACCCTGGCCCTGGCACCTGCTTCTATTTCAACCAAGAGAGCTAATGTTAAGGCCTGCAGCTGTGATGTAGTGGCATAGAAAGCTGTCCTGGGGAGAGAGGCAGCCAATGAGAGGGGACAGTTGGAAGGTGGGTAGAGAAGGAGGCAAAAGAGACTGCACGAGGGTGAAAAGGGGGGTTGCTGGCAAAGAGGAAGCTAGGCCACAAAGGGCAGTGTGCAAAGAGCCCAGTGCGAGGGGCACAGAGTATATGACCAGTGAGGTTGACCACTGGGCTGCTGACAGAGGGAATACAGATTGGGTGCCTGCAGAATGGGTGGGGCTATCTGGGTGAGGAGTTTACGGGTGGATTGGCTGGAAAGAGGTGCAGTCACTGCCGTGTCAAAGCAAAGGAGCATCACAAGCTAGAGACAGGCACAGGCAGGACAACTGGGTGAAGCTGGACATTGCAGTCAGGGAGGGGAGGAGCTGGTTCCCTCTTGTGTGTTGTTGAAAAACATCTTTCAGTGTGATGGTAATTCACAGTGTATCATTTTCCTAAGGAAGTATTTGTTACTTTATATTATTTAGTTTTATATTCTATTATTTCCATTATTTTATTGTTCCTGCCCAATTTCAGGGTTTTTCCAGGGCAAAGTTTAAAATTTAAGGTTATCTCCATTGCTCACTGGAGGCATAACCTAGCCGAGGCCTGGATCGCTGCATCTACACCTAAAACCTAGATTGACCTAAGTATATCGCTCCAGGGTGTGAAACATGTAACAGAGACCTCGTTACGCCTACGTAAGCCCTGATATAGACAGCACTGGGTTGCCAGAAGAATTCTTCTATCAACCTAGCTACTGCCCCTTGAGCTGGTGGACTTACTATATCAACTGAAAACCCCTTTCTGTCACTGCAGCAAGTGTCAATGCTACAGTGGCGAGTTGCAGCTCTGCGACTGTAGCCCTGCAGTATAGACAGAATCAGACATAGTTAATCCACTTTAAATTCACACCCTGCTTTAGCCTGAATCAATTTCCCTGTGTCGGAAAGCCCTTAGATTTACACAGGAAAAGCAGGGGACATGCATTACCACAGGCAATAAATTACATAAAGCAGTTCATGATACAGTAGTCGAAAGAGTGACCAGCTGCTGTGAAACATTTTGACATGAAGATACAAGAAAGCATGCCTCCATTTTGTGGCAATCCGTAGAGAATGAATAGAGCCAGTAAGTCAGATAGCTGGCCTGGTTTCTGTTTGCGCACAGCTTTGTCAATAAGCAGGATCACCATATAACGGATGCAAAACTGGACTCATAGCTTTTGTAGCTGCGCCTAGACTGGGTGCACAGCTGAGAATTCTGGCTTCTGTGCTTTGTTCAAGTTGCAAACTCTAAATCAAAGGGGCTCATATGCCCATAGGAAAAGAACTGCAATAAAGACTTTATGAATCCTAATAAGCCCCGATAGAACGTGAAGGATGCTGCTGTAGCTAAGTGAATGACTTGTGCTAGTGTGCCAGGAGGTAGTCTGGGGGCTCACATAGCTGCTTATCTGAAAAAAGCAGCAGGATACATCCCCTGAGAACACATGCTGCTGACCTTGATGTATATACTAGTCAGTAAAGATGGTCACATTTTTTTAGATGGAACAGTTTTCTACCAGAAAATGTAGTTTAACTTAAATTGAAACATTTGGCTTTGATAAAGTACAAACGTTTCATTTTCACTTCATCACTTTGATTCATTTCATTTAGCGTTATACTATATTTGAGTGTTATTATATTTAATATATACGATATTATGTTTTATATTTGTTTCAGGGATTCCAAACAAAATATCCTCAGAATTATCATTCTGTGGGACGTTTCAAAACGTTGGGCTTTTTGTTCTGATTTGGAACAAAACCATATTTCAAAACGCTGAATTGCTCACAGACTGGAAATGCTAGTTTCTGCCTAGCTCTACTGGTCAGCTTTGAGAGTCAGCGCATCCCCTAGGACCAAGGTGTGCACAGGAATGACAGTAGCTGACCCACTCTTTTAGTACCCAGGAGCACTTAGAGATCCTGGTCTGCTACTTGAGTGCGGCGGGCAAGGCGCTCTCATTTCTTGCCCATCCTTCCGGTTTGTCACTGCAGAAGAGGGCAGGCTGCTGCTGAGAGTGTGTAACCCGCACCCACCCACAGTGGCTAGCTGGCCCACTCTAGTAGTGGCTGGGCCACAGAGATTGATGAGTTTCCTCCAGCCTTGGCTAATGGCGAAGGCAGTAGATGCTCACACTTTAAGATTCTCAGGTTCAATTGCTGATGCAAACCACTCCCCTGAGCGGTCTGGTGTCACTAGTGTTAATAGAGATGTCACCAAATCTTTGCATTTGACTACCATTTTATCTCCTCGGAGTTGCCGTGCCAGGATTACTGAGATATCTGTTGTTGTCAGCCATAGATAGAGCTTTCTCTGCTTGCAAGGGTTCAGTCGTGCACTGCTGGAAAATTTCCCTTGAAGTCAATGGAGGATAAGCTCTGTTAAAGTGCATGTATTTTCCTAGTGCTGGGTCTTTCTGAGAATGCTACATAGTAGCAATCTGCCACTGTCCAATCAATGTTTATTTATACAAATACTCATTTCTTCAAACTGTAAATAATAAGTCAAATTGTTTTGATACATATCAAAATAAAGAAACTTCCAGCGGGAGCGGAAAACATCCCCGCCATATAATCTGCTTCCTCTCCATGTCCCTTAGGCATCTTCACTTTACAGTTGTCAGAAGAACAAAGGGAATGTGCCAGAGCTGCTTTGGGATTTTAATGAAAAATAATGAGAATTCATTGCTAATTAGGGCAGCAATTAAAACATAACGATCGTTGCTGGGGCACTGTTAATGAACTTGTAAATTGCAGCTGTAGACTTGTATCCATATCCACATTACTGTTGTCTTAACTCAATTTGTATATCTAAAAACAGTAATCAAAGTATGCTGGCATTTATGCATGGCATTGCAATAATCACTTGGCCCCCTTACAGCAGTCTAATAATCCCTGCTGTTACTAGCTGTACTGTACGTTCTTTGGGTCACATTTAGGACATGAGTGGCATATAGATGATCATGGTCTCTATTCCAGAGGAATATCAAAAAGCTTAGTGATTTTAATAGCTAGTCTCTTGTCAATATGCACTGACTTTGCTGCCCACAGGGATGGCACAGGTTCAGGATTGCTGATTCAGAACGCTCCTACTCTGCATAGACAACACATGTTTAGAATCTCACGTCAGAGTCAGGACATTATTCCAAATTTGAGAATGATGTTGCACTCAACTCCTCAATGACTTTCATGTGTTCTGTGAGGGTGATCCTCTATATCACACTCAGGGAAACAGAGGCAATAAACTCATGCCTGTCCAGGGACGGGAGTAGGAGGTGCACGTCTTACCAGAGGACATTAGCGGGAGATGGGGCAGCAGGGCCGGCTCCAGGCACCAGCGTTCCAAGC
This sequence comes from Chelonia mydas, assembly GCF_015237465.2. Taxonomy (NCBI): domain Eukaryota; kingdom Metazoa; phylum Chordata; order Testudines; family Cheloniidae; genus Chelonia; species Chelonia mydas. The sequence continues at coordinate 198,780,398 of NC_057851.1, forward strand.
AGGTGCTTGGGGCGGTAGTTCGAAAGGGGCGGCAGTTCCTCCGGCCGCCGCGGCAATTCGGCGGCAGCTTCTTCCTTTTGCCCTCCCCGGCGGCAGTTTTTTTCAATGCTTGGGGCGCCAAAAACTGGGTGGCGGGCAGAGAGCATAGCAGTGTGAGATGTTGTGGCTTACTGGGGTTGCTGCCCTGCACACCAGCTTTGCACTTCAGATTCAAGCAGCCTTGTGGCTGCTCTACTTTACTTTACACCAGTCACTCACGCCAACTTTACCCAGGCAGCCAGCTGGAGAATACATGCTGTGTGGGTGTCCCTTTATGGCCTACCCACACCCATTTTGAAGTTTATATCTCAGTTCCCAGAGCCTTCCACCACTATGGCAACTACTCCATGTACTTTGTTCAAGGAGAGAACCACCTTGGTGGTGTACAGTGGATACAATTCACTGGCAGTAAAGTTTAGTACCCAATTAAGATAAACTCAGCTGCCTACAAACAGAGCAGAGAATCAGAACTCATGTGTACATGCCACACTCGGTTGCACATACGAACATATTTCCCACTCTTGTGCCTGAGGAGCCATCATCCAGGAGATGTTTTTAATCAACAAAGAACCTATTGGGTTCAAATCTACAAAGATAAAAGAAAATTATTATGTAACGCTCCCTGTGGTGATGCAAAAGCATGAGTACCAACCTCAAGGCAGACTGTTAAAAACCAGGGCACAAACTCCTAATGGGTTGTGAATTCTCAACTTAGATTTCACCAACCAACTACACCAAGTGCACACGCCTCAGGGCACTTTAATTGTCGTAACAGGGAGTCACAAGCATTCTTCCTGGGCACTCCTGTCTGTCATGCCATGCAGGTGAGTATCTCTGGGGTGTGTGGCCCCTTACACCAAGAAACTCAGCAATATTGAGGTTATTTCTGATCCTGAAGAACCAGTCACTTACCCCAGGTCAGTTGTGCTCTAGGTCTCATACCAAAGGCAATGCTCATAGCCAATCCTATAGTAAACTATAAGAAGATTTATTAAGTAGGAAAAGGAAATTAGTTATTTTCAAGGGTAAAGTGAGCCAACATAGACACACAAATGAGTTAGTATGATATAGGCTTCTATCAACAAGCTCTATTTGACCTTTAGGGCTAACCCAGGCTAAACATCTGGGGTTCTCTTACCTATGCCTAGAAAAACCTTGTCCCCCAGAGTCCAAGCAGCATGGAGATCCCTTGTTCCTTCTGTTTGTTTGCTTTTAATCCCCCTTTTGCCATGTGCTTTGAGCTGCAAAATCAGCTGAAGGGAGGAGTCCGCTTGCATGACTCATCTTCAGGGGGAGGGGGGAGAAGGGGGAGAGAGCAGATCAACAATATGAGTCTTTAGCAAGGGTGAAAGTAAGGTGGGTACGGGCCGGTACGGCATACCGGTAAAAAGTGGCCTCCGGTACTGGCCTGCACAGCTGACTTTGTTGCCCCTTTTGCCCCCCTTCCGCCCGAGGCCTCACCCCTTCTGGAGGGGCCGAAGCCAGCCCCTGTAGCGGTAAGAGATCAATTTTACTTTCACCCCTAGTCTTTAGGTCTTTTTTTGAAGATTCCCTAACCTAGATTTGAGGAGTTTCCAGTTGTAAGAGCCACCCAAAGCCTGTCAGGTATCCATGGGTATCCTCTTTCAGGAGGGGCGTAACAATTTCTGTAGAAGAGCAGCTCTTCACACTAATTAACGTCCCTCTCCTGTATGGCGATTCAGACAGTCACGGAGTACGCGTGGTGCGGGTTTTTTATAACCATGTCAGTATAACCGCTCAAATATTACATTACAGTATGGACCACAGATATTACAAGTAAGATTAATGCAACCAGCAACTCTCAAGCATTCAATAGTTTAAACACTAAACGCTTTCTTATCATTCTAATACTTATTTTATCAATATTAACCCACAAGTGAGCCAGACTGCTTCGAGCTATGTATTTTGTATTTTGAGACCTGGGGACCATGGCATGAGCTGGCGCATGGCCTGCCAGCGGATTAATAAAGGGGGTTGTATAAGAAAACTGTTATGGAAAATTCATTTGGGGGCTTAAACAAGATTGACAGTCTTATAAAAGTTTTGGTATTATACCTTCATAAATAGCATATTTAAAGGATGAAGCCTAATTGATTATATAATTTCAATCAGTCTTGATTTAATTAGGATACCTTTTCTATTTCTGTAATGGGGTGTGTGTAGAAAGAAAAGTGTTGGTTAAGGGTACTTCTGGATAATTGTGATTGTGTGAGTGTACAATAGCACAAAACAGCCAGCCGCTAATCAATATAAATATATAGATTTACATGTTCTGAAGAGGTATGGTTACCACAACCTCCACCCACTTTTAACAAGCTAAGGGTCAGTGGCTACAGCTGATCTGTTCAAGCTTGAAGGGAAAAAACCCCGACCTGTGTATAGCTAAGGGGAAAAAATAAAAGGGTTGGGAAAAGTTGATCTCTTTTTTTGTTCAACCGGTAATTCAAGGAGAACAAAGCAAACTGAGCCTGCTGTAACTCCATCAGCTACAACAGAGTTACATCAGAGAGGCAATGGGTCCAGTATTTGTTACTGTGGTCAGCTGCCAGGTGAAGGATGTTTTGCTATACGCTTCGGTTTAAGGATGAAAGCAGCATGACATGATGTTTGTGAAGCTGGTAAATATCATGGACATCAAACGACCCTGTTAGGGAATTAAAAGGACAATGATAGAATCAGACAGGGATGTTCAGAAAGCATCAAATGTATTTCATTTTTAACTCAAATATTTTAGGAGCAGTATAACAAGTGCCATTCTTTTTCCAAAATTATTGCTATGCAGTAAGGGTTTTGGTGGAAGTTGCAATATCTCAAGTATTTCAGTTTCTTTAACTCTCATACCCAAAGATAAATTCTTAAACATCTCTCACGTGTGTACAAAGTCTTAGGACCAAATTCAGTTGAACTGGGTATATTCACATTTACTAAGCTCCAGACTTCCATTGTCTGGAAGAAGGTCTTTGGACCTGCAGCAAATGAGAGAGCTCACTGCTACCCTGGGAAGGCCCGAGGAAATGTAACCCTGATTATATCTCTGATATGTCCATTTTGCTTGGCTCTTTTTATTAAAATATGGAAGCATTTTTTCCAATGACCAATTCAAAGTAAACCACCACTTTCAGCCTACTTTGGAACCTTCATTGTTTTTTACACCACACTATGGGAGCACATGGTGCTTGTCATATAAAAATGACAGATCCCTTCCCCAAGAATCTTGCACTTGAAGTTAGACTTAACAGGCAAGCAAGTGATGACCATAAACAAGGGTGATCGAAGAGGATATGGTGGAATGAGGGTTAAAGCAATGAAAGCTCAAAAGTTCTTATTGTTACATTCATATTGTCTTACTTCATCTTGAATTTAATTCAAGATGAACAAACAACATGTGAATATATATTATATGTATATGAATGTGTTGTTCTGTAGCTCTTAAAACCAGCATCATATCATCAACATCCACGCTGTGAAAGGGTGAGGTCTTGGGATCCATTAAACCACTCTGGAGAAGAGTCTTTCCATTCTCCAAGACACGTAATTATTATTATTAATCATGTTTATTACGATAGTCTCTAAGGACCAACCAAGAATGGGACCCTCTGATGCTAGTAGATGAAATTGGAACTCTCCTGGTGTCCCTTTGGGTAAACCTCTCTTTTGGTGTTGGGTGTAAAGAATGTAGGGAAAGCATGGAAAGAGGTTAAATAATTTTTTATTTTTAATAAGAAATGTCTCTTTAGTGTTAATATATTGCAAGCCCCTAGCTTAACGTTTATTAAAGTAACTGTGTTCTTTAGTAGTTTTATCGCTATTGTAATATCACACTCACCAGGTCTCGAAGGGCTTGATCCAAAGCCCACTGAGGCTGATGAGTGGCTCACAGGCTCAAGCCCTCGAATTGGAAAATATATTAACTTAGTATTTTACAATACCCCCCTGCTCTTTTGGAGTAGGAAGGGTGATCTGGTGGATAGGGGACTAGACTGTAGCTATCTGTGCAAAAGACTGCCATATAATATAACTGTTAGTAAATGAATCAAGCCACCATAACCTTTTGTAGGTGAGCTAAAGTCCCACCATGCCTTGTGTATAATTCTTTGCATTTAAGCTAAACCTTAGTTGAACTTTAGCTGATCCTAGTGGGTTATCAATAAACTGATTATTATAATTAGTCCCTAGTGAGTTATCAATAATGGCTTATATGTCTTACTCTGACCTGTTGACCCTTAGGAAATGTGTCCACGTGGCCAGAAAGGGCCTACTTGTAATTGATGAGAAGCAGGTATTTTCTGTGTTTGGTGAGATAATGGTCTACTGAGATGTTTTTAGCTTGTCAGATATTTATCTAACAGATATTTTCTGTCATAATGACTAGGTTAGAAATATCTTTTGTGATTGATAAAATAATGGGTGGTTGAACAGGTGTTTTCTGTTTATCAATTATGTAAACCAGATTCCATGAGAAGAGCTCTCCGGGTCCATAGGTCACTTTCTTTGTCTCTCTTCTGTACACATGCTGAGTATATAAGGGGATGTAATTCTGGGAGTTAGTTGCAACAGTCTAATGCTGACAGCTGCTCCTCAAATTGGGTCTGGTGGGTATAACCTTCCTTTCTGTCTTGTGCTGTATTAATTTTTGACTAATAATCTTGGATTAATAAATTCCAGTTGAGCCAGTTATCTGACACTTCTTATTAATATTAATATATTACTAATAATACAATTAATACAATTTTAACACATAACACGACTTTCTGCTGAAATTGTGGATATTTTGCATTCCTGGCTAAATTCTGAAGTGTCTGCTTGCTTGCTTTCTGTAGCTGTAACGTTTTGGAGTGGTACCCAGGAGGTAATTCAGTAACTTCTTTCCTTTTCTCATTAGCTTTCACAAAATATAACTTTTCCACAGGACACTTGAACGGAGTGAGATTGATTAGTTTCACTAGCTCTTTTCAGTTGCCTGCGAATCAGGTTTGTGACAGTCTGTCTCTACAGAGTTCTCTTCACTTACATGTGAGCGGTCACAGATTCCCATTTGTAATGCTACTGCAATCACAGGATGCTATTTCCTACTCTGTTACACTTCAAAGGACCCTCCTGCAGCTCTGTGCTATAATAGCGAATGCTTGTTTACCTATTGAGAAAACAGGAATGTATTATTTTGTGTGTTCACAATGGACATCCCCTTCTTAACCTGACTGAATGCAAACAATAACAGCTGACTGAATGGATTCCCTCCATTTGCTTGCAGTACTAGAAGATGAAGAAAAGCTGCATTTTCACGTTTATTGGCGACATTAAAGCAAACATAGTAATGGGCACTATCAGTCTCCAGTTTGGCATGCAGCTAGCAGAAGGACATTTTATATTTGCACAGTGCATATAAAAAAGCAGGTGCTTTACTTTTTTATATAGGTTAGGCCTTACATGACTTTTACAAGAAGAAAAACAATGCCATGGATATGCACACGCTTTAAATCTAGCTAATAAAAGTACCCAGGTGCCATGACATTCAAAACACTTTTACTGCACCCTGGGGACAAATTATGCAGTCTCAGTCACTGATGCATAATAAAAATAAAATAAAGGGCAGTTGATTCACAGAGGGAGATGTTCCTTTTTATATAGAACTGGTCCTGTGAACTGTATTACTGTAGATATGCACAAGGGTGCTATTCAGCTCTGCGCAGAGGGCCTGTACAAAGATTACTGGCTACTGAAATGCCATCCAAATAGGGACAGGTTCTGATATCAGTTACACCAGTGTAAATCCGGAGTAATTCCTTGGACCTCAAAGTTCCTCTCTCTTCATGCTGTCCTGGTGCAGAAGCTGGCGGGGAGTAGAAGAGGGAGCACACTGCACTCTGGCTATCTCCAGATGGTGCACGATCCTTTGGGGGACCATAACTAGTTGGTGCAAGTTACAGTAGACTGCAGGTTGTTCTCGCCTGGGCTGGGGTTGGGGTAGAGAATCAGGGAGTCATAACTGGTTTTGGTTCACACATTCTCCTCTTTTGTCACCCTCCTGGGTGGAAGAGAGCCATCCGTGGCTAGATGTTCCTCTAGCCTCTGGAAGAGCCAGTTGAGTTCTTGATCTCGCTGGGGACGCCAGAGTCTGGCCAGGAAACAGGCTTGTTCCTGCTGTCAGAGCTGGAAGAGAGACTTATTTTTGTGTTCCCTTCTCAAGGAAGGAGCTCACACCACGTACCAGAGTGATGGATGACCTTCTAAACACCTTGCTAGCTAGCTGCTCTCTTCCCTCCCCTGCAATACAGAAGGCGGCCAGCAGGGGACTGGCTGAGGAGGGACAGCAGCAGCTCAGCGTGCTCTTGGCTTGCATCAGAGCTGCTCCTAAGGGCTTGTCTACACTTAAAACCCTGCAGCTGCGCTGCTGTAGCGCTTAGTGAAGATGCTACCCATGCCCATAGCAGAGCTTCTCCCGTGGGTGCAGGTAGTCCATCTCCCCGAGAGGTGCTACGCATATTGACGGGAGAAGCCCTCCCATCGATATAGCACTGTCTACTCCGGGAATTCGGTCAGTGTAACTGCGTTGCTGGGGGGTGTGGCTGGGGGGGGTGTAGATCAGGGCAAAGACTGCAGGGGAAGCGATGGAAAGCACAGCTATGGAGGCGGTGCCATCTCCCTCCTCCCTCCAGCAAGCGGGGCAATGGAAATGACAGTGTGTGGCTCAGGGACCACATTTTCAATTCATAACCCAATGTCCATATGTCTTAATACAGCCACCCTGGAGTGCCACCATTGAGAACCTCAAGAGCTATAACTGGCCTTCAGGCAACAGGTAGGGCACCACTGGTCTCGTTGCTACATTTTAAGATTTGGCATCAGATGTCTGGGATCCGTTCCTGGGTCTGCCCGTAGCTTGAAGTGCCAGCTTGAATCTCAGGTCCCTTGCTGAGAAATGGACAATATCACCTCTCTGATGGGAATTTTGGCAGGTTTTATTACAAGGACTTTAAAACACTTGGGAATCTTCAGAATATTTGTAATGCGCCATTTCAGGGATCCTGAAATTACTCTTTTGTGTCAGTATCTGTCAGTCTGGTAGAACGGCCCTGGGTACACAAACGAAACTCAGAATAATCAACTCTCTTCCAATGAGACGCCCGTGCCATGCATCCTAGCCCAAAGACTGAAAGGAAAAGAGAAAATTAAATCTCTCACATCAAAAGTCTTCCTCAGTTTTTACTGTTGGATGTGTCAGGAGAGTCTGCACGAGAGAGCAGTATCCCTTTAAAGCAAAGAAAACTCCTAGGGCTTAACTTTCAGCAACAACAGAAACAAGCAAGCACCTGATTAGAGCATTCAGTGTGGAGATGTACTAGGAAAAATTATTCTATAACCAGAACTGTGAAACCTTTGCTGCACTGTCTGAGTGTTTGTGAATCCAACACTGTATACTCCATGTGTTAGTCTTTGTTAGGACTCAGAGGAAAATATCTGTGAACTCTGTTGTAAGAGAGAGAGATTTGTACAGGGGATTAATGTTGCCAGGCTGTCAAGCTGTGACAATTTGAATGAGGGAGATTTCCAATGTCTCACTGAAACGCACAGCAAAAACCTTCACTGCAAGAGAGGCATATTTTTAAAACTACCTGAAATGTAATTCAAATGTGGGAGTTTTCCTCCTTGAGAGTAAGAATTAGGAGCTTTAAACACTTCCTAGTTCACGTTGTAAGGCGGACTTCTTTTTTACTATGATCCGGTGAGAATTCTCAGAACAGCTCAGCACCTGCAACTGGGCACGGATGTTCAAAATGTTCAGATGTTAAATGTGCTGGGCTCCTTTGAAAATCTGGCCGTAAGGGTCACAATGGAAGCTGAGCGCTTTTGAAAACCTGACCCTTAACAAAGTGCCTAAATGGATGCTGAGGGCTTCTGAAAATCTGGCCCCAAATGTGGGTGCTGAGCCCTTGAAAATCTCTTTTGAAAATCTAGCCCTAGATGTTTCCAAGTGGCTCGATTCTGCAGCAAATTAAATGAAATAAGTGTCCTATGGAACAATGGACACATCAAAACTCAGTTGTAGGGGGTGGCAAGGAACTTCCCCAAAACTGAAATGCTGATAATTATTGCCACAACCGTGTCTTTTATTTTGAAGGACTGACACCCTGATTTTTATACCTCTTCTGGCCTCTGCTACGTCAATATCAGGCCCCGTTTCTTCACCCTTTGTTCTTAGCTGGGGACTTGATGAGTTGCCCAATCAGTGGGTCCAAGTTCTCACATAGGAACCCATGCCTGATGTCTTCATTCCTATTTGTTCAACTGGCTTTGAAATGAGTAAGGCCTGCCAGAGTGGCACCTGAATGGGTCGGCGGTGGTGGCAGTCCTTAATTTGCACCAGGGCTTGCCAGGTTCTCAGCCCCAGCACCTCTAGGCGTGGCAGTTCATGGCAGAGTAGGCCATCAGCACTTCTGCCTCACGGCCATTCTTGTGACTTTCTTGAGTTTGATCCTTATGTTTTCTCTTTTTTCTTCCAAATGTGGCTATCTTATTTCTCGTAATGGTATCCCAGGGGACACCAGGATAACAGAGCCATTTAAGGGATATTTCTGTGAATAGACATTTCCTGATATAAAAATATTCCTGAAAATTTGAAAGACTGAATACTGGTTTGCCAATAAAAAAAAAACAAAACATTGAAAAGTTCTAAGGCTTTATAGAAAACTGATGGAACAGCGCATGTACATTTAGAATGCTATTGACTAATAGAAGAGAAGACATTTTGATTAAATTGTACCAAAAGCCTTCATCATAAAATGCTGTGGAATAACCACAGATTTAGACTTCGTTACATTTGCAAATGATCTGTTACACAAACTCAATTCTTACCTACAGTGTGACTTCAGCAATTTGCTGATCGTTAGTACAGTGTTTTGTTCAGCTACAATTAAGCACCAAAATACAAGGAAAGGTGTAATAATAATTCATGATTGGAATGCATTTTCTTCCAGCTGTAATGCTATGCCTACATTTTATTTTGCACTTCGGGTTTTTGAGCCATAGCCCTACAGAATGGCAGCTCAGCATTGGGTATTCTGCTCTTCTCACTCACACTAGTAGAAAGCAGGAGTAATTACTATGCGGTGAAGCCAATGGTGATACTGTGACCAGCTGCTATCTTGGCAGATACATCAGGAGTTGAACTGGGGACCTCTCAGGCTAAAAGCATAGCAGCTGTTGCATGAGTTAAACAACCAGTACTGGTTCTGTAACAGACTCATATTCTTTGTGGATCAGACAGAGGGGGAACCTGTACATAGAGCAGATTCAGGCCCATATTGCTTGAAACCCCTGTAACTCTTTTCACAAGGTTCATTGTGCATTTCCTCCTCTACTAGGTCAGCTTCCTTGGCCAGGAGGGACCGGAGGCAGGACCTGGCCTTCTCTGCCCTCTTTGAGTCTTCCATTGCTGGTGCTGGATTCTTTGCAGTCCTTATGCTAACGAGATGAAATTCACCCCTGTGCCATTGACTTCAGTGATGCCAGGATTTCACCTAAGGTCCAGTCCAGACCCCACTAAAGTTCCATTTAAACCCTATGGCCCTGATCGTCAAAGGTATTCAGGCTCCTAGAAGTTAGAATGCAGGCCTTAGGAGATGCTGCAAAACCTTCCTCTTCACAAAAGCTTCTCTAGTATAAGAATGTCACTCACCATATTCTACCATTAAATCCCTACCAAAATAAATAAATAACCCAAAGCAGAGTTTTCTCCCCAAAAAGGGAGAAGTGCCAAAGCCTGCCTAAAGTCCACTAGGGTCTTTTATTGCTATTGGTTTTATGTGAAAGGGGCTCAGATACTGCCAACCATCACCACAGTATATAACCCCCTAAAGTAGATTGTTACCCTGTGGCAGTAACCTTTTTGCTTCCCATTATCCTTTCGTGCTATCTCTTGAACCTTTGATAATAAGCTTATTTTCACTATAAATATTTCAGTGCTGTGGTATCATGCAAGAAACTGATCCTGAGATGAGTCACACAAGCTGGTGTGTGCACTGCTCCCTTGGAGATAGCAGAACTGGTGATGTTGTGAGTGCTCAGTGGATAAAGGGCTGGACACTACAGGGGAACACTTCAAATGGGCTCGGACTGGGATGCACCTATTCTTAAACTGCAAGGCAAAGCAAAAAATGGCATAGCCCAGAGGAGGGTGGGGCTGACAGGCTGGTGGTGTCTGACACTCAGTTTAGCACAAGCAATTCTTCCTCACTGGAAGCAGGAGGATAACAGGGTGTCTCAGTCCTGGGTACCCTAAGAATCCTCACAGGCTCCCAACTCCATTGGGGAGATCAGTGGGAGTTGGGCACCCAACTCCCCTTTGTGCCTTTTGAAAGCCTCTGCCACCCAACATGTATTGGGTCAGACAGTCCTTTTCAAAAGCATTCAGTAGTGGTCTGCCTCTGCTCCTGTTAAAACCAATGGTAAATCTCTCATTCTCCTCAACAGGAGCAGAGCTAGGCCACTGTGGAGTGTCTTTTTGAACATCCCATGCTCCATTATGAGCTGTGATCCAAACTGATGCTGTAATAAGCTGCCTTTATTATGCAGAAGCTTTATCACTCAGTGCTATGTTTAGATAATCTTCCCCACATCACCAGGCTAATGAGCAGTTTACAGGCTGGCTGTTGGCCAGTTGACCACTGTTCCCATCAGCGTCTGTGATTATGTAAACCTGGTCTCTTTCCATGGGGACCATTAATTGATCCTCTGAGCAGCAGGGCTGGGCTGAGCGTTTCTGCTGCTCTGTGCAAAGGAAGACATGCAGCTCTCTCCTGATCTTTAATTGGGTTTATGACACTGGATATAGGTTGTGTGTGTGTGTGGCGGGGGCCGGGGGAAGAGCCTTGTGGTAGAAAAGGTAGCAAAGATATAAAGCTATTCTGAGCAGGGCAGCATAAACCTGGGAAACTGCCTTTTTCATGAAGACATACCAAGAAGGAGCATTTGAAAATCTCACACAAGCAATAAAAATAATTTGAGGCATCACACCTGCAGCCTGTTGCTTTTGCTTGCAGGATCTTTTTTCTCAGGGAAATTACAGCAGTCAGCTTGGTCCGGTGAACAACTGGCACATCTTAGGTTTTTCAAAACGGGTCTTGCCCTGGAGTAAAGAGATCTCCCCTATGGTCAGAAGTAAATGCACACATGGATACTAATGGTTTCAACTCTGTTCCTCAGTTGCCCCTTTGCCATAATGGAGAAGCATAAATCCAGACTTGGAACAGCTAGATAGAACCTTGCCGTGGAGATGGTAAAATGAATGGCAGAAAAGGAATGCCAAATGAATACGCACCCTACTGGTTGAAGATATCAATGCAATTTTTGAATCTTGCAATAGTTAAACCCAAAGTCTTACCTTAGCATTAAGGCAGCGCTGACGGTTGGGGTTTTAATGCCAATAAGTATTGCTGTTGTAGAAGGATGACTTAGCATCCTTTGGAGGGTAAATTATTGGCTGAGGAACAGAATAAATGAGGGATACTTCACTGGACTTGGTGCATTTCATAGAGCTCATCAGTAAACTGACAGAAGTACAGAGCAGCTCATAACAGCTGTGCTTCCATGCAAAAATTAACATCCCGCTGCTAGTGGGGATTATTTAGTTTATAGGATACTATTGCTTTGCAAGACTCTGTAATCCTAAATGTGCAACAGAAAAGCATGTTCTATATCTCGGAGCTTATTTTGAAAGGGACATGGCAAAGTATATAGGTCTCACAATAGCTTATTTTAAAATTGTGGAGGGAAGGAGGTGGAGGCTGTTTGGGGTTTTATTAGTGTATGGGTTAGGATTGCAGGATTCTACCATTGACTTTTGTTTAGACAAAGCATTTTTGCATTTCTATGGTGTTGAAGACCTGTAGCTCCAATGAAGTTAGTGGCAATGCCTTTGAAAAAATACAAAAGGATAGAGCCAGAGACTTAATGTTTGTCTCCAAACAACCTTTTGTATGAGCCCTGCACTAGAAATAGAAGTATCTGCCAATGCCTCACATAACCATTCAAACCTTTTCCTCTAAGAAACAAGGAATAAAACATGGCTACATGACATTTAGTTGTGTACCTTAAGGCTAGATCTTGCATTTCAAATAAGTGTTTTTGTTTGTGGGTAAAATCCACCTCTGATTATGAGCCCATTCTCCCCCCCACCCTCCATTTATTTTAAAAGTAGTTACATGAGTTAAGGCTCACAGTTCCTGAATATCTACCTGGACTTTCTCAGGATAGAATAAAGTTTCAGTACCATGTCAAAGGCAGAAAATAGAACTGTCAGGGTTGTGTTTATATTTCATTGTGGTGGAGAGTGTAAGTGCATGTCCTGTATCCTGTGCAGTTGATTTTAACTTTCTTCACAGGGAAACTGAAATTGAGCAAAAATTGCAATTTACAATCCGCTTTAGCTACATAATTTTTATAGCTTTGTTTATCCCTTCTCTGCAAGCCATCTAAGTTTTTCTTCCTTATGTTGGGTACTTCCCTGGCCTCTATTACGGTAATATCTGAGCACCTCACAATCTTATTAGGTTGGAAAATGCTGCTGTCCTCATTTTACAGGTGGGAGAACTGAGATACAGAGACGGTCTCTAAGGAAGTCTGTGGTGGAGCATGGACTAGAATCCAGGTCTCCTGAATCTCTGGATTGCACCCTAACCGTTGTTCCTTTACCCCAGCATCCTAACAAACCAGAGTGCATGGAAGCAGTATGGGGGGATCACAAGGACCCAGATTAAAATATCTAGCTTCAAGAGGTTTATTACAAACAAAGAGTGATTAAAAGCATAATACCCTGGTAATATCCCTTGTAATTTTAATTAAGGCCTTGGTTCAGGAGATGGCACTACTCAGGAGAGCACTTAAGTACATGCTAAACACATAACTTCAGTGGGACTTGAAGTGCTGTACCGAAAAGGACCGGCCTTGTGCTTAAGTGCTTTCCTGAATAAGGGCCTTAAGAGTTCATAAAAAATTTGTTTTGACTTATTGTAATAGTTTATAATATTGGTACAGTTGTATGTTAGTAAATGGAGCCCACTTAGATATGGCTGTCAAAACAACAAAAAAACTTCTCCACAGACGGTGAGCCCAGCTCCTGCTAGCTTTCCTCATGCAATATCAGAAGGACTCTGCATGAATAAGGCCCTGTATTTTCTACACACCAAGTGAAAACCTATTGAGAAATGCACTGACACTCCGTGGCCTGTGTTATACAGGAGAGCAGACTACATGATCACAATGGACCCTTCTGGCCTTGGATTTTATGACTATGTATTGAATTTTCAGTAAGGTAAAATGTAGAGCTAGTCTGTGGGTGGGTGGGTCAGGGGAGTTTAAACATGGAAAAGCTTGACTTTTCATTTAAAACAAGGGGAAGGGGAATATTTTAGCTTTCTGGCAATTGAAGACTAATTGTCAAAATGTAAGCAGACACCTTTTGTGGGAACTTTCCTTTAGTCTAAAACCCAATTTTCTATTAAAGGTTTTGATAGAAGATTTTCAACTAGCTCAAATAAAACGCAATAGAAAATTCACCTATTAAAAGAACAGATCTGTTAAGTACATCTTCAGTATCTTAGAGGAAAAATCTAAAAAAAAAAAGCCTTCATATCTCAGAACTTAATTTGAAAGCGAACGTGTTAAAGGAACAGAACAAGGTGAAGAATGAACTTGCTGTACAACAAAGTAATCCCACGTAATGTATTTCTGCTATGGTACTGACAGGTTTCAGAGTAGCAGCCGTGTTAGTCTGTATTCGCAAAAAGAAAAGGAGGACTTGTGGCACCTTAGAGACTAACCAATGGATCTAGACTATTCTCAGTGGTGGCAGATGACAGGACAAGGAGTAATGGTCTCAAGTTGCAGTGGGGGAGGTTTAGGTTGGATATTAGGAAAAGCTTTTTCACAAGGAGGGTGGTGAAACACTGGAATGCGTTACCTAGGGAGGTGGTGGAATCCCCTTCCTTAGAAGTTTTTAAGGTCAGGCTTGACAAAGCCCTCGCTGGGATGATTTAGTTGGGGATTGGTCCTGCTCTGGGCAGGGGGTTGGACTAGATGACCTCCAGAGGTCCCTTCCAACTCTGATATTCTATGATTCTATGAATTTATTTGAGCATAAGCTTTCGTGAGCTACAGCTCACTTCATCTGATGCATTCAGTGGAATAAAACTGAATGCATCCGATGAAGTGAGCTGTAGCTCACGAAAGCTTATGCTCAAATAAATTGGTTAGTCTCTGAGGTGCCACAAGTCCTCCTTTTCTTTTTGCTATGTTACTGACTGTCTGTACGTAAAGAGCAGAAGAATTTTTCCATTACTCTGTGCCATAATATTGAAAAGGAGAGGCGCAGAGATGTAGGTCAATATACACACAGTGTGAACCAGCCCAACTAGATCTCAAAGAAGGGCCCGCTACAGTTTTGGCTTGTGAAAGGCGTAAGTCTTTTGCCCTTTCTTGGTCTACAATTGATCCTAGTTCATGAGGTGTGTTACTATATGTATGGGAATGAAAGACAGCAGTTTTAAGTTTTTCTACAGTGCCCTCTGCTGGATGTTAGTTACTATAAGGAATCATAACATTCAAAATCCGGTAGGAGAACAACCTCTCTGGCCACTCAGTAAAAGATTTAAGGGTGGCAATTTTGTAACAGAAAACCTTCAAAAACAGACTCCAATGCTGAGCTTGAATTAATATGCAAACTAGATACCATTAACTTGAGCTTGAATTAATATGCAAACTAGATACCATTAACTTGGGTTTGAATAGAGACTGGGAGTGGCTGGGTCATTATACATATTGAATCTATGTCCCTAAAGTTAAGTATCCTCACACCTTCTTGTCAACTGTCTAAATGGACCATCTTGATTATCACTACAAAAGTTTTTTTCTCCTGCTGATAATAGCTCATCTTAACTAATTAGCCTCTCACAGTTTGTATGGCAACTTCCAACTTATCTGTATGAATATATATTTCTTCTTACTATATGTTCCATTCTATGCATCCGATGAAGTGGGCTGTAGCCCACGAAAGCTTATGCTCTAATAAATTTGTTAGTCTCCAAGGTGCCACAAGTACTCCTGTTCTTTTTATAAGATGTATAGTATCTACAAATGTATTGGATAAGTATAAATTTTAAATATGAGCCCTGTTCAAATCTTTTTGGGAGGGGGCTACATAAGGGAGTTGAGCTCTTTTCATAGTGCTCATTGAGAGAGAATCGTTAATGGGTTAGTTCAGATATTAGCTTTCTAGGAATTTAGCCTGGGATTTTCAAAAGAGCCTAAGGGAGTTAGGCCTCTAAATCCCCATGAAAGACAATGGGAGTTGGGTTCCCATTGTCTATTTGTGATTTTGAAAATCAGGCCCTGTTCAGGCCACTGAACACTGCTCCCTACCTTCACCTGCTCTTACAGAGGGGCTGCTGCAGGTTTGCTGGGAACAGGCAAGAGCTACTGCTCCATCCTTCAGTGACTTTTTGGAAGCAATACCACCTCTTTTCATACCCCTCTGCTCTGCCCGATGGAGGGAAGAGGCTGAGCTACAGTCCTTTAACCAATTCTTCCCAAGAGGAATCTCTGCAGTCACATGCACATGACATGTGACTGAATTAACCTTGCATGTACCATAGTTCCAACACCTGTAAATGGCATGTCTGCGAGATTTTTCATAAGATGGGTCAATGGTTAGGGCAGTAGCATTGTATCCTGGGTTCCTGTATGACCTTGGGCAAGTCACTTAGGCTCAGATCCTCAAAGGTATGTAGCACCTACAAGTAACTCAGGTGAGGATCTGGGCCTCACTTCCCTACTTCTAAAATGGAAATGCAAGTACTTCCCTTCATCACAGAAAAGATTGTGAGGTGCTCAGACTGCAATGATGGGGGCCATATAAGCACTTAGATAGTATAAGATAAAGATTTTTGTCCGTATTCATTTTAGTTCCACACCCGTAGCAGAGGTGTTGATGTTACTTCAGAGACCTCTCTTTATTTTACTTTGTTGTTGCAATACAGTTCTGTTCCCCATTTTGCTCTCAGTTCATTCAGATTACATTTCACTGAGGAATGTAGAAAACTGCAGCCTTTCACAGCTAAAGAAATTCTGCTATTTCACTTGAAGGAACAAACCAGGTCCTTTAAATGCAGAAGCACACCCCGGGAAGGGACCTCACAAGTATGCACAATCCAAACCTGCTTGAATGTGGCAGGGCCTATCTTGTTTTACATCAAAGCATTCCGCATTTCAAAACAAAACACTTACTACAGTACTCAATATCGAAGTATTCCCAATTAAAGTGAATACTTACTTCCCAGTGTCCCCTAGCACCAGTAAATCAGATCATAGCAGTGCCTATCTAGCAGAAATTGTTGCACATCAAATTCATCTTAGGTTATGTCTACACTAGAGATTATGGCAGGGGTGTGGCTGAAGAAGATTCCCTCTCTTAACAACACAACGATGCTTGGGGAAAGGAAGGAGCCTCCCGCAATGTTTTGGTGTCTGTGGCTTTCTCTCACTCCAGTGTAAAAGCTTTATTGAATGTTCTATAGTTATTTTGATTTATATAGAGGAAAACGCCTATCCCAGGCAGTCCAGCCCATAGGTTGGGTGTCAAGCAGTCTGCCTGCTGACTTGTGCTGCAGACTTATTCATGTGATTTGCGTGGCTTTTCAGGAAAAATGTATTCCATTCACATTAAGGGGTGCACAAGCAGGCAGAGCTATAGGAAGAGATCGTTAGGAAGCATGCACCAAGCTCAGTGCTATAGGCCAAGAGGCCTGTCTTTGGGTGCTAGCTGCATGGCCCAGACTGTGTGCTTGAGCTCCTCTGGTGTCTCACTAAGCTAGGTCCCTCCTAAAATCCAACCCTATTTCTCCAGTTCACTCATCAGGTTACAAGATGGACATAGCAGGCATAGGATGTGATTGAGCTGGGAGACCGGAAGCTTTTGGAGAGCTCAGTACTGCAGAACTCTTCTGCAGGGATGGGATTTTTCAGAAGTGCTGTGTTGGTCTAACTGTAAGACATCACAACTTACAAGTAATACCCCTTCAACTCATGAGATTAAAAAAACCCATCAAAGCATGTTTTCAGTCTGTCTTTTGGCTTTTTAACTCCCCTCTACTTCTTTGCCAATGTGGGTCTGAGAATTTCTGGTTGAAAAGCCAACCTCTAATGCCCACATCAGTCTGGCTCTTCAGCTGGAGACTCCACCCACCCTCCCTCAGGTCTAAGACAGGGGAAGTGCCATCTCTTTCCTACTCCTGTCTTGACTCTCTCCCCTCCTAGTTGGTTTCCTTTGATAAAAGAGGGGCTGGATGGTAAATGGTCTGAGAACTGCTGACCTGACCAATGCACCATGATTCACACCGGCACATAGAACTTGTATTATTTTTTAGGGTTGATGAGTTATAAATATACCTATTAAAGAACTTGATACTTACATCAATCATTCAGATAAGCGATAGTGTCACAATAAACACACTAGGGAATTGGTTTAGCCTTTTACAAAAAGCACCACTCCAGCTATGTGAATAATGTAGCTGGAGTCAACATAGCTTAGGTCAGCTTACTGTGGTGTCTACACCACGCTGGGTTGACAGGAGACACTCTCCAGTCAACTTACCTTACTCCTCTTGTTCCGGGTGGAGTACTGGGGTCGACCGGAGAGTACTCTGCCATCAATTTAGCGGGTATTCACTAGATCCGCTAAACTGATCCCTGGTGCATCGATCGCCAGATGTAGTGTAGACATAGCCAATTCCTAGAAGTGAGCTAGCACAATCAGTGAGATATATTCTAACATAAGCTATTAAAATATAACGTTAGTATTACGGTTTGTGTACAAAGTCCCATAAAAATACATGGCATGGTGGCATCTAGATTCTGTGTTGAAAAGTTCAGTAGAAAACCTTATAAGAATTTAATATTCCAATACAGTACATAGAGTCTGTGGTATGAAACACAAATCAAGAGTTCCAGAAGCGACTAATGATATTGGGTGCCTCAATTTTGGGGTGTCTAAATTGAGACACCTTCAAGGGGCCTGATTTTAAGACAAGGTCGAGCACTTGCAAATCAGGCCCCTCTAAGATTGCTTAAATTGGGCATCCCAAAACTGGGGCCCTCAAAATCACTAGCCACCTTTGAAAATGTAAGCAACAGTACATAGTATACTAAATTATTGAGTAGGTGGCTTCTAAAGCATAAATAACTTGGTTGTTTCCATGATTTGGAAAAGGAAGGACTGGATGGGAGGATATAGCAAAATTCTCTTTCCAAGCATCGGCCAGAGCACTGCCCAGCTATACACCCTTCAGGAATTACGTTTAAAGCTGATAGTCTCTTAACTACCTGTTTTAGTTGGTGCTGCTATAATACTCTATAATTTTAATTGCAAGCTGGTTTTCTACCTTACACTTGTTGACGGCTATTTAGAGCATCCTTGTTTTAATGTTTAATTACACTATAATAGCACAACAATTACCAAGTAGCTACAGAGGAATTACATACTTGTCTGTACTCTGTAAACAACAATGTTAACCCTATCTGCAAACAAAGAATTATGCAACAAAAGTAGTTGTGAACTTAAACAATAATGACCAAACATGTAAACGAAACTTAAAAAATGCAGTGACCTATGACATAAACAATATTTTAGTATAATTTCTTAGTAGTTAGCTGATTACCCTTTACTAGAAATAGGTTATATGGTATAATAGATAGTACTAAGAAGAATGTTGTTACTGTACTTTAAAGCTACATTGCACATTCATCATGCAAATACTATGTATCTTGAATATTTGTTTCTTTCTACAGAGATGGTTTTAAATCAAGAGAATTGGAAATATTTCCAAATGAGTCATATTTGTTTTGGATGGATTTGTGAAGCCTTTTAAAAGAAAATTAGTGATACCACTGCCACAAGGTGGCAGTGTGTACAAGGAAATAAAAATCTCACATTTAAAATTATTTTGCCTGAGAGGTATAGAGCCCCTTAGACACACTGGCCAAGTTGTTGGCCTTTAAAATTAAATTGTATTCACAGCTGTCTGGTATAGTAGGATTTAACTTCAGGATTTCAACTATTGGTACTTTAAAAAAAAACACAACTTTCTAAATTACTGCCACTGCTATGAAAGCATTCACCCAACCTGTTTTAACTACCTTGTCTCATACTGCAGAGTGCCTTAGTTCAATAGATATTTTGCAATGGCATAAAAGACTCAAAGATGCCTCATGAAGCACTTTGAGAAACATTCCATTTACAAACACATCTGCTCACTTGCCACGGTTCTCATCTAAAAATTGAAATGAATGTAATCCATCTGTGCCTTCCTTATGCAACCATCACTGGGGCATCTAGGCACCAGATACAAAATTAAGAATAGCATGATTTCAGTCCATGAAAGACCATTTTCTCCACCTCTCCCTTATTTTTCAGATGTTTCATGTAGTGTGTATTTTCACGAGGAAGATTGCCAGGCCATTCTTACCCCATCACTGGTGAGGGAAGGCTTTGCAAAAAGTTGGGTCAACCTAAAATGACAAGGCCCTGTTGCATCCTGAGTTTTGATGCGAAAGAATTCCATAGCCAAGGACCTTTCCCTGGCAATGCCCTGCCCCCAGTCCCCGAGAGATACACACTGGGCTCTGTTGGCTGCAGTGTTTGACTGAGCATAAGTTTTCGTGAGCTACAGCTCACTTCATCGGATGCATTCAGTGTATTTTCCACTGAATGCCTCCGATGAAGTGAGCTGTAGCTCACGAAAGTTTATGCTCAAATAAATTGGTTAGTCTCTAAGGTGCCACAAGTACTCCTGTTCTTTTTGCAAATACAGACTAACACGGCTGCTACTCTGAAACCAGTGTTTGGCTGAAGAGGCAGCCTGTAATACAGATAGGTCCAAGACCATTGAGGGCTTTAAAGATTAGGATCAGAACCTGGAAGTGGGTCTGGAATTGGATGGGGAGCCAGGGAAGAGCACAGAGAATCACTGTGATATGATCAAATCAGTTTTTTAGTTTTTTTGGCCTGCTTTGTGTCTCTTTCTTTGTTAATTGTGGATATTTGCATAAAAACAAGATCTTTGACCCTTAAGAGTTTATGTGCTCCTCCTGCTTATTCCTCACTTGAGCTAACAATCCTCTACTGCTGACGATAAATTGTGATGTCACAGGGAATTAATACTCTCAAATGGGAAATAAACAGGAGTAGATTCACGTTAACATTAATTACTCTTCTCAATATACAGGGCGGATCTCAGTTCTGATATGCTGCTTGCCCCAAATGTGCATTTCTCATCAGCATCAGTGGGATATTTGAGCATGTGGGTAGAACAGAACAAGTACTGGAGTAAGTGTCTCCCTGCTGATCTGAAAGGCAAGTTTTGACACTGGGGAACAAGGATGCAGTTTTCATGCAAACATCACTGGTAATGGAGGAGGAGAAAAAGGGGGACATATAGTGTGGATCTTGACAGTGGGATCCATGACCTCTAGTGATCATGGTCACACACAATATGTAATTGACCTATGGGGAGATTTCCTGTAGCACTGTAAGGTAGATTCTGTTGCTTTTGCCATAGGAAATTAAGAGTAGGACAATCCCTCCCACTCCTCCTGACCACATTATCAGAGCTATTTCCAAATAAAATGTTTTCCAGAGTTTCCCATGAAGCACCAATAGCTCAGATTGTCTGGGAAGTTGAAGCATTCGGTCAGTGTTTTCAGAACACTTCTGAGTAAAACCCTCTGTCACACGCACACAGTCCAATTTATCTCAGATTAGAGCATCCTTCGCTAAAAGACGCTTATGCGCTCTCCTTCTGGGATGTGCTTGTGTGTTTCCCATTCCAGTTTTTAGAGAAGGGCCTGAATTAAAACCCTGTATCTGAACTATGGAGTATGGAGTCAAAAATTATCTGGCTCCAGTAGGATTCAGTTTGCAGACTGAAGTTTGGCAGACTCCAGGTACGGGATCTGAGGTTTTTCAGGAGTGTTGTACTGGGGCGCATCACCTCTGGACTATAAAGGTGCAACAGGAGTGGCTCAGCGTGTTCTCTATTTTAGCAGTGGCAGGTGGGCTTGGGAGCAAAAACTTGTTCAGTCCAGTTGGATCCAGGGGCTGGATTTGGGTGTTTGTGGTGACTGATGTCCTGGGATGCATTAGCATGCCGAGTTTTTTTTTGCTGAAGTAGGAGTGGCTAAGTTTATTCTGTATGAATGTGTTAGAAATTGTGCAAGAAGGGCCAAAAATTGACTGGATGCAGGATTCCGTGGTGCTGTCGTGCCAGGATGTGTCAAGGTCTGGATTGTGTTGGTGCAGTAGGAGCATCAACACTTGTTCTCTGTTTAGGAATTAGAATTTGGGGCCTGGGTTCAAAAATTGTCTGGATCCAGCAAGATCCAGCTGTCAGATCCGGTTTTTGCATGCTCTTGCACTGGGGTGTGTGGGGATGTGGATCTTCTGGAGGCAGTAGGAATGGTTAGACTTGTTCTCTGTTTTCATAATACACTTTGTGTACAAAATCCGTCAGGATCCAAGTTGATCCGTCTTTTAGCTATTTCCTACCGTGGTAGCTGTGCTGCTTGCTCCAGAGCACCTCCCTTTCCTGGGCCTCCTGCCAGGGCCAAGCCACCTGCTTCGCCTGTGACCTTTGCACTGAGCGAACCGAGTCCTGGGGCCCAGCGCAGAGTCCTGGCCACAGGAGGGAGTCCAGGGAACAGGACAGCCACCGTGCAGGGCTCTAGGAAATTTAATATGGTAAGTTAAACTGCTCAGCTTGCTCGCAACTTTGTTTCCTCTGCTCCAACTTCCCGGCTCCAACATTCACCTTCCTTGCTGGGGGGCTCCTCTGAGATTCAAGGCTACGGCCCTGGCCTTGCTTTGGTCATTTTGGCTACTTCAAATCCCGGTGTCTCTGGCTGCGTCTGTGAGATGAATCAGCCATGCGAGGTTGTAATGTCTGTGTGCGTGGAGGTGATTAAACATCTTCAGGATTTAATTTCAGCAGCAACGCAAGGGGCAACGAGAGGCATTGCCACAGGAGAGCAGTTCACCTTGACTGCACATGATGATCCCAAAGCACCGCACAGACTCCATAACATGTGGTACCACACTGTGCCTGCCTCTCACACAGTAGAGAGGCCACCTGCCTCTCCAAGAGAGAGGAGGACAATCAGTGTGGACAAACACAGGACAAAGACTGTTTTCAAGGGATACCTCACTCACACATCAGTAAAAAGAACAGGAGTACTTGTGGCACTTTAGAGACTAACAAATTTATTTGAGCATAAGCTCAATGAAGTGAGCTGTAGCTCATGAAAGCTTATGCTCAAATAAATTTGTTAGTCTCTAAGGTGCCACAAGTACTCCTTTTCTTTTTGCAAATACAGACTAACACGGCTGCTACTCTGAAACCTGTCACACATCAGTGTTTCATTTGTAGTGTAAAATCAAACAGGTGGATCACAGTGTCTAATTACCACTGAGAAACAGGATGAAGTTTATCCTGTATTGACTCACTGCGGGATGTGGGATATTAGATACTAAATAAAGAATGTGCCTTAAGATAAGGAACAGGTGATCACCCTACTAATAGGAGAATTTGAAATTTCCCTCCCTTTGCGAATCTTTTCCCCAACATCACCCTACGTTTCTTTGTGAAAACAAAAATTGAATCATCTCCATGTATTTAAATTATGATTTATAACTGGGAGGCTGATTGGTCTAATTTTCAGGTGCACTAAGGACCGCTTACAGTATTCTGGTAAATGTTATTTACATGGGTTTTCTGTCCACTGTTCATGGTCAGAACAGTGTAAAAGGGCCATCGTAAAATGAAGACCTGGACTAATATATACCCCGTTCTGTAAGTGTCTCTGGACAAAACATGGACTTAGCACCTGCCTTTTATGTGGCCTTCCTGGATCCTCTAAAGGGCCTGATCCTGCATCTGGGTCCACGTATGCAGAGCGCAATCGGGGCTCTGTGCAGGAGCAATGGTTTGCCTGCGCAGATCCAGTTGCAGGATCTGGCCCTAAGAAAGAACTAATGTCTTTCTTTTGCCTCTGTTCTACTCAAACTTACTTTAATGGTTGCAAGGAATATGGCTGCTGAATCTCCGGCACCCTCAGCTGCTACACTACTGAAAGTCCAGAGGATTCTGAAGCTAGTCTGAGAAATTGCTCCTAAGGACAGGTGTGTGGGCAGCACCACAGGGAATCTCCTATGCCTGGGAAGAGGTGATATTAGTCCAAGTACACAGGGGCAGCCTTGTAATTTTACTAATATTCTGTGTGATTTCTGATATCCATCTAGAGCAGAATAGAGGAGTCCTGTGGATGAGCCAAACTGAGCATTCAGTTGACGATCTCTGATGCTGACCTTGTTAGGTTGGGTTGGGGTACCTGTGTTTTGATATCATAGCTGTTTTCAACCTGATGCTTAGACTGTTAAGCTATGAAGAAGCCCCCACCTTTAGGATCTGGGTGAGAGATTGGCAATTTTGGCTAGGGAATCAGTCTCCTACTTCTCTAGCAAATAACCTCATTTATTTCCTCTCTGCATAGAGATCATTCAAATCACTTTCTTTATAGCCTCTTTAGATATAATTTGGACACCGATGTCATGTATAATATCTCTAGCATTGAGACTCTGTCTGCTTGAGATGAGGTAGGGCATTTTGGGAATACAGTGATGTATATCATGACATTCCATCTAGACAATATGACTATTGTTGTATATGCAACCCTAAAACTGATATATATGGGATTAGAGCAAAAATCTGGTTCCACTGAAGTCATTAACAAAAATTTCCAAGATTTAACCCTCAAAGCCCCAAACCGCCTTGTAAGGAACAGTATTTGGTAATATTGCTCACCATCTATACAGACACGACTAGGTACGATTTGGTTTGAGTGTTGTCAGCATAGGCACAGTGCACTCATTATGCACATGTAGATATTTAACACTCAACTTCTTCCTATAGGTTTTGTCCTTTTTTCTAAGTCCAGATTTTTCTTTTATTTCATTCTCTGCTTTGTGCATCCACGACGACTAGAATTTCACAAAAGCCTCTGTGGCTCTGAAAGAAACTGGATTGAAGCAGAGTTGACTGTTACATGAAGATAATTATGTAGTGATGCCATGTAGGTTGTCAGCAGATAGTATTTTGCAGAGAAAAAACATTATGCTACAGTATTCAGTCCATTGTGTTTAGACGTGAGAATATTATGTGGATTCCTTTGGTGTTCCTTTTGTCGAAGTCTATTTGCAAAGGTTTATAACTTTCACTCTATTCTTACCCTAGATGGACCCCAGCCCCAGTGACTTCAGTGGGGGTTCTGCATTTATAAGGGATCATCCCCGGTGACCATATTGCAAGATTGGGGCCTTCAGAATAATTGTAAAATGAAGATCTTCATCTTTCATAATGAGCATGTACTCTGGGGCTAGAGAGTGTCTCTTCTCCAAGCAGATCATTGCAGTTCCGCCCCAAAATAGTACATAAAAAACCCCACCAAAACCATTTTTGTTAGGATCAAAGCCATAGACATTTATTAAAAATGGCACAAATATGCTTTTACAAGTCTATTTAAAAAGAAGCTATTTTTATAACAACTCACAAAAGAATGGACATCTCACAAAAGAATGTTCTCTAAAAATTAATCCCTTTTTAATATCAAAGTAACTGCAGTGACACATTCTGCAGCATGCATGGATAGTGTTAAGACCAAATGATGCACATCTAAAATAGCAAATACACACTGAGATGAGACCAATTGCTTTTTTTAGACTCTCAAACTACATGAACTTTTATGGAGCGCTTTAGCTAATCAAGTCTAATCAAGACAGCCTAGTCATAAAAAAGATTGAAAAGGTAAAGGCCAGATATTCAAAGACTTACCCGCATGCTTAACGACACCTATGCTTAACTCTAAGCACGTGCATAGGTCTTGTGGATTCAGGACCCAAATGTTCATAGACAACCCTAGTGGTTTTGTCATGTACTTCTCTACGCAGAAAATAATGTCAAGGTAATAAAAAGGCATGAAAAATAATTTGGAAAGCTAAATAGGAGTGCTTTTGTACTCCATCTTTGCTGCCAAAATACATTAAGTTGCACTGTTGTGGTTTTTTCCCCCTGAATTTTCTTTAAATTCTGTGTCTAGCAGCCTCCTTATATGAGGCTGGAAAAGTCAGCTGTGCCTTTACTCATTTTAACCACCAGGTGTCATCATTTTAGAGAGACAGGTGAACCAGATATGGAGAAGCTCTAAGAGCTTTACTGAGTTTTTCTGGGCATGGTTCCAAATGGTAATATCTTTTCCCACCAGTTGTGTTACAGAGCTACGCTTTAGTTCACTTAAAAAAAGGGGGAGGTAGGGGAAGGGGTCAGTTAACTCCCCCACAAATCCCGTTTCACTCATGTACAGTACTTTTGGGATAGCTGCTTTGTGAGCAAAGGGCCTGATCCTGCAACTGACTCCCTGTGCAAAGACCCCTGTGCTGGCGTGCAGCCTCACTGAGATTAGTGGGTCTCTGTGCAGGGACAGGGATCTTCTTGCACAGAATTAATTGCAGGATCACAGCTGAAATCATTTGCAGGACTACACAGATGAACTGCATGAAAGGAACAACAATAAATCTCTGGTATTGTGCCCGGCGAAGCAGGGGTGGCATTGTCGCATCACAAAGGTGCAGTTTTTATTAATCCAGCAAAGCCTGGGCAAAGGTTTTCAAAAGGGGCTCGAGATTTTTGGCTGACCGAGAGATGCCTTAAATGGGCCTGATTGTCAGAAAGTCCTTGGCCAACCCCCTGAAAAGCAGGCCCCTTTAATGTGTCTCATTTCAGGTACCCAGAAATCGAGGCAGCTAAAATTACTAGTCACTTTTGCAACTGTTGACTCTGATGTCTCTGTGAACATCACCTACATTCTGCCTCCCTTGCGAGAAAGCTCTTACCTCCAAGACTATTGTCTCTCCGCCTTTTCTTTTTCAAAGCAGTACAAGCTGTCAGTAGTGGACTACTCCGTACCACCCACCTACCCCTAATGTACAGGATTGGCTTTGCAACTGACATTCAACCAGATGCCCTGCAGTACAGATAGGATCCGTTATCACTTTCCTTCCACCAACCTTCACTTTTTTGACTTTAGGCAAATACATGGTGTGCCGGATAATTTGGCAAAATAGGTATTAGGCTCGAAGCAAATATATTGATAATTTCTAGAAAAAGGCAAACCTCATTCCTGGCCTGTAGCCAGCAGGGCAAATTCACTGCCAGTGTGAGTGGGCACAACTGCATAATTTAGACAACCATGGGGGTCCGTCTGAATTAGGCCCGCCTCCACAAGGCTGCCCTATAGGCTTCAGAGCTGGATATTGCAGCCCTGCCCCTAACCTCTCCTCCATCCCTCAGCCCTGCTGCTGGCATGCCCCCTGGGCCCAGGCTTGGGATAGCATCCTTAGGAGGCAGCGCTTAGAAGTCTTTGGCTCACCCTAGTCCTTATTTGATACAGTCTTCTATCTAAGGTATTTATGGCCCTCATAACCACAGTATCTATGGTCCTCACAATCTTTGTTTTTTAAAATTAATTTAGTCACACACACCCCTGTGAGGTAGGGAAGTGCTGTTATCCCCATTTTAGAGATGGGGGTACTGAGGCACAGAGAAATTAATGTCTTCATTGCTGCGTTAACCAGGGCTCTTAGTCAGGTGTTAGCACCTAAGCCCCCTCCCATCCATACACAAAAATCTCTCCCCCAGGCTAGCTGGCCCATCCTAGGGTATAGGGTTAAGCTTAAGCGCTGCTTTCACTCAGGCTGGTAACCAGCCTGCTTTGCAACACAGGTTAAACCACTCAAGTGTTGATAGTCCTCCAGTGCCTTCCCACAATTCCCCTCTGTGCCCAGAAGGACAGACAAGTTCTCCCACAATTCACTGGGAATGAATTGTAGAGCAGCTCAGCACACAAACCCAAGGGATCTGGCTGCAGAAGTTTTAGCAGCACACATGGGGGAGCACAGCACCAGGGAGGACACAATACCTTGTGTGTAAGTGTGGCTGCTCACGCCCTGGCTAGACTATGACCCAGGTGCCGATCACCTGTTACTTTGACAGTGAACACACATGCCAAGTGACTTGCCCTAGGTTACACAGATAGACTGTAGCAGAGCAGGGAATCAAACTCAGGTTGTCCCAGTCCAGGCCAGACCTGGGTCCATCCTCCCTATCTTTTCCTCACAACGCTTTTTATGAAATTAGTCCTTACAGCTGGTTGAAAACATCTGGGTTTTCAAAATGTTGATTCTTTTTTTGCTGTTTACCGACCAGCACATCGAGTGGTTGAAATGTTTTGAAAACTTGAAATTTTGACACAAAATTTGCATGAAACAAAATTCAGAAATGTTCTCTGAAAAATGTTTGGCATTTTCCATCCAGCTCTACTAACAATGTAAATGAACGAAGCCACCTATTCCTTCGGGATGCTAACCACTGGAGACCGGTACATAATAGGCAGAGGGATTCTGTCTTAGCCCTTCCATCTGAGAGCTTTACCCCCTGGATTTTGAACAATTGGGGTTTTTTGCTGTGGACTTATAATGGTCCGGTCCAGCAGAGAGACAGATTGCAAGGCTGATGCTCGCTTATATTCTGTTCATTGGTCCCTGAGCCCATTCAGCTACAGAGTTGGACACCAGCCTTCAACAGTCCAGCTGATTTTAAAATGAGTCCCCGGGCTGGGTGTGGAAATCAGTGGCTCTTTTCGAAAGAATAGAACTGTTAGTGTCTGAATGGCAGTACTATGCTCCTTTTGTTTTTCTTTCTTTAGCTCTTTGTTATAGCAACATCTGTAGTCTTGAGTAAATAGCATACGGGGAGAATACATCTTGTATTTCTATTAAAGAAGCAAAATGGTGTAGGGGCCATGTTAATGTATAAACTATATAGTCTGCATGTGAAGGAAGTTGATACTTGCTGGTTTGGGATTAAAGGCAGCATCTTCCTTTGTAACACCTCTAGGCCGATCATGAATAATATCATTACTATTTATATAGCACTTCGTGAGCCACATCCTCAGCTTGTGCAAATCTGCATAGCTCCATTGACTTTAACAGAGCTCTGCTCATTTACACGAGCTGGGGATCTGTCCCAATGACTTAAGACGGTGTACAGACATTTGTTAATTAGTGGAGCATATGAGAGAGCCCTGATAGTCTCTTCCCATGAACTTTCTACAAATACAGGTCACTGTCATGTCAATGTGAAGTTTTAAAATATACAGTTATAAAAGATTGCTAAAATTCTTGCAAAGAGAACTCGTTTTGAAATGATGCCAGAGCTCCTAGGTTGAATGTCATCCAAGCAATGATCTTTAATGCAGTGTATGGTCGCTAAAGGAGAGCAATTTAATCATGAATCCGCTTGAGATTGCGCTGCTCCAGGACCTATTCATCGCTATGAAAATCTTTCCATGGACTTCAATGGGGCTTCGGATCTGGCCCTTAAGGAACAAAAATCAGGACCATAGTTAGGGTCTAAAAAAGAAATCTTTCACAAGGAAAAATTATCAATACAAAACATATTTAGAGTCTCAAAATAGTGAATTTTGGAAGGATGAGTGGAGCTTGCAGAGATTAACATGGTAGAGCAGGGTCTCGAGGCAATGTATTTCCATAGACACCACACTGTAACTGGGAGACTAGCAGCTGGATGCTGTTCGTTCTATTTCTGTTGTGGCTATAGGAAACAGTGGTGCTTGTGGGCCTGCGGGAATCAGGTAGTTGCTGTGGAATATTGAGACTATCCGGTACCACGCTGGTCATGTTGCAGAGCTCACTGGAGAAGCTGCCATATGATGGGGTGGGGTGGGGTGGGGTGGGGAGGGTGAGAAGAAGTGACCCAAAGCATGAACTAAAGAAGTTATAATCTTACCCATGGAATATTAGCCCTTATTACCCAGTTCCTGGAGTTCTAAATGTCAAACTTGTTCCTTGCTCAAGTGACTACTTACTTGAGACCAGTAGGGTAAGCATTACTAACAGCAGGATTTGGCCTCAAGGCTGAATTGTTTTTCTCTGCAGTCCTGCCCCAGCTTTCACCAGTCTTACTAATAGGATAAAAGCACGTACCTCTGAATGACATGTTGATAAATGAGTGACTTCTGTATGTCCCGGTAGAAAATCTCCTTGGTGAATCATCATTTTTGTCTTTTGCCTGTGTTCAGCTGTGAGCCATCTTTGTACCTGTTATTTTAGCTCTGTATTCTGTCCTCTGTGTTGTTTTCTACCCCAGACTCAGTATTTGCCATGCCAGCCTGTGTTTTGTGTGTGTTTGTGTTGGATTAAAAGACGTGGCGTGTATCCATAGAGAAGTTAGATTTAGCCAGAAAACCACACAATATATGGGATTCTTCCAGATCTGGAGCTTGTTTTTCACACCTGATATAAAACCAACTAACCCACAATTCAACTCTAGTTTCATGATTTTCATCTCATTTGAGCCCTTGCTTAGGTCAAGGGAAATTTACCACCTTAAAATGGGATTGAAAGCATTATCAGTCCAGGTCCCACCTGCCGTGAGGTTAGAAGGACTCCTAAAGGAACTAAGTCAAGTGAGAACAGGAAGGGAGGAGTGAACTTAGAGACCAAACGGCTGGCAGAATTGCTGAAATCTCCCTCACTGCTGGAGTTAATTCCCACAATGCAGTGAGGAGACAGGTGATAGTTTTCTGCATTTTAAAAGCTGTTGTCAAGACCCAGCTGGGGAAATCTCATGCCACAAGTTGGTCTTAAAAGTCTTCCAGAAGAACTTTCAGAAGCAGATGAGATGACGAGCAGCTTGAAGAAGAACGTCTTGTGGGCTGTGTGTGTCTGTGATCCGCAGGTGCAGCAGTGAAAAGAGAATGGTCTATTAATAACCTGCACCATCATGGCATTTGACAGCTGACTAGTTAAATTGAAATATTGGTATTCTTAATATTATTTCACAAGTTACCTACAGGCTTAACCTAATTTTCTTTAAAATATTATAACAGATTTTAAGGCTAGAAGGGCTCATTAGATCACCTTTCATCCTATTACTCCTGTATTGAGGCAAATAACTTGTGTTCGACTAAATTTGTTCTTTCAGCCAGGCGTCCAAGATTGATTTGAAGACATTAAGAGATGGAGAATCCGCCACTTTCCTGGGTAGTTTGTTCCAGTGGTTAATCACCTCACTGTTAAAAATGTGTGCCTTACTTCTAATTTAAATGCGTGTGGCTTTAACTTCCAGCCATGGGTTCTTGTTCTGCCTTTCTCTGCTAGATTAAAAAGCTGGTATTTTCTTCCAGTTTAGATCCCTCTCATGAGATTAATGTTAGTTGTTAATATTGTCATTTATTATTAATTATTGCCTGTGCTTGGCCCAGAGTAAAAAGAGAGACTTGCCTCGAGGACTGTATTCAAGGGACCCAATACTGCAAACATTGTTTATGTCTACACTGCAGGTAAAACCCCATGGCTGACCTGTGCTGAGTGACTCAGGTTCAGGGGGCTTGGGCAGTTCAATTGCAGTGTAGCCTGGGCTCTTGGACCCTGTGAGGTGGGTGGGTTGCCAAGCCCAAAACTCTACACTGCAATTAAATAGCTCCTTAGCCTGAGCCCCGCCCACACAAGTCAGCAGGCACAGTCCACCCGCAGGTGTCAAACTGCAGTGTAGACATACCCACTGTGAGCGTGTTTAACTTCACTCATGGCAAGTGGTCCATCAAAAGCAAAGTTAAACAAGTGCATAAGTATTTGCAGGATTAAGAGACAGAAACAGACCAGATAAGTGTGAGTCTTCCAGTACAGGAGAGTGCAAGCTAAGACCTCAATGCACAACTTTACTTGTGTGAGTTGGTCCACTGAGTTGGAATGCAGTGAAGGAGAGTGCAATGTCATCCAATGGACAGGGCACTGAACTGAGACTCCGATCTCTGATGGGGGCCTGTCGGCATTATTGTAACACCAATCATTAATAAAAATGAGTTTGATGGGCCTACCCATGTGAGTAAACTCGTGCGTGTGTTTAAATGTTTGCAGGATCAAGGCCTTAGAGTTAGTTGGTTTCATCTTCATGATCTCAACCTGTTTCCTTTGTTAGAATGCTGGGTGCAGCAGACATTTCATGAGTTCATGTTTGCAGACGTACTTTTCTTTTTCTTTTTCAGAATATTGGGTATCCGTTTCTTTCCTCTTCCAAATTCAAAACACTATTTGAAGAGACAAAATAAAAATTCCCTTGTTTGTAGCTGCCTTTTTTAACCTTTGTAGGGTATGTCTACATTGCAGCGTGGAGGTGTGCTTCCTGGCCTGGGTAGATAGACTTGCACTAGCTCTGTTCCAGCTAGCATGCTAAAAATAGCAGTGTGGACTTTGCAGCATACGTGGCATCTTGGGCTAGCTGCCTGAGCTTGGACCTGGGGGTTGGATGGGCTTGGACGTGGGCGGCTAGTCCAAGCCACCATCAGTGCCGCAGTAGCCACACGAGTGCACTATCTTGTGCAGAGCCGGTGTGAATGTCTCCACCCATGCTCACAATCATTCTGTCTCCAAGCTGCGGTGTAGACGTACCCTTTGAGGCATGAGAGTGCAACTTGTTTCCCTCAAATTTAAGTGGGAGATTTTCAAAGGCCTGCACAAAGGGCAGGTCAAGTAATCCCAATGGAAATTTGGTGCCTGACACCCCTTTATGCCTTTAAAAATCTTCCCATATATGTTTTTTCATTTGTTTGCTTCAATCGGTTATGAACAAATGTATCCGGTGGATGTACCTGGCTCATCGACATCAACACAGCTGTGTTCTCATAGCTAACAACATTAGCTGAAAATCAGCAGGAGGCTCCCAAGAGCACAGAACGTTGGTTTTGTCTATGTCGTGGGCAGACAGTTTTCTGCTTAGGTAATATCTCGTCTATGGTTTTATAGCTCTCCTGGCAGTGGGGTTTGTAAAGAGCTATTATTTAACATAGGAGGGTCATGGACTGTTCCATTAGAACAAAACATTAATGTAAACATTTATCAAATATAAACAGGGTGGTACTAAATCTTTATAAAAATGCAAACTGATACTCTGCAGCAGGGCCACAAAGAAAGGCGTGCGTGAACTGTAAATTCCAACAATTACAGTAAATACACTAGCCTGCTCACAATAGCTTTAGGTCTTGATCCTGGTAAGTGCTGAATGCCTTCTGCGAGGCACATAGACATGATGTCCAGCATGTCTCAGGAGGTGCTCAGCACCTTGTGCGATCTAGCCCTGCTAAGGAAAGTTACCAGACAAAAGAAAGAACAGACATCCTGGTTTGTTCCTTCATGGGATCTCCCATGTAGCAGTGTCTCAAGGAGAGAAGGAAACCAAAGAAGGGCAAGGGAAAGAAACACGTCAGCAATAAACACTGCCAAGCAGAACCCACTTAAATGTAATCTGTAATGGTACCACAGGTGAAGTCATCCTTAATTGACTTCCTATCAGAAGTTCTGCTGGAGATAGTCCAGAAGCAAGCAGTGTTGACTGATATGCCAGGACTCAGAGTGCTTTATATGGGTCCGCTGATTTTTGCAGAAGTCTTTTAAAAGTCTGCCCTGCTCTCTCTCCCTCCTCGTTGCTTGGGGAGAATGTGGACTACTAGTACGATCTTCAAAATCAAAGCCCTGTGCAAATGCTAGGAATGTTGCAGAGGTAAATCCAGGCCCATTATCCAAGATGAGGACTTCAGGAACTCCATGTCTTGCAAATATTGACTTTAGTTTCTGAATGACCTATGCCAGTGAATTCTGAATATAGCCAACTCTATATATCTCAAAGTAATCAACTGCAATTATGTATGTCCTTTCCAGAAAGACTGATCTGTGGCTACCAGCTGCCAAGGTCTTTCAGATTGCTTTGTAGAGATCAATGATTCTGAAGACTGTTTCCCCACCCTACCCTCCACCCCCCAGTTACATATTTTACAACCTTCTACTAAGGTCTGAATTTGCCTGTTCAGACCAGGCCACCATACAGATTGTTGTGCTCATGCCCTGCATTTTTGTTACTCCTTGGTGTCCTGCCGGGATTTTGGATAGCATCTCTTTATGAAGTACCATAATGATAAGAATGGACCTTCAGCCATGTAAAGCTCATTTCAGTCCTGCCAACATGGTAGTAGGTCTGTTGGAAGTTGCCTTCTTCAACCACACCCTCTTTGACAAAGTTGAGTCCATTTCCAGCATGTTCATCCTTTAGTTTTTCATCTCTAATTTGCTGAAGTTGGCTGGCAGATGCTGGGGTTGCTGCCATAATAAGGTCAATGTAGCCTTCGACATCTTTCTCTAAAGCCTCTTCTTCCATTGGTGGCTGCTCGGCTGCTGCTCTAGATGGTGTCTGCTGCTACTGGTGCTTTCCCAGGTATGTTTTCAATGTTGAAAGAAAATTGTATCCGCCCGGGTCGAAATCTTTGAATCTGAGGTAGAAAGTCATCCAGTGGTTTCGAACCCAATAGTTCCAATAAGGGCTAGTGGTCTGTTTCTATATTAAAATTCACGACAAATACAGTAGAACCTCAGAGTTATGAACTGACCAGTCAACCACACACCTCCTTTGGAACCAGAAGTATGCAATCAGGCAGAGGCAGGGAGAGAGGGGGGAAAAAAGCAAAGACAGTACAGTACTGTGTTAAAAAAAATTAAGGGAAAGTTTTCAAAAAGATTGGACAAGGTAAGGAAACAGTTTCTGTGCTTGTTTCATTTAAATTAAGATGGTTAAAAGCAGCATTTTTCTTCTGCATAGTAAAGTTTCAAAGCTTTACTAAGTCAATGTTCAGTTGTAAACTTTTGAAAGAACCACCATAATGTTTTGTTCAGCATTACAAACAACCCCCCCTTCCTCATAACTCTGAGGTTTTACTGTAGAAAACAGAACTTATCTGAAATCTCTCAGCTCTCTGGATCCATCCATTTAATAGGCAGCAGGTTTAAAACAAACAAACGGAAGTATTTCTTCACATGGTGCACTGTCAACCTGTGGAACTCCTTGCCAGAGGACACTGGGCTAGATGGACCTTTGGTCTGACCCCGTCTGGCCGTTCTTATGAACGTCCACTGCCTGAGCTGCCAAAATCAAACTTTTCTAACAGAGCCATTTATGCTATTTAGGCTCCACTGCTACCTTGAGACAGGGCGCTGACCCCTCCTGGCTACAGCTTTCACAGGTCTCCTTCCTAACTTTCCACTTGCCCCACTCGCTAACCACCCTGGCAGTCTGGGGTTCTCTTCTTTCCTTTACTACTTCTTTAAAGAGAGGGATTCGCTCACTGTTGACCCCAGGTATTGCAAGGAAGTAAACGTAACGAGCCATGCTTTAAGCAGCAACTAGTAAACTCTCCCAACCAGGAAGTTCCCACGTTTATTAAACTCCCCACTGCAACGCATCCTGGTCCTCTCTGGTAACACTCCAAGACCTTCACAATGTGCTTTGCTGGATCAGGGGCAGAGCGCACAGCACCTGGCAGAATTGAGCCATAGACCATAAAGGCCGTGTGACCCACCCAAGGAAAAGTAAATGAAAGGTGGTGATGCTGAGCTCCTGAGCAGATTGTCTAAACTTCACTGCTGTAATTAATAGGAACATATGTCTTGTTGACTGGGTCAGACTTGAGGTCCATCTAAGTATCTTGTCTCCGACGGTGGCCAGTACCAGATGCTTCAGAGGAACCCCTCTGCAGGTGGATGCGGGATAATCTGCCCTCTATAGAAGTCACTCCCTAACCCACAATAGAAACTGGCTTAAGCCCTGAAGCATGAGATGTTATATCAGTTATCAAACTCTTTTTTAGATTTACTATCCCTCTGTATTCCTGTTATCCATATAAATGCCCATTCTCTCGTACAACCTCGCTAAGTTCTTTGTCTCAAAGCCATCCTGTAGCAATGCGTGCACAATTAGACTGTGGAGCTGAGCTGTGTGTGGGGGAAGCATCAACTAATTTTGTCACCGGTTAATGGGTTGGTTGGCACTAACCCTGATTTGCAGACACAAACCACGGCGAAAGCTCAGTAACTGTGGCCGCTAAGTGTTTCACCTTAGCCAGACAACAAGTCTGGCACATTGGTGCCCACCTGTAAGTCACCCAGCACATTTTCCTTGTAGTTCAGCCCTCGACGTATTTGCGTAGCGAGGTTGCCACTCTTCCATCCAGTTCCTTGTGGTAGGACGTCCTGCAGCACGTTGGGCCGTGCGCTGCTGTGGCATTGTGTGAATGTTGTTAGAGCACTCTGTCCTGCTGAGGCACTATGGGATAGCTGCATGGATTCGTCCAGAATACGCTGGCACAAGCAGCCATGTAGATTAGGGTGAACACACGCAGCTGTGCCAGCTGCTATGTGGACAGAGAGAGGCAGATCCTCAGCTGCTGTAAATTAGCTATGATCATTTGCACTAGCATAGGATCTGTCCCCAAATGAAGCATGTTACTCGTAACTTGTTAGGGTGATAGTGCCTCTAGTTGGTTACAAAATTACAATTAAAAGTTGCATTATGGGCGGAGCCAAAATCTAGTCCAAACTATCCCCCACCATATACACTGAGTGGCACAGGAGCCAAAACTCATACCCAATCTTAATTCTCTCACCATGGCAGACACAAATGATTGTGAGTGCAAATGAAGGGCCAAACAAGGTGAAACATTCAGCCAAAGCAATAACAGGTGATCCAGCATATGTACAATGACCCTGATAAGATAAATACACATCCAAACAGGACAATGGAGAGCCAAGGAATAATTATGAACAGATGAATTTGCAGCTATCCCATGAAACAACCTTTGAAAATTATCGTGTGACACAATCATATCCCTACTTATCACGGTTTCTGCAAAAAGCATGGAAGATTCAGACAATGAAAGCCAAGGAGGAGGTTCTCAAAGACACAAATAGCAGCTTGGTGCCTAAATTCCACTGAAAGCGAGTGGGAATTAGGCACCCAACTCCTGTCTATAACTTTGCAAATTTTCCCCTTGGCCCTTACATGATCCACCTGGAACTCATAATTTTGAGTAAGGATCAGCAGAGCCCTTAAGAACATTCTTAAATTTAAGCACATGCTTAAATGTAAGTGCACAGGGCCCCAATTCAGCAAAGCATTTAAATGTGTTCTTAATTCTATTCCTGTTTAGCAAAGCACATGAATTCACACTTAAGTGTTTTGCTGACTTGGGGCCTAAATTAGCTCTACACATTTTATTGGACTCCAATAAAATTTAAACCAGATTATTTATTGGACAAATTCTCACATAAAATTCATGATCTAGTTGGCACCCAAGATATAATCCATTTTTATAGAAACTGATGCAATTCGAAATGCATCTTTTTAAAAAATGAATTGTTTCCATCCCAGGTGTTTGCCCTCTGCATTTGCCTATATGCAGTGTTCAAGTGTTCGATTTCAAAGTGATGACTTACATGTGTTTGAGGAACAGCAAACTTCTGAAGAAATGGTATGTTAGAGCTTCCTGCTCCACATTTTCTGAAGCAAAACACGAGTGTAAGATGAAAAGAGAGTTCTCTGGCAATCTTTCATTTTGTGTTTGCTTATAATTCATCATCATTTGTGGCAGATCCTTTATCATCTACTCTACCTTATGTCTTTTATCTTTTCTAACACTGTATTTTAATATTTAAATATGCCTTGCAGTTCAATTAAAAAGTGACCATCCTTTGAGAAAAGGACTCATCATACACTGTGTGCTTTGCTTTTTTTGTTTGGTGCTTAAAGGCGATTTAAAAAAAAACAAAAAACAAAGATATAACTGTATTGTAGTACAATAAGAAAATGCAATGATTACTTTCCGCCACCTTTTTGCCAGACAAATTCCTCTGTGCTTTTTGCTTTAACAGTAGGGAACAAAAATGTGCAAAATAAGAAGATATATTTTTAATTTATGGGAGTTTTTTAAAAGGCTGCATTAGGTTCAGATTAAAGCCTGCCGCAGATTCAAGGGAAAATTTAAGAAAATCAATTTTCCCAGATTGGGGGGGTGGGGAAAGGAAGGAGAGAAAAACACTGCAGCTTATAGTGTTCTTTGTTATTTGACTCAATAGCTCTGTTCCCATGAATAGCTGAATAATCACTGGTTGGCCCAGCGGTGGTATACATACAGACTTATCTCCTTCAGACTCTGTTCTTGAACCTGCAGCAGCACGGTTTTGATCATTAACAGTTTCTTGCTCTTATCGTTGTTAATTTTTTCTACATCTGTGAGTCTTACTCTGAGACTGGAACACAGCCATTATTCCCTGCTGCGGAACCGGCACGCTCTATAAAAACATGGTTTTCAGATAAATTAACATTCTCACAAGAAATCATAAGGAATGTCAAGAAACCAGGAGCTAAATGTAACAATTTTGGTGGGGAAATTTGCAAATGTGCTGTCTTACAGAATTCAGAGCGTGAGAGGAAACATACATAGCTTAGTAAGTAACAATGCTTCAGAAGAAAACACTTGAGTAAAATTTGTATTTGGAAAGGCTGCGTGGTTTTGCTACCTGTTATTAGAAATTGGTAGTGTGTAATATCTGTGATGTCAGGACTTGCCATGGGCACCTGCAGATGCTGTGAATGCAGCAATTCTCAGCTGCAGCACAATGGAAGCAGAATTTAAAGTGGGTATAGATTTCTAATGTGCAAAGGCCCCTGGGTATTATTGTTTGCAGGGAGGTATCTATTACCTAAGGTAAATCATGAGTGGTGTTCGGATTTTAGTGGAATATTAAATAATGAAGGGCTTGATAATGCTAACCTTATTTATGTTATGGTACTGCCTCGAGGGCCTACCTAGATCAGGGTGGTAGGTGCTGTACAAACCCATAGTAAGAAATAGCCCCTGCCCAAAAGAGATTATTAAATAGACAAGCGAGGCTATATGCGTATTATTGTATAGAGGGAACTAAGGCAGAGGAAGACTTGTCTGAAGTCACACACAGCATCTACAACAGTGCTGGGAACTGAATCAAGGTTCCCTGAGTCCCAGCATTAGAAGACTATTCTTTCTTTCTTTCAGTGTGGGTAGTTCTTTCTTATGCAGTAGTCCTGTGTCCTTGAATGGGTCTACTTCCAATAGTAAAGACTACGCACATGAGCCATGCATCACTAATAGGATTGGTCCCTTAGTGCCTTGCAGGTTAAAAGTGATGGTAAGAAGCTTCTTTTTTCCTTTACAGTTCTGCAATTTAAATTGTTGTTGCATGTAGTCCTGTGAGGGCACCATCATTTCAGAGGCTAACGAAGACATGAATAACAAAGGAAACTGAAAGCAAAGCTTTCTCTGGTTTTGGTTTGATAATTCATACTTATTATCTCTTTGTATTTTGAGCATCACCTTTCCCACTTACAAACAGTTATATGGTTAAAAAGATATTTCCAGAAGATAGTAACCTTGGCAGTAGTTGTCAAGGCTAATAGTTTGACATTTCATATCACCCACAGCTAATCAACTGAACATGGCAACACATTTGAAAAACCCATTATAGATGTACAGCTTAGGAGTAATATGTCAAAGCTAGCACTAACAGCTGTTATGTAAACTGGCTGATTTTCTTCTGCTGAATAGTCACATGGTAAAAGAAAAAGTGCTTTTGAAGGACTCAAGAGCATCTAAGCATGAGGACCTGAATAGTGTACTGTACTTTTGAATGCCATATATTTATAGAAAGTTCGCCACGGTGATAAGCACCCAGTCTTCTCTTTCAGCTGCTATAAGATATTTTTTTCTCCCCCTAAACTGCTGTAGTTTCCAAAAGATGTGCTGTAAGATATACCATGCGACAGGTGTCTCTGATATCCTCTGAAAACAATCTTTGGTACAAATGATTTCCATAACTGTTGTCTATACCTTCCTCCAAGATCAGCGAAGCTCAAAGAACCCAGAAGTTACATTCAAAACTGTTTGTATGCCCCATATACCTAAGTCCAGTAGGCAGAGAGAGAGAGAGAAAATAATTTTGTTTTGAGTCTTCTAGAATAACTAGTTGCTCAAGATAATAATTCTTAAATTAGTTGCCCTTGCTAATTGCTGAGGAAATAATATTTTTCTTTAGATGCTGGGTAGGTTTCAAAGCTTGTATATAGAGGAAAAGAACTCCGTGTGCTTTGAAAACACCAGCTGAGCAACCTTTTACAGTGGAGTTAAGAAGATCATTACCAGTCACATAAAGGGCTTCAGCTGAAGGCTGGCAGCTTTATTTAATAATAATGTTTAATTCAGCAACATTGTGTGCAAAAGGATGGCTCAGACAGGTTTATTGTTTAGGAAAGAATTGGAAACGAATACAGAAATACACTGAAAACTTACGCTTGCTAGAAGTGAGTTACAAGTCCTTTCTTTGCAGATTCAGATGTTAGTGAAAGAGACAACCATCTGCAGTCTGCCATGGCACTGAGATGATACCGGCCTTCAAATGCACTGTTGCAACTTCCATTGATACCAGCGTGAGCAGTGTGTGTGCCGCAGGGGCCAGAATTGGCTTACTGACCTTAGCAGAGATATTGAGTGGAGGTTCATGCTAGTTTTGTTCAAGTGAAGAAATTAGTTGCATTGGACTGGGGCTCAGGAGACCTTGATTCCAATCCTGGCCCTGCCACTGGCCTGCTGGGTGACCTTCTGTAAAACAGTTTTCCCATCTGTAAAATGGGGATAATAATTACCTTCTTTTGAGCTGTATGGATGACAAGCACCATGTAAGAATTAGATATAATTTCTTTTCTCATTTACAATAACACCACCACAGTGCTAATGCCTGTGGCTGAATGTAGAATCTTCCTAACTTAGTGGCTGCCACATTCTATTTGTTCACTTCGTTGCTTGTGTGTAGTTAGAAACGTTATTTGCAAAGGGTTTGGGGTTGTTCTCTAAACAATACAAAAAGCACAGTGGAAATGCAAGGTGTTAACTTGTCATCTGCTTATTCATGAACACTGCAATCGAAGTAGAACTAATAAACAGACATCATTAAATAATCCAGTTAATTTGAACTATGTGCAATGAAGTAGCTCACAGAGTGCTACAATGCAGGACAAATGGAATTGGGACTGGCCGCGGGACGCTAGCTTTCCTGCTCAGTATGCACAGAGGATGCTGGTTTGAGCTCTGTATTAGCACCCTCCAGCTGGCCACTGAATGCAGCGTGGTTGCTGGTTTGAAAACAGATATGCTCTCCTGGCTGGAAAGGAAGTGTCACAATGACAGCTGTCTTTTTAAAAGAGGATTGCTAACAGAATAGCTAATGGGAAGTGGTAGTCGCGGAATGAAACTGGTTGGGCCAGGCTGAAAGGATGAGTTAGATCTTCCATTTTCTTTCCATTCCACTAGTATCTCTGGAGGATGTTAAACAGAAGCTACCAACTATTTGCACTGTTGTCCACTAAAAGATATTACCTCACCTACCTTGTCATTAAACAATTACAACCCATACTCCATTGGGACCACATCCTGAAAGAAATCTTTTCCAAACCCTCTCGTGTGGCCTTCCGAAAACCCCCCAACCTTGCCAAGCTCATCATCAGAAGCAAGCTCCCCGCACACCAGGACCCACCAACTCAAAGCAGCACCAGACCCTGCCATAACAGCTGATGCAAAACCTGCAGACACATCTCCACTGCTATGATGATCAATTCCCTGCACAACACACTCTTCAAGATCCATGGGTCCAACACATGCCTATCACAGTGTATGGTGTACATCATCCAGTGCACTAAATGCCTCGATAACAATTGTGTGGATGAAAGCAGACAATCACAGAAAAAGGGTAAAAGACAAAAACATTATGTCATCCAAGGATGAACACTTTTGACGAAGTGATCACTGCCTTTGTGGTCTCTCAGTCCTCCTCCTCAAAGGAAACCTGTACAACACCTTCAAAAGATGAGCCTGGGAGCTTAAATTTATAACATTGCTAGATGCTAAAAGTCAAGGACTTAATAAAGATACTGGATTTATGGTTTATTACAACAATCTGTAACCCACTAGCCTCCCCCCGCCCTTTTTGTCCTATTACTACAGAGGTATTAACTGACCACTTCACCTTGAATGGGCCCTTGAAATATGTGTTAACTGCTTATGCTAAACAATCAGTTCCACCTTGTGTTTAGCTGTGACATTCTGAGTACCTTTCCCAGACCTGAAGAGGAGCTCTGTGTAAGCTTAAAAGCGTGTCTCTTTCACCAACAGAAATTGGTCCAATAAAAGATATTACCTCGCCCAGCTTGTCTCTAATATTCTGGGACCAACACGACTACAATTGTTGTCAGATGTTCGCTGCGTGTGGGTGTCTTTTGGCATGCTGACCTGGCTCTGCGCAGGTAGCTGACAGAGCAGACCTCCATCAAACCACCCAATAAGACCACAAATCTGTTTCAGTCATGAAGGCGCCCAGTCAGGTTTATTGTCGACAAAGTATGGTATAAGTGCCTGATACGTGCGACAACTACACTTAATACATGTATGTCCGTGACAATGGACTCAGCTCAGTGAATGTCAGGACTTTCCAACCCCCCCCCCAGCTGGCCAAAGACACTCCCTCTGAGACCCCT
This sequence comes from Chelonia mydas, assembly GCF_015237465.2. Taxonomy (NCBI): domain Eukaryota; kingdom Metazoa; phylum Chordata; order Testudines; family Cheloniidae; genus Chelonia; species Chelonia mydas. The sequence goes on from NC_057851.1 coordinate 198,822,073, forward strand.
CTTTATACCGATACACACTAGTTACATACTGCCCCTCTGATGTGGTTAGTTACCACCCTTTACCTCGTACATGTTGGTTCAATCAGAACATCTTTATTCATTACCCTGTCATCCTGAACTTATCTCTAAGAGATGTCTACATGTTCTTGTTATCTTTCTTTGTACCGTACTTATAGATTCATAGATAATAAGGTCAGAAGGGACCATTATGATCATCTAGCCCGACCTCCTGCACAATGCAGGCCACAGAATCTCACGTACCCACTCCTTCGAAAAACCTCTCACCTATGTCTGGGCTATTGAAGTCCTCAAATCATGGTTTAAAGACTTCAAGGAGCAGAGAATCCTCCAGCAAGTGACACGTGCCTCATGCTACAGAGGAAGGCGAAAAACCTCCAGGGCCTCTTCCAATCTGCCCTGGAGGAAAATTCCTTTCTGACCCCAAATATGGCGATCAGCTAAACCCTGAGCATATGGGCAAGATTCGCCAGCCAGATACTACAGAAAATTCTTTCCTGGGTAACTCAGATCCCACCCCATCTAACATCCCATCACAGGCCATTAGGCCTATTTACCATGAATATTTAAAGATCAATTAATTACCAAAATCATGTTATCCCATCATACCATCTCCTCCATAAACTTATTGAGTTTAATCTTAAAGCCAGTTAGATTTTTTGCCCCCACTGCTTCCCTTGGAAGGCTATTCCAAAACTTCACTCCGCTGATGGTTAGAAACCTTCGTCTAATTTCAAGTCTAAACTTCCCAATGACCAGTTTATATCCATTTGTTCTTGTGTCCACATTGGTACTGAGCTTAAATAATTCCTCTCCTTCTCCGGTATTTATCCCTCTGATATATTTATAGAGAGCAATCATATCTCCCCTCAACTTTCTTTTAGTTAGGCTAAACAAGCCAAGCTCCTTGAGTCTCCTTTCATAAGACAAGTTTTCCATTCCTTGGATCATCCTAGTAGCCCTTCTCTGTACCTGTTCCAGTTTGAATTCATCCTTCTTAATCATGGGAGACCAGAACTGCACACAGTATTCCAGGTGAGGTCTCACCAGTGCCTTGTATAACGGTACTTAAACCTCCTTATCTCTACTGGAAATACCTCTCCTGATGCATCCCAAGACCGCATTAGCTTTTTTCACAGCCACATCACATTGGCAGCTAATAGTCATCCTATGATCAACCAATACTCCAAGGTCCTTCTCCTCCTCCGTTACTTCTAATTGATGCGTCCCCAGCTTATAACTAAAATTCTTGTTATTAATCCCTAAATGCATAACCTTACACTTCTCACTATTAAATTTCATCTTATTACTCCAGTTTACAAGGTCATCCAGATCCTCCTGTATGATATCCCAGTCCTTCTCTAAATTGGCAATACCTCCCAGCTTTGTATCATCCGCAAACTTTATTAGCACACTCCCACTTTTTGTGCCGAGGTCAGTAATAAAAAGATTAAATAAGATTGGTCCCAAAACTGATCCTTGAGGAACTCCACTGGTAACCTCCCTCCAGCCTGACAGTTCACCTTTCAGTAGGACCCGTTGTAGTCTCCCCTTTAACCAGTTCCTTATCCACCTTTCAGTTTTCATAATAGGTAAATTAGATCCACTGCGTTTCCTTTGTCTAAAAACTCTGTTACTTTCTCAAAGAAGGAGATCAGGTTGGTTAGGCACGATCTACCTTTTGTAAAACCATGTTGTATTTTGTCCCATTTACCATTGACTTTAAAGTCCTTAACTACTTTCTCCTTCAAAATTTTTTCCAAGACCTTGCATACTACAGATGTCAAACTAACAGGCCTGTAGTTACCCGGATCACCTTTTTTCCCTTTCTTAAAAATAGGAACTATGTTAGCAATTCTCCAGTCATACGGTACAACTCCTGAGTGTACAGATTCATTAAAAATTCTTGCTAATGGGCTTGCAATTTCGGGTGCCAATTCCTTTAATATTCTTGGATGAAGATATCTGGGCCCCCCGATTTAGTCCCATTAAGCTGTTTGAGTTTCGCTTCTACCTCAGATATGACACTTGGTATCAGGTGTTCTGGTACCATCCTTATGGAATGTGCTAGGCCCCAGATGTTCATTTCAGCTCTTCTTCGGAATGTGTGTGTTTTTGCAATACCAGCCCTGTTCTTGCCTGGTTCTGTGAGACTGCACGCAGGCAGAGCCTGACTTCTGCTCACAACCTGAGATTTGCTAACTTTGCTTTATATTAGCAGGGCCTGACTACCACTTTAGTTCAGGCCTCAGGCCTTGTACCGGGCCTCTGATACTAGGCCTCATGTTTCAGGCTCTCTCTTTCTACTACAATGACACTGCAAACAGTAAATGTATCCCGAGCAGCTTTGAACAGCCTGTTGGTGGGAACACCGTGTTGTGGAGTTCCAAGAAATGTCCTTGTCATAGGAGTGAGGTTTGGTAGGTTGGTAACGGAGCTTCCACCATTAGAGGTTCACTCATCATGACTCTGTCAGATACAGACAGCATAATAATTAATAATACATTGTTCTTGTTATTGCGGTAGTGTCTAGGAGTCCCAGTCATGGACCAGGACCCCATTGTGCTAGGCCCTGTACAAACATATAAAAAAAAGATTGTAAAGCTCTTTGGGGCATGAGCCATCTAAATATAAGCAAGAGACAAAGGTTGGATACAAACCAGGGGAGCATACGGAAGCAGCAAGCGGATGCTGATTAGCATGGCAGGCAGTGCGCTCAGCACACCAACTGCCCAACTGTTGTCAAGTTTTGTGTAGGGTTCATGGTGAAGGAGAGTTTTAAGGAGGGATTTGAAGGAGGACAATGAGGCAGCTTTGCAGAAGGTTACACGGAGCTCCTCACAAGCATGAGGGCAGCATGAAAGGAAGCACAAAAGCACTTATTTGACAATTTAACAAGCGGGTGACGAATCTGGTATCATTGGCAGAGTGGAGGTGGAAGTTAACATCTTGATAGCGTTTGAGAGATGATAAATAGCTTAGGCATAGGTCAGGAAGGGCCTGGAAAGCAAAGACGAGTAGTTGACATTTGATGTGATGGAGACAGTGGAGTGATGAACGAAGGGTGACCGTCAAAGTGATGAACTAGGAAAATGATCTTTGTAATTCTGTAATTCCAGCAATTCAAGAATGGGGGCTGTGCCTCATCTTGGCAGTTCCTCCTCCACAGACTTTCACTCTCCTTGCACAGTACTTGGAACAATAGTCCAATCGGGCTCTTTTTATTTTCAGGTTTTACATCACCATCCTATCCATTAGCATCCTTCTTTTGTTGGGTTTGCTTAGAGTGGCTGCTTTTGTGTCAGAAAGGATACAAGCAACTATGTATTTCCTTGTTCTGATTCAATGCGCCAAAAGTGTAAAGAAATAGAGTTCAGCATTTCTACTTTGTATTCATGCTTTTGTTAGGAACTTGTGCTTATGTTCATGTTCAAAGCACACAGAATGGGCAGAGCAATAGAGATGCAGGTTTGGTTTGTGCTAATCTCTCTGGTTAATTCTTCAGATGGTTTAGGTATACAGATTACAGTTTTAGCAATGCTATGAAGGAGTCAGCAATGTTACATTTGGGTCCCGTAGTATGCACTCAAAGATAATTTATTCTCATTGACACTTCAGTATATAAAAGCCATGTTCCATCTTCTAACATCATCTTGGAATAACTGATTGATGGGCAGGCCTACTTCTTTTTGTGCATCTGCTAAGGAGTTTAAAAACTGCCAAGGACAAGTGTTCAAAATGGCCGACACCTTTCCAGCTTAAAGTTATCGAGTTTGACATATCTGTCTGGATAAACAAAGCACCGTTAAAGCATAGCTGTGAGATGTTTGCAAGGAAAGCCGAACTGTAAACTTAAGAGTCATCATGAAAAACCTTTTTCACATGTTATGGACAACAATGTGGCTGATAATTCTTTGTCTCTCATTTTCCCTACCATTTTCTGAAAGGCATAAGAAATTTCACTATCAGTATATTTTCCATGGGAGAACTTATAATGCAACACTATACTACTTCTGTTAAGGTTGTTATCCGATGGCAGTCAGGACTCAGGCATATTACTTGGCATTCAAATATCAAATAGTAACGGAAAGCAAGAAGGCATTTATTAGGAGCATTAAGACTTGCAAGGCTCTTTTAACAGAAACTGGGGAGTGCAAGTCTTCCTTGTTGGGGCTGTATAATGTGTTTCAAGCGTCTTTAGCAAGCTCACTCCTTCTGTTACACAGCAGAATGTGGCTGCTGACCTAATATAAGTATAATCCACTGGTGTATGTGTGCTGCAAGTCCCACTGTGCTGGTCCACACAGCCCCAGATATGGAGCCTTGGTTCTTGAGTTCAGGCGGTAACGGCTCATGCTTTTAGCCCTAAAGGTCCTCAATGCGTCAACCAAAATGGCAGCTGTCACATAAGCCTCTCACCGAAAGTGATAGATGTCTGCCTAGGCCCCTGTGGTATCCATCGCACAGTACATTTTGCGAACTACACGCTATTCTTACTTCTATTTCATAGTGCCCAGAGCAGTGGTGCCAATTGGTGTGGAGGGGAGGGGGCAGCAAAGGAGGGCCATGGAGCCAGGAGAGATGTGGTGTGGCAGCTTTTAAGCACTGGTCCCATGCTAGATCGGTATGGCTGCTGGCAGTCTGATCTGGCGTGTTGCTCCGATTGCGTGGTCACAACACCACTCGCTGAAGTTTGACCTAGCCGCTCTTCCCAACAGACGGAGGGGCACCTGGCTCAAATTTCAGTGAGTGGCATTGCGACCTGGTGCACGGGGTTGCAGCACTACTCCAATTGGCCTGGCTGCCCCTCCGTCCCAATGTAGAGGTGGCCGGGCCCAATGGTGTGGTGAACGGGTGCAAGGGGAGTCTGTCCTGTATGGCGGAGCACAGAGGAGTCTGCTGAGAGCTCGGCTCTTTGGGGCACTGTCTCATGCACTGTGTGGGTAAGAGAAAGGTGAGACACCCCGGCTGAGGACACCTGGGATCTGAAGGGGGTGGGAGAGATGAGCAGGGACACGAATGAGTCTTAGCTGTGGGGGGAAGGAACCAAAATTACATGTCCCCCCCAAGAAAGGTCTGAATTGGTCCCACTGGCCCAGAGGCCCCAATAAAATCAGGGACCCATAGCACTGAGCAGCGTAGAATCCCTAGTCTTCTGTACACACACATTCAGGCAGTACCAGGTTCTTACTGACATTACCTGAGACCTGCTCAGCAGGCTTGGCAACTTCTGCCACCGCAACATCTATGCTGGGCATCGAGCTGGGTCCTGTCATTGATGAGGCTTGGGTTCCCCCCCACCGCCTACCTGGAGAAAGTGAGCAAATGGAACAAAGTATTTCTGGATGTGAGGGATGCTAAACAGATCCTGCTTACACGGCTCCTGTCACTTCAGGGTTTGCTGTTCTTTGTCAGGGAGTGGCCCCTGGTCAGGCAGCCTGCTGGTTCTGTATTCAATCGCAGCTTGTCACCCATCATATTTGCCTCACCACACTGAGTGGGGGGAATTGGAGTCTGGGATCTATTTCTTCAGAAACTCAGTGAAGTGTCATTGGGGTGTTGAGAGTGACACTTGTCCCTCCACAGCCATTTCTACTCATGCCTCTGGAGACACTGGGTTTGGCACATACTGTATCGTCTCCTGCTTTGCTCAGTGGTGACCAGAATATTGCATTACCAGAGATGTCATTCAGGATTAGACCTGATCAAAATTTCCCCAAATTTGACTTTTTGATGACATTTTTCAATAAAACGTTGAATTTCAAACACAATAACGTTCCGCTCCCATGCGTACATACATGCAAGTATTTCGCTCCCACCCTGACTCACTCCAGACACTTTTGGGCCTTTCACAGGACAGAGAATTGTGATTCAGAGCTTGCCTGTATGGTGCTGCACTGCGAACTAGGGGGCTGTCATTTCTAGAGCGCTCGAGCGTGTTGTGGTCTAACTGCCCTGGTGCAGACTCTGCCGGCATGCTCTAAAAGGTACCTACCACGTGTTAATGTCATTCTGTTTGAAACAGGACTACAGCAACGCGAACGAGGTACCTTTTAGTGTGTGCCAGCAGGGTCTTATTAGATAGAATATATATGCTGGGCACAGTATACACCATGTTAATGGATATTTTGGCATGGTCTTGATATGGTGTATATCATGTTAAATGTAAGTGTTGGGTAATCAGTATGCTTACTTTTGCTCACTTATGCTAAGTATCCCACAATGCCTTGTAACAGTACAACTCAGCATTTGGCATAGGAAGATAGAGATGCTGTCAAAGGCAAAATACATAAGTGTTCTACCTTGGCACAGTTAGGGAGTGCCTTCCTGGCTCAATTAGTTTGAAATGTCGTGTTCACAAACAAAAGATAAGAGGGGTACACCATGGTACTGGAAAAACAAGTTTAAATTGGTGGGGTGGAACTTTCAGTTGGGGGTTTTAGCTTGTAAACAGCCCAATTATAAATAGAGAGAATTTAGGGGGTGTATTTTTGGGAGCCCACCTTCTACGTCAGGTGGACTTAACATAGTGTGAGTACTTGCTTCCTGGAAAGATTGGGGTTGTATTAGCTCATAAGAACGGCCATACTGGGTCAGACCAAAGGTCCATCTAGCCCAGTGTCTTGTCTTCCAACAGTGGCCAGTGCCAGGTGCTTCAGAGGGAATGAACAGAACAGATAATCATCAAGTGATCCATCCCCTGTTGCCCATTCTTTCTTCTCCGTACCATAATGTTTTGTCTATAAATTGGCTGAACTTGGTTATTTGGTCTCTTGAACATCTTTAATAACGAACCACAAGTGTAGACAAAATCAATTGGCTATACACAGTCAAGCAACAGTTTACATGGGGCAGTCTGAGTGCAACACATTCGAGCTCTCTAAAAAACCCCTCCAGTTTGCAATGCCATGCTCCATAGACAAGCCCTCAGATTGTTACTTCTACTCCTGACGCAGTCACTTTCTGAAGTGAGAAACAGAGTTTCTTTCTCGCACAACAGGTAACCTCACAGTGACCCCATGCAGTTAAAATTGTCTTACATAAAAACAAAGTTTATTGGCATAGGATGGAGAATAAAGAGGAGAATCACAAACAAACTGCTGTAAATGTAGACGACTCCCTATGGCTAGCCAGACTCCAATCTTAGACACACAGAATATTAGAGCAGAATTATTCTAATTGTGCTTCATTGTCCCAGAAAGGAATGTGGCTCACTTTCTCCTGATCACTTGTTTTGATATATACCATTTTCCTGTGTTCTAGAAATGAAGACTTTACCCAATTGTGAAGGGATCTTATGGTTTTGGAATCTAGGCACAAGAATCAAATGTATTTCTTCTTGCTGTACCACCATGTATTTTGGTTTTATGGTTGCACCTCAAGGCGTGAATCGGGACTGAGGCCATTTTACGCTAGGTGCAGTACAAATGCAGTGAAAACAGGCACTGTCATATTATTTTATGTTAGCTTCTTGTTTTTTTTCCTCTTCCAGTGTTTGCAAGAATGTGTTACTAATGTGCCTATAAATAAAAAGGTTTTCTGTACTTAAACCAAAGGATATTTGATCTAAAGGAATGCAACCGGCAGGAGGTTTGCACAAAACCTCATTAGCCTCCTGATTATTTTCAACACCTTTCTGAGAGAAATCTTTATTACCATGGAAATGTAGCCCCTCCTAGGACTGCAGGGGGAAAAAGAGTGGTATTATTTGAGAAATAATATGTGAACATGTAATAAAAGAATGTATACAAGCAAATTTGCATCTACAACTTTTAACTTTTCCATTCCTTGGCTTTTGAATGCTAATAATGTTCTCTTATGGTCATTTTTTGCCATGCATCTGAAGAAGTGGGTTTTTTACCCACGAAAACTTATGCCCAAATAAATCTGTTCGTCTTTAAGGTGCCACCAGACTTCTTGTCATTTTTTGTATAGAATTTGCTAGGATTTTTTTATATATAAAAAGAGAATGAAAATAAGTTCTGTAATCATGGACTAGTTCACTAGACACCTAGAATGCTATTTCCCACACACATTTCCAGATCCTGGGAAAATGTGCAGCATTTGAGAGCTCCTTAAGAGCCCAGGTTCATTTAATCTTCACTTAATGCGATGGACATATTTACTGTACAACCAGCTAATTATGCACATACACCCCGTGCAGTCTACCTCCCTTCTTTCCAAATGTTGATAAAAAATGCTGGCATAATGGAGCAAACTAAGTGCTAGAGAAGGACTAACATCACTTGGTCTTTCAGCCAATGTCTCACCCACCAGGCGAACAGTGTCTCCCAACCAAGGCACTGGATCTCTCTGTGCCTGAAAAATATAGCAAATAATAATGTTCTGTGTTTACCTAGTACCTTTCCATCTGTAAACCTCAAAGCAATTTATATTATTATTACTTGTATTATTGTAGTACCTAGGATACCTAGTCATGGACCAGGATGTCACTGTGCTAGGCGCTGTACAAACACAGAACAAATATAGGGCTGGGTAAGAATTACTAACCTTATATTTGTGTTGGCCTAAGTACAAATATATAAAGTGATTGGTATGACAGCCAATGTGATCTAGTGGATTAGACATGAGCCTTGCATCTCAGAGGTTAGGATTTATGTTCCTAGCCCTGCTGAAAACTTCTTTTAGCTAGTTGCACCGAAATGTCCTATCTCTCAGGTACCCCATCTGGGAAATAGAAATACTGATAGTGGGCCCCTTCTCTGGGAGGTGGTGTGAATTCTCACTAACTCAGCTTTGGGAGGAGGGGTAGAGATATCTTAAGCCTCTTCAGAGGAGGAGTAGGGCCTAGAACACAGGAACTGTCCACATGCCTCCTAGGCCAAAGGAAATGTTGGTAGCAAATGCAGATCCTGCAATTTGCTTTGATTACTGAAAAGCAGCCTAGATTGTTTAGTTGTGACAGTGAAAATAATCTCTGTTGTTGAAATCGTGCTAGATTCTTAGTAGACTAATTAAAAGACATGCTCCCTGCTCCAAGGAACATATGATTTATAGACATGACTCAAAGAATGAGAGCAACAAACAGTAGTGAAAGAAGGAACAAAGATTACAATAATATGATCATGCCAATACTTAGGTTTGTTATATGCCTGACATGATGCATGGCTTTAAAATGTAAGTTGATATCTTTATTTCATGTTATGGCTGATCAAAAAACCTGCAGAAAAGTATTTATGAAAAATATTGGACTTTTTTGTGGAAAAATTTCATTGAAATTTTGGCTTTCCAGAAAATTTCCAGAAAATTTCAGCGATTCTATAAATCAGAGGTGGGCAAACTACAGCCCACCGGCCACATCTGGCCCGTGGGACTGTCCTGCACGGCCCTTGAGCTCCTGGCCCCTCCCCTAGTGTTCCCCCTCCCCCGCAGCCTCAGCTCACCGTTCTGCCAGTGCTGTGGGCAGCAGGGCTGCAAGATCCTGCCAGGCAGCACGACTGCGAGACCCGCCGGCTGTAGTAGATTAAATTGCTCCCCGTAGGAATGTGCTACTGACAGAGCACCAGGGCTGGCCGCCGTTAAGTAGTACATCGTAAATAGCACATTCCTACGGGAAGCAAATTAATACACTACACCAGTCCTCCATACAGTTTCGAAACCCCATTGTGGCCCTCAGGCCAAAAAGTTTGCCTGCCCCTGCTATAAACTGCACATTGAAAACTGCAAAAAATATGGAAAATTTCTGCAAAACATTTTAATGGAAAATTTTCAGGCTGCTATGTTTTTTAATGTTGGTTGTTAGCAGTCTGAACTTGTTTTCTTTAATTTACTTCAACACCCTTCCCTTTCCCTCCTTACGTCGCACTGAGAAGGAGAGGTTACTGTGCTCAGATGCTGTGGTGACGGGTGACAGTACAAAACCCGAAAAGAAGACATTTGATTGATGAGGGTTTGTGGTTATGCCATTAAAACGGTGTCTTTAGGAGGGATTTGAATATAAGGACAGAGTCAAGACCTAAGCCCTGATGCACTGCCGATGAAAGACTCCCATTGACTTCAGGGGGTTGTTAAAGGCCTCTCTGGTGCATTGAGATTGGAAGGTTGATCCATGCCTAGGGGCAGCATGGAAGACAGGGTTGGGAGGGGACACACAAAGGGTTTGTCTACATGGGGCATTAGCCTGCACCAAAGGTGAAAATTCTAGTGCACTAGCGTGTCACACAATAACTGGCCCATATGGCCCCTAGTACTGTGCACTAAAAGTTCCCAATTCACATTAACGTTGTGCTGTTTGAAACAGAACTACATTAATGTGTGCAAAGGGAACTTTTAGAGTGCACTAGTAGGGTCCACATGGGCCAGCTGGTGAGCACTAGAATTCACACCCCTCTGGTGCAAACTAATGCACTGTGTCGACAAGCCCAGAGGGGGCCCTGGGGCTTGAATGATTGGTAGAGCAAAGTAGAAGAGCGGGAATGCAGTAACAGACTAGCGAGGAGATGTAATCTGGGGCAGAGCTGTGCAGAGGCAATGATGGTACAGGAACTGTAGTTGTCTTCTTTCTTTCATCAGCTGCCAGGATTCCTGGCTATATGAGGCCTTTTCAGCCATATTTTAAAATTCAAATCATGTCTGTCCCCATTCGTGCATGCCCTCAGCAAATAACTTGTTTGCTTTGTTTTAAAACTCCCAAATAGCTAACATGTCAACTATGTTGTTGTGTTGATTCTGAGTTCTTGTTATTTGCAGTCACATTGTACTAATGTAAATTCATCTTTCCCTTTTTCTACCATTTGATGACCCCAGGGGCTTTTAGGAAATAATAAGAAAAAAACATGGACTAAACATCTTTGTGTTTTGTGTGTGGGGGTTTCTTGTTGGCTTAATTGCAATAACATTTATATCACATAATATAGTGCACCAAGGTTGTAATTTTCCTATCATCTAAATTGCAGGCTGAAAATTGTGTTAAGAAAGGACTGTAGAGAATGAATTACTGCTTTCAAAATGACTACTGTTAACTGACAATGTGACTGACTGGCAAATGATTACCAAAGACAGGATGTTTTTGTGTTTAATGTTAGTCAACTCTAGCATGGTGTTTTTAAGCATAGCCCAGCATACACTGTGTGAATAATACATTTTAAACTGAGAAGTACTGTATCTCTCTAAACATAGATATAGATATTTTTTATATACACTTTGAAAAAATTAAAGGAAACAATCAAGATGCCCTATCAAAAATCTTTCTATTACTAAAAGCAACTAGATAATGAAAGCTGAAATATTTTTTAAAATTTCATTTCCTGCTCTGTTTACATTTTGCTTGAATATTGAAACAAGACGGGTAAGTTTCACACATGTTTCTAAATCAATTTCACTGACTGGTTCTCATGAACTATTTCCATTGCTATTGTAGACTTGACACAGAGTGATTCTATATGAGACACAAAAACCACAGTTCTTGCCTCATAGAGCTTAGTATGTACCAGACAGACCAACAGAGACACATATGGGATGATTTAATTGGGGATCGGTCTTGCTTTGAGCAGGGGGTTGGACTAGATGACCTCCTGAGGTCCCTTCAAACCCTGATATTCTATGATTCTTTTCTATGATTCTATGATTCTATGTATTTGTACCTATATGATACTATGTGGGATTTAAGTGAAACGATAGTGGAAGCCGAGTGGAGTGGGGGATTGTCCCATGCCTATAAGGTAATGTGGGCGAAGACATGGAGACAAGAGCGGGAAAAGAAAAGAAGGTAGTGGTAAAGCTTACATCATTGGAACAAATAGGGACAGGGGAATACAACAAGAAACAAAGATCTGAGGTGTCGACCAGAGCAGTGGAGGGCTTTGAAAGCAAAAATGAGGGGTGAAATCCTGGCCCCACTGAAGTCAATTGCAAAACTCCAACTGACTTCAATGGGGCCAGGGTTTTACTCAAGGAGTTTAACCTTGATATGATGTGCAAAGAGGAACCAGTGGAGAGATTCAGACAGGGAAGAGACATGGGTTTGCTATCTGGCAAAGAAGGTGATTTTAACAGCTATGGATTGGATGGACTGGTAAGGGGTGATGTGGGAATCAGGGAGATCAGCATGAAAGAGGCTGAAGGAAAGGGGACAAGTGTTTTAGCTGACAATAGACCTGGAGCCTGGTAAATGTCAGGGGAACTCAGGAAGTTCCTGGGTACAGGTTTCAGTTAGCCATACTACACAGGTGTTGTGTTCCTTGTAACCATGCTTATTTCCAATATCACTTTTTAATTTAATGTGAAAAAACCTTGACTTCAACCAGCTAACACAATAAAAGTCAAAGTAAAGCATGCCACACACTCGCTGGTAGACAAGGAACAAATGGCTGGGAGGGTAACAGCTGTAAAGTATTGCTCAAGGGGAAAAATACCTCCTGAGATTGTAGTTTGACGCTGAAAGAAGTCAGTATTTTTTATCCTTAGGACCTTTTTAATGAGCCGAAGTCCTTGTGCACATAAGTATTTCAGTGACTGAAGTGTTCATCACATAACTCCTTAGGCCTTGGATATAAGGAAGTTAGAAATTTAAAACAGAGACAGGGAACTCAGCTACCGTCCTGAGTGATCTCATTGGTGCTGATGTCTGAGAGACTCCTGCTCTCCAGCTTCTGAGTAATCTAATGGTGATGTTATTTCTTTGGAACCAATCAGATTAGTTAAAAAAAAAATCAAAGAGGTTAATTAGGCACTTTATAAAAAAATTACCGTGAGCTGGTCTTGGACCTCTCAAAGATGATATAAATGAAGGATGGAGTGGCAACACTGATTTGGAATGTCAGGCCCTCCCCCCACTACAACTTAAGTGAGAATTGGAGCTGGGCAAACGTTGCAAATATTTGCAATACAATTTGAAAACCCCCAAATTGAAGGCTTTTGCAAATTTGCGACTGTTATCCAGTTGCACAGAAAACCTTGGCGTGCACTATTTTTTGAGTGAAAAGCCACCAATTTTGAAATTTCAGATGATCAGGGTTTGTTGTGTGTGTATTTTGTTTTTTGTTTTGTTTTAATTTGGGGGGCTGTAAAATAGAATGAAATTGCAATTTTTCCCCATGCAGTTTGGTGGAGATACTTCAGTACATTTTGCACTCCACTGATTATAGTTTTAATATTGTTTTGGAGCCTGATCCAGCAATTTGTTGCTTGTGGCCAGATCCCTTCACCTGTGCCAGGCCCCACTGAAATCAATGGAGTACTACAGTTTAGGGGTTTGCCAGTGTGGAGTCAATTGCAGGATTGAGGCCTGAATTAGAAATGATCTCAAGGTACAAAATCTGGATCTGGGTTTCCAAGATCCTCAAAGTTCTGGGTCTGGTTATTTGGTTTGACCCCTTGTGGACGTAGGGGCCAATCACAACAGTGTGACTGGGCTCTTGGTTTAGAATGTTAGTGCCATCACAAAATCTGCTGGTGTTTTGGTTCAGGCCACAGATCTAATGTGAATGGGGAAGGGTATTATCTGGGGAATGAATGAAAGTGCTGTATTGTAAAATAGAAAACAAAAAGTCAACTGTTTCATTACTGTACGTTCTGCTTTGCTTCCAGGCTTTGCTATTGCAGTCAATGCTGTGGTCCTTTTAGACGTATTAAAGTACACTACTGTGCATGGCACATCAAATGTCCTCGAAATACTGCAGAATGGATTTTTGAAATGCAGTTAATGCAGTTTGGGAGCTGTTGGGTTCTCACCCGTCAGCACGTAGTATGGTGCCTTTTTGAAGTTAATACAGATGTATGTTTAATAATACACACTAGGTGGGTAGTTAATTAACATATTGTGGCCCAATTATTAAATATTAATAGTGGGATTGCTTTTTATTTATTTATTTTAGATAGCAAAGTGGCCAGGTCCACAAAGTACATGAGCAGCCTGGAACATGGACAATTTTTTAAAAAAGTGAACCCATTTTTAACTAGTGGATTCGAAAAAGGTACCCAAACCAATCAAATTGCTACACTCATTTTCCCCTTCCCATTAAACATCCAGACTGTACAATAAAAAAATGTCATAGCTTCCAAGCTGAGAACTTTAATGGGATATTTCATATAAGAATAAATTTTAAGTAACAAAGTCTTGACATTTGTTTCTACAGAAAATGTTACTCTTCCATATCTGCTTCATGCTTATATTTTTATTTTACATTATCAGATAAAGAGTAAATAGATGGTGATGTCTTAAAATGTATAGTCAGGGTCATATTCTCATTTACATTAAGATCCCTTACCTTACTCTGTCTTTTCTGTTAACTACAATTCTGTAAATGACATTTATACTAACTTTAAGACTGTTTTACATTACCAGCGTGCACTGTAAAAGGGACTAAGTGTAAATGAGAATAGGGCCTTCAGTCTATATACTTGTTGCTGTCATACAAAGTCCAGGAAAGCATTTGTTTATTTAAATCTTAATGTTAATTTTAAGAATATATTTTTTGCATATAAGACTTCTTGCTTGTACAACTCTCTGTACGTCACATCAGTGGAGGTCTTGACGTTTTGAAGCACCTGGTGAAGAAAGCAATTTCATGGTTCATGCCATCATTAATGCTTTGTTGTAATCTTTAGAGAGCAAGACCCTTTTGTTTAAGTTTGGCATAATGAAGGGTTTAAGTTTTCGGTTCTGTCAAATTAGTCATCAGAGTGAAAAGAGAGGCCCACTTCTCTTTTGGTTTGTGTAGATTGCCTGCAAAGATAAATAAGTGAGCATTACAGGTGATTCTTTCTATGTGCGGAGGTAGAGAGGTTCCATTTATTGCCATCAAATACATTAAGCTGGAAGTCAAAGCCCTTAGCTTTTTGCTTGCTGCTAGTCTGGACCAGAAGACAATCAAACCATAAGGGTCATTTTCTGCATGAGCTAACCTTTTCCTCTCTTATGGTTTGAAGCCTTTGTTGACAATGAGATGCTCAGTGGGAACATTAAATTAACACTTCATATTCGTGGCTGTAAATTTACTGGCAGGCTGAGGAAAAGTCAGGGAAAACAAACACTCCATCATTTCTGCTTCATTTAGCTTGTGAATGGGGACGCTCTCACCTGCAGAGAAAAGAGGTCAGGGCAAACAGGGATAATTTTAATCTGACTCTCAGCCTAGTCTTTAGTTGTAGTGGATTGTGTTGCGTTCTGTGCTTAAAGTAAGGGTGAGAGGGAGGTGAGAGCAAGAAAATAGATAAGTACTATATGAAATGCTTAAGAGACCTTGTCACACTAAGGAATGCATGGATAGTTACTAAGGAAACTAACAGGCTAAATACTGTTAATTTTGCAAACTACAAAATCAGCTCACTGTCGGATAACAGTTGCATTAGGATTTGGTATATCATGTATAAAACCAAGAGACCACTGAATTTCACAGCTGAAGATTTTCAGATGGAATATTTACTTTCTCTCCAAGATAATGACACTTGATTTTTAGGCTGCATGCTTCCTGGTCACATGTTAAATATTTTCCGTCTCTGTCCCAGGTCAAGATAAGTACTAGGAATGGTGTTCAGGGACTGCTGAGCAAATAGTGCCTGTTTGTGTTTCACAGCTAAGTAATGTAACAAACACTGATTCATTTCTTACTGTTGGTGTTCATCACTTTGACCCCACAGACAGAACAAAGAAAAATTATCAATGTTAAATCCAAGCGTACCTTAAAACTGATTTATTCAAAGGACTCCCCACCCCCAACCTTGTTCCATCCATACAGCATGTGAATTGTATAGATACTAATTATGAAAGAAAGAAAAATGAATTCTGAAGAGATGTTTGTTGCTGAGTAGGAAGACAATTGAAACTCTGTATGTGTACACACACACACACACACACGTTAGATCTGCTAAATCTGTTTTATGTGTTACTGTATTACTTTGTCTTCAAAAAAGTCAATGTTAAAATGTAGTTGATATTTGAATGTTCATTTTTACTGACTCTTGTTTGAACCGATGCCAGAATTCAAGCCCAATCTTAAGGATAAAACTTCCCTCCTCATTGGCTGAGGATGGTGAGGTGGGGTAAACAAAATAATTGCACTGCATATTACGGTTGTTCCCAGGCAGTGGAAATGCTGAAAATTGTCAACCCCTGTGAATTGGTGTGCTAATTATTTCTGAAACTGAAACATTTCAGTTTCTTCCTGCTGTGAAATCTCTCATGTTCTACATCAGATCAACCTTCCCCACTTTCTGATATAGAAATAACCAGAAAATTAATAATTATGCTCCCATTATGTGTGTCGTTCAAGCTGAATATCGGCTTGTTGCTGCTTTAAGGTTTTGGTTTTATTTTTTTAAAACTAATTTCTTCTGAAATGGAATCGCTTCAAAGACTGAAAGTGACAAGAGGCAAACACATTCCTCAGCCTGTTTATCTCTCCTTAAGTGGGCCAGAAAAGACTGATTTGTCACGCTGCTTTGAGTAAAACCGTCATGCTTGGACCAGGGATGGATTAGTTGATTACGGTGAACGGACAAGCAAACATGAAAAGGTGCTCAAATTATGCCCAAAGGGATAATTATTTTTGGCCATGTTTTTCATCACAGGTGCCACCAGACAAGAGTAAAATCATGTAATCCTTTATTAGATAGCCCGTGTTGTGTAGTTTTAACTTGGGACGTTTCAGTGGACGAGTGGATTAAGAGGAATTTCAGTTTGTATTTAGGCTGTGTGGGAGAATTGAGGACTAGTGGGAGTGCTGAACTGGTGTCATGTTAAAATTAGCCTACCAGGTGGTCCAGAAAATAGACACAGTGTGTCAAGTAAACTGAAAAGCTGGGACTCTTTGCAATTCCCTGGCTGCTAGCAAGCCTGGCAAAGGGTGCAGGCTCTGGGGGTGGCACTGATGTAGCTATTGAGGCCTCAGGGAACTCTGTGTCAGGCTTGGTTTACTACAATCAGAGCAGTGATTAGAGTTCTTTTGATCGCAGGTTTAGTTTTCAGCCTATCAAGGGAGTGGGGGGTGGCGATGAGGGGTGGGATACATATTAATGTCTTGCACGGGGCCCACATAATTTCCCAGAGGGTTATGAGGTCAGGTTTGTATTTAGTTAGCAGTAATGATCTCGTTAGGGATCTGAATGGACCACCGTCCAAGCTCTTTCAGGGATCTGAGCGTGCCTGGCCTTCACCCTTCTTTCCCTTCGTTGTGTGGGCTTACACAGGACGTGAACTGTGATTAATGGACTTCCAGTGCTTAATAATTTGCAAAACAGTATTAAACAAGGAAAGTTGAGGACAATTGGAATTGGACACAGGAGGGGCAGAAGGTTGTTGTAAACAGAACCAGTACAATCCAAGTGCATGGAATTAACTAAGATGGATGCATACAATGTCACAGCTGGCAACTGGCAGGGAGCCAGGCCTGGGAGAAAGCTCTATTGCGACGTCCAGGTGGTCAGGCTGAGCTGGCCCTTTTAACTTTGTAAGTATTAAAAAAGGGGAGAGAAAAAAAGACTACTTTTGCAGTGGGAAAGAAAGTAAGAGGAAGCCATTGAGCAACAGAAAGAAAGAGATTAAGAAGCTGAGAAAGTGACAAGCTGATAGTAGAAAGCACTTTCAATAGTAGTAATCCTTGACATACAAGGACAAATATGAATACTTTTGTTCTTGAATTTAGATTAACTTTCAGTTCAGGAGCAAAACTTCAAGCAACTCCATATACTTCCATTTCCTGGCGTACCACACAAAATGAAAGTTTGTTGTTCATTGCTGTTGACCTTGTAAAAGTGCTTCTACAAAGAACATTGGAAAAAAACACAATGTGGCCCTGGTAGCAAGTAGATAAAAATGCTGAGAGTGAAATATGAAGTAGAAAAATGATTAAAAATATCCATGCTACTTTTCTCAGATTTATGTTGGCGGATCCTTGGTGTGTTTGTCTGCCATGTGCATCATCCCCAACCTCTCGGCTTACACAATAAAGAGCTGGACACATTTTACTTTTAATAAATTCCCTAGTGCACTTATGAGAAAATAGGTTTTGATAAGAGGGTCTTCAAAATCAGACAGTTTGTATGGGCATATGATTTGCAGGGAAACAAGAAACTAGAATTCTGTGAAGTAGTGATATTTTTATGGTAATTAGGCCATGTGATATCATGAATAAATGAAACCGTATGAAATAAAAATCTAATAAAAAAAATCTCATATACATAAAGTTTATTTTTTTAGTTTTTGGCCAAGCAAGAAGTCAGAGCTTTCTGATTCAACTGCATAGCATTGCAGTACTGTCATTCAGCTCAGTTGATTTGTTTTCTCTGCTTACCAGTTGGTTGGAATAAATGTCTATTTGCCCCTTTCTCTTTGATGTTCTGAGATCTAAATGTGAGCAAGTGACTCAAAGGCTGGTAGAGAGTGGAAAGTTAGAGGGAAAAGGGGCAAATTCTAAGATCCCCAAAGCAGTGAGTTTCTTTAGTCAAATAACTAAAAACTGCCCATGTATAACAAAACCTAACCAGCAACTCTGTGGATGTAGATTTCCCTCAGTGCCATAAAAAAAGTGGCTTTGAAGTAAACAGCTGGAGAAATGAGCTGTGTTAGCAAGAGGAATCAATTCGCAAAATGTTGACAGACTGCGGGTGCCTGACATCCTTACTAAGGGAGGGCAAAGGCCTCAAGAAAGACCTCCCCCCTCCCTCCCCTGAATTCTTGCTCGTGGTCAAGGAGATGAGGTGAGGTTGGCTGCCTGAAAAGCCTGCAGCAAGGTAGGGGAGGGACAGACAAACAGCCTATGAGGGCTGCTGGTGGTGATCGGCTCGTGTAATGTTATCAGACTGATGTACAATAGCACTTCATTGTTGCAGTACTTTTTGGCCCATGTTTTATCCACTAAGGATGACTAACAGCCTTACTTTGAGATTTCCTAGCTTCTGAGGACTTGATAGACATCCTGATAAATTCCTTCCAGGTAATGGCAGGCTGCGTGGAATAAAAGAACTTGGGAGATTTTTTCCCCCTCCTATCCATGTGGCCCGTGTGTTTACTGTAGACCACACTGGATGTTGATGTGTGTTTGCCATCTTTTTATTCTGTGTTTGTACAGTGCCTAGCACAATGGGTTCGTGATTCAGGGATGGGCCTATTAGGTACTCCTCAATACAAATAATGCATGTATGGACATAGGCACCGACTTTCCCTCTTTCCCTTGGGTGCTTGTTCCCCCCGGCCCTGCCATGAGGCCCCACCCCTGCCCCGCCCCCATTTCAACCCTTCGCCAAAGTCTCCACCCCCTCCCTGCCCCTATTCCAACTCCTTCCCCAAATCCCCGCCCCAGCCCCGCCTCTTCTTTGCCTCCTCCCCTGAGCGTGCCACATTCCTGCTCCTCCACTTCCCGCCCGGAGCATGCTAAATGCTGCCAAACAGCTGTTTGGCAGTGGCTGGGTAGGCAGCGCTGGGAGGTAGGTGGAGGAGCGGGAACGTGGCGCGCTTGGGGGAGGAGGAGGCGAGGTAGGAGGAGGAGGTAGGAGGAGGAGCACCCACGGGGTCAGCGCCTATGTGTATGGAGGTTTGGTGTGGAGCAGAAGATTGTTTGATTGGTCACGCCAGCCTGTTCTGTCTGCTTTCATCCCCCACCTGCAAATCCCAAATGCTGTACAGGCCTCTCAAGGTGAATATCATTTTGGAAAGTCTAAAGAAAAGTCTACGGTTTTCAAGTGCTGAACATCAACAGCTCGTGTTTTCTGTTCTGAAACATTTCTGGTTATTTTGGGTTCTTGGCAAGCAAGAAAGCAACTCTGTTTGAAGCTTTTAACTGGCCAGCTTATAGTACCGAGCAAACCATCACTGCACCAACCTCCATCCCCACCCCCCGGCCGCTGCACACACACACACACACACACAACATTGACACCTTTGAAATGATGGCGATATGGAGATCTAATTTTCTTATGACTGGTGAACTTCTTTACTGGTGAACTTCTTTAAAAGAGAAATGGCCTCTCTGTAGCTGTGAGGAAATTTGCTTTGCTTTGTGACTAGGCTCTGTGATTAGCAGAGCTCTCAAAACAGTGCAAAACATTTTGTGCAACTATTCACGTGAATGAAAAAAACTGAATTCAACAATTGGCTGTGTTCATTTCTTTTCTTGTGTTTGTTTTTCACCTGTATGAATTGACTGGCGGGAATATTTGCAGTGAATTTAAAGTGAATATTTGCAGAGTGAATTCTGAGGTAGGAAATAGGATTCACACTGGAAGCCTGACACTAAAAATTGCTGTAGTCATTCAGGGTATGGAAATGATACCATGTGATTTGCGTGACCAATCGAAATGAACCAACACAGCTTCAATTTTGAATCTCAGATTTTCACAACCAACTGTTCATGACCCTACAGACAAGAATTATTCAGATAGACTATTTGGGGTGAAATCCACCCTTGCACGGAGGGGTTAGCACTTAAATCCTTCTTAAACCCTATTTAAGGTGATTAGAGTGACGTATAGGCCTTAGGCTGGCCCTCTGGGAATTTCATGCTTGTTGAATAGTTTCAAACAGGGAGTAAATCTGAGAAAATGCCCCCTCTCCCCCAGGGTGAATATATAGATCAGACTGGCAGTGGGATAGACAGCCCAGAAGGGACTGGGAAAGCATGTCTGAGAATGCAGGGATGGGCTGCTTCTTTCTGGGTTCTCTGTCTTCTACTGGCTAGTTGGCTGGAGAGCAGATTAACCATTTGCTCCGCCCCATTAATTTCAACCTCTTCCTGGGCTCTAGGGGCCTCTCCCCTCGTTAGCTGCCCCTCCCACCCCGTAGGATAGGAGCTATGTTTTTAGGATGCTCTGTTTCTGACCAATTGCCTGCTTTTAGATCAGGAAGGAATTTTTCCTATTGGACCAAATTGGCAGAGTCCCGGTGGTGGGCTGTTTTTTTTTTTCCCTTCCTCGCAGCATCGTGAAGGGACTGCTAGGTTAAAGGGAGTGTGATTTCGATATTTAACATTAGGAATTTATAGGAATGTTTAGTTTGTCACAGCCGGTGTCCAGTACAGAGAAAGCCCAAAAGGGCCAACTCCCAGAGGTAAAAGAGACCCAGGATTTCGCTGGTAGACTTTGTGCTTTTTGGAGAAGTGGACCCCTGAAGTCTTTGCAGACTGAGGTGCCCCTTTGGTACCATCTACGCCCTTTGTGGGAAGGTGGGTAAGAGGATTCAGAAGTGATTTGAGTAGGCTGAAAAGGATGTACACCAATTTATTGGTTATAGGGTGGGAAATCTGTAACCCTGGACTGGATCCAGTTAAATTCCTGATACATGGGGTGGGAGTGGGTGGATAGCACCCATTCTTAGTGGTAAGTTAACAAAGTGGCAGCCTGCCACTTAAATCCATCTCCGTGTTTGTCTTCATTCACCTGCATATCCTGGTCATTCATGAACTGCTCCTGGATAATTTGTAGACATAAGAAGAGACTGAGCTCTTTGAATGAATTATTTGATCAGATCTAGAGCAGAATCTAGCTCACATTACATTGCAGTTTAATTGGTCATAGTCATTAAGCATGGAAGAGGTTTTATGGTTCATATGGGGGTTGCTGGAAAGATAGCTGAGCATCCAAGGGCCAGATTCTGATGCATTATTCAATGTAAGGAATGGCCTGACTCCAAAAGAGTAAGGGACCACCCAACACTAGTCTGGCTTTTGGAATCTGCCCCAAAGTTATCTTCATTGGGGTAGGGGTGGGGCGGATTTGCTTGTCAAAGAGATATAAAGACATTTAAGTAAACCCTTTGCTCTAGGCATCAGCGCTCATTCTACAAGGTAGCCTCATGAATAGAGAGAAATAGAGCACACTGTGGGGAAATTCATAGCACCATCACCTGGGTTTCACTTGGCAGCCAGTCTCATTCCCATTGAAATTAATGGCCAAACCCACATGGACTTCAGTAGGCCTTTTATTTCTTCACTGAGACTCAGAAAACACTTAAGCACCTACTTAACTTTAAGCACATGAGTAATTTCATCCAAATCAATGGAGTTGATTTGTACCATCTGAGGATCTGGCCCGGCACATGCAATATTGGACTCATTCTAAATCTGTGCAAATATTACCATTTATTTTACAGATTCTCTTAAAAAGATAAGGTTGAAACATATAGGGCAACAGATAAAAAGGGAAAACAAGGAGGATCAGACATATAACTCCCATGCACATGTGATAATTTCTTGCATAAGCTTATCTTGTAGGAATTATAATATACTGTATAGGAAATAAATCAGAATGTCAGGGCCAAATGCCATTTTCCTCATCTGCATGATTTGCAGGATCACAGTCAAACAGATTTCTTTCTCTCTCATAGATGTCTTCTCTTTAATTGAATTATGCCCCTGACTAGCACACAGAATTCATTGTTTGGTGAGATACAGGGAAATTACCATTTGATAAAACAATACTGTACTCTTCCGTCACCTGCACAAACATCCTTCAGGAAAACCATTATGTAGATTTCCTTGATTACAGACTATTGTCCCTTTTTATCTAAAACTTCATTTGCCATAATCAACTATAGAACATATTACTGCACGACTATTATACATTGAATGCACAGATGCATTTGAACTATCCTTGACAATTGTTTGCTGAATATTCCCTTTAGAACTTCAAAAAAGTTTCCTGAACCTATTTAATTAAGCTTTTTTTTGCTTAAGACAATCAGTTTATAGGCAGATATTTTCTCAGTGAATCATTTGGTACTTAAGGGAAAGCCTATTTTGGAATCTCCAGATAGCTAAATCCAGCCCCCTTTTGCCCTCCAGGTGGAGACATTTAAGAATGATTAACTCTAATAACCTTCCACCCTGACTTTCTTATAGGAAGAGGCTTCAACAATTATTATAACTCCCAGTTTAAATTGATAGTTTTACCTTAAAAGTTATGCACGGCTGTCACAATGAAAATCAGATAAATCATTATTAAATGTCAAGATTCAGTGTTACCAATTCTTGAGAGCTGTAGCTCACGAAAGCTTATGCTCAAATAAATTGGTTAGTCTCTAAGGTGCCACAAGTACTCCTTTTCTTTTTGCAAATACAGACTAACATGGCTGTTACTCTGAAACCTGAGACTTCATTGTGGGTCACACAATATTTGTGGGGGTTTTTTTCAATCCCCAGCTCCTGGAATCACATGATTATATTAGACTCTCAGGATATGTCTACACTACGGAGTCTGTCAGCATAGCTATGCCAGCCTATCCTGCTCATGTAGACACAGTCTATACCAACAGAACCCCAAATGATGTTTGTTATATTGACAGAAGTCCTTCTTGTCTTCACTGGGAAGTTAATTTGGATTAAGGTCAGGTGTGAATTTAAAGCAGAATCACTACTCCTGATTAACTCTCTGTGTGGACTCCTTTATACTGGAATAAGAGTGCTTTATTCTAAATTATCTTAATACAAATTCATCCACTGGATTAATTATAATTATATAATAATAGCTATCCCAGCAAAACTTCCTGTGTAGGCAAGTCCTAAACCTCTATTAACCTGATTATGTACATGATGTATATCTTTCTCCAAAAATCTTTGGTCTCGCAAAATATTTGTGTATATTTCTAAAGATGTCTTTAAAAATGAATCAATGAACATGGCAAGTCTAGTAAGAAAATCCTTACTGATAAATGAGGTGGAGGGACAGCAGCTAATCTGATTACAGTAATGACATCGGATGTATTTACTTGGAGCAGTGATTGCTGAACTGCACCGTCATTGGCAAGCTTATTCTGTTTACAGGAGTTGTGATAAATATTCAAAAATCTGTCTCCCCTATGTAGGCAGAGAGCTTTGTCAAAGAGTGGAATCCTCCCCGCACATATAATCTGATCTGTCTGCTTTGTCAAAAGCCCTCTCTGCTCATTGCTGTTGTTTTTGTAGCCTTCCATGCACCCAGATTTTTTTCCCAGTTTAATAAGAAATAATTTCCCGTAGGCTCATGGCATAAATAGCTTTAGCTGAGTACTAGCTCAGTCTGTAAGCTTTCTTACGACTTCCCTTACTAAGATGCTGTATGGACTGACTGTTTCACATGCCTGATTAGTTGGTTCACCAACCTCATAATTATTGCATTTGTAATTTGTAAGAAGGATTAGTTCCTTAACACATTCAGTCAG
Organism: Chelonia mydas; assembly: GCF_015237465.2. Lineage (NCBI taxonomy): Eukaryota > Metazoa > Chordata > Testudines > Cheloniidae > Chelonia > Chelonia mydas. The sequence goes on from NC_057851.1 coordinate 198,846,179, forward strand.
CAGCATTACCAGCTGAGTGCAAAAATATTATAAGGAGCTTTGAACCTATAAGCTTAAATCCTTTCTGAGGCTGGGCCATTCATTCATCAACTGTAAATTCTACAGTGCCATGTAACCTGACTGGGAATGTTGCTTCCTAAAATTCTCTTCTGCTTTCTATAGATGCTTTCAGGCTACCTCTCCATAGCCTCGCATTTTAGCCAGGTAGATGCATGCAATTCCATTTCAAGTGTAAAATTGGTGCCTACTCCAGCAATATCAGAAACGAAAGGAGGACAGCACAAAAATAATTATTTACTGATTCAGCTGCTAGTTTAATTTATTACAGTTTCAGATCCCTCACTGAGCTAATTATGGTGAATCTCATTAACTCTGTGGAGTGGACTGGGGAGCGAGGGTTTCCTGAGACTGGCTGCTGATGTAAACTCTCCGTGCCACTGCACTGATGGGTACTGTCAAGAAATCCAGAATGCTTAAGGCGAAAGGGTTAGCTCATTTGTTGTGCATGTTGATATACACGTGTGGAGACTTAAACTTCCACCTGCCCTGCAGGGTGAGTTCTGTTGAGTAACATGAGTTACTATAACAATGTTGCTCTCTTACTGAAAGGCAGGTGTAATTTTAAGACACCAGGGACCAAGTTCTTCCCATTGGGGTCAGGTTTACACCAGAGATGAATGTGGCTCCAGGACTGAAGTTTAACTCGTGTGGCTGGAGAAGAACTCACTTTTATTTAATGGTTGATTTTCTCTGTTGCCCATGGAATGGACTGTAACCCTCGTTACAGGCATTCTCTAGACACACCCATTTAAATGTCCTGTAAGACTCAGACATTTAAATACGTGACACAGTACTATGTGCTTTATCTTAACTGATTTAAATATAACAAAGTTCTGTGGTGAAACTAATGATTCTCAGAGGCTAAGCTTTACCACTTAAGCAAAGTTAAGCTGCTTTACATTAAATCGACCTAATGTTCATTAGTTTTAGACTAAATCAAGGGTAATTCGTGCACTTTATAACATATTCTTTGTATTTTTCATTTGAATGTGCCTTTCATTGAAAGGTGCACAGTCTGGGTGGCCTGTGTGTCTCTAGGACAGAAGGAACAAACTTATTTTCAAAATGATTCTGAGCAATCCACTATCGCCAACCCCAAGCATTTGAAAATCATGAGCCAAGCACCCCGACCTTCAGATCATGAGACTGTCATAAAAGTCGTGAGATTTTAACAAATAAAAATTTTGAGGGTTTTTTTTTTTTTTTGCCGCTTGTTTGTTTTTGAGCCTTTAGGGCTCATGCTTTCAAGCTTTTTCTCCGCAAAAACAAAGGTCTGAAATTTACATTAAAAAATTTAAAACTGAGAATTTATGTATTCACATGACTCCATGACCTTGGGCTTTAGGAAAAGCATCCGGTTTCGGGAGACTGGCAGTAAAATCACCATAAGAATTAGTATAACATTGCTATTTGGTTTTTAGTTTTGTTTTTTAATCTAAATGTGGTAGGAAAGTTGCATCATCTTATTCTATAAAGGGATTAAGCTATTGCAGTTAAAGACTCAATAACTGTGTGCTGAGGCCTGGGGGTCGTGTATTCTTTGTTAACTAAAGCCCTAGAAAACTAGGTGGTGCGCCTACTGCCCAGAAGACCTTCTGAAAATTGGTTTTGCAATTGCAGCATCAGTTTACTTCTTTCCATAATCTCATGATTGTTAGTCATACAGGAATGGGACTCGTATAAACAGAAGGGATACCCTCAAAGCTGCAATATCCAAAGATCAGTCTATTGTATCAATAATTACTTTTTAAAAACATCCTCCAACTGTGGAAAACTCTTACTAGTCCCTCCAAAGTGAGGCCTGTAGCCATATTAAAATCCTAGTTCCTCAGGTGGGAGACGTGCTACCATAGGCTACTGGCTTATTGGGATCATGGTCTATCTGTCCCTGTCTGGCAAAATTTTGTAAACCACCCATGTACTGTGAAACTTGTAAATATCTGTAGCCTTCCTGGTGTCAATAATGGGGCAGGCAGGAAGAGCCAGAGGTCACTTTTTGAATCATGTCAACCCTGAGCATTCAAAAAGCATGCGTCAGACCATGAAAAATCATGAGTATTTTTTAAATAATAAATGTGGGGGTCTTTTTTGTTGGTTTCCGGCTTTTGAGCCTTTAGTATGCATTTGGTTCATGTTGGAAAGATTTTCTTCACAGTCACAAGGACTAGAAACTTACATTCTTTAGTGAAAGCAGGATTCTCTTCTCACCTAACCACAGGACTCCAAGAGCTGGAGATTTAAGAAAAATATCAAATATTGCAAAATTTAGGGTAAAATTATGAGAGCTGGCAACACTGATGACCCAGTAGTGGAGCTGAAATGTTGACACGTTTGCACTCCTTGTTTCAGAATTGCTGTTGGCTGGAAAGGGAGCAGCTAAGGGTAGGGAGGAAGGTCATTAAAAAAATAATCTGTAAGGCACAGTAGGTTATGTCTTGGGACTCTTACTGGATCAGGTTAGACTGTCAGGTCTCTGAGTTTGTGTGTTTGATTCAAACAAATTTTACGGCTCTGTCCTTTTAAAACCTGTGTGGCTGGTGCAAGATATCACAAAGCCACAGGAAAGCTTTGATTGTGGCACCTTTTAGCACATGCCTATGATTCCATTTGAGTCAATACAATAAAAATAATGCTTTGACTTCCAGGCTAGAAACTACCTTTAGCTAAAGATCTTGGGCTTGGGGTGGGGGTTGTAACTTGAATAGCATCTCTAACCAACCTTCAAAGTGAGAAAATTACATTTTGAGTTTGGATAGGATTATAGTAACAGCCTCTTTGCAGCCTGTATTTTCACAGAAGTCAAGCAAACTTTTTCATATATGCTCCTTGGGTTGACTGGAGCTTAAGGGCTTGGAGCTGCTTACGCATCTTGTGCCTTTTCATGCTGATAGTGAAATAAGGCTAGGCCAGAAAGACTGTTGTTTCCTTTCTGCTACACAATGGGTAAATAATTTACAGTGGAAAATTTAATTTGCTATTTACACCAGATTTATAAAGAAAGACGAGTGCCTCACTAGATACATATGACCTGCATCTTTCAAACCTGCCCCTCCTTGCTTGTCTGAGATTACTGAGGGCTTGGCAGAGCTAAAACTGGGATTGTGGCTAGGACAAGAATTAACAAGCGTATGTCTAACTAGTATATAATAAATACATTACTGTTAGTACGAACTGGTTATTTGTTGATGGTTTATGGTGGGCTCAGACCTCTGCAGCCTGTCAAAAATACCCTGCTCAAGTCATCTTCCTCGCCACCTTCTCCTCAGCTCTGTGAGTTCCTCCATTGGCTTCCCGTCTATTACTGCATCAAATTCAACCTCCATGTGCTCACCTACAGACCATTCCTAATCTTCCTCCCAGGTGCGTTTCTTCCTGTTTCCCTGTGTTTCATCTTCTGCCCAAATGCACCATCTCATTATTTCACCTTATTCCTCCCTCGGTTTCCCTTCTTCGCTCTTGGCTTTGGGCCTGGTACCCTGCTGCCTTCTGTCACCTGGATCGTTCTCATTCACAGGGCCCATTCTCTGCCACTGCCCCACTCCCTTCAGATCTATTTCTTGATCCAACCAGCAAACCAAATTCGGTGATGAATCCTGGTCATGTGTCTAACATTGCGCATATGCTAAGAAGCAGCAATCTCTCCTGCCTTCTCACCGTTGCTAACCTCCATGCTGTCCCTCTCCTGAACTCTTCTCCTGTGCCTTGCCTTCCATTTCCCTTGCTCTAGTTACATAGCAAACACCTTGGAGCAACTTTATTTCCCTATTGGCCAGATCACTGCTGACCCCTGTGCATGTGTAGACGTGGAGGGTGAGAGGGGAACACAAGGCGTCTTCAGGGATGGCTGCAGTGCTTGAGCTCAGGGGAGACCGGGGGCTGCTCCCACCAGGCATCCATGGGGGCCGCACATTGCTTCAAGGGTGTTGGGGCCTCAGGCAAAGTCCACTGGAGTCAATGAGAGCCTTTACACTGACTTTAACATGCTTTGGATTATGCCCTTGAGGAGGGGTGGGGGCTACTCCTCCTTCCCCAGCTGGCAGGGTGGCCTAGACACAGTTGGGGAAGGCTGCCCCATCCTGAGGTCACAGGCATGACGGAGCCCTGCGAGTGGGATTTTCCAAAGTGCACAGTGCATGGGCCTAACGCCGCTCCCGTTGAAGTCAGTGGTACAACTCTCGCTAAAGCCAACGGGAACAGCGTCGCTCTTTTGAAAATCTCACCCCGGGTGTTTCTGATGTCACGTGAACAGCCTCCCCCGCTGCTCCTCCTGGAGGATACAACTCCACAGGATCCCTTGAGGAAGGTGAACCTACCCCCTTGCCAATGTGTCAGGAGCCAGCTTGGCCTCCAGGCCTCTTTGGTTCCTGGCCTCTGCTGAGACTGCCAGTGTCTATTCAATAAGAATGACCTTATGTATAGGGTACTTAGGGCAGCCCCCATTGCCATAATATCAGTAGAGTCCTGCAAATCGGCAGATGGATGTGATTCCAAATTTTGTATCCGCGCAGGGCTCTAAGTATCTGAGCACCTCCCAATCTTAATATATTTAGCCTCACAGCACCCCTGTGTGGTCAGGAGATGTTACTACTTTACAGCTGGGTAACTCAGTGATAATTCATCCAACCTCAAGAGTAAATCTGTAGCAGAGCAGGGAACAGAACCCTAGTCTCCTAGGCTAGTACCCTAACCACTGGGCCATCTGTCTTCACATGCACAGCCCCTCACCAGTTCATTCTACAAACACCACTTTGCAGCCAAGCTCCAGGAATAACTATCAGCCAGCTTGGATTGGATTCAGACCGCTGAGCTAGAGCTGAAAGGCTCCAGTTTCTGTTATCAGTGCCCTGAGCCCTCCAGCCCCCACAGCCAACAGCCGTTTCATAAAAGGACATAAATACCTTTCGCGGTTCAGGCGACATCCCAGGCCACTCCGGCGTTGCTCTGATGGTTTATTATAATGCTAACAAAATCCTTCAACATATTTAATTCACAGTTACTTATTATTTATTCTCTCCATATGTGTGGTGTGTGTTTGTGTTCTGCATGTGTATTTATATAAATTCTTATTTATCAGCTTCATAAAATATCCCTTCTGAGTGGGGCCGTGTGAGGATGACCCAGATGCACAAGAGGAAATGTTTCATATCTCAAGGAGTGCCTTATGTGCACCCTAGACAACCCCTCCCCCTGGTGTGCCATACATAGAACTTAATGGTTTTAAAAATTAGAGCATCTGCGTGGCTTAGAATTTATTGACCTACTGTGCATAACAAGTGGAATTTAAAATATAATTAGCTGAGCTGCGTCATGTCAGTTCACAAAAGTTTGACTTTGTCTGGTATTGTCACGGGCCTGACTTTGGAAGTGATGTTTTCATGGGGCTTCTAGACTTCTTGGGGGGCTACCCAGGGCTGGATTTTGTATCTTAGATTTACAGAAAAATAGAAAGCCCCTGTGTTATCACTGTACAGTGCTTGACATCCTGCAGGTATCCCTGAGAAGAAGGTGAAGGGAGGACAGCTGCGCTATCTACAGCTCTCTGCACTGCTGTTTCTGCAGAAGCTGCTAACGGAGGAGGTGGACAACATCAACTGTCTTCAGCTGGGGGAAGACACCCTCACAGTCTCTCTCCCAGCTGTGTCCAGGCTCAACAGGTTACTCTCTGGTACGTCGCGAGTTGCCACAGTTATACACTGGAGTGGCTTCTCCTTGCTTGAAATGCTAACCCACAGTCCTAGCAATACCTCAGGTGGTGGAAGAGCGTCTGACTGGACATCTGGAAGGCAGTTTACAATGCCTAGCCTCCCTTGATAGAGAAGCTATCCTCTTATTGTGGAACTAGGACACTGAGCGCTGCACATTAGAAGAAACTGGGTCCAGTCTCAGAGACGCATAGGCCCCAATTCAGCAGCTTATTTAAACTTATGCAGTCTGGCACAGTGGCTCGAGCACTAGGCTGGGAGTAAAGAGATCTGGGTTTTATGCTTGGCTGTGCCCCTTGGCCGGTCGGGTATCCTTGCATAAGTCACTTGATCTTGCTGTGCCGTAGTTTCTACAGCTATAAAATGGGGAGAATGATGCAGGGACCTCCTTTGTGAAGTGTTTTGAGATCTGTGGATGAAAAGCACTGTATAAGAGCTAAGTATTATTATCTTGAAGTCAGTGAGACTTAGGTGCGTGCCTAAAGACATATGCATGCTTTAGTACTTTGCTGGATCAGGGCTACAACCTGCAAACTTTGTCAAGTTACAGAGCCTGGCAGAGGAAGGCAGTAGATGATACCCTAATTACTATTATTATTTGTATTACCGCAACACATAGGAGCTCTAGTCATGGACAAGGATCACATTGTGCTAGGCTCTGTACAAACACAGAACAAAAAGACAGCCTCTGCCCCCAGGGGCTTACATGCGTAGTCAAGTGAATGGTACTGCAATGCCTGGCACTGCAGGGCTGGTTATTAATTTTGCTGTCAGTGTGTGTCTCTGTCCCACAATTTCTCTGAGGCAGGGGGAGGAGGAGGAGAAAGATTTGACTTATACATTTATAATGTGCTATGCATTTGCCGTTCCATGCTTGTCTAATTTAGATCATAGAGCTTACAACCTAAATCAGACAGGAAAAGCATCTGAATGTAACAGACAACAGAAGGGGTAGGGAAAGAAGGGACAAGGGTAAAAATCAATACAAATAATATAAGAACAGTATCTGAATACAATGGATCTGGACAGATATAACTGAGGGCAGAAACTAGGCTGTAGAATCTTTATTACTCCTGATGACCCCTGGGCCAGAAAGAACCCAGCTTGACTCTCAGATCCCAGGTTGAATTTGCAGCACTGGCAATTAGAAAAATGTTTTTTAATTGTCAATTGAGCTAATCGTGAGAGACAATAACTATAGAATCCCATTTTTATAAGTCAGTTTTCAGAGCAGGCATTGACTTTAAGGTGGAATTTGTTCCTATTTATAAAATTCTGACTGAACACGTTGGTTCAGACCCCAGAGGATGCTGTCCCCTTCCAGCACCACTTCCCTTGGTTTTCTACCATCTGGGACAAAATTTTCAGCAGAAAAAATAGATTTTTCTGCCATATTAAAAAAAATTGAGCTGACCGTGGAAGCAAGAGAAAATGTGATTTAAGCATCCATTCAATTCTTTGTAGAGAACCAGCGAAGCAGAGCACATCTACCTAAGGCAATGTAATATCTTTCCTTCTGATAAAACTGTCTCATTAAATTCCTGCCCCGAAGAATCCTCACCTATGCCTTTCTGTCTGCCTGTGCCTTTTGGCAGCTATGTGTGTGGAATGAGAGAATACAGGGTGGTATGGCCAAAAAAAAACAAAAAACAAAAAAAGTTGGGGGTCAAAATGTTCCCAGCAGGGGGCAGCGTGGAGCCATATTGCTCCAAGGGGAGCTCAGAGAAGGATTGTGTCTGCCAGAGGTGCAGTCCTTCCCTGAACATCCCAGTATGCAGCTAAACTGCTCATGTGGCCCTATCCTTTAGTCCTGTGCCCTCAGTTGTGGCCAGTGTGATCTGCCACATGGCATGGGGAGAACAGAACTATGGCTTCACTGCCTCCCAGCCCTCTCTGCCCTCCTTGGGGTGCCGTGCACCCTGAAGCACACACTGAGAGTGCTGTCTCTGTGCTCAATCTTTTACCCTTGGATGGGATTCTTCATCAACACACATGCTTCAATTAATTAAACCCTCACCACACCCCTGTGAAATCACTAAGTACTATTATTTATTATACCCATTTCATTGGGGAGTAAACTGAGCCAAATTGATGTTCACTGTTTTGCCTCAGGTTATAGACAGTCAGTGACCGAGACCCCTGGGGAACAGAACCCAGGAGTCCTGAGTATAAGAACTCTGCTATACACCCTAGACAATATTTGCTCTTAAACCCTTCTTTATCGGGAGTGATTGGGAGTTATTTATTTGGACTCTGAGGAAATGTTGTTTTTTAAGGGCCTTTCCATATGGATACTGATACCTGGGGGAATAGCTGTGGTGACTAATAGTGAGGTTCGCTCTTCTGAGACAAGCCTTTTTAAAGTAATTTAATTGCCTGATGATCTTATGAAGCTTCTTTCTTATGAGGGTACAACATGCAAAGCGAAGAGTGGTATGTTGTGTATCCAGGACACACGTAATGTACTGCTGCACCCACAGGGGTATTCCAGGACAATTCTTCTAACTGCTTGCTACAGGATGCCAAGACCCTTGTGAGAAGAAAAAGTTATATGCTTTTTATATGCTTTATGTACCAGGATCTGACTATCATCAGCAAGACAGGAGAAGGTTTTCTTAAGAGCTTAGATACCATTGTGATGGGTGTAGTAAGAGAACCTGAACAGAACAGATTTCTTATTGGTCTAAGGTAGGTTTGCTCTGGACCCTTTTGAAGTTAGCTCCGGGTGGAGATAATGCCTACATATTCTGTACCCTGAGGAATGCCTCGCTGGGCCCAAGCCTGTGTTCTGCTGAGCCATTACAACCAACAAGGATTAGAGGAGAAACACTTTCCCCTTGTATCTCCTGCTCTAGGAGAAGATGAATGGGCACTGAAATAGCTTCACTTAAGGGCATATCTCATTACTCCATTAAGTCAACAACCACTTGAGTGCCCAAGGATTTCAATCAAAGCTAGATGTTGAAAAGGGGACAAAGAGTGCCAAAGTTAGCTGATTTCCACTTACCTCCAGAGGCTGTTCAGCACAACTCTCCTCACCGCATGAAGTGAGAGTCGAGACAGAGGAGCGCTGCCCTCCACCACCAAAATGACTGGTCAGGAGCTTGTATAGACACTGGAGCCATATGAAACATGGGTCTGCTATGTAAAAGAAGGCTGTGGCTAGCTGGCCTGAAAATTAAAGAAAGGAATTATCCAAGCCCTTCTTGGATACTTAGCTCTGACATGCAGCAAAAGGGGAGACAGAATTGTTACTGACAGTGGCATTATCCATGTTAAATTTTGCCGTATTTAAATCCTCAGAAAGAGAACCGGCAGAGCAGCCTGTTTGGATGTTAATGCTGCTAGAGGCAGGGAACAGGCAGTAGGAGTCTGGGGAGAAGAGACCTACGACGTTTTGCACATGCATGCAGGTGGTCGGCTCTCCTGGCCTAGGCTGAGTGGAGGGGGAGGAAGTATTACAAATTACAGATTTCTGCTTCAGCTCTATTTCTTTATTCACTCACCTTTCTTTTTTATGGACGAATAAATGAACAGCCGTTCATGGCTTCCTGAGACTACGTACAACTCATCACTTTAGTAAAAACAGTGATAGCCATCATTAACTTTTTAGCAGAGTGGTCTTACAGTCAATGTGGTTGTCTGGGACTCAGGAAATTAGGATGCCTGCCTCTGCTACAAACTTCCTGTGTTACCGTGGGCAAGTCACTTCGCCCCAGGTCCTCAACAGTATTTAGGCTCCTTATTTGCATTGAAACCTTTGAGGATCTGGGCCTTGCTTTCTCTGTGCCTCAGTTCCCCATCTGTAAAATTGAGCTAATAATGCTGCTTTTGTCAGTCTTGGCTATTTAGATTGTGCACTCCATTGAGCAGAGACTGTCTCCCACTACGTCTTTGCATGGTGCCGAGCACAATGAAGCCCTGATCCCAGGCTATTTTCTCTGCAAAATGTCATTCTTTTTTTACATCGGGATAGCAATCTGAATGGAAAATACTAATGGAGGAAAGGCGTGGCTCGTTGTTACCTCAGCCTAGAGGTTAACGCTGCCCTCTCCATTCTCATCGGGGCTTTACCGTGACTATCTACATTGAAGTAAAAACTGCAGCTCTGGTTCCACTCACAAAGAAGAAAGTCGGCGCCTGTGTAAGTAGGCTTTGCAAGTCTGTGTATCGTTAGTAAACTTGGTTATTTGGGACCCAACTTGTGTGTGGTTTCTTCACGTGTCTGTTGTTTAAAGAGCAAAAGAGGCAGCAGGACCTGTAGGCTCCTGTAATACACCGAACCTCTGCCCCACCTAGCCAACAACCCAGTGATGCTTTGGAAATACGAAAGGAAAAGTTGACTTCTGCGCTCACCATAGGGGAAAAGCTCTTGAAGTCCCAAGTTTAACAAAGGAAGAAGGAGAACACCAGCATGGGCACTTCAGATGAATGGGCAGGGGGGTGGGGGGAATGCGGGATCTGGGAGAAGACTGCCTGGGAGGTGACAAGGTATTCATTAAAAATAGGTATAAAAAGATGGAGTTCAAGGATCTGGTGACAAACCAACAAAGCTCTTTTTTTCCTCATTGTTTATATCGTCACTGGCTCCCCACCACAGAATGACACTATAACCTTGTACTTCATGGTTCATTACCTATTATTCTATTTATTAATGCGTTCTTGGGTCCTGGTGATGTGACAAATCAGCCATGCTTTTCTCTTATGGTTTAATAGGATTTTTCTGAACCCTCTCAATGTTTACATAACCTTGCAATTCACAGTTATCTATCATTTATCCTCTACTTTATAGGCATTCAGTAGAGCTGTTACAGTGAAGGTTCTTTCAGTCTGCACATTATAAGAGTAGTATATTGCTGATTAATATTTTCCAGTTCTTATAATGAGTGGTTCATTGAAATCAAATTCAGTGAGCCTTTGGAGATGCACGTGCACCTAAGTAAATGGGAGCTGCAATGTATAGTATGTGAATCCCAAGCCAGGATCCGATACGATGAGCATTTGGGCGGGGATAGGTAACCAACCAAAATTCTGCAAGCATATAGAATTCGTTCCTTTTTCCTTGGTTTTAAAATTTGGAAGGGCCAAATCCTCAGCTGGTATAAATGGGCATATCGCCATTGCCTTCAATGGAGCTGCATTGATTTACAGGCTTAAGGTGTCTCAGATCACCAGGCAGCATTAGTGAGACAGCAGCCTGGGATGGGCTTTATAAAGGTGCACTGTGGTGCATCACTCCCGTCATTTGTGCATATTGTGGGTTCAAGTCCTACATGAGCTGCTTCTTCTTCTTGTATACATTGTCTTACAGTAGGGGAAAGGGTTTTCCCTCTTCCTGGGAGCACTCACAAACAGGGGGCAGGGAGGTGTTCTCCCCAACACAGGACAGATTTGGGGGGAGCGGCATACTATGGTGATGAGCATGGTATAAGACCCTTTGTAGAAAGAATAATGTTCTCTTTGGACGACAGGTTTGCTCCCTATTCTGGAGCTGGACACAGTGGCTGGATGGGAATCCTTTCCCACAAGACTATATGTAGTTGTGGGATGGGTTCAGAAATGACCAGTGCCGGCTGAGAGCTGCGGGGACAGAGTGAGGACAGCCGGCTTCAGCAGTGTTACTGAGCATGCTCAGTACAATCCAAGCAGCAAATGTGGAGATGGGGGGGCTCCATGGCACAGGTAGCCATCCTGAGTCCTTACCCAGGGTTTTGGATGTCATACTTAGAATCATAGAATAGAATATCAGGGTTGGAAGGGACCTCAGGAGGTCATCTAGTCCAACCCCCTGCTCAAAGCAGGACCAATCCCCAATTTTTGCCCCAGATCCCTAAATGGCCCCCTCAAGGATTGAACTCACAACCCTGGGTTTAGCAGGCCAATGCTCAAACCACTGAGCTATCCCGCCCCCCAGTGGCTAGCCCACGCCATCACCTGCACTGTTGCAGCGACACTTCTATTTTTAATGCCCTAGCTCAGTCAAAGCTAGCATCTATACATCTACCGGGGCTGGAAATTCCATCGCCGGCTGCAGTGTCGACATACCCTATGGCACGGTGCAAACTCTCCTGCTGTTTGCCTCAGCTGCCCCGAGAATCTACAGGAGCAGCCACATAAAAAATCTTCATGGGACCACGTGTTAAAGTGTGCAAGGGCATGGCCAGTGGGACCCCCTGCCCAAGTCCCCCTGGTTAGCAGCTGTGGAGGCTACTACAATCCATTGGGGAGCAGTGTCAGGCTCTGTCCTCTCAGACTTCTGGGCGTTACCTGTGTGGTATCATTCTCTGTTTGTATTACGGTAGCACTTACAGGCCCCAACTGAGATCCGGGTCCCATTGTGCTAGGTGCTGTGTATACACAAAGTAAATGAGAGTCTGTCAGCTCTTGGGAGACAATCTAAATAGGAATGAAAAGAAGTGATTTGGCATAACTCAGAGAACAGCACATGGCAGTGCTAGGAATAGAATGGAGGTCTCCCGATTCCTTCTCCAGCACCCTACCCACTGCACCATACTACCTCCTCATCCGTTTATTTGAACTTTACACAAGAATAGAACGTCAGTGCATAGTCAGGATTTGCCTACGTAAATTTGCTTAAATAGCCTCTGTATAATAGATGCCTCCAGTTGCTGGATAGCTGCATAAAACGTAGGCAGAACATTATCTAAATATGAGTCAAACATGTATTAATAATATGCATGAGTAAAACTGAAGACATCATTTACGATTTTGTTCAGAATCCCTTCAAAATGAGTTAGTACCAGGATGCGATCAATGGATTATGTGTTAGTCCCACGGAAAGCCAGCCACAATTGATGGTTTAATAAACTGGTTGTATGCAATACTAACAACTAAGCCATGAGGGAATTAATGTATTTACAAACCCTAATTAGTAGTTTGTTACTGTGATACCAAATTTAAACAAATCTGTAGCATCACTGACCATCTGGGTTAGAAATCTCCATTTTGCATTTAATTAGAAAATAGTTGCGACAGCAAACTGGTCTTATTAGTTAGCTAATGATCCGCTATACACTAATTGAAATGAAGAACTCTATCCTGCAGGTTTGTGAAATGTTTTATATGTGAGAGTGAACAACCAAAAGACATGCTGTCCTTTGGGGCTTAGGAAAGTACAACAATTGATTAAATAAAATAAAAAAGATATTTTATTAAATAAAATGCGAATGACATAACTTTAAAAGTGTGTGACACCAATCTGGTAATTAGCGAGAGAGTGAGGGTTCATCCATTTCTGTTCCAGTTTTTAACTTTTGCTTAAAACTACTTTGAGCCTATGCAAAGTAGAAACCAGGAAAGCTACACTATATGAATGCAATTTCAGTTTGAAGTTTCTGGCCCTTGTCAACCTGAAAACCCCAGGCTCAACTGGGAGCTGTGTATTTAGCTCATGCTTTGCTGTAGCTCAGGGAAGGGGAGGCAAAGTTGGCCCTAAGCCACCTTTATGCTTCCTTCCACCTTAGGTCCGACTGCATGACTCAGAGCTGTTCCAAGGCTGTTCTAAATTGCGCTGGCTGGAGAAGGAGCTGGCCAATGAGCAGGAGGATTGTGGTCTACACTATCATTCAAATGTCACTGCCCCAGGGTGCACTGCTCAGAGGATTCAGGAGCATTGTTCACTGCTACACATAAATACTACGGAAGCCTTGATCGAAGTTTGAATAGTGCCTCTCTCTAAGACCTTGTCTACACTGGCAAGTTTCTGCACCGTAAAGTAGCTTTCTGTGCTGTAACTCCGGAGGGGAACACACTCCCAAGACACTTAGTATGCAGATCCTGCACGGTTACAGCACTGTAAAAGAACCACCCTGACAAGAGGCGCACAGCGTTCTGCACTGTGGGTACAGTGCCATGGTGCCAGTGTACACACCCTGGTCGATTACAGCGCTGCGACTGGCCTCCGGGAGGTGTCCCACAATGCCTATTCTCGCCTCTTTGGTCATCGGTTTGAACTCTACCGCCCTGCCCTCAGGTGACCAACCGTGGGCCCCATCCTGTACATTCCTTGGGAATGTTGAAAGTCCTCTTCCTGTTTGCTCGGTGACGCATGCAGTGGTCTCAGCGCATCTTTCCAGGTGGCCAGGCCTGCTCCACGCACCAGGCGATCCCCCGCTTGGAGCAATGCCGAGCTGCTGGACCTCATCGGCATTTGGGGAGAGGAGGCTGCCCAGTCCCAGCTGCGCTCCAGCCGTAGGAATTATGATACCTACGGACAGATTTCACGATGCATGACAGAAAGGGTCCATGACCAGGACACACTGCAGGGCAGGGTCACAGTGAAGGAGCTGCAGAATGCCTACCACAAGGGGCGGGAGGCAAACCCACGAGCTGACGGTTTTACAAAGAGCTGTATGCGATACTCGGTGGTGACCCAACCTCCACTGCAAAGGCCACTGTGGATACTTCAGTGGCTCACATGCCAATCAAGAGTGGATGAAGCCAGGAGGAGGAAATTTTGGATGAGGATGGGGACCCAGAGGCAGAGGATGACTTGGAGTCAGAGATGCAGCTAGGAGCAGCTGTCTGAGCTTGGCAAAGCTTGGCAAAATCTTTTCTATCCTGGAGGAGGCTAGCCAGGCACAGCTGTCTGAGCTTGGCAAAGCGCAAACAGGAGAGGAGGCCCCTGGTAAGTGGATTTGATTTTGGGAATTGCTGAAGTGAGTTGCTGGGGGCAGGAGGGTTGCAGAAAGCGGGCTTGTGTCTGTATGATGTGCGTACCACCACATGCCTAGTCTGAGTGGCGGAACAGGCTGTTGATTGACTGCCTCACTTCATGGGAATCTGCCTCAGAGATCTCCAGGAAACTCTCATGGAGACACTGGGCAATCCACTGCTGCAGGTTCTTTGACAGAGCTGCTTTGTTTCTTGCCCCATTAACAGTAACTTTCCTGCACCCCTTTGCCATCACGGGGTGGGGGACGGGGGCTGACCATTGCTGCATGCAGGCAAGCCACATAGGGGCCAGGGCGGAAGCCACAGGCTTGGAGAGGACCCTCCCTTGATTCCCTGCTCACCCTCAGCGGCGAGATATCTTCCATAATGAACACAGCCTGTGGAAAGTGTCGGGACAGAAACGATTATCAGCCCCCCACTACAGTGCTGGCTGTCCCCAAGAGACACATGCCCAGTGTACAGCAGGGTCTGGGAACACTGATTTACCCTGCCCCTGCGACTACTCACCATTTGGGGGTCTTGTGGCTCATGTGTGCTTCCCTGGGGTCAGCCAGTTAGCGACAGGTGTGAGAGTACTGGCTGTGTCTTAAACCCCAGAATCAGTGTTCTGTGTGTTGCAAACAATACTGCTTCTGTAAAATGTTGCATTTTGGCTTCACAGAGATGACCTTGGGAGCCCAGCCTCCCTTTTTGTTATCACTGGCTGAATGGCTGCACAGAATTAGAAAGCGGTCACAAAAAGCTACAGAGGACTTTCTGCATGATGTTATGATGCACTCTGCGGCCGAAAAAACAGAATTTGAAGGAGTGGCGGGACAGTGAGAAGAGGGACCAAAAGGAGAAAGTGGCGTGCCAGAATGAAGCCATGGAGCAGCTCTTTAACGTTATGGAGCACCAAGTGGACATGCTCCAGGCGATACTAGCACTGCAAACTAAGCAGCTCCATGCCCGCCCCCCTGCAGCCGCTGTCTCAAAACTCTTTCCCATGCGCCCCCCAGACACCGCCAACATACTTTTATCAACCTCCTGGCTCCAGTCTGTACCCACGGCATTCCACTCATCCCCCGCCACAGTCCAGCACTGCGGACCCCCAGTACCCACTGCACTCAATACCCATCCCTCTGCAGTTTAGCCCTGTACTCTAAAGGAGAAGTTTGGATATGCTCCCTGGACATACACAAATCTTTAAACGTCCCGGGACCCCACTGCCTCCTGGGACCTTCCCTTCTGCATCCACCTCAGTGCTGATGTGTTTTTTTGTTTGTCTCTCTCCTCCAGTTGTTGTTTTTTAATAAAATAGTTGTGTTGGTTTGAAAGCAATCTTTATTCTATTAATTGAAAGCAAACAGAGCCCTGCAAAGCAACAATTATCTTAAACCTTCATATTGCATCGTCTGCACCAATCACAATCACCTCCTAGCATTACAAGCACTGCACTCCTGAGCATAGCAACAAATATTAGTGGCTTTCAGCTTCAAATTGCTGCCTCAAGGCATCCCTGATCCTTATGGCCCCGTGCTGCACCCCTCTAATAGCCCTGGTCTCTGGTTGTTCAAATTCAGCCTCCAGGCCCTGAGCCTCAACAGTCCAGCCCTGAGTGAAGCTTTCACTCTTCCCTTCACAAATATTATGGAGCATACAGCATGTGGCTATAAGCATAGGAATATTGTCATCGGCCAGGTCCAGCTTCCCATATAGGCAGCGCCAGCGAGCCTTTAAATGGCTAAAAGCACACTCAGTCATTCTGCAGTCTTGTTCAACCTGTTGTTGAACTGCTCCTTGCTGCTGTTAGGGTGCCCCGTGTATGGCTTTGTAAGCCATGACATTAAGGGGTAAGCAGGGTCTCCCAGGATCACAATGGGCATTTCGACTTCCCCTACGGTGATCTTCTGGTCCGGGAAGAAAGTCTCTGTTTTCAGCTTCCTGAACAGGCCAGTGTTCCGAAAGATGCATGAGTCATACACCTTTCTGGACCAGCCTGTGTTAATGTCCGTGAAACACCCACGGTTATCCACAAGTGCCTGGAGAACCATTGAGAAATACCCCTTGTGATTAATGTACTTGGTGGCTAGGTGGTCTGGTGCCAGAATTGGAATATGCATGCCATCTATCGCCCCTCCGCAGTTAGGGATGTCCATTTGTGCAAAGCCATCCACAATGTCACGCATGTTGCCCAGAGTCACGGTCTTTCAGAGCAGGATGCGATTAATGGCCCTGCAGACTTCCATCAACACAAGTCCAACGGTCAGCTTTCCCACTCCAAACTGGTTAGTGACCGATCGGTAGCAGTCTGGAGTAGCCAGCTTCCACCGTGCAATTGCCACGCTCTTCTCCAGCATCAGGGCAGCTCTCATTCTCGTGTCCTTGCGCCGCAGGGCTGGGGCGAGCTCATCACGCAGTCCCATGAATGTGGCTTTCCTCATGCGAAAGTTCTGCAGCCATTGGTCGTCATCCCAGACATGTGTGACAATGTGATCCCACCACTCAGGGCTTGTTTCCTGAGCCCAAAAACGGCGTTCCACTGTGGTCAGCACCTCTGTGAATGCAATGAGCAATCTTGTATTGTAGCTACTATGCATGGCGAGATCAATGTTACACTCCTCTTGCCTTTGCAGTTTAAGGAATAACTCCACTGCCACTCGTGACGTGTTAGTCAGAGCGAGCAGCATATTGGTCAACAGGGCGGGATCCATTCCTGCGGACCGAAGAGGCAGAGCGCACAGTGCACAAACCGTTGAAAGATGGTGCCAAATGTGGACAGAAGCACAGGGATTGCTGGGATGCGAAGCAGTGCATCATGGGGCATTGGGCCAGGACCCAGGATGCCCCGCGACCCCCTCCGCCTTTCCACAACTCTTAGTGGCAGAAGAGGAAGAGATGCTTAGTGGGATAGCTGCCCAGAGTGCACCGCTCCGAATACCGCTGCAAGTGTGAACACGCTATTGCGCAGGCAGCTGACAGTGTGAACACACAACAGCGGTTTCCCTTCAGCGCTCTCTGAGCGGTGCTGTAACTGCCAGCGGTGTAACCCTGCCAGGGTAGACACACCCTAAGTTATATGGCCACTGCCCTGTGCTGATTGCCACTTTAAATGTTTGCTGTTCTGCTTTTCTAAAGTCATAGACATATGAACATGTTGTAGGTATTAGTACAGGAATCACAGATTAGTTGTCATATTCCTAGTACATATTTAGAACATCCCTGGTTCTTAAATTGTTTCTATTTTTAATAGCTTTACAGTTTTGTCAGCATTGTTTAAAGATAAAACTATCTGTTTTAGGTAGCCTTTCCCACAAAATAAAAACCAGGAGTCACCTGATGAAATTAAGCAGCAGCAGCTTTAATACAAACAAGAGGAAGTACTTTTTCACACAGTGCACAATTAACCCATGGAACTCATTGCCATTGGATGTAGTGATAGCCAAAAGTAGAACTGGGTTTAAAAAAAGAACTAGATAAGTTCATGGAAGATAAATCCATCAATGGTTTTAAGCCAAGATGATCGGTGATGCAACCACAAGCTTAGGGCAATCCTAACCATCTGACTGCCAGACCTTGGGAGAGAAAGATGGAGTTAATCACTTCAGCTGCCCTGTTCTGTATACTCCCTGAAGGTCTGTACTGGCCACTGTCGGAGACAGGATACAGGGCTAGATCGACCATTGCTCTGATCCAGAAGGGCCATTCTTATGTTCTTAGGCTATGTCTACACTTGGAGAGTTTTTGTGCTGTCAGTTTCACCGGTGATAGGGAACGGGTGAAAGAAAAGCGCTGGTTTGTGTACTCACTCACTTCCATAGGCGTCAGAGAGTGTTCACGTTTGCAGCATTTCCATCGTGGATGAGAGCAGCACACTGAGGGCAGCTATCCCACAGTGCAGCTCTCTCCAGTTTGACTATAGGTCTTGTGGGAAAGGCGGGGGTGAGCACAGGGTCCAAGTGGGGGATCATTTGCTCTGTGAAGCAGCCATGGTCACTTGGCCAGATGAGCACTTGCAAACAAAACAAGAAAGGGAGTTTCAAAGTTCCTGGGGCTTTACAGGGGGAGGGGCGGACATCTGTTTACCTGGTGTCAGAACAGCAGAGCTGCTGGCCAGAGTGGTCACCCTAGGCACTGTGGGATATCCTCTGGAGGTTAAAAGCTGTTTACACAGGAAGAACGTGTCTCCACTTGCACATCACCGCAAAAGAATCACCGGTAAGAGCTGTATGCCTCTCGTGGAGGTGGTTTCTTCTGAGTTTCACCCCAAAAAGTCATTGGCAAGTGTAGACACTCCTGTGGTTTTTGCGCAAAAAAGAGACTTTTTGTGCTGTAAGTGGCAAGTGTAGACATGCCTTACAGAGACAAGGTGGGTGAGGTAATATCTTTTACTGGACCAACTTCTGTTGGTGAAAGGGACAAGGTTTCAAGCTACAGGGAGCTCTTCTCTGGGAAAGGTACTCAGCGTTGCAGCTAAATACAAGGTGGGACAGATTGGTCTCTTTGAATGTGTTAACTCCTTACGCTAAACGTTCAAGGTGAAGTGGCCCGTTAACACCTCTGCAGTCATAGGACAAAAAACGGGGGATAGTAGGTTGCATTAATAACATGTTTTTAGGCCCCCATCAGCACAGTGTCTGAGCATCTCACGACCTTTAACATATTTACCCCCGTACAACACCCCTGTGAGTTAGGGAAGTGCTGTTATCCCCAATTTACGGATGGAGAACTGAGGAACAGAGAGACCCCATCAAAGGTCACCCAGGAAATCTGTGCTAGAGCAGGGACTTGATGCCAGGCCTACCAAGTCTCAGGGTAGGATTCTACCCATAGGACCACCCTTCTCAAGTAGGGGAGATGCAGAATTTCTGATCTTCTTTCTAGAAATGTTAATCTTTACCTGTAACGTGAAACGGGGGTGCTCCTCCCAATTATTTTAATACAGGGGACAAGTTTAGAAAAAAAATTCCAAATCTTATCGTTCATGAATATATGTAGATACAAACACATTGACTGTAAATTAATGTTTTTTTCAATTAAGATGGAACATAAACCATCATGATACAAATGGGGCTTGATCTGACACCTGATGAATGGCAACAAAAAGACTCCGATTGATTTATTGGTCATTGGCCCACCCCCATAGGCTGGGCAGGGACTCTCTTTAGTTTTGTGCTTTGTGTGGCATTTAACAACTGGCTGGCATTTGACAACTAATCATAATGGGGAGGCAGACCTGTTTCCTTTTCTGCAAATGTACACAGATTCCCAGGGATTGTCTCAAGCTTGCGATCGAATGTTAGGTAGCTCTTTAAAAACACAGGCTGCAAGTCTTAGTTAATTTTCACTTTGTCCCTTTATAGTTCTCTGCAGGACTCTAGATATGGGGGGGCTGAGAAACTTTCCAGATTAAAGCAAAACATATACACTGAAAATAACAAACAACCAAACTGTTGCTGTTTTAACATGACTTGATATTGAGAAACTCTTTATATATTATAACAGACAATGAAGTTTCTGTAGGGGCTCTAAATCACTTAATGTTGAAAGGAATCCCCAGATGGCTTTATCAAGTCACTGTGTAAAATTGTTGGAGATCTCCACCAGCTAATAAATTTGATTTGGGGTTTGTTTTGCTGGCATTTGTTCAAACCCTCCGAGAACTATAGTTACTGTATTCGAATTCAAAATTGAAATGCCTGGTTTGCCATCCTCCGGGACCGAAAATAAAACTCAGGCATAGAATGTGAATGTTGGTTGGTTTTCTTTTTAAGTCGGTACATTATTATTTGAGGAGATATAGTGTAGGATAAAACCATTTATTTTGTTTCAAATATTTTATTGAGTAATAAAACTAGCTTACATTGTTGCCACATATGGGGATGTGTGCCTGTTACCATGGCAGGCAGGTAACTAAAGAAATCAGTACCCTAGTCCCACCATTTTTCACTTTATGATTCTGGCCTCCATGCTCCTTGTTCTTTATACCATGCAAAATACAACAGATGAAAAGACTAGATTGTGCCGTTAGATACAGCCCAGTGCAGATGCTGTGCTCTCTCAGAAGTAGCCCTGGGTGGCGCTGTGACTAGACACCAGGGGAGGTTGGGAAAAGTGCTTTGTTCTTGTGAAAAACATAAATGAAAAGAAAAACAGTTTTGTTTCTGTCAAAAAACATTTCATAAAAAAAATCCAAACCCCAAACACTGAAAATTCTTTGAATTTCAGTGGCCAAACTGTGACAAATATTAAGTTTTTAGCTGATGTTTTTCTATCCCCCGCCAAAAAAATTTAGTTTAAAAAAATGGAAATTTCTCATGGAATCTTTAACCATTTTTTAAAAGCTGTTTCAGATGAAAACGATCAGCTCTGCTAGCGACACCCTTCTGAGATGCAATTCTCTCCCCACTCATTCTTGCTCTGGAAGAGTAGCAGTTTGCTGCGGATCGATATCAGCACTAACCTATGCTCATGGCTGGCTCACCTGTGCTGGCCAGAGGCTCTGCCCCTCTCCGACCATCTGCTCTGGGGTGGAAGTGTGCAGCCGTGTAGTCCCGCTTACTCCTGTCTGATCGGATTGCCAGGTTCAGGTAGCCCACACGAGGGTTTAAACAGGGGGTGTCGCTGCTTTGTGCAGGCATCTGGCAAGTGACAATCTTGGCCTAAAACCAAAGGAATCTGGACTACATAACCAACATTTAGGGCCATTACTGAGATTTTCAAAGTCCACTGGTGGATTCAGCTGTGCAATGCTCATTCATTGCTGTGGCAGTTTGGTGGCTAAATCCCCTAGGTCAGCTTTGCCAAACTCAACCAATACCTCCAGGAATATGCAAGCTGATCACGATGCGGCCTCCCCAGACACTGTGCATTATTTGTCTGCCTAGCTGAGCCTTATGTAGGCAGTCCATTCCATTCCCACTGTGGTTCTGATTATAATCTCCTACGGCAGCTTCCTCCTCTCTAGCCTGCAGGACTCTCTCCATAACCCCTTTCAGTCTGTCTGAAATGCAGCCACAAAAACCATCCACTTTGTTTCAAGACCAGGAGAGGCAAGTCTCCCTGGGGAAGCAGAGAGAAGCCATGCAGTGCCCGACTTTCCTGATGCTGCGCCATAACACTGGAAGCCACCTGACATTTATCAGCAGCCCCAAGAGCTGTGTGAGGATATTGCCCAGCGTGCAGAACCTTGAGGAGCTACTAGCAGCTCCAGAAACATGAGGCACCACTGGGTGCATCTCTGAAAGGAAGGTTGGTTTTATGGTTGAGGCACTGGGCTGGCACTCAGGAGGTCTGGTTCAAGTCCTGGTTTTTCCATGGACTCACTGTATTGCCTTGGCAAGTCACTTAATTTCTTTGTGCCTCAGTTTCCTGTCTGCAAAGTGGGGATGACAGTACTTCTTTTTCTCCCACCCTTTGACTATCTTGTCTATTTGGACTGTAAATTCTTAGGGACTATGTGTCTGGAGCGTGCCTAGCACAAGGAGCCTCGAGGAGATACAATTAACACTTGCTTCAAAATGAGAGATAATATCACAGAAAGAGGGCTGCTCGAAGATCATGCAATAAAAATGGATTTACTAACATATTCTGATATACTCTGCTGACCCACTGAAACTAGGCTATAAAGGATAGATTTATTAAGGAAGTCAAGTACGAGCTATTACCATTGTAAACTTCTCTTCTACACAGGCTGGACCTAGTGCCTTTTCTGTTTATGCCCTCCGTTTGGGGCCTGGGGAAGACATTGTCACCTCTTTGTTAAAATTTGTAGAAGATAAGAAGCTAAAAGCTCCATTTGTCATGACTTGTGTGGGAAGCATCACCAAAGCAACGCTGAGACTGGCCAACGCCACTGCTTCGAATACTAATCAGGTACCTGACACATGTAGTGATGTCTTAGCAATGCATATGCATAAATTGATGTGTGCACAGAGCTTTCCTGGAGATGTGTTCTGTTCCCGATTAACTCACGGTGAAGTTTAAGGGCCAGATGTTCAGCAGGTGTAAACTGGCATAGCTTCCCTCAAGTCGATGCAGCTGAGGATCAGGCCCTCAGTGCAGCACGGCAAGCAGATCTCTAAATCTGTTCTGTTCTATGTCTAGCCATAGCCCATAAACCATATTTTCTCAGTAAGTGTGTTATCTTTATTGCTGTGTGTTTAATTAAGCATTGAGGTAAATTAGATGGTACTAGTTCAATATTCAAGGATGTTTCTTAAACTATAAATAGACATTTCGATCATGTGTCTGGGTCCATTAACGGGCTTATGTGAACAATAAAATGTCTTCCTGTTAGTATTTATAGAAGGGGGAAGTGTCTCTGTGGCCAAGATTGCTGGGCTCTCCCTTCAGAGCTACCAGCCAAGTCCTGTCGGGCCACGGAACAGAGGTACTGGCCAGAAAACCTGCAACCAGCCTGCGTTTTGGGAGTCCACAATGGGGGAGGGTCCCTGAGCGCAGGCTCCAGCCCTAGCCTGAATATCTACACTGCAATTAAACAGTCCCTTAGCCTAAACCCTGCTAGCCCAAGTCAGCTGGCATGGGTCAGCCACCGGTTTTTAACTGTGGTGTAGACAGACCTTTGCAGAGCTGGGAGTAGAACCCAAAGTCTTTATATTGTTGTTCATAATAAAAATAACAATAATTGATCATTAAAAATGCTACTTTTTCTAGATTTAAAAAAAACATAAATGCCCTGCTGTTTATTGTATGGAGGAGAGATCAGTGAGTGGGAGTTTGTTTGTTTTTAAATCAGTGAGAGCTTACCCTTGAATCTAACATATTTGCTCCAGGACTATGTCGCCATGGGAGTTTTATGCTACATGGAACCAAGGAAAAATCAATGTAAAAATTGGGGATTATACAACAATTGTGCATTATTTCTAAGCCAGGTGTGAGTCATATGGGCTTCCCCTTTGTTAATAAATCTACTGGAAGAGACAAATGTACAAGCCTACTTAAAAGGGGCTAGTGATTTTGAGTATCTGGGTATTTGAGGGGCCCCACTTGGTGCCCACTAATGGGGCTTGATTTTCAGAAAGCGCTGGGCACCTGTCCTTTAAAAATCAGAGCCCTTTGAGGTGAGTCTCAGGTAGAGCACTCCGAAGCAGCAGCACCCAAAATCATTAGTCAGTTTCTAAAATGTGAGTGGTGTGTGCACATGGGTGTATGCATGCCTGTGCATGTGTGTATATAATGTCCATGCAGTGGCAACAAACTATTCCAAGACCCTGAGTTTCCCGTAAGTGCAAATTTGTTGAACAGCATCTTTCCCATGTTGCTGAAAAGTTCCTTTGTTGGCAATATAAACAGAGACTATATGTGAATAATGATTAAAAATTTGGTGTTTGAACAAGCTGGGAATGCTCTTTTGTTTCCATCTAAGTTACAGTTGCAACAGAAGCTGTTTACAAGAACACTAAAGATCGCTCGGTTGGTATTTTAATGGTAGTTCTCTGCATTTCCATTCAGGAGACCCAGTATAATTCCCACTCTTTGGCTCTCCTGTCCATGAATGACAGGCGCTTCTGGGGCAGGGAATGCATCTTTTGTCCTTCAACTGTGATTCCTTTTGACAATGAAAGAGTGATATTGATGTTTTCCAAAGGTTTCCCATCCACACCCCTCAAAGACGAATGACAGCTGCAAGAAAGAGTCTGGAAGGCAAAAGGGTTTAATGTCCTAGAAAATTCAGGGTTCTATGGAGCATGCAGAAGATTTTCAAAGGGGTACCTCACCGATTACTCACCTGTCACTTTCCATCCCCCAAAGCACCCAGAAATGACAAACCAGTGGCAGAGAGGCGACTACATCTCTGAGGAAGAATGGACTTGTTAAGATGCGGAGCTGCAGCCTGGGCACTCTCTTTCCTGTGTGATCTTAAATAAGTTAGAACCACTCTGGCCTTCGGGTTCCTTGGGTGGCAAATGGGAATCTCAGGGCTTCCCTACCTCCCCGTGTTGCTGGGAGGCTTCCAGTAATTCAGTGATGTCTGGGAGGCACTTTGAATTCTTTGTATCAAAGGCATTTTGTGATGGCAAATTGTCATGCATAGCTGGAATTATGCCAGGTCTAGGCTTGAGTAATCCAAAGAGTCCGAGTACTTGTCAAGCTGGCAGGTCAAAGGAAAACAAGATATTATGGTGCTTTCCCATGTTGCTCCACTTCTGGCAGCTGAATTCCAACATTCTAGTGATTTCCCCCCCCCCCAACGTTGAGTGCTTCCGCAAAAAGAATTCTAACGCTCTATGCTACTCTCTGGCATTGCCGCTCCACACATCCCCCCCTCATTCAGCTTCCCCAGGGGTGACTTACCTGACTGCTAGGGGAGCTGAAACATGAAGACCTGTATTTCCTAAGCAAAGCCAACAGCTGTGCCTGCTAAATTGCTTACACATCTGTTGCACTCTCAGACCCCTATATCTGTATACCACACTACCTATTTGCATGCATGGTTACTCACCTATTATATCCCCGCTATGATCATCTGGCCCAAAGTAACTCTCAGTACTCTTTTTCAGGTGGTTATTTCAAATGGTTTGAATATATACCAGTAGAGCTTCTGTTAGGTATACTGACCCGCCTTTCCAAAAGTGACTAGTAAACTGAGGTGTCTCCATTTTTGGATGTCCACTTTGGGGTCTCTGAAAGGGGCCTGATTCTCCTTAAGATTCTAGAATGAATGTAAAAAGAAAAGGAGGACTTGTGGCACTAGAGACTAACAAATTTATTTGAGCATAAGCTTTCGTGAGCTACAGCTCACTTCATCGGATGCATGCAGTGGGAAATACAGTAGGGCGATTGTATATACACAGAGAACATGAAACAATGGGTGTTACCATACACACTGTAACCAGAGTGATCACTTAAGGTGAGCTATTACCAGCAGGAAAGAAAAAAAACCTTTTGTAGTGATAATCAAGGTGGGCCATTTCCAGCAGTTGACAAGAACGTGTGAGGAACAGTAGGGGGGGAAATAAACATGGGGAAATAGGTTTACTTTGTGTAATGACACATCCACTCCCAGTCTTTATTCAAGCCTAATTTAATGGTGTCCAGTTTGCAAATTAATTCCAATTCAGCAGTCTCTCGTTGGAGTCTGTAGCTCACGAAAGCTTACGTTCAAATAAATGTGTTAGTTTCTAAGGTGCCACAAGTCCTCCATTTCTTTTTGTGGATACAGACTAACACGTCTGCTACTCTGAAACCTAGAATGAATGTGTGTCAGCCTATTGAGATGTCCTTGATACCAGAATGTGAATAAAGCAATGTACACCATATTGGCAACTGACATCCAGTTCTGCTGTTTTAATTGTTGTTAGATTATTCATCTAAATGAGAGGTTTGAAATCGTCTCCTTGGTGGGAACCCTGAACAAAGCACCTCATCTCCACATCTGCCTGTCTGATAAGGATGGGAAGACTGTCGGAGGGCATGTTATAAGTGACTTGGAAGTCTTCACTACATCTGAGATAGTGATCGGCGAATGCACAGGCCTGCAGTTCACCCGGGAGATGGATGATCGCACAGGTTTTCCAGAACTTGTCATTAGTTCTTGCTCTGAAAAGGCTTAGTAATTTCTGCCCTGTAAATTATGTGCCATGCCTCAAAAAAAGTGGATTAAATAAATGGGGTTGGAGCATGCCTTCCTTTCTCTTAGCTTTTAGCTTATTGATTCAGACATATTTTCACGCAGAGAATAATCAATTCTTCAGTGGGTGGACAGAATAAAATAATTTCAGGCAAACTCTTCAAATGACTTGTCATTAATTTGCCTTTTGCCAGCACTTGTTCACTCCAAACAAGATGTGTTTAGCTTCCTCCAAGTATTAACTGAGTTGTGCCCTGGGGATTTTCTGGGACTGATTGGCCAGGAAGGAGGGGGGCGGTGGGGGCTGGCGAGGGCTAATGAATGCACTATGTTTGCTCATCTTTACAGAGTCACTTATTACCACTAATTGGGAGGGACAGTTCAAACAAGCACAGAGGAGCAGTTGTCACATGAGCGTGACATGGTTTTAAAGAGGCAGTCAGGGACGATTGCACTGCCTGGTCCTGGCCCCTGAACTCTGCAGCATCCTGGCTGGCAGCCTAGCATATCTCCTCCTCAAAGTGGAGCCTTTGTCAGGGAGTGCTATTAGAAGTCAGCAGTCTTAAGAAATCTGGGCAAGACAAGTCATTTCAGGGAGCTATAGACAGACATGCAGCTGTCTGGGACACTTAGAAAGTCAACAGCTGACGGAAGGGGTGGACTTCTGGCTTGGCTCAAAATGGATTTAAAGATGTGATCTGAATTAATTTGTGGTGCATAGTTTGGGTTTGTTTTCTTAAAGAGTTCCTTTGATTTAAGAATACTTGGTGGTAGTAGGAGTCTAATATTAATACCGGACATGCTTTGTACATTTTTTCACAATGGCATGGCGGTACCTGTTGATTGTTTCCTGTCTGCTGTACTTAGCAGAATGCAGAAATGTTAATTTCTGACTCCGTTCGGATGGAATGGCACCCCCCTTCAAACTCAGCTAATATTTCCAAGTTATTTTTGCTTTAAAGTGTTTCCCTTCCAAGTAAATACTCTTTTATTCACTGTGACATTCCCTGATTAAAACTATTTGAATTAATCTGTCTGTATCAGGATGTGTCTTTCACATATAAATTTACCTTCAGCTTCAGCATCAATATGTTTTGCTGGTTTTTGTGGGGGAATCTTTTATTGAAAGAATTAACCGGGGTAAATATATTGGAAATATTAACATAATTAATTTTGTTTACCTGCTACATTTTTGGTTCAGGATAAGTTGTCCAATGGGGAATTGTAATAGGTTGGAAGTAATGGGTGGCATGTGATGTTATATGGGTGTGTGGGAGTGCGTGAGAGAACAAACTTTATGGAAGAGGGATATATAATGAAGACTTGTTACATTAGGTTCTAAATCCGAAAGCTGAGTGTAGTCCAATGGGACTATACTAAGGGCCAGATTCTGATTTACACTTAGGCCCCCTCTACACGTCATTGGCAATTAATATATTATTATTATCAATCATGATAATAATATCGTGTCCAAAGTCCCCCCAGTTGGGATTGGGGCTGCACAGTGTTGGGTGCTGTACAAACAT
This sequence comes from Chelonia mydas, assembly GCF_015237465.2. NCBI lineage: Eukaryota > Metazoa > Chordata > Testudines > Cheloniidae > Chelonia > Chelonia mydas. The sequence continues at coordinate 198,873,733 of NC_057851.1, forward strand.
CCCCTTTAAGGTCCATTTACATTGCCAGTGTGGTGTAAAAGGCACTCTGTGTAAATGAGAATCAGACCCCAAGTGTTTGCACAATCGGGCCCTTAACGCAATAAAATTAATCCTTGATGACCAAGCGGTCGGGCTGAGCTTTGAATTCTTGTTTTATTAATTCTTCCAAAGAACTGACCAGTATAAAACTAGACGGTAATGGAGTCTATTGATGTGAGGCCAAATTCCATCACCCTTTATCCATGCTGAGTAGTGCCTGCCTCTGAAAATAGCTCCCCTGGTGTCAGTAAGGTTCCTCTTGGAGTCAAGAGCACGAGTGAGAGTGGCAGAATTGGTCATTTGACTTTTATTAGCTCACACGTGTCCATTTCTGGGGGTGTAAAATGGGAGGCCTGACTCCAGGGACAGTTGCAGGTGCTCAGAACCTCTCAGGATCAGGCCCTCAGGACCCCGGTACCAAGTCAGCCAAGTTGTTTCATCTGAAGTATGTGCGTAAGTGCTCTGGTAAAGGAGGATGGTTTGTTGAATGGGAGTCCAAATCCTGCTCGCCTGTTCGCTCGATGAGTCCCTATTGAAGTCAATTAACTGTTCTCCCAGGCCTCACAGAGAGCTGGTTTGGGGTGAGAATGGGTAGGGCTGAGAGGACCACACATCTCACTCCCCCTTAACCCTATGCCCTACAGAGGTAGTATAATCCTCAGGAAATACAATACAGCCCACACTGTAGGTATAGGGACACCCCGATCGGCATCCTGGAGATTATGTCGTTAGGGATAATCCTTGGTAGCATGAGTCCTTTTGCCAGGGAGTCTGGACACCATGGATCCATGGCTGAGGTGATGGCTTTGAATGGTAATTGATTCCCTGGGGATCACCATGGATCTCAGGGGATCTGCAGGTTTGGGGGAGTTGGTCCCATGGCCTCTTCTATCACCTAGCAGAAAAATGTGAGGAAATCATGCGGCGATTTCCTCCCCCTTCAGTTCCTGGGGTGGGTTTTCCAATAGGAGGGGAGTGAGCCAGACCACTGGATTCCATTAGTCCTTGTTTGCTGCCTGACTTTGAATTGTAGATTCCAGTTAGGGTCTAGCTTTCAGCCAGCGTTTCCAAGCTTATATTCTAGTCTGATTTTTTCTTTTTTTTTAAAGGAAAAATGGAAATGACAGGCTGGGTTTTTGTTTAAATAGTTATTCCTGTTCCCTTGGCAAAGAGTGCTACCTTTTCTGTTTCATTGTGGGAATACAGAGATTATGTGCATCTGCAGCCTGGCTGAAAGTACGTTCTCAAGATGCGTTCTACACACATTGTTACAGAAGACGATAAAGCTAAGGAAACCATCTTAATCTGAGAAGTTAGACTAAGCGGTGAAAGCATCAGAAAAAATTGTTTGTGTGTGGTTTGAATTCTAATTGACCATAAAGATACTTTCAAAAATTATATTGTCAGGGGACTTAATAAGAAATTAGAACATTTATCTGAGCATGGAGAAAAGAAAATGAATTTGTTTTGCAGTCTCGTCTGTTTTAGATTTCTTGTGTCATAATAGAATGAATTTGTTGTTCATTGATACCTTAGGATACATAGGGTGTTGTGTTTTTTGAAGGATGAAAACAATGTGCCCTTCACTTTTGCATGAATGAATGAATTCATTTATTTTTCTTAACATCCGGAAGTCATTTATTTTGCCCTGAGACATCTGCAGGGTCTGTTTACGTATGATGGTTGCAGGGTACTTGGCAAGGATGGAAAAACCATGGGCTGTAATTGTTCTTGGTAAAGCCTAGCATTGTGGTGGGCTGTGGGTAAATACTGGAATAATAAGTATATGCTGATCAATTAGGAAGCTTAATTGAACTTATTTAAGAAATATTTAAAATGTTTAATTTAAGCAAAATAAAGGGGACATACCTCAGGTAATTTTGCTGATCATTTGCCCTTACATGGGCAATGATATTTACAGGCAGCCACAATTTATTTCGGCCTTCATTTCCCCAACAATATTTTAAACTATTTTAATTGTCCTTTTAAGATCATGAATGACTAAGAAGTTTTAGTAAATAGCAATCACAATTAATTGAATGTTCCGGTCGGTGTCATGTGTTGTTTTCTGTCATAGTTTAGCATTAATTAATGGATATCTCTTTATTTAAGAAAGAATGAAATTACCAGCTACTGAAGGCAAAATCCTGGTCCATTGCAGCCAATGGCAGAGCTCCCATTGATTTTAATGGGGCCCGGGTTTCCATCTGAGGATTTAAACATTAATATTGAAAATACTCAAAAGTAGAAAAACAGTTTTAAAAAGGGTTTTCCTTTCCTTATTTTTGTGCATTATTGTACATTGTATTCCTTATGGTTTAATACCCACAAACTTTTTCTACTGTTAGTTTTTCATTTCATAACAATTTCTAGATTTTTATATTTAGAAGAGGCATTTTTTCTATTAGTTTTATTTTTATACCTTAATTTTTTTTTAATTTCTCCATATCTGTGGAAAGCACCTCTCCTGTAGCTTTAAAATGCTGTTATTAAAAATGTATTAATGTAAGGGAAAATCCTAGATATATTTGACTTGCCTTCTTTAAAACTAAGACCATATTCAGCAAAATATTTCAGCATGTGCTTAACTTTAAGTGCATACCTAAGACCATCCTTATTTAGCAACGCATCTCGTAGCTGCTTAAGTCGCATTGAATCAGTGTTAAAGTTAAGTGTACATTTAAGTGTTTTGATGAACTGGGACCTTAGTCATCCCTACCAAAAAGATTGCAAACCACTTATCATCTATCAAAAGTGCCCTCCTCATGCCATTCTCCATTCCCCAAATCCCAAGAAAATAAAAGATCCTTGAGATACTGTTTTTCTTTGGATGGATAAATACACATCTTTTATCTTAAGTTTTTCTCTCTTTCCAGTATGCATCGTGGACCACGTCACTCGAATTGTAAATGCTCCAAAGAGACAATAACTTGCTTTGGAACGGCGGTGTCATCATCTAAAGTGTGCAGTTGTGTTTTGGTATCAACAATAAAGATGTTCTTTTCTCTGCATCCATCTCCTATTCTCTTCTGCATAGGAGCTCACATGGGTGTTGAAGGACCACATTCTTCCAGGGATGTAGGCTCCTACATTTAATTGATTTCCATGGCAGTTAGAAGCCGTAAGACCTTTCAGGATCTGGGCCTAGGTGCCACTTTGCGAAGGAGGGAGTCCCCTGGAAACCAAATCCTTTGCTTCTGCTGTCCTGGGCCCCGATCCTACAAGCTGATCTATGTGGAAAGACTCCTGCAACCTGCACAAAACCCCACCTACCTCAGGTTTGGGGCCTGGGCCATTTTGAATCCAGAGTTCATCGTTAAACCTCCCTCTCTTACTTAGCAATGCCTTATTGCTACCCTCCTGCTGGAGAGCCTCCAATGGGGTTTACCAGGCAGCAGCAAAGACGTTAGAGATGGAAGACACCCATTCGAGCATCAGAGCCATCCCTTCTGTAAGTGCAGAACACGGGGCTCGCACAGGTGTTAAGCAACTTCAACTCCCGTTGAATCAGGTGGACACTCAGCCCTTCCCAGGAGGCACTAAGGCCCAGACCCTCAAAGGTATTTAGGCTCCTAAGTCCCAATGGGATCTTGGCCTCAGCACTTTGAAGAAGGGACCTGCAGTCCCTTCATTCCTTCCGCAGACTTCTGCAAAGCAACTTTCATGCTGGTGCCAACATCCTTCCTTACCTACCCCGGGAAGTGTAACAATGATAGATAGCAAAAAGAAAAGGAGTACTTGTGGCACTTTAGAGACTAACCAATTTATTTGAGCATAAGCTTTCGTGAGCTACAGCTCACTTCATCGGATGCATACTGTGGAAAGTGCGTGAGCTACAGCTCACTTCATCGGATGCATACTGTGGAAAGTGTTAACTTTCCACAGTATGCATCCGATGAAGTGAGCTGTAGCTCACAAAAGCTTATGCTCAAATAAATTGGTTAGTCTCTAAGGTGCCACAAGTTCTCCTTTTCCTTTTGCGAATACAGACTAACATGGCTGTTACTCTGAAACCAATGATAGATAGATAGAAACACCAGCATTCAGAACACTAAGGGCCAGATTCTGATCCCCTCACTCCTGGGAAAAGCATCTTCCTCCGTGAGTAGTCCCAATGGTCTGCAGGAGGAAGAGTGGCAGGATCTGCCTCCGAATAAAAGCAATTCCCCCCCACCCCCTGAACACTTACTTCTTTGCATCCTGATTTCATGTCGTTTATATTTTCTTTCACAGTCTCCCCTCCCCCACAGCTCCTCCGGTGGCACTTAGAGTGCAAAGCCTTGGCAAGTAGCTTTCCCCCAACCTTCTGCTCTGCACACAGCCTAACAGAGAGCGATGCAGCCTGCTTGCTACCTCCCCTTGAGATCAAGTGCTCTGTGTGCCTCCAGTTTATCCGGCCGGAGTACATTTAAAATAATCTAGTGGTTTTAGATAGGGGCAATGTAGGATTCTCTTTGGCTTGGTTAACTGGTGTTCCCTACCAATGGTGTAGCATTCGATTTAATTGTAGGTGTGTATAAAGTACACTGTGAATGTAATGCAAAGTTTATGACGGCATCTCTGAAGTAGATGTCCATGGATTCGATTGTTGCTTTTATCATCCGACAAATACCAGGGTATAAATAGGATGGCACTTAGTTGGTGTGATAATCAGGAATAATCTGATTTTTAATATAACGTCTCCATGAAAAGGTTTTGGAAATAATATATCAAATTAATGGTTTACAAGAATGGTTTTAAACATTTGAAGGGGGAGAGAAAAAACCAAACAGCTTACCTACAGACCTTTTCTGTACCATGAATAAATTCGCTCTTGGCCTAAAACTGAAGCCTAAAATTGGTTTTGATTTTTCTTTAAAATTCAAATGTCTGATGTTCTTAAATTGAACAAATGCTATTTTTAAAAAATATATCAGGCTCCAACATCTGCAGATTATGATTTGCATTTTGAAATTGGCTGCTTGAATTGAACAGGGATGAATACTGTCAGTCTTCTTTTATTCACTCAGTTTATTTAATGAAATGCTAGAGGTCAACCCTTTGTCCTTAAATTAGTTACTATAGAAATCTTTTTGTACTTTTCTGCTTGTTATGATGTCTTCTAAGCAGAAGAAAAGGTTGCCATTAATTATGTCTTTGTTGAATATGGATATCTATTCATAGTTAGTTAAACAGTTTCAAACAAAATTAGCATTGAGCAACTCTCAGGCCAGCTTTAGGTTGGTTATCAAGAATTTTTTGCTAAGAGAATGCTCTTCTGCAAGTGTGCATTATCTAATATATTCAGCTTTCAGTTGCTAATTTTTTTTCCAGATGAAGATGGGCTTAATTGAGGTTGTGCTTTTAAGTTTGTAGAGCTCTTCAGCATCCCATACAAAAGCATCTAGAGGCTTTTCATTTGTCTTGAGTATGTTTTAGATGTAGAAATATTATTTACTTTAAACTCCAAATCAAAAGGCACACAGTAACTGTTTTAAATACAACATTATTCTCTGCTGAAATATATATAAATTCAAAGCAGGCATTTTTTTTCATTATCGCTTAATAATTTATTTGAAACAGCCGCTATTAACAAATTCTAGGATAACACTGGAATAGCAGTTGAACAACTAGTCTCAAACAGGCATTTAATAATGTAATTTGTTGTGAGCTCCTCAAAAATAGAGGACATATATTAAAATTAAGATATAGCTACAGTTCATATCTAACTCTCAGCTAAGTGCCATTTTGAATAGGACTTTAAAGATTAATCTTCCATAGTTTTTAGAAAGGTCTAAATATAATGATAAAGTTCAATTCTTTAATGAAACCAGCACGATGTGTATTAATCTGTAGTGATTTTTATTTTTTGGATTCCAGCCAATAGTGCAACGCATAATAGTTTTCAGCAAGTAATAGGAAATCCAAGTTCAGTGGCAAGTCTAAAAATACTGCTTGGTTAGAAACTTAGGATCAGGCTTTTGGACAGTGAATAGGGTATCCGTGCATGAGAGTTTGCTTTAATACATTTCTGAGGACCAACGTAACATTGGTCATGGTTGTCTGGCCTTAAAGTCAGACAGTAAAGTGCTTGGCATTAAAGAAAGAAAAAAAAAAGAGCTAGCGGGAAAATTAGAGGTTAATTAGGAAAAGCCATAAGAAAAAATAATTGTGGTAGCTGAGGATTAATCCTAATTGTAAATCAAATGAACATAATGATCACTCACAAAAATAAAATGTATATTTCAGAAAAGCTTTCTCTCCCTATTTTCCCCCCTGTAGCTTGTCTTCAGTATACCATAGCTGCCTTTCCACCAACACTATAGATGCTTAGAGAGGAAACCGTAACCTTGTAATGCTTTTAGGTATAATGTACATATTTTTCATTTTAAAAACTAGCTCGCAATGACATTGTAAAGTAGAGATCCCAAGTCACTCTTATTATCACGGTGTCTCCTTGAGCTGAACCTCTGAGAAATGTGAAGGGGAGACTCTTTGGAATGAACAAATCCTTTAGCTGCCTATAGTTATTTATTAAAATAGACTGGAGAGATAAAGAATGGGGATGGAGAACAGAGGGAGGGGAATATCTATCTAATCTATCTATCTATCTATCTATCTATCCCCAGATAGAAAAGATTGAGACCATCAGAACACAAGGATCTGTTAGGTATACATTTAAGGAAAAATACTAACATCCTGACCATTGTATTTAGCATTTGGATAGTTCGAATGAAAATGCTTGTTACGAAGGTGGGGTGAATGCATTTGCATATTTGTGCAAAAGAGTTAAAATAGGAAATAAGAGAGAAATATAGGTGGGACAAAATGTCCTCACTGAGTGCAAAGAAAGACGGTGAAATGGAAAACATACTACTTTGTTTTCTGCGGGCGGGTGAGGGAAAGTCGTTGCAGTCATTTCATTTAATGGACTGTATTCATTGTTGCAGACTTGTCTAATTCTATTACTCAGCCAAAATAATCCCGGTGTTAGCATTATGCTCCTATGTGTAGTGGGAATAAGGTAATGCAATCTTCTCTCTACATCTTGACTGATTTTATAAACTTAGCAGACTATTAAAAAAATCTTTGAAGTCAACTTTCCACTTGTGCCTTTCGCTCTTGAACAAGTACTTTTCTCGTTTTTCTTCTAATATATAGGATTCATCTTCAGTTCTGTGAAGAGCTTTTACATTTAATCCAGCACTGGAATAGCAATTTGCTGCCACGGCTTTAAACCAGGTTTTTGCCTTTAACTATCTCAGGATGTAGGTACTTTGGGCTAATCTTGAAAAACAATGTCAACCTGTCTTCCTTGTGTTTCAGTTTTGGATTGCAGATGTCCTTAAAATATGAGGACTGAAAGCTGGTAAAGTATGTCTTGACCAGACTGATCAAACAAAAATTGTCTAGAACTGATACTCTAAAAACAATAAGAATCCTCCAGGTTTTATACCAATGTCACAACAACAGTCAGTGTTCTTAACTTTGTGTCAACTTCAGTAACCACTGCACTAAAAGCGATTCACTGATCTGATTTTTAGTAATCCCATCATGATTTTGGGCTCATCTTTTCATTTTTATTTATTTTTTTAATCTCATGAAACTTTTCTGGGAATTACTGTGATTTTTGATGTCACTGTATGTTAACTGTTAATCACTTAGAATTGCTTCTTTCTCTCACTTGCTGAAATTGATGTTACCTAGGTATTAAAAATTTATTTTGCTTGAGGAGACAGCAGTGTAGGCTATCAATATGTTTATTACAGAGGAAGAAAAAATCACAGTAATAGAGAAGGATCTTTTAACAGCTGTGTTTGTTATTCAGGCATCAATGATTTATTTTAAAAAAAACTTTGTAAAAAGATAGTTTCACAGTTCTGGCAAAATTCTGCTTTAAAGAAACATTCATTTTTCTATTATAATAAAAAAGTACTTTTAATCTCTTATGATTCTAGCAGTGGTTTTCAACCTGTGGTCAGTGGGCCCCTGGGGGTCTGCAGACTATGCTTTAGATTTCCAAAGGGGTCTGCACCTCCATGTGAAATTTTTGAGGGGTCCACAAATGAAAAATGTTGAAAACCACTGAATTAGAGAATATTTTGTTCCAGATACAAATGCATATTGGAATCATGTTTAGGCATATTGTAAACATTTGGAAATGTGCACCACAAATATGAAATATTCTCTCATAAATAAATATATTGAAACCACAATATTGAGAAATGGGACTGTCTGCCTTTATATTTCATCAGGAACAATTCTAAACTATACTGTGTCATTATACTAAACTTTTTGGACCCAGTGCCTTGGTCAAGAAATTTTGATGTATTTATGTGAGTTGCAGTGTGTCCTTTGTGCTTTAGTGTCTGGACAAATATAGATATTTTTTATACATCTTTCAAATTTGTTCTTAGGGCAAAGTATATGTTAGCATATGCTTCTTTAATTTACAATAGTGGCAAAATTGTACATCTGGGAATGTTAGGGTTCTAAGGTATGTTTTTATTTTTTTTTAATAGTTTATTGAGAAACACCGTGTGAACAAGTCTCGTAAACTTTAACCAATATCTACTTCTGTTTCTCCCCTTACTACCATCTCATGGAAGTAAATTATTGCTGTCCTAACAGTAAATTTAAAAACAACAACAATCTGACACCATTTGTTAAACCATAAATAGGGGAACATTCAGTTATGAGTATAATAGCATATATTGAATTTTCATAGGAATGATTTAGTGAATATTAGAACATATTTTTACTCTATTGTTTAGACTCAAGATGGCATAAAATCTTTAACATCTATTTATCATGTAGTTATTTTAATGTAAACATTTGTCCATTTAGATGAAGTGTTTTCATTATTAAGCTAATTTCAACATGTTTCAGATAGACTGATGAATTAGAAGCAAAGCACTTGCTGATGAGAAACGAAATTCTGTCTCAGCTCAGCCTGCTGTCAGATACATCTTCATTAGTTTTTGTCATTCACCGATGGCAAATGCTGTATAAATGAGATGACGATCAGGTCCGCCTTGATAACTTGCCTTATCTCATTAGTTTTCACATCAAAGTTAATCAGCAATGTGAATTGTAATTGCTGGAAGAGACAATGCAATAGATCACTAGGCCTTTTTTCTGTATGGCATCTTGAAACATCAGCAGGCTGGTGTGAGTAGATAGGCTCAGAAAGAAAATGATGTGGAAAGCATAATAAGCAAGCTGCTCAGAATTAATGAGCTTACCCAATAAGAAAAGAATAACCAATCAATGTGAGTTGGGCAAATATAATTTAGGAATAATTGCTTGATTGGTTGTCTATAGTAGACTGATTTGACCACACACAAGGATTAAGAATTAAGATGTCAAGGCAAAAAATAATTTGGCAACTGAGGGCATGTAATTTTTTGTTTCCTTTCCTTTATGACTGAAAGAGATTGCTGTTTGATATGTTATTGCCCAAGAATGAAAACATTAGATAGAAACACACTGGCTTTTTCCTTTATGCTTCCCTTATAACTCAAGCTCTTTCAAACCCCAGTGGTGATATTGGAGTATGGGACATTAAAAATGAATAGCGTTATTTTTTTTTAATTCCAAATGTTTTCATTTAAAAACATTGCACTGAAAAGAGATATACGTTTGTAGGCGTTGGGCACAAAACAGTGGTATCCAGCTAAATTGTGTACACGGGAGTTTGTAAAATACAGCAATTATTCGGTTTAAAGCTGAAAAGCAATTCTTGCTTTTAAAATAATTTCCCCTACAGCCATTCCCCAATTAGTAAAGAACCCTTATATTCGTCTATCTAAACTATTGGAAAGGTTCAGGCAGAAGGTAAATTTGCTTTGATCTACGTTACATCTAATTGAGTCACTACCAATGTCTCTATCCCAACATCAAGAAATGTGAAAATGGTAGATTATTTCACTGGGGATTAAACCTAATTTTCGCGTGTTCTGCATTAACCTATTAGGCTGACTCATCTGCATTGCTAATGTGGCTCAGGCAGCTGTCACTGCTAAAGAAAAACATGATCATGCAATCCTTGAATGAATGATTCCAGCTCTGATTAGTGTTAGTGAAGTTAGCTGAGCCCTAGTGATAAGGAAGGAAAATTCCCAGGTTGCCAATAGCTTTGAAAATTATCAGACTGTAGGCAAAAATGTACCTCATGACTCATATAGTGGTGAGTGACATTATTTAAGGCTGCCTATTTAGGCTAACTAAAATTGTCACTTGCATGAATGTGTTTGTGTCTTTTAAGGGGCTAATGCAATGGATACATATTAAAATGCTAATAGAAAACAACCTGAAATAGAAAACAGCATTTTACCTTTTCTCCTTCATTAGCAGTATTTAACTGATATTTCTACAAATATACACAGAGGGAAGCATATCATGATTCATGCTAAATAGTAGCTTCGACGTTATTTTTTAAAAGGTGCTTCGATATTCTTTACATAGTCACTCATTTTTTTTCTTAATGTGCCGTTTTGTGACTAACAAATTCCAGCCATGAAAATGGGATTTAGATGCACTGTACAAACCCGGTGCTCTGTCCCTGAAGTGAGTTTAACGGCAGTGTTAGAGAGTTGTGCGTTTGCACTCATCCCTGTTCTTTGTTCACATTGCAGCAGGCATTGCTGTAATCTCAAGCCTTTACTTATTTCTTTCTATCCATCAGATTTAAATAGTGAAAAAGCAACAATGACACATCCCCTTGAGATGTGAAAAATTTTGGAATGAGTTAGCCCCCAGCAATAGAACTAGGAGCCAATTTAATCCGATTAGTGCTTCCCAACAATAGATGTTCCTAGCCCATTGTGGACAGAAGCCTTTACTTTATTTGTTTCTATTAGCCAAGAAGCTCAGATATCAGAAAAGTGGAATTTTGCCCCATCAGATTGCACAGACAATCAACAAAAACAAATTGAGAAAATAGTCTAATGTGTCAATATTTATCTTTTGGCCCTAATTGTCTGCGAAGAGGACTTGTTGAGTGTATAAAGTTTACAGCATTGGTTTATCTATGTACTCTTGATTCTTCCTATTGTATGGATATAGAGGCAGTGACTCACAATGCCGTGGTATTTAAGAAGGGCAGTAACTACAGAGACACAATGGAAGCATTTTAATGGGAAAAAGACGTGGATTTGTAGACCAAACTGTGGTATTAGATAGAAAATATTTGTCAGAGGCTTTAAACTGAAACATATATAGATATATATATAATTTACAAGTCATTTATGAATACATTTAGTGCAGGTTCACGATGTAGGCATAAACCAGTAGAATCTGATACTGAGAAACTTGTTTTTAAATACTTCTGAATGATTTATACGGTTTTACTATTCCTTCTGAGTCTCATTTCCTTTTTTTTTTTTTTTTTGGACTAAGGCCCATAGTGACTGTAGCAGCAGAAATTAATATCACTAGTGGCTTCCCCCATCGTATTTTATGTTTGTGGTATTGTTTTGAGAAGCAGGTGACTTATCTGCACTATGGAAGATTACTGTGTAACGTGACCTCTCTCCCAGTCTAAACTAAAGAAAGACTTTCAGACTGGTTTGGGAGGATCAGCTGTAGTTTGCAATCCAAGTGGAGAAATAGAGAAATCTTATTACAGTCATTTGCAGCAGTATGCATGGTGTCAATTGCCTAAAACAGGAAGGCAATTCACTGCTCGAAGTGAACTATAGTTTGTTTTCCAATATAAAGGCAGTGGGGCAGCTTCTGACTAGTTATACCAGGGTAAATCCGGAGTAACGATACTCAGTGGAGTTGCACCAGAGTTGCACTGGTGTAATTGAGAAACAATTGTTATGAAATAGTGGCGTAGAAAAGCGTAGAGAAGCAATGCCTGGTGGCAGCTAAAACAAAATACACTGCACTCATATTCTGGCCGCGACTTTTCATAATGAACAGAAATTAAATCTGGGAATGGAACTTTTAGTTTCTATCTGCAAGGCAATGTCCCAGGGCCTGTCCTGTAATTTCAGCACCATGTCACTCCTCTGGACAGCTCAGTGTCATCATCTTAGGAGACCCAAGCTCATGAGTCTACAAGTCTCCCCTCCCACTCCTAATCCTTAGGTCAGTGGTTCCCAGACTGGGGTTTGCGAACCCCGGGGGGTTCGCAGAACATTACAGGGGATTCGCCAGAAAAATGTCGCTAATGGCGGCCAGAGGACCCCAGGCATTGGAGGCAACAGGTGGGACCCGGTTGCAGGACAGACAGCCCGAGCCCCAGGGACAGCGGGGCTGGGCAGTTGGGGCTGGCAGCCCGAGCCTTGCCCCTGTGAGCGGGGGAGCCAGCAGCCTGAACCCCAGCACTCCACGCAGGGCTGGCAGCCTGAGCCCCAGGGAGAGCAGGGCCGGGCAGTTGGGGCTGGCAGCCTGAGCCTTGCCCCTGTGAGCAGGGGAGCCGGCAGCCTGAACCCCAGCGCTCCACGCAGGGCTGGCAGCCTGAGCCCCAGGGAGAGCAGGGCCGGGCAGTTGGGGCTGGCAGCCCGAGCATTGCCCCTGTGAGCGGGGGAGCCGGCAGCCTGAACCCCAGCGCTCCACGCAGGGCTGGCAGCCTGAGCCCCAGGGAGAGCAGGGCCGGGCAGTTGGGGCTGGCAGCCTGAGCCCTGCCCCCATCAGTGGGACCTGCAGCCCAAGCTCAGTGGAGCTCAGTTGACCGGGGCGGTCAACGGGTTCCAGCAGCAGGAGCCCCATGGAGTGCGGGCCATTAGCCTGAGCCCTGTGGTGGGCAGGGCAGCAGCTGAGACCCTAGGCAAGCAGGTGGCAGCTCGGACCCCTGTCCTTGTCACCGGGGAAGTTGGCATCGAGGGCAGAGTGAGCAGGGGCCACGCTGTACGTGAGGGGTGGTCCAGGCTAATTTGTCCCTCGCAGGGCACCCTTGTAGGGATGGACCTCATGGCAGAAGAAAAGCTGTTTGTGAGTCAAACCAGCCGGAAGCACGTTGTAGCCAGTGTAGCAGTGTTAAGGTGCCTCAGTAATTGTCATTCCCTCTGGAGTGTGTTTTGCTTCAGTGAGACTTGAGTGAATCTTCTCATTTTCTAGTTTGTAGGCTGTTAGCAGTCTCTCTGTGTTGTTTTTATTAGAACGTATGTACACAAGTTCAATGGATAAGTGGCTGAAAAAGGAAAGTGTAAAGACGCAAGAATCAGCTAGTGTTTCCTCAAGTCCACGCTGTGGAAAATCTAAGTCTAATGATCATGATGGTCCTGGAAAGTCACTTACAAAGAAAAGAAAATATGACGATGATTATATAAAATATGGCTTTACATGCATTGGAGATCAAGAACGTCCGGTACCACTGTGTGTGATTTGTGGTGATGTTCTAGCAAACAGCAGCCTCAAACCTTCTCTACTTCGGTCCCATTTAGAAACTAGGCACTCTGCACAACTCGACAAGCCTGTTGATTTTTTCAAGCGAAAATTAGCTGAGAGGAAAAGTGACATGACCAGTTTTATATCCAAAGCAAGTACTGATAATGAAAATGAAGTCGAAGTGTCGTATCGTGTGAGCTACCGAGTAGCAAAAGCTTCAGAAGTCCATACCATAGCAGAGAGCTTGATTGGTCCATGTATAAAAGACGTAGTTCATTGCATGCTTGGAGAAAAGCCTGCAAGAAGGATTGACATGGTACCTTTGTCCAATAATACGTTGTCATGAAGAATGAATGACATGTCAAATAATGTAGAGACCACAATTGTACATAGAGTGAAAAATAGTCCATATTATGCTATACAGTTGGAAGAATCAACTGATGTCACTAATCTAGCTATTTTGCTACTGTTTGTACGTTATGTGAATGAAGGTATGGTCGAAGAAGACTTGTTGTTTTGCTGACCATTGGAAGAACATACAACTGGAGAAGATATCTTCAATCTGACTAATGCATATTTTCAAGAAAAGGAAATAGATTGGTCTCGTTGCCTAGGCATTTGCACTGATGGGGCCAAATCAGTGACGGGGAAGTATACTGGATTTGTAGCTCGAACAAAAAAGATTGCATCAAAAGTCCCAATAGTTAATCACCTGCATCGTTAAAAATGTGCGCCTTATTTCTAATTTGAATTTGTCTGGCTTCAGTTCTTGTTCTGCCTTTCTCCGCTATATTAAAGAGTATTTTAGTATGTGGTATTTTCTGATCATGAAGGTACGTATACACTGTAATCAAGTCACCTCACTCCATCTTCTTTCTGATAAACTAAACAGATTAAGCTCTTTAAATCTGACACTTTAAGGCATGCCAGAGTGCTTGTAACCCCTCCCATCTTGGTGTCTGCTGCAAATTTTATAAGCATACTCTCCAATCCATTACCCAGTTTATTCAGGGAAATGTTGAATAGCACTGAACCCAGGACTGACCCCTGTGGGACCCCACTGAATATGACCTCCCAATCTGACAGTAAGTCATTGATAACTATTCTTTGAGTATGGTCTTTTGACCTGTTGTGTACCCACCTTATAGTAATTTAATCTACATCACATTTCTCTAGCTTGCTTTTGACAATGTCATGTGGATTGTGTCAAAAAACTTACTAAAATCAAGCTATATCATATTTAATGCTCTACTTCCCTCCCCCCCCCCCCCCGCCACATCCACTAGGTCAGTATCTTTGTCAAAGAAGGAGATTATGTTGGTTTGGCATGGTTTGTTCTTGACACATCCGTGCTGTCTGTTCTTATAACGCTATTATCCTACAGATGCTTACAAATTGATTTTTTAATCATTTGTACCAGTATCTTTCCAGGTATTGAAGTTAGGCTGTCTGGTCTATAATTCCCTGAGTCCTCTTTGTTCCCCCTTTTTAAAGATAGGTTCTGTGTTTGCCCTTCTCTGGTCCTCTGGGACCTCACCCATCCTCCAGGAGTTCTCGAGATAATTGCTAACAGTTCTGAGATTGCTTCAGTTAGTTCCTTAAATATCCTAGGATGAATTTCATCAGGCCCTGCTGACTTGAATACAACTAACTTATCTAAATATTCTTTAACCTGTTCTTTCCTTATTTTGGCTTGTGTTCCTTCCCCATTGTTGTTAATATGAATGGTGTTGGTCACCATTAACCTTTTTAGTGAAGACTGAAGTAAAATAGGCATTAAACACCTCAGCCTTCCTGATGGCATCAGTTATTAGCACTCCTACCACGTTAAGTAGAGGACCTACACTTTCCTTCATCTTTCTCTTGCTCCTAATGTATTTAAAGAACCTCTTCTTGCCTTTTATGTCCCTTGCCAGGTGTAACTCATTTTGTACCTTAACCTGTCTGATTTTGTCTCTACATGCTTGTGCTGTTCTTTTGTACTCCTCCTTAGCAGTTCATCCATGTTTCCACTTTTTCGAAGATTCCTTTTTGATTTTCAGATCATTAAAGAGCTCCTCCTTTTAACTCTTTCCAAAACTTTCCTGTGTGCCATACCTGTTTACCAGCTCAAGGGATTGCTTGGCATTGACTTAATACATAAATCTCATGGTTTAACTCCGCCCCTTCACTCACAGGAAGGGATTAATCACTTAAACTTCGCACATGCTCCGCTCAAAGACCTGAGGGTTCCAGCCAGACTGTTTATTTGAAAGAGGAAATGAACAAGAGGCGATAAGTTATAGGTATATCAAATAACAAACAATATAGAGAAGGTAATTGGGTGCTTTTATTTACCCTCTCATAACACAACAAAGGAACCTGCAATTATATTGTAAACTCTTTGGGAGGGACCATCTCTTGTGTGTGTGTACGGTGCCGAGTACAATGGGGTACTGGCCCATGAGTTGGGCTCCTAGGAACTACCATAATACAATAACTACTACTGCTACTAATAAATGAAACTGAAAGGCAACAACTTGTAAATGAATAAAAGAAAACACTTTTCTACACAAGGGATGACTGACCCGTGGAACTCATTGCCATAAAATATTTTAAAAGGTTTAGACACGTAGGGTCCAATTATCCGCTAGTGTACATAGGCAGAATTCCTTTGAAGTCAATGAATCTGTGCTGATTTACACCAGTAGAGGATTTTAATATCCCCAGTTACACTAGATAGGGTTAAAAAATGTTCAAAGGGATATAAACTGTCATGCTTCAGGGTGTAAGCCAGCTACCAACTCTTGGGGTTAGAAAGAACTTGTGCCCTTTGGGCAGGTTATTCCATAATTGTGCACTGCAAGGTTTCTTGCACCATCCTCTCAGAGCACTTCATGCTGATCACTGTCAGACATAGGATTCTCGAGTAGATGGACCAGGAGTCTGATCCAGTGGAGTAATTCCCACAGTCCTAGAGCTTGTAATTCTACTCCTAGATCCACTCAGCATGCCAACCTAACCTATTAGATGTGCTGGTGTCAGCATTTTTATAGTGAGCTATGGTTTAATAGCAGAGGTGGGCAAACTATGGCCCGTGGGACCGTCCTGCCCAGCCCCTGAGCTCCTGGCCTGGGAGGCTAGTCCCCGGCCCCTCCCCAGTTGTTCCCCCTCCCCCCACAGCCTCAGCATGCCGCGCCGCTGGCGCAACCCTCTGGGTGGCTGGGCAGCGCAGTTGCAGAGCTGCGGCCTGACCCGGTGCTCTGGGTGGCGCAGTAAGGAGGCAGGGAGCGGGGGTGAGGGGGGTTGGATACAGGGCAGGGGAGTTTGGGGTGGTGGTCAGGGGGCTGAGGTGTAGATAGGGGTTGGGGCAGTCAGAGGGCAGGGAACAGGGGGGTTGGATGGGGCAGGGGTCCAGGGGGCCATCAGGAAGGAGGGGGGGGTTGGATGGGGCAACAGGGGGCAGTCAGAGGCAGGGGTTCTGGGGGCAGTCTGGGGGCAGGGAGAAGGGGTGGTTGGATGGGGCAGGGGTCCCGGGGGGCAAGTCAGGAATGAGAGAGGGGGTTGGATGGGGCGGCAGGGGCAGTCAGGGGTTTATTTAGCTAACAGGCTCCCAAAGGACATTTTTGAAGTCCCATTAGTTAGGGCTTTAAAAGCACTAGAAAATGGGAGGTATGGAGCAATCTTGCATTGGCAAGGGGATGGAATGGGGTGGTCAATTGGAAGGAAGTATGGTCTTGTGATTATGGCACTCAGCTGTGATTCAAGTGACTTGGGTCACACTATCTTTATTAATGTTGGGCAAGTCAATTAATCTCCCTGTGTCTTAATTCACCATCTGTAAAATGGGGTTAGGACAACCTCGTCTGTCTAGTCTACGAGGACTGTAAGCTCTTCAGGGCAGGCACTGCTTCTTACCATGTATATGTACAGCGTCTATCACAAAAGGAGTACTGATCTTAGGGCTTGTCTACTTGGCACAATTGAGTCTGGAATAAGGTGTTCCACAATAGCTCTTTCAGAATCGTTCCTGTGTGGGCACTCATATTCTGGAATGAGAGTGTCCACATGAGGAGTTATTCTGGAATAGCTACAGTGCATTAAATTCACACTTTACCTTATTCCAGAAAAACTTCCCTATGTAGACAGGCCCTTAGCTGGGGTCTCGAGTTGCTAGTAATAGGCTGATCTAATAGGTCTTTTAAATCTCTGGTTTTGAAAGCTAAGATTGGGGAATTAATTTCAGACAGGTTCAGCAAGGTCAGTAAAGAGCAAGGGTGAACTATGGTTGTGTGATGGATCCTAGTTTTTAAACCTACCCATTGGAGAAACGGTTAGATATCCAACATCCTGTAAAAGAAATTAGGCAGAGGGAATACAAGACATGTATAGATCTGCTGACCCATTCTCAATCTCCAGTTAATGAAAATGCAATGGAAAGGGAAATTTAAGAGCCTGCCGTGCCATGGAAAGTTGACCCCAAAAGACTGGTGGAAACCAAATTCTATCAAGCTTCAGAATCTTTCTTTAATCACAAGGGGTAAAATTTTCAAAAGAACCTAAGAGACTTAGGAGCCAAAACCCCACTGATTTCCATTAAATACTCTGAGCACTTCTCTTTCTTATGCCAGTTAAACAAACACATCCCACTGTGTGCAGTCTGAGATTTCACTAGCTGTACTAGTGTATCTCCTGTCCATTAATCTTGCCCCTCTGTCTCTGTGTGTGTATGAAATGTGTGCTGTATGTTGCACTTTTGTCCATTAACAAATTGCTTTCTGATGTAGTTTTATAGATTTACACCTGATTTTCAGAGCTGCTGAGCAGTTCCCCAGGACCAAATAAAAACCAGTCCCTAAGCTCGGGTTTCTCAAAAGCATGCACTCAGTGAGCATTTTTGAAAACCCACTCATAAGCTGTATTGTTCAGCTGGTCACCGGTTTTTCTCTGAAACATTTTTTTCCATGAGAAGTGAAAAATGTTAGTGAGAAATTTTCATTTTGGTAGCAATGTTCCAATTTTTCAATAGAAAATTGGAAACTAAGCACCACAAAATGTTGCCAGGTTTTTTCTCAGTAAAATAAATAAATAAAATTTTGGTCTCTGTTTTTCATCAAAAAACCCAAACAAACAAAAAATGTGTGGGACAGTTCGGAAAAAAAAAGATTTTTTTTACAAATTCTCATTAAAAATAATTGAGATTTTTTTTCAACCACATCTTGTCCATTGGAATAAGTCTGATAATCCTTGTCAATGATTGGTATTCAGCGTTTCATGAACCTTAAAACTAAAAGCTTCATCCCAGCTGAGTCCCCATCTCTGTATATTACAAAGCATCTCCACACAATATGGTGTGTTTTTCAGGCTCTAACTAAGAAAAGCCCTGGTCAGGAAAGAGATGCAATACTAGAGCTGTGTAAGGAAGCTCATACAGTGCCTCCTCATATCAGCCTTGCATAAAGTCAGTATATTCTTTCTCCCTCCCTTTCACAAGCACTAAATTCAATGTAAATGAAGAAAATTACAAATGCCAGTTGATTTTCAATATAATAAACAAGAACAAGAACTTATTAATCATTGTTGACCTTCACTACTCTTCAGGCAAGCATTGTCACTATGGGTAAGTTCAAGGAAAGAGCCACTGAAGACATTGTTAATTAAACAATCAGAGTGAATTTAAGAAACAAATGATAGTTCAATTAGGATTCCAATGGAAATATTTGAACGTCATCCAACAGCACCACATGATGGCATGCTGAGTAAGATATTGAACCATTTAGAAACATTAAGAAAAAGAGAGATTTTAGAAATATTATTTTGGGTTTTTTTTTAAAAAAATGACACAGGGAAGATAAACGCTAACTCTGTAGCATGTGTAAACGCATCCACTGATTGGAGGTATGTCAATTTTCACCAGCTGAGGATCTGGTTCTGGTACTGTACAGGGATATTTATACAGACTTACAGACAATATGTGTTCATGCTTAATTTTTGTTTTGGTGCTTTCCTAGACATGGAAGGATTTACTTGTTATCTATTTTTGAATATAAATGGTTAATATCCATGTTTATTTCCAAGTATTTATTTTTATTGACTTATATTTTTGTACTGTTTGCAAATAGCTTTTTTCCCCTAAATTCAGATACTAGTTATTTGCTTAACATATGTGGAAGTGTAGAAGTCAAAATTCAAAGCTGATTCAGAAACAAAATATTTAATATTTAATAAAATATTTAATATTCACTTTTAAGCAGTGTCAGGAATCATGGAATACTGAGCTCTTTGCAAAAGACATACACCCAGATACATTATTATTAGCACTTGTACAATCTGGTAAATTGTTTTATCATCTCTCCCACTGTAGATTTTTGTTTTTAATTAAGGACATTTTGTGCTGGTTTTTGGGAGGAGGAAAAAATAATTTTCAGTAGTCACTTATTAAAATCGCATCCTTATAACCCGAGTTATACTTTATACATTATACCATAAGCCATACATGCCTTGAGAATAAGGTAGACCACTCTGATGTGTGTATTACTGTGTAACTCTATTCCCCTTAGTCTTACTAAAGAACATAAAGTAGGTACAGAAGTGATCTATAGACTATAGGCAATGTTTAGTCGTCAGTGTTTTTAAGGGCTTGGCTGCTCACAAACGTAAAGTGGTTTAAATTAAACTAAACTGAAATAAAACCGGTTAAATCAAAATAAGCACTGGTTGAACATAATACCTTAAGTCGATTAGGAACAGGTTTAATCTAAACTGAAATAAGACACTTTTAAATTGAAATAGTGTCCACACAGGAGTTTGCACTGACTTAACTAAACCGATCCTAGTACAACCAGTTTCACTACCAGTTTCTACAACCAGTTTCACTACGGTTTGCGTATAGACAAAGACTAATGCGTGTCTTTAAATAAGAAAGCAATAACATAAGAGGTCTGCGATTTGCTCACTGGAGCATAGGATGTTCCAGATCGCTCTGAGATTGCATGCTCATTGAAGAGCATTGTCATCCATATGACTTTAGAAAAACAAAATCTTGTAAAAAATGCACATGAACGTACACGTGAGCACAGCAGAAAACTTTCAAGCTATGTATATTGTGGCATGAGGAGAAAAGCCTGGGGAGAGGGGGGACCAGCAGATGGTGCGTATCGGGAGGCTGGTGTCAGGAGAAGAAAATGAACTCTGTGACCACCTGGACAGTGATGGGTGATGTATTGGATGACAGCTAGGGAAGATTTTGGTACTGCTGGGTTCTGGCACCGAGACTGGAAGTGAGCGTAGAAATGAATGCTTCCAGGCAGACATGGCTTTCCATTGCATGGATGCCTTACAATCCATGTAGAAGTCATTCTGTTTACCTCCTTGTCCAGCAGCCACTGTAGGTTATCTTGAATGCTTTGTCTTAACCACATCTTATACCGCCTTGGGTTGCTGAGCGGTTCAGCATTGGTCTTGGTGCATTTCCTTTTTCTACTGGAGCCCACGGCGCTGCTGAAAGAGGCTGGGTTGTCGCAAACATCATCTTGCCTTGCTATAGGAGTGCTGCTGCTTTTGTCACTGTCTTCCAAATCCGTGGCTAAAGACAGGAGAAAGGGCAGGGTGAGGGGGCGACCTTCGAAAATAAAATAAAAATAACTCATTTTTCAACATTGGAACAGCTGTGTATAATATTTAAGCCCATTATTTCCAGCATCCTAGAAGTATTTTTGCCGCTTTTCTGTCTTCACTTTAAAGGAAGGACTACACCATCATTCTTCCTCGGACCAGACCGACTTCTGAGAGATCCAAGGGAATCACGGTCATTATAAAATTGTTCCCCAGTTCACATATATTTTGCATCTATTGGATGGAACAGCCAGGTTACTATGACAAATCCTGCATTGACATCTGGCAAGCCCGGGCATGGAGGCAAAAATGCCTCACCAACATTGTTCCGTTGTGCACCTCTGTATTTTCAGCTTCTTGGGTAATGGTATGTTTGTGGGGCAGTCACAGCCGTAAGGATACATTTGGACTGGAACCTGTAAAATGGCTTATCACCATACCTACTGGTGTGGATCAGAGAATGATGGCAGGACCTGGGGGGAGAGTAGCTTCTCCTTAGCTTGGTGCAAAAGAATTTGCCATGGAGACAGTTCTTGGTAGGGGAAAATGAAATTGAAGATCAACTATTATTTTCATTGGACGTTAGTGCTGTGACGCTGGCAGACCAGATGCCCGCTCATGCCAAGGCCGCTAGGCCTCAATTGAACACTGATGAATGCAGAGCTGGAAACCAGTCTGGCTCACCTGTGTGTTAGTGTTGTTAAAATAGATGTTAGGTTTACAAAAATGTGCTTAATGTTTAAACTTTAAGAAATGCTTGTAGGATGCTGCATGTATTAATCTCACTGAACATCTCTACCCCATGTTATCGGGTTATACTAAGTGTTTGCGTTATAAACCTCTGTGTAACTCACCAAACAGGAAAGAAGCATTAATTAACGTAAAGCCTGGCTTCCTATAGAAGGTGTTAGGTCCTGCACACAAGAAGGCCATTGTGAAACATTATAAATTGCTTATTATAGAAGCTTCTACCACCCTTTTGAAACCTAAGACTGTAACTTGTGTGTGTGTACGTTTACCTGCTTTAACCTTGTAAATAACTCATTTTCCTTTTCTAGTTAATAAATCTTTAGTTAATTTATTACAGGATTGGTTACAAGCATCGTCTTCGGTGAGAGATCGAAGGTGCAATTGACCAGGGGTAAGTGACTGGCCCTGTGGGACTGGGAGTAACCTGAATATTGTGATTTTTGGTGGAGGGGATCATCTATCACAAAGGCAAGCCTGCCTGAGTGGCAAGACAGGTCGGAGTACCCAAGGGGGCTGTCTGTGATGCTATGCTAAGGGTATTCTAGTGCCTGAGGAGTTCACACTTGGTTGATGAATCTAAGTATAGAACTCCCAACCAGTTTGGGTTTTGTGCCCTGCTTCTTAACAGTCTCCTCTGAGGTTGGTACTCATGCTCCTGGGCCATTCCAGACAGCTTGACAGTGTCATTCGTGGGACTGGACTCAGCACAATGCTTTGTTTCATTGTTAAATGTATGGATCGCTAATTGTGTATACTGAGGTCCTCTTTTCTCTATTTCCTTAATCCCCTCTGATGTAGCTTCCAATTGCACTCTGCTGAACCTCCCCTCCCCTACGTCCCTATGACCTCTTCCTTGCTAAGTCTAAGGGGTTCTTCGGTATTCATCTCTTTGATCTTTCTGTTGCCTTTGACACAATTATTTGATAATTGACTGATCCTTGAGTTCGTCTCTACTGTAGGCTTCTGTAGCTCTGCTTTTGTTCCTTCTTGTCCTTTCCTATGTCTAGGATTTCATTTACCACCTCCATGTGAATGATTCCCATCTCTTCCTCTGCCCCTATTCTTTCTCTAGGAGCCCAATGCAAGTTTTGCCATTAACTCAAATGGAAGCGGATCAGACCCCAACTGTCCTCTCTCACAACTCAATGTGTGTCCTGGACATCTTCTGGGTGTTCCGTTGCCATCTTAAACTCAGTGATCCTTAGCCCCTTACAGGCTGCTTCGGGCTCCTATGGTGGTGCAAATTAGGCTTCAAGACAGTTAAATTGGTTAAGGGATGATTCCTCCTGCATAAGGAGAACCTTCATCATGGAAGCCTGCTGTTGGGCTCATAAGCCAGCACCATTCCTGATGTTGGGGGAAGAATATGAAAAGGAACGTCTCATGGTCCTGGCTACTACCAGATGCTACATGGTCCCGTGGGTCTGTTGAGAGCGGGGTGCAAAGTAGAACCTCTCTGAGCCTTGTTTCCCTGAGTGTGCAGTTTGGGGCACTGGGCTCCTTCCGGGCGCTGTTCCATTCCACGCCTGTCTGCAAAAATCTGCACATTCAATAAGAAATTCCACTCAATTTGTTATCCATGCATGCTCAGTAGAATGGTGAGTGATTGCAACTCAGTTTACACACAAGCACACATCAAGCCAATACAAAAGTAGAGCTCTAGCTTTGTAAATATTGTAGGTCCTGCTGTAATTTTCAGGTAAAAGATAGTGCATTTGCCTAAAACATATCTTTGAAAAACCTTATTTGGCTGAATCATATTGGATTTCACAAAATCTCTGAAAGAGATACAAAACATTTTAAAAAGTGCCAAAAACTTTTTAATAATTGACTCCCTGTCTCTGCTTTCCTCATGCACCTGATACTTATTCACCGATATTTCAATGCTACATTAATATATAAAGATTAAATAAGTGAAATATAAGTTGCCTGGATAATTCTTGGATAGTCAAAAATGGGTTCAAATGACAAACAAAAAATTAACAAGAGGTTGAAACCTAACTTGCCACAGCCAACATCACAGTGCAACTCAGCTATTTCGTGGCAAGGTTTCGTCCAAGATTTAGCAACGTTCAAAATCTTCCTGATGGAAAAAACAGACAGCATTTTAACAGGCCTTGGTTCTCGTAGAAGTGATGTCTCAAATGTCAAATCCTGAATTTAGAAAATGAGCTACCAAAAGTGTCCATTGAAACAAGTCAGATGAAAGTGAAATTTTTTCCCTGAATGGATGATTGTGAAGAAAAACTGGATGGCCTGGAAACCGGATTAAAGGGAAATAATCTTTGGACTCTGGACATGACAGAGGATTTGGGAGGTGAAGATGCCACAATTGTCTTACAAAAATGCCCTCAGGCTTCCTCAAGTTAGAGTCACAGCTCTCTCCAAATGGTATAGAGTGTGCACAAAGAGTATTTCTACAAGGCGGGAGCATAAGAAACCCGGGGTAACATTTTCAAAACCATCCAAGTACCTAAGTCCTATTTTCAAAAGTGACTTAGGCCTAGATCCCCATAGGTATTTAGGCACTTAACTCCCAGGGATTTCAATAATAGGCACCTCAATACCGTTGATCTGGGCCCCAAGTGCCTACGTCACTTTTGAATATGGGACTCAGGCTCCTAAGTCATTTGAAATTTTTACCCCAGGACTTCAGTTGCAATATAATGAGGCTATTCCTGATTAATGCAGCTGGAGAACAAGGTGAGTGAAATTATAGTGGAATCATGATTTCAGTCATTCACCTCATACTCGGTCAGACCAATCATCCATCTAGCCAAGTTTCCTGTTTTCCAACAGTGGCCAATGCCAGATGCTTCAGAGGGATGAACAGAACAGGGCAATTGTCAAATGATCCATCCTGTGTGGTCCACTTCTGGTAATCCGAGGCTAGGGACACCTAGAGCATAGGGTTTTATACTTACTATCTTGGCTCATAGCCACTGATGAACCTATCCTCCATGAACTTATTTAGTTCTTTTTTGAACCCAGTTATAGTTTTGGCCTTCACAACATCCCCTGGAAATGAGTTCCACAGGTTGACCGTGCATTGTGTAAAGAAGTACTTCCTTTTGTTTGTTTTAAACCTTTCATTGGGTGACCCTTGGTTCTTGTGTTACATGAAGGGGTAAATAATACTTCCCTATTCACTTTCTCCACACCAGTCACGATTTTATAGACCTCTATTATATCCCCTCTTTTTTTAAGCTGAATTGTGACCTGAGGTGCCTAGGCTAGTCCACACTGAAAATGCCAAGGGCAGGGCTGGGCAGGCTGCAAAAAGGAGAGCAGATTCTCCCAAAACTGGAGGTTAACACTGAAGTTAGACTCCCGACCAGTCACAAACTGTGCTCCTGATTCCCCATGCTGGTTATCAAGAAGCTGAAAAAAGAAATCACACATCCCCCTTTATTGCACTCCAGTTCTTTGGTTCCCAGTCATCACATAGATCCAGTAAAGTGAGAAGTTATTTAAAAACTCTGCTCAAATATATGAAGTGTTCTTCTGATCCCCAGAGAACCAGCCACATTACCAGGTCAATATTAATTTGGATCTTACCCAGAATACCACGCAATCCTTTAGTATCTAAAACTAATGGTTTATTATAAAAGAAAAGAACATGAAGACAGTTGTTAAATGGTCCAAGCAATCAGATACATATATCAAACTTCAGAGTCCATATATCAGATTCTTAGCAGTGTTAGTGAGTTTGCTGGCTTGAAAGTCCCTTTGGAACAGATCCACAGCTAGACTGGGTCATTCAGTCCTTTGTTCAATGCTTCAGTTTGTAGAAAAGTTCCTCCAGAGGTAGGAAGCAGGATTGAAGACAAAATGGAGAAGATGTGGCTGACTTTTTTAGCCTTTGCCATGCGGTTTGTACTTCCTTTGTCCCAAACTCACAGCCATGGGCATGGAAAAACCCTCGGGGGTTGTCTGTCCACAGGCATGTCCCTACATGTCCTGCTGACTCATAAGTGTAACCTCTGCCTTCTCTCAAGGGTTAATTGTACAGCTGATTGCCTTTGATAGGTCATCAAGCATGCTGGATAGTGCTGATGCCAATCTGTCTGGGGGTGTCACCCAGAAACACAGCACAAGTTTGATATACAAATATACCACACATTTATAACTTGCAATACAAAGATGATACATACGTGATTATTACATTTAGCCAATCATACCTTTACCACTGATACCTTACATGGCATACCTTGTAAGATTCATTGCAATTTTATAATATTGGTATCAGTAATATTATAAATGGTCACTCATATTCCATATAGCATCACATGCATAGTTCCAGTCTTTTTAATCTTGCCTCAGATGGAAGCTGTTCCATACCTTTAATCATTTTTGTTGCCTTACGCTGTACCTTTTCCAATTCTAATATATCTTTTTTGAGATGGGGCAACCGGGACTACATGTAGTACTCAAGGTGTGGGCGTATTATGGATTTATATAGAGGCATTATGATATTTTCTGTTTTATTATCTATCCCTTCCCTTATGATTCCTAACATTCTGTTAGCTTTTTGACTGCCACTGCACACTGAGTGGATGTTTTCAGAGAACTGTCCATAATGACTCCAAGATCTCTCTCTCGAGTGGTAACAGCTAATTTAGACCCCATCATTTTGTATGTGGAGTTGGGATTATGTTTTCCAAAGTGCATTACTTTGCATTTATCAACATTAAATTTCATCTGCCATTTTGTTGCCCCATCGCCCAGGTTTGTGAGATCCCTTTGTAACAACTTGCAGTCTGCTTTGGAGTTAATTATCCTGAGTAATTTTGTATCGTCTGCAAATTTTGCCACCTCACTGTTTACCCCCATTTCCAGATCATTTATGAATATGTTGAACTGCATTGTCACAGTACAGATCCTTAGGGACACCATTATTAACCTCTCCCCATTCTGAAAACTGACCATTTATTGCTACCCTTTGTTTATTACCTTTAACCAGTTACTGATCCTTGAGAGGATCTTCCCTCTTATCCCATGCCTTCTTGCTTTGCTTAAGAAGGGAGGTGAGGCATCTTGTCAAAGGCTTTCTGAAAGTCCAAGTACACTATATTCACTGGCTCACCCTTGTCCACATGCATGTTGCCCCCTTCAAAGAATTCTAGTAGATTGGTGAGGCATGATTTCCCTTTACAAAAGCCCTGTTGACTCTTCCCCAACAAATCATGTTCATCTATGTGTCTGATAGCTCTGTTCTTTACTATAGTTTCAACCAATTTGCTTGGGTCTAAAGTTAGGTTTATTGGTCTGTAATTGCCAGGATTGCCTCTGGAAGCCTTTTTAAAAAATTGGTGTCACATTAGTTATCCTCCTGTCATCTGGTACAGAAGTTGATTTAAGTGATAGGTTACATATCACAGTTAGTAGTTCTGTAATTTCATATTTATTTGTACAGTATCAGAAAACTCATTCTGTACTCAGTAAGCAGTGCTGTAGGTTGGAGGAGGATACACTGGATTTCTCCATACAAAGCAAAGAGGTGGAATCCCCACTTTAGGATTCAAGAGTTCAGCCTTAATCAGGGAGTCATGACTGGCACCTCTGTGACTGGGCCAGCGCTGGAAGTCTTTAGCTTTCGCTCTGTTTTCACTCAGGGAAAATTCTGATTAGGCTGAAATCTGAGAGGTACTCGCATATTTTGGGATTTCGTCCAATTACTTCCTTTGGAGTTTTGCCTGAATAATGATTTTTCTCATCTATTAGAGTGAGTCCTTACTTGGGAGAAGACTTTAGGATTTGGCCCTTCCTGTGTAAATAACACTTACCTGAGTGTAATAATTTTGCATTGACAACTCATGTGTTTATCTGTGTATAAAAACTCCACGCCAATGACCGAGGTGCTCATGCTACTCATAGCTATTGCTTCCAGCTGTCTGAAGACAAACGACAGGGCATCAGTTATATGCTGCCTCATTTTTAAGGCCAGCTGAGGTGTAAGAATGTTATTTTTAAATGAAAGCTGAGATTCTGCTGTCATCACATGACTCCAGAAGCTGGGGCCATAGGCACATGTCTATGATGCCAATGTCTTAAGGGGGTCCTGCCTGGGACTACAGGAGCCTCCCAGTGCTGCGGAGCTGTAGAATCCATAGGGAAAGTCTTCCTTCATTCCAGAGAATCAAGAACTGGAGTCATCTTCACAGACAGCACTGGCCTCTGTATTGTTCATCTGCCCCCATCTCCTTCTGGACAGCTTCAACCTACAGTGCTTCCCACCTGGATCTCCACATGGACATCCTGAAGGGGGCAGCTTGGTGGGAAGTGGCCAGTTGTTCCCAACTCTCCTAACAAACCTTCTCTGGCAAAACTCCACTGAGATCTGTCCCCAGTGCAGGAGCCCGTGTAGAGTTTCAGGGAGGAAGGTGTGGTACTGTACTATTAATATCATTTATTGGTATCCCTGAAGTGCCTCAGAGCCCCAGTCACGGTCCAGGGCTCCATTGTGCTAGGCACGGAACAAACGCAGAACGGAAAGACAGCCCTTTCTAGAGGGGCAGGGGGAGATCTGCCTGCAGAGGAATCCCTTCTGCATATGTATCTGGAGGGGACACTTTTGCCCAGCTATGCCCTGACTCCTCCCACACGTATGCAGGCCACCCTCCTTTTTCTGAGGTTGCAGATCTTTTGGCTGGGACAATTTTAACGGTGTGAGAATGGCAGCCAGCACCCCAAGATGAGGTTTTAGCTTGGGCTTAAGCTTTGGAGTCTTTGTAGAGAGCTGCTACGCTTTTCGGCAAGTGAGTGATGGGAGCATATGACCTTAAGGGTACGTCTACATTGCAATAGGGGGTGGACAAGAGCGACAGGGGATGGATCACTTGATCATTGCCTGTTCTGTTCATTCCTTCTGGGGCACCTGACATGGGCTACTGTTGGAAGACAGGACACACTGGGCTGGCTGGACCTTTGGTCTGACCCAGTATGGCCGTTGTTATGTTAATAAAACACGGAGTCACAGAGCCCAGGCTCCAGCCTGAGGGTGAATGTCCATCCGCAGATATCTGCTTTATATCTGTGGACCATTTTTGTGGACCGTGGATGGATGCAGATCCAAATTTTATCTATAAAGCCCTGCAAATCTGCAGATATCTGCTTTATATCCATGGATCATTTTTGCAGATTTGATGCAGATACAAATTTTGTATCTGTGCAGGGTTCTGTGAATGTCTACACTGTCATGTTACAGCCCGAGTCCTGCGAGTTCTAGTCAGCTGGTCTGGGCCCGCTGGGGACTCAGTTTATTGCAGCATTGACATATCCTAGGTGGCCTATATCTCAAGAAACCCACTGCTCTTATCTTCCCTTTGGTAAGACATTCACTATAAGTAAGTGATGAAAAGCATTAGGGATGCTTCCCTGTGTAGCAAACAGGAGTGCTCTCCTGTCTCCAGTTCAATTTGCTCCTGCATTTGTGTCTCTCCTAAGCTAGGGAAAACACAAACACAGGTGTATGTTTTTATTATTAATTATTTTGAGCACAGCAGCATCTAGGGACCTCAGCAGAGATCAGGTCCCACTATGCTAGGTACTGTATGCACATGTAGTCCTGCCCCAAAGATCTTACAGACTAAATAGATAAGGCAGACAAAAGGAGCATTATTAATCCTGTTTCACAGATGGGAAACGGAGGCCCAGAGAGATTAAATGATTTGTCCAAAGTCATTGCAGGAGCCTGTGCAGTGCTTAATTTGTGCCAGGGCTAAGCCCCGGCACCTCTGGGCTTGTCAGTTCAGAGCCCTGGCACCTCTGGGCTGGCTGCATCAGTTATGAATGTACAAAAATTACAAATTAAGCACATGGCCTGAAACTGAACCCAGGTTTTCTGAGTCCCCAGTTCCATGCCCTAATCACATGACCAACCTTCCAGTCTCCATTTTTAATCTTTACCATAAAAATGGCAGGGAGGGGAATAAATAATTGTTATTCTTTAAAAGGAAAAATAGAAAAGTTTATTAAAAAACCCCAACCTTTCCCTCCAATGCTGAATAAATGTTTAAAATATTGTTACTCTGTCTTCTCTTTTGTTAGTCTGAAATGAGTGGAGGTAGATTGCAAACTACAAAGCTCTTAAACCTGACATCGCTGGAGCAGACAGCTTCTCTCTCTCTGTAACCAGCTAGAAACTGTTAATTGGTTTTTATGAGATTTTATTCAGACTGGAAACAAGAGGCAGCGTTGAATGATGTAGTATCTACATGGTGGAACCCGCCGGTTTCCTACTGGACTCAGAATCCAGGTAACATCTCTAACTAAAGTGATGTGTTTTCTAAATCTAAACCATGTATATTTAACCTTCAGTGAATCGTGAAAGCACCAGGGGGATGGCTTTAAAATCAATTTAAGGCAGAGAGAGAGAGAGAGAGAGAGAGATGGATGAACATTTATTAACATCTAATCGTGTTAAGACTTTCTACACCATATGTCTGAGCAACAGCACATGTGAAATGTGTACTAATTACCACGGCTTGTGTCGTGTGTGTATATTTTATATGCAGTCCCTGACCTTTTTGTTAATAACTTCACATTATATTCATTGACCTGAAGCAAATTGAATTCAGGGGCACTCACTCAAGAATTGAATTACACAGTCTTCTTAATTGGGCTCTGATTTAAATGTGAAAAAGTAACAGTTTACCACCTGTATTTTTTTTCTATTAAGAAATTCCTTGAGGGTGCGGGGGTGTGAGTTCAGAACGATCCCAGGAAGCTAAAAGTTTGTGATCACCACCAGAAAAGTGCGACCAGACCCCCCCCCCCCAAAAAAAGAGGGGGAAACGTTTTTATTCTTTCCCGTCTAAGACAATGGTGATTGTTACTAAATGCACCAAACTCTTCTCCTGTTCCTCTGGTTTCATTTCAGACAGGGCACCCCCCGCGCCGCCTTTGCCGAGGGCCAAGCCCTGTTACCGACTACAAGCATCTCAGGCCAGCCGCGGAGAGCTGGCCTCCTGGCCGAGGGCGAGTCGGGGGCCCATTGCTCCCGGGGACCGCTCATTCATCCCCGGGAGGACCCGGGCCCGCGATCCGGGAGCTGGAGGCGGGCTGGGACGTCCCCTCGGCTTTTCTCCCTGCCCTGCCGAGGGGCCCGGCTCTTGACTTTTACCGCGGCCCATTGAAACCTGCGCGTGTCCTTAGCGCCCCGGGCCGGGCTCGAACCGGCGGCGCCGAGGGTTCCCGGGGCGCTGGCGCACCGCCTGGCATTGTCTGTGAGCGCGCCCGTGACAGCGCGTCCCGCACAAACCGCCTGGCTGCCGCCGGGAGCGTTCGCGCTCGGGTCCCCTCCCCCTGCAGGCTAATAAACCCAGAAATTACCACGGCCTCGCGGCCGAATCTGCGCCAGGCGGAAATAATGATATCAGCGCCCTGCTAATCTCCTCGCCTCGCCGCTTGGCCCCGGCCTATTGAGTCACCTGTCAGGCTCCGCTTTGATGAGGCGAATGCAATCTCGCCGCCGTAATGACAATGGGGCCGCTTTCGCGTTTGGAAATGATTGCGGGAAGGGTTCGCTTTGCTCGGGCTTGGCCAGCCACCCGGGCCGGCGGCTGCAGCCCCGGGCAGGGCGGAAGGAGGCTGGCTGGATCAAAGGGAGCCGGCCACGTTATTAGCAAGGCGACACTGGAGGCTGATTACTTCCTTTGTTGGCCCGCCCCACAGCAACACACAGGCGGTTTGTAGACACAGGTGTCGGGCAGAGACCTCGCACACCGATGGACGGGGGCACACACATCACTAGACACGGCTCATCTCCCCTCTACACACACCCACAGACATCTACACACCTGCCTCCCAGCCCACCCATCAGACACAGATCATCTCACACACCTGTAGAGGCTTCACATGCACACACACGCCTTCCTTCATGACATGCTGGCACTGTCTGTCCTCACCAGAATGCAGCCTGCAGGGAGGGGGTCAGTCACGTGTGTATTAGTGGCTCCCCGGGTAGCCCCTGTTAATGGGTTTGGCTGGCTGGTTTGAATGAGCTTCTTTCGGTGAAAATAGCCCTGTTCCCCGGCTGATCATGCTCTCGCTCAGTATAGGCTGGGTAAGAAGCCGGGCCAGTTTAGACATCTGTAGGAAGGTGGGCTCTCGCAATCAGTCGTGGATTTTCGCCTCACCGCGGGCCAGGACAGCACCCCACTTTACAGACGGGAAACTGAGGCACACGTCGGTTCAACAGGTTTGCTTAAATTCACACTAGAAATCTGTGGGTGAGGCAGTAACAGAAACCAGGTTGTCCAAATCCAGTGGCCTGGATTCTTCCCAAAGGGCATATTCGACTTCATATGGGGATTAGCATCCACCGTGTTCCCAGCAGCCAGACGCAAACATGAGGCGACAACCCTAAGGATATCCTTTACTGTGCTAGAGAGTTATTCTCCTTACCCCTTCTCAGATCTAAAAGACAGTGTCCCTAGCTAAAGGGAGAATTCATCTTTGTGCTCAGGGCTCAGTCCCTTCTGTTACCTGCCCCTCTGAGCAAGCCACAACTCAGAACTGGTTGTGCCCATTGTAGCCATCCTGCCATGGCTTACAGGGGAGTTTTGATAGCCTTTCACCCCATGCTGACCATTTTCAGGGAAAAGGTCCCTGTTCCGACACACTTGTCTGGAGGTACAAATATTGGAACAAT
This sequence comes from Chelonia mydas, assembly GCF_015237465.2. Classification (NCBI taxonomy): domain Eukaryota; kingdom Metazoa; phylum Chordata; order Testudines; family Cheloniidae; genus Chelonia; species Chelonia mydas. The sequence goes on from NC_057851.1 coordinate 198,906,086, forward strand.
AAAGCACAATGGGTGCGTGGTCCTCTTGGGTAATCGCAGCCCTGGGGAGCTGCCATGTACCCAGCATAACCCTGGGCCTCTCAGTTTCCAAGGGGAACTCTGAATGGGGATTTTAGTTGGGTGTGTGTGGGGGGGTATAGATTCAGATGTAATAATGTAATCATCCTGTTCCCCTCCCCCGCCCATGAATATACTTCCTGCTAATTTGTTGGCCAGATCTCAATATGAGATGTAGCCTAGCAATCAGATCTCCTGCCTGTTTTTTTTTTAATTGCCCTGAAGTAATCTGTCCTAAGGTGTGTATTTGGGGGAAGAAGGTAAGAAGTAACCATGCAGCTCTGCTTGCAAAATCTGTTTCCTTCTCTCGAGAATCTGGTGCCTGATTCCCAGCCAAGGGTATAAACCACCCCCCCGCCCCCTCTGGTGCTTTGCAGTAATTTTCTGAATGTTAATGGAAAAACTAGTGGCAGCTTTCTTTATCTTAAAGCAGATTCTCCTCCTCCCCCTTCCCCTGTAAAGGGAGAATGTGTGTATGCAAATAAAAACCCCTCAGCCCCGCTTGGCGTCCCTGAGTCAGCATGTGCCACTGTCTGAATGGGTGTTGCAGGCAAAATTCATCCTGAAGGGGAATATGTAGCTATGCAAAGCAGCCCTGGGGGTGGGGGGTTCATTCTCCCAACCTTGGGGACAAGGTGCCATTTGGGCCTGTTTTTTCTCCATGTTGATTTCCTCACTGTGTTTGTGATGGGCGCCCACCCGGAATGCAACAGTTTAAAATGACCCGCGTGCCAAATAAATCCACCCAGCAACTGCCCCTCCCTGGTTAGAGCAAAGCTTGGGCTGGGGAGAAGGTAGAAAAGAGTTGAAGCAGTTATGCCCCCTTCTCCTCTGCCCATCCAGCAGCATGCAGGGGCACATGGCCACCTGAGAAATGCCATGCTCAAGTGGCCCGGTGCATTTTAGCCAGCAAGGGGAGGTTTTCTTTGGTGGATAATCTCCAATTTGGAAAATGTGCCCAAGAAGCTAGGATCTTTCTCTGCCTTTCCCAGCTCTCTATGTTTACAACACTCACTAATAACTGTTACACAGAAGGGGGAGGGGGGACTTTGGAAGTGTGTGTAGTCATGGGGGGGCTGTTTAAAAGTCACAGTCATTACCTTCTGTTTGTTAATCTGTCTGGTTTATGCCAGAGCGGGATTGTAACTGTCCCAGAGGTGTGTACTCCAAGTAGTTTTAGACAATTCCATAGCAGCAGGCCTGTAATGCTAGGCCGTATATTGAGCTAATTTCATTCTGCCGCAAAGGAACCTGAATTCCTTCCTTTTGGAACAACTGGGGTCTTTCAATTGACTTCAGCGGGTGCAGAATCAGGTCCTCAATGCACAATGTACTGTATTGCCATGAAAAGTGAGCTGACAAGGAAAATAAATACTTTTTTTGTTAGTCTCTAAGGTGCCACAAGGACTCCTCCTTGTTTTTACTTTTGTTGTTGTTGTTGCAAAACCCTTTGAGATCCCAGATGCACAGCCCAACTCATGTGTGGACTTAATGAGGGTTTAAAGCCCGTTCAGAGAAGTGCTGGGTCTGGCAGTACCCAAGGATGGGATTTCATTAGTTCAGAATAAAAAAATTAAGGCTTTCCAAGCTGATTTGAATACATCTCTAACCCTTCCTCTGACTGGCTCTTGACCTGCCTCAGTCCCACCTCTTTTTTTTTAACTTGTGGAGCTCTGCAAACTCAAGTGATTTCCCCCCACCCTTCCATCCCTGGCTTAAAATTACAAACAAATACATAATGTACATAGGAGGCCACATTCCACAAGAAAACTCCTATTGATTTTGATAGACATAACCTACTGTACCAGGATCAGGGGTGAACTTCAAAGTGTATTTTGCTGCCAAGACCTGAGCTGTAGCTTCTAGATCTCTCCCCCCAAAGCAGCTGTCATTACTCAGAGCTAAACAGTGCCCTGAGCTCTAATCTCTGCATTTCTTTGGGTGTTAATAATGCCATCAACACTTGCAGGGGAGACACAGAACCTGAAACTCAGGTCTTGGCAGATAAGTAAACAAGGAAGGGATGTTTCGGTTATTTTTGTGTTTAAAGCATATTGATTTGTCAGTGTTCAGGGCTTAGTTTGGGCTTTGCAAGAGGCAGCTCTATATGCTGCCCTAGGAGCTGCCTGGAAGAAGATCTTGGCAGTCAGCACAGTCTGCCTCATAGCTTTCCCCTGTTTTGCAGGGTAAGTAACTTGCTATATGCTTGTACCTGGCACAGTGTGATTTCCCGCTGCAGCTATGCTACCTTCTATGTTGGCCAGGAGCCTTGGCAGTTAGCTCTGCTCATTTTCACCCCATTTAGCCTCATCCTGCCCACTGGAACCCCACAGATGCTGCCACCAAAATCTGGCCATTCATTATCTGGGACATAAAGCAGCCCCCCTCTGGCCCCCCCTCACTTAATCTATTTTTCAAAGCATTTCCACTGAACTTTAGCATGAATGGAAGTGGGGAGTGTGCATTTCAACGAGAGTTAGTACAGCTGGTTGGGAATTGACTTCAGATGAACACAAAATTTTATAATTGTTCTTGTTTGTTTAAAGAAACCACCCCAAAATCGATAGAAATTGACATTTTTCAAGAAAATTTGTTTTGTTGAAAATGCCATTTTCTGTCAAAAAGATTTGACCCTCTCCAGTGAATAGTTCCCCCCCCCCCTTTTGACATAAGTGTCTCACCTCATGGGGAATTGTTTTAATAAAAGCACCAGTCTCCTCCCGATCTGTTTTTTATGTTTACCAAGCCTCATCCAGCCACCTCTATTAAGGTACCCAAAGATGGTCGTAAAACCCATAAAACATTGTCATAAATGAAGCTTCTGAAATCAACTGGCCTAGTGGGTAGAGCACTGGACTGGAACTTAGACCGGCATACAATTCCTGGTTGTGCCACTGACTTGCTGGGTGACCTTGGCAAGTCACTTTTCCTCCCTGTGCCTCAGTTTCCCCAATCAGTAAAATGGGAATAATGAACCTGACCTCCTTTGGAAAGCACTTTGAGATCTACTGATGAAATGTGATGTATGAGAACTAAGTATTTTTTCTCTCTTCTCGGTCTCCAGAAGCGAGGGGATGTGTAATATCTTTGGCTCTTTGCATAGCAGATATACTGTGGACAATAAATAACAACCAAATTCTCTGCAAAATTTTACATTGTATCCAGTGGGGTTAATCCAAAAGGCTGACAATTCTATGGGAAACGTGCCACTGCCCCTCTCATACACCTGCTTTGTCTGCTTCCCCATCACATGGTAAATTTCCCACAGGGTGGTCAACCTTTTGTATTACACACACCCCTTCTTTGCATATTTTTCTTTGGAACTCTTTCCCCCCCCCCATCCCTCCTCCCGTCACCTAAAATAAACCAGCTGTCTGTTCTGAACGTGTATGTTCATAGGGAGTGCAAATGATGTCACAGTGCCAGGCAGTACATGCCATTTGGAAATGACAGAGCTATTTAGGTTTGAAAAGTGGCTTTGCATATGCTGAATAGCTACTTTTTATAATGTTTTCAATTAACATTGGGCCTGATCCTGCCTTTGCTGACAGGAGCGTAACTACACTGAAGTCAGCGGTGCAACAGCAGTGTAAAACTACTATAAATCAGAGCAAAATCAGTCCCCTTGTGTTCCATATTGTAGAGTAGGTAAGGATGCATGGAAATTTACAAGCGTAACTCCCTGTTGCATGTCATGGAGTAACATATTAGTACCATTTAAGCTGCAGCTGCATTTAACATAGAGGGAATCTATGCCAATACTGCTAAAGAAACAAGCCTTTGGAACCATTTTATGTTATGCTCCTCTGGAACTTTTGTAGAGTCACAGATTCTTCTCTTTTGAAGGAAAAAAGGACATACAATGAAATTTGCTGTGGGTTTTTGTGTTCTACAAAAGCAGCAGGAATTTCCTGCCCCTTCATTTTAATGGATCTTTACGTAGATTTGGGGCTGGTGTTACTATACTTAGGGCCTGTTCCAAAGTAATTGGAAGCCAATGGCTATCTTTCTATTAACTTCTTTGGGCTTTGGATCAGTCCCTTGACCGGTGTTTAACCCATACATATGGCTTTATATGAGTCTCTGCTTACACATTTTTGTGTCTACCATATGCCTCCTTTTGGCTGTCTAGTACTAGAAGTCTAGAATGGGCTGCCACAAGCATTTCTTTAGCAGACATAATATAGCATCATAACAGTACACCATATATGAGGAATCACTAACTGTAGAGTCTAAACAGCTGAGCAGTATGTGTGTGGCTCAGTAATGCAATATTTATACACATTGTGATTGTCCTCGTCTCTTATTTATGGCTAATAAAATCACAAAATGTATATAAACAAGTATACTATGTGTATGTATTTTACCTGTGTATCTATCTGTTTATCAACACACACAACTCCCGTTTTTGTGTTCTAATCATTTTCTGCATCCGACTGAGTTCGTGCCTTTCATGATATCTTGCGGCAGGGGATTCCACAGATTAATTATACATTCTGTAAAAGAGTGTATTCTTTCATCGGTTTTAAATTGTTGCATTTCAGCTGCATTGGGCATCCCCCTGTATTATGAAAAAGGGTAAATAGAAATGTCTAACAGACCTTCTAGATAGCAGGCATCATTTTGTATACCTGTATGATCTCCTTCTATTTGCCTCCCCTCTAAGTAATATAAAAAACTTCTCTTGTGATTCTCTTGCCTGCCCTATGGAATTCAAAAGGAAATCATTGTCAAAATGTGTGTTACAGATAAAAATAGCTACATACATGGATCAGTGTAATACACTCATTTGCTTATGGCTTCTGAGTTCTCCAGGGAGAGTGACAAATCCACATGCTGCCCTGAGTACTTTGTTTGGCATTTGTCTCTCTGCTTTACCTGACAGATAGGTATAACCTGATGGAAACCGCCATTAGCGTCCCATTAATTCAGGCTCATAGTCAAATGTTATTCCAGCTAACGTAAACAAAGTCGCTTCCACCCTAGAGCCGTATTTTTCAGATGTTGGTATACAAATAACTTTTGGCGTGAGTTAAAGGAATTCATTGGGGAGCAAAACCATTCCCTCCTTCAGGTGGTTTGCAAACTGTCTAAAAAGTGAATTTTGGGAACTGCACTTTCTTGGGGGAGAGTGGATTTTTTCAGAGACAAATCTATGCCTAACTGAAGGCAGAATTTGAGGCTCAGGCCATCCTTCTCCCAGCGGGCCCTATGCTGGCCTCTGTCTCTAGTGAAACTCTAGGTGCTATCAGTAGGAGTTGCACGCATGGTTCAAGAGCCAGTGGCCCAATCTGTGACCCTCTGAGGTCAACGGGAGCCTTTCTATTGACTTCATTGTATTTTGGATCAGGCCCAATGTGCCTAACTCCCATTACTCACCATGGGGAAAGTGGCTCTCGGATCATTTGATAAAGCAGCTTTTAGAGCTTCTGCTGCCAAGATAAGAGATATGGGGCTTCAGGTGAGCCCAGAGGTAGGAGAGCTTTTTGCTAACAAAATAAAAGCTTGAGGTTTCCACTTCATGGAAGAAATGCCCACTAAAGATCATCCTCTCCTTGTCCCATTTGTAAGACAGCAGGATTGTCCGGCTATGTAGACTCACTCCTCAGGCCCTACGCTACCGGCACTCCCAGCTACCTTCGAGACACCACTGACTTCCTGAGGAAACTACAATCCATCGGTGATCTTCCTGATAACACCATCCTGGCCACTATGGATGTAGAAGCCCTCTACACCAACATTCCACACAAAGATGGACTACAAGCCATCAAGAACACTATCCCCGATAATGTCACGGCAAACCTGGTGGCTGAACTTTGTGACTTTGTCCTTACCCATAACTATTTTACATTTGGGGACAATGTATACCTTCAGATCAGCGGCACTGCTATGGGTACCCGCATGGCCCCACAGTATGCCAACATTTTTATGGCTGATTTAGAACAACGCTTCCTCAGCTCTCGTCCCCTAACGCCCCTACTTTACTTGCGCTATATTGATGACATCTTCATCATCTGGACCCATGGAAAAGAAGCCCTTGAGGAATTCCACCATGATTTCAACAATTTCCATCCCACCATCAACCTCAGCCTGGTCCAGTCCACACAAGAGATCCACTTCCTGGACACTACAGTGCTAATAAACGATGGTCACATCAACACCACCCTATACCGGAAACCTACTGACCGCTATTCCTACCTACATGCCTCCAGCTTTCACCCTGACCACACCACACGATCCATCGTCTACAGCCAAGCTCTGCGATACAACCGCATTTGCTCCAACCCCTCAGACAGAGACAAACACCTACAAGATCTCTATCAAGCATTCTTACAACTACAATACCCACCTGCGGAAGTGAAGAAACAGATTGATAGAGCCAGAAGAGTTCCCAGAAGTCACCTACTACAGGACAGGCCTAACAAAGAAAATAACAGAACGCCACTAGCCGTCACCTTCAGCCCCCAACTAAAACCCCTCCAACGCATTATTAAGGATCTACAACCTATCCTGAAGGATGACCCAACACTCTCACAAATCTTGGGAGAAAGGCCAGTCCTTGCCTACAGACAGCCCCCCAACCTGAAGCGAATACTCACCAACAACCACATACCACACAACAGAACCACTAGCCCAGGAACCTATCCTTGCAACAAAGCCCGTTGCCAACTGTGCCCACATATCTATTCAGGGGACACCATCACAGGGCCTAACAACATCAGCCACACTATCAGAGGCTCGTTCACCTGCACATCCACCAATGTGATATATGCCATCATGTGCCAGCAATGCCCCTCTGCCATGTACATTGGTCAAACTGGACAGTCTCTACGTAAAAGAATAAATGGACACAAATCAGATGTCAAGAATTATAACATTCATAAACCAGTCGGAGAACACTTCAATCTCTCTGGTCACGCAATCACAGACATGAGGGTCGCTATCTTAAAGCAAAAAAACTTCAAATCCAGACTCCAGCGAGAAACTGCTGAATTGGAATTCATTTGCAAATTGGATACTATTAATTTGGGCTTGAATAGAGACTGGGAGTGGCTAAGTCATTATGCAAGGTAGCCTGTCTCCCCTTGTTTTTTTCCTGCAAACCCCCCCCCCCCCCAAGACGTTCTGGTTAAACTTGGATTATTGCTGTGCACATTGTAAGATGAGCTGTTGCCAGCAGGAGAATGAGTTTGTGTGTGTGGTTTTTGGAAGGGGTGTGTGTGGGGGGGGTGTGAGAAAACCTGGATTAGTGCTGGAGGTGACCCACCTTGATTATCATGCGCATTATAAAGAGGGGTTTCAAAGGGGGATGGGCTGTTGCCAGCAGGAGAGTGAGTTTGTATGTGTGTGTGGGGGGGGGGGGGGGGAAGGGTGAGAAAACCTGGATTTGTGCTGGAAATGGCTCCACTTGAGGATCACTTTAGATAAGCTGTTGCCAGCGGGGGAGTGAGGTGGGAGGAAGTTTTGTTTCATGGTCTCTGTGTGTATATAATGTCTTCTGCAGTTTCCACTATATGCTATGCATCCGATGAAGTGAGCTGTAGCTCACGAAAGCTCATGCTCAAATAAACTGGTTAGTCTCTAAGGTGCCACAAGTACTCCTTTTCTTCTCATGGTTAAAAGTTTACACCTTATTTTCAGTCTCAGACTGTCTGAGTATCTGAACTCAGATGTTCAGACTCAGTTGTCTGGGTATCAACTTCCAGCTATTGGATCATGTTATATCTTTCTCTACTAGATTGAAGAGCCCATTGTTAAATATTTGTTTCCCATGTAGGTACTTCTAGACCGTGATCAAGTCAGCCCTTAACCTTCTCTTAGTTAAGCGTAATAGATTGAGCTACTTTAGTCAATCTCTAGAAAGCAGGTTTTCTAATCCTTTAATCATTCTCATGGCTCTTCTCTGACCCCTCGCCAATTTATCAACATCCTTCTTCAATTATGGACAACAGAACTGGACACAGTATTCCAGTAGTGGTCACATCGGTGCTGAATATAGGGAAAAAATAACCTGTCTACTCCTACATGAGATTCCCCTGTTTATGCATCCAAGGATCACATTGGCTCCTATGGTCACAGTGTTACACTGGGAGCTCATGTTCATCTGATCATCCACCACAACCCCGAATCCTTTTCAGAGTCACTGTTTCCCAAGATAGAGTCCCCCGTCCTGTAAGTATGGCCTACGTTCTTCTACGTTCTGTTTGCTTGCGTCTGTTTGCTTGCGTCCAAGTGATCCAGCTTGCTCTGAGTCAGTGACCTATCCTCGTTGTGTACCACTCCCCCAATATTTGTGTCATGTATAAACTGTATCCGTGGTGATTTTATGCTTGTCCTGGTTATTGATACAAATGTTAAATAGTGTAGGGCCAAGAACTGATCCCTGAGGGACCCCACTAGAAACTCAGTCATTTGATGATGATTCCCTGTTTACAATTACATCTTAAGACTGATCAGTTAGCCAGCTTTTCATCTATTTAGTGTGTGCCATGTTAATTTTATGTATGCAGTGGTGTCGTAGCTGTATGGGTCCCAGATTATTAGAGAGACAAGGTGGGTGAGGTAATTGTCATTTATTGGACCAACTTCTGTCTGTGACATCATTCTGGTTTTTAAATCAAAATGTCATGTGATACCAAGTTCAATGTCATAGTGAAGTATAAGCATATTACAGCAACACTGTTACTTTAATTAAATAAATTTATCTCATTTTAAAAATATCAAGTTAGTTTGACAGGACCTATTGTCCATAAACCTGTGTTGATTGGCGTTAATTATATTATGCTCCGTTAATTCCTTATTGAGTCCCTCATCAACTGCTTCATTATGTTGCTGGTAATCAATATAAAACTGACAGGCCTATAATTATCCGTATCATCCTGTTTACCCTGGTTAAATATTGACACAACATTAGATTTCTTCCAGTCTTCTGGAACTTCCACATTGTTCCAAGGCTTACTGAAAAAAATTAACTGGCCAGCGAACTCGTCAGCCTGCTCTTTTAAAACTCTTGGAAGCAAGTTATCTGGGCCTGCTGGTTTTAAAATGTTCAACTTTAATAGCTGCTTTTTAACATCCTCCAGAGATAGTAGAGGAATGGAAAGAGTGTTATCATATGATATGACTACATCATCTCCCGCCCTCCCCCCACCCCGCAATACATAATAGAAATATTTACTGAACACGTTTGTCTTTTCTGCATTAGTATTGATAATTCTACTGTTTCCATCTAGTACTGAACCAATACCATTGTTAAGACTCTTTTTGTTCCTAATATATGTTTGAAAACTCCTTCTTATTGTCCTTAACTCTGCTAGCCATAGATTCCTACTTGTGGCTTTGCGTCCCTTATCAGTTTTCTACAGTTCCTATCTTCTGATATGTTTATTACTACCAACTTCCCCTTTCTTCCATTTGTTATTTTTTATAGTAGCCTTCACTTCCTCTCTGAACCAGGTCAGTTTTAAAACCAATATGGCCTTCTTTCTCAGTTGTGGTATTTTGGTCCTCTAATAAAATATTCTTAAACAATTCCTAATTATCATCCATTGATTAACTTCTTCCTCCCAACTGATTTGGCTCACAATTATTTTCAGTGTTGCGCAATTGGCCTTTTAAAACACCAAGTGTATGTTTCAATGGTCTGGACTTTATTCAGTTAACACCATTAACTCACAAGCCTGGGAAGCCAAGGGCCTGGAATTCGGTCTCCAAAACTTATGCAATATCCATGGAGAACAGCTGCTTTAAATCTGAGGAGCAGAAGTGACTGGTGTGCGTGCAGGTCAGAAGACAAACGAACCCACATGTATGTGTCTTTGTGAGTGCCCCGTTCTGTGGTAGGAGAGACTTAATTACCTCATTCTATTGTGCCACCCTGTCTGGGAGTGTAACAGTAACACTTTCACTGCCTCGGAACTGCAAGATTCTTAACTTCTCATTGAAGCCAGTGGAAGTTGAGGGTGGTTAGTCTCTTACAGGATGCTCTTCTGGAGTGTAGTCAGGTAGGCCCCAATCCTGCAAAGACTTACACACGTTATTCTTTGTATTGGGGTAGCACCTCCAAGCCCTAGTCACGGATCAGGACCCCGTTGTGCTAGGAGCTGTACAAACATAGAACAAAAGATACTCACTACCCCAAGGGGCTTACACAACCTAAGTACAAGACAAGAGATAACAGATAGAGACAGACAGACGGATGGAGGAGTACAATGAAACAGTGAGACAGGACTGGCCACCATGATAGGCTGTGGTCTCAGCACACTGGCAGCTTAGCCACTCTTAACTTTACACACAGGCGTAGACCAGCTTGTTTACTCACATGAGTAAAGCTAGGTCCATGTGTAAGTATTTGGAGAATCAGAGCCATGATTTGGCATCTACAAACCTAGAGTTACAAACAGCATCTTTCCAAGAATGATATTCTTGAGCTTTTAAGATTGTTGTCTTAGAAATGCTGTTCGTGCATTGTACGTGTGTAGCTGTATTAAGGTAAATGGATGATGTACCTGACATTCTTAGGTCCCCCCCCATTATTAGTATTTATTAATATGACATTAATTTTCTGAAATCTTGACTAACTCTTTGATAAGGGACGAATAAAGAAGTGGAATTTCAGATGTCAAGCTTTTATTAATGAAAGTGTTCAAGGCCATCTCTGGATGGATATTACAGGCTGCATTCACTGTGCTCTCCAGTTTATGAAAAGCAATTGTTTAGCTGTATAGAGAGTATAGAGCAGAATTAAATTGACCTACATGATACAGAAAGTAGCACTGAGCCCATTTAACTAAGGGTCCTTTGAAAGAAATCTTTTTTATTATAGATGAGTGCTGAAATTATTTCAAGGAAGTGATTATCTGTCTAATAATTTTAAATGCATGAATGATTTCAGCATATAAAAATTAGAGCTGACTGAGATATGTTTAAAAATATGATAAGCAGCGCAGATAGTTGAATGTTTAAGGCTTGGTGTTTTATGTGATTAAATTATGATTACTGACAAAAAAAAAATTCCCAAACTATCCAGTCACGGTAGTGGAGATGAAACTGGTGGAGATGAAAGGAGTTTTGGTGTGTGTAAAATCGTTGGTCCAAGATGTATCCACATAAAAGCACTTGCTGGACAAATATAATTGTAGCTTTTGAGGGAGCAATTAGTCAGCAGGTGGTTCTTCAGACTAATGAATTCGGAGGGTTCTCTGTCCCAGTGTCCTATGGGATGGGCTGACAGCACCAGTAGGGCTGGACATGTGGAATCTGCTTAGACAACATGGACTTCATTTTATTTATTTATTTTTTCAAATCAATGTGCACACTTAGGGCTCTGGCCAAATGGGGGAAGGATGGCAGGGCCACCTCCCACGGATATGCCTATGAAATCAGTCACTGGTTTCAAAACCTGGTAGCTGGGGCCCTAATCCAAGTCAGATCATCTTTCCATTGACTTGGATGGACTTTGGATCAGTTGGGAATCCCTGCCCTAAACCAGAGACCGGAAATCTTCTCTAGCTCACCAAAGAGGTTCATGTGTCTTAGGGATAGTGAGGATGGGTTGTTGTTGTTGAACTGTTATAATTTATGAATTAGACACTGCATTTAGCATTGTGATCTTCACCAGGTGGTTTGAAGAGTGGCTATGGGCTAGTAGTTTGCGGTGTGATCCCAGAAAGACGTGGCCAGTGGTTTGCTAGCCAGAGGTTGGACCTCGACTGAGATGAAACAGTTGTTCCTCAAGAACAATATGTATTAGGCAGGCGAAATCTCCACACCAGTGGGTTTGTAGAGTGAGGCGCTGCTAATGCACATTTATTAACAGCCACAAACAATGGCTCCTCACAACAGGCCCGGGAGAGAGTTTGCCTAGATCCAAAGGACACTATTCACACTTCCCTTCCAACAAAGCCTCATTGAGAGCCTCGTGTTTTGTAAATAGCCCCAATTGAAGTCCTGTGTGATTTTTTTTTTCCCCGCAGGAGACTCTAGAGAGGAGACAAACAGGTGACTAATGAGGGGGAGTCACACGAAAATTGGTTCTCCTGTGCACAAAAGGTATTGTGGTGGTTATTTAAAAGCCAAGAGAAATGCAAAATTCCGAGCTGAAGACACCGCGAAGGATCGGGGATTTTTATTACAGTGCCTTGCAGTTAAATTAGTAACTGTAGATTGTGTGTGACACGCGGCTGACCTTTAACGTAATGCAGTTTAGGGACCAAGGACAGTCGACTTTGCATTCCGAAGTAGGAATAATAACCTTGTTTTAAAAAAGAAAAGCGTCGCCCAAGTAATTACATTTTCTTGCCCCCCCCCCGCCCTTCTTAGCGTGGACCCTGTCTCACTCGCAGGGATGAAAGGAAGACTTCGCCGGCATTGTTGTTCTTCTGGATCCACTCCGCCTCAGAAGTCCTTCATATAGTTATTTAATTGAGGACTGGAATTGCTAGCACCGGGTCAGCCAATTGCGGCCTTGCGGTTAGCTTGGTGGGGCTGGATACTTCGACATTCTCGGGGAGCGTCGTTCACTGCAGCCCCTTTTGATGCCCAATCCTGTATTTGTAAACATAAAAAAAAATCCCCCTGGCCCGTCCCCAAACACACACGAGGGCGAGGAAGAATCAAAGGCATGAGCGCTGTCAACCTCGCAATAAGGCTCTGCACGCAGCAGCCCTTACCGCTGGCCAGAAATGAACAAGGGAAGGAAGACAGGACACGCGGGTGTGCAAAGCATTCCCCGGGGGGAGCACCCGCTGGGGGCACACGCTCGTTGGGGGTGCAGCTGAATTCGGAATTCTGGGACTTGCATTTCACAAGCGGTGCAACGTGCCCCCGACAAAGCATCGATCCACGAACTCGTGCCCGGGGCGCTCCCTGAGCGGCTGCAGCTGGCCGCCTCTTCTGAGCTCAAAATATTAGTTTGTAAAGTGACTCCGAGTACGTCCCGGGAAATGAGCACACTGCGCTGGGGATTCTCGCCAGCCTGGTCCTCGCTCCCTCTGCCACGCGATCCCTGCCGCGCCGGCGTCTCACCTCCAGGCCAAGCCCTGTTTTGCGTGTAGACAAGAGTCAAACAGGAGCGGTGCTCTGTTTTGGGGGTACACTGACAGCACCGCCCCACGCAGCCGTCCAAGCAGAGCTCGGAAGAGGGACAGATGCACAGATCCTGGTTGCAGCTTGTCTTACCTGGGCGGAGGAAGAAAGGATAACACCGGAAATGTGGGCATAGTGAGTCAAGACCAGGAGTTGGTGTCTGGGCCCTTCTTTCTGGCCTGTCTCCTGGTCACTACGTTTAACATTATTTGTGCATTTAAAAACAAAAAACCCAATCCCAACCTTCCCATTCAGTTCATGGCTGATTCAACGGGGGCTGAGCTTTCCTCTCCTGAGCCTTGATAATAAGACACTACTTGCCAGTTCAGGATCGCTCACACAGGGAGAGAGAGCTGTACAACAGAGTGTATCCCATTTCATTAGGATTGTGTTAGAGAGAGAGGTGCAGACATATAGATACACACGTGTGTGCGCCCCGCGAGCTACGCAAACCGTTCGCCGCATCCACACACGTAGTAGAGAAAAGGATAAATGTCTATCGAACACACTTCGCAGCACACAGCGCGATAGACGGGTACACACCCGTGTATCTGAACAGCTGTAGCTGTGTGTAGATCTATCTAGACACACCCTACACCCACATCTACATACCTATTTATAGACCTATTTATCCTGCTGACCTACACCCAGCTAGCTGGAGGCACCCACAGGGGTGTGCTGTACGGGTGGCTGGTTGTGTCCAGGTGTGTTTGTACCCAGGGCCAGTGCGGTCACTCGTCATCCTCACTCCCGGTACGCGCCCCCATCGCTCTGTCTGCGGGCCCGTGCCGCTCTCCGGCCCCCGTGGGGAGCCAGACAGGCCGGATTGCTCCCGCCGCAGATGCCCGCCCGGGAGCGACCTCTCGGCGCAGCGGAGCGGAGCATTCCAGGGTTTCTTGGCTAATTGCATTACCTGGGGGTGGGGGAAGAGCCGGCTCGCTAATGAAGTCGGAGAAATAACTTTGCAAGCGGCTCCCGCCCCTGCCCCTGCCCCTGCCCCTGCCCCTGCCTGGCCGCAAAGGAAGCGAGAAGAAAGGCCCGCGGGCTGCCGGCTGGCCCGGGCTGCGGGGCGCGCTTTGTGCCGGGGACCCCCTGCGAGCCCGCCGCTCCCCATCCCAGCGCCCCGGCGACGCGGCAGCTTCCATTTAGCAGCCAGCTTTCCCCCTAATGAAGCCAGTCAAGCTAATTACGCGGCGTTCTCTCGGCTGGCCCTGCAAACGGGCTCCCTGCTCAGCCTGGTGGAGCTGATCAAAGACGGGGGGACTTCTGATGAGGCCGGCCTGCCTGCCCGGCTCGCGCTGCCGCGGATTTCATCTCACTCGGGTGCAGCTGCCGGGGAGCCCTGGGCTGCCAGGCCCCCTTCATTTAGCTCTGTTGCCTGCTATAAAGCGGTGAACATAATTACGAAAGTTAAGAAAACGTCCCTGTAATTAGCCAGGCAACTCTGAGCACAAGAAATGGAAATTAGTCACAGGATAATAAATTAGCTTGTGCATACATTACATGCCACGAACACCCTGGGGGCCTTGTGTTTGCAGGCTTTGGCTTGCAACCCCGTGTATCTCCATAAAGCATTCATCCCTGGGTGATTATGTGCCAGCAAAAGGGAGGGGTTGTTTTGTTTTGTTTTGTTTTTCGGAATTACAAATTTCTTTTCATTCTTTTGTGGAAAGAATTTGGATTCCTCACTTTCTTTTCGGGATGGGGAAGGAAAAAGCCACAAATGTTGACAGCCCCTCTACCCCTTAGGTAATGGTTAATTTTTCAAGGTGCTTCAAGATCCGGCATTGTTTGTCTTCATTAGAACCAGTAGTTAAGGAACTATTTAAATACCACCGGATTTTGAACTATTTTAGTAGTCCTTTCTTTACTAAAGGAAAAGAAGAAGCAGGGGGAGGGATGGAGAAGCAGGAAATTGGACTCTAGCAACACATAACATTTGCATCAAAATAATACAGCAGGCAACAGAAAATCACAATCACATCACTCAGAAGGAAGGAACAGAATACAAATTAAAGGAATAATGTAAATTTTTTGCCATTAAGCTTCAATGACCATTTGAAATGGTGCAAGGCACAAAGGTTTTGATGAGCATCATCCAGTTTGATTATTCATACTTGTGTTTCTGCTTGAATTAAAGCAGGAGTGCGAGTGCCTGTTAAAGGAAAATGTTTGAATTGGTAGTGAACTCTCACCTTTACTTGCATCCATTTACTTTTCAAATGAATGCCAGATAAGTTAGTGCATTTTATAATCGGCCTGTTTTCCAGTGAGTGCTGTCATTACATACCAATTTCTTTTAGAAGTGCTTCCTAAGAAACATTAAATACTTACAAATAAGGATCTGTCCATCACTAGCAGTCATCCTGGTGTAACTATTTGACCAGTGCTAGAAGATTCAGGAGGTATTTCGTATCCCTTTCCCCCCTTTGATTGGTTCTGTGTGTTACTTTTTCTTTTCTTTTCTGCAGTGAACATTCAGAGGCATTGTTAAGTCTTGCTTGCTACGGAGAAGACAGAGTCAAGTTTACATGTATCTCCAGCACAAATATATTGCCCGTTTGTAAACATGTCACCTAGCTGACACATGCCTCTGGCTCACATTGAGTATGAACTGCTCTGAATCTATGGAGTGGTTTTTAGAGTGGATATCATAAACATTTCCTTGATTCTAGGAAACAGGGCCTGATCCAAAGCCCACTGAAGTCAATTTCCTTTGGCAGTGGCTTATGGCCCTGATGTGTCTATTGCCCCTCCATATAAAGCTGTATCAGGTATCACATGTTATAAAGTCTCTCTCACACACATAATACTGTGTGTGACCCTGAATGACAAAATTCCAAATTCAGGTCAAAGATCTCCTAGTCAGAAGATACTGATTTCTTAGCCTCGTATAATAAGGTCACAGGACTTTATTACTCCTGAGGAGGTAGCATACAAGATACAAATATTCTTGTTTATCCATGCACAAAGGCAAACAAGATAGTGATGGCTCAGGGGGTGCCTTTGGGGCCCCCAAAGCTCTCCATGACACTTTCCCCTTGAATGCTATTGTGTGTCAGTTATTTAATGACCACTTTTTGTGTGTGTGCCGATCATCAGAAAATACAGGGTAGCTGCAGCTGAGAAAGCTGGTAGTAAAGAACACTGAATTATCTGACTTGTGCACACTGTTTTGCACATAATGTTTAACATACAGAAAGAGCAAGAGGCAATAAAAAGACTATAAGTATTAGCAAAAACCAAGGCAGACAAGCTCTAATAATAGGGGCCTGATCCTCCACCCACTGAAGACATTGGGAATTTTGCCATTTACTTTAATGGGAACAAGATTAGACCCATAATTTGTTCAAAGATGAAGAGTAAAAATAGGCTGGATTCAATATAACTTTATAAAACTGACAGATAGACTTTAGCTCAATACTTCCATCTTCCTTTCCTTGCCTTTCCTTCTTTTTTTCACAAAATGCAGTTGGTTTGATGATCAAATTCCTGATTTCTGATCTAAGAGGTAATGTTACCCCAGGGTCAGATATTGAAAAACACAATCAGCACTAGAAGTTTGCCTCTTTAATAGTGTGTGTGTTTAGATCTAAAATGATGAAGCAACGTTAGTTCACAGTATAGCCAAATCCTAGTAAGAGTTTAAAACACAAAGTTAGAATAGCTGAGATATTCTGCTTTTAAGAGGAGCTGCAGAGAATGTATTATACCCATTACCCAGAATAATTCATTATTACTGAGCACGGTATTAATCTTAAACATGTGGTTATGCAATAGAACAGAAGGGCTCTGAGTGTAGCTAAAGTCATTTTAATTTAACATTGTCAGTTTTAGAATAATATATTTAAAATAATAACAAAAATCTCTTGTAGCCTTTGTTACTAAAAAGAGCTGCAGGATCAGACCCTGAAGCTGAAGGGATTTTAAAATTGATTTATTTTTTTTAACCCTTTATGGTGTTTATTTTTTGCATTTTTCTCAGCTGAAAAAATTGAAAGAGAAAGGTCAGTTTCTCTTTTGTTTCCAACCAGTTTTATTCTTCTGCATGTCCTGTACTAGCACATTGTCGCAGTGTTCGGGGCTGCAAACGCTACAGAGGATGTGTTTATTTTGTTTAAAAAAATCTATTTGCATGGGAATTTTTAAAAAGTAGGTAGAAACAATTTGCAATAGTCATGGATTTTGGGAAAGTATGTTTCTAAAGTAAATAGCTATTTTCCTATCCATAATTATGGTGAAGTTCCCATTTGCATCAAAGAGTTTTCCCTGAAAACTGATTACATACCTTTTGATTTTGGTCCAGATCGGACCTGACAGCAGAGCTGATCCCTTAGTCATACAAACAGTCCCGTTGTTATGTCTGTAAAGGAAGCAGGAAGAGAGTGCGACTTTTAGCATGTTAGCAAGCTTTGTTTATGCAACATGAGTTTACCTTTTGCTACCTTTCTTTGGACTTAGGAGAATATTTCTACTGGGTAACCAGCGGATGATTATGTTGAGATACAACCTTCTAGTCAATACACTTGCAATGAGATATTAATGGGACTTCTGGCATGCAAAAGAGTATTCCTGAGAGCAAGGATTGGGCCCAGTATCCCTTTAATTTTTTCTTTTATATACAAACATATGCAAGTACAGGGCCCTTCAACTGTTTTTGGTACATACTGCACACTTTTTTTAAATGGACCAACATGGCTACAACAACACTAAATAATATGTACAGGATATAGGGCCCAATCCTGATCTCATGGATATTCCTGGTTAAATGCCCATTGACTTCAATGGGATCAGGATTGGACCATCCATTCCTGTGTATGCAGGTAAATGTTGTGCATTTTAAAAGAAATTCAGAAATATATAGACTAGAAGTGACTTCAAATGAGTTGTTTCCATTTGTGGTGAATATTACACAGTTCTTAACCTTCTATAAAAATGATCTTTTATGTAAAAATGAAGAAAAAATCAAGACAATTATACATTCTTTTTTTTTAAAAAAGAAAATTCTACATTTAAGTAATTTTAAAGTTCTCCACCATGGACTAACTAAGGCCGGGATAGGCAAGTGATGACCAACACTGAAGGAATGCCTATGACTGTCTGTCATTTTTCCACAGTGGTATGAGTTAATGTCAGGCTCTCAAGTTTAACTCTGAACTGCAGTTCTTTTACAAATGGTTTTCACAACGTTATTATTTAGTTTTATTTAATCTGCATAATAGTTCCCAGGCTGCTGTAGAGTACAAGGTTCTATCCAGGAAGAGCTTTGCTGACAATGGCACCTCCCAAACTCTGCTCAATGTCCACAGCTGAATAGTTCCCATCGTCCCTTCCCCAGCATGAGAGAAGACAGCAAAGTCCAGGGGTTGCTGCTTTCAGGAGCCCCTCTGCCAGGGATGGGATGCTCTTCACCCTCAGCTTTTGTTAGAGATGCTTAACATGTAATGTTCCTAGGGTTTGATTTTTTTAAAATAAAATCATGGTGTAGAAAACCATTATTTTGCAGCCCTTTCACCAAAGATCCCAAAGTGGTTGCACAACCATTAATTTTCTAAGCACCCTCACTCTCCTGTAAGATAGGCAAGGGTTGATATTGTACAGCTTGAGGGACAGAAACGTTGGGCTAATTATTTTTCAAGGGGCCTCTGATTTTGGGTGCCATATTCTTTTGAGCACTCACGTCTGATTTTCAGAAGGGCCGAGCCCCTGCAGCTTCCACTGACTTCAAATGGAGACGTGAATGCCTAGCATCTCTGCAAGTCTTGGCCTAATTCCCTCATTCAGCACCACCCAGGAAGTAAGTAGCATGGTTGTAAGAAACTCAGACCCACTGGCTCCCAGTCCTTTCCTCTAATGCTACAGGGAAGCAGGGTTTTCAATGAAGATCTGTTAAAAGCAGTAGTCACCTAGATGCCAACAGGGCTGGGGGAAAGAGGGAAGAATCATAAGCTTGGACTCTTTGTAATTCGTGTGACATCATCCCAGTGAATTGCCACTTCATTTTTTTACACAACCAATTTGTTACATTGAAAAGCCATGTACGAAAGACAGAAAATACTCTTTGTGTGGACAATGAATCTTCCTTTTGATTTCATGAGTGGCATAAAACAGAAGTGGCAAAGCCATGCGTGAGACGTGAAAGCATTCATCCCTTGATTGGGGTGAAAAGCATGTTCATCGCCCATGCTTGGAGCAGTCTTTTGGTGCCAGTATTTTTTTTAAATGGCATGCCGTATTGCAAACTATTACGCTACTGTCTCTCCTCCTGGCAGCTGGCTGGGCAGGTACCCAAGAGAATTCCACAGGTGATTTTGCTTGGCGTGGGGCAGTATGGAATGTTGTCCTGCCACAAATCACCATTGTGTCTAGTTGGGTTTGGTGCAGTGTGAAAGAAAAGGTCCCCTTTTCCCTCTGATCCGTAAGCACACTCTCACACAC
The DNA here is from genome assembly GCF_015237465.2 of Chelonia mydas. Classification (NCBI taxonomy): domain Eukaryota; kingdom Metazoa; phylum Chordata; order Testudines; family Cheloniidae; genus Chelonia; species Chelonia mydas. The sequence goes on from NC_057851.1 coordinate 198,925,667, forward strand.
GCTTCATTTTAGGCAAGTAATCCCATTGCCGTCAATGGGACTGCTCACGAGCTAAGACATAAGCCTGGACCTCATGGTGTTCTGAGTTTGAACAGCGCCTAACACAATAAGGTCCTGATCTGTGACTAGGGCCCCTGCATGCTATGGGTAATACACATAATACATGAGTGTTGTGCAGAGTCGGGGTCTATGTAGATTTTGCAGTTGTTATGTTATTGTTGAATCTTACACTTTTGGGGAGGTGTCAGCATGTGGCCCTCATGCTGAATGTGAGCAAGAAATCCAGAACCAGGCCCTCTATTTGGAGCGGGAGTGGAAGCTCATGCAATAAAGGGCTATGCAGCCTTGCACCTCTAGGGGGCTCTTCTGGACCCTCGCCCAGCTCTGTAGTCACATTGTCACCATCTGGTGGCTGTTTGGAGGCCTTTCCCAAACGGGTTGCTTTGTGTCGCAGCTCTTCCTGGACAATGGTCCACATCACAGAATGATCCCCACAAGTGGTGTTGATTTGGCGATCTCAGAAAAGAGGCCTAAGGCGTGTACCTGAGTGACCTCCCCCCTCACCGATGCAACTGGTGCCTCTGGGTGCGGTGGGCTGGCCTTTAGGCAGCTGCCTCCCATGCTCTGCTGGTTCTGTAGATAAATTGGAGCTTTCATTCTCCAGGGCTCCCTCTGGCTCCTTCCCCAGCGCTAGATGCAGTGGAGAAGGAAAGGATGTAGGAGAAATGCTGCTGACTGTGAGAGCTCTGACCAAGTGAAGGAAAATTCAAAAGGCCCTCGGAGATCCCACTAAACCTCTTTTCACTCTTGTCTCAGACAAACATCTAACGAGATTTACATTTTTTTTCTCTTGTTTCACCTGATATTTCTCTCATCTGACCTTCACCCCTCTGGATTTTGGACAGATCCAAACTGTGTGAGATCAATGCAGTAAATCACAGAACTGTAAGACTGGAAGTCCTGTCCCCTGCACTCACGGCAGCGCTAAGTATTGGCTGGACCATCCCTGACAGGTGTTTGTCCAACCTGCTCCTAAAAATGGTGCTACACTCGCTGACACCAACTGAAGATGTCGCCCATGTGTCTCTTTCGTGGACAGGCTAAAACGAGCTGGATCCAAAGCAGGGGGAAACATTCTGAATTCAGGAATGACTCTGGAATCACCCCACTGAATCCATATCAGAGTTTGGTTATCCAAAATTCAGCTTAGCTCCCCATCTCCCCCTTCTTCAAACCAGTCTCCTACTCTCCTGTCCCCTTCCCCATGGAAATATACAATGGAGGAGAGTCATAAACAGCAGGGTGAGGTCCTCACCATTGCACCAGCTCTTTGACACCAGGGCGGGAGAGGTGGAAAGGGGCCCTAAAAACCCTGCCTCCAGCCCGGGGAGGTTTCCCCGGGGAAGCACTGTAGAAGGCAGCTATGAAGCTGTCCTTAAGGTACCCCCTCACAAGCCCTGGCCCTTAACTGTGCTTAAGCAAGACAGAACATTCAATAAGGCCGCTGAAGAAGGCTCAAGATGGGAACCTCAACTATCCCATAGAAAATAAGATCTATACAGCCTTTAAGGAAAGAGAACTGGGTAACAGCATGAACATTGTCCTGTTTAAGGTGACCAGATGTCCTAATTTTATAGGGACAGTCCTGATATTCAGGGTTTTTTCTTATATAGGTGCCTATTACCCCCCACCCCCATCCCAATTTTTCACACTTGCTATCTGGTCACCCTAGCCCTGTTACTATATTGTATGAAGCATTGCCAAGCCAAATATTAAAATATCATGAGTCAGGTCCCCAAAATGATGAGGTTGTCTTAAAAATGAGTTTAAAAAATATTTTGTGGTTCTCTTTACCTGCCCTCTGATTTTTGACCCTTTAGGATACACTTAGGTCATGCTTTCCTGCTTTCCTCTGCAGCCAGCCTGGCTAGAAGCCTTTTTAAAATTAAAGCTGAGGTTCTCATGCATTCACATGACTCTGGCACCTGGGGCTTTAAGGAAACAGCAGTCATCACAAGACTTGTGACACAAATCATGAGAGCTAGCAACACTGTTCTGTTTTACTTAATGATTTGTTGTAAGATATTCATCTCCACGTTATCTGCACAGAAAACCCTCCTTCCTCACTCCCCAAACACTTTATGATCTAATTTCTTATAATGGTCTGCCCATGAAATATGGTAGTTTGTAGGGCATTTTTCCCCACAGTGAGTGATTTTCAGGTTGCTGAGTGTTCTTACCTTTTGTGCCACACGGATTTGATTTTTGGGATGTTTGATTTCCTCCTTTGAGCCTTCTCCTATTTGTTTATATGCTATTTCAGTGTGCTTGCTCAGGTCTAAGGACCCTATTATTTCCCTGCAATTATTTATCCCAGATGGTGCAACCCTTGTTGTGCTATTCAGAGTTTTGTTCAGTGAGGTGTTATTCTGAAGTTTACACACACACACACACACACACACACACACACACGGTGAGATACAAAGACATACACAGTCAGAGAAACAAAGGCAAACAGAGTGAAACATGCACACACAAACACACAATGCTGAAGAAAGCCCTCTAGAAAGTTTTGGTACCATGTACGTTGCCCATTTCAGATTATTTATCTCCTTTTTCCTTACTTTTTCTTCTGCTCTTTCCTTCCCCAGCAGTATAATGGTCTATTCTTAAACCATTGTACCCTTCACTTTTTCCTTATCACAGAAACAAAGTCTTCTGTATAGCCCTCCCCAATCTGTGTGTGTTTGTGTGTTAATCACAAATTTATGATGATGCAGGGAGTTTGGAGTGAGAAAGCTAAGCGCATTTCTCTGCCACAAACCATTGCTTTCAGGGATCATTCCACTTGACTGGCTAAGGAGAAAACTGCTCTGATAGAAACTATGTTATAATAGTTGGGAACTTTATAACAATTCAGTACCAACTGAGCTGATTTATTCTAATATGCCGGTGCAGGGAATTGTTATTCACCAAAGCAGAAAATGGAGCTGGCTTTTCAAAAGTGTTTAAAATCAAGCAGCTCTGAAGTCACCATCCGACTGTTGGGGTAATCTTTTTGGTGGCCAGGCAATCAACTTTCATTAAGGGCCATGCTGTTCTACAAAGCATATAGCACATGGCCAAAATGGAGCCACCTCTTCCAAAACGCTGCTTGAACGCTGTTTGTTTTCATTTGGCTGGGGATGGTAAAATTGCACTGGCAAAATATTCTACACAGATGGCCTCGCCTTCCGATCTGGATGTGATGTGTATGTTACAACATACCATATGTGTATACTTATGTATGACTAGCATGCTTCATTATTTTTTTTGCAAGACAAATTTTAACTGATTATCTCTATTTGTGTACAGCCAGTGTATCATTGGAGGTCAAATGTTTTTGATGGGCTTTCAGTGTGTGTGTGTGTGTGTGTGTGATGAGAAAGAGAAGTGCTTTTTCCAAAGTTTTCCACTGCAGAGAAAATGCCATAACTTTTTTGTTTGTCTCTGTAGTGTCATTATGTAATTAAAATGGCTATGTCAGAACAAAACTCTTGCTCAATTAATTTCTCCTCTTCATGTGCTGATTATCTTTTTAATTTTGCAAAGAAAGGTTTCAGAGTGAAGTCGAGTGCCAGCTGCCCACAACTGAACTATTCACATTTGGAAGAAAGATTAATTGCCTTAAGTTGGGTTTAAATGTCACTTATGTAACCTTCCATTATGCTTTTTCACAACTTTAGATGCCAATATGCTAATAGTCAGTGGCGTGTTTTTGAAAGAGCTATTGTTTAAACCCCAAACACCTTTCTGTGTGTCTCCTCTCTTTATTATATCACGCATTCGGAGATAGTTTCAAATCAACTTGTGCTTGCTTTTTCAAGGGCACTAAATTAAAGCTGGGGGCTGTTGAGCTGAGCAGTTCTTCTGCTGTGCTGGTTACAGTGCTGATCAGTTCACTAAATGGGTTTGTGTGCTTTGTGGTGAGTCTGCCGGGCTTGATGCTAGAGGGAAACCCTGGCATCATTGCTTGGTTGTTTGACGTTAAAAGAGGCCTTAATGTTCTGGCCCAAATGTAGCACTGCGCAATCCCTTTTCCCCACATCTTCACCCCCCGGGGGATTACGAAACCTGGCATCTGTTGTGACTGGTGCTATCAATGCAGTGAACTTGTAGGCAGTCTTGAAACCAAATAAAGACCCTGAAGTCAATGGAAGGACTCCAGCTGATTTGAGTGGGTTTTGGATCAGGCCCTTAACCAAATTAAGGGTGCAGGCCAGCGTCATGATTTAATGGCCCTACCAAAGTGACTCCCTCTTGTTCATTTCTACTGAGGGACAGGATGTACCAAGAGGTAGGATTCCCTGCCTGGATCCTCCTCCCCTCTTGGCAGGGGAGCTGGAACAATGTGTATCGTGGGGGGGCTGAGAGCCATTGAACCAAACTGTAAACCCTGGATATGATGGAAACCACTTCAAGCCAAGGGGTGCTGCAGCCTTCCCAGCACCCCTAGTTCCAGAACCTGAGTGGCTTATAGATGCATGTCTTTACAGGAGGTAAGGCTGTTTGCTTCCTTGATCGATAATCCCTCCTTGAAAAACCCACCAGTTGCACTGCTGTCTAATGGGCAGGATGGGCCATTAGGCCTGGCAATTGGTGTTTCTCCGCTTGTTATCACTTCTCTGGGCTGCTGTTGCTGTCACTGAGCAGAGTGCAGACACCCCAGGGAAGGCAGGAGAGGAGAGACAGCACGGCCTCTCCCCCTCCCCCACCCCAGCCACTGTGACCTGCTCCCCAGGGCCTGATTCTGCTCTCTCAGCTGTGTAAACTAAACGTCACTTCTCTGACACTAATGAAGCTAAACTGGCGTGACTGAGACCAGGATCAGACCCACTCGTTTCCAGAGCCGTCCCAGCAACGGGTTAGCTCTCCAAACCAAAAGCCTTCTCAAGATCATCAGCAAGCAATCCTTGAACCCCAATTAACTCAGGTTCTCCTTAACAGGTCTGCCCCTGTCCTGTCCAGGCCCTCACATTCCTGGTCACCCATGTACAGCAACACATGGCTTGTTCACTGAAGTAAAAACTGCCATTTGCCCTTCTGATCTTCCCTGTTGATTCAGTCTGGCAGGGGTAGTTTGGATACACAGGTTAGTTGCTCTCAACAACAGCAAGTGGCATCAGGCCACTGCCTCTCTCCCAACTCAGTATTAAACTTTAACTTCTCTTATCAGCTCCCTGCAGAGAAGCAACAGCCGGGAGTCGTAAAGTTATTGACGCTGGCTAGAAATACCTGTGAGATGTGTTTTGTTTTTTTTCAAGTGTGAATGTTTAAGAGCTAACCGATAATGAGGGAAGTGACATATGTTGTGGATTACCCAGAAATGAAAAACATCTGTCCAGTTTTGCTTTAGAAAGGAATAAATGACAAGGCTAAAAAAAACCAAAAAACCAAAACGAGTGCTGGGTGCTGCCTGCCTTCCTACAGGGGAGGAAAGCACAGCAGAGGGTAATAAATAAGTTATTCAATTGCTAGAACATAAGTGATATATATGTATAGCTGCACACCAACACACACAAATATTTGATATGGCTATAAAATGTGTATAGGTAACACTCCCTTTCTCCAGGCCCTTTAATCTCAAAGGGGCAGAACTATACACAGACAGATTCACAGGCTAAATGCAGCCACCTCTAGAGAGGTGGAGCTTGCAGCCTACTATCAAACAGCAAGCTACCCAGCAGTGGAGAGGGAAGAAGAGAAGAACTTTTAGCCGAGGTCACCCAGGCAACCCCCCTCTTTATGGAAAGCGTCTGGGATCTGACAGGAACATAGAGGTGCCTCCTGAATGATTCATGGTATCACTGTTTTATTTTACTACCTTGCTATTGAGAGTCTCACACTGGAAATTGCATGCTAACCAATTGATCTACCTGGAAGGATGAAGGCCTGAACTAACCCTGTCAAGATTCAAACCTTGGTTCCAGGGAGTCTGAGAGTCCAAACCGCTTCATAGGCAGACAACTAAACCGAGCCCTGTATTTTATGAGCATGCACCAGTTAATCCCTTTGAGAGTACAGCCCTGGAGACCCCCTTGTGTGTTTAAAGACTTACAGCTGAACCCACTGCTAGTGAACTTAGATAAGCAGCATTTCATTTAGAATGAAGCCAGCTAAATGGCCCATAGCGTTCCAAGGCAAAGCAACGTGCACGTTGAAATCCTGCTTTGCAGTGTTCGGTCCTACACTCCCTGCTTGGAGCTCACTCGGATGAAATTCGCCCGGCCTGAGCCAGGACTGGGGAGCATGGACCAGGGAGCCGATCCTGTAATTGGATCCATGTGGGCAGACCCTAGTCCTATACAGAGTCCTGTGAAATCAATGGGCATTCACGTAGTCTGCCATGTAGATCTAGCTGAAGGATCAAGTTTAGCTCAAAAGTCTTCCCCAGGAATTGAAATTAGAGGGGGTGTTGGAATTTACAGCGCAGGTTGCAAAACGACTAAATTGGCAACACTGGAGCAGAATGGGAGACTTCAGGGGGGTGTAGGGCAATTTCGGAAGACCTGGGTATATTTCCCTGCTCTGTCACAGATGTCCTCTGGTACCTTGGACAAGTCACTTAGCTGCTCCCTGCCTCAGTCTCCCATCTGTAAAATGGGGACAACAGCACTGCCCTCCCTCACAGGGGTGTAATGAGGATAAACACATTAAAAAGTGTGAAGCATGCAGATACTTTGGTAATGGGAAACCATACAAGTATGTGAGATTGAAGATGGGTTTGTGGGGAAAAAAAATTAACTCCATGATAAAGCACTTCTACGGAGAATTACTTCTTTCTCATCCCACATGACATATGTTGCATCTGGAAGGTGTTTTCAAATCAGCAAGGGAAGAAATGAGACCAATCATTTGAAATCACAGCTATTCCAGACGTGTGTATTATTTTACTTGAGCAGATTGGATAAAAAGAGTTCCAAGCCCATAAACTTTTTCAGTCTTCAATTATTTTGGGGGGTTAAAAAGGGGAAATTTTTTAAAAGCAAGCCTGAGTATTTTGCTTGTGTGGCTACCTAAAAAGCTGAGCAGTGCTGTCATCAAGGGATGAGAGGGGGATGATGTATGTTGGGAAGGGAGGGGGATTGGACTGAGGGATGTCAACAAAAAAATCCTGGAAACGTTTTATGTAGGGTTTTGTTCAGGGGAGGTTTTCCATAATACATTTTGACGGTTTTGAAATTGGCCCTGTGTAGGCCAACAATGAGGGATAGTGGAGCTTACATAGCAGAAAATCCATACTCTCCAGACACCTGCTTACCACAGAAGAATCACAAGATATTGACCTTCAATTCAGCTTGCGGTATGAGCTGATTCAGGGAGATAAGGGGAACTAATCTGTCAGTCTTCTCAGGCTCTTCTTTATTGACTAACTGACAGTTGGTTATTTCAGCTTCAGCTACGCTGTGGTAACACTGAAAAATATGATTCAGACACCTATTGGGTTTTTATTGCAAGTTAGATAGAAACCCTTCTGTTAAAGAAACCTCCAGAGCAACAGCTGTGTTTTGGGTTAAAATTGATCTGCTGTATTCCCAACCTTTCAATGGTTACCTGACTGACAGATACAAAGTTAAACTTTTGACCACAGGTTGCTAGTTTATAATTTCACTCCAGCCTTATGACTAATTTATTTACACACACACACACACACACACACACAATCTGGAAACACTTAGAATTCACACTGCACAGAGACACACACAAAAATATGCAGCCAATGGATATTTCATGGACAGAATGAAAGCTACATCATAAATCAAGTTCTTACTGAAACCACAACTTAATTCTGGGTTTCGAATTTGATTTGTCTATGGAATAAAAGGAAAGCTATCTAACAATCGGATCTTTTATGGAACTTTGCAAAGGAAGTTTATTGCTGGCACAGAAAATATCTTTTAGTTACTCATTACAACATCTCAACTGGGTGCCCTGCTACAAGGAGATGTTTTACAAACAATTATTTGAACACCAATTCACCCAGGCACTAAAAAGCAATTATTTTATAGTTTTTGTTACTCCATTTCCCCCAAAGTACTTTGTGCAGTTGAAGTTGGTTTATGCAATAAATGGACAAGGTTCAAAAATGTGACTCCTCTGAACTTTTTAACCTTATACAAAGGAAAGAATTCTAAGAGCAATGGATAAAATTCAATTAACTGAGATGACAGAAAATAATCTACTAAGCGAATACATCAGGCAATTGGAAGCTTTCATACCTTTCAAAAAGGAAATAACCTATTTCTTTCCTTGTTATCTAATGACACAGGAGTTTATTTCTCCAGAAGCAGTTACAAATCTACCTAATGGGGCCTAAATACTGTTGCCAAGCAATTAGGGTTTTTATTGTGTGGTTAATTCCTTCATTTCCTCAGTTGGTGATAATCATTACAAAATACAGTACTTACAAGCTTTCTCATTTAAGAGCATGCATGCACACACACACAAACGTGATTTATATCTTACCCCTTACGTATACATGTATGAGGTTATCTAGAAACAGAGTATGTATATCTCTAATAAGTTGGGGTAAATCTACTGTCAGATAACCAGACTTATTTTGCTAAATATGTAGCTTGAAAATATTCAACCAGATCCTCAGCTGGTGTAATCAGCATAGCTTCGTTGATTTCAACCGAGCTCCTCTGTTTCACCTCAGCTGAGGATTTGGCCTGTTATTCATGAGTTATTTATCAATCCATTCACTCGTGTGTTCATGTATGTTGTTTGTACTGAATTAGGCTGATCCAGTCCTCATTTAAATTAATGAAAAGATTCCCATTTTCTTCAATGGAGCTGGGTCAAGCTCTTTATGCCTCGGCTCATACATGATGGAGGAAGAAAAGCCCGTTCAATAAACATACAGTGAAGAAGCTGCACCCGACGGTGCATAATATTTATTTGATCCATAGTTTCAGTGAGGGTGACCTACAAATGATTTGTACATGTCATCACCAGAAAACCAAAATCAAAATACAGCTCCAGAATATATTCATTTGGGGTGTATTCTATTTCTTTTTAAGCACACCAGATAACAAATAAAAAGCAGATTTCTAATGCATGTTTTGAATTTTTTATCCAGCTTTTGGCTTCAGTTCCTGTTTTCTCAAATACATTTGCTGTTCCTTCCTCTCCAATCAATCAGGTAATAAAAATAATAAATCTGTTTTTTGAAGACATAGTCCAGAGATGGGAATTCTTTGCAGGCGGGGATGGTAGGAGGCCTCCGATGCAGTGAAACTTAGAGGCTGTGTAAGAGGACTCTGCAACATCTGCATCTGACGCACTAGGTAGCTAAGCTCCATGCAACCTCTGCCTAAACCAGCCCTAAAGCCAGATTTGAGAGCAGATTAGGGCAAGGCCAGGACACGCCTACTTGACCCATGATTATGCAAATCTAGTGGAAAACATCTGGGTTTTAGTTCCACCTCTGTCACAGGCTTCCTGTGTAATCTTGGACCAGTCACTCAGGCTGGGATGGGAGTTGGTACTGGATGCCTTTACATGCCTAATCTCTTTGTGCCTCAGTTTCCTCATCTGTAAATAGGGAGCATTATACTTCCTACCTTACTGACATGATGTGAGGATAAATCCAGTCATATCTGTGAGCTGCTCAAATGCTATGGTGATGACAGCCATAGAAAAGCCCATAAAATAAGCATTACTATATAACACAGCCACATTATTATTCATGTCATATATGGCAGAGCCTTGTGGTAAATACATTTATCACACCACATTGATCATCTCCCTGCCCACTCATCCATCTGCTTAGGAGTCCAATCAAGCTATACTGACCTACATCAGGTCAGGATCTGGCTCTTTGTTATCAACACAGTCATTAATGGGTGACACGTTTCTGACATACAGGATGACTAACCAGGCAGTTGGCAGCTGACCCGTTCATTTGCATCCTCCAGTCCTATTGGTTAAAATATAATGAAAGTTGTTCCAGAAGTAACACAAATGAATAACAATTTTGTTTAGTTTACATAGTCTATTTTAAAAAAATTAACCATATTGTCTATTCACTTTATCTAAGGTGATATGAATTGAAGCTATGCCGATTTACACCAGCTGAGGATCTGGTCCCTATTTTACACTTTAAAAAAAACCAGACGATGTTACAAACAGACTATCCCATTCCAGGGCACATGGTTGTGTGAAAGCCACACTGTGGGGTGCTGGAGGCATGAAGATAGATGCAGAACAGCTGCCTGCCCTCTTATGCGTAGTTCCTTACCTATGTAATTGCATTGACTGATGGAGACAATCTGACTGGCTGACAAGGATCCCAAGCTGTGTAATTGTAAGACTAGACCTGCATTGGTTTCAGCTCATTAATCAAAACATCATCATAATTGTTTTGGTAAAATGACCATTTTATATGCACAATGATACACTTCAGGGTGTGCGATCACTGTGTCGTAGACACACTTCTCAGGTGCCGGTACCACTTGAACGTTGACCTTGCTCCTCATGATTCATCTCAGACATGCATTTATGACATTACAGCTGAACACTCAGAGCCAAACCCTTTTCACCTAGCTCACAGAAATAGTTCCAGACTACTCACTTGAGAAAAGTGAGCAGAACTTGTTCCCCTGGCATGTATTATGGGTTAAATATTAAACACGCACATGCCAGGGGCAGTTCTGCCTATGAATTGAGAACACTATTAGGCCCCTCGTGTGTTCAAGAAAAGTCACATGAAATATTTCACGAACCTAATTACAATATTGATAAACGGAAACAAAGGTAACAGCTCTTCTAAGACAACCAGCTTGATCTGAGACCTCTTTATCGTTCTGGAATTGAGAAATTGTTTCCCAACATGTGTTTAATTGTAGCACTGTTGTAGGTTGGCTGGTTTTTTAAATAAGACGCTGAAAGAAATTCTTTTGGGTTGCCATTCTTTTTAAACATCATTGCACTTTGGTAACAAAGTAGCATGAATAAAAGGCATGGTAAATATGAAGGAGGTAGAACATTTATAGTCATCCTTCGACAATGAATTATTTAAATAACAATGAATTAATCATATTTTGGAATCTGTAAGTACAAAAGCTTAAGTGCTATAATGAAGAATAGTGATAGGTTCAGAATTGTTATTAAGGTCTTTTTATAAAAAGACATCCTTGGCAAGGCTGAGTGAAATCATTCTGCAGGGACTGAGAATATAAAGGAGAACAGAACGGAAAGATATTAGCATCTTGGGAAAAAATATCCTGTTTTGACTTTTCCCTCCCTCTTTTTCCTCCTTTCTCAATATAATCTGAATGAAATACAATATGTGGAGCAATTGCAGATGAGGTGTCTACTGCTCTAACTGATTTCTACATCCATAAATATGTCCCTATACAGTGGCAGATGTACGTACACAAATAGGGTACATATATCCTAAAGTGACGTACATGGATGTGTGTGCGCTAAATGGGGAAAGACCTCGATTATGGAAGACTATTTAAGACTATGGAAGAAAGACCTCGAAGGGGTTTTCCTGCAAATACATATCCAAGGAACAAAAGAGCTAGCCACACAAAATCTCATGGTTTTATCCCTTTTAGGTACCATTACAATAGGAGATACCCAGGGGCTTTTTGATTTAATAATTAGTCCCATGTCTAGCATGCTCTCCACCTCCTCCTGAATTTGCCTTTGAATTTCTCCTTTAGCACAGTAGGCTCTGCCAGGGGCAGGAAGTGGCCCTGTAGTTTCCATCCTCTATTTTGTTAGTTTAACCTGTCCGGTTGGAAAAGACCTGGCTGTGGTATTTCAAGAGGGCCAACATTGCCTGCTTTGGGTGCAAACCCTCCCAAATCTCCGTGTTTTCCAGAGGAGTCTCTTCCTTACTCTCCGTGAGCCGCCCCAGACAGCCTGACATAGCTCACTAGGATTTCCTCCTGCTCTGCTTCTGCCCCTTGGGCAACTGTAGTGGCATTCACAGTGGAAAGTGGGGGTGTGGATCCTGCGGTTACCTTAAGTTTTGGGCAATTTAATTGTATACAGCCAGGAGCCACACATATATGGCAAACGACCTGCTTCCCTTTTTGGCAGTGGGGTTGTGGTAGGGTGTACTCCCCACACTGGCTTTGGGAGGGCTGAGGTAGGCCAGGAAGGCCCAATCAACCAATTAGGCTGAAAGCTGGGGGGATTAGAGGGTGAGAGGAAAGCCCTAGTTAGGAGGAAGCTCACTTGAACAGAGGTGGGCAGGGAAGCTGGCAGCAGCAAAGGCTGCTGGGAGGAAGTTTGCTGTCACCCTGTGTGTAATAGTGAGGGAAGGAGGGAACCCAGGGGAAAGAGTACTCTCCTAGGGGCCTGGCAAGGTGAGAAGAGAAGAGGGTATCCTGAAGAGAGCAGGGTGGAGAGAAGACCCTGTGGGATGCAGGGTAAGAAGCAGCAAGACTGGGGACTGAACAGACCTTGGTTGCATGTGGTAGGGTCCCTGGGCTGGAAGGAACCCGGAGTAAAGGGCAGGCCCAGGTTCCCCTACCCGCCACTGGGGAAGTGGTACTGGCAGAGTAGTGAACTGGAAGACTGCCTGGGTCACTGTGGGAGTGACAGACACTTTGAAGGACTGTACCCTGGAAGCGGGGAAATGCTGAGTGACCTGGCCAGAGGGCTGAGTCATGGAAAGGCAGCTGCAGCTCCTGGAGCAAGAGAGGGGCTGTGGGGCAGAGAGAGAGACAAAGAGAAGGGGTTTCGGCCTCGTGGAGCTAATCCCCAGAATGGCCAGAAGGAGGTGCCATTCCAGCTGTGAGCAAAACATCTCGTCACCAGAATTTAAACCCTAGGATCTCCTGGGAGTTTTTATCAAAGTTGGAGTTAGGTTTATTTCCAGTTACCTCTTAACCTGGGTGTCATGAAGATTTTTCTCCCGGGGACATTCCTCCCACCCCATGGGCCCTTGATTCAATTTATTCATCCTCAGTTTCAGACACTTTTAAGATAGTCAGGGATGCAATCCCATGCGCTAGGCAACCCCAAACCTCTGACTACCAGAAGCCAGAAGTGGAAAATAGGGGCAGATCACTCAAGAATTCCTCAATACTGTGTACTCCATCTGGTACAGGCCACTGTTGGAGATGAGATACTCGGCAAGATGGACCATGGTCTGACTCAGTATGGCAACTCTCATGTTCTTATTCAGCCTCCTGGCAGTTGGGAGGCCCTAGAGTCCCCCATGTACCCTTTCCAATATGTTGTCCTGCAAAGTCTGTGGGACTATAGTATGATACCTATAGGACTCGGACTTTCAGCTTTGGGTTGAAAAGTTCCTCTCTCATTGCATAGAAGTCACAGTCTGGAACCGGGACCCATGATAATTGGGCCAACCATGTATGACAGTGTTGGATAACCTGGCTAATAGCCATTGATGGACCAATCCTCCATTAACTTACCCATTTCTTTTTTCAACCCACTTATATTTTTGGCCATCACACATCCCATGGCAATGAGTTCCACTGGAGTGTTGTGTCAATGAGGAGGGCCCATTATTGGCAGGGAGTTTCAGTAAGAGATGGAACCGTGTGAGTCTTGCGGAATAATCAGAAAGACACAACTCAATGACCCTGTCACTCCCACCGCATTACCTGGTAGGTGTTGTGTGCATATGTAATTGGTGACTAGCTGCATGCATACATGTAGGTTCATGTGTTTATGGATAGGTGCAAGTACTATAGTGGATTACAAAAATATTATTATATTTGAACACCTAAAAAAACAACTAAACAATTAATCACTGCCACATATGCAATTAGTAGTAGAAGTAACTGTATTCTGGTAGTATTCAAAGGACCCAAATGGGATCACAGACTGATTGTGCTGGGTTCTATACAACTAGAAAAGAGACAATCCTTGGCCCAGAGGTCTTATCATCTGCAAGACATTATAATAAAAAACACCTAATAGGATATAGCCTTAAGAACCAGATCCTGGTACCCATACTCCCCTTGAGTAGGACGTTGCTTCACAAATGTTTTCATTGGTTTTAGTGTGAATGGATATGGAACAAAGTGTTACTCAAGGTGAGTAAGGGGTTTGCAATCTGGCCCTAAATGAGGGAATTATACAAACATACTCCGTCTATGGTTAGGTTTTCAAAGTATGCAGCGTTCCGAAAACTTATAACTAGGCTTTTTTGTAGGAAAAGCTTCTGGGGATGACCTACTGCTTCAAAGTGAAGAAAGAAAGAAAGTTTTTTTCTTTCTTTTTTCTTTCTAATGGCCTGATGTTACAAGATGCTGAGCATCTCCTCTGATGTTCTGAGAATCTTCTGGGCTCTGGTGAGTCAGTGGTGTTCAGCATTTTGCAAAAAGCAGCTCTTCACAGGAACAGGTCCTTAATGAGAAGACAGGAAAAGGCATTTGCTTGAATGGTAAAATTGGATTTGACACGAATGATGAAACTCCATGGGGAAAAGATCATTTCAGAGCATGACTGTCATATTTGGGTTGATTTCTTTGTATGAGTGCACGCACGCTCCCGTATGTGTATGTGTAAATATCCTGTCCAGGGCTAGTCCAATAGCCTTTATAGAGAACATTTGCTGCTAAAATCCTTAGCCTCATCTACCAGTTGGGGGCATGCAGAGACAATAGAAAAGCTCTCACAGAGCAGCACAGACTCTCAGTACAGCCAAAGTACAGTGCTGCTCTGTGAGAGCTTTTGCCTCCACAGCAACATCGTTAATTACCCAGGGCATCTCCTAAAATGTCTCCATTTTCAAACAATAAAAACAAAGGGGATTTTTTAAAAAAATGCTCATTTAGTTAAATCCAGAACCTTGTCTGGATCACAACAGGGAATATGACTGTGCAGTTCTCAGCTATATAGGTGGAGAAACGTTATCCTTACTTCAATACTTAAAGAATTGTCTTTTACAGCTGGAAATGTTGGGCAACAGCCACTCTGGAGAGCTCTCAGCTGGCGTAAATTGCTGCCACTCCACTGATTTCAATGGAATGATGCTGATTTACTCCAGCCCAAGGATCTAGCCCTTTACTGATTTTGCTTCACAATGCCAGCACATTACTAGTTTTTTAAGATGCTCTGGAAATAAAGAGCGATTAGTAAGAGATGTTTATTAAAAGTACCTGTAAAGTAGGTGGTCCTTGCTGAAATAGGCCATTTTAATCTTTCAGGGCCAGATCCTCACCCGGCATCAGTTGGCCTATTCCCACCGAAATATTTCCGTTTGATGGAAAGATAAAAAAGCAGTGCTGCCAAATTACATTTTTTCATGCTGGTGATTAGAAAACAAATTTGTGAAAGAACAGAGCAGGTGAATTGCCATCGCATTCTGAAGTGAGCAAAGAGAAATGAAATTCATTAAATACTCAGCCACCTGCTTCTGTACCACAGACACTTCACCCCTCCAATACGATCTTGAAACCAAACAAAGAGCCTATCTGAGATTTACAAGGCGCCATCACTGAAAATATCCTCCTTCAAGTGCACCAAAATGTTTTAAATATCTATGTTTAAAAACCTGTTTAAGAGGCAACTTCAGGCCCTGATTCAGCAAGGTACATGCCTAGTTTGAACTCTGGTTTCTCTTCAGATCGTATAAATCTTTCGCCTTTTACTAAAGATTTCCATGCAGGGGAACATTTATGAGTAGTTTTTTGACCCAATTTTTTGAGCAGTCTCATTGATTTCAGTGTAACGTGATTGACGTTAGGCATGCAGTTAAGTATCTGGCTTAGCTGGGGCCTTAGGGGGGGGTGTCGACACAGCATTTTGGAGCTTGTGGGTCAACAGACTGGGGCTGGTGGGTCTCACATTAGCACTCTAAAAATAGCTGCATAGACAGCACTCTGAAGTTGGAGCTTGGGCTCTGAAGCCAACCCCCCTTCACGAGGCTTCAGAGCCCATGTTCCCAGAAGGACAGACTGGTTTTCCCACAATTCACTGGGAAGCATCATCGAGTGGCTGAGCTTCTGCTGCACAAAGAACCCTGCGGGGACACCGCCAGGAGTCCTGCCAACACTCCTGGGTGAGGATGGCACCAGCAAAGACACAGTAACTCGCGTATGGCTTTGCAATTGGCTGCTCATACCTGGGTAAGGCTAACCTTGGTGCCAATCGCAGTGAAGACACACCCTAATAGAATATGGTATCAACGCTTTGAGGTGCTGAGCGCCTCCTGAGAGGAGCCAAGTGCTTTCAGAGCCCAATGACTTCAATGGGATAACTTTCTCACTGAACTTTCATTACCCAAAACCAATCTCTCGTCCTTATATCAACCTATTTCTAGGTCTCACAAAGACTTAGGGCATACCAGAAATGCCCTCTGGGTATCTAGTCAGACTCTTTGGAGAATTTCCAACCCCCTATTCCTTTATTTTCAAGTCTCAAACCTTTTGATCCAGGTCTGCAACCTTTACCGATGGAAGCAATCCTTACTCAAGTGAGTAATCCCATTGCTCATTCACAAGGACAATAGTCTGCAGGACCACATGGGCAGTCCTCCTCACACGAGCTGTAGGCTATTAAAATGTTACTCTCACTATTTGTACCCTTGGAGTGCTTGTCCGAAGTAGGCATGTCTTTCAGAGAAAGTAAGTTTAAAGCTCCGAAGTGACAAAATGGTAGTTCAAGCCACATGTCAGACCCAAATTAGCTATAAGATGGGTATCAGCGGGTATAAATAGCAAAATTGTTTAACTTGGCCCAATTTGGCATTTAGTGTGGGAGCTGGATGGCTGTAATTTACATGGCTCTAGGAGTGACTATGCTAAATGCCCCTGAGCATGCCCAGTGTGAATCAAACATTCCCAGAATTCCATGTAGACTCGGTATCAGCCAGTGCTCATGGCGTTAATAAAGTTCTGTGCTGTCTCCCTAAATGCCTGCTTCGGAAATATTTACTAAAAACGACAGGGTGTCAAACCAAAGTTACAGCAATTACCTCCTCCAAGCTCAACAGATTTACAAAGACACCATATTAAAAAGGGGTATCAGCATAAGCAACCAGTTTTCTCGTTGCTATAGGGAGGCCAGAGAAAGCTCAGGAAGTGCAAGGGGTGACGATTGTTCATGTTGCAGGTCCAGCAGCATTGCAGATATATAATGCTCTTATATTTTATACCGGAGGGAAAAAAAATAAAGAGCACTTGGCTCACATGGTGTGTACTTTTGAGAGGTATTGCAACAGCGAGAGGAAAAATGTTACTTAGGGTGAAAGACACTTGTGTTTCCAAAGCCAAGATGAATGAGTAGGCGGTGTGAGCAACTTGCAGCTTAAGACTGAAATGTGAATTCGGGGGAAGTATGGGACCTCTGAATAAAATATGGGCTTGTATGTGTCATGGCGACTGATCAAGTGCGGCGCAGGAAGGAAGCTGAATTTACCTTTACAATTGTTTTGCCCTAGGTGTGATGAAAGTCAGAGGCCAAGAAGTTGCTCAGAATTTGGCCAATGACATAAATGAAACATACAAAATTCACACAAGGCCAGCCTCCCAAAGTAGCTATTAAAGATGTATTCCACAGCTAGTGCAGGCAAATGTTCTCTAAGCTTGTGGACATGTGTCTGCACTAGCTGGCAGTGTTGCATAACTCCTTGTACTTGCACAACTGCAGAGCAAACTGATTCCCATTGGAAATGCAGCTAACATATGGGGGTGGGGGGTGGGAGGGTTGATATCCTTCCAACTGGTAACTGGAGTACAGTATAGTATTAGTCCAAGGAAAGTATATAATGCTCTAGCTAAGGCAAGGGTCCAGAAGTCTCAATCAAAGCTTGCTTTATGGTGCGAGGTGGTGCAGTCAGTAGACCAGGCACCTTCATGGGACTCAGAAGACCTGGGTTCTGTTGGTGACTCTGCCACTGACCTCCCGTGTGACCTGGGGCTAGACACTTCCCCTCTTCTGTGTGTCCTGCAGTTTCCCCTCTGAAGACAATGGAGCTGGTCAGCTTTGTGGAAGGAATAATCTAGTCATAGAGTAACTGTGTTTAAGGCTAGAAGGGACCACTACATCATGTCTGACCTCCTGTATATCACAGGCCACCACCACCACCTAGCACCGGCACACTAAACCCAACAACCAAAATTAGACCAAAGTATTACAGCCCACAGGAGACTAGACTATTATATGCCACAAGCAGAGAAGAGGAGGGACCGCAAAAGTGCCCAGGGCCTCAGCAATGGCAGAGAAATGAGTAAATGAGATACCTCCAGATAATGGTGGCAAGTTACCCGCTGCAGAGAAAGGTGAAACCCCCCTCCCCCAAGGTCACTGCCAATCCGACTTGGGGGGAAATTCCTTCCCAACATCTGTAACATCATTGTGTCTGGGGATGAGCCAGAAAGAACCGAGCTTGACTCTCAGGACCCTAGTGGAATTTGCAGGGCTGACAGTCAGAAAAACCTTCCTTTGGCTGGTTACATTTTTACAGTATGAGAGACGATCAATGATGAATCCCACAATGCCATTTTTAGAGTTGCTTTTCAGCATTTCAACTATTTTCCATAACTTGCCAAAACCAAGAAATTAAGCAAAAAAGTCAAACCTCTGTAGTGTGGCTTGGGATACATGCAATAGCAGATACCTCACTCTAGCAGGCCCAGAACTGTCCTACTGAGAGGAGGGGATCTAATGTGATATCCTTCCCGCCCTATCCAGGGGCACGCTAGTTCAGGGTAGCTGCCATGGTGAATACATCCCAGCATGTTTGCCTCGTTGGGCACATGGATTTGGATCACCTGGGTAATTGTGTAGTGTTAATATGTTTGCCCCTTTAAAAATCTGGCACAGCATCTCAAGGTGTTGTCTCTTAAACTAAGCAGAGCTAAGGCTGGTCATTACTTGGATGGGACATCTGGTGTTGGCAACCCAGTAGTTGCCTGCATGTCAGTGTTAACATAGGTATGGTGTTAGACGGCACTGTGCAGTCTTTCCGATGAAGTGTAGAACAGTGGTCCTGACTATTTGACAATTAAAACTCACATGACAAATTGAGAAGGTAAAGCTGTTCTCTTCCTCACCCTTCATATCCTGCCCCAAATCCAGTTTGGGGTGATTGCTCTCTGGCTAACAACCCTACCTGAAGTGTGCTGAATTCCATATTCCTTTTCCCTTCCTAGCCTGAACTATTGTGTAGTGTTTCTATGCACGGTTAAACAGATGCCATGTTCCACCCTAGAAGTAGCTACATTGATGAATGGGTGAAATGTTTCTATCCACACATCAATCAGTCTGACTTGGGTCAGCAAGCACTCGGAACCCAGGTGCCAGGACCTTGCTTGGGGGGTGGGTGCCAAGCCCTGTCATTTTGCAGTGTGGATGCAGCTCAAGCTGTAGACCCAAGTGAGAAAGACTGCATAGTCCAGTATGAATGCACCAGCACAGCGATGAGACCCAGGTCCAGCGGTTGTGAACCCAGGTTTACAATGCAGTGTGGATGCTCAAGTGCAGGCTTGGAAACATCAAGTCCACAAGTCCAGGTCCTGCACATGCGGGTTTACAATCAGTGTAAATGTGCCCTTAGGGTATGTCTACACTACCCACCAGATCGGTGGGCAGTGATCTATCCAGCGGGGATCAATTTATCGCGTCTAGTCTAGACGCGATAAATCGACCCCGAGCGCTCTCCCGTCGACTCCTGTACTCCACCGCCGCGAGAGGTGCAGGCGGAGTCGACAGGGGAGCGGCAGCAGTCGACTCACCGCAGGGAAGACACCACGGTAAGTCGATCTAAGTACGCTGACTTCAGCTAGGTTATTCAAGTAGCTGAAGTTGCGTAACTTAGATTGATCTCCCCCCCTGCCCCCTCCCCAGTGTAGACAGGGCTTAGTGACTTAACCAAAGTCACTCAGGAAGTTTCTGGTGGAGCGAGTAATTGAACCTGGCTCTCCCACATTCCAGGCTACAGCCTGAAACTCTAGGCCTCAAGGTTCAGATGTAATGACTATATAGGTGATTTTTCTCTTGGGAGCACTGGACATGGTGGTTCTTCCTGGTTCTCAAACTACTAGGTTAACTAAGCACGTACCTGTAGCAGAGTGTGAGTAGTCTAAGGCTAATTTACCGCTCTGCGCACTTGGGAAGCCTCCCCACATGGGGCAAATGGATGAGGTAAGACTTTAAGTACTAAGTAATTGACTAATTAGCTGGGTGATTGAGTTCATCAGCTGGAAACAGTTAAAAGAGAGGCAGGAAGCAACTGTAGGTGGCAAGTGTGATGTAGCAGAGCAGCATAAGAGTGCGGACAGGTGAGATTTCCCCAGTGCCCTAGTAGTAGGTCAAGGCCTGGGGGGAAAGTCTTATGCTGTTGAGGGGAAAAAACATTTGAAATAAAGCACTTGGTGCTGAACTTGCCACTGGTGTGTGTGAAAAGTGTTTGCAGTAAGGATCCAGGGTGAGGAAACCTTGTCCAATACAGTCTGCTAGAGTCTCCTCGAAGGAGTCCAGACTCGACAAAGGGGTCATGAAGGCAGGGAGTGGTGACTACATTACAAAATGGCTCTTGTGGGTATATATATAGAGCCAGCTCTCTCCTGCATGGATTCTCGTCTTCTTTGGTGGGTGGTGAGAAACAGGAAAATGTCTGGGCTGAAACTTGTGGAATGTCCTTCTGGAACAGATTTTGCTCCATTTAACTGATGGAAGAGGCCCTGGGGGTTTTTCTCCTTCCTCTGCAGTGTGGGCCACAGGTCACTTGCTGGAGGATTCTCTGCACCATGAAGTCTTTAAACCATGATTTGAGGACTTCAGTAGCTCAGACATAGGTGAGAGGTTTATTGCAGGAGTGGGTGGGTGAGATTCTGTGGCCTGCGTTGTGCAGGAGGTCAGACTAGATGATCATAATGGTCCCTTCTGACCTTAATATCTATGAGTCTATGAGACTGTAGAATAGGCAGACACCCCAGTCTCCTAACCCAATAGATGTCCTGAAAATTGCATGGACCTGGAGGCATTTGTGAAACCCAGTTCAGTGTTTCAGCTCTCTGTCAGCCCTGCCCTCTCGGTGCAGTTTGGCTGTGCTTCCATTATCTGGCCACAGGCAGGCCTGGCTTGGAGCAACATTAACCCTGGAGTAGATAGCCAATCAGATATCTGCAGAGACTGGAACGAAGCATGCATTGCTGCTCCCTAGCTCCATGCCTCATGCCTCTGGCCCCACCCTGAAATTCCTCCTGGAGCTCAGGCAGAGGGTCTGTGTGATTTCACCTAGGGTAGCAGAAGCATGGTGTGGAGCTAGCTGTCTCCCCTTTCTGCACCTCCACTAATTCAGTCTCTTGTCTGCACACAATGGACCAAATGTGGGTCCCATTGCAGACAACAGCAAAACTCCCACGGACTTCGGTGGGATAAGAGCAATGGGGGGGGGGCGGGGGGAATGACTCGGCGCTCTGATGGCACTTTAGAATCAGAATAAAAGCTGCATTCTAATGTGAGAGCTGATTTCCACTTGTACCTTATTGTTGTTTGAATACTGTACAGCAGGCAAACATTGTCACAAACGGGGCCAAATTCAGCACAGGTGTAAGTAGGCACAACGGCATTCAGCAGACTTGCAACTGAGTTGAATATGCCCCATTGTTACAAAACGAAGTCAGAGATAACCCAGATTAAAAGGTAGCCCTCATTAATAAATCAAAGCTCTCCCCCACAGTAAATGACCTTTCATGTTCTTAATTCAGGGGATGATCCTTTCCTGGGCACCCGCTTCAAAGGGTTAAGCACCCTCAAATCTTACTGAAGCCAATGAAAAGTGACAGCTCTGAGATCCTTGTTTTCAGAGGTGTTGATCCATCCACAGCTAGCAGCTTCAGGCTCAGAATTTCTGAAAATCAGGCCTCAGGCCCCTTACGGAACCGGCCTTCATTCACCTGAATGGTTTTTCATGCAGTACACTTCTGTTCAGATGCAAAATATTTAAGATGTTCAAAGACCACTTGTAATTGCATCATCAAATGTAAATATGAAATCTATCCAGGTAAATTAAGAATATGCTTCATTTTTCATCATACCGTTCACTTTTTTTTTTGAGAAACTTTCTTTTTTGGGGATTTTTGGGGGGGGTGGGGTGTAGTTCATTGTGCTGATAAAAGTAAGTAGCCGATTGCATTATGCTGTTAACTTCCCTTGTTTGCTACAGTGACTTATTTTGTGTCTGATACATTAGTTATCCAATTTTTGTAAGCTGATTTTAAATATGTTACTACGCAAGCTCTTTTTACAGCTTGTTCAGCTCTTGATTATGAATGAGTGCAGTGATACATGCAGGAGTATTTATTATTTATATAAAATATACAAGCAGGAAGACTCTTCATAAATCACAAAATGCTATTCTCCTAGGGGTTCGTGACAGCCACATCCTCTTTATGGAAAGCCAGAATACATTCAATAACACAGGCATTGGCAAGACACATTTCAAAAATTATACGATTGCGGTATTTGTTCGATTCATTTGGTATGTAGCATTTAAAATCTAAAATCTGTTTTACACAAATAAATCTTAAAATTAAGATTGAAGTAAAAATGCGCAGGGAAAACTACGGTATCAGCCCGTAGTAGTAGTGTATTTTATGACCGAAAGAATGTCGTAATAAACAAAGCAAGCTTCAGATGCTTGGGATTTAATCTTGGAGGGGGACTTTCTGAAAGCTATTTTAAATAAATTTTCTTTCTCGAATCTAGAGCCTGTTTTGCCACTGTAGATAGGGTACCTTGCTATGATGTGATTTGTGAATGTCTGCTATGTAGCACAGGAAACCGTAATAGGCAATCCATCCAAACAAAAAATGAATTCCAGAAGCACATTACTATGCTAAAAGAGTACATCACTATATCTATTACAAAAAAATCTTACTTTGGGTGCACTGCTATAGGGTTTACTATACCATTTAATTAAATAAATTTACCTTTTAAAGGAAAGTCCATTGCAAGCAATTTAGGCACGGGTGTACTGCAACCCTTTTTTTGAGGTTACTAGTGCTTTTAACCACTGTCTAAAGTGCATACAGTGTTAATTAGCATATTTAGGATTAAGTAGATTTACCATGCAGTAATCATTCTCTAATTCAGTAAGAACTATCTCTGGTGAATAGTGGACATTAATGACAGTTGCAAGAGCTTAGATATTACATAATCACTAATTACATTCTGCACAATTAGCGGAGACTCCTCCATGTGATTCGCTAATGGCGGATTCGTGTCATCAGCCTGTTCTGGCTGTAAAGAAATATAAACAGTCTGCATAATTTTCTGATTGTATTAGCATAGACAAGGACATTATTAATGAAGTTTTGGGGACCATGAAGAGGATTGATGCATGTGATGGACCAAAGCAAAAGAAAGTGCTATCCTTATATAGACTTTGCCTTGATATACACATATACTTCCTTATCAACTCCAAAGCTGCAGGTTTTCGGATGGTGTTGTTTTTGCCTGATGCAGATATTACGTGAAATTTTATTCTCTTTACACCATTCAGATGGTAGGAGAAAATAATCATAAAACTACAGCCTAAGCAATAGAGAAATACCATGAAAGAGGGAACCTTTTAAAGGTGCACTGCTGAAAATTTGATTTAAGAGAAATGTACCGTAAGCATATAAGTGGTTGCATATTTTAAGTATGCTGAATGGAAATGTATGATTTAAGAAAATCTAACGATACAATGTGAACTCTTCTGTCATTTTAATTTTTTAACCCATCGGCTACCAGAAGATTTTTGCAAGTTTGTTTTTTCATAGCATAGGATTGCGTTACCATTATAGAAAAATCTTACATTTTAATAGTCTTGCAGCCAGAAGGACCACAGAGTCTGTAACAGACTGTGATCCAAATTCAACTCTCAGTCACACTGGCACAACCCTCTTGAAGACAAATGGGATTGCACCACGATAGCTGAAAGGAGAATTTAGCCCTGTGTGTATAGGGATCATTACACTCATCACTGAAATACAATCGTTCCAGTTGTGGGGCTGGAAGCTATTCTGCACCAACTGCACTGTACAAGAGTTCTTCTCCTTGAAACAGGGAAGAAGCACGTATCCTACTGAAACTGCAGGGCAAGTGTGGCAGAAATAGATATATTCCACAGAACATTTCAGGGTCTGGTCCTGCTATGTCAAACTCATATAAGTAATTCTTTCTCATGTGAGCAGCCCCATTGACATTTATGTGAGTGCTTGCATAAATAATGGTTACTCAGGTGAGTAAGGCTTGCAGGGTGGAACCTTCCTTTGCATGTAATTTACATTACTATTTTGTATTTATTTGATTATATTATTTATTGTACTGAGAGGCCTTAGCCAGGAATCAGGGGTCCATTGTGCCATGCACTACTCACGCGTCCTGAAAAGACAGCCCTGGCCCCAAAGAGCTATTTAATTCTTTGCTGTTCTCAAAACAAATGTACTGTAGTCGATCAGTAAATATTTCATTATAAAGTACATTCTAGTATCACAAAACATACACAGAAAAATGTACATTGAAGTCTTTTTTTTTTTTTGTCTGTCTTTCTTGAGTCAGTCTTTGGAAAATAAAACAACAAATAAACAATGTCCCAGAAGCATCTTGGTGTAATAGATGATCCTGGGATTTTGCTGTATGTTACTTTTGCTTCTCTTTGTTCTCCGCAAATAAATGCAAATGGTTAGGTTTTTTTTTTTAATGCCTAATCACTGTGATTAAAAGAGAGCCTTTTGTTTGGAAATGCCCGTATTTAATGTCTGGCCAGGCTTATGAATTAACCCTTCACTATTTATGGTTTGCTTGTTTGGGGTTTTTTCTTTCTTGTAAGTGAAATGTGACAAAGCTTCAGCTAAAAGTGAAGAACATCATTTTGGTTTATAGACTTCATTAGGAGACCATAGTCAGTAAATACCTAGAGCCCAGTTATGTTTTCAGATACATTGTGGCAATAGGGACTAATTTCACTGAAGTCAATGTAGGTACTCTGGACTTTCACCGGTCTTACTGAGATCAGAATCGGGCTTTCTTTAAACCAATAACATGTGTGCTTTTGCAGAGCACTGCTCCAGCAAAAGTGACCGAACAAAAGGCAATGGAGCTGGTAACCACAGCAGAGCTCCCTTCTCGCAGAGAGTACCTTATCGTGAGGGTGGACTGAATCCAGTGAATGTTCTATACTGGTCTCGTCACTTTTAAAATAATTCCTATTTTTATAGCTCCTTTCATTCTGAAGGGTAGCAAAATATTATGCAAACATACCCGCCACTAAAATGCTGCCACCTGTGGGTGGAAGATGGTAGCTGTTTAACAGCACACAACAACATTACATAACAGTTTTGGGCAGAAGGTGAAGAAGCCACATCTAGTTGAAATTGCTAGGGCAATTGAAAGAGATAGGAGAGAACTTATGGACTGCCCTCTGCTGTTTGGTACAGGGAAGTCCATAAATTACATGCCACATTTGTTGTGGTTTTTCGAGACCCACCCACCTTTTGTAACTCTGAAACAAATATACATAATTAAGAACCCACCCCCTAATGCATTATATAATTTATGGACAGCCCCAGACTCCTCCTCACATACTGACCTGACCTGATCCTGTTTTATCATGTGAGATTTAAAGGGATGACAGCAGAAGGTGGTGTTACTCTTAGGATGCCCTATCCACACTCTGAGCTAGCTACTTATAGAACCTAAATCCATAGGGACTCGCGTAGTGAGCTATTGATCAAAAAGCACCCCGCCTTGCTAGGCGATCACCCTGTTGGGATCTGAGCCATCAGCAAGTTGTGTATGCAGTGATTGCTCAGTATGTAATTAAACACATTGACACCCACTAAATACATCCACTATTTACACTTGTGACCTTACTAGTATAGGAAAGGAGGCAGTGTACAAAGATGGCAGTTACACAAAATCAAGCATTGTATTAAATGCTAAACTCCTACTTTGATAAGGAGAACAGCGCATTTTGAGCCTGAACCGACTCCCATTGCAGGCCAGGGCAGTTTTGATAGCAGCTTCATTGGCAGCAGCCTCATGGGGATGATGTTTGGCAAACTATTTGACTTATACTGATGAAGTTGCCAGGTGGGCTTGGCTCACCATTGTGTAACCCTAATTCTGTACCAGTGAGATCCCATGGAAATCGAGGGCATTGCACTGGTGTGATGCAGTGGTGAATTGGCCCTTATGTTTAAACCATGTTAGCAGGAATTATGTTTAAACCAGGCTTACGGAGCATAGTTTGGGGATTTTTTTTAAAAGCAGGAGCTAAAATAGCATTTATGTGGGGGCCCCAAATGAGCTAACTGATGGTTATTCATGTGAATTGGGATGGGGTGTCTACCCCACACTGTCATGGAAGGGGTTAACCCCAAGAGGTAGCAGTGGAGGTGAGTCCTCCGAGCAGCCTAGAGTGACTGTGTGGGCCACAACCAATCAGAGAGGGGTTGCAAGGAGCAACCAATCCGGGCTGAGCAGAACTCATATAAAAGGAGCGATGGGGCCAGAGTAAGGCAGCTGCGGCCTGGGCTCCGGGCGTAAGGCCTGGGTTCCTAGCAGGTAAAAGAGGCGCCAGCACCATGGACAGAGAAGTTGCTGGCAGGGACGGCGGGAGCACTTGGAACTGAGTAGCAGAGGCCCTGAGGCGAGGGTGAAGAAGGTGCCGGGGCCATGGGGAAGTAGCCCAGGGAAATGTACCGAACAACTGGAAGGGATGCAGCACGAGCTGCCAGCTATAGGGTCCCTGGGTCAGGACCTGGAGTAGTGGGTGGGCCTAGTTCCCCCCCTCATTTGCTGCTGAGGGAAATGGCTGGATGAATGGACTGCAAGGTACTGATCCCTGGAAGGGGGAAACACCGATGGTGGCATGGGCTGAGTCATGGAGAGACTGCCAGCGGAAGCAGAGACAGAGTGATGGGGTGCAAACCATGGACAGGCGGGTGTCGTCCTTGAGCTAATCCCCAGAGGAACTAGGAGGAGGCGCCAGTCCAGAAGTGAGTGTTGTGCCTGATGACATGAATAAATATGTTCTAATGGTCTTATGACTACATTCTGAGAGAAGTCATCGGGTGTGAATGAGAATGAAGCTGATCCCTGAAGACTATTCGAGACACAAGGCGGGCGAGGGAATATCTTTTATCGGACCCACTTCTGAGCAAGAGACAGGAGCAGAACTTGAATACAGTAGAAATGCAAATGTTAAGATGGATGCTTGGAATTACAAGGATGGACCAGGGCCAGAATGAATGAGTAGAGGAAGCGTGAAGGTTGTGTCAATTATAGAACAGCTGAGGGAATCCAGGCATGTGAAAGAACGATCAGAAGAATTTCTAGGAAGCAGGGTATTTAACTTAGAAATGGAGAGTAAGAGAAGGGCTGGAAGACTCAAAACTAGATGGATGGAAGTCATACAAATGGACTGCCTCGCTGTGAAGTGACTGAGGAACTGCTTCAAGACAGGCTGGAATGGAGAAGGATTCAGAGCTGACTTTATAGAGAAGGGACTAAGGCTAGAAGAAGAAGAAAGTGTTCTAACGCCAGCAAGATGTTAATAAATAACGAATTGCTAAATGAAAGATGTGATACAATCATGATTTTCAAAGCTCTCAAAATATTTTTTAAAATGCTGTGTTAGGTTTCTGCTTGCTCTCTCTCTCTCGCTGCCTAAAGGAACAAATAATTAGAATTAGTTCACACGATGCGATAAGATTAAAAAACAGCTGATAAAAATTGTAGTGTGTATTTTGTAACAGCCAAGATAGAATAACATTCAGTCTCAATTCTGAAAGTATGGGACTTTAGGGGTCACAAACAGGGACTAAATGTGTGGTCTATGGGCCAGATCCTCAGCATGTGTAAATCAGTGTAGTGTCACTGAACACCAGCTGAGGATCTGGCCTGACATGCATGCATCCATCCATCCATTTAATCTCCATAAATATTTCTAGATGGATTTAAAATATATTTGATGGGAAGAATTAAATTGTACAAATATAGCATAACGTAACAAGTGGGGTTTGTTTGTTTTACAGTCATGTTTAAAAACACACTTTCATTGTTTCTGACAGACCTGGGTGTTTTTCACTGCTGTGACCTGGCTAATAATGTAACTCTTTTCTTTTTCTTCTTCGGAATGATTTTTAGAGACTTTGACTCTTCCAAAACCAGTGCTATCTTCTTGGATATGGATTAAATGTAGATCTTTGTACGGAACAAATTTACATAAGTGCTGCGTGTGAAAGCAGAATCTATTCCTTACATTATCACCAGAACATTTAAATCTTAATGACTGGCATTGTTGTCTAAAAGACGGTGTTTTTCCTGCTGAGAAACTGCATTAGATTCAAGAAACAGAGCTCATTTCCATTCACTCAGCAGTCTCTCTAGAAATGACATGCAGTGCTTGAAACTGTTTATTTCCAAATTCAGGCCTCCTCCGCATCAGTCATCAGCTTCAATTACCAGTTTTCCGGAGCCAAGCCATCAGGCAGTCTGACACCAGGGTCCAACCTAATTCCCACCTTCTCCAAAGTCAAGAGCATAATGTGCAGATGAAAAGGTGGAAAATAGCCTGGACTTCATTAGCATGCAGAGCTCGGTTGTTCATTTGCTTGCTGCGAATGAAAGTTCTGACACTCAGCGCTTTCTGCAATATGAGAAAAGTCCTCTTCAGAGTATATGATGTCCTTACTAGCAAGGAAAGGTCATCAAAAAGGCAGACACTGACCTTGCTCCCTGCTCTTCATGACTAGTTTATTGATTCCAGGAACACCTCATTACATGCTGGATCAACATATTATTGCCATGTTCAGTGACTGAATTGTTTACAAGTGTCTTTATCACCAGCAAAAGCCTTCCAGATGATGCATGACTACACTCATTTGGATGTGACCTGCCAATTATATGTTATCCGATACGTTGCTGTGTGTCTTGATCCCTGACCAGGTCTGCTGCCCTGCATCAACACAGTCCCATTTACTACTTCTTTCTAACCGCTCTTTGGGAAAGTATCCATTAGCCTGTCAGTGTGTACATTTTTTTTTTTACCTCCGCTACAGGAAATCTGAGCATTATTGCTCTGTCATTTGCTATGCATGAGGTTCATAATCAGTTGGGTGAAGAATTATTTTTTTTATGGCATTGCATGATAACCTGCACAATTTGCAGTCAGTATGCATGGCGAGAGAGTAATGTGACTTGTTATAGAGCTGCATATAGGCCCTACGAGAGAGACCTGTCATATTTTATTCAGGCACAGCCATGGCAAGGCCAGTGATTTATTCGCAGGGGAGAAGCTAGAGAGTGTTTACCCCTTCCCCCAACCTCCCTGTTCCCTGGCTCTAAAGGTTCAATAACTTACCACCCAGGGAATGTATTTTCCCTTTCTACATATTTTTCTGTGGTTTGCATTATCATGTGCTAAATAGATGACAATACGTTATTTACCTTGGTCTGTAGCTTTGAGGTTTGTGTGTGGGTTACACGCACGCGCACACTTCTAGGAATTTCACAAATAAATCAGCATGCATGACGATTATTTTAATCTCTCATTACAGGCCCTTCTGTAGCTTAATAAAAGAGAGAGTGGAATAGCAACTTGATTCAAAAGTCAGTAAGGAGAGATTGTTCCACAAAGCACCACAGAGAAGACTTCAACAAACACCCAGGCACAGACACCAAGCTTAGCATATTTGTTTTCCGTTACCTTTAATGATGTTTATCAATGATATTTGATCACACTATTGACAAGTCTGCAAATGGCATTTGTTACCAGCAGCGTTACTCAGAGAGCTCTTAATTGCCTTGTTAAGCTGTTTGTGCAAACTCTTTGCATTCAGTTTTATACAAAAGAGGTGCTTTTGCTATTTGCGTTTCTCTTTGTGATCCATGATTAAGCACGACAGAAGCGAGTTATACCATACTGAGTTTTAGTTGGATAAGAGGCAAAGGAAAATGTTTTTGGATGCTATTTAAGGGATCGTATTCACCCCGCTGAAGTATGTGTATGTATCTGTTATTTATTATAAATACACGCTAGTGGAAATCTTAGGAGCTTCCTAATTCCACTGACAATCTCTGAGGATTCTACTATCTCCAAATCCACATCTCGAGGACTTCCTAAAAAAGGTGGCCTTTGACCAAAGGTATAGGTATTTAAGTTGTTTGTATGCTATCATTCTAAAGGGTTGGCCTTGGAACTAATATAGGCCTCTATTCAGGAAAGCACATAGTCATGTGCTTAAGTCTCTCTCTATTCAGGGTGCTTTCCTGGATCAGGCCGATAGCAAGTGTAATTTTATTTTTACCAGGTACAAAAGGAATGTGATCGTGTGCTAGTAATGACGTTTACTTGCAGTATATTATTCAGCCTCTAGTTGTCTCTGTGTGCTGTAAACACTTTTAGATTGTGAGGTCCCTGGTAAACAAGAGAGACAAAGCTGCAGTTGAAGCTATACGGAAGCCTATTTATTGGTGTTTATAGCCTAGCAGAGTGGGGTCCTGGTCCATGACTGGAACTCCTAAGCTCTATGATAACACAAATAGTAAATGATAATAATAGTTTATAGCTATTTTCTTTGATAAATATCTCCGGGTCAAGGTAGACTGTGTTTGCATGTGTCATGACAGTATATATTTAGCCAATCATACGTTACCTGGATACATTTATTTGGGAAGTCCCTTAGCATTTGCTTATTCTAAGTCATGTGTGTGTTTGAGGTTTTTATATATACTGATTCTCATCTCTCAGTGGCATTCCGAGAAGACATGTCAGTCAATGGCTCCTTCCTGAAACTAAGTGCCGATGGTGGCCCTTTGGCCATTCATGTCTCAAATGCACTCACGTTGTGTGGGATGCAGGATGATACCTGTCTTGTGTGTAGAACAGAAGAACATGTCCCCCAACTCAAACTCAAGTCATCTCTACATACCCCGGGATTGGGGGCAGTATGGGGACCCTGGGCATTCCTGCAGATTGGCTGAGCACTGGATTGACCTATCCTGGAGCAGATTAGCTGCTGCATAAGAGTGTGAGGAAGGACCCTGCATGCTTTGCCGTTTGCAGCAGTGGATTGTAAATGAGTTCAACAGCCCTTGGTGGAGCAGCACTAGGTGTAGCCTTGATCTTGTCCCCCAGCCCTTGCTGGGGACATGCAGGGTGCAGTAATTATTACCACCGTCGAGCTCCAGGCCACTGCTTTATCTCTCCAGGAGTATGGAGGGGTGTGGGAACCAGAACCCACCTTCACCCCTTATTCTCTTTTTCCTTTCTCCTCACATGTATTTGTGAAGGTGGGGCTGGTGAAGGGTGGGGTGCTTTCTCCTTTCTCCCCAAATTGCCACAGAAAGACAGAGGCTACATCTTCTCTCCCTGGAGGGGCTTCGTTTCAGAGCTATGAACCAGGCCACATGGCTCATGCAGTTTCTCCCTGGCTCCATGCCAGCAGGATGCTGACGATGTCTCTTGATGCCTTTCCCCAGTGCCTCATGGCCGTATTTGGCAGGCAGCCTGGGTGAAGCCTCCGAGGCCACTCTGGAAGAAGGAGATGTTGACCAGCTACATAAGCATCATCCATCCACCGCATGGAGGACCTGCCCTTCAGGACCCACTTCAGCCTCAGCCATAGCTAGGGCCCTACCAAATTGAGGGCCCTTGTTGGTCAATTTCACGGTCGTAGGATTTTAAAAATTGTAAATGTCATGATTTCAGGTGTTTACCTCTGAAATATCAGTGTTGTAACTGTGGGGTCCCAAACCAAAAGGCGGTCATGGGGTGGGGGTGTCACAAGGCTACTGTAGGGGGGTTGCGGTATTGACACCCTTACTTTGGGGCTGCCGCTTTCAGAGCTGGGCAGCCACTGGTCAGGTCCCTAACTCTGAAGGTAGCACCATCACCATCAGCAGCAGCGCAGAAGAACGAGTGACAACACCACGCCAGGCCACCCTCACTTCTGCGCTGCCGGGCTCCCGACCAGCAGCCACTGCTCTCCAGCCACGCAGCTCTGTGAAATCTGGTCTCATGACCGTGAATTTGGTAGGGCCTTAGCCACAGGCTGCACACAGAGGTTTTGGTCTGGATGCTCAAAGTGGCAGAATTAAATCCTGAGGCGGGACTAGCATGCTGGTGTCTCTTTCCAGGTCTTCAAATATTTTAAAATGCAGCATGGCACAAGGCTGCTCACTCCCATGCAGTGGCTTGCTCTTCCCAGGAACCTCATCACAGCAATTTGCATATCTACAGCACCTTACATTCAAAGATATTCAACTATTAGCTAAGCCTCAGGACACCACTGCAGTCCGGGGAAGTATCACTGCTGGAACTCCTCTTACTGATCGTTAAACTGAAGGACATAGGGATTTAAATGATTTTTCCCAAGTTTGCAGAGTCAGAGAGTGACAGATCTGGGGACAGAACCCAGGAGTCCTGGCTCACAGCCCAGTGCTCTAGAGAGATAGCACTGCCTTCAATGTTTAATCATTAATGTGTAATAAATAGGGCCAATGCTGCTTTAAAGATTCTTCAAGCGCTGTCAGGATCCTATGACCATCTGAGAAGAGCTCGCTACTGTGTTAAGATATTGAGAGACATAGTCAAGAATCCATCTGTGGCCACCAGGCTGAAGGTAATAGGGAATGATGCTTTGAAGAGGAGTAGGGTAGGAATTGCCCAATGTGATCCTCTATTGCTGGTTTTAAAAAAAAAGTGTAGGAAAGTTACAATTTCCTTTCATGAATCAGGATAAGTCTTTGCATTTACAGAGCTTCTGCAAGCCAACAATCGCCAAAGCTATTTCTGCTTGACTGAAGCCCCAATTGAAGAGATACTAACAGATCCTACCTCAGCTCATGGTGAATATTAAAAATCCAATCAGAAATCACCTTTTCTTTAGTCACATCTGTTTTGGAACTGTCCAAAATATTTGCAACATAGCACGATAACGATCAGTGGAGAGTGTGCAAAGGAAACTAAAAGACTAGTCTAAAGGATGACAACAATACAGATAAACAGTGTAAGAAGTACAGGTGGGAACACGCTGTACAATTTGGATCAAGCTCTGGATTTCAAAGACAACCCCTCCCTAAAGTTTGAGGGCGTTCAGATCCAGAGTTTTGGTTCCATGCATTATAGAGAGAGGGATAGAGACAAAATGCAAATCCAGATCCCTCCCCCTAACTATGTTTAGCTCTATGGTTTTAGTTAAGGCTTATTTCTAGGGGGAAGGAAAATTGGATTCCTTAATGCAACCTACTTAGCTTTCAAAGAAACATCCTTTTAAATAGGGTTTTTACACTGCTATTTATTAGAGATGGGCCAAAATAAAATCCTCGGATCCGAATATACTCAAATGTAGATGATGATCAACATTATTAAATGTGGATTTTGAAAATGGGCCCTGTCCTTATGAAGGGATGAACCAAAACCCCAGCTCTGAACAACCCTGAAACTTGTGGGCATTCTAAGTCCCAGAGCTTGATTTCCCCCTGTGATATTCCAGTTTTATGCTCATGGGCTTCCACTGAAATCATTGTTACACTAGCATAATGCTGTACCCCAGGGGATTGACCCTGCGATCCTTAGATCTTAATGCAAAACCCTACACTACTTCAGCTGTCAGAGACACCTCTCTAAGCTGTCCCAGTAGCCGGTTCACAACCTGTATGTGGCCTAGCCACCAGTAGGGGTGGACAGAGCGCCACACCAAGTGGCCATGTCTTACACTGTCATAAAACTGGAGCGGCACTCCAATTCCCAAATATGCGTCCAACTGTTGTGCTTGAGCTTTTCTCTTCTCTTGATGTCATTATCCCTGGATTCTATTCATTCTGTAAATTTTCTCTTTAAAAGGGAGAGAGAAACTAACTAATCCTCCTGATAGCAAATATGAAACTTGCATAACTATGGAGGAGAGAATTAACCTTTTCTTTAACCTGAAGAGCCTCATAATCAGTTTAAAATCAACTTTTTATTAATTTTGGAGTGATTTTTAATGCACATGTAAGTGAGTAGCCAATATCTGTGACTGTAGTTTGATACAGTTCAGAAAGACACTGTGCAATATTTCACATGGTTTTTCAAATGCTTTTCAGTTCTAAATTGCAGTAACCGGCAAAACTGATCCTAACTTTACGTCCATACTTAAATTTAAGCATGTGCTTAATTCTATTGAAGTCAACAGGATTACTCCTGTGCTTAAAGTTTGGCATGTGCTAAAGTATCTTGCTGAGGTCTTCAGTATGGCCTAACTTTTGGTTTTGAAAATGGGACAAATGAAGGTATCTTGTGTTGAACTTTTGCCGTGAATACTAAAACTAATGGGAAATAGCTTCTATTTAGTGCTTTACATTTTCAAAATGCTTTGATATTAACCAGTCATCCACCAGACCAAATTTGTTTTAGCTAATCAGTGACAGTAGTTTCATTATCTAGGTTCAAATCCATTTTACTTCTGAGGCTAGTGCAGACAGGGTTGGTCTGTGGACAAATGCCCAATAGTTAAGGCCTCAAACTTGTTAAGGAAAGTTAAACAGCAACCAGATGCCAAGGAAAGAGTGAACATTTTAGCATCCACTAACTGTGCTTGTTGAGGTGGGAACATTATAAGATTTCCCTCTCCCCTTTTTCTTACCCATCTATTGCACTGATAAACATACACAGAAATGTGAAAAAGATCAATTTAAAGCCAACTAAACACAATGATGGCAAGCAAGGATAACACACCTAGAAATAAGGAATTGATCATGGAACTAAATAAACGTGTGGAAAATGAGGCTGTTTAAACGTATATGTAAAACACAACCTTTTAAGAAGTGGATTAACATTGATAACGCCGATCCCAGTGCCAAAGACGAAAGTCCATATCAAGTGAAAGAAAATATAGACAGAACCAAGCCCATAAATGATACTGGAGACATACACACTCTTTAAAGCTTGGAAGGCCCTGTAATGCAAATGCATTTAAAAGATCAAATAAAATGCAAATAATATTAATATGTTAAGAAAATATTAAATGCCTTAGAAGTGAATGTGACTAGCATGAGCTCTATTGTGATTAGAACTGAATAATGCACAAAGAATAATGTAG
Source organism: Chelonia mydas (assembly GCF_015237465.2). Classification (NCBI taxonomy): domain Eukaryota; kingdom Metazoa; phylum Chordata; order Testudines; family Cheloniidae; genus Chelonia; species Chelonia mydas. Next base: position 198,960,724 of record NC_057851.1, read on the forward strand.
TCCATGAATTTAGCCTCTTTTTAATGTTCATAGGCTGTCCATGAGCTGATTGCAATTTCTTCAAATGTGTGAGTTTACTGGGGGACGAGGCCTGGGGAGGTTAGGAGAAGAAACCCACAAGCTGTTTTATTCTATGACTTAACTGAGGGCAGTTCACTACAAATATTCCATAATACAGATATGAAATCTAAGCTGGGTTGGATAGTTTTGTTTGGCCACATGATATTGTTTCTATTTCCTGATTGGATGAGTGTAACTCCCGCAATCAGGAAGCCACTGTTTGGCTATGTGGTATTGTTTCTGTCTCATGACTGGATGAGTATAACTCCTATAATCAAGAAGAGGGCTGGAAGGAGCCATTGGGGCTGGGTTCTGTCAGGGAAAGGGAGGGGACCGGAGAGAGGCAGCAGATAAGCAGGATGAGGGAATTCTACAAAATTTTAAACCTTTTCTTTTCTGGGGCATAGCAGCTTTGCCAGAATTCTCATTAATAGAAAAACTAGGTGACTGGGAGATTTACTAACTGCATTCAGAGTTTAAATTTAATTTTCTCTCATCACATTTGAACAAAGTAATTGCATGGATATTCAGCCCCAGTAGCAAAGGGTAAGGTCAGTAATTTGTCTGGCAAATGTCCCAGAGCTCTGAGGGCCAGGCGAGAGATTTTGGGTACCTGTGTCAAGCAGTGTTCTGTCCTATCTAAAATGTACCTCGTCGAGCATAACTAAAGTACTTGAGCATGTGGGCTTAAAATTTGCTTTCCATGAGCAGTCACCTGAGAAGACTCCATTTCTCAAATGTTTTCAGCGTGCAAACACAAAAGGGGAGGGTATAATCGAGATCATTCAGATTTTAACTCAAGTGAATAGTCATGGATTGATTGATGGGTTTTTTTTTATTTTTGGTGGTATCCATCCAGCTCTCATAGCCATACTTCTCTAACTTAATTACATCTTGTCTGAAACAAGGATTCTTTCATACAGTTCTGGGAAGTATTGTGTTATCTTCATTGCCAAGTTAGATAGTTAGACCTCTATGCTGAAGAAAGTTAGCCAGTATTTTAAGATCAATGCTACCATACTCTCAACGAAGTGCAAGGACATAGAGCTATAATACCTTTTATTCAAGCCTTCAGAAAACTTGGATATAGTTTTCAGTGCCTTCAAGTACTCATACTGTCAATGTTATGTTAAGTGGGGAAAAAGGAATAGTTCCCTACTTCCAATTTACAGCTATGAATCCAACGGACAGAATATTAAAATACAAAACCCGTGGAACCATCCTCTTGTGAAGTCGTATTTTTTTAAAAGGACAACTTTACTGTGGAAAAGATCCTGCAAGGTCCTGAGTACTCTCTCTCTAAGCAGGGGGCCATCATTACTGAAAATGAAAGTCGCACATTGCAATACATGAAAACAATTTAGTACATCCATTCAACTTCATTACATGCTCAGTTTCACTATATCTGACTTCTCTATAAGTGGGTTCCCAATATCTATGTAAATCTCTCTCTCTCTCTCTCTCTCTCTCTCTCTCTCTCTCTCTCTCTCCACCTACTCACACAGACACTAAAGCCTTTATTAACATGTATTAAAACAGAAGCTAAAACCACAAGACATGCATCAGAGGAAAATAGTAAAGAATCTTCACACCAGTGTAAGGTTATCTGATCAGGCCCAGTTTCCAGTTATACAACAGAGGTGGGATATGATATTTGCTGATTAAACACATATATTTTACAAATAAATCAATACCCAGATTATCCATTTTAATAATGGATTGATCCATCAGTATTCATATATTTTTAAGACTAGTAAAACCTGGTGTCTAAGGGTCAAGATGTTCAAATCGGGGTGCGTGGAGTTAAGACTTTTGCATCTAGATTTAGGCACCTTAGCTGGCTTGGTTTTCAGACGTGCTGAGCACCCAGAAGCTCCCATTGGAATCACTGGGTATTCAGCCCTTTTAAAAATCAGGCAATTTATTTAAGTGCCTAAGCCTGGATTTAGGACTCTAGTTTTAATCACTCGAAAGGCAGAGAATCTTGTCCAAGATTTCCCCTGGAAATATATCCACCTTCCAGTCTGGGCTCTGGAGAAGGGGTTGCAAATCAGGGCTCGCCTGATGTGTAGTGGGGAAGCTTGTACAAGCCTGAATCTAGCGAGAACGATTAATTTCTCATTTGTATGGGTACTGCCATTAACCACAAAACGACATGGGCAAAACAAAGACGAAAATCTCAAGCCAAAAATGTGTTATTGCCCCCGGGGCAGCTCCTGGAACTGAATTGCGCGAAACAGAAATGGATCTTCGTCCTATCTAGTGTCTTCAAATCAGTTTCCTCCCCCACGCCCTAGGTCTGCACAAGCAACAATCAGCTGAAACTTAAAAAAAAAAGCTTTTATTAATTACTGGTAATTGCTTCTTTTACATATTGTTATTGATGGGGTTGTGTTGAAAGTAGCTGATTATATGTAAAGGATAAGGACGAAAAATGTCTGCCCGGGCACCTAAATCTCTAGACGAAAGAACCTGAGCTCAGACCACACGTATGAGACCTTGCCAAACGTTTCAAAACTGAATAGTCATTGGGCTGGCAGATAATTCAGAAACTATTTGTATGAGCTGTTTATCAAATTATTAACTGCACAGATGTTGTTTGGTTGAAGAGCAGCTGAACCTTCTCTCTGCCAGCCGTGGAGACAAAGGTCTGCAGGAATAATTGGAGATGTGCATGGAATATTAAATTAATTTACTGCTCTTAATTCTTATGCAAATCCTGACCTCTGATAGAGCCTATCAATTACCCTGCATACAGGGAAAAGAAAGGAGAACAGTTTCTTTCTTTCTTTTTTCCCTCCCCCTTTTCTCCCCCCCCCCCCTTAAAAATAAATCAATCGGGCAAGGAAATATTTTGGAATAAAGCCACGAAGAAGGAGAAGCGAAGAACTGGTATTATTTATTTAATTGAGTCTCCAAGTTGCAATGCTGTCCTTTGGGAATAAAGGCACGTTTTAAAAAAGCGGGGGCGGGGGGGGGGGTTGGAAATGGAGGGCAAACGGAGCAGAAATAGCTGCACATCTGTGAACAGGGCGGGGAGAGGCCAGACTTGTCCAGTGCCATGTTCGTTTTCAAAGATAAGGTAGAAGTGGGACGAGCAGCCCGGATTGTGTGGGGTTGGAAGTGGGGGTGCACAGCCAGCTTGATGGGGAGGTGTGTGTTGGCTTGTCGCCAGAAGCGGGCCCCCCACCCTCAGACATCAGCGGGGCTGTTGGGCACAACCAGATCAGGAGCAGGCCCTGTTTCCATTCGGGTCGCCTTTACTATAATCCCACGTAGCGGAAGGGTTGGGAGGCTGCTAATTGGGGAGGGGGGGGGGGGGGGGGGGGTTTAGATGCTGGGCTTTTGTTGGGGTATCTTGACGTTTCTTAGGAGGATTTTGCACTGTCGGAACCGGGGCTGATTTCAAAGCCCGGTCCGCGGGGCGTCAATGACGGACAGAAGCCCAGGCAGGAGGGAGAGCGATGGAATTGGGCCAGTTTTCGAAGAGTGAGAAATGACCTGGCCTTGGGCATCTGAATGGGGGGAGGGTGTAGTGGGGGGGGGGGTTGGTTAGAGAAAGTTTTTTTTTTAAAAAGACTCTGGTCTCTATTCGTTCGACATATTTTCTGACAGGGGTAAATAAATCGGGGGGCTGAGGCGCTGGGGCCGACCCCCTGAGAGGCCGCGGCAGGGACAGGCTGCTCCCGGCTCCTCTGGCCACCTCCCGAGCTCCCTGCGCCGCCCCGGGCAAACGCCCTGGAACAAGATCGATTGATCACCCCGCCGGCCAGCAAGGGGATTTACCCCGCTCCAAATAGCCTCCCGGGGAGACGCGGAATGGGGTGATTAGCATGAGAAAAGCGGAGCAAAACTCCACAGCTCAACAGCTAAAGACCAAGTTGATGGGGCTGGGGCGGGGAAATTACTCGGTCAGCCTCGCTCGGAGGAGACCGGCTCGGCCGGGCAGGCCAGCCCCGGCACCAAACACGGTGGGCTCCCCGAGAGAGGGACCCCAGGACCTGCCCAGCCAGAACAGAGCCGCAGCCAAGGTGCTTCGGACACGGGGGCGGGTTTGATATGAAAAAACGTCCACGGATTTCTCCCACCTCCAGCAGCCAGTCTGCCAGGAGCGCGTCGGTGCAACCTGGAAAACAAGCCCCCAAAGCGGCTCCTACAAAACCTCCTAAGTCACTTCTCAAAAGACCAAAACAAGCTGCCTGGGTCTCCTTCGTAACCCCCTTAGCACGCGCTGGCTGTATTTTTTTCGGGAAAAGACATGCCCCATCTGTTAACGGGTGTCATACGTCCTGCCAGCCGGCCAACACCTGCCCCGTCGACTGGCCCCTATTCTTACAGCAAATGCCCCTGTCCCTTGTGAAGGTGTTTGGCAATGGCCAGCAGCTCTCAGTTATTGTCCCATTCCCTCCATCAGATCTCCCCAATGAGGTGTCTGCGTGAAAGGTGTCTACACGCAACCCTGTGGCGTTTAAATGAGATCCTCTGCGCCTTTTAGGTTGCGCGTGTATTTCAGAACAGCAACACCTTGACCTGCGCACACACGCTTAGTCTCACAATCACGGTCATTTCATTTAACAATTCTATTTTGAATGATGCCCAAAATGCAACTGGCTCCAGCTAACGCTGGATCTTTTTTTTAACAGATCCCCGAGGACAGAGCTTTGTTACAACTCGAGGAAAAGGGAGCTCGCCTCACAATCACATGTGGGTTTCTTTTCTACTTGCTTTGGGAACAGCTAGCACTGACCTAAGCCTGCGTCCCCGAGACCGGTTTCCTAAAGGTGAAAATGGTTCCCGGTGGCTCTCTAGTGTGTTTATCTACAAACCCCACGGTGCAGGGTAGCCATGCGACCTGCCATCTCTGCCCCAGAAGAGGCTGAAGGCGAAAACAGATCAAGAATGAGTTACGTATTAGCAGAGCAGTGTGGGGAAATCTGCCCTATGTGGTTCATTCAGAGACTAGCGCTTAGTTCCCCTATGTAAAAAAGATTGTTTGTGGTCAGCATTTTCGGGGTTGAGCCTGCATTCTGCCTGGGTTTACACGGAACGGATACGCTGCGGAAGGCTGGCTTCGAATGAAGTTCCGAATCGTAAAGCATTTACCCTGAAAAATCCGTCTACTTTCATGATCTCTATCAGAGCACCCCCCCAAGTGTTTACACCTAAATAGCAATAACTCTCTCTTTCTCTCTCTCCACTTTCCCAGCCTGGAGAATAAATTGCTTTCAGATGAAAATGACTAACCCCAATTAAAAACAAACAAACAAACAAACAATCCCGCACACCTGTTTGAATTCAGACTAAATTGGAAAGACTAAAGGTAAGGTTCACTGTGCTATATGTTTCCAATGGCCTTTTGCATGCAAACAATACACTGGAGTTTCTAATCTCAGGATCTTCTGACCACACTGGATTGTTATTTTTTTAATTCGTGTTAATTAAGTGAGTTGCACACACTTTAAGAATGACGTTTCTCTGCTCCCAGTCTTTCCTGGGCGTATTTCTATGAAGGAGAACCAGCTGTTCCCAACTTTGGGCTAAATCTTAAAGTTCTTAGGGCCTGATCCCAAATCCATGGTAGTCAGTGCAAGAAGTCCTGTTGACTTCAGTGCATTTTGGATCAGTCTCTTAGTGGACAGAGGTTTTTGCTTGAGCAAGGACTGCAGGATCGGGGCCTTTAACGATTCTGAAGATTCATTCTCACCTCTCACCCTCATTTTTTTGAGCATTTTCCTACCTGATATTTAAATGTCCCATTTTTACCCAAAGGAAATTTTGGTCAGAGAATCCACAAGGGTTTTAGAGAGCTGAAAATCCAAACTCTACCTAATCTCCCAAAACACTATTTGGGCCGAAATTAATAAGAAATGTTATAGGATGAGTTCACCTAGATATCTAAAGTCCTATTAAATGTTTAGAGGTTCCCTCCGTACACAGCCCATCCTTGTAATTTTCAATTATCCAGCCAATCTAATTAGTAATCCGAGGATGACATTAATACAAATATAATGAAGTCTGTGATGGCCAGATTAGCAGAGCAGGCACTGATAGCCTTAAAGGAACATTACACCTTGGCATGTATGTAATCAATGCAACAAAGGGTAAAATCTTGCTTAAAAAAAAAAAAAAAAAACCTCTAGCAAAATCGCGCACATCAGGCTTAGCGGTTCAAGTGCCAATTAACAAATTCAGCGCATTGCTGAGCGCTGCTTATCTGTCTCGAAAATGCCAGGGACTGCAGTTTGTGCAGGAAACTTCGCGTGTCTCGCTCCCTCTCCCAAGACTTTGCAACTAGAAGAGAGGCAGAAAGAAGAAGGAGAGAGACTGCGGCTCCCTTCGCGGGACTCGGTGGGGTTCGCGTCTCCGATTCAAACGCAGCCACACAATGCAACAGAACAAGCCCCCCACCCCTCCCCGCACACACACGCAGGCTGGAAAGGAGCCCCGCGGAAGCCGGAAGGAACCCGTGGTATGTGTCTATCCGAATCGAAGTCCAGAGAACCAGGACTGGAAGGGGGAGGAGAGAAAGGGGGATGGGGAGGGAGCTGGGGAGCAAGTCCCAGATATTACAGCGCCTAGCAAGCCCTGCGCTCGGCATTGCCATAAGCAGTGAGTTGGCCACTAAAAGCTACCGCCTGGCTTTTACCCTGCGTGGCTTTGATTGAAAGTTCACTTTCTTTTGTAAATTTCAGCTTGCAAGAGCCAGTGTCCGAACCTGCCAACAACCTGCCCGTGTCTTTGCGGAGGGGCCCTGTCATGTGTCCGTGTGTCTGATTTGATCGCTTCAGTTCTTTCCTATCTAGATTTTTGTAAAGTTATGCCCGAGCCACATAATATTGCTCTGTCTCCCCCTCTTCCCCCAAAATCCCGATGAGTAGCGTGGCAATTTATTCCAATGGGTGGTTTTTAAGAAGCTGGCAATTTGAGACGGCTGGGTGTTATTTAGTGCAATATGAAATCAAATGATCCTATTTCTCAAATAACAGTGTCTGTGAGGAGAAGTGAATACGCTGAAAGGGTAATTGTCTCCTGATGATATTTCCATTATACCCAATCTTGGCCTAAATGGTATTCAGCGGATGGGCTGAAAGCACAAGGGTGAAATCAATAATAATAATAATAATATAAAAAACCCCTCTGCATTTTAGCAAGTTAAACTGATTCCTTGCGTTCTGTACACTGCCCTCCTAAACCCAGCTGAACTTGTTCAACTAAAGTAAACCTGCTGCTTTTGCTTTTGATGGAGGAAGGAAACTAAACTTTTCTCTCTCTTCCTTAGAAGTTTTCAGACTTTTTCTTTTATTATTATTATTATTAATTTGAAAGTTGCCACGACGGTTGTAACTTTCCCAGTATAGCAGGAGATGAAACAATGGGGATTCAGTTGATAACTTGGTCAAACAAAGGTTTCAGGTAAATATAACAGGAGAGAAAAGCCTTTCTTTCTTAGCCGCATAATAGTTGTCTCTGACTTTCCAAATCAGTTTCGCTGAATGCTACATTTGTGGCTTGAACGTGCAGTTTCCTTCTGTGCGCCGAACATTGTTTGCGCAATGTTACACCTTTGATCGGTAACATTATATTCTGTATTTTTAAATGTGAATTTTGTGGCCCAGCCGCTCGCTTTAGACAGATGCTCTGTAGTGGTTGTCCTATGTTTCTGCTTGGTCTCTCTCACATCTACAAACACACACACGAGCGTGAGCACAGAGTTTAAAGAACCATAGGGCCCCATAATAACAAAAAAGGTCGCTCTCTAGAAGCACGTTTGTTAGCTAGCCAGCCCTGGCTAGGTAGATATCACGTCTACACCTTTGCACACAGTTTGTTACATTCAAGTGGGTTTTGTCTCTGTCGAGCTATTCTTTAAGCATTGTGCCTGCCACAAAAGAAATTACAATTTAGCCTGCGAGAGCAGCTAATCCGCCGGAAGGCTGTTTGTTATGAAAACTGACACAATTCACCCGTAAGGCAGCGCCTTGCGTTTCAGATCTCGTTGCTAAACAGGAATCAAGCCGGAGCCAAGGTAAGGGGCTGGGTTCCGGGGAGACGCAGTGAGGAGCTCTCCACCTTTTCAGCAGCACCGGGGGGTTTACACACACAACATGCTTCTGGGAAATGAGTGAAGCACCGGCGACTTCTCTGTCCTTTCAAATGGTCACACAGCTTTTCTTTTCTTTTTTCTTTTCTTCCGCGAGATTTGTCCCTTTGAAATGTTAGTGACTTTAATTCCATGGACAGTTTAGCTACTTTTGACTGAAAACAGCAGACAATTAAACAATCGCCTGAACGATTAGACAAACCAGGCTGAATCCAGACCGTACAAATCACTCCCGGTTTGTTTTTCTAACAACTCTTTGGGGATGGAGACGGAAGGTTTCCCTGCACTGTAGTGAGTGGTCTGTGTGTGAACGCTTATTTTCTTACTGTTACTGAAAATAATTTACCCTTTTATCCGCTTAAAGCCCCAGCAAATCTTGTATACTAGGGGATACAGGGAGGGTTATATTTATTTGAAAGCTAAAGATCAGTTTAAATATATCGTCTCGTTCTTTTTGTAACTATGCTCAGCTATTGTCCCTTGACAACTATATATATATGCCCGGATCAGGAAGAGAAAGATAAGAAACTGACCGATTCTTCATCATTTCCCCCCTGAAAAACACAGCTTGACTTTACACGTGTGTTTCCATGCCTGGGTGCCCTCGGATTTTCACCCCTTAAATGTCAGAGCGGTGAAAGGCGGTCTCGAACTCTACTAGTTCCCAAGTTTTATATCCTAAATCAAGCAATCAACCGACGGCAAACTTCTCCTCCAGTCGTTGGGGTCTCATAAGAGGGTGACTTCGGTTATTCATAGGCATTGTTGATCATAGTCACTCAATATCACTTGAAAAGCAGCAGGGACTAAACCAGCTCGCTGCATTATTTGCCAATACTGTCTCTCTTGCTGGAATGGTTCTGCCTTTTGAATGTTAATTTCTTAAATGCAGTAATTTTAAATGGGAGGGAACCTTGCTCTCTTTCCTTATTATGTAGCGTCTCATTATGTCCCACCCCGGCTGCCTGGCTGAAATGATAAAATTGCTAGACTAAAATCAATGAATGGAACCGACCATAAAGAGAGAAACACTGTTACCCAGAAACTGCAAGGAAAAAGAACCAGACCTACCTCCGTGCGCGCATACCTGAATAGCTACCGGGCGGCTGAGGGGAAGTCCACAGCAAGGATATTTTAATAAGAGGTGAGAGATGTTTGCAGCTTTCTAAATATCTGGCGCACAAATTTCTTCAGGGAAAGAGGCGGGTATAGCAGACTATTTACTGACCCCCCCCCCCCTTCCCAGAAAACGAGCAAGATGGAATGATTAAATGGCTAGCTTGCATTTTTCAGTAATCACCATTACAACAGAAAGAAAGGATTAAAACGCTAGTGTCTTGTAGGCTTTATTACGCGCCGAGAAATATCAGGGGTGCAAACCCAGGATTTGCTACGAAGGACTAAAGCGTTTTATAAAGATCTATTTCCCCCCTCCCCATGGTGGGGGTGGTGTTTTCTTTTTAGAATACTAAATCTGTAGGGAGCAGGTCTTTTAATTTGGCAGTTTGCATCGACCCATAATAACAGGGATTCCTCTGCTGGTGGAAAGGGGGTTCTGGAGCAAAACCACCAGCAGCCTTTGCAAAGCCTAAAATTCGTCGAACCCGCCTGCACTCCCTTAAAATGCGTATGTGAGAGGCGAAATTGGACCGAAGTTACAAAGATCTTATTGCGACAGTGTAGAAGTGGGGCTGGTTTTTGTGTGGTGTGTGTGTGTGTTTGTTTACTCTACAAGCACGGTCACTTGTAGAGAGATTTGTGCCAAGAGCGGCCTGGGTTAGTAAAATACAAAGCCGGAGAAACCTGAACAGCCGAATGAAAAGGGCAGTGCAGGCCCCCTCTGAAAACTTCAAAGGGCATGAAATTACTTCAGGGAAGAGGCCACGATCCAGCCATTCCTTCTTCCCCAGCTAGCCGGAGAGTCCCTGGAATTAAATACCCTTGCAATAGGCATTTTAAGCTCCGCATTTTTCCTCCAGTGGCCCCGTTTGTACTCCCTACAGCGGCCTCGCTGGCTCGTTGAGCCTTAAGATTTGCCAAGGGCTGAGCCCGGGGGCTTTAATCAATGAGGAGGTCGTCGCAGAATGACCCCATGGAAACCACAGACCTTGCCAGCCTCCAGGGCCAGAGAACCTGGCTGCGTCTAGAGTCCAGCAGCCGGAGATTTCATTTGCCCTGGGGGTCTGTGTCCAGCTGGCTCCACAGCCTCGATTTCCATGTTTTTCATCTAGGAATAATTGAATGATTAATTGGCATTAAACGATCAACCGTTTAATTAATCACCACGCTCTTTAGCGCGAATCCATAGGCTTCTCTGCTGCGTGGGGAACCGAAGCTATTTTGTCGCCAACTTTAGAGAACCTGACACCAGAGCCCAAATCGTGAGAGTCAAACACTTCTTCTCCCAAGGGAACACGAGCTTTTTGACCTCTTGGGTTTTATTTATTGTTTGTTGTTTTATTTCTTCAACCCACCTTTTTTTTTTTTGAGATTCCTTTGCTATTCCTATTGTGTCCTTCACCTTGGCTAGTCTTCCCCCTCCCCCCCCGGTAAAAAACAAACCGCCTAAATATTCGGATTTATGGAATTATTTCAAAGAAGTCCCGAGGGGGGAAGAATTTTAAAATGCTAAGGCCGTATTGTTCAGAAACAAGAATAGCTTCCTTTGCGATGTTAGGCAGAACCCACCTGAATGGAATTACCCAAATATACATATCTATTAAAGTAATGGACATATAAATATGTCCAGTGTATATCAATAGATCTACAGGACAAATTCTTTATTCACCTAAATAGTCCCATTGACTTTTTAAATGAATAAGGGCTGCAGGACTGAGCCCTACAGACATCAGTGAGGTAGGATGGTCAGATAATATATTTCCAATGTTCTTTAACAGAACCTAGAACAAACACTGCACTTGATTCTCATAAACTCCATGTGCCAAGTGCATGCTCCCCACCGAAATTTGCAGCATTCTGTTCTTCCCCTCTGAGCATAGCTTGAGGATTCCTGCCTTATCCCTCCTAGGTCTGTCCACCCCTAACATTTGATTGTAGTGCATGCAGTCACACCTTGGCCATGTACTGCCATCAGTTAACAACACAGGAAAAAAACCAGCTGTTCCTGATAAATCGGTAATTAATTTGTATTTATTGGGGGAGTGGGGAGTGTCTCAGCATTTCTAGCCAAGAAGAAGCCACTATCCTGTCAGAATATACATCTTTTTGTTTTTATTTTAGTCTATTCTCCATATTTTTAAATATTGTTATGTACATAGAAGGGGCAAAGTTCTCATTCCCTTATTCACCTGGGCAGTCTTATTGGAATCGGTGGAAATATTAATGAGAAGGGCAAGCAGAGTCTGGTCTATAAAATTAAAAAATAAAAAGCCTTTGGACAAGTCAGAAACCAATTTGCTTTGATGCATAAGCTCTTCGTCCAAAAATGTGAAAAGGCAGTATTTTGATGCACCCACAAGAAAGACTTGCTCATCAAAAGTTTACTGATCTGCTACCAAAGGCTACATTTATTTTTCTCCATTTTAATTTATTTATTTATTTGCTTTTGTTGAAAACAAGAAATCTGAATGCCAGATTCATTTAGGGAGAACTGAACTGTCATTTATATACATTCCAGTGGAAATGACTGCTCTCAGGAAGACTGAAAAAGAACTTCCACTACACAACCACACACTCACTCTTTTCAGGGGTTTATAATTTTCTCAATTAAGTTCCCTTAGGATTAATTTTTTCCCCCATGCTTGATCTCCACCAAGAGGTAATATATAATTTAGCACAAACCATTTTGCTGCTTTTGAATTCTGCATGTTTTAAAGAATATCCTTGTCCCATATGTTCCAATAATTTGTACACACGTAACTCAGTCCTCAACAATTTTGTCCAGAATTAGCTTGCTTTGTAGATCTCACTGAGCTCTTAAAACAAGCTGCGTTTGAAGAAAATTGGTTTAGTAGTTTTGAAGTTGTGAGCCCTAGAATTGTTTTCACATATATGCACAGTAGTATGGGTTGTTTAAAACCGTACAATGATGGGTATGAACTAGTGCAGCAGGCCTCATTTAGTTTCTGTGGCCAGTATAACGTGGCTTTGGACACAGGGGTTCTGCTAACCACGGTTGGGTGAAATCCTGACCCCATTGAAGTCAATGGGAGTTTTGCCATTGCCTTCAGTGGGGTCAGGATTTCATCCCATCTCTTCAGAGCATCATTTCCTGTTGTGAGGATGTTAGAAAGCTGGCTGGTCTTATAAAAGCTTTAGGAAGTTTGGGATGTGGTAAAAATCCACAGGGGAAGAGGTGGTGGCAAGTTCCTAGAGGCCCCATGGCGCACATGAATTGGGGTAATTTTTCGTCTAGTGCTATCTCTGTCATTGACTAGCCATTACGATACTTTACAAACAGTATTTAATCAGACCTTACAATGCCCATGCAAAGTAGGTAAATATTATCTCAATTTTACAGATGGGAAAAACCGAGTCTCCAGGTATGTCTATGTTTAAACCGCTACAGCGGCACTGCTCCAGCTTCAATGTAGACATCGTCTATGCCGATGGGAGGGGTTCTCCTGTCGGAGCAGGTGTTCCACCTCCCCGAGAGGCAGTAGCTAGGTCTACAGAAGAATTATTCCGTTGACCTTCACTCTCTAACACAGTGGGTTAGATCAGCATAGCTCTCTCTCTCAGGGGTATGGATTTCTCAGAGAGATGTAACTATGCCAGGATAGACCAGCCCTCAGGTACTTGCCCAAAGCAATTGACAGTCCAACACAGGTCTAGAAATTAGGTCTCTTGACTCTCAACCCTATGTCTAATCCACCCAGCCACACGGCTATCCAGGCAAATTACTCAGACCAAACTTTTCAGAAGTGGCCATTAACTTTGACAGGTTTCAGAGTAGCAGCCGTGTTAGTCTGTATTCGCAAAAAGAACAGGAGTACTTGTGGCACCTTAGAGACCAGCAAATTTATTTGAGCATAAGCTTTCATGAGCTACATCCGATGAAGTGAGCTGTAGCTCACGAAAGCTTATGCTCAAATAAATTTGTTAATCTCTAAGGTGCCACATTAACTTTGAGTGCCTCAGGGTTTTTGTGGATGTTTTTTGTTTTTGTTTTTGCTTTTTTAACTATTTGTTTCTGAAGTTTTAACACATTTACAAATCCTTGCCAAGTAAATATTGGAAACAAAACAATACTTACAACAGTGAGCTTTTGTATACAGGAATATCGTCATCTAATCTTTCTATTTAACAGGGTGTTACCATATTCCAGAGAGAGCATTATTCAATACCTGTGGTGTTTTTAGTGATTTTATTAAATGGAATGAAAGCTCTACATACACATTTTTAACAGACCAGACATGTCTATCAAATGTCAATATTCAAAAATATTGGACAACAGTGCTGGGTTTTGTTTGTTTGCAGGTGAATGTACTTTGTCTGAGTATTGAATAAAATGTAACCAAATGTCTAAGAATCTATCTGTCCTCTGTCTTTTTAGGTGAGTACTTAACTGGTGTGTTGTTTCTTTCCCCCCCCCATAACTACAACTTCCCATTTTTAAAAACCAGTCCTCTATGGTTGGGCTATCTTTCTTTTTGCAGTGCGAAGCTATTCTCTTTGTGTGTGACCATTTACACTAGGAACCCCGAGGAGGATTACAAAAACATCATTTGCTAATAAGTATCCAATAAGCTGTGATATTTGGTTACAGATTGCCCCCTCAATACACTATCAGGACTGGACATGTCCACCCTAGATGCATAAAATCTCCTCTTGTGTGTCTCAGGCTTTAGGTGCCCAACCAGAGGCATGTCTGTGTCTCAAAAGATGAGCACCTAAAAGCTGTAGCAGCTAAAATGAGTGACGTTTTTGACAATGTTGGCCTTAACTTCTCTGCACGTGTTTTTTCTTTCCTGTTATGGGCATAGTGTCCACTCACCTGACTGAGTTAGCCACCCATTGCCAGGGTTGCTTAATACGAAGCTGTCACTCTTTGCTGACATTTTCATACGTCGTTACGGGAAAGGAAAACTCTCCTCCCAGCAAATATTTGAAATTGTCACATCAATAATGCTACACATGGGAGCGCATTCATTCGGGTCTGCTGTGTGGGAGGAAGGTTGGGCAGGGACAAGGGTCGTTAGCAGCCGAGGGCCAGTCTGCGTGCTCACATGTAATTTCCAAAAATTACACAAGAAGAGACATTGGTGGCTGACCAGTTCCTTTCTGCTTGTTGGGCTTGTGGCATCTGATAAGGATGCCGATGTGGTGTTGTCATAAATATAAAGGGAAGGATAACAACCTTTATGTATGCAGTAATATAAAATCCCGCCTGGCCAGAAGGTTTACCTGTAAGGGGTTAAGAAGCTCAAATAACCTAGTTGGCACCTGACCAAAAAGACCAATGGGGAAAGAAGATACTTTCAAATTCCGGGGGCAGGGGGAGGCTTTGTTTGTGCTCTTTGTTTCAGGGGTTCTCTCTCAGGACTGAGAGGGCCAGGTAGAAATCCATCTCCAAACAATCCTGAACAAGTCCCTAATATTACAAAAATAGTAAGTTAAGCCAGGCAAGGCGGGTTAGGTTACCTTTTGTTTTAGCTTGTGAATTTTCCCTTTGCTATAGGGAGGTTTATTCCTGTTTTTTGTAACTTTGAAACTAAGCCAAGAGGGAGTTCCTCTGTGTTTTTGAATCTTTTGTTACCCTGTAAAGTTATCTTCCACCCTGATTTTACAGAGGTGATTCTTTTACCTTTTCTTTAAAAGAAGAATTTTATTTAAGGACCTGATTGATTTTCAGTGTCCTAAAGACCCAGTGGTTTGGGTCTGTGCTCACGTTATAACCAATTGGTTAGGATATTATTCTCATGACTCCCCAGGAAAGGGGTGTAAGGGCTTGGTGGGATATTTTGAGGGAATAGGAACTCCAAGCGGTCTTTCCCCTGAACCTTTTGTCTAAATCACTTGGTGGTGGCAGCATACCGTCAGTCCAAGGACAAATAGAGATTTGTGCCTTGGGGAAGTTTTAACCTAAGCTGGCAGAAATGAGTTTAGGGAGTCTTTCATACGGGTCCCCACATCTGTACTTCAGAGTGGGGAGGGGACCCTGACAGGTGTGTACGGAGTAGAGTTGACATGATGAAGCTGTGACCGTTAGTAACTCTCCTGTTGAGTAACAAGTTGTAGCAGATTACATATAGGCCTAGGAATTAGGAAACCTACGTTCTGCTCTTGCTTCTGACCCTTTCTTGCAGTGTGGCCTTTGGTAAATCAGTTGATCTCTCTGAACTTAGTCTGAGTCTGAATGATTTTACAGTGTGAAACCTTTATATCAGTCATTGCATGCAAACACCTGGAGTTAACCAAGATGCCAGCCACATGGACCAACAGAGCCAATCAGGGTTTCATGGATGCTATTGCAGAGGTTAATAAACTTTTCTTTATGCTTTACACAGCCATGGCATAAGATTTCAAAAACTATTCTCAAAAAGAAAAGGAGTACTTGTGCCACAAGTACTCCTTTTCTTTTTGCGAATACAGACTAACACGGCTGCTACTCTAAAAGCTATTCTGAAGCTATTTTGATTTGAATAGGACTTCCATCACAGGTGTTCTAGCCACCTTCCCTTCTTCATCAGTCTCAGATCTCCTGAATAGCCCACCAATGCTGAGGAAGAATAACCACACTAATGGTGGAGGACAACAGACCATTATAATGTCTCACCAAATCAGCAATGGCATGGTCCATTGAAAAGACAACACTTCTTCAGAGACCTCTGTAACCCAACTTGTGCCAAGAGCTCCAAGGGTGGACTATCAAAACAGCTTGCTCATCACAGCGGGAACAAATGCCAGTCTTCCTCCTCCTCCTCATTATTATTATTTTATTATTATTTTCTTTCTATTACACTAGAGCTATGGTCACCCCATCATGGATTTGGTTGGACCCCACTGTGCTAGGCACTGTACACATTTATAACAAAGCTATGGTCCTTGATTGAAGATCTTATGGTCTAAGATAAGAGACTATAGGTGGATACAACAAACGGATGAGGGGAACATAAGGAAACAGGGAGACAATACTGGACAGCAGGGTAAGCAGTGCTATCAGCCCGCCAGCTGCCTGACCATTGTCAGATTGGGGAAGGCAGTGTGGAACTCGGCCAAAAAATGGCCAGCAGTTAGAGATCCTTTCCTCAGTTTCTGCTTCCAGGATTTCTTGGCCAATCCAGGAAAAGGTTGATGAAGATCCCTGGGATTCATAGCAGGAGGCATGAATGGAGTTCTGATAAACAAAAAGGCATATGTTTGAGGGGTAGAGGGAAGGATAGGGTGGGGTGGTGCGGGTAACAGTGAGTAATGGGACAGCTGCCCATCACAGAGCAGAGAAGTGGCGGAGGAATCTATGGAGTCTTCCAGCTTCTTGGCCATGATCAGGGCTTTATGGAGGAGGCTCCAGCTGTTAGCAAAACAGAGATCCCTTTCAAAGGTCCAGTCATGGTACTGAAAGGAAACTGTTATGCAGCCTCTCCCTCAGTCCTGAATTGCATAAGCCCCCTTCTCTCACACAATATCAATTCCAGGATACCATTCTGCCCTCGCTCTTACTGTGTTGATGCAAAGTTAAGATATGGCGGCATGGCTAAACAAAGGAGTCACCAGGAGGGACAATTCCAATTTCGGTAATGGTGATGGCCCATATTGTGATTGTCCTTTGTGCGGGGACAAATGAGGGAGCTCAGGGAGCCACTCCCCACTCTCTTATGTGCCTCATGCAAGAGCCAGTCGCAGTCCCTCTGCTCAGGAGAAGGGCTCATCGCTTGGTGCGTATCACTCTACCAGGCATTGAAAGGAATGGATCTGGCCCACAGCTGCACCAGCACATGAAGTGGGCCATGGTCAGGAGGGGGAATGGTACAGGAGCTGGTTTTGCTGGCTCCTACATCACCCAGGTATCCCCACATGCAGGGGGAACGCAGAGCTGGCAGGCTATTTAAATTCTCCAGCCTCTTTGCCCCAGTAGAGTGGGGCCAAGGACTTGGCCTTTAGCATTGAATTTCACAACGTTATTTGCAACAGAGAGACTATTGTAAATACCAGGGTAAAGGTAAATACATAGCATTCCAACTAAACTTTTTGAAAGCCTGACCTTTGGAATATTCAGTGCATCTTCTTTATATTACAAATAATGTCAAACTTTTACTTTGAGAGAGACAAGGGGGGTGAGGTAATATCTTTTATTGAACCAACTTCCATTGGTGAAAGAGACAAGCTTCTGAGCTCCACAGAGCTCTTTTTCAGGTTTGGCTTTTGCTTTGTCTGTGCAGCTTGCGCAAATACCTATTATTTGAAACGCTGACCCAACTTTCTAGTAACCAACATCATCATGAGGTTCAACTAGATGATCATAATGATTCCTTCTGGCCTTAAAATCTATGACTACGGATGTTTTGTGTTAAAACGGTGCCCAGCAATACAGGTAGTACTAAGTGTAAGAAAATCCTTCTTTGTCCACACCCAATCCACTGTTACAATACTTTCAATATTGTAACTGAACACAGGATCAAAGAAGTTAAAGACAGCAAAGATCCAGTGTAGATCACTACGTCCATCCTCAAGCAATTGCAGGATATTAGTTTACCATAGGGGATATGCCAGATATTAAACTCATACGACACTTGATCTTAGCCAAAAGTCCATTCCAGAAGATAAGGTAGTACAACAGATATAAATTATGGACTATTATTTCACCTTCATTGATTCACTTGTTAAAAGAAGGACTACATCACTCACACAAGGTGTAACCTCTTATGGACTATGTTCTCTTCTATTACTCATGAACCAGTGAGAAGAAAATTAAAGATCCCATTGATACCCATTGCACGCCTGCTATTTATCAATTATCCCTGAAACTAACAGTATTATGCTAATCTTTCATAACCAGGTAGACTAGCTGTCACAACAGTATTTATTTTCTTTTCCCCTGACTAACCCTTCACCAGATAATCTGTCCCTTAACCCTGTCTCAAGTAGGCCCTGAAGTCTGCTAAGGAGAAAACTCTCATAGCCCAGAATTACTTCTTTCCATAGTAATAGAGCCTTCACGTCACCCCCTTCATTCTGGGCTGTGGCCGCCATCTTTAAGAGTTCAGATATGTTATGTATTTGAACAAATATTTGAAACACTTTCTTTCCTTTCCTCCCATCCCTTGGAATTAAGATTTATGTGTAATCTGGCTGCTCATTTTCTCCATTAAGACCTTACTTCATCAAGGAACTTAAGCATGTGCCTAACTTTAAGCAAGTGAGTAGTCCCAGTGAAATCTTTTCTGCTTCAGTAAGACTACTTGTGTGCTTAAAGTTAGACACATGCCTAAGTTCCTTGATGAATTGGGGCCTAAATCTCCTTTGTGTGTATATTTCATTGTTGCATTGCAACACCTGACTTCTCAGTTGACAGGCATGCCTGTCTCCACTGTGACTTAATGCTGGTTTGGATCCTTCACTAGAAGCTACTTGAGAGTAATGTGGTACTCTACCCTTACCATATGCTTTCAGCTCCCTCTGGTTTCATATGTGAAAATAAAATTATTGGAAGATGACATATTATGAATTATATAAAGCAGTGGGTTATGGCTAGTCATGATGGCTACGCAACATGTAATTGATCATTCACTCAGTGATCATTCAACCTACACAAATATTCTCTACCACTCAAAAGACAGATCTGAAACATTTTAGGAAGAACTTTACCCTAGAAAAAATTCTAAAAGTGCACTATTGGAGTTTCTCAGTCTATTGCAGCTGGCATGTTCCTAAGCCTCTACGACGGCTCATACTTCAGGTTTTTTATTTGGACTGGTTATTTATTATTAAATATATGTTACCATAGCATCCAGAGGACCAAGGCTTCCTCGGGCTAAGGTTGGTACAAACACATTTTAATAATATCTTACATTTGCTTGCTGTCTTTCCTCCAAATGACTGACTGATTCACCCACCAATGAAATGCAGTCATTGCCATGGTAGGTGGCCACGGCTGCTTAACAGCACACAGAAACACAGAGCAACAGTTAAAACAGGAAGTGAAGACCTCTTTGTCCACTTGAAACTAGGTGGAGAATTCAGTGAGGCTGAATGTAATTATAACCCTGCTTGAAATCAGGCCAGGACTCTGGAGTTAACACTCTTATGAAAAGTGCCCTGGGCTTTTTAATAATCACAAGTGGTCAGGGCTTCAGTTTTACATCTCCTCCAAAAGTAAAAATAAAATTGGGGGAATGAGCAGGAATTCTTGCTGAACAGAGAATAATCTGTCTCATTCAAGATAATTGGCTCTTTTTAATTTAATTTAATTTAAATAAAATGATTGATTGCATATTGCAACTGCTAGTGCAATGTTTTTGTTGATTTGCTCTATTTGGACATTATGAATTGCTACCCTTTGCTTTGACAAGGCGTGCTACAGAAATAAAAATGGCTTTCGAAATTTTAAAACCCTTTTGCTTTATGGTCCTGCATAAAGGTTGATGTAATCCATGTTTATGACTTTATACAGTGTGAAAAGAAACATTTCACCTCTTGTGACACTAGCTGGAATTAGCTATAGAATCTTATTACATTCATGCCTAACTTTGCTAAACTGCAAGACTGTCCAAGTACTTCCTTTTGTTTCAAACCCTTGTAGCTTGGAGCACTTGTTGAACTTGCTGAGAAGTGCATCCGAGTTGCTGGCAATTATCATATAAACAAATATCATTTGAGGGCAGAAAGCAGTTTTACATAGATTAGTTTACTGATGTTATCATATTGGCTATTATTCATACTCCAGATATTTCTGCTGAGCAATAGCATTGCATGTTCAGAAAGCACATTATCTTACTATGTAAAAGGCTTCATTAATCAAAACAGACAACAGGCCAGACATTCTTTCTTTGAGTCCAGGGTTTTGGATCTTTGAGTCTTTTTACCTTGTTTGAGCCTCGTCCCCATCATCACAGAAAGCAAGCAACTCTCTCCATAACAGATTAGTATAAAATGTTGTGGTAAATGGAAAACATTATCTAATTTAGTTAAAGAATTGCTTATTTGTTATTTTACAATGACTTATAGTCTTCTTTTTTAAAAAATAAATGACTTGTCAAGTAAAGCTCTTTCAATAATCCACTCAGAATATTAGATTAATTCACTCACTCATCTAAAATGCCCATCAAAGGAACTGATTTATGCAAAGGCCAGCCAAATTCTGAGCTGAGCTGCTCACATACTTATGGGGGAAAAGAAGGAACAATATGTTTATGAAGCTTCTGCTTATTAAGAACCAGACTCAAAGGATCACACAAAGGATCACCTTTTCAAAAGGCTGGCCCTTTTGGGGTTGTAACAGGGTGATGGGCCCCGTAAGGGTAGTAATGCCTAATGGTCAGTCAACGCTTAGTTCCATGGTGTATCCCTTTAAGATTCCTGGGAATTTTAGAGTGGATGAAGACCTAGGGAAGGTCAGATCTTCTTGTTGGGAGAGAGAGGAAGATGGTCACAGGAGAATAGTTAATGCTTGGCTACTGTTTCTTTAAGAGTCTGGGACCAGGAGCCTTGTAGTGGGGCAAGGCTCTCCTCTCTCCCAGCCAATCCAAATGATCTCTGGGAAGAAGGCTGTATATATTTTGTCTCTTCCCTCAGAACAGGGCAGATAGTGGCAGATGGGAGGACTGCTACCTGTGGGTGTTTCTCAGTCCCTGGAGGTAGGGGAAAGAATTGCACAGAGAATGGTTGAAGGAGTTCCTGAAAGAAGCAAGTGGTGAGCTCCTGAGAGTCTGGAAATGGGCCCCAAGAACAGTGGGTGGCTTTTTTTGCAACCTCCTGAAGCCAAGGGGAGAGACTACAGGCCAGAGAGCTTTCATTTCAACTTTATTTGAATTTGATAAAGTAAAACCTCAGCAGGGGAATTTTTTCTTAACTTTTGAAGCGTGTGGCATTCTGAAAATGTCCTGAGACAAGGGGACACCGAGGCAGGGCACTATAGCACCATGCTTGGCCAGCAGGGCGTGCTATCTGGCAGGCATGCTATTTGATGAAGGTACAATTTTCAACTGCAAAACTTACAACCCTGTTTTTTGGGTCCACTTCTGAACTACATGTGTAAATCTGGGTACTTCGGTCTCAAAGGCAAATTACTTAGCTTAATGCTCAAGTACACAGATTTGTTTATGCATCTGGAAAAATCTGAGATTGTATTGGCTCTCTTGATTGGAGGCATCTGGCCCATGTTGGTTCACAAAGTGCAAAACTTGGGGGTCTAGTTAGATTCCCTGAGGCATGTAGATTCTAGCTCTGAGGACTGCACACAAAATCCATTAATCAAGAAGCTGAGGTGGAGTATCCCACTTGAGTGCATGATGCCAGTACTCCATTATCTAAACTAGGCTCATTGGCCTTCAGGTGGAGTTTCAACTGTTGGTTTTGACCTACAAAGCCCTGAATGTCCTGGGGCCTTCCTGCTTTATGGAGTGCTTCTTCTCGGGCCTTTCTGCCCCAAGGAGTGAAGAAAGATGCCTAATGTTAATTTTTAAAACAGTAAAACTCATCTAACAGAAGTGAGTGTTCTCTGGCCCAATGATTGTTCTGCTGGTAGCTTGAGGGCAGAAGACTGACTCTCTGTAGTCCAGTGGTCTGAGCATGCAACAGAGAGGTGGGAGACCCTGAGTTCAGTCCCTGTGCTCCTGGATAAATAACGAAAGAGTGATTGGAACAGCTTCAGCAGGAGATACTGAGCGTTTCCCCTCACATCTGAATAACTCGTAGCTCAGTGGTTAGCACACCCTCTTAAGTGCTGGGAGATCCCTGTGCAAATCCATTCTCCCCCTGTGCCAGAGATAGGGGACTCAAAGCTGAGTTTCACATGTCCCAGGTGAGTGCTCTAACCACAGGGCTAAGCATTATCCACATGGATTTTGTAGGGGATCCCATCCACTAGGCATGCTCAGAGGTTCACACCCTTAATGCTAGTGGTGCAAACAGGATCATGCAAGCTCATGCTTTTACGGTACCGAAATACTTTGATTTCAGGAGCTCCCAGCCACCTGAGACCCAACACTGCTCTACCCACTGTATCAGTATTCCTGATCAAGGCAGGAGTTAGCCCAGACACAACAGGTATTAATACACTGACATTTATTTGTACTTTCATTCCATAGGCCTAATCCAAAATTCACGTCTTCGGATCAGGACTTCGGGTGCTTGATAAACATTGCATAGCTATAAACGGTATGGTCTTGTTCTTCAGACTTTAACACCATCAGCTTCTACTTCATCCAGGCCCTTGCTTCAAGAACTCACTTTACCTGTACCGTAGGATGCAAAAACACATTCTGCATGAAGACAATACATTGGCTATTTATACATCAGAGACAAGTAATTATTGGGTTTCAAGGAATTGTAGCATTTAATAAAAGTATTTTATTACATTTAAATTTGTTAAAATTTTAAGTTAACATGTTAATTATGACTATTGGCCGTGGACTGATGCTGACAGTAGGAAATAGATCCAAACAACTGCTCTGCAGAGATATGTTCACTAGTCGTGTTTGCTCTTTGATTACTAACGTATTAATAGTGCTCTTAAATTAGGACTTGATTCATTAACAAAAAGACCTATATGGACATTATGTAAATTTGTCTGGTGTCTTTTATTCAGCTATCAGGGCATTTATTATAAATCTAATTGAAAATTTACTCAGTTATATCCTGACTTGTGGGCAAGGTTAAGCTAAATGCATAGCTGCACACAGAAGTCCAATAAGGGCCTACCAACCACCCTATTTTGCTAGATGACTTCCAATTTATGCAAATCTGTATTCAATAAAGCAGCATCAGAACTACGTTGCTGTATTTCAACAGCAAAATGGTGGCAGGGGAGCGAGAAGAAATTGTCAACTGTCTCTTGTATCTATCATAACTTCATTGCCACTTGTAACCAGCCATCCCTTTTATGTTTAACCAAAAACCCTCCATATTTTATTTTTCAATTGAGGCGTTTGATTATTCCACTGCAGCATCTGTAAAATTACATTCTTATGGCTCACATCAGGTGAAATTTAGTTATAGTCATAAAGAACATGAAAGGCTTACTACCGTTCTTGTTGTTTGTTTTATGGTAAAACCAAGAGGCCTCAATTGAGATCAGGGATGCAGCCTGGTCGGCAGTATACAAACTCATAGTATGAGACTCTTCTTGTGCTGAAGAGCTTATACCTGCAACAGCCAAAGGATGGGAGATAAAAGTGTTGCCTGCATTTTACAGATGAGGATCCGAGTCACAGAGAGGCAGGTCCTCAGTTATTGTGAACTATCATAGTTCCATTGAATGTAGACTCTGCAAGTGGGAGGAAAAGTCTTGAACATATTACTACGGAAAGAGCAAAAACCATGAAAAAGAACAATCTGTAGCAAATGAATGGGGTTAGTCTTAGGTGATATGAAAACAACGGATGGGACAGACTGCAGAGGCCAGTAGTGACTAAAGGAGAGAATGGAGTACCTGAAGAAGTTGACAAGTACAACTATGCAGGAGAGATCACCAAAAAAGAAAAAGGGGAAAATAAGAGGAGAAAGGAGTGGCCTGCAGAAGTTAGGGCAGAAATAAAAGAAAGAACCAGACAGTGAACAAGGCAGACATACTTGCCTTTCCCCCTCCATTTCATAGAATCACAGAATATCAGGGTTGGAAGGGACCGCAGGAGGTCATCTAGTCCCACCCCCAATCAAAGCAGGACCCAATCCCCAATTCCTCTACCTTGCTGGGTTGTGCAATGGCCTATGGGGCCTGAAGGGTAACTTCGCACTTTATTTTGTGCTCCTAGGGCCTGATCCAGCTCCAATGAAGTCAGTAGGTCTTTCCATTGACTTCCACGGGGGTTGGATCACTCCCCTAAAAAGCCAGGCAGGAAGCAGTGTAAAATTAAAAAGGATTGTACAATAACCAATGCTTGCTTCACCCTAGACAAATGTAGCTGGGTACAAATGCAGCTTAGCAATAGGTGGTGCTATTCTATGCAGGGACAGAGGAGGAATCTCCAGACCACTGGGGCCTTTGCTGGGTAAGGAAGCAGCATAGACAGTTTTTGTGGGCACTTACTTATTTAGTCCCCTCTTCCCTCAAAATACCCACACCTTCTTTCTCGCTAGCACCCTCCTCCCTCATTTCTCTTGTTCATTTCCTTACTCCTCGTTCTTCATCTTGTTCCTCCTTTCTTTTCCATTTCACTCTTTCCATCTGAGTCAGCCCTTGATCAGATAGAAACCAAAGGGAGTCACATTCTGTCCCCTGCAGAACACTGTTAAACCCCAAAGGGAAGTGGGATATTAAAAGCGCACAGTTCCTCCCCACCCATAATTGAAAAGGAACATGTAAAATGGTAAGATTAGTGTGCATCAGTCCCTTCATTTGAAGCAGGAGACACCTTTGTTTAAATGTTACGCAGGGAAAACCATTTTCTGATTCAAAGCACATTTCATAAACTGCTCAAGATCATGAAAACTTAAATTAAAACCATTTAAAAGAAGTGTGAAATACTAAAGAAAGAACACAAACAACCCACTCCTCAGTGTAAGCTTTCGGTGAGCCAGGAAATGGTGCATTGATGCCAGTGAGCAGGGATGTGAGTCATTATTCTTTAGCCATTATTAAGAGCCCCTCAGTGTCAGCATGGAGGATCACAGCACAGACCTAGGTTTGTAATACCTTCTCCTTCAGGGCTTTCCTTCACAGTAGAATACGCTTCCCTGAGACAAAAGCATAAAAGTCACAGGAAACACAAATGAATGAGTACGTCTGTTGGAGGGAACTTCATTAGGGCCTCATTCCTGTTTCAGATCCCATGTGCTCATCAGGGCTGGTTTTAGGGCGGATGACGCTCGGAGAACAATCTTATGGTAAAAGCCCGCATCTGGCTAATCTTTTTCCTTTTCAGGCAATGACTTTTTATTCAGACTTATTTTCACATGTTCTGCTCGATAAGAGAGAGTTAAAAAGAGTAGGACTGATTCTCAGTTACTCCATTTTTGCCCCCTCCCCCGACTTCTCTGATAACCACATTTCAGTCATAATTTCAGTTTATGCCCATAATTATATACATAATGTTGCTAGACACATTTCACCATGATCTTATTGACCAGCAAGTTGTTAGTTTTCAGACAATAACTCACAAGGCATATTTTGTACAAAGATTATTACAATAGCATGTAGGGTGTGAATACAGTGGTCCACTTGATCACAAGAGGGCAAGGGACAAAAGTGACATTAAGCGACCTTTGCTCTCCCTGTATTCTGTGGCTTGTCAGTGCTTCCCATGATTCCCTGCATAGTCTGGGAAGCAGAGGATAGCCGAAGTGCAGTGCATTTTGGATATACTCTCAACATGGCCTCAATCTGTCCCCTGCACGGGAGGGCTAGGAAAAAAAAGCTTGCAGAGAGCTCTTATTTCAGCTCTCTGCAAGCTGCCCCCTGGCACAAGGGCCATTCTCAGGGCACTACCCGTGTTCAGTCAAGAAAGATATTTCCTCATATTATCAGGAACCATAAAAAAAAGAAAAAAAAAAAAAGGTCTCAGCGAAAAGCGACAAAGAAAAACTGAGCTTGACCCTGGGAGAAAGGAGAGAGATGGCAGAGATCGCTCTACCTGCCACCAAATCAGGAATGACCAAGAGTGACAAATGGATTTGGGATCCAACCTCAAACACAAGGCGTAACCCTATCCTGGGAGGGTTGTGCCAACCTCGGACAGATACCTGAGAGCTCTGTCTTTTGCTTTCAGTTTGGCAAAACCTGTCCAGCTTGCCATGCCAATAAAGTCTCACTGAACTGAACTGAAGGCCTCTTTACAATATTGGAGCAGCATGAAGGCACCTGAGTGAATTGATAATTAGGTCTGTTATCTTAAAAAGCTGCTGTATAGTAAATGAAGGATTAAAACACTCCAGGCAAAATTCTGCTCTGATTTACCTCTATGCAACCCAAATGACCAGAGGTGGTGGAAGCTCACTTTGAATGGGGGAGTTGGGCAGAGGGAGGAGTGGGGTGGGAAGCAAGGGGGATTAGTAAGACTCAGGGAGGAAGAGCTGGCTCCAGGCTAGGTCTTGGCACTTTGCATATCTCTTGCCAGGCGCAGCTGCTTCTGGCTCCCTCCTGATCTCCTGGTTCCTACCTGCTCCCTGCCCCAATCTTGGATGCCGCAGCAGCTGCTCCAGCCCCTCCCAGTCTTCCTATTCAGTTGCATGTGAGCACAGTTTACAAGGAACATTAGGTCTAGAAGGTGAAGCAGAATGGTGCATGGGAGCAGAAACGTAAATGAGCCCCTCCATCGTCTAGTTACGCCACTCCTGCACCTGCACACAAGCCCGGGCACTACAAATTGTGTGTGGGGGTGCATTTATTACAACACCTGTATGCACGCTACAGATAACTTCTAGTGAAATGCCTGTTACACTAGAAATGAAAGTACTGGACCTAATTTTCTGGGGCAAAGTTAATGGGAGTTACAATGATGAAAATATCAGACAGTATATTGTTAGAAAGTGGAGTCAGTTTTGTCAAATATATACAGAGGGGTCCAAAAAAGAAGAAAAAACAGTAAGAGTAGGGATGGTGTAAGGTATGCCAAAATTGGGAATTAGTACATCGAAAAGAATAGCCGATTATGTAGCTGTCATGACAGCCCAACTGGTAACAATAACGCTCGCATGAAATTGGATCTGGGATGTATTTCCAGCATCTTTTATTTATTTTTTTTTTCAGATTCAATCTCAGGCTTTTTGGCAATAAAAAAGAGTGTCTCAGTATGTTGAAGTGATTTGATCAATGCAATTATGTTTCTAATCACAGAGTTAATACAGATGGATACATGTAGCACTAACCTGGATCCCAGCACATTTTGGGACAACAGGGAACAAAATGGTGGACAAAGCTGCTAAAGACATTGTAAGAAATGGATGGATTGACATAGAAATACCCTTGAGTTAACAGGAATTCAAAAGCCTAGTACCGAAAAATCTAAAAGGAATGGCAAAAAAATTAGAATTAGTGAAAAAAGAGGAAGAAGATTTTTTGAATTGCGCCCGAGAGTTGAGGATAATGATGTACTTCAGGGCCTGGATAGCACTAATGAAGTTCTTTTGTTCAGAATACTAACGGGCCATTGTGGCTTAAACAAAAGTCTTTTTCAAATAAATAGACACAAAGATGAACTACGTGTACACTATAAGGTGGAAGAAACAATTGATCACCTTTTATGCATAGGTAAGGGCTTTGATAAAGAAAGGGAAAAGCTTTCTGAGGAATTCAAATGTCTTAAGGTAACAAAAGTTACATTGTTATTTAGTAAAAACATTGGGGAAAAGAAGTATTCTTAAAAAGGTGTTGTATTACTTGAAAGATACAAGGCAGTGCAAGAGACTATAAACCACTAAGTACTGAGGAATTATAATTGGTGGCAGCTATAGACTGTTCAGTCTAGTCTGCTTTGCCATAAAAAAAGAGAAAACAGCAAAAAGCAGGTTAGTTACTGGCTGGGACCAGAGGAGTGAGGAAGAGTGCTTCTCTCTGGCCTGGAGATAGAGAAGACCCTTAGGACACTGCCCATGAGATAGGGCTAAAGATAAAATGGTTCCAGTAGGAAGAGGCCCAGCGAAATAGCAGTGACAGATTGAAGTAAGGAGTAAGTGGCTGCTGAGAATAGGGTTCCTGGGTTGGAACCTGGAGTAGTGTGTAGGTCTGGGTGCCCCTACTGGCCTCAGGAGAAGTGCCATAAACCCCAAAATAGGACCTTTTTTGGGAGCCCGAACAAAGGGATGGATTTAAAGGGTCCAGAGCGGGGCTGAAGACTCTACCAAAGGCAAAGAGACTTTTATTTGCTGGACTCAATACCCCAAAGGGGTTAATTGGGACTTTAATTCGCCAGAGGGCCAAGTCACTGAAGACCTGCCAAAGTTGGCTGGCAACCTGCAGGGGGGCACGAGGGGCAAGAAAAGGACTGCAGTTTCACAGCCAGCTGCTAGGTTGCACTAAAGAGGTGAGTGCCCCATCACGGTGTGCTCAACCGGCAGACAGTATCTCATAGATGCCATTTTGAAATAACACTCTTTCTTTAATGTTTACTTTATACAGGATCAAAAGTGGGATAATATTTATTCTGATTTCGGTGTTAGCAGACAGGAATGGAAAAAGAGATCTTATTTATTATTGCTCAACACAAGCTGAACTATGGAGCTGCAGCAGCACCCCTATTTATTTTTAATTTACCTTCCACCCCAGGATTCAGCAGGAGATCAGAGTGAAACTGATGAGAGTTTTCTGGGCTTCAGTCTGTTGCTCCTCCCAGTGCGGCTGGGGGAAGTGCTTTTATGGTTAGGAGCTGCGGAAGTTTTCAATGTAGCCTGCATAGTGTGTAGTGTCGACAAACTCAAGCATTCAAAACTCACGAGTCAGGCCTCCCAAAACCATGAGATTGGCTTAAAAATCATGAGATTTAAAAATAATACATTTTGACCTCTTTTTATTTGCCTTCTAGATTTTGAACCTTTAGGGTACTCTAGCTAGAATCACATTTTCAACTTTTTCAGCATAACCAGGAGAGCTAGACATTTACTTAAAAAAATAAAATAAAATGGATGCTGAGATTGTCACAAAATCATTTGACTCCAGCTGCTGGCGCTTTAAGAAAAACATAACATACAGCAAGACTTGTGAGGAAAATTGTGTGTTGGAAACACTGATGCGGGAGAGGGCAGATATGATTCTGGACCCACTGAAGTCAATCACAAAGTTCCCATAGATTTCCATGGTGCAGGAGCAGACCAGACATTACAGCACTTATTTCATGATTTTAAGCAGCCTGATATATTCTGAGCATGGTTCAATTATTTTCCCTATAGGTGTTGGAGGAAACATCAGGGATTGATAGACCTGAGTTTTATAAAGTCTGGATCCACATCCAGATTTCAAACCTCCCAAATTTCAGGCGTGTTCAGGTCCAGGGTTTTGTTCAGAATATGGTAGAAATACGGATCAGTTGCAAAACTGCCTTTCTGGTTGTCAGTAGGTATGAAATCATCCTGCAACAGAGGCCTGAATAGCATTTATGTGCTTTCAACAGAAAGAAAATAGAACAGCAGGGCTTTTCTTTTAATCACACTTTGTGTGAATTCAATAATAAAAGGCTCCCAAATCTGCAAATCCTTTGCATATGTGTCTTATTGAGTGTGTAAACTTTTCCATGAGCTAAAACCTCCCATATCTTTATGAGAGCCATTTATTTATAGTGGATATGTAAGGGCTAAGCCAGGCAGCAGCTATGGTTATTCAAGTGATGAAAGTTAATTTAGAGGCTGTTAAGTACTACTGCAGGTATCCAGTAATGCCTTTTACTTTAAATTTAAAATTTGTTATCCAAATTTGAAACTAAGAAGTATTGAGATTCACTAGGAGTAGTGCTACAGAACACTAAAAACTGACAGAGGTATCCTGAACTGCAGAAGTGGTCAGTTACTGTAGGAACTGGGCTACTCAATCTGCAGTTTTTGAGTCACATGCGGTTCTTTAGAGCCTGGAATGTGGCTCTCTTCACAAATTCGAGTGATGCCCTGACTGCCATGTGGTTATCGCCCTGGGGGCAGGGTCAAGGAAACCTGAAGCAAAATACACACACACACACACACTCTCTATCTGTGTTGTATAGGTAATCAACTAATGTAAGTAAATACTGATGCTTTAGTGTATTAGCTTTAGGACAGTTATTCTAATGGAGGGTGATTGTGACTAATGCCATTAATTATTGTAAAAAGAAAAGGAGTACTTGTGGCACCTTAGAGACTAACCAGTTTATTTGAGCATGAGCCTTCGTGAGCTACAGCTCACTTCATCGGATGCATAGCATATCGTGGAAACTGCAAAAGACATTATATACACACAGAGACCATGAAACAAAACTTCCTCCCACCCCACTCCCCCGTATGGCATTAGTCACAATCACCCTCCATTAGAATAACTGTCCTAAAGCTAATACACTAAAGCATCAGTATTTACTTACATTAGTTGATTACCTATACAACACAGATAGAGAGTGTGTGTGTGTGTGTGTGTATTTTGCTTCAGGTTTCCTTGACCCTGCCCCCAGGGCGATAACCACATGGCAGTCAGGGCATCACTCGAATTTGTGAAGAGAGCCACATTCCAGGCTCTAAAGAACCGCATGTGACTCAAAAACTGCAGATTGAGTAGCCCAGTTCCTACAGTAACTGACCACTTCTGCAGTTCAGGATACTTCTGTCAGTTTTTAGTGTTCTGTAGCATTACTCCTAGTGAATCTCAATACTTCTTAGTTTCAAATTTGGATAACAAATTTTAAATTTAAAGTAAAAGGCATTACTGGATACCTGCAGTAGTACTTAACAGCCTCTAAATTAACTTTCATCACTTGAATAACCATAGCTGCTGCCTGGCTTAGCCCTTACATATCCACTATAAATAAATGGCTCTCATAAAGATATGGGAGCCAGCGGGGGAGTGGGGTGGGAGGAAGTTTTGTTTCATGGTCTCTGTGTGTATATAATGTCTTCTGCAGTTTCCACGATATGCTATGCATCCGATGAAGTGAGCTGTAGCTCACGAAGGCTCATGCTCAAATAAACTGGTTAGTCTCTAAGGTGCCACAAGTCCTCCTTTTCTTTTTACGAATACAGACTAACACGGCTGTTACTCTGAAACCATTAATTATTGTATTATCAATGTGTACTGATCACTTTTCTGTTCTAAATACATTTAAACCTTTTGGAGCTGTCTGCACCTCCACTCAGTGTAGCATTTCTTCTGTTAAAGGTTTGAGTACCACTGGTTTAGAGGCTGAACTTTTTTTTACCATAGTATTTGAGCACCCCCCAACTACTTATGGAATTATTCTCACAACATCTTGGGAAAGTATTTTCCACATTTTACAAATGGGGAAAATGAGTCACAAAAAGAAAAAGAAACTTGCCCATGGGTACACAAGAAGCCAGGAATACTGAACCCAGTTCTTTTGAGTCCCAATACAGATCCTTAACTGTAAGGGAGAATCCCCTCTAATCACACTATCATAGGCTCGTTCACTGCACATCTACCAATGTGATATATGCCATCATGTGCCAGCAATGCCCCTCTGCCATGTACATTGGCCAAACCGGACAGTCTCTATGTAAAAGAATAAATGGACACAAATCAGACGTCAAGAATTATAACATTCAAAAACCAGTCAGAGAACGCTTCAATCTCCCTGGTCACTCGCTTACAGACCTAAAAGTCACAATTCTTCAATAAAAAAACTTCAAAAACAGACTCCAACGAAAGACTGTTGAATTGGAATTAATTTGCAAACTGGATACCATTAAATTAAGCTTGAATAAAGACTGGGAATGGCTGTGTCATTACACAAAGTAAACCTATTTCCCCATGTTTAGTTTTCCCACCTACCGTTCCTCACACATTCTTGTCAACTACTGGAAATGGCCCACCTTGATTATCATTACAAAAGGTTTTTTTTCTCTCCTGCTGGTAATAGCTCACCTTACCTGATCTCTCGTTACAGTGTGTATGGTAACACCCATTGTTTCATGTTCTCTGTGTATATAAAATCCCCCTACTGTATTTTCCACTGCATGCATCCGATGAAGTGAGCTGTAGCTCACGAAAGCTTATGCTCAAATAAATGTGTTAGTCTCTAAGGTGCCACAAGTCCTCCTTTTCTTTTTGCGGATACAGACTAACAAGGCTGCTACTCTGAAACCTCTCCTCTAATAGTTGATTTGAAGCTGGATCTTTCAGACCTTTACTCCCAGGAGTAGGCCCCATGATTTCAGCAGAATTACTGCTGTATTTAAAGATTACTCATGTGAGTAGCAGGACTAGGCCTCTCCCGGTCAGCTCTATTAGTGAGCTGTTGACCACCACCTCCATTCTGCCAGCAATGCCAATGTAAGAGGAGGAATGGTGCCGCTATTGTGAGGAACTTTCCTAGCTTATATACTACCCCATTGAAATGGTCTAGCGAAAGGATCTGAGTCCTTACTCCCACTTCCTTTACCCAGAGGCCTGCCTGACTTCGAGGATTCCCCTTCCACTCTCCTGTGTGGCAGAATCCTCATAACCCCAACAAGGATGGGCCCAGGATTCCTGAGGGGCTCGACCCCCAGTCTTGTCGTGGTCACTTAGGGCAGGGGCTAGGGTGTCCCACTCTGGGGTGCTCTCTCTGCACTAGATGCTTCCCTGACTCACTGATCATTTCATACAGTTCAAAGCAAATACAATTTATTAAACAGCAATCAAGTAAAAAAAAAAAGGAAAAAATGGGAAAGGTTAAAGGAAAACACATAACCCTGTTTTGTGGCATGGGGACATGATAAACAGCGTCTCTGGAATGTAAGGGAAGTTCAGTATGTTTCATGGAACGGTACAGGCCACATGCATTGTAATCCAATCCAATCGATTCACAGTTGTGGGGAGCAAGAGGCCGCTGCAGCCAGGAGCTAGAGGCAAAACGTTGAATGAACAGCTGCAGCAAAATGCCTGGCTTATATGGCATCATGCAAAAAACAAGGCAAAAACTGTGAGCAAAGAATCACAGTCCACAGGGCATGGACTGGGGTGACTGGGGCAAGCCACCTCCTTGGCGCTGTGCTACCAAGCTGTCTGCAGACTCAGGCAAAGGTTACTACCTCAGTCATACTCCGGTCACATTTTCAAGCTTACTTCCCCCCTCAGCAAGAGGGTTAAAACCATATATATATATTTTTAGAGGGAAACTGAGACTCTGGTCCCAATCCTATGGCACGGATTAATGCCACAAAACAAGCAGGGCCCTTTGGGAAGAGCCATATGGACACAGTGAGGGGCAACAAAGCTGGGGTGGGGGGCATAGTTGAGGGTCATCGCCTTCTCCTCTTCGGGCCCCTGGGGGCAGCTGTGAGAAGCCAGAGGCCAGGGAGGGCACCGGCCAGCTCCCAGGGGCCAGGTGACTAAGGGCCCCATCTCAAGGGCTGGCCATGGCCTGTCAAGGGGCGGGGCTTATGGACAAGCGAGGGGCGGGGCCTGCGCTGCACTGCCCGCGGTGCGGTCCACGGGGGGGGAGGAAGAGAGACCGAGACCCCGCCCCCTCCCAGGCTGCCGCCAACGGGGGGCGGGGCCTGGGCCGCCCTCGGGACTGAGAGCGAGGCTCCTCCGCCTGCCCAGCTCTTCCGGGGTCCGCTCGGCCGCGCTGCATGCTGGGAGCCGTCGCTTAGGACACCGGTGTAAACAGGGCGGCATGTGCGGGGCGCCCGGGCCTGGCGCCGCGGGGGGATCCCGGCGCCCTCAGCCCGGCGGCTACTGCGCGATCCTGGGCAGCCTCCAGCTGCGGCTCCGGGACAGGTGAGGACCCGGGGTCGGCCCCGCCTGCTCCGGGCCCCCGGGGGAGCCGAGCTCGCCCGCCCGGCGCTGGGGCCCGTCTCTGCCCCGTAGTCCCCTAGGCCGCCGGTCCCGTGTTCACTTTCCTGTCTGCCCCTGGCATCCCCCTCGGGTCTGTCCGTCCTTCGTCCGTCCGTCCGTCCGTCCGCGCTCTCCCCGTCTCCTCTGCCCGTCCTGCTTTCCTGTCCCCCCCCCCTTGTGTGTCCGTCCTTCCCCGGGCCCCTTCTCTGCCCCTCCTGCTTTCCTGCCCCCCCTTGTCTATCTGTCCTTCCCCGGGCCCCTCTCTGCCCGTCCTGCTTTCCTGCCCCCCCTTGTCTATCTGTCCTTCCCCGGGCCTCTCTCTGCCCGTCCTGCTTTCCTGGCCCCGCCCCGTCTGTCTGTCCTTCCCCGGGCCTCTCTCTGCCCGTCCTGCTTTCCTGCCCCCCCTTGCCTGTCTGTCCTTCCTCGGGCCCCTCTCTGCCCGTCCTGCTTTCCTGCCCCCCCTTGTCTGTCTGTCCTTCCCCGGGCCCCTTCTCTGCCCCTCCTGCTTTCCTGCCCCCGCCCCATCTGTCTGTCCTTCCCCGGGCCCCTCTCTGCCCGTCCTGCTTTCCTGGCCCCGCCCCGTCTGTCTGTCCTTCCCCGGGCCTCTCTCTGCCCGTCCTGCTTTCCTGCCCCCCCCTTGCCTGTCTGTCCTTCCTCGGGCCCCTCTCTGCCCGTCCAGCTTTCCTGGGCCCCCTTTGTCTGTCCGTCCTTCCCCGGGCCCCTTCTCTGCCCGTCCTGCTTTCCTGCCCCCCCTTGTCTGTCCGTCCTTCCCCGGGCTCCTTCTCTGCCCATCCTGCTTTCCTGGCTCCCCCCCTTGTCTGTCCGTCCTTCCCTGGGCCCCTTTCTCTGCCCGTCCTGCTTTCCTGCCCCCCCCTTGTCTGTCTGTCCGTCCGTCCTTCCCCAGCCCCTTTCTCTGCCCGTCCTGCTTTCCTGCTCCCCTTGTCTGTCTGTCATAGATCATAAAATCTCAGGCTTGGAAGGGACCTCAGGAGGTCATCTAGTCCAACCCCCTGCTCAAAGCAGGACCAATCCCCAATTTTTGCCCCATATCCCTAAATGGCCCCCTCAAGGATTGAACTCACAACCCTGGGTTTAGCAGGCCAATGCTCAAACCACTGAGTTATCCCTCCCCCCTGTCCTTCCCCAGGCCCCTCTCTGCCTGTCCTGCTTTCCTGCCCCCCCCCCCCCCCGGTCGGTCTGTCCTTCCTCAGCCCCATTCTCTGCCCGCCCTGCTTTCCTGGGCGCCCCCCACCCCCCCGTCTGTCTGTCTGTCCTTCCCCAAGCCCCTTCTCTGCCTGTCTTGCTTTCCTGGGCTCCCCTTGTCTGTTTGTCCTTTCCCAGGTTCCTTGTCTGTCTGTTCCTCTGTCCCTATCAATTGCACATCTTTGCTCTTCTGTCTGACCCCCCTGCCCAACTTCCCTCTCTGACTGTCCCTCCCAGCACACCCTGTTTGCTTCCTCACTTCCAGCCTCTATTTGTCAGTCTGCCTCACACACTGTTGTAGACCTCTAGCTCCTCCTATCCATCTGACTTCCCTTCTCCTACACTCCCGCACCCCCACCCCAAAGCTGGCCCAAATAAATAGGAAGTCTAGGGAAAGGAAATAAACAACACAGAGACGAAATTGATCATAACCAAGCCATTGTTGTAAAGCCACTTAATGTTATCTTAATACTGTCCTGAAGTTATGTCTTTTTGTAACCAAGAACTGGTTATTCGTGGAGGATGCAGAATTGGGACTGAGAGTTTAGGAGGGTGGTGTCTTAGGCCCCGGCAGCTTCTTCTGCCCTTTGATAGTGTGGAGCCTCACAGAAGTTAGTTGGATACTGCATAGACACCAAGCAAGTTTTCGAGCCAGGACCTAAGCAGGGATCGCTGAGTTAGTGAGAGCCTAAAAAAAAGTCTGATGACTACTGCACTAAGTAATGTTCCTGCATTTGGTAAACTCTGGCACAGTGGCACTGTGTTTGTTGCACACGCAGCAGGAGAGCATCTAAATGCAAACTTAAAATGTCCTCATTTGAAAAATTGGCGGGGGGAAAAAGCCATTAAACCACTTCTATTATTAGGAGTGTTTAAAACTTTGTTTTTTAAACAGAACTACATTTTGGCCTAAGTCGCTTTAAATGCCTCAAAGGATGATACTTCTGCCACTTCCTTTTGTTTTATTATTTTATTTCAGGCAGTTATATTTTGCAGTCGAGTGTGAAGTACGTACACAGATTGTTAAACTTCTTAAGTTAATTATTTAGCTTCTTTAACACACCACTTTTGTGATGTGTAGGCTGGTATTGTGAATAACATCTATAACAGCTGCTGATCTGTTGCTGATATTCTGAGCTTTTCAAGTGACGCAGATGGCACTTTGACTTGGCCCTATTTTCAAAATGGTACACTACTTTTAAACAAACAAAAATGGAAACCAGCAGTTTGAGGACACACACATGTTTAAAGGGCCATATGTATGCACACTTCTTTAACTGAAGTTATTATAATTACAGCCTAAATTAAAAAAAAAAAAAGACTAGTGATTTTATATGCCCTCGGTTTTTGGGTCACAGCATAACACACTTTAAAGGGCATGATTTTCAGAAAGTGCTGAAAATCAGGATTCTTTAAGGTATTTCTGGTTGAGGCACCCCAAATAACTAGTCACTTTTAAAAAGTTTGGCCTTTAGTAATACCTCAAGCTGTGTGAAATGAATTGGTAGTCTCAGTTACCTACTGGACAAGTGTCTGCATTGCAGAAAACACCACTACAATTGACACTAATTACCAGGTGGTTTGGGCAGTTTGAAAAAAAGAGATCATGGAGGCTGAACAAAAAAGGTCCCTTGAGGGCACAGAGTCACATTGATGGAGCACTGTTGGGAAGTTTGTATTGCTGCTGTGGTTCCCGACCTTTTTAGTAAGGCAATCCACCAACTGCATTTTTGTCTTTTTTGTGACCCACTGTGATGCTCTGTACCTCGGGGGAACACCCAGCACCCCCATGTTCATCCTTGTCAAATGATTGCGTGATATCTAATGCAAAGTTTGTCATGTTGGGTGTTTTCAGAATGCTCATTGTTATAGTGATGTTATAGTAATTGTTGTTACAGTAATGTTATAGGTTGTAATTTCATGTATATAGTTATGAGGCTGAAAATGAATCTTCATGGCTTAAAATAAGCCCAGGAAAAAACTCTCTAAGAGCAGAGGGGCAGTTCACACCTCATGTATGGGACAAACCCAGCCCAGCCTCACGGGAACAAAGGATCTGTTGGACTCTTGAGTGAGTCACCCCCCTTCCTTTGGTCAGTTTGGGACTCTGATGAGGTAATGCTCACCTGACTCTGAAGGAGGGGAAAAGCCAAGAGGAAAGAAAGAACTTAATAAAAGGGAGAGATGTTTGCCATGCTCTTCCTTTCTCTCCCACCTCCATCTACAGACATCACCACTAAGTGACTGATGCGCTGATCAAAGGGGAGCGCCTGGCTGAAGGGCAACCAGCCAGCCTGTGGTGAGAAGCATCGAAGTTTGTAAGGACATTGACAGCGTTCAGATTAGCTTAGAATGTGTTTTGCTTTTATTTCATTTGACCAAATCAGACTTGTTATGCTTTGACTTATAATCACTTAAAATCTATCTTTGTAGTTAATAAATCTGTTTGTTTATTCTACCTGAAGCAGTGTGTTTGGTTTGAAGAATGTCAGAGACTCCCCTTGGGATAACAAACCTGATACATATCAATTTCTTTGTTAAATTGACAAACTCATATAAATTTGCAGCATCCAGTGGGCATAACTTGACACTGCAAGATGGAGGTTTCTAGGGTTGTGTCTGGGACCGGAGATATTGGCTAGTGTCATTCGTTTGCACAATCCAAGGAGCAGCTTACATGCCAGAGGCTGTGCATGAAAAGCCTAGGAGTGGGGGTTCTCAAAGCAGAGCCAGGTAAGGCTGGCTCCCAGAGTCAAGGACTGGAGTCACCTAGCAGATCACCAATCCAGATAATATCAGGGGAAGGTCACACCCACCATTAAATATATGCACCCTCTGCCCCAGCACCTCAACCCTAATTCTGACCCGGTGTGGAGGGAGTCTGGGCCTAACTGTATTTCCAAAGGAACTAGGGCCAGATTTTTAAAGGCACTGAAGTGCCTAAAAATGCAGATAGGTATCTACTGGGATTGTCAAAATTACCTATCTTTATCTTTAGGAGCCTAAATACCTCACTCAAGTTTGGCCCAGCTGCCCATCCATCATGACAGAGGAATGGCTGGGCCAAACCTGAGTGGTGCTACGACCCCATGCACCAGGTTACAAAGCCTGGATGGGGAGTCTTTAAAAATCTGACTCCTAGTGTAGAAGAACCTTTTAAGGCTGTCCAATTAAGTATATTTTTAAGCACAGTGTAGATGTTCATGAAAGCAGGATAGTGAGACTGGATATAATAAGTTGCTTCAATTAGAAAGTGTTTCTGGATTTAAAAAATCCAACTGTCCAAGATCTTGGTGGTAATGCAAAAACTAAGTGACAGTATTTACTTGTAGCTAGCATATCATGGCCTTTGAAAAATACTGTTAACAACTTTACATTTTTCACATCTATTGTTTCTAGTACAATATTTATATAAAGATTAAAAGCCATGGACTGAGTACTTGGCCTAGTGCCTTCCTCTTAGCATCACTCTGGAGGGGAAAAGAGGGATGGAAAGCTGGCTTAAAGCCAGGTGGTGATTCCTCTTGCATAGGGGAAACCCCAGGTGGCATAAATCTGGGAGAGCTGGCTCTATGCCATCTGCTTCTTACATTCTCTCTCTGACCCCATGCCTGTTACAGAGAATATGGCTGGAAAATGTTGTGCTAGTGATCCTGTGCCATTGAAACCACCCAGCCTTAAGATGCTGTCACCAGCTGCTGTAATTTAAAGCAACTTTAAGTGACCCCCTCCCCAGGATCAGGAACAGAGAGGTGGCATAATGTCACTTCTGTCTCCACTCCAGGTCCTGAGCCAAGTATATCTTGGCCAGACTCAGGATATGTCTGAACAGCTCTATCTAGTTTTGTTTTAACAAGATGTCTAAAAAGAGTAATATCCAGTGGGCCTTCTCCAGTTGGAACATACTCCTTCCCTCCCTTTCTCCCCATTTCTAAAGGAAATTAAATTCGCATGTTTGTTTACTTTTGTGTTTGCACTAGTATTGTCAATTATATTAACACCAGTGCTGCAAAGGCTTCTGTAACGTTACCTTTATTGTAGGTCCGATGTGAACGCTGGCCATTTCAACATTTTGTAGTGATTAAGTGGCACTTTAAAAAAATGTGTAGAATCTGAGGATTTTTCTCACTAGATTAAGGCTAAAAATTTCAAAAGCACGCCAGTGATTTAAGAACCTAAGGCCCAACAGGTGCTTTTGAAAATTTTACCCTGTATCTATAAGTTCAAGGAATGTTAATATTGCACTAAATCTCCTGACAGCTCTGCATCATCCTGTAGTTGCCTACATTCTTCCCTTAAGTGATTGGTTATGTTCAAACATAATATTGGGACAATATTAAGAAGATATGCGCATAAAAGGGATCTGCTACTTGGTTATATTTTTCCCCTCCCATCTTATTTTTGCTGAAGAAGAAAGGAGTTCCAAGTGACTTCCCTTCTCCTCCTTTAAATCCCTCCTCAAATCACACTCTTTTTGTGAGACATTTCAAGAATAAGCCACTAAGGCTTGTACATACAATAAAAATCCACCAATTGCATGAAGATTCCTCCCCCTTCTCCCCTCCTCCCCAGGTGTACGAGAGTGTACGTTATTGTTGAATGTATGAGATTATATGACTGTATTGTCTGGTCTTCATTCTCCTAGGCCGTGCACCTTGTATAGTAATGTCAACCTGTGATAACTTGATATAAAATGTTACCATTTGTGTAAGCCACTGGGCACAGGTGTTAATTGCGACACTAGGTGCAAGGCGGTGGAGATTCGAGCCCTTGGTGTCTAAGACAGTGAGCTCATTGGAGGATGGACTGTCTTGTGTATTACGTACAGATCTGAGCATGTTGTGATTACTCAGTACTTAAATAATTGTGCGTGACTGTTGGTGAGAATCGGAATCTTCTTATATGAGAGGTGTGAAAATCAAGTAAATAACTTGTATAGCTAAGTGCTGTACTAAGCATATTTAATTGTCCTCTACAACAGGATTTCAAAACTATAGACCTACTAATTATCTTTACATTTTAACAAATATTTGCGTGCACCATGCATACACAATTTTGGAGAACAGGCTTTGATATAGCTGTCACAGTTCACCCATGCAGGCAGAAGAACAGTTTGCTAAAGGAGATTTTGACAATAACAACTTTCCTGGAATTGAAGTAAAACAGTCACACTGTCCCAGCAATTCATTGACTCTCTCAAGTCTCAGCTGCTCTCTCTGAGAGTGTTAACTTTCATAGTTCTGAAGAAACCATACGTTTCATCTTGAAATTTAATCAATCTCTTGCCTTATATAAGGTTTTTGTGCCTTATTTTAGAGCAGTATGAGGAGATTGCAAATTTAAGGCATTAGGAAATATTAGTTTTTCAGCTGGAGCTCAGTGCAACCTTGTGTCATCCACTTTAATGCTCCCTGAACTGGCTCCCCCAAGCAGCCCTACACTAGTAAGCTTGGATGCTACTTTGGTTGTGAAACACTGATTAGTCTATATCAGGATGGCAGAATAGG
Organism: Chelonia mydas; assembly: GCF_015237465.2. Lineage (NCBI taxonomy): Eukaryota > Metazoa > Chordata > Testudines > Cheloniidae > Chelonia > Chelonia mydas. The sequence continues at coordinate 199,001,096 of NC_057851.1, forward strand.
CAATTGTAAAACAAATCGATCTGTTATACATCTGTGGCACTCATTACTGTTGTATGTGAGCACCTCACAATCTTCTAGGTACTTGTCCTTGCAACACTGTATGAGATAGGGGAAGTACTATTATTCCTGTTCTATGGATGGGGACTTGAGGCAGAGAGCTTAAGGGCTTGTCTATTTGCAAACTTAGTTTGCAGCAAGCGGGGGTGTAAATCTACCTCATACTAGCCTGCCACACACTGTGTCCATGTGGACCCTGTTGCTGCATGCTAAAAGCTCCCTAGTGTTCTTTGATTTACTCCCATTTCAAAATGGAGTAGGTCAAAGTGCATCTGGAAACTTTTTAGTGTGTGACAGCAGCATCCACATGGACACTTACTGTGTGGCAAGCTAGGGTGGGGTAGATTTACCCCCTAGCTTGCCGTGAACCAAGTGTTTGTCTAGACAAGCCATAAGTGATTTGTCCAAGATCACACAGGAAGTTTGTGGCAGAACAGGGAGTTGAGTCTGGGTCTCCTAAGTCTCAGATTTGCACCCTAACCACTTGATCATTCTTCCTCTCTAGAACCTGAAGATTCTGTGTGGTTTGAAAATGATTCCCTTAGACTCACTGATAGAATGCTCAGGAGTGCTAGTCTTGCCTATTAAAATGTTTTACATTATTGTGAAGAGCCAGTGTTACATACTGCAAAACTGTGCGAGCCAAAGGGAAGCCTCAGGCTGACTGACTTGGTCTTTTACATGAAAATAAAGGTGTCCACAGTGTGGCGTGGCTTAGAAAAAGACATAGTAAGTATTTTGTTTGATACCACCTGCATTTAAAAAAAACAAACAAACTAGGCAAGGGCTAAAGCGACTATCTCCAACTGATATGAAGGGAATCCGCTTTGCACATAGTTTATTAGGCAAAGTTACATTTCAGGCTACTCTAGACCTTTACACTAACCATTTAGAATTTCCCAGATGATGATACTCCAGACATTGACTGTCTGATCCCTAACACTTTAAGCATTTTTGTTTGATAGAACTCCAAGAAGATCCCACTTTCAGTAAAACCCTTGTTAAATCAAAACACCTGACATACAAGCCAGTTATAGGGATGGTGGGAAGCCCAAGTGGGACCAAGGAAAATGAACATCCTCAAAAACCAAACTAAGCAATATATTTCCTGTTGACATTTTATCTGTTGTATCAGAGAGTGGGAAATGGTATTGTAGCTTAAACCATCAGGCTGGGATCAGATGTTCGTGACTGAATCAGGAGCCAATCAATGTGCTGTGGCAGTCAAAAAAACTAACAGTGTTAGCAACTGTTAGGAAGGGGAGAGATAAGACAGAAAATATCATAATGCCCCTACACAAATCCACCGTCTGGCCACACCTTGAATATTGCAGGCAGTTCTAGTTGTCCTGTCTCAAACAGATATGTTAGAATTGGAAAAACTACAGAAGAGGGCAGCAAAAATGATTAGGGGTATGGAACAGCTTCAATCGGAGGAGAGATTAAAAAGATGGGGACTGCTCATTTTAGAAGAGTGAGGACTAAGGGGGAGGGGGATAAGATAGAGGTCTGTAAAATCATATATGGTATGGAGACAGTGAATAAGAAAGCATTAATTACCCCTTCACATAACACAAGAATCAGGGGTCACCCAAGGAAATTAATAGGCTGCAGGTTTAAAACAAACAAAAGGAAGTACGTGGCATGTGCTGGCACCTGGCCTGCCAGCATCACACAAGGCCCTAGGTCTCAACTGAACACTGAGAAATGCCTAGCTGGAAACCAGTCTGGCTCACCTGTGTGTTAGTATTGTTAATATAGGTGTTTGTGTTTGGTGTTTAGACTTAATGAATCACTGGTATGATGTTGCATGTGTTAATCTCATTTATAACGTCAGTGCCCCTTGTTATAAGGTGGTAGTAAGTGTTTGCATTGTAACCCTCTGTATTTGTGTAAGTCATCAAACAGGAAAGAGGCATTAATTAATGTAAAATGCTGGGTTCCTACAGTAGGTGCTAGGTCCTGCCCATCAAGAAGACCCATTGAAATCAAATGAACCATTGTGGAACATCAAAGGGCAAAGACTTTAATTGCATTCATCCTCCACCCATGAAGAGGAGAGGTGTGCATGAAGTCATCCCATTGGCTTGAACTCTGGGAGGAAGAGAATAAAAATCCCTAACAAAAAGAAACTGTATTTCTATACTGCTTGGACTTTGGGAGGGCAAGATTTCTAAGCATAAGCAAGGGATTCCCCAGGTGTTTAGCCCAGGTTAGCCCTAAAGGGCATATAGAGCTTCTATGTTACAGCAGCTTCTACCAACTTTTGGAACCTTAGACTGTAACTCATTTGTTGGTGTATGTTTACCTGCTTTAACCTTGTAAATAACTGTCCTATTTCTTTTTCTTTCTTAATAAATCTTGAGAAAGTTTATTATACAGACACTCCCTGGGTTACGCAAACCCGACTTAAAATCTGTACTTAAGGAAAAAGTTCTGTAAGCTAGAAATAGGAGTGGTGTGGGTTTTTTTGCGTAATGGTCGGAGGAGATGCATAACTCAAATTTTGCATAAGTCAGAAACGTAAGGCATTCTGGAACGTTTGCGTTAGTTGGGGAGAGTCTGTAGTATTGGCCACAAGTGTTGTTTTTGATGTGGGATCTGAGGTGCAATTGACCTGGGATAAGTGACTGGTCCTTAAGACTGGGAGTAACCTGAATATTGTGATTTTTAGTGTAAGGGATCATCTATCACAAAAGCAGGCTTATCTGGGTGGCAAGGTAGATTGGAGTGCCTAAGGAGACTGTCTGTAACTCCTTGCTAAGGCTGGTATAGTGCCTCAGGAGTTTACACTTGGTGATTAGTTGATGAAATCTAAGTATAGAATTCACAACCAGTTTGGGACTTGTGCCTGGCTTCTTAACAGTCTGTCCTGAGGTTGGTACTCTGGCTATTGAGGCACTGCAGACCGCATGACAGCATGTTCATACAATGCACAGTCAAGCTCTATATGCCCTTTAGGGCTAACCTGGGCTAAACACCTGGGGAATCCCTTGCTTATGCTTAGAAATCTTGCCCTCCCAAAGTCCAAGCAGTATAGAAATACAGTTTCTTCTTGTTAGGGATTTTTATTCTCTTCCTCCCAGAGTTCAAGCCAATGGGATGACTTCATGCACACCTCTCCTCTTCATGGGTGGAGGATGAATGCAACTAAAGTCTTTGCCCTTTGATGTTCCACAATGGTTCATTTGATTTCAGTGGGTGGTCTTGATGGGCAGGACCTAGCACCTTTTTGTTGGCAGGGGATGTTGTGAAGGCCAAAAGTATAACTGGGTTAAAAAAAGAATTAGGTAAGTTCATGGAGGATGAGTCCATCAATGCCTATTAGCCAAGATGCTCAGGGATGCAACCCTGTGCTCGAAGTGTCCCATAATCTCTGACTGCCAAAAGCTGGGATTGGATGAAAGGGGATGGATTATTTAATAATTTCCCTGTTCTGTTCCTTCCCTCTGAAGCATCTGGCACTGGTCACTGTCAAAAGACAGGATATTGGGTCAGATGGGCCATTGGTCTGCCCCAGTGTGTTCACACACAGCAGCTGGAGGAGGACATTCGCACTGTATAGCTTTTAGCCTTGTGGTTAGAACATTTGCCTGGGATGTGAGAGACCTAGGTTCAATTTCCCCCCCTCTCTGCCGGAGGGGGGGAAAAGGATTTGAACAGGGGTTGCTCCCTTTGGTGGTGAGTGTTCTAACCGCCAAGCTATGAGATACTTGGGTGTGGGGCTCTGTCCATCTCTTCTCTTGAAGCTGTTGTACTGTGGTTGAATAATGAAAGAGTGATTGGAGGAGAGGGGCTAGACTTGGGGTTTTACACCTCCCAGGTGGATACCCTAACAACCGACTCCAGAGTCGTGTTCACACTCATCCCATAGCTCAGTCGTTAGAGAGTGCACCTGAGACGTAGGGTTTGCACAGTGATCTTCCTTCTTCTCTCTCTGGTTGAGAAGGTGGGAGTCAAACCTGGATCTTCCATATCCCAGATGAGTGCTCTGACTACTGGACTAAATGCTATAACATGGGCTCCTCTTCCCCTGGATTGTGAATGGGACCTGATCCGCTAAGCAGCCTCTAAGCATGCCTACTGGATTGGGCCCTGCATGTGTCTTGCTTAGTTGAATACTGTTATTCACCTATCTTTTCCTGCTTTGTGATTTGCTCTGGGGTTTAGGCTGGAGATAGGCATCCCCGCTCCTAGAAGGAGGCAGCAATGTGCATGCTTAGAGGCAGAAACTTAGGTGCTGAGTGAGTTTAGGCGCCTACAGGGTTCATTAAGAATTTTGTGGATCTCAGTGAAGACTGGGACTTAGGTGCCAAAACCTGAGACTTAGGCACCTAAATCTGGGGTTTAGGGAACCTAAGTACATATGTGGATCAAACCTTAAGACCAGTCATCTTCAGACATTGGTGGAGGCAAACTTGTAAGAGGGATGCCTTGTTCCTGTGGTTTACTTGTGGTTCCTTGTTCCTGCAGCTGTCTCCGATGCTTGGTGTGCAAGAAGACCCAGAAGGACAAGGCTAAGTTAATGTTAATATGGACTCCAATCTTCTTGGTTTCCTAAAATCAATGTGGAAACCTGAGGACTTTTGCTAATCACCAAGCTTGTACAGCAAACATCTTTGATATATTGAGACAGCCCAAGGCTGAACTTGTCAATCTTGAACACGACAGCAGAAATCAGGAGTGCAATTATTTGCAACAATTTGTAGACTTGATATTCAAAGCCAGAAAAGATTTTGAGGTTGCATAAGATAATTTGGAGTACTTTCTTTGCTAGATGCAGGATTAGTAATATAAATCCACTGCAAACCTCTACATCCACTATATTAGACTTTTTACTCATGCAGTGTAGTTGTAGCCAAGTTGGTCCCAGGATATTCGAGAGACCAGGTGGGTGAGGTAATACGTTTTATTGGGCCAACTTCTGTTGGTGAAAGAGAGAAGCTTTTGAGATTACACAGAGCTCTTTTTTTCAGGTCTGGGAAAGGTACTCAGGGTGTTACAGCAAAATACAAGGTGGAACAAATTCTTAAGCATAAGGAGTTAATTCATGTCACAAGAGACCTTTCCAGGTGAAGTGGGCAGCTAACACCCCTGCAGTTCTATGGCAAAGGAGCGTTAGTGGGTTACAGATTGTAATGAGTGATAAATCCAGTGTCTTTGACACCATGATTTTTAGGGCAGGCCTACACTTGAACTGCCGCATCGGTACGGCCGTAGTGCTTCAATGAAGACGCTTTAAGTCAATGGGAGGGAGCTTCTCCCATCGGCTTAGTTAATCCACCCCTGCCAGAGGTGGTAGCTATGCTGGCTGGAAAAGCTCTTCTGCTGACATAGCTCTGTCTACACCAGTGCTTAAGTTGGTATAACTACATTGCTTAGGAGTGTGGATTATTCACACTCCTGAGCAACGTAGTTATACCGAAGTAATTCTGTAGTGTAGACCGGAGCTAAGTATCTAGCAAAATTTTGACTTTAAGCTCCCAGGCTTGTCTTTTGAAGGTGCTGTGCAGATTTTCTTTGAGGATGGTGGCCTGATAGATCAGATATGGAGTGATTGCTTTGTGAAAAGTGTTCACCCATGGGTGACATGGTGTGTTCGTCTTTTATCATTTTTCAGTGAGAGTTCGTTTGGAAGCATAGTGATTGTCTGGTTTCACCCACGTAGTTGTTACTGAGGCGTTTGCACTGGATGATGTACACCACGTGTTATGATAGGCGTAGGTAGAAACCATGGATATTGAAAGGTGTGTTGTGGGAGATATTGATCATTGTAGCAGTGGAGATATATCTGCAGGTTTTGCATCTAGTATGGCAGGGTCAGGAGCTGCTTTGAGTTGGTGTATCCTGGTCTGGGGGAATCTTGCTTCTGGTGGCGAGGTTGCTCATGGAATGAACTCCACTCCCGCCAATCACAAGTTAGCTGTGTGACCAGATCGTCATCTTCACCCTTCGGCCTCTTTTTTTCTTTTCTTTTTTTCCCCTTATGCTATTTTTTCTTGATTAAGATCGTCCATAAACCGGCGACAGAGTTTCTTTCATATCATTCAAAGTATTTGTTTATTTTCCTCGAAGCCCAGTTGTTGCACAGAGGCATTGCTGTGTTCTGTATTTGAATCACACTTATTTGTGTAGAGCACCACTTTCAGTATACGGGAAACCTCCATGTGGACCATGTTTCCGAAGTTGAGTCCTGATGACCATGCTTTTAGTGCAATGGATTTAGCATCTCTCAAGGACTTCAGTATTGTGGATCCTGTCCTGCCACTTGCTGTTGCATATGGATCTTTGACAGTGGGGATGGAAGCTCTCCAGCTTTGATGTGATGTTGGTAGAGCATCCATGTTTCACAGAAGAGTGAGATGAGTAGAACAGCATGGTAGATTTTTATCTTGGTTCTGAGGTAGGCTCCATGTTCCCCCTAGTTCTTGTGGGTGAGCCTCCCAAATGCCAACCTGGCCTTTGCCAGGCACTGAATGATCTCATCATCCAGCATGATTGCTGGAAAGTACGCTACCCAGGGAGCAGAATTGCCTGACTGAGTTGAGGGGTGTGTTGTCACTTGTGATGATGGGATCATGGTGCTTGTGATGCTGGTGGTCTGGCGCTGGCTGGTACAGGACCTCTGTCTTTTTGAGGCTAATTGTGAAGCTGAAGCATTTTGAGGCATAGGCAAAGGGGTGCACAATAAGCTGAATGTCCTTGAGTGTGTGTGCAATGAGGGCACAGTCATCAGCAAACAAGAGCTCTTTAAGTAGCTGTTCAATTACTTTAGTGTGGGCCTTGTGTCAATGTAGATTGAATAGATCCCCATCCAATCTAAACCAGAAGTGAACACCTCTGTCGAAGTCCTGGATTGCGAACAAGAGCATGGCTGAAAAGACAGTGGCAAAGAAGACTGGAACCATTACGCATCCTGGTTTGGTGCCACTGGTAGCAGGGAAGGCTTCTGGTGAATGACCACACTCCATTACCTTGGCCATCATGCCATTGTGAAATGAGAGGATGACAACAATCCTCTTCGGGCAGCCATATTTATGAAGGAGTTCCCCCATGATTCACCGTATCAAAGGCGTTGGTCAGGTCAACAAACACTATGTATGGATCCTTGTTCTGTTCATGAGCCTTCTCTTGTATTTGTTGGGCTGCAAACAACTTGTCCATGGTGCCATGGCCAGCATGAAAACTACACTGTGACTCTGGATACACAGAGTCCACTGGGTGAGAGAGAAGCCCATTGAGCACAACCCATGCAAGGATCTTCCCTGCTATAGACAGCAGTGAGATTCTGCAATGGTGGTCACAGATAGATATGCTTCCCTTCCTTTTGTATAGCTGGACTATACAAGCATCCTGGCACTCCTGGGGCATGGTACCCTGTCCCCAGATAGTCTTGAAAAGGCTGGTGAGTTTCCTGACCATGAGGGCAGGTCTACATTTGTACACTTCGGGTGGAATGCCATCAGGGCCTGCAGACTTGCCTGTGGATAGTTGCTTGATGGCCTTAGTAATCTCATCTAAAGAAGGGTTCCTGGACCGCTCCTGCAGGACAGGATCCTGTGGGAGTGAGTCAATGGCTTCATCGGACGTAGTGGACTGATAGTTCAGGAGACTATCAAAGTGCTCTGCCCAATGAGAGAGAATAGCACCTTTGTCTGTGAGCAGCTGGTTACAATCTGCTGTGAGGACTGGGGCTGTACCACTGGATTTTGGGCTGCATGCAGCTCAGAGTTCTTCATAGAAGGCCTTCATGTCATGTTTGTCAGCCACTTTCTGCAGTTCTGCAGGCTTCTGCTCCCACCAGTGGTTCTTCATAATCACACTTATTTTGGTACATCAGTGACATCATATTTAAGACCGCCAAAGACTTTTCCTTTTAGTGATACCTTTGTAATTTGCTAATTCCGTTCTGTTCTGTTCTGATCTAATAACATAGGGTAGAATAGCTTGTTCTGGTTTGAATATTTTTGAAGGGGCATATTGGAGATTATAAATCTTAATGTGTTTGAATTTTCTGAAGTATTTTTGGATTCTTAAATTATATATAGTTGTTTCAAAAATAGCATATTTACAGCAGTGTCAGGTGGATTGGTGTTCACCTTCTCCAACAACTACTTTAACTGCGTGCTTTTGTTCAGTTATAACCATTTCATGCACATATCTGGAGAAACCTTTTCATCCACCAGCAAAAATGTAACTGCATTGACTTACTAGTTACAACTTTACAAATCTATTACTGTTAAAAAAGTTTATTTGCTTAATGTATTTGTCCGGTCACCAGTTTTGGAAGCCCTCCTGTAGGGCTCTGACTTCAGGAGGGTAATGTAGCTAGTAGGCCCAACAGTGTCCTATGATTGGTTGATTTGTTTCTTATGAAGAAATAAAATGTAATGTGAGTAAATTTTCCACTGCTATGAGCTAGAAACAAAGAAGCGTATCTATTTAACTGTTAATGTGCCTGGAGAGCATTGCCCAGTATTCACTCTTTATTCTCAAGGGAAAGCTGATTTGCTGACAATTTAAGGTCCAGCTGCATCATGGGCCACTGTATTAGGCACTGTATAAACATGTAATAAAAATGCTGGTCCCTGTCCCCAAAGAATTTATACTGTGTTTTCTTTACTCTTTGGCGGCTTAAGTTGTACATTTGAACAATGGCTTGATCATTCTGTATTTCCTTTCTTTTTTCTTTAGTGAAACAAAGAGGCTGGAATTGGAAAGAAAACTGTTTGAGTACAGCAGATCTGATACATTCATGTAAGCCTATTAAAATACTACTTATGCATTATTTTATTTTCATTAGGACAATGTAGAGATCACTAAATGCTTTTGAAATAGCATTGTAAAGTTTGTCAGTTTAAAAAAGAATTTAATATTCACATGTTCAATATAATATAGGAGCTTATTAAATGTCTGTTTGTTACAGTAGCAGAAACAGTTGATGAAGAATGTCTTGAGTGTCTAATGAAATGTGACCATATTCTCTTTTCTCTGTATTATTACTGAAACTTTGTGTATGACTTTGTTAGACTTTCTTTCTGTAAAACCTTGGTGATCTAATTCATATGAGGAAGATTCAGACAATTGTTATGGAAGTTTACCACCCTGGCCATAAAGTGTAGTCTTTTATGATAACTTAAAAAAAGGATGATATTTTACATGTCCCATAAAAACAAACAGAAACTGTCCCTGAGCAAATAGACCCAACGTTCAGCTTTCCAGAATTCAAATTCTTTCCATGATGCGTGTGAATGAATCCCATTAAAGTAAATATAAATTAACCCATGGACATCAACAGGAGAATATTCTTTCCACAGTATATACTGCCACTACTAGAAAATAAAAGGTGTGTGCTGGTATGATGGGGTCTATAAATCCCCCACAAAACAGACTGCAAGACCACCCCTGCCCCGGCTCAGTTGTGAGAAATGTCAGTTATGGAGAGACATACCTTCAGCTCCTTTAGCTAATGAGGGGAAGCCCAAGTATTAAGAGGGAGGAAGAGGAAGGGAAAGGGTAGAATAGCTTGAGACTTCAAGGGAGTAGCAACTCTATGAGACTGAGAGATTTATAACCTTCTTGAGTACAAGGGAGGTAACCAGAGATGGAAGCACTGAGGGCCAAAGGCTTTTTGACTCAGTTCTATTATGTTTGTTGACTCTGCCTTTTTTTTTCTTGTTGATGGGATTTAAGCCATTGTTGCCCCGGTCTGGGCTGAGCCATGCTGCTTCGGCTGGGACTTTGCACAAGATGGTGCCAGTCTCTGCTGATAGCTTCTTGTACTTGACTTTTAAATAACCAAAATTAAAAACAACAAAAAACCACAGCCACCCAGGAAATATATTAATGGTGAGGATAGAATTTTATTTTGATGAAACAGAGATGACTGCCTCTTCTACAACTTGCATAGTCACAAGTGGGAATGAGCATGGCTGTGATAAGAAAAGCACAGAGCTGGGAGTGGAGGAGTCAAAGCATCAGTGTCAGCTGCAGGAAAAACAGCTTTGTGGTATTCACAAAACTTTTCTTTTCCCTACTTCCAGCAGTCATGGGTAGGAAAGGGGAGCCTGGACAGGAGGCAAAAACTTGCCTCTCTTCTAGCCAAATTGAGACTGCTGGCAAGTGTTGTTTATGATTTGTATTATGGTATTTGCCAAGAAGCTCTGGTCAGAATTAGGACCCCACAGTGATGGGTAGGCTCTGTACAAACATATAGAAAGACAGTCCTTGCTGTGATGCCTCATATAATACAAATGAAGAATCTTTCTTCTTCAATCTCTTCTGAAAACACATATATGTAGAATTGTATCTTTGGAAAACTTCATGAGAGATCTAATAACATATGTATTCCTCTGATTCAAAAGATACATTCTCTAAGACTAACTTTACAAATTACAACCCGAAAAACTGTCTAGTATGTCGCAAGTGAAAAATGTAGAAAATATCCTCCAGTTTTCATGCAACTTTCTCTAGTAATAAAATAATTAAGGTAGAGAAAAAATTCATGTGTAAGTAAGAGTTTTGAATGGTAAAATGTATCAAATCAGTTCTAAAAGATACTGTATGATTGATTGATGCTTTAGAAATGCTCTGTATATATACAGTGAAATTGAATCACCAAGAAGGAAGAATAAACCATCACTGTGCATTCTGAAATAAATAATATTACAGATATACAGTTCTGATCTCTTAAAAAACACCGTTCTATTTGGCTAAAATTGCCTTCTGCAGTTGCTGGCCCACTGACGCTCCACGAGCATCCCTGGTGGTTTTGTTCCAGTGGGGTACTTCCTTGTCGGGCAAACATGTAATTCTAATTTGACCCTCTCTTTGCCTTCCCAAAGTTGAAGCCATAAGAGTCGACCCAAGCATAACTGTCCTTTTTAAAATATATAATTTTAATAAGTTTTTCCAAATACAACACACATACCAAAATACCAGACTCATCAGAATACACAAAGTAAATAAATAGGGTTTGGATAAAGGGAGGGGAAGCAACATATCTATCTTTAGGGTCTACTTTAATCATAGACCTCTTAAAAAAACAGCTCAAATTGCTTTGAATTTTTTGGGCTTTCTCTTGCTGCAGAATGCTAGTCATTTGTTAGCTGCGAGGTCAGTGATCTCACTGAGCCCTGCATTAATATTTGTGGGGATAGACTTTTCCATTTTTGCAGGAATAATTTTTTAGAAACGAAAGCTGCACATTGGTACCAGGCTGCCTTGTTACCAGGTAAACTTCAGGTATCAGGAATATTTCCAAGAATGAAACTTAAGGGGGAGAACTCTAATTTAGCATCAAATATGAAATTGGTCCTTTGACTGACCTCAGACCAGAAATTCTTGATACGGGACACTCCCAAAATATATGTGCTAATGTAGAATCCAAGGGAGTTACATTTCCAACAGTGGTCAGCATTTGAGGCCCATTACCATTAGCCTATGTGAGGACCAGTATATTCAAAAAATTTTCTTTTGGTGAATAAGCTGTAGACTCGGGTCTCAAGTTGCTTTTTAAACATTTAGATACAATTGTATTCCAGTGGACAGAGATAGTTGTGTATCCAAATCTCTGTTCTAAGCAACTCAAATTATCAATCTTTGGCAGAGATTTTTGGGCCAAAAATAGTAAAAGGTTACCGCTGGCTGAATAAATCTAAGACGTTTCTTCCAAAATAATAACAATTCTGGGTTTTGTCCATCCAGTCCCTCCACATGAAGGTTTTGCCACTGGTTTTAAGGCTAGGGATGGAAGCAGAATTTTCTAGTCAGCTTTGACCAAGCTAGCCTCACAGCCGTGATTGTGGGAGCTCTGGAGCCATCAAATCTATAATAATTTGATCCCACAATGATGTTAACTGGGAGATTGTATATACTCATTCAATCTGAACCCAAGATGGGGTTTGTGTGGTCATATCTAACAGCCACAAAGATGTCTGGCTTAACAAAAAGGAGATCTAGTTTTCCAAGTTGAGAAAACAAAATGCTCCCAGAGATAGGGGGAGCTATAATTTGTTCAAAGTCAGTCTAGATGTCTTACCTGTACCCCAAAGGACTGTTCTGAAAATATTATTGAATTTCTTAAAATAAGTTTGAGGAATAGAAATAGAAAGTTCTGGGAAAGAAACCCAGCATGACTGTCTATTATATCGCCAAGCTCATGAGAAGGATGATGGATGAGTACAGAATATGTTCATTATGTACCCTGATTTACTAATACAGGGATGGGATTTCCCATGGCTTATGGACAGTCAGCCTAGGACTTCTTGTTTTTAAAAAGTCTGTCTGGCACTAACAAATCCATCCTTCTCTCCAGAGAGAGCAGATAGCTTTCCCATGATGCTGTGTGCATTTTGTCTGAATAGGGCTCATATACTGGAAAATAAATGTGTGAAAAGGCTGGGGAAATCAATATACTGAGTTATTCATTTCCACTGACTGTTTGTCTGTTTCTCTTTTTTTATCTGATATTACTTTAGATGAGTTGGAATTTCTCTGAGAACACTGGCAGTTTGGAAGACTTAACGTTCCTGTCTGTATGACAATCATTCAACAAACACCATTCCTTACAAACCCAACTAATTTTTAATGTGAACTAATATAAGTTGGTTGGAATTAGAAATTTAATGTATGAAGTCTGAAAATATAGTGGATTTTTTGGGAAAGTTTGTCCACTTATTTTTGTGTCCTTTTGAACGCTATTTTAAAATCAAATTTAAATCTAAGTTACTTAGGTGTAGCATCTTGTCATTTATAATGTAGCCCTGAATAAATTGCTCAGATCTATACTTAGGCTTTTAGGAGAAAAAGAGTAATACTGAATACTGTACTAGCATTTTTTTAAAAATCTCTCTCCCATAAATAAACTGTCAAATTGTTACGTCTGATTTCACTGTACATCATAAAAAGTGTTGTTTCCCCCCCATAGGGCGAAAATAAACTTCATAAAACTCAAAAAATACTTAAAAGAAATAAGTGAACGGCAAAAAAATGCTGTGTTGCGAAACCAAGAATTTTTAAAGGACTTTGATCGTATTGAAGCTCATCTTAGGACTTTTACAAGTTCAGAGGCACTTCAGAAATTGAAGGTAATACTTGTTTAAATACCATAATACAACAGTTGTAATAATACAGAGGAAACTAGATTGACTTTGGCAACGTGTTATGCACATCAACATTTCAGATATCAGTGAATCCTAATAATGTATTTTTGCAATGCTTAATGTTTGTCCCTTTGGGAGTAGGGAAACCTGAAATGAGCTAATGTGACCTTGTAGACAAATGGGTAGTCTGTGATGCTTTATTATAGTTTGTGGGTTTAGTTTTGTGAAGTGCTGAGTGTCTCTTGTGAGATGCCAAGTGCTCTCAAATCCCTTGGAAGCAAGGAGGAATTGAGGATGCTCAGCACCTTGCAGGATTGCGCCATGTGTTTGCAATAATATTGTAGTTCACTGTTGTTATGCCAACTATTAGCCAAGTAGATGCTGCTGTTCCATGATCAGTTAAATTGGAACTTTGGGAAGGTTATGCAAAGTTTTCCTAACAATTTCGTTCCAAGATTTTTATTCTTTCACTAGATGGTTTTCAACTTTTGTAACAAGACATCATTACATTTGACATAGCAAAATAAAAAACATGTCATGAAACCAGCTGGAAGACCACCCTAGGATGGCCATAATTGGTGGTGTCCTGCTTTGCTCATCACTTTTCCTCTTACTTTTCTATATGGCCTCTGCTGATGCCATTGGAAGAGTTTTAAGGGCTTGTCTTCACGTACAACTCTGCATTGGTGCAGCTGCGCCACTATAGTGCTTTAGTGAAGATGCTACTACACTGACAGACAAGCTTCTCCTGCCCCTGTAGTGAATCCACCTCCCTGGGAGGCGGTAGCTGTGTTGACGGGAGAGGCTCCCATTGACTTAGCACTGTCTACACGGGGGGCTAGGTTGATATAACTGCATTGCTCAGGAGTGTGGATTTTTCATGCCCCTGAGCGATGTAGTTATACCGATACAGGTCTGTAGTGTAGATCCGGCCTTAATTGACTGATGAGGCTGTTATGTTAGACATAGTTCAGCCTTCTCCTGCCTTTCTTTGCTGCTGCTGATATATCACCAGTTAATTGTTTAGTGACAAGATTAATGGTTGGTTTCAGAGTAGCATCCGTGTTAGTCTGTATTCGCAAAAAGAACAGGAGGACTTGTGGCACCTTAGAGACTAACCAATTTATTTGAGCATAAGCTTTCGTGAGCTACAGCTCACTTCATCGGATGCATAAAGTGGAAAATGCAGTGAGGATGTTTTTATACACACAGACCATGAAAAAATGGGTGTTTTTTACTTCAAAAGGTTTTCTCCTGCTGGTAATGGCTTATCTAAAGTGATCAAGATTAATGGTGACCTCAGATTAGCTCTGCAATTTATTTGCATGCTTCATTCTTGTTGGTTATAATGCCATAATTTTTTCATTAAAATCCAATTCTCTAACATTTTGATGGCAGGCACAGCAACAGGGAAATGTGATTCAGATGAAATCACACTTTTCCAAAGTTGATGAGAACTTTAAACTTTGCTATTGGGGTGATAAATTAAGGGAACTAGCCCTGTGGGATGCTTTACCTCATGTACTTTGAGTATAGATAGAAAGTGAACTAATAGGAACATCTGAGCATCAAATGACCAGATTAAGTGGAACCAGAAAATTGTAGAATTCATACTTCTAGGCTCATCTGTGGTGGCTCTTTCATGCAGAATCAAAAAGAAATCTGATCGCTCCCAGCCTCTCTCCCCATTCAGACCCCTTACCAGCTAAGTTTGCAGCCCTGATTATGCAAAAACACTTATTGCTGATCTCACTGAATGTAATGTAACCAAAGTATGCCAGTTTTATAAAGTGAGACATTGTCTTAGTATGAAGGAGATTATGAAACTAGCGCTTAAGTCTGTTCTGCTTTTTTCATTTTTTACAAATTAAAGGCATTTAGTATGTAATGTGCAAAACAAAATAGTCTTCTCTTACTCCTTCCACTGGCCAGTGACATGGTACAACCACGGCCCTTCTCTTCTTACTGTATTGTTTCCTGGTCTCGGTCTATCATTAGAAAGATCTATTTTATTTGACGCTATGGGAGTGGGATGTTGCAATTAATTTTAGAAAGGCAGATATCATTACTATCTGCGTTACTTGTTGCTGGCTCACATGATGTAGTAGCTGTGCACCAAGCTCTGTCATTTTGGTCATCAGTAACTTACTATGGAAGGTAATGGACATACAACTCCTCTGACCCTAAAGTTTTTATGGTAATGAAGAAACTTTATGCTTGTAGGAATAAAAATAATGTTTAATACTCACTTCATGAGTATTCTGAGAAAGAATAAATTGCATAGGGAGGTTGTGGAATCTCCATGATGGGAGATTTTAAAGAGCAGGTTAGAGATGGTCTAAATGTCTAGTCAGGGATGGTCTAAATAATATCTAGTCCTGCCATGAGTGCAGAGGACTGGACTAGATGATCTCTAGAGGTCCCTTCCAGTCCTATGATTCTGTGATCTACTGAGGCCGTAATAATAGATCATCATCATAATTACCAGTCTGGTCAGTTTTTATGAAAATTTTTGACTTTTGGTCAAAAAAAAAACAGAAGTTTTTTTGTTTTGTTTATTGAAGAAAAGGTTTTTTGTGGAAAGTGGACACTTTTCATAAAAAGTTTTGTGTCATCAAATATCCAATTTTCTCTTGGGAAAAACAGTTTAAAGGGGAAATTTTTGACCAGCCTTAGTCACATAATATTGACATAGTGATTACATTTTAATTTCATCCTGATAAATTGAAATTGCTTCTGCCTTTTCAAAATGTAGCTTTCTGACACCAAGCAGAAGAGTAAAATTTTCAAATGTAGCGATTTCTCTGCTGTTCAGGAAGGTACAGTCTCTGATCCAGGTATATCTCTAGATCAGTGGTTACCAAACTTTAACAACCTGTGAACCCCTTTCACTAAAATGTCAAGTCTCGCAAATTCCCTCCTAAAAATGAATATTTCCAGGGATTTTCTCCTTTACCTGAGTATAAATTATAAAAGCGTGATCTTGGAAATATAAAATTTGTTTTTATGACATGCTTATTACACACTATTTATTATTATTTATCATTATAGTATTTTTATTACACTATGAAAACAGCAACAATCTTCCAAGATCTCACTTTCGTAGCTTGTATAAGATTTGAATTTGATATTTGTATAAGATTTGAATAAGCCTGTTATAAGGCAAGGCCCCTATGTTTCATCAAGGAGTATCAGATGTGAAACAGCATGAAGGTATTTAAGAAGCCAACTCAAAGAGTTCCTTCCTCCTACACAAGCACTCAAGTCTTGAGCAGTCCAGGCAAACAACGCATGTTACAACAAAGCTTAAACTTTTTCTTCATAATAATTTTTAAAACAACACTAGCTGCCTATTTAATTTTAAAAACAGCAAAAAATATCCACCTCCCTTTCCATTTCTTATAAGAAGTCTTGAAGTTTAAATCTCCTCCTGTGATAGATATGCTTGCTTTGATCTGCTTCGCTCTTGGAAGTCCAGGGGCTCCGGGCTGCTGGCCCCGTGCTGCCGGCCCTGTGCTGCCCAGGGTTCCTAGGGACAGCTCTGTCCGCTATTAGGGAATTTTTTCCCAAGAACCCCCTGTAACATTGCATGAACCCCAGTTTGGGAACCACTGCTCTAGATGATATTGGTCACAAAGGCCAAGGGTTTTTTTTTTAAAATGAAAGGATGTGTACAGTAGGTTCTATGTCCAGTTTTTGAAACCTAAGTGGCCCATTTTTTCAGAAGAAGTGTAGAGCCAGCAGCTCCTGTGGAAGTCATTAGGAAGGAAGCTGAAGAGACCGAGAGATGTGAGGGGACTGAGACTGATAATGAGAGGAAAAAGGATAGCTGAGAAATCCATTTGTGTTGGGAAGAGGGAAATAGGTAAGCATTCCTGAAACAGAGAGAGGATGAGGTGTGAACATAAACAGAAGAAAAATAGAAAGGAAGGAAAAACATGTGAAATTATACATGAGAATAGGAGAGAAGGCAACAAAGGGAGAAAAGTAAAGGAAGAAATGATGCACAGTGAAAATGTTAGAAAATTTAACATTTTTTGTCATTTCTGGCTCTCTTCCCTTCACACACATTCCAAATCCCTCATCAGGAGGTACCATATGAGTCCCACAGTGCATTTGCCTACCTGGGTCTTTGTTTTCTTAAATTTGTCCATGGAAATCAAAATGATTTTGAACAGGTGTGTCAAGTAGACTTGACCATTCAGTAGGATTGTGCCAGAAGGTCATATAACTGTAAAAGAAAAATGTCTTTGGGTACAAAAGGCCTATCTGGATTATTTTATGTACCCTACACTAGTGCTTGATTTGCCCGCCTGCTTCACCTGGCAAGAGTTGGCATTAGACCTCCGCCCACGGATTTGATTTGGCACCTGTTTCAGTCTTTCTTGAATATGGTGATGGTAGACAGGTTTGCATGCAGGCCACCACAGACCACTGTTTAATAAGGGGCTTGCTATTTTAAAAACAAACAGAAAATATAAATAAAATGAACCCCCCCCCGTGATACAGTATATTAAAGTGGCCCTAAGTAAGAACACAGGAATTTCCATGTGGGATTAGACTAGTGGTCCATCTAGTCCAGTATTCTGTCTCTGACTGTGGCCAGTATCAGCTGCTTCAGAGTAAGGTGAAACTTCTGTAGGGTTTGGGGTTGGCAAATGTGTAGTACTATAACTAGATAGTCTTGTTACCTATTTGGGTGTCCAATCCTTTTTTGAATCCTTCTAAACTCTTAGCCTCAGTGATATGTTGTGGCAAAAAGTTCCTCTCGGTAATTTTACACTGTGTAAAAATGTATTTCTTTTTAATCACTTTTAAAAATGTGCTGCCATTCATTTCCTTTGATGCCCCCTTGTTTTTGTATTCTAAAGAGTGACTAGCAATGCCTGATCTGCCTTCTCTCTACTATTCCTTCCTTTTTATCCGTTTGTCACGCTCTGGCCTATTCATCTTAAGGTAAAGCTTTGTATTCTCTTTTCATATGGAAGTTTTCCATCCTTCTAATCATTCTTGTTCCCTCTTTTGGAACACCCTCTATTTCAGATATGTCATTTTTGAAATGGTTTGATTAGAACTGTTCATGCTGATGAAAATTCCTTTTGAATTCTAGTACCTTTGCACTTAAATCTCTGATTCGGAAGGTCCTTTTCCTGGAGGCAGTGACTTCAGTTTATAGAATGAATAATTTTCAGGTTGTAGTGGCTGACCCACCTGTATAAAATTCTTCAGAAGCAGAGAGAATCTTTGGAGGAAATTTAGGATGTGTTCATGGGTGGCAATTGACTTCCACTTTAATAAGTCATACGTGCTTCTAACATCCTATGCCTGCATACCCATCCTAATGACGTGTTTTTCATAGCTACCTCTGGCTTATATCTGTTAACTTTTTTTTAAATCTGTGAGCTGCAACTGTAGAACGTCCTTTCCCCACATAGCTGGAGATCTGTTAGCCATGCCCCAGATCCCAACTATGCATTGCTGTAGATGGAGTCTTGTGGAGCATGCTTGGTTTGTAACTCCTTGCATAGGCTGACTTGCACCATACCTCTCCTTTAGAGTAGAACTGTTAACAGCTCTTCCTACAGACTGTATGCACCTGTGATTGGGACAGGCAAGATTGGCACCTAAGGTTATAGATATCCTTCAGATTGGTGCATTATTCAGTGTGTCCTTATAAACAAAATGTGATGCACATTATGATTTAAAGTGGGCCCAGTATAAGTAGAGACATGTTGTAAATGAACTGATGTGGGCCCCAATTACTCTATATACTGTTCTGTATGTGAGGTCTTCAGTACTCCCCTTTAGAAGTTCTTATACCATCATTTCATTTATTTATTTATTTTTTTACTGGGTTGGTGCCATTTTTACTCAGCTTGTTGGAGAAAGCACAGCTCTCAGAGCCCTTGTGCAATACTGGTGGAATGATTCCACTGTCTGATTTCCTATTTGTGGCAATTTTCAGGATTAAATGGATTAATAGAGAATTATGAAGATAGTAATCATTCAAACTGGCCTATAGACGTGCAGGCAAAAATTAAGTTATTAATTTTCAACACCTTTTCTTTTTTTGGGTGGCGAGAGAATGCCCGCAGGAGTGAATTAGCTTAACTCCACGTTCAGCGTATTAAATGGCTATTGTTACCAACTACTTTTCTTTACAAAAAAAGCTTAACTTGTTTCCGTGTGCTTCTGCAGTTTGTTCAATAACTGTTGGAAGCTTAACTGAAATAATTTATGTAAGCTTTTGGGAAAACTGAGTAGTTAAACATTTCATTAGTTTGGAGTACCAGGTGTAAAATGCTTGGTTGAATATAGACTTTTTTCCCTTGTATTATTGCAAATTTTATGAACAAATGTATGTGGAAAATAACAACACTTTTTATATATGCAGATTGAGAATTAAAGTACAGAGCTGTCCAAGTTGATTAGTTATCAGATGTATTTCTCCCTGTATACTACCCAATTCAAAGTACATAGTGAAGTGCACCCACTCAGGACCAGTGTAATCTGTTCTTAAGGTTTACAATTACTAACATACAGTACTAATTATAGGTGCTGTACATGCTTAGCTTCTAAGCAATAGTCCTTCTATGACTGCATTACTTTTGGTCAATTAAACAATGTAGTGGAGGAGAAGATATTTTTATGTAGTTCTTTGTTAGTAACACGAGAGCAAGTTGTTTTTTTCATGCTGTGTTGCTCTTTGTAACATCTGCAGTACATTTTCTCATTAGAATAGCTCAGCAAATTGTAAGCTGACTTACATAAACCAATACAAAATTTAAAGCTCAGTGTTTCACTGCAAAGCAGCAAAGTTATTATGTAGAAATAGCCAAAATAATCTGGAATTATAAAAAACATGAATAAATGTCTGAGTCCACAAGTTGTTGTTACTCTTTAGAATCATGAAACAAGTGAACACATGAAAACCCACAGGAGGATGCACAAGCCACATACAACATATGTTTTTCCTGGAAACTAAAACATATTTTGAAAGGAATGGTGTCTTTGGATGTTTTCTTATGAGCTGTTAAACATCTTTATTTTTCTCAGATAAGATTATATCTTTGTGAATAACGAATTGTCTTACATTCCAGTTAATTACTTTTATGCCCTTGATTTCTTTGATTACTGTACAAATTGTGCCATATAAGTATTTGTTGATCTGTGTGTGTATGTATGACTACATTTTTATAATACATAAATCATTTATATGATGGGTCTGTTTATATGTAGGTACAATACGAAGGAGAAATTAAAAGTATGCTGTCACTTCAGAAGAATAGCATGCCAATAAAAGGTGACGAAGATAGCAATGAGCAGGTAATGGAAAAGAAGTGGAAAACTATATATATTTTGTTACTTGAACACTTCGGTGTTCTCCTCTAACGTGTACCATTCAGTAAATGGTGGTTGTTGCAAAATGCCTTTTAAGTGTGGAATTTTTGCCATATCATTTCTATTGTGAAACAGTGCTTTCACAACAAAATCAAGCAGATAAATTGAAAAAATTGCACTAATATTTTTATCATGGTAAAAAGAGAACCATAATAAACTGAAGAAAAAGATTGGTGTGTGTTTGTTTGTTTGTTTTTCTGGTCAGCTGCTATTTTTATATTTTAATACCAAAGATTGTGAAAAGAATTTTAAACGCTGAAAAATATTCTTAATGAAATTACACAAAATACAGTAATTTATTTGACATATTCATAATTTTGTACATTTTGACCTTTTCTTGAAAGAAGCAAAAAAAATTGCATATCTAAGCAACAGACAAAAAGACTGACAAGGAATACTTAAATATATTCTGCTATATATCTGCAGTAATGCAGGCTTCTAATCCCTCCTCCTATCTCCGTATAAATGATACAGTTCAAGACCATAGCTGTTTTCTTCACTAAAAGCAGTAAAGCTCTTTTAGATGAAATGTCTAAAAACATCTTGTAATAACTTGGAGCATGCTGGCAAGAGTAGTCACTTGTGACTATGTGTGAAACCCCCTCAGCTAGTCGATATTGTAATAAGCAAAAATGGTAGAATCACTCCATTATTCAGAAAAGCCAACAGCATGCTTGTCCCTTAGGCTACAGCATTCATTAAGAAAAGCTTACTGGGCTGAAAGCTGGAAACAGATGATAACGGGATATGATTTTCATATTTAATGCATTCCTTGGAAGAGTATGTGTGCTGCAGATTGATAGAAGAATCAACTGCTACTTTACTAAAAGACTTTCTAGTTTGCCCTATAGCTACCGATGGAATCATTCAGCCAAGAAATTAACTTTTTCTCCTTTTACCTGCTTTATATATCTGCTAAGCAGGTTGCCTGGCTGCCAGTAAATGTTATTATGCAGTTAACTGTTTGGTATTTAAGACTCTTATCAGAAAAGAAACAGAGGCCACACTATTTTGTTTTTATAGTAGGAGGAAGGTTTTCGTTTTTCTTTCTTCAGTGCATTAGCAGGCATTAATCTGAGTTTATGGGAAGTTTTCCCCCATAGATTAAAAAGTTAAAAACCTTGAATTTAGAGCATTCTTTAACCTATAATATACAAAGCAATGGATCCGGCAACCTTGACTTATATAAGCAGGCCTTTAAGAATGCATAAATTATATATATTCAGTTTAGATGTACAGAAAGTCATAGAGTTAGAGTTCTGAAATGCTGAATTTTTCTATTTTTTAAATAATGTTTGGTTTGAAAATAATTTTCATAGAATATAGACATTTTAATCTATAGAATTTTTTCCCTTTATTGTACTTGTTACATAAATACCAGAATACTAGTGTTGCTATGGTTCCAAAAAACTCTTTTTCCCATTCAAAATAGAGAAACATTTTGGGTAATATTAGGAAGCTTAATACGAACCCAAAATTGTCAGTTTACATTGCATTAAAATGATAGTTAAAATTGGGGGGGGGGGGCGGGTGAAGGTTTATGTGCTGTGAAATACAAAGATGGCGTCTTTAAATTGTTCTGTGGGTATGATGTTTAGAGAGAGGTTTTAGCTTATCTGAGTAGAGGGTGGGTAACATGAACACATTAGTGCAACTTAAAACAAAATATCCTTTTGGTGGGTGGTTGTAATTCTGATTTTAATGGCTCTTTCTGCAAGAAATAATCTGAAGAATGTCCCCACTTGTTTACATCTCATTTCGTTTTCAAGAATGTTGTAATTGTTTTTAATTTGGCACTATTTTTGAGCCTAATCATGCCTTTTTCCTTCCCATTCTTAAGTTGACTTTAGATCTCTTTCATTCAGATATGTAAAGAAGGTGAAAGTCATTCTGGTGCTTGGGGTTTATGCAGTGCCATCAGCATCACTCTAAAGTCCTGCAGTGAAGCAGTGACAATGCCACTAGTAGAGTGGCGGCACAGAAGGTTTCCCTGTGAGGTGGATGGTTGGCACACAGGGTGGCATTGTGGATGGGAAGGGCTATGGACTCTGCCACTATTTGGAGTCTACGGCCCTACTGCCCACATACATTTTGGAGGCAGGCAGCAGAAACTTCTTCAACTTGTAGGCCAAAGCAATGGCCTCAGGGAGCTGCACTGCACACTGATAGGTAGATAAGGACTTGGGTTTCACCTCTTCCACTGCCCTTGCCTACACTTTTCCTGCAGAAAGTCCAGTTTCTGTCTTTTGTGGGAGGGTAATGTGAAGAATCCCCAAAGCATAAGCTAATACAAATATAGTGTACAAATTGTGTTCATTGATTTGTTGCATAGTATGGCTTTCCTTACAACTGTTGCCTTTTGGACCAGCACTCCAACAGAGTGATGGGCCTGGCCCGCATTCCTCTCTCTGACTTCAGTGAGAGTTTTGCATGGCTGAGTACTGCAGGATCATAGCCTAAGTAGAATTACAGTATTTCTGTACGAAAACCAAGGAGAAAGTGCCACATCTTTTTCAAGACCTTATTAAAATTATACAGCAGGTTGTCGCAAGTAATGACAGTATATCCGATTTTAATTCTGTCTGCCTTTACCTAAATGATATATGTGGCTCCTACATGATTTATTTTTATCTGAATAAACTGTAGTGTTGGGGGAAAATAAGCATCATATTTTACTGTTTAGTCTGAGAAACATAGCTAGGAGAGGTCACCCAATTAACAGGTTCCGAAATACTTGGCTTGCTTAAAAGTGATGTCTGAGTATCATTAAGGATACTAATGCAAGACATGAAGGCGAAGAGGATGTATATCCTTTGTGTATGGAACTTACTGAAAGAACACATTTGGAAGTAGAAACATCAAGAGAATATTGTCTAATGTTTTTTCCTGTCCCCAGATATATATGAATATTAGTCAGTCAGTATTTGGAAGGAATAGGTTTGGTTATTGAATAAACTTAATGCGGTTGGCCATCTTAAACTGAACTGGATGTTAATGTAATTCCAAATGTGAATGGTGACATGCAGTACTTGGACTTCAAAAGCCTGACAGGACTGGACTGAAGGCATCTGGGGGGCTTAACTGTAAACAGACACAGAGTTGGATTTTTTTAGCAGCACTTTGCCCTGAGAAGCTCTTGCATGGTTGTCTGATGAGTCAGAAGAAACAAGCTGATATCGTGCTGTAGGTTTATATTTTAGAATTGTTGTAACTAAATTGAGTGTCTGTTTAGCAATGTATTTGTATAGGTGTGTTTATTTTCCCATTTTTTTTTCTTTCTATAAAAGGTGCTTAATGTGATAGGGAGGAGGTCAAAGGCAGGTATTTCTGTGGCGTAGAGTGGCTATGAGAAGCTTCCCATCATGGACCTACTGTTTCTAGATGGGGTGGTGGAGTCTGGCCCTTAGCATTCTTTCTTCAAACATCCCATAGATAGCCCATGTCACATTATGTTGTAGGTAACTTACCTATTGCATTTATCTAGCTGTTCCAGTCTAACATATGTCTGCTTCTCTCATCATATGTTGTGAAACATCTAATTGTTAGGGAATTCAAGAAGGGTTTTAGTTTTATTTTATTAACAAAAAAATTTGCTAAAATCGAAACAAACAGCCCACAAAAACTTTTTTTCTATCTATAAGATTAAACCCCATTTTTTTATGTACTGTGTTTTGGGTTTTCTTTCTTTGGGGATGCCAGGAGAAGAGGATGCAACATAAATTAAGTGCAGTCTACTCTATATGCTAATTTAGTTGGGCCTTCTCAAAACAGCACCTTGGTAGCCAAAGTAAGAGAGACTGAAGGATGGTGTTGGGGGGAGAAATTACATTCCTTTAAAGATTTTCACAGGATTCTCCCTTGTGGGTTTTGTGCCTACAGTATGAATCAAGTGAGAACTCCCTACATTCTATAAGCCTTTGGTTCTCTGAGCCAACCCTTCCTCAACCCTCTCTGAAAATGCTCCAGCTACAGGTATTTTAGAGGTCTTGAAATACTGTATTCTGTTCCTGTCTGACATTGGCAGCCAATGAAGGATCTCCCTCCTGGAGTTGTACAACAGTTTCCAACTACTGCAGCTCTGGCTTTCATTTCCCATCCTACTTGAGGTAGATGCCTAGTATCCTTTATAGGATAAGTTCCCTGGCATCTACTCAGGACATAAGACTTTTTAGTTTGTATTTAATCTGTTTATTTCCTTTTACAAAAGCTGCATTGACTCTTCCCCAGTATATCGTGTTAATCTATGTGTCAGATAGTTCTGTTCTTTACTATAGTTTCAACCAATTTGCCTGGTACTGAAGTTAGGCTTACTGGCCTGTAAGTGCCAGGATTGTCTCTGGAGCCTTTTTGGAAAAAATGGCATTACATTAGCTACCCTCCAGTCATCTGGTACTGAGGCTGATTTAAGCTATCAGTTACATATCACAGTTAGTAATTCTGCAAGTTTCATATTTGAATTCCTTCAGAACTCTTGAGTGAATACCATCTGGTCCTGGTGACTTATTACTGTTTAATTTTCAGTTTGTTCCAAAACCACCCCTATTGACACCTCAGTCTTGGACAGTTTCTCAGACTTAATAGGAATATACCAAATAGCCGAGATATCAACGATCACTGGCACTGAAGACTGAGATGTTGATGGATGATGTGGATTGGCACCAATGTTCCAGAGATACCCAGTTACACTGAAAACACCAAGATGGCAGTGCCTAGCACTTAGGGAGCTCAGTGATGAAAAAATTACCTTCTATTGAGACTCAGATCTTCTGCAAGCCTTTCTACCTCTGTGCATCAGGTCTTTAAACCACTCTGAGTTACCATGTTTCAGGAATTCCATCCCTGGATCAGTTTGTCCCTCAGTAACCTCATCCTTCTCCTCGAAAAATGAGAATTCTGTGACTTTCTGAGCACAATTCCTTCCTCCTGTAGTGCCATGGCAGCTATCTATTGGCGGAGTTGTGTAGCTTGGGATGGAGCGGGGGTCTTTTCCTAGAGGAATCGCTCTCAGCTCTGGGTTTCTGAGCTGTGTGTGCCATGAAGTCTGGCATCTGCAACCTTCAGGGCATTGTGGGTTTTTTTGAGTCACGAAATCCCTGGTCTTTTGATGCTTTGGAAACTCTTTACCCCAGAAACTCCATGTCTTTTAGGACAATGGCATTGTAATCATGAAACTTTGCAAAAACTTCTCAGCAGTGAAGCATCCTAATTTGTGGAAAACAGAAGACCTTCTATGGCAGTGCTACCTCACATCTGTTAAGAGAATTGGTTTACCAGTGCAGCCTACCGCACAGACCTACATTTGGCCTGTTTTTTGTTGTTGTGCTGAGGAGTCAATACCTAATCATGGTAGAGCTTGTTAGACGTACAGAGAGTAGGAACTCAGCATAGACCCAGCATAGACTCCTTAACAAATGGAGTACAGAATATGGAAGCTTCTAACCTTCAAATCAGAGAAACTCTATACTGAGTAAAACTCAAGGTTCTCCAGATCCCTGATCTAGGTTGCTGTAGTGCCAAATATCAGAGGACATCAAGGAATCAAACTAGGCACAACAAGACTCTGGACTGCTGGGCATTCATTCTGAATAATAGGACTTAATGCTGACCAATGAAGCTTCGTGCTGCCACCTCCCCTGGAATGGCTCACTGGGAATTAACGCTGACCTGTAGTGATCTAGTGATGAGAAGTTTGGCCTGGGCTGTATCTCAGGTGTCTCATCTAGTACAATGTCAACCGAACTCTACAGGTGAGACTGTCCTCACTGCAAAATAGCTGAATTTTGATGCATTAGGAAAGTAAACATTTTATTCTTGTGAAAGAAAAGTGCTTTAAGAAGGGCAATAGTGTGTGTGTGTGTGTGTGTGTGTGTGTGTTGTGGAGAATGAGAGGAAATACCTGGGTAAAACAAATAGAAAAGATGGCAATTGAGAGGCGTAATGGATAAATTAATTTGCCATTTTCCTGTGGAGATTTGACTTCAAGTGTGTCGTAGCTGCCAATGAGAGTTGTGTGAGATTCTATAATTTTTTTTTTTTTTTTAATTTTAGCTAAATCTCTTCGCACTTCCCCCCACAAAATGTACCTCCTTTTCCCTCCATTTTATTTTGCTGCTGGGTGAAAAACTACACAGGAACCAATCCTTATCTTTCAAATTCTAAAATTCAAAGCAGATGAAAAGAAATCCTTATGATCAAAAAGGAGTTTGCTAGCAAGGCAACTTTTGCTATAACATGCAGAGCTGATAAATTCTGATAAATTCTGTTTTGGAACACTAAATCCAGGAGCCACTAAATCCATAAAACATTTGCTGGATAAATTTGAGAGCAGAAAATCAGACGCAAAGGATAATAAAGAGGAACCCAAAGTAGTAGTGATGAAATAAATTGTAAGCTTAATCTGAGTAACATACTCTGAATCTTTCTGCGAATACCTTAGTTTATAGAGTTATTGGATTTTCCTTTGTGTGTTTAAAAAAAAAAAAAAAAGAATGAGTACTGTGAAGTTTTGTCACATTGCCAGACTAGGTAAATTTAAGACCCTTCCACAGAGAGGTGGTAGCTGAACCTGTGTGACGGATAAGACCACCCAATGAAAAAGGATGGAGGATGCAACAATGACGCAGTCTACGGGACTCTGTTGTGTTGTCACGCTCAAAAGTGTTAAGATGTTGTTACAATCCTTCTCTTACTATTCAGCTAATTTTGGTTCAAGGTCTGTTTATACTGACACTGGCCTCCTACTTCTTCTAGTAACCATTCCACAGAAATCTGTTTCATTTATTAAGAAAACCAAAGCAAACTTTAAGTACGTGAAATTTAGGAAGTAAGTGGTCATTCGTTTTGGAAAATTTTTCATTTAAGTTCAGCCAAGTCCTTCAGAAGGGAAGTGTCTCCTGCGGCTACCAGAAGTCTTTGAGAAGAAAGAATTGATTCAGTGGTGGTTTTTTGGCACAACTGTTGTTGTTCCTGCTATTGATACAAACATACAAGAGAGAGAAAAGGGCAGCAATGAAAGAAAAAAGACTTCTGTCTCCCTAATGCTTGCTTTGTTGATGTGCCTTCAGGAGGTGTGCTTTAACATCTGTACCCAGCTCAAGTACCCAGTTTGGGTTTGGTCCTTCTTCATATTGGGGTAAGGTTGCTTACACTGCTTTAGCCTGTTGTGCTGATCATAGTGATGATATGGAGCTCAGCTAATTTAAAAAGTTGGTTAGACAGAAGCCCAAAGAAGGATAGGTGTGAGAGAGAATACAATAAATGTCACAGAAGGGTGTTGTGTAGGGTTTGGCTATAGGAGTGGAGGTGGTATCTGCATCCTTCTCAGTCTGGTCAAAAGATCTTTCAGGATCAGAGAAGGGTGGCCCAATGGTGTGATGGTAAATATCTGGATGATGTGATGGTGGCGGCAGTGGTGGTTGATGACACTGATTAATGCTCTGGCACACTTGTAAACTTACTCCCTCTCGATCCTGAGTTTGCTACATCCATCATGAATTACCAAGTGCTTTCCTGTAAAGCAATGCTCAGAAGAGGTGGCAACTGTGTCCCATTAAAATTAACCAATTAAAATAGTTTTCAGTGGTTCATATTTGTACATTTTCTTTTATCTGAGTACCTTGGTTTGTTGCTAAACCAATTTTATAAACTTATCAGGAGATATGACAACCCCTGTTAAGAGTTTTTTAGTTTAGATAAAGTTAGTTTACATTAGTCCTTTGAGTTCATTTTGTATCTTTTTCCCACCATAACCTAGTTATGGGTGTCGCGGTTCTATAGGGATACGTTGCCTTGGCCTTTATACAGTCTCCCTATTTCTTGCCAAGCCATAAGTGTAGCCTTTAAGAAGGGCAAGCTCTGCAACTCTGAGACGGAGCCTTTGGGCTCCAACAACCCTTGCTTCTCACTGTGTGCTCTTCACAGCCAGTCCTAATGAGTTCAGACCTCTTTTGAAGACTTTTACCCCTTCAGGAAGCAATGCCTTCAGAAAGTGTCTGCAGTGACACTAGGCAGCCGTTTCAAAACAAGATAGCATTTATTAGTCAACAGGAATACAGCATCTGAGAGCCCTTAGGTAAGCACAAAAAATACAAGCTTCAGACAGAGTCCATATAGGCAGAAGCAACTCTCCTAAACAGTCCATGCCTTCCTGGAGCCCATCTTCTTTCTCTGGCTTTGTGTCCCTGTGTTTGAGGCTGTCTACACTACAGAGCCTATTCCAGCATAGCTCTGCTGACATAGTCTCCTAGTTTAGGTACAGTGAACACCGACAGAAGCTTTTCTGCTGTTGTAGAAATACCACTTTCTCAAATGACGTTAGCAATGCCAGTAGAAGCTCTCTTCTGTTGATATAGCATGTCTACATTGGGAGTTTTGTCGGCATAGCTATGTCACTAGGGGATGTGGCTTTTTTCACATCTGACTGACAGAGCTATGCCTGTATAGTTTTAAGTGTAGACCAAGCCTGAGTGTTTTGTGTGTCTGCAGCAGCACACTTTAAAACACAGCCTCTTCACACCTTGTCCGTTTGTTTTCCTACTCAGGACTTTTCCACTCTGCTTCCTGGCACAGAGTTGGAGGAAATAACATGCTCTTGGCTGCTGATCTTAGGATTAATGGTCATTGGGTATTCCATTCATATGTGTTAATTCCAGCCAGTTCTTTTTAGTGATCTGGTTCAAACCCAGACAAACCCATTTGTCTAATAACATCTTAACCTGAGATTCAGCTATGCTTCACTTCCCCTGTTGCCCAAATAGGAATTAGCCCCTTGTGTGTTAACTGAGTCACACACACTGTTCATAAAAATATTATCAATAAAGTCCCATATTGGTTTACAATGATTTTTTTCAGTCCTTTACCTATTTTGGCTTGGCAGAACTTTAATTCAGGGTATAGACCTCAAAACAACAGCTCTATCCTACTAACATAGGAATTTCTTTACTGGACCAGACCAGCGGCCATCTAGTTTAGTATGTCTCCCACAGTGGTAAGTCCCCAATGCTTTAGAAAATGATGTAAAGCTGCCATAACACCCAATTATATAATTTATGCTTGGGAGAAACTTCTTCTTAGCCCAGGTAGTTAGCGTTTGGTTTATGCCTTAAAACATGCTGCTTTTGTGAATCATGGATACATTTCAATGCATTTTATCGTTTGTATAAAAGCAACTGTATATAAAAAAAGTAGCCATTTCTTTGTGAAAGAAACACTTCAAAAAATATCGGAGGGATAGCCGTGTTAGTCTGGATCTGTAAAAGCGGCAGAGTCCTGTGGCACCTTATAGACTAACAGACGTATTGGAGCTTTCGTGGGTGAATACCCACTTCGTCGGATGCATGTAGTGGAAATTTCCAGAGGCAGGTATAAATATGCAAGCACGAATCAGGCAAGGGATAAGGAGATTAGTTCAATCAGGGAGGATGAGGCCTTCTTCTAGCAGTTGAGGTGTGAACACCAAGGGAGGAGAAACTGCTTTTGTAGTTGACTAGCCATTCACAGTCTTTGTTTAATCCTGAGCTGATGGTGTCAAATTTGCAAATGAACTGAAGCTCAGCAGTTCCTCTTTGAAGTCTGGTCCTGAAGTTTTTTTGCTGCAGGATGGCTACCCTTAAATCTGCTATTGTGTGTCCAGGGAAGCTGAAGTGTTCTCCTCCAGGTTTTTGTATGTTGCCATTCCTAATATCTGATTTGTGTCCATTTATCCTTTTACGTAGGGACTGTCCAGTTTGGCCGATGTACATAGCAGAGGGGCATTGCTGGCACATGATGGCGTATATTACATCGGTGGACGTGCAGGTGAATGAACTGGTGATGGTGTGGCTGATCTGGTTAGGTCCTGTGATGGTGTCGCTGGTGTAGATATGTGGGCAGAGTTGGCATCGAGGTTTGTTGCATGGATTGGTTCCTGAGTTAAGAGTTACTATGGTGCGTTGTGTCGTTGCTGATGAGAATATGCTTCAGGTTGGCGGGTTGTCTGTGGGCGAGGACTGGCCTGCCGCTCAAGGCCTGTGAATGTGAGGGATCGTTGTCCAGGATGGGTTGTAGATCACTGATGCATCCGACGAAGTGGGTATTCACCCACAAAAGCTTATGCTCCAATATGTCTGTTAGTCTATAAGGTGCCCCAGGACTCTTTGCCACTTCAAAAATAGTTTGCCCTCTACCTTTCATTGCTGTGATTTTGCTGTTATGGAGAATACATGACTAACTTGTCTCCTGCAACCACCAAACTGAAGGTAGATTCTCCAGATGAAGATTCAAGCGAGTTGGAAAGAGAATATGGAGAATTTTTTATCACAGCTGTATATGGAGTACTTGCTTTCTGGATAGCAGACTTCAGTTTCTAGGCTATTACTCCAGAACCTTTCATAAACACTCTTTTACAAAAAGTGAAATTGGGCAGTTGGGCTTCCAATTTATGGGCTTTCTGTGTGTAAAACTATAGAGAATAAATGATTGCCCAGAATGTTAAACTACTATAATTGACATAAGCTTTGTTTAATATGCCATTTGACAGAACGTTATTGCCATTCCATGCAAAATACTGTACGTTAAGTGAAATGCTGTGAAGACTCTTAATAGCAGTTAAAGCTGTTTTCTTGTTCTTGTAGCTCAGCAGTTAACAAACCTAATGGCAACATTAGCATCGTCCATTTTTTCTAAATACGGGCTTCATATTTGTTTTCCAGTATTTCTCTCTTGGTGCAGCTACCTTTGGTCTGGATCCTGCAAGGTGGTGTTTGCCTCCTGTGAAGCTGACAGACTTAATCTCCTTTTGGCTTCCCTGGAAGTGGAGGGTGCTTAGTACCTGGGACAAGGGCACTCAATATCTTGCAGGAATTGGGCCATTCAGTCTTATTTTAGTTTTATAAAATAAATGGACAAAGAAAATGTTTCATATGTGGACTAGCATAATATGCTAGAAAAATATTTAAATTGTACAGAACATTTGCTCTTCAAAGACCAACACAAAACCTTTAAGAAACTCCATTTACTACATGAAATTCATTCTTAAGCCATCTCAACCTCTATTTTTCAGATGCTGCCGGTTGCAAGACAGGCAGGAATTAACACCAGGACAGCCGCGTCAAGAGGATTGTATCATCCAGCAACAATCTTTATGGGCCGCCAAATGTCAGCCATCTCAAGCATTGAAGATTTCAGTACACAGCAGAAATCTTCCCAGCCCACAAAGAGCTTTTCAGTTTCTGACCCACATTCATGCAGACAGGCAGCACAGAGCAGTAATATGACAGACAGCTATGTAGTACAAACTAATTGTGATACACGGTGCTTAAATAAGTCTGACAAAATAGATGGGAAGACATATCTCCAGATGGGTGAGAAAATGCCAGTCACATCCAGTGTATCATCTGAGAACGGACAAACTCATTGCTTAGAAATAGAAAGCAATACATATGATGGCAATAGTAATTTAGTAGAAAGCAAAAAATCTGCTCAACTCAACTCCCTGTTATGTGAAAGATTAAGTCCAGAGAACAGAATCACTGATTTAAAGAGTGACAGTTATAGCAGCTCAGTAGAAGAAATTGTGACAAAGGAGCATTTTGTAGCAAATGAAGAAAGATCTCAACAGCCAATCCCATTGGTGTCTGCTCCCGAACAACTTGTTTCTGGAAATGAACAGCCAGGAGACCATGTCCCAGGTATGATGATGGTATTTGTGTGATGGCCTTGCTGTGGGCAAAGTGCTGTCTTCCCCCATTGATCCAGGTTTTCAGAATACACTCATCACCACAGGGTCTGAGTGCCTCCCCAAAGGGAAAGGAAGGGCTAAGGCTCGGTTTAACAGGCTGTGGAGGGCAGGGCAAGCGGCGTCTGCAGCTGTTGTGTGCTGTAGAGCAGGCAGCATGGCCTAGTGAACAGGGCACTCCCTGGTTGCCAAGAGGCATGGATTCTGTTCCTGGCTCTACCACTGACTGGCTGTGTGACTTCGGCTAGTCACGTCCCCTCGGTTTTCCCTTCCTCCCTTTGTGTCTTGTCTGTCCGTTTGGTGCAGGGACTGTCTCTGACTCTTACTGCTTACTACAGTGGGGCCCTGATTTTGGTTGGCACTACTAGATGCTACTGTGGAGTCTTCCTCTACTGTGTGTCTGTGAGCTGCAGTGCTGGGGAAATGCTGAAGCTCAGCCAATGAATCTGCCACTTTGCAGCTCCAAAGGCCTAAACTTTCCACACAGGGAGCATGCAGAGGTCCCAACTGCTACTACTGGCCCTGGCAACAGAACAGTTCTGCAGTTGTTTCATGCCAAGCTGCTTAGCTGTGGAGGAGTTAAGAGGACTCCTTCTTTGTACCCTTTCTTTGAATCCCAGCACAGAAGCGTGTTTCCTTGGACTTTGTCTTGGTTTTGGGGTAGCAAGGGATCTCTGTTTCCCCTGTTACAGTGGTTTGTCTCTGAGAATGGTGCATTTGGAACAGTGTCCCCATTAGTGGTGTATCTGATTGGTATGACCAAAGACGTGATTCGCAGTAGTACGAACCACACACAGGACCATTAAGAACTCTGTGAGGAACTTGATCCTGGCCAAATTAGCTAATTCAAATAGGCATTTCTCTGTGACCAGCCTCAATACCAAACAAGTAAGGTTTTGCTTTAGAATAGATGGGGATCCAGTTTGCTGACACATGCCTTTCTTTTGCATTGGTGGATATGTCCAAGGTCCTGTAAAAGATTTGGTAGGACAAATCACAGTTTAACCTGACAGCCCTGGCATGGGCACATCAGCTGGAATATCCAGGTCTGCTAGGTCTCTCCAAAGAACTGATATTTTTATTTTTTCCAATCCCAGCTCTCTCTCTTTTTTGGTGCGGGGGCAGGTGTTGGAGGTCAGGCCTATTGATACACTGGTATCCACAGACTAACCAGGGACGTGACTATGGAATTTGGGTCTCACTTGGCCTTTGGGTGTTTTCGTTGAACCACCAAGTGATTTTTCTCTCCCATATCTTCCTTTGAAGGTGGTCTTTCTACTCACCATAACTTTAGCTAGTAGGAGAAGGAAAGTCTTTGAGATCCAAGACCTCATTGATAATCCTTCTTTTACTGCCTTTCACCAGGGCAGCAAGGTGTTTTTATTGCCATGTCCAGAATTTTTACTAAGGTACTGTAGTACCAGATCTTTCTATTAACCACTCTAATGTTGTTTATTTTACTTACTTGGGAAACATGCTTGGTCTCTGCCTCAGGTTGATTTTGTTCAGAAAGTTTGTGCAGAATAGTTAATCTATTTCTGAGAATAAAGCTACTGAAAAATAGGTAGGTTTGCCAACGATACAATATTTTCAGATGATTAAAAAATATATATCTAGTGCCTTAGGTCTTTAGAGGAGAAACTTGAAATTTGCCAGGGAATTGTCCTGAGGGAAGAGAGGTGCTATTTGCTATCACTGTGAAAATCCATCCAGATTTGACCAAGGCTTGGTCTGCACACCAATATGGCAGTTATACATGTGATTTTCTTCTTTTACTAATGTAGTTATACTGGCACAAACCCTGCATACCAGTATAGTTCTACCATACTGGAAGGGGCATAAGATGTACTGCTATACAACACCTTTATACCATATAATTACGTCCACACTAGGGGGATTGGTCCACTTTAACTGTATTGGTATAATTAAAGCAGTACAGCTTTTGCATGTAGACAAGATTTTGTATAAGATTTGGGAATGACTATTTGTACATGTAGATGAATTCATTACATGCTTACTCATTATTCTCTGAATGTCCCATGCCCTGCTGAGAACCATGTTTCATAGGCATATGATTCACAAACAGTGTTTCCCACAATCAAATATCCTTTGGCCTAGTGGAAGAACCATACTTCCCCCTGCTCCCAAAGCCAAGAACAGAACCCAGGAACCATGATTCCCAGTTTTGTGCTACAATCTGGCAAACTACCTACTGGGAAACTGTGTCTTAGCCCCCTCTAATGGCTTGGTGCACAAATGATGATAACCCACCATTATCTGCTAATGGAGTTATTATTTTTAGCTCAAGTGGTAGAGATGAGTAACTCAAGAAAATTGATCAAACTGCTCTTAACAGCTTGCAGAAATATTCTCCTCTGCCTTTCCAGTAAATATGTCAATTTTCAGGTTAACCCAATTTTCTAAGTCATATAAGGATTGCTAAAATGGAACTTTATAATGAAAATTACTGGCAACCTTAATGGGGGCGGGGGCTACTGCCTCTCAATGTAATGATCACAATTTTTTTTGGACAAAAGCTGGCAGTCTCCTCATATTACCCTGTATACTTCTTGTTCTCTTCTTTGGCATCCTGTTGATGCCTTTTTTGTGGTTTTTCCATTTCTCTTGCTTTCAGGACTCTGTTTGCTTTTCATTGTCTCTACTGTCACTTTGACATATTTGCCACTTCTCCAGTTAATGAAAGACTGTCATTATTTGAGGTGGAACAAGACAACACCAACCTGGCTTATATTAGTCTTAAGGCTCTGCAAAGCAGATTTGGCAGAATGTCTGTTCTCTCCCCTTTTGCTCCCCAAAGAAATGTTAAGGTGGTCAGTGTCACGTTTGGAAAAATACTTTTAATTTCGGAATGTAATACTTCTATCTTAAGGGAAACCATAAGTTTGATTCAAAATCAGAACGATCGGTGACCACCTCAAATTTCCCATGAGGGTAGGGAGAGAGCTTCTATGTCTTTATGATGTCAAACCTACATTATAGAGTTCTAAGGTTAAAGTAATCCAGGTCTGAATTTTTTGTTCTAGTTCTCATAAAAGTTTGATCTTTCATGTTGCAAATTACAGGGAAGTTTGGCTCTGCTGTGTGTACCACAACTGGACACAAGCTATGCTTTAAGCTTCAGGTGTTTATGCAGTACATTGTGACTTGAAGCTGTTTTTCCTTTGAGTACTTTTCTGTTGTTCAGAAATGGCAGCATAATATGTATAAAAGCAACATAAAATAAATAAAAGTAATAGCTTATCTCTTACATTTATTCATATCCTGAATGCTGGAAACAGAAAATAGAATATAAGATCTTGTCATTATTTGTATCAAAAACTAGTTTTCTGAAATCTACCGTAATTCAAATAAAAATGAAGCTCAGTGTAGGGAAGGGAGGAAATGTTCTGTGTTGCAGCACAAGCAAGACCCTGTGAACACTCTCTGGTTAATTTTAGAAATAACTGATACTGCAGTGAATCTCGTGGGAACTTGGGAGTTTCATGGCAATGTTACTTGATTACCGAATTGTTTGATACATTTTCATGACATTCTAAAAATGCACCAGAAAATGAAAATGTTAGTAGTGCTTATTTTTATTTGTATCGTAGAAGATTAGTGCAACCTCCTTCTGCTGAGCAGCAAGGGGAATCAGCTGCCATGCACAACTTCCAAGCCAACAGGCATATAGCTCTGCTCCTGCACAGATTAGAAGCTCCAGACAACAGCTGCCTCCTCTTCAAACACACTTCTGCCTTCCCAAGACCGTTTTTCAGGCCATTCTTCCCCATTATGTCGGAAGAGTTTTGCTGGAGGAGGCTGTCTTAATCCTTGTTGCTGTTTTAAATTGTGGAGGATCCCCTTCACTTGCAGCCCAGAGGAGGCATAGGGGATCCACTGAACACCCCTTGTGAGGAAAGCATAGACTAATACACAAATATGAAGAAGGAGGTTAGGTAGTAGGTGGACAAGTTAGAGAGTTGAAAGATACTAAGGAAATAACCGTTTTTATGGATTTATGCAGCACTAACTGACTGACAACTTCTTGGCAAAATGTTGAAATATGTGGCCACTCATGCAATTGCATGAACACATTACACATGAGACTGAGCAGAAGGAAACAGTCCAAGGACTTTGGGAAATCTTTTCTGCCCGGCAGGCCGTGGAATATTCCTCTGGTTGGTTAAGAAGCAGGGCCAGCCTATTAGGAGTATTCCTGTTGGGGCAGTCCCTAAAGAAAAAAAAGCATAGCAGCTTCAGAGAGTGTCTCTGTATGTTGAACACAGGTCACAAGGGAGTTTCTCCAAAAAGGACAGCAGGGTCAGCATGTAGGGAGAGTACCTGCAGGGTTAGGAGTATGTCACGGGGAAATTTCTGTGTGCTGTAACGTAGCATGCGAGTCCCTCTTATAATAATAGTTTGACATATTACTTAAGGGGAGGTTTCAGAGTAGCAGCCGTGTTAGTCTGTATTCGCAAAAAGAAAAGGAGGACTTGTGGCACCTTAGAGACGAACAAATTTATCTGAGCATAAGCTTTCATGAGCTGAATGCATCCGATGAAGTGAGCTGTAGCTCACGAAAGCTTATGCTCAGATAAATTTGTTAGTCTCTAAGGTGCCACAAGTCCCCCTGTTCTTTTTACTTAAGGGGAGGAATCCAAGTACAAGACTCAAACTTAGTTCCTCATTTCCAAGTCAGGAGGAGCTTTGAGCATTGTAGAACAAGCGCTGCATCTGTTGAGAGAGAGGTTTGTGGTGGTCGTCAAGAATTCTGAGAATGACTCCAATGCCACATTGACGGATTCCAGAGAAAGCTGCATCCATCCCCATTAGGCAAGAATGTCAATGAAAGGAATAAAGGAACAGAAACCTGTGATGTCTGGAGAACCCTGGAAAAATGTGCAGAAGGAGCAGAGGTTTTAGACTGTATGAATTAATACATATATTAAATGTACTTGGCTGGGTCTCATTGCAACCCAGTGCAATGTGTATTTTTTGTCATGCTCCTGTTACTATGTTGGCAATATTTGTTGTATTTTTATTGCAGGTCGAGCCCAACACACAGATAGTCTGTGGCCCTCTGCAAACACACTGGAGCTAGAAGATGAAAGTTTAGACAGCAGCAGTGACCTTACAGTTTCTGTGAGTGAAGAGGATCAGATAATAAACACAGTTGAACTACAGCAGAGCCTAGGAGATGTGGATTGCAAGACGGCCTTAAAATCCATGAACTTGGAACAAGAAAAAGAAACCGGATCCACCAAAGAACATTTTTCTTTGCAAACAGTAAGCCGCTCTACGACAGATGAAGATTCTTCGGCGAATTCAGCAACAAGACAGTAAGCCATTAAATATTTTCTCACTGTGATTATTTAGTTAGGATTTTTTTCTGGAGATTGTCCTATTGACAATCTGTATTACTGTAAAATATGTATATGAATATGCAACTTTCTTAGCTGCTACAAGCAGACATTTTAATGAGGGTCTCTTTTTTGTGATGAATTGACTTTGGAACTCATCACACAATTTGAGATGCCTGTTTCTATGATTTCAATTAAATGCAGATGTCTTACTGTTTTCCTTATTTTAGTATATCAGTTCAGTTTGATAATGGAAATAACTCACTAAACAGTACATTTCATGGTAATTTGAATTTTTCAGGTGGTTAAACTCCCTGGGCATTCAACTTAACAACTTAAAGCAACACCTGCGAGGTGTGCAACTACATCTTAGAAATGCATTGTTTGTTCTCTGTGTAAGTCTATTTAGATAGTTTTTATGGCCCCCATCATTGCAGTATCCGAGTGTCTTTCAATCATTAATGGCTTTTATCCTCACAGCACACCCATGTGACGTAGGGAAACATGATTACCATTCTACAGAGGTGGGAACTGGGGCACAAGGTATATTAAGGGACTTGCCCAAGGTCAGACAGGAAACCTGTGCCAGAGCCAGGAGGTGAATCCAGGTCTCCTGAATCTGTTGTATCATATCTTATGGTTGACTCACTTGAACCTGATGGAGCACTTTGGTGTAAACCAATAAGAATATCACTCCTTTTGCACTGTGAACCTTTGATCTCACAAAGTTTTGTCTGTGAGCGCCTCACCAGTTTGTTGTGCAGCTCTTCAATTCTGCTTGTCTCTTCAGCTGTATTCCTGTAGGCAAGGCCCTTCAGCACTCTCCTCCCAGCTCTTCCCCACCTCCTACTTCATCTGTGCCTTTCACTGCTGCTAGTCTCCCTTGCTACTGCTCGTTGCAAGGTTTCCTGCCCACATATTCTCTTCTCTTCCTTGCTTTTCCACTTGCTGGCTTTCCTTCTTTTTGCTCCTCCTAGTTCCTAGCTGCAAAGGTTCTCCCTGTTGCCTGCTTGATTTTACCCACTCTTCTCCAATGGCTGCCTGCCATTTACCTGCTTTGCCAGCTTCCCAGTACTCTTCCTCCTCTTACTCAGTGCTGCTTCCCTTACTGCCTAGCCTCCTTACTGTTCTGGATCCCAACAGCCTCCCAGTGGCCATTATCAGGAAAAGCCACCCTCCTAAATACATGCATTCCTTTCAGTTTCTACTGCCAAACCAACATTATCTCCACTTGTCTTCCAGGTGATGCTACCTGTCTGCTTTTTTTCCCCTCCTTCATCCTTGAACAATTCCCATGCAAAATGTTTAGGACTGACGTTGTTAAACATATTCAGGTGGTGATTAGAGGCATGTGAGCTAGTACAAAAATAAAAACTATGTAGCCAAGAAAAATAGCATTTGTTATCCAGCAAGAATGAATGAGGCTTTTAAACCAATCTCCCCCGTGGTTATTTATCTGTTTGTTCATTTGTCTTTTTAACATGTTTAACATATCTCTGCTTTTTTTAATATATGCACATGCACATATAGTCTTATTAGAGAATGATTTCAGGAATGGTTCATATTTTACTAGATGACAGTTAAGCAGAAAAACACAGATATCCATTAAAATACATTTCTGCAACATTATCATTTCAGTTTTTCAAACCATGTGTTAGACTATTGCTTACTACAGAAACATCTAATTTACATCTAAATAGCTTTTATAGAGTTTTCCTTTTGTTTAACACCTGTTAATCATAGCACTTCATAAGAAAGTTGTATAGAGTGGTTGATTGTGCCAGAAAAGTCATAGCTGAGCAGTGGGAATGTAACCTTTTGTCCTGTCCCTATAGATTTTAGTGACTTCCAGCTGCTGATATAAACAGATGGAAAATATTGTGTGTTCTTCTTAAGCCTGGATAGCATTTGTTCTTTGTTCTCGTTATCTCTGGAATTTGACTCAAAGCTGAAAGTGGGTAATGGCCTCTAAAACTGTCAAGTCTTAGCTTCTCAAGGTCATAAAAATGTGATCACAGTTGATCCATTTCTCCAGGAATTATACAGATTTTATTTTGCTTTTGTTTTTGAAAAGTTAAAATACAAATAGAATGCAAAATATTTGTATCTGGGAAAGATCCTGTGGAGAGACAAGTAGTTTCTTCATAGTTAATTTTGCAAACAGGAAGCATTTACATCCTACTGCTCCTATTAGTCACTCAAATTCAGACTTGAATGTTTTGATATTTTGCATAGTAACTCTCAAATGCAAAGAGATTTTTCACAAAGTTTTAAAGTGATTAATAAATGAGTTTGTGATACAAATAACCTTGGTAAAAATATAACTCCTTTTTGAAATGTGGTCTGAAGGTGTGACATTTATTACTATTCTTCTCCCCCCCGCCCCCCAAATATTTTGTTGTAAACTAGTCAAACTTCCCATATAGTTATTAAAAATACCCAAAAAACTAGTGCACAGGTTATATTTGAAGAAATTATGTTGTAATTAAGCAAAATTTTAATGATTGGGTATCAAACTGAAATGGTTATAGTTTGGGCCCTCAGCCTCTTGGTATCTTTGTTAATTCTTAAGCATGGTATTGTGACATCAGTGCCACTTCTACCATTTATCACCTTTCTTCTGGGTTCACGAGTCTACTTTAGGTT
This sequence comes from Chelonia mydas, assembly GCF_015237465.2. Lineage (NCBI taxonomy): Eukaryota > Metazoa > Chordata > Testudines > Cheloniidae > Chelonia > Chelonia mydas. Next base: position 199,041,376 of record NC_057851.1, read on the forward strand.
TATTGGTTAAAAGTAGTAAGGGGTGTGTGGAAAGGAAATTACAGAGACAGACTATTTTGAGGTCACTATTTCACTGAATTAAAAACAAAACAAAAATCTTTAGTGCACATCAGCAAGTGACTGGTTTTCAGGTGACATTATCTGCATCCACCTTAGTGGAGAACAGTGGAGCCTCTTCAGTTAAGTTTTTAATTTTTGTTTGTTTTTGCAAATATATTTTGTAAAAAGTCTTTTCCCCCCCCAAACAAGTCTTTTAATGTCACATTTTACCTCACAGTGAGTTATTAAAGCGCAGTTACAAACTGCTTAAAGTATGATTTTTATCTTGGATATACTGACAAGCTGTTACCTGTGAAAATACATGAGTGATGTTGCTATGATAACAGGTTTTTTTTAAAAGCTTGTAATGTAGTTTAAGGAAGCAGACTTATATTCAGTACTTTCCTAAACAGCTGAATGCGACAATTTTGATGTTCAAGTTATTAAAATTAAGAAAATATAAAAAGTGAGCTTCATTCATGTGAGCAGTGACGGATTGGCAAATGAGTTTCTCTTTTTATCTGCCAGAGAGTGACAGTACACGTATGTTTAAAATATTCCACTCTAAATTCAACCTATATTGTGGGAACCAAATAGGAGAGATGAGTAGTTTGTTCTTTGCACCTGTTCATTTCTTGGCCTCTCTGCTGAGCCTGCCAACAAGTGTTCTAGATTTTGCTAATTTTGGTTATAGTTTTTGTGATGTCACCTTGCAACTATATGCAACAAACATATAATAATAATCTACAATAGCTAGTATCTAGTGGTACTAGACCTGTAATTCATTTCACATAAAGTACTGAACAGCTATCCTATAACAACTGCTGTTCTCTACTGATTTGTTACAGATTTGAACCAGTGAACTAGAAGTGAAAAGCTCCATATCTTTTTTTTTTTTCATTCCTCAGAGCTATCCAGTCCTCTATTTAAAAGGCTAAAAAACCAAAACAAAAACAAAAACCCCAGAGAATTAGTGCATAGAAAGATGATGACTATTTTAAGGCCTGTGTTGGGGGTGGGAGGAGAGACAGCTTTTGCCAGCGCTGCTTCAGCTGCATTGAAGAGGACTTAGCACAGATGGATTGTGCATTACAAAATGTAACACATAATTCAAGCTGTCAGCTTAATCAGACTGTTTCCAGGAAGCAACCTGTAAAAGAGAAGGACCCCTTGTTTGCTGACCTCTGATCCATAGCCTGCTGCAGATTGTCATACATTTTGTTTCTCTTTATGTTGGTGTCCCTTCCTTCCCCTTCTTTTTGTTATTGTATTCCCTTCAAGTGGCACCCTGGAAAGACCACCCAGAGGGAGTAAAACAGTAAGAAATGAGCTAGCCACTAACATATAGGTTTTGTAAGATTTTAGTAAAAGAAAAAGTACTGTTTAACTACATATGTGATCTCTAGTATTATTGTATGTATTACAAGTCTAAAAACTGCATGCACAGCTGTTTAAATTTAATTTTTCTTTGTAGTGGAAGACAGAGCTTTAGTATTTTTCAGAACTGAAGCAAAGCTTAGCAAAGTTTAGTGAGAACATATTGCCCCGCTTTATATATGAGGGAGTATAACCATCATTGCAAAATGAACAAACTGTAATAAACTGTTATATTTTATAAAAATCTTGATTTGGCAACCAGATTTCTTAGAGTTTGTAGCCCAGCTGTGTTGTTGCTTTGTAGAGTTCTTCTGTTGAAACTCCTTAACAAAGCAGGCCATCTGAAATCAAAATCTGAATGGCTATTTACACCTCTGTAAAAGGATTAGCAATGCTCCATTGTTACAATGTTTAAATCTTAATTTGCATCATTATAGAGGTGTAGCTTCATCAAATCCCTGGTAGGTCCCAGTTATGTTTTTGGACCTGTAGGTGGTCACTAAATTTATTCTGTTAGTGGAGGTAAAGGAATTAAATTGTTCAATGTGTCAGTAATTTTAAGAAATTATCTCAGGATCTAATTGATTTTGGATAGTTTAAATGCTATTGTAGATTATTATTATACGTTTGTTGCATATAGTTGCAAGATGTGTCTCATACATAGGAAGGGAATGTATGTATATTGCTATGGAGTTTGAATATATATCACTTAAAGAATTTCCATTAGGATTTACAGGAACATGTTTTCACTGTAGATTGGCCCAAGCTGCAAAGTTGAGATCTGGATTTTGAAAACCCTCTGTCCCATTGTTCCAGCAGCACTCAGATCTGAAGTTTCAGTTCAGGCCCTCTCTGGTTTTAATATATATGAGTATCATATGGTCTGTGCAAGGGATGTTTAAAAACTGAAACTGTTGTATTACTTTCCTTTGGGAGAAAATAGTCTAGTACAGTGGCTCTCAACCAGGGGTCCAGGGCCCCCGGGAGGGCCGCCTTCAGGTTTCAGGGGGTCTGCCAAGCAGGGTCAGCGTTAGTTGCTGGAGTCCAGGGCAGAAAGCTGACACCCCCTCCCCCCTCAACATGGGGCTGAAGCCTGGGGCCCTGAGCCCCGCCACATCGGGTTGAAGCCGAAACCTGAGCAATATGGGTTTGCAGGGTCACCATGCAATTGCCCCACTTGCTATCCCTAATGCCAGCTCGGGCTTTTATACACAAAAAAAGCCAGTTATTATGGCACAGGTAGGCCATGGAGTTTTTATAGCATGTTGGGGGAGCCTCAGAAAGAAAAAGATTGAGAACCCCTGATCTAGTAGAAAGTACAAATAACACTTTTGTAACCACTTTTATGAAAAACAGATTAATTTTTGAAACCTTTAAAAAAATTAACACAGAGATACTATAGACTCATACGTGTAAAGTTCATTTGGCAACCAGGTAAGATGAGCAGAGTTTAAAGAAAGCCAAGAAAGTTTTTGGTGTCCGGGTCTCAACTTCACAGGCAGTTTCATTATAGCAGATGCCAGTAGAACCCACTACAGCTAAAGGCAACCTGCAAGGGAAATAGAGGGCTTGTGCCCTTTTTTTTCTTTATGAAGGATTTTAAAAAGAACGTGTGTGTGTGTGTGTGTATGTATGTGTGTGTGTGTATATATATATATATAATATGTATGTATTTCTGTATATAAAAATGATCAGATGATCATATATGTATATGTAATGTATGTATTTTTTCTATTGTTAGAGGTTCAGGTTCTGTCTAACTGGCACACTGGTTGAATAACAAGTGAAGTGTTTACACCACAAGTCAAGAGAGTGAAAGATGAGCAAAGAGTGAAAGAGAGTTAAATACTTTGTGAACGCCTATGTAACTTCAACATCAAAATAACGTTCGGGAGAAGAGAAGCCTTTACATTCAGCACTCTCTCACATCTTCAGATAAAGGACAAGAGGTCACAAAATACATGTTCTGAGCCTTCTGGCGCAGTGGCTCTCAACCTTTTTGGACTCAGGACCCATTGGTAGATGTTGGTGGCCTGCTACAACCCAGTGAATAGCTTTAGTGCAAAAAACACCTGGCTCACTAAATATTTTTTACCATGATCTATAATATACACGTTAACCTAATAAGTACACTGTGCGTACCAGAGCAATGAGTCCTGTGCTGCGGGGCTGTTTGAGCTTGGCGCTCTGCTCCGGGCATTGCGACCTGGTGCATGGGGTCACAGCAGCATTCACTCAAATTTGGCCTGGCTGGACTCCCATCATCATGACAGCAATGCAGTTGAACCAAACCTGAGTGGTGCTACAACCCCGTGCACCATGTCGCAACATCTGGAGTGGAGAGCCGAGCTCAGCCAGCCCTTTGGACCGGTGAGTCACCACTGCAGGGTGAGCGTGAGGCCTCCCACGTGATCCTTTGACACATTCTGGCGACTCAGTTATGGATCGTGATCTATGGGTTCCTCCAGTTAAATCAGGGAAGACCAGAGTTTACATTCCTGATATTCCTAGAGTAAAAAACAACCAACCAAAAACACATGCAAGAAGAGAAAATATCTCTTTAATCTCAGCCTTTCTGGCCTTTTCTTAAACATTGTAAAGAAGCAAAGGAGGGCACAAATGCATTCTTTAAAAAAACTTAGCAGGCCTTTTTTAAAGTTGCAGTGCATTTTCTATTTTAACCCCTTTGCAGAGGCACTCATAACTTTCTGAAATATTCACTTTTGGGGCTGAAATGTTTTATGCTGCTTCACTTTTCAAAGAGGGTGTGCTTCTGTGTGTGTATGTATGTAAAAGGATAAGCTGAATCCATTCCTTTCAGCCATTCTTGAGTAAAAGGGTGTGGAAAAAATACACTTTAGCCCTATAAAAAAATTCTGGTGTGTTTTTGATCATGATTCAAGAAAGTTGTGAAAAGTGAAATTTGACATGGAAAAAGTCCCTGGTTAAGGATTAGCATGTGGTTTTGGTTTGGGGGAAAGGAAGGATTAATTTATCAAAGTTATTGTGTTGGTGAGTGGGATATATTATCCACCCTCACAAGCACTTTATACTATGTATCTTTGCTAATTCTGACCCATGTTCATCTACTCCCCCATTTGAAATAAACAAACACCAAAAGGTATCTCTCCACATCAAGGGCAATAAAACAAATTTGGAGTCTGTAGGACAAGCCATTTTGGAGATGTGAGCTGAAACAAGTTAAGAAAACTTCCCAAAAGTCAGTAAGAGGTGAATATTTTTTTAAACCCCGCGAGTAGGATTTCCCAAAGCACTTGGCGATGGCCTAGCTCTGATCCCATTGAAGTTAGTGGTAAATTGAAAATCACATCCCATTGCTGTAAAACTCCTTTTCTGATACTTTATTTTTCCAAACATCCCAGTAGTGTGTGTTTTGAAAAAGATACTAACTCTTCCTCCATCTCTGCCACTCTTTCTCAAAGGGCTAGGACATTTTATAGTTAATGGGAGAAAACAGTATTTAACCCTCTCCTACCCCTTTCTACATTTTCCCTCACCCATAAACCCTCATTTTATATTTTTCCTGCTCATACATGCAGAGTTTGTTCTTATATTTTTGTCTTTTCCTTTTAGTTTCTCTGCTTATTGATCTGCCTTTACATGTGGAGGATTGTTGGCCTGAGGTTTCTTGTGGATAGAGGGGAGGGCAGGATGACAACATATATCAGGAAGCGCAAATTTGCCCAGCCATCTCGTTGCCAATTTCACTGACCCTGGTAGCCATTGAAGTCCTTGTGAAGCTCTCTGTCATCTGTGGATGAGAAGTGCTATATAGGTGTTAAAGGATTATGGATTATAGATTATGATTCTGGATTATAATTATGGCTTCTTATTCCTTATGTGGCCAAGTCTACAGAGGTTTCCAAAAACTAGAGCAAAGTGCTGATTTCTGTGAAGCTGGCAGGAACCCAAAGACAGCGCCTGAAAACAGGGACACGTGTTCACCCTTATTAAAAATAAAACACACTTTGGTGCTATTGAAACATGGCCTCCAAAGTGTACCAAGACCACTGGCAGAAATGTAAAAGAATTGTAGGAGTTCAAGATTTTTTTTTTTTCTTTTTCTGCAGAGCTACAGCAATATTGTTTTTGCTGAAAGGTAATTCTCAGTTTCACTAGCAATATAAATGTAGATTTAGCACTTTTCTAAAAAGCGGTTTATATGGTTTTCTGTTTCATATCTGTTTTTCCTGTTACGGTATTCATTTACCTTATTTTGGGAGTCTGCCTGAGTTCTGTCCTTTTTGTCAAGACTTTTAACCTTTTTGTAAACTTCTTAGTGTGAGTGAAAGATTAAAATAAGGATACAAATCAAAATATTTTAGAATTTGCTCAGAGGCAAAGTCTATCTAAATGTATACATATATTTGACTTGTGCTCAGTAGAATGCAGTTTTAAAAGCTTTAAAACATTGTTTGTTATCTGTCTTCAGGGATTGTCTGTCATTTGAAGGATTCTCCCATTTACTCCAGTTCATAGAAGATTTGGTGGCGAAAGCAGCACCTGAGTGCCTAACTTTATACCAAAGTGGAACCATAAGTCTGGCAAAAATGAAGAAGTTAATAAGGTTGATGCAACTTTCATTTGATCTACATCAACAGAACTCTAAATTAAAAAGTAGACATTAGAAACGTATAGTATTTCCTATTCCCCAGTCCTATCCCATTTATATTGGTCTTTTGCTTTAGTGTCCCTAGCTGTAACATCTATAAATAAAATTTTGCTTTAAATTGTTTGTTGGCTACTAGCTTTGAATTTGGCTCTGGTGACTGGAAGTTGTTACCCCTGGCAGCTGTTCAGTGACCTTTGAGATATAAGCTGGTGGTCTGTGGTCTTCATTCCCTTGGTGAAAAGGGGCAGAGAGAGAAAGACCTCCTCCAAACTGACATCTACAGTAGTTAACAAAAAACCACACTTCTGTTGTCAGCAAAAAGCTGAAATATGACGTTAGGAACCCCGTCCCACCAAATTATTTTAATAAATAAAGGCTCTACTCAGCCTAAATGTTCAGAAGGTTACTCTAGCCCTTGGAAGTGGCCATTAGTGCTGGGATTAGTGTAAAAAGTGATGATACCATATTCTTCTTTCTGGGTTGGCAGTGGAAAACTGTAACGAAGAATGTATGTAAATAGTGGTGTGATATTGACCTGTGCCTGTCTGGAGCTATGAAACACATCGTTTGGCATCTCACTATGTCTACAAATGCAGGCACTGGGAGTGAAAGGTCTTTATTGTATTTATTAAAGATTGGCATCTTTAATTAAATGCTGCCATAAAAAAGATCTGTTTATTTTAGGGAGATATAAGAAAGGTTTCCAAAACAAGTCAGAATTATTTGTCTGTACAATGGATATAATTAGAAATTGTTTTCTGCGTCAACATGGTATTTACCTTCACTGTGGCAATTGCAGTAATCCCTATACTTATGACTATATTTAAGAACATAAGAGTGACCATACTGACTCAGACCAATGATCAATCTAGCTCGTCCTGTCTTCTGACAGTGGCCAGTGCCAGGTGCTTCAAAGGGAATGAACAGAATAGGGCAACTTATTGAGTGATGCATCCCTGGTCATCCAGTCCCTACTTCTGGCAGTCAGAGGTTTAGGGACACTCAGAACATGGGGTTGCATCCCTGATCATCTCGGCTAATAGCCATTGATGGACTTATCCTCCATGAATTTATCTAATTCTTTTTTGAACTTAGTTATACTTTCAGCCATCACAACATCCCGTGGGAGCAGGCTGACTGTGCGTTGTGTGAAGAAATACTTCCTTATGTTTGTTTTTAAACCTGTTGCCTTGTTAATTTCATTGGATAACGCCTGGTTCTCATGTTCTGTGAAGTGGTAAATAAAACTTATTTATTCATTTTCTCCATATCATTCATGATTTTATAGACCTCTATCAGATCCTCCACACCACCAGTCATCTCTTTTCCAAGCTGACCAGTCCCAGGGTTTTTAATGTCTCCTCATATGGAAGCTCTTCCATCCCCCTAATCAGTTTTGTTGCCCTTCTCTCTACTTTTTCCAATTCTAATATATCTTTTTTGAGATGGGGCAATCAGAACTGATGCAGTTCAACATGTGGGTGTACTGTAGATTTATCTATAGTGGCGTTCTAATATTTTCTGTCTCATTGTCCATCTCTTTCCTAGTGGTTCCTAACATTGTTCGCTTCTTTGACGGCCACTACACATTGAGCGGATCTTTTCAGAGAACTATCCACAATGACTCCAAGATCTTTCTTGAGTGGTTACAGCTAATTTACACCCCATCATTTTGTATATATAGTTGGGATTATGTTTTCCAATGTGCATTACTTTCCATTTATCAACACTGAATTTTTTCTGCCATTTTGTTGCCCAGTCACCCAGTTTTGTGAGATCCCTTCGCCATCAGCTTTGGACTTAACTATCTTGAATAATTTTGAATTGCCTGAAAACTTTGCCATCTAACTGTTTATCCCTTTTTCTAGATCATTTATGAATATGTTGAACAGCACTGGTCCCAGTATAGATCCCTGAGGGACCCTGCTGTTTACCTCTCTCCACTGTAAAAATTGACCATTTATTCCTATCCTTTGTTTCTTATCCTGTAACCAGTAACTGATTTATGAGAGGACCTTCCCTCTTATCCCATGACTGCTTACAGTGCTTAAGAGTCTTCAGTGAGAGACCTTGTCAAAGGTTTTCTGAAGTATACTGTATCCACTGGATCACCTTTGTCCACACGCTTGTTGACCCCCCTCAAAGAATTCTAATAAATTGGTGAGACATGATTTCCCTTTGCAAAAGCCATATTGACTCTTCCTCAACATATTGTGTTCATCTGTGTCTGATAATTCTGTTCTTTACTATAGTTTCAACCAATTTGTCTGGTACTGAAGTTAGGTTTACCAGCCTGTAATTGCCAGGATTGCCTCTGGAGCCTTATTTAAAATTAGTGTTACTTTAGCAATCTGCCAGTCAGCTGGTGCAGAAGCTGATTTAAGCCCATGGTTCTCAACCTTTCCAGAGTACTGTACCCCTTTCAGGAGTCTGATCTGTCTTGCATATCCCAAGTTTCACCTCACTTTAAAAACAACTTGCTTACAAAATCAGACATAAAAATACAAGTGTCACATCATGTTGTTACTGAAAAATGGCTTACTTTCTCATTTTTACCAAATAATTATAAAATAAATCAACTGGAATATAAATATTGTACTTACATTTCAGCATATAGCATATAGAACGGTATAAACAGGTCATTGTCTATATGCAATTTTACTTTGTACTTTATTCGCTAGTGCTTTTTATGTAGCCTATTGTAAAACTAGGCAAATATCTAAATGTCTTGATGTACCTCCTGGAAGACCTCTTTGTACCCCTGGGGGATGTGTACCCCTGGTTGAGAACCATCGATTTAAGCGATAGGTTACGTAGCGCAATTAGTAGTTCTTCAATTTCATATTTTAGTTCCTTCAGAACTGTTGAGTGAATACCGTCTGGTCCTGGTGACTTATTACTGTTTAATTTATCAGTTTAACTACTGTTGATGTCGAGGCCCCAGTCCTGCGAACACTTATGCACATTCTTAACTTTATGCACGTGAATAGGCCCATTGACTTCAGTTGCACTACTCATATGCACAAAGTTAAGCACACATGTAAATGTTTGCATGGTCCCACTACAACGGATGGCATTGAAATTTGTGTTGTTTCAATCTTAATTTTTCATCCAGACTTTTAGCTCCAAAAAATAGCTGGTAGATATATTTTATTGCATCCAGGATTCACAAGGCTGTCAGGTGACAAAAGTTATTGCAAGAACTAATCTTGATATGATCAACAATATAAAACTTTACCTTTTTAAAGATTGGTTGATAGGTTGGTTTAGCTCCTCTGGAATATTCATGTGGTGTTTCTTGTCATGGGAATAATTATTTTTCAGGTGTAATATCCACAGCCAAAGGGCATTAAGGAGTTAAAAAGTTGGATTTGATCCCTGGGTTTTTTAAAAAAAATCTTTTTCTAACTATATTGCTCTTATTTTATGTCTTTGTCAAGAGACATTGTCATGGCTGCATTTTTATGTCTAGATTATATTACTGATTATTATTCCATAAACCATGAGAATTATTGCAGATTCTATATCCAAACCTATTTTAGCTGTCTGTCTGGGCTTAAATAAACATTTCATGCAGCACTTGTTTTATTTTATAGCTTTTGTAATCAAACTGGCAATTTGAAAGAGGAAGACCTTGAGGCATGTGAAGCAGTTGTCCTTCATCAGCTTCAGGGATTGTTGCAGAACACATTGAATGGATGCCTCTTACCTGAGAAAACACTTAATGACAGAGGTAGATCTACAGATGAAAAACAAGCCAGGTATCATAGTCACAAAACTAATGCAATCATACAATTAATGTTCTTACTCTTTGTCTGAATTTGTTTCTGAATGTGTCACGAAAAGAAAGCAGAATATAGGTCAAACCCTATGAGTGACATTAAAATTTCAAGTGTCAGAGCGGTAGCCGTGTTAGCCTGGATCTGTAAAAGCGGCAAAGAGTCCTGTGGCACCTTCTAGACTAACGGATGTATTGGAGTATAAATCCGACGAAGTGGGTATTCACCCACGAAAGCTCATGCTCCAATATGTCTGTTAGTCTATAAGGTGCCACAGGACTCTTTGCTGCTATTAAAATTTCAGAATTCCAAGAGGTGATCTACACACACTTCAATATCAGCCATGTGATTCAAGCATTCTAAATTAGCAGATTAAGCCTTTTTTTTTTTACTAGTCAGTTTTTAAAATCATTTCAGTTGAGCTCTTCTCACTAAATGGTTGTGCACCTATTTGCTTTTACATGTTAAGTGTAAAGTTTTTTCTCGTTTTAAATAAGACATTATATAGATTTAGCTCTGCCTTCCATTTGCATCAACGAGAGATATGTGGCTAAAATCCGCTGGTTAACTTCAAAATGTACCATTAAAATATACACTTCCCTAACCTAGAAAGATAGGTGGACTGACTTTCAACAGCAAAAAAGTGCTCTTTGGTTTGCCTAGTCATCATAGACTCTGCACTGTCAGGGAGAAGACTTGCACTGGATTCCCAGTGTACTGCACCCTGGCCTGCAAGTTGATTGAACTTCTCAACAGTGACTCCTTTTGCTGATTGAGGAATAGTATTAAACTTCAAAGGGATCTCATATAGTTGTCCTTTATTGTTTGAAAGGCGAGTGGTTCAATGTGGAACCACGAGGATGTGGGATATAAATTTGAGGAGTAAATAAGGGTTCTTACAAAGATGCAAAAGATGCATCTTTCTGGGGAGGAGGAGAAGAGGGAAACACAGCTGCTTCTAACAGAGTGCTCAGTGTGTGGTTTATATTCTGTTTCTGAAATACTATACAGAGTATCTTTCTAAAAAGGAAGATACATACATATACAATACTTACAGATAAACTGGTAATTCTGTTGAGAGCCCAGGTTGTGAAACATATGGCCAGCATAGAGGCATTTATTTGTGTCCCAGAAAACATTGTGCATTATTATAAACATTCACTTTGTAGTGAAAGTTAGAATTAAATGTTGCAAAACTGTTTCCGGTATAAACTTCTGTTTTCATATGTTTATGCTAGTTCTTAATAAAAACACCTTTTTTGGATGAAACTATTTGTTTGCTCTTGGTTCCAAGGAGAATTTTCCTCACAGTTTCCAAACTAATTCAGTCAGTCATTTTTGAGTTAAATAGAGGAAATAATACCATTTTCACTTAAAAAAACAACAAAGCACTTCTTTATTAGACTAGACTCAATTAAAATTGACTGAAATTTGAAACTTAAATTGGACATAGCCCTCGATGATGAATAGTGTCTTTGCTGGATTTGAAAAAAAAATGTTTGAAATTAAACAAAGTTATGATCATATATTAAAACTTGGTACTGAGCATGCACATTTACAAGTGTGTACTCTCAGGTATACTCACTGCCCCTGTGTGCTGCGCAGGATGTATGCACTTGAAAAAAAGGGATGAGGGGGATAGCAGTTGGTCTGTTTAGCATCTTCACAATTTATACTTTTGACCAGCTTCAAGTCCCTTATTCATTTTTCTCCTTTCACTCATGCCCCTTCACTCCCCCTCCCCAGTAGAGTTTATTTGAATGTGTGATCATGTTTCACAGATACTCAGGCTTTGTATTCCAGCCACGGAAATTTGAAATTCATGGTTCTCCACTGGCTTCCCTGACTGGCCAGTCTTTGTACTCTCCTCCCCAGTTGTGGGTTGGGATTTAAGGCCTATCCCTGATTCCCTTAATCCAGAGGCTGGGATAACTAAATTGAAATTAAAATGGAACTTTATAAGAATGGACCTTAAAGGTTGGACAGTTCAAATAAAAAAATGTAACTTCCCAAGAGAAATTTAATGCTGTCATGATGCTTTTACTGGCCTGAAGCAAGAACAGAAATAAAAAAATACTAATTAAATTGCTTAACATATTATTATAATTTGTTTTTAGTTTTTAAATCTATAGTATAAAATCAACTCTATCTGCCATGTGCTTGAGTTAACATTGCTGAAGGAAATCTTTAGCTTTTGCATTCCCTGATTTTTATTGTAACTGTGAACCCTTAATGGTTAATTATTTTGTATATACTATTGTAGAAGTCTAGAATGTTTCCTTTTCATGCACGTGCCACAAAGCAAGGGAAGGTTTCATTAGAGAGATCATTTGCTGGCACAGTAATGAAAACAGAACTCCCTCCCCATGCCTTACTCTTAATGTTTATGCCCTAATATATAACATGAGTAAAGTTACAGGAATGCTTGTGTTTGCAGGATCAGGGCACTTATTAGCAGTGAAGTACCATTCATTTCACAGGATTTAGTTGTCCTTTGGAGACAGATACGTCTCTGAGCACTGATGTATCATTGCAGTATTTCCTAAGCTGTTTCTCAGGAAAATACACCTGTAGCGTTAAATGAAACTTGCTTCTTCTTGAATTTGTGAAACTTCTTTGGAATTGGAGCAATTTTTTTAAAATAATTTTTTTACCAGATGTAGTAGGGAATATTTTTCAGTATCTGGATTGTTGTGAAAAATTGAAAAGCCACTTTTGCTGAAAAATCCTCATAAGTGTGGATTTTGAAAAAGCTGCTGGAGAAAAAAGTGTTCCTTATCAGGCTGTTTAGTAGATTAAGTAAAGTATTATTAGGGCCAGATAGTTGTAGAAGGGAAACGGAACTCAAGACCTCCTGGCTCGCAGCACTACCTTTAATCCAGTATACCATGTGACTAGGAATATTTGTAAAGTGTGTATCAGTGCAATAGAATGTTGCTAATTTATAGTTATGACTGGAAGATCTATTATGGAACACTGAATTTTGCAAATTGCCAAGTAAGATGTAAGAGACCAGGGCATACATGGTGTGGCCTAGCAGTCACAACTGGGTTGGGGTCCACACATCAGGGATGGTAGTTGGTGGGCAGGGATCGGAGGAATTGTTAGAGCCGGGTTCAGTAAGCAAGAGTTTGGGTCAAAGTCAGGTCAGGGTTGGAGACAGGAGACAAGAGGTTGTAGTATTAATAAGACTGAGACTTTTCAGCTTGGAAAAGAGACGACTAAGGGGGGATATGATAGAGGTCAATAAAATCATGACTGGTGTGGAGAAAGTAAATAAGGAAGTGTTATTGACTCCTTCTCATAACACAAGAACTCTAGGGGTCACCAAATGAAATTAATAGGCAGAAGGTTTAAAACTAACAAAAGGAAGTATTTTTTACACAACGCACAATCAACCTGAGGAACTCCTTGCCAGAGGATGTTGTGAAGGCCAAGACTATAACAGGGTTCAAAAAAGAACTAGATAAGTTCATGGAGGATAGGTCCATCAATGGCTATTAGCCAGGATGGGCAAGGATGGTGTCCCTAGCCTCTGTTTGCCAGAAGCTGGGAATGGGTGACAGGGGATGGATCACTTGATGATTACCTGTTTGTTCATTCCCTCTGGGGAACCTGGCATTGGCCACTGTCGGAAGACAGGACACTGGGCTAGATGGACCTTTGGTCTGACCCACTATGGCCGTTCTTATGTTCTTATATGTACCAGGCTGGAACTGGTAGGCAGGAATCTGGATCAGAGTCAGGCTGGAGTTAGAGACTGGCGATCAGAGGTAGTACTAAGATAGAGTCAGGGTCAGGCTGGGATCAGAGACCACTGATCAGGAGACCAGATGAGGTCTGGAGTTGCACCAGGCCCAAATTCTGTGGTGTTGACCAGCAAACTTCTTGGGGCACCTTCCAGAGTTAAATAGGATTGCTGGCCAATCAGAGGGCTGCACGATACTGTCACTCTGGGTCCCTTGGGCTGTACTTCCTGCAGCGCCTATTCTCCACGGTCCACCCTGGCTATGGCTCTGCATGGCCTCCCTGAGGGACTGTGAGAAAGTCAGCTATCCCAAGCTCTGCGAACTCAGGTCCTAGGCCCTGCAGCCTTACGTTAGTGAACAAACTCAATAAATCCTGAATAAAGCATCACACTGTCATGCACATTGACAACTATACTGTATTTTTAATCATCTCTGATAATTCTATGTAGTGTATTATTAAATGTACCCAGACTATGGCAACAACATTGATTATGTGAGCACTAATGTGGGTGCACGAAGGAAGAGGTAATCAGAATAAAAGGAGTTACATTCGTTTCATCTAAATTTGTAGGATGGGGAGGGCAAGGATTTGTCAAGTGTAAAGGGACAAAGTCTGTAGACACAGAAATGTTCTTTTCCACTTTCAGCGAGGATATTACAAATTGAGTTTTTAAAAAGTAGTTAATATCTCATCGGTTATATGGCACTAAACAAAAAGATATGAATAGTGTCGGCTGATTTTATATTTTATTGGCACACAGTGTCTGTCGTATTTACTGCATGTATGTCTGTTTTCCAGGTGTGACCTGCCATTGGATTTTGCCATGTTGTGGGAACGTTTGTGCAAACACATTTTATTCTTGAAAAAACACCATGTTTTGTTGAAGGAAGAAGTAAAAGAGATGTTTGGAACTTTACTGATTTCAGAAAAAAATGCACAAGGCGGCCAGGTTAGCACTTACGATCATTCAGCAGTTTTGCTTACTGGTAATCAAACTGTTCGTGTGTGTGCACGCGAATGTGTGTCTGTGGCTACAGCCTGAGGTTTTGGAGAAAAATAGAAATAAAAAAATCTTTTTTTCAAAGCCTGTTTAGACTTACAAATAGACTTCAGCTGTCACAATGGTCCCCTACTATGATTCTTGTGATCAGTGATCACTACTGTGAAAGTTTAATCTCTCACTCTTTGTTCTTTCCCTTTCTCGCTTGTGCACTGATAGCAGCTATTGAGAAATATGCATACGTTTATAGGAATAAGCGATATTCGTATAAGCACCATTATACCAGTATAGCAGTGGCCTCTTGTACCACTTTACCCGTACCCGTTTCTAAACCATTATGGTTCAGGTAGTGTAAAAATTATTTAGACAAGCCCCAAGGAAGCTGCAGCTTTATCAGCTATCACATTTTTGTCTTATCCTTTTTTCATTTGAAAAAGAAACACCAGGAAATTCCATACCAAAAAATAAATACTTTAAAGTTGCAAGAATCAAGAAATGCCAAATTATATAACCACTTACTGTTGTGTTCTCAGGACCTTTATCTTGTTCCATGTACTATCTGTTCATAAATATGTATGCACTTGTTTGTAATCTCACCAGAAGAAAAATATATAATGTGTAAATCAGTGGCAATATCTACATAGTAAATCATACTGGAGGAAAAAACAAACAAACATAAGTCACTAACCCTATCTGACATTTTTCTTTTATTAAAAAAACCCCAAGAATGTCAGAAAAAAATTGCCATTCTTAATCAGACTCTGAGGTAGTTGAAGGGTGGTTGGGGAGAAGAAAGAGGGGTCTCCATTTATTTTCTTCATGGAATAAAGCATTTTAAAGAATTTCTTCAAGATTTTCAGTAGGGCATCAGTATTCCCCGGCCTCACAAAATCCATATTTTAAATTAGATAGATGTGCTATAGTGAAACCAGGAAAAAAAATAATCACAAGCCCATTGTATCTCATTGTTCTCTGTCCATCAGTCTCTCTAGATTAATAGCTTTTCATCATGAGTGATAGCTTTTTTTCTTTCTTAAAATAGTATTGTAATGTTTGGTATACTAAATTTATATGGACAATTTTACAAACAAGGCCATTGTGTACACTTTTAAAACTTTAATATATATGGTTATAAACCAGCTCCCTGTAAAAAGAGCTGGCAGTTTGATGGACCAGATACTGCCCCCACCAATCCTACCACAAATCTCGAGTAAATGGGCTTTGCACAGAGGCCGTAAGGGGATAGAAGAATAGAATCCGCCCCCCTCCCCCCCCCCCGCCCCAGCCTGGCAGCTTGGATTGAACTAGCTGTGCGGCAGCTGGGCTGTCACTGAGCCCAAGAGCCATAGTAATAGTTGGGGCTCTTGCACACCCTCTGCAGGGAAAGCGTAGTTACTTTCAGACCCTTTGTGGTTTTCACTCTGTGCAGCAGAGTACTGATGGTTCCATCTGTGACTGAGGATTTCTGTACTTGCTGGCAAGGACACAGAGGCATTTGTCTGTATGTTGTGGTGACTTTTTAAAATTTATACATAGCTGTTATGTAATGCTTTGGATCTGTTGATTAGAAAGCTTGTTACAGAAGAAGGTGAGAATCATTATCCCCACTTTACAGATGGGGAAATGGACACAAAGCGACTTGCCTAAGCATCCACAGCAGGCTAGTGTCAGATCAAGGAACAGAACCCAGGTCTCCTGACTCCTAGACCTGTGCCCTATCTGCTAAACCGTACTGTTTCCTCAAGAGGAGATGGATCATTATTGTCATCCAGGGTATCATTCTTCTCTACCTTTAAATTATGAGTTTGTAACAAGACTTCTTTGTATGAATCCACAATCAAAAATCAGCCCTTTGCACATCACAGAGAGCAGATATATTATGAACAGTTAATCGGATTTAGATTTTTAATCCACTTTTTTTTGTAGATCGTTCATAGCTCAAAAAATAAACGGAACAAATAATATACAAATCTTGTTTTTTCCCCCCTCATTTAAGCAGTTTCCAGAGGTAACTGATTTTATATTTTTTTTAATGTTTCAGTAAAATCATGGCCCAAACAACAATGTATAATATTTTGGTACATTGGATCTTTATTTTAAATTGTAGTCAAGGTAATTGTACTTTTAAAAGAAATATGGGTAAATAGTTTGGCTTTCAGACTTGCAATGCACTTTTCCTGAGCAAGAGACCCAGTCAAGGGATGTATCTTTGAACTGATAGTAAATATATTTAAAATATTTGTGGAGCTACCCTTATACATTTTATCTTTGGTTATAGCAATGGGGAAGAGATTGCAATGAGGCTAGAACATTGAATGTATGATGACAATCAGGTGAGAATTTGAATAAAGATAGTAAAGAAAAAAGGATTTATATCTGGAGTTCAGTAACATAAGCACTTTATTGCTCAGCATATGCACTATAATCTGTTTGCTGTTGTGTTACACTGGTACCCATGTGTGCATGCATTTATTTTTGTATTAGGCCTACTAATCAGGATACATTCTCAAGGGAATTTATCTTCAGGATAGATTTACCTTGGAAACCTCGTATTTACAAGGAAATTGCTCAGGACAATAGGCTTCCATGAAGTAGCCTATATAAATAAGGATAAAATACAAAGGCACACAGCTCATTAAATAAAACACATACATTAAAGCTCGTTGGATTCCTGGAAATGTTTAAACTACCTGCTATTAAATTCTTTAGAACAGAACACATTTTATGCTAAATGTTTATTCCGCCTCTACACATGCACCTGCATTTTGAAGTACAAATACCTGCGTGTTGAAAAAAGTCAAATATTTGCACTCAGAACCCCCAAATGGACAAAGAGAGGCCAGGTGGAGTTGTGATTTAATTATTTTGTCCATTATGTACACTTAGGGTTCTTAATTATTAGCACTTTAAGATTAATACAGTTTTCAGGCCATTTTTGAAGATTTACTGTGCTGACAGATGACGATTCCACCAAACCATACATTGCTGGCTCCATGTATTACACTGTGATGTTTTGTCACAGCATTGCTAAAACATCCAGGAGCATGCAAGGCCCTATCAGCGTTCCAAACGTGCACATAAATCCACTTGTGGAGGAACCCCATGGGCAGAGTTGGGAATGCTTTAAATAAGCATCCTGAAGCTAAGGAGATTCCCATCAGTCTCTGTAAACCTCCATCACACAATCAGCCAGTTCCTCATTCAACAAGCCTGATGGTCTCAGAAGTGTTTGGCTGTGACCAGTCAACCTAATTTCCCTTCTATCATCTTCAGAAGGCAGATGACGTGACCTTCTGTTTTGGCATATTCTCTTCTCTTTCCCCAACCCTAGGTTACCTTTGTCCAGTCCCTCCATGTGGTGGTCTCCACTCAAAGAGCTGTGGAGTCTCCCTCTTCCTTCCTGCCTGTAGTGTTGCCCGATTGCTTCCTTTCTCTCTTCTCACTCTCCCCTTGCCCCCCATGTCTTACCATCCATTTCTTTCTCTTCCTCCCTCTCCCAGTCCCCTCCCATGGATGTTTGCTCTTTCATTGCCATATACTTTGAGAATACCTGATGCTCCTTTTGTGGCTTTAGGGCTAGTTGTAGGGTGTTTCCTCGGATGGGACTCTCCCTGTCTTTTTCTTTTGGTGGGGAGGGCATCTTGACCTTGAAACTTCAGGGTATGACTTATGAAAGGAACTTTCAGAAAGTATTTCTGATCGAGTTCTTCATGCTCAGTTACACTCCAGTAAATATAGGACCAATGCAGCTTATTGTAGAACATGGGCCATCTTTTTAGCCTGATGTAGATCCTACCAGACTTTGGTTAAGAAGGCCTCTCTCCAGACATGCTGGAGACCCTAATAAGGGTGTGAGAGTTGGGTTCCTGCTGGTCCAGACATCACCCCTTGTACTTTCTGGGATTTCATTGTGGGATGGCTGATGTGAAGCCATCCCATTTTATCTGGATTCCTAAATGTAATACTTAGTTTCCATTTATTACTTGTGAATGATAATTGGGAATGGTTTAACAATACTTAACTAGAGGCACAAAAAGTCACAGTGAAGGAAGAAGGCCATATTAGTGTAAAAAAAAACAAAAACAAAAAACCAACCTGGTTTAAAGGGGAAATGAAGGCAGCTACAAAAAATAATTATATAATATTAACATATGGAAGAAAGGGGGAATTGAATATAAATAAGAAGTTAGCAATTGTAGGAAATTGATAAGAGAAGTAAAAGGGCATGAGAAATCTATGCCCAGTTGAGTTAAGGACAATAAGAAGGAATTTTTAGAAATATATATTGGGAACAAAGAGAATCTAAGAATGGTATTTGTCCATTACTAAATGGAAAGGGTAGAATGATTAATAGTAATGCAGAAAAGGCTGATGTGTTCAATACATATTTGTTATGCATTTGAGGAAAAAATAGATGACATAGTTATATCATATGATAACACTCTTTCCATTTGTCTACTATCTCAGGAGTATGTTAAGCAGCAGCTGCTGCTAAAGCAAATGTTTTTAAATCAGCAAGTCCAGATAACTTGCATCCAGGAGTTTTAAAAGAGCTGACTAAGGAGCTCACTGAAGCATTAATGTTGATTTTCAGTAAGTCTTGGACGAATGTGGAAGTTTCCAGAGGAAAGCTAGTGTTGTGCCAATATTTAAAAAGGGTAAACAGGATGATGTAGTTAATTTATAGGCCTGTTAGTCTGACATCTAACCAGGGCAAGATAATGGAGTGGCTGATACGGGACTCAATTAATAACGAATTAAAGGAGGTTAATATAATTAATGCCCAACCAACATGAGTTTATGGCAGATAAATTTTGTCAAATTTGATATCTATTTTTTTTAATGAGATTACAAGTGTGGTTGATGAAGATTAAGGTGTTGTAATATACTTTTGATTTGGTACTCAGGACATTTTGACTTTAAAAAACTAGAAAGATCTAAAATTAACATGGCACACATTAAATTGTGGCTCAGAGGTCTCAAAATGTGATTGTAAATGGGGAATCATCATTCAATGAGTGTTTCTAATAGAGTCCCACAGGGATTGGTTCTTGGCCCTGCAGTATTTAATATTTTTTAGTGTCCTGGAACAAAACATAAAATCATCACTGATTAAAACTTTCAGATGACCCAAAAATTGGGGGAGTGGTAAATAAAAAGAGGACCGGTCGCTGATACAGATTGATCTGGATTATTTGATAAACTGGGCACAAGCAAACAATATACGTTTTCCTATGGCTAAATGTATACATCTAGGCACAAAGAACCTACCATACTTCTATGATGGGAGACTCTATCCCTGAAAGCAATGACTCTGAAAAAGATTGGTGGCGGTGGGGGGGGGGAGGGAGGCAGGGTGAGAAGGGATAAAGAGCTCAATATTACTAAGCTTAACAAAGAAGGTTAAGAGGTGACTTGATTAGTCTATACGTATTTACATGGGGAATAAATATTTAATAATGGGCTCTTCAATCTAGCAGAGAAAGATACAACTTGGTCCAATGGCTGGAAGTTGAAGTAGACAAATTCAGACCAGATATAAGGCATACTTTTTTTTTAATGTATTTATTTTTAGACAGTGAGAGTAATTAACCATTGGAATAATTTACCAAGGGTCATGGTGGATTCTCCATCACTGACCATTTTAAAATCAAGATTGGATGTTTTTCTAAACATTAAGATCCAGGAATTATTTTGAGGAAGTTCTATGGCCTGTGTTATACAGGTCAGATTAGCTGATCACCGTGGTCCCTTCTGGCCTAGAATTTGTGATGGTGCACGTGTCCATCAGTAACAGCATAAAATATATTAGTAGTAGAACCTTTGTTATGTCCGTTGAATTGCTTCTGATATACTATATTAGATTTGCATTGTGATGGACTCTCAATTGGAAATAAGTCTGTCTTTTCAATAATAAAAATATTTTGTGACCCTGGCTATATAACCTAATTTATTTTTAACATTAACAAAAAGCAGTTGCTTAGAATTTCCCTGATTTTTGTTGATGTGCTTTTCTTATTTTCATGTATTGAAATCCTGTGCATGAGGTCAATTTGAAAAACAAAACGAAACCTTCACTGAAAGTTATTTGCTTACGACTCAGAAAGAGCCATTGTGGTCTCTTGGGTAAATAGCGGATTAAGAAAAAAAGCAAATGAGTAATATTTACCTATGGGACCTGAATGATTCCAGTTGGAGCCATTCCATTCTCACAGGTAAACATATAAAGAAAGTCACAAAATCTAGGATTATTTCCTTGAGACATCAGTCCAGATCCTTGGAGGCTGCCTCATTTATTGAACCATTAGATAATTAGAGCTTGAATCTAGTACGATTTGCAGAATCAGACCCCTAATTTGCACACTATATAATAAAAATCCTTAACAGCTGGTGGAAGTAAAAAAATGGAAATAATGCTGTATATTGATAAAAGGTTCATTTGAAAATACTTCTTTTAAACTGTCATTTGCTTGGGTGTGTGTGTGTGTGTGTGTGTGTGTGTGTGTATATATATATATATATATATATATATATATATATATATATATATATATATATATAATATTGTGTTGTGAACTTGATTTTAAGTTTTGGATAAAATCCATTTTTGAGTTCTACAGCCAAAAATTAAAAATATGTAATTTCTATTTTAAAAAACTTTAAATGCTCAGAAATAACTTATTTTTTTTGAGAAAGTGCTAAACTTGTTTCTAGAACTTTGCTCTCTGCTTTTAGCTTGGAGCTATGCTTTATAGCAATTATAGCCTTCTGGGAAAATGTAGGTTTTAATTAAAGATAGAAAAAGCAAAAAAGAAAGCTAATACATCCTTAACTATAGAGGTATGAATGATGCTGCTGAAATGCATATGAGTACACAAGACCGAATAAACTGTCGGGGGACAATCAATAATACCGTACGTTTAGAGCCTGATCCAAAGGCCATTTAAATAAGTAGAAAGACTCCCATTGACTTCCGTGGGTTTTGGCTCAGGTCCTTCAGCCCCAAGCACATTGGGTGAGGTATAGTTTTACCTAAACTTATTTTACTTGTGGTTTAAACAAATTTAGGTGAACTCCAGGCATGGCCTGCCTGGCCAGAGTGGATGAGGAAAAATGCTTCAAAGCCCAGTTAGTCTGAACAAATTTAAAAATATTGTAACAATGTTTCTGGCCTAGCATAGGTGGTGGCACACTGTATTTTCTTTCCTTGGTGGGTAACTCATCAATGAGAGAACACTGATGATTTCTGGAAAATGTAAAAAAATGTAAAAATGTAAAAAAGTCTTTGTAAGTTTGTGTTAGGAATTAAATTAAACTATGAAGTAAAGTAACAACAATTTAACTTAGAGATAATTTAATATCTAACAATAAATATCTTGGTAGCAGATTAGATTGTTAAGTAAAGATTAACCTACATTTATGTTGAAAAAGAATGTAGTTCTGAGGCTACGGATAATCGCGTGCTGCAGTTATTTTTATGTATTTATTTACTTTATTTATTTTAAATGCTGTAGGTTACTCTGTTATTGAGAGAGATCCTTCCGGAAGTGCGTGGTGATAGGTCATCTATTCATAGTAATGAATCACCTTACCGCTTGCCATCAATTCTGAATGACAAGGGTGAAATAAAGCACACAAAACACGCTCAATGGCTTGACAGCATTGGTACAAGGGAACAAGGTAACTAACGTTAAAAGATCCACAAAAACAAATGCATTCAAAGTTATTGTCATTCTCAGTGTATCAAGGTATATTTATAAAATTATAATACCAAAGTCTGTAGAAAACTGTGTATATTACTGCAGTTCTGATGAATTAACAAATTTCTTTTTAGTATTTACCTTGGGGTAATACAACATTCTCAAATGTCCACTAGGAGTAGTTATTATTTCTGTTCACTTATTTTAAATGAACATTCTATAATGATTAGATTTCTATTTTTCTTTTTTAAATGTAAATTAGAAATGTAAGCCCTGTGTTGAGCTCTGGCTACCATTTATAAAACAGATTTAGCCATATCAAAATTAGGTAAGTATTGTTTACTTATAAACCCAGATTGGGGAATAGCTTTTTATTTTTTTTCCCCCCTTCCATTTTCCTATCCATGCCAAGAAAAGCTGCATTGCATTTTCGAAGTTATGAACTGAATGTGTTTATAAAAGTCTGGTTAATATCTTTAGCTAAAGAAAAGTAATATAATGTAGTCTCTTGCAATGACTAAAATATGGTAACTTCCTTGGTATGCTTTCAGAGCATTCCTTACATGAAAAACTAAAAGCGACAGGCAATTAGGATGCAGTCCTCTTTACACAGCAAACATAAACAAACTGATTTAGATCTCCTAAATTCATGCTAGTTTGACCCTTGGAGGAGATTTAAACTATTTAATTTTCCAGTGTGATGTATACTATTGCTCTTGGACTATTGGGCAAGACTGTAGTGTTTATAGGTTTTGGGTATTGTTGGTTTTTAAAAAAAATCTCATCAGGACTTACATTATTTAAGATATTTGGTTAGCTCGCTGCTTTCTCTGGAAGCTACACAGAGGCACAGTAGCATCATATTTGACTAAAGTTCACAGTAGGCTCCTCTTTTAAGAACCGTAATGGACAATTTAGATCAATAAATAAGAGATAACAAATGTGAAAAATTAAAGGGAATAGGGCTTAAAAGAACAAACCAGTCTGATCATTGTGGCTTTGAAATGTGTTTTCATTATTGTGTGTTCACACACAGAAGTCACAAGCTGGTGTGAAGATGAGAGCAAGGAAGAAAGCTTGGCAGAAAAGATCCCTATTACAGGTAAAAGTAATGGCTGCATAATAGCCTCAAATACAGTATTCAACTTTATTATGTAATCAAAACATTGCATTTCAGTGGTTTGTGCATCCACTAATAGTGAGTAAATTCTGTTACTACATACTGAGCACAGAGATTAAACGTAAGATCATAGAGTACACGCTTATGTTAACATAAACCAAGATGGAAAAATAACAGTGCCTATTTAATTCCTTGTAATCATGTTATACATTTAAACCATGTGAATATCCTCTGTCATTTAGCCTTTGAGGTCTTAGTATCGGTGTTACAAAGGTCAGTCTCCATGGGGAAGATCCAGTAATTATATGGCAAACTACAGATGTTTCTGATTTGATTCTTTTCTTTTCTGTAGTAATTGAACGTGGGTATCATTAGAATAAGAGCAGAAAAAACTATGCTAGACAGGAAACTCTGCTTGTGCCTCTGTTATAAAGGCTGTCTGGTAATTTAAACATTTTATCAATAAGGTTTATCAAGACATGCTAAGATCTCCCTGTAGCAGATGTATAATGCTTGTTTAGATGGAATTTGAAAAATATCATTACCTTTTTAGTGTTAAGGTATCAATAGCATACACTAGTATCCAGGACAGAACTCTGGATTTGTAATCTGTCTAAATGTATTACCTTATTTTGTAAAGTGTGGTCTACTTCATTATAAATTCAAGTGTATGGCTCTGTATTTATGCAGGTGTATACAATGATATGGAGGTGATGAGGCATACATGTGCATATACAATATTTGTTGGTTTTCTGGCTTGGTTTTTTTAAAAAAATATAAAAACAGGAGAATAATGCTTCTGTGGAGGTTTTTTAACATTTCTTTCGTGAACCCTGTTTTATAGCTCAAATATAAAGACTTACTCCTTGTATTCCAGGGTTTCACCCTAAGAGTGGTTTCCCTTTATTAAACAAACAAATTAAAGACATACTTTGACCTTTTTCCACTTTGGAGAGGGGAAAAATACCTAAGTTTACTGGCTTTGTGTGGTGGTTTTCCTCTCCTGTATCCAAACATGGGTTTGTTTTTTAACAGAATAACTGAACTGAATTTTAGAGAGGAAAAAACAAAATACAGTTTAGGAACCTAAAACTTTAACAGAATTAATGTGTAGCCTCAAAATGACAAATGCACTTTGAAAACGTGGGTGGGTGGTTAGTTAAACCTACTAGGATACAAGTTCTGGGTTCACTGTTTCTCCTGCAAAGAGTGGATGATATTACTAACACATAGACCAGTGTAAAGAATGCTCATCTTCTCTATGTAATTACATCACTAATAACTCCTTGAGGAGAGCACAGAATCCTGAATTTGCATCTTAGTAGTTAAAGAGCCTTTCAGTTTACTTTTCAATTTCTTTTCATTTTAAGGTACATTCATTGTGAGGTCTGAAAGAGATGTTGTACAATAGATTCCTCTGACTTAAAGGTGCCTTCTCAGTACCATCCTATTTAAAAGACTCTCTTGATTGGGGTCCAGTCTTGCGTACAATTGACCCAAGTGGGGAGTCAAATTGCTAGCATCCAGCACTCCAGGGGGCACTGGGTATGTCAAACACTAGATTGCTGTGCCGCAAGAGCAGGCAAAAGCGGACGTGCCTCTTTGCGCAAGCAGAGAACTCCCCGCCCCTTACGTTCTTCTAATTAAATGTTCATTGTGTCAAACTTAAACAAAAACAAATATTACTATTTCTCTCTTTTGTGAAACTACTGAAAAGCTTTAACTAATCAATATTCAATTACTAAAATAATGGAAAAATCATTTTAATAAATTGACACCTGTGCTTTACAATCAGTTCATGCTGATTGACACCTTGCTTTCCACGCCAGTTCCGGCGTGATTTCGTCAACTAGTGTTCTGTCATTTTCTAAGAGCATGAGATATGCCATTTGAAAGCTAGGTTACTTCTTTCAGATGCGATACATCTTCAGCCCATGATCTGCCGCAGGTTTCAGTTGGCCTTTGTTGATTTCCTGACCCTTCCGTTAGTTTTTTAATAAAGTACCTGTACGTTTTGTCTGTCTGCTTGTGCTTGTACACTCCGGGCTTTGTGGCAACACCTAGCCCACTTGATGCCTGGACTAGAATTTTCAGTCTGTTTTTGTGAGAGAAATTTTTGAGCTCAGATTAACTTTTTTTTAAATGGTTCATGTCTTTGATACTTTGTTACAGTTTTTCTGTACTATTTATATTGAGTTTAATGCATCTAAGCTCAGTCTTGAACACTCAGTGCACCCTTTTCCAATGGGGATTCATTGCAACAAGGTGTTGTGTTGAGACCTTAGAAGCACTTGAGGCTTTGCGGAATCATTGTAGCTCTTGATGGGTTTTTTGCCTTTGCTGCCAATGTTGAGTTGGAGGGGCTTCAGCATGTTTTTTATGAAGTCTGTGTTGAAACTTGATGGGTACCTGACAAAGCTCCCGGGCAGTTCTGTTTTATTCCTCTTGTTCTACTTTTGTTCCAGAATGTTCTCTTCACCCTTGCCACCTGGGAAGGAGTGTCTGTGGCTTCAGCAAGATGTGTGACTGATGTATCCTCTGTCTTGGAGTCAAGCGTGATGTTTATGGGTACTAGGTGTTACCCAGAGATAATCCTTTTTCACGTGGAGCACCTTAAGCCTCCCCTAGTGGTAACCTGAAAGTGCTTCATAGGATTCATCTTCTAAACAGAGGCCTCAGTTGTTCTGTTGTGCTGAATAATTGGACCTAACTTCCCAATAGGACCAGCAGATCCACTTCAAATATCCACATTGAATCTGAGATCTCCTAAGTGTGTAAATGCATTGATACCATCAGCACATTGCCACAGTAGGGTGATGGTGCTGAGCTTTGCCTCAGTTCATGAGGCATCACTTCCATGAAAGTGCCAAATACAGAAGGTACCATGTTGGAGCCAGACACCTTCCGATGCATCACTGTAGAAGCTCTTAACTCCTGCCAGCTCCAAACTGGAACTGCAGGATACTTCTCTCCAGCAAGGTGTAGCAATTGGAGACAAAGTTAAGGAATCTTGATGATAGCTTGTTGAGTGAACTGTTAAGTCTTTTAGGTTCCATAGTTTTAGTATCTCAGAAATAATAGTACCATCGCAATACCATGAGAGCACCATCAAAGATTGCTGGCCAGGGCACAGAAGTTGATTCAGCAACTCAGGCAGTGTCATTCTTGATGCCAAGACCCTTCGGACCATGAGACTGAGAGTCTTTCTGCAGCTGGTGTTGATGCGTGGATGAACTGAATCATTAGAGTGGGAGGAGGGTTATGTTTCTGAGGTTAATGAGTGCTCTTTGGACATGGATGAAGCTGTTTTTATCTCCACAGCAAAAGAGCAGCAAAAAAGTGACTCTGCTCTCGTGGGGTTTTTTTCCCCACCAACTTTTAAAGAAGCTAACTAAGACAAATGGACTTCACTTAGTTACTGTCCAGGTACCCTCAAGTGCCAAGACTGATTAGTACCTGGATGAGGAGCCTGCTTTGAATGGGATTGCTGTGACCTCCCATCCTATTCTTCACGACTTTACTGGAGAACTTTTGAAAGGCACCTTGCATCTCCTTCCCTTGTCCTGTTGATTAGGGAAAAAAATACCTTATCTGAGGACACTTCCAGCTGTGTCTTCCATTCCACACACACATTTGTGATTGAGGTAGCTGGTGTCAATGGGAAGACCAGTTGAACTCTCAGCAATGTGCCAAAACCTTGAGTTTGATTATGGGATTTGTTTGATTATCAGGTTTACTATTCTGCAGCTACTACCAAGCCTGTGTGATCAAAGGGCAGATCAAGCTAGGAAGGAGGATGTTGATCTGTCTTGGCAATAGGTAAAATCATACTTTGGTTTGACCAATAGTTGTCAGAGCTGCTTCCAGACCCATCAAGAAAAATTTGGGGCCGGGTACTCCATGTTTGCTGGGGCCCCACTCCCTCCCATTTCCCCCCTAGTATACACTGAGCTTTAGGGCTGATGGGTTAAATAACAGACATTACAGATGTTTTGGGGGCCCTGATACAATTGTCACCCCTTCCCATACTACTCATGAGAGCTGGCTGCTTCCTCAGGATTAGCTGCCCAGAAGTATTCATAGGTTTCAGAGTAGCAGCCGTGTTAGTCTGTATCCGCAAAAAGAAAAGGAGTACTTGTGGTACCTTAGAGACTAACAAATATGTTAGTCTCTAAGGTGCCACAGGTACTCCTTTTCTTTTTTTAGAAGTATTCATGTTTGCAATAGAGATTCAGAAAAACCTTGAGGGCCTTCCGTTCCCTTTAGAACATAAGAATACCCATACTGGGTCACACCAATGATCCATCTAGCCCAGTATCCTTTTGCAACAATGGCCAATGCCAGATGCTTCAGAGGGAATGAACAGAACAGGGCAATCATCAAGTGATCAATCCCGCATCGTCCAGGCGCAGCATCTGGCAGTCAGAGGCTTAGGGACACCCAGAGCATGGGGTTCCGTCCCTGACCATCTCGGCTAATAGCTATTGATAGACCTATCCTTCAGGACCTTAGCTAATTCTTTTTTGAACTCATTTTGAACTCATTGGCCTTCATAGCATCCCCTGGCAACAAGTTCCACATGTTGACTATGCATCATGTAAAGTAGTACTTCCTTTTGTTTGTTTTAAACTTCTTGCCTAAGAATTTCATTCGATGTCGCCTGGTTATTGTGTAATGTGAAGGGGTAAAGAACATTTCCATATTCCCTTTGTCCACATCATTCATGATTTTTTTTAGACCTCTATCATATCCCCCCTTAGTCATCTCTTTTCCAAGCTGAAAAGTCCCAGTCTTTTTAATCTCCATATGCTTAATCATTTGTGTTGCCCTACTCTGTACCTTTTCCAATTCTAATATATCTTTTTTGAGATGAGGGTGACCAGAACTTCACACAGTATTCAAGGTTTGGGTCTATCATGGATTTATGTAGTGGCATTATGATATTTACTGTGTTATTATCTATTCCTTTCCTAATGATTCCTAGCATGGTTAACTTCTTTGACTGCTTCTGCACATTGAGCGAATTTTTTCAGAGAACTATCCATGAGGACTCCAAGATCTCTTTCTTGAGTGGTAACAGTTAATTAAGACCCCAACCTTTTGTATGTAGAGTTGGGATTGTTTTCCAATATGCATTACTTTCATTTATCAACATTGAATTTCATCTGCCATCTTGTTGTCTAGTCACCCAGTTTTGTGAGATCCTTTTGTAACTGTTTGCAGTCTGCTTTGGACTTAACTTTGAGAGATTAGGTCAAGGTTGCTTTTCAGAAGGACATAAACTAAACCACTCAGTATTCTCTGGGCTCAGAATGTCCTCATCCTTTTCCCATGAGGAAAGGAAAAGGCACCTGCTAAGAAGATGTCCGCATTCAGAGCTGCCCATTACCTCCAACTTTTTTCTCAGGTCCTCTGGCTCAAGAGCAGCAGCAGAAGCCAAAACGGACTAAGTCCCCTTTCTCAAGGCACAAGTAAAGAAAATGGTTTTCGAAGGGCTCCATAGCAGTTAGCCAGTCAGCCATTCTCAGTAGTCTGCTGGAACCTTCATTTCAGAAGGAAGCTTCAGGCTGTCTGCCTCTGATGGGCCCTAGTTGTGATGGATGACTCTCACTTCACCCTGCTCTTCCTCCTGGAAAAACTGTGTGCATATGTCAGGAAGTGATGCTGCATGAAATCAGATCTCTCCAAAGAGAGTGCCTCTCTGGGTGGCAAACCCTGCATTGTGGAGAAGATGTGAGAAATTCACATGCCCCTCCATGATAGTAGAAGTGGACTTTTTAAACCCTTCTCGAAAGGAGAAAATTGAAGGTTTTTACGTGGAAGGTCATTTTCCTGAGAGCCTTGACTTAAGCTCACAGAGGGCCATGTTATAATACCCTTCTACAAATAGCTCCTTACTCCACTTGGACTTCAGAGGGACTACTTATGGTATAAGGTACTATACAGCATGAGCAAGCGAATCAGAGTCTGGCCCAGAATGAGTAAACTTTCAGGTCTAATAGGAGATATCTAAGAAGACCTGCATCATGGCTGCAGCTGGCTCAGGTCAGATGGCTCAGGATCATGAGGCTAAAAATTGCAGTGTAGTTGCTCTGGCTCAGGCTGGAGCCCAGGCTCTAAAACTCTGTGATGGGGGCAGGTGTCAGAGCCTGGGCTCCAGCCCAAGCAGGAATGTCTACACTGCAGTTTTTAGCCACGCAGCCCAAGGTGGCCAGGCTCCAAGACTCAGTGCTGCAGGTTTTTTATTGCAGTGTAGACATACCTGTAGTGACTGATTCATGTTATATAAGATTGTACAAGAATAAATAGGTGGATGTTATGGATTCATCCTTCATTCTAGTTTCTTTCCTAAAGATTTTCACCTTAGAGTGTCAAATATGAGCTTTGTATTTTTGGGGGCGGGGGCTGCTTTATGAAGCACTTACAAGGCTTGAAATATAAAGAATATTAAATCTGTCGTGCTTGATTTTGCTGGAGGACTGCTTGGAAGTCTTGTTTGTGCCTCGTGAGCCAACTCTGCACCTAATTGAAGGGCCAGTCTTTAATGAAGATAGCTTCTCTCCCAACGGGTTGATTGTGTCTTTGAGTTAAATAGATATTAACAAAGATATAAAGAGTTCAAATACAAATGACTTCCTTATTCCAGTCATCAGGTTTTACTTGTTGGCATCTTGAATGTCATAATCCTTCTGTTCTCCAGGAATCTTTACTGTCTTCCTGAAGAAGAAGAAGAAGAGTAAAAACAACCTGAATTTCTAATGTAAGAATAGGCAGAAAAAAATCTTAAAAAAACCAAAAAACCTACTTTTTAAGCCTTCCTCATACATCCTAAAGAAGCTAAAAGGGCACAAATCCAATTTTGTTTTTGCTTTTCACTTTGCCTTTAATGAGCCAATCATACTGCCAACTTTTTTCCTATGCCTGCACATCCTTCCTGGTGAGGTCCTTCTTTGAACGTGAAGTTAAAAGGTTCTCGGGGCTCCAATTGGAGTGGACTAATAAAGGCTTTAATAAGTCTTCCCAACTTTTTGTTTCATTTGATATCATTTCATTAGGAATCACTGTTATGGGGAGGTTCATGTGTAAATGACTGCAGGTTGCATTTTTTTACTGTTGTGCTCTGACAGTCCTGCAGTGAGAAGGTCCGATCACACATGCTATCTAGAGAAATTTGGGCTGCTAGCCTCAGGGATATTTTGGTACAAGGCATGCGGTTCTTCCTACGTATGTTTGAGAAACACTGAAAATCTGAGCTTAGTTTTGACATCTAGGCAGAAATGCCTGTTAGATCTTGCAAGTCTTCTCCTAAGTGTCTTTTTTTTTTTCCTCTTGGGATTTTTTGAATTGGCCAATCTTTGAAAGTTTTTGCTTTTGTGAGAGCATGTCCTTTAAGCTTTGTCAGTTTATGCTTCTTGTTATGATTAGAGGTATCTTACATCTCTCTTCATTAAAATAAAAAACCCAAACAGATACTTTCAGGTTTCTTTGTTGGGTATTGGCCTGCTTTTGGACACTGTTGAAGTGTTTTATCAGTGTTTTAATGCTGAGGTTTCCTTCAGCTCTATATTCTCCAGAGAGTGAATCCTGTGATTATGGTGGTTTTTTTTTTTAAAGGGGAAATTATTTTCCTCTAACTTTGCTTCTTTGAAGGTATCACATAAGATTCTTATTTGTGGACCTATTTCCCATCAGAGTTTCGGAAGTATTCTCACCCTGTGTTTGCGTCTCTCTTCTGTATCTCTCTATCTCCGCCTTTATATTAGGGGAATTTAGTGCTTGTAAAAGGGTACTGGATTGACAACACTCAAAAGTGCTCCCCAAAAAACAGCACAGACAGCAGCTGAGCGCACTGGGGAGCGCACTTTTACCAGGGTTAGGGTAGATAATAGTTTGTGGCGATTTAATCCTTGACTACGCTTTTGAGACTACCAAAAATGTAACCATCACAATCAGTTGTGGTGGTGGAGGTTATTTAGATCGTAAGTTGCACGACTGGAACTGTTTTTATTTTGTGTTTGTGTAGCACCTAGCAAAGTGGAAGCCCAATCAATCCCCCAAGTGCTACTGTAATATAAATAATAGTTATAATAGTATATACATTATTATAGATCATTATATATGATCTATAATAATTAACAAGGTAACTAAAGCTGTAAGGTTTGTTAGTGGTTTCTGATAGTGTTCATTTCAAGGGATGATTAACTTTTAAAGGTGACTATTTAGATATCAAGATTACGAGCTGATATTGATCAAAGCATTCAAGAAAGGAGAAAGATAATCATGTTCGGAAGAAGATCTATTGTGAGTGACCTTTCACTTGGGTACCCCAAGGGGGTGGAGATTGGTGTGTGGACACAGCTTGCTGAAATACCACTGATTTCTCCCGCTGCGCCCGCCCACCCCCAATTTGCCTGTGTTTGTGTATAGTTTTAGTTAATATTATTGCACAGTAGTGATGACCCCCATACACACCCTGGCTTTGCTGGTCTAGTTTACGGTTTTATGGTAAGTATGAGTGAGGGTTGGGGAGTGTGTGTGTTTTGCTGAGAGATTGTGTTGATTTGTGCAGGCGGTGAATGGGGAGGGGGGTGTGCTGCGGTGAGGGGCTACATGTGTTTGGCATTATTGTGGGGAGTGGTGGTGATGGTGGTGGTATGTGGGTGGTTTTGAAAAGCTATGGCAGTTTATTCTTTCCCTGTGGTTCTAATCGTGTTGTTCTGGTGTGTGCCTGGGGGATCTCCATTTCCCATGTATAAGGAGGGATTGGTGTCAGCCACTTCTGCAGCAGAGTCTCCCACCACCCTGCTCTGTGTGGGACCAGGAGTCTGCACAAGGGGAGGTGGCAAGCAGTGAACAGGTACAGCTGGAGGATATGTACTTTGTTCCCCAGCTGGGCCTCCATAGTTACACCAGAAAGGATAGGATAGCCCTAACCTTCCATAGCCCTCCTCCACTTTAAAGGGGGTCTTGGGGAAGCTATCAGTTGAGGAGGTCCTGGTAGTGTGGCTTCATTGGTGTGGCACTGACAGACTGGGGGCTCCAGGGATCCCATGAAGCACAGAGCCTATGGAGGAGTGATCCCTGGCCTCCATGGAATCCCCAAGCATCAGTAGTCTTTGAATTCTGTTGGGGACAGAACATATATCCCACTTCTCCACCCCCGCACTTTACAGAACAATTTGGTAAGAATTCCTTGTGGAGATGCTCTGTTTTCCTCCCCATTTTCCCCTTTCATGGATTTTTCTTTTGTGAAAAGTTATCTTTGGCCCTATAGTAATTAAGTATTAAAGTTGTACGATTAAGCACTGAAAAGGCAGGAGAAGCAAAAGTGAATGTGCAACCTTAACTCTGCCCCCTGTGTGTGTGTGTATATGCTTAATGGTACTCTTTAAATTGGTAGTTGCATGTTACCTAAGCTGCTCACACATTTAAGTCTCTCTCTAAACAAATATTGTATTTAATGGTTTAAGAAAAAGCATGCCATTACATAATTAAAGGCACCATTGTTGTACATATGGTTGAGTGCTCTTTTAAAAATTTTGCTTTTGTTGACTTTTGAATGCTGTTCAGCCTAGTGTTATGTTAGGACAGCTTTTTGCATTTAATAAGGTTAATTTATGTGAGGGATTTCTGTAGCATGATATCATTAGCGTACTAGAATTAGAGTTTTAGCCCAAGAGAATAGCACAGAATTTGGTTTTATGTAGTGTTTCATACTATCTCAAAGCTTGCTTTACTGTACACAAGCTGTTTTACAATACAGTGAATAAGAAACCTTTTAGGACAATGATTATGCTGGAAGATATAGTAACCGCTACATGCTTAGCAGTAGTTTACATGTAGCCTTAGATATGATGATCTGTTTTACTGGGGAAGTGTGATTGCCAACACGGGATTATTTTCCAAGGGACAATGTTGAACTAAGCCACAGTTCTATAAGGAACAAAAATTAAGTCTCTTTCTGGCTGTTCTTAAAGATCTGCTCTCTCAACAGACCACATAGCCACTAAATCTTACATTTTGTGCCTTTACATTGCATTGGTTACCGATGTTTTGTCACAATGACGAAACTCTACAAATGCATATAATTATTACTACTTACTTGCACTGCCATAAACCTTGTCAGCTAGGGATCAAGGCCACATTGTACTAGGCACTTGTATACTTGTAATAAGAGACATTTCCCATAACAGTCTAAAATATTGGCATATGACAAGAGACAGGTGGATTCCCCAAACAAGTGCGGGTTAAGATGAGGTATGAGCAAAGTGATCACGTTTATATAGTAAACGTCAGCCACAGCACACCAACTGCCTAGTCCCCTTCCCCCCAACCCCCCAAATGTTTTGTAGGCATCACAGCAGAGATGAGTTTTAAGGAAGGATTAGAAGAAAGATAATGTAGTATATTTAGATTTTAAAGGGACTTCTCACATTCGTAACGGGTGGGATGCAAGAAAGTACAAAAATGTTTGAGGAAAATGTGGGCAATGAAAGCTGGTATCGGTAGGGCAAGAGTGGGGATTCATGGCACAATATTGTATTACAGTTGAAAAGTAGGACAAAGCTAAGCTATGAAGGGCCTTAAGGGTGGAGGACAAGTAGTTTGTGTTTGATGTGGTGGAGAAGAGGAAGCCAATGAAGCGATGCAAAGAATGTCTGAAGGGTCTGGTGAGGGTGGTAAGAGTGCAGGTGTTGATGCTAGAGCAGTGCAGAAGGCAATACTCAAGATGCGAGATGTTCAAGGACTTGAGTTTTAACAGCATGGGCAAAAAAACAAGGCTGGAATTTTGAAAGGTTGTACAGGAAGATGGAGCAGCAAATAGATGTGGCTTGTATGCGTGGATAAAAAGAGATATGCAAGTCCAAGGTGAAGCCCATCTGACAACCCTGATGTAACAAGGAGAGGGGAGGAGATGGGTGGGAAAAGACCAAGGGCTCATTTTTGACTGTATAAAGTTTTAGTTGATGGCTAGACATTATGATGAGATATTAAAGACTGGCTGAAATGAGTTTGAGCAGATGGAGACAGGTTTGGAGCAGAGAAGTAGATTTGAGTCATCAGGGCAAATAATGTGGTTGAAGCCATAGTTGCAGATATCCTCCAAAGATGGGATGCAAAAGCTTTAAAGGAGGGAGCCTAGGATGGAGCCATATGGGACTCCCACCAAAAGAGGGAAGGAGGAGATGAGGACCCACCAAACGAGACACTGAAGGAGTGATGAAAGAGGGAGGAGAACCAGAAGATGGCAAAGTCACAAAAGTCCGCTGCTCCTCTCCCACATTTGCCCCATGGCATTTAAAAAGTTCCTTTGAACCTGGATAGGTGTCGGGCTTTCCAGCCTGAAATGAGGGATAGTCTCGGTCTAGCACTCCATCCTTCCCCAGCACTCTTACCAAATCTTCTAAGAATGTCCAAAAAGCATATTTACCCTAATGCATAGTGCTCTCTGACCTGTGGTGGTGACACAATGATGCTAATCTAGAAGTAAAGGTCTTCATGGGAAAATGTGAAGATTTGAGCCCATCCAACCTATTTATATCCTGTAGTGCTTGCTCAGTATGTGGTTAAAGCTGACATTAATATCCCTGGCTACTGCTATTAGATGATGAACTGCCGGGACTACTTTTTATTAGAACTTCAGTAGGAGTTAAAAGGTCTGGAAAAGTGACACTCTGACCTGCAGTTAGTTGCCTTGCTAGTGAGAATAGTTAACTGAGCAAACAGAAGTCTTCCCCCCCCCCCCCCCCCCAAAAAAAAAAAAAAATCCATGGATGCACATGGTTCTAATTTTCAGCCCTGCCTTCCATATGCGCTCATATAAATCTGAAAATCAGGACTCCGATTTGGCCGCTAACTAGCGGTATGATGTAATGACACCCTCTCAAGTTGCTGCCTTATTCTGCTGAATCTCAGCTTTCATGTATAAAACAAAACCAAAGGAAGTCTCTAACGGTCATGGTTGCAAAGAAAACGTCAAAAACCTGAACATAGCGTAACAGCAGCCAAGATCTCTCTGAGTCTGCAGAGAGCATGCAGCAATAACTTGGGGAGGTGTGAACTGCCCCAGTCCTCTCAGTGAGTTGTTAGCTCAGATGCCCAGGGGCATTAACTATTTGCGTAAGAAAGGAGAGAAGGGCATCACAGATCTGCACCATTTACTGCGAGTGGTCTTATTTTGGTGCCACAGTTGGGGTAGCATTTGGGAGATACCACCACATATTTCCTGCCACCAACTCCAGGAGGCTAGCAGAGCCCATGGGCATATTCACGCCATACTCAGAGGAGCTCAGAGGACATGCCCAATCATAGTTTGCACATCTGCATAACCTACTCTTAAGGGCATTTAATTTGATAGGGTGTAGCTTATTTTGTGGGCAGAGCACCACATTTTGTTTTCCTGTTGGATCTCTGCTGAAAATGCACCCCATTTGTTCCCACAAAAGAGGCCATGCCTACAATGTTTGCTGCATGTGCAAGATTTGCTGACCCTAAAAGTTCTTAAGATCATATTTTTTTAATTTTTTTTTAAAAGCCACAATCTTCAATCTGTGTTTTGTCCCCTGTGTTCTTTAGAAATAAAGTGATTCCATTGGGACCT
This sequence comes from Chelonia mydas, assembly GCF_015237465.2. Taxonomy (NCBI): domain Eukaryota; kingdom Metazoa; phylum Chordata; order Testudines; family Cheloniidae; genus Chelonia; species Chelonia mydas. Next base: position 199,077,375 of record NC_057851.1, read on the forward strand.
AACTCGTCCAAATTGGATTAAAATTGTTGTAGTACTTCACTGGTCAAAGAAACCTACAAATAAACAACTTAACATTATAAAGCTTTCAAAAATAAAAGCTCTTTTCTTGATGTGTGCCTGTCTCGATTCCAGTGCTACTGCCTGCAGCTCAACTGCTTTCACTCTCTTATCCAGGAGCTCTGCTTTTGATCTCCCACGGGTACATGTGCTTCTCTGCATGTGTTCCTCCCTCTTTCCCTCCTAGCAAAGTTTCTTTTCGTGTCACCAGCTCTTTTGAAAGTGGTCAGACTTCTCCCCGTGAAGTGGCATACTGCTGCCACTAGAACTCCTAGACTTTACCTCCTCTCATCTTCCCCCGTGAAGACGATTTTTTTTCTTTTTTTGGCCTCTTTGTTGGAAGTGCAGGACGCACTGTGAGGAGGGTTTGTGTATTGTAAATCTGTTAACAGACTTGTATGCGTGATTCAGGTTATAGAAACTGTGTCTGATTATGAAATGCATATCCACTTGTAGGGGGAAAACTGTCAGAGACTTAGAAATTATATTTTACTCTTTCGGGGATAGAATGAAGTTGGTAGGAGTTACAGTTATTCATATTTTGGTTTTCAGTTGTGTCTCACATAAATAATGTTTAGGTCCCAAATCTCATTTACCCTAAATCCCCTTTACAATACAAAGAAGCCTTAAAGTGAGTGTACTGTAATTTGAGAATCAAGCCCTGTAGTGCAGAAATATTTAAGAAAAGGCCTGATTATACTGATGAGTTGGAACTAAATTGGTATACAATTTGTACTCATTGAAGCATAGAGGGGAAGTAAGAGGCGTGTAGAAAAAAGCAAACCGGTAAAAGAACCTTAAAATACAAATTTTGTTGTCTATTTAAGTCACAACATTAAGTATTTTATAGAATTTGAGAGGGAGCAGGAATGACCTACCGCAACAGAAAGAATTGTAGCCCTCTGAAAATAATCCTAATGAAAGAGGAAGGCAAATAAGTGACCTAAGTAAACAAGACTTCAGGAAAAGGGAAAAGAAAACAATTGAGAAAAAATATACATAACAGTGAGATTTTGCTTAAATTGACACATGATGCAAATACAGCTATTGGAACAGAATCTCAGTACCCCAAAGGTTGTTTTTCTAAAATTAGTTAAAATGTGCAAAAATGCACTAATCGTGTGCAGTTATTTCTACAAATAACTTTCCACCTGTCTGAAGGAGATTGTGTGTTGTACTGTTGTCAGTTCTGCCAAGTCATGAGAATAAAACCTCAGGTGTAAAAACAAATGAAACAGAACTAAAGTACGAGTCAACTCCTTGTTCTGCAGATTGACAGAGGTTAGGACTGATAATGGAATGACATGGACAGGTTTTAAAGAGAGTCCCTTGTGGTAATGGGGTCAGGGATGAGGATTTTTTTATTTTGTTTTACAAATAAAGTAAACCTACCCCATGGGAGTGCCCCTGTCCAAGCAATGGAGATTGAATTGGACAGTTTATTAAAAATATCAGGGACACATTTTGCTAGTGCATTCTGTTCCAGTATCACTGTACATTTTTAAAACAGACTCTTAAAATGGTATCTCTTGGATACTCTTCGATTGTACTTTCTTCCAAAATATCACAAGAAAAAAACACATAGTGAACAGTTATTTTACAATATACAGTATTGATTTCAGAGTCCATGACACCTTCTTGTTCTCTGTTGCTTAAATAATATCTGTTTCCATTGATTTCTGTAAGTCAAAAGTTACTGTGTGGACTACCTTTTAATTAAGTGTTGGCTAAATGTTTACATTTGGTGTTTATACTTACCACAGGTTTGAATATCGATAGCAATAGTTTCAAGACCAAGAAAATCAACAAAATCAGTTCTGAAGCTAGTTTTTCATCTAGTGAAGGAAGAAGTCCTTTGTCAAGGTAAAGTCATTAGACCATTTCATTTCTGAATGGCTTTAACAGAGTAAGAAGTGCCAGTAGAAAATGAATAAAACTCTGAATATATATTATTTTGTCTGTGACTTGAACGAGGGTTAAGGTTCGTATTTGTGTTTATTCAGTATAACAACCTAAACTTTAGTACACCTTAGAAAATATTTGCACCAAAGTCAGGTATTGTTTTGCAGCTGTTGTTTTCTCATTTTAAGACTCAATTGACATCTCAGTGAACCACAAATTAGCGTGTACAGCTGCTCTCAGTAGGGCTACTTAGAGACCAGACAATAGAAGTTGTCAGGAAAAGGGCAGACATAAAACATAAAGTCTTGAAGAAATAAAGTGGCATGTTTCTTCTTGTAGATGTAGCTGAGAAGTAAACTAACTGTAGCTCAATACGTATTTTTTAAAAAGTATTCGATGCTAGAGTATTTGTTACTTTTCTTTTCCTTTCAAAATGAGTACGTTTAATTAATGACCTTGCCTTTTTCTTAAAGGTGCAATTTATCTTTTTAGATTTGTTAAACTGCAGCAGTTCCTTTTGATTCTTTGAGCTGTGTGATCTTAGATGTTCCTTGAATTTGTCATCGGCATGAAATACTAATCAAACAATGGCAGTCAAATTAGTGGTCAAGAAACAGTATAAAATGGAATATAATACAACTATCAACTATCTCCTGAAATTTTAGCTTGGCTTTAGATTGTAATCTGGATGCTTATTAAAACATCACAGTAAGTGGGTTCTGTTAGTATGTGGTTCCTTGTCAGAATACTGCCATTTATGACTGCCGATAAAATACTTTTAAGCATTTTGATGAATTATTTAATCTTATCTATATTTACAGCATGTTTACATCCTTTTGTACTTTGTAATATTCATAATGATTTTATTGGTGACACTAATTGTCATAGGAAAGAGTTCCAAGATAATTTTAGAAGAAATCTTAATTTCTTATTTTGTGCTGATTTATGTTTCATTTTAAAAATCACAATATTTTCTCTTATTCCAATGCAATAAAGTTAATTCATGTGAAATAATTAAGACTTATGTAAAATATTGACAAAGTATGTGTTTGCTTTTGTTTAAAATAAAACCTTCCATTTTAAGATGATTAAACTTTCCTTTATTGTAACTTAATTTCTGTTTGGGAGACTGATACGCTAAGTAAATAAAACCTAATACTATGAAGTGCAAATGAGTTTGTTTTTGTAATTTTTTTTAAAAGCCCCGTGTTTATACATTTTGGGTTAGCCCTCTGCTCCCATTGACTTCAGTGAGAGAAGGATCAGGCCCTTAATGTGATTATTAAAATGCAGGTCTTGGGTCTTTTAAGAAAATATGTACAATTTAATGAACTATGCAAAAATATTTTCAGGCATTAATTTTACTTCGTTTAGCATATTACAGTGCTGGTTTATAATGTATGTTGGCAACTTGCAACATTTATTTAAATGCTATTCATGTAAAATTCTTTAGTCTTAATTTTACCTTTTCAAATTCACATGCACACTCGGCAGATTTTGGAAACCTTTTACTTTGCCTTATAATTTCATGCCTTTGGTCTCTTAGAAGTAAACACTTAAAACTAAATTCCTCGATTAAGATATTTTTCAAGATTTTTTTTCTTAAAGTTTTTTTCTTAAAGTAGTATCATAAAGTTATTTTCCTGAATAACTTAGAAATAATATTGCCTTTTCAACATAAAGTCTATTAGTAACATTTGCTACTGGACACTTGACATCTGTCTTACAAAGATATTTGGAAGCGTAAAGTACCCAAAGAAGTATGAAAGAATGGGAAATAGGGACTCAGGTGGTTGCTTATTTGTGGTCGGGATGCAGTGAAATTTCTTAGATGCTTACATTTAAGGATTCCACTTATTGCAGTCACTTCTTGTGCTTTATTGCTTTTACAAGTGGTCTCGAAACCAGTACTTGAGAATAAACATAACAGCGTAGTACCGCTGTGGTACTTTTTAAAAATTCTTCTTTGCTCTATCTTGTCACTGAGCTGATGAGTGACCTCGAAAAAGACCCTGCTGGACCGAAATAAAAAAAAAATGGCTTCCTCTGATGTCCTAGAGACAATAATTATGATGTGCCAGTTAAGCCCAAACTACAGCTGAGGGATTTTACTTTAAAGCAGAGGCTTGGGCGCAAAAATGCATTTATAGCTCTTTGTCTGGCACCTCATTATGTGTGGGCCTGATTCATTAAGTAATTGGTTTGCAGTTGTTTACATGAGTATTAAGGCTTTCTATTCAGCAGCCTTTGAGAGATACATTGTGCAAATGTTGCATGTTATGAATGCGGAATGAGGGGCAGAGGACCAGTCCTATTGGCTAAACACTGCACTCTGTTGAAAAGCAAGAGAAAGAGATTGGGTGCTGCTTTGCATAGCAATGACTTTCTTAATAAGCTTTACAGATTAATACACACAAGCTATAAAAGATGCAAAGAGATACTCTTAGCACATTTATACATGCTCATTTCACTATTATGGTACTGGAGATGGGAAGAATCGAGTTCTTTTATATTCAGTTTTTCAGTGCCATGTCTTCAGTGCATGAGACTTAATAGAATCCGATATTTATTGTATTATAAATCATGGGGAAGTAGGCAGATCTGCAACAGTTTATTATTAAAGATTCTTTCAATGTAAATCTTTTTCTGCTATTGTATTTCCTACAGCAAAATCATTTTGTGGTTGAGTGGGGATGAAAGGCATAATGTACGAAGGAGTGAGTCTTAATAGGAAGCTGCTCTCTGAGTAAAGACCACTTGTTCCCTTTTGTTCAGAGGTGCATGCCATAGCTTCCTCTTCTCCCACAAATATTGTCGTGTTTTGCCTTAGCTATAAAACTATTTTCCCTGGATTCATTTACTCTACCGAGAATGTTTAAACTGCCTGAGACGTAACTTTAGTTTGAAGAGTATAATATTTTGCCGAAAGAAAAGAATGTGTTAAGTAATATAATTACTTGGGAGAAAAGGTCATGACTGAATCTCTCTAAAGCAGAGGGCAGAACACGATGTGTGTGGCATTTTGTAGTCTTGTAGCAACAGAATCAGCCAGTGGAGGTCACTAGCATTCTGGATAATTCTGTATTTTGATGCGGGCAGTTTATTTTTCTTAGGCTTATTTGCTTTGTCACATTTCAGAATGATCTGAAGATTAAAGATAAATTGTAGACTAAGGTAAACAAATAAGATTTTTAATTTGTCAACATATAAACACTCTCTAAAGTATTTTTAATTGTGATTAAATTGTATTCTAGAAGTAGTCTGTTATATTCTGTACAAACTATTTCTTAAGCCAAAGATGCATTTTTATTAATTTTGTGTTTATTCTTAGTGAATAATCTGCCAATTGCAATTCATCCTCTTAATTATTTTATAAAGAAGTATTTAATAATGAGGGAGTAACTAACATGCAATCTTAAATGCCACAGCATACTGTATTGTAGGTAGTCAGTTTGACCATCAGGGGGCACTCAGACTTTGCTAAATTAAAACAGCTTCCAAATTTCATCCTGCTTTTTCAAGTTGTTAATGTGTACTATTTTGAGGCCCTTAATTCCTGTTTTCTTAAGTTCTTGTCAATTTTTTAATTGATTTGTAAGAAAATTCTTTTTGTCTGAAGTTCTAAGGAGATGCTACAGAGTTTAGGTATGAGGTTAAGTGTATATATTTTCTAGAAAGTTTATGTGGACTTAAATAATGATCCAAAACCTTGAAAGTAACCGGTCTTGAGTATATTTAGTCTAAATCATTTATCATATTTACACTTATTCACAGAGATACATAAGAGAATGAATGCCTAACTAAGATCTTTGATTAGTGATTTATTGTAACATAATTTTATAATGCTTTTAATCTTCCGAGCTCTTTGCAAAGAAGTAAACATTTTATAAATAATTGATTTCAGGCCTGTATTTCTGACATTGTAGTGTAAGCATGACACATGCAAAACTTACTGTAATGCATTATTTCTAAATCTTAACTATATGTATCATTAGCTTCTTATGTCGACTAGTCAGGACCTTTTATGAAACTTCTATAAAAAGCAAGTTGATATCAGTTCTATACAGTTGCTGAGACTTTTTTCATTCTCAATTTTATATTTTGTGGTTTTGCTGTTAGCAAAGGAAACAGGATGCGCTGGGTGAATATTCATCCCTCCCAGCACATAGCTAGACTTACATGAGCATTGTGCATGGAACTAAGTGGTAGTAGAAAGGAAGAAATTCCCACACACCCTAAACTCACAACTCTTCAGCAGCCACTGTTCCAGCCTATGGTGTGCAATAGCCACCACTGCCCCGCTGAGTCTTTTGTGTCGAGGATTTAAGATATTCCCTAATGCAGATCTGATGGCTCATGATCCCTACACCCCCTCTTCCCCTATGATTCAGGCCTGTTGTGGACTGGCAGAGAGATTCCCTTTACTATACATGAACATGGAGGCCTTCTCTGCACCCACATCACATGCTCCCCTTACACAGCTCCACCATGGG